>NC_087278.1:22331819-25211819 GCF_015220805.1 Pogoniulus pusillus
CTAGTCCTCAGACAGACCTACCTTCTCACCAGTGTAATTCCTGCCCAAGCTACCTCTGGGAGAGATGCGCACTGTGAGCTACCAGGGCATGGCTTCCCACCTGCTGCACCCTCCAGACATCCCCTGCTACCCTAACATATCCTCTTAATGTGTTCTAGCTCACAAACTGCAGGCCACTCACCGAGTTTTAAGGTGTCATCCACCTTGGAATGGCATCTGACAGACAGGAATGTCACAAACCAGCCAGAGCTGCATCTCAGTCGCTTTGGCACTGAGCAATCTAAGTGGGGAGCAGCACTCCCTGGAGAATTTCTGATGGCCTAAGCAGGTCAGGATGGAACTGGCTTCTGTAATGTTGTTTTTCTCCTCCTGGACTCTGCAGGAGGACAGATTGACAGGGCTGTGACCTGAAAGAACAAAGATGCTTTTCCTGCAGGAGAGCTGCTTATCAAAGCTGAGAGTTCCCCACCTAGGTGTATATTTCTTTGGGTGGGCAGATGCAGAAGCTCCCCTGTGTACAGGAATTTCAGGCCTGCTTTAGAGCCACACCTGTGCTTGAGAATCATGTGCTGGTTATTTGCACTAAGACCAGAGCTAGTGGACAGGTGCAAATAGCACCGTGTTTGTTAGGGGGACAAAAGTGGTCAGGGCAGGGTGGAGGTTTTGCTTTAGCTGTTGATTTTACTGTCTCCAAGGCCCTTGCTTTGTGTGTAGTTGTTTTGTCATGGTCAGTGTTTGTATGGCTTCCCAACACCTTATCTAGAGTTCAGCTTTCAGGCCCCCACTTGCAGGGAGCCTGCCAGACCAGTCTGCAGTTACAATGTCCTACTGGTTTTCAAGTGAGAAGCTACTTGTGCCCAGGTGTCATTTTGCAGGACAGGTGAAGGTTCATTTCATAGAATCATAGAATCAAGCAGGTTGGAAGAGATCTCCAAGCTCATCCAGTCTAACCTAGCACCCAGCCCTGTCCAATCAACCAGACCATGGCACTAAGTGCTTCTCCTGAACACCTCCAGGGATGGTGACTCCACCACCTCCCTGGGCAGCCCATTCCAATGCCAATCACTCTCTCTGCCAACAACTTCCTCCTAACATCCATCCTAGTCCTCCCCTGGCACAACTTTGGACTGTGTCCCCTTGTTCTATTGGTGGTTGCCTGGCAGAAGAGCCCAACCCCACCTGGCTACAGCCTCCCTTCAGGTAGTTGTTAGACAGCAATGAGCTCTGCCCTGAGCCTCCTCTTCTGCAGGCTGCACACCCCCAGCTCCCTCAGCCTCTCCTCATAGGGCTGTGCTCCAGGCCCCTCACCAGCCTTGGTGCCCTTCTCTGGCCATGTTCCAGTATGATGACACTGCTGCTTGTACAACCTTCCTCTGATAGCTTGCATAAAGCATGAGTGGGAAATCTCACAGCACAATTCAGAATGTGCTGTTCTGATTTGTTCACCATCTCAAAATACCATTGAAAGAGTCATAGATCACAGGCTCACAGGATGTGAGGGATTGGAAAGGACCCAAGGAGATCATCGAGTCCAACCCCCCTGCCAGAGCAGGACAATCCTATCTAACACAGATCACAGAGGAATGCATCTAGGCAGACCTTGAAAGGCTCCAGAGAAGGAGACTCCACAACCTCTCTGGGCAGCCTGTGCCAGTGCTCTGTGAGCCTTACAGTAAAGAAGTTCCCCCTTGTGTTGAGGCAGAACCTTCTGTGCTGCAGCTTACACCCATTGCTCCTTGTCCTATCCCAGGGAGCAGTGAGCAGAGCCTGTCCCCCCTCTCCTGGCAGCCCTCAGATACTTATAAACATTTATCAAATCCCCTCTCAGTCTTCTCCAGACTAAACAGCCCCAGGTCCCTCAGCCTCTCCTCATCAGCCATGTCCTCCAGTTCCCTGATCATCCTCATCGCCTTCCACTGGACCCTCTCCAGCACATCCCTGTCCCTCTTAAACTGGGGAGCCCAAAACTGAACACAGTATTCAAGATGGGGTCTCCCCAGGGCAGAGTAGAGAGGGAGGAGAACCTCCCTTGCTCCTCAACTGTTTTTCTTTACTTATTCTTTGGGTTCTGATGGGTTTTTCTGGGGGGGTTGTTTGAGGATTCTGGGGGGAGGGAGGGTGTTTGGGTTTTTTGGTGGGTTGATTTTGTTGGTTTGGGGTATTTTGTTTGGTTTGGTCAGTTGGGTTTTTTTTTGTTGGATTGGGGTTTTTTTTGGTTGGATTGGGGTTTTTTTGGTACCAAATTGCTTCAGAATTCAGCAGAGAACCAGAAGGTTTGCTTCAAAGTATTAAAAGCACCAGGCTGACCCCAGGAATGTGCTACAAAGTGTGTGCTGCTGAGTAAACACCTTGCCCTTTGGCAGGTGAGTTGCTCCCTCCTAGCAGGGCAAACCAGACAAGTCATTTGGCTTAGGGTGTCACAGGAGGATCCAGATTCAGGAGAGAGACATCCTTCAAGGTGTGTTCTGCTAGCAGCTCTGTCACCCTGTGACCCATGCCATCTGTCCAGCCTCAGCCACAGGGATGAAGAGAGTTACTTGCATTGCACTCGCAGGCTGATACTCTAGCACAGACTGAAGGAGTTTGCTCAGCAGTGCAAACACCTACCCAGGGAGTGCTGTGTTCAGTTCTGGGCCCCCCAGTTTAGGAGGGACATTTTGGTGCCTGAGCATGTCCAGAGAAGGGCGACGAGGCTGGGGAGAGGCCTTGAGCACAGCCCTATGAGGAGAGGCTGAGGGAGCTGGGATTGGTTAGCCTGGAGAAGAGGAGGCTCAGGGTGACCTTATTGCTGTCTACAACTACCTGAGGGGTGGTTGTGGCCAGGAGGAGGTTGCTCTCTTCTCTCAGGTGGCCAGCACCAGAACAAGAGGACACAGCCTCAGGCTATGCCAGGGGAGATTTAGGCTGGAGGTGAGGAGAAAGTTCTTCACTGAGAGAGTCATTGGACACTGGAATGGGCTGCCCGGGGAGGTGGTGGAGTCGCCGTCCCTGGAGCTGTTCAAGGCAGGATTGGACGTGGCACTTGGTGCCATGGTCTGGCCTTGAGCTCTGTGGTGAAGGGTTGGACTTGATGATCTCTGAGGTCTCTTCCAACCTTGGTGATACTGTGATACTGTGATACTGGAAACTGCTTGGTTTGCCCTTTTGAGTTGAGCGTTCGCCTCCTTCCTGTAAGGTTTGCTTTTGGGTGAGTCCTGCACCCCTGTCCCTTCAGACAGGGAAAAGCTAAGAGGATTTTAAGTTCCTCCTCTCCAATACAGAACAGAACATGTCTGAGGCTTGCAAAGGCTTACACTTGGCAGGGTTAGGAGTCTGGCTGTGCCCATGATGTGGTCTCTGTTCAACAGGCATTCCACTCACTGGCCAACATGAACAAATATTTGTGAAAAGTGACATATTACTGCCAATATTGTGGCAAAAATAAGGGAAATAGCAACTTTTTAAAGTAGCTGAGGAGGTTCTTACGTTAGAGTAAGTCTCAGGAAGCTTAATTAGTAGCAAGATAATACACTCATAGGTGTGCAGTAGCCTGCATGTGGTATTAACATGTCTGTTAGTCATATGTCTGCACATCTGATACATAGAATCATAGAATTAACCAGGTTGGAAGAGACCTCCAAGATCATCCAGTCCAACCTAGCACCCAGCCCTATCCAGTCAACCAGACCATGGCACTAAGTGCCTCATCCAGGCTTTACTTCAACACCTCCAGGGACAGCGACTCCACCACCTCCCTGGGCAGCCCATTCCAATGCCAATCACTCTCTCTGCCAGGAACTTCCTCCTAACATCCAGCCTAGACCTTCCCCTGGCACAACTTGAGACTATGCCCCCTTGCTCTGTTGCTGGTTGTCTGGCAAAAGAGACTAACCCCACCTGGCTACAGCCTCCCTTCAGGTACTTGCAGACAGCAATGAGCTCTGCCCTGAGCCTCCTCTTCTGCAGGCTGTACACCCCCAGCTCCCTCAGCCTCTCCTCACAGGGCTGTGCTCCAGGCCCCTCACCAGCTTTGTTGCCCTTCTCTGGACACTTTCCAGTACTTCAACATCTCTCTTGAATTGAGGAGCCCAGAACTGGACACAGTACTCAAGGTGTGGCCTGAGCAGTGCTGAGTACAGGGGCAGAATAACCTCCCTTGTCCTGCTGGCCACACTGCTCCTGAGCCAGCCCAGGATGCCATTGGCTCTCTTGGCCAGTGGGCACACCTGCACTTGGCCTTGTTCAATCTCATCCCATTGGCCTCTGCCCACCCTAACCAGTGCTGTTAATTAAAATGAGAGCTGTCCACTGAGAAAAAGCAATGAGTGGATTTATACTGTGACAGCTGCCCATAGCCTCGTTCATGAAACGATGGGCACGAGCAGCACCGCGGGGAGCAAGGGTTCAACTGGAGCCAAAGACATTCACTTGATGCACATTCAGCAGCCTGGATGCTGCAATTTATGCTTGTTGTGCTTGAATGAAAAAGAAATCTTAAATCCCAGCTGGAGAATTCACAGGACTTCTTAGCTCTTTAGATTTGCTTTATAGCTCTGCAGAATCCCGTCTGGGAGGCATTAGCAGCAGTAATAACTATAGCACTTAGCACTTACTATAATGCATTCCTTTTGCAGATCTCAGAGAGATTTGCAAGGTGAGTGCAGAGTTATGATCCTCCTCTCAGAGGAACTGAATGGATACATAGGAAGGCTCAATCACAGGGATCTGCTAGAGGGAGTCCATCAGAGAGCCACAAGGATGATTTGGGGACTTGAGCATCTCCCCTACAGAGAGAGACTGAGAGCCCTGGGGCTGTTTAGTCTGGAGAAGAAAGGGCTCAGAGGGGATCTGATCAGTGCCCATAAATATCTGAGGGGTGGGTCTCAAGTGGAAGGGGCCAAGCTCATTTTGGTGGTGCACAGCAGTAAGCCAGGGAGCAATGGACACAAACTGGAACAGAGAAGGTTTCACTCAATGTGAGGTGAAACTTCTTTAGAGTGAGGGTGACAGAGCCCTGGAGCAGGCTGCCCAGAAGAGTTGTGGAGTCTCCTCCTCTGGATGCATTCCTGCATGGACTACCCTGGGTGATCCTGCTTTGGCAGGGAGGTTGGACTCTGTGATCTCTGGAGCTCCCTTCCAACCTCTAAGGCTCTGTGATTCTGTGATCACATGCCCAGGGTAGCACAGGAAGGTGAAATGGTGGTGCAGTGACATTAGTTCCCTCTGACCTTAGATGCCAGTGTGGGCATAAAGTGTAATTTAGGTCCATGTTCTGCAGAGCAATTCAGTACCATAGCCTATGTCCCTGTGGACCTAATGAGGGCTGCCAGGGAAGATCTCCTTTTCCAAAAGGCATGCTTGCACCTAGCTTCCCAAGCAGATCTTTCTGGCACTCCAAGCCATAGCCTTTCAAAGCTCTTTTTGGAAGAGCAGAGAGCACAGCCAGCAACTCTAAGTCATCTCCAACAACAATGCTTCTTTCTTTCAGCCTCTTGGGTACTGTTTTCCTTCCATCATGAGTGCATTCTGATGGCTGTGGTGCTGCTGCTTGGGTAGTTTAATGTCCTGGCAGCTTGACCTCACTAAATAATATTGCATTTGACTTCAAAGCTCTCTGCTGCTTCAGTTAGGTGTTCTACAGCTTGCTCAGGGCAGTGTCTGCCCTACAGGAAAAGGCAATGGGGAATCATGGCCCCTGAGTGATTTTAGCATGGGGGTAAAACAAGGAGCAATGGATACAAACTGGAACAGAGAAGGTTTCACCTCAACATGAGAAGAAACTTCATGGTGAGGGTGGCAGAGCCCTGGAGCAGGCTGTCCAGAGAGGTTCTGGAGTCTCTATCTCTGGAGACATTCAAAACCCACCTGGGAGCATTCCTGCATGGACTGTGCTGAGTGATCCTGCTTTTGGCCCAGAGGTTGCACTCAATGACCTCTGGAGCTCCCTTCCAACCTCTAACATTGTGTGATTCTGTGATCACATGCCCAGGGTAGCACAGGAAGGTGAAATGGTGGTGCAGTGACATCAGTTCCCTCTGACCTTAGGTGCCAATGTGGGCATAAAGTGTAATTTAGGTCCATGTTCTGCAGAGCAATTCGGTACCAGTAGAAACTGAGTATTGGGGAAACTGCAGCTGAAGTGAGCACCATCAAATGTGTCATTGATTTTCTTATCCTGAAAACTCACCATAGGTGATTTTTCAATCTGAACTAATGATACTGGTGGATAGTGACAGTGTTTTAGGCCAGGTGCCTGACCTGAGGGTGAGAAGAGGATGTGCCTTATCCATACAGTTGAGCAAGACATCACTATGGTGTCCAGAGGAGCTTTGGTGGGGATCTCTGTCTCTGTAGCTCAACTCGAACAGATACATTGGGGATGTGAAGTTAGGCAATTCCTCAAGCATGGGGTGGCTGGGCCCAGAAAGTGGTGGTGAATGGTGCCACATCCAGCTGGCAGCTGTCATGAGTGGTGTGCCCCAGGGATCAGTGCTGGGCCCAGTCCTGTTTAATGTCTTCATTGATGATCTGGATGAGGGGATCGAGTCCTCCATCAGTGAGTTTGCAGATGACAACAAGTTGGGAGCAAGTGAGGATCTGTTAGAGGGTAGGAGGGCTCTTCAGAAGGATCTGGACAGGCTGCACAGATGGGCACAGTCTAGTGCCAGGAGTTTTAACAGAGCCAAGTGCCAGGTTCTGCACTTTGGCCACAACAACCCCATGCAGGGCTACAGGCTGGGGACTGAGTGGCTGAGAGCAGCCAGGCAGAGAGGCACTTGGAGTGCTGGTTGACAGCAGCTGAACATGAGCCATCAGTGTGCCCAGGTGGCCAAGAAAGTCAGTGGCATCCTGGCTTGGATCAGGAATAATGTGGCCAGCAGCACCAGAGCAGTCCTTCTGTCCCTGTACTCAGCAGTGGTTAGGCCACATCTTGAGTGCTGTGTCCAGTTCTGGGCTCCTCAGTTTAAGAAAGAAGTTGAGGTGCTTAAAGGTGTCCAGAGAAGGACAGCAAGGCTGTTGAGGGGGCTGGGGAGCCCTGTTAGGAAAGGCTGAAGGAGCTGGGGGTGTTCAGCCTGCAGAAGAGGAGGCTCGGGGCAGACCTCATTGCTGTCTACAACTACCTGAAGGGAGGCTGTAGCCAGTTGGGGTTGGGCTCTTCTGCCAGGCAAGCAGCAACAGAACAAGGGGACACAGTCTCAAGCTGTGCCAGGGCAGGTTTAGGCTGGATGTTAGGAAGAAGTTCTTCACAGCAAGAGTGATTTGGATTGGAATGTGCTGCCCAGGGAGGTGGTGGAGTCACCATCCCTGGAAGTGTTTAAAAGGCTGCTGGATGAGGCACTTAGTGCCATGGGTTAGTTAAGTGGAAGGGTTAGGTGATGATCTTAGAGATCTTTTCCAACTACTTAATTCTGCCATTCTATGATAACCAGTTCTAAAACTAATGCCCAGGTCTCAGCATTCATGTAGTAGACATCTCCTGTTAAAATCTGCCAACAGTTTCTTCTCTGTGTTTATGGAACTGAGCACCTCTTGCCCAGGCATAATCTTCTCTGCAGCTGAAATTGTCACAGCATCACAACAAGATTCATCAACGGGTGAGATCCCAGAATATAATCCACAGAGATAAATGTGACTCTTAAGATCCACTGTCAAGATGACAAATGTGTCATAGAAGCAAGATGTGGCAGTGATACTGCTGAGCTGAGAAAAAAGATATTCTTCTCCAAGCATGTAAAGGGAAAATCATCTTAGGGCTGCGCAGAAGGGCATTTGCTGGTGCCAGCTTTCTGCTTCAGTGCTTGGCTGTCTTTTGGCAATCTGCCATCTAATAGCTCCCTGCATGCCCACAGGGCATTTTGGTGGAGGAGAGACATATGTTAGTGCAAGAGCAGAGCTGGTATGGATGCTTGATGCCAGTGACATGGAACAGAGGCTCTCGAAAGGTCTTGTGCATTGGTCTGTCTAGCCAGTCAGAGAGTGAAGACTCTGTGCTGGTTTCTGCTTCTGGGGTCTCAGAGCTAGAATTAGCACAACAAGGAGCATTTTTCAGGTTTATTGTTGAGGAAGCTGCTACATAGCTTTTGTTGTGGCTGTAGCTGCTGCAGGAATGCTGTGGAATGGGAAATTAGAATTCAGGTAGTCCGAAGGAAAAAGTCTGCATTTAGAGATGAGCCACACTGGGGCAAGAGGTAAGAAGTACAAAGGTTTCACAAGCCACTGTAAAGTCTACTGACCCATTTGGTTAGCACTCTTGAAACCATGAGACACTTGAATCACAGAATCAAACAGGTTGGAAGGAGACCTCCAAGATCATCCAGTCCAACCTAGCACCCAGCCCTGTCCAATCAACCGGACCATGGCACTAAGTGCCTCAGCCAGGCTTTGCCTGAACATCTCCACCACCTCCCTGGGCAGCCCATTCCAATGCCAATCACTCTCTCTGCCAGGAACTTCCTCCTAACATCCAGCCTAGACCTCCCCTGCCACAACTTGAGACTCTGTCCCCTTGTTCTGTTGCTGCTTGCCTGGCAGAAGAGCCCAACCCCACCTGGCTACAGCCTCCCTTCAGGTAGTTGCAGACAGCAATGAGGTCAGCTCTGAGCCTCCCCTTCTGCAGGCTGCACACCCCCAGCTCCCTCAGCCTCTCCTCACAAGGCTTCTGCCTTACCCACGCTGCACTTTGGACACTGAAGCACCTTCACTGCAAAGTATGTGGTAGATGGAAGATGTAGTGAAGGTCAGGAGGTGCAGAGGTGAGCTGCTTCTATGTCTGGCAGAACCAGAGCCTCTGGTGAGCTCTCATTTGCTTATAAGCAGTGGATTTCACAGTATCACAGTATCACCAAGGTTGGAAGAGACCTCACAGGTCATCAAGTCCAACCCTTTACCACAGAGCTCAAGGCCAGACCATGGCACCAAGTGCCACGTCCAATCCTGCCTTGAACAGCTCCAGGGATGGTGACTCCACCACCTCCCCGGGCAGCCCATTCCAGTGTCCAATGACTCTTCTGAGGTTGGCAGGGAGCTACTCCTGTAAGGCTGGATATTTCACTGAACACATGTGGTACAGGACAGGAGGCACCAGGATTTCCACTGCTGAGCTGCTTTGTGCCAAGGTGGGAGGAAATCTGCATTTACCTCATCTTTTAACCTTTGTCTCAACTCCCAAAATTCCATGGAGGAAGCAGCCATCCAGATGGCACAGGCTGTATACCATGGCCCTAAACAAAACTCAGTTTGGGCTAGAGGCAACCACTTAAGAGAAAAAAACTAAACCTCTTTCTTATTAAAGCATTCCTGTGGTGGATTTACCTCCAGCATTCTTGGTTCATGTTTGGTTCCAGTAATTATTTAGCTGAGCTGCAAAAAAAAAATGCCTGCCTTGTTTGTAGGCTGGAGCTGGGGTGTGGACATAGCCCAGCATCCCTGAGAACTCAGCCAGGCAAGGGAGCCATCCAGGCAGTATCTGCTCTGCTTTCTCTCGTGTTCAGCCCCACTTTGTACACAATTCTTCTACATCATCTTCTGTTTTCAGGATCTGTTAACTCGTCTGAGTGAATCTGCCAGCATCTGCACACGTGTTTATCCCCTGATATTGAAGATGGTTTGGAATGGGCTGCCCAGGGAGGGGCAACAGAAGAAGGGGACACAGTCTCAAGCTGTGGCAGGGGAGGTCTAGGCTGGATGTTAGGAGGAAGTTGTTGGCAGAGAGAGTGATTGGCATTGGAATGGGCTGCCCAGGGAGGTGGTGGAGTCGCCATCCCTGGAGGTGTTGAAGCAAAGCCTGGATGAGGCACTTAGTGCCATGGTCTATGGCTGGGCGCTAGGTTGGCCTGGATGATCTTGGAGGTCTCTTCCAACCTGCTTGATTCTATGATTCTATGATATGAAGTGCCAGGTAAAGTAAGGGATTGCCCTGCTGGGAGCATACTGCATTGAGGAATACAGTCCTTGTCTTCTCTCTGTCCTGACCTTTAACTTCTAGGTCATCATTCTTCTAATACTTGAATCCATCTTAATACTCTTTATTGTCCTTAACCTTTTCCATCAGTGAAGTATAATAAATGGCTGTGAGCTAGTGCCAGCAAGGAGAAGCACAGGAGTGTCTTCAGCCTGTGTGCCACTGCAGCTATGGCCCTCACTTTACATTTGGCTTTCAGCAGCAGTAAGGTTGGGGAAGTGTGAAGTACACTCTAAGACATCTCTCTGCGTGAGCTTCAGATCTGGGTGGACTGAAGACCTCTGTGTGCAAGTGTGTATATGTGTGTGTATATACATATGTATGTATAAAATAGACAGAGATCAACATCAGGCCACTCCTTGAGTGCTGTGTCCAGTTCTGGGCTCCTCAGTTCAAGAGAGATACTGAGATACTGGAAGGTGTCCAGAGAAGGGTGACAAAGCTGGTGAGGGGCCTGGAGCACAGCCCTATGAGGAGAGGCTGAGGCAGCTGGGGGTGTGCAGCCTGCAGAAGAGGAGGCTCAGGGCAGACCTCATTGCTGTCTACAACTCCCTGAAGGGAGGCTGTAGCCAGGTGGGGTTGGTCTCTTCTGCCAGGCAAGCAGCAACAGAAGAAGGGGACACAGTGTGAAGTTGTGCCAGGGGAGGTCTAGGCTGGATGTGAGGAGGAAGTTGTTGGCAGAGAGAGTGATTGGCATTGGAATGGGCTGCCCAGGGAGGTGGTGGAGTCACCATCCCTGGAGGTGTTGAAGCAAAGCCTGGCTGAGGCACTTAGTGCCATGGTCTGGTTGACTGGCTAGGGCTGGGTGCTAGGTTGGACTGGAAGATCTTGGAGGTCTCTTCCAACCTGGTTGATTCTATGATTAGGTGGTGCCACGAAAAGCCTTGCAGCAGAAGGATGGGTGCTAGGTTGGACTGGATGATCTTGGAGGTCTCTTCAACCTGGTTGATTCTAAAATTCTCTGACATCAGAGGATGACTGCCAAGTGTAAACTCAAATGTAAATCAGGAGCCATAGTCTAGGGGTTCCCTGGTTTGGGTAAGGCAATGTACATCTGAGTGCTTGATGAAGGTTGTTCATTTCCAGCGGTGCAGAAAGAGAAATGTGATTACCCCATCAGCTTCCCTTTGGCACCTCTGACAGTTTTGGAACAGTTTGTAGATACTGGAGCAGTTCAGGAAGAAAACCTCATTCCAGAAGAGTCTAGTCCAGATTCTGACCTAAAGACCAGGAGATAACCTGAGGACACATTGCCATTAGCTTACTTCCATCGATTTTGGTGGTTCAGACAGCCAAACGAGAAGAGAATTGCCACTGATGTCAGCCGAAAAAGGGTTTGACCTATGAACTCAAACACAGCAACTTCACCTGGCTCTGAAGCCAGACATAAAGAGGAGCAGAAACCAAGGCCGAGTTAACCCTTTGATGACCTGTTATGATATTTCACACTTGTGTGTGCCCTTGTTTTTCATTTTGTACTCTTAATTCACGGGATGAAGTTTGCCTACAGAAGTGGATGTCATGTGGAAGCTGAGTTCCTTGTTCTTTTCTTTTGCCTGTCACTGCCTGCATGTTCTCTATTGATGTCTTGTTCCTGGTACTTGACACTGACCATCTTGTCTGTGAAAGGAAGCACTCCAGCTGACTTGCCTGATAAGAAGAAAGGAAAGTTTGCTTGGTTTAGTCACTCCACAGAAACCCATGGTAATGTTTCCCTGTGCTCTCTGTCCACGCTCCATCCCTCTGATGTACAATGTGGCTTTGTGTATTTGTGCATGTGCTGTGCTTTCCTCTGTTGCTTGTGCAGTATCTTCTTCATGCACTCAAGATAACAAGCTGCTCTGCAAAGTGACCTCTTGCTAATGTTTAACACAAAAATGGGTTTCCATTTGCAAATGAGCTCAAAAATACCTTGCAAGTGCTTCGCCTCATCTTCAAAGATGACTCGCGAAATATCAATGTCTTGGGCTTAGTCTGGGCTGCAAATTTCCATTATGAATGTTGGGTCCTCTTACAGCTTACTTAACTCTTTGGTGTTGCTGTGGTTCAGAGAACAGAGATTAACAATATCTCTGTCCAGAGGAGCAAGATCTGTTCTTAGAGATTTCCCTGTTATGAAATTAAGGTGCAAACGAGACCAGAGATCACCACAAAACTATTCAGTAAAGGATGAGGTTGGACAAAACAGAGGGTGAGGGGCCTGGAGCACAAACCCTGTGAGGAGAGGCTGAGGGAGCTGGGGGTGTGCAGCCTGCAGAAGAGGAGGCTCAGGGCAGATCTCATTGCTGTCTGCAACTACCTGAAGGGAGGCTGTAGCCAGGTGGGGTTGGTCTCTTCTCCCAGGCACCTAGCAATAGAACAAGGGGACACAGTCTCCAGTTGTGGTGGGGAAGTCTAGGCTGGATGTTAGGAGGAAGTTGTTGGCAGAGAGAGTGATTGGCATTGGAATGGGCTGCCCAGGGAGGTGGTGGAGTCTCCATCCCTGGAGGTGTTGAAGCCAAGCCTGGATGAGGCACTTAGTGCTGTGGTCTGGTTGACTGGCTAGGGCTGGATGCTAGGTTGGACTGGAAGATCTTGGAGGTCTCTTCCAACCTGGTTGATTCTATGAGAGAGAGAGAGAAAGGGGAAAGAGATAAAGAGAACAGAGAAGAAGGGAAGAAGCAGGGAAGGAAAAGAGCTAGGATCTGTATTACCATCAGTCGCACATGGGAGGGAGAGAGAGACAAGTGCATGGCCCAGGCATGATCTGTGGAGTTCCTCAGAGGTTCTTCTGGTGGAAGACAGCTCTGGTGGTGCTGCTGGTGGTGGTGCAGCTCTGGAGGTCCACACTTGGTGGTCTGGTGGAGGTCCACCCTTTGGCAGGCATTGCTCCTGTCTTTTTGTACAGTTTTTTAGATGGGTGTTGTGATGGTTTGGATGTTCCCTGCTCCCCCCCCTACTTTGGAAATCATCCAGACCAGACTCAGCCAGCTCTGGAAGTTGAATGAAGCTTATATTTACAGCTAGCACAATATACAAGCAGATAGTTACAGTACATACAGTTATATACAGAAGGTAAAAGGTAATACAGAAACACAACAGCCCTCCCAGAAACCTGAGCTCCCAGGAGGGGCTCCCAACCACTCTTCCACCTTCTGCCACCCCTCTCAACCTTAGCCCAGTCCCAAGGAAGAGTGGAGGTTTGGCCAGGGGGGTTAGGAAGCAAAGTGGATTAATCAGAGAGACAGGAGAGAGATGCAGCTGGGAGCTCCCCAGCAGGAGTAGTGCCTTGTCTGTGTTTTGGTTCTTCTTGTATCTCTCAGTGAACCTATGAGGTGCAGCTCCAGGGGACCTTGCTGTGTATTCTCATGCATTGGTAGGGGTCTGGCAGCAGTGCTGGGGGAGGGTCTCTGCCTCCTCCCTGCACTGTACCTGTCCATACCCCAAATACACAGAAGCCTTTTAGTTTGGGGGTAGCTGACATAAAATGTACACATCCTGGGCATTCAAGCCAGGCTGAGGTCCAGGAATTTCCAAGGCATAGTCTGTTGATTTGCATCCCTGAGCTTTTGACCAAGCACCTAATCTGAATCCAGGAGGCTAACAAAGGCAATCTTTATCTTTGCTGATGAACAAGAGAGAGGATTTAGACTCTCCCACATGTACAACAAAATGTGGGTTCAGCTGATTCCTTAAAGTGGCTTTTCCAGATTAAGATCACTGAAGCATCTGGTCTCTGGAAAGGAATGGGCAGCGTTAGACTGCAGTGTGGCATAGCTATGGCAAGAGTGCCAGGCAGTCCATTCTTTCATCTGGTCCTCAGAACACAGCACAGCAACTCTGGATTGCCCTAAGATGTGTGTTGTAGGCATGGGAATTGATGGGGTGGGATGGTGCTGGGGTGCTATGGAGATAGGCTGAAGGAGCTGGGAGTGTTGAGTCTGGAGAAGAGAAGGCTCCAGGCAGACCTAATAGCAGCCTGCCAGTACCTGAAGGGGGTTAAGAGAAGGCTGCAGAGAGACTGTCTGCAAAGGCCTGCAGGGACAGGACCAGGGCAATGGCTTCAGACTAGAGCAGAGCAGATTGAGATTGGATGTTAGGAGCAGGTTCTGCACCATGAGGGTAGTAGAACACTGGAACAGGTTGCCCAGGGAGGTGGTTGGAGCCCTATTCCTGGAAATATTGAAGGTGAGGCTGGACAGGGCTGTGGGCAAACTGCTCTAGCTGGCCATGTCCCTGCTGAGTGCAGAGAGGGTTGGACTGGATGAGCTTTGGAGGTCCCTTCCAGCCCAGACTGTTCTGTGATTCTATGAAGGAAAGATACAGGCTATGAAGGACAAATAGAGGCTGGGTGCAGAGTGGGTTGAGGGTAACCCTGAAGTAAAGGACTTGGAGATGCTGATTGATGAGAAGCTCCCCATGAGCCAGCAGCATGCTCATGCAGCCCAGAAGGCAGCTGTGTGCTGCATCAGGAGGTGATTCTTCCCATTTGCTCTGTTCTGTGAGATCCTGTCTTGCATTCTGTGTCCAGTTCTGGTGTCCCCATCGTAAGAAGGATAGGCAACTCTTGGAGCAAGTCCAGAGGAGAGCCATGAAAATGATCCCAGAGCTGGAGCACCTCTGCTATGAGGATAGGCTGAGGGAGCTGGGGGTGTTCAGCCTGGAGGGGAGAAGGTTCTTGGAGGGCTTCCAATAACTGAAGGGACCCTACAGGAAGGCTGCAGAGTGACTTCTGAAAAGGGTGTCTAGGGATAGGATGAGAAGGAATGGTTGGAAGCTGAGGAACAGTAGCCTGGATCTTAGGAAGAAGTTCATCAGTATGAGGGTGGTAGGACTCTGGAATAGGTCCCCTGGAGAGGTTATGGATGTCCTCTCCCTGGAAGTGTTCAAGGCCAGGTTGGATGAGGCCTTGAGCAACCAAGTCCAGTCCAATGGCAAGGATTTTGGAATGGATGATCTCTTAAGATCCCTTCCAACCTAAGCCATTCTATGACATTTCTGTCCCAATGATTTCAAAGCAGGAAGCCAGAGCCTCTTTGGAAGAGCCTTCTGATACCTTTGTAGCCTCTAAAAGAAAAACCTGAGCCCATGACCCATTAAACATCTGCCTAATGGAACCTACTTGTTCTACATTGCTTTCTTTTGCATCAAGGGTTCAGAGATAAGAGGTGATCTTAGTATTGAGCAGTGTATTCTTACAGGCTATTAGAAGCCTCTTTACCAGCTGATAATGCATGCTCTGAAGTTTGATTTGAGATGTGCACCCCACAGCTAGTACAGGTTTTGCCTTCAAGTTCTGCCAGGCATCTGAGAGCTCTGCATAACTCCTCCAGAATTCAGTTTTAAGTATAATTCCTAATTTCTTTTGTGTGTTTGGAAAAGGAGGGAGGGAGGAAGAAAGAGAGCACATTCTGGATCCTATCCATTGTCCTAACTTATGTTGGAGCTTATGAGGAGCTGGAAGCCACTGGTGGAATGGAAGTGATGGTTACTAGAGCTTATGAGGAGCTGGGAGCCACTGGTGGAATGGAAGTGATGGTTATTAGAGCTTATGAGGAGCTGGGAGCCACTGGTGGAATGGAAGTGATGGTTACTAGAGCTCATGTAGGAGCTGGGAGCCACTGGTGGAATGGAAGTGATGGTTACTAGAGCTCATGTAGGAGCTGGAAGCCACTGGTGGAATGGAAGTGATGGTTACTAGAGCTCATGTAGGAGCTGGGAGCCACTGGTGGAATGAAGTGATGGTTACTAGAGCTCATGTAGGAGCTGGGAGCCACTGGTGGAATGGAAGTGATGGTTATTAGAGCTCATGTAGGAGCTGGGAGCCACTGGTGGAATGGAAGTGATGGTTATTAGAGCTTATGAGGAGCTGGGAGCCACTGGTGGAATGGAAGTGATGGTTACTAGAGCTCATGTAGGAGCTGGGAGCCACTGGTGGAATGGAAGTGATGGTTATTAGAGCTCATGTAGGAGCTGGGAGCCACTGGTGGAATGGAAGTGATGGTTATTAGAGCTTATGAGGAGCTGGGAGCCACTGGTGGAATGGAAGTGATGGTTACTAGAGCTCATGTAGGAGCTGGGAGCCACTGGTGGAATGGAAGTGATGGTTACTAGAGCTCATGTAGGAGCTGGGAGCCACTGGTGGAATGGAAGTGATGGTTACTAGAGCTCATGTAGGTTCACAGCTAAGCTTGCTTTCATTCTGTGTTTGTTCCATCATACTTGTGTAAAAGCCTAGAAGATTCTGTCCAGCTCTCAGTAGGCAATAGCCAGCATAAAATCTCCAACACCATCCATATTCATTAGCTTGTTCTGTTGTGATACCTGAGTGGGTCACTGAGTGTGAGTTCCCTTCTTGTCCCTATAGGTCCAGTGCACAAGTGTAAGGTTGAAGCCCATTAGTGGTTAATAATATGAAGGTGCTGCATCAGTGTCACCTGAGTGGGTCATGAGTGTGAGTTCCCTTCTTGTCCCTATAGGTCCAGTGCACAAGTGTAAGGTTGAAACCCATTAATGGTTAATAATATGAAGGTGCTGCATCAGTGTCACCTGAGTGGGTTAGAGAGTCTGAGATCCCTTCTTGACCCTATAGGTCCAGTGCACAAGTGTAAGGTTGAAACCTGTTAATATATGAAGGTGCTGCATCAGTGTCACCTGAGTGGGTCATGAGTGTGAGTTCCCTTTCCCTTCTTGTCCCTATAGGTCCAGTGCACAAGTGTAAGGTTGAAGCCCATTAATGGTTAATAATATGAAGGTGCTGCATCAGTGTCACCTGAGTGGGTCACTGAGTGTGAGATCCCTTCTTGTCCCTATAGGTCCAGTGCAGAAGTGTAAGATTGAAACCTGTTAACATATGAAGGTGCTGCATCAGTGTCACCTGAGTGGGTCAGAGAGTCTGAGTTCCCTTCTTGTCCCTATAGGTCCAGTGCACAAGTGTAAGATTGAAGCCCATTAATGATTAATAATATGAAGGTGCTGCATCAGTGTCACCTGAGTGGGTCACTGAGTGTGAGTTCCCTTCTTGTCCCTATAGGTCCAGTGCACAAGTGTAAGGTTGAAGCCCATTAATGGTTGCTATATGAAGGTGCTGCATCAGTGTTACCTGAGTGGGTCAGAGAGTCTGAGTTCCCTTCTTGTCCCTATAGGTCCAGTGCACAAGTGTAAGATTGAAGCCCATTAATGATTAATAGTATGAAGGTGCTGCATCAGTGTCACCTGAGTGGGTCACTGAGTGTGAGTTCCCTTCTTGTCCCTATAGGTCCAGTGTACAAGTGTAAGGTTGAAACTTGTTAATATATTAAGGTGCTGCATCAGTGTTACCTGAGTGGGTCATGAGTGTGAGTTCCCTTCTTGTCCCTATAGGTCCAGTGCACAAGTGTAAGGTTGAAACCCATTAATGGTTGCTATATGAAGGTGCTGCATCAGTGTTGCTGATGTGGTACTTGCTGTCAGCCTAACAGCAGCCATTTGTCTGAAAGCTTGTCAGTCTGGGCATTTTATTTTGTGTTCTAATGACTGCAAAGAAAGGTTGAGAAGGGCAGGAAGGTGGTTGGGCTGGTGTGAGTAAAGGAGTGGGGTTTAAAAGTGTTCCATTGAATCGAATGAAAGCTTCTTGTTGGCTTTGTCAGGTTCTCTAATTTTCAATGATCCTCATTCATAAAATTCCCAGGAACTGACTCTGAAAGAGAGCAGCTGCTTTTTTTTTTTGCCTGTTCTTTTAGCATTTGAGTGTATATTCCTGCAGCCCAACCTGTGCAGGGGGGCACTAGGCTTGCTCAGCCAAGCGCTTCATCCTCCGCAGCTACAGCTGAGGGTCTTTTCATCAAGCTGGTTCCTTCTCTCGTGTGGTTTGTTAACAGGTGTGCCAGGTTCTAATGGTCAACCCTCTCTTTTTCTTCCCTTTGACTCTTACAGTGAGCATGCCCACCAGTGAGACCGAGTCCGTGAACACAGACAACGTGCCTGGAGCTGACATGGAAGGCGAAAACTGCGGTGCTAGGCTGGCGTGAGTAGGGCTAACAGATGCGTGTGCGGGGGGCTGAGCTGCCTGCCTCACAGCCAGGGCAAACCTCGGCAGCTTCCAGGGCAAGGGAATCCCACAGAGGGTGGAAGGAGAGAGTGCAGGTCCAGTAGGACAAGGGAGGTTATTCTGCCCCTGAAGTCAACACTGCTCAGGCCACACCTTCAGTGCTGTGTCCAGTTCTGGGCTCCTCAGCTCAAGAGAGATGTTGAGGTGCTGGAAAGTGTCCAGAGAAGGGCAACAAAGCTGGTGAGGGGCCTGGAACACAAACCCTATAAGGAGAGGCTGAGGGAGCTGGGGGTGTGCAGCCTGCAGAAGAGGAGGCTCAGGGCAGACCTCATTGCTGTCTACAACTACCTGAAGGGAGGCTGTAGCCAGGTGGAGTTGGTCTCTTCTGCCAGGCAACCAGCAACAGAACAAGGGGACACAATGTGAAGTTGTGCTGGGGGAAGTCTAGGCTGGATGTTAGGAGGAAGTTGTTGTCAGAGAGAGTGATTGGCATTGGAATGGGCTGCCCAGGGAGGTGGTGGAGGCACCATCCCTGGAGGTGTTGAAGCCAAGCCTGGATGAGGCACTTAGTGCCATGGTCTGGTTGACTGGCTAGGGCTGGGGGATAAGTTGGACTGGATGATGTTGGAGGTCTCTTCCAATCTGGTTGATTCTATGATTCTATTGATCCCTATTCTTAATTGCCATGTAAACTCACCCTGGATGCTGCTAGGGAGCCTGTGCCTCTACGCAGATGTAAGTAAAACACAGACTAGTTGATTGGTTAGGGCTGGGTGCTAGGTTGGACTGGATGATCTTGGAGGTCTCTTCCAACCTGGTTGATTCTATGATTCTATGATTCTATGACTGCCCAGGCTAATCATAGGATTGTCAGGGTTGGAAAGGACCTTGAGGATCAGCTAAGCTCCAACCCCTCCTGCCATGGGCAGGGGACACCTCACACTAGAGCAGGTTGCACAGAGCCACATCCAGCATGGCCTTAAAATCTTCCAGAGATGAGGCTTCTATCACCTCCCTGGGCAACCTGTGCCAGTCACTCACCACCCTCATGCTTTAAGAACTTCTAACATTCAACCCAAATCTCCCCTTCTCTAGCTTGGATCCATTCCTCCCCACTTCTGACACTACCTGACACCCTAAAAAAAAAAATCCCTTAGCAGCTTTCTTGTAGCCCCCTTCAGCTTCCACCACCTCCCTGGACAACCTGTTTGAGTCTCTCACCACCCTCATGGTGAAGAACCTTTTTCTAACGTCCTCATACTAATCTAAATCTGCCCTCCTCCAGCTTGGATCCATCCCACTCATTCCTGTCTCTACCTGACACCCTATAAAGTCCCTCCCCAGCTTTCTCATAGCCCACTTCAGACATTGGAAGGCCACAATAAGGTCTCCTCAGAGCCTTCTCCTCTCCAAACTAAACAACCCCAACTCTCTCAGCCTGGTTTCATAGGAGAGGAGCTCCAGTAGATTTAGTTCTGCTTAGGAGCTAAAAGAAGACCTGATGGATAACAGAGTTCTTCATTAAAACTCCTCTTTGAAGAGAGCTAATCAGAGCTAATCCATGTAGACCAAGGAGCAGAAATGTCTGGTCTGTTTTTAATGTCTCTGACAATTCTGGTACATGTTGCAGTGTCTTGTAATAGAAATACATGAAGGATAACTCCCATCCTGCAGCCTTCAGATGGTGAGCACAGTACTGCAATGACAAAGTACATCAGATCAGTTTGAAGAGAGTAATGCCTCCTTGAAATTGCACCAGTGGAGCTAATGGAGATGCTCAAGAGCATGTGAGATAGCACTTGTAAAACACCTTATCATGTAGTATATGTTTTAACATCATAAAGAGCATGAGGACAACCACAGGGCTGCAGCTCCTCTGCTGTAAGCACAGGCTGAGAGAGTTGGGGCTGTTCAGTCTAGAGAAGAGAAGGCTCTGATGAGACCTTATTGTGGCCTTCCAGTATTTGAAGGGAGCTACAAGAAAGCTGGGGAGGGACTTTTTAGGGTGTCAGGTAGTGACAGGATTTGGGGGGGATGAATCCAAGCTAGAGGAGAGGAGATTGAGATTAGAAATGAAATTAGGAAGAAGTTCTTCACCATGAGAGTGATGAGACACTGACACAGGTTGCTCAGAGAGGTGGTGGAAGCCTCATCCCTGGAAGTTTTTAAGGCCAGGCTGGATGTGGCTCTGTGCAACCTGCTTTAGGGTGAGGTGTCCCTGCCCTGGGCAACCTGCTTTAGTGTGAGGTGTCCCTGCCCATAGTGGAGGGGTTGGAACTGGATGATCCTTGAGGTCTCTTCCAGCCCTGACAGTTGGGTGATTGTGTGGAGAAGAGGCAAGAGTAGTCTGTCCTTTCTTTTTGCATGCCTTGAACAAGAAGAGGCTTTATGCTGGGGGGGAATATGCTGGTCCCTACAGATTTCCTCTGAAAATGGGCTAAGCACATCAGTGCTACAGATTCTACCACGCTGGAGTGTATTGGTGCTCTGCCCTACCCTTGGTCATACCTTGAACTCTTCAGTGTTGATCCTAAGTGTATGCTAATGTTGTGTTTGCTCAGCCCTGTGCTCCAGCTGTCCCAGTGTTCCAGACCTTACAGTGACAGGAGGGCAGATGTGCAAGCCTGGCTGTTTCCTACATTCCAGTCCCATTTTACTGCTCCCAGATTGATGTTTATTGGATTAGACATGTCAGAGGGCATGCTCTGCTTTTTGCCTTTAGTGACCACCTGGATGCATCTGAACCCACTAAGGCTGTCTGCCTTCAGGACGTTGAAGTTCACTACCTGCTGTGTAGACAGTGACTTTCTTACGTCTGTTTTAAGCTCATCTTCTGCTACTTTCCATCAATGTCCTCACCTTCTTATCCTGTGAGCTTTGGTGCTCAACAGTTCCACTTTCATCTTATCTGTCACTCTTATGACTTCCTAAACTGTGATTGTATCTCATGCACACACCCTTGGCCCTCTCCTCTACAAGTGAAGAGGAAGAGATCTTATCTGCATTACAAGATAGGATACATGGAGTATGTTGTGAATTCAATCTGCTGTCCTGTAAGTGTCAGCCAGGGACTTGCAGACCCCAGCAGAAATTGTTTGTGATGGCTTTCCTCCACCTGCCTGCTGTTGCCTACCTGTTGGTCCTTTTAGGTTATGGATTGATGCCTCAAGGAACCAGGCTGGGTCTGTATGTAGCTCTAAGGCAGTTGTAGCTCTTGCTTTAGCACCTCATAGAGTCACTTGTGCTCCTGTCACATTGCCTGCTGTTGCCTACCTGTTGGTCCTTTTAGGTTATGGATTCATGCCTCAAGGAACCAGGGCAGATGTGCAAGCCTGGCTGTTTCCTACATTCCAGTCCCATTTTACTGCTCCCAGATTGATGTTTATTGGGTTAGACATGTTAGAGGGCATGCTCTGCTTTTTGCCTTTAGTGACCACCTGGATGCATCTGAACCCACTAAGTGGGTCTGTGTGCAGCTCTAAGGCAGTTACAGCTCTTGCTTTAGCACCTCATAGAGTCACTTGTGCTCCTGTCACATTGCCTGCTGTTGCCTACCTGTTGGTCCTTTTAGGTTATGGATTCATGCCTCAAGGAACCAGGCTGGGTCTGTGTGCAGCTCTAAGGCAGTTGCAGCTCTTGCTTTAGCACCTCAGCAAGTCACTTGTGCTCCTGTCACATTGTGGGAAGCAGCAGCTGGATGTGTGACCACTCCTTCCAGCTGGATCCAACTTGGAGAACCATCTCTATTCTGTAGTTATGGCTCCTGACACAATGGGTCCCCTGGTGCTGCACAGAGCTAACAACAATGGCAACTGTTCCTATAAAGTTGCATGTATTATTAATATTACAGCTTGCAGTCATTTAATGTCCTTAATCCCAAAGGATCCTAAAGCACTTTTAAGAGCTGTAAAAGCAGGGATTGTTTCCACAGCATTAGAGTTCAGCCACCTTCAGGGTAGAATGAGACAAGGATTTAAGCCTGCAGTGCACAAGGGTATGAGGAGAGGTATGAAGGGTAACTTGTTTTGCACTAAAACTGCACAGGGGATGTTGGCAAGCAGAAGGTAATTGTCTTAGCTGGAATGTAGGCAGGAGAGCTGAAGTTAAACCCAACTCTAAACATAATCATGACTTAGAATGGAGTTTACTTAAAATAGCCCAGCAGGCCCACAGGAGAATGGCAGTACTGTGGTCTGGCACCATGATCACTGTACTGCTGGCATTAGGAGAAGGGATGGCTGCATCCAACACATTGCAGGGCAGGAGACACAGGAAAATGCCAGTTAAACAGAGCTGCTTTTCTTCTGCCAGTACTGTAGATGTTAAAGCAGGGGTCTAAGTTTCCCCAGAGCAGGACACACAGGATACCAACAAGATACCAAGCTAGGAGCAGGTGTGGATCTGCTGGGGGGTAGGAGAGCCCTGCAGAGGGACCTGGACAGGCTGGATGGGTGGGCAGAGGCCAATGGGATGAGATTGAACAAGGCCAAGTGCAGGATTTACTTCTTGGCCACAACAACCCCAAGCAGTGCTACAGGCTGAGGGCAGAGTGGCTGAGAGCAGCCAGGCAGAGAGGGACCTGGGGGTGCTGGTACATGGTAGCTGAAGATGAGGCAGCAGTGTGCCCATGTGGCCAAGAGAGCCAATGGCATCCTGGGCTGGCTCAGGAACAGTGTGGCCAGCAACACAAGGGAGGTTATTCTGCCCCTGTGCTCAGCACTGCTCAGGCCACAGCTTGAGTGCTGTGTCCAGTTCTGGGCTCCTCAATTCATTGCCTCTCTTGGCCCCAGGGGCACATTGCTGGCCCATGCAGGACTTGCTGCCACCAGCACTCCAAGATCTATCTCCATGGAGCTGCTTTCCAGCAGGGCAACCCCTAACTTGTACTGGTGCCTGTTATGCCTCCCCATCTGCAGGACCCTGTGCTTGTCCTAATTGACCTTCATGAGGTTTGCCTTCATCCAGCACTCCTCCTGTCCAGATGTGGTTGGATGGCAGCACAGCCCGAGGGGTGTCAGCCACCCTCCCGGTTTTGTATCATCAGGGAACTCAGTGCCCTCATCCAGCTCACTGATAAAGATACTGCACAAAACTGGACCCAGCACTGATCCCTGGGGAACACCACTGGCTACAGGCCTACAACTTGACTCTGTGCTACCGATGCCAACCCTCTGAACTCTCCTGTGGAGCAGTTTTCAGTGCACCTCACAGCCCAACCCTTTATGCCCCATCTCCTGAACTGTTCTGTGAGGATGTTATGGGAGACAATATCAAAAGCCTTGCTGAAGTCAAGGTACATCACAGCCACAGCTCTGCCTTCATCTACCCATTTGGTCATGATCAGGAGACTACCTCTCAAACAAAAGCTGTCTCCTACTCATCTATTTGCTGTCTAGAACTACCTGATGGGAGGCTGTAGCCAGGTGGGGTTGGGCTCTTCTCCCAGACAACCAGCAACAGAACAAGGAGACACAGTCTCAGGTTGTGCTGGGGGTGGTCTAGGCTGGATGTTAGGAGGAAGTTGTTGGCAGAGAGAGTGATTGGCATTGGAATGGGCTGCCCAGGGAGGTGGTAGAGTCACCATCCCTGGAGGTGTTGAAGCAAAGCCTGGATGGGACACTTAGTGCCATGGTCTGGTTGACTGGCTAGGGCTGGGTGCTAGGTTGGCCTGGATGATCTTGGAGGTCTCTTCCAACTTGGTTGATTCTGTGACTCTATGGTCTCAAAGAAGCTTTTATTTCTCTGGTATCCACACCATAGGTAAATAGAAACTGCCTCTCTGGAGCAATGTCAGTCTTTCAACCAGGAGGAACCCAACATCTAATCTCTGCCTGTTGTGTAAATCCAGTTTCCTAGAACCAAAATCCTTATTCATATTTATTCCTGGTGTAATTCTGCTGCCAGCAGGAGAGCTGTGGCAGGGAGCAGTCCCCCTCCCTAAGATGGGTCTTAGCTTTTTCAGATGCCTGACTTTGAAAAAGGCTTTGTAGGATTCTACAGGACATTGGCAAGTGTCCCACAGCTTCCACAGTATATCAGCCCTGTCGTGGTGTTGCCTTGTACTGCCCTGCAATGCCACACAGCATCTTTTATCCTCAAGGACAACATCTCAAAGCAGAGTTTATCTTATCTCTGATGTGTCACAGACTTGATAACCTGTTTTGGCTGGGTACAAAGAAGCAAGGAGCAAAGGGTATCTGTTTACAAGTAGAGTTCTATACCCAGGACTTCTCTCATGGTTTAAGTCACCCAACTAGCAGCAAAGCAGCCACTCACTCTTTTTAACCCCACCATGGTGGGGATGGGGAGGAGAAAACACAACAAAAGGCTTGAAGGTCAAGACAGGTGACAGAAAGGACTCACTCACCATGTGGGATAGAAGGCAAAAGGCTGACAGGGCTTGGGGAAACAAAATGAGTTTAATCTGAACAACAAAGCTGCCACCAATTCAGCAGCTGAATCAGTGGTAAATTCAACTGGATCTTAAAAACACCTCCCCCCTACTCCTCCCTTCTTCCTTGTCCCCCTCAGTGGCACAGAGGGGCCAGGAATGGGGATTAACCAAAGCAAACAACCTATGCTGGCATTCCAGCTGGAAAGAGCGTGTCCTGAAAATGTTTTGAGCAATGTAATCTTTGCCTGGCTGCTGAACTGCTGCCTGGAGAAGAGGAGGCTCAGGGCAGACCTCATTGCTGTCTACAACTACCTGAAGGGAGGCTGTAGCCAGCTGGGGTTGGGCTCTTCTCCTGGACAACCAGCAACAGAACAAGGGGACACAGTCCAAAGTTGTTCCAGGGGAGGTCTAGGCTGGATGTTAGGAGGAAGTTGTTGTCAGAGAGAGTGATTGGCATTGGAATGGGCTGCCCAGGGAGGTGGTGGAGTCACTGTGCCTGGAGGTGTTGAAGCAAAGCCTGGATGAGGCACTTAGTGCCATGGTCTGGTTGATTGGCTAGGGCTGGGTGCTAGGTTGGACTGGATGATGTTGGAGATCTCTTCCAACCTGGCTGATTCTGTGATCTTTCCTTGGTGCTTCTCTGTCTGGGAAAAATAGTTCCTATGTAGTTCCTGCAGTAGTCAGCTCAGGAGCCAGTGGTAAAGGCCAAAGAGTCAGTTTGCTTCCAGGTTCACTATGGCTGCTGCTGGCTTTCAGCTAATGAGAAGATCATAGAATGAGTCAGGGTTGGAAGGGACCACAAGGATCATCTTGTTCCAACCCCCTGCCATGGGCAGGGGACACCCCACCCTAGATCAGGCTGGCCACAGCCTCATAACAGCCAAGATAACTCCCTTCTTTGAGGACCAAAGGTTCCACTGCATTAGGAGCAGTGGCAAAAAAAGTCTGCCAAGAGCTCTGAAACCACTGCTGACTGCAGTAGAAGAACACAGAGGATTGACCCTTATGTGTCAGCCTCAGCTGCTGCTCCCCAGCTGATTGTGAGCAAGGTGCTTTTGGTATTCAGAGCCAGCTCTAGCTGTGTGTCTAAAGGACAACAGCATGCCCTTGTGGAGAAGGAATTGTCTTCCTGCTTTGGATTCTGTGACAGGCCTTGCCTCTAGTTTGCCACAGAGACAGCAAGATCATCCACTGATCACTGGAGTGCTGGCCTGTCTGTTTTCCCAGCCTCCAGTAGCAAACCAGCTTCATTTTCTTATGGCACTGCTCTGGCAGGGGGATTGGACTTGATGATCTCCTTGGGTCCCTTCCAACCCCTAACATCCTGTGAAATGCCACTTTGGAGGCTATAGCAAGACCCCAAATCCAGCCTATTTGGCAGCCTCAAGCGACATCAGAAAGCATTTTTAATATGGAGTCATTCACCCTGCTTCTGACAGGCAAAAGCTTCTCCATCACAAGGGTCATTTGAAACTTCTCTTTCAGATTCAGGCATGATATGTCCAAAATTGGCTATTTGTGTTTCCAAAAGTCCATCTCACTCTTGGATTCTGCCTCCAAGTAGAAGTCTCTTCCTCCTCCCTTGTCCTTGTCAGCAAGTTTGCAGATGACACCAAGCTGGGGGCAGATGTGGCTGGGTTGGAGGGCAGAAGGGCTCTGCAGCGGGACCTTGACTGCCTGCACAGATGGGCAGAGTCCAAGGGGATGGCATTCAATAGCTCCAAGTGCAGGGTGCTGCACTTTGGCCACAACAACCCCATGCAGAGATACAGGCTGGGGTCAGAGTGGCTGGAGAACAGGCAGACAGAGAGGGATCTGGGGGTGCTGATTGATACCTGCCTGAACATGAGCCAGCAATGTGCCCAGGTGGCCAAGAGAGCCAGTGGCATCCTGGC
This sequence comes from Pogoniulus pusillus, assembly GCF_015220805.1. Classification (NCBI taxonomy): domain Eukaryota; kingdom Metazoa; phylum Chordata; class Aves; order Piciformes; family Lybiidae; genus Pogoniulus; species Pogoniulus pusillus. Next base: position 22,358,057 of record NC_087278.1, read on the forward strand.
CTGCATCAGGAATGGTGTGGCCAGCAGGAGCAGGGAGGTCATTCTGCCCCTGTACTCTGCACTGGTTAGACCTCACCTTGAGTGCTGTGTTCAGTTCTGGGCCCCCCAGTTTAGGAGGGACATTGAGATGCTTGAGTGTGTCCAGAGAAGGGCAACGAGGCTGGGGAGAGGCCTTGAGCACAGCCCTACGAGGAGAGGCTGAGGGAGCTGGGATTGGTTAGCCTGGAGAAGAGGAGGCTCAGGGGTGACCTTATTGCTGTCTACAACTACCTGAGGGGTGGTTGTGGCCAGGAGGAGGTTGCTCTCTTCTCTCAGGTGGCCAGCACCAGAACGAGAGGACACAGCCTCAGGCTGTGCCAGGGGAAATTTAGGCTGGAGGTGAGGAGAAAGTTCTTCCCTGAGAGAGTCATTGGACACTGGAATGGGCTGCCCGGGGAGGTGGTGGAGTCGCCGTCCCTGGAGCTGTTCAAGGCAGGACTGGACGTGGCACTTGGTGCCATGGTCTGGCCTTGAGCTCTGTGGTAAAGGGTTGGACTTGATGATCTGTGAGGTCTCTTCCAACCTTGGTGATACTGTGATACTGTGATCTAAACATACAGCACAGCCAGAAGTGCTAAAGCCTCCTGCTGTAGCAGTGAGGCAAGGCAGCAGGGGGAGGGTAGCTGCACTGAACACGCTTAGCTGCTGCTTCTAATGCTCCTAAGACCTACTGATGGGATGCATGGTGAATACTACACCTGCCACATCTCTTTTGCTTAAATCAATACAAGATTCCTTCAGTGCCACACACCTCCCTTACTGGGAAACCATCACCAGAGAGGTCACCAGAGGAATTCACACTCCCTGTGCTTTCCCTCTCACCAGACAAGTCTCCCAGGACATCTCTCTTGATCTCTTTATTTTTTTCCCCCCTATCAATCTTTTCTTATGGAAGTCCTCAGCACCTCCTTTTCAGTGCTCAGCTTTCTCCTTCAGAGTGATTTTCTTTGTCTCCTCTTTTTCTTTCTCTGTGCCTGAGCTGCCTGTAAACCTGATTCATTACAGTTTGCAAGTGGCACTTGTAAAGAAGGAATTCTGAGTGTCAGGCTGGGATAGCTTTAACATTAAGGATGTGCTTTGCAGGTGCTTCACTCCTTGTCCTCCTTATAGCTCTGTCCCTGCAGCATAGTTTAGCATTCTGTTCACCCAGTGCCCAGGGAGATGGTGGAGTCACCGTCCCTGGAGGTGTGCAAGCAAAGCCTGGATGAGGCACTTAGTGCCATGGTCTGGTTGATTGGACAGGGCTGGGTGCTAGGTTGGACTGGAAGAGCTTGGAAGTCTCTTCCAACCTGGTTGATTCTTAGATTAGGTGGTGCCATGGAAAGCCATGCAGCAGAAGGATGGGTGCTAGGTTGGACAGGATGAGCTTGGAGGTCTCTTCCAACCTGGTTGATTCTATGATTAGGTGATGCCATGAAAAGCCATGCAGCAGAAGGCTGGGTGCTAGGTTGGACTGGAAGAGCTTGGAGGTCTCTTCCAATCTGGTTGATTCTTAGATTAGGTGGTGCCATGGAAAGCCATGCAGCAGAAGGATGGGTGCTAGGTTGGACAGGATGAGCTTGGAGGTCTCTTCCAACCTGGTTGATTCTATGATTAGGTGATGCCATGAAAAGCCATGCAGCAGAAGGCTGGGTGCTAGGTTGGACTGGAAGAGCTTGGAGGTCTCTTCCAACCTGGTTGGTTCTATGATTCTTCATCAAGAGTGTTCTTGCCTGGGTGTGTGACCACACAGCCGCCTAGCATGTGGCTTAGACAGGCTGCCTGTGCCACAACAGGGACGATGTGCTTAGTGCAAAGAGGCTTCTTTTGTTTGGTTGGTTTTTTGCTTGGCTCATCTGCTGGCTGAAACATTCCTAGCACTAAAGCCTCTTCCCCATAAGGACACTGCCCCATGGCTGATTACCTGTCAGTGACTGATGGCCTCCAACAGCGACGTGTCAGCTGGACTGTGTCCAGTTCTGGGCTCCTCAATTCAAGAGAGATGTTGAGGTGCTGGAAGGTGTCCAGAGAAGGGTGACAAAGCTGGTGAGGGGTCTGGAGCACAGCCCTGTGAGGAGAGGCTGAGGGAGCTGGGGGTGTGCAGCCTGCAGAAGAGGAGGCTCAGGGCAGAGCTCATTGCTGTCTGCAACTACCTGAAGGGAGGCTGTAGCCAGGTGGGGTTGGGCTCTTCTGCCAGGCAAGCAGCAACAGAACAAGGGGACACAGTGTGAAGTTGTGTCAGGGGAGGTCTAGGCTGGATGTTAGGAGGAAGTTGTTGGCAGAGAGAGTGATTGGCATTGGAATGGGCTGCCCAGGGAGGTGGTGGAGGCACCATCCCTGGAGGTGTTGAAGCCAAGCCTGGCTGGGGCACTTAGTGCCATGGTCTGGTTGATTGGCTAGGGCTGGGTGCTAGGTTGGACTGGATGAGCTTGGAGGTCTCTTCCAACCTGGCTGATTCTACGATTCTGTGACATGATTGCTTTGGAGACTGCTGCACAAAGTGGTGTGGTGTGCTTTGAGAAGTGCTTTGTTCCATGTCTGCCAGCAGTGAATCCATCTTTAAGCCACTACAGGAAGACCTCTGCTGCCTCTTGTCGACAATGAATCACTTTCCTATCGTAGAGGGAACCTTATGGAGTGCATCAACCCAGCAGAAAGATCTTGTTGGTAGTCACTCCCCAGATTCTTATTCCTGTGTTATTGGCAGTGGATTTTGCAGCCTTTGAAATCACCTCTGGCTCATGTCAGTGCTCCCACATAGCTTTAGTTCTCTCTCTGCCCTTGTCTACATACCAAAGACAGAGAAGCCTTACAGGACGTGTCTACCATTAGTAAGGTGGTGATGACACTGAGCTGGGGGCAGTGTGGATCTGCTGCAAGGTAGGAAGGCACTTCAAAGAGGTCTGGCCAGGCTGAGGGGGATGGCTGAGGTCAATGGGATAAGTTTTAACAAGGCCAAGTGCAGGCTCCTACACTTTGGCCACACTAACCCCATGCAGCTACAGACTGGGGGATGAGTGGCTGGGGAGCAGCCTGGCAGAGAGGGACCTGGTAGTGCTTAGTGAAGCAGCTGGGCATGAGCCAGCAGTGTGCCCAGCTGGCACAGAAGGCCAGTAGCATCTTGGTCTGTATCAGGAGCAGTGTGGCCAGCAGGACCAGGGCTGTCACTCTGCCCTGTGCTGGCACTGGGCAGGCCTCACCTCGAGCACTGTGTGCAGCTCTGGGCACTCACTGCCAGAGAGACATTGAGGGGCTGGAGTGGGGCCAGAGGAGAGCAATGAGACTGGGGAGGGGGCTGGAGGGGAAGGCTGCTGAGGAGAGGCTGAAGGAGCTGGGGGTGTTCAGCGTGGAGGAGAGGAGACTCAGGGGAGACCTTAGCACTCTCTACAGCTACCTGAAGGGAAGTTGTAGTCAGATGGGGGTCAGGCTCTGCTCCCAGGAAACTTGTGCCAGAATGAGAGGGCATGGCCTGAAGCTGTGCCAGGGGAGGTTTAGGTTGGATGTTAGAAAGCACTTCCTGATGGAAAGGGGAATTAAACACTGGGAGGGACTACCCCTGTAGCCCAGAACTGGACACAGCACTCAAGGTGTGGCCTGACCAATGCTGAGTACAGGGGCAGAATAACCTCCCTTGTCCTGCTGGCCACACTGTTCCTGAGCCAGGCCAGGATGCCATTGGCTCTCTTGGCCACCTGGATACACTGCTGGCTCATGTTCAGCTATTATCTACCATAACCCTTGAAGTATCCTTGAAGGCATCTTGGAATAAATGGTTTGCAGCCACCTGGGCACACTGCTGGCTCATGTTCAGCTACTATCTACCAGCACCCCCAGGTCTGGGGGAGGTCTAGGCTGGATGGTAGGAGGAAGGTCTTCACAGAGACAGTGATTGGCATTGGAATGGGCTGCCCAGGGAGGTGGTGGAGTCGCCAACCCTGGAGATGTTCAAGAAAAGCCTGGATGAGGCACTCAGTGCCATGGTCTGGTTGACTGGCTAGGGCTGGGTGCTAGGTTGGACTGCATGATTTTGGAGGTCTCTTCCAACCTGGTTGATTCTGTGATAGGAAAGATAAGTGTCAGTATCTAAAGCATCCCCCATGCACTGTTTTTCCTTTAATTGCTGGATGAAAAAGCAGACCTTATTTTGTACATGGTTTCATAATGTGCTTATGTATCCTGAAGTGCCAGGTGATGTGTGAAAGCAACAACTCTGTCTGTCTCATCATACATATTTTAATGTAAGACAAGTCCTAGTGACTATAAAATGCTTGAGGCATAAATTGGGTAGCAGATGTAGAGTGCTCCTAGCATGAGGCCAGCCTTTTAGCCAAGCACAAAGCTGGTTCACTGCTATCTGTAGGTGGTAGAATCCCATCGTGGCATGACTCCTGCTTCGTGACTTCACCAAGAGCCAAGGTTTGTGTGTTGGGGAGTTGTAGCCATGCACAGTGCCTCTGTTGACTTGCAAGGGATGCAAGAGGGAAACAGCATCCCTTAAAAAAGCTTAATTGAGCTTCACTTTATTTCTCTCTCTTGTGATTTTCATATAAGCCTGGGAGGTATGGGACAGCCTCAAGAGAATTTAATGGCAATTTTTGTCTTGCAGGCATCGGATCTCCAAATCAAAGTTCAGGTAAGTAAAACTGTTTTCTGCTTTGCTTCCTTGCCACTGCCTTTGTTCCCTGCTTTGTGAGGTGGTTTACTCCTGCATCATGGGTGGGATGCAGTGGTAGTTCTGAGAGGTGCTACCAAATGTGTCAGATTTTAGTCCTTCATCTACCAAAAATCAAGAAGCTTTTTCTTGGTTTCATAATAAAATAAGGCCCAGGGACTACTGACAGCATTTCACTGGCAAGTACTTAACTGATGCTTATCAGCATCAACCTCATCAGCTCAAAGTTCTCTTTGCTGCACTCTGTTGCATCGCTCTGCTTTGCTTGATTGTAATTCTTTCTGCTGCTGAGTTTTGCTGCTTATTTGTGCAGTTCTCTCTTTCACCATGGCCTATGCAGAGCTCTTTCTGGTGGCATTTCTTTGTCTGGTCACTTAAAAGCTTTTGAAAAAGGTGAAGTGGTCCCCAGGTGTTCATTTGTGGATTTCCCTTGGGAAGGCTGCCCAAAGTCATGCAGTTTGGTTGTCGAGGTCCCAGTCCATTTCTAGCTGCTGAGGAGGAGTCCAACTGCCTCCATATCTTTGCATTCAAAACCAGCTTTGTAAATTAAAGCATTAAGGTTTGAAATAGAGCAAGAGGACACAGTCTCAAGTTATGCCAGGGGAGGTCTAGGCTGGAAGTTAGGAGGAAGTTGTTGTCAGAGAGAGTGATTGGCATTGGAATGGGCTGCCCAGGGAGGTGGTGGAGTCACCATCCCTGGAGGTGTTGAAGCAAAGCCTGGATGAGGCACTTGGTGCCATGGTCTAGATGACTGCAGTGACTGCAATCTGTGTGTTCTTCAAACAGCACCTCCTCTGCTCTGTTACATTCCAGCTTCTCTAGGTGTTAAGTACCTCTGGCTTCAAGGTGAAGTGAGAGCATCCCAGGAGCTACAAACACATTGCATGATTAGGCTGCAGAGTGTCTTTCCACGGGGATTTGCATACAGCACAGAGCTGTAGTTCTCTTCCATACTTCAGTTTGCTCCACATTTGCTCTTCAGAGAGAGTGATTGCCATTGGAATGGGCTGCCCAGGGAGGTGGTGGAGTCACCATCCCTGGAGGTGTTCAAGAAGAGCCTGAATGAGGCACTTAGTGCCATGGTCTAATCAATAGGATAGAGCTGGGTGCTAGGTTGGACTGGCTGAGCTTGGAGATCTCTTCCAACCTGGTTGATTCTATGATTCTATGAAATACCTGGAGCAAGTGAGCACCTCTGTTCTTCATCTTCCCTACATGATGAGCAGCAATGTAAATCAAGGCATGCACCTATGTGTGTGTGCTGCCCATTTGCATCCCTGTGCAGAGCTGCATACGTTCCTACAGCCTGTGGGTTTATTTCTCTGTAGGTGTAAGCACACCAAAGAAAGGTCCTGGCCATTCTCACAGATGTGCACCACTCTGCACAAGTACAGACCAAAGTGTGTGGAGTTGCTACTGATTTAATCACAGTAGTAGCATCTAAGTGTTGTTGTGCCCACTTGGAGAGTTGGACAGGTCATTTCTTGTCCCACATCCTCTGCAAAGCACACGACCCTGTTGGTGCTAGCTAGACTGGGTGCCTTCATAAATTGCATAGCTACCCTAGTCTGGGTTTGGTGGCCTCTTTAAATGTTGCTGCAGAGTTCTGGACCAGTGTGCAATGCTCACATTGCCTGGCTTTAGTTTGTGTAGCTGCTGAACCCTGACCTCAAGCAAGGCCATGGTTAATCACTGGCAATAATACAGCAGAGAATGTTAGCCAAGAAAATGTCTTTCTTCCTGGGGTGTTGGGTCCATGTGCATTTCTTTAGAGGCACATAGGCAGATGTTGATCTGTTGGAAGGTAGGAGAGCCCTGCAGAGGGACCTGGGCAGGCTGGATGGGTGGGCAGAGGCCAATGGGATGAGACTGAACAAGGCCAAGTGCAGGGTTCTGCACTTTGGCCACAACAACCCCAAGCAGTGCTACAGGCTGGGGACAGAGTGGCTGGAAACAGACAGGAGGAAAGTGACCTGGGGGCACTGATAGATGGTAGCTAAACATGAGGCATCAGTGTTCCCAGGTGGCCAAGAGAGCCAATGGCATCCTGGCCTGGCTGAGGAGCAGTGTGGCCAATAGGACAAGGGAGGTTATTCTGCCCCTGTACTCAGCACTGCTCAGGCCACACCTTGAGTGCTGTGTCCAGTTCTGGGCTCCTCAATTCAAGAGAGATGTTGAGGTGCTGGAAGGTGTCCAGAGAAGGGCAACGAAGCTGGTGAGGGGCCTGGAGCACAGCCCTGTGAGGAGAGGCTGAGGGAGCTGGGGGTGTGCAGCCTGCAGAAGAGGAGGCTCAGGGCAGACCTCATTGCTGTCTACAACTACCTGAAGGGAGGCTGTAGCCAGGTGGGGTTGGTCTCTTCTCCCAGGCACCCACCAATAGAACAAGGGGACACAGTGTGAAGTTGTGTCAGGGGAGGTCTAGGCTGGATGTTAGGAGGAAGTTGTTGTCAGAGAGAGTGATTGGCATTGGAATGGGCTGCCCAGGGAGGTGGTGGAGTCACTGTCTCTGGAGGTGTTGAAGAAAAGCCTGGCTGAGGCACTTAGTGCCATGGTCTGGTTGACTGGCTAGGGCTGGATGCTAGGTTGGACTGGATGATCTTGGAGGTCTCTTCCAACCTGATTGATTCTATGATTCTGAGTATCCAATATCTATATAAAACTATTAGATTTATTATACAGTGGCAAGTGTTGCCTGGAAACTGGTTGCTATGCAAGTTAAATTCTGAAGAGTAGGAGGTGTGTAATTAGCTTTAAATATCTTCTGTGGTTAGTAATTACCCTCAGAAATCAGTGACACAAGGGGATGTGTTCGTGGAAGGCAAACTTTCAAAAGGTCTACTGATTAGCAAATGGTATCCTTAGTATCAGGCATGAAGGTGAAATGCTGAGGTTCCCTGAGGTCTTGAGTTTCTCTTCAGAGTTAGCCCTTGTGTTGGGCTTGAAGGGAGGCTGTTGCCAGGTGGGAGTTGGTCTCTTCTCCCAGACAACCAGCAACAGAACAAGGGGACACAGTCTCAAGTTGTGCCAGGGGAGGTCTAGGCTGGATGTTAGGAGGAAGTTGTTGTCAGAGAGAGTGATTGGCATTGGAATGGGCTGCCCAGGGAGGTGGTGGAGTCACCATCCCTGGAGGTGTTGAAGCAAAGCCTGGATGAGGCACTTAGTGCCATGGTCTGGTTGATTGGCTAGGGCTGGGTACTAGGTTGGACTGGCTGAGCTTGGAGGTCTCTTCCAACCTGGGTGAGTCTATGAAATTCTATGAAAACATTGCTGAGTGTTGGATTTTGTCTGACCTCACCTCTCCAAAGACTTCCTTCAAAGGTCCATGGTATATAGTGAGTACCTTTTCAGCTACTATCCTGAGCTTAGGCGAGGTTCCACTGCAGGGCCACAAGCATTAAATACAACAATAGTCATTATTTTTGTGCTACTTGGGCTGAAAAATACTCTCAGGGTAGCTGTGAGAGATGTCTTAATCAGATCAGGACAATGCTCAAGAGGTTTATTCACCCCTAAAGGTTGCAAAATCAGCGTAGGACTAACTTTGTTCTTACAGCTAAAGGAGAGATGTTGAGGTGCTGGAAGGTGTCCAGAGAAGGGCAACAAAGCTGGTGAGGGGCTTGGAGCACAGCCCTGTGAGGAGAGGCTGAGGGAGCTGGGGGTGTGCAGCCTAGAGAAGAGGAGGCTCAGGGGGGACCTTATTGCTGTCTACAACTCCCTGAAGGGAGGATGTAGCCAGGTGGGGGTTGGCCTCTTCTGCCAGGCAAGCAGCAACAGAACAAGGGGACACAGTCTCAATCTGTGGTGGGGAAAGTATAGGCTGGATGTTAGGAGGAAGTTGTTGTCAGAGAGAGTGATTGGCATTGGAATGGGCTGCCCAGGGAGGTGGTGGAGTCTCCATCCCTGGAGGTGTTGAAGCAAAGCCTGGCTGAGGCACTTAGTGCCATGATCGGGTTGACTGCCCAGGGCTGGGTGCTAGGTTGGATTGAATGATCTTGGAGTTCTCTTCCAGCCTGATTGATTCTAAGATGCTATGACAACTGTTGACTCAGCTGAGACTGAGAGACTGAAAATGAACTTTAAAATTATTCCCTACTGCTCTTGCATAATAAATCAAAACTAGCATCTCTCTGGACAAAGATTTGCAGTAGCCTAAGGATTCTCCAGCTGAAAGGAACTTCTTCTTTTCCCATCTTTCCAGTCGCTACTGGCGCCGGTGGAATCGGTTCTGCAGGAGAAAGTGCCGTGCCGCTGTCAAGTCCAATGTCTTCTACTGGTTGGTCATCTTCCTCGTGTTTCTCAACACCCTTACTATTGCCTCTGAACACTACAACCAGCCTGACTGGCTCACGGAGGTCCAAGGTGAGGAGAGGGCTGAGGGCTCACTTTATTGTGGTTGCTGTCAAGAAAGAGGGCTGAGGGAGGAGGTGGTGCGGAAGGACCATAGGCAGCTCCAAACAGTGCTCTGTCTGTGGAGTGTCTTAATCCCACAAAATATCTGCCTGCAATGGCAAAGAAAACATTCAGTTCCTCATTTCCAGCCCAGGCACTGTGTAGCTGAGATGAGGAGATGATGCTGGAGCTGCATCAACTCCTGGATGCGGCTGGAGCTGCAGCGACTGGATTTATGGGTGCCTACGGGGAGCTACAGGTTGTCCAAAGTCTCCCCTGGAGTGGCTGGAGAGCAGCCAGGAGGAAAGGGACCTGGGGGTACTGATAGACAGTAAGCTGAAGATGAGGCAGCAGTGTGCCCAGGTGGCCAAGAGAGCCAATGGCATCCTGGCCTGCATCAGGAACAGTGTGGCCAGTAGGACAAGGGAGGTTATTCTGCCCCTGTACTCAGCACTGGTCAGACCACACCTTGAGTGCTGTGTCCAGTTCTGGGCCCCTCAATTCAAGAGGGATGTTGAGGTGCTGGAAGGTGTCCAGAGAAGGGCAACAAAGCTGGTGAGGGGCCTGGAGCACAAATCCTATGAAGAGAGGTTGAGGGAGCTGGGGTTGTTTAGCCTGGAGAAGAGGAGGCTCAGGGGTGATCTTATTACTGTCTACAACTACCTGAAGGGGCATTGTAGCCAGGTGGGGGGTGGCCTCTTCTCCCAGGCAACCAGCAATAGAACAAGGGGACACAGTCTCAAGTTGTGCCAGGGTAGGTCTAGGCTGGATATTAGGAAGAAGTTCTTCCCAGAGAGAGTGATTGGCATTGGAATGGGCTGCCCAGGGAGGTGGTGGAGGCACCGTCCCTGGAGGTGTTGAAGCCAAGCCTGGCTGAGGCACTTAGTGCCATGGTCCAGATGACTGGCTAGGGCTGGGTGCTAGGTTGGACTGGATGATGTTGGAGGTCTCTTCCAACCTGGTTGATTCTATGATTCTATGATTCTATGATTGGGGAGGTGAAGAGGAGTGATTTGGAAGGTTCTTCAGTCTGCAGAGCAGTTGAATCCTCACTTGAGGTGAGAGCAGCTGAAAGGCTTAATTAAGCAACAGTAGGCAGCAGAGCAGCTCTTCTGTTCTGCCTCTCACCTGCAGCTGATAAGTGCGGTGGGAGTTGTGCCCCTGCCACAGAGGTCGTGTGGCTGTGTAATGCAGCCCAGGTGTATGTGCAAGGACTGCTGTGAGCATCTCTGTGGGTGAGATGCCCACTCTTTGAAACCAGCTCACACGAAGCTGACCTCCCCAGAAGGGGGCTCTGACTGGCAAGGATTGGTGGTTCCCGGTGGAGCCCTTCTGGCTAAGTTTCATTAACCTGTTGCTGTTTGCCTTTCATGAGACACTGCCAACAAGGTGCTGCTAGCTCTTTTCACGGCAGAGATGCTGCTGAAGATGTACAGCCTTGGTCTGCAGGCCTACTTTGTGTCCCTCTTCAACCGCTTCGACTGTTTCATCGTGTGTGGAGGGATCCTGGAGACGATCCTGGTGGAGACGAAGATCATGTCGCCGCTGGGCATCTCGGTGCTGCGCTGCGTCCGGCTCCTCAGGATATTTAAGATCACAAGGTACCCTCCTGCTTCTGCCAGGAGGAAGGGGGGGCTACTGCTCAAGGCATAGCGTCTGGGTTAGGAACTGGCTGGAGGGCCGAGCCCAGAGAGTGGTGGTGAATGGAGCCACATCCAGCTGGCAGCTGTCACTAGTGGTGTCCCTCAGGGATCAGTGCTGGGCCCCATCCTCTTTAGCATCTTCATAGATGATCTGGATGAGGGCATGGAGTCAGTCATCAGCAAGTTTGCAGATGACACTAAGCTGGGGGCAGATGTGGCTGGGTTGGAGGGCAGAAGGGCTCTGCAGCGGGACCTTGACCGCCTGGACAGATGGGCAGAGTCCAATGGGATGGGGTTCAATAGCTCCAAGTGCAGGGTGCTGCACTTTGGCCACAACAAACCCATGCAGAGATACAGGCTGGGGTCAGAGTGGCTGGAGAGCAGCCAGACTGAGAGGGATCTGGGGGTGCTGATTGATACCCGCCTGAACATGAGCCAGCAGTGTGCCCAGGTGGCCAAGAGAGGATGGCCTGCATCCTGGCCTGCATCAGGAGCAGTGTGGCCAGCAGGACAAGGGAGGTTATTCTGCCCCTGTCAGGCCACACCTTGAGTACTGTGTCCAGTTCTGGGCTCCTCAATTCAAGAGAGATGTTGAGGTACTGGAAGGTGTCCAGAGAAGGGCAGCAAGGCTGGTGAGGGGCCTGGAGCACAGCCCTGTGAGCTTGAAGAAGAGGAGGCTCAGGGCAGACCTCATTGCTGTCTGCAACTACCTGAAGGGAGGCTGTAGCCAGGTGGGGTTGGGCTCTTCTGCCAGGCAAGCAGCAGCAGAACAAGGGGACAGAGTCTCAAGTTGTGCCAGGGGAGGTCTGTGCTGGATGTTAGGAGGAAGTTGTTGTCAGAGAGAGTGATTGGCATTGGAATGGGCTGCCCAGGGAGGTGGAGGCACCATCCCTGGAGGTGTTGAAGAAAAGCCTGGCTGAGGCACTTAGTGCCATGGTCTGGTTGACTGGCTAGGGCTGGGTGCTAGGTTGGACTGGATGAGCTTGGAGTTCTCTTCCAACCTGGTTGATTCTGTGATTCTGTGACAGGATGATCTCCTCCAACCCCTAACATGCTGTGAGCCTGTGAGAATCTCAACTGAGGTGGTGGAAGAGAGTGTTTTCTGCAAATTCATTTATGAAGATGTCTCTAGAATTGCTATGAACTCTTCCCAAGGAAATCTCTCTAAAATTTAAGATAAACACCACAGCACCCAGGCAAAACAAGCCCATGACTAGAAGGCAGCCAAGATGACAGGGTTGAGAAGCTAAAAGAGCCAACAGGCTTGGAGTTGTGCATCGTACAAGATTTAGTCTCAAAGCTTCTCTGGCAGGGAGGTTGTTGTTCAGGGTCAGATGGCAGAGGCAGAAAATCAGTTTGCAGTCTCAGAGGGAGAGAGAGAGAGGCCAAAGCAAGCCTATCACTATTAAAAAAGAAAACAAAAGTGATCAGTTCTGATTTGGGAGCACTGAAGAAGGAAAAAAATGTTCCAGCTAACAAGAAAGTTATCTTTGCCCTCTCAAAAGTAGGGAGGCTTTCTGCTCTGGTAACTGGTTTGGATGGATCTTTGGGGCTGAAAGCCATCCTGACTGAGTGCCTGGCCTGCTTTTGGAGGAAAGCAGTAGCTGTTTGGTGCATTGGGTAATCAGCCAGACCCAGGGCAGCATAGCAGGAGCTATAAAAGCATGAGCTGCAGCATAGCATCCTGGAGAGGTCATTGTTTTTCCAAGAGATTTCTTCCCTCCTACACAAAACACACAATCTAGCTGAGAGAATGCTCTGGGAGTGCTGATGATGCTCAGAGAGAGAGAGAGAGGACAGCATTCATGCTTTGGGAAGCTTGAGCTATTGGAGTATTCAAACAGTCCTGAAGTTTCTGGCAGAGGTGTAATGTTGGCACCAGCTGCCTGCAGGACTGGTTATGTTCACCTTCATTCTGCAGCAGAAATAAAACACACTTGTCACAGAAGCACAGAATCAGGCAGGGTTGGAAGGCACCACAAGGATCAGCCAGTTCCAACCCCCCTGCTATGCCCAGGGACACCCTACCCTAGAGCAGGCTGCACACAGCCTCAGCCAGCCTGGCCTTAAACACCTCCAGCCATGGGGCCTCAACCACCTCCCTGGGCAACCCATTCCAGCCTCTCACCACTCTCATGCTCAACAACTTCCTCCTCACCTCCACTCTGACTCTCCCCACCTCCAGCTTTGCTCCATTCCCCCCAGTCCTGTCACTCCCTCACAGCCTAAAAAGTCCCTCCCCAGCTTTTTTATAGGCCTCCTTCAAATCCTTGAAGGCCACAAGAAGGTCACCTGGGAGCCTCCTCTTCTCCAGCCTGCACAGCCCCAACTCTTTCAGTCTGTGCTCACAGCAGAGCTGCTGCAGCCCTCTGAGCATCCTCCTGGCCCTGCTCTGGACACACTCCAGCATCTCCACATCCCTCTTGTCATAGGTGCTCCAGAACTGGATGCAGTACTCCAGGTTGGCTCTCAGCACAGCAGAGTAGAGGGGGAGAATCACCTCCCTCGACCTGCTGGCCACACTTCTCCTGCTGCAGCTCAGGCTCTGGTTGGCTTTCTGTGCTGCAAGTGCACACTGCTGGCTCCTGTTGAGCTTCTCATCCAGCAGCACTCCCAAGTTCCTCTCCTCAGGGCTGCTCTTCAGCCACTCACTGCCCAGCCTGGATTTGTGCTTGGCATTGCCTTGACCCACATGCAGGACATTGCACTTGGTCTTGTTGAACCTCCTGAGGCTGGCTTGTGCCCACCTCTGCAGCCTGTCCAGTTCCCTCTGGATGGATCCCTGCCCTCCAGCCTGGCTGCTGTACCACACAGCTTGGTGTAGTCAGCAAACTTGCTGAGGCTGCACTCAATGCCTCTGTCCATGGCACCCACAAAGCTGTTGAACAAGACTGGTCCCAGGACTGATCCCTGAGGGACTCCACTTGTCACTGGCCTCCACTTGGCCATGGAGCCATTGACAGCCACTCTTTGGATATGGCCACCAAGCCAGTTCTTTATCCACCTCGTGCTCCACCCATCACACCCATGTGTCACCAGCTTGGAGACCAGGATGTGGTGCAAGATAGTGTCAGAGGCCTTGCTCAGGTGCAGGTAAATGCCATCAGTTGCTCACCTCTCATCTATTAATGTTGTGACCTGGTCATAGAAGGCCACCAGGTGTGTCAGGCAGGATTTTGCATGGAAGCAGACATTACCTGGAATGCATCTCCTGCCATTTCTACATGGGGCTATGCATAAAGAACAGAGCTGAGGCATAACTCATACTGAATAATGTATTAATTGCATTTTGCCTTCTTCCCTGTTCCTGAAATACTGGCAAGTAGTTTGCTGCAGTCTCAGATTTATCTGGGGGTTTTCTTTGTGATTTTTTTTCCCCTCCATGGGTGAAATTCACCCTCAGGTGTAAAAAACCTTGCACAAGCAAGCAGCATTTTAGGCCCATTCATGTCTTGCTGCAGGAGGTAATATTCTTGCATTAAAGCATTTACCTCTGATGTTTGCCAGTAAAATACTTCTCCTTTCTGTTATTCACTCAGCTCTAAATGCAGTGATGATTTATTGGCAACATTATCAATACAGGTGGAATGCAATCAATGAGTGCAGTGATAATACAGAAAGCTGGGAAGGGTAAGAGGGATGACAGCTTAGTGCTTTGTGTCAAATATATTCATGAGCAGTGTCATGGAGACCTAGAATGGAGACACAAATAGTGATAAACAAGGGCAGTGAGAAGGCACAAAGCAGGAAAATTGCCTTGAGAGTTTATCAGTAGGTAGCCTAACCTATGTATATTCATATGGATATTCCATGGCCAGCACCAAGCACAAACAAATTCTGGGTGAATCAAGATCATAGAATCATAGAATTAACCAGGTTGGAAGAGACCTCCAAGCTCATCAAGTCCAGCCTAGCACCCAGCCCCAGCCAATCAACCAGACCATGGCACTAAGTGCTTCATTCAGGCTTTGTTCGAACACCTCCAGGGATGGTGACTCCACCACCTCCCTGGGCAGCCCATTCCAATGCCAATCACTCTCTCTGGCAACAACTTCCTCCTCACATCCAGCCTACATCTCCCCAAGAACGACTTGAGGCTGTGTCCTCTTGTTCTGTTGATGCCTGCCTGGGAGAAGAGCCCAACCCCACCTGGCTACAGCCTCTCTTCAGGCAGCTGCAGACAGCAATGAGGTCTGCCCTGAGCCTTCCTCTTCTGCAGGCTGCACACCCCCAGCTCCCTCAGCCTCTTCTCACAGGGCTGTGCTCCAGGCCCCTCACCAGCTTTGTCACCCTTCTCTGGACACCTTCCAGCACCTCAACATCTCTCTTGAATTGAAGAGCCCAGAACTGGACACAGCACTCAAGGTGTGGTCTGACCAGTGCTGAGTCCAGGGGCAGAATAACCTCCATTGTCCTGCTGGCCACACTGTTCCTGATGCAGGCCAGGATGCCATTGGCTCTGCTGCCCACCTGGGCACACTGCTGCTTCATCTTCAGCTACTATCCACCAGTACCCCCAGGTCCCTCTCTGCCTGGCTGCCCTCCAGCCACTCTGTCCCCAGCCTGTAGCACTGCTTGAGGTTATTGTGGCCAAAGTGCAGAACCCTGCACTAGACCTTGTTCAATCTCATCCTATTGGCCTCTACCCACCCATCCAGCCTGTCCAGGTCCCTCTGCAAGGCTCTCTTACTCTCCAATAGACCCACACACCTTCTCCTAGCTTGGTGTCATCTGCAGACTTACTGATGCTGGCCTCAATCCCCTGGTCCAGATCATCAATAAATATGCTAGAGTTCTAGGAAAACCAAACCAAACAAAAAGCCAAAACCAAACCAACCATCAACAACAAAAAAAAAAACCCAATAAAAAAACCCTTCACCCCAACCACCCAAATACAGCTCCCTCTGTAACAGAAACAAATGGAGGCTCCATCAGATGAAAGATGCAGTTTAGTAAAGATGCAGTTTAGTAAAACCACATTTAGAATCTCAAGAGCAAACATTCCTTCCAAAATGATGTCTGCTCTCCAGAATCATTTAGCCTTTTCCATTTGCCAAGCAGCCAATATAATCTCTTCATTTTATCCATCCCCCCCCTAATTTTCCCAAGTCTGTGCAGGAAGTCTGCTTTTGCTGTGAGAAGACAAATGATTTTCTCTTTATAAATAATCCTTTACTGCTTGATAAATCCCCTATATTTAGCCCTTTGTACTCGAAAATACATCTATTTATTTGCAATAGCATGCTGAAGTGTTCTATTTAATGCCTAATCCTGCCACAACATATGTCACCATTAACATAGGGAGGAGAGACAGGGCACAGGGGGGGGTTTTTTGTACCTGCTTTCAAAGTGCTTTTATGTTGGCTGAACAATGTGGGAAGCTTTCCCACAATGAGACTGTCAGCTGTTGCTACTGTTTTAAGCTCTGCATCTGTCATTGCCAGTGTCCTAAAGGCAATGGAGGGGAGGTGGAAGAGGATCAAAGAACACATTAAGTTCTGGTCCTGTCCTGCAGTTGAGTTTTGTGTGAGATGTTGGACAGTTTGACTTCTTTGCATCATTCCTCCCTTTTGAAACCATGTTCTGCTCACTGGGGTTTTGCAGTGCCTCATACAATGGCATCCTCAAGGGTCTGAGAGCTGCAAGTGGGAGATGTTAAGAAGCACGTTTATGTCCTTGTGAATCTGAGGCAGCAGCACTGCTTTATCTCCTACCTCCCATTTTACACTGCCTGATCCAAAGCCTCTGATTCCCTCTAGCAGCGCCATGAGATCGATTGTAACCGGTTTGCTTGGTAGTATATGAACCAAAGAGGACAAAGTAGTAAGAGACTTTTTGCCTCTGTCTGGGCTTCACCACCTCCTGCCTTCTAAAAAGCCTTGTTTCACTGAGCAACTCCACATCTCCCACTGAGGTGGTGTTCCTGTTAGTTCTGCAGCCACCTGATGGGACAGACCTCAGGTCAGGCTTTAGGACACCAAGATAAGACAGTTGTTATTTTCACACTCTACTCAAGCCAAGCCATCTTTATCCTCTCCTTTTTTCCTTTTTCTCCTTTCTCTCCCCCAGAAGGTTTGTTTTTATTTCTAAGGGTGCTGTATTTCTAGCTGGCACTTAGGATGCAGACAAAACCAGCACTAATCTTGTCACCAGGTCATCTCAGTTTTAATTGCTTTAAGCTTGGCAGTTGCATAAGAAACTGAATCTCAGCTGTTTAGCCATTTGTACAAAATAGAGAGCTGAGAAGAGTCTGTGCAGGTGGGCTCTGAGACAGCAAAGCACTGAATCTATGCAAACATGGAGCAGCTTTGCTGTACACCCCTTAAGGGCACTGTTAAAGAGACCTGCAGGACCTGTGTCCTGACTGGCACTGAAGGACTTGGAGAGATAGTCTAGATCCTGTCAATGTCCAGTTTAAGGGTGCTAAAATCAGTCAGGTTTCATCAGAGATTAATTTTTCCCTTTTCCTGTGTCATCTGTGCCCAGGTGGCCAAGAGAGCCAGTGGCATCCTGGCCTGCATCAGGAATGGTGTGGTCAGCAGGAGCAGGGAGGTCATTCTGCCCCTGTACTCTGCACTGGTTAGACCACACCTTGAGTACTGTGTTCAGTTCTGGGCCCCCCTTTGACTTTTGTCAAAGGACATTGAGATGCTTGAGTGTGTCCAGAGAAGGGCAACGAGGCTGGGGAGAGGCCTTGAGCACAGCCCTACGAGGAGAGGCTGAGGGAGCTGGGATTGGTTAGCCTGGAGAAGAGGAGGCTCAGGGGAGACCTTATTGCTGTCTACAACTACCTGAGGGGTGGTTGTGGCCAGGAGGAGGTTGCTCTCTTCTCTCAGATGGCCAGCACCAGAACAAGAGGACACAGCCTCAAGCTGCACCAGGGGAAATTTAGGCTGGAGGTGAGGAGAAAGTTCTTCCCTGAGAGAGTCATTGGACACTGGAATGGGCTGCCCGGGGAGGTGGTGGAGTTGCCATCCCTGGAGCTGTTCAAGGCAGGATTGGACGTGGCACTTGGTGCCATGGTCTGGCCTTGAGCTCTGTGGTAAAGGGTTGGACTTGATGATCTGTGAGGTCTCTTCCAACCCTGATGATACTGTGATACTTTGCATGCCTCCTGAAGTGTGACAGTATGTGAGCTGTAAGCAGGGACACAAAGCTAGCTGGAGTGTTCCACATTGAGTGGCACTGAGCCCACAGCTTCCATACCCTTACCCTGTTTTTCACTGCTCACCTCTTTGCTGGCAGTTAAACTTTAAAGCATTCTAAGTTGCCTCTGAAGTGCTGAAGCTGGGCTGAAGGGAATACATCACAGTTTCCTTTGAAGCTCAGCCCCCAGAGATGAAGTAGTTGGACTTGAGAGGAGATGGTGGCATCCCTCTGCAGATAGATTAACCTTCATAAAGTGATTGGGCTGCTCAAGCATTCCTGTCCTCCATGAGAGAAGATGTTCTTCCCTAGCACTCAACACTGGTCTGGCCACACCTTGAGTGCTGTGTCCAGTTCTGGGCTCCTCAATTCAAGAGAGATGTTGAGGTGCTGGAATGTGTCCAGAGAAGGGTGACAAAGCTGGTGAGGGGCCTGGAGCACAGCCCTGTGAGGAGAGGCTGAGGGAGCTGGGGGTGTGCAGCCTGCAGAAGAGGAGGCTCAGGGCAGAGCTCATTGCTGTCTGCAACTACCTGAAGGGAGGCTGTAGCCAGGTGGGGTTGGGCTCTTCTGCCAGACAAGCAGCAGCAGAACAAGGGGACAGAGTCTGCAGTTGTGCCAAGGGAGGTCTGTGCTGGATGTTAGGAGGAAGTTGTTGGCAGAGAGATTGGCATTGGAATGGTCTGCCCAGGGAGGTGGTGGAGTCACTATCCCTGGAGGTCTTCAAGAAAAAGCCTGGCTGAGGCACTTAGTGCCATGGTCTGGTTGACTGGCTAGGGCTGGGTGCTAGGTTGGACTGGATGAGCTTGGAGGTCTCTTCTAACCTGGTTGATTCTGTGATTCTATATTAATATAAGTGGGATTTTAAGTCTCTAATCACTATGCTGTCTTCAGAAAAATCTGAAGGATGAGGTTTCCTGTGCAACCTGGTCCTGCTCTGGTAGAGGGGTTGGACCCAAAGATCTCCAGAGGTCTCTTCCAATCCCTAAAATGCTCTGATTCTGTAATTCAACTTCCATGATCACAGTAGTCTCTTGATAGCACAACAATAAATATCTCATTGATTGAGGTATGGATGTAGAATTGGAGCACATCCAGATAGGGCTTAAAAGTTCAGTAGGGCTAGAAGTTCAGTCTCCTGAGGAAAGAAAGGTTTGGTGTTATGGGTATTAGGAGAGGACTGTGGAAGATGTTGGCCATGGTGGAATGTCAAAGCATGGTGGTAAGTCCCAAGGGATGGTGGCAGCAGGAAGGCTTAGAGCCTGTGGGCAAGCATACTGGCTCGCTGCCCTGTGGGATCTGTTGGAGCTTGCTAGCCATGTGCATTCAAAATGAGGTGATGGAAAGATGTGAGCTAATCTTCAGCCCAGGCTGAAAGCTCTCTCAGACTCAGAACTGCTTCAAAGAGGAGGAGTCAAGACCAGCCAAGCAGTAGACTGGGAGTGGTTGAGCAGGTGCAGGACCAAAGTGAGTATTGCTTCATGGGCAATGTGGTGGATTCTTTACTGGTTCTGTTTAAAGTGGCAAACTCACCTGCTGCAGCAGAGCATGCTGCTGGCATCTCTTGGAACTTCAAAGTGGGTTCACAAGGGCAGGATGATCCTGGAACACGAACCCTATGAGCAGAGGCTGAGGGAGCTGAGGATGTGCAGCCTGGAGAAGAGGAGGCTCAGGGGTGATCTTATTACTGTCTACAACTACCTGAAGGGAGGTTGCAGCCAGGTGGGGGGTGGCCTCTTCTCCCAGGCAACCAGCAATAGAACAAGGGGACAGAGTCTCAAGTTGTGCCAGGGGAGGTCTAGGCTGCATGTTAGGAGGAAGTTGTTGCCAGAGAGAGTGATTGGCATTGGAATGGGCTGCCCAGGGAGGTGCTGGAGGCACCATCCCTGGAGGTGTTGAAGCAAAGCCTGGCTGAGGCACTTAGTGCCATGGTCTGGTTGAGTGGCTAGGGCTGGGTGCTAGATTGGACTGGATGATGTTGGAGGTCTCTTCCAACCTGGTTGATTCTATGATTCTATGATTCCTGTGCATCATACATCAGCCTGAAGTGGGCATATGCCTGACTACATGGGGAAAACAGATCTTAGCCATCCTCTCTCTTGAATGAGGCACTTGGAAACTGTTCTGCAGCCTGAGGAAGTACAGCAGGTTTGATGCCCACTGTGCTTTTCCCAAGGCCAACAGAAACTCTGGACTTTTTGAGTGTAGCTCTGGAGTCTCTTTTGGGGTCTGCGTAAAAGGTCCTTACGTGTCTTCCTCGTTCCTCTGCATCCCAGAAAGCTTAGCAACTTGTGTGTGTGAGTGAGCCCAAGCACATACTCACACACCAGATTTTGGACAAGTTTGTATTTGCATCCAAACTGCTTCCCCATCTGCTCTTGCTGGTTATTACAGGCCATTCTTCTGGAGTGAGCTATTCTGGCTGCCATCACATCTGTGAGTGTTGTAATGAGGTTGGTTCGAATGTAACTCACTGAAGCAGCAAGAACTAATCACTGTATATTGATAGAAGATTTGCAGAGCCTTAGATGGAGAGCTCTGCAATAATCTTCTGGGTGTGCATATGGGGCAGGAGGTGGAGGGAATTGTGTGTGGTAGTAAAATTACTCATTAGCTGCAGTAGGTCTCATTATCTTAGGGAAGCACATCACATGATTCACTGCTTAACAGGGTGTTTGGAAATGCCTGCTTATATGCAGAAGGCAGCCTGAACCAATATCCTGTGCAGTCCATGAGCACTCAGCTTGGGCTGAAGGAGTTTTAACTGCCTCTGTTTTTTATTCCCAGATACTGGAACTCCCTGAGTAACCTTGTGGCTTCACTCCTGAATTCAGTCCGCTCCATTGCCTCCCTGTTGCTGCTGCTCTTCCTCTTCATTATCATTTTCTCACTCCTGGGAATGCAGCTCTTTGGGGGCAAGTTTAACTTTGATGAGATGCAGACCAGGAGGAGTACGTTTGACAACTTCCCCCAGTCCCTCCTCACTGTGTTTCAGGTAAGGGTCAGAGTGGTCTCAGTGGGACCAACACTTTGTGTTTACATGGGCCAACACCTTGTGTTCACAGGGGCTGACAGAGAGGGCAGGACTTGCAGGCTAACAGTTCTGGGGGCAAGGTGCCACAGCATACAGCCAGTGCAGGGGGATACCCTCCCAGAGTGGAGAACCAAATCTAAAGACCCTGTGTGAGGACAAGGCCACCAGGTCATAGCAGACTAGAACAAGAGAAAGGCCACGTCCCAGAGCAGCACCTGCACAAGAAAACTCAGCCCTGCAGCTGTACTCCCCTTGCCATGGTATTGGGGAGCAAATATCTGAACCAAATGGCATTTAAGCTCGCTGCAGCTTTGGGAGCAACCAGCCAAGACCATCAGGATGATGACTGCACATGCAAGGTGAAGGGAGGTGGCTGGGAGGGTTGTGCTGAAGGCTGTCTTCAGGGTTCTAGGTTGTACAGCTTCCCCAAAACAACAGGTAGGTGGGAGGAGAATGCCTGGCAGAGCTTGAGAGGCTTGGCCATAGCTGTCTGGGAGAGCAGTTTGGCCTCATCCACCATCCTCAAGGGGATGTCTGGGAGTTCTGCACATTGAGCACATTCTCCTTGTGCTGTTTGCTCCTTGGTTGCTTTCTGTTCCCTAGACAGAGAGAGTGAGAGTGTGCAGCTGTTCTGGGGGAGGGGGTGTTCTCTAGGGCAGTAGCTATCTTTGTGTTAATGGAGGCTTCACGTTCTTTGTGTGTTCTAACACTGTGTCCCCTATTGGTGGGAATGTGTCATTTAGATCCTGACTGGGGAGGACTGGAATTCGGTGATGTATGATGGGATCATGGCTTATGGCGGCCCCTCTTTTCCAGGAATGTTGGTCTGTATTTACTTCATCATCCTCTTCATCTGTGGAAACTGTATCCTTTGATGCTGCTCTTTTCTCCAAGTGGGGTTGAAGTGAAAGCCAGCCTTTGTTACTTGATGTCAGCAGACAATGCATTTCCTGCCTCACACTTTTACCTTGTCCCCTGGGTCTGAATTTTGGCTTCCTATTGCCAGAAGTTCAACACAGCTGTTTTAATTTTACCTAGTTCTAAAGCATTTCACAAAGTCAGAATCACTTAAAAACATCTGGTTGGAAGAGACCTCCAAGCTCATCCAGTCCAACCTTCCACCCAGCACAGAAGGGCCAACACTAAACCATGTCCTTAAGTGCCAGCTCCACAGGCTGCTTAAGCACCTTCAAGAATGGGGACTCCAGCACTGCCATGGGCAGAACATTCCAAGGTCTGAGAACCCTCTCTGGGAAGAAACATTCCCTAGCACCCAGCCTGAACCTGCCCTGCTGCAGCTTGGAATTGCTTCCTCTGCTCCTGTCCCTTGCCACCAAGCAGCAGAGGCTGCTCCCTTCTCGCTCCAACCTCCCTTCAGGGAGCTGTGGAGAGCAATGAGCTCTGCCCTCAGCCTCCTCTTCTCCAGCCTGAACACCCCCAGCTCATCATAGCCCAGGTGCTCCAGGCCTTGCTCCACTACCTTCTCCAGCCTTGTTGCCCTTCTCTGGGCACACTTCAGAACCTCAGTGTCCCTCTTGTAGCAAGAGGCAGCTGTAAGAGCCATCTCCTTGCTGGTGCCACATGCTGGCTTTCAGTCCATACCTTTACACATCTGCTGGGTTTACTTTTCATTCCCTTCAGTTCTCACCTAGAGAGGTTTTTCCTTCCTGCCTCCACCAGAAGCTAATCTCTCTGTGTACCTACTGTACTTACTGCATGTTTTCCCTTTAATTGCCTCTTAGAATGAAAAGTTTCTTAGAATCAACCAGGTTGGAAGAGACCTCCAAGCTCATCCAGGCCAACCTAGCACCCAGCCCTATCCACTCAACTAGACCATGGCACTGAGTGCCTCATCCAGGCTTTTCTTGAACACCTCGAGGGATGGTGCCTCCACCACCTCCCTGGGCAGCCTCTTCAGTAATATATTCTATGTGCTTTCATCCAAGCCTTATGTGGAATAAAAATATGTGTAATCTACAATGTGTTCTACACAAGTGCTGCAGGAGGACTAACATATGTTGGCCTTAGTTGTGCTGTGTGAGGTGATGTAGTCATTCACATAGGAACTAACAGGAACCATGTTCCACTGCAGTGACTGCAATCTGTGTGTTCTTCAAACAGCACCTCCTCTGCTCTGTTACATTCCAGCTTCTCTAGGTGTTAAGTACCTCTGGCTTCAAGGTGAAGTGAGGGCATCCCAGGAGCTACAAACACATTGCATGATTAGGCTGCAGAGTGTCTTTCCACGGGGATTTGCATACAGCACAGAGCTGTAGCTCTCTTCCATACCTCAGTTTGCTCCACATTTGCTCTTCAGAGAGAGTGATTGACATTGGAATGGGCTGCCCAGGGAGGTGGTGGAGTCACCATCCCTGGAGGTGTTCAAGAAGAGCCTGGATGAGGCACTTAGTGCCATGCTCTAATCGATAGGATAGAGCTGGGTGATAGGTTGGAGTGGGTGATCTTGGAGGTCTCTTCCAACCTGATTGATTCTATGCTTTCCTAATAAATGGCCCTCCTATGTCAAAGGTTGCATTTCTTTTTATGCTGGTTCTTCCATAAAGCCACCTTGTAGTCTCAGCCCAGCTCTTTTGGCCTTGCCTCATAATTCAGCTCTCTCACACCCTGTTGCATGATGCTTTGGCTGACCTTCCTGCCCTCCTTTCAGAGGGAGATGGTGCAATTCCACTTATCTGAAGGTCGAGGCAGGCAGTCTGCCCAACAGCTTTAAAAAGCTACAATTTGGATCTCCTTGTGAGCTGCAGAGGACAATGTGAGCCAGCTCTACATACTGGCTGACTTTGGAGCCATTAGACCTTGGAGCCCAGGGAGAAGAATGACTATTTCCAGACTGAGCCTTGAACTGGGGTTTATTTAGAAGTTACCACAGTGTAGTAAAACCCATTCTCAATGAATTAGCAAAAAGAATCTTACCTTCAGATTTGTAAGGGGAGATGTGAACCCTGACAGGAGAGCAGTTGTGATTCCTAGCCCTTCGCCCATGCATGGACTCTGTGCTAGGGGATGGCAGAGTTCAATGCCCAGGTTAAAGGAGATTCATTGGGGTTGCCTCAGAAATGCTGAGAGTGTTCTGTTTAATGCTCATAAAATCTGCTCATGTCTGGGGGAATGCCTACAATGATGTTGTTCAACTCAAGTGCTAGGTTGGACTGCATGATCTTGGAGGTCTCTTCCAACCTGGTTGAAATCTGCTCATGTCTGGGGGAATGCCTACAATGCTGCTGTTCAACTCAAGTGCTAGGTTGGACTGGATGATCTTGGAGGTCTCTTCCAACCTGGTTGAAAATCTGCTCATGTCTGGGGGAATGGCTACAATGATGCTGTTCAACTCAAGTGCTAGGTTGGACTGGATGATCTTGGAGGTCTCTTCCAACCTGGTTGATTCTATGATAAGTACATAGGCCCAAACTGGCAAGCTCAGGTGCTTTATGGTTGTATGGGGAGGAATAATAAACTGCACCAGTGCAGGCTGGGAGGTGATCTGCTGGAAAGCAGCCCTGTGGAGAGGGACCTGGGGGTCCTGGTGGATAACAAGTTCCCCATGGCACAGCAATCTGCCCTTGTGGCCAAGAAGGCCAATGGGATCCTGGGATGTATTAGGAGGAGTGTGTCCAGCAGATCAAGGGAGCTTCTCCTCTCCCTCTACTCTGCCCTGGTGAGACCTCATCTTGAATGCTGTGTTCAGATTTGGGCTCCCCAGTTGAAGAGGGACAGGGATCTGCTGGAGAGGGTCCAGCGAAGGACTACGAGGATGATGAGGGGACTGGAGGGCATGGCTTATGAGGAGAGGCTGAGGGACCTGGGGCTGTTTAGTCTGGAGAAGAGAAGACTTAGGGGGGATTTGATAAATGTTTATAAGTATCTGAGGGCTGCCAGGAGGGGGGGGACAGGCTCTGCTCACTGCTCCCTGGGATAGGACAAGGAGCAATGGGTGTAAGTTCCAGCAAAAGAGGTTCCAGCTCAACACAAGGGGGAACTTATTTACTGTAAGGGTCACAGAGCACTGGCACAGGCACATTTGCTCTTCAGAGAGAGTGATTGGCATTGGAATGGGCTGCCCAGGGAGGTGGTGGAGTCACCATCCCTGGAGGTGTTCAAGCAAAGCCTGGATGAGGCACTTAGTGCCATGGTCTAGTTGACTGGCTAGGGCTGGGTGCTAGGTTGGACTGGATGATGTTGGAGGTCTCTTCCAACCTGGTTGATTCTATGATGATATGGTTTACAAGTCTTAGGTGTTTTACAGGTCTTGGACATTTAATAAGTCTCAGATGTTTTCTCTCAGTCATTCTTGTTGTGAAGTTTTGGAAGCCCCACTCCATATGCTGGCTGTTCAGATGGAAGGGGTAGATGTGTGCATGCTGGATATGCATTGGTGAGAAATGGAAGCTTGGAAAATCCCAGGGATCTGATGGCAAAAGCTTTTGGATTGATAAGTCTTTTGAGTGTTATTGTTCCACAGACTCCAAAGCCCATTTTCTTTAAGAGGCACACAAACAGATATCCTGCTGAATGTGTTCTTGGCCATTGCTGTGGACAACCTTGCTGATGCTGAGAGTTTGACATCTGCACAGAAAGAGGAGGAAGAGGAAAAGGAAAGGAAAAAGCTAGCTAGGTAAATCCACTTGCATTTGCTTCTGTGCACCCCTGTGAGTGTAATGACAGACAATGCAGGGGGGGGGTGGTGTGCAAGCAAAGGTGTGTCTGTGTGTGGTATATATGGATGAGTTCTCTTTGGGGGTGACAGGTTCTATATATGGGCTTACTGCCTGTATATATAAACTTCCCTGAATGAGAATACAAACTGAAGGACAAGAAAGTGTCACAAGCTGGGAGTCCCCACAAGTGCAACGATGGCCAAGAGAGCCAATGGCATCCTGGCCTGCATCAGGAGCAGTGTGGCCAGTAGGACAAGGGAGGTTATTCTGCCCCTGTACTCAGCACTGCTCAGGCCACACCTTGAGTGCTGTGTCCAGTTCTGGACCCCTCAATTCAAGAGAGATGTTGAGGTGCTGAAAGGTGTCCAGAGGAAGGGCAACAAAGCTGGTGAAAGGCCTGGAACACAGCCCTGTGAGGAGAGGCTGAGGGAGCTGGGGGTGTGCAGCCTGCAGAAGAGGAGGCTCAGGGCAGAGCTCATTGCTGTCTACAACTACCTGAAGGGAGGCTGTAGCCAGGTGGGGTTGGTCTCTTCTGCCAGGCAACCAGCAACAGAACAAGGGGACACAGTCTCAAGCTGTGCCAGGGGAGGTCTAGGCTGGATGTTGTTAGGAAGTTGTTCCCAGAGAGAGTGATTGGCATTGGAATGGGCTGCCCAGGGAGGTGGTGGAGGCACCATCCCTGGAGGTCTTCAAGAAAAGACTGGATGAGGCACTTGGTGCCATGGTCTGGTTGACTGGCTAGGGCTGGGTGCTAGGTTGGACTGGATGAGCTTGGAGGTCTCTTCCAACCTGGTTGATTCTATGATTCTATGTGAGCAGAGGATGGGTGACTGTTGAGCTTTCAGGGCATCAGCAGAGAATGAGGATGAAATGGTGTCAGTGTTCCAGTCCCATTTGAATCTCCTTATTTCCTTTCTGACTTCTTTGGGCCACAAAGCATGTTTTCAGACTGTCATTGCCACAACCAAATTCAGCAGCTTCCCTCTGCTTTGATGTCACATGCTGTTCTGCTGACAGCTTCTTCAGGCTCTTTGGAGGCGTGAGCTGGATGTGTTGCTTCTCTGTCGTTCCCAACTGCTAGCAGTGGGGAAACCTCTCCTTAGTGCTTATTTCTATTCACTGTCTTCCTGGCTGCTTGGAGGGGATGTCTTAAGCACATCTTTCTGTTTCATCCTGAAACCTAGCCAGCAGATTTCCCTGGATCTGGGAGTGCACTGAAGGGCAAAAGCTTTGTAGGCATCCTAGCAGAAGCCCACAAGATGTAGGTTGATGACTTTGTCACTGGGGTACACAGAGGTCATTTGGAACCTGTGTGTGCACAAGCAGAGAGGCACACAGCTCCCTGCCATGTGTGTGCACCACTCATGCCACTGTGTCACCCCTGCCCTTGAGGAAGCTATCAAAGGGTGCCACAGAGGATTAGAGCAGAGTTGGTGCTTTTGCCTGTAGATGAGGACGTGGTGGAGCTGCTGGTACATAAGCTGAGCTCAGATTGAAGGTGCTAAGCCATCTGATTGTTTTCATGCTGTGTGCTGTCCTGTGTGAAGCTCCTTGAAAGGGAAACAGCCTTTCAGCTTTCTAACTCTTTCTGCTTTCTACCTTGTGAAATTGTTAGGACTGCTAGTCCTGAAAAGAAACAGGAGATAGAGAAAACAGCTGTGGAGGAGGAGACAAAGGAGGAGAAAATCGAGCTGAAATCCATCACTGCTGATGGAGAATCCCCACCTGCTACCAAGGTAAGGTCTGCTGCCAGCCAGCACTCTCTGTCAAGTGGCAGCATGAGCAGCTTTGCTTTCTGAGGAAACAAAACCCCTCTGCCTCAACTGATAAAGGGTTTTGTGCTTCTCCTTCCATTCTGGCAGATTGATGTGGATGATTATCAGCCCAATGAAAATGAAGAAAAGAGCCCTTACCCCACAACTGAAGCAACAGGTATTTAACTTCTCCCTCTTCTCCCTGATTCCACAAAGGGAAGCTCTGCTTGCTAATGTGTGTGCAGCCAGCTTGTGGTAGCAGGTGTGCTGGACAGGACAGGGTAGGATGTTGTGCTTGTCTGTGTTGGCACAGCTCTGGCCTTAGTCCTTTGCAGTTCCTATCCTGGTTAGCTCCATTTGATTTTGTTCTCTGTCAAGTCCTGTGTGTAGAAAGAGCTGTAGAGAGAAGCAAATCAAATCATGTACAACCCTATGCATGTGAAAATATACAGGGCCCTTTTCAGTCTTTTAGTTCAGTATCAGTGGTCGGGGGAGAGACTCACAGCAGGTACTCAGGAAAGGCAAAATGCTGAGTGCCTTTTTGTGCCTTTTTTTCCCCTTTAAAAATAACAGTGTAGTTTGCTAACATCATTCTCTAGGCATAAGATCTCAGCCTAGAGCTGGAAAAAACAACCCAGAGCGTTAGAGCTCCAGAGATTGGAGAGTCACCTTCTCTGGAGACTTCCAAGGCCTGCCTGATGCATTCCAGGGGGAATGGAGCAAATGGAGCAAAGCTGGAGATGGGTAGGTTCAGATTGGATGTGAGGAGGAGGTTGTTCAGCATGAGAGTGGTGAGAGGCTGGAATGGGTTGCCCAGGGAGGTGGTTGAGGCCCCATAGGTGGAGGTGTTTAAGGCCAGGCTGGCTGAGGCTGTGGCCAGGCTGCTCTAGGGTAGGGTGTCCCTGCCCATGGCAGGGGAGTTGGAACTGGCTGCTCCCTGTGGTCCCTTCCAACCCTGACTATGATTCTATTCTATGGTCTGTGCTAGATTGTGTGGTCCTGCTCTGGCAGAGAAGTTGGACTCAATGATCTCCTTGGGTCCCTTCCAACCCCTAATGTCCTGTGAGCCTGTGACTAGTTGGGCTAGTTTTGAAGTCACTGAAGGCTAATTACCTTAAGAGATTGAAGAAATCTGAGCAATTTAAACAGTTTTCTTCAAGAGCTCCTGGATAGGTGTCTGGTAGGGTTGGAGCAGAAGAATTAGAGGCCAGTCAGGTCAACTTCCATTCTTGGAAAAGTGCTGGAATAAATGCTTAAGCCAACTCTATGGCTGCAAGATAAGGAGATGAGTGGCAGCCAGCATGTATTTGTCAAGAATAAATCATGTCTAACCACTCTTATTTGCTTCCAAAAGGGGCTAACAAGTCTTGTAGACAAGGGAAAAGTAGATGTCATATTCTTCAGCTTGGCTGTGGCTTCTGCTTGTCTCTGGAGCAGGTGCAGAGAAGGGTGACAAGGCTGGGGAGAGGTCTGGCAAACATGGCCTGTGAGGAGCAGCTGAGGGAGCTGGGGGTGTTTAGTCTGGAGAAGAGGAGGCTGAGAGGGGACCTTATTGCCCTCTGCAACTACCTCAAAGGAGGTTGTTGTGAGGCTGGAGCTGGTGTCTTCTCTTGAATTACTAATGATAGGACAAGAGGAAATGACCTCAAGCTGTGTCAGGGCAGGTTTAGGTTGGCTGTTGGGAGGAAGTTCTTTACTGAGCAGGTGGTCAGGCACTGGCACAGGCTGCCCAGGGAGGTGATGGAGTCACCATTCCTGGAGGTGTTTAAAAGGAGAGTGCCTGTGGTGCTTGAGGCTATGGTCTGGTGATGAAGGATGCTGGGATGAAGGTTGGACTGGCTGATGCTGGTGGTCCTTTCCAACGACAGCGATTGATAGTGATGAGATGCTGTGCTGAGGGGTTTGGTTTAGTCAAGGACTTGTCAGTGTGAAACTGATGATTGGACTTGATGAGCTTGAAGGTCTTTTCCAATCTAAGACATTCTTAGCATCATTCTCATAAGCAGCCTGGAAAAACATGGTCTAGAGGGGCAGGAGACAAATTAGTCAGACCCTTTACGTGGAGAGTAGTAATGGCCCAAGGTCCTGTTCTGAGTTCATTTCAGTTCATTGTTAATGACCAGAAGGATGGAAGAGGAAATAGGCTTATTACATTTGCAGATGGCATGAAGCTAGGAAGGACAGGAAACATGGTGGAGGGCAGCATTAGAATTCAAAGAGCTCTTGAGGAACTGGATAAATGGTCTAAATAAAATTGAAAGGGCCAGGCAGGAATACACGCAGGCAGGAGTAAACAACTGACAAATAAAGCACCTCAGGTGACAGACAGTTAGGTAACAGTCCTTGAGCAAAGAATCTGAATCTCATGGTCACAAGCTCAACAGGTGCCAGCTAAGTTCTGCTGTCTTTCAAAAGGCAGGCAAGCAGTGAGATGTAGAAACAGTGACAACGTGAGCCTCTAGTCCATTCATGGCTTTCCTAGTCATGGCCAGTGAAAGCTAACCCGAGCAACACAATTGCTTTAGTCTTCTGGATAGGTTTAAATTAGATATTAGGAAGAAGATTTTCCATGGAGAGAGTAGTCAGGGACTGGAATGAGCTGCCCAGGGAGGTGGTGGACTCACCCACCCAGGATGTGTTTAAGGGTCGTTTGGATGTGATGCTTAGGGATATCCCTAAGGTGAATCTTGCAGAGTGGGGTTATAGGTTGGACTTGGTGATCCTGAGGGACTTTGCTAACCTGCATGTTTCTGTGATCCTTTTCACCACTGAGAATATTTGGGTGCTGTGCTTAGGAGAAATGAGGCTGAACTGGCTGAATGTTTGGGTGCTGTGCTTAAGAGAGATGGGGCTAAAGTGGCTGAATGTTTGGGTGCTCTGCTTAGGAGAGATGGGGCTAAAGTGGCTGAATGTTTGGATGCTGTGCTTAGGAGAGATGGGTCTAAAGTGGCTGAATGTTTGGGTGCTGTGCTTAGGAGAGATGGGGCTATAGTGGCTGAATGTTTGGGTGCTGTGCTTAGGAGAGATGGGGCTGAACTGGCTGAATGTTTGGGTGCTGTGCTTAGGAGAAATGGGGCTAAAGTGGCTGAATGTTTGGGTGCTGTGCTTAGGAGAGATGGGGCTATAGTGGCTGAATGTTTGGGTGCTGTGCTTAGGAGAGATGGGGCTGAACTGGCTGAATGCTTGGGTGCTGTGCTTAGGAGAGATGGGGCTGAACTGGCTGAATGTTTGGGTGCTGTGCTTCGGAGAGATGGGTCTAAAGTGGCTGAATGTTTGGGTGCTGTGCTTAGGAGAGATGGGGCTGAACTGGCTGAATGTTTGGGTGCTGTGCTTAGGAGAGATGGGGCTATAGTGGCTGAATGTTTGGGTGCTGTGCTTAGGAGAGATGGGGCTGAACTGGCTGAATGTTTGGGTGCTGTGCTTAGGAGAGATGGGGCTATAGTGGCTGAATGTTTGGGTGCTGTGCTTAGGAGAGATGGGGCTGAACTGGCTGAATGTTTGGGTGCTGTGCTTAGGAGAAATGGGGCTAAAGTGGCTGAATGTTTGGGTGCTGTGCTTAGGAGAGATGGGGCTATAGTGGCTGAATGTTTGGGTGCTGTGCTTAGGAGAGATGGGGCTGAACTGGCTGAATGCTTGGGTGCTGTGCTTAGGAGAGATGGGGCTGAACTGGCTGAATGTTTGGGTGCTGTGCTTCGGAGAGATGGGTCTAAAGTGGCTGAATGTTTGGGTGCTGTGCTTAGGAGAGATGGGGCTGAACTGGCTGAATGTTTGGGTGCTGTGCTTAGGAGAGATGGGGCTATAGTGGCTGAATGTTTGGGTGCTGTGCTTAGGAGAGATGGGGCCATAGTGGCTGAATGTTTGGATGCTGTGCTTAGGAGAGATGGGGCCATAGTGGCTGAATGTTTGGGTGCTGTGCTTAGGAGAGATGGGGCTGAACTGGCTGAATGTTTGGGTGCTGTGCTTAGGAGAGATGGGGCTATAGTGGCTGAATGTTTGGGTGCTGTGCTTAGGAGAGATGGGGCCATAGTGGCTGAATGTTTGGATGCTGTGCTTAGGAGAGATGGGGCCATAGTGGCTGAATATTTGGGTGCTCTGCTTAGGAGAAGCGAGGCTAAACTGGATGGAGTGTGGGAGAGCATGGTGGAAACAATGCTACTAAGGAAGCAAGAACTAAGGTTGAATGAATTGTGGTTATTCTCCATAGAATCAACCAGAGTGGAAGAGACCTCTAAGATCATCCAGTCCAACCTAGCACCCAGCCCTGTCCAATCAACCAGACCATGGCACTAAGTGCCTCAGCCAGACTTTGCTTCAACACCTCCAGGGATGGTGACTCCACCACCTCCCTGGGCAGCCCATTCCAATGCCAATCACTCTCTCTGACAACAACTTCCTCCTAACATCCAGCCTAGACCTCCCCTGGCACAACCTGAGGCTGTGTCCCCTTGTTCTATTGCTGGTTGCCTGGGAGAAGAGCCCAACCCCACCTGGCTACAGCCTCCCTTCAGGTAGTTGTAGACAGCAATGTGGTCAGCCCTGAGCCTCCTCTTCTGCAGGCTAAACAACCCCAGCTCCCTCAAGGCAGGAGAAGCATCTTCAACAGTTTAAAAGCCTGCTCTCGTTCTCTACTGTGGACAAGTGAAAGATGTAAGATTCCCACCTGGGGAGAGTTTTCTAGTGGTGAGGGTAGTCAGTGGGACAGAATCTAGTAGAAGGGCTGTTGTTGCATTTGGCTTTCAGTACCAAACCCCAAATCCCTGTACATTTGCAGTACTTGTTTTCATCCATCTTTGTAGCCCATCATTGATAGCAGAAATAGAGTGTGGCCCCAGCACCATGCAGCAGTGGTGGAGCACATAAATCTGGCTTTATATCACCTCTATAGATGCAAACACTTGCTGGACATGCACCCCACTTGCTAAGCAGCTTGTGGGAATCTTCAGTCTGGAGCAAGAATTAAAACAGCTTGATACATTTCTGTTTCTTGGCTTTCCAGACCATTGCACTTTTTCAAGTGAAAGTGCAGACACCTGTAGATCAGATTTCAGCTCAGTGGCAATAGAATTGTGTCTTAGTTACCTTCAGTGGATGGCTTAGAAATAGGCCAGCCTGTGAACCACATGACAAAAGCTCTGTCTTCTCCAGCCTCCTTACCCTTCTCTGAACACCCTTCAGAACCTCTATGGACCTTTTTGTAGTGAAGGGCCCAGAACTGACCACAACAGTGCTGAGCACAGGGGGATGATCCCCTCCTGTCCCTGCTGGCCACAGTATTTCTATTCCCAGCCAGGATGCCATTGGCTTTCTTGGCCACCTGGGCATTGCTGGCTCACATTTAATCCACTGTCAACCAGAACCCTCAGGTCCCTCTCCAGGTTGCAGCTTTCCAACCACACATCCCCACGTTCATAGCTTACCACTAGAGCTTCCTGCTTTGCACTGGTTGCCAGATGGATCAGTTGCATCTAATCTGTCATGCTCCTTTCTTAAAATGCTTTTTTCCCATCTAGCTGATTAAGTGAGAGGATTTGGGTCTTCAAAATGGCAAGATCCTATCATGGCCTTTACAAAACAGCAGCAGACTTCAACAGGAAGAAGAGATCCTCACAGGTTCTCTTTCACATATCACTTAGCCTCCATCTCTATATTTATATCCCTTGAGGGTGCTCACTGATCTGCAGACTGTCTGGGTATAGGCAGGGTCTCAAACTTGTTTACCCAGCTGAAGTATGAAAGGGATTGATTTTAAGCATTTCTGATTGGCATAATTCCAAGTGCCCATGCTCTGGGCATGCTTACACTCATCCAGATGCCATCCCAGATATGGCAGTGTTCCTGTGGAAGGCCTTACAAGAAGCTGCAAAACAGGTCTTGGTAAACTGGAGGAATGGTCTGAAGAAAGTAAGATGCCATTCAGTAAGGGTCAAGGAGCCACTCTTGGGAATGGTAGCACAATTGCAGTATAGGCTGGGCAGTGACTGCCTTGAGAGCAGCCCTGAGGAGAGGGGCCTGGGAGTGCTGGTGGACAAGAAGCTCAATATGAGCTGTCAGTGTGCTCTTGCAGCCCAGGTAGCCAACCAGAGCCTGGGCTGCAGCAAGAGAAGTGTAGGCAGCAGGGCAAGGGATGTGATCCTCCCCCTCTATTCCACACTGATGAGATCCCACCTGTAGTACTGCACCCAGTTCTGAGGCCCCTATAACAAGAAGGATATGGATGTGCTGGAAAGTGTCCAGAGAAGGGCCACAAGGATGATCAGAGAGCTGGAGCAGCTCTGCTGTGAGGACAGACTGAGGGAGTTGGGGCCATTCAGTCTGGAGAAGAGAAGGCTCCACAGAGACCTTGTTGTGGCCTCTCAATATCTTAAGAGGGCTACAAGAAAGCTGGGGAGGGACTTTTTAGGCTATCAGGTAGTGTTAGGACTGGGGGGAATAGAACAAAGCTAGAAAAGAGGAGATTCAGACTGGATGTTAGGAAGAAGTTGTTCAGCATGAGGGTGGTGAGACCCTGGGACAGGTTGCCCAAGGAGGTGGTGGAAGCTCCATCCCTGGATGGGGCTCTGGAAAGCCTGATCTATTGTGAGGTTCACTGCCCATGGCAGGGGTGTTGGAACTGGATGATCCTTGTGGTCTCTTCCAACCCTGCCTGGTTCTAACAGACTGGGTAAGTAATCTCTGCTTTGTGCAAATCAGAAGCTGATGGCAAGTTAATGCCCAAGTGTAAGGAACAGCAGTGGCCATGAAGGACATTTAAACAGGAAGGCAGTGCTGTAAGAGATGAGAAGTAATCCAGCTCTCTTCTGCACCAGTGAAACCTCACCTACAGGTTAATCCTGCCAATACTCTAGAGGAAGGCAGCAAAGATGATCAGAGCCCTGGCACAAACAAGAGCACCTCAGGACAGCCTGCTGCTGCTTTAGGGAACAGAAATCTTCACAGAGGTATAATAATGATCCTCAAGTATGTAAAAGAGAAAGGGAGTCCATGGAAAAGAAGGAAATAAATCATGGATTTAGACCATAGCAGGATAGACTCAAGTCAGTCATGAGAAGAAGTGGGGTTTTGGCAGGAGGGGCAGTGAGGAGATTGTTGTGATGGATTTTCCAGTGTAATGCTGTTACCAAGAGACAAGAACAGTGTCTACCAGGATGGGCACTGGGCAGCAGATGCTGCCTCGGAGAGAGGAGGTGGATAAGGGCCTTAAAACTTTGATTATCCCCTTTCAGTGATTCTTAGTTCATAGCTCCAGTGAAGGCAGAGACAAATGCCCTGGCACTCCAGAGTGGGTTGTCATTCTTGTTAAACCCCAAAAATGCTTCACAGAATCATAGAACCCTCCAGATTGGAAGAGACCTCCAAGCTCATCCAGTCCAACCTAGCACCCAGCCCTGTCCAGTCATCTAGACCATGGCACTAAGTGCCTCATCCAGGCTTTTCTTCTTGCAGCAGAAGAAGATGAGGAAGAACCTGAGATGCCTGTAGGCCCTCGGCCTCGCCCAATGTCTGAGCTGCACCTCAAGGAGAAGGCTGTGCCCATGCCTGATGCCAGTGCTTTTTTCATCTTCAGTCCTAACAACAGGTATTTAAGAGGCTGCTTAGCTGGAAGCAGGAGGTGGAGGGCGTGCATGTCTTTCATGCTGGGCCCCAAAGGTTATGTGGTGCAGAGCCCTCTGCCAGAAGTTCATATCAGAGACCTCCTTTGACATATCTCCCCTTAAAAGCCCTGGCATGAAATGCTCATGAAAGCACAACTGCAGAGAGCCTCTTGACAATACCCAGTGGGAGTGCATGACACCTGCAAGGCTGATTGAAGACACAAATCATGAAAGCTCCAGAAATAAGGGACTTGGAGGAACGTCAGTAATTGGAATTCCCTGATGTATTCAGGTCCAAATTGCAACCAAGCAATCAAGCCTGAGGGCAGGAGTTTCCTGCCCTAGTGGCTGCTCAAAAGCCACTCTCAGTAGGCAGTTCGTGTGCTGCTGCTCATTCCTACACGTCAAGGACAGCTCTGAGCAGAGGCTGAGAACAATTCTTCTCTCACAGCTCTTCCCTTGGGCTCCCCCAGTTTGGCTTCACATTGCTCCACCTGAATTTGCAATGCAGATGTAAGCCCACTGCTCTAAGTGGAGGGCTGAGCCCTGGCACAGGGGAATGTGTGTTTGCAGGGGTGCAGGAATGAGCTCACTGCCCAGAGGTCTGTGCAGTACCACATATTCCAGCATCTCCCGTGGGGACTTGGCCTCCAAGCACAGCCCCACAGTAAGGCAAGGCTGTAAGAGCACAGCTGAATTCAGAGCTGGTCTTTCCACAGCAGAGTCTGTACCACTCCTCCTTGGCTATGTGCAACAGGGAGGGACTGAGGATGATTGAGACTCACGGGTTCCAATGCCAGCTTTGCCACCCACCCCCTGTCACTTGTTGAAGAAGTAAATTAACCTCTGCAATCATCTGTAAAATTGCTGTAATAGAGGTTGGGAGGCTGAACAGCC
The DNA here is from genome assembly GCF_015220805.1 of Pogoniulus pusillus. Taxonomy (NCBI): domain Eukaryota; kingdom Metazoa; phylum Chordata; class Aves; order Piciformes; family Lybiidae; genus Pogoniulus; species Pogoniulus pusillus. The sequence continues at coordinate 22,393,875 of NC_087278.1, forward strand.
AAAAGCAGAGCTAAAGAGAATAATGAAGTGCCTCTAGAATTAGGCACAGGACTGTTAAGAGATTTAACTCTTCCTATCCTGGTATCAGCACGTGGAGGGTGCTGCAGAGGTCTCCAGTAAGCTTGCTGCTCTTTGATGAGAGACTACTTCTTTACCTGCTGGTTTCCCACTGAGAGCACCAAGCACTTAATACTGAGTGGTGTTCAGGAGGCATTCTGCATGGCTCTGTGTCCTGCCAGAAGGCCTTTGCAAATGCCAGCCTGCCCTGTCTCCAGCTGCCCAGTGCTGCACCCTGTTAGCAAGGTAGATCCCCCATGGCTCCTGCTCAGTGACTCTTCAGTCCCAGCTGAGAAAGACATTGGCCATCCCAAAGGCCTTTCTGTGGCTTTCCACCTAAATGAATGGTTCTGTGAGAGGAGGAGATAGAATTCTGAGTTGGCAGGTTTTAGATGGCATCTGAATGACAAAAGCCTTTGTCAGGAGGGAATGACAGTTCTCCATCCCAATGCACTGTGTCTGAGGGCTGCAGGCAGCCAGGCCATCATCTGCATCACTGCAAGCCAAGGCTGCCCAGCACCCATCGGGGCCAGGCACAGCTGCCTGAGCCTGTCCTTGCCCCTGCTGCTGGGGCAAACAGAAGCTGCTCTGCGGAGCAATCTTCCAGAGCCAGTCCTGCGGGGGTGAATGCTTCCCAGGTCTTGTTCTCTGAGAGATAAAGTTGTGCCTCTCCTCTCTCTCTTGCAGGTTTCGTGTCCACTGCCATCGAATCGTTAATGATAACATTTTCACCAACTTGATCCTATTTTTCATCTTGCTCAGCAGCATCTCCCTGGCAGCTGAGGACCCCGTCCGGCACCTCTCCTTTAGGAACCAAGTATGCTTCCCATCCTCCTTCCCTCGCTGGGTGTGGTACAAGCAGGTCGTGAGTTGAAGGCAGAAAAAGCCTGCATCAAAGGCTTTGGGAGTGACTCTCCTCCACGGTCGGTGCCTTCTGTAGGCTGTGTGGGGAATCAGCAGGGTTTGCAAGGAACGTGAGCCAGTGCAGAATTTGGCCTCTAGTTGGTTTCAGAAGTGTGTCTAGGGGAAGGAAGGGCAGGAGGCTGAAGCAGAGTTGTTGTTCTGGATTAAGGCATTAGGAATGAGCTGTAGAAACACCAACTGGGATAGAGATAATTCTGGTTCGGGGGATTTGCAGCTTTGGAACATTTGCTCTCCTGCCACACGTTTGCTTTTGAACTGAGAAGCCCAAGGGCTCGTTTTCACCTTGTTCACACTGCTGTAAATCAGGAGTAACATTCTTGAGCTCCTCTACAGTCACTCTGGGGGGGAATGGATGTTGTTAAATTTAGGCTCCAACTGTTTGAACACAAACAGCAAAGCTACCATTACATTTGAGCTACTTCTCAGAATATAAGCTGTGCTCCTCTCCTCACCGGCCTCAGGGAAGGAGAGGAAGGCATTCAGCACGGGAGATGCTTTCTCACCTTCATTCCTGACCGTTCTTCTTGAAATGTTTAGTGCTTAACTTTGCCAGTGGTCGTTTACCTTAATCTAGGGCCAGCAATCAGAAGATTTATCAGTCATACATTGAGACTTCTGATCTCTCTGGCCCCTTGGTGTCTTTATGTGGGAAAAGCTTGGAAGGCTTAAAGAGTGGGACATTTGTTGTCATTCAGTAGTAAAACCTTCATTTAACATGCAGTGTTCTACCTCCCTGCAACATCCTGGCCTGAGCATACGTTTAGACACGTGTGCATGCAGAGGAGGTGTTCATGGAGGTTTGCTCCTGAGCTTGTCTCAGAGCTGCTTTGCATTTTGTCCTGAAGGTGGGTACTAAATAATATAACCAAACCTGTGCCACCAGTGACCCACTTGTGCAGAGCAGAGTGTGCCCAGCATGGAGAGAATAAACGTATCTAAAACAGCTGAAGAAGGTAATGTAACTGATTTCTACAAGGAGCAACCTGGTGTTTATCATTAGAATTAGAATCAACCAGGTTGGAAGAGACCTCCAAGCTCATCCAGTCTAACCTAGCACCCAGCTCTGGCCAATCAACCAGACCATGGCACTAAGTGCCCCAGCCAGTCTGTAATATGTATTAGTGCTGCAGCTTGGTGTCAGCTGGCACATGGATTTCTGGCATGCCACAATAGCTGCTTCAGAATCTGTAGCAGGGAGACTAAAATGAGAGGAAAAAGCAGCTAAAGTCTGTTGCCCTGGATAAAAGAGCTGAAGGTTTGGGGCAAAGTGTTGTGTTGTGTGTTTGGAGCCACTGACGTTGCATGAAAACCTGTGTTTAATTTTTGCAGGTACAGATGTTTATAAGGTGTCATACAAAAGGACACTGACAAGATATTTGGGTTGCAAATATGATCTGCCTTTACACTTTGACACTAGAACAGTAAGACTGTGTCCTGCCCAGTGCCCACACAGAGGCCTGGGAGGGAAAGCAAGCAAGCTGAAAGCAAACTGACTGCCTCTGCCTTCACTCTGGAACAACATAATCAGACACTTGTTGATACAAACTCTCCCAGAGCAGGAAAACAGGAAAAGAGAGCCCATCAAAAGCTGCTAGCCAAGAGGCTTGGGCACTGCTGCTGTCCCAGGGCAGGCTGGTGGCTGCATTCTTCTTGTGTCACACAAGGCTCAGACAGCAAGTCTTGGAAGTGCCTTCCCACTCTGATCAAACAGCCTTTAAAGCCCAAGAAAGGCCTAAGACTCTGTGTGCTCACATTATTCTCCTCTCTGCATTTTGGCAAGGTGCTTATTCATTCATTTTAATAGATTCCAGAGTAAATTTATATTTGGATAATAATAAATATGCCTGCTGATAGATGGTGCTGCCTGCACAGGCAGAGAAGTGATCGTTTTCATTAGGCATGATTTAACCTGTAAGGGACATCTTTACTAGCTGCAGCTGTGGGGCCAGGTTCACCAACATGCTCTAGCTGCTTTGCTGTGCTCTGGTGATGGAAAGCAGCTGCAGGTACAGCTTAATCATCCCCTTTAATCAAGTTTATGACTGCTTTATGTCACTGGAGTCATGCAAAGCAGCCTGAGAGTATCCATGTGTCTAGCCCATTGGTTATAAAATTATTCCACTGACAGGATAATCAAATGTCAGGACCCACAAGGCAGCAATGCAAGGGGACTTTTCCACTTGTAATATGTGTAGATGCAACTGAGATCTGCCCATCCTTGAAATGACCCTTGTTTAATTCTCAGAAGCCCAAGAGAGCTGTGAAGAAGTCAGTACAAACTAAGGGTTCAAACTTGAGCACTGTCCCCAGCTGACATTCACAGTCTGCAAATTAGTCCAGATCTGGATCATGCTTCACAGTGCAATCTAAAATAACCCTCTGGTTTTCCTTACCTACCCCACTGCTCACAGCATACAGCTGGAAGAATCCAGCCACCTAGAATCTGAGTTAAGGTACCAGTATTGAGATGACCTGGACACCTGTGGGGCAGGAGAGGGCCATTTACTGCTCTGTTAGTGTTTGAGCAGCTAAGGCTTACATGTCACCAAGGATTGGTTTTCTACAGCTTTCTTATATTTGCCTTCTGGTTTAGAACTTGATTGTTGTAAAACAACAGTAAGCCAAGGGCATGATTCTTTTGGTTTCACAGAATCAACCAGGTTGGAAACGATCTCTAAGATCATCCAGTCCAACCTATCACCTAACACCTCCTCATTAACCAAATCATGGCACTAAGTGCCCCATCCAACCTCCTCTTAAACACCTCCAAGGATGGTGGCTCCACCACCTTCCTGGGCAGTACATTCCAATGCCAATCACTCTTGCTGTGAAGAACTTCTTCCTAACATCCAGCCTGAACCTGCCCTGGCACAGCTTGGGGCTGTGTCCTCTTATTCTGTCACTGCTTGCCTGGCAGAAGAGCCCAACCCCACCTGGCTACAACCTCTCTTCAGGTAGTTGTAGACAGCAATAACGTCTGCCTGGAGCCTCCTCTTCTCCAGGCTGGACACCTCTCCTCACAGGGCTGTGCTCCAGCCCCCTCACCAGCCTTGGTGCCCTTCTCTGGACTCGGGCTGATAACCTTGGAGTACATTGGAAACAAAGATGGTTCAATCCTCCCACTTGTCTATAAGAAAGTTTCCACTTGCTTTTGTTGGATGTCTGTTGACTGGCACTGAAAGATGTTGCTGTCCTTGATGCTGTTCCTCTGAAAATCACCTTGCCCTTCCAGACTTGCTGTTGCCCTTCTGTGACACTCTAGGGCCACTTTTTGTGCTCTGCTGTACATGTCACCGATGCTCCCATCACCAGGTCCGAGCTGATGGCAACAATGAGTACTTCAGTTGCCTACAGAAAGATGCAAAGTCTAAGCCAGGCACCTTTAGTGCACAACCAAGTGATGGCTGCACCACAAGAGCTGGGATACTGTTCCACGGGCAGAAGCTTTGCTTTTCATCCTAATCCAGGGCAAATCAGGACAGAGAGGAAAAAATAGCTGGAGCATGTATTTTTGGTTTGCTTCTCTTGCTTTGAAAGAGGCACAGAATGAACCTGAATGGGAGTTAATGTGAAGGGGGGGCTCATATTTTCCACTGGGAGATCAGGCATCCTTGCATTCCCAGTTGGGAAATCTACTTGGGAAAGCCCTCAAAATGCCTGTTCTTAATCAATCAGACTTTAACAAAACAAAATAAAGAAGGAAGATCCTGCTACAATGTGAAGGGGGTCTCAAAATTTCCACTGGGAGACCAAGCATCCTTGCATTCCCAGTTGGGATATCTATTTGGGAAAGCCCTCAAAATGCCTGTTCTTAATCAGACTTCAACAAAACAAAGGAAAGAGGGAAGATCCTGCTACAATATGAACAGGGTCTCATATTTTCCACTGGGAGACCAAGCATCCTTGCATTCCCAGTTGGGAAAGCCCTCAAAATGCCTGTTCTTAATCAGACTTCAACAAAACAAAGGAAAGAAGGAAGATCCTGCTACAATATGAAGGGGTCTCATAATTTCCACTGGGAGATCAGGCATCCTTGCATTCCCAGTTGGGATATCTATTTGGGAAAGCCCTCAAAATGCCTGTTCTTAATCAATCAGACTTCAACAAAACAAAAGAAAGAAGGAAGATCCTGCTACAATATGAAGAAGTCTCATAATTTCCACTGGGAGACCAAGCATCCTTGCATTCCCAGTTCGGAAATCTACTTGGGAAAGCCCTCAAAATGCCTGTTCTTAATCAGATTTCAACAAAACAAAGGAAAGAGGGAAGATCCTGCTACAATATGAACAGGGTCTCATAATTTCCACTGGGAGATCAGGCATCCTTGCATTCCCAGTTGGGAAATCTATTTGGGAAAGCCCTCAAAATGCCTGTTCTTAATCAGACTTCAACAAAACCAAGGAAAGAAGGAAGATCCTGCTACAATATGAACAGGATCTCATATTTTCCACTGGGAGACCAAGCCTCCTTGCATTCCCAGTTGGGAAATTTACTTGGGAATGCACTCAAAATGCCTGTTCTTAATCAGACTTCAACAAAACAAAGGAAAGAGGGAAGATCCTGCTACAATATGAAGGGGTCTCATAATTTCCACTGGGAGATCAGGCATCCTTGCATTCCCAGTTGGGAAATCTACTTGGGAAAGCCCTCAAAATGCTTGATCTTAATCAGACTTTACAAAATCAAAACCAAGGAAAGAAGGAAGATCCTGCTACGACAACCAGAAAGTCCTTTTGGTTCTAGAGACCTCGTGGGATTGTAACTCAGAAAGGATTTTGTGTCATCTGCTTCTTGTCCTTCACCAGGACGTGGTTGCCAAGCCATGTCCTACGCAGCCCTGCTTGCTCCCTCCCGCAAAGGCTTTGATTTGGAGCTGTGATTCCCCCTCCCAGCGAAGCGCTCAGTCACTGATCTACCCTCCCCGCTCCTATCCCCTTTTGTTTTTACAGATCCTCTTTTATTTTGATATCCTTTTTACTGTCATTTTCACCATTGAAATTGCTCTGAAGGTAAAGTGCCCATGCTCCCTGCCCCCCTGGCTCACCCCGCTGACTAGTTCGCTGCCGCTCTCTGCTGCTAACGCACACACACTCCTGTTTGCCTCTGGGTCACGCTCAGTACCACTAACCCCGTTGTGCTTGTTTTTCAGATCCTAGGCAATGCAGACTATGTCTTCACTAGTATCTTTACATTAGAAATTATTCTGAAGGTAACCAATCTGAGCAATACACTCATTTGTTTGCTTACTTGCTTGGTTTCTGTCTCCTGCCTTTTTTTTTTTCGTTCTGAATTCTGGATTCATTCTGAATTCTGAATTCCTTCCCTCCTTCCCTTTCCCTCCTCTCCCTCTTTCCCTCCTCTCCCTCCCTCCCTCCTTCACTTCTCTCCCCTCCCTCCTTCCCTTCTCTCCCCTCCCTCCTTCCCTCTCCCTCCTTCGCGCCTTTCCCTCCTTCCCTCCTCCTCCTCCTCCCCTTCCTCTCCTTCCCCCTCCCCCTCCCTCCCTTCTTCCCTCTCCCTCCCCTTTCCCTCCTCCTCTCACTCTCCCTTCTTCCTTCTCTCCCTCCCTCTCTATTCTTTCCTCTCCCTTTTTCCCTCTCTCTTCTTCCCTCTCCCTCCTTCCCTCTCCCTCCTTCCCTTTCCCTTCTTCCTTCTCTCCCTCCTTCCCTCTCCCTCCCACCTTCCCTACCTCCTTCCCTTCTTCCTTCCTTCCTTCCAAATACCCCCCTCCCTCTCTGCATTTCTTGCTTGCTTGCTTCCTTCTTTACTTCCCTCTTTCTGAATTCCTCCCTCTCCCCCACTCCTCCTTCCTTCCTTCCTTCCTCCCTTCCTTGCTTCCTTTTTGCTCTCTTTCTCTCACTCTCTTCTTTAGCCCCATTATTTCTGCACAAGGGTTGCTTCACTTTTGATTTTCATGTTTTAGCAGTTGCTTAAAAAGTCTTCTGTGCAATTTTGCTATTCCAAGTTGTTGCTCAGGGCTTAGACCCGAACAAGGCTTTTTAGGGGAGCTGCAATGAAAGGATGATCCTGTTGGGAAAAGTAAGAGAGGACCGAAAGAATAAAGCTATCACCCCATTCATTTCTCTCTCTGCCCTGGCCAATATTTCCAAGACAGGAGTTGTTTGCTGTGCAAGGAGCCCTGGATAGATACACTTCCACCTGCACATGCTGCAACCCAAAGAGAAGCTGTCCACTCTGCACAAGTCATGGCCAAAGAGGGAGCCAATGACTTCTACAAGCGCACAGGCAAGGAGGAGGCAGACAGGGCAGGGGCTCCCTTTTTAGGTGAGGAGAGGTAATCAAGAGGCCAAATCACTGCAGCTGCAAGTGAACAAGCCTGTTTGAAAACTGCCTTCCCTTTTCCCAGGAGCATGCTCCACACCAAGGGAGATGTTCAGAAGGAAAATAAAAATAGGCTGCCTTGTTCTTAAGTCTAATTTTCCCAAATGGGTAGGCTAATAATTTAAATAACAGTAATTGAGCAAAGCTCTGGCTTTCTAAATACTAGGTTCACTTGGCAGCTTGGCTTTTTTTACCCTCAGCAAGCTAAATCTAAGTGCTGGCAGGCAGTGCCTGAAAGTCACTCAAATCTTGCAGCTCCAGACCCTAATAAGTGTACACATAGTCAAGGCTGGCAGGCAGTGGTGGCCCCTGCATCTATTTTATAGCAAAATGGTCCTTTTGGTGTGACTTAAAACCATCAAAGCCATTATGCTGTCTCCAAGGAGATGTGTGCAGTAAAGCTGACCATGCACATAGCAAGTGGCTGAGCCAAAAGGCCTGTCAGAATAGGAAAACATAGCAACAACGACCTTTGAAAATGAAACCATGGTCTGAGACACCTGTTGGAACTTAGAACTGCTAATTCTGCTCTCACTGGGGCAAATGGTGACACTCTTAATAGAGTCATAGAATCAACCAGGTTGGAAGAGAACTCCAAGATTATCCAGTCCAACCTAGCACCCAGCCCTGTCCAGTCAACCAGACCATGGCACTAAGTGCCTCATACAGTCTTTGCTTGAACACCTCCAGCCTCAGTGGAAGCAGAAGCTGACCCAGCCCACTCTTTTCATCAGGGCAGCCTCCTGTCCTGAGCCATCACAGGCTCACAGGATGTTAGGGGTTGGAAGGGACCCAAGGAGATGATCGAGTCCAACCCCCTGCCAGAGCAGGACAATCCTATCTAACACAGATCACAGAGGAACACATCCAGGCAGGCCTTGAAAGGCTCCAGAGAAGGAGACTCCACAACCTCTCTGGGCAGCCTGTGCCAGTGCTCTGTGAGCCTCACAGTAAAGAAGTTTCCCCTCGTGTTGAGCTGGAACCTCTTTTGCTGCAACTTACACCCATTGCTCCTTGTCCTATCCCAGGGAGCAGTGAGCAGAGCCTGTCCCCCCTCTCCTGGCAGCCCTCAGATACTTATAAACATTTATCAAATCTCCCCTAAGTCTTCTCTTCTCCAGACTGAGTTGTCCCAGCTCCCTCAGCCTCTCCTCATAAGCCATGCCCTCCTGTCCCCTCATCATCCTCATAGCTCTCCACTGGACTCTCTTCAGCAGATCCCTGTCCCTCTGAAACTAGAGAGCCCAAAACTGAACACAGCATTCAGGATGAGGTCTCACCAGGCCTTCCTGATATCTTCCTCCTAATTTCCATGCTTTTGTGTCAGTGCCCCCTGGATATTCTCTGGGTTCAAGTGGGAGAGTCCTAAAAACATTTAAGAAGGTCTTCAGTTCTTATCCCATCAGTTGCTTGGTTCCTCTGCTGCCTTGCACTCACTAAACACAACGTTTTGCTTAACAGCAAAGTTGGTGTAACTGGTAAGAAACACGAGTAGATGGCCTTAAGATGTTCAAGGATGCAGAGAAACAAGCTGCAGCTGCCCACACCTTGCTCATGACACCCTTAAGCCTCACACCACCAGGGCAGAGTCTGGCGAGTGTTAGCATAGTGACCACCCAGAGATTTTTGACTGGCATCCTAAAAGATTGTTCAGGTACACAGGAATTATGCACTCCTTGGTAGTCTCTTCCAAGGTAACAAAATCTCTCCACAGGCTTGAGAGAAGCACAGTTTGTTGAGAGCTTAAACTCAGCAGAGCCTCTCCTCCTGATTTCAATGGTGTCTCCTTCCTTTCAAGATTGCCATACAAAACCTAACCAGTAAAGGGCATCTTTACCTACTTTTGTGATGGCAAGAACCCTTCCCCCACTTCCCCAGTCCAATGTGTCTATAAGTATAAATTCTAAGCCAAGCCCAGAGTTTATACTTCCTCCCCTCCTGAGTTCTGTCTGACTGTTTGACAGTCAGTCCCCTGGTGTCATGGATGTTTGATCTGATAGAACACGTGCCCTTCCTCCCTGCTCTGAATAAAGGTAGGCATGGCTGGACACCACTGGCAGCTACCCTAGGGTAGGATAAGTTCTATAGGATAACTTCAGTTTCTAGTTCATCCTTCTCAGCTGAGAGTCTGGCCCAGAGCTCAGCATTCAGCAGCAGTCTCGCTGCGGCTGCTTCAGTTACTTTGTACAGCTAACTTAGATGTGATTCACAGGACCAGATTTAGAAGCCTGTGTTCCTAAGCCAGGTAATGAAGGGATGTTTAGCTGTTGTGGGGATGGGGTTTCCTGAAAGCAGCTTGGTCACTGAGTAGGTCACTTCTGACTGTACCAGACTCATTTAGTCACATTCTGTAACGGAGCTCAGCCTAAACTTTCAGCTCGGAAGTGTTTAGGTCTGACGTTGTGACTGAGATCTGTTTCTGTCTACATTGTCACTTGAGTTCTGGAGCTGTGACATGCAACCTCAAAGCCAACAGGTATTTAATAACCCTTCATGCCTAGATCAGAGTCCCTTAGAAAAGAGGTACAGATTTGCCTTTCCTCCACTAGGTGACATTCCTAATGATTACCTCCACTCCATCACAAGGGTCTTACCTTGGGCTTCGTTAGGAGTACAAAGGGCAAAAATGCAACTGCTTTTAGATTCAAACCAGCTGAATGGGAAGAGAAAAAGGGATCCAGGCTTGAGCTGAACAGAAGGAGCAAACTGAAGCGAGCAGGAATTCCTCTTGTTGCTTCAGTTCGGTTCTGACACCTCAAATCCCTGAGGGATTCTGGGTTGAATTCCCAGAGGGAGGAAGGCTCAAGCTATCCACTGGTCTAAACAGTGAAAAACACTACCAAAAAGCCCCTTCTGTTTTTTAGCCCATTTAGCTGAAGAGCCCTTTATATAACACAGGCATCATGTTCAGAAGTGTCCTCTGCCATAGAAGATAAAGGGAATGATTTCAAAGAGCAGTTTTTGCAGGGTGCTGCTTTGCTGATTCTCAATGTTATGTTCTCTCTGCACTCAAAGCCTGTGTTTTCCTCACTCACCCTCCCCTGGTTGGGTCTTTCATAGCTCTCTGCCTTCTTCACTCTCTTTTTCTCTCAACGGGGACTCAGCTTCTCCTTTGGGGTCTGGGGTAAACTGTCTGCTGCGTTAGCAATGCTGCCCCTCCCCGCTCCTGTGCTCTGAGCACAAGCAGATGGGTTTGGTTTCTGAGCAGTTGCTGATGGCAAAGTGTGTTTGTGTCTTGGTGTGCCCTCCTGCAGATGACAGCCTACGGGGCTTTCCTCCACAAAGGCTCCTTCTGCAGAAACTACTTCAACATCTTGGACCTGCTGGTGGTCAGCGTTTCTCTCATCTCCTTTGGCATCCAGTGAGTGACCTGTTCTCATCTGATGCTGTCTTTTGGGTTCTGTGTCTGGGTAGGCAGGTGGTAGCTCAGGCTCCTTGACTTACCTGGGTAAGATTTTCACACAGTATCACCAAGGTTGGAAGAGACCTCACAGATCATCAAGTCCAACCCTTTACCACAGGGCTCAAGGCTAGACCATGGCACCAAGTGCCACGTCCAATCCTGCCTTGAACAGCTCCAGGGACGGCGACTCCACCACCTCCCCGGGCAGCCCATTCCAGTGTCCAATGACTCTCTCAGGGAAGAACTTTCTCCTCACCTCCAGCCTAAATCTCCCCTGGTGTAGCTTGAGGCTGTGTCCTCTCGTTCTGGTGCTGGCCACCTGAGAGAAGAGAGCAACCTCCTCCTAGCTACAACCTCCCCACAGGTAGTTGTAGACAGCAATAAGGTCCTTGTGAGCTTGAAGGTATCTTTCTCAGATGATCCAAGGTCATTAAAATTCACCTTTGAGAGGAGAGGTAATCCTTAGGAAATGCCACACTGGTGATCTGGGAGACCTTCCAGAAAGGGCAAATGAGAACAGGAAACTTGGTGCCTTGGGAACTGTGAACACTTAGCTTTATTCCAAGCACTTTGATTCACTGCATCACTTCAGGACAGCTAAGTGACTCGCTGTTCCCTCCTGGAGCTCTCCTAACTGGCTTTGGGAGTTGTGGTGCTAATGTTTTGCTACCTCCTGGGGTGTCGTGGGCCTTAGTCAACAGAAGGCTATCAAGAGCTGTGTGGGACTCTGCAGAGTGCCATTGCCAGTGACAGCTGATCCTGCTTCTGTTGTGCCACTTTGTGTTGGTTGGTCTGATTGATTTGCTTAATGAGTGTATGGAGTATATGAAAGCCTGTGTGTCGGGCAGGGAGTTTCCTAAGCAGTGTGACATCTGCTCAGAAATAAGCTCTCAATTGTTACCATTACAGGTTAGCAGCTCACATATGTTGTGTTCCAGAGCTAAGTCGAGCAGAAGGATTTGTCAGGTCCATTGGGCTTTCAGTCAAGCTTTTAAGAATGGCACAGTGCTCGTTTTGACCTGCTGTTTCTTCCTTCCAGACCTAACCAGGCTCTTCATGGCTTAACAAAAACACTGTCTCCAAAATCAGCAGGAGGGTCTGATGTCCTAGACAGCATGGAGAAGATTCTCAGTCAGGGTTTTAGTCTTGGAAGCTGCAGAGAGCTCTGTTGCTGTAGTTAGTTGGGCTCAATGCTGCAAGTACCTAAGTTGTTGCAATCAGTCCAGAGGGAGTTTCTACATCCTTCAGTTTAAGCACACACTGAATTGATTTGTGGAATCAGGAACCAAATCCATTGCAGGATCCAACTTCAGGCAGGCAGGACAGCTGTAGTGCTGGAGTCACCTGGAGTTTCCACCCTGCTCTGAATATTTCAGAGGAGTGCTTCTTTGAGCCTTATCTGAAAATGCCTTGTGACAGCTGTATCTTGGCACAGATTCCTTGTCACAGAGATCTACACAGGGTTTGGCAGCTTGCCCTGCTTAAAAAAAGGATTTACCCTGCCCATGCTCCCTTCTCTTCATTAATACATGGTGAAATCCAGGAGCCTGTGTGCTGAGGCTGCCCAGATCAGGAAGCAAGACATAAAGGTAGCATAGAAGAGTAGTTTCCTTTCCCTTGAAGTGCTGTAGCAGGGAAATGACTTTCCAGTACCCTAAGCAGTCTAAGGCTGTGTGGGATTTCAAAGAATGCTGAGGTGGAACCCATGGGAGCTTGCCCCACACACCCTCTGTTGCATCTCTCAGCCTTTCCAATGCTTTCTTCCAGGTCCAGTGCCATCAATGTGGTGAAGATCCTGCGTGTTCTGCGAGTCCTTAGACCACTGAGGGCCATCAACAGAGCCAAAGGACTAAAGGTTAGAAGAGTCCCAACTTTGGAACTATACATTATAACTAAAAATTAGACAAGTCCCAGCTTTAAAGCTACAGGTTTGGGTTATTTCAGGCTATGAGGGCTCTTGCAATGTTTCAAGTAGTATTTATGCAGAAGCACAGAATGGTTGAAGTTGAAAGGGACCTCTGGATGTTGTCTTGTTCAATGGCAATGCTCAAGCAGGGCCATTAGGAGCAGGTTGCCCAGGATTGTGCAGGTCTGGCTCCCAGGAGGAAGACACCACAACCTCCCTGGGTGATGTATTCTAGTGCTCAGTCACACTCACAGTAAAAACAGAGTGTTTGCCCATGTTGCTGGGGGTGGGGAGATTCAGCCTGGCTGTGAGGAGGAAGTTTGCCCATGTTGCTGGGGATGGGGAGATTCAGCCTGGCTGTGAGGAGGAAGTTTGCCCATGTTGCTGGAGGTGAGGAGATTCAGACTGGCTGTGAGGAGGAAGTTTGCCCATGTTGCTGGGGGTGGGGAGATTCAGCCTGGCTGTGAGGAGGAAGTTTGCCCATGTTGCTGGGGATGGGGAGATTCAGACTGGCTGTAAGGAGGAAGTTTGCCCATGTTGCTGGGGATGGGGAGATTCAGACTGGCTGTAAGGAGGAAGTTTGCCCATGTTGCTGGGGATGGGGAGATTCAGACTGGCTGTGAGGAGGAAGTTTGCCCATGTTGCTGGGGGTGGGGAGATTCAGCCTGGCTGTGAGGAGGAAGTTTGCCCATGTTGCTGGAGGTGAGGAGATTCAGACTGGCTGTGAGGAGGAAGTTTGCCCATGTTGCTGGGGATGGGGAGATTCAGACTGGCTGTAAGGAGGAAGTTTGCCCATGTTGCTGGAGGTGGGGAAGTACAGACTGGCTGTGAGGAGGAAGTTTGCCCATGTTGCTGGAGGTGAGGAGATTCAGACTGGCTGTAAGGAGGAAGTTTGCCCATGTTGCTGGGGGTGGGGAGATTCAGACTGGCTGTGAGGAGGAAGTTTGCCCATCTTGCTGGAGGTAGATTCAGCCTGGCTGTGAGGAGGAAGTTTGCCCATCTTGCTGGAGGTGAAGAGATTCAGACTGGCTGTGAGGAGGAAGTTTGCCCATGTTGCTGGAGGTGAGGAGATTCAGACTGGCTGTGAGGAGGAAGTTTGCCCATGTTGCTGGAGGTGAGGAGATTCAGACTGGCTGTGAGGAGGAAGTTTGCCCATGTTGCTGGAGGTGAAGAGATTCAGACTGGCTGTGAGAGTGGTGAGAGGCTGGAATGGGTTGCCCAGGGAGGTGGTTGAGGCCCCATGCCTGGAGGTGTTTAAGGCCAGGCTGGATGAGGCTGTGGGCAGCCTTCTCTAGGGTAGGGTGTCCCTGTCCATGGCAGGGGGCTTGGAACTGGCTGATCCTTGTGGTCCCTTCCAATCCTGACTGATTCTCTGTTTGGTTTGTGCCTAGTGCCTCCTGTCCTGTCAGTGGGCATCACTGAAAAGAGCCTAGCTCTGCCTGCTCTGCATGCTCCCTCTAGGTTATTTGCATGTATTGACAAGATTCCCTTGGGCCTTCCCTTCTCTAGCCTGAAGCTCTTTCCATCCTTAACTCATGAGAGAGTTGCTCCAGTCCCTTAATCAACTTTGTGGCCCTTCATTGGACTTACTCCAATATATTCATGGCTCTCTTGTACTACAGAGTCCAGAACTGGGCACGATACATGAGGTGTGGCTTCACAAGTGCTGAATAGAGGGGAAGAATCACCTTATTTGACCCACTGAAAGCACTTTGCCTAAAGCAGCCCAGGATACCATTGTCCTTTTTGCAGTGGGGACTCCTGCTTGCTTTGCCATCCACCAGGACCCCCAGGTCCTTTTCTGCCGAGCTGCTTTCTGGCTGGGTGGCCAGCATCAGCACTGAGGTTAAATGATGCAGTTTGCAAGGGTACAAAATGGTTTACCAGCCTGTTTAAGAGCCTTGCTGTGTTTAGATAAGCTCCTTCGTGCGTGCTGGTGGGTGCCCAACTGTGTCAGTTGATGTTGCTGGAAGTTCCAGAGAGATGAGCTCTGGTATTTTCCCTGTCCCTTTTTGCCTGTTTCTTAGAGTACAGTCAGGAATGTAACAAGTTCATCTTTGCTCCTATTTGTTGATTTATTTATTCTTCTCCCTTAGCCATAGCAGATCAGACAACTGCTGCAAGTTACCTTTGTTGCTATCTTCTGTTTGCAGCACGTGGTCCAGTGCGTGTTTGTGGCCATCCGAACCATCGGCAACATCGTGATTGTCACCACTTTGCTGCAGTTCATGTTTGCCTGCATTGGGGTCCAGTTGTTCAAGGTAAAACCATTGGCCCCATCCCTTCAGCTGCCACACTGAGCTGTATCACACTATCACAGTATCATCAGGGTTGGAAGAGACCTCACAGATCATCAAGTCCAACCCTTTACCACAGAGCTCAAGGCTAGACCATGGCACCAAGTGCCACGTCCAATCCTGCCTTGAACAGCCCCAGGGACGGCGACTCCACCACCTCCCCGGGCAGCCCATTCCAGTGTCCAATGACTCTCTCAGGGAAGAACTTTCTCCTCACCTCCAGCCTAAATCTTCCCTGGCACAGCCTGAGGCTGTGTCCTCTCGTTCTGGTGCTGGCCACCTGAGAGAAGAGAGCAACCTCCCCCTGGCCACAACCACCCCTCAGGTAGCTGTAGACAGCAATGAGGTCACCCCTGAGCCTCCTCTTCTCCAGGCTAACCAATCCCAGCTCCCTCAGCCTCTCCTCGTAGGGCTGTGCTCAAGGCCTCTCCCCAGCCTCGTTGCCCTTCTCTGGACACGCTCAAGCATCTCAATGTCCCTCCTAAACTGGGGGGCCCAGAACTGAACACAGCACTCAAGGTGTGGTCTAACCAGTGCAGAGTACAGGGGCAGAATGACCTCCCTGCTCCTGCTGGCCACACCATTGCTGATGCAGGCCAGGATGCCACTGGCTCTCTTGGCCACCTGGGCACACTGCTGGCTCATGTTCAGGTGGGTATCAGTCAGCACCCCCAGATCCCACTCTGTCTGGCTGCTCTCCAGCCACTCCAACCCCAGCCTGTATCTCTGCATGGGGTTGTTGTGGCCAAAGTGCAGCACCCTGCACTTGGAGCTATTGAATGCCATCCCCTTGAACTCTGCCCATCTGTGCATGCGGTCAAGGTCCCACTGCAGAGCCCTTCTGCCTTCCAACTCAGTCACATCTGCCCCCAGCTTGGTGTCATCTGCAAACTTGCTGATGACTGACTCCATGCCCTCATCCCTGTCTTGCAGGGTGGGAATGCAAAGAAGCCTGAGGAGCCTGGGGTGGGTGGGGGGTGCGGGGAAAGACACCACCTATGGGGAACGGTCAGCATTACCTGGGCTCCTGCTGCCAGCAGTTCCCCAGAACTGGGCTAGTCATATTAGAACTCCTGCCCTTCATCAGTAAAAAGAGTAAGCTGCTTCTTAACAGCCTGTGGAATGACATTAGTGGCAGAGAGGTGAAGGGTGCTGTCCTAAAGCACTGGTACCTGCAGGCTGTCTGCAAGGAGGAGCCGTTCCAGATAATCACAGGATGTTCTTCCTTCACTTCTCTGTGTCTGCTTTTATTTCTTTGCCCATCACCACCTTCTGTTAGCTGGCATCCTGCAGCGCTCCCTGGCCATGCACCTCAGCACATGCACTTGTGCAAGCCTGTGTTCTGACCCACTCAGACACAGGCAACTCTCAATCCAGTTTGGCTGCATCTACTTGCAGAAGACCATGCAGACATACTCGTTGCTGGCTGCAAGTAGCATACAGACACAGAGTCCTTGCTACCTGATCTAACCTAACTCTTGCAGTGTCAGGAAAGGAAACTTCATTCCTCTCTCTTCTCTTTTCAAGGGCAAGTTGTACAGCTGCACGGATAGCTCCAAGCAGACAGAAGCAGAATGCAGGTGGGTCTGACTTTTCCCAGTCAGCTTCCTCCACTGGCCACTCACCCTCAGTGCGCTGGAAGCGTAGCTCTGCCACGTTCTCTCTCTGCTCTCCATCCACAGAGGGTACTACATTACATACAAGGATGGGGAAGTGAACCAGCCCATGATACAGCCCCGGAGCTGGGAGAACAGCAAGTTTGACTTTGACAACGTCCTGACTGCCATGATGGCCCTCTTCACTGTCTCAACCTTTGAGGGCTGGCCAGAGTGAGTCCTTCGGGGACTAGTGCAACATTAGCAATGTCCTCATTCATTTCAAAGAGAAAACTCCAATGCAAAGCATTTTGCCCATTCTGAGTATTTAAATAAGCCTATAGCCTTTGATGTAGCAGTAGGAGCAGAAGTCACTGTAGCATTATACACTTTGTAAGTTCCTCAGGACCTGCAGGTGTTGCTGCCCCTGTGTATGAAGACAGTGCACAGCACCGTGTCTAGCTCTGGAGAGGTGATTGCCAGCAGGAGCAGTGCTAGCAGTGCTTGTGGATGTAAATGGATGTGAAATGCCTGCCGGGCCCTTAGCAGCATTGCTGGGGGTTGCAAGTTTCCCGATGGAGCCAGCAGGGCAATATGAAACACAGCGGTGCTGTGTCTGCAGTGTGGGCATGCATGGGATGTCTTACCAGGCTGTCCTGCCTGTGCCACAGGGCTGAGGACTCCCACAGCTCCAGTGATATATGCCTGCAGGGTATCAGGGGCTGACCCTAACCCGTTCCCCTAGGTGATGCCAAGAGTTAACAAGTGTTAGAAGTGCTGAGATTGCCTTTTCTCCCCAAACTCAGTTCCCAGTAACACTGACCCTCCAGGATTCCCCTCATTAAGAGGCATACTTGTCAGAGAAATTGTACTTGTTCAGCTATGGAAACTTTTCAGCCTTGAACTATGTAAAATCAGTAAGAGCCAATGTCTTCTCTTTTGCAAGCTTATGCTCAGATAAGTGCAAGTCTGCAGGTCTGATTTGCACACAGGTGGAAGAAACCCAGAAGATGAATCTTTATAACATCACCTATAAGGCCTCAGGGCAGTTGCAGATTTTCTCTGTATTGGGCTCCTGTTTGCTTTCAGGTTGCTGTATAGGTCCATTGATTCCCACATGGAGGATGTAGGACCCATCTATAATCACAGGGTTGAGATCTCCATCTTCTTTATTATCTACATCATCATCATTGCTTTCTTCATGATGAACATCTTCGTTGGTTTCGTCATCGTCACATTTCAGGAACAAGGAGAACAAGAGTACAAGAACTGTGAGCTGGACAAAAACCAGGTAATTTACTGCACCTTCTTGCCCCTAAAGGTTAAAAAACACATGGAGAATATACATTTTAGGAGAGAATTATGTACAGAGAGGGACATGGGAAGATTGCCAGCAAAATAAAACAGCAGAGAGGGACGTGGGAAAATTGCCAGCAAAATAAAACAGCAAACTGGCTTCTCTGCCATCTTTCAAAGAGCCAGCTTAAACCAAAAAGCCCATAAATGTTTCTGTGAGGTTTGCTCAAGGGGTCACATTTACTCAAACCTGTGTGCTGCACCGTTTGGTTCACTGAGGTGAGCTGGGCAGAGGGCAGCAGTGTCTGGGCGCATGGAGCTCTTCAGCAGGTCCATTCAGATTGCAGCCCAACAGCAATTCTTCCTTCTAAGCATCCTCACTTCAGTGCAAGCCTCAAAAGCTGGTTTTGTTGTGTTTGGAGGTAGCTGGCTGAGCAGTCCAAAGTTTGGGGGTTGATCTTTAACTCTCCACTGCCTCTTCCACAGCGCCAGTGTGTAGAATATGCCCTGAAAGCCCGGCCCCTGCGGAGGTACATCCCTAAGAACCAGTACCAGTACAAAGTCTGGTATGTGGTCAACTCCACCTATTTTGAGTACCTGATGTTCGTCCTGATCCTGCTGAACACCATCTGCCTGGCCATGCAAGTAAGTGTGCAAGCAGAACACCTCAGGGGTGATGGATCATAGGATTGTTTCAGCTGGAAAAGACCTCTAAGTCGAGTCCAACCGTCCGCCTAGTGCCACTGTGGTTGTTAAACCACCTCCTGAAGGGCCATGTCTCTGCTTTCTTTTAGCATCTCTAGGGGCAGTGACTCCACCACCTCCCTGGGCAGCCTATTCCTATGCCTGACCACCCATTCAGTGAAGAAATTTTTCCTAATATCCAATCTAAATCTCCAATATCCAATCCACCCAGTCTCCTAATATCCAATCTCAATCTCCAATATCCAATCTATCCAATCTCCTAATATCCAGTCTCAATCTCCAATATCCAATTTATCCAAGCTCCTAATATCCAGTCTAAATCTCCAATGTCCAATCCATCCAATCTCCTGATATCCAATCTAAATCTCCAATGTCCAATCCATCCAATCTCCTAATATCCAATCTAAATCTCCAATATCCAGTCCATCCAATCTCCTAATATCCAATCTAAATCTCCAATATCCAATCTATCCAAGCTCCTAATATCCAATCTAAATCTCCAATATCCAATCCACCCAATCTCCTAATATCCAATCTCAATCTCCAATATCCAATCTATCCAATCTCCTAATATCCAGTCTCAATCTCCAATATCCAATCTATCCAAGCTCCTAATATCCAATCTAAATCTCCAATATCCAATCTATCCAATCTCCTAATATCCAATCCAAATCTCCAATATCCAACCCATCCAATCTCCTAATATCCATTCTAAATCTAAATTTGGGACCATTTTCTCTTGTTCTGTCACTTAGTACTAGAGAGAAGAGCCCAACCTCACTACACCCTCCTTTCAGGTAGCTGTAGAGAGCAATAAGGTCTACCCTCAGTATCTTCTTTTGCAGACTAAGCAACCCCAGTTCCCTCAGCTGCTCCTCACAAGACCTGTTCTCCAGGCCCTTTACCAACTTGGCTGACTTTCTCTGGATGTGCTGCAGCACATCAATGTCTTTCTTGTAATGAGGGGCCCAAAACCGAACACAGCATTTGATGTGTGGCCTCAACAAAGCCAGAGAATCATAAAATCAACCAGGTTGGAAGAGACCTCCAAGATCATCCAGTCCAACCTAGCACCCAGCCCTGGCCAATCAACCAGACCATGGCACTAAGTGCCTCATCCAGGCTTTTCTTGAACACCTCCAGGGATGGTGACTCCTCCACCTTCCTGGGCAGCCCATTCCAATGCCAATCACTCTCTCTGTGAAGAACTTCCTCCTGACATCCAGCCTGTACTTCCCCTGGCACAGCTTGAGACTGTGTCCCCTTGTTCTGTTGCTGCTTGCCTGGCAGAAGAGCCCAACCCCACCTGGCTACAGCCTCCCTTCAGGTAGCTGTAGACAGCAATGATCACTTCCCTGCTCCTGCTGGCCACACTGTTCCTGATACAGGTCAGAATACTGTTGGCCTTCTTGGCCTCCTGGACACACTGCTGGCTCTCATTTATCCAGCCAGCAGCCTCTGATCCTTTTCTGATGGGCAGCTTTGCAACCACTGTGCCTCAAGCTTGCAGTGTTGCATGGGGCTGTTATGACCTGGCACTTGGCCTTGTTGAAGCTCATTCAGCTGACCTGAGGCTATCAATCCAGCCTGTCCAGCTCCCTCTGCAGAGCCTTCCTGTCCTTGAGCAGATCAACACTTCCACTCAATTTGGTGTCACCTGCAAACTTGCTAAGGGTGCACTCAGTCCCCTCAGCCAGATCCTTGAGAAAGGTATTAAAGAGAACTGTCCCCAGCACTGAGCCCTGGGGAACACCACTGGTGTCCAGCCACCAACTGGCACCATTTGATGCTGTGGCCATTTGAGCTGATTCTCTAGCTCAGACATGGGGGAAAAGATGAACACTCCATGGTGAATGGTGATGCCATTCACCACCAGGCTTTGGGCCCCAGCATGCAGCCAGGTTGCAAGGCAGTGAAGCACCCACCCAGCCAAGCCACATGCAGGCAGTTTCTCCAGGAGACTGCTGTGGGAGACAGGCACAGGCTTTACTAGGCAACATCCACAGCCTTTGCCTCACCCTTGCCATGGAAGGAGATCAGGAGATCAAGCAGGACCCTTCATGAACCCCTGCTTATCAGCTGGTTGCCCTGCACATGCTGCACAGTGGCACTCAGGATGATCTGCTGCAAGACCTTCCCTGGCACCGAGGTCAGACTGACAGGTCTGCAGTTCCCTGGGTGCTCCTCCCTGCCCATCTTGTGGATGAGTGCCACATTTGACAGTCTCCATTCAGCTGGGACCTCCCCACTTAGCCAGGACTGCTGGTAAGTGATGGGAAGGGCTGTAGTGAGCACTTCTTCAGCTCCCTCAGTGCCCTCAGCTGTATACCATCCAGGCTCATAGATTAGTGTGTGTGTAAGTGGTGCAGCAAATCACTACCTGACTTCTCTTGGATTATGGGGGCTCCATTCTGGTCCCCATCCCTATCTTCCAGCTCAGGGAGCTGAGCATCCAGAAAACAGCCAGCAAAGAAGGTACTGAGCACCTCAGCCTTTTCCTCATCCTCTACCACTTCATTCCTTCCTGCACCCAGCAAAGGACAGAGATTCTCCTCAGTCTCCTTTTGTTGCTAATTTATTTGTAGATAGAGCTCCTGTTCTTTTTAAGAGCTGAAGCCAGAGAACTCAGCTGAAGGCTGAGAACTACTTTGCCTTCATGCCAAGTACTCAAGGAGAAGGACAAGACCACGATAAAAACCTTTTCCTGTGTTTAGTCCTGGTGACATTTAGATGCCTCTCTTCCTGTTAATACCTGACACTTCCAGCAACTCTGATTTAACTCCTTGTAAGCAAACACAATGACATAAAAGCCCCAAACCAGCAAGTAAAGCCCAGGCCAATTCAGTGGCCACTACAATAACAAGTGACTCATTTTCTGTGGAATGCATCAATAAGCCTGGAACTGTCACTCAGCTGAGATGTGAATTTGGAAGGTTTGGAGATTTTCTGTGTTAAAACATAGAGGGGGAATGTTTTGACAAAGAGGACACTCAAGGAAAGCAGGGGTAGAGTGTTGGAAGGCCTTAGTAGCTCATTTATCCTGTGCTGAGAACTACAGAAGCTGCCTAGAAAGAGCCTTTGGAAGCTGTATTGTCTTTCTCATCACCTAAAGGCAGGACCAGCTCCCCCTGAAGGCTTTAGTGATAGGTGTTTGCCTAATTTGCTGCCCTGCTGATTGCCCTGCTACCTGTGCATTGCTTTTCTTTGCTGTGCAGAGATTGTGCAAACACTTCATGTGAACCCACCCAAGAAACATTTACAGCTGCCTCTATGAAAAGGACAAAAGTAGAGGTGGTAGATTGCTATGTGCAGGTGGAAAAGCATTAAAGGGGAAGAGGTCAAAACCTTTACTAAGTAACCAATGTTAAAAAGAAGTCCTATGTTCTGTTCAGACAGGAAAGAGACCCTCACAGACACAGAATGTTCTGTACATTTCCCTCGGGCTGTGCTTTCCTGGCTTGTTCCTTCCGGTCTGACTGTGCCCAAGGCTTCCCTCACCTCCCTTTCTTTTTCAGTCAGTCTCAGACTCCCATCTACTAAGTTTATCCCTGCACTCCTTTTACTTGGCCACTTGAATCCCATCCTCTTCTTATGAGCTGCTCTGCCTGTCACTCTTTTTCCTGAGCCCATTCTTCTTACTCACCCTTCTCTGTCTTGCCCCTTGCTGCAAGTCCAACTCCCTACACACTCCTACACCAACTTCCCTTTTGCCTTCATCATCCCACCACTGCACTCTGCTCCTCTCCCAGCCTCCCTCAAAACTAACCTCAGTTTCCTATCACTCACTAACAGCCTACGTCTATAGCCAGGATTAGTTCTTGCCTTATCTTCTGTCTCCATTCCAGTCTCACCAGATGTATTTGCCTTCCTACAGGCTGAGGACAGAGTGGCTGAGAGCAGCCAGGAAGAAAGGGACCTGGGAGGACTGGTGGATAGTAGCTGAGGATGAGCCTGCAGTGTGCCCAGGTGGCTAAGAGAGCCAATGGTATCCTGGCCTGGATCAGGAGCAGTGTGGCCAGTAGGACAAGGGAGGTTATTCTGCCCCTGGACTCAGCACTGCTCAGGCCACACCTTGAGTGCTGTGTCCAGTTCTGGGCCCCTCAATTCAAGAGAGATGTTGAGGTGGTGGAAGGTGTCCAGAGAAGGGCAACAAGGCTGGTGAGGGGCCTGGAACACAAACCCTATGAGGAGAGTCTGAGGGAGCTGGGGGTGTGCAGCCTGCAGCAGAGGAGGCTCAGGGCAGAGCTCATTGCTGTCTGCAACTCCCTGAAGGGAGGCTGTAGCCAGGTGGGGTTGGGCTCTTCTCCCAGACAACCAGCCACAGAACAAGGGGACACAGTCTCAAGCTGTGGCAGGGGAGGTCTGTGCTGGATGTGAGGAGGAAGTTGTTGGCAGAGAGAGTGATTGGCATTGGAATGGGCTGCCCAGGGAGGTGGTGGAGGCACCGTCCCTGGAGGTGTTCAAGAAAAGCCTGGCTGAGGCACTTAGTGCCATGGTCTAGTTGACTGGCTAGGGCTGGGTGCTAGGTTGGGCTGGATGATCTTGGAGGTCTCTTCCAACCTGGATACTTCTGTGATTTTGTAATTCATCCAGTTCAGGTCTTCCTGTCCCCATTGCAAAAGCTCCCTCTGCTGTCTTGCCTAAAGTACCAGCACAGGAGAGAAGCAGCATGAGCACAAGTGCTCTGCTCTCTGCTGTCATGAAGCACAAGACAGGCTCTAGTATGCCCACTGGGACACTTTGAAGCATGCTCAGTTGCCATGAGAGTGATGCTCACCCCGGGCAGGTAGAGCTAGAAGCTGTGAGACATTTGTGAGCCCACAGGCAGGACAGCATCTCTGAAGATTACAGGAAGCCTGTGAACATCTAGAGAACAGCATCATTTTGCAAAGGCTTATGCTGTGCTCAGATGTAGGTAAAAGATCCTAATGGGCAAACCCCACAGTCCAGTAGAATTCCAAGGTTTTAAGCAGAGTCCTGCAGTTACTAGAGAGTCCTTCAAGGAAAATGTTACCAGACACTTTGAAAATGCCTAAACAATATGTTTTTTTTTTTCCTGAACTAACTTTCATCTGCAGCTGAGTTAAAACTTCTTTAAGTAAATCACTCTAAGCCAGTGAAGAAATCATCCCAAGTGGTTTAAGTTTATCCGACTTAAGCAACTACGAATGGGATCATAGGCTCTTAGAGTTGTCAGGGTTGGAAAGGACCTCAAGGATCATCCAGTTCTAACCCCCCTGCCATGGGCAGGGACACCTCATACTAGATCAGATTGTCCAGAGTCACATCCAGCCTGGCCTTAAAAACTCCCAGGGCGGGAGGCTTCCACCACCTCCCTGGGCAGCCTGTGCCAGTCTCTCACCACCCTTATGGTGAAGAACTTCTTCCCAATATTTAATCTTAATCTCCCCACCTCTAACTTGGATCATTTCTCCCCATTCCTGACACTACCTGACACCTTAAAAAAAATCCATTAGCAGCTTTCTTTTAGCCCCCTTCAGCTTCCACCACCTCCCTGGACAACCTGTGCCAGTCTCTCACCACCCTTATGGTGAAGAACTTCTTCCCAATATTTAATCTTAATCTCCCCACCTCTAACTTGGATCATTTCTCCCCACTCCTGACACTACCTGACACCTTAAAAAAAATCCATTAGCAGCTTTCTTTTAGCCCACTTCATCTTCCACCACCTCCCTGGACAACCTGTTCAAGTCTCTCACCACCCTCATGGTGAAGAACCTTTTCCTAACGTCCAGTCTGAATCTCCCCACTTCCAGTTTTGCTCCATTCCCTCCAGCCCTGTTACTACCCAACACCCTAAAAAGTCCCTCCCCAGCTTTCTTGTAGCCCTTGTCAGATACTGGAAGGCCACACTAAGGTCTCCTCAGAGCCTTTTCCTCTCTAGACTGAACAACCCCAACTGTCTCAGCCTGTCCTCAGAGGAGAGGTGCTCCAGCCCTCTGATCAGCAACATGAACTGATCTTGCAGCATGACCTGGAAGATGACCTTAGAATAAGGCAATGCAATCAGTCTTAAGTATAATTATCTGGAAATAAGGATATGGAGAGTGAGGTGGCAACATTTGCAGAAGGCACTACTTGAATTAATCAACAGAAGACAGAGGGTAACTTCATAAGGTCTTAATAAAGTTAAGTGAACAGGCAGCATGATTGCAAATCTCATTCCAGGCTGACAAATGCAAGATAATGCATATTGGGAAGGGATGATCTGAGCTGCTTGTGTGCTTTGCAGAATCCTGAGTGAAGTGTCATTGCTTGGGGAATGGCTTGGTGTCATTCTGAGCAGCTCCCTGAAAGCCCTCTCCACTGTGCAGCAGTAACCAGGCAGAAAAGTAAGCCCTATGGTAGGGAAGTGTGAGATAACAAACATAATCTGAGGCTGTCTCGTACCAGGATGGAATTTCATCAGGAGCCCTCAGCTGGAATTAGAAATGCAGTGTAGGCAGGCCCCAGGCAAAAAGGTGGTGTGAGAAATAGAGGAGATGTAGAGCCAGGTGGCAAAAATATCTAAAGGTATGGAAATGGTTATGCTTGAAGAGAGATGGACTATGGGGCTGGAACACCTCTGCTATGAAGATAGGCTGAGGGAACTGGGGTTGTTCAGCCTGGAGAAGAGAAGACTGCAGGGAGACCTCAAAACTGCCTTCCAGTACCTGAAGGGATCCTACAGGAAGGCTGCAGAGGGACTTTTACAAGAGTGTCCACCAATAGGACAGGGGGAAATGGATTGAAATTGAAAGAGAATAGGTTTAGATTGGCTCTTGGGAAGAAATTCTTCACTAGGAGGGTGGCAAGGCTCTGGAATGGAATGTCCAGAGAGGTTGTGGGTGTCTGCTGACTGCAGATGGTCAAGGCCAGGTTGGATGGGACCTTGGGCAAGCTGGGCTAGTTGAGAGGTGTCCCTATCCATGGCAGGGAGGTTGGAGTAGGAGAGGCTGAGGGAGCTGGGGGTGTGTAGCCTGGAGAAGAGGAGGCTCAGGGCAGACCTCATTGCTGCCTACAACTACCTGAAGGGAGACTGTAGCCAGGTGGGGATGGGCTCTTCTGCCAGGCAAGCAGCAACAGAACAAGGGGGGACAGTCTCAAATAGTGCCAGGGGAGGTCCAGGCTGGATGTTAGGAGGAAGTTGTTGGCAGAGAGAGTGATTGGCATTGGAATGGGCTGCCCAGGGTGGAGTCACCATCCCTGGAGGTGTTCGAGCAAAGCCTGGATGAGGCACTTAGTGTCATGGTCTGGTTGACTGGCTAAGGCTGGGCACTAGGTTAGACTGGATGATGTTGGAGGTCTCTTCCAACCTGCTTGATTCTATGATTCTTTGATCTCTGAGGTCTCTTCCAGCCTCAGCCCTTCTATGATACAATTCTATGAATTCTGAATTTTAAAACATGAAGTGTGCTGGGGGGTGGGGGGTGGGGGAGGGGGAGGTGTTCTGCAGAGAACCTCAACACAAAAGGGAGAGCAGGAAGAGTCTGTGGATTTCTAACCAGCTGCTCTGTCCGTGCCTCATGCTGCTGCTGGGATGCTGTTTTTCAGCACTACGGTCAGAGCTGCATGTTCAAGGAAGCCATGAACATCCTCAACATGCTCTTCACTGGCCTCTTCACTGTTGAAATGGTCCTGAAATTAATCGCCTTCAAACCCAAGGTAGGTGCCAGAGGTGTAGAGTTTCCTGGCCTCTGTGTGTGTGTGTGTGTGTGTGTGCATGTGTGTGGGGCAGCTGTGAGGAGAAGGAGGAGGTGAAACTTTCTGATCTATTACCCCACCAATAACTGAGCTGGGCAGTTGCTCTCTGGATTGGAGTCTCAGATATTTAATAACATTATCACTGGAGAGGAGACAAACAAACAACCCCCTCCAAAATTAACCAAACAAACCACACAGAAACCCTCCCTCCTAATAGAGAAGGTTCCTTGTTCTCTGCTTTCATGAAGCAGTGATGCTATGCTAAGACTGGAACAATTTCCAGCTGAATGTTATTCTAATGCTCTCTCTCTCTCTTTCTCTCTCTCTGTCTTGTCTTAAATCAATTATAAATAGCATCCCATGATTAGTCTCCTGGCCTGAGTGAAGTTAATCAAGCATGATTCATTTTGAGTTATGAGCTTTGAAAAAAAAAAAACCATTTGGGTTTGGTTTGTTGGCCTTTTTTTTTAACTCTTCTGGAAGGTTTCTATCTCAGTGGTAGTTTGAATTGATTGAGGTTTGAATTTAAGCTGACAGTCAGCATCTCAGCTGGTCCTAGCTGAAAGCGTTGTGCTGTCTGTTGGGCTTTGCCATTCTGCTGGCATAGCTGCAGTATGGGGTGGGGATATAAACTCCAGGGATGTGAGGGGTTGGAAGGGACCTCTGCAGATCTTCCAGTCCAATCCCCCTGCCAGAGCAGGACCAGAGAATCTGGCATAGGTCACACAGAAACACATCCAGACAGGGCTGGAAAGGCTCCAGAGAAGGAGACTCCATAACCTCTCTGGGCAGCCTGTGCCAGGGCTCTGGGACCTTTCCAATCAAGAAGTTCTTCCTCAGTGCTGAGGTGGAACATTCCTGTGCTGCAGTCTCCATCCTTGGCCCCTTGTCCTATGCCAAATGAGCAGAGGCTGTCCCTGTTCCTTCCTTCCTGACCCCCAGCCCTCAGCTATTGACAGACATTGCTCAGATCCCTTCTCAGCCTTCTCCTCTCCAGACTGAACAGCCCCAGGGCTCTCAGCCTCTCCTCATCAGGCAGTGCTGCAGTCCCTTCAGCATCCTTGTCACCCTCTGTTGGACTCTCTCCACTAGATCCCTGTCCCTCCTGAACTGGGGAGCCCAGCACTGGATGCAGTATTCCAGGGCAGGGCTTACCAAGGCAGACAGGCTCTTCCAACTAAGTTGGCACAGCTGCTGCAGGACAAAGACAAAGATTCTGACCTCAATTTGGCATTACACAGGTCTTCCTTCTTTGTGGCTTAAATTCAGTGCTGTGTCATAGGGAAAGGAATCCAGATCCCTGAACACAGGCACCTCATGCCCTGCTGTGCGTTCAGGGATACCTTGACAATGAGGTTGTATCTTGAAGGATACTTTGATTCATTTGAGCTGTCAAACACTGCCTGAAGCATCATTTATGACACTGATAGAGGTGAGAACTGTCATGTCTGACAGTCATGCTGGTCCTTCACATGAACCATTCAGAGAATTCCTGAAGTTAAGAGCTCCTCCCAGTTCTTACCTGTGATGGTCCTTAGCTCAGAAACTTTGCTCTCTGATGCTGCTGAATTCTGTCTTATTTTTTCTTGTTAATTCTGGTTTGACTTTATCTTAGCCTCTCTCTCCCTTCTCCCACATTTCCTAGTATTTCTTCTGAGACAAGTCACAATTCATTTCCTTTTTCCCCTGGACCCTGTATCATTCTTCTATCTCAGATGTAGTCCTCTTGGAAGTGAGGAGCATCTTACCATAGAATCAATCAGGTTGGAAGAGACCTCCAAGATCATCCAGTCCAAGCTATCTTGTGCAGTCCTAATGAAGAACTGATTTTCTTTCAATGTTTTTTCTGAGGTCTAATTCACTGTCTAGGAAAATTTGGAAGTATCTTCCTCTGTTTAGGGATTGCAGTGTTCAGCAAGCATCTGCCTTCCACTTTTGAGGTTTCACCTTACCTGCTAGCGAGTGAATCTTCTGTCCCTCTGTAAAGACACTACCTGCACACTGGATACCCAGAAATGCATCTCACAGGCTTCCTAGTTTTCTTCTGGTGCTACTTTCCAGGAGATTTTTAGCTCTGGGAACTTTAGGTTCTCAGCAGAATTTAGTTTGAGTTGAACCAGTTCCAAATATCGAGCTCTGCACATGCACAAGGTAAGCTTTACCTGAGGTGGCTGCCTCCAACAGTAAGGAATTTGACATTAAGGATACTGGAAGTGTTCTCAGGGTCTGACTTCTCTGTGTTCAATCTTCTCTTCACATTTGACTGCAGAGCAAAACATTAAACAGCATCAACTCTGGCCGGACCCAGAGAGTGGTGGGGAATGGTGCCACATCCAGCTGGCAGCTGTCACTAGTGGTGTCCCTCAGGGATCAGTGCTGGGCCCCATCCTCTTTAACATCTTCATAGATGACCTGGATGAGGGCATGGAGTCAGTCATCAGCAAGTTTGCAGATGACACCAAGCTGGGGGCAGATGTGACTGAGTTGGAGGGCAGAAGGGCTCTGCAGCAGGACCTTGACCACCTGCACAGATGGGCAGAGTCCAATGGGATGAGGTTCAATAGCTCCAAGTGCAGGGTGCTGCACTTTGGCCACAACAACCCCATGCAGAGATACAGGCTGGGGTCGGAGTGGCTGGAGAGCAGCCAGACAGAGAGGGATCTGGGGGTGCTGATTGATACCCACCTGAACATGAGCCAGCAGTGTGCCCAGGTGGCCAAGAGAGCCAGTGGCATCCTGGCCTGCATCAGGAATGGTGTGGCCAGCAGGAGAAGGGAGGTCATTCTGCCCCTGTACTCTGCACTGGTTAGACCACACCTTGAGTGCTGTGTTCAGTTCTGGGCCCCCCAGTTTAGGAGGGACATTGAGATGCTTGAGCATGTCCAGAGAAGGGCAACGAGGCTGGGGAGAGGCCTTGAGCACAGCCCTACGAGGAGAGGCTGAGGGAGCTGGGATTGGTTAGCCTGGAGAAGAGGAGGCTCAGGGCAGACCTTATTGCTGTCTACAACTACCTGAGGGGTGGTTGTGGCCAGGAGGAGGTTGCTCTCTTCTCTCAGGTGGCCAGCACCAGAACAAGAGGACACAGCCTCAAGCTACGCCAGGGGAGATTTAGGCTTGAGGTGAGGAGAAAGTTCTTCACTGAGAGAGTCATTGGACACTGGAATGGGCTGCCCGGGGAGGTGGTGGAGTCGCCGTCCCTGGAGCTGTTCAAGGCAGGACTGGACGTGGCACTTGGTGCCATGGTCTGGCCTTGAGCTCTGTGGTAAAGGGTTGGACTTGATGATCTGTGAGGTCTCTTCCAACCTTGGTGATACTGTGATACTGTGAACTAAGAGTAAACACTGGGACAGACTGCCCAGGGAGAGTGTGGGCTTGTCATGACTTGGGGGCTTTAAGATTAAGTCAGAGGAGCCTTTCCTTAGAAACAAGTTGGGAGTGTATGATCTGCCTTGAGACAGGGGAATGGGCTAAACCATCCCATGAGGTCTCTCTCAGCCCAAGTTTCCTTGGTTCTGTACTTTCCAAACTCAATACTCAGCTACTACCTGAAGGGGCATTGTAGCCAGGTGGGGGGTGGCCTCTTCTCCCAGGTAACCAGCAATAGAACAAGGGGACACAGTCTCAAGTTGTGCCAGGGTAGGTATAGGCTGGATATTAGGAAGAAGTTCTTCACAGAGAGAGTGATTTCCCATTGGAATGGGCTGCCCAGGGAGGTGGTGGAGGCACTGTCCCTGGGGGTCTTCAAGAAAAGCCTGGCTGAGGCACTTAGTGCCATGGTCTGGTTGATTGGATAGGGCTGGGTGCTAGGTTGGACTGGATGATCTTGGAGGTCTCTTCCAACCTGGTTGATTCTATGATTCTATGATACTACACTATAGTACAAGTGAGAATGTAAAAGATTTCCTTGTAGTAGTAGAGTCATGAGGGAGTCTTCTCAAATAAGAAACAGGAAACAATCTCAGGTTGGGTCTTGCCCATCCTGAAAGAGCATTTAGCAAATGGAATCAATCTGTCTCCATCCCTAGTCTGGCCTGTATGACAAAAGTAGGACTGACTCCTAGCTGCTCTTTTAGCTAAATACCTTTAGGAAAACAAAGATTTCTTTTTCAAATGGAGCCACAGGATTTACAGGGAAGAAAAATAGGAATGAACTTGTGAAAGCAAATGAGAGAGCAAAAAGAGTTGACTCCAGCACTGTATCCACATGGGATCATGTTGAGAGCTTGTTCAGTGACTTGGGTTTGGAAACATCAGCATTCCCTGTGTCTGCTCAGCGCAAGCATTTGGCCTGCAACCTTCATTCCTTGCACCATGTTAATTCAACCTGCTCTCCAAAGAATGAAACTTCCCCTAGATGACCACTTGGATTCATGTGAGCCAACACTGGGGGCTACAGCCTGCTTCTCTGTAGGCTGCATATTAGGATTGAAGCTGATTTTGCCTCCCAACAGGTTTTGATGTGGTTCTGCCAGCACAGAGAAAGGTATTACCTCAGCCTTACTTAGCCAGACCTTGTGTCCTCCCACTCAAGGTATAAAAACAAACTACCTCTGCAGCTGGAGGTGGTTCCCAGAAGAACCATCTGCAGAATCCCCAAGAATTTGATTGCTGCCTGGGTGAGCATCACTGCAACACAGCCATTGTCCTCTCCCCTCTAACCAAGTTCCCCAGCTAAAGAAATTAGATGCTGAGTGCTATTAGAGTTTCCCAGATGGGAAATGGCAAGATGAAATGCTCTGGAGATCTCTGCTGAAGGCAGATTCATCTGCCACTTCCTGAGCAGTGCAACACCAGGTGGGTTTGTGCCCAAACATTGCTGTTTTCTATCTGAAGAGTAAGATTTATGAGTGACAAGGAGAAGGCAGGAAACTTGGTTAGCTGAAGATGTTGTGTCCTCGCCTTAGCGACAAGCCCCAGGAGAATCTGACAAAACAGAGCTGAGCACAAAGCTGGAGCTGGAAAATTTTGCTCTGTTTTCTCCAAGTTGGTGGTGCTCAATCCAGTAGTGGATGCTGCAGCTAACTCCTGACTACAGCAAGCAACTATAATTAACTGATTCAAGACTAGCTGCTAAACTGATTCAAGACTATAATTAACTGATTCAAGACTAGCTGCTAAACTGATTCAAGACTATTAACTAAACTGGTTCAGGACTAGCTGCTAAACTGATTCAAGACTATAATTAACTGATTCAAGACTAGCTGCTAAACTGATTCAAGACTATAATTAACTGATTCAAGACTAGCTGCTAAACTGATTCAAAGCTATAATTAACTGATTCAAGGCTATAATTAACTGATTCAATACTAGCTGCTAAACTGGTTCAAGACTATAATTAACTGATTCAAGACTAGCTGCTAAACTGGTTCAAGACTATAACTAAACTGATTCAAGACTGTAACTAAACTGATTCAAGACTAGCTGCTAAACTAATTCAAGACTATAATTAACTGATTCAAGACTAGCTGCTAAACTGATTCAAAGCTATAATTAACTGATTCAAGGCTATAATTAACTGATTCAAGACTAGCTGCTAAACTGGTTCAAGACTATAATTAACTGATTCAAGACTAGCTGCTAAACTAATTCAAGACTATAATTAACTGATTCAAGACTAGCTGCTAAACTGATTCAAGACTATAATTAACTGATTCAAGACTAGCTGCTAAACTGATTCAAAGCTATAATTAACTGATTCAAGGCTATAATTAACTGATTCAAGACTAGCTGCTAAACTGGTTCAAGACTATAATTAACTGATTCAAGACTAGCTGCTAAACTAATTCAAGACTATAATTAACTGATTCAAGACTAGCTGCTAAACTGATTCAAAGCTATAATTAACTGATTCAAGGCTATAATTAACTGATTCAAGACTAGCTGCTAAACTGGTTCAAGACTATAATTAACTGATTCAAGACTAGCTGCTAAACTAATTCAAGACTATAATTAACTGATTCAAGACTAGCTGCTAAACTGATTCAAGACTATAATTAACTGATTCAAGACTAGCTGCTAAACTAATTCAAGACTATAATTAACTGATTCAAGACTAGCTGCTAAACTGATTCAAGACTATAATTAACTGATTCAAGACTAGCTGCTAAACTGATTCAAAGCTATAATTAACTGATTCAAGGCTATAATTAACTGATTCAATACTAGCTGCTAAACTGGTTCAAGACTATAATTAACTGATTCAAGACTAGCTGCTAAACTGATTCAAGACTATAATTAACTGATTCAAGACTGTAACTAAACTTATTCAAGACTAGCTGCTAAACTAATTCAAGACTATAATTAACTGATTCAAGACTAGCTGCTAAACTAATTCAAGACTATAATTAACTGATTCAGGACTAGCTGCTAAACTGATTCAAGGCTGTAATTAACTGATTCAAGACTGTAACTAAATTGATTCAAGACCAGCTACTAAACTGGTTCAGGACCATTACTGAACTGATTCAAGATTATAACTAAACTAACTCAGGACCAGCTGCTAAACTGATTCAGATCTATAACTAAACTGATTCAAGACTAGCTGCTAAACTGATTCAAGACTATAACTAACTAAACTAATTCAAGACCAGCTACTAAACTGATTCAAGGATATAACTAAACTGATTCAAGATTATAACTAAACTAATTCAAGACCAGCTACTAAACTGATTCAAGACTGTAACTAAACTGATTCAAGACTATAACTAACTAAACTAATTCAACACCAGCTACTAAACTGATTCAGGGCTACAACTAAACTGATTCAAGACCATAACTAAACTGGTTCAGGACTAGTGACTTCAGAAGCAGGCAGCCTAGAAGTAATGATGCTGAGCCAAGGCCTTTTGCTTTGTTTTTCTCACTGCATGAATTCTCCAGCCAGTCTGGTGAGCTCTTTGCCAGTTCCTGCATGCACCAAGCTGCTACAGCTTCACACTTTCTCCAGATAAAATGCCTGCAGGGACTGAGAGGTGCTGTGCTGCCTGCTGTGCTCACAGCTACCCTTGTCCTGAGTAGTGCCAGTGCCAGTCCATGAGGGACCAGCTGCTCTAGGAAACCTGCCTGAGGTTTATCTTCTCAACTCAAAGACAACAACTTCAGATTCCCATTCATATGAAGCTGTGCCATCTGCCAATTTACTTGCTAGTGTGGGGATGGATATTCCTGCAGGAATTTCAGCTCTTTCCAGCTCCTTGGCAGTTTGACTGGTGATGCACATTTTCTTTCAGGGAGATTTTAATCCATTCCCTTCTTAGCCAGGGCAGGGGTAGTGATTGAAGAGAGATGAATTTGCTACAGCTCTTCCAGTTTGAGAAACTAGGGAGTGCACATTAGTGAAACTCCTGCCAAGAGTTAAGGCAAGCTCATATCCATAGACCTTGTGAAATACACACCCGTGGGTGAAAAGGGGATGTCCTCTGTGGAATTATGACTATCAGAGAATCATAGGATCATAGGATGTGAGGGATCAGAAGGGACCCAAGGAGATCATCGAGTCCAACCCCCTTGCCAGAGCAGGACAATCCTATCTAACACAGATCACAGAGGAACACATCCAGACAGGCCTTGGAAGGCTCCAGAGAAGGAGACTCCACAACCTCTCTGGGCAGCCTGTGCCAGTGCTCTGTGAGCCTTACAGTAAAGAAGTTCCCCCTTGTGTTGAGGCAGAACTTCTTTTGCTGCAGCTTACACCCATTGCTCCTTGTCCTATCCCAGGGAGCAGTGAGCAGAGCCTGTCCCCCCCCTCCTGGCAGCCCTCAGATACTTACAAACATTTATCAAATCCCCTCTCAGTCTTCTCTTCTCCAGACTAAGCAGCCCCAGGTCCCTCAGCCTCTCCTCATCAGGCTGTGCCCTCCTGTCCCCTAATCATCCTCTTACCCCTCCACTGGACCCTCTCCAGCAGATCCCTGTCCCTCTTCAACTGGGGAGCCCAAAACTGAAGGCTGTACTCAAGATGAGGTCTCCCCAGGGCAGAGTAGAGGGGGAGGAGAAGCTCCCTTGATCTGCTGGACACACTTCTCCTAATACTCCCCCAGGATCCCATTGGCCTTCTTGGCCACAAGGGCACATTGCTGTGCCATGGGGAACTTGTTCTCTACCAGCACCCTCAGGTCCCTCTCTACAGGGCTGCTCTCCAGCAGATCACCTCCCAGCCTGTACTGGTGCAGTTTGTTGTTCCTCCCCAGATGCAGGACTTTGCACTTGTCCTTGTTGAACTTCCTCTGGTTCCTCTGTGCCCAGCTCTGTCTGCCCAGGTCTCTCTGAATGGCAGCACAGCCTTCAGCTGTATCAGCCAAGCCTCCCAGCTTGGTGTCATCAGCAAACTTGCTGAGCAGACACTGTGCCTTCATCAATGTCATTGATGAAGATGTTGAACAGGACTGGCCCCAGCACTGATCCCTAGGGGACACCACTCTCCAGCTGGACCTGGCACCACTGGTCACCACCCTCTGAACTCTTATCTTGCAACCAGTTCCTAACCCACCTCACTGCCTGCTCTTCCATCCCACACTTGCTGAGCTTGCTCACTAGGATGTCATGGGAGACAGTGTCAAAGGCCTTGCTAAGGTCAAGGTAGACTACATCCATTGCTTTGAAGCTGCAGATCACATCTATTCCATTTACCAGATGCTGTCAGTACCCTTCTTCCTTGGGTGCTTATGGATGTTACTTGTAAAGCAGCCTGAGACAATGCCATCTGTCCTGCCTCAGACACTCACTCTGCCCCCTCATTCATCACTGCTA
Organism: Pogoniulus pusillus; assembly: GCF_015220805.1. NCBI lineage: Eukaryota > Metazoa > Chordata > Aves > Piciformes > Lybiidae > Pogoniulus > Pogoniulus pusillus. The sequence goes on from NC_087278.1 coordinate 22,428,849, forward strand.
CTTTCCTCTGAATTCTTGCCATTCTTTAATGTCATTTGCCTGCAGCAGGCTTCAGTTTGCTGTGCACTGTTTCAAATGAGTTTGTCATTCACTACAAGGCCTGCAATCCCATGTGATGCCAGGAAGAGCTGTGACCCTTCTGAGCAGCAGAAGGCATGAGTCTCACCCATGGTTGTTTCTCAGTCTCCATTTGCTGATGGATTTACATCTCCTCAGTGTGTGTTTCTCCTTTGATGAATTTGTCCTTCTTTATTCCTCTTGAAGCTCCTCTCAGTCAGCATTCATCATGCAGTTGATGCATTGATACCTCCCCTCAAACCTGCAGAGTGACTCATCTGTTTTTGTTCCCTTTTTTACTGCTCCAGTTCTCTTACATTTATGCCTCTAAAGAGATCTTTGAGCAGTCTCTCCTAAACTCACACTAGCTGCTTGCTACTGCTTGCATTCCTCTTTCTCACCATTACCATCATCTGTCATGCCTTGGTCAGCACAGAGGCATTTTTGTGACCAACTGGAATGTGTACCCAGTCTATCCCCTTGCAGCAGAGAAAAAAGTTGGATCACTTTGGAAATCTAATGCTTTTTTGTAGTTCTTCATCCTGATGCCTGTACAGCTTAGGATGCTGCACTCACATCATCACAGTGGTTTGTTTCTCCAGCTTGTACAAAGCAAACAAAGTAAAACCATTCTGCACTGATGCAAAATCATCAGGCAAGCTGATTACAAGTGAGCCATCAACTGCAACCAGTCACCAGTGGTGGTCCCCAAGGATCAGTGCTGGGCACAGTCCTGTTCAACACCTTTATTGATGAGCTGGACCAGGGGATTGAGTCCAACATCAAGTAAGTTTGTAGATGACACCAAGCTAGGAGCAGGTGTGGATCTGTTGGAAGGTAGGAGAGCCCTGCAGAGGGACCTGGACAGGCTGGATGGGTGGGCAGAGGCCAATGGGATGAGATTTAACAAGGCCAAGTGCAGGGTTGGCCACAAAAACCCCAAACATCACAACAGACTGGGGACAGAGTGGCTGAGAGCAGCCAGGCAGAGAGGGACCTGGGGGTGCTGAACATGAGGCAGCAGTGTGCCCAGGTGGCCAAGAGAGCCAATGGCATCCTGGCCTGCATCAGGAGCAGTGTGGCCAGCAGGACAAGGGAGGTTATTCTGCCCCTGTACTCAGCACTGGTCAGGCCACACCTTGAGTGCTGTGTCCAGTTCTGGGCTCCTCAATTCAAGAGAGATGTTGAGGTGCTGGAAGGTGTCCAGAGAAGGGCAACAAAGCTGGTGAGGGGCCTGGAGCACAGCCCTGTGAGGAGAGGCTGAGGGAGCTGGGGGTGTGCAGCCTGCAGAAGAGGAGGCTCAGGGCAGACCTCATTGCTGTCTACAGCTCCCTGCAGGGAGGCTGTAGCCAGGTGGGGTTGGGCTCTTCTGCCAGGCAAGCAGCAGCAGAAGAAGGGAACAGAGTCTCAAGCTGTGCCAGGGGAGGTCTAGGCTGGATGTGAGGAGGAAGTTGTTGGCAGAGAGAGTGATTGGCATTGGAATGGGCTGCCCAGGGAGGTGGTGGAGTTGCCATCCCTGGAGGTGTTCAAGCAAAGCCTGGCTGAGGCACTTAGTGCCATGGTCTGTTTGACTGACTAGGGCTGGGTGCTAGGTTGGACTGGCTGAGCTTGGAGGTCTCTTCCAACCTGGTGGATTCTATGATTCTATGATGTTTTGCTCAGCACAGGAGAGCACTTCAGATCTATCCAGACAGATCTATTTAGGTGTAGATCACATGGGCTGGGATGAAGTGTAGTAGTGTAAGTTAGTAGTTTCAGTTGTGTAAATGTATATATGAGTGTATAGTGCAGGCAGCTTGCCCCCTCTCATAGAATCACAGAATTGTCAGGGTTGGAAGGGAACTCAAGAATCACCCAGTTCCAACCCCTCACACTAAATCAGGTTGCCCAGAGCCACATCCAGCCTGGCCTTAAAAACATGCAGGGGTGAGGCTTCCACCTCCTCCCTGGGCAACCTGTGCCAGTCTCTCTCCACCCTCATGGTGAAGAACTTCTTCCTAACTTTTAATCTCAACCTGCCCTCCTCTAGCTTGGATCCATTCCCCCCAGTCCTATCACTGCCCAACACCCTAAAAAGTCCCTCCCCAGCTTTCTTGTAGCTCCCTTCAGACACTGGAAGGCCACAATGAGGTCTCTTCAGAGCCTTCTCTGTTTCAGACTGAACTGGTCTGGCCTCACAGTTCTGGTTGTCAGATGTCTCTTAGCTTGCAGATTCATCATATTGTTTCCTCTCCTCAGTTTCAGTGTTGCTGCTTCTGTTTTGGAGGAGCAGCTTCCACACAGTGTATTTGCTGACTGAGCCATGTGCCCAGTGCATCAGGAAGGGCAGTCTCCAGCCACCACCCTGCCTTGGACTGGAGGCAAAAGTAGGTGTGATAACACTAATATGCTTCAAGGTCTGTGAGCTGAGGAAAAAATATACCTCAGTCAAGGAAAAAGGAACTCTCTGCTTGATGTTGGCTAAACAGTGAGCATGGAGGGTACCAGAAACAGTCAGAGAAGAGAGTGTATGAAGTGAAGGGAAAGGACTAAACAGGAAGGACCATGTCTTAGAAGGCAAGAGAGAGAGACCAACCTGGAGGGGAAGAAGAGCCATACATAGATATCAGAGAGTGGGAATTGACAAACCAAAGACCCTGAAAGAGGGAAGTATTAATAAAATGGGGGGGGGGGGGGGGGGGGAAATACTAGCCAAAAAAATAAGGCAAGGAAAAGAAAAAACAGAAAGAGTGCTGCAAGGAAAAGTGAACATGGAAAGGGATTAGTAGAGAATTTAAAGCTGAGTTAAATTCCATAGCTTCTAAGCTAATGAGCATCTTTTTGTGTTCCTACATTTATTGAAGCTCCCTGGCAGCCATCCCATCTTCAAACACACAGAAACACAGAATCATAGAATCAGTCAGGGTTGGAAGGGACCACAAGGATCATGCAGTTCCAACCCCCCTGCGGTGAGCAGAGACACCTTACCCTAGAGCAGGCTGCCCACAGCCTCAGCCAGCCTGGCCTTAAACACCTCCAGGGATGGGTTGCCTGGGCAACCCATTCCAGGCTCTCACCACTCTCATGCTCAACAACTTCCTCCTCACCTCCACTCTGAATCTCCCCACCTCCAGCTTTGCCCCATCCCCCCAGTCCTGTCACTCCTTGAGAGCCTAAAAAGTCCCTCCCCAGCTTTTTTGTAGGCCTCTTTCAGATCCTGGAAGGCCACAAGAAGGTCACCTGGGAGCCTCCTCTTCTCCAGACTGAACAGCCCCAACTCTTTCAGTCTGTGCTCACAGCAGAGCTGCTTCAGCCCTCTGATCATCCTCATGGCCCTTCTCTGGACATGCTCCAGCATCTGCACATCCCTCTTGTAATGGGGGCTGCAGAACTGGCTGCAGTACTCCAGGTGGTGTCTCAGCAGAGTGGAGCAGAGGGGGAGAATCCCCTCCCTGGCCCTGCTGGCCACACTTCTCTTGCTGCAGCTCAGACTCTGCTTGGCTCTCCAAGCTGCAAATGCCCCACCCAAAGATGACTTTGATGTGAAGAAATACTTGGGATAATGATCTGGGTGTGGATGATCAGGTCATCCCAATCCTTTATACCCATCAATGTGTTGGAGCAGAGTCATCAGGTAGGCTTGCTCCTGGATGCCACTCACCTGGCAGAATTTATATCTGCCCATAGGTACAGCAGAAAGAAAAGGGGAAGCTATGGAAGTAACTGAGCCTCTTGTAGTTCAGCCTCTGCCACAGGACTCTCTCACAGAGCTCAGAGGGGCATCACCCAAGGACCAAAGCAGCTGCTTTTGTTATTCAGGACTTAAAACTACTCAGGAGTCTGTGTTGGCAGCCTACCACGAGGCAGGGGTGGAGAAAGAAAAGAGGAACCACATCCTGATGTCTTAAACAGTGCACCTGATGAAATGAAGAGCACAGAACAACAAATACTCTGTTGTTGTGGTACAGAGCAAGTTTCTGTAGGCACAGAAGATTTGCATGAGAGCACTCATGGAGGAGATTGATTTTGCAAGGCTTGCCACAAGTGAGGAGTCAGCAAGCAAATAGCTGCCCTCTCTCTTCTGGGAAAGTACAGGGAAACCTCATTCCAGGTTTCACCCAGCTGCTCATCAGCTCTTGGGCATGTGTGGGAGGGGAAGTCTGGCCTTTCCCAACACTGTGGAAGTGATGCCACAGTAAAGCTTTCCTGTTGTGCTTGCCCTTGTGCCTTGACATGGCACTGGAGTGAGTCCACCTAAGTGTAGAAAGCATTTGATAGGTGAATGCAACAGGAGGAATATGGTGATGAGAGATGGAATTGTGCAGCAAATCCTAGCTTATGCCTCTAGTTGAGTGTGAGTCAGGAAAGATCCAAGTCTGAGAATCCTCTGGGTCAGGAAACATCCAGGTCTTCCTTCTGAATGCTGATTGAAATCCTGTGTGAAGCAGGCTGATGCCTTTCTCCTAAGTATGGAAAGCGTTCAATAGGTGAATGCAACAGGAGGAATTAGGTGATGAAGGATGGAATTGTGCAGCAAATCCTTGCTTATGCTTCTAGTTGAATCTGAGTCAGGAAACATCCAAGTCTTCCTTCTGAATGCTGATTGAGATCCTGTGTGAAGCAGGCTGATGCCTTTCCCCTTAAGTGTGGAAAGCATTCAGTAGGTGAAAGCAACAGGAGGAATTAGGTGATGAGAGATGGAATTGTGCAGCAAATTATAGCTTAAGCCTCTAGTTGAGTCTGAGTCAGGAAAGATCCAAGTCTGAGAACCATCTGGGTCAGGAAACATTCAAGTCTTCCTTCTGAATGCTGATTGACAACCTGTGTGAAGCAGGCTGATGCCTTTCCCATTTCCTTATGGAAAGTGCCTGTTGCAGAAAGGCAGGAGCAGATTGGCTCTTAATTAGTTTCTTTGTTGGTGCCTCCAAAAAAGAGGAATGGGAAAGGTGATGAGAGATGGAATTGTGCAGCAAATCCTAGCTTATGCTTCTAGTTGAGTCTGAGTCAGGAAAGATCCAAGTCTTAGAATCATCTGGGCCAGGAAACATCCAAGTCTGAGAATCATCTGGGTCAGGAAACATCCAAGTCTTAGAATCATCTGGGTCAGGAAACATCCAAGTCTGAGAATCATCTAGGTCAGGAAGCATCCAAATCTTCCTTCTGAATGCTGATTGAGATCCTGTGTGAAGCAGACTGGTGCCTTTCCCATTTCCTTATGGAAAGTGCCTGTTGCAGAAAGGCAGGAGCAGAGTGGCTCTCAATTAGTTTTTTGTTGGTGCCTCCAAAAAAGAGGAATGAGACAGGTGATGAGAGATGGAATTGTGCAGCAAATCCTAGCTTATGCTTCTAGTTGAATCTGAGTCAGGAAAGATCCAAGTCTTAGAATCATCTGGGTCAGGAAACATCCAAGTCTTCCTTCTGAATGCTGATTGAGATCCTGTGTGAAGCAGGCTGATGCCTTTCCCCTTGAGTGTGGAAAGCATTCGATAGGTGAATGCAACAGGAGGAATATAGTGATGAGAGATGGAATTGTGCAGCAAATCCTAGCTTATGCCTCTAGTTGAGTGTGAGTCAGGAAAGATCCAAGTCTTAGAATCATCTGGGTCAGGAAACATCCAGGTCTTCCTTCTGAATGCTGATTGACATCCTGTGTGAAGCAGGCTGATGTCTTTCCCATTTCCTTATGGAAAGTGCCTGTTGCAGAAAGGCAGGAGCAGAGAGGCTCTTAATTAGTTTCTTTGTTGGTGCCTCCAAAAAAGAGGAATTGGAAAGGTGATGAGGGATGGAATTGTGCAGCAAATCCTAGTTTATGCCTCTAGTTGAGTGTGAGTCAGGAAACATCCAAGTCTGAGAATCATCTGGGTCAGGAAACATCCAAGTCTTCCTTCTGAATGCTGATTGACATCCTGTGTGAAGCAGGCTCATGCCTTTCCCCTTAAGTGTGGAAAGCATTCGATAGGTGAATGCAACAGGAGGAATATAGTGATGAGAGATGGAATTGTGCAGCAAATCCTAGCTTATGCCTCTAGTTGAGTGTGAGTCAGGAAAGATCCAAGTCTGAGAACCATCTGGGTCAGGAAACATTCAAGTCTTCCTTCTGAATGCTGATTGACATCCTGTGTGAAGCAGGCTGATGCCTTTCCCAATTCCTTATGGAAAGTGCCTGTTGCAGAAAGGCAGGAGCAGAGAGGCTCTCAATTAGTTTTTTTGTTGGTGCCTCCAAAAAAGAGGAATTGGAAAGGTGATGAGAGATGGAATTGTGCAGCAAATCCTAGTTTATGCCTCTAGTTGAGTCTGAGTCAGGAAAGATCCAAGTCTGAGAATCATCTGGGTCAGGAAACATCCAAGTCTGAGAATCATCTGGGTCAGGAAACATCCAGGTCTTCCTTCTGAATGCTGATTGAGATCCTGTGTGAAGCAGACTGATGCCTTTCCCCTTAAGTGTGGAAAGCATTCAATAGGTGAATGCAACAGGAGGAATTAGGTGATGAGAGATGGAATTGTGCAACAAATTATAGCTTAAGCCTCTAGTTGAGTCTGAGTCAGGAAAGATCCAAGTCTGAGAATCATCTGGGTCAGGAAACATCCAGGTCTGAGAATCATCTAGGTCAGGAAGCATCCAAATCTTCCTTCTGAATGCTGATTGAGATCCTGTGTGAAGCAGGCTGATGCCTTTCCCATTTCCTTATGGAAAGTGCCTGTTGCAGAAAGGCAGGAGCACAGTGGCTCTCAGTTAGTTTTTTTGTTGGTGCCTCCAAAAAAGAGGAATGAGACAGGTGATGAGAGATGGAATTGTGCAGCAAATTCTAGCTTATGCCTCTAATTGAGTCTGAGTCAGGAAAGATCCAAGTCTGAGAATCATCTGGGTCAGGAAACATCCAGGTCTTCCTTCTGAATGCTGATTGAGATCCTGTGTGAAGCAGGCTGATGCCTTTCCCCTTAAGTGTGGAAAGCATTCGATAGGTGAATGCAACAGGAGGAATTTGGTGATGAGAGATGGAATTGTGCAGCAAATCCTTGCTTATGCCTCTAATTGAGTCTGAGTCAGGAAAGATCCAAGTCTGAGAATCATCTGAGTCAGGAAACATCCAGGTCTTCCTTCTGATTGCTGATTGACATCCTGTGTGAAGCAGGCTGATGTCTGAGAATCATCTGGGTCAGGAAACATCCAGGTCTGAGAATCATCTAGGTCAGGAAGCATCCAAATCTTCCTTCTGAATGCTGATTGAGATCCTGTGTGAAGCAGGCTGATGCCTTTCCCCTTAAGTGTGGAAAGCATTTGATAGGTGAATGCAACAGGAGGAATATAGTGATGAGAGATGGAATTGTGCAGCAAATCCTAGCTTATGCCTCTAGTTGAATCTGAGTCGGGAAAGATCCAAGTCTGAGAATCATCTGGGTCAGGAAACATCCAGGTCTTCCTTCTGAATGCTGATTGAGATCCTGTGTGAAGCAGGCTGATGCCTTTCCCAATTCCTTATGGAAAGTGCCTGTTGCAGAAAGGCAGGAGCAGAGAGGCTCTTAATTAGTTTCTTTGTTGGTGCCTCCAAAAAAGAGGAATTGGAAAGGTGATGAGGGATGGAATTGTGCAGCAAATTCTAGCTTATGCCTCTAGTTGAGTCTGAGTCAGGAAACATCCAAGTCTGAGAATCATCTGGGCCAGGAAAGATCGAAGTCTGAGAATCATCTGGGTCAGGAAACGTCCAAGTCTTCCTTCTGAATGCTGATTGAGATCCTGTGTGAAGCAGGCTGATGCCTTTCCCATTTCCTTATGGAAAGTGCCTGTTGCAGAAAGGCAGGAGCAGAGCAGCTCTCAATTAGTTTCTTTGTCGGTGCCTCCGAAAAAGAGGCTGAGAATTAAATGAGTATACAGAACAAACTTCCTTCTTCACCCAAAAAAAAAACCAAACAACCCAACTTGGCTTTTCTGGTTGTGGTGGAAGCAATTGGAGAGGGACAAAAAGGCTGTTTGCTGGGCTTGTTTCCCGTGGTACAGTCGCTGTTTAAATGCAGGATGTTCTCCTTCCTGGAGGATGCGGCCAGCAATCTTCTCTGCGCAAATAGATCCTCTAATGACTACACAGAACACTGCTCAGCCAGAGCTATGCAATCTTCCAGCTTTAGGAAGGTTCAGTAGGGAATTTGGTAGGCAGAAGGGGGGGAAAAAAACCCCCAGCAACCCTGTTAAAGAAGCTGTGTAAGAGCCTCAATGAGAGGAGACCTTTCCTTCCCAGCAGCGTACCTTGATGATTTGCCTATTGCGGCAACATTGTGACAGATTTACTTTTAGTCTGGCACTTGGGGGGGGGGGTTTAACATCGTTAGAAGTGATGAAAAATAAAGCTATGAGTGCACAATGCAGCAGTGTGGGAAGTGCTGTATTAGCTATTACCCTTTATTATTTGATAGAGGAAATTATTCACCCAGCGTTAAAAGCCCAGCGGGATGGCAAACAAGGGTCTCCTTCACAGCAGCAGCATGGAAAGGGAACAGTTCCAGGGAAAAGTGACTTGGTTTTTGCTCTCAGAAGGACAACACAACCCCAAACCTTTGTCACTTGATGGGGAGTTGGTTTAAAGGGTCAAGAGTTCTCAGAGATGTGAATCTGTGCTGTGATACAGCCTCCGTTAGGAACTGGTGTTAGGAGATGACATCCCCACTGCCAACTCATCACCTCTCTGAGGTCTAAAAGCTCTGATTGCTTTTCTTTATCATCCATCTGGCTTTTGTAGGACCTTGGAAAATTTAGGTTTCTACATTTATGCTTCCCCAGGCTTAAAATCACAGGTTCACAGGATGTTAGGGGTGGATGTTAAGGGTCCGACCCCCATTGCCAGAGCAGGACCAGAGAATCCAGCACAGGTCGCACAGGAACACATCCAGACGGGGCTGGAAAGGCTCCACAGAAGGAGACCTCACAACCTCTCTGGGCAGCCTGTGCCAGGGCTCTGGGACCCTTCCAGTCAAGAAGATCTTCCTCATGTTGAGCTGGAACTTCCTGTGCTGCAGTTTCCATCCATTGCTCCTTGTCCTACACCAGGACAGAAGTGTGCAGAGGCTGTCCCTGTCCTTTCCTTCCTCAGCTATTTATAGGCATTGATCAGATCTCCTCTAAGTCTTCTCTTCAGGAGCTCAAAAAGTCCCAATGAGAGCAGCCATCTCCTTTTGGAAGGTTGTGATGATGGCTTACAAGAAAGCAAGCATTCTTTTGTTAGCTGCTCCAATCCACGTGAGCTCCCAAGCCTATTTCTGGTGGCAATGAAGATGGCTTACAGAAGCCCAAAGCACTGAAATCCTCATTGCTTACACCTGCCAGCCTGCTTCCAGAAGCTTGTGTCTTCTTTCCTGTGTGTATCCACTGTCTGTGCAGCAAACCCTGTCAGAGGAGACCACAGCCTTTTGCCATGGTGTATACAGAGACAGGGAAAGTATCCCAAACCCAGGCTGTGTTCAGGATGCTTCTTCACCCAGTGCTTGCCACTGCCTCACCTCCATGCAGCAGTAAGCAGGTCTTCAATCTGACAGGTGTGCCACTGCCATCCTTACAAGTGAGTTTTCTTCCTTTTGAATCACTTCCCTGTGCTGGGATGTCAGTGCAGCTTTAGAAGATCTTAAAGTCTTAAACTTCCTCTGTCCATACGAGTGTTTTATGTGGTTTGCTTTATTGCCTTCAAGAGTTATATGCTGGCTCTCATCAAGACCTGCTTTTCCTAGGCCTTGGAAAGCCTTTCAACATTTATAGCCTCTTTCTAATGCAATTTGACAGCAAAGTCTCATAGAAATGTATTTTGTGATCAATTTTCTGTTCAGCAACCCTTCACATTCGCTTTTCAGTGCTTCTAGAATCAGAGAATCATAGAATGAACCAGCTTGGAAGAGAGCTCCAAGATCAGCCAGTCTAACCTAGCACCCAGCCCTGGCCAATCAACCAGACCATGGCACTAAGTGCCTCAGCCAGGCTTTGCTTCAACACCTCCAGGGATGGTGACTCCACCACCTCCCTGGGCAGCCCATTCCAATGCCAATCACTCTCTCTGCCAACAACTTCCTCCTAACATCCAGCCTAGACCTCCCCTGCCACAACTTGAGACTGTGTCCCCTTGTCCTGTTCCTGCTTGCCTGGCAGCAGAGCCCAACCCCACCTGGCTACAGCCTCCCTTCAGGGAGTTGTAAACAGCAATGAGGTCTGCCCTGAGCCTCCTCTTCTGCAGGCTGCACACCCCCAGCTCCCTCAGCCTCTCCTCACAGGGCTGTGCTCCAGGTCCCTCACCAGCTTTGTCACCCTTCTCTGGACACCTTCCAGCACCTCAACATCTCTCTTGAATTGAGGAGCCCAGAACTGGACACAGCACTCAAGGTGTGGCCTGACCAGTGTTGAGTCCACAGCAGAATAACCTCCCTTGTCCTACTGGCCACACTGTTCCTGATCCAAGCCATTGGCTCTCTTGGCCACCTGGGCTCACTGCTGCCTCCTCTTCAGCCTAGTAAGATTGCTGTTGACTTTTGGTTCTCTTTGCTGAGAACAAGGCTGGTTTCTGACTGCATTGCAGCAGTTGTTAACAATGCAATTAGTGTTCATGAGGAAGAGGGCTCAGCTCCTCAAAGGGTGTCACTATGCTGCAACAAACCTGCAGGGTAGTGAAGAATTGCAGAATCACAGAACATTAGAGGCTGGAAGGGACCTCCAGAGATCACTGAGTCCAACCTCCCTGCAAAAAGCAGGATCACCCAGGGTAGTCCACACAGGAATACATCCTGGTGGGTTTGAAAGCCTCCAGAGGAGGAGACTCCACAACCTCTCTGGGCAGCCTGCTGTAGGGCTCTATCACCCTCACTGTAAAGAAGCTTCTCCTCTTGTTGGGGTGAAACCTTCTCTGTTCCAGTTTGCATCCATTGCTCCTTGGCTCACTGCTGCACTGAAAAAATGTTTCTCTTCTTTTTCTAGGTGGACAGCAGAATTAATCAGAGAGCTGTCTGATATTCTGCTTCCATTCCAAACATTTCTATCAAGAAAGCCTTGGGCACTTCTCTTCTGTAGCACTATTCACTCTCCCTTCAAAGGCAGCTAAGAACAATCCAGGCCAGAAATGACATCAGTGTCAGATAGTTGAATCATCCACTTCCAGCAGGGTTTATTGTTATCATTTCCTCAGGCCTTGTCAGCATTTTGCTTTGATATATAATCTTTGCCACCTCTAATAAGTCCATCCATATTGTCTTTGCCATGCTTCATTTCCCAGTCTTTGGAGGGTCTGGGACCATGGCATTGCACTTGAAGCCTTCCACATGGCTGAGTGCTCATGCACTGAGCGACACTCTACAGTAAATGGAATACAGAGGTGCCAGATAACTGTGCCACCATGCTGGTGGGCATGGAGGCCCTCCTGAGACCATCCACTTCTGGTGGAATGAAGTGGGTTGCAAAGAGCTGGAAATGGGAATTCTCAGTTTACAGAGCAGTTGTCATCAAGACTACTTTTCTAGGCATATTCCCTACGATGTCGACAGTGTGTATGGAGAGCCTAAAAGAGGATCTGCTGTGCCACAAGAGATTACATAGTCCCAGCCTCCACAAATGCTCAAGGTTATCCAAATGGTGGCTTGAGGACCTTGGTTCAGGCAGTGGGGTTTCTTTTATCTGTGATCAATATGTTTGTCCACTTGGAGCACAGGGGAGACTTTAGAACTTGCAGGCTCTCAATCAAAAACCAGAGGGCGGCCACTTTAATCACAGTATCACAGCATCATCAGGGTTGGAAGAGACCTCACAGATCATCAAGTCCAACCCTTTACCACACAGCTCAAGGCCAGACCATGGCACCAAGTGCCACGTCCAATCCTGCCTTGAACAGCCCCAGGGACGGCGACTCCACCACCTCCCCGGGCAGCCCATTCCAGTGTCCAATGACTCTCTCAGGGAAGAACTTTCTCCTCACCTCCAGCCTAAATTTCCCCTGGCACAGCCTGAGGCTGTGTCCTCTCGTTCTGGTGCTGGCCACCTGAGAGAAGAGAGCAACCTCCTCCTGGCCACAACCTCCCCTCAGGTAGTTGTAGACAGCAATAAGGTCACCTCTGAGCCTCCTCGTCTCCAGGCTAAACAATCCCAGCAGAGGCAGCTGGGATCAGTAACAAAGTACCCCAGGTTTATACCAGTGACCTAGAAAGAGATATTTAGGGTCTTTTCTAGAGCCCAGAGCCATTCAACTACTCTAACAAAATTGTTTCTTTCAAGCAAAGTGTCCAGGAGGCCCTCAGACCCCCAGGGACACCTGCTTCAGCTGCTGGTGAGAGCGAGCATGAAACAGCACACGAGCAAATCATCCAAGTTGCTAAGCACCTCTCTCAGCCTGCAAGTTGCTCTTGGTTTTTTTTTTATGGACTAAGCAGAGAGAGGCAGGAGCCTTCTTCAGACCTCTGAAACAGTCTGGGGAGCCAAAAGCTCCTCTTCTCACCCCCTGTCTGCCCAAAGATTTGATGGAGTACAGGCAAGTCCTGTGCGATTCCCTGCAGCGGTGACTCATTGCAGCAAGTGGCAGGTGAGCTGCAGGGAGTCTGTGGCTCAGAAAGAATCCATCAGTGGCTGAGAGCTGACAGGCAGTATGCAAAGAGCTGCTGTTTTCCTGCAGCCTGCCAGGAGCTCCAAGCAGCTGCATCCTCCACTTTATTCCTTCTCTATTAGGTTGTGCTAATTTCCTTGATTGCCACTGTGGCTAAATGGTATCAGAGCATAACAGGATTTGCATCTGACACAAATCCCCATCTGGGGGGCAGGAGCTGGTGTAGCTTTGTAAGGTTGTTCAGGATCTGTTCCCTTAAAGCTGCTGTGAGAAGAGATGCCAGGAGTCACAGCACTGTGGAAATGTTGTTTGGTTCCATGGTGATTTCTACCTCTCTTGCAAAAATACTTTTGCAGGGAAAGCCTCTTTTAATGAAGCCTGAGAAGTGCCTCTGGCAGCTCAGCACAGCCTGCAGCACTTTCAGCAGTGAATTCACCTGTGGAGCAACCAAACTAGCAGCTCCTCTTGTTCTGCAAGTCCCCAGCAGAGGCATCTTCGGTGCCCTTTGCAATCAGCAAACAAATCCCACTGCATTAGCCTGGAGAAGAGGAGGCTCAGGGGTGATCTTATTACTGTCTACAACTACCTGAAGGGGCATTGTAGCCAGGTGGGGGGTGGCCTCTTCTCCCAGGCAACCAGCAATAGAACAAGGGGACACAGTCTCAAGTTGTGCCAGGGTAGGTCTAGGCTGGATATTAGGAAGAAGTTCTTCACAGAGAGAGTGATTGGCATTGGAATGGGCTGCCCAGGGAGGTGGTGGAGGCACTGTCCCTGGGGGTCTTCAAGAAAAGCCTGGATGAGGCACTTGGTGCCATGGTCTGGTTGATTGGGTAGGGCAGGATGATAGGTTGGCCTGGATGATCTTGGAGGTCTCTTCCAACCTGGTTGATTCTATGATTCTATGGTTCTCTGCTTCCTGTGTCACAAGATCACAGGGCTGGGAAAGGACCTCTGGAGCTCTTCAAGTCCAACCTCCCTGCCAGAGCAGGACCAGAGACTCTAGCGCAGGTGGCACAGGAACACATCCAGACAGGGCTGGAAAGGCTCCACAGAAGGAGGCTCCACAACCTCCCTGGGCAGCCTGTGCCAGGGCTCTGGGACCCTTCCAATCAAGAAGTTCTTCCTCAGTGCTGAGGTGGAACATTCCTGTGCTGCAGTCTCCATCCTTGGCCCCTTGTCCTATGCCAAGTGAGCAGAGGCTGTCCCTGTCCCTTCCTTCCTGGCCCCCAGCCCTCAGCTATTGACAGACATTGCTCAGATCCCCTCTCAGCCTTCTCCTCTCCAGACTGAACAGCCCCAGGGCTCTCAGCCTCTCCTCATCAGGCAGTGCTGCAGTCCCTTCAGCATCCTTGTCACCCTCTGTTGGATTCTCTCCATTAGATCCCTGTCCCTCTGGAACTGGGGAGTGCAGGATTAGAGGGTAGGAGAACCTCGATCTGCTGGACATAGTTTTCTTAATGCCTCTCAGGTCCCTTTGGGCTTCTTGGGCATAAGGGCACATTGCTGTCCCATGCAAAACTTGGTGTCCACCATATACTCTTTCTAGCTGATTCAGGCTGCTTTTTGTCATTTTAACCTGAAGGTTTATTTCAGAGAAGTGGTAGTAAAGTTTTGCTGTAGCTTGCTCTTCTTTTAGGCTGTGTACTTACCTCTGTGTCTTAATTTCTCCTTAATGCTTCATTTCTGTATTCTTACATAGATGTGTGCATCTCTTCCCTTTCTCCCTATGGCATTGCAGCATCTTCTCCAACTGGGGACCATTTGGGCTACATTCAGCTGCCACTTAGTGAATAGCCTTGACCCTTTGCTGTGCTCTCCATCTTCTAGAGGCTTTTCTCTTGGTAAGGTTTGGTGCATTTTGTCAGCCACCTCTTAGGAGATGGAAATTAAAACTTGGGATTAAGCCAAAAAATAACTGCACGACAATTAGCATACAAGTGGCCCTACAGCTCCCACAGGGCTGGATGCTCAAAACCCAGCTGCTACCATGACTCAACATCACCCTTCCTCTGAGGATTCCTCTGCCTCAGTGTAGATGTATAATTCTCTGGTCACCAAACGTTCTTGTTCTGGGGCTTAGGTGATGCTGAGCTCAGACCTTCAGAGAGAGTCCAGTGGGCAGTTTTCTCCTGCTGTTAATGAGGGTGCAGGGAAGGTCTTGTGTTCACAAAAGGTAGAAGAAGCTGTCTGCAGAGATTTCAGTGGCTCCAGGAGCACCTTAAACAAACCTTAGCTTCCTTGCTAGATTCCTTGTCTGGAGAGCAGCCACAAAGAAAGGGACCTGGGGGTACTGGTAGATAGTAGGCTGAAGATGAGGCAGCAGTGTGCCCAGGTGGCCAAGAGAGCCAATGGCATCCTGGCCTGCATCAGGAACAGTGTGGCCAGCAGGAGCAGGGAGGTTATTCTTCCCCTGTACTCAGCACTGGTCAGGCCACACCTTGAGTGCTGTGTCCAGTTCTGGGCTCCTCAATTCAAGAGAGATGTTGAGGTGCTGGAAGGTGTCCAAAGAAGGGCAACGAAGCTGGTGAGGGGCCTGGAGCACAGCCCTGTGAGGAGAGGCTGAGGGAGCTGGGGGTGTGCAGCCTGCAGAAGAGGAGGCTCAGGGCAGACCTTATTGCTGTCTGCAACTACCTGAAGGGAGGCTGTAGCCAGGTGGGGGTTGGGCTCTTCTCCCAGACAACCAGTCACAGAACAAGGGGACACAGTCTCAAGTTGTGCCAGGGGAGGTCTAGGCTGGATGTGAGGAGGAAGTTCTTCCCAGAGAGAGTGATTGGCATTGGAATGGGCTGCCCAGGGAGGTGGTGGAGTCACCATCCCTGGAGATGTTCAAGCCAAGCCTGGCTGAGGCACTTAGTGCCATGGTCTGGTTGATTGGCCAGGGCTGGGTGCTAGGTTGGCCTGGATGATCTTGGAGGTCTCTTCCAACCTGGTTGATTCTATGATTCTATGTTTCTAATCTCAGCAACTAGGAAACCTACAAACGATTGGCTTACTCATTCCAAACCGCTCCAGTGTCTGCTCCCCTCTGCACAAACGAGATTCCATTCCAGTCAGCCACTGCAGATTTATGCTCAGCCTTTCATGAACTAATTGGTCACCTGATGGTACATTGTCCTTTGCCATCTTTGGGCAAATATCCAAAAAAATTGGGGGGAAAACTGCACTGTACTGGTGGGGCTGTTTCATGTTTCCTGACTATTCAGTCCAATCCTCCTAGTCTCTTTCTGTCCTCCTTTCTCCACAAAAGCTTCATGGATCTCCCAAGACATGCCACAAGTGAGGGTGATTGCTGTTCCCCAGTAAGCCCCCCTGAGGCTGCCATTCTCTGGCACGCAGTTGTACAGCTAAATCAGGGTCAAGCATCTCCCTTTAAGGGTAAAATATGGTATTGCACTCTGAATTCCTGCCCTGCAAAAACAAACAGCGCCATCAATTCGTTTCCAGTCAGACCTCCGTCCCCTGGGGAAAAGCACACAGAACTTTCTGGTGGGAAAAAGAGTTTGGAAATGCAACCTCTTTGTTAGAGTGAAAGCTCTTCCTTCAATCAGCTTGTCTTTCGTTAGCCACCCTGCTGCATTCCAGGGAGGAATGTGGCTTGAAGAGGTACTCGGAGGTCGCAAGTGACAAGTCCCAGGAGGGCGTAGTTGGCTCTGGATATGTGCTCCTAGTCCCTGATGAGATCAGGAGGTCTGCTCCAAAGCTAATTAACCACATTGCCATTTGTAGGTAAATCTCTCTGCAGAGGGTGGCTTTTTAAGGAGGGATCCCATCACCTTGCACACAAATGAAGCTTCTATGTTCTGTTTTCTCTGAGCTCTCTTACTGTGAATAATACCTTCCTGTTTTTCACCCTTCTGTTTGAAACACAGAGGGAACAGGTGAGGAGGAAAGGAAAGTTTTCAAACTGAGGTGTTTCCTTAATCCAACATTGGCATACTTGGTGCGGGGTTGAGTAAAACTGCATTCATAGCCCTGGTTCCTGGCTGCCACTCATCTAAGAAGTACAGGAGGAAGAGAAGAGCTCTCTGAGCCCACCTTACAGCCATGCAATAGCAGGCCATGGTGATGCTCTTTCTGTGATCCCATTACCTTCGAGCTGGCTGATGAGACTCAGCAGAGCATCCTGGGTGAAAGAGATTGCGGTGTGAATCTGGAGCAACACCTCCAACGTTGGCAGAGCGACCTCAGATACGCTGTGCTGTCACAAAGGTCCAAAGCAACCCTTTGTGAAGGCAATGAGAAAGGGACCTTTTCTTTCTAGGCCTAGATCTCCCCTGAGATGTGCCAACTGTGGCAGTGCAGTGCTGTTGCTGCCAGCGAGGCTCTCTTGCTGCGCCTGGGAGAGAGATTTAATTCACTGGCTTCAGCGATCATCTGAGGGCAGATCTGATGCTGCTTGTCACCCGAGGTTTGCACCAGTGACAGCAAATGCTGTTTTGTCAGCAGGCATGGCTGTTGAGCTCTCTGTAAGAAGCTGTTCAGTGAAAAGACAGCTGGAATTTGGTTACAGCAGAACCATTCTTTGCAGTAGGCTGCCAAACGTAGCAAAAACAGTGACCACTGGTTGAAAATGACTACGTCATTTGCACAGGCCACACCTGAACAGCAGATTTTGGATCTTCACCCTTGCAGCTGCCCAAAAGCAAACTCTGGGCTTTTTCTGGAGCTGTTTGGGTTCCTGCTATAACCCTCAATATTTCCTAAACTCTGCAGTTGGAGAAGGAAAGGGAAGACAGCCATGCTGTAAATGCATGCGTTCATCTGGCCTGTGAGCAGTGCCATTGCCTTCAGCAGCAGGACTGTGCCCAGCAACAGGGGCAGGAGGATTGGGTCTGTTGTCTTCTGCTCGGTTCTTTCTTGGTCCTGCAAGTGTGCTGCCTGCCAAGGTCACACCAGGCTGCAAAGGCACTTTCTTTGCAACTTTGTCTGGTCTGTATCTGTCCTTTATTTATTCAGAATGCATTTGCCTCTCCAATTTAATCTGCTGTTCTCTCCCTCTCCTTCCTCTCGGTGAAGCCTAATTACAGTTTTATTCCAGGTCCATCTGGTTGCTAATGGTGCTGGACATCACCGCTGAGTTCCTTCTAATATTTGTTGTGTATTTTCTAGGCTGGATGCTGGATAACAATAATAATATTCTCTGGATTTGCTTTTGCTCCTGTTTCCTTCCTTCCTGTTGTAGCTAATTGTCTAGTAATGGGATGATTACTACTCCCAGTGTCGAGCTGCTAGGAGTAACCCCTAGTAGAGGCTGCAGAATAAGGTGTAGGCTTTGGGCTTTTTTTTCTCCTGTTTCAAGGAGATTTCAAAACCCACTCTACCAGCTCCCTTCACTGATGTGGAATGAGCTGGGCAGTGGCTTTCTCTGCTTCTCATCTTAGTTTTTTCATTCCCTTGCCCCAAGCATAATGCAGTTTATGGCTGTGAGTCTCAAGGCATCCTGGAGGCAGTGTTTCAGCATTTAGAAAGCTCCTTTTTGCCAGCACCAGCTCTATGCGATGGCTGAGCCCACAGTAACTTCAGGCTTCCAAACCTGGCTTGGGAACCTGAAATCCCAGTGCCAGTGCTGGGATTCTTTGAGGGTTTTTTTTCCCCCTTCCTTTTCTCCTTTTCTTGCTTTCTGCCTGGGAACACAGGCTCACACTTTACCCATGACCTGACTCTCTGGCTAAGAATAGCAGTTGCAGTCTCACTGGAGACACGCTGCAGCTGGGAAACAGGGAGGTCATGTTAGCCCATGCTCACAAAGCCAAACACAGCAAAGGAGCATGGAGAATTTTGTCTCTTCAGCCCCTTTTAAGACTGCAGAACGTGGGGAAGAGGTTGGCACAGGTGTGCAGCGAGCCGAGAAAAGGTTTTCTTTGCTCGTGCCATTGATTTCTGCAAGAAGTTTAGATACAAAAGCTCCTCTTCTGAGCTGAACAAAACCTTTCCCAAGAGGGCCCTGTATCCTTGTGGCCTATCCAGCCTAACATTGTGCAGGATGGGGACAGTAAACGGTGCTGATTAGCTGCTCCTGAGCTCTGCTTAGGAGAGTGGGATGTCGGAGGTCTCTCCTCAAGTGATTCTGCACAGCAAAGTCAAGGTGTGAGTTTAGCATCTGCTAGCAGATCTGCCACAGCTTGTCCTGGGCAGCTAAAGCTCTTTGGCACTCTTTGGCAGGAGTGAGCAATAGGTCTCACTAAAGCTGTCTTTGCTCTCGTCCTTGCCCCTTCCTGGCGGGACGTGTCGGCAGGTGCCGCGTCCGCCCCGTCGGTTCGTGGCACAGATGTGCTTTCAGGCAGACAGAGATGCAGGTCTAAGGCAGGAGCTAAAGCTCTAGTAATGGACACTCTTAGGCTAAGTGCTGTCAAGATGCTCCTTGTGGCAGGGCAGAGATGAAGGTGAGAGCCAGTGAGGTTTAAACCGCACATCCCCCAGCCTGCCTCTGCCCTCTGCCCCGTGGTGAGACAGCAGCTGGCTGTTGCCAGTGCCAGCAGAGTGTCACGTCTGGGGCATGGGCTGGTGGATTGATGTTCTCACCAGCAGGAGTGCAGAGAATCACATGCTACCATTCCTGTACTCTTCCAACAGCCACATCTAAGCCAAATGGGGAGAGGAACATCAGAGATGTCTGGAGGAGCTGGTCCTGCACGCCTTACTTCTGTGAGCAGCCATGCTCAAAGTGACCTATGTGGTTTCCCTTCCCTCAGCCCAGAGCCAGAGGGGCAAGGTGGCTGCCCTGGGATCCCATTAGGTGCACAGAGACTGCTCACACCTGTCAGAGATCCCAGAACTGGGCTGCAGCTTAAGACACAACAAGTAGACTTAAGAGGAATACCCTCTGAGGTATCAGGGCAGTAATTCTAATGGTGACTTTGAACTGTTTTTGTCTGTCTAACATTCCTTTTTAATCCCCATCCTGCCTGCCCCTTCCTTATGTAGGGTTACTTTAGTGATCCTTGGAATGTTTTTGACTTCCTCATCGTAATTGGCAGCATTATAGACGTCATTCTCAGTGAAACTAATGTGAGTATTACTCTACCCTCCCCAGGATACCACCATCTCCTCCTCCTCTGCTGTTCCTTCTCTCTTTCTCTCTTTCTTTCTGTCTCTCTCTTTCCTTTATTTTTTTGTTTCTGGTTTTTTTCCCCCCCCTCTAATCATGCTTTTATTGAACTTGCCGTCGTCCTTCTCCTTCTCCCAGGGAAAAAAAAAAGGAGGAGGGGGAAATGCCTCCTTCTTTTTCACTTGTCACAGCTTGCCCCAGGGCTGTGACTGGTGAAAGCGCACAGAGTTTGGGGTGTGTGTGCTTTTTTTCCCTCCAAAAGGTAGACATGCTTGAGTGTAACTTTCTGACTAACCAGGCTTTTGTTGATACCCTCCATCATGTGAAACGTTACAGAGGTTTGAGCAACCAATACTGTAGAGTGGTAAGAGACTATTTAATATGCCCATGTAACCTCTTTCTTTTCTTATTTTTTCCCCTCTTCTCTCCCTCTTTCATGCTTTTCTTTTCTTTTATTTCATGTTACTTTCTTTTTTTTTCCCCCTCCCACTCTTTTCTCCCTTTCCCTCTCTCCTTTCTCCCTCTCTCTCCCTCTCTCTCTCTCTCTCTCTCATTCCTTCTTTCTCTTCCTTTCTCTCTCTTTTTCCTTGGCTTCTCTGCCACATGCAGCACTATTTCTGTGATGCATGGAATACATTTGACGCCTTGATTGTTGTGGGTAGCATTGTTGATATAGCAATCACCGAGGTGAACGTAAGTAGCTGGCGTCTGTCCATGATCGTGCCTGCTCTAACATTCATTTGTCTTCCCCGGGTCCTTTTTTTGGCTTTTTCTGGTTTTATTGTCTTTTTTTCTTATTTTTTTTTTATTTTTCCCCTCCCCTCCCCCTTCTTCTTTTTCTTTTGAGTTTGTTTTCAGAGCCTTTTTTTTTTCCTCTCTTTTTTTTGCCATCTTTCCTTTGTTTGTTTTCTTTTTATTCTGGTTTAAAGTTTGGAACGACTTTAAAAGACCTCTTTTTGGTTTTTTTTGACTGTTGCATCATTTTCCTCCCTTCATAACCCGCCTGGCATGAATTAAACTGTATAGCAGGAAAAGTGATGGGAAATGTGGAGTGTAAGTGAAAAGAAAAAAGCTTATTTGTGCCATGGGAAGCTGCTAGAATAGTCCCAGGCCAGCACTTTGGGCTACCCAGTGTTACACTTTGCTTTCCATGGCAGTTCAGTACTCTTCGCCCCACAGAGATCTAAAAGTCAATTCCTTCCAGGTGGAACTGCAGGAACCAAACCAGGAATCCTCCCTGTGCCTCCTCACCCTGGTTTTCCTCCAAAAGAAATAATGACCAAATCACCTCTGCTTAGAGGAACCTACTCCGAGTGTTCAGTTTCTGATTTGGGCTGGGGGGGGAAGTGTAGGTAAAAGCAAAGCAGAAAGCCCAGAGTCAGACAAAAGGCCAAAGTTAGAGGTTGCAACCAACTGACCAGTGCTAAATGTAGACAAAAACAAAGCAGAAAGCCCAAAGACAGAAAGGCCAAAGTCTGAACCCATTGTTTTGGAGGTTGCAACCAACTCACCAATTCTAAATGTAGACAAAAGCAAAGCAGAAAGCCTAAAGAAAGAGAAGGGCTAAAGTCTGAACCCATTGTTTTGGAGGTTGCAACCACCTCACCAGTTCTAAATGTAGATAAAAGCAAAGCTGAAAGGCCAAAGAAAGACAAAAGGCCAAAGTCTCAATCCATTGTTTTGGGGTTTGCAACCAACTCACCAATTCTAAATGTAGACAAAAGCAAAGCAGAAAGCCCAAAGACAGAAAGGCCAAAGTCTCATCCCATTGTTTTTGGGTTTGCAACCAACTCACCAATTCTAAATGTAGATAAAAGCAAAGCAGAAAGCCTAAAGAAAGAGAAGAGCTAAAGTCTTAACCCATTGTTTTGGAGGTTGCAACCAACTCACCAATTCTAAATGTAGACAAAAGCAAAGCAGAAAGCCCAAAGACAGAAAGGCCAAAGTCTGAACCCATTGTTTTGGAGGTGGCAACCACCTCACCAGTTCTGAATGTAGATAAAAGCAAAGCTGAAAGCCCAAATAAAGACAAAAGGCCAAAGTCTCAATCCATTGTTTTGGGGTTTGCAACCAGCTCACCAGTTCTATCAGCAGAATTGACATTGATTGACCCAGTGGTGCCCATCTCAACAGACAGGTGAAGGATGGCATGAGCCATAGAGATTGAAATTAGCAGCTGATGTTCAAGAAATAAATCACATTAGGCAATTTTTTTTCCTCTGGTGTTTTGTTGGGGTTTTTTGGAGGTGGATGGATAAAGTATTAGAGAATAAATAAGGCAGAGAACAGTCAGGAAACACACAGATTCCAAAGAGAAGGACTAGGAAGGACCTGCTGGGTTTATGAGCACAGGCAAAAGTTGCCCTGCAAAATCCACCTTAGCAAGGCCAGAAAAATGAAAAGGTTGATAGATAATTGGAATGGGCTGCCCAGGGAGGTGGTGGAGGCACTGTCCCTGGGGGTCTTCAAGAAAAGATTGGATGAGGCACTTAGTGCCATGGTCTAGTTGATTGGTTAGGGCTGGGTGCTAGGTTGGACTGGATGATCTTGGAGGTCTCTTCCAACCTGGTTGATTCTATGATTCTATGATTCTATGATAATGTCTGTAAAATTGTTAACAAAGAGCAAATCAATCAGGAGTTTGCAAAATTATGTGGCTATTGAGTGGATTATGGAGCAAAACTGGAGGTGGGGAGATTCAAACTGGATGTGAGGAGGAAGTTGTTGAGCATGAGAGTGGTGAGAGGCTGGAATGGGTTGCCCAGGGAGGAGGTTGAGGCCCCATCCCTGGAGGTGTTTAAGGCCAGGCTGGCTGAGGCTCTGTGCAGCCTGCTCTAGGGTAGGGTGGCCCTGACCATGGCAGGGGGGTTGGAGCTAGATGATCCTTGTGGTCCTTTCCAACTGACTGATTCAATGATTCTATATTCTAGCTTGGAATTGGTTTGTGCTGTGGAGGCAAGCAGAAGGGTGACAGCATGGCATTCACTCAGCAGTGTGGTAGAGGGGAAATGTAGGCAACATGTTGAAAAAAATCAAAATGCCCTACTTGGAGCCCCCCAAACAAAACCTCAGTTCTAGTTTAATGTCTGTGGTTGGTGTTTTTTAGTTCTGAAACTGAGGCATTTACCCAAGTTGCAAAATTTTGATTCAGAATAAATGAGATCACAGGACCACAGGATGTGAGAGGTTGGATGGGACCCAAGGAGATCATCGAGTCCAACCCCCTGCCAGAGCAGGACAATCCTATCTAACACAGATCACACAGGAACACATCCAGACAGGCATTGAAAGTCTCCAGAGAAGGAGACTCCACAACCTCTCTGGGCAGCCTGTGCCAGTGCTCTGGGACACTTACAGTAAAGAAGTTCCCCCTTGTGTTGAAGCGGAACTTCTTTTGCTGCAACTTACACCCATTGCTCCTTGTCCTATCCCAGGGAGCAGTGAGCAGAGCCTGTCCCCCCCCTCCTGGCAGCCCTCAGATACTTAGAAACATTTATCAAATCCCCTCTCAGTCTTCTCTTCTCCAGACTAAGCAGCCCCAGGTCCCTCAGCCTCTATTCATCAGGCAGTGCCCTCCAGTCCCCTAATCATCCTCATAGCCCTCTGCTGGACCCTCTCCAGCAGATCCCTGTCCCTCTTCAACTGGGGAGCCCAAAACTGAAGGCAGTAGTCAAGATGAGGTCTCCCCAGGGCAGAGTAGAGGGGGAGGAGAAGCTCCCTTGATCTGCTGGACACTCTCCTCCTAATACACCCCAGAATCCCATTGGCTTTCTTGGCCCCGAGGGCACATTGCTGTGCCATGGGGAACTTGTTCTCCAGCAGGACCCCCAGGTCCCTCTCCACAGGGCTGCTCTCCAGCAGATCACCTCCCAGCTTGTACTGGTGCAGTTTATTATTCCTCTCCAGATGCAGATCTTTTATTTTACACTTACTCTGTTTTCCTTCTCCTGTGGAAGAACAGAAACTCTTTTCTAACTGGAAAATTAACTTCTGTCCTGCATCTCTTAAATGTCTGGCAGACAAAAAAAACTATTGACAACAGAATGTTGTAAGCTATTTGGTTTGCCCTTTTACTAGGGAGATGTTAGGATTGGACTGGCTTTGTAGAGGGAAGTTAGAATGATGAGCAAAATGAAGTTGCTGATTTTAAAGTATTGAAGCCTTTTATCACAGTATCATCCAGGTTGGAAGAGACCTCACAGATCATCAAGTCCAACCCTTTACCACAGAGCTCAAGGCCAGACCATGGCACCAAGTGCCACGTCCAGTCCTGCCTTGAACTGCCCCAGGGACGGCGACTCCACCACCTCCCCGGGCAGCCCATTCCAGTGCCCAATGACTCTCTCAGTGAAGAACTTTCTCCTCACCTCCAGCCTAAATTTCCCCTGGTGCAGCCTGAGGCTGTGTCCTCTTATTCTGGTGCTGGCCACCTGAGAGAAGAGAGCAACCTCCTCCTGGCCACAGCCTCCCCTCAGGTAGTTGTAGACAGCAATAAGGTCACCTCTGAGCCTCCTCTTCTCCAGGCTAACCAATCCCAGCTCCCTCAGCCTCTCCTCGTAGGGCTGTGCTCAAGGCCTCTCCCCAGCCTCGTCGCCCTTCTCTGGACACGCTCAAGCATCTCAATGTCCTTCCTAAACTGAGGGGCCCAGAACTGAACACTCAAGTCTGTGGTTTAACCAGTGCAGAGTAGAGGGGCAGAATGACCTCCCTGCTCCTGCTGACCACACCATTCCTGATGCAGGCCAGGATGCCACTGGCTCTCTTGGCCACCTGGGCACACTCTCAGCGCGCTGCTGAGGAGGTTGCACTGCTGCTAACTGCGCCGTGCGCTGATCTTCAGTCTCCAGGGCCATCATGCTGCCATGCTTAAATCCCACTGACAGGGCTCCCTTTCTTTTCCATTCCCTGCCTAAATTCAAGTTGATGTCAGCCAAAGCCCACAATCCAGATTCTGGCTGTAGAGGTCTATGACAAATGGCTCTGTGCAAGCAGCCAGCACCTGTCTTAGCTAAGGAGGCAGCAGGAGCAGCCCTGACTCTTGCAGCAGGGGCGTTGAAGATGATGGTCCCTCTATTTCCTCTAAAGAATCCTTTCCTTCTATACAGTTTCTACAGATTTCTGCACATGACTTTTTTCTTAGCTGGCATGTTTAAACCTTCTCCTTTTTTTTTGTTTTGTTTTGGTTTTGTTTTTGTCAAGGCCTATCTTTTGCTATTAGTTTCTAATGTTTGTTACTAAAAGCTTGCACAATCCTTTGATGCACTGATAAATGAGCAGCAGCCTTGGATGGAGTTTGTTCTGAAATGTTCTGAAATCCCTTTGCACTTATAACCCTTATGGAATAAGAGAATGTTTTGTATGTTGGTTTGTCCTGTTGGATTCCCTTCCTGCTAGCAGCACTTGTTATATTACATCTGTAGCAAATGGGCTTTGGAAGTAGCAGCCCGTCTTGGACGGACAATTGTCATCTTCCCAAGCAGTGTGAGGCGATTTCTCAGATGCCTTTCTCCCCTTCTCCTCAGGAACTTGTTGCTTTCTTGCTGTTTGTGGGTTTGAGCAAACCCTGCCTTGTGTTTCTGTACACTGTCTTGTCTTGTTCCAAGAGACGTGGAGTCTGAAAAAAAAAAAAAGAGAGGAAAAAATGAACTCTAAAATACCCAAAAACTCCACTTATTGAAGAGGTTTAGCCTGGTCAGGTGCAGGTAAGATGTTTCTGCCCAACTCCTCAGAAGATGAAGCTTGTTTGTGGTAGGGCTGTGGAAGGTGCTGCTCCTGGAGCTAAGGGACAGCTTTCATTGCGGTCAGTGTAAGGGAGCTGCAGACACCTGGCACAGGTGTGTTGGACACAGAGCCATAGCCACGTCAGCCTGACCTCTCTGTGAGGTTCTCCAGGTGTTTGCATCCAGGGCAAGCATATCCAGCAAGTGCTGAGCTGTGATAGCTGTAGTTGCTGTGGGACACCTGGCTGGTAGGCTCCACAGTGTGTGTGAAGGTATGAGCTGGCATCTCTTTGTGCGGCTCCTCACGCCCTCTTCTTTCCCTTCTGACAATTGCTTTTGTTCCTTGAAAAGGAATTTTCCAGACCAAAACCTCCATTAAGACAGATGTGAGTGTGCATGTGTGGGGCTGTGTGTGCACTCCTTTGGTTGTAGTATATGTTCCTGAATGCATTTGGAAGCCTGTGTATGGGCTACTAATCCATGGGAGAGTGCAGGACTTGAATCTGTGATGGGAGGAAAGAGAGTGTGTAGCAAGCATCCATATTTCATACCTGTTTGTGGCGTGAGTGGATGGTGGTGGAGGCACAGGGGTCCTTGTGTATGTAACTGAGTCTGCAAACAGCTTTTCTGAGTGGATGTGACTGTCACACTGTGCAGTTTTGATCTGCTTAAGGGTGGGTGTTTCTGTCTGAGAGTTTGCTGTGTGCAGGCATGGCCACCTGCATGCCCATGGGGGAGTGTGCAGTTGCATGTTGAGCTCAGCAGATCTTTGTGAGCATGGCTGTGCATTCCAGTATTGTGAGAAGCCACAGACTCAGGAGGCATGAGAGAGAGTGGTGAGAGGCTGGAATGGGTTGCCCAGGGAGGTGGTTGAGGCCCCATGGCTGGAGGTGTTTAAGGCCAGGCTGGCTGAGGCTGTGGCCAGCCTGATCTAGGGTAGGCTGTCCCTGCCTATGGCAGGGGGGTTGGAACTGGCTAATCCTTGTGGTCCCTTCCAACCCTGACTGATTCTGTGATTCTAATCTATCATCCAGCCCTGTCCAATCAATTCCATGGTAGACCTCCAGGTTGCCTTTATCTTTCAGGAAGCCTCCACTTAAAACACCTCCATGGCACAGAGAGATGTCAAGTGGTAAGTCTAAGTGCATCATATTAGGCCCACTTACTGCAACTTGGGGGCCATCTCCCACATCCCACCAACCAACTCCATAGACTCATAGAGATGCATCTCACACAACTGAGCAGGTGCAGAGGGCAGGTTAAAAGCTGGTGGGTTTGAGAACTTCAGAGAGTGGCACAGGTTCTGCCAACTGCAGTTTTAAGCTACAGTTTTAAGCTTCTCAGTAAGTGTTACACAGCTAACTTCCTAGCCACAAACTGAAGAAGGCTTCTCTCAATTTTCTTTTCTGGAAATACTCAATTATTCTACTTTTGGACTACTTAAGCCATTTCTTAAGGAACTAAAGAGAAAGAGAACTTTTTAATCTAATCTGCTATTAAACCCAAAAGGATTTCCAAGGCAGAGCCTACATCTCACATGTGTCAAGTCTCTTTAAGTCCTAAGACCAAGAATGACTTTTTGGGCAATGAGATGAAAGATGATGTAGTATGTGGTGCCTGGGAGTTGTATTCCTTGGACTTTGACTAGATCCATGTACCTTGGTCTCCCCATCAGTTAAGAAAGTATTGCCATAAATAGTTACAAAAGTCTTCAAGTTCCTTAGAAGAAAACATTCAGGTGGTAAAAATTATTGCTACCCATTATAGAAATAGGAAAGAAAATGTTACAGAAGTTGAACAAAAGTCAGCAAATTTGGAATATTTAGTTCCCAAAGTAGCCCCAGGCACAGGCTTGCATTTCCTTCCTTTCCACACCAGGAGTTGGGTGGTGTGGAGGTGACTTGGAAGCTTGCTGTCCCCTCCTGCAGGCAAAGAAAGTTGCTATTTGTTGTGCTGTGTCACAGAGGGAAATGAAGTTTGATTTCTGCTCTGTCTTGCACTCCCCAGAGTGACATCAGAGAAGCAGCCAGATCCCTGAGTCACTGGGACAGCTGCTAATGTTACCTCCTTCAGACAGAAAAGCTAACACCTCTCTGGTCACAGTATCACAGTATCATCAGGGTTGGAAGAGACCTCAAGATCATCAAGTCCAGCCCTTTACCACAGAGCTCAAGGCCAGACCATGGCACCAAGTGCCACGTCCAATCCTGCCTTGAACAGCCCCAGGGTCCATAGAGTCCTTCTTGCTTCACCCTTTCCACTGCTAGTGTGCACTTGCTGTGGCTAAGCCTTCATTTCTCACCATCAAAGTGATGCTCATAGCAGTGTCCACCGAGCTGGATGAGTCTCTGCTCACCCAGCTGCAGGGGCATGCAGATGTGTGAGTCACAAAGGCATGTTCAGGTGTTAGCATGTGTGTCTTCAGGGCACCAAAGCACCAGTGATGGTAGGGATGGTGTGTGTTTGATTCTGTCTGTCTTGAAAGGATGTTGGGGAGGGAGGATTTACCCCTACCTGTGAGGCTGTTGCTGAGGGCCTCTGAGACCATGTGTGAGTACCTTTGTATGCATCAACTGTGTCTGGGAGTGCAGGAGGATGACTGAGGCAAACCATCTGAACTGGTACCCATCCCACTTGTTCCGCTCAGGGACCAAGTTTGCATGGCTGAGTGTGACTGTGAAGGCTGCAGGAGGTACAGAGGAAGAGGAGGAGGAGGAGGTACCTGTGACAGGCACACAACATGATACAGCAGATGAGATAAGCAGAGGGGCATGCACAGGTACAAGATGAGAACTGTTAGTGATAGGGAATTGGTGACCTGTAGGCTTCTGAGGAGTAGTTACCTGTGTAGGTTCCCCTCTAGTTGTAGCAGTTCAGGGTTTCCTAGCAGTGAGTGCTGAGTCTGGTTTGAGGAGCGATGGAACTGGTGGATTTTTGATGGGAGAGGTGACAGGAGAAGAAAAAAAAGGGAATCACAGTGTCCTGTGTGATCTGATCCATCTGGAGAGACACAGACCTGGGTGCTTCAGGAAGCAGCAGACCCATGAAGAACATCAGAGAACCCCCAAAGCTGTCTTGCTGTGTCGCTTCCCCTGGGAAGCGTTGGTCAGGTCCCTTGTGCCCAGGGCTGCTGGGTGGCAGTTTGGCATTCGGGAGAGCCAAGGGCTTTAGATCCTCCACTTCTGAAGAAGTTTCCCAGTTGCAGGTAGAAGGTTGCAGCTTGGTTGGTTCCTGAGTAACGAGGCAGTAGGGCCAGAGAGATAGGAAAGCCTTCGTCTCCCAAGAATCCCTGGAGCCCTGCGCAGTGATTTCTCCTTGAGCCTTTGTTCTTTCTAGGGTAAAGCAGCTCAGGCTTAGAGCAGGCGCATGGGGACTTCCCTTGCAGTCATCTTGCTTTCGGTGTCAAGAGGCTTCATATGATTTGTCATGGGCTCCTGCTCCCATTCTTTGGAATATCTGACAGCCTCTACTCAAGTCTCCCTCTCACCTTCTGCATTTCTCCCTTTTAACCCACCCCCTGCCTTTCTTCCTTTTTCTCCCTCGCTTTCCTCTCCCTTGTCTCCGGCCACACTAAACCTCACAAGTTCATTTTCACTCTCAATCAATGTGTCTGAAGACAGAGAACCAGTGGCTTAAGGCCAGGCAGAACCCCCCTCCCCAGGGCGTTTTGCCTGCGCAAGGCCTGGAGCAGCCAGGCCCTGCGGCACAGTCCCGCGCACACACCCCCAGCCCCGCCATGGGAGCAAGGATCGGTGGAAGGACGACATCCATCTCGCCTGCGCCTCAGTTGGGACTGGCACTCATCTCTGTCGCTGTGTCTGTCTGTCTTTCTGTCTCTGCCTGTCTGGTTCTCTCCGCTTCCGTGCCCTTTGCTGCTCAGGTTTTGGCCGTCAGCTGCCGCTGAAGAGAGCCCTTAGCGATTGCCAGACCTGGCAAGCCCCTTTACCAGAGCCTTCTGGAAGAGGCAGAGAACATCTCGCTCCCTCTCTCCTTCTCCCTTTCTCAGATGCCAGCTGGGTAGCAGAGGCCTTCAAACTATGTAGCAAAGGGCTGGAGAAGCAAAGTGGCTTCTTTTGGCATCTTGTGTTGTTACACCTTTCCTGCTGCCATCTCCCCGAGTTGTCCGTAGTCCTGAGCTATCCCTGTGTGTGTGTACCTGTGTGTGTATATATGGCTCCTGTTCTTTGTGGGGGGGGGGGGGGGGGGGGGGGGGGGAGGAAACAACTGGTAAAATGGGTGGGGAGGGAGGTGGGGAGGGCTGGATTCAGTTTGCTTTCATTTACTACCCGGCGGTGTTTCTGCGGCTGGAGTAAGGCAGCGGAGCACCGCGCGGCGGCCCCGGCTGCCCTGGGTAGGAAGCCACGTTGAGGCATGGTTGTGAGCTGTAGCAGTGGCAGGTGCTAGCGCTGTCTTTTGCCTGTGGTGGACATCAGGAGAGCCGTCCTGAGCCGTTCCCCAAATCAGGCTTAGATCCATTTTGAATCCGATCACCTCCGCTGCTTCGTCGTCCGTTTCTAGGGCGCGTTTGTCACCCCGCGTCGGTGAGGAAGAGGTATGGTAAGGTTCTCTGACCACAACCATGTTTGAACAGGGTGACTTTGCTTTTAGCTGTGTGTGCTTTGGGGCCTTGGGGTGGGGTGGCTTTTTTTTTTTCCCCCTTCTCTCTTTTGGCTTAAAAATGTTGCTGTTGTGAGCGCATTTCCAGAGCGCGGAATGAGATTGGCCTGGTCAAAGAGGTGACTTTGGTAACTGCACAACTTCTGCTGTGAGATGAGAGATGGGCAAACAGGGGAGAAATGCATGGGGTTTGTGCAGAAAAGGGAGCCAGGTGCAGATGTCTCCTTCCTTAGCTTACCTGTGGTGCAGATGACTCCTTCCTTAGCTTAGCTGTGGTGCAGATGTCTCCTTCCTCAGCTTAGCTGTGGTGCAGATGACTCCTTCCTCAGCTTAGCTGTGGTGCAGATGACTCCTTCCTCAGCTTAGCTGTAGTGCAGATGACTCCTTCCTTAGCTTAGCTGTGGTGCAGATGTCTCCTTCCTCAGCTTAGCTGTGGTGCAGATGACTCCTTCCTCAGTTTAGCTGTAGTGCAGATGACTCCTTCCTCAGCTTAGCTGTAGTGCAGATGACTCCTTCCTTAGCTTAGCTGTGGTGCAGATGTCTCCTTCCTTAGCTTAGCTGTGGTGCAGATGACTCCTTCCTCAGCTTAGCTGTGGTGCAGATGACTCCTTCCTCAGTTTAGCTGTAGTGCAGATGACTCCTTCCTCAGCTTAGCTGTGGTGCAGATGACTCCTTCCTTAGCTTAGCTGTGGTGCAGATGACTCCTTCCTCAGCTTAGCTGTGGTGCAGATGTCTCCTTCCTCAGTTTAGCTGTGGTGCAGATGACTCCTTCCTCAGCTTAGCTGTGGTGCAGATGACTCCTTCCTCAGCTTAGCTGTGGTGCAGATGACTCCTTCCTCAGCTTAGCTGTGGTGCAGATGACTCCTTCCTCAGCTTAGCTGTGGTGCAGATGACTCCTTCCTTAGCTTAGCTGTGGTGCAGATGACTCCTTCCTCAGCTTAGCTGTGGTGCAGATGTCTCCTTCCTCAGCTTAGCTGTGGTGCAGATGTCTCCTTCCTCAGCTTAGCTGTGGTGCAGATGACTCCTTCCTCAGCTTAGCTGTGGTGCAGATGACTCCTTCCTCAGCTTAGCTGTAGTGCAGATGACTCCTTCCTCAGTTTAGCTGTAGTGTAGATGACTCCCTCCTCATTTTAGCTGTAGTGCAGATGACTCCTTCCTCAGCTTAGCTGTGGTGCAGATGACTCCCTCCTCAGCTTAGCTGTGGTGCAGATGACTCCTTCCTCAGTTTAGCTGTGGTGCAGATGACTCCTTCCTCAGTTTAGCTGTGGTGCAGATGACTCCTTCCTCAGCTTACCTGTGATGCAGATGACTCCCTCCTCATCTTAGCTGTGGTGCAGATGACTCCTCCCTCAGCTTACCTGTTTGAGCTGTTACTGGTGCCTAGCAATATTAGCACTCTAAGAAGAAAGCATGTTAATTCCCACTTTTAAAGGCTTTCCAGTTGTAGGGAAATCCCCCAGTATGGTGACTGCCACAAAACTACTCCTCATGCTGGGCTTCCAACGTTACTCCTGGTGCATGGGATAGTCAGGATGTAATTTAATGCACAGGAGAGTCATAGCATCAAAATCAGTTTGCCTTACTTGATAAATTTAGCTACACATGTTAGTTAAAACATAAGAAACAAGAGCTAAAGAATCTCCAGAAGAATAAATTCTTAAGAGCTAGGTGTGAAGGCAGCAAAATCAAAGTTAGATAGGCCTAGGTGCACGAAACTGTCACTGAATCACAGAAGGTCAGGGGCTGGAAGGGACCTCAAAAGCTCATCCAGTCCAACCCCCCTGCCAGAGCAGGATCACCTACAGCAGATCACAC
Source organism: Pogoniulus pusillus (assembly GCF_015220805.1). NCBI lineage: Eukaryota > Metazoa > Chordata > Aves > Piciformes > Lybiidae > Pogoniulus > Pogoniulus pusillus. The sequence continues at coordinate 22,460,642 of NC_087278.1, forward strand.
AGGAACACATCCAAATAGGTCCTCCAGAGAGGGAGACTCCACAACCCACCCTGGGCAGCCTCTTCCAGTGTTCTGTCACCCTCACCAGGAAAACATTTTTCCTCCTCATTTTCCCATGCCTCAGGTTCCACCATTGCCCCTTGTGCTGTCCCTGGGCATCACTTAGCAGAGCCTGGCTCCAGCCTCTTGGCACTCAGCCCTACATATTGATAACCATGACTGAGGTCACCTCTCAGTCTTCTCCTCTCCAAGCCCCAGCTCCCTCAGGCTCTTCTCATAAGGAAGATATTCCACTCCCTCCAGCATCTTTGTCTGGAGTCCTGAGTTATGATATAGAGCTGTGGGGTGCAGCTGGCTGCACTGGGAGTGGAATTGTGCCTGCAGGCTTTCATGTACCCAAAATGTGCTGTGTTTTGAGGCTTCTAGTGGAGTCCTCTTTTCTTTTCTGGCTACAACTTCCTGGCTATAGCAATAATATCTAGTAGTAGGAGCACAAAGTACCACAGGCCTTCTTCTGAGTTGGTTTGGTGGTAAAATAAGTGTGTGGCACTCACATTCCAGTGCCAAGAGCTTTTCTAGTAGTCTAAATGCAGATTTTTTTCTGACCAGCATTGAATTTTTCTTGTCATTTTCCTATCACATCACTTTAAAAAGAAAGCACTACAATATTCTGGCATCAACAGCTGTAGCATGGTACTGTTAGATTTCATTTTCCTTAGAAGCCAAATCCTTTTTTTCCCCACAAGCTAGTTAAAATCCTCCAAAGAAAAAAAGAAATAGAACCCCATCAGAACTACCTCAAGCTGGTTCTGGTTTCTTTTGGCTTGCCAGCCAGGATAAATCATTCCTCTTGCCTAGCAAAAGTTTCTGTCAGCTTTCCCAGAACTCTGAGACTGTAGTTCTGTAGAGATCACAGAAACATGAAATGGGAAAAGCCCCTCAGGATCACCAAGTCCAACCCAGAAGCCTGCTCTGCAAGGTGCACCCCAAACCACATCCCCAAGCACCACATCCAAACCACCTTTAAACACGTCCAGGGTTGGCGACTCCAGCACCTCCCTGGGCAGCTCATTCCAATGCCTGACCACTCTTGCTGGGAGATCTTCCTAATGTCCAGCCTAACCCTAGGCAGCAGCAGCTTGAGGCCATTCCTTCTTGTTCCATCACTGATTACCTGTGAGAAGAGACCAGCACCAACCTCTCCACACAGTCCTTTCATGCAGCTGTAGGCAGCCATGAGGTCTCCCCTCAGCCTCCTCTTTTTCACACTAAGCATCCCCAGCTCCTTCAGTCACCATTCCTAAGATTTATTCTCCATCTTTATGTGAACCCATAGAAAAGATCTCTGATTCCCTAGAGAGTCTCTGAATGTATTGACCCTAATTAATGCTAGCTCCCTAAGCACCATTAAACTAGAGTGTCAGAATGGTGCTCAGGTGAGTTCCAGTCCAGCTACTTCTGCCATCTAAGGCAGCTCCTTGTGGCAGTGAGAAGGTTTTCTGACATTTAATTCTCCTTTTTCCTACTAAGACCTACTAAGATTGCAGTAATGAAGGATGCACAATCCCCTCTGTTTTGTTCTTTCAGGGTTTCTCCAAAAGCTTCTCTTCCTCATCCAAATTAAACCAGCTTTTAACACCAGTCCTCCCAGAGCTGCTTGTCTGCACCATCTCCTCTCATTATGCCTATTTCACAGGCTGGAAGGCACCTCAAGGATCATCCAGTTCCAACCCCTCCTGTCATGGGCAGGGACACTTCACACTAAATCAGGTTGCCCAGAGCCACATCCAGCCTGGCCTTAAAAGCTCCCAGGGGTGAGGCTTCCACCACCTCCCTGAGCAACCTGTGCCAGGCTCTCACCACCCTCATGGTGAAGAACTCCTTCCTAACATCCAATCTAAATCTCCCCACTTCTACTTTTGCTCCATTCCTCCCAGTCCTGTCACTACCCAACACCCTGAAAAGTCCCTCCCCAGCTTTCTTGTAGCCACCTTTAGATACTGCAAGGCCACAATAAGGTCTCCTCAGAGCCTTCTCCTCTCCAGACTGAACAACCCCAACTCTCTCAGCCTGTGCTCACAGCAGAGCAGCTCCAGCCCTCTGCTTATCCTCTTGGTCCTTCTCTGGACATGTTCCAGCACCTCCAGATCTTTCCTGTACCAGGGGCTCCAGAACTGGGCACAGTGCTCCAGGTGGGGTCTCAGCAGAGTGCAGCAGAGGAGCAGAATCTTCGCCTTTGCCCTGCTGGCCACACTTCTCTTGCCGCAGCCCAGGTTCTGTTTGGCTTTCTGGGCTGCAAGTGCACACTGCTGGCTCCTGTTGAGCTTCTCATCCACCAGCACCCCCAAGTCCTTTTCTTCAGGGCTGCTCTCAAACCAGTCCCTGTCCAGCCTGTATTGGTGCTTGGGACCATCCCGGCCCAAGCAGGTCTTTGCACTTGGTCTCGTAGAACCTCATGAGGTTGGCTTGGGCCCAGCTCTGCAGCCTATCAAGGTCCCTCTGGATGGATCCTTCCCTCCAGCTGTCAGCAGCACCACACAGCTTGGTGTTGTTAGCAAACTCACTGAAGATGCATCAGTGCCACCACCCATGTCACCAGCATGGCAAACTCTTATCTGGTTCTGCATTTCACTGCCAGTTGTGATGAAAGCAATGAAGGTGATGGAAGAAGGAAACACACACATGAATATTCCACTTGTTCTCTTCTTTCCTCCCATCTTCTCTTCAATGACCTTCCCCAAACGTTGTTGAATTCTTGGGCAGCAGAGCTCTCCTTTCCCATCCCCAGCAGCCCTAGAGGTAGTTTGCAGCCAGGCAGTAATTATTTCTCTGCTGCCTATTGGATCAGTTAATTTTGCTGTTTGATTCCAGACAAGATGCCATCAGCCCAGGGGCAAGACTGTTCCTCTTTGTGAAGGTTTTTGTGCCATGCACTGGGCAGCATGGTGATGGGTACCATTTTGCAAACCCAAGTGTTCAGGCTAACAGGAATTTTGGGAGATCCCATTGGATAAATAACCTCATTGTGGGGGTTTGTGTTGGCATGTAAGAGAGTGTGGCCTCCTAGCCAGACCTGCAATCAAAGGTGAAGACAGATGAACTCCTTTAACTTGTTCTGATGTAGTCAGTGTAGCAGCCTTGTCTAGCTCCTGCCTTGCTCCCTCTCTCATCGGTACCAGCCAGGCAAGCAGAAGCAGTTGCTTTAGTTCTCCCTGGACAACTGTTTTTCAAATGGCCATACTCTCCCCTGCCCTCACTGGTCTGTTCTGTGTGCAGACTGTCTGGCACAACATGCCAGCAAAATGGCTCCTGCTTCATCCATCTTCTCAAGCATCAGCTAAGTGGGACCAATTCCCTGCAGCATCTAGGTGAGCTGTCCATAGAGAGTGGATTTCTGCTTGCAGTCAGATGATTGCTGGCCAAAAACATGGCTCTGGCTCTAGTTCCTAGTAAAGCTGTTGTAGGCATCCTGGCTGGTCACATCCCAGTCACTGTCTCAAAATCCACTTCCTATAGAATCACAGAATCAGAATGGTAGGGGTTGGAATGCACCTCCAGAAGTCATCTAGTCCAACCCTCTTGCCAAAGCAGGACACAAAGGGATGCATCCAGGTGGTTTAGAAAGCCTCTGGAGAAGGAGTCTCCACAACCCCTCTGGGCAGGCTGCTCCAGGGCTCCAGCACTCTCAGAAGAAGTTTTCCTGATGTTGAGGTTGAACTTCCTGTGCTCCACTTTGTATCCATTGCTCCTCACTCCACCACAAGCCACCAACGAGAAGAGATGTTACTCAGGAGTAATGGAAGATGTAGAAGACATGGAAGGCTCCTGCTTACCTATGGCTCTGGAAATTCATACTGGAGAAGAAGCCTGCTGCCATTATCCTTTCCAAGACAGGCTGTGGGATGTTACAAGACATGGGAAATCAATACCTTGTGCAGCACACAACAGCCTGTCTTTAAGGTAGCCAAGAGTGGTGTGACTGCTTCCAACAATCTCTCTCTTCTTTTTTCTTTCAAGACCAATGTCAATGGCAAGCTCTTAGCATCCAGGAACCTGAGTCAGCCAAGCCATGTCAGAGATCATCTCTCTACTTGCAGCTTTCCAGAGCAGCTGTGCTTTCACAACACCGCTGCAGATAAGAAGTGGAGATGGCAGATTTATCTGGGGGTTTGGGATGGGGAGAACCTGGCTGTGAAAAGATCTGCCTTGTGGAATGACTGGAAACCAGGTACCTGCTGTGCTCCTCTTGGAAAGGCAGAGCCACAGATTTCCCTCCCTCTGTGCATCCCACACAATCAACAACAAGGAGACTGGTGAGCAGTGGAACGCCCAAGATGAAGCTCCCTGAAGAGGTGGTGGAAAAGCAGACTGCCATTTCCAGCACCATGATAAATAGAATAGAATATAGAATATAGAATCAATCAGGTTGGAAGAGACCTCCAAGATCATCCAGGCCAACCTAGCACCCAGCGGCAGCCAATCAACCAGACCATGGCACTAAGTGCCTCATCCAGGCTTGGCTTGAACACCTCCAGGGATGGTGACTCCACCACCTCCCTGGGCAGCCCATTCCAATGCCAATCACTCTCTCTGACAACAACTTCCTCCTAACATCCAGCCTAGACCTCCTCTGGCACAACTTGAGACTGTGTCCCCTTCTGTTGCTGGGTGCCTGGCAGAAGAGACCAACCCCACCTGGCCACAGCCTCCCTGCAGGTAGTTGTAGACAGCAATGAGCTCTGCCCTGAGCCTTCTCTTCTGCAGGCTGCACACCCCCAGCTCCCTCAGCCTCTCCTCACAGGGCTCTGCTCCAGGCCCCTCACCAGCTTTGCTGCCCTTCTCTGGACACCTTCCAGCACCTCAACATCTCTCTTGAATTGAGGAGCCCAGAACTGGACACAGCACTCAAGGTGTGGCCTGAGCAGTGCTGAGTGCAGGGGCACAAGAACCTCCCTCATCCTGCTGGCCACACTGTTCCTGAGCCAAGCCAGGATGCCATTGGCTCTCCTGCCCACCTGGGCACACTGCTGCCTCATCTTCAGCTACTATCTACCAGTACCCCCAGCTCCCTTTCTTCCTGGCTGCTCTCAGCTACTCTGTCCCCAGCCTGTAGTGCTGCTTGGGGTTATTGTGGCCAAAGTGCAGAACCCTGCACTTGGCCTTGTTAAATCTCATCCCATTGGCCTCTGCCCACCCATCCAGCCTGTCCAGGTCCCTCTGCAGGGCTCTCCTATCTTCCAACAGATCCACACCTGCTCCTAGCTTGGTAAATGTACCCTGCTGGGCCTGCTGTTTTAAAGCCATATTAACTTTGTCATAGGAAGGTCTGTGAGGCACGTGGACTACTTGTGAGCAGCCATTGGCATGGGTGGCAGTAGAGCTGGAGAAAGCTGGAGACCTGGGAACAAAACCATTTCACACTTGGCACTCTCCATCCTGCTTAGTGGTCTGGTCTGTTCCCAGGGTCAGCCCCCTCTGCCTGCTCTGGGATGGGATATCTCCTCTGGGAGCCCCTGCCCTGTGCATCAAGAACTGGTCAAGAGGAAAGGCAAGCTGAGGGAAACAAAGTCTACACTGGCACATATGGCTTCTGGCAGAGGTGTTCAAGTCAGCCAAAGAACTTCTCAGCTGGTACTGACACCAAGAAATGCTTAAAATCACTCCCTCTGTCAAACAGAAAAAGGTTCTGCACACAAGCAGCCTTTCAACATCTGTCTTCATGGCTCAGTTTATCTGCAGAACCTTCCTGTTCTAAGACATTTTTGGGGTTTTTTTTTTTGCTACCTATCCCACAAAACACAAATAGCAAACCCCAGGCAAGCTCCAGCTGCCTCTCTGAGTCACACAGCAGTGCTGTACCCAAAGCTGAGTGCTACATCTCTGACACCATTTCATACCTCCTTTTTTTTTCCCTCACAAGTACCCCAGGCTTGATTACCATAAGACTTGAACTCCTCATTTACCCAGAGCTAATGAGAAGGATCATCAAAGCATCCTGACAAAAAAAAAATAAGGCTCATTTGCATAGATACATTTTCCCCATTGTTCTGCTTCTCTGAAAGTCACAGGGGATGAAACTAGAGAGCATTCAGCTGTGTAAAAAGGGACTCTGGCATTAACTGCCCAGTAATTGCCAGGAGAGGGTAATCTGCATAACCAAATTAAAGCAATTGACTTTCATAGAATCACAGAATCAGTCAGGGTTGGAAGGGACCACAAGGATCAGCCAGTTCCAGTCCCCCTGCCATGAGCAGGGACACCCTACCCTAGAGCAGGCTGCACACAGCCTCAGCCAGCCTGGCCTTAAACACTTCCAGACTTGGGGCCTCAGCTGCCTCCCTGGGCAACCCATTCCAGCCTCTCACCACTCTCATGCTCAACAACTTCCTCCTCACATCCAGTCTGAATCTCCCCACCTCCAGCTTTGCTCCATTCCCCCTAGTCCTGTCACTCCCTGACAACCTAGCACCCAGCCCTGTCCAGTCAACCAGACCATGGCACTAAGTGCCCCAGCCAGGCTTTGCTTCAACACCTCCAGGGACAGTGACTCCACCACCTCCCTGGGCAGCCCATTCCAATGCCAATCACTCTCTCTGGCAACAACTTCCTCCTAACATCCAGCCTAGACCTCCCCTGCCACAACTTCACACTGTGTCCTCTTATTCTGTTGCTGCTTGCCTGGCAGCAGAGCCCAACCCCACCTGGCTACAGCCTCCCTTCAGGTAGTTGCAGACAGCAATGAGGTCTGCCCTGAGCCTACTCTTCTGCAGGCTGCACACTCCCAGCTCCCTCAGCTTGTGTGGTAACTCCCCAGGGTTGGGGCAGGCTATTACCTACCAGCAGCCAGGTTGATTTGAAACCCTGACTTTTTTTTCCAGCTCTGCACAAATATTTCTGTTCCTCAGCCAGCCTCCTGAGGTCACTTGAGGCTTTTGACAGCAGAAATGCATGAGTCTAGCATCTTTCAGCATCTCTCCATGGCATTGAGAAATTCTCAACCTCTTTTTCTTCCAAACTTTGTTAAATCTCTGTCCTTTTGGAAGTGCTTGTCCTTGCATAATTCCACCCTGTCCTTTTTGAAGTGCTTGTCCTTGCAAATCCCACCCTGTCCTTTTTGAAGTGCTTGTCCTTGCAAATCCCACCCCAGCGTGACCCATGTGTGACAGATAACTCCAGAACAGTAATGCTGTTGCCTTGCCATTGCCCTCTGCATCCAGTCAAGATGAAGTGACCAAGCAGCTGAAACAGACCTTCAGTTTCTTTCTCACTGCCTATAGCAGCAAAATTCACTCTTAACAGCAGAAGTCACCATTGCTTCTTAAATATCCCTTACTGCTCCCTTCAAAATCATACCTGCATTCAGACAATCAGCTCAGTTCTCCTCAGTGCCTCTTTCCCCTCTTTGTTTTGTGTCCAAGAGGGTCATAGAGTGTCACTAAAGTAGACAGAACTCTTGGGGGCCCTTGAATTTGGGCTGGAAAAGGCTCACATTCAGGAGCTGCAAAGGAGCTACACCACAGCCCACTCAGGCAGACTCTGCAGTGTGGATTCTCAGAGGCATCCTTCTTGAAATAAGGAGGGGAAAAAATGCAAGGAGTGCAAATCTACCTCCTTGGTGAAAACCATCCTCATGGGAGAAAGCTAACAGACCAGTGGACAAGTTTCCAAGAGGTGTGGCATCTTCATGGGGAACTTTTCATTCTCTTAATGGCAACAGCAGTCAAGGAAACGTCTTAGCAGACACCTCTCAGCAAGCAGCCCCTGCAAGTGAGCTCCAAAGAGCTCCATCCACAAGCTGTGTTTTGCTCAGTGGAGAAAGGCCATGGTAGATTGTTTGTCACAGAAGGCAACATAAGCATCTGACCATTAATATGAAGATACTCTGTCATATATCACGGTGCCAGAGTCTCAAATACAAGTTTCCTCTCAGCTCTTCCAGCATAGGGCTGCCAGGCAGTGTTGGAGGGCTGCTATTGTACCACTGCATTGACTGAGCCTCTAACACACTTACAATAACACTCTCCATTTGCCTGCTTAATTGCTTCCCCAGGGCAAGCCAGACCCAAGTTCTCCACGACATGTCTTGTGGCAAGAGATTCCTCCTTACAGGTGGAAGAAGTCTTGTTAGAAAGTAAAGAAAAACCACCAACACAAACTATCAGCAAGGACAATCAACTCCTCAGACACTGGGGGAAAGTGCACTTGGACTTCTATGCTCTGAAGGAGCTGAGCTCCTCATCTTCAGTGTGCCCTGTGGGGTAAAAGCCATTGCAGCTGTCGACAGTGAGGGCAATTGGAGTGTCACCTGCCTATGGTCCGAGGGGCATCAGGCTTCCACGACTGAAACATCCTCACCCAGGAGCCAAGGAGCCTCCTGACTAAATAGATTCTGTAGAAATCTCATGGAGCTCCCTTTCAGGCATTTCCAGATGCTGCTTCTCTGGATAGCCATTAGAATTGTCATCAACCCACCTAAAACCCACAGGCAGCTCAAACCTCTCAGCATGATCCTCCTTCTCCAGCATTCCACAGAGATGAGGTGAAATTGGTATCCTCAGGATTTCTCTACTGAAGCTTTCACTTGAATCTATTCATTTACACACCTCACTGTTTTCTTCCATGTCAGAAGATATCACAGGCTCACAGGATGTTAGGGCTTGGAATGGACCCAAGGAGATCATCCAGTCCAACCCCCCTGCCAGAGCAGGACCACACAATCTAGCACAGATAACAGAGGAATGCATCCAGACAGGCCTTGAAAGTCTCCAGAGAAGGAGACTCCACAACCTCTCTAGGCAGCCTGTGCCAGTGCTCTGGGAGCCTTACAGTAAAGAAGTTCCCCCTTGTGTTGAGGCAGAACCTCTTTTGCTGCAACTTACACCCATTGCTCCTTGTCCCATCCCAGGGAGCAGTGAGCAGAGCCTGTGTGTCCCCCACTCCCTGACCCCCAGCCCTCAGCTGTTTATACACTTTTATTAAGTCCCCTCTCAGTCTTCTCTTCTCCAGACTAAGCAGCCTCAGGTCTCTCAGCCTCTCCTCATCAGGCAGTACCCTCCAGTCCCCTAATAATCCTCCTAGCCCTCCACTGGACCCTCTCCAGCAGATCCCTGTTCCTCTTCAACTGGGGAGCCCAAAACTGAAGGCAGTGCTCAAGACGAGGTCTCACCAGGGCAGAGGGGGAGGAGAACCTCCCTTGATCTGCTGGACACACTCTTCCTAATACACCCAGGATCCCATTGGCCTTCTTGACCACAAGGGCACATTGCTGTGCCATGGATGTTATCCACCAGGGCCCCCAGGTCCCTCTCCACAGGGCTGCTCTCCAGCAGATCACCTCCCAGCCTGTACTGGTGCAGTTAATTATTCCTTCCCAGGTGCAGGACCCTGCACTTGTCCTTGTTGAACCTCATTTTGTTTATTAATCATAGGATCAACCAGGTTGGAAGAGATCTCCAAGATCATCCAGTCCAACCTAGCACCCAGCCCTAGCCAGTCAACCAGACCATGGCACTAAGTGCCTCATCCAGGCTTTGCTTCAACACCTCCAGGGATAGAGACTCCACCACCTCCCTGGGCAGCCCATTCCAATGCCAATCACTCTCTGTGGCAACAGCTTCCTCCTCACATCCAGCCTAGACCTCCCCTAGTGCAACTTGAGTCTGTGTCCCCTTGTTCTGTTGCTGCTTGCCTGGCAGAAGAGCCCAACCCCACCTGGCTACAGCCTCCCTTCAGGTAGTTGTAGACAGCAATGAGATATATATTATTTAGTGATATAAAAGGTTCCTCTGTGCCCAGCTCTGTCTGCCCAGGTCCCTCTGGATGGCCACACAGCCTTCAGCTGTATCAGCCACGCCTCCCAGTTTGGTGTCATCAACAAACTTGCTGAGCAGACACTCTGTGCCCTCAGCAATGTCATGCTCAGCCATGGGTATTTCAGGAGGCTTTGATACTAAGCACAATGCTTTTTGATCACTGTTTTGCTGCTGTCTTTCCAGCTCTGGCAAGACAAGTCACCCCTTTGCAGAATCTTTGAGTGGGTGACATTACCATACAAACAGTACATGGCAGCAGCCCTTAGGAAGGGCCCAAGGAACATTACAGCTGGTTCTCCTGCAGTGCAAACTTTACTGTCTCTCAGCTTCCAGAGCATTCATCCTGTAGCCAGGATGTGGAAACTCAGAAACATGACCTGATAATGACCATTTCTTTGCCTTGAGGGCAAGATCAGCCCCCATGTTTGCTATGTGAGTCAGGTTGGAGGTTGGACTGGCTAGGGCTGGGTGCTAGGTTGGACTGGATGATCTTGGAGGTCTCTTCCAACCTGATTGATTCTATGGTTCTTTGATTCAGGGAACTGATGCTTCCTGTTCCCCACCTGAATGTGGTATGTTCCTTACAAACAGCCATCAGTAAGCCTTACTCCCACCCACCCAGATAGATCATGATGAGCAGGAGCACAGCACTATCAGTTGCTTTACTTGATGCTGAGATTTAGTACTTCACAATCCTTCTTCAGCCCATCAGTCACAGATGCACCAACACTGTCAGCCACCAGGGAGGGGGAACCCTAAAATGTGCTGAAAATGTTGGGGCTTCCTTCAGTTAGCTCAAAGGAGCTTTCTACCTTCTACCAGGAATGCAGCAAGTAGCAGTATGAGACTACTTCTGTTGTTACCAGAAATTATTTGAGCAGCTAGGAGGAAGAAAAAAAAAAGGGGGGGGAGGAAGAAATGGGACAGAGAGAATTCTGGCTGGAAAGAAGATGCTTGTCTAGTCACAGAGAACCAAAATCTAAGCCTGCTCTGTAAGAAATGTCTGGGCACCACCCCTTTGTTTGCTATCCAAGCCAACTTTTATGTGCCCTGGAAAGAAAACACAAGGGCCACACAGACATGTGAAGGAGGAGGATAAAGGCAGTGAAGACTGACACTACCAACCCAATGAGTTAACTCAAAAGATGAGGTGTAGCTTGGGTTTTCAGTTGCTGTCATTTGCCTGTGTCACCAAACAGTCTGTGCATCCAACCCGTAGGGTTTATTTAGGCAGTACAATGCCAGCTGGGTTACTGCAGCCTGCTTGGAAAGCAGGAGCAGGCTGCAGGGGTCCTCCCTTTTCACTAGAGGTGAATTCTGTCACTGGCAGAAGAAACAGAACAGTTTCATCTTTGCTGATGTGGTCACAGGAAGGGCTGAGAAACAGGTTTGTTGTGAAGTAGAGGTTAGACCTGTGATACTGCTGAGCTGGAGGGCTCTTTATTTGCAGCCTGGGGTCTTTTTTGTTTGCTTGTTTTAGAATTGATCTCGGTATTAAAAATGGCCTCAGAAGTGGGAATGTCAGGCAGAGTGTTTGCAAGCACCAGACTCTCCCAGGCGTGACCAGGGCTCAGCTTAGGGAGGTCCCTGGCCATTTGCTGTGAGGTGGGTGAAGGGACAGTGAGCTAACCAGCTCTACCAACCCACGTTCCACAGCTGGCAGTGGGTGCTGCAGGGCTGTCAAGAGCTAATTAGCCTGTCCCAGCCCATCCCATTGTCTTAGTAACAACAGTGCCATTAGCTAGAAGCACTTGTCAGGCAGTGGAGCTCTCTAAATGGAAGTGGTGCTTTATCACCAGGCTATTCTGGGGTTACAAATCAGACTGATGCACTAGAAGCTGGCTGGTTCCTGCACAGACGTGGCCTGGATCTCAACTGGAGAGCCAAATCAGCCTCTGCATTGAACTTGATAGCAGTGGTCCAAGAACCATTTGGATTACAACAGTCCCTCCACTGCCTGGCTGCCAGGGTGGCGAGCGCTCAGGAGACCCTGGGTGCAGCTCACACCTGGTGGTAGTGGACACAACTCAGATCAAATTCAGTGGGAGTTGCACCCACTTCTGCCATAGCCAGCTTTGATGCTGGGTGTCCTAGGGAATGAGCCCAGCCTCTCGTGCATTTCTTTCAAGCTCCCTTTTGCCCTCTTCTGCCATTTTGTTGCTCCTGTGTTAGCCAAGACCTGGTTTACTAAGGCTCTTGATTGGAGACTTATTACAGCTTATTTCTGTCTGCCTTTCTTTAAAGCCAGCTGAACATACCCAATGCTCTTCCTCTATGGTAAGACCAAAAATGCAGACCACCCTCCCAGCTTCTGTGACACTCTTTCTAACACACTCCTTTATTCTCTTCCCGTGATCCACGAGTTCTCTCTCCAAGCCCAGCCTAGCGATTTGTGCATGAAGCTGCCATGTCGTGTATTGGTGTGAGTCTGGTGTTCACATGAGCTGTGAATATGCTGCACATGTGTATTTCTTGTGCATCCTGAGCTTTCCTTTGGTCAAGTTAACTGTTGTTCTGCCTTATCTAATGAGCCACCAAGAGAGAACTAGACCTGGTAAGATTTCTTGTTAGCGACCGACTGTCGGCGTGGCACAGAGGAAGTTTCCAAGGACTTCATGTCCAAGGACTTCATGTCCAAGCCTCCAGCCTAGAAGGCATTTGGACTGTGAAACTCCTCTTCACCGAGGTGATTCACTGTAACATTTGGGTTTGCACACCCAAAATAAAGAGCAAGTCATGCAGGGATGCACACAAACTCTGCTGCCTCGTACAAGGCGCTCCTCGCACCACCCCAGCAGGGCTGCAGTCTCTGTCACTTGGCAGAACCTCCCTCCTCTGGCAGGGATATGCCTTCAAACATCTGGATGAAACCAGGAGAAGGCAAGCAGAGCTACTCAATAAATGGCTAATCTGTAGCCACCTAGTCTCAAAAATGACCATGATCTCCCAAGGCATCGCTCAGGGATTTTAGCTGTGTGCTTTGATGCCAGTAAATTGCTGGTTTGCTTCAGGGAAGAATTTGTTCTGTTTTATCTGCTGCTTAGGCTTTGCCTATTCTAGGATGCTAGGAGAACAGGAATGATGGGGGTTTTTTTGCCTACAGCAGCTGCCTCCTCTCAGCAAGGAAAGATGAAGGAGTGCTAAAACCTTGGTCCAGACCTGTGTCCCCATTTGCTGCCATGAAAAGGACCACAGCAGCAAAAGCAGTGGCAGGCAGGCCAAGAAAACACTTGGCTGGTCAGGATTTTTGGTTGCTACCACAGCAGTACTGCTGTCCATACAAGTTTTCAGTTTGGGCCTCAGCTCTCTTTAGATGGTATTGGGTATTGGAGTTCATCTTCTTAGAGAAAGTGGAAGAGAGGTCATAGGACTTCAGAAGGATTGGGAGAGGGATGTGACCTTCTAGTTAGACCTCTGTGAGTGTAGTGCTGAGCATACTGAATGCCATGTTCTTTGGTTTCTGGGAGGCCACATTCCCTCCTTCATATCAAAGAAGTTCCTTCCCATTGACTGAAGTCCTCAGCCTGTTTTCCAGGTCAGGAAGCAAAAATGATGTGAGGTGCAGGGAGCTCTCAGGCTTCTCCTTGATACAGCCTGTTCCCTTAATCTTTTTCACCTGGTTCCTGTAGAGGCTGCAAGAGTCAGCCTTTGGTGCAGGCTGGAGGCAGGTACCCAAAATACCCATCAGTGATTCCCCACAGACAGACAAACTGCAGCTGGTGTGCAGCCGTGAAGCATCACACACAGCGCTGCACCTTCTGTGCCAGTGAGGCTCACACACACTAGCAAACAGCTATGGCCCCTGTCTGCCACCAGGGCTGGCACAGCAGGAGCTGGGGCACAGACTCAGCTGGGAGCTGGGCACCGATCCGCTCTGCCTGGATTGGAAACAGCAGGCAGAGCACACAGGTACATATCCTCACCTGCACATTGCATCCCAGAAACCTATGCCCAGGCATTTCCCATGCCTTGGCTCTTAGCAGCAGCAGCCAGGCAACAGCAGCTGCTGGTCCAGGAAATCCAAAGGGTCTGTTCTCTCTTGGTTCACACAGTGGTGAGTAGTTAACAGCGGGGATGATCTGCACTGTTTCTTCCTTCTCAATGTTGCTCTTTGGATGGCATTTAGACTCGAACTGCAGTCTTTGCAGCCTGGGGGGGACAGAGAGTGGGTTTCTGTGAACTCATTTGCTCCAGGGTAGGTCAAAAGGCAGGGTGACAGTGTTATCTCCCCCCGTGACCACAGGTCATGTTCCCACAGTGCTGCTAGTGGGAGCCAACCACTTCCACAGGCTTTGCACAGTTTCAGGGAGTTCAGCAGCTGGGTATAGTGGCATTTTCTGTGCCTTTCCTCCCCTCCAGTGGGTCCTCCAGTGAGGCCCAGGTGAGCCTGCCAGCAGAGCAGCACTCAGACAGATATTGCCTTCACCCATGCAAAGGCTGAGGAATGTCAGAACTGGTTGCAGGCTCAGGGGGAAATGCTTAGGGATGAAGCAGATGCTGTGAGGAGGGGAAAAAAAAAGCCCGTCCCAGAAAGAAAGACTATTTTAAAATGCTGCCTGTTCAAACAGTAGCAGCAAAGCCAAAATAAAATGGCTTTTAAAAACCAAAAGTCAGTGCTCAGACTGTGGGAAGTACAAAGGGGTCATGAGAAATGTGAGAGGCCTGAACCGAGAGCAGCAGGAGCGAGTGACCATGGCCCTGTCCCCATGGCCACAGCAGCACAGGGACATCAGGGCTGCCAGCAGTGCCAGTGACGCCAGCAGCTCTGCAGGGACAGCAAACACCGTGCCCCCAATGGGGCTTTGCACCCTGGAGCAGACCAGGGACCTGCCACTGTTTCCCAGCGTGTGGCTGATGCCCAATGCCAGCTTGGCCAGAGCTGCCTGGCTGAGGCACTTACTGGAGTCAGGCTTCCGAGACAGGTCAGAAGTCTTTATCCTCCAGTAAAGTGTCCAAGGAGGACTGCAGTTCTCCAATATGAGGAGGAGGTCTAATGCAAGAATTTAGAGCCCAGCCCTAATCCCCTAAAGTTCAGGCAACCTGAAGGGAGAGGCTGATGGCCTCGAGAGCCCCTGCAGAGTAGCCTCGCCACCATAGGAGAGAGGGCAGGCTTGACCAGCCTTGGCCTGTCCCGGGGGTGCCAGAGCAGTGCAAGCCCAGGGAGCAGCCTCAGGACAAGGAACAGTGCAGTGAGCTCTCGGCATAGCATCCTCTGTGGCCCAGGGCCCACGTTCCTCCCATGCTGTTGTAACTCCTGCCTCTGTGCCGATGGCTTCCAGAACGCAGAGGAAAACTCTCGCATCTCAATCACCTTCTTCCGACTCTTCCGCGTGATGCGCCTGGTGAAGCTCCTGAGCCGAGGGGAGGGCATCCGGACGCTGCTCTGGACCTTCATCAAGTCCTTCCAGGTATTCCTTCGCCTCTATCTAAGTAAAACCTAAAGCCTGTTAGTTTCCTCCTCGCTGGCCTGGCAGGGAGGGTTTCAGCAGAGCGCCTGGACTCAAAGACTGCTGGCCAGAGCTGTGCGCGGTGGTGCCTGAGAGCTGAGCGCATGGGGCTGGCAGGGCACCACTGCCTGGGCCTGAGATTCAGCTCCAGAACATCAGTAATTGCTGGAGACCTTCCTGAACAGCTTGCTAGGGCAGTGCAACTCAGTTGCTACCCTTCGGTCTGCTCTTCCTTTGTTTCAGTTGTGCTTTATGGCTGTTGCTGTAAGCAAAATACACAGCTGTAGGGGGGAGCCTGCCTCTCAATTCAAGTTTCCCTTCAGCCTCGTTTTGAGGATTTCCAGTGAGTTATTAGAGGTGTGTGGCTCCCATGCATTCATCCAGGAATGATTTTTTGGCTCTGCATCTTTGGCTCTGGTGACAATGCCAACTGCTGCTGCTGCTGCTTTTGACCTGGCAGCAGGTCGCATCTCGGTGGTTAGTAATGCGCCAGAGTAGGTAAGGGGATGGCAAAGGAGACCACACAGGGTAAGAGTCATCATCTCTGGGAGGAAAACAAACATCAAGAGGCAGCTACTTGCTAGAAAATAATGCTTCCAGACAACCCCCTAACCTAGCCATGTGTAGCAAAATGGCAGGTAGAGATGAAGCACAGCATATTCTTGCATTCTACAGGTGCTGGACCTGGATTTTCTGGGCCAGCACAAGCTGGATGCTAGCTGGGGCAGGAAGCTTCAGGGGAAGACAGCACAGGAATATAAACAGTAGCCTAAACATGAGAAAATATACAGGACACAGCACCAGACAGAAAGAAAAAGCACAGAAGAGCAACTTGTGCAACATCCAAGTCTCGAGAGAGCAGCCACATGTCCCTTAGATTAAGGCTTTGAATAGTATCCATTCAAATGGGAAAGGAGTTGAGCCTCGCTGTAAAACGTAACCCTCCCCAGCTACAACACAAGCTAGGACCAAAGCCTGCAGTGCCTTAGACCACCACAACTTCCCTCTCTGTCAGTCAGCAGCTGCAGCTCGTATGTACACCAAACCTTGCTGGTGCAGCTGTTTGGAGGTCTCAGCAGCCACACCACCGGGCTCATGCAGAGCACTCTCATTTTGCACACTCCTTGGCTGCTAGAGGGTCTAATATTGCACAGCAGTTTTGTGACACGTCCATACCACAAGCAACTTTTTCCATTGCTTGCATGGTTCCCAGCTGCCAGGTTGTTGTTTGAGCGGCTCCAGCAGGAACAACTTTGTCTGCGTGCATAGGAATGAGGTTGCCCTGGCACAGCTCTGCCATTCGTGATGCAGGGGACAGAGTCACACTTTCCAGTTCCCACTTCTCCTCCCCTTGCCCCTGTAGCCCTCCAGCCTCTTTAGCAAGAATTTGCTCTTGTCCTGAGCTCAACTTGCCACAGGTCTTGGCTGGAGAGGATGAAAATGATGGGAAAGGGAGTGCCTGGTACTTCCTTCCAGTGACCTTCAGACCTCTTTGACTGGAGAATCTCTTTTAGGCAGGGTTGTAGGGAGAAAACATCAAGGGAGGTATCTTCCACAGAAAGAGAAAAGTAGAAAATGAACATAAAAAGCACTGCAAGCAGTTTTTTTTTCCTTTGAGAGCCTTTAGCCCTTAGAACATGGCATTCTCTGCTCAGAGCTTCCCTCTTACCGCTACTGGGAGGCTCCTTTGGGAGCTAAGAATAGCTCCTGTGCAGAGCTCCTCACTCAGCCACTCCCACTGTTAAAATTTGGGATCCCTGCAGACTTGGTCTGGCACAGGCTCTTCTCTTGTGTCCCCACATGCTTCCAGGAAGCATCTCTTGCTCACACGGGGCAGGCTAATAAGCAACAGCCTTGTGCTGGAGCTCAGATGCCAGCGCAACTGCCATGCGCTCTGTGCACGCTGCGCAGGGCTTACGGACCAGCTGGGGCGCTGCACGGCGGCTCTGATGGGAAAATGCTCCGCGGGGACAGCGGCAGAGCCCAGGCTGGCGAGTGGGAGGAGTAGGAAGTGAGAGGGATGCTGAGGGCCAGGCGAGGCCGTGGGAATCACAAGGACAAAGTGGTAATGACGGGGAAGGACAGAGACGGAGGAGGACACAGCCAGAAAGTGGGATACAGGAGGAGGGGAACTGAAGGGGGACCAAGGGGCAGAGTTGAAGAGGAAAGTGAATCAACGGAGAGGAGTGGACTGAGCAGAAGGACATGGAAAGAAATTGGAGAGCCAGCCAGGAGAGAAGATATTTCTCCCAGCCCCATCTATGAGTTAGAGAAACTGATAAAGTTATGCCCCTCGGGTCCTTCCTGCACACTGTGACACGAACTCTTCTTAGGTCTTGCGTGTATCGAGTCCCAATTAGATAAGCACAAAATGTTTGGAGTCCAATTTTGAGCTGGTTTACCTCCACTGACATGTGTGGGGTAACTGTACAGATGTGTGTGACCCAATACAACCCAGAGGAATCTGCCCCTGAGCCTGAAAGTGATGGTTACAGACCTTGTTCAGAGGTTTGAATCCTTGATATTTCAGT
Organism: Pogoniulus pusillus; assembly: GCF_015220805.1. NCBI lineage: Eukaryota > Metazoa > Chordata > Aves > Piciformes > Lybiidae > Pogoniulus > Pogoniulus pusillus. The sequence goes on from NC_087278.1 coordinate 22,478,432, forward strand.
GTTTGATCTCTTCGAGGCTGTTTCTGCTGGTCTTAGTATCACAGTATCACAGTATCATCAGGGTTGGAAGAGACCTCACAGATCATCAAGTCCAACCCTTTACCACAGAGCTCAAGGCTAGACCATGGCACCAAGTGCCACGTCCAATCCTGCCTTGAACAGCTCCAGGGACGGCGACTCCACCACCTCCCCGGGCAGCCCATTCCAGTGTCCAATGACTCTCTCAGGGAAGAACTTTCTCCTCACCTCCAGCCTCAATCTCCCCTGGCACAGCCTGAGGCTGTGTCCTCTCGTTCTGGCACTGGCCACCTGAGAGAAGAGAGCAACCTCCTCCTGGCCACAACCTCCCCTCAGGTAGTTGTAGACAGCAATAAGGTCACCCCTGAGCCTCCTCTTCTCCAGGCTAACCAATCCCAGCTCCCTCAGCCTCTCCTCATAGGGCTGTGCTCAAGGCCTCTCACCAGTCAAATCTCCACAACAATCAGTGACTTTTTTTTCTCCCCCTTAGTTCTTCCAGTAGGATTTAGCCCCGTTGAATTTAGGCACTTGTACATTAGAAATGTGTAAGTAATCATCTATTTAGAAAATAATAATACCCTTGTGCTTTTTATAGGGCGTTCAAAACCCAGCTCAAGGGCTGTAGTCACATTTACAGGGTGAATGTGTCCATCCTCTGATGTAAGGTCTGGAAATACCTGATCTGGACCACGTTTAAAAGCAACGGACTAGAAAATTCCCCCTTAAAAGCCTGAGCCTTCGAGGTCCCAAGCTGTGCCCTTGATTCCTGCTCGCAGCAGAGGGACCTGATCACACTCAACACTTTGGTTGCATTGGCCTCTTCCTTAGCAGCAGCTCTGCATATCAGTGTTCTGCATTTCCTCTTCAGCAGCTGATCACAGAATCAGCCAGGTTGGAAGAGACCTCCAAGATCATTCAGCCCAACCTAGCACCCAGCCCTAGCCAGTCAACTGGACCATGGCACTAAGTGCCTCATCCAGTCTTTTCTTGAACACCTCCAGACAATTAGTGCATGGCAGGCACCATCCCAGACACCTAGCACTGACCAGGGGACAAAGCTGGTGCTGCTTTAGGTGCTTAGGGTGTAGCAGAAGCCTTGGATTCAGGTCTCAGCAGCTGTTGGCATTTTTCTTTCACCAGACCGGATCCAGAAAAAAGAATCACATTGCCGTTAGTGCCAGAATAGTACTGGTTGTGGGAGCTTTCTCCTCTTAGGAAGCAGCTATAGACACTGTCTTTGCCCTCGCTTTCCTCACTCAGGCATGGGCAGGGCTGACTCGAAGGCAGCAGAGCAGCCTTGAAGGCTTCCAGAGCGGCAGCGGCCAGAGCCTGCCGGCGCCGGGGGTCAGCAGGGCGGTAGCTGGGGGAGCAGGCAAACGCGAGCCTCGAGTGCCACCTAGTGGCCATTAGGCGAACTGCAGACTGCGCGGCTGGGGCCAGCCTCTGCCGAGCTTCCCAGGGCGGGGAGCACGAACGGAGCTCACCTGCGCTCGGGGGAGGCACAGAGCTCTTTTCTCTTTTTCTTTCCCAATTCCAGGCTCTCCCCTACGTGGCTCTTTTAATAGTGATGTTGTTCTTCATCTACGCTGTGATCGGGATGCAGGTAAGCGATGCTCTACTCACCTTCCTCTGTTAGAGTTTTGGGAACTTACAAGGTAACTAGAGCAATACTAGATGGTTGTAGGGGCTTACAACAATGTTTTCATCCAGCAAAGTAAGGTGGCAACTAAACTTGGTTGGGAAACATCTGTTTGCCTATGCACAGCACACTCCTTTAAGAAAAAATAAATACAAATTAAAACTTTACCTATTTAGTGGCAGAATGCAATATGCAAACAGTAAAAGGTCCATGCCTTCCCTCCACACTCTAAGAGCAGCAGTTGCAAAGGAGATTTACTGCCTTGCTCATTGTTTGTGTGGGTTTGTGGCCATACTACACTGAACAAACCCATTTTTTTCTTGTGGCATAAATTCCACTGGGTTGTAGAGGGCAGCTTTTGATTTGCACCCATGAAGGTAAATATAGGATCAGACCCAATGTGCTGAGACTTTGTGTTTGTGCCAGTTCCTCAGGAAGCTGCATCAATACAATATCCTATTCAGTTTGCAAAAGGAGCTTGAAGCCAGCCTGAGCAAGGAAGTGGTATTGCATGCAGCCCAGCGAGGAAAGCCATACAGGCAGCCTGTGACAGGCCCAGCCACCTTCTCTGTGCTGCTCTGTGAACAAAGATTCACCTGCCAAATCAAAGATCTCACTTAAGTCAGCCAGAGGATCACAGATTCACAGGATGTGAGGGGTTGGAAAGGACTTCTGCAGATCTTCCAGTCCAAGCTCCCTGCTAGAGCAGGACCAGAGAATCCAGCGCAGGTCACACAGGAACACATCCAGACAGGGCTGGAAAGGCTCCAGGGAAGGAGATTCCACAACCTCTCTGGGCAGCCTGTGCCAGGGCTCTGGGACCGTTACAGTCAAGAAGTTCTTCCTCATGTTGAGATGAAACTTCCTGTGATGTAGTTTCCATCCATTGCTCCTTGTTCTATACGAGGGCAGAAGTGAGTAGAGGCTGTCCCTGTCCTTACCTTCCTGACCCCCATCCCTCAGCTATTGACAGACATTGCTCAGGTTCCCTCTGAGCCTTCTCTCAGTACAAACCAGCCTCAGGGCTCTAAGCCTCTCCTCATCAGGCAGTGCTCCAGTCCCTTGTCACCCTGTGTTGGACTCTTTCCAGTAGATCCCTGTCCCTCTTGAACTGAGGAGCTCAGGACTGGACACAATGTTCCATCAGTCAGAGATCAGAGCATAGAAAGCCATGGCATAATTGCTTCCAGAGGTCTTCAAACACGACAGACTTCTTGGTTTTACAGTGCCCCCAGAATCTGTAGCAAAATTCATCTGACCTCTGTGACTGTGTTGTAATTGATTTCGTGTTGTTATAAGCACATATTTTTACAGAATCCATCTACCCTCATCCCAGCTGGAAAAAATAAGACTATTCTTTTCTCCAATTATCACAACTTATCTTAATTGCCCCCCAGTAATTACAGCTGTCATTTCATCTGCTAGGCTCACAGTGTTCCCTTGCCAGTTTTGCCTTTAATTCCCAAGTAGCTGAAAGGGCCAAAGTATTACAGGTTTACCAGTGCCATACAGAAAATCATCTGAGAGTGTTACAGTAGTGTTATGAAGTGACACAAAGCATTAAAAATGGCTTCCAAGCACCCAGGGAGTCAGTGCCCCACGATGCTTGGGGCACTGCCAGAGGTAGGTATTTTACTCTCTAGTTTGGTTCCCTTCTCTGTCAGCTAGGTCTCAGTTGGCTATTTAAGCCTTGACTTACATTCAAGCCTCTGTTTAAATCATCTCAGTAGCTTGAAGACCATAGCTCTGGATTACCACATAGCTTCCTTGCCCTGCTGTCTGCCAGTGACAAATCCAACTCTTCTCACTGCCCTCTTTACTGAGAGCCCACGGACCTGTTACCATCACTTGTTGTCCAAGTGGCATCTCAGCTGCTTTGTGTGCTGCTCTCTCACGCCTGCTGACACACAGAGCTCCCTCACGCATAGAGGGACTCGTAGGAAGGAAAGTCCTTCCTCACTCCATTAAGCAGCTGCCTGGAAAGACCTGATGTACCAGCTCTGTTGGAAATACATCTCCCACATGAAGGGGACCTACCACTTGCTCTCAGCTGCTGCCTGGAATTGCAGAGTAACAACATTCAAGCCTCACCACCTAAATGTGCTCTGGTGGGAAAAGCCAAACTGATGCTGATGGATGAAGTTTTTTGTATCACAGCCCAGGAGGCACAGACTGGAGAGGCCATGAGAAGAGCATCTGCCTACAGCTCCTTGTAGGGGCCTAAAGAACAGCACCTGCAGCAGCTGTTGCCAGTGCTCTGTGAGCAAGAGAAGCTGCAGAGTCAAAAGGAGAATCATCCTTCCAGCATGGGAAGCTCCCTTGCCTGCACATGGCTGAAGTGAAAAATGCAGGCTGCCTCGCTCAGACTGTCAGCAGCTGAAGTGTCCTCCTGCACCTCCTCAGTGCAGCTGGGGCTGCTGGCACCCCAGAGGGCTCCCACATCCACGAGGAACCCCTGCAGAGAGCACACAGGGAAAAGACCTTCCCTCTCCTCACAGCATCACAGGATATTAGAGGCTGGAAGGGACCCAAGGAGATCATTGAGTCCAACCTCCCCTGCCAGAGCAGGACAATCCTATCTAACACAGATCACAAAGAAACCATCCAAACAGACATGGAAAGGCTCCAGAGAAGGAGACTCCACAACCTCTCTGGGGAGCCTGTGCCAGTGCTCTGTGACCCTTACAGTAAAGAAGTTTCCCCTTGTGTTGAGGTGGAACCTCCTGTGCTGCAGCTTACACAAGAGGTTCCACCTCAACACAAGGGGCAACTTCTTTCCTCTGGCATGGCCTCCTCACCGTTGTCACTGCCTTTCTCTCGGGGCATTAACTGCTGCTGATGTGATTGAAAAGAAGCTTCATGTTCACTCTGAGCTTCTCCGTTCTTGCTGCTCATTTTGGCCAGCAGATTGCAGCTTTCAGTCCTTGAGATCTCTGTCATGTTGCTATCACTGGGGGAGAAGTAGTCCCGACTGGCTATGCTGTGCAGAGACCTTTCTGCCAGGCAAGGTTCCTCCAGCTCTCGGTCCAGGTGCCTGAACATGCCAAAGCTATGTTCAGACTTCTTCAAGGAAGCCTGAAACCCTCCTGTGCCAAAGACTTCACATCCAGGGGCAGCCCCCCAAAAAGGCTGTGCCTGGAGAGGAGCTGTAAGCCATCCTTGTCTGGGGAAATGTGATTATCATCTTCATGCTGCTGCATTCTGGGGGTGGGGGGGGGGGACTGAACCACCTGCTGATAATAAGTGTGGCTGCTAGAAGGGCAGGCATTTGGACAATCTATGGGTGGACTTGACATTGGTTTGAGGAGACCTAAGGCACTCCACAGAACTAGAATCACAGAATCACAGAAGGTCAGGGGCTGGAAGGCACCTCAGAAGATCATCCAGTCCGAGCCTCCTGCCAGACCAGGATCACCTAGACCACATCACACAGGAACACGTACAAGTGGGTCTTGAATATCTCCAGAGAGGGAGACTCCACAACACCCCCTGGGCAGCCTCTTCCAGTGTTCTGTCATCCTCACCAGGAAAACATTTTTCCTCATGCTTCCATGGAACTTCCTATGGCTCAGCTTCCACCACTGCCCCTTGTGCTGTCATTGGGCATCACCCATCAGAGCCTGGCTCCAGCCTCTTGGCACTCAGCCTTTACATACAGATAACTATGACCTCTCAGGCTCCTCCTCTCCAAGGCCCAGCTCCCTCAGGCTCTCCTCCTAGGGAAGATGTTCCACTCTATCATCTTTGTGGCTCTGCCTGGACTCTTTCAAGCTGAAAGCTGCAGACTGAAGGCTTTGCAGCTGCTTATCTTCTGCTGTCATTTCCTCCTGGTGAAGACAGATAAGGAATGAAGGAAGGAGCCTTTTCTTTGTCCTTGATGTCTCTCAGCTGGACCTCCAGCCCACGTGTGTGTGTGTGTGTGTGTGTGTGTGTGTTAAAACAAGGCCCCACAGCACATACTGACAGCTTACTGCAGGAGGAAGGACGTCTTGCTTTAACAAAAGGTGCCTCTTGTCACCAAATGAGTGCTTCTCCAGTGACAAAGCAACCACAACTGCGAGAGACCTAGAATCATAGAATCATAGAATCAACCAGGTTGGAAGAGACCTCCAACATCATCCAGTCCAACCTAGCACCCAGCCCTAGCCAATCAACCAGACCATGGCACTAAGTGCCTCAGCCAGGCTTTGCTTGAAGACCCCCCAGGGACGGTGCCTCCACCATCACCCTGGGCAGCCCATTCCAATGCCAATCACTCTCTCTGTGAAGAACTTCTTCCTAATATCCAGCCTAGACCTACCCTGGCACAACTTGAGACTGTGTCCCCTTGTTCTATTGCTGGTTGCCTGGGAGAAGAGGCCACCCCCCACCTGGCTACAATGCTCCTTCAGGTAGTTGTAGACAGTAATAAGATCACCCCTGAGCCTCCTCTTCTGCAGGCTAAACAGGCCCAGCTCCCTCAGCCTCTCCTCATAGGATTTGTGCTCCAGGCCCCTCACCAGCTTTGTTGCCCTTCTCTGGACATGTTCCAGTACCTCAACGTCTCTCTTGAATTGAGGAGCCCAGAACTGGACACAGCACTCAAGGTGTGGCCTGAGCAGTGCTGAGTACAGGGGCAGAATAACCTCCCTTGTCCTGCTGGCCACACTGCTCCTGATGCAGGCCAGGATGCCATTGGCTCTCTTGGCCACCTGGGCACACTGCTGCCTCATCTTCAGCTACTATCTATCAGTGCCCCCAGGTCCCTTTCCTCCTGGCTGCTCTCCAGCCACTCTGTCCCCAGCCTGTAGTGCTGCTTGGGGTTGTTGTGGCCAAAGTGCAGAACCCTGCACTTGGCCTTGTTCAATCTCATCCCATTGGCCACTGCCCACCTGCCAAAATGATTTTTTTTTAGGAGAAGAGCAGAACCTGTGAAACATCAGAGCCACGAGGCTCAAGAGGTTTGGGGGTGGGGGTTGCAGAGCTAACCTGAAAAGACCTCTGCTTTCTGCCAGGTGTTTGGTAAAATTGCGCTGAACGACACCACCGAAATCAACCGCAACAACAACTTCCAGACCTTCCCCCAGGCAGTGCTGCTGCTTTTCAGGTAGGTGTCTGACAGCTCTGTGTCGTGTCAGCCCTGCCAGCCTGATTCCTCTGCTCTTGGGCACAGCTGATCTCCTTCTGCCCTGCCATGCTCACGAGGAGTGCAGAAGGTGCTGTCTCTTGGCGGGGGAGCCTGGCAGTTGCGTCAGGTGGGATGAGCATCTGATGCTGCCTGGCACTCAGGCCTGGGGAGGGAGGCAAGCCAGAAGGGTCACCAGTTTTCAGTGCCCTCCAGTTGACTTCCAGCTTATTTTAGCAGGGAGAGGGACATGAACTCCTCACTCATGCTTGCCATGGCCATGCCCAGCTCAGCTTAGTAGATGACCCCACTCCATCTGTGGGCAGGTGGGTCAGGGCCAAGAGGGGTGCCAAAGGGGTGGAGAGTTAGGATGAACTCAACACTCTATCCTCCTTTTCAAGGAGGTTTCCCCATGCAGCCCATAGCCACATCACAGGTCTCAGTAGCTCTGGTTGGTTTGAGCATTGCAGCCCTGCACCAGACTAGCCAAAGGCAGTCAAGATCAAGATGCTGCTGATGGTAACTGTGCTAAAAAGAGCAGCAGGCTGTGGCAGTGCATGCCAAAGCCCAGCCACCAGCCCAGCTCCCTGTCAACTGATGTCAGTGCTAAAATTCCCATTAATGCTCACGGGAGCAGGAACGGGTTGTGAATGTGCCAGTCCCTCTCACGTGGAAGGTCACTGCTGTCTTGCCTTGCCCTTTGCCATGCCCAGGTGTGCCACCGGTGAGGCCTGGCAGGAAATCATGCTGGCATGTCTCCCAGACAAGAAGTGTGACCCAGAGTCAGAGCCAGCCAACTCCACTGAAGTTGATCACTCCTGTGGCAGCAGCTTTGCCGTTTTCTATTTCATCAGCTTCTACATGCTCTGTGCCTTCCTGGTGAGTCCACCCCAGCAGTCAAAACCTGCCCGCTCTCAGACTGAGCCCCTGCCTCTCCAGACGTCAGTGCTGCACCACAGAGGCATCTCAAAGAGGGGAAATCTCCCCACAGGGTCTTTCCCAGCAGTGCCTTTTCAGTGACAACAGCCTTGTGGTCACTGCCTCCCTCCAGTTCTGGGGGATGCTGTGCTTTGTAATCCAAACCCTTTGTGCACGGCAAAGCAGCACTCTTCCCTCCTCCCCCTCAATGAGAAAACCAAATTAGCCTGTTGTGGGCTGTGCTGAGGCTAGCAACGCCTCAGCCACACTTCCTACCTTCCCTCCTACCTTCCTTCTGGCTGCTGAGCAGGTTTTTCCTCCCCTGCCAGCAGCAATGACTGTGAGAATACACATATCCCACTTGCATCTGCTCCCTGTTGGCAGTGCAGCACTGCTCAGAGCGACAGCACATGCTCTGCAGCTGGCATCGCTGCGCAAAACTCTCTCGGTGAGCAGCACCAGCGTGTCACAAGTTTTGGTCTTGGGCCAAAAGAAATGGATTTTCTCTCAGCCCCTCTGCCTCTAGAGCTGGCCTGTTCTGCTGGGCAAAGACAGAGGTAAATAGAAAGCCATCACAGCATGTCTAATCATTCAGCAGACTTGGGCCTCATCTATTTAGTAGGGAAGAGGGAAATGTGACCAGCTAGGGACATCTTGCCTCCACTTAAATGAGGGGACTGGCGTAGGGGGGACAGAGAACCCAGCCCCAGTGGCTTCCTAGTTTTATGGTCCAAATCCAGACCTCAAATGAAGAGCCCAGTAAAGTTACCTGCCTGACCCATCAAGTCATCTCTGTCCTTGTTTGCAGATCATCAATCTTTTTGTAGCTGTTATAATGGATAACTTTGATTACCTGACACGGGACTGGTCCATTCTAGGACCACACCACCTGGATGAGTTTAAAAGGATCTGGGCAGAGTATGACCCTGAAGCCAAGTAAGTAACCTGGCCTGGATATCACAGCTCCTGAGGAGAACAGGGCCAGTATTTCCTGTTCTCTAGGTCCAGTGCAGTAAGTGCCACATTCCTCACACTGGAACACAGAGTGTGGGGGGGGGTGTCTGCAAAAAATCCTCAGCCACCATTGCTGGTGAATCTGTAAGCCAGCAGTGCAAGGATACACACAAAAGATCTCAGCATTTAGGCTGCACTGTTACCTGGAGGGATGTTGCTTGGCTTCCAGTAGGGGTAGATATCAAGAGGGGCAGCAGGAGATCAAGCAAAGGAGGTTAAAGAGTTAGTTTGTTGCTGCATGAGTTTGGGATGTTGAGCTGTGACCCTTCTCTATACAGTAGAGCTGCTGTGCTCAAATCTCTGTTTTGTTTTGTGTTATATAGGCCCACCACAAGCTGTACTTTCACATGGCTGTCTGCAGGGTTATTTGTATCACCAGACTTGCCTGGATGTAAAGTTGACATTCAGTATTATACTCTCTGTTTGACACATGCTTAGGCTTAAAGTGCATTTAGATCCCTGTGGCATTGGTGTGCTGTTGATAATTGTCATTGCAAAGCCCCCCCTCATAAGGCAAAAACTGGGGGAAAAGACCTTGGCATAAACTAAAAGCAGCTCTCTTTAGGAGACATAGTGTCAAGACTAATTTGGGCTCAGGCTCTGCAGTATGTGAGGCCACATCACATTATAAGAGTTGTATGTAAATTGGAGCCTTTCTTTCCAACCAGGGGGACTTCTCAGACAGACTTTTAACATGGATAGGAGATAAGCACAGAATTTTAGCAAATACACTGTTTGTTAACAAAACAGATCACAGGATCACAGGATGTTAGGGGTTGGAAGGGACCCAAGGAGATCATTGAGTCCAACCCCCCTGCCAGAGCAGGGCAATACTAACACAGATCACAGAGGAACACATCCAGGCAGGCCTTGAAAGGCTCCAGAGAAGGAGACCCCAACCTCTCTGGGGAGCCTGTTCCAATGCTGACCCTCACAGTAAAGAAGTTCCCCCTTGTGTTGAGGTGAAACCTCTTTTGCTGCAGCTTACACCCATTGCTCCTTGTCCTATCACGGGGAGATGCTACTGTTTGTGCTTGTCTGAAGGTGAGGGTGCTGTGGCCAAAGCCCTACAACAGACACCCGTTCAGACCAGAGGACATCCTGTTCCTTCCCATCTATAAATGGGAAGGGGTTTTTTTTCCCTTTTCCCTGCCCATGTCCCAGGCTTGAAGCCCCAGCTCTGTCTTAGGTAGCGCTCCTCCCTCCACGGGAGAATTTGTCTCTTGAGATGCCATTTACGGACCTCAGCTGCTGCTCTAGAGGAAGTTCAGCACTTCGATTTACAGCGGCTCCAGTGACAGCCCAAAGCATAAACAATGATCAAAGGAGAGTGCCTTGGGGCTACTTATATGGGAGGGGGAAAAAGGAGTCCCTTTGCACCTCCGTGACTGCTGTGGTCCTGAGAACAAGTAAATAAGCAGCCACAGATTCTGAGCAGGTCAGTGGTAGGTGGAAAACCTCAAATTGTACCTGCACTAAGACTCTGCATCACTGCAAACACTGCAGTCAGCTCTGGCAAGTATAGACTCGCGTGTGACTGGCAGCTGGGGGTCCTGTGCTAGCAGCAGGTGTCTGAGTGCTGGGCAAAGCCTGAGGAGCGATCTGAACGCAGGAGGACTGAGGTAGCAGTGCCTGAGGCTGTGCACGGGCTAGAGCGAGCGGAGACATCCCGGGGGTGCTTCTGGCAGCGCCGCACTCCGCAGGTGCGCAGCAGCTCGTCCCGCGGTAAGGATGCAGCCCTCACTGCGCTTTCTTCTCCAGGGGGCGGATCAAGCACTTGGACGTGGTGACCTTGCTGCGGCGGATCCAGCCCCCGCTGGGCTTCGGGAAGCTGTGTCCTCACCGGGTGGCATGCAAAGTAAGGCACGGCGGCGGCCGGGGGAAGGCCGGGGGGCACGGCAGCTCGGTGGTGGCATTTCCCCCCTAGCCCTGGGCGCCTCCCGGTTCGCTGCCCGCTGGGCGCGGGGTTAGCGCCGGTCCCGGCGGAGCCGGCAGCCGCGGCAGTGATTTGCAGCGAGCCCATAGCCGCCCTGCTTCGCTCCCCGGCTCCCCTGGGCTCTCCGGGGTTGGAGGGGCGGCAGGGAGCGAATTGTCCCCTGGCCAGAGCCGTCCGCGCTCCACCGAGCCTCGCCCTAGCTGCGAGCCAGCGTCCGGCACCTGCACCTCTCCAGCCCCGAGCGCTGCATCAGCCACGCCTGGCTCTGCGGTGTCAAAGGCACCTCCCAAGAGAAGGAAATGAGAGGGGAAGTGAAAACACCTGGAGACTTTCTTTGGTCTAAGCAGTGTACCACAACCCCAGTTATGCTGTTAAAGCAGCATTTAAACACACCAAGGGCAAGGACAGCTTTGCTGTGCAGATGTCACACTCACTTACAGGGCTGTGAGAGCAGCTGTGAAGAAGGACTGTAGCTGGTGAATAAGAACATGTTTATAACCTTTATGCTTCCTTCCCTTGAAGCTCTTCGTCCCCTTATGAGTCCCAGGGTTTGCATGTTACACTTGTTTCTCCTGTCGGAGCACAGTGCCTGTTCGCAGGGATGTGCGGCTGCTGTGGCCTGCTGCTGACACCCTTCAGCCTGCTGCCCAGCAGCTGTTTGTTGTCTCGACCTGGTTCAGTCCACGATTACAGCAGTAGTGATGGGGCAGGGCAGTCTTTTCTCCAGTTTGGTACTGGACCAGGCCTGTTGCCTCAAAGTGTCAGAAGAGAGAGCTCAGACAAAACCAGTCCCAGAAAGGATAAGAGTTCAAGGCAAGTCCCTGGTGTCTCTTACCTCCTGAGACAGAATCTAGTGACTCTGCTACAGCTGTCTCAAATACATATTGCTGCTCTTACTGAAGTTCACCCTGCATCTGAGAAAGTACTCAGCACTCACTCTCTGTCCTACAAGGCTTTGCAGAATTACTGAGGGGCAGACACAGCCTGGTAAAAGGGAGAGGAGGAGTAGCTGGGTAAAGCAGAGCAGCTTTCATGTTCAGCTAATCCTTTTCCTTCAAGCCTGACACCTGAAAGAAAGAATCTGGATCTTTGTTTATAAACATTTACATCAGGCACAGGTTTAGTGCAAGTGAGTTTGCAGGTGCCTTGTGGGGTATGAAGTTTGCTTCTAAGAAGGAAAAAAAAAGGTGCCATTTAAAAGCCACATGGTTTGGGACTGGAACAAATCTCTCTCTGTGGGCAAAAGCCCACTGGCCAGTGAGGAGAACAAAGGTTAGGAAGTGATAACTGTGTTGGAGAAAGAGTATCTAGCGATAGAAGAGAGACCCCCCCACAGCAAACACACCATAGCAGGGACCACTGGTGGACAGGACAAGTGCTTGTGTAATTGTGTAGCTAAACCCACAGGCCGTGGATGATCACATCAGAGGGGTGGCAGGTCTGGAGGGCATCACGAAGACCTAAGGAAGGGCAAGCTTCAGTCCATGTGTTGGCAACATGATTGCTCTCTTCCTCTCGCCCCACAGCGCCTGGTCTCCATGAACATGCCCCTGAACAGCGATGGGACTGTTATGTTCAATGCCACTCTCTTTGCCTTGGTCAGAACAGCGCTGAGGATCAAGACAGAAGGTAAGAAGCTTACTGACCACAGGGGTAGAGAAGCAGCTGAGTGGGCCTCACACCACAGTGTGCTCAGCTGGAATCACAGTATCACAGTATCATCAGGGTTGGAAGAGACCTCACAGATCATCAAGTCCAACCCTTTACCACAGAGCTCAAGGCTAGACCATGGCACCAAGTGCCACGTCCAATCCTGCCTTGAACAGCTCCAGGGACGGCGACTCCACCACCTCCCCGGGCAGCCCATTCCAGTGTCCAATGACTCTCTCAGTGAAGAACTTTCTCCTCACCACAAGCCTAAATCTCCCCTGGTGCAGCCTGAGGCTGTGTCCTCTTGTTCTGGTGCTGGCCACCTGAGAGAAGAGAGCAACCTCCTCCTGGCCACAACCACCCCTCAGGTAGTTGTAGACAGCAATGAGGTCACCCCTGAGCCTCCTCTTCTCCAGGCTAACCAATCCCAGCTCCCTCAGCCTCTCCTCGTAGGGCTGTGCTCAAGGCCTCTCCCCAGCCTCGTCGCCCTTCTCTGGACACGCTCAAGCATCTCAATGTCCTTCCTAAACTGGGGGGCCCAGAACTGAACACAGCACTCAAGGTGTGGTCTAACCAGTGCAGAGTACAGGGGCAGAATGACCTCCCTGCTCCTGCTGGCCACACCATTCCTGATGCAGGCCAGGATGCCACTGGCTCTCTTGGCCACCTGGGCACACTGCTGGCTCATGTTCAGGCAGGTATCAATCAGCACCCCCAGATCCCTTTCTGTCTGGCTGCTCTCCAGCCACTCCGACCCTAGCCTGTATCTCTGCATGGGGTTGTTGTAGCCAAAGTGCAGCACCCTGCACTTGGAGCTATTGAACCCCATCCCATTGGACTCTACCCATCTGTCGATGTCCTTATTGTTATAAACCAATAAGGACATCTTGTGCAAAATGATCCCAGTTACTTATATGCACCATATGGTGCAGAAAGTAATGATCTAGGGAGAGGACAGTGTGGCCACTGGTCTTCAGGCCTAGGGAGGCAAAAGAGCTTGCACTCAAGGGTCTCAACTCACTAAAACTGCTCCTGTGCTTCTATTAGCATGAACTAACATTGCATTGTATTGACAGTGATCTTGTAGGCCTTAAGACAGAGAAGCAAACAAACTGCTAATAGAATAATAGAGTCATAGAATCAAGCAGGTTGGGAGAGACCTCCAAGCTCATTCAGTCCCACCTAGCACCCAGCCCTAGCCAATCAACCAGACCATGGCACTAAGTGCCTCATCCAGGCTTTGATTCAACACCTCCAGGGATGACAACTCCACCACCTCCCTGGGCAGCCCATTCCAATGCCAATCACTCTCTCTGCCAACAACTTCCTCCTAACATCCAGCCTAGACCTCCCCTGCCACAACTTGAGACTGTGTCCCCTTGTTCTGTTGCTGCTTGCCTGGCAGAAGAGACCAACTCCACCTGGTGACAATCTCCCTTCAGGTAGTTGTAGACAGCAATGAGATCACCCCTGAGCTTCTTCCTAACGTCTAATCTGAATCTCCCCACTTCTAGTCTTGCTCCATTCCCCCCCAATGCTGTCACTACCTGACACCCTAAAAAGTTCCTCCCCAGCTTTCTTGTAGCCCTCTTCAGATACTGGAAGGCCACAACAAGGTCTCTTCAGAGCCTTCTCCTCTCCAGTCTGAACAACCCAAATTCTCTCAGCCTGTTTCTAGATGCATCTTTGCCACCAATCATTTGTGTTCCCCACACTGTAGCTTTTCATTAATTGACCTCTGTTCTCTTTGTATTCAACCTTCACTGGATCTCAGCTAAAACTCATAGTGTTAGATGAGATTGGTGCTTTTCAGGACAGAGCAGCAGCACGGTGCTGTTGTTTCAGGCTGCTGCAGACTGTCAGTCAGTAACAGTCACATTCATAGAGCACAAGCCCTATGAGGAGAGGCTGAGGGAGCTGGGATTGGTTAGCCTGGAGAAGAGGAGGCTCAGGGGAGACCTCATTGCTGTCTACAACTACCTGAGGGGAGGTTGTGGCCAGGAGGAGGTTGCTCTCTTCTCTCAGGTGGCCAGTGCCAGAACGAGAGGACACAGCCTCAGGCTGTGCCAGGGGAGATTTAGGCTGGAGGTGAGGAGAAAGTTCTTCCCTGAGAGAGTCATTGGACACTGGAATGGGCTGCCCGGGGAGGTGGTGGAGTCGCCGTCCCTGGAGCTGTTCAAGGCAGGATTGGACGTGGCACTTGGTGCCATGGTCTAGCCTTGAGCTCTGTGGTAAAGGGTTGGACTTGATGATCTGTGAGGTCTCTTCCAACCCTGATGATACTGTGATACTGTGATACCCTGTGATGACTATGCATATTTTTAGGATGAAGACCTCTTGCTGTGAGGGGCCCTCAGCAGTGGTCAGAGCATCTCTTTGCCCCAAAACTTACCACTACTGAAAAAGCAATGCTAAGTTGTCTTCCTCTAAGGTGTGCATGCCAGATATGAAATTGCTACTCTGCTGGGTCTGCTTAATTCCTGCCTCTGATGATTTTCACCCTGCAGGTAACCTGGAGCAAGCCAACGAAGAGCTCAGAGCAATAATTAAGAAAATTTGGAAGCGCACCAGTATGAAGCTGCTGGACCAGGTGGTGCCTCCTGCAGGTGGTGAGTGCAGGATCTTAGCCCACTCTGGATCTCTCTTTTTTCCCCTCCTGGCATATCCTACTGCACCTCATGACCATAAGGCAGAACGTGGGGTACAAGTTTTCTTCTACAAGCTGTTGCCTTTGTTTCATCAGACTGAGGTCTGTTTCTGCCTGCACTAACACAAATGCCATGTCCCTACTGCTGAGAAATCAAGGTGCATAAACATGAGTTAGAAACCTTTATTCCTGGGTCTTATCCCAGTGTCATCACAGGCATTTGTTCCCCTGGATGTTACTTGGTGTCTGCTGAGGGTAAAGGAAGCAAGCAGAACTAAATAGCTCCAGGGACTTTATCTGACTACATACAAGATACTACATACTTACACACAAGTTAAGGATGCAGTCCCATGTTGTAACCTCTTCATATTTAGCAGAACCACCTTTACTGTGGCATATAATTCTTTTTTAACTCATACAGTTGCTTTCTACTATGATAGCTGTCAAAGACTCAGGTACCTGGGGACATTCCTCAGCTGGTCTGAGCTGGTGTAACAGATTGCTGGGGGTTTCTGTGCAGCATCCCTGGCAGGCTGCAGTTACAAGGCTTCTGGCAGCTCTTCTGCTAGGCTTCTTGGGACCCCAAGGTACATGGGCATCCAGTGTGACCTTCACTGATCTTCCAGGTGGCTCCAGGCACTGTAGCACAAAGCAGCACAGTGAGATAACAGCTGCAGCCAGATTCTGGACTTTGCTCAGTGTGCTCTGAAGTCCATAATTTATAAGAGCATGTCCTATAAATTTCCCATTGAGTTTGAAGAAGGGAAGAGAATTACCTGGATTAAAAGTTAGTGCCTGTTTTGGCCAACTGTCAGTTTGCACTGAGCAAGAATACAGTCCTGGCTGCACTTCTGAGGAGAGGTGATCACTTCAGTTCACTCTCACCTATGTTAGGCACAACCAGACAGAGCTTCCATGCAGAGAAGGATCAGATCAGGTCTAGTTTGGAGAAGGGAAGAGGGTTACCTGGATTAAAAGTTAGTGCCTGTTTTAGCCAACTGTGAGTTTGCACCAAGCAAGAATACAGTCCTGGCTGCACTTGTGAGGAGAGGTGATCACTTTGGTTCACTCTCACCTATGTTAGGCACAGCCAGACAGAGTTTCCATGCAAAGAAGGATCAGATGAGGTCTGGTATGGAGAAGAGTTTGGAGAAAGAAATAGGGTTACCTAGGTTAAAAGTTAGTGCCTGTTTTGGCCAACTGTCAGTTTGCACCAAGCAAGAATACAGTCCTGGCTGCACTTCTGAGGAGAGGTGATCACTTCAGTTCACTCTCACCTATGTTAGGCACAACCAGACAGAGTTTCCATGCAAAGAAGGATCAGATCAGGTCTGGTATGGAGAAGAGTTTGAAGAAAGAAATAGGGTTACCTAGGTCAAAAGTTAGTGCCTTGTTTAGCCACCTGTCAGTTTGCACTGAGCAAGAGTACAGTCCTGGCTGCACTTGTGAGGAGAGGTGATCACTTCACTTCACTCTCACCTATGTTAGGCACAACCAGACAGAGTTTCCATGCAGAGAAGGATCAGATCAGGTCTGGTGTGGATAGCCAGGCAGATGCTGTCACCAAGCCTAACCTCTGAGCCTGTGTAACCCCAGGCTGTCACAAGACCGAACAGGAACCTTTGACCTAGACTGGGTCTATCGCAAGAGCCTACACAGTAAACCAGTGCCAGAGACTGCAAAGGTTAGAGGCATTCCAGCACAAACAAGGGACATGCAGAGGTGCAGAGCTATAGGAGGTGCAGAGCTATAGGAGGTGCAGAGCTGTAGGAGGTGCAGAGCTATAGGAGGTGCAGAGCTGTAGGAGGTGCAGAGCTATAGGAGGTGCAGAGCTACAGGGGCTCTCACCCACCAGAGCCAGTCTATCCCAATGCCAGGTGCAGCTCTCATCCTGCCTACTTACAGCGGAGCAGTCCCCTCCTTCAGCCCTTCATCCCTAGGCGCTGTGCCGCGCAGCTGTGCCGCGCAGCTGTGCCAAGGCTCACCTAAGTGAATCCCCCGCTGAAGCCAGCGACCTGGCTGCTTCCTGACTTGACTGTTTGTTGCCATACCCCTTTGCAGACGATGAGGTGACCGTG
Organism: Pogoniulus pusillus; assembly: GCF_015220805.1. Classification (NCBI taxonomy): domain Eukaryota; kingdom Metazoa; phylum Chordata; class Aves; order Piciformes; family Lybiidae; genus Pogoniulus; species Pogoniulus pusillus. Next base: position 22,495,436 of record NC_087278.1, read on the forward strand.
GGGAAGTTCTACGCCACCTTCCTGATTCAGGAGTACTTCCGGAAGTTCAAGAAGCGCAAAGAGCAGGGGCTGGTGGGCAAGGCCTCGCAGCGCAACGCGCTCTCCCTCCAGGTGACACGCGGGCACAGGGCGGGCAGGGATGCTACTCTAGATGCCTTTGGCCTTGCTTCCCCCTCCACCATTCTGGGACCCCTTGAATTACCACCTCGGATAGGTGTAGGTGTGCTGCAGGTCACATTGGACACTGGAATGGGCTGCCCGGGGAGGTGGTGGAGTCGCTGTCCCTGGGGCACTTCAAGGCAAGGTTGGACGTGGCACTTGGTGCCATGGTCTGGCCTTGAGCTCTATGGTAAAGGGTTGGACTTGATGATCTGTGAGGTCTCTGCCAACCCTGATGATACTGTGATACTGTGATCCTTTACCTCGGGAGGTGGAAGGCACAAGTGAGGTATAGCTGCACTTAGTCTGATGGTGTTATTGGAGGTGTGGGCTCCTTTCAGAGAGCTGAAGTGCTGTATCCCCACTTTATCAGTCTGCTGGTACTGCTGGAGGTGTGGGCTCCTTTCAGAGAGCTGAAATGCTGTATCCCCACTTAATCAGTCTGCTGGTACTGCTGGAGGTGTGGACTCCTTTCAGAGAGCTGAAATGCTGTATCCCCACTTAATCAGTCTGCTGGTATTGCTGGAGGTGTGGGCTCCTTTCAGAGAGCTGAAATGCTGTATCCCCACTTAATCAGTCTGCTGGTACTGCTGGAGGTGTGGGCTCCTTTCAGAGAGCTGAAATGCTGTATCCCCACTTAATCAGTCTGCTGGTATTGCTGGAGGTGTGGGCTCCTTTCAGAGAGCTGAAATGCTGTATCCCCACTTAATCAGTCTGCTGGTACTGCTGGAGGTGTGGGCTCCTTTCAGAGAGCTGAAATGCTGTATCCCCACTTAATCAGTCTGCTGGTATTGCTGGAGGTGTGGGCTCCTTTCAGAGAGCTGAAATGCTGTATCCCCACTTTATCAGTCTGCTGGTACTGCTGGAGGTGTGGGCTCCTTTCAGAGAGCTGAAATGCTGTATCCCCACTTAATCAGTCTGCTGGTACTGCTGGAGGTGTGGGCTCCTTTCAGAGAGCTGAAATGCTGTATCCCCACTTAATCAGTCTGCTGGTATTGCTGGAGGTGTGGGCTCCTTTCAGAGAGCTGAAATGCTGTATCCCCACTTAATCAGTCTGCTGGTATTGCTGGAGGTGTGGGCTCCTTTCAGAGAGCTGAAATGCTGTATCCCCACTTAATCAGTCTGCTGGTACTGCTGGAGGTGTGGGCTCCTTTCAGAGAGCTGAAATGCTGTATCCCCACTTAATCAGTCTGCTGGTATTGCTGGAGGTGTGGGCTCCTTTCAGAGAGCTGAAATGCTGTATCCCCACTTTATCAGTGTGCTGGTATTGCTGGAGGTGTGGGATCCTTTCAGAGAGCTGAAATGCTGTATCCCCACTTTGTCAGTGTGCTGGTATTGCTGGAGGTGTGGACTCCTTTCAGAGAGCTGAAGTGCTGTATCCCCACTTTATCAGTGTGCTGGTATTGCTGGAGGTGTGGGCTCCTTTCAGAGAGCTGAAATGCTGTATCCCCACTTTATCAGTGTGCTGGTATTGCTGGAGGTGTGGGCTCCTTTCAGAGAGCTGAAATGCTGTATCCCCACTGCTGGTATTGCTGGAGGTGTGGACTCCTTTCAGAGAGCTGAAGTGCTGTATCCCCACTAAATTTATCAATCTGCTGGTACTGCTGGAGGTGTGGACTCCTTTCAGAGAGCTGGTCTGAAGTGTGCAGCAGACATTTGCTTATTAGCATGTTCATTTGAGCCTTTCCTGAGAGAAGCCACTATAAGGGGGTCAGAGCACACTGCCAGAAGGCAAAATCAGTTAAAAAGCACACCTGGATGCCAAGGCCATGCAACAGATAGGGCAGCAGGTTCTAATATAGGCTGGATGTTAGGAGGAAGTTGTTGGCAGAGAGAGTGATTGGCATTGGAATGGGCTGCCCAGGGAGGTGGTGGAGTCACTGTCCCTGGAGGTGTTGAATCAAAGCCTGGATGAGGCACTTAGTGCCATGGTCTGGTTGATTGGCCAGGGCTGGGTGCTAGGTTGGACTGGATGATGTTGGAGGTCTCTTCCAACCTGGTTGATTCTATGCTTCTATCTGTTCACCACTGTGCTACATGCTCACTGAGGGCTACCACAGTGAAGATTGAGAGAGACCCACTGACTGTACAAGCAGCACCATTTATGCCCTTCAAGGAAGGAAAAAAAGAGGACTCTGCACAGTTCCAAATAATGCTGTGATGCAGGCACAGATACAGACTGATGTCTTGGCATAGATACAGACTGAGGTCTTGGCATACCCACATTTTACCTCCCTGGATGGATTCCCTGGAATGGATTCCAGTCAGTGATAGGTTTGAGGACTGTCCAGGTCCAGATGCCAGCGGTTTAGCTGTTAAATCAACATTTAAGCTGCTGATTAAAAAGAGATTTTTAGAGGCACCAAATACATGGTTTGCTGGAACTGTGGCAGCTTTAGGGCTTCTGGTTGTGGCTCTTAGAACCCAAAATTGAAAGCACGTAGATTTGTTTAGTCAAGCCTGTGAATTTGTGTCTACATCCTGCTGTTACAAAGCCAAGGGGCTAGCAATAAGCATTCCTGGGTTGGATTGTTTCTCCCTCTCTTAGCTGGAGGTGAAAGAACAGAGTTTGCTGGTGTTTTTTCTTGGAGCTGGGGTTGCTCTAGGCAGTGAAAGGGTTGTTGTGCAGTGCTTAGGAAGCAATGGCATTGCTTTTACTTCTCATGTACCCAGTCGGAGATATGAAGCTCTATAGTTTGCTGTTTTGCAGGCTGGTTTGCGCACACTCCATGACATCGGCCCGGAGATCCGAAGGGCCATTTCTGGAGACCTGACTGCTGAAGAAGAACTAGATAAGGCCATGAAAGAAGCTGTTTCTGCTGCCTCTGAAGATGATATCTTCCGGGTAGGTGCTGAACGAGCTTACAAGCTGAGGCTAGACTGGTAGCTGAGCTCAGAGTGCTGCATTCTCTTACGCGCTCTGTGTTTTAGCTGGGTCCTCCTTCTTCTCTAGACCCTACTAGAAAACAAAGTGGTGGACTTAAGGTGCCAAGTCCTGAGATCTTTGCACAGTTTTTAATCCCCTCTTCTTCTCAATAGAAGTTTGCCTTATGAAACCTAAATAAAGTCAGAATGAGAATGGCCAAAGGGTCTGGAGAACACCTGAGTTAAGCCACCTTGCAGCTTCTGCAGAGCAGCAGCCAGATACACTTCAGTGTTTTGTTCACTCCTCCTTTCAGTGGAACAAGTAGCATCCTTACAGAAAGTATGCAAGAACCCAGTGGAGGTCCTGTGGAAGGAGGGTATTTTCTGAGCAACTTACCTAAATCTTCTCTTTCTTATTTCACAGAATCACAGAATTGTCAGGGTTGGAAGGCACCTCAAAGATAACCCAGTTCTGACTCCCCTGCCATGGGCAGGGACGCCTCACACTAGATCAGGTTGCCCAGAGCCATATCCAGCATGGCCTTAAAAAATCCCAGGGATGAAGCTTCCACCACTTCCCTGGACAACCTGTTCAAGTCTCTCACCACCCTTATGATGAAGAACCTTTTCCTAACGTCCAGTCTGAATCTCCCCACTTCCAGTTTTGTTCCATTCCCTCCAGCCCTGTTACTACCCAACACTCTAAAAAGTCCCTCCCCAGCTTTTCTGTAGCCCTCTTCAGATACTGGAAGGCCACACTAAGGTCTCCTCAGAGCCTTTTCCTCTCTAGACTGAACAACCCCAACTCTCTCAGCCTGTCCTCAGAGGAGAGGTGCTCCAGCCCTCTGATCAGCAACATGAACTGATCTTGCAGCGTGACCTGGAAGATGACCTTAGAATAAGGCAATGCAATCAGTCTTAAGTATAATTATCTGGAAATAAGGATATGGAGAGTGAGGTGGCAACATTTGCAGAAGGCACTACTTGAATTAATCAACAGAAGACAGAGGGTAACTTCATAAGGTCTTAATAAAGTTAAGTGAACAGGCAGCATGATTGCAAATCTCATTCCAGGCTGACAAATGCAAGATAATATTGCTACCTGACCCCCTAAAAAGTCCCTTCCCAACTTTTCTTTAGCCCTCTACAGATACTGGAAGGCCACAATAAGGTCTCCTCAGAGCCTTCACTTCTCCAGACTGAACAACCCCAACTGTCCCAGCCTGTGCTCACAGCAGAGGTGCTCCAGCCCTCTGATCATTCCTGGTTTTTTTGTAGTTGCCTCTTCTGGTAACGTTTCCTTTCCTTTGGCATTTTCCTCCTTTCCTTACAGAAACACACTGTCAGTCCCATTCAGCACTCATCATCTAAACAGAACATAACTGGCTCATTAAATCTTCCTCCATTTGTTCCTCCAGGCAATTAATATTTTCTGGTGCTCTTTTCACATTCCCTCTCATGACTAAATGCTACTTCGCATCTGCAGTGTGAAAACCAGAGAGCAGTTACCTCTGCTTGCACCCTGCACAGTCCTGCCCTCCCAAAGCTGGTAGGAGGCAGAGAGATGCCTTTGCCTCACCTATGCATTTGGTCAGTACCCTGAAATGTCTTAGGAAGCTCTGAAATGTCTTAGGAAGCTCTGAACTGTCTTAAGAAGGTGGAGTTTAGAAAGCTCCAGTCTCTGACAGAGACGACCGTGCACTGTTCTCGGAAGGAGAGAGCAGCAGTGCCGTCGTGCATGATTTGGTTCACACTTTCTTTCCTCAGGCTAAGCAGCAAACAGCAGGGCCCTTGCAAGTCTTCTCACTCACAAAGGGACAATCATTCCTGTTTCTCTGACAGAGAGCTGGAGGCTTGTTTGGAAACCACGTCAGCTACTACCAAAGCGATGGCAGGAGCGCGTTCCCCCAGACCTTCACCACTCAGAGACCTCTGCACATCAACAAGTCTGGCAACAACCAGGGAGATACTGAGTCTCCATCTCATGAGAAGCTGGTGGACTCGACCTTCACCCCCAGCAGCTACTCATCTTCAGGCTCCAATGCCAACATCAACAATGCCAACAACACTGCCCTGTGCCGCTTCCCCAGCCCACCCAGCTACCCCAGCACTGTCAGCACAGTGGAGGGCCATGGTACTCCTTTGTCACCCACCATACGTGTGCAGGAGGCTCCTTGGAAACTACCCTCTAAAAGGTAAGCTTCACAGCAAAGCAGAAGCCAGGGGAGCAGGCACAGGAACTTGCATGCAGACACCAAAGCACTGCTGCCTAGCTGGAGTCACCCACCAGACACTGCTCAGCCTGCACTGAGCCTTCTGGTTCTCCGCTTGGGCCAGTGGCCACAGAACAGCAGATACACATCAGCTGTGCACTGCAGAGAAGCAACACTCTTACTGACCAACACACTTGAGTTCTTTGAGCTTTTTAATGAGGAAACCTTTGTAAGAACTGAAAGGAACCTTACTTATCCCTCTGTCACCACAGGGAGGTGTTTTATCAGCTGGTCACTGAAAGAGACTGCAGTTAATCTCTTAGGCTCCCACTAGGGAGCCTTGGGGAAGTTAGTGACTATTCATTCAGCAGAGGTTACCAAGGCATCCTGGGGGGCAGGAGGGGGGCAAGGTTTTCAGAAGTGCAATAAAGAGCAAAACAAAGAAAGTCCCCTTCTCTGGACACCTTTCAGGCTGTCTACACACAGGTGACTAATCCAAAAAGCCAAGTGCCAGGTCCTGCACCTGGGCCACAATCACCCCATGCAATGCTACAAGCTTGGGGAAGCATGGCAGGAATGCTGTGTGGAGGAAAAGGGCCTGGGGGGCTTGACTGACAGGAGGATGAGTATGAGCCAGCAGCACGCCCAGGTGCCCAGGAGAAACAGTGGATAGAAACAGAGTGGCCAGCAGGAGCAGGGAGGTGACTGTGCCTCTGTGCTCAGTGCTGTCGAGTTTGCACCTCGAGTGCTGTGGTCAATACAGGAAGGACATGGAGGGGCTGGAGGAGGGATAGGGAAGGGTGACTGAGCTGGTGAGGGGCTGGAAAGCAAGGCTGTGAGCAGCAGCTGAGGGAGCTGGGGGTGCTTAGTCTACAAATAAGGAGGCTGAGGAGAGACCTCCTTCCTCTCTACAACCGTCTGAAAGGAGACTGCAGAGAAGTAGGCACTGCCCTGTTCTCACATGTCACTGATGACAGAATGAGAGGGAATGGCCTCAAACTGTGCCAGGGGAGGTTGCTGGACAGGAGGAAGGATTTTTTCACAGAAAGGGTTGTGAGGCACTGGCACAGGCTGTCCAGGGAGGTGGTGGAGGTGCCATCCCTGGACATGTTTAAAAGCCATCTAGAGCTGGTGCTTGGGGATGCAGTATAGAGACAGACTTGCTGAAGTGGGCGGAATGGCTGGGCTTGATCTCAGAGCTCCTTTCTGGCCTGGATGGTTCTGTGAGTATAATTTTTACCAAAGGAGGATTTTTTTAACACTTTCTGTATCATCAGGAAGGAGCTAGAGTTATTTTTTGCAGTGCAGAGAGTCATCAGCATGAAAAGTGGATAAGTGCTGCCCCAGCAAAGGACAGAACGGGACAGAAAGAGAGAGGAAATGCAGTGGGTGTAGAGTTGCCCAAGCACAGTCCAGTGGGTTTTCTTCTATTTCGTGCCTTCCTGAGAGAGGCCACAGGAGTTGCACAACATCTGTTCACATCTACCCACCCCCTTGCTGACTTGTGCTGATGTGAGACTGCTAACCTGGCCTTCTTTTCTCTCCTTGCTTCCTTGGGCACCTTCTTTGCACTAGGACGCACTACTACGACAGGCTGGGACGGTAGGTGTTCTCCCTCCTGCTCCCATGCTCCCTGAGTGCCAGACCCATTATTGCTTGTCCCATTGGAAGTCCAAGTCCCCATTCGTTCTGTATATCAGCTCATCTTTTTGGTGTCAGTAGGGCTGAAAAAGTGGTGACCAACACCGTGACAACAGTGTGCCCAGGTGGCCAAGACAGCCAGTGGCATCCTGGCCTGCATCAGGAATGGTGTGGCCAGCAGGAGCAGGGAGGTCATTCTGCCCCTGTACTCTGCACTGCTTAGACCACACCTTGAGTGCTGTGTTCAGTTCTGGGCCCTCCAGTTTAGGAGGGACATTGAGATGCTTGAGTGTGTCCAGAGAAGGGCGACGAGGCTGGGGAGAGGCCTTGAGCACAGCCCTACGAGGAGAGGCTGAGGGAGCTGGGATTGGTTAGCCTGGAGAGGAGGAGGCTCAGGGCAGACCTTATTGCTGTCTACAGCTACCTGAGGGGTGGTTGTGGCCAGGAGGAGGTTGCTCTCTTCTCTCAGGTGGCCAGCACCAGAACAAGAGGACACAGCCTCAAGCTACACCAGGGGAAATTTAGGCTGGAGGTGAGGAGAAAGTTCTTCCCTGAGAGAGTCATTGGACACTGGAATGGGCTGCCCGGGGAGGTGGTGGAGTCGCCGTCCCTGGAGCTGTTCAAGGCAAGGTTGGACGTGGCACTTGGTGCCATGGTCTAGCCTTGAGCTCTGTGGTAAAGGGTTGGACTTGATGATCTGTGAGGTCTCTTCCAACCTTGGTGATACTGTGATACTGTGACATCTCAAGAAACTGCTCCCAGCTGAGGGCTTTTCTGCTCACAGGCAGGTAGTGCCACATGGACTGTTGCTAGCTGAGGTATAGAGTTGGGATTTTTGTAGAGTTTCTAGCTGGGCTCTGAGCAGAGCACAGTGAAGTACCCCCTGGCATAGTCAGACCAAAATCCTGTGTGTTTTTAGCTAAACACAGACTGTAGAATAGGAGGAGCTGCCACATGCTGATTTCTGCCCTCTGCACCTTAGCGGTTTTGCTGGTCTCTCGTCTCAGGAGGGAAGGTCACTCACACCCTATTTTATCCAGTGCAGGTGCACATTTCTCCCAAGGCTTTTTTGCTTAAACCAAATGATAAAATAACATATATTTTCCAGTTCTTAACTGATGAAAAGCCTCTGCCACACTGCTGTCTCCTGCAAATGCTAGCAGCATTTGCTCTGATACCCAACGTGGGCGTCTCAAAGACTGACACTACCTTCAGATTTTACTTTGGTCATCAGAAAACACAAACTCAGAATGAAATGAAATGTGAGGACCAAGCCATGAAACAAGGGGACAAAGAGGTGGCAAGAAAGGAAGTAAATGCTGTCACACTAAAGTGTTTGAACGGTATCACACAGTATCACCAAGGTTGGAAAGAGACCTCACAGATCATCAAGTCCAACCCTTTACCACAGAGCTCAAGGCCAGACCATGGCACCAAGTGCCACGTCCAATCCTGCCTTGAACAGCTCCAGGGACGGCGACTCCACTGAGTTCAGCAGAAGCACTTAGTGATGAGGAAGATGAAAAAGACAGCAAGGAACAAGAGCATGAACAGGAGACAGAGGGAAGAGATGGTGCAGAGTAAGGGATTTGGGAGGCAGAGACCATACAGCGCAGAGCAGAGAGGGTTACTGGTGGTGTCTTGGAGGCCTCTCTGAAATTCATAACCAAAGCTTTTGCAACAGGGGGAAAAAAGCTTTTGTTCCCAAGAACCCATCTCAGATTTTGCTTGGAGCTGAGTGAGGTCAGCTTTGGGAGTGTGCTCAGGGCGAGGTGCAGGTTTATAGAGCGCAGGCAGTCACAAATGGCGAAGCTTTAGAGTCACGTTCGGCATTGATTTAAGAAGCCCTTCCTCTGAAAGAGGACACAGACAAAGGTTGTTGCTTTGTGTTTGTGAACTCTGTAGCTCTGTTCAGCCATTGATTTTTCCATGATAGCTCTTCCACGTGATAACAAACTGAGACAGATGGAGCCTGTCGTTCTTGTCTTTGTAACAGGTTGTCTTTGCCGTCTCCGTATCTTGACTTCTCTCTTTTGCTCATTAGCTCCAGTTCCAGAGACAGCCAGCTGGCAATTGTTTGCCAAGAGGAAGTGTCTCAGGATGAGACTTATGATGAAAATTTGAATGAAGACATTGAGTACTGTAGTGAACCAAGTCTGCTCTCTACCGAAATGTGAGCTTTGCAGCTTTAGTCAAGGTGTTTGGGTGGTTCTTTAACCAAGGGGGAGAGGTGGGAAGAGGTGATTTAAGAATCAAGTAACATGAAATTCCCTTTATGGGCTAAGGGCAGAAGACTTGAGTCAGACAACTCAAATATCAGATTTTTATTTGTTATAATGCAGTTCAGCCCTGAGAAGTAATGTGGGAAAGGATCTCTTTCACCTAGAAGTTTCCTTCTCCTCTGATTGAGGCACCTGGTCCTGCAGAGACACCCACACACACATTCACTTCTATCACCCACATCTCCTCTTAAGAGTGCTCTCTGTCTCATGGTCTCTGGTTACTGCTCCTGAGCCAGTTAAACCTCCAAGCTAGCTTGCTCTTGTTGCATCCCCCTGATAGCATGGTGTTTCTGGCTTCCCTGCTGGGAGAGGGCTTCTTCTGTCCAACACTAGCTGCTTTTCTAGCATCCCTCTGTTCTCTTTTCCAGGCTTTCCTACCAAGATGATGAAAACAGACAACTTACCCCACCAGAGGCCAGCAAAGGAGAAGACAGCCGGCACTCTCCCAAGAAAGGCTTTCTGTGCTCCTCGGCACTAGGTAACCCCCAGCGCCGCGGGCAGGCTGTGCTCTGCTTTCCTCAGCTGGCTCCCCACATGGAATGCCAGCATGCATGGGCACAGGTGTTGCTGCCTGCTGCACTTAGCTGGGGAGCCCAAGGAGTCCAGGCCCTGCATGTGATCCTCACCCTGCACCTGGCTCTCTGCTGGCTCTCTGTCAGCTGGCAGGTGAAGCTGTGGCTGTTTGGATAGTCCGCGGGATCTGTTTGACTAAGCTCACTTGTGAATGAAGGGAGTTTATTAGAGCACTGCAGATACCTCAGTCACCAAGGAGTCACCAAACAGACCAGCCTTGAGCACATGGTGTTCTCTTCTGTGTGTGTTCAGCAAGCAGAAAGCCGAGGTGGTCTCTTTTTTGTGTGTGCTAGGAGGAAAACCGTGGCTTTCAGACTGAGCTAATACAATACAGAGTTGCTTCGTGCTCTGATTGTACCTGGAGCTTTCCAAATGCTTGAGCATGCAGAGTAGATTCAGGTGAAATTCATGAATCACAAGGCTTTATGAAAGTATCAGAACCAATGGGAGAGCTTGGAAGCAAATAAGCTCTTTTCAGAAGAACATTTTTCAGCCTTTTCCCTGAGCACTGCTTTGGAGAAAAAAGGAACATTTGGAGGAGAAACTAAAAGAGAATCCTATAAAATATATCCTTACAAAATCAAAATGACAGACTAAGGAATGCAATGTTTATAGGGAGGCTACTAAGTCTTCACTGCAACTCTTCAGGCTGTTAGCACAGTTGAGTATTTTAAAAGCATTTACTTTATTTCAAAGTCGAATAGATTAGCCAAGGACAGTTCCTCTGTAGGACCAAGTTTGCAGACAGTCATCATAGAATCATGGAATCAGTCAGGGTTGGAAGAGGCCACAAGGATCAGCTAGTTCCAACCCCCCTGCCATAGGCAGGGACACCCTACCCTAGAGCAGGCTGCACACAGCCTCATCCAGCCTGGCCTTAAACACCTCCAGCCATGGGGCCTCAACCACCTCCCTGGGCAACCCATTCCAGCCTCTCACCACTCTCATGCTCAACAACTTCCTCCTCACAGCCACTCTGAATCTCCCCGCCTCCAGCTTTGCTCCATTCCCCCCAGTCCTGTCACTCCCTGAGAGCCTCAAAAGTCCCTCCTCAGCTTTTTTGTAGCCCCCTTCAGATCCTGGAAGGCCACAAGAATTTCACCTGGGAGCCTCCTCTTCTCCAGATTGAACAGCCCCAACTCTTTCAGTCTCTCCTCACAGCAGAGCTGCTGCAGCCCTCTGAGCATCCTCATGGCCCTTCTCTGGACATGTTCCAGCATCTCCATATCATCTTTGTAATAGGAGCTCCAGAACTGGATGCAGTCCTTGATATGATTCTTTAAACTACATTCTAGTGAATATTTCTAGAGCAATATCATATCAGTTGCATTTGTTTCTTGCTCTAGAAAGAGAAAATACTTTTTATCTGCATTGTGTCATTCATTCTCTGGGTTATAACATGTTTCCTCCAACTGCTGAGAAGGTCTTTTCTCAACAGATCAGTGTTATAGGCACTTAACTATTTGGGGAATTCTGATTTTCTTCCCTTCTTTAGAAAAATGTCAACAGCACCAAGAAGTCCCCAAACATTTTTAAGTGTGCCACACATCTCTCTCTCTTTGCTCCTGGGTTTATTTGCAGTCCTCCAGCAGTAGCGCCAGGGCACTTGTTCATAAACGTGGCCTGCATTACTTTTAAATCCCTGCATCTCCTCCTATTCACAGAAACCAAGTTTGATTTTATAGCAAGGGAACAATGTGATAGTTTCAGTAGTTGCCCCTAAAATCTCTTTATTTCCCCAAGGAGGAAAAAAAATCCCTTCTTTCCACGTTTTGAGAGTGCTTCATGCCTGTATGAGCAGCCTTCCATTCACCAGTGAATTCAACCTTTGATTGATTCACTTCCACTTGACCTTGCTATAGACACAGCCTCATAAACTGTGGTATGTCTGGCAGCTAAGAGGCACAGATCACATGCAAGCAGGAGGCCAATGTCACCTGAGCCACCTGACATCCCCTCCTCCATGCTGTGTATAGCCAGACGCAGCTGTCCCAGGGCCTCAGCTGCCATCATCAGTCCTACTGAGGGCTTTACCTAAAGCAGAGAGCTCTGAGAACACTTTCACTGCTTAGGAGGGATATCAGCTACACAATAGCTATTAGGACAGTGTTTTAAAGGAGGAAGAATAAAAATCATCCTCCAGAATGCTAGCTTGCAGCCTGCTTGGAAGTTAGTGCTGGTCAGTCCATGATGCTTGACTGCCTTTTGTGAATAGCTGTGCTTTGAAAAGGCGAGGAGATGAGGAGAAGTGGGCAGAGCTTAAAACATGGGTGTCTGCTGCATGTCCAGGGAAAGAAACTGAAAACACACTGCCTGCCACGTGTGCCAAGTGATGGACACAGCTGTGTGTGATTGCTGTTGCAGGTCGAAGAGCATCTTTTCACTTAGAGTGTCTGAAAAGACAGAAGAACCAGGGTGGAGATGTCTCGCAGAAGACAGTTCTGCCTTTGCATCTGGTACACCATCAGGTAAGCATTCACAACCACAAAGTTCCCAGCAATGAAGCTCAGTCCCTACCATCTGCAGTGCCTCCCCAGTTTTACAGTATCAACAGTGGAAGAGACCTCGTAGATCATCAAGTCCAACCCTTTACCACAGAGCTCAAGGCCAGACCATGGCACCAAGTGCCACGTCCAATCCTGCCTTGAACAGCTCCAGGGACGGCGACTCCACCACCTCCCCGGGCAGCCCACTCCAGTGTCCAATGACTCTCTCAGGGAAGAACTTTCTCCTCACCTCCAGCCTAAATCTCCCCTGGCACAGCTTGAGGCTGTGTCCTCTTGTTCTGGTGCTGGCCACCTGAGAGAAGAGAGCAACCTCCTCCTGGCCACAACCACCCCTCAGGTAGTTGTAGACAGCAATAAGGTCACCCCTGAGCCTCCTCTTCTCCAGGCTAACCAATCCCAGCTCCCTCAGCCTCTCCTCGTAGGGCTGTGCTCAAGGCCTCTCCCCAGCCTCGTCGCCCTTCTCTGGACACGCTCAAGCATCTCAATGTCCCTCCTAAACTGGGGGGCCCAGAACTGAACACAGTCCTCAAGGTGTGCTCTAACCAGTGCAGAGTACAGGGGCAGAATGACCTCCCTGCTCCTGCTGGCCACACCATTCCTGATGCAGGCCAGGATGCCACTGGCTCTCTTGGCCACCTGGGCACACTGCTGGCTCATGTTCAGGCAGGTATCAATCAGCACCCCCAGATCCCTCTCTGTCTGGCTGCTCTCCAGCCACTCCGACCCCAGCCTGTATCTCTGCATGGGGTTGTTGTAGCCAAAGTGCAGCACCCTGCACTTGGAGCTATTGAACCCCATCCCATTGGACTCTGCCCATCTGTGCAGGTGGTCAAGGTCCTGCTGCAGAGCCCTTCTGCCCTCCAACTCAATCACATCTGCCCCCAGCTTAGTGTCATCTGCAAACTTGCTGATGACTGACTCCATGCCCTCATCCAGATCATCTATGAAGATGTTAAAGAGGATGGGGCCCAGCACTGATCCCTGAGGCTGAAACTCACAGTGCCTGAGAGCTGCTTTTGACTTCCTTAGAGTCTTACGTTTTGGATAAAAGTCCTTCCTGCAAGCAGCCTGGAGACCTGGTGCAGTTGTCCACTCTCTCCTTGGAGTCTGGGCAGTTTAAGGGGTTTGGGCCTTTTCCACTGAAGAGAAGACTTAGAGGGGATCTAACAAATGTTTATAAATAGCTGAGGGCTGGGGGTCAAGAGGGAGGGGACAGCCTCTGTTCATTGCACCCTACAGCACAAGAAGAGGAACATGAGGAAGAACTTCTTGACTGGAAGGGTCTCAGAGCACTGGCACAGGCTGCCCAGAGAGGTTGTGCAGTCTCCTTCTGTGGAGCCTTTCCAGCCCTGTCTGGATGTGTTCCTGTGCAATCTGTGCTAGATTCCCTGGTCCTGCTCTGGCAGGGGGGTTGTACTCAAAGAGCTCCAGAAGCCCCTTCCAACCCCTAACATCCTGTGAGCCTGTGATCTGCTGAGGCCATCAGAGCCTGCAGGTCATGACTTATGCAGGTGAATTTTAAGGGACTTCTTCCTTACTGCAGTTCACAAGAGACTGGCATCTAACTGCTGAGAAAATCTTGGTGAACCTTGGAGGTGACCAATGATTAATTCTTTTACAATTGTAGAATCACAGAGTGGGCTGGGTTGGAAGGGACCTCCAAAGCTCATCCAGTCCAACCCCTCTGCACTCAGCAGGGACATCCTCAACTGGAGCAGGTTGCCCACAGCCCTGTCCAGCCTCACCTTCAGTATCTTCAGGGATGGGCCCCAACCACCTCCCTGGGTAACCTGTTCCAGTGTTCACTACCCTCATGGTGCAGATCCTGCTCCTAATATCCAATCTCAGTCTACTCTGCTCTAGTCTGAAGCCATTGTCCTCGTCCTGTCCCTGCAGGCCTTTGCAAACAGTCTCTCTGCAGCCTTGGAATCATAGAATCAACCAGGTTGGTAGAGACCTTCGAGCTCATTCAGTCCAACCTATCACCCAGCCCTGTCCAATCAACTAAACTATGGCACTCAGTGCCTCATCCAGGCTTTTCTTGAACACCTCCAGGGATGGTGACTCCACCACCTCCCTAGGCAGCCCATTCCAATGCCAATCACTCTCTCAATCACTCTCTCAAATCACTCTCTCCTTCTGTGGCCCCCTTCAGTTACTGGCAGGCTACTCTTAGGTCTGCCTAGCACCTTCTCTTCTCCAAACTGAACACCCCCAGCTCCCTCATCCTGTCCTTATAGCAGAGCTGCTCCAACCCCCTGATCATTTTTGTGGCACTCCTATTGACCTGGGTTGGAAGGGACTTCTATAGCTCATCCAGTCCAACCCCCTCTGCACACAACAGGGACATCCTCAACTAGAGCAGGTTGTCCACATCCCTGTCCAGCCTCACTTTCAATATCTTCAGGGATGGGCCCCAACCACCTCCCTGGGCAACCTGTTCCAGTGTTCCATCACCCTGATGGTGCAGAACTTGTTCCTAACATCCAATCTCAATCTGCTCTGCTATAGTCTGAAGCCATTTTCCTTGCCCTGTCCCTGCAGGCCTCTGCAGTCTCTTGTAGCCCCCCTCAGGTACTGGCAGGCTGCTATTAGGTCTCTTCAGAACCTCCTTTTCTCCAATCTGAACAACCTCCATGTTCTTCTGTCACTGAAATGATGAGCACAGCATGGTTAGCAGTTCCTAAAGATTTCAGTGGATTGAGCTTCACTTAACTTTGGTTATCTTCAAGTCAGCTTTCTAGTTTAAGACCGGTCAGTTTAGTCCCACTGTTGTCAACAGAGGGAAAGTGCATCTACAAAAGACAGGTACAAGTCTCATATTCTGGGTAGCACTATCAGGGAGGTATTGACAAGGGGGAGGAGGGTTGCTGGTGTGTTTCTCCACAGTTAGTTTAGACTGAACATGCAACCTGCAGATAGCTGAAGCTGAAGCAAAGCTAACCACAGCCCGACCAAGAGAATTCCTCACAACTCACCCACCTGCTCTTGTGTTTTCTGTACATGTGTACTGTGCCAGCAGTGTGCCCAGGTGGCCAAGAGAGCCAATGGCATCCTGGCCTGCATCAAGAACAGTGTGGCCAGTAGGACAAGGGAGGTTATTCTTCCCCTGTACTCAGCACTGCTCAGGCCACACCTTGAGTGCTGTGTCCAGTTCTGGGCCCCTCAATTCAAGAGAGATGTTGAGGTGCTGGAAGGTGTCCAGAGAAGGGTGACAAAGCTGGTGAGGGGCCTGGAACACAAACCCTATGAGGAGAGGTTGAGGGAGCTGGGGTTGTTTAGCCTAGAGAGGAGGAGGCTCAGGGGTGACCTCATTGCTGTCTACAACTACCTGAAGAGACATTGTATCCAGGTGGGGGTTGGCCTCTTCTCCCAGGCAGGCATCAAGAGAAGAAGGGGACACAGTCTCAAGTTGTGCCGGGGTAGGTCTAGGCTGGATGTTCTGAGGAAGTTGTTGGCAGAGAGAGTGATTGGCATTGGAATGGGCTGCCCAGGGAGGTGGTGGAGGCACCGTCCCTGGAGGTGTTGAAGAAAAGCCTGGCTGAGGCACTTGGTGCCATGGTCTGGTTGACTGGATAGGGCTGGGTGCTAGGTTGGACTAGATGATCTTGGAGGTCTCTTCCAACCTGGTTGATTCTATGATTCTATGTGTTTGTTTGCTGATACTAGGCAGCAGTGAGATGAGTTTATGACCGATGGCATTGCGTCAGAGCAAGGCTACAGTCACCATGAATAAGGCTTCAGACCAGCCCTGTGCAACAAGGGGATTCTTGAGAAATGTGCTCTAAAAGGGGACTGGATGACTCAGAGGGAGGCTGTGGATGTAAATACAGGAAGAACTTGATGACTGGAAGGAGGTGTTGATCCTCCCACCAACAGCAGATGCCTTAAAATCCAGTAGTGGATTTAGGGTTACTGCCAACTGCAGCCACATCTAAACTCCACATCTGGTATCCGCTCGGTTTCCACAGCAGAGAGGGAAAACACAGCAACTGGCAGGCAAAGCTTAGTGCCCCAGGGAGATCGCCTGCTGCCTCAGCCGCTGGAGAAGAGGGGCTGCTGCCGAGGAGGGGCTGCTTCTGGCAAGGCTGTGGGGTGCAGGGCTGCATCCCTCCTGTCAGTGCGACGGCTCCAAGACTGTGGAAGTGCAGTTGTGAAAGTTTGCAGCCTGTCGCTTGGCGCTAGCACAGGATACACCAGTTAAAGGAGGGCTTGCAAAATGGGTTGTGATGGTTTGGGCTCTTACCCGCCCCCCCACACTTTGTATTTGCCCCAGCTAACTCAGACGGACCCTGGGAATATAGATGAAGCAATTTATTTACAGCTAGCAGAATTTACAAGCAGCTATTTACACTATATACAGTTATATACAATTATATACAGAAATATGCAAAGGATAAACAATACAAATGCACAACTCCCCTCCCAGAAACCTGAGTCCCCAGGAGGGGCTTTCAAACTACCCCAACACCTCCCCCGGCCCCTCTCAACCTTACCCCAGTTCTCAGGAAGAAGAGAGGTGCGGCCAAGAGGTTAGGGAGCAAGGTTAGTAGGAGCAGGGTTAATGAGATGTGACCAGGTCTGAAGGCAAAGGCAGAAGAAAAAAAAAATGGAGAAAGTTTACTTCTTCTTCCCAGAGCTCTCAGCGAGACTGTGAGAGAAGTTGACATCAATTGTTTTTCATTTCACTGCCTGTTATCAAGTTCTTTTACCAAAACATTCCAGCTTGCTTCTAACTAGCACATGGGTTCACAGGGAGCATCATAGAATCATAGAATCAATGAGGTTGGAAGAGACCTGCAAGATCCTGAGAGAGTCATTGGACACTGGAATGGGCTGCCCGGGGAGGTGGTGGAGTCGCCGTCCCTGGAGCTGTTCAAGGCAGGACTGGACGTGGCACTTGGTGCCATGGTCTAGCCTTGAGCTCTGTGGTAAAGGGTTGGACTTGCTGATCTGTGAGGTCTCATCCAACCCTGATGATACTGTGATACTGTGATACTGTGTGATCATCCAGTCCAACCTATCCCTCAGCCCTATCCAATCAACTAGACCATAGACCCAGGAGCTGGCAGCTGTTTAAACAAACCTTGAGACCCTCCAGGCCTTTCTTGGGTAGCTTTTCCAGAACCTCCATGTTCCAGCCCTGCGACCTCTCGCTCACCTTGCTCCTTCTCTGTCCACAGGCATTAGCGGTGGCAGGCCTGAGTCCACTGCTGCAGCGAAGCCATTCCCCCACCATGTTCTCTCGGCTGTGCGCTACGCCTCCCGCTACACCCTGCAACCGTGGCTGGCCGCAGCAGACCATCCCAACTCTGCGCCTCGAAGGGGCAGAGTCCAGCGAGAAGCTCAACAGCAGCTTCCCATCGGTGCACTGCAGCTCTCAGTACCCTGCCAACACTGGCTGCAGCAGCCCCAGGAGAGCCAGGCCAGTCTCCCTCACCGTCCCCAGCCAGACCGCCGGGAGCAGCAGGCAGTTTCACGGCAGCGCTAGCAGCCTGGTTGAAGCGGTAAGACTGCAGAGTCGCGAAGGGCACGAGCAGTGTCAACTGGAAATGTGGCCCTGGGAAGAGCAGGGCGGCAGATACCTGTGGCTGCTCACAATGCCAAGAGTAGAAGAGCCCAGCTCCAGCCTGGGTTTAGCAGCATGAATGGGAGGAGGAGTGCTGGGGAAAAGGCAAGCAGGTGGCCAAGAGAGCCAATGGCATCCTGGCCTGTATCAGGAGCAGTGTGGCCAGCAGGACAAGGGAGGTTATTCTGCCCCTGTACTCAACACTGGTCAGGCCACACCTTGAGTGCTGTGTCCAGTTCTGGGCCCCTCAATTCAAGAGATGCTGGAACATGTCCAGAGAAGGGCAACAAAGCTGGTGAGGGGCCTGGAACACAGACCCTATGAGGAGAGGCTGAGGGAGCTGGGGGTGTGCAGCCTGCAGAAGAGGAGGCTCAGGGCAGACCTCATTGCTGTCTACAACTACCTGAAGGGAGGCTGTAGCCAGGTGGAGGATGGCCTCTTCTGCCAGGCAACCAGCAACAGAACAAGGGGACACAGTCTCAAGTTGTGCCAGGGGAGGTCTAGGCTGGATGTTAGGAGGAAGTTGTTGTCAGAGAGAGTGATTGGCATTGGAATGGGCTGCCCAGGGAGGTGGTGGAGGCACTGTGCCTGGAGGTGTTCAAGAAAAGCCTGGATGAGGCACTTAGTGCTATGGTCTGGTTGATTGGATAGGGCTGGGTGCTAGGTTGGGCTGGATGATCTTGGAAGTCTCTTCCAACCTGCTTGATTCTATGATTCTATGATTCAACGAAGGGCTGTGCTGGAGTGCGACTGGGTTGATGCTGCAGAGTACTAACATCTTTCTCTGTCTCTGGTTCCCTACCTGCTTTTGAAGGTCTTGATTTCGGAAGGACTGATGCAGTTTGCTCAAGATCCAAAGTTCATTGAGGTCACAACCCAGGAGCTCGCAGACGCCTGTGACATGACGATAGAAGAGATGGAAAGTGCAGCAGACAACATTCTCAATGGTAACAGCAAGCAGAGCCCCAATGGCAACCTCTTGCCTTTTGCTAACTGCAGGGACCCAGGGCAGGACAGTGCAGGAGAGGAAGAGGAAGAGGTGCAGAACCCGGATTGTAGAAAAAGTCAGGAGGAGCTCAAGGACAGCAGGATTTATATCAGCAGCCTGTAGTTGGCAGGGCTGGAAGCGATGCTGGTTTTTTATTTGTTTCAATGTTCCTAATGGGTTTGTTTCAGAAGTGCCTCACTGTTCTCGTGACCTGGAGTAACCGGAACAGCGTTCTTCATTCATTTCTGTTGGGACGAGTCGCAGAGTTGGGTGGTGTAAGAAAGCTTTTCAGGAGCGGATATAACCCCAGCGTGTGTCCGTGAAGGAAGAGTGAGGAGGAGGAGTGAGGAGGAGAGCCAGCTCCCTCTTTTTTTCCAGTCCCTGCACAAGGAACGATGACTGCCTCCCAAACGCGAAGGGAAGCCTCAGCTTCCTGTGGATGGCCCTAGCCAAAAGGACCCTGCATCAAACGGGTGTCTTTCAACTTTGCTTGTAAAAACCATTTTGCACATATTCTGTATGAGCCTCACCGTCTCCATAAAGCCAAGGCCCTTTGTTTCAGAAGGAGAGGAGGACTTCTTCTGCTGTGGATTCCCGTACCGCAAAGAGGAGGAGGAGGAAGCAGAAGAAGCCCAAGGGGCAGCGCTGCCCAACCCTGCCAAGACTCCCAGGCAGCGGCCTTTGCCAACCAGCCCAAGCTCAGGCCAGCCGCTTCTGCCGACCAATGAGAGCTCAAGCAGTCACTTGCCAGCCAATCCGAGTTCAGGCAGTCTCCTGCCAACCAATCAGAGCTCAGACAGCCAGCTGTGCCAGCCAGCGGGCGAGCGGGGAGCAGGCTCTGTGGTGGGGCTGAGCCAAGTTGCCCCTCGCTTTGCCGAGGTGGTGGTGGGCTTGTGTAGATCTCTCCTTGTTTTGCAGTCTGACGTTCTCTCGACAGCATGTTGCCGGTTTTATTTTGACTGTTTTATTCTGATTCTGATCATTATTGTTATTATTTTCTTTCCCCGGAGGGAGAAGGGAGCGTTTACAACGTTTTGTAACCACCTACCTTTTTTTTGTGTCGGTTTCTTTCACACCTTTGCAAACCTTCAGTCAGTTTGATCATGCTGTATTATTTAAACTTGGTGGTGGTGGAGGGTGTTGGTTGGTTGGTTTGGGGCTGTTTTTCTGCCCCCCACCCCACCTCTTCTCCACGGCAATTGGGTAGAGTGTGATGGTAGAGGAGATTTACCAACCATTATGTACACCCAGAGTTTGTAATTTCATTTGCTAGCGACCGAAACCTCCTTTTTTTGTTGTTGTTGTTTTATAATTTAAAAGATAGTAGGGCGATGCACTTGATATTGTCTTGCACATCTGAGTGACTGTTTTGGGGTTCTTTTTAGTGCTAAGTGGGAGCGAGTGTGCGTTGGGGGGGGAGGGGAGGGGATGCGTGTCCGCTGAGTACCCGCAGTTCTCCACATCCTGACTGGAGCTGCAGGAGCGAGGTAGGGGGTGGGGGGGGGGAGCCGTTCGAACTGCAAAACCAAACCACTTTCTCTGCTTTGGAAAAGGGGAATCAGTAACTCTTTGCATTTCTTTTTTTTTCCCGTTCCACAAGATATGCAAAAACAATGCAATAATATTCTTTTTTTTTTTTCCAAGTTGTGTCGGCATTAAAACTGTACAGAAATAACGGAGAGGGGGGGTGGGGGAGGGGAGGGGGGGAGGGGAAACCAAAAGCAAACAAACGAACAACCAGAAGGCTTCAGTATATTCCTTGTGATGGTTCTTTTTTTTCTTGCATTGAGGATGTTTCTGTTGAAGAAACCGTTATTATACTTGAATTCAGGTCAGTTTCAGTATTTTTGAACTATTTTTTTAACCAAAAAAAAAAAAAAAAGAAGAAAAAAAAATGAATTGCAAATTGTGCCAAGCAAAGATGATGAATTAAGTTTGTTTAAAAAAAAGGAAGAAAAAGAGAAAGAAAAAAAAAATAAAAAGAAGAAAAAAAAAGAGAAAGGAAAAAAATAAAAAGAAGGAAAAAAGAGAAAGAAAAAAAAATAAAAAGAAAAAAGGGGAAAAAAGAAAAAAATAAATAAAAAAAAGAAAAAAGAGAAAATAAAAAGAAAAAAAAAGGAAGGAGGGAGGGGGAAAAGGGAAGGGGCAAAAAGCAAACTCACAAACAATAATTTCTTGTATATTTTGCTGCATGTCGAGTGAATCATTTCGTATTTGGAATGTGCCAAGCTTTACCTTTGAACTTTTAAGTGCTTTTCTAGGTGTGGTTGGGGAAAGGGATGCTAATTAATTTTTTTTGGTGGTGGTGGTGGTGGTTTGGGTTTTTCTTCCCCTCCCCTCCCCTTGTTTTTTAAGTTGTACAATGAAGAGGTGTACCAGGTGTAAGTAGCTATTCTGCGATCCACTGACAGGTTGAGCGTTACTGGTTTTGCATATCTTGTGTTCATTTTCCTTCTCCCTCTCTCCCTTTGAAACGTGCACAATGACTTTGTTGGTAGAGAATCTTTTCTTCCCAGGTTGTGGGACATTTGTTCTCTTTTCTTTTGCTCAGTTTCTCTATAGGTCTCAACCCACTCAAGGGTGACAAGACCTCTATGCCCATTTGGCAGATCCATCCGAGATATTCAGCTGGCACCAGCAATTCAAAGAGTGTTGGGGGGGGGGGGAGGCAAAAAGAATCTGCTTTCGAGTTGCTTCTATCAAATAGCTAACTCTAAACAATTATAGCAGGATTCTAGGATGAGCAAATGCAAGAGCAGGTTCAGAGCAGGTCCACAAAAATGATCAGTGGCTTGGAGTGCTTCTGCTCAAAGGCAGACTGAGGGAGCTGGGCTTGTTCAGCCTGGAAAAGAGGAGGCTCTGAGGAGACCTAATAGCGACCTGCTAGTGCCTGGAGGGAGCTACAAGAAGGCTGCAGAGAGACTGTTTGCAAAGGGCTGCAGGGACAGGATGAGGGCAATGGCTTCAGCCTAGAGCAGAATAGATTTAGATTGGATGTTAGGAACAAGTTCTACACCAGCAGGGTAGTAGAACACTGGAACAGGTTGCCCAGGGAGGTGGTTGGGGCCCATCCCTGAAGATATTGAAGGTGAGGCTGGACAACCTGCTCTAGTTGAGGATGTCCCTGCTGAGTGCAGAGGGGTTGGACTGGATGAGCTTTGGAGGTCCCTTCCAACCCAGATCAGTCTATGGTTCTATCATTCTAAGAGGCAGCATCATTAGCAAAGTAAAGTTGTCTGACTCTGGTCTGGATTCAAAGCAGAAGGTAAGTAAGGGAGAGAGGTCTGGGTCGTTCCTTAGGAGAATTACTGCAGTCTGGTCAAGATGCAGATGTTAAGTGACTTCTTTATGTTCCTATGCATACTCTCATCCCTCTTCCCAGCCCTTGGTGGGTGAAATTCTAAGTCACAAAACATCTGATGGCACAGCATGTCCCAGTCATGTTTCCCTGTTAGTGAACTTGAACCTCTCCTGGCTTTACTCACACCAGTAGTTGACCCTAAGCCATGAGAGAGGCTGAAAAACCAAGCAGATGGTGTTAGATTTTATGCAGCTGATTTTTGTCTAGACAGATGCTGGATTTTTTTTTCCCTCCCTCCTCAAGAGGGTTCACAAAACCTGCAGATGAATGCTGAGCTAGGAGGTGTAATCTGACTCAGAGCTAAACTTCCATTCAAATCTTGATCTTCTGCAGATGTCTGAGGATATCATTTATTGCATATGTTGATTACATTATCTTTGCAATGCCCTTGGTTTTCTTCTTGACTCTCTGGGCCATAATGCAGAAACAGCAAAGGGTATTTTTGACAGCACATTTTTTTCACTGTCATTTTGAACCAGCTCAAGATAGCCTGAAAAAAAGCCCACATTTTTTTAAGCTAGAGAAATCTGAACCCATTTATGCAACCATCTGGCATCAAAGTCCTAATTCAGGACTTCCCTGGAAAAAGTCAGCAGCTGATGTCACTTAGTCTCTTCTTTCCACCCCTTGTGTGTGCATCAAGATAGGCACACAGGCCTGTCTCCCTTGAGAGCTTGCTTGCTAGTGCTGCTGTGCTCCGAGGCTGCTTCAAGGGAAACAGTGCTGTGTCTGCCTCTTTTGGAACGAGACAGCAGTGTCAGGGCTCCCCATCTTATTTTCTTCCACTAGGAAGCCCATCTGAGCCTGCCAGTCAGAGACAGAGGTGTTCTCTGCTGCTGAGAAACAAAGTACTGGTCCGAGTTAGCCATGGCAATGGGCATTTAGGATGCTTGACAGCCATCGTCTAGGGTTTTCCTTGATGGGAAGGGAAACGCTGGAAAGGTTCATGCCCTGCAGGTTCCCAGGGTAAGCTGCAGTGCCCTGAGGGCTCAGAGCATAGCATGGCATGGGAAAACCCCACCTCTGCTGGAAATGCTCTTGGCTCCCGCAGAGCAGAACATGGATGACTTCTGTGGCTGGAAGAATGAATGTTAGAAGTAGCAATAGCTGGTGCCAGCTGTGCAAATTTCTCTTTCTGGGGAGGGCAGCATTTTATTTATTGCTTTTCATTTGAGGTACTTCCAACGTGCACGTTGTGACAGGCCTGAGCAAAGAGCTACTGCCTCCTTTGGGTGAGGGGGAGCCTGGGGAAAGGTGGGGGGGCAGGTTTAGTTCCTGGGGTGTCCTTCTTTCCTGCGTGGAAGTGGATGGAGTGTGCAATCACTGTGCTGTGGGTGGAAGCTTGGAAGGAACTGATGGCTGAGGAGCGGCATGGAAGGAAAGAATGAGGAAAACCATTTGCTGTTTGCCACTGGGCGACTTTGACCTGTAAGAGTACACTAGAGACGAAAGACATTTCTTATAAAACAACAAACCTCCTCCCTGTATCACTCCTGCTCATTATTCCAGGCAGTACTGGGCCAGCCACACCAGGTGCATTTCTTTTTCTCCTTCCTTATTTCTGTGTGGCTGAGGCGATGGGGAAGAAAGTGGAACTCATGATCCGGAGCTGGAGTTCGGTTATCCACAGACCTTCTCTGCATCATCTGCCTCTTCAGCTGGACACATGAACGACAACGGTGTGTAGATGCTGCTGCTACTACTGCAGGGGTCCCACCTGTTGTATTACCCTGCCCACCACACCCCAGCATGGAGGGACAGCCAGAGAGGCTCCATGTACAGAACTGCATCTATTCTGCTTTGTTTTCTGACTCAGAATCCTGCCCCTGATGACCACAACGAAGACGACAGCAACAACAAAAAAAGGGCAAATGCATTTTTTACATTTCTTGATAATTTCCAAAGCAATGTATCATTGCTTTCTTTAGACTGACGCCAATATAACAGTTGTATGGGTCTCAGCCAGGCTCCTGTGTCTTTTCTGCCTGCCAGTTTCAGGTTGCTGTACGCTCTGTCTGCGCGTTTGCACACAGACACAAGCGCAGGAGGTGGCGGCGCCACGAGTCCGTGGGGCTGCTCGCCTGTGTCAGAGGTGATGTCGGAGGCCTTGCTTCATAGCTGTGGATGAGAAACCCCAAGAGGTCCAGGGAGCTGCAGTAGAACAGTCCTCTTGAGACAGAAGTGAGCGTCCTAGGATATATGCACGGTACCATTGTGATTTCCCTATGGCAGGGGCAGGGTGGGGGAGAGGAGCACCAAACTGGGAATCTGGAGCACAACAAGGTTGATAAAATTAGTAGATAGAATCCAGCCTGGGGCTTCTGGTAGTGTGGAGATTTTATCAGCTCCCATAATGAAAACTGTAGTGCATATAAAGGAAACGTTCTAGCCCCTCAGGAGCCTCAGTTCCCATCGTGCTAACACAAGGTTGAAGGGCACTAGAGGCCAAGAAGGTCATATTGATACAAAGAGTGTGGAAAACAGAACTGGCCCCAGATAAATTTCATTATCTTTCCTCCATTCATTTTTCTCTCTCTCAAAAAAAAAACAAAAAGCCTAAGAAATGTAAGAACTGTAAATCTCCACAACTGTACAGAGTTTCTTTTTCTCCTCTTTTTAATGTTGCAAAGTGGTTAAAAGTTTTATTCCAGGTTAGCAAAGGCTAGGGATCCAGAAGGCTTCCCATGGGATCTCAATCTGTGCATCTTTGCTCTCTGTTGCTGCTTTGTTTCTGGGCAGCTGAAACCACTATGGCCTTGCTGCTACAGTGCCCTGAGATGGAGTGGGTAAGGCCAGAAGCACAGCTGAGAGATATATCCTGTACTGAAGACAGCCTGAGCTTCAATTGCTCTCAAATAAGTCAGCAGCATCACACTGGAACAGAAAAAAAACCAAACCAAACACCACCTCCTCGCCCCCCCAAATCCTCTTCCAACTCTTCTAATATAAACTTTTGCGTTCTACTTAAGTTTTCCATTCTTCCACTGCCCCTTACAGGGCACTTGACTTAACTGTTGATGCTCAAGCATGACAAACAGGCCTTCTCCAGGGGCACAAGACTCGGCTCAGTTGCCTAAAGGTAGGCATCTACTGCCACTTGAGACATGCTGCAGTACTCTGTGTCGTCTGCAGCAGCTGGCCCAGGAAGGAAAAGCACAACACTTTGCCAGGGCTGATGTCAGAGCTACGAGCCCTGGATGGCAGAGATCTCAAGTGGCAGCAGAAAATTAGGCAACTTAATCAAGTCCCTTTCTAAAGGGCTAATTGAGAGGAGCATCACCAATGCCTGGTGTAAGGAAGGAATCTTTGCATTACAACAGACTTCGGCATGATCATGAGCTCAGGTCCATGCTGTTGCCTTTGCACACAGCCAGCCCCCCACTCCCACAGCCTGAAGTTCACAGAGCTCCCCCCAGCCCTTACACCAGGCCAGGGGCAGCAGCTGCATCCCAGGCCAAGTGGAGCAGGGGCAAGTGCAGGCAAGAGCAGTGTCACTCCAGCCAACACCAGATTTTCCTGCCAGTACTCAAAAGCTCCTTTCAAAAGCGTTTTCCAATTCAAGATGGTCTCACAAACTCAGACACCATTCATTTCCCTCATTGTTCAGCCGATGAAATACCCACATCAGGCTGGAATGCTTTTAATATTGTAAGCACCCTAAGCCAGTCTGCTCCCATCTCAAGCACCCAGGTAGACTGGCAGCCAATACTACCTAAACATCATCAACTTTGTGATGGCTTATAGAAGCGAGTGGTTCAGGCTGATTCAGTCTTGACAGTTTGAATGCAGGAAGATTTGAGAGGAGGAAGAGGAGTGAGATTGTAAATATCTATCTGGAAAACAAACAAACATTGCTGCATCACACACACACTTTTGAAACTGCCTTAAAAATCAATTCCAAATGATGAAATCTCCCTCCAAACAATTGCTGCTTGGTTAGAGCAAGGGGTAAGTCGCTTTGGGTGAATTCTGGCAAGAAGTGGTTGGCATCTAGTCCAGTTTCAGGAGTGAAAGTAATTTAAGAGCTGATCTCTCAGTCTGAATTCACATCAGCACCGATGACTGAGCACAGCAGGATCAAAACTGTCTGAGGTCTGGGAGTACTGTATCTGGCCTGTATCTGTGTGGTATGGGGTCCAGCCCGGCAAGGTACTGCACACCTATGTTTCCCAGTGACTTCAGGGAAGATGAGGTTCCTCAGCACCTCTTCAGTTCAGGCCCTGCAGCACCATTTCCTGCTCTGATCATCAGCTATAAATGTTGATAAATATAAGTGTTTTGCCTTCATTTGAATTGCCCAGAGCTGTAAAATGACCTCTCTAAAACATAAACTAGTCCAGATACAAACCTCCTCTCCCACTCTTCCCTATGTTCCCTGCCTACCTTCCCAGCCCTCCCTTGCTCCTCCACCCAAGCCCTTCCCCATCTCAGTTCTTTACCTCCTTCCACAGTTTTCTATCTAGTTTTCATGAAGCCACAGAAATGCTTTTGTAAATAATGCTGTACAGTTTGTGACTGTCATGTAAGCCTGTCATCAGTGCCAGAGTCCGTCTTGCCCTCTCGCACGTTTTAAAATCAGCAGAGGAAAGGTAGAGCGAGTGGCCCAACAGTGAGCTCTAGGGGGGGGGGGGAGGGTCACCTCTGTGTGGGACTAATGTATATTCCTGTAAGATTGCATTTTTATCTAAGGAATGATGTTATTTTAAAATTGCTAATAAATTTCTAAACAATGTCCAGATTTGTTTAATATTCTAAGTGTTATCAGAACTCCCTCCCCAGTGTTATCGGTGCTGATTCGGTGCTCTCGTTGCCACAAAAATGAGGAACATCTTCCTTAGGAGGAGAGCCTAAGGGAGCTTGGGCTCTGCTGCTTGGAGCCTGAGAGGTGACTTCAGTCATGGTTATCAATATGGAAAGGCTGAGTGCCAAGAGGCTAGAGCCAGGCTCTGCTGGGTGATGCCCAATGACAGGACAAGGGGCACTGGTGGAAGTTGAGGCATAGGAAGTTGCATTACTGTCTACAACTACCTGAGGGGTGGTTGTGGCCAGGAGGAGGTTGCTCTCTTCTCTCAGGTGGCCAGCACCAGAACGAGAGGACACAGCCTCAGGCTGTGCCAGGGGAGATTTAGGCTTGAGGTGAGGAGAAAGTTCTTCACTGAGAGAGTCATTGGACACTGGAATGGGCTGCCTGGGGAGGTGGTGGAGTCGCTGTCCCTGGGGCACTTCAAGGCAAGGTTGGACGTGGCACTTGGTGCCATGGTCTGGCCTTGAGCTCTGTGGTAAAGGGTTGGACTTGATGATCTGTGAGGTCTCTTCCAACCCTGATGATACTGTGATACTGTGTGATACTGTGAAACAGGCGGTGTGACGGTTTGGGTGTTACCCACCCTCCTGACCACCCTTATGAAATCACCCAGACTAGACTCAGCCAGCTGAAAATTAAGGAGTGAAGCTTTATATTTACAGCTTAGCATAATAGACAAGCAGATATTTACAACCTATATACAGCTATATACAGAAATACACAAGTTAAAGAAGTAATGCAGAAACACAACAGCCCTCCCAGAAACCAGAGTCCCCATGAGGGGTTTCCCAACCACTCTTCCCCCTTCTTTCTGCCCCCTCTACCTTATCCCAGACTTTGCCTCACATGCAAGGTGAGTTTGGAGGATAGGCCAGGGGTGTTAAAAAGCAGAAGGATTAGTTACACAGAAAGCAGGTTAGGGAGAAAAGTACAGGCACCACCTGCAACAGAGAGCCACTGCAACTGTGTTATCTGGTTTGTGTCCTTATTTTTATGCATCTCAGCCAGCCTATGAGTGAAGCAGACATCACCACTGTTTCCTTTTCACAACCTATCATCTAATTCTTCTCACCAAAATATTCCAGCTAGCTTCAAACTAGCACATGAGGATTTTTTTTCCCTGTGAAGGTGATGGAGCACTGGAACAGGCTGCTCAGGGTGGGTTGCGGAGTCTCCCTCTCTAGGGGAGACCTGCCTGGATGTGTTCCTGTGTGATCTGCTGTAGGTGATCCTGCTCTGGCAGGGGGGTTGGACTGGATGATTTTTCAAGGTCCCTTCCAATCCCTAACATTCTGTGATTCTCTCAGTAGTGGCTGAAAAATAAACCAGCTTCCTGCAGCACCTTAATTGCCTACTGTCAGTCCCACTGCCCTTCACGTGTGCTCAAAGGGCTGCAGAACTGTCCGGGACAGTCACAGCCCATCCTGTTAAGCTGCAACTCAGGGAATCCAACTTCACTGCAACCATTGTGCCATGTCATACCAGCCAAAGCGTGACTTATCCATAACCACACACTTTTCTCCACAGGATTCTTTTTTACCAAGCGTATGCAACAAAAAAAAAACCTCAAACCCTGAGTGCCTGAGGACGAGACTCAGTGTGATTAGCACTCAAGTGAGCCACGAAGCCGACAGGACGATGAGGAGTAGCATGCCAACTGTTTACTCTGCACCTGAACAAATTTGTTTGACAGTGGTTATCAACCACTGCTCTCTTCTCTCAGGTGGCCAGCACCAGAACGAGAGGACACAGCCTCAAGCTACACCAGGGGAAATTTAGGCTGGAGGTGAGGAGAAAGTTCTTCACTGAGGGAGTCATTGGACACTGGAATGGGCTGCCTGGGGAGGTGGTGGAGTCGCCGTCCCTGGAGCTGTTCAAGGCAGGATTGGACGTGGCACTTGGTGCCATGGTCTGGCCTTGAGCTCTGTGGTAAAGGGTTGGACTTGATGATCTGTGAGGTCTCTTCCAAACCTAATAATACTGTGATACTGTGAACCAATTGCGCTGCCGTGCCAGCTGAGTACTGCATTTCCTATCGCAGCACTGCCAGTTAGAGTCTGACTTCATTGGTGTAAGATGGAGCAAAAACGTCTAAAGGAAAAAGAATGTTTTTTCTCCTGTTAACGTGGTTGTGCAGGTAGACTTCTTTCTCCTGCCTTGCCCGCCAAACTGCAAGCTTTGCTGCTGGTGTTCGTTAGCGGTGTGACCAAATGGTAAAACCCAAGAGGCAATTAAAACCTGTGGATGTCACTGGATCGGCAGAACGATCAGCAGAAACCTCCGTATCTTCAGGCGCAGAGCAGCCCTCAGGCGTTTGCCCACCGTACTCTTCGGCTGCCAGGTGCAAGCCCGGCAGACGGCTCCGCTTTGCTGAACCTCTCACTGGGCTAGGAGCCAGGGTGAAGTCCCTAGGACTGGGCTACAGCTCGGTGTGAAAACCACCGCTAAAAAGGAGTGAAAGGCGGCTTTGGGTGTGCGGCAACGCGAGGAACGGCGTGAAAGAAGGAATGAAGTTCTTCACAGCAAGAGTAATTGCCCTTGGGAACGGGCTGCCCGGGGAGGTGGCGGAGGCACCATCCCTGGAGGTGTTTAAGAGGAGGGTGAATGAGGCACTTAGTGCCATGGTTTAGTTAATTAGAAGGGTTAGGTGATAGGTTGGACTCGATGACCTTAGAGGTCTCGTCCAAGCTGGTTAATTCTGTGATTCTGTGGAACCGGAGAGACTGATGAAAGGCTGTGAGCCACGGGAACAAGTGAGAGGTTTCCGCAGCTCTCGATCTGCTGAACTTAGCCCCAGGACAGGAGGAAATTCCGCATACGGCCGCAATGCTTTTTGCTGGGCAACCGCAGAATTCTGCTTAGGTAGGGGTATGGACCCCGGTATTTCAAATCCCGGCGCTAGAGGCGGAGGAAGGGAGCGCAGACCTCTGAACCCCTCCGTGGGTTAGTGAAGGCGAAGCCGAACCCCGGTAGAACTAGTTCTGGCTCCCCGGGCCGACCTCTGCCCGCAGAGCTGCCTCTGGCGGGGCCGCACTTCCCGCCAAGAGTCACCAGGGGCACACAGCACACCGGAGCGACACGGGAAGGTCGCCGCCCGCCCGCTCCCAGACCCGAAAGTGAGTCGCCAGAGCAGCTCCGCCCAGCCCTCTCGGTCTCTGCCTCCCAGGCGCAACAGCCGCCCCAGCGGCTCCGCGCCCCCGCCTTAGCGCCGCCCCGCCGCAGCGGCCCCTCCTCAGGTGAGGGCCGGCACCGCCCCGCGCCCAGGTCGGAGCCCGGAAGCTCTGAGGTCTTGGCGGTAGGGCCATGGCGGGTGCGGGGCCGCAGCGACTGCTTCTGCTGCTCCTCCTCCTCGCCGTTCCCATCGCACCCGCCGGCGGGGCCCTGCGGCTCCTGCTTGGCGCCGAGCCTCCCTTCATCTGCTCCCAGGTGAGAGCTCGGTGGTGCCGGCCGGCAAGCAGTGGGGCCGGGCGGGGGGCCGGTGGCGTCCCCGCTGTGCCCCTAGCGGGCCGGGCAGGCGGTTTGCCGCTTCCTGCGGTGGTTTCGCGCCGACGGCAGCCGCTGACCGCCACTGTGCCAGGGCCCACCCGGCACCCTAACAGTGGCGAGGAGCCGACGGCCCGAGGGCGGCCAGGAAGTTGGGATGAGGGAGCGGCTTCTTCGCTGAAGGGGCTGGAGTGATGCACGGGTCAGCGTGGTCTCATTCGACTTGGCAGGGGGTTGTCGGGCGAGGGGTGCGATGTCCCTGGCCGGGGGATGACTCTCTTTGGAGCCTTATGCCTACCCTTGGCCGCGCATCCGCAGGCGGCCTTGGCAGCCAGAGCCCTCGGGCGGGGGAGCTGCCGTAGTGAAGCGCCTGTCCGAGGCGGGCAGCGGATGGCGGCGCAAGCGGTGTCCGCGGGCGGGCGGGCGGCTCCTCGGAGCCGTCGCAGCTGACAGTAGTTGCCCTCACCCCATCCGAGGCCCTGACGCTGACCCCGTTCTTGTGCCCCGCAGTGTTGCTCGGTTTAGCCCCGGTACTTGTTTTTGTACTGGTTTAGGGGCATTGGTTGTGCTTGCTGCGGGCTGTGCGTGTCAGAGCAGCTGTGCGGAGAGCTTTCCCGAGCTGGGAGTACGGCAGAGTTAGGCTGGCCGTGCGATGGCTGCCAGGAAACGCCTGTCGCTAACGACTGTCAGGGGCCGTGGCTGGGGCTGAAGTTTGCCTCAACCGCCTGAAGTTACTAAGCAGGATGTGCGTCTTCTCCAGCAGCCGGGGTTGCCTAATGCCCTAAACTGTTTTAACCTGTTCCTTGCAGCTGAAATGTTGTGGGTTTTTTTTAAAGAGGAAGCAAGGAATCTGTTGAAGGAGTAGGTAAACATTATGTGTACTCGAAGTTTTGAAAAGGCAGGTTTTGGTTGCTTTTTCTCCCCGTGAAACAAGCCAGAGGGAACCTAGAGGGGGGCAGATGCAATGTCGATGTGAAAAGTGAACTGACACCGACTAACTTTGGCTGCTCTTTCTCTGGAGGTGGGGGTGGGGGGCGTGTTTTGGTTTTGTCTAATTATACATGTAAAAAGTATGTGAGGAAGAAATGTGGGGTTGGTTTTTATTTCTGTTACTAGCAGTGCACACAAACAGGGCAATGAGCAGCTGACTTCTAAGCTGGGCAACTTTACATGCCATGATGCACTCTCAGCAGCCTAGTGAAGGCAGCTAGTCAAACGTCGCTGCAGACACATGTGAAACCAAAAGTGTGTCCTTTGGGTTGAAAGCTTCCCTAATCTTTTCCTTTACACATTTCACAGAATCACAGACACGTCCAAGTTGGAAAAAAAATCACCAAGTCCAACCCATAATCCTACTCTACAAGATTCACCTTAAACCATATCCCCAAGCACCACATCCAAACACCTTAAACATATCCAGAGTGGGTAACTCAACCACCTCCCTGGGCAGCTCATTCCAGTTGCTGACCACTCTGTCTGTGAAAAACTTTCCTGATGTCCACTCTTCACCTACCCAGTCTCAGCTTGAGGCTGTTCCCCCTTGTTCTGTCTCCAGCTACCTGTGAGAAGAGACCAGCAGCAGCCTCTCCACTGTGTTCCTTCTGGTAGTTGCAGATAGCAATGAGGTCTCCTCTCAGCCTTTGTCTATTCTGTCTCCTCTGTCCTTTGTCTATTCTGCCTCCTTTCCTAATGTTTGTATACTTAACCCTATTTTACCTGACCTGTGCTCTGCTGCCTTCACTTCTAATTAAAAATACCCCAAGAAAATAGACCATTTCTGCATTCTTTTACTTTGGGCTGGGTATTGCAAAATCATAAACATGCAAAATCTTATCAAAGGGGGAAGAGGATGTTACAGTATTGCTTAGGCATCTAACGATAACCATGGGTATACCAAACATCCTTAGCTATGTTTGCCATTCTGTAGCTTCTGTGAGTCCTTGATTGCTTGGGCTTTAACTTTGTATTCCTGGCTGCAGCTCTTTTGTTTTTAGGGAGCATGAACACAGGAACTTGGCAAGGCATTCACCAGTATCTCTCCAGCTTTCATCGAGGGAAATTGTTGCCCTGTGCTCTGGGTGCGCTCACAGATCAGTGAATTTGTGAGCCTGCTGCTTTGGCCTTTTCTTTCAGTAAGCTGCTTTCTGAAATGCAGGCAGACTTAAGCAAAATGAGCTGGCTTAAGACCACAGGCATCTGCTCTGGTGGCAGTTGCAAAGCTGCTGACAAACAGAGGAAAAAGTAGCATCAACTGAACTTATGACAGTTGAAAACAATTTCCCCTTCTGTTGGTTGCACTGTTTTTTGGAGGTTGATTCTGTAACCCTTCTGATGAGCAACTGTGGTGTGGTTCAACAGAGAAGATGTTGCTCAGCAGAGTTGATGAGACCTACTTCCTTTTTCTAACCCACTATGCTCAAGCAGATGTTGCTGAACTTTAAAGTAGGTCAGAGCAAGCAACAGCAGTTTTCCTTTTCCCAGAGACTGCTTAGGAGATGGGGTGGTGGAGGGGGGAGAAAGTATCTCATCAGTAGCAGACCCCTGTAAGTTGCAAAAATAAAACTCAAGGCTCATTAACAACTCACTAAATTGCAATAAATGCACCTCATTCACTGCCACACCATCAGACTTGCTCAGTTGTAAGGCTTGAATAGCACAGCTTCAAATCCAGTTCCTGCTAGTAACTACATGTGATTGCCATCTGCAGGGAGGTAGGATTCAGATTTCTTTGTTTGTTTGTTGTTTTAATATGCACAGGTGAAAGCATCCTAAAACTAGAATTGTCAGAGCTGGAAGGGAGCTCAAGGATCATCCAGTTCCAACCCTCCTGCCGTGGGCAGGAACACCTCGCACTAGATCAGGTTGCCCAAAGCTACATCCAGCCTGGCCTTAAAAACTTCCAGGGATGAGGCTTCTACCATCTCTCTGGGTAACCTTTGCCAGTCTCTCACCAGCCTCATGGTGAAGAACTTCTTCCTAATGTCCAGTCTGAATCTCCCCACTTCTAGTTTTGCTCTTTTACCCCCAGTCCTATCATTACCCAACACCCTAAAAAGTCCCTCCTCAGCTTTTCATTAGGCCCTCTTCAGATACTGAAAGGCCACAATAAGGTCTTCTCAGAGACTTCTCCAAGCTGAACAGCCCCGATGCTCTCAGTCTGTCTTTGTAACAGAGCAGCTCCAGCCCTCTGCTCAGCCTTGTGGCCCTTGTCTGGACACATTCCAGCACCTCCAGATCTTTCCTGTACCAGGGGCTCCAGAACTAGACACAGTGCTCCAGGTGGGGGTCTCAGCACAGGAGCAGAATCTCCTCTCTCACCCTGCTGCACACCCTTCTCTTGCTGCAGCCCAGGTTCCTCTCTGGGCTGCAAGTGCACACTGCTGGCTCATGTTGAGCTTCTCATCCACCCCAAGTCCTTTTCTTCAGGGCTACTCTCAAGCCAGTCGCTGCCCATCCTTCATCAGTGCTTGATATTGCCCTAACTCAGGTGTAGGATGTTGCACTTGGTCTTGTTGAACCTCATGAGATGGACTTGGACCTAGATCTGCAGCCTGTCAAATCCTTATGTGATTGTTTGCCATCAAGTATTCAATGACTGTTGAGTCTCTGGGCTGTAATTGTTTCACAGCATGGCATGCTTGATAACCTGAAGGAGTGCAGTGTTCATAACCCTGCTGCCTTTAAGGGGCTGGGTAGGTGTACAGAGTTTGATCTTTGAAATCTATCTTGCCAGCTTAATGGTTATTCACTGTTCTCTGGAGAATTGATGAGGATGAGTGATGGTGATGCCTGTGAGGAAGAATTCTCCTGGTCCTCCTTTACAAATATGTATGTTTTGCATCTGCTATTGACTGACATTTTTCATTCCCCTCTGTGGCATCTTTTTTCTGGGTAGGGTGCTGCCATAAACCATAGTCATGTTTCATGCTGCTGAAGTATTTCTGGACTTCCTGGGCATGAAAAGAATTAGTGAGCAAAACTACCAAAATACCATAAAGAAAGCTTTAAATCTTATTTCTATGAGGAAGCTTCAATTTTTGACTTTAGATTTGAGTTTGATGAGAACTTGTATGAGGGTAAGAGAAAAACAAACTTAGAAACTATAGAGAAGGCCTGGAACACAAACCTTATGAGGAGAGGCTGAGGGAGCTGGGGTTGTTTAGTCTTGAGAAGAGGAGGCTCAGGGGGGACTTAATTACTGTTTACAACTACCTGAAGGGAGGCTGTAGCCAGGTGGGGTTGGGCTTTTCTGCCAGGCAAGCAGCAACAGAAGAAGGGGACACAGCCTCAAGTTGTGGCAGGGGAGGTCTAGGCTGGATGTTAGGAGGAAGTTCCTGGCAGAGAGAGTGATTGGCATTGGAATGGGCTGCCCAGGGAGGTGGTGGAGTCACTGTGCCTGGAGGTGCTGAAGAAAACCCTGGATGAGGCATTTAGTGCCATGGTCTGGTTGACTGGCTAGGGCTGGGTGCTAGGTTGGACTGGATGATCTTGGAGGTCTCTTCCAACCTGCTTGATTCTATGAGAGAAATGCTTTAAAATAATTGCTTCCTACTAAACAAATAATCCTTCAGCAATTATTCCTGTAATGTGTTCATGTTTGCTTCTTTTAAGTAAGGAATTAGGAGTGGGAAGGTGCAGTTAATTTCCAGTTGTCCAGGTCTTGGTAGTTACATATTACAGGTGAGAGGTAATATTAGAAAACTGGAGCCCTTCCTGTTCAGCAGCTGCTCTCTAGAGGAAAACTGGATGCTGGCCCAGTTCACCACACTTTCTTGCTATCTACCACAGCATCCTGCTAGGAGATATTGGCCTGCTATTAATTTAATTGAATTGTTTGACATGGTGCCCTTAATCACTCTCCCTGGGGTTTTGCTGCTGTTGTTTTGGGTTGGTGGGGGGTTTTTTTGGGGTGTTTCTTTTGATTCACAGAATTGTCAGGGTTGGAAGGGACCCCAAGGATCATCTGGTTCCAACCCCGCTGCCATGGGCAAGAACATCTCACACTAGATCAGATTGCCCAGAGCCACATCCAGCCAGACCTTAAAATTTCCAGGGATGGGGCTTCTACCACCCCCCTAGGCAACCTGTGCCAGTGTTTCACACCACTCTCATACTGAAGAACATCTTCCTAATGTTTAACCTAACTCTCCACTCCTCTGGCTTGGTTCCATTCCCCCAGTCCTATCTGCCTGACACCCTAAAAAGTCCCTCACCACATTTCCTGTGGGCCCCCTTCAAATACTGTAGTAAGATCACACACACACACACACACAGTATCACCAAGGTTGGAAGAGACCTCACAGATCATCAAGTCCCCAACTCTCTCAGCCTGTCCTTATAATTGATATGATTCTTCATGACATATGGGCTGTTGTGGTTTTTGTTTTGTTGCGGTTTTGGCTGTTTGGTTTGGGCTTTCTTTATGTCAAAAGCAAGACAAATATTGGGAGGGGGAGGGAAGTGAAAGAAACAGTTGCTTAGCTTCTGTGAAAATATAGCCAGTAAACCCAAAGAGCTGACTTTGTTTGTCCTTTTCTGCTGATAATAATTTCAGGCACCACCTTGCAGTCATCTTGTTCTCATATTTATGCCTACCATGTCTGCTTTGTTGGGCCCAAAAGGCTACAGGAAGCTGGTGACAGCATCTCAGCTTCAGCCCTTCTATAGTGATTTGCAAAGCCTGTTGCCTGCCTGTGGACTCCAACTTCCCTGCAGACCTCTTCATTTGTGTTCCTTCTCATTCATCTCCTTGCCTGTTGCATGCAGCCTGACACACATCTCGGTGCTTGCAGTGCTTCCTACATGCATCCAGCTTGTGGCTGTTTGAGATGGATTTTTAGCTCAGACATGAAATATACAGAACAGAGAAACTTAGAAGTAGAAGCTCTGAGTGGAGAGATGAACATTCTAGGGATAGGCCTTCGAATGGCAACAATGGATAAGTTAATATCATTTCATTGGAGCATCAAGAGCTTTATGTCTGTGTCTTGGGTTCAAATGCAAGTTCCCAGAGACTCTTATAAATTTGGTAGACCCAATGACAATTTATAGAATTTATAGAGTTTATAGAGTGCCCTCCCCTCCTCCCCCTCCTTTCCCCAAAAGACAGGGAGAGAGATAAAAGGTAGGGACACCCCAATAAATCAATCTCACTCGATTTGGAAGTTAAAAAGGAAAAGTTTAACAATAACTTAGAAAAAAAAGGGGTTGGAGGTAGGGGAGTTTACAAAGGATGAGGAAGGGAAAACAGCAAAATACAAAACAGGGATGGATACAACCCGAGTAGTGTGATGGTGTCTCTGCCTCGTGGCTGGTATACAGTATCAGTGTGTGTGTGCGGTCATGAACGCAGGTAGTGAGCAAGAGGGCGAAAAAGAGGAAGAGACAGGAGAACTCCTGTCTTTTATACCACAGGAAGTGGGAGGAGTGGGCTAACCATCACCTGGAGTGTGGCCCACCCCTGAGGAGGGGCCAAGACCCCTAGGGTCAGGTTCAGGGTCACTCCCCCAGGAGTGTTAACCCTATACATTCCACCCCTTGGTTAGACCACTTCCACCTTCCTAAGAACAGTCTTCTTCTCCAAAGATGGGAAAAGTGTCCATGGGTTAAGAGTTCGTGAAGTCCTTCTTGGTCCCCGGCTGTATCTCAAGGCGATGTGCTCCTCTGGCCCGGTGCAGGTTGCTGAGATGTGAGCAGGGCAGGAACGGAAGAAAAGTCAGTGAAACAGGAACAGTTCTTGTTGGAACTCAGGAAAGTCTTTTCCCTCTGTGAAGAAAACATCAGGAACAGTCTCTCTTGGTGTCTGGCATCAGGGGAACAGGTGTAGATGAGATGGCTGTAGACATCCTCTGGAGGGAAGTCAGGAACAGTCTCTCACTGCAGGGCATCAGTGACGAATCAGATGCAGGGTTCTGGTTGGACGCCGTGGTGTGATGCGATGTTGTAGGACTCTGGATAGCTGCTGCTGTGATGTAGGTTCTGTTGGACGCCGTGTAGTGGTGAGGGTATAACTACAAAAACAACTTGTAACCCCTTATGAACTATAATACAAGTATTGCACAACTATGATACAAGTATTGCACAACTATGATACAACTATTATACAAGATAACCTGAAAGTATCTGGAACACATGGAATCAACTCTGAGATTTCAAAACCTTTTCAGCTAAAGAGAGATTTCTCTGAGGGACACACTCGATAACACCAGTTTCCATCATCACCCAGTATGTGTGACCAGGACCCTCTGCAGATACCACCCCTTTGATAGGTTTTCCCCCACCAGAGGCAGGAGCAACCCACACAGTCTTTCCCAGTAGATTCCTTTCACAGACTACAGGAACTCCATCTCCCTCAACTATGGGCAGTAGGGCAGACTGAGCAGGACCAGCTCTGTTAACTGATCCCCTGCTGTTCACCAGCCAAGTGGCTTCTGCAAGGTGCTTCTCCCAGTTTCTGAGAGTTCCACCTCCCATAGCCTTCAGGGTGGTTTTCAGCAGACCATTGTGTCGCTCAATCTTTCCTGCAGCCTGTGGGTAGTATGGGATGTGGTAAACCCATTCTATCCCATGCTCTTTTGCCCAGTTGCTTACAAGGTGGTTCTTGAAATGGGTCCCATTGTCTGACTCAATTCTCTCTGGGGTACCGTGTCTCCACAGGATGTGGCTCTGCAGACCCAGAATGGTGTTACGGGCAGTAGCATGAGGTACTGGGTAGGTTTCCAGCCACCCCGTGCTTCCCTCCACCATGGTTAACACATACTGCTTGCCACTACGAGACCGAGGCAGAGTGATGTAATCAATCTGCCAGGCATCCCCATACCTGTACTTTGACCACCTTCCCCCATACCACAAAGGCTTCATGCGCTTAGCTTGCTTTATGGTGGCACAGATGTCACATTCATGGATAACCTGAGTTATGGCCTCCATGGATATGTCCACGGATCTGTCTCGGGCCCATTGGTATGTGGCATCTCTTCCTTGGTGACCAGAAGAGTCATGTGCCCACCGAGCTAAGAACAGTTCACCTTTGTGCTTCCAGTCCAGGTCAATCTGGCAGATGTGGGCAGCCTGGTCAGCTTGGTGGTTATGCTGCTGCTCTTCAGTGGCTCTGCTCTTTGGGATGTGAGCACTGATGTGTCGGATTTTAACTGGCAGTTTGTCCAGGCGTGCAGAAATGTCTTGCCAGAGATCAGCAGCCCAAATAGGCTTCCCTTTTCTCTGCCAATCATTTCTCTTCCACTCCTTCAGCCACCCCCATAAGGCATTTGCTACCATCCATGAGTCAGTGTAGATGTATAGCATTGGCCACTGCTCTCGTTCTGCAATGTCCAGGGCCAGCTGGATGGCTTTCACCTCAGCATACTGGCTGGATTCGCCTTCTCCATCTCTTGCCTCTGCAACCCTGCGTGTAGGGTTCCAGACGGCAGCCTTCCATCTCCGCTTGCTGCCTACCAGGCGGCAGGATCCATCTGTGAAGAGAGCATATGCCTTTTCCTCCTCAGGAAGGTCACTGTATGGGGGGGCTTCCTCGGCACGGGTCACTGCCTTCTCTTCTGCTGGCTTTCCAAAGTCAGTGCCCTCTGGCCAGTTGGTGATGACCTCCACAATGCCTGGACGTTCGAGAGTCCCCATCCTAGCCCTCTGAGTTATCAGAGCCATCCACTTACTCCAAGTGGCATCTGTGGCATGGTGCGGAGTCGAACCCTTCCCTTTAAACATCCAAGTCAGGACTGGAAGCCTTGGAGCTAAAAGGAGTGGTGACTCCGTCCCAATCACCTCAGAGGCAGCTCTGACTCCCTCATAGGCAGCTAGGATTTCTTTCTCTGTGGGGGTATACTTGGTCTCTGAGCCTTTGTACGCCTTGCTCCAGAACCCGAGTGGGCGGCCTCTTGTCTCATCAGGAGCTTTCTGCCATAGGCTCCAGCTAGGACCATTCTCACCGGCTGCTGTGTAGAGAATGTTCTTAATCTCTGGGCCGGTTCGGACTGGTCCCAAGGCCATGGCATGGACCACCTCTCGTTTGATCTGGTCAAATGCCACCTGCTGCTCAGGTCCCCACCCAAAGTTATTCCTCTTTCTTGTAACGTCAAAAAGGGGTTTCACAATTTGACTGTACCCGGGAATGTGCATCTTCCAAAAGCCCACAAACCCCAGGAAGGATTGTGTCTCCTTCCGGTTAGTGGGTTCCACCATAGTGGCCACTTTATTCACCACATCCATAGGGATGTGGCGTCGGCCATCCTGCCATCGAACTCCCAGGAACTGGATCTCTCTGGCAGGCCCTTTCACTTTGCTTCTCTTAATGGCAAAACCAGCATCCAACAGGATATTAATGATCTTCTCACCCTTCTGGAAGACCTCCTCTGCTGTCTCACCCCATACAATGATGTCATCGATGTACTGCAGATGTTCCGGAGCTCCACCCTTCTCCAGTGCAGTCTGGATGATGCTGTGGCAGATTGTAGGGCTGTGCTTCCACCCTTGAGGCAGTCTGTTCCAGTGGTACTGGACTCCTCTCCCGGTGAAGGCAAACTGCGGCCTACATTCTTCTGCAATGGGGATGGAGAAGAAAGCATTAGCAATGTCAATTGTGGCATACCATTTGGCCTCCTTTGTTTCCAGTTCATACTGCAGCTCCAACATGTCAGGCACGGCTGCGCTGATTGGAGGAGTCACTTCATTCAGGCCTCGGAAATCCACCGTGAGTCTCCACTCCCCCGTCTCCTTTCGCACTGGCCATATCGGGCTGTTGAAGGGCGAGTGGCTCTTGCTGATGACAAGCTGCTGCTCCAGGCGGCGAATCAGCTGCTGTATGGGTAGCAGGGAGTCTCTGTTGGTGCGGTATTGCCTGCGATGAACTACACGAGAAGCAATAGGTAACTTGACATCTTCCACCTTGTGGGTACCAACCACGGAAGGGTCATCTGACAAGCCAGGCATGATAGACAGCTGCTCTTTGTCTGCAGTCTCTACAGCTGCTATGCCAAAAGCCCACTTGTTCCCCTTCGGATCTTTAAAGTACCCTTCCCGGAGAAAGTCAATCCCCAGGATGCAAGGTGCATCAGGGCCAGTTACTATGGAGTGCTTCTCCCACACATTCCCGGTGAGGCTTATCTCAGCCTGCAGCACAGTCAACTCCTGAGACCCCCCTGTGACTCCTGCAATTGTAACAGTATCTGTCCCCCTGTGGCTGGAGGGGATCAGAGTGCATTGGGCACCGGTGTCTACCAACGCTCTGTACTTCTCGGCTTCAGAAGTGCCAGGCCATTTCACAAACACGTCCCAATATACTCTGTTATCCCTGGCCTCCGCCTGGCTGGAGACAGGGCACCTCTAATTCTGAGCAGTGTGACTGCATGAGGCACATGGACCTGAGTTACTGGCTTCACCACCCCTTGAGCGAGAGCGCTGCCTGCGGGACACTGGGGCAACCCCTCTTCTGGAGGAGTTATTCCCTGTGTTTGTCCCCTGCAGTTCCCTTACCCTGGCCCATAGAGCTGAGGTGGGCTGGCCATGCCATCTATCCATGTTTTCCCCATGGTCACACAGTGTTCTCCAGAGTGACCCCCTGTGTGTACCCTGTCTGCTCTGGGCTGATCTCCTGCGGGGAGGAGGAGGATCACGGCGGTGTGTGTTCCTTATAGCTGAGACTTGCACCCATTCTGAAGGTGAAGAGCAGTCATCCTCTGCCTTCTGCATTTCAGAGAAAGAGGCTTTCAGCTCGTTCATTTCTTGGGTGAGGGTCTCTACAGTGGCAATTAAGGTTTTCCTCGACAAACTGTCTTCAAACTGTCTCAGGTCATTCACAAACTCCCTGATTGTGGGAAGGTTGTTGGGGTCTCTGCCCAGCAGCAGTGCTCCCAATGTGGGGGCATATGTGGAAGGGGCACACTGAGTCAGTTTCTTTAAGAGGGCTGGCTTCATGCGGACATCATCAGGGTCCGAGGGCCTCTGGTCGGCTCCATAAATTATCTCTTGAACCGCCATTTGCCTCAGGTATGAGATCCCCTGTTCCATATCTGTCCATCTAAGGGGATGGAAAATCATGTCATCCTTAGTCGGGTACCTGTACCTCACAGCTATCAGAAGCCTGGCCCAAAGTGAGTGGGTACCATCGAGCCTTCCCAGCTCCTTATCCACACCTCCATCCCTCGACAAGGATCCCAGCTGTTTCGCCTCCCTGTGATCTAGGTCCACTGTTTCTGCTCCTGCATCCCAGCATTTCAAAAGCCAGGCTAAAAGGGACTGTCCGTTTGCCCTTGCATACTCCTGCCTTATGTGCCTGATTTCCTTTCTGGGCGTGGAGCTGATAAGGATCACTCCATTATCAGGTCCATTTCCAGCTGGTTGCTGTTGCTGGGGGGTGCTGGTTCCCGAAGAGGTCCCTTGCCCTGGATCGGCATCTGCGGGAGGGTTTTGATTTGATCTTGCTGGCCGCGTGGTTATTGGCGCTAGGTGAAGGGGGCTGGGCTGAGGGGGCAGGGTCCGGGGGGCTGCCCTGGGCGGGACCGGAGGCGGAGTTCGGGGCGGAGCCGCGCTAGGGGCGGTCTGACCTGTCGCCCATCCCCCGCAGTTGCAGCTGGGGCAGTGAGGACCACCCCTCCCCCTAAGCACCCTAATGGCGGCGCCCACTCGATATTTCCACGTGTCCCAGTTCACCGCTATCTTATTAATTCCCAAACCCAAATTTACACACAGTGAAATAACAGCTATCCAGTACCATTTTTCCCCCAAAATATCTGGAGCTTCTGTGCTCCAATGCATATACTCAGATTGATTCCATGTTCCAGAAACATTTCTAAACACAGTGATATTACTAACAGAATTCAGGAAATAGGCATAGACTCGGGCAGGCAAATGCTTAGAATATTCCCAGAGCATATCAATGACAATCCAGAAGACATGGTAACTTATAAACTTTAACAGCCAGCCCCACAACAGCCATGCAAAAGCGTTAATGATTAAGACTTTCAGAATATCCATTTTTTAACTTCCAA
This sequence comes from Pogoniulus pusillus, assembly GCF_015220805.1. NCBI lineage: Eukaryota > Metazoa > Chordata > Aves > Piciformes > Lybiidae > Pogoniulus > Pogoniulus pusillus. The sequence goes on from NC_087278.1 coordinate 22,537,877, forward strand.
ATCTTCTCTGAAAGAATTCTTTCTACCTAGCCCCACGTTGGGCGCCAAATAAATTGTCTTGGGTTCAAATGCAAGTTCCCAGAGACTCTTATAAATTTGGTAGACCCAATGACAATTTATAGAATTTATAGAGTTTATAGAGTGCCCTCCCCTCCTCCCCCTCCTTTCCCCAAAAGACAGGGAGAGAGATAAAAGGTAGGGACACCCCAATAAATCAATCTCACTCGATTTGGAAGTTAAAAAGGAAAAGTTTAACAATAACTTAGAAAAAAAAGGGGTTGGAGGTAGGGGAGTTTACAAAGGATGAGGAAGGGAAAACAGCAAAATACAAAACAGGGATGGATACAACCCGAGTAGTGTGATGGTGTCTCTGCCTCGTGGCTGGTATACAGTATCAGTGTGTGTGTGCGGTCATGAACGCAGGTAGTGAGCAAGAGGGCGAAAAAGAGGAAGAGACAGGAGAACTCCTGTCTTTTATACCACAGGAAGTGGGAGGAGTGGGCTAACCATCACCTGGAGTGTGGCCCACCCCTGAGGAGGGGCCAAGACCCCTAGGGTCAGGTTCAGGGTCACTCCCCCAGGAGTGTTAACCCTATACAGTCTGGAAGCACAGATTGCACCTGCCTCTTGCTGATGCTGCTGCCCCCACTGCTATCTCCCCCTGCCGCTGTTTTTGCCTGCTGCTGCTTTTGCTGCTTTGCTGCCACTTGACCCCTTCCCCATCTTCATTAAGGTCATTCTATTTCTGTAGTAGTTTATTCTCCTTATACTGTTATATTTAAACTATAAGAAATACAGTTTCATTTTCCCCTGACTTTCCAGAAGTCCGTGTTGCAGAGAGCTTATTCTACCAGGAGAGGGATCCACCCTAACCCGGGACACAGCTTTACAGGCAATCAGAAACAATCAGCAATTGAGTTTGTGCTTGCTCAAGTAGCTTAAGAATACTTCTATTGACCACAGGCTTGCTAATGCACTCATGTGCATCAGTCAGATAAGGGTTGGCACTGGCTAAACCTTTGCAAGTGAAAACCAGTAAATATTCCCTCTACTGCTGAGGAGATAGCCAGTGCAAATCTGCAAGCAGCCAACATTTTACTGCAAAACTGATTTATCCTTTTCTTTAGTTGCTTCCTGGCTTTTAGATGTCATTCTCTAAAGTTACACTTTCTTGGTATAAATGTGTGCCCTCAGCTGCAGCAGCCCAGCCCAGTTCACCTGAGCAGTATCCAAACAGGAGATGAAGATTGTCATGGTGTAACTGCTTTGGAATAGAATCATAGAATTGTCAGGGCCAGAAGACACTTCAGGGATCATCCAAGATTATATCTCTACCTGATTATGGCTTTATCTTCTATTATTTTTACTTCTTTATTCCAGTAGCAAGGACTTCCAGGCTAGATGAATTGATGTTCTGGGCATTTTCTGCTGTTAGGTCATCCTCATAGTGATTTGGGGACTGGAAAAGGAATGGACCAGCAATTGAGTTTGTGCAGGCTGCTGCGTGGAGGGAGGGAGAATCCTTCCCCCTTTGTAAACCTACAGAATTCAGATTCACCTTCCATTTGAGTTCAAAATCACTATATATCAACACTCTAAAGACTGAACCTTGATAAACTGCTAGCACACAGTGCTTGCTAATGAAGTGCAGGTCAAACCTCAGGCTTCCCAAAGCAGAGAATCAGGCACACAATCTGATGAAACAGAACAGCTTAATAGAGTGGTACAGCTGCAGTCAGCTTGAGCTGGGTACTGTGTGTGGAGGGAGGATCCTTCCCCACTTGTAAACCTACTGAATTCTTGACTCACCAGTGGCAGCTTAAAGCTCTCCAACATCAGCACATAGTAAAAGAGGAGGTTGCTGTCACAGCAGGTAAGCAGGACAGTACTGTCAGGGTAGGGAAACACCATACATAGGCAGCCCCTTGGGAATCCTGAATGGGTTTGGGGAGCAGAGACACATCAGGAAAGCTGCTGCTGTTTGTGCTCACAGAAACCCACTTTGGAAAGGTAAGAGAGACATCTTTGTTCTCAGGTTTCAGTTCTGAACCCTCACTAACCAGCTAACTAATGGCTCCTGATTAAGCTCTTGGCTTTTTAATCAATGCCAGAGAGGACAGAGCTCAGCCATGCTGGGAGCATCATTGCAAACACTTTGCCCGGGACAATGAAGCCTGTTAAAGAAGTGCAGGCCAAGCCCCAGGCTTCCCAGAGCAGAGTCTCGGGCACAGAATCTCATCCAAAGGAATGAGTTAATAGAATGGTACAGCTGCAGAGTCAGCTCGAGCTGGCTGCCTCCAGAGAGGGACCCTGGGCAAAGAAATCCCTGGGCACTTCCACCCTTTCAGACCACACACCCTGCCTTCATGGCATCTTTACGTGGTGCCCTCTGGGCCAAGGCTGCTTCTGGCCTGAGAGCATCTGACGCCTTCAGAGAGCCCTCATCAGGCTACATCACCATCTTCAGGCAGGCTGTCAGCCTACAGCTGCCACTGATGCTGTAGCCTCCTTAGCTTCTCTTCAGTGCTGGCTCTTGTACCTGCACAGGCACAAGCACAGCCCATCCAGCTGGATGTTTACAGCTTGTGGCCTGAGGCTGCACTGAAGCTACTCATGCCAAGTAAAGCTGAGCAAACACACAAAGCTAAATCTCACAGTGATTTGCTTTCCTCAAAACTTACTTAAGCTAAACAGGACATTTGCACCTCCCACCTGGGGCTCTCTTGACCCACAGCTCAGAAGGCATCACTCTTCTCTCCAATGGGAGGAAAGTGTCTGTTGGAAATACCTTTGCACTGCAGATCCTTAGGGCAGTAGCTTCAAACCCCAAATCCCTGACCAATCCTTCTGTGACACTTCCTTGCAGTGAAGTATGAGGAGTGGCTGAGGGAACTGGGATTGTCTGGGGATAGGAGAGCTGAGGAAAGATCTCATTGCTCTCTGGAGCTACCTCCAGAGGAGGCTGTTGGAGTGGGGTTGGGGACAGTCTCTCCTCCCTAGTGTTGGGTGGTGGAGCAAGTGAAAATGGCCAGAAATTGTGCCAGGGGAGGTTTAGGTTGGACCACTGAAAGAGTGGTCAGGTATTGGAACAGGCTGCCTGGGGAGGTGGCAGTCACCATCCCTGCAGGTGTGCAAGAAAGCTTTTTGCGATACTTCCTTCCAGTGGCTGAGGCAACTGGGGAGGGGTCGTTTGGTCAGGAGACAGGGAAGCTGAGGGCAGACCTCACTGCTCTCTGGAGCTACCTGCAAGAAGGAGGTTGTTGTAAATAAAGTTAAGCAAACAGCCTAGTAACTCCCAGAACCTTGTAACTCTCAGTGATTCAGACAGTTCTTGGTTGGAAAGGACCATGGTCTAGCTGATTGGACAGGGCTGGGTGACAAATTGGACTGGATGAGCTTGGAGGTCTCTTCCAACCTGGTTGATTCTATGGCCTCTACTGGTCATCTAGCCCAAACCCCTCAGCAAGCAGGGGCAACCTCAACTAGATCAGGTTCATTCTGTCTAAAACTTAAGCTAAATAACTAGTATCTCTGAACAACCTGAAGGAAGGCAGATGCCATTTATATGCTGTGCTGGTTCAGTATTCATTCTGACCCTAAAACAAAGAAGGGGAAAATCAACACTGCCTCATTTAACCCATGTCTTATCTGGTAATAAACAGAAACCCTAGCACTGAGAGGAAAGCAGATGTTACTGCTCTTCAGGCAAATAAAGGCTTAGAATTTATAAGGAGTTTATTGTGGTGTAGTTTATAATAATTACTGATAACTGCAGTAGAACAAGGACAAGATTACTGAATATTAACAGGCTTTAACAGGAGCCATTACATGACAGACAAAATAACATAGTTAGCAGCCAACTATTTTTCTTGGCTGTTGTGGGTTCACTCCAGCCAGCAGCTCAGCTCCCCACAGCTGCTCACTCTCTCCCTCAGTGGATTAGGGAGAGAATTAGAAGGGCAAAAGCAAGAAGACTTGTGGATTGAGATAAAGGCAGTTTAAAGGGTCAGCAAAAGCTGTGTGCAGGCAAAGTGAAATGAGGAATTTATTCATCACCAGGCACCTGTTTAGCCATTCCCAGGGAAGCAGAGGTCACTCATGCTTAATGCTTACTTGGGAGTACAAATGCCCTAACTCCAAATATTGGCCCTCCCTCCAGCTTTTATTGTCACATAGCCTGGGGTACTCCTTTAGTCAACTTGGCTGAGTGGTCCTGGTTGTGTCCCTTCCCAGATTCTTGTGCACCCATAGCCTACCTGCTTAGGATGAGCAATGTAACAAATATAAAAGCCTTGATGCTGTGCAAGCACTGTTTAGCAATAACTAGAACATGCCTGTGTTATCAAAACTGTTCTGGTCACAAATCCAAACCACTGCACCACATCAGCTGCAGTGAAGAAAATCAACTCCCTCCCAGCCAAATCAGTGCACTTGTTTATGCACTGGATGAGGCTGCCCAAAGGGGTTGTGGAGTCTCCATCACTGCAGACATTCAGAAGCCATCTGGATGTGTTCCTATGTGATCTGCTTTGGGTGATTCTGGCGGGGGGGATTGGACTGGGTCACCCTTTGAGGTTCCTTCCAACCCCTAACATTCTCTGCGTGTATACAAGGGGTGTGCTCAGGCCAATTAATTCACCTGAGAAAGTTTGATTAAGTATTTTAAGTGTTATGAGTAAATTTTGTTCCATACTGGAAAAGCATTTTTCCTCCTAGTGAGTGTAGTTGAGCCTCCTCTTCTCCAGGCTTCACACCCCCAGCCTCTCCTCACAGGGCTGTGCTCCAGGCCCCTTGCCAGCTTTGTCGCCCTTCTCTGGACACGTTCCAGTATCTCAACATCTCTCTTGAATTGAGGAGCCCAGAACTGGGCAGATGATGTGGTTCAGAGCAGACACCTCCCTTCCTCACCTGAAGTCAGCCTTTGGCTGTAGACAGATGCCTGCATGGTCACACACATTTGTGCCAGCACAGACCAGGCTGCAGTGCTGGGGTATAAGTGAAGGGAGGTTCATGGCTGTGCCCATGGCAGAGATGCTGTCCAATGCCAACTCAGAGCCTGTCAAGCTTTTGCTCCCGTGTTTGCTGCTGCAAAAGCCCAGCTGGCTCTTTAAGCACCCATCACTTAAGATGTGGGTAGAAGCTTGGAGAGCCACAGCTCCACCACATTAATAAGCTAAGCCTCAAGTACACTTGAGATTGTGAAGTTAAAACACCGCTGCCTTTCCTTCTCTGCTGGAATCAATTATATTGTGGCAACAGTCTGACAATAACATCCAGCTTTGTATGTCAAGGCTTGGGGAAGCTAAACCTTGTCTTCATTTATGAAGTTAGTGAACATTTCAGACTTCCTTATTGCATCACATTAACCAAAAGTAACCTTACATGCTTGCTGCTGGCGACTGCGGGGTCTGGCAGGGTAAACCAAACGTACTTGGGAGAAACCAGGCAGAACCCACAGAACTTCTTTTTGCTTTTTTATGTTCAGAACATCTTTATCCTTAATATGGAAGAGTCTAATTCTGATTTTTTTTTTCTTCATGAGTCCCTTCTCATTTCTAGAGAGTAAAAAAAACAAATAGGCTGGAGAGTTTGGCAGGGAGAAATTGAACGAAGTTTGGCAAGGACATGGGTAGAGTCTTGCATCTGGGAAAGAGCAACCTCATGAATCAGTAAAGATTGGGGAATGACCTGCTGGAAATCAGTGAAAGGAAAAAGGCCCTGGGGGTCCTAGTGGATGGAAGGATGCCCATGAGCCAGCAATGGGGTCTGGTGGCCAAGAAGGCCAATGCCATTCTGGGGTGTGTTAGAAGGGCTGTGGGTAGTAGGTCAAGAGAGGTTCTCCTGCATCTCTACTCTGCCCTGCTGAGGCCACATCTGGAATATTGTGTCCAGTTCTGGGGCCCTCAGTTCAAGAAGGAATTCAGGGAGTGCTTGAAAGAGTCAGAGCCCAGAGCCACAAAGATGATGAAGGGAGTGGAACATCTTCCTTATCAGGAGAGCCTGAGGGAGCTGGAACTCTGCAGCTTGAAGAGGAGGAGTCTGAAAGTGACCTCATTCATGGTTATCAATATGTAAAGGTGAGTGCCAAGAGGCTGGAGCCAGGCTCTGCTGGGTGATGCCAAAGGACAGGACAAAGGGCAATGGTGGAAGTTGAGGCATAGGAAGTTCCATGGCAACACAAGGAAAGAATTTTCCCTGTGAAGGTGACAGAGCACTGTAACAGGCTGCCCAGGGGGGTTGTGGAGTCTCCTTCTCTGGAGATACTTAAAATCCATCTGGATGTGTTCCTGTATGACCTGCTCCATGTGATCCTGCTCTGGCAGTGGGATTGGACTCGATGATCCTTTAAGGTCCCTTCCAACCCATAACATTCCGTGATTCTCTGAACACATCCTACTTAGAAGTCTGACACTTACTAAATGTCATTTTCCTTCCCTGCTTCTTATGAGGCATCAGCAAATCGTGTCCCTCTCTGGAGGCAGCCAGCTCGAGCTGACTCTGCAGCTGTACCATTCTATTAACTCATTCCTTTGTATGAGATTCTGTGCCCGAGACTCTGCTCTGGGAAGCCTGGGGCTTGGCCTGCACTTCTTTAACAGGCTTCATTGTCTCAGGCAAAGTGTTTGCAATGATGCTCCCAGCATGGCTGAGCTCTGTCCTCTCTGGCATTGATTAAAAAGCCAAGAGCTTAATCAGGAGCCATCAGTTAGCTGGTTAGTGAGGGTTCAGAACTGAAACCTGAGAACAAAGATGTCTCTCTTACCTTTCCAAAGTGGGTTGTGAGCACAAAGAGCAGCAGCTTTCCTGATGTGTCTCTGCTCCCCAAACCCATTCAGGATTCCCAAGGGGCTACCTAGGTATGGTTTTTCCCTACCCTGCCAGTACTGTCCTGCTTACCTGCTGTGACAGCAACCTCTTTCACTATGTGCATATGTTGGAGAGCTTTAAGCTGCCACTGGTGAGTCAAGAATTCAGTAGGTTTACAAGTGGGGAAGGATCCTCCCTCCACACCCAGCACCCAGCTCAAGCTGACTGCAGCTGTACCACTCTATTAAGCTGTTCTGTTTCATCAGATTGTGTGCCTGATTCTCTGCTTTGGGAAGCCTGAGGTTTGGCCTGCACTTCATTTGCAATCACTGTGTGCTAGCAGCTTATCAAGGTTCAGTTTTTAGAGTGTCATTGTATAGTGATTTTGAACTCAGATGTAAGGAGAAGGGGGTGCCTTGCAGTGGGCAGCACATAAACCAGTGCTTTGGTGGTGAGCCTGGCTGCAGGCAACTCATGCTTCCAGTCAGGCTCAGACCTTTCAAGACCTACCAACAAGATGAGTGCTGGGTAACTGAGAGCTGTGTAAAACCCTTACCTCTCTACTTCAAGCAGTCTTTCAGTCACACTGGTTTCCATTTTCACAGCCCTGCCTTTTGGGAGGTTTTTTCCTTTTGCATTTTTGCCTGGCCAATTTCTTTCCACGATTGTAACTGCTACTGCCAGATGTGTAGAGAGGTTTCATGCCCTGTGTCCCTTGGTTTTCTGATTAACAGTTTGGCACAATGTTTCCTGATGGTGAATCCTTTCAGTGGGTATCATTGAGTCATAAAATGTTCTGGGTTGGAAGGGATCTCCAAAGCTCATCTAGTCCAACCCCTCCTGTAGTCAGCAGGGACATGCTCAACTAGATTAGGTCACCCAGAGCTCTGTCGAGCCTCCAGGGATGGGGCCCCAACCTCCTCCCCAGGCAACCCATTCCAGTGTTCCACTGCTCTCACGGTAAAGAACTTGTTCCTAACATCATACATCACTACTCACTGGACTGTTTTCACAGTATCACAGTATCATCAGGGTTGGAAGAGAGCTCACAGATCATCAAGTCCAACCCTTTACCACAGAGCTCAAGGCTAGACCATGGCACCAAGTGCCACGTCCAGTCCTGCCTTGAACAGCTCCAGGGACGGCGACTCCACCACCTCCCCGGGCAGCCCATTCCAGTGTCCAATGACTCTCTCAGTGAAGAACTTTCTCCTCACCTCCAGCCTAAATTTCCCCTGGCATAGCTTGAGGCTGTGTCCTCTCGTTCTGGTGCTGGCCACCTGAGAGAAGAGAGCAACCTCCTCCTGGCCACAACCACCCCTCAGGTAGTTGTAGACAGCAATAAGGTCACCCCTGAGCCTCCTCTTCTCCAGGCTAACCAATCCCAGCTCCTGACTCTCTCCTGACACCAAGTAGAAGCAAATTACTGTCAATGCAGTTTGTGTTCTGAGAGTAACCTCTTGTTTCTTTCCCCCCCACAGGATTTAAACTGCCTTGTAAAAAATAGTAAGTAATATTTTTTTTTTTTCTTCATTGCAGTTTTCTCATCAAATAATGCTGCTTTTGGGGGGTATTTTTAACTGGGTTCATATATCAATTTGTTCTTGCTAGAATTGGAGAGATGTAAAGCAAAACACTGCTACCATGTCTTGCTGTGGGAGTTTTGAGGTTGATCCATAAACAGAGCCAGCTAACAGAGGAGTAGGAAATTCAGTCTCTTTCACAACAGAGTTTTTGGGCTGGGCAGTGGAGTGGAACACAAGCCAGCTTGTCTTGTTTCTAACTAAAGAAATGGGAATTTTAGGCCAAGTTTGCCAGTAACTGTTCATTACAAGCTGTTACGGTTGGACTGGATGATCTCGGAGGTCTCTTCCAAACTGGTTGATTCTATGATAGTCCTTGGTGAAAAAATAATGTATAAGCTAGAATTTTAAAAGGGGCATAAAGGGCAGCAAGGGAAAGCAGTTAATGTGAATTACTCACCATAAAATCCAATGCATTAAGTCAGTCTTAAAAGGGTTTTTTTTGTGTTGGGTTTTTTTTCCTCTAAATGTTTCTAAGATTAGGAAAAGGAAATTGGAGTTACTGGAAGTCCCCACTGAACAAGTATCACAGTATCACCAAGGTTGGAAGAGACCTCATAGATCAAGTCCAACCCTTTACCACAGAGCTCAAGGCCAGACCATGGCACCAAGTGCCACATCCAGTCCTGCCTTGAACAGCTCCAGGGACGGCGACTCCACCACCTCTCCAGGCAGCCCATTCCAGTGTCCAATGACTCTCTCAGGGAAGAACTTTCTCCTCACCTCCAGCCTAAATCTCCCCTGGTGCAGCCTGAGGCTGTGTCCTCTTGTTCTGGTGCTGGCCACCTGAGAGAAGAGAGCAACCTCCTCCTGGCCACAACCACCCCTCAGGTAGTTGTAGACAGCAATAAGGTCTCCCCTGAGCCTCCTCTTCTCCAGGCTAACCAATCCCAGCTCCCTCAGCCTCTCCTCGTAGGGCTGTGCTCAAGGCCTCTCCCCAGCCTCGTTGCCCTTCTCTGGACACATTCAAGCATCTCAATGTCCCTCCTAAACTGGGGGGCCCAGAACTGAACACAGAACTCAAGGTGTGGTCTAAGCAGTGCAGAGTACAGGGGCAGAATGACCTCCCTGCTCCTGCTGGCCACACCATTCCTGATGCAGGCCAGGATGCCACTGGCTCTCTTGGCCACCTGGGCACACTGCTGGCTCATGTTCAGGCGGGTATCGATCAGCACCCCCAGATCCCTTTCTGTTTAGAACCTAGACCACTTTAGTGTAATCGTGGGTAATGTAGTTGGGAAAAGGAGAATGTGGAGTGTGTGCCTGATGCACAGGGGTGCCTGGGCAGCACTACAGTACCCCATAGCCTTGCTTTGCAGGCCTTGCTCTGAGCAGGCTCATTTCTGCCTCAGTGCTCAACCCTTGTAGTCATGCTTGGGATGCCAGGTCAGGGAGGTGACTGCTGAAAACAACCAGATTTAAAGCTTTGTTGTTTTGGCAGGAAGGAAGGTTGGGTGGTGTGATGGTTTGGGTGTTACCTACCCTCCCACGCTTTGGAAAATCACCCAGACTAGACTCAGCAGCTCTGGAAAATTGAATGAAGCTTTTATTTTACAGCTTAGAATCATAGAATCAACCAGATTGGAAGAGACCTCCGAGATGATCCAGTCCAACCTTAGCACAATATACAAGCAGATATTTACAATCTATACAGCTATAGACAGAAGTAGACAAGTTAAAAAGTAATACAGAAACACAACAGCCCTCCCAGAAACCTGAGTCCCCAGGACAGCCTCCCAATCACCCTTTCACCTTCCTCTTACCACTTTACATTACTCTAGAGCTTGCCTTTGTAGTTTTGAGGGTTGGCCAGGGTAGTGAGGAAGCAGATGGATTAGTCACACAGACAGCAGGTTAGGTTAGAGAGAGAAGTTCAGCCCAAAGAGAGACTCTGTTATCTATGTTTGTGTTCTTGTTCTTATCCATCTCAGCAAGCCTCTGAGTGAAGTAGCCATCACCACTGTTTCCTTTTCACAGCCCATAATCTAGTTCTTCTCACCAGAACATTCTAGCTAGCTTCAAACTAGCACAGGTGGGATTGGTTTGGATCGCATTTGCCACTGGCAGATGGCCACTGGAATACCACTTGACAAGATGGCTAAGGCACAGGGCAGCTCCTCTGTTCAAACGCTGCCTTGTCTGAACAGTTGGCTTAAATTCTGCATTGTGGTGCTTGTTACCTTTTTTCTGCTCTAGGGGAAGGTTTTCTTTGGTTGGTTGGGTTGGGGGAGGCTGTTTAGGGATTTTTAGTGCTTAGTGCACTCTTTTCTGAAAGGACTTTAATCTCACCAGGTTTTCTGTAGGTATTTTTTGGTAGAATGAGCATCTGAAGATTGTCTGATTGCTTCCTAAAATGGTGCTGTTACAAGAAGGGTCAGTGCCTGGTTTCCACTGTTCCCATTATTGACCCAGCCAAAACAAAAGAGACTGAAAGTGTATTTTGAGGTGGCTGACCATGCTATTTTCAGTATGCTCTGCTAATTCAACTGTCTGATAACAGTCTAAGCAGACCATGTCTCTTTAATGCCTCTCATACCTGATTTCATTTTCTGATGAGACTGCATAACCAGTTTTCCCTGACACTATTGACCAGCATCATTTATCTTTCTGTCCACAGAAATCATTCATTTAGGTAAGGCATAACAAGCAGCAGCTGGAAGCTAAATTCATATGTACATTCAAATTAGAAATAAGGCAGGTTTTAAACAGAAAGTAATTAACTATTGGAACAACTTCCCTTGGTACCTGAAAGGCTTCTTTATCACTGCAAGGTTGGAAATTAGTATGAGTCTTCTAAGAGGTCTGCCTCAGCAGCAAGAAATGGACTTGCTGTAGGAGATACTCATTACCTGGAATCATAGAATCAGTCAGGGTTGGAAGGGACCACAAGGATCAGCCAGTTCCAACCTCCCTGCCATGGGCAGGGACACCCTACCCTAGATCAGGCTGCACACAGCCTCATCCAGCCTGGCCTTAAACGCTTCCAGACATGGGGCCTCAACCACCTCCCTGGGCAACCCACTCCAGGCTCTCACCACTCTCATGCTCAACAACTTCCTCCTCATACCCAGTCTGAATCTCCCCACCTCCATCTTCCCTCCATTCCCTCTAGTCTGTCCCCCCCTGATATCCTGAAAAGTCCTTCCCCAGCATTGTTGTAGGCCCCTTCAGATCCTGGAAGGCCACAAGGTCACCTGGGAGCCTCCTCTTCTCCAGGCTGAACAGCCCCAACTCTTTCAGACTATGCTCACAGCAGAGCTGCTGCAGCCCTCTGAGCATCCTCCTGGCCCTGCTCTGGACATATTCCAGCACGTCCACATCCTTCTTGTAATGGAGGCTCCAGAACTGGATGCAGTACTCCAGTTGGGGTCTCACCAAAGCAGAGCAGAGGGGGAGAATCATCTCCCTCGACCTGCTGGCCACACTTCTCCTGCTGCAGCCCAGGCTCTGCTTGGCCCTCCAGGCTGCAAGTGCACACTGCTGGCTCATGTTGAGCTTCTCATCCACCAGGACCCTCAAGTCTCTCTCCTCAGGGCTGCTCTCCAGCCACTCACTGCCCAGCCTAGATTTCTGCTTGGGATTGCCTTGACCCAGTTGCAGGACCTTGAACTTGGTCTTGTTGAACCTCCTGAGGTTGGCTTGTGCCCACCTCTCCATCTTGTCCAGGTCACTCTGGATGGTATCCCTGCCCTCCAGCCTGTCTGCTGCACCACACAGCTTGATTATCACAGTATGAATCATAGAATGGTCTGGCTTGGAAGTGATCTCCAAATCTCATCCAGTCCAACCCACTCTGCAGTCAGCAGAGGCATCCTCAACTAGATGAGGCTGCCCAGATCCCTGTCCAGCCTCACTTTGAATGCCCTGTTTAGCCTGACAACATAGATGGTGATAATTACTAATGGATTGTAAGGAAAAGACAACTTGCAAATTAGTGGAATGAATGAGTTCAGAATATTTCAGGAAATGATTTTGTACAGTTCTTGCCTGCTGAAAGCAGCCTTTCTGAACTGGACATCAGTAACCCTGACCCAAAGAGCAGACCATCATTACAATTAGGCAGAGCTTCCTTGCCTTCCCCACACCCCAAATAATACTTTTTGTTTGCTGCACAGGTACCTGCATGGAGGCAAACTGGAAGCCTGACCTCACTCCTTCTGCTCCAAGCAGTCTTCATGTTTCTTCTGATGTTTTCCATCAGATGGATGGAAAGCTGCTGCCTGTACTTCGGATAGAGTGGAAGGTGGCCACTGATGGTAGGTGGTTGTTCAGTGTGAACACAGAACAGAGGAATTAGGTCTGTTCTAGTAAGGACAGGGAAGAGATTTACAACTTGAAGCTTTTTACTGATCCAGTCATGGAAGCAGACCTTTGAAACCTGGAGGTTTGGCAGCTGCTCTTCCTTTGCTTTGGGGGGGGATGTTTTGATTTTTTCTTGACTGAATCAGGGCTTTGGGTATCACAACTTAAAATGTGTCCACTAGTATGAGGTAATGACATTTAAAATGGGAAAAGCAGATGAAAATGGAACTGAGTGGCCCACACACCTTTACACCAGAAGTGAGGAGACAAATGTGAGGATTGCCTTTTCAAGGTGTAATAATGGCTGCAGAAGTCTCGCCCAGGGGAATCATATCAACAAACCAAACAAATGAGAACCAACTTGAGAGAGCACAAATGAGCTGTGCACTGTTAAACCAGGGCAAGTTCCTCTCATTTCAGGTAATCTAGTCCTTAGGTGACCTATAGACACCTGTGTCTTGGTAAATCACAGATCCACTATGGTTGGAAAAGACCTTCAAGGTCATCAAGTCCAACTATTAGCTGACTCTGCCAGGGCCATTAATTGCACTGTATCCTTGAGCACCATATCTAGATGGCTTTTAGATACATCCAGGGAAGGTGATTCAACCACTTCCCTGGGCTGCCTGTTCCAGTCTTTGATTACCCTTTGAAAATAGAAGTTTTTCCTAATGTCCTAACCTAAACCTCCTCTAATGTTAACTTAATTCCATTTCCTCTTCTCCTATCACTTGTGACTTGTAAGAAGAGACCAGGACCCACCTCTCTACAACCTCCTTTTAGGTAGTTGTAGAGAGTGGTAAGGTCTCCTCTCAGTCTCCTTTTCTTCAGACTAAACAACCCCAACTTTCTCAGCTGCTCCTCACAAGACTTATTCTCAAAACCCTTCACCAGCTTTGTTGCCCATCTCTGGGCAGGCTCCAGTACCTCAATGTCTCTGTTACACTGCAGTGCTCAAAACTGAGCACAGCACTCAAAATGTGGCCTACCCAGTGCTGAGTACAGCAGGACAATCACCTGTCTAGTCCTGCTGGCCACACTATTCCTGATCCAGGCCAGCCTGCATTGGCCTTCTTGGCCCCCCAGGCACACTGCTGGCTTATGTCCAGCCAACTGTCAGCCAGCACTGTATAAGTATCCAAACTGTGTGTTTTGAACATGGTAAATAAGTTTTCTGGCAAGATTTAATGTTAATAAACAATTTTCATACTTATTAACAATCTTCACCTGAGTATCAACATTAATAGAGATTATTAATTTGGCATAATTCATAACACAGTCTCAGGTCCCTTTCTGCCAAGCAGCCTTCCAGCCACTCAGCCCCAAGCCTGTAGTGCTGCATGAGGTTGTTGTGACGCCGGTGCAGGACTCAGCATTTGTTGAAGCCTGTATGACTGGCCTCAGCCTGTCCAAGTGCCTCTGCAGACCCTCCTTGCCCTCCAGCACATCAGCAGTGCCCCCGAACTTGGTGTTGTCTGCAGACTTAGAGTCACAGAATCAGTCAGGATTGGAAGGGACCACAAGGATCATCTAATTCCAACCTCCCTGCTGTGGTCAGGGACACCCTACTCTAGATCAGGCTGGCCACAGCCTCATCCAGCCTGGCCTTAAACACCTCCAGAGACAGGGCCTCAACCACCTCCCTGGGCAACCCACTCCAGGCTCTCACCACTCTCATGCTGACCAACTTCCTTCTCACACCCACTCTGAATCTCCCCACTTCCAGCTTTGCTCCATTCCCCTTAGTCCTGTCATACCCTGATAGCTTAAAAACTCCTTCCCCAGCTTTTTGTAGGCTCCCTTCAGATCCTTGAAGGCCACAATAAGGTGACCTCAGAGCCTCCTCTTCTCCAAACCGAACAGCCCCAACTCTTAGTGAGGCTGCTCTCAATCTCCTCTGTGTCGACAGCTAGCGTCCGGTACCTGGAAGGAGCAGAGCTGGCTGTGATGCAGGTGAACAACAACCAGCAGGTCTGTGCCCAGTTTGCCTTTCAGAACAACTTGCCACTTCAGGTTCGTCCAGATGGAGGCCGGGTGAGTGCAAAGGGCTCTGAACTGCTCCCTGTAGCCCGTGGGTTTGTTTCTGCTTTCATGGTCTTATAGCAAGGTTAACAGTTAGAAAGTACAAACTGATTAAGAGAGTTGATAAAACTGTCAAGATATTTGGCTTGACACATGCTGCTGTTTCCAGTTTGTGAGTAAGCTGCTTAATTTGGCTTCTGTTTCACTCCTCCCATCCTTCAGGTTTTAAGAATTGTAGCTTTCCATGCCTCTAACAGGTAATTGTTCTGAATGCTGCTTCAAGCACATTACTGCAGGAGGCTTTGCATTCTGCTTGACAGCTGTGACACTGAAGGCCTCAATCCTTCCTTTTACTTCCACTTCCTTGCCGTGGAGAAAAGCACCAAACTTGGGCATACTCCTTCAGTTTACAGACTTGGAAACTTGGTAGGAAAGTGCTGAGCCATCTACAGCTGCCTTTATGAACAGCAGGAATCTGGAGTTCATTGCTTAGCATGCAGAATTTAGCCACAGTTAGCTTACATCTGAAGCCAGTGCTTCTCCTAGCATCTGCACAGCACTGCTGATCTGGAAAACAGTAGAGATGAAAGAAAATGTGTGGAATGGCCAGATACAGAACTGTATAAGTGCACTTCAAGCTGTTTAACACTTAGAATCACAGAATCAGCCAGGTTGGAAGAGACCTCCAAGATCATCCAGGCCAACCTAGCACCCAGCCCTAGCCAGTCAACTAAACCATGGCACTAAATGCCTCATCCAGTCTTTTCTTGAACACCTCCAGGGACAGTGACTCCACCACTTCCCTGGGCAGCCCATTCCAATGGCAAATCACTCTCTCTGGCCAAGAACTTCCTCCTAACATCCAGCACTTGTAGTTTCCTACTACAGTAAAATTTCAATCTCAAAACTGTGTATTTTAGCCTAATCTATTTCCAGTTCAGAATGGGATTCAGTAGCAAATCGCCACAATTGGTTGGTCAAAATTCCCAAGAAACAACTGTACTGTCTCATTTCAGATAGAAGAATTTGGGGACTGGTGCACTTAATACATCTCAGTTCCTTTTTGTTGGTGTGTCACAGTCATGCTTCAGAAGAAGGGCCGTAGGGGGCGAGGGAACACAGTGGAACAGGGCCACAGCAGCTCTTAATGCATGGTTTAAGTCCTCATAATTGCATTTTGTTTTCAGTGGAGTTTTACTTTTGACCGTTTTGAAGTGGAACCTGGCCAGACATATCAAGTGACTGTCTACCACCTGCCCAAACTGAGTGTAGAGGGAGACTACAACTGCAAGTCCAAGTCCTTCACAATGCCTGGTAAGAGATGACGTATTTTGCTCAGGGCCTCGACCTTAGGACCATGCTGGTTTGTGCTCATGTGAGCTGGGGGACTTTATCCAGACCAGATCCATCAACAAGTTTGGCAATAGGGTGGCACTATTATCAAAACCTGCCTTAAGAGGAAAGGCTGAGAGCCCTGGAGCTGTTCAGTCTGGAGAGGGGAAGGCTGAGAGGAGATCTGAGCAATGTCTGTCAGTAGCTGAGGGCTGGGGGTCAGGGAGGAAGGGACAGGGACAGCCTCTGCTCACCTGTGTCCTGGCACAGGACAAGGGGCAAAGGATGGAAACTGCAGCACAGGAAGTTGCACCTCACCATGAAGAAGAACTTCTTGACTCTAAGGGTCTCAGAGCCCTGGCACAGGCTGCCCAGAGAGGTTATGGAGTCTCCTTCTGTGGAGCCTTTCCAGCCCTGTCTGGATGTGTTCCTGTGCGACCTGCGCTAGATTCTCTGGTCCTTCTCTGGCCGGGGGGGGTTGAACTGAAAGATCTCCAGAGGTCACTTCCAACCCCTAACATTCTGTGAGCCTGTGACCTGTTTTCTTTCCTGCAAGTTGTTGTTTAGAAAGTCCCCAGTGGTAGCCTTACCTGCAGTACCCCTGTGGTATAGAATCATAGAATCAACCAGGTTGGAAGAGACCTCCAAGATCATCCAGTCCAACCTAGCACCCAGCCCTAGCCAGTCAACCAGACCATGGCACCGAGTGCCTCATCCAGTCTTTTCTTGAAGACCTCAAGGGATGGTGCCTCCAGCACCTCCCTGGGCAGCCCATTCCAATGGGAAATCACTCTCTCTGTGAAGAACTTCCTCCTAACATCCAGCCTATACCTCCCCCAGCACAACTTGAGACTGTGTCCCCTTGTTCTAGTTATGTATATCCTGGATTTTGCTGCTGAAATGTTCATTCAGTCAGAGGGCACAAAGATTTTTTCATCTACCTGAATGGGACTGCAGAGTAATCTTCAGGCTACCTGTAGACTATTACTGCAGCTTTTGGAATCTTCCACAAGCAGAAGAGCAGCTTTGAAAGATGGAAGTACAGGACAGAATTTCCAAACTGGATGGAGTAAAGTTTGACTTCTAGGATTAGATCTTGGTGTGTGCCAACTTTGATTTCAAAGGCCTGAGCAGATATAATTAGGCAAGAAACTTGATGGAGCTGAGTGCCTGACCCTTGCTTATGGATGTGAGTTTTTTCCTGTAACTAAAAAGAGTTTTTATTGTTCTTCCTGAAGATACTGAACATCTGCAGTGCCCTCTGGCTGCAGATGTTCAGTTTATAAATATTTGGTACCCAATACACAGCCTGAAAACTGATTCAGAATTTTCTTTACTAGCTTACAGTTGTCAATGTGACTTTTTGGTTATGAGATGGCAAAGTATCTGGTGTGCCAATTGGTGTGCTGGAAAAGGAGAGGAGACTCTTGGACTGTTCAGTCTGGAGAAGAGGAGGCTGAGGAGGGAGACCTCATCACTCTCTACAGCTTCCTGACAGGAGATTGGAGTGAGGAGGGGGCAGCTTCTGCTCCTTGGTGGCAAGGGACAGGAGCAGAGGAAATGGTTCCAAGGTGGCCCTGGGGAGGTTCAGGCTGGATGCTAGGGAATATTTCTTCCCAGAGAGAGTTCTCAGGCCTTCTGTTCTGCCTAGGGCAGAGTTGGAGTCCCCATCCCTGCAGGTATTTAAGTGGCCTGTGGAGCTGGCTCTCAGGACATGCTTTAGTGCTGGGTTGAAGGCTGGACTGGATGAGCTTGGAAGTCTCTTCTAAGCAGATGTTTTCTGTGATTCTCTTTTCAGTCCTCTTACCCTTTCCTGTACCTTGTGACTCTTGAAAACTTCCTGGCTTTTATCCTCCACTGCTGTTCAGAAATGTAATGCACTGCACGAAGCTCAGGAGTTTCAGGGAGCTTTGTTGGTTACAGCTCACATTACAGTGGCACTGTAAATTTTCCAACTTGGAAATCTGGAAATTTAAGATAGGCAATGTTTTATTTCAGCTATTTAAGCTGGGAAGTTTTATTTTCCTTTATCCAAACCCTAGAGAAAAGAAATAATTCAGGCTGAGACTTGTGAATCTCACATTGCTAAATGCTGAATATGTAGCTATGGATTTGACATTACAGAAAGCTACCAGAGATCAGGGCCAGCTTGCTAAATGTAATAAAGAGAATTACAAACGTGGAAGAGTGTTCTCTCTTCCAAGATTCCAGCCTCTTAACTTTCCACAGAAGTCAGGAGCTGGAAAGGATCCTGAAAGCTCATCCAACCCCTCTGCCAGAGCAGCGTCACCTAGAGCAGATCGCACAGGAACACATCCAGGCAGGTCTTGAATATCTCCAGAGAGGGAGAATCCACAACCCCCCTGGGCAGCCTGTGCCAGTGCTCCATTACCCTCACAAGGAAAAAAAAATTCCTCATGTTTCCATGGAACTTCTTATCCCTCTGCTTCCACCATTGCCCTTTGTCCTGTCATTTGGCATCACCCAGCAGAGCCTGGCTCCAGCCTCTTGGCACTCAGCCTTTCCATATTGATAACCATGACTGAGGTCACCTCTCAGGCTCCTCTTCTCCAAGCTCCAAGCCTCAGCTTGCTCAGGCTCTCCTCATAAGGAGAGGTTCCACTCCCTTCATTATCTTTGTGGCTCTGGGCTGGGCTCTTTCAAGCAGTTCCCTGAGGTCCTTGAACTGAGGGGCCCAGAACTGGACACAGCATTCCAGATGTGGCCTCACCAGGGCAGAGTAGAGGGGCAAGAGAGCCTCTCTTGCCTTACAAACCACAACTCTTATAACACACTCCAGAATGGCATTGGCCTTCTTGGCCACCAGAGCACATTGCTGGGGCAGACAGAGTGCTTCAGGGGGGAATCTGTTGCTGTGGGGCTCTCAAGGTTCTAGAGATCAACATAAAGTTCTAATTCCGCTATGACTCTCTCCATACATTATCAAAAATTGTCAAATATTACTGTTCTAATAAATGTTGTACATTTTCAGCCTCATGATTTATCTCTGTTCTGAAAAAAGAAACCAAACCAACAAACCAAGAGCAGAAACCCAGAACAAAGCAGCAAAGCCATAACATCAGTGGCAGAGGTGGTTTATACACTGGAAATCGATGCTATTGTGCTGCAGAACTTTAAGACCTTTGGAACAAAGATCTTTGCTCAATAAGGAGGGCTTGGTTAGTTATCTGACTTCTGATAAGGAAATGGATGTTCTTCCTCAATGGAATTAGTGTTTCTGCTAGTTACTGATGGTGAAGAGCCTGGAGAAGAAGAGACTTAGAAGGGATCTTATCACTCCACAAGTACCTGAAAGAAGTTGTAGTAAGGGGGGGTTAGGCTCTGCTCCCAGATAACTTGTGACAGGTCAAGAGGGCATGGCCTGAAGCTGTGCCAGGGGAGGGTTAGGTTGGATATTAAGAAGCATTTCCTCAGGGAAAGGCAATTAGGCGCTGAAATGGACTGCCCAGGGAGGTGGTGGAGTTGCCATCCCTGGAGGTCTCTAAGAAAAGATTGGATGTGGCACTTGGTGGCTTGGTTTAGCCAGTGTGGTGGTGTTAGGTTATAGGCTGGACTTTGATGATTTCAGAGGTCCTTTTCCAGCCTCAATGATTCTGTGATGGTCTTTTCTTGCAGACTGCAAGGACTCTCTGATGAAAAAAACCACCCCCTGCATAAACACAGGTAAAAAGAAACCCCAAAATGTTTGAGTCACGTAGACATAGGAACTCTGTTGAAAGCTTTCTGAGAGTTGAGCAATTTTTCACTCTCTGCATCACTTGCAGGCAGCTTGTGGGAGCCCAGGATCCAAGGTGAAAGCCTAGATGATACAACCCTGCTCGTGAGTTTTAACCCGTGGATGGAACCGACTCGATACAAAATTCACGTGGCCAGTTTCCTGAATGAGACCAGGTGCAAGGTGGTCACACGTGATTTCACCCAGGTAATGGCATCCCTGAGTGGTGCCCTCTGTGGTAAGGTAGGCAAACATCTCTTCAGTGGCTGCTGAGCAAGGACTGGGAGCCACGATGGAGGAGATGTAACGAACGCGCTAGCACCACAGGTTTCAAGGACTTCTTTGCACTGGGTTTTAATCAACCTTTGGAAAGAGGATTTGTATGCCAGGAATTTCCTAGGTCAAAAAGAGGTTTTATAATACATGGACAAATCTGTAACCATCTACAGAGAAACTCAAAATTTAGTATTTGGTTGTCTGGGCTTTGCCTTTGTCAAGCCAGTAGCTGGGGGATAAGACTAAGCCAAAACTGAGGCACAAAGTTTCACTTAAACAGATTTGATTCCTGGAGGTTTTCTAGGCAGTGTTGTGGAGAAGCTCAAAGTAGATCTAAAGTGTCTTCTGATGTAAGTGTTCTCCTTCAGGCATCTGAGGGAGGAGAAATGCTGACTATAATTGGTATCAGTCCAGACCCTTCCTTGGGGGAGAGCAGATAAGTTGGCATTCAGATTGTACAATGTTTCTGTTCCCTGTGTGCAGTGATTGGCATTGGAGTGGGCTGCCCAGTGAGGTGGTGGAGTTGCCATCCCTGGAGGTGTTCAAAAACAGACTGGATGAGGCACTTAGTGCCGTGGTCTAGTTGATTGGACAGGGCTGGATGATAGGTTGGACTGGATGATCTTGGAGGTGTCTTCAAACCTGGTTGATTCTATGATTCTATATGATTCTTGCTGACACAGCTGGTACAGCTGGGTGCAAGTTCCCCTGTTAGAGGGGAATTTAACTCCTTTTGAGGTATGGACCTACCAGGCACTGTGCAGAATGTTTAGATTGTCATGCTCTCAGTGGTACACAGCAGGTAAGAATCACAGAAGGCTGATTTTGTTGTAGTGTCAGAAGCAGCAGTGCTGACAGCTGGTTTTAATGAGCTAAGGGCACTTGTTGATGGCTACAGATGAAATAGCTGAAGTAATTTACATTAAGCAATTAAAAGGTAACACACTTAGAATCATAGAGTGGTCTGGGTTGGAAGGGACCTCCAAAAGTCATCCAGTCCAACCCCCTTTGCTGTCAGCAGGGGCATCCTCATGTAGACTTAGACAGTGTGCATCCTCAAATGCTTCCTGTTCCTTGTACAGCCTTAGCCTGCTGTCTTAACTATATTACCATGCCTGTCACCTAGGACACCCCCAGTGATGGTGACCAGACCATTCATCCATTTTGCTCTTGCAGACTGCTTGTTAAAAAAAACATTAGAAGACCTTCATGCTTCTTTGGACCACTCCATGTCAACTCCTTTTGCTGTTTTCCCTGCTTTCATTCTGTTTTCTTCCTTCCCTCATGATGTGCATCTGATTTCTGCAGGGTGGACAACAACAGCAAGTAAACATCACAATCAGAATAGAAAGGAACATAAGAGCTTGCTGCAGCTATGAAATACAGGTAGAATCTCACTAATGTCCCTCTGTCCTTCCTTCATCAACAATGCAATGAGCAATTTAGGAGTATTAGGGGGAGTTTGCATAGTGTTAGGTTCTGAGATTAGCTAATCCTTAATTCTCTCTGTCAGGGAAATAATGATGATGGTGAACATTTGGGGTGTGGGAGTGTATAATGTCCTCTGTAAACTGTGGCTTTGCTTTAGTTTAGGATTGCCAAGTCAGAGATTAAGGACTGGGAGTGGCAAGTGTGCAACCTCAGGAGGTCATTCTGTCCTCATGAGCAGAGGCATTGAGTGCACCCTCGGCAAGTTTGTTGATGACACCAAGCTGTGTGGTGCAGCAGACAGGCTGGAGGGCAGGGATCCATCCAGAGGGACCTGGACAGGCTGCAGAGGTGGGCACAAGCCAACCTCAGGAGGTTCAACAAGACCAAGTTCAAGGTCCTGCGTCTGGGTCGAGGCAATCCCAAGCACAAATCCAGGCTGGGCAGTAAGTGGCCAGAGAGCAGCCCTGAGGAGAGAGACTTGAGGGTCCTGGTGGATGAGAAGCTCAATATGAGCCAGCAGTGTGCACTTGCAGCCCAGAAAGCCAACCAGATCCTGGGCTGCATCAGAAGTGTGACCAGCAGGGAGGTGATTCTCTCCCTCTACTCTGCTCTGGTCAGATGCCACCTGGAGTACTGCATCCAGTTCTGGAGCCCCCATTACAAGGGGCATGTGGAGCTGCTGGAGCATATCCAAATAAGGGCCAGGAGGATGCTCAGAGGGATGAAGCAGCACTGCTATGAGGACAGACTGAAAGAGTTGGGGCTGTTGAGTCTGGAGAAGAGGCTCCCAGGTGACCTTTTTGTGGCCTTCCAGGGTCTGAAGGGAGCCTACAAAAGATCTGGGGAGGGACTTTTTAGGCTGTCAGGGAGTGACAGGACTGGGGGGAATGGAGCAAAGCTGGAGGTGGGGAGGTTCAGCCTGGACGTGAGGAGGAAGTTGTTGAGCATGAGAGTGGTGAGAGGCTGGAATGGGTTGCCCAGGGAGGTGGTTGAGGCCCCATCCCTGGAGGTGTTTAAGGCCAGGCTGGATGAGGCTGTGGCCAACCTGACCTAGGGTAGGGTTTCCCTGCCCATGGCAGGTGGGTTGGAACTAGATGATCCTTGTGGCCCCTTCCAACCCTGATTGATTCTATGATTCTGTGATTCCCTTCTTAGTGTACAGTATAAGAATCCTTGATTAATGCTGTGCTTCTGTACGGGGAATGTTGAGATGGGGACAATTGCTCTTAAGAATAGCTTCTTGTTATCCCATTCGTTTGTTTTCACCCGCAGATTCAGCCCTTCTTTGTGAACTGTGGCACAGACTGTCTGAGGCATTCTGCTTTCATCCCGTGCTCTCCATCTCCAAGTGAGAACTGCTGTTGTGTAAATCAGCTTCCCATTGTCTTACAGATGAGAGCTGAATTTTTAACCTAACTTTTGTCTTTTGCAGGTACAGGCACGTCAGGTAAGAAGTTCTTCCACTACCCTGAAACCTTTCTTGTTTTGCTGCTCTTTTTCCTGTCGTACAGAATAAAACCATGAGGATGGGCAGGAAATATCCTTTTGTAACCCTTGAGTTCAGAATGAATTGTGTTGAGAGTTATTCCACCATGCTTAAACCAGGCAAGTATTTGTATGCAGTGTGAGCCTTAAAAAAAGGAATTCTTCTAGAGATACTTCACTTGCATAAAGTTCTTTGAGGAGCAGTTTTGACAAGAAGAGCCTTAATATAAACCACTTTCTGTCACTTTGCTCAGTGTTAGATAATTTGCATAGTAGAAAGCAGCTTTTGGAGACAATAGCTTGCATATATTCATCTTTGTGAATGTCAGGAGAAATCATGTGCAGATGATTTGACATCCTTTTTTTTTGGGGGGGTGGGAGGAGAGATGCAGCAGCACCTGTGAGGAGCCAATTTTCCCACGAATGAAAAGGGGGGAGGGGGAAGAAAACCAAAGCACAAAGCAAGCAACCAAAAAACCTGAACAAACCTCACCCAAAGTGGTGATTTGTCTGTTTGTAAGATAGGTTACATAACAAGCAGGACCTGGGTAGTCTGGTAAAGCTTGATAAGCATTGCACTTCAGAGGAAGGACATGGATGCATGTTTTCAGTGTATGGTTCTTTTGTGGAACAAGTTTATAGTGTAGAACTGGTCAGGCCACACCTTGAGTGCTGTGTCCAGTTCTAGGCTCCTCAATTCAAGAGAGGTGTTGAGGTTCTGGAAGATGTCCAGAGAAGGGCAACGAAGCTGGTGAGGGGCCTGGAGCACAAACCCTATAAGGAGAGGCTGAGAGAGCTGGGGGTGTGCAGTCTGCAGAAGAGGAGGCTCGGGGTGACCTCATTGCTGTCTACAACTACCTGAAGGGAGGCTGTAGCCAGGTGGAGTTGGGCTCTTCTCCCAGGCAACCAGCACTAGAACAAGGGGACACAGCCTCAAGTTGTGCTGGAGGAAGTATAGCCTGGATGTTAGGAGGAAGTTCTTCACAGAGAGATTGGCATTTGAATGGGCTGCCCAGAGAGGTGGTGGAGTCACCATCCCTGGAGGTGTTCAAGCAAAGCCTGGATGAGGCACTTAGTGCCATGGTCTGGTTGATTGGCTAGGGCTGGGTGCTAGGTTGGACTGGATGAGCTTGGAGGTCTCTTCCCACCTGGTTGATTCTATGATTCTATGAACATCACCCTAAAAGCAGGAATATGTTTTTGTCTAGTGGCTGTGGTATGTTGTAAGGAGGAAGTTCTGGGTTTGGGCAGAGCCAGGTGTGATGGTTTGGGTTTTGAGGCTCTTCAGTCTGGAGAAGAGAAGGATTCAAAGAGACCTTATAGGTGGCCTTCCAGTATCAGAAGGGGGCCTACAGGAAGGCTGGGGAGAGACTATTTACAAGGTCTTGTAATGACAGGACAAGGACTAATGGGTTTAAACTGGCAGAGGGGAGATTTAGACTAGATGTTAGGAGGAAGTTCTTTACAATGGGGTGGTGAGACACTGGAACAGGTTGGTTGCCCAGCGAGGTTGTGGCTGCTTCCTCCCTGGAGATGTTTAAGGCCAGGTTGGATGAGGCCTTGAGCAACCTGCTCTAGTGGGAGGTGTCCCTGCCTACATCGGGGGGGTTAGAGCTGGATGATCCTTGAGGTCCCTTCCAACCTAGACCATTCTATGATTACCTGCCTCCCCCCCCTTAGGAAAGTCACCCAGACTGGACTCAGCAGCTCTGGAAAATTGAATGAAGCTTTGTATTTACAGCTTATCACAATATACAAGCAGATAGTTACAATCTATACAGCTACAGACAGAAATACACAAGTTTAAAAGGTAATATAGAAAGACAACAGCCCTCCCAGAAACCAGAGTCCCCAGGAGGGGCTCCCAACCACCCTCCACCTTCTCCCACCCCTATACCTTACCCCAGACCTTGCCTTATGCTCAAGGTGAGTTTGGAGGGTTGGCCAAGGGGGTTAGGAAGCAGATGGATTAGTCAGACAGACAGCAGGTTAGGTTAGAGAGAAGTGCAGCCCCAAAGACAGAGAGCAAACAACTGCATTATCTCTGTTTGTGTTCTTGTTCTTATCCATCTCAGCAAGCCTATGAATGAAGCAGCCATCACCATTGTTTCCTTTTCACAGCCTAGCATCTAATTCTTCTCACCAAAATATCCCAGCTAGGCTCAAACTAGCACACCAGGGTTACCCTTTCTTGACTCCTTGTCAGGGGTTAGAACTGGGCTGGCATCTAAAGGAGTGACAGACTCTCTCTATTAAGCCCTCTCCCTTCCCAAGGGGAAAGAGATTAAAGGAGAGACTTAGGGATTGGAAAAGAAAACTACAAGTATTTTAATCAAATCAATAACAGCAAAATTAAATATACACAGATATAAACAAACCTAGCAGCAAATCCACTTCCCCCCTGATAATGATTACATGACAATAATAATGACATCACTGATACTGTGGCAGAAGGCCCAAACTGGACTCTGTGGCAGATGGGAACTGGATTTGGCAACTCATGGATCAGGATGGAAGGGAGAACAGACAGAGTCCTCCTTGGACACCAGCCATTGAAGAAGAAAGCTTGACCCTCGTGATCCCTCAGCTTTCCACTGAACAAGACCTTTGGTTTGGGATACCTTAGTGGTCAGTTCAGAGGCAGTTTAGGATCTCCTGTCCTGTCTGCTCCTCGCTGCAGGTGCAGTCTTTTACTCTGCATGCCCAGTGTAGCTCACAAGGCTTAGCAGTGACCTTGGCCTGCACACCAATCATAGAATGGTCTGGGTTGGAAGGGACCTCCAAAGCTCATCCAGTCCAACCACCTCTGCACTCAGCAGGGACATCCTCAACTAGATCAGGTTGCCCACAGCCCTGTCCAGCCTCACCTTCAGTATCTCCAGGGATGGGGACCCAACCATCTCCCTAGGCAACCTGTTCCAGTGTTCCATCACCCTCATGGTGCAGAACTTGTTCCTAACATCCAATCTCAATCTGCTCTGCTCTACTCTGAAGCCATTGGCCTTGTCCTGTCCCTGCAGGCTTTGCAAGCAGTCCCTCTGCTGCCTTCTTGTATCCCCCTTCAGGAATGGGCTGCCCAGGGAGGTGGTGGAGTTGCTGTCCCTGGAGGTGGTCAGGAAAAGACCAGATAAGGCACTGAGAGCCATGGTCTAGGTGATTGTTTAGGGCTGGGTGCTAGGTTGGGCTGGATGAGCTTGGAGGTCTCTTCCAGCCTGGTTGATTCTATGAGACTGTGATACTGGCAGGCTGCTATTAGGTCTCCCCATAGCCTCCTTTTCTCCAGACTGAACAACCCCATCTCCCTCAGCCTGTCCTTGTAGCAGTGCTTGAGAAGCAGACACTGTGAAAGCATGCCACTATCTTCAGGAAGTGCAGGTGCTTAGAAGAAACTGAGCTGAGAAGTAAAATCACCCAGCAGGATTAGTTGTGTTGTAACCCAAACCAGTGCTTGAGCAGCTTCTGTTCTTCTGTTTGTGTAAAGCAGTATCTGAGCACTGTTTCTGTACCACAGGTGATATGATTATATGGCTCTACTGGTGTATCACTGGGATCTGTGTGTTCCTGGTGGGATCAGTCATAGCAGGTGTGATTTGTATGACCAAAAAACGAGCAGGTAAGACTCATACCAGCTAGGAAGAAAAAAAATTAGTGGTAACATTGTATTTTCCCCACTTCTCTACCTACTCCTGTTGTTGTTTCTTCCTTGCTGTTCTGATGTCTTGCCACTTGCAAACACACTCTGGTTTATATTGTAGGATTTGTAATATCCTAATACTTAAATAGAGCCTTCTAAGGGTTGTGTTGATTGATATTCCATATTCATAGTGCTTCAGGTCCCATAAAGGGAAAAAAGAACTTGGTAGTTCAGCTCTGTGTTCCCTGCAGATTGCTACAGATACTTTTCCCATTTGTTTTGCTCCTGCATTGCATAAGTTTTGCAGAACAGAAGCTTCCTCTTTGTCTTTCCACTGTCCTCCAAAGTCTCTGCAAAAAATCATTTTCATGCTAGCCTGAGCTTAAATCATGTTTTTCCTATTAGATGGAAGAAAAGCAGGGCACAAAGGTTGGCATTGATCAGGTTGGAAAACTGAGTACATGAGGACTAGTTCCTAGCCCTTTGTGCTGCAACCATGAGACAGTTGTTAGAGGGGGGGACAAGCTGTGCAGCTCGCTGGGTTTTCATCTGAAAGGAGTAATGGGAAAGAGAATTTCTTAACATCAAACTTAGCTGAAAGCTGTGATAGTTGCCTCTTCAGGGAAGCCTTTTAAGGAAAACCTGTATTTTACAATGTCTCCTCTCATTAAAGGCAGGCAGTAGAACAGTTTGGGGGTTCTGTATGTCTTGAGGCTGGCCAGATCTGAGGAAGGTGGAGAAAATTTGATCTGGGTACATTCATTCTCTCAAAAGAAAGCTGTAGCAAAGTCCACAGCAAAATTGCCTGCAGAGGAATCTTTATTCATTCAGTAGATTGAATTGTTTTGTTAGGCTTCTCCCTGCCCATGCTTCCATCCCTGCACAGTTGAAGATTTGGAGTTATTTTTGATCCTAGTCTTTAGAAGGTGTTGTCATTGTAAGGGTTTAATCTTCCTTCCTGTTTTCAGAGCTGACAGTGATTTTCTCTCTCTTCCAGCACACCGGCGAGGAAAATGCAGCCACAGTGATTTGCAGACTGGTAAGATGTCTTGCCTGTGTTTTATCACAGGCCTGTGGAATGCATTCAGCAAGTCTAGAAGGGGCCAGCACACTCTCTTGTAGGTGCTCCTAAAAATTAAAAACCAGCCTTAGGATCTTCCTATTTAGCTAAAAAATGTACATGGAATTTGGAATGCCATATCTGCCAGGTGGAAGATAACTGCTTGGCAAAATGGTGAGGCTTTTGACCCAGCTGAAGCTATACTGGTAGGAGAACCTTTGCTAATCACTGTGATTCTGTCAGAGAAATTCACATTGACAATAACCTCACTCTCCTGAGAACCTGAGCCAAAGCATCTCTGTCATCTAGAGTCACCAAGCCAAGCAAATTTCCAGGGCATGTAAAGTACTGCATGTGGTACAGAGGCAAAAGCAGCAATGAGAAGTAGAGCATGCTTCCAGAAAACATGCATGGCTACCCTGGTTGAGAAGGAGCTAGGGCATTCCAGACCCCTTTGAAGCTGTAGGGGTTGATTGCTGCAAGCTATTAGCTTGACTTCCCACTTCCCATCCCTGGTTGTCTTTTTGTGTCCCTTCTATAAAATCCAGGCAAGAGTTTGTTGTTTATGCCACTCTGTAAACTCCCTCATGCAGTTTTAGCAAGTGGGAGAAACAGTACTGTAGGATTGATGTCTACAACTACCTGAAGGGAGGTGGTAGCCAGGTAGGGTTGGGCTCTTCTCCCAGGCAACCAGCAATAGAACAAGGGGACACAGTCTCAAGTTGTGCCAGGGGAGGTATAGGCTGGATGTTAGGAGGAAGTTCTTCACAGAGAGAGTGATTTCCCATTGGAATGGGCTGTCCAGGGAGGTGGTGGAGGCACCGTCCCTTGAGGTGTTCAAGCAAAGCCTGGTTGAGGCACTTAGTGCTATGGTCTAGTTGACTGGATAGGGCTGGGTGCTAGGTTGGACTGGATGGTCTTGGAGATCTCTTCCAACCTGATTGATTCTGTGATTTAGACAACATGAACAGTAGTGCTTGCATCACAGAACCATTCCACTTGGAAAAGCCCCTCAGGGTCACCAATTCCAACCGTTATCCCTACTCTACAAACTTCACTCTTAAACCATATCCCCAAGCACCACATCCAAACAGCTATTAAACACATCCAGGGTTGGTGACTCCCCCACCTCCCTGGGCAGCACACTCCCGTGCCTGACCACTCTTGCTGGGAAAAAAAAGTTTACTAATGTCCAGTCTAAACCCACCCAGTCACAGCTTGAGGCCATTCCCTCTTGTTCTATCACTAATTGCCTGTGAGAATCAACCCATCTTTGTCCTTATGCATACATTTAGAACAAGCTGCCCAGGGAAGTGGTGGGATCAAAAACCATGTAGACATGGTACTTGGGGACAAGGTTTAATGGGCACAGTGGTGTTGATTTGATAGTTGATGAATGTATTGGTCTTCTCCAACCTTAAAGATTCTGTGGTAGTAGGAGATTGTTTGTGCAGTCAGCATTTAGTGCCATGGTCTGGTTGACTGGATAGGGCTGGGCGCTAGGTTGGATTGGATGATCTTGGAGGTCTCTTCCAACCTGCTTGATTCTATGATTCTGTTGACCACAGGCAGTACATTGACCACAAGACTGTAGATAGGTTTGCAGCCCTCCTGCAGCTGATGTGTCAGTGGTGTGGCGAGTTCCGTGGAGCACCCAGGCTCTGTTAGAAATCACAGCTCCGCTCTCTGCACCTTCACACAGCCTTTAAACAGTTGGGTGGTGTTTGCAGACGTTGCCCAAACAGCTTCAAAACTGGTAGTTGCTAGGACCTTGTCAAGATCTGGAGAACAGAGATGAACAGTATCTCTGTCCAGAGGAGCAAGACCAGTTCTTATGGATTTCCATGTTGTGAAATTAAGGTGCAAGCGAGACCATGGATCACCACGAAACTATTTATTAAAGGATAAGGTTGGGCAAAACAGAGGGAGAGAGGGGAGAAGGGGGAGAGAGTAAGATAAAGAGAACAATGGAGAAGAGAAGGAGGAGCAGGGAAGGAAAAAAGCTGTGCTCATATTACCCTCAGTCGCAGATGGAGGGGAGAGAGAGAGAGACAGGTGCGTGGCCCAGGGATGATCTTCTGTGGAATCTGTCAGAGGTTCTTCGGGTGGTGTGCAGCTGTGGTGGTGGTCTGCCCTCGGTGGTCCGGTGGAGGTGCCACTGGTGGTCTGCTGGGAGTGCCACCCTTTGGCAGGCATTCCTCCTGCCTTTTATACAGTTTTCTGCTTAGTGTCCGGCTGCAGCTCCCCAGGGCATCTTCCTGTGTATTCTCATGCATTCGCAGGGGTCCAGCACCACCGGAGAGAGGGCCTCCGCCCCCTCCCTGGCTGTACCTGGCTTCTGGCTTGCACCGTCAGGGCCACAGCCAAGACGACTGTTTTCCTGTCTTTCAGCAGCGCCGTACACAGACCTTCCTCTGCCGCCCCTGAAGCCGCGCAAGGTGTGGGTTGTGTACTCTGCCGATCACCTGCTGTACGTGGAGGTGGTGCTGAGGTTTGCCGAGTTCCTGATGACAGTCTGCGGCACTGCTGTAGCCCTGGACCTGCTGGAAGATCAGCAGATCTCGGAGCTGGGGCCGCTACCTTGGCTGACTCGACAGAAGAAGGAGATGGAAGACCTCTCTTCAAAGATCATCATCCTGTGCTCGCGGGGTACCCAGGCCAAGTGGCAGGCCATGCTGGGCAGTGAGCCCGTGCGTCTCAAGCAAGATCAGCAGAAGCCCATGGGAGACCTCTTCACTCCAGCCTTGAATTTGATCCTGCCAGACTTTAAGAAGCCAGCCTGTTTTGGGATGTACATAGTGTGCTATTTCGAGGGGATAAGCAGCGAGAAAGATATCCCTGACCTGTTCCATGTCACATCCAGGTACCAACTGATGGACAAGTTTGAGGATATCTATTTTCGGATTCAGGACCTGGAGAAGTTTGAACCTGGGCGCATCCATCGGATCCGTGAAATCACAGCTGAGAGTTACACTGATACTCCCAGTGGGAGGAAGCTGAAAGAGGCAGTGGAAAAGTTCAAGAACTGGCAGATGGAGCACCCAGACTGGTTTGAGAACGAAACCGTCTGCTTGGATAACGACGAAGAGCTGCAGTCCCTAAGCAGAGAGAGCCAGGAGGGGTCGCTGCAAAGTGAGCCAGGTGGGATTGTGAAACACCAGCTGCACCTGCGGGAGCCTCGCCCCGACTGCTGTTACGTGCTTGATCTCCACATGCATGAAGGTGAAAACAGAGGTGGTAAACTGCAACCTGAACTGAATCCGTGTGGGGATCAGACTGCTCAGACTGTGGTCCTTTCCGCGGATGAGGCTCCCTTAGTTCAGGTAGTGGAGCCAATCTCCTCTGTGGAAGACAGAAGTGTACTTAGTCATCACGTGCTGAGTAACGAGGACTGTGTGGAAGAAGTTCCTCTTCTGGAGACAAGCTTTCCAATGAGGAATAACATTGTCCTCCCCAGTGACTCTGAACCTTCAGCAATAGATGACCAGAGTCCTGCAAGCCTTTCAGGAGAACTGAGGCAGCAGCTGAACGGACTGATGCACTCTCTTTATCAGCAGAGTGTCACTCCTCCGGAGCCGTCTCTTTGCCAAGAGAAGGCTGACGAGCAACAGCAGTTGGTCTTTGATGACCAACACAAAGACCAAAGACAGTCGGTGCAGTCAGACCAAGGCTACATCTCTAGATGTTCTCCTCTGCCTCCTGATGACCTCGTGGAGGAGGAAGAGGGGGAAGAGAATCGGGAAAATCCTGAACTCTCTCCAGAGGTCATGAACAGTCTAAAGAGCCTCCAGCAGTGGCTGTTTCTCCAGGACGTTCAGCGGAGCTCTGACTGGGGGTGTCCTGCTGAGATGGTGGACATTGGCCAGTCTTGGGAGGACTGTTAGGCCCCATGTGGGACCTGCACCATTTGAAATACATGCACAGTGCTGAAACAGCTTTTACAACTCCATCCCTGGCCTTGCATTACAAATGGCTTACTGTCTGCTGGAAGGGAGGATTACCCAACAGACTGCTGCCACTGCTTCCCATCTCTACAGAGAGAAGCAAGAGCTGTTGGCCACCCCTGTGAGAGAGTAGGCAGTGCTTCTGTTCCTGGGGGAGAAGTGTTACATTGAATCCTCATTGATGGGTGGCAGAAAAATTCTTCTGGCTCACTCACTCGTGCCTTCAAAAGCCCCTCCAGCTGTACTGATTGTGTTGCACTGGGTGAAAGTCATGGCCAGGGGCATAGAACAGGTTTAGGCAACATGGCAGAATGTGCACTGCCATTTGAGGACACATTTTACGTCCTTCTGTTGTAAATACTTTGGTAAAGATGTGTGCCTGGAACTTCAGCTAGGCTGGGGTTGTCTCTGGGTGGTTGATACATGTGTCTGGAGGTTTTTTGGTTGGCTGCTTGCTCATTGACAGCTGCGTTTCCACAGACCTGGGAGTTCTGGTGGACATCAAGTTCTGCATGTGACAGCAATGTGCCCTTGTGGCCTAGAAGGCCAATGGGATCTTGATGCATTACAAAGAGTGTGTCCATCAAATCAAAGATGGTTCTCCTCCTCCTCTACTCCACCCTGGTGAGACCTCACTGGGAATACTGCATCCAGTTTTGGGCTCCCCAGTTCCAGAGGGACTCTGGAGAGAGACCAAAGGAGGGCTACAAGGATGCTGAAGGGACTGCAGCACTGCCTGATGAGGAGAGGCTGAGAGCCCTGTGGCTGATCAGTCTGGAGAGGAGAAGGCTGAGAGAGGATCTGAGCAATGTCTATAAATAGCTGAGGGCTCAGGAAGCAAAGGACAGGGACAGCCTCTGCTCACTTGTGTCCTGGCACAGGACAAGGGGCAATGTATGGAAACTTCAGCACAGGAGGTTCTACCTCACCATGAGGAAGAACCTCTGGGCTGGAAGTGTCTCAGAGCCCTGGCACAGGCTGCCCAGAGAAGTTGTGGAGTCTCCTTCCCTGGAGCCTTTCCAGCCAGATGTGTTCCTGTGCCAGATTCTCTGGTCCTGCTCTGGCAGGGTGGTTGGACTGGAAGATCTCCAGAGGTCCCTTCCAACCCCCTCACATCCTGTGGTCCATGGCCATTTGGAAGTCAAGTGGAATTAACTGAACATTAAGTGGGATATTTTTTTATTGGGAGTCTCCATAATTTTCCATACCTCCCTGCTGGGAGCAAACACCTCCTGGGAGGTAGGTGCTTGGAAACCTGCAGTAGAAGGAAAAGAGAAATGGGGGTAATGGACCAAAAAATGGGTGGCTTACAATTATATGAATCTGGAGCTGAAGCCAGAGTTACTGAATCAAGGAAATGTCTGTTCTGTAATGCACTGCTGCAGTGCCATTTGCTTTGGGCCATCTCAGCACCAGGAAGACTTGAACTGAAGATGCAGGTAGTGACACAAGTAAGGAAATCAAAGGCTATTTTGGAGGGTCAAGAAGTGTAGCTTCCGCAAACGAAGGTTATAACTGCACTGGGGGAGGCTGAGCTGACTAGTGAGTGTGAGCTGTTACTCTGTGGGTGTGAACTCAGGCTGAGGTAGTTCAGGTTAATCCTTGTGCAATACTTAAGAGATTAGTGTTGAACTTCTTCCAGGAGCAGTGATGGTAACTGTATCAATTTACCAACTGTGTTCAGTTTTGGGCTCCCCAGTTTAAGAGGGACAGGGATCTGCTGGAGAGAGTCCAGTGGAGGGCTATGAGGATGATTAGGGGACAGGAGGGCTTATGAGGAGAGGCTGAGGGACCTGGGGCTGTTTAGTCTGGAGAAAAGAAGACTTAGAGAGGATTTGATAAGTGTTTATAAGAATCTGAGGGCTGGCCAGAAGTGGGGGGACAGGTTCTGCTCACTGCTCCCTGGGATAAGACAAGGAGCAATGGGTGTAGATTGCAGCAAAAGAGGTTCTGCCTCAGCACAAGGGGAAACTTCTTTACTGTAAGGGTCACAGAGCACTGGCACAGGCTGCCCAGAGAGGTTGTGGGGTCTCCTCCACTGGAGCCTTCCAAGGCCTGTCTGGATGTGTTCCTCTGTGATCTGTGTTAGATAGGATTGTCCTGCTCTGGCAGGAGGTTTGACTCGATGATCTCCTTGGGTCCCTTCCAACCCCTAACATCCTCTGATCCTGTGATCCTGTGAAGTCCAGGGTTTTTTAAAACTGAGCTTGGTTCAAAACTGAGCACCATTAAAAACTGCTGTCTGGAGTGGCTGCCTGTTGGCCCATGGAGCACTGGCTGGGTAGCAGACCTGCTGAGCCTGCTGTTGACCCCGTTTGCTCTTGCTGCTTCTGCAGTCCAGCCCACTGGATGACAGCCTATGAGATGTAAATACACCCAGCCCTTTGTCACCTTACTGTCCTCAGTTTACTTGTCAGTTTACTTTCCTTGCAGCTTTGGAAACCTGACCTCTCAGAAGATAATGTGTTCTTTTGTCTTGCAGCTGCTAATTGCCTTCTCTGGATTTTCAAACTGCATTGGTTTGTGACTTGTATTTTCTTCCTTAAATTAAAAAACAAGAATACTTTTTGCATATCTTTGTTTAAATACTTTTAGGCCCTTACTCCTCCTGCCTGACCCCTTCTGTTAGTGTTTCTTGGAGGGAGGGCTGAGAACCACTACTAAACTGACTGATAAATGCCAGAACGTTCCTGCAAGGGGTTGCAGATGTACCCTAGTGAGCTGCTTACAGCTGAGGCCCTCACATGTGTGAGCAGGTCTAGGGAAGTTCTTCTCCCCTTCTAGCCTGGTGAGACCACACCTGGAATACTGTGTCCAGTTTGGGGATCTCTAGTTCAAGAGAGGCAGGGACCTGCTGAAGAGAGTCCAGCAGAGAGCCACGAGGATGACTGGGGGAATTGAGCATCTCCCCTACGAACAGAGACTGAGAGCCCTGGGGCTGGGTAGTGTGGAGAAGGCTGAGAGGGGATCTGATCAATGTCCATAAATACCTGAGGGGTGGGTGTCAAGTGGAGGGGGCCAAGCACTTTTCAGTGGTCTGCAGCAACAAGCCAAGGAGTAATGGCTACAAACTGGAACACAGAAGGTTTCACCTCAGCATGAGCAGAAACTTCTTCACAGTGAGAGTGACACAACACTGCAACAGACTGCCCAGAGAGATTGTGGAGTCTCCTTCTCTGGAATCATAGAATCAACCAGGTTGGAAGAGACCTCCAAGATCAACCAGTCCAACCTAGCAGCCAGCCCTATCCAGTCAACCAGACCATGGCACTAAGTGCTTCATCCAGGCTTTGCTTGAACACTTCCAGGAACGGTGACTCCACCACCTCCCTGGGCAGCCCATTCCAATGGCAAATCACTCGGCTTTCAAAACCCACCTGGGTGCATTCCTGTGCAAACTACCCTGGATGATCCTGCTTTAGGCAGGGGGGGGGGTTGGACTCGATGATCTCTGCAGATCCTTTCTAACCTCTACCATTTGGTGATTCTGTGAAGTCCTTCAAAACGGGTGTCAAAGAAAAGACCTCTTTGTAACTGCTTCTCAGTGAGGCAGGACTGTTAAGCCAGCTTAGCTTGCTTTTTCCACTGCCAGATGCTTAGGAGGGCTACCAAAGGAACACTCCCTGCAGAGATGCAAACTTGAGCCTGGGTGCCACCTTCACTTCCTGTCTGTACAGCACCTAAGCCAGCAGCAGATCCTTTTAAATGAATTAAAGGTTGGGTTTAGGTTTGATTATTTTAATACTGTCTACTAATTTCTACATCCTACCACTGTAGCCCTATGAGAAGCTGAGGGAGCTGGAGTTGTGTAGCCTGGAGAAGAGGAGGCTCAGGGGTGACCTCATTGCTGTCTACAGCTACCTGAAGGGAGGTTGTAGCCAGGTGGGGGTTGGTCTCTTCTCCCAGGCAAGCAGCAATAGAACAAGGGGACAGTCTCAAGCTGTGCCAGGGGAGGTCTAGGCTGGATGTCAGGAGGAAGTTGTTGGCAGAGAGAGTGATTGGCATTGGAATGTGCTGCCCAGGGAGGTGGTGGAGTCACCATCTCTGAAGGTGTTGAAGCAAAGCCTGGATGAGGCACTTAATGCCATGGTCTGGTTGACTGGCTAGGCCTGGGTGCTAGGTTGGACTGGATGATCTTGGAGGTCTCTTCCCACCTGCTTGATTCTACGATCTCTGCTTTTCCAGTGAGAACCCATTTCTCACATGATGTGAGTACTTGTCAGCTTGGTGATCCCACTTAAAGTTTCTTTTCTCTTGCAGCAATTAACATGGAAATTGCTTTATTTTTCCCCCCATGAGCCTTTTTCAAGTGGTATGAATTCTTGTGAATCATTCCAGTAGGAAGCTCAGAAGTGTCATCTGGATTCTCATGCTGTAGTCATTCCTTTCTCAAGCTCCCTTGGCATTACAGCTTTTAGAATTTGCTTTCACAGTAAGTTTGAAGGGGAAAAAAATCCTGACACTACTATCATAGAATGGTTTGGGTTGGAAGAGGAGCTTTAAAGGTCTAGTTCTGCCCACACACACTCTCTGCAGTAAACAGGGACATCTTTAACTGGATCTAGCTTCTCAAAGCCCTGTCCAACCCAACCTTGAGTGTTTCCAGGGCTGGGGCATCTACCACCTCTCTGGGCAACCTGGGCCAGTGTTTCACCACCCTCACTGTAAAAGAGTTTGCCTTCTTTTAGTTTAAAACCATTCCCTCTTGTCCTGTCACAACTGACCCTGCTAAAAAGACTGTCTCCATCTTTCTATAGACCTTCTTTAAGTGTTGAAAGGCCACAATAAGGTCTCCCTGGAGCCCTCTCCAGGCTGCACACCCCCAACCCTTTAGGTCTGCCTTCACAGGAGAGGTGCTCTGGCTCTCTGATTTTTGTGGGGCTTCTCTGAACCCCTCCAGCAGATCCATGTCTTGTGCTGAGGGCTCCAGAGCTGCACACAGCACTCCAGGTGGACTGTCACCAGCATGGAGTGGTCGGGCAGGATCACCTCCCTTGAGCTGCTGGGTACAGTTCTTTTGGTGCAAGCCAGGATGCAGTTGTCTTTCTGGACTGTAAGCACACATTACTGGCTCCTGTCCAGCCTCTCACCCACCAGTATCCCCAACTCCTCTTTCACAGGGCTGCTCTGAGTTCCTTAGTCCCCTGACCTGTATTGATGCCAAGGACTGCCCTGACCCAGGCACAGAACCTTACACTTGCCCTTGTTGAACTTTGAGGTTCACACAGGTCCACTTCTCAGTCTTGTCTGGGTCCCTCTAAATGGTGTTCTATCCCTCTGAATGCTGTCCTGTCCCTCCAGTGTGCCACCTGCACCACTCAGCTTGATGTCTCTGCACCCTTGCCAGGGGTGCACTTGATGCCATTAGGTTATTGATGAAAGCAGTGAAGGGCACTGTCCCTGAGGAACAGCCTTCTCACTGAGCTCCATCTGGAAATGGAGCCCTCTGGATGTGACCATGCAACCAATTCCTCATCCAGTGAGCAGTCTACCCATCAAATCCATCTCTCTAAATTAGAAAGGTGTTGGGGGGGGCTCATCAAAGGCCTTACAAAAGTCCTGATAGACAGTGTAGCTCATCCCTTGGCTACTGATGTAGCCACTCCCTCAGAGAAGGCCTCTAGGTTGGCCAGGCAGGACCTGCACTTGAAGCCATGCTGGCTGTCTCAAATCACCTTCCTGTCTTCCATGTGCATAATTCCTAGAAGGATCTGTTCCATGCTTTTCCCAAGCACAGGGGTGAGGCTGACAGCTCAGTAGTTCCCAGAGATTCTCCTTTCCACCCTTTTAAAAATGGGTGCAATGTTTGCTTTCTTCCAGCTTTCTTCACCTGGCTGCCAGGACCCTTCAAATCTCATGGACAGTGGCTTGACAACACTATCACAGTATCACCAAGGTTGGAAGAGACCTCATAGATCATCAAGTCCAACCCTTTACCACAGAGCTCAAGGCCAGACCATGGCACCAAGTGCCACGTCCAGTCCTGCCTTGAACAGCCCCAGGGACGGTGACTCCACCACCTCCCCGGGCAGCCCATTCCAGTGTCCAATGACTCTCTCAGTGAAGAACTTTCTCCTCACCTCCAGCCTAAATTTCCCCTGGCACAGCTTGAGGCTGTGTCCTCTTGTTCTGGTGCTGGCCACCTGAGAGGAGAGAGCAACCTCCTCCTGGCCACAACCACCCCTCAGGTAGTTGTAGACAGCAATGAGATCTCCCCTGAGCCTCCTCTTCTCCAGGCTAACCAATCCCAGCTCCCTCAGCCTATCAGCCAATTTCCTCTGGGATGCATCCTGTCAGGTCCTTCTGTATGTTCAGGTTCCTCAGGTGGTCACAAGCCTGATCTTCTACAGCAGGAGGGACTTTGCTGCCCTAGCCCTTTACTGGATTTTAGCCATCCAACATGAGGAAATCACTGCATCTGCACTGAGTAGCCCAGCAAGACTCAAGGTGGGGAAGAAAGAGCAAAATCAGTCACGAGTTTCTAGTTTTATTTTAACAATCTTGCCTTTAAAAAATACAAGTTCTAATTAATGCCAGGGGGATGCCAAGTGTCCGTTGGCCACGGGCCTCATTTCTCACTTCAGTTTCCCCTCCTGGGAGTAGTCACCTCACTTGTCAGGAGAGCAGAGCGAGAGAGCAATGAAATACTAAATAGCTGGGTTGTGTTAGAAGACCTTGTGACAGAAACCCAAGGGATGGAGGTCTTCACATGGCACAACTTCATCTAGCAAAGTGTTGCTGACCTGGAGCAGGAATTTAATGGTGGCAGAACATGCAGTAGGTGTGCAAGGTGCCTAAGGTGATGAGCTATTGCTTGCACTTTAATGCTGCAAACCCTCTCTGTCTTCTGCAAACGAATCTATTATGCAGCAGAGGGCTTTAACTGGAAGGGAGAGCTCAATTACCAAAGAGAAGGGAGTTCAAATGGAGGAGCAGGCTTCTCAGCAAGACCTTGAAGAGATTTAAGGCTCTCCCTATAGTAAGTCATTGGAAGGCAGCAGAGCTGCCCTTTTAGGTGCAAGGAGGCTTCTGCACAGCCAGCTACTACAAGGGCTTTATGATCTCCCTATGGCATGTTTGCTAACAACCTAGCAACCATGGCACCACCGAGAACCCCTTCTCTGCAAAGGAATTCTATGCAGCAGTCAGGTTGTGGAGTCTCCCTCTCTGGAGACATTCCAAACCCACGTGCATGCATTCCTGTGTGATCTGCTCTAGGTGACCCTGCTCTAGCAGGGGGGTTGGACTGGATGAGCTTTCGAGGTCCCTTCCAGCCCCTGACATTCTGTGATCGTTTTGCAGGGTCATCTGTCCCAGACTTTGCATCCAGGGTCAAACTGGACCTGTGGGTTCATGATTTCATTAGGTGATCCTGCTCTGGCAGGGCAGCTGGACCAGACAATCTTTTCAGGTCCCTTCCAGCCCCTGACACTCTATGATTCTGTGACTCTATGACTATCAAATGATTTAAATATGCCAGGGTGAGAGAAATTTCAAGTAATGCCATTTTCTCAGTCGTGTCTGAAATGGAAAAAGGCACTCACTGTCGAAACAGCAACTTTGTTATGTGCTATGAAGGGGTACTGAAGTCAGACTTGCTAAGATTTCTGCTGTATTCCTTTAGTGTCTCAACTCTGCATACAATTCAGTGTGGTAGGGATGGTCTGTGTACTTTAGTGTTAGCGTGGACTCAGCCATAGCAGCAGCAAAACACATCTGAGGGTGAAATAGCTTTCTTTCCTCCACCTTGTTTTTGGTGAAGCTGTTTTGTTTGCTGTTTTTCTTCCTTCAGCTGTTTGACTGAAGCATGGGGTACTCCTACATACAGGTATCACCTCATTTCTCTTAAAAAGGGAAGGTGTAAGGAAATAAATGTCTGTAGCAAGCATCACACACCTGCAGTTACACCTCCTTTGGCTAGAAACTTAGCATCCCCTCGACACGTCGCACGTCACACAGGAAAAGTTCACAGTACCAAGTTTTACAATCACAGTCACTCACAGCACCAAGATTGTCCAGACAGAAATAAGTTACCAAAGAAGAAAGGCCACTGGCCAAAATTCACACCACTGCCCAAGCAAGGGCTCAGGTTAAAAATAAAGCACTGGTGGGAAAGTTAAGCTTAGCATTTGCTGGCTCTCCTTTGGGCATGGAGAGAGCAGCAAGTCACCCATCCTAGCTGCAGCTCTGAACAGGACAGTGCTATTGACTCATGCTTTCTAGGGGCTCTTCTAGCTGCTTGAAACCCATCAGCTACCCAAGAGCTGGGGGAGGGAAGCCTCTGTGGCACCCCCCCACTTCTGCCTGTGGGAGCTGGAAGTTACCAGACTGTAAACATTTTGTTGTAGCAGTCCACTGGAGCAGGCAGTTGATCTTACTCTGTGAAAAGGGAGGTGGGAGAGAGGCTGGGTGCCACTGAGGCCCGAGCCCCAAAGAAGAGAATGGATACCTGTGCAGAAGTCTGGGCTGTGCCTGCAGTCCTGCGCTTGGCTCTGGGTAGCAGCTGCTTGTGCTTCATTTTCCCTTCACATCAGGACAGCTTAGAGGAAGGCTTGGGACAGGAAACTGGCATTTTTCCACTGAATGCAGTCTTGCCCAGACAACAAAATATAAGCCTGTCAGGGGGCAAAGTCCCTTCTCCAAACATGGCTTCTGTGCTCCTAGTTCCATTGGGCTGATTTCAGGAGCAGCTGGAGTCAGGCAGAGGAGCAGGTCTTTAACCTACTGAACACTCATGGAGCTTAAAAGCAAAGATAAGTGGGTTTCTGTGGGAGCTTGCTAACAATTCACTTTCCCCCCATTTACCCTTAACCACATGCAGGTGGAGGACTGGATGCTGCTACAAGAGCTTTCACCAACACTCAGAGCACCTCTACCTTAAAGGCTCCTGCAGCACTTGGCTTTCTGTGCTGGAAAGTGAGGTGCACTGAGCACAGGGCCCACCCTGAGCAGTGCAAACGTCCTCTGCTCCACTGTTTCAGAGGGGGCAGTTTACAGGCCTGGCCCCATCTCTGCTCTCACAAGTGGATGTGGAAGGGGCCCTGAGCAACTCTTCCCAGCCTATGCAAAAGGAGACCCTACACTGGGCACAAAAGAAAACCAACACTGATCCCATAAACATGCATATTCACAGAGAAATGAGAGCCCCAGCACCTGGGTGCTGCTGTCTGAAGCAAGCAGTAGGCTGCTGTAAACCCTGTTCTCACCGGAAAGAAATGTCTTGGGGGTAGTAAAATGGGGTCTCAACCCCTAGATGATGTCCATGCCAGATTCGTGTGTTTCTTCAGCGTCTGAAGTCAACGGAAGATGCAAAATACCGAAGCACAGAGGTAGACATTTTTGGCTTGGAGAAAGTGGCTCCTAGGCTCGCAGCGACCAGACGGCCAGCTTGCTCCCAGACGTTCTCCAAGCGGTACACAAAAGCCCGCTGCAGCTCTGCCGCTGGGAACAGAGGCGGCAGCTTCGCACGACCCTAGCAAAACCAAAACGTGCTTCTTTTTTGTCCCGCCCACGCCCCAAAGGCACGTCTCTGCTGGTCAAACCCCCTCACATCTCGTCCTTGTGGTCTTTAAACGAGTCCTTTAAACGAGGGGACAAAACCCACCGGCCCCTGCTGTTGAAGGAGAAAAGGAGGGACTAAACCTTTATGGGCACAAAGCAACACCATGTTCTGGCCGGGAGCAGGAAGAGAAGAGTGGGACCCTCCAAACAAGCGGAGAGACAGAAGGAGTAGAGGCTGACCCACCCCGAAGGGCAGGTGCGTTTCCCGGGGACAAGCGTCGGCCGAAGCCTCCAGAAGCTGGTGGGCATTGCGCTGAGCTGCCGCTGATGGACTCTTGTTCGCGGGAAAGGGAGGAGGAGAGCGAGAGTCTGGCCGGGGAGCCCACGTCCCCGTTTCCCTGCTCGGCCGCGGCAGCGGGAACCTGAGCAGAAATGCAGAGAAACTCTGCCGGGAGCGGAGCTGGAGGCGGCGAGAGCCCCTCCGGGAAAGGCGGCCGCGGACAACTGGCTCAGCCCTGGGCGGTTACCGCCAAGGCGTTCACGTACCCGTGGGGGCCCACGTCGGCGTCGGAGAGACCGTGGGCCAGCGGGGCGGCGGCGGCGGGGGGGGCGGCGGCGGAGGGGCCGTATTTGGCAGGCGGCGGGGAGGCGACGGGGCGGAGGAGGCAGCAGGTCTCCAGAGCCTCCAGGCCGCGGCAGGTCAGGAAGAAGAGGTTCTTCAGCATGAAGAGGGAGAGCGGCTGCTGGTAGCGCAGGAGCAGCAGGCAGCGGAGCGCCAGGAGCGGCGCGTCTAGCAGCCCGGCGGGCAGCAAGAGGTGGAGGGCCAGGCGGGCAGCGCCGGGGGGTCGGGCGGCGCTGAGCTCGTAGAGCCACAGCACCGGCGAGGCCAGGCAGAGGAAGTAAACGGCGATGAGTAGGTAGCGCAGCGGGGCGGGCAGCGGCGCCGGCCGCCCGGGCTGCAGCACCAGCTCCAGCAGGGAAAAGCTGTCGAGCAGGTCGAGGCAGGTGGCGAGGAAGGCGGCGGCGGCGCGGTGCTGCGGCGGCGGCTGCGGCGGCAGGAGCAGCTGTCCCGTGCCCTCGGTGCCGATGGCCCTT
The DNA here is from genome assembly GCF_015220805.1 of Pogoniulus pusillus. Lineage (NCBI taxonomy): Eukaryota > Metazoa > Chordata > Aves > Piciformes > Lybiidae > Pogoniulus > Pogoniulus pusillus. The sequence goes on from NC_087278.1 coordinate 22,580,085, forward strand.
AGCAGGCAGTACAGCAGCGGGGCGGAGAGCGCCAGCGTGATGCGAAATCCGGTGGTGCCCAGCGGCAGGCGCAGCTCGATCAGCTCCAGGATGGAGGTGCCCAGGATCAGCGCCGCTTTGGGCGTGAAGGCGATGGAGTAGATGAGCCAGGCGAGGTGCGCGTAGGCGAAGTCGCCGCCGCGAGGGGGGGCCCCGGCCCCGCGGCCCCCGGCCCCGCGGCCGCCAGGGGGGCCGTGCAGCAGCAGCGGGTGCGGCGGCGGCGGCCCGGGGGGCGGCGGGGGCCGCTCCCGGCGGCGCGCCCGGCTGTTGCGGCAGAAGAAGATGCCCCAGCCGGCCGCCAGCACCAGGTCGGTGGCGATCCAGCTGCACCAGTACAGGTCTGTTACGGCGATCAGGTAGAGGTCCAGCAGAGCACCTTGCCCCAGCAGCAGCACCAGGGACAGCGCCTGGAAGCCCCAGCGCCGCCCGCCCCCTGCCCCGCCGGGCCCGAGCAGTGCCCCCGCCGCCGCCCCGCCGGCCGCCGCCCCGCCGCCGGCCGCCACCGCCCCGTACAGCTCTGCCGCCGTCATGCTGCGGCCCAGGCTCCCGCCGCCGCCGCCGCTGCTGCCGCTGCCGCTGCTGCTGCTGCTGCTGCTCGGGAGCGGCGAGGCGGCGGCCGGCAGCGGAGCGGCAGGCGGCGGCACCAGGGGCTTGCTTATGCTGATGCTGTCCTCCTCCTCCTCTTCCTCCTCCTCCTCTTCGGTGCTGCTTCGGGGGTGGTGGGCCCGCGCCGAGCCCGAGCTCGACCCCGAGCCCCGCCGGCTGCCGCCGCTGCTGAAGCCCCCCGGGAAGAGGGGCTGTCGGTCGGCGGCGTGCGGCAGCGGCGGCGGCGGCGGCGGCTGGAAGGAACCCGAGGAGGAGGAGACCGAGCGCTGGTTGGAGACAGCGCGGTGCATGGTCCTCCCCGGCCCCCGAGCCGGCGCGCCGGGCCCGACGGCCGCGCCGCGGCCCCCGGCCCGCCCCCTGCCCGCCCCCCGTGCCGCCGCACCGGCAGCGGCAGCGGTGCGGAGAGCCCGAGCGGCAGGAGCCGGCGGGGGGAGGCCGGGGGCGGCGCTGAGCCGCAACCGCAGCAGCTGCCGGAGCTGGGGCGGGCTTCTCCGCTGGCAGCGGTGGGTGGGCTGGGGGTGGGAGAGCAGAGAGCGACTGTGCTGCCGGGGGGGGAGGAGGAGGAGGGTGAGAAGGGGTGGGGAGGAAGGCGATCCTCTCCCTGCCCCCTGCGCTGCACTAGAGCCACATCTCGGGGAGCACGACCTGGCTACCTCCTGCCCCCTAAGATCCCGTGAATGGAGCCGGTCCGGCTGGGGCGACTGACCCACGGACATGCTGCATCACTTCGGCACTCACTCCAGAAAAGCAGAAGTACTTCTGCCTCCCCTGGTCTCTCCGGGCTGACCAAGACAAAGGCCACTGGCCTGTTGCAGAGCTTGCAACCAAGCACTCACTTATGGTTCCCCATCTGGCACTGAGCATTGGGCTGCCTGTATCTTCAGGCTGTTCTTAAGTACATTTAAGCAAGTGGCTTCTCTCTGACCAGTTTCCTGAGCTGAGCCGGGGCATATGGTGAGAGCCCTGCCTTGATGGGATGGTGGTTTTAAATTGAAGGGAATAGCTCTAAAGTTCCAATTTCTACTTGGGAGCTGGGCCTGTTTAGCCTGGAGAAGAGGAGGCTCAGGGGTGATCTTATTACTGTCTACAACTACCTGAAGGGGCATTGTAGCCAGGTGGGGGGTGGCCTCTTCTCCCAGGCAACCAGCAATAGAACAAGGGGACACAGTCTCAAGTTGTGCCAGGGTAGGTCTAGGCTGGATATTAGGAAGAAGTTCTTCACAGAGAGAGTGATTGGCATTGGAATGGGCTGCCCAGGGAGGTGGTGGAGGCACCGTCCCTGGGGGTCTTCAAGCAAAGCCTGGATGAGGCACTTAGTGCCATGGTCTAGTTGATTGGCTAGGGCTGGGTGCTAGGTTGGACTGGATGATCTTGGAGGTCTCTTCCAACCTGGTTGATTCTATGTAACGGCCTCTATGTAAAGGCCTCTACTGAAAGCACCAATCAGGACCTTCATTGACTCACTAATAATGGCCTTGAATTGAGCTGGACTGGTTGGATGCATCACAGCACCCACACTGATGGCTTGGCACATCATGTTTCAAAGTAGCTTGGTGCTTGGCATCACCATCACTGCCAGTGCCCACGGGTGATGAGCCGAGTGCTGCCTGTCAGTAGTGTGAAGCATTCTGAGTTAGTTGTACCCACAAACAGCTGTGTTAGCTGCACTTTGTGACAGGTTCCAAATAGCTTTGACTTCTGGGGGGGGGGGGGGTTGCTAATCAATGCATGGGGTTGAATGAAGCCCAAAGGCTTAGTACTGGGAAGGGACATCAGGGACCAAATGACAGCCATAATATATGTTGGTGCAGGCTCCCTAGGGGCCCAGCTCCAGTAAATCTCACTGGCTGTTCTTGACTACAAGGAGAAATTGGGCTGGGCTACTAGGAGAATTCATGCTTAAATGTGAAACAATGAACTAATTGTGAAAGGGAAGGGCAGAACTTGAGGTAGATCACCATGAAGCCTTCTTTACACACATAGCACTAATGAAGAGGAAGAGTGTAGGAAGAAGAATCACAGCAAAGCGTTGCTGCCAGTGGCAACTTGGAGTGAGGGGGCACAGGTGAATTAATTTTCTTAAAGCATGATCCAAACAGAGAGTGGAAGGGAATCACTGGAGGCTATGCAGGCTTTGGTGTACATACTTGGGCAGCACAGAACTGAACTGGCACAACCTCTAAGGTGGGCTAGCACTGTGCAGGCATTCCCGTGGTCTCCCACGCTGGTTGCTATCCTGCTTTAAAGTCCATGTTGCTGTTGTTACCTGCATGGCTGGGTCACAGCTAAGGGGAGAGACACCTGTCTCTACTGCACCTGTTTTCTACTGCACTTACAATGTGTTTTCAGTGCTAGGATACATTTGCCACCATTCAGTTTTGTGTCAGTGCTCCTTGTGTTCATTGCCTTCCTCTAACTCACTTTGTTATGTTATACAGCATCAAATGAGGCTGAATGTGCACAGTGCCCTCCTGATGTCATTTTAAGAAGGTCAGTTATTATAGCAAGAAATGTGAGTGTTCAGAAGAACAGCCCAGCCTGGGGGGCAGTGAATGGGCTGCATGGCAGCCTGAGACTGAGGACCTCCCATTGTGGGTTCCTAACAGCCCTGTGCAGTGCTGCCTGTGTTTAGTCTGAGCAGCTTGTGGGCCTCTGCTGAGGCACTTGGCCCAGGCACTGCAGCTCTAGCATCCCCTTCTTCACTGAGAGAGTCATTGGACACTGGAATGGGCTGCCCAGGGATGTGGTGGAGTCGCCGTCCCTGGGGCACTTCAAGGCAAGGTTGGACGTGGCACTTGGTGCCGTGGTCTAACCTTGAGCTCTGTGGTAAAGGGTTGGACTTGATGATCTGTGAGGTCTCTTCCAACCCTGATGATACTGTGATACTGTGATACTGTGATACATGAAGCCACCGAGCTGCCCTTCCATTGGGACTGCTCCTCACAACCTCCATCCCATGTTAGTGCCTCGGAGCACTGCCTCCACACATTGCTGCCTCTGCAGTGGTTCAGGGGACACTTTGCTCTGCACTGCTGGCCCACAGCCAACCAGCATGGGAAAATGGCAAGCTTCTGTGTGACAAAGGCAACGCAGCACCACTCTCAGCTTAGTCTGAGGTCATTCAAGATGCAAGGCAGTGAGCAGCAAGTCACCTCTCCATTCCTTGCCCAAGCATGTGCCCATCATGCTCACTTTGCTCTCCAGCCTCTTGAGGTGTGTGGATTTTGTCAGAGATGGAAGTGCTGCACCTGAGCTCTGCCACTGAGCTCTCTGTTGCTTTCACTGGCAGCGCTTTCTGGCTTTGACAGATTTGCCTGCCAAAGAAAAATAAGCCACAGCCAAACAATTACTGTAACTACAATTTGTGTGCAGCCTCATAACACCTTGCTTAGGGCTCTGTTGGATCATCTCAAGCATGAGGCTTGAGGCCATGGGCAAGGACAGTGTTTGCTGTCAGTGTTGGCTTTGCCAGCATTAAGTCAAAGCAGGGCTCAGTGCTGAGGTTGCCCTGTTCAGGGTCAGGGCAGTAGCATGAGATCTGGTTTTTGGAATGACACCATCTGTGTCTCTGAATTTAGTTTCCACTGAAAGGCTGGGTTAGATGACAGCATGTGTGGTCAGAGGTGGAGGGTAAAACCACATGCTTATGTCCTGGATCCTGTCCTTTATTTAAGATGGGTACACTCACCTGATCCTCCTCAGGGTAAGTCACTGCTATGACTAATGTGTGGTCAGTCTTGAGGCTTAGCTGAGTTGGTCTTGCTCCTACTACATTTGCCTGCTGCACTGAAATAAAACGTTTCCACTTCTACAAGAGTACATGGTGTGAAAACGAAGCATGCACCTGGGCTGCTCAAGGCAAAAGCCCTCACCCAGACAGGGCTGCTCCTGCCCTACCTGTGCAGCAGACAGTGACAGCTCTGCCTCATTAACTTTCATGGTGCCACAGGCTGGGTGTGCTCACTTAGCTGCTCTGGCAGTGTGCCCACAGGCACTCAAGTCTCTTCTACTTTTGGTCCACAGGCTCATTTCACAAAGGTTTGGGTGCATTTCTTGCTGGACTGGTGTCTGTCCCACCTGCTGGAGTAAGTGCAATTGGATGAGCATTCCTGAGCTTTGAGAGGGAATGGCTGTGACCAGCATGGCCTGTGGGAATGGGCTGTGGTGTGGTAAGCTCAGCTCAGGGGAATGGAGAAGTGAAGCACCTGGGGGGGCTGGGTGCTAAGTGGGCCTGCCTGGGCTTGCACCTCTTGTACTCTGGGGAGCACAGTTCTGCTAGGCTAGAGCTGCCTAGCAAGCAGGAGGAACCTTATGGAAACGTTATCCAGAGACCAAAGAACACCTGGTGGGGCTGGGAAGATCTCTGCTTCCAAGGTAGGCAGGTGGAAATGAGCCTGCAGCTAGAGGGCAAGGGGAGCTAAGAGCAGGGATGAGTGGGAATGTTATCCAGAGACCAAAGAACACCTGGTGGGGCTGGGAAGATCTCTGCTTCCAAGGTAGGCAGGTGGAAATGAGCCTGCAGCTAGAGGGCAAGGGGAGCTAAGAGCAGGGATGAGTGAGAATGTTATCCAGAGACCAAAGAACACCTGGTGGGGCTGGGAAGATCTCTGCTTCCAAGGTAGGCAGGTGGAAGTGAGCCTGAAGCTACAGTAGAGCCAAGAGCAGGGATGAGTGAGCAGGGAAGGAGGGTGGGAGCTCAAAGGGTTTCCTCGGGCTGGGCACAGGCTTCAGCAGAGCAAACACAACCCAGCCTAACAGGTGAGAATAAGCAAAGAGCTTGTTTGTTGGGAAGGAGGCAGGAATTGTGCCTGTGTGGGAGTGAGTGGAGAAATGCCTTTGACTGGGGAAAGCACTGAGGAGCTTTTTGTAGCAGAGTGTAGGATGAGCTATGACAAGCTGCTGCTTCCCCTGTGATCCAGTTAGTCAATGCAGTGTGCAGCCCTTGCAAGTGTTGGTGCTTAACCATTACTGTTAAAACATTAAAAGGCTAAACTATAAATAGCTTCTACTCTTCAGCAGCTCAAAAGCTCTATTTCTGGCTTCTTTCTGTACTTAAGTGTATACATCTCTATGTGTGTATATTACATAGCTTTAAAGGCAAGCAGCAGACAACTGGGTTTGGTGAAACAGTCATACTCAGTAGCTGCCACTTCTAGTTTACTGGAGGAAACAAGTAGTATGCCCTCAAAAATACCCCTGCTGGGGGAAAGACAAAACTTTCTTAAGGGCAGAACTTAAAAAGAAACAAAATAATGACTCCATTTCTTGTGGGGGGGGAAAAAAAAAGGTAAATATATGCCTGAAATAAAGACCAGAAATGAAATTCCTAATTATACCTTGCAGTAAGCTGTCAGAAACTGGCAGCAGTGGGAGGAAAAGAGGCTAAGCTGAGCTCAATGAGTTTGAGCATAATCTGTTCTAACCATACTTGAAATGCTTTTTGTGTGGGCAAGGAAGGTTCTGGGATTCACAGAATCACAGAAGGTTGGGGGCCTGCCAGAGCAGGATCACCTACAACAAATCACATCCAGGCAGGTCTTGAACATCTCCAGAGAGGGAGAGTCCACAAGCACCCTGGGCAGCCTCTTCCAGTGCTCCATCACCCTCACAGGGTAAAAAATTCTTCCTCATGTTTCCATGGAACTTCCTGTGCTTCAGCTTCCACCAGTGCCCCTTGTGCTGTCATTGGGCATCATTGAGCAGAGCCTGGCTCCAGCCTCTCAGAACTCAGCCTTTACTTATTGATAACCATGACTGAGGTCACCTCTCAGGCTCCTCTCCAAGCCCCAGCTCCCTCAGGCTCTCCTGGTAAGGAAGATGTTCTGCTCCCTTCAGCATTTTCTGGCACATGCTTTGCATTGCACTTATCTAACCCCTTCAGACAGACAGGGTTGAAGTTCCAGACAAGCATGCAAGGGTTTCACCTGAGCAGCACCAACATTCAGAGGTGCCTGGGTTTGTTCACCTTTGGATGCAGACCTTGTAACTGAACTGCCAATCCAGGATTAGGCTTTGGGGAATACAGATACTTTTCAGAGGGTACAGAACTGTCAATCTATGGCTTGCTCTTACATTTCAGTTCAAAGAATTTCAGTAACAACATCAAATGTGGTGTTTTTTTTCCCAATGCTTGCAGTGGAGCACAGATTTGGAGTATGAAGAGGATGTGGCAATTGCTCTTAGTCTTTTGTACTTGGTTTTAGTGTGTATGGCAGCTGACTTGGAGGGGAAAGTGAAAGCTCTTAGCTCAACTCACTGAAAGGGAAGAGCAGGTTGATCACAGTGGGTTAGAGGAAAGGGCTTTCTTGATGGAATGGTTTGGTTCCTAGGGAAGATGTAGTTTGGTACCTAGAGATAGAATCATAGAATCAACCAGGTTGGAAGAGACCTCCAAGCTCATCCAGTCCAACCTAGCACCCAGCCCTATCCAATCAACCAGACCATGGCACTAAGTGCCTCATCCAGGCTTTGCTTGAAGACCCCCAGGGATGGTGCCTCCACCACCTCCCTGGGCAGCCCATTCCAATGCCAATCACTCTCTCTGTGAAGAACTTCTTCCTAATATCCAGCCTAGACCTACCCTGGCACAACTTGAGACTGTGTCCCCTTCTTCTATTGCTGGTTGCCTGGGAGAAGAGGCCACCCCCACCTGGCTACAATGCCCCTTCAGGTAGTTGTAGACAGTAATAAGATCACCCCTGAGCCTCCTCTTCTCCAGGCTAAACAGGCCCAGCTCCCTCAACCTCTCCTCATAGGATTTGTGTTCCAGGCCCCTCACCAGCTTTGTTGCCCTTCTCTGGACATGTTCCAGCACCTCAACATCCTTCTTGAATTGAGGAGCCCAGAACTGGACACAGCACTCAAGGTGTGGCCTGACCAGTGCTGAGTACAGGGGCAGAATAACCTCCCTTGTCCTGCTGGCCACACTGCTCCTGATGCAGGCCAGGATGCCATTGGCTCTCTTGGCCACCTGGGCACACTGCTGGCTCATCTTCAGCTTACTGTCTATCAGTACCCCCAGGTCCTTTTCCTCCTGGCTGCTCTCCAGCCACTCAGTCCCCAGCCTATAGCACTGCTTGGGGTTGTTGTGGCCCAAGTGCAGAACCCTGCTCTTGGCCTTGTTCAATCTCATCCCATTGGCCTCTGCCCACCCATCCAGCCTGGCCAGCTCCCTCTGCAGGGCTCTCCTACCTTCCAACAGATCAACACCTGCTCCTAGCTTGGTGTCATCTGCAAACTTACTGATGCTGGACTCAATCCCCTCGTCCAGGTCATCAATAAAGATGTAGCTGCCTTGCCAGGATGGGGGTTTAAAGTGTTGCAAACTGGATCAGCAAAGGTTTTTAACTGCCCAATTTCCATCAGCTTGACCACGGGGCTGCAAAACTCCAGGAAGAATTGTGCTTTTGTGAATGAGGTTATGTAGATTTGGTAAAGGAAGAGTTTGAGTGTGCCCCTGAAGGGCCACAGGCTATACCTGGGCGAGCAGGGAACTGCTTAACTTGTGTCCAAGGCACACCAGAATCCACAGATGAGCACTTCACAGCGCTTCACTTGGCAGGCATTTCTCACTGCATCCACCTGGGAGCAAACTCCAACTCGAAGAGGGCTCTGAAGTCCCTCTTGTTCAAGTTGTCCCTTCTTCAGTGTTTCCTCATGCCAGTGTTTAACTCTGCTCCTCGTGTTGGTTAAGAATTTCTATGGTAAGCCAGCTTCCAGCTAGGGCTGTCTCCTCTGTGGGACATCTCAACCCTAGGCTGCCCTTTTGCTTTGGCAAGTTATTAAAACCATTCATCAAAGAGGCTTTGACCTTTTTCTGCCTACCTAAACTTTGATACATTTTATCCTGGGCAATTGTTCTGACTACTGGAGAACTGGGTAAGAGCAGAAAGTTGCTGTAGTGGTTTAGGGCTCATTGGAGTATCACAGAAGACCCTCAGGATCATCAAGTCCAACCATTATCCCTACACCACAAAGTTAAACCATTTCCCCAAGCACCACATCCAAATGACTTTTAGGTACATGCAGGGTTGGAGACTCAACCAGCTCCCTGGACAGCACATTCCAATGCCTGACCACTCTTGCTGGGGAAAAAAAGGCCCCTTCTGGGCCTTCTTTGTCCAGGGGTAGTTTGGATTTCTGTATTCTTTCTAGATTGCATATAACTGTAAATACATCTACACGTGGTGTGTAGATATGCTTGTGAATGCAGCTTTGCTGTGAATAGAGCTGTAGCTTACTTCTGATGCCTTCTGAGCTGGTCTGCTAAATTTCAGCTGGGGGGAAGGGGAAGTTCCCAACCCACTTATTATTACTGTTAGAAGCTGTGGCCATAGGTCATTTCTTCAGGATGTAGAATACAGTTCAATTCCTCTGTCTGCTTGAGAATGGGAATCCTTATCCAGTCACAGCTTGTGATGGGGCTCTTCCCTACTAGAGAGCAGGAAGAGTCAAAACTGCACTCATCTCATCTCATCTCATCTCATCATCTCATCTCATCATCTCATCTCATCATCTACAGCAGATGCAGAGCTTACAAGGAATCACAGTTTGGCCCTGTCAAAAGAATTTGCTGGAAGGGCATCTGTCAGGGTGATTCCTTCAAGAAAAACCTGAGAACAGCTTGACAAACAGAAAAGAAGACAGAATCTGTCCTGATAATCTTCTAGGGTAGAGATGAGAAAGAGCCCAGGATAATACTCAAGACACATCAAGGTTAAATTTATTCAAAGTAAACATCTTTTATTATTTTATATATGTGCTAGATCAAAGGATCAGCTCCAGAACTGGGCTGAAATCAGTATGAAATCCACAACAATCACAGCTCCTGATTCCTCTGTCGAATATAGAATCACTCTGCTACAGGGCACAGCTGAAACATTACTCATTTACTGGAGGAAAAAAGACACCCTGGGATTAAGACTGGAAGAAAGGAGACAGTAGTGTTGCATGAATCCCTGAATGCCAGGCTAGTAGTTGCATGTCATATGGAATAAAGAAACTCTCTCTTCACTATGTTATTGCATGACATAAAGGCTCTCTGCTTCAAATCCAAACCAGGTCCATCCCTCCTCTGGTTCCTCCCTGCTCTTCTCAGTTGCCTGGGCTCACTGCATACTCCCCTGAGGCTTGACTGAAACACAACATATGAAGGATGGCTTTGTTAGGATCAGGTCTTCCCCATGTTTGCTGTGTAGGGCAGTGCACCATACCAATAGTAAGGTATTGGCTCATCAAGTGAAGTCCTTCTCCTGCCTGGTCCCATAATCTGCCCAGAACGATGCTTGCTGCAAATGGGAGAAATAGGGCTTCAGAAATACCACTTCTGTGTAATACATGAGATGAAGTTTTGTTACAGTCACACTTGAAACTTATTCCAGGAAGCTGCAATTACAAGGAAAAAGGCTTTCACTGAATTCTAGCACTGACAGATGTCCACAAACGAGCTGCAGATGAGCTAGAAGCCCACACAGCACTCTAGCACCCAACTTGTGGAGACCTGGCAAACACTTTTGTCTGTAGAAACCTTCCAGAATCAAGTCAGTGCCCAGCAGCTGCTGGAGAGCCAAGAATTCCTATTCTGTCTGCTGTGTCTATGCAGTTCCTAGGCAGTGACTTGGACAAAGTGGACTGTATCAAAAAGCTGAGCAGGGGAAGACAGGAAAGGTCTCTGTTGTTCAGATGAAGGACAGCCTGACTCATTAACGCACAGACCAACAAGCAGAGCCTTTTATGCAACCTTACTTGGCAAGAACTGGGGAGAAGGTTCAAGACTATTCTAGATTTTCTCCTCCCTTCTGTCCAATTTCAACTCACAAGCAAAGGATTTCTTAAATTCCTTATCACTGAAGTTCCTCCTACACATTTTTAAGACTCCCAGAGCACTGTTTCAGCACTAACATGGAAAAAACCAAATCTGGAGCTAAAGGCAGGATTGGACTCTGAGGAGATTCACATCAGTCAGCTCACCTCCACTGCTATTCCAAAGACAGAGATGCTTGGCTCACCCTTCATGCAAATGCAAACCTCTTCCTCTCTTGAAGGAGGTGCTACCTCCTTTGCCTTGCTACCTCCCTCGCTCCTGGCCAAGATGTGCCATGCATGCTGATAGGAAATTACAAACCACTTGTGATGTCTCAAAATTCCCCTGCCTCTTCCTTCCACAAAGCCACTGCCATCATCAGAGCAGCAGGCAGTGCACCTGGCTCCCTTTGGGAGCCCTGATTCAGCAGCACTGCACCCCTCAGGGAACACTGGTTCAGCAGCACCTTGTCTTTCAGTAACTGGCATCACAGCCTCCATGAGAAAGAGCTCTGCCAGAGGTTGCTGCACACACAGATGGACAGACCTTAGTACTTCTGCCAGTAAGTACCTCCCATCAGTATGGAGAAGATGGCAGAGCTCCTGAAGCAGAATGCCAGTGCACATGGATGCTGAGATTTGAATTAAGAACAGCTCAAACTTCTGTGCAGAACATCTTGTCTGTACCCTGTATATGAAGCTGCCTGGTAAAGCAGGAAGGAAGAGGCAGGCAGAGCAGACCTATTTCTGATCCCTCACTGCAGTGTGAGCTAACTAGGAACACCAGCTCAGTTGTGTTGGCTCCAAAGGCTTTTCATCACAGACTGGTTTATGCTTCTAAAATCACAGTGCTTCTCTAGAATAAGACACAATTTGAGCCAGTCTTTCACGTGGTGTTTCTCAGGCAGTGCTTGCTTAGCTGCTTTGGGCTGCCTGAGGAGACACAGGTCTCAGTCTCTCTGGATAGACCAAACTAGGAGAACAGAGGCAACAGAAGACATGTCATTAGGGACACAGAAATGTTCCTGGGCAGGCAAGACTCTGCCAGCACAGCAAAGGAAGAGGAGAGAACAGGGATGAGAACATATAGGATATCCCTGAGCTGCAAATCACACAAGAGAATAAAAAAACCCAAGGAAGTGAAGGATGGATAAGTTTGCATTCTTAAAAGATGAAATTGAGGATTTGGGGCTCAGGTTTCATCCTGGCTTGATGAACTCTTTCAATCCTGCCTGCAAGGAAGGAAGGAGCAAAGGGCCATGATTCCTCCTAGTTGGTCCTTGTTCCAAAGCAGAGTCCTTCTTTGAAACCTGCACCATCTGAAGCAGGAGGATGTTCCTTTCAAACGTTTGGGTTCAGACTGTGTGCTGAAACAGCCTCTTGCTGCAGCATTTTTGTTTGGGTAAAGCCAGCTATAGAAATTCAGACTCAGTCATGGTTTCCTCTGCAACTGAGATCAGGCTGCTGGCTCCCTAGTGGGATGTGAAAAGGCAGAGGCACTCTCAGAATGCTAACTAGGGGGGCAGGGAATAATGTCACTTTCCCCTTGGCCCTGTAGCTAATGGCTCTGGCTACTGCAGCTTCCTTTGAGGGGCACTCCCTCTCCATAGCTGCTGGAGGACTGCAAAATGGGACTTTGTTTCAGAGTAACGATGACACAGTGGCAAACCACCAAACAAACAGACTTTGTTGCATTCTATAGGCACTTACTCTTCTTAAGGAGCATGTTAAGACTTAAAGCCATCCTTTAGCACAGCACCACCTGAGAACACAGCTTCTGGTGCGCTCCCATCACAGACTGGACAAATAGTTCAGTGTATGAATGGTGCACTGGCTGACAGGGGCTCCTTGTGCAGGGAAGAGCTTCACCCTCTAGGACATTGTGAGGATCTGGAGGGTGGATTTTCCTAATCTTCATGCATGAAAGGTGGAGAAGAAAGAACTCTGATGTCTGAACAAAACTAGGATTGCTGGGACAGGCCTCCTCCTTATACCCTGTTTTCATTGTGGCTCAGTTATTGATGGCAGCAGTGTGTGCTCACAGTTGAAAGCCTGCTGGCAGTCGCCAAGATTGCAGAGGAGTACCAAAGCAAGGGGCTCCAGTGCCGAGGCTGCGCTGGCGAGATCAGAAGATCGCTCCAGGTCTCTCTCTGTTCTTTCCTTCCTCCCTTTCCAGTCCATAGAATCCCTGATGGCAGAACTTTAGGCACACCTGTCTTAGCCCTAGCTCCAGCCCTCCTTCTTGAAAGCAAGCTGCACAGCATCGTTCACGTCCGGCACTATGTAAGCCGCCTCCCCGAGGCTGGGCTCCCAGCCGCAGTCCCGATGGCCGTGGAACACCGTCCCTGCTGCGTGCCCCTGCTGCGCGCCGGGAGCGGCTGCGGCGTGGCGGTACACCCCAGTGCAGACCAGGATAGACTCGCAGCTCTCCACTGAACCCTCGCAGTTCTCCCTCAGCTCACTCTGGGGACCGGCTGCCGGTGGGTTCCTCTTCATCCCAGCCTCCACCTGCTTCTGCTGAGCTGACCTGAGGTAGCTGTTGTAGAGGTTTGCCCCATAGACATCAGACATAGGGTTATCCCTGCATAAGGGCACAGCATGAGACAGACATGAGGAACTAGCCTGTGCAGCAGCTTCTGCCTCTGGCAGACTGAGATTTAAGGGAGGAAGGGGTGAAAGATATTTGCTAACACCCAGACTAAGACAGGTGTGTCCTGTTCAGTTGTCTGCCTCACAGGTTTTAAAGGGGACAAGATTCAAAGCGGCTAAAGCAGTTTAGAACGTTACTGTGAATGCATTCCCTACAACCCCCAAGTGTTTGGTGTAGCTGGGTTGATGGCACTGCATCTGGATCTCTTAACATTTCTTTAACCCAGACATGCTACATGCACTCTGCATCCTACAGTAACAGCTCTGCTAGGCTTGATAGGGCCTTTCAGAGTAATAAAAGGGCAAGGTGCAAAAATCTGGTAAACCTCTGTCGCAACATGTGAAGCTCCAGAGATGCTATGGGGATTTCAGTACTCATTCTAGAAACACTCCACCCAAATGCTTAAGGAGTTGCAGACTGACTTGTCTTAAGGAAATCAGCAGGAAAGAGCTTCTTACCCAACAGCATAGAGGCGGCGGATGGGAACATCCCAGCCCTGTTTCTGGGCTTGCTCTTTTATCAAGTACTCAGCATAGCGGTAGGTGACTGTGCTGGGTTTGCCAACCAAAGCCTCATACTTCAGCTCCCGGCCTGTCACTTTCTTGTAGATGCTTTCCAAGCACAGAAGGAAAGTGCCATGGCCAAACCTGCTCCAGGAAAGAGGTCATTAGTACCCCCAAACACACCTCTTAAGTAGCAAACACTCCTCAGTGAGGAGGACCACCTGCTGTAACCAGGGTACTACCTAGATCAAACACATCATGGAGCTGGTATGTGTGGTAGCCAGCTTTTATCTGTGGCACATTGGAATACTGCATCCAGTTTTGAGCTCTCCAATTTTTCTTAGGATCTACAGAGATCTACTAGAGAGAGTCCAATGAAGAGCTATGTGGATAACTAAGGGACTTGAACATTCCAACCTTGATGATACTGTGATCTCTGCTATGAAGAAAGACTGAGAGCCCTGGGGCTGTTCAGTCTGGAGAAGGCTGAAAGGAGTCTGTAATGTCTACAAATATCTAAGAGGTGAGTGTTAAGAGGAAGGGGAGAGGCTCTTTTCAGTGGCACCCAGATGGAATAGTGGATATAAGCTAGAACACTGGAGGTTCCACTTCAACACGAGGAGAAACTTTTTTACTGTGAGGGTGATCTACCCACAGTATCTACCCACCCACAGTATCTACCCACCCACAGGCAGCGGTCTGGGTTTTGCTTCTTCCAAGTTTTTGTCTTGCAGTCTTTAGTCTTCTTCCAAGTTTAGCCATGCAGTTTACATATACAGATATGTAAACTGTGCTACTGTGCCAATTGTGCCATACAGTCAAACTCTTAACACTAAAAATGTAGCAAGAAGACATCATCTGCAGGAGAGCTGTATATGAAGTAGCCTAAAACAGACACCACACATGCTCTTCACCTGGGCATCTTTGCTTCAGCCATCCACAGGAGATCCATGTTACAGGCAAGGACAGGCAGATGGGGGTATGGTATGTCTTGCAGCTCTGCTCCAGGGTTCCCATTACTCAGGAGTACATCAATAATAAGCTGCAAGCTTGTTTCCCACCTCACTGGCTCACCAAAGAGAATCACCCCTGGAAGAGTCCAAGAGATGCTTAGAAACTCGTAAGATCAAAGTATAAGACAGCACAGCACAAGACCCACCAGCAAAAGCCACCCACTAGCAAACCCACCACTCTGCTAGGATGCCTGGCTAATGCAGCCACCATTGGCACACAGCTGCTGCCAGGGCTCCAGTCTGCACATTACTGCACCCCATGCACCATGGATCCCAGATACTGGAGAGAAAAGTTGGCTTTGCTCTTAGCAAGCCTGTGCTTCATGCTGTATGAGAGAAGCAAGGCTGCCTCCTGACTGTATGCTGTCTGCCTGTGGGTAAGAACGAGCTGCCAGCACATCAGCAGCTCCTATCCCTGTTGGCTTGCCTTGCTGTTATTCCTGTTCATAAGTAAACAAAGGCTCTTGCTTACCTTCTATAGTGGGGAAGCCAGTGGTTGGAGGAGGCTGCCAGAGAAAAATGAAGGCTGGGTTAGTAATGCAAAACTTAATGCTGTCTCCAAAACAAAACCAGAACAGCTTCCTTTGAACCTGCCAAGGCAGTTTTATAAAGAGGCAGGACAAGGCCACCTAGAATCCTAAAAGACTTCTCCCACTCCTCCATCCCAAATTTGATTTCATGGATCCTATGTTCCCTTCTCAGAGCTGGAGATGTCAACCAAACTACCAGTCCCAGGCTCCTGCTGAAGAAGAGTACTAGCAGCTGTCTTCTTTGTGCCTCTCTAGCTTCTCCACACCACACCAGACCTTCCCCACCCCTCATGGATCTTGTGTTCCCCTATCAGAGCAGATGTCAACCAAACCACCTCACCACTCACTGCAAGGAATAGCAACAAAAGACAGGAGTGGTATGAGGAAGGAGAGGGGAAACCCACTGCTCTTCCTGCAAGAGCCAACACTGGAGAGCACAGAGCAATGTTGGCTGCTCAGTACCAGTCCCAGGCTCTTGCTGAAGAGGGGTACTAGCAGCTGTCTGCTTTGTGCCTCTCTAGCTTCTCCACACCACACCAGACCTCCCCCTCCCCATATTCTGCTGATGCATCAAGAAGTTACCAGCTCCTTTGGCCTCCGGCTATGATCCACCATATCTAACAGTGGATATGCCTTTCTCAGTGCCTCTATGGTGACCACATGCTTGAACCCCAGGCTATGTCAGACCATCAAGGAAAGATGTGGAGACTGTTGCATTTGGTTTGGGTTTTTTTTACATTACTTACAAAGGCATCTATTGATATAGGTGTTAGTAGCAGGGCAGTATTTAACCTAGGAACATGCAGCCAGTCAAACTGCATGCTCTGCTTCAACCTGAAAGTGGCCCTAAAGATTATGCAAAAGCCCCAGACTGGGATGATTTACTTTATAAACAGCAACCCCTGGGAATATGCAAAGGGCAGAGGCCACTCAAAGACAGAATGGATGTGCTTTGGGAGACCTCTAAGGTGATTTGTTTTGGCTCAGTGCAGCACAGACTTCTTGCTTAGAATCAGTAAAGGCCTCAGCAGCTCAAGGGGTGAAAATTGTCTGCACTGGGCAAGTACAGGATGTTTTACACTGGCTTGCAGAGAACCTTGCTCTTAGCTACCCTACTGACCTTTGAGAAACATTAAGAGAGGCCAAGTTTTTGTACCAGATGAAGTCCAATGTTAAATACAAGGTGTGATACTGGTACAGGAGGTGCTGCAAGCCCTGCAGATAGGTCTTATCTCCCTGTAGACATGGGACATACCAGACCTGTTCTGTCATTGTCTCAGACAGGCAATATATGTGTGGAATTGTCATTTAGACCACATCCCTGTACTGAGACACTTGGGTTTAAAGGATATTTGCATTCTTTCAATTGCTGTCAGACTCCATGGGGAAGCTTTAGCTTTGGGAGTGATCCATAATGGACTCTGCTATGAAAGAATGGAAAGAGTGCAATGATATGTCATAAGAGAGGCCCAGGCTGAAGGCTCCCCTCCTGGTGACAGCTGACTAGCTGGAACGGCAATGCAGCTCGCAGGACAGATACTCAGTGTGAGAAGCCAAGCTCAGACAAAGGCCAGCCAGGAGGTGACCAAGACAGCTCTCAAGAGATAGTGCCTGCATTTGAGCGTCCCCATAAGGTGAGAGCAGTGACCTTTTCGTCTTCTTGCGCTTCTACAAGCTGACTGAGTGAGCAGCACGAGTAGGGGCTGGGCAGGAGCTGCGGTTTCAGCTGGGCTGCAAAGGGGTGTGCAAAGCATCCAGAGACACACACAGCAAAGGATACTCCTGGGCATTCTCTTCCACGGGCCCCTGCCCGGCCACCAGCATGCACTTCTGGTGGAACTGGCTGAAGAGCCGCAGGGGGCTGTGAGACAGGATCACCTGCTCCGGAGACACCTGCGGGAAGGAGAAGAGGCTGACAGGAGAGCCGCAGGGAATGTTTCCCCCCTTTCTTCCTGCGGTCGGGTTGCATCCCTAACCCCGGCTGCTGCCACCCTGATCCCTTCACCGCTCCCGAGAAAATGGTGCTGCGGGAGCACCTTCCTCCTCCCTGCTTCCCTGGTCCCTACGAGAAGGGACAGCCAGCGGCAGGGGGCTCTGACCGAGCTGCCCTCCCCTCGCCCGGCTGCCCGCCAGCGGGGCGCGGTGCTGCCGCCGCCCTTACCTGCAGCTCCAGCGCCTGGGAGAGCTCCCGAGCCTTGGCCGACCTCAGGCAATTGCCGGCGTTGGTCAAGAAGACGACCGGCACCCGGAGCCGCCCGTTGCTGTCCGCCAGCCTCCGGAAGGCCTGGCGGGCGGCGGGCACCGGCTGGCTGCCCCGCACCAGCACCCCGTCCACGTCGAAGAGGAACCCGAAGGCTGGCGGCTGCAAGGCGAGCGGAGGGGACGGTCACCCACCGCCCCGAGCCCGGCCCTCTCCCTCCCGCGCCCGGACCCGGCCCGCGGTGCCCTTCCTGGCCAGCGGCAAGGACGCGGGCGGCGGGCCCGGGCCCTCGTCCCCGGCGCTGCCACCGCTCACCCGGACCCCGGCGCAGCCCCCGCGGGCAGGCGGCCGCCGCGGCCCAGCGGCGCGCAACAGCCCCCGACCGGCTTGCAGGCAGCCGCGCAGCGCCATACCGCGCCCGCTCCCGCCCTGCCTGGACCCGGCGCCGGCGGCGGGGCACGCCGGGGCTCGTAGTTCCCGGACTACAGCTCCCAGGAAGGCGCGGGGCTCGGCGGGGCGGGACCGGGGCGGACGGAGCGGGGGCCCGGCGGGGCGGGACCGGGGCGGACGGAGCGGGGGCACGGCGGGGCTGCCTGCCTTCGCCTGGTCGTGGGCGGAGCGGGAGCGGTGCGTTCTGGTCGAGTCGCTGTGAATGGGGAGGGATGCTGTTGGCTGCAGGGGGGTGATGTCGTGCCTGCTTCGAAGCGAAGGGCTGCAGGCTCGGGGCGAGCTGGGAGAGACATTTAGACAAGGTGGGTGGTTGCAAGAGCAGGTGTCCGGAGCAGCAGCGAGGCTGGCAGGGTGCCACATGGCAGAGGAAGAGTGTGGGGAGAAAGAGGGGTACGAAAATGCACGCAATGGAGAAGTGTGTGAAACCAGGCAGGAGGAAAGCGAGAGGTGTAGACCCTTGCACACGATTACCCCAAGCCTAGCAGGGATTTATCTAACCCGTTCCTAAAATCAGAGAAGAGGGCACGCAAACTCCTTACCGCTCCAGTGACTGGAGGCTCTTGCTGCACAGGCTCACAGGCTCACAGGCTGTTAGGGGTTGGAACGGACCCAAGGAGATCAGCAAGTCCAAACCCCCGCTAGAGCAGGACCACGCAATCTAGCACAGATCACGGAGAACATGAGGAGTAAGTTCTTCAGCATGAGAGTGGAGAGAGCCTGGAATGGGTGAGGCCCCATCCCTGGAGGTGTTTAAGGCCAGGCTGGCTGAGGCTGTGTGCAGCCTGCTCTAGGGTAGGGTGTCCCTGCCTATGGCAGGGGGGTTGGAACTGGCTGACCCTTGTGGTCCCTCCCAACCCTGGCTGATTCTATGATTCTATGACCCTCCTGTAGCAACACCACTACAAAACCCCAAGCTGCTTTGAAGCCAAATGCCTGTGTGAAGGCACCAACCCTGCTCTGTGAATAAGAACATTCTTAGCTAAGAGCAGAGCTCACACCCCTGAGCTGCCTGATGAGGCACAACCCACAAATGCTAATAGTGACTCAAATTGTTGTCCCTCCCAACCCTGACTGATTCTGATTCTAAGCCCTGTGGTCTTTTTCCTGTAAGTCATAAAGTTTTCTAAAACTGTGGTCATTTCTCTTGCTCTTCAAACAGACAGTGCCCCTGGGACTCCTCCTTTCCTACTGTACGGGACAGAAATCTTGACACTGCATTCAGCTGAGGCCCTGCTAGACTGGGGAAAGCAAAAGGTTCACTTCATGGAGACAAAACTTTTGTTTGGTTTCTGGCTAAGCTTAAGATTCCTGTGATACAGCAGGTGTCCAGAGAAAGCTGGTGCGGGGCCTGGAACACAAACCCTATGAGGAGAGGCTGAGGGAGCTGGGGGGGTGCAGCCTGCAGAAGAGGAGGCTCAGGGCAGAGCTCATTGCTGTCTGCAACTACCTGAAGGGAGGCTGTAGCCAGGTGGGGTTGGTCTCTTCTGCCAGGCAAGCAGCAACAGAACAAGGGGACACAGTCTCAAGTTGTGCCAGGGGAGGTCTAGGCTGGATGTTAGGAGGAAGTTGTTGGCAGAGAGAGTGATTGGCATTGGAATGGGCTGCCCAGGGAGGTGGTGGAGTCACTGTCCCTGGAGGTGTTCAAACCAAGCCTGGATGAGGCACTTAGTGCCATGGTCTGGTTGATTGGATAGGGCTGGGTGCTAGGTTGGACTGGATGATCTTGGAGGTCTCTTCCAACCTGGTTGATTCTATGGTTCCATGATTCTGTGACTTGAGGCAATGACACAAACAGTGTGCTTGTTTGGTTTTATGCTTCCATTGCTGTGCACTCCAGCATTGGGTTTTGACCAACTTTAACACCCAGAGTCTTTTCTGCTTAAGTTAGTACAGCACAGGCAGCTCAGTGTTCTGCTTTTGTGCAGATGGTTATTCCTCCCTAAGTGCCTCTGCCTTAACTGAATTACCTACTGTTTATTTCCCAGTACTGTATTATTTCCCAAACTTGGCAAGATCACTTCAGATTTTCCAAAGTGCTTGCAGCTTCTCCTGCACTGGCAAAATTTATTCTGCCACTGGAGACATCACTGAAAGTATTTAGTTCCCTGCAGAAGTGGGCTTTAGACCTTCTTCCAGGAGCACATGGGAGCCAGTTACAGCTACACTGAAGTATTCCTTCTTGACTACTCCCACACCTATTTACAGAGCAGAAACTTGCAGACTGGAGAAGAGGAGCCTGAGGGCAGAGCTTATTGCTCTCTACAAATGCCTGAAGGGAGGTTGGAGCAAGGTGGGGGCAGCCTCTGCTGCTTGGTAGCAAGGGACAGTAGCAGAGGAAATGGATCCAAGCTGCAACAGGGCAGGTTCAGGCTGGATGCTAGGGAATACTTCTTCCCAGAGAGGGTCCGCCCAGGGCAGTCTCGGCGTCCCCATCCCTGGAGCTGTTTAAACAGTGTGTGGACTCAGTGCTTAGGGACATGACCCTTCAGTGCTGGGTCAAGGATTGGACTGGCTGCGCTTTGAGGATTCTTCCGACCGGATGTTTTCCGTGGGTCTGTTCTCGCCTCCCGTTCGCGCCGCTCAGGCGCCCGCGGGTGGCTCGGGAGCGGCACCTCCCGCCCGGTCCGCCAGGGGGCGCCTCTGCTCCACGGCGGGGCCTGGGCGCTCGGCTTGGCTCACCTGCGGGGCCCCGCCCCCTCCGCCAGGCCCCGCCCATCTCCGCCAGGCCCCGCCCCCCAGGCGAGGCGACGGCGGCGGCGCTGCCGCAGCTCTTGCTGCTGGGAGAGGGATCGCTGGGAGAGAGGGAAAGAGCGGAGGCAATGCGGTTCTGTTCAAAAGCGGACTTTAGAATGGCGAATTCTAACCTTAGAGGCATAGAATATTTTATGTTGGCAAAGGCCTTTAAAGGTAACCCCGTCCCGGCGCCCTGCGGTGAGCAGGGACATCTTTAACTGGATCAGGTTTCTTAGAGCAGTCCAATCTGACCTTGTATGTCTCCAGGGCTGGGGCATCTACCACCACCCTCGTTGTAAAAGCTTTCCTCCTTATAGCTAGTCTAAGTCTATGCTCTTTTAACTTGAAATCGTTGTCCCTGGCCCTGTTGCAGCAAGCCCTGCTAGAACAGGCTGTCTCCATCTTTCTTACAGACCTTCTATAAGTGCTGAAATGCCCCAGTAAGGTCTCTGTGGGCTCTTCTCCAGGCTGAACAACCCCACTGCTGTCAGCCTGTCTTCACAGGGCAGATGTTCCAGGCCTCTGATCATTTTTGTGGCCCTTCTCTGAATCTGCTCCAACAGCTCCATGTCTTTGCTGAGGACTCCAGAGTTGGACACAGGTGAGGGCTCACCAGAGGAGAGATGAGGGGGCAGAATCACTTTGACCTGCTGGCCACACTTTTTTTTTGGCTCAGCCCACGACATGGTTAGCTTTCTAGGCTGTGAGCACACACTGCCACCTCACATAGAGCTTTTCATTCACCAAGTGCCCCCAAGTCCTTCTCCACACATCAGCTCTCAATCTCTTCATCTCTCATCATCTCTTAGCCTGCATTGCCCCCACTCAGGTGCTGCCAACCTTCCCCTTCCAGTGCGGTGCTGGCCCTGCTAATACTGTTTGTGTGCTTTGCACCAGTTTTCCTTCTGTGGATCAGCCGTAGCAGAAGCATGGCTGTGGTCTGGACTGCAAAGTGAGGCATGTGGGAGGTAGGTCCTGGGGTCAGCAGGTGATTTTGTGCCCAGTGTGCCTCTGGCACACAACAGCTGGTGGAGGGTGCAGCGGTGTTGTCGGCCAGGGGACCCACTGTTGAAGAGGTGGCCCCAGAGCGTGTGTGTGCCCCAGCAGGTGTGCCCAGCAGGCTGGCAGAGTTGCTGTATTTATTTTTACAAGGAAGACCATCCCTCAGGGCCAAGTGCTTGTTTTTATAGTAACACAGAGGGAGTTTGCCAGAGATGAAGCACAGGCTGAACCTGGCACACGCACCAGGGACTGACAGTGGCATGGCTGCCAAGCACCGCACTCTGCTGAGCCCCCACCCTCCCAGCACCCGCAGGCAGACTTAGCCAGTCGACTCTGTGCTAAGTACCCAGTCTTGTCATTTTCCCTTCCAGAGACGAGACTGTGACTCTGCTAGGAGCTTCCCATTTTGCCTGTTATCCGTCTGCAGGCACATCTGGCAGCAGCCATATCCCATAATATCCCCAGGGATGGTCCATCTGCCCTCCTCACACCAGCCCACAGGAGACTCCCTCTTCTTCCCTTATCTATGCACTGTGCTTAGATGTATCACCCACTCCTTTCCATAGCTGCCTTTAAAGACAAGCAAAAGAGGCAGTTGCCCACAGCCTTCTCCCATGGCTTCCTGTGTAAACTCTGCAGCTCCATTTTCCCTGGGCTTATAGCCCTGTCATCACCCATGCCCTTCCTGACCTTCTAACATCCCCCCTGGAAAGCAGCCATGCCTTCCATCTCTCTCTTCTTACTGCAGCGCTTCTAATGGCATGAATCAGCCCTCCCCCGCTTTATCTCTTGTCTTTCTCTGCTGCAGCCTGCCCCTGGAGTGATGGACAAGCTAAAGGTTGAGAAAATACAGTAAGATGCCTTTCTTATCCTGTAACGACCAAGGGGGAGGACACAGCCTGATAAAAATGACAAGCCAGCAGGATTGAGAGCCAGACCTGCCTGTCCCTCAGTGGACAGAAAACACTTGATAGACCTGCCAGGATTGCAACTGCTGCAAAGCTGGAAAGAAAGGAATTAAGTGCTAAGGCAATTAGAGCTACAAGTTTTGTGGCTAAGGAAATGTCTTTCTGCTACCTGTGAAGAGACTGATTCAGGTATGTATGGGAGAAGAAGGTTTTTCTGAGCATCAGGAGCTGGTGGAAAACACATCTGTAGCCCTGTGTTTTATAGCCAGAGGGCCTTGCTTAGCATCTGGCATCTGTGTAGTCCCAGTGTGGTGATGGAGGCTCACATGATGTATAGACCCAGCTGCTTGATTGGACCTGTCTCTATTTTCAGCCTGCTACTTTACTCCTCTGTTTTTATTGGTGTGATTTTTGACAGAACCACTAACGCTGGCTCAGCCATTTCCTGCCAGCCAGTGACCAAGAGGCAAACATTTCATTTGCTAAAGGTGCCCCAAAGGCAGCCTAAGCTAACGAAATGCTTTGCTAAATGCTAGCAAACAAGAAACCAGCAAGTCCTGTGACAGTGTACGGGGAACAAAGCTCCATCCACCTCCCGTGTAAACAAACTGAACCTGAAGAGTCCACAGGGAGAGGCAGATGGGGAAGATAACGGCCATGAGGCTTGATGTATTCCTGGAGCTGCTGGAGCAGCTATTACAGAAACTTCTGTGGATTTTCTACCCCTCAGCCTTGCTCCTGAGTCTGGATGGAGACTGGAGAATCATAAAATCAGCCAGGTTGGAAGAGACCTCCAAGATCATCCAGCCCAACCTAGCACCCAGCCCTATCCAATCAACCAGACCATGGCACTAAGTGCCTCATCCAGGCTTTGCTTCAACACCTCCAGGCACAGTGACTCCACCACCTCCCTGGGCAGCCCATTCCAATGCCAATCACTCCCTCCTAACATCCAGTCTAGACCTCCCCTGCCACAACTTGAGGCTGTGTCCCCTCGTTCTGTTGCTGCTTGCCTGGGAGAAGAGACCAACCCCACCTGGCTACAGCCTCCCTTCAGGGAGTTGTAGACAGCAATGAGGTCACCCCTGAGCCTCCTCTTCTCCAGGCTGCACACCCCCAGCTCCCTCAGCCTCTCCTCACAGGGCTGTGCTCCAGGCCTCTCACCAGCTTTGTTGCCCTTCTCTGGACACCTTCCAGTATCTCAAGAGGGGCTCTTTGGAGAATAAATCCTATGAAGAGTGACTGAAGGAGCTGGGGCTGTTCAGTTTGAAAAAGAAGAGGCTGGGGTGAGACCTCACAGCTGTCTACAGCTACCTGAAAGGAGGTTGTGCAGAGGTTGGTGCTGGTCTCTTCTCACAAGTAATTAGTGATAGAAGAAGAGGGAATGGCCTCAAGCTGCGACTGGGGAGGTTTAGGTTGGACATTAGGAAGATTTTTTTTTCCAGAAAGGGTGGTCAGGCATGGGAATGAGCTACCCAGGGAAGTGGTGGAGTCACCAACGATGGATGTGTTTAAAGGTGGTTTGGATGTGATGCTTGGGGATATGGTTTAGGGCGCACCTTGCAGAGTAGGGTTCTGGGTTGGACTTAGTGATCCTGAGGGGCTGATTCTTTTCTGCTCCTTTTGGTCTGCCTTACTCAGCCTCCCACCACCCCTGTGACTGCCTTCAGCCCTGTTTGTATTTCAAATAGCTCCTTCACTCAGCTGTTCAAGTTCTGTAGCTGGCCCTTTCTTCCCATGGTCACCATGAGTGCTTCAGGAAAAGAGCCTGGCAGTTGTACCCTGGAGTTAGCTGGTGCTCTCCACGAGGCATTTGCCAGGTCTCAGAAGAATGGGCTGGCCATGCAGCATTGACTCTTGTTTCCCACTTTTAAAATCATGCAAAAACCACCACCACCTAAAACCAGAACCAAAAAAAAAACACAAACCAAGAAATGACAACAAAAACCCAAACCACCCAAACAGACAGAAAAACCCAACAGGTAAAATGACTTCTGGTAGTTAACCTTTTACTTTCCCAGGCTGTAAGCACCACAGAGATAGTAGAAAACTGTGACAGTTGTGCCAGGGTAGGTATAGGCTGGATGTTAGGAAGAAGTTCTTCACAGAGAGAGTGATTTCCCATTGGAATGGGCTGCCCAGGGAGGTGGTGGAGGCACCGTCCCTGGGGGTCTTCAAGAAAAGCCTGGATGAGGCACTCAGTGCCATGGTCTAGTTGATTGGATAGGGCTGGGTGATAGGTTGGACTGGATGATCTTGGAGGTCTCTTCCAACCTGGTTGATTCTATGATTCTATGATTCTAGGAGAAGAGGCAGCACAAGCAAATTGTGTCTGTTGGGTGGTCTTTGTGTGAAAACAGTGAAAACACAGCCCTGTGCTCATGCAGCCACTCTGTGGTTTGGAGAGGGGAGGAGGGATGGAGGACCTCACTATCAGCACAGGCTGGGGGATGGGGTGTTAGAGAGCAGCCCCCTGGAAAGGGACTTGGGGGTGCTGGTGGACGAGAAGCTGGACATGAGCAGACAGTGCAACCCTTGCAGCACAGAAGGCAAAGCATGTCCTGGGCTGCATTAAAAAAAGCATGGCCAGCAGAGCCAGAGAGGGGATTCTGCCACTTTGCTCTGCTCTGGTGAGACCTCACCTGCAGTACTGCGTCCAGTTCTGGAGCCTTCATTATAGGAGGGACGTGGACCTGATGGAGCAGGTACAGAGGAGGACCACAAAATGGTCAGAGGGTTGGAGCAGCTCTGCTATGAGGACAGTCTGAGGGAGCTGGTGGTGTTCAGCCTGGAGAGGAAGAGACTCCTGAGGGACCTAATAGTAGCCTGCCAGTACTTGAAGGGGTCCTCAGGATAGAGAGCAGCTGTTTACAAAGGCCTTCAGTGCCAGGACATGGAGAAATGGTTTCAAGCTTGAGAAGAGCTGTCTACAACTACCTGAGGGGTGGTTGTGGCCAGGAGGAGGTTGCTCTCTTCTCTCAGGTGGCCAGCACCAGAACAAGAGGACACAGCCTCAGGCTGCGCCAGGGGAGATTTAGGCTGGAGGTGAGGAGAAAGTTCTTCCCTGAGAGAGTCATTGGACACTGGAATGGGCTGCCCGGGGAGGTGGTGGAGTCGCCGTCCCTGGAGCTGTTCAAGGCAGGATTGGACGTGGCACTTGGTGCCATGGTCTGGCCTTGAGCTCTGTGGAAAAGGGTTGGACTTGATGATCTGTGAGGTCTCTTCCAACCCTGATGATACTGTGGTACTGTGAGTTTTGTCACAGGGGTTGTAGTGTGAGTTGGGTTCTTTTTCCACCTGTATAGGGTTAACACTCCTGGGGGAGTGACCCTGAACCTGACCCTAGGGGTCTCGGCCCCTCCCCAGGGGTGGGCCACACTCCAGGTGATGGTTAGCCCACTCCCCCCACTTCCTGCGGTATAAAAGAGGAGCACTTCCTGCTCCTCGCTCTCTTGCTCGTTCCTCCTCTACCTGCGTTCATGATCACACACACACTGATACTGCATACCAGCCACGAGGCAGAGACACCATCACACACTCGGGTTGTATCCATCCCTGTTTTGTATTTTGCTGTTTTCCCTTCCTTATCCTTTGTAAACTCCCCTACCTCCAATCCCTTTTTTCTAAGTTATTGTTAAACTTTTCCTTTTTAACTTCCAAATCGAGTGAGATTGATTTATTGGGGGTGTCCCTACCTCTTATCTCTCTCCCTGTCTTTTGGGGAAAGGAGGGGGAGGAGGGGAGGGCACTCTATAAACTCTATAAATTGTCATTGGGTCTACCAAATTTATAAGAGTCTCTGGGAACTTGCATTTGAACCCAAGACACCACCCTGGGGTAACTAAGGATGAACTTGCAGCCTGTGAGATGTGGGACACACGGACTGCACAGCTTGATCCACTTCTGCCTCCTGCTAAGGTGTTTTAACCAAGGTCAGTGGAAATAAACACTATGGCCAGGCAGCTTGAGGCAATTAGCAGAAAACATCAAGAGAGCCAATTTGCCCAAGCTGGTCAGATCAGCAAACAGCAGTCCTCACAAATCTGCAACTCAGAGGAGGGAGAGGCCTTTCAGCAGGAGCTTTTGTAAAGTCTCCCTTGGCTGATGCAAACCAGCAGCATTGTACTGAAGTCAGGTCGAGGTGCTGGTTGGTTCTGGATGCATGCTTGGGATCTGTGTGCCAAGGGATTCTGTTGCATTTGTTCAGATCCTCATTAATGAGTTCCCATTTTCTGTTAACTTTGCTGCCAACTATTTCATCTTCCTGATATTTGTGATGATGCTAAGGAAAGGAATCTGCTTGTCCAGACACTATTGTGTAGTTGCCTCCTTACCTTTTTTTGCCAAGCAGATGTATCAAGGTCTACACCAACACTGTGGATGTCCACAGCGTGAGAACAGTTCTCCACCAAGGTGAAAAGCTCTGACAGGTTATAGAAGGCCACATTTGCACTCTGAGCTATGAGGATGATTAGGGGACAGGAGGGCATGGCTTATGAGGAGAGGCTGAGAGACTTGAGACTTTTTAGTCTGGAAAAGAGAAGACTTAGAGGGGATTTTTTTTGTTAACTTTCCTGCAACTATTTCTTCTTCCTGATATTTGTGATGATGCTAAGGAAAGGAATCTGCTTGTCCAGACACTATTGTGTAGTTGTCTCCTTACCTTTTTTGCCACGTGTATGAATGTCTGCACCAACACTGTGGATATCCACAGCATGAGAACAGTTCTCCACCAAGGTGAAAAGCTCTGACAGTTTATAGAAGGCCACATTTGCACTCTGAGCTATGAGGATGATTAGGGGACAGGAGGGCATGGCTTATGAGGAGAGGCTGAGAGACTTGGGAATTTTTAGTCTGGAAAAGAGAAGACTGAGAGGGGATTTGATAAATGTTTATAAGTATCTGAGGGCTGCCAGGAGAGGGGGGACAGGCTCTGCTCACTGCTCCCTGGGATAGGACAAGGAGCAATGGGTGCAAGTTGCAGCACAGGAGGTTCCACCTCAACACAAGGGGGAACTTCTTTACTGTAAGGGTCACAGAGCACTGGCACAGGATGCCCAGAGAGGTTGTGGAGTCTCCTTCTGTGGAGCCTTTCTGGCCTGTCTGGATGTGTTCCTGTGCAACCTGTGCTAGTTTCTCTGGTCCTGCTCTAGCAGGGGGGTTGGACTGGAAGATCTCCAGAGGTGCCTTCTCACCCCTAACATCCTGTAATGAGGGTAACAAGGAGGGAGGACTAGAGATAACTGAAAGGTCATCAGTGTTCCTCTGTGATCTGTGTTAGATAGGATTGCCCTGCTCTGGCAGGGGGCTTGGACTCGATGATCTCCTTGGGTCCCTTCCAACCCCTCACATCCTGTGAGCCTGTGATCCTGTGAACCTCTTGAAATCAAAAAGTGCTTCCCATATTAACGTGGCCCAGTGCAGAGGGACAGTTTTAATTAAGCTGGATCTGGAAGGCCAGGGTTAGTTGTTGCTTTTTTTTCCCCCATCTGGAAAGTTGGCTTCTTTGTGACCAGAGGACAGGGAAAGGTTTTGCAGTGAAAAAAGATACTGTCAAGTGGGGCAACTCTTTTTGGTTTTATGGTCTCTGCGCAACCAGGGCTTAAATGTTCTGGGAGCAAGTCCCATCGGCTTGTTTCCAGCCATGATAGCTCCTGAAATAGCAGGCATCAGACCTATGACTGGTTCTTCAACCTAGCAGTGCTATTTTGGCAGCAGGCCCAGGGTTAAACATAACAAGAGCCACTCTGAGTCCTTGCTCTCCTGAAGGTCAGTGGCCCAACTGGTTGGGTG
Organism: Pogoniulus pusillus; assembly: GCF_015220805.1. Taxonomy (NCBI): domain Eukaryota; kingdom Metazoa; phylum Chordata; class Aves; order Piciformes; family Lybiidae; genus Pogoniulus; species Pogoniulus pusillus. Next base: position 22,608,313 of record NC_087278.1, read on the forward strand.
TTTGTCTTAGCTGTCTCCGGGCAAGGTCTGGGTTGTGTAATGATAAGGCAAAATTCAGAGATCCTGGTGCTGGCAGTCTCCCACTAACCCCAATTAGCAGGCCTGCTTCTCCCCAGTAAGGATGTCAGGATTTGGCCACTGGCAAGTTTTAATTGTTTTGACTATTCCAAGCTGGGTGTTCTTTTGTTGTTGCTAGGAAGGCTCAAGGCTCACTGCTCCCTTTTACCTCCAGTCCATGACTTTCACAGGATGGTGCAGCTCATTCTTAGCAGTAAGCCCATTAAGGCTTGCTTCCCAGAACTGCTGGGTGAGGCTTTGAGCTTCACTCACCTGCTCAGGTGATAAGGAAGAAGCAGTCTCTCTCTTAACAATAAGCCTGGCTTGTTCTGGCTTGCCAGATGCACTCTGAGTTTCCTCCGCTCTAAAGCTCTCCCAAGAAGCTATCAGAGAGGTCAGCAACAAACCGGTCCCATTTTTTCTGCCAGACATCTTTGGCTTTGGCTTTCTCATCTGGTAACATGGCACTGTATCTGTGAGGAGGAGAAAACTCACTATCAGACAGGAGACAAGGGGGCAGTTATTTCAAGATGAGTGACTAAAAGGAAAAGACAAGAAGCAGCAACAGATTAACCCTTGTGGGATGTGCCTACACCATGCAGAGTGACAGCATGAAGACCCTTGAGCTCCTTAGGGCTGGGCTCACCTTGGGTCAAGAAGTATCATGGTGTTATCAACAGCTACTGGGTTCTGCACCATGAAGACAAACAGCTCAGTAAGAAGTATCATGGTGTTATCAACAGCTACTGGGTTCTGCACCATGAAGACAAACAGCTCAGTCTAAACGAGAGTGAGTGGCAGAGTGGAGACTCTCTGAGTGGCACCCAGTGACTGGCACAGAAAACACTTCTGTTGCTTTCAGATGTGTCTTGGGCTCAATTCACACTGGTTGTTGTTTCCCTGTCCATGCAGGGACTTGGGATTGACATGAGGATTGGCACAGCATTTGGCCAATGGACAAGAGTCTGGGACTGTGCAGAAAAAAACCCTGGGCACCATACCCAAAAGATTTGGGCACATTCAGAACTGTCCAGATAAAAAGTGGTTAAACACACTCCCAACTACATGCTGGGAGAGGTTTTTTTTCCTCCCCCACCCAGTGTTTCCCCAGTGGGCCATGGCAAACTCCAGAGTGAGTCAAACTTTGGCAGAAATAAGTAATACAAAGACTTCTTTTTTAAGCCATTTCCAGAACCAGGTGCTAGAGAGAAAATTGCAAACAAAGAGGCCTCTCCTGGTGAGACCTCTTCTTGAATGCTGTGTTCAGTTTTGGGCTCCCCAGTTGAAGAGGGACAGGGATCTGCTGGAGAGGGTCCAGCAGAGGGCTATGAGGATGATGAGGGGACAGGAGGGCATGGCTGATGAGGAGGGGATGAGGGACTTGGGGCTGTTTAGTCTGGAGAATAGAAGACTGAGAGGGGATTTGATAAATGTTTATAAGTATCTGAGGGCTGGGGATGAGGAGTGGGGTACAGGCTCTGCTCACTGCTCCCTAGGATAGGACAAGGAGCAGTGGGTGTAAGTTGCAGCACAGGAGGTTCCAGCTCAACACGAGGGGCAACTTCTTTACTGTGAGGCTCACAGAGCACTGGCACAGGCTGCCCAGAGAGGTTGTGGAGTCTCCTTCTCTGGAGCCTTCCAAGGCCTGTCTGGATGTGTTCCTCTGTGATCTGTGTTAGATAGGATTGTCCTGCTCTGGCAGGGGGGTTGGACTGGATGATCTCCTTGGGTCCCTTCCAGCCCCTAACATCCTGTGAGCCTGTGTGTGTGAATAAACTGGGACACTGAGTGAGAGTAAGGCAGTCAAGGGCACAGACACAGAAGCCTCTGGAGTCCCTGTTTCCTGCCCTTGGAGGAGACACACAGAGGAGTCTTTGGATTAATGGCAGCACAGTTCATCTGGCAAAGGAGACTGAGGCCAAAACCCAAACACATTTGGTTCCCAGGAAGCAAGCAGAGAGTTCCCTTAGCGTTACTATGGCTTGATGAGAAAAGTGAGGAACTTACTTTATAGAGTTTAGTGCAAGTTGTTTCAAGGTCCTCAGGTCAGCATTCATCCCTCCAATGGCCATGAACACCTCATAGAAGTCGTAGGACACTCCCTTAGCACCAAAGATGGGGGGATCATCGGGGCTGATCACAACAGGGTGCCCTTCAGCCAGGAGGTCAGCTGCGGGGTGACGCCGCAAGTCAGCTACCAACAGCAGGACCTTGACAGGGAAGAATGGGAGGCAGCATCACCTGGGGGTCTTGCTACAGCTGTGTTTGCTGACAGCACCATCACACTGCATGTTTGCTGTAGCTGTCCGTGGCATTAGGGAGGAAAAGCCTCCTGAGAGCTCTTCAGAAGGTGTTGGGTGCTCTGCTGTGAGCTGCTGCAGGAGTTTATTTACCTCCACTGACTGTACAAGGGGGTTGGTTTCTTAAATTAGTCACCTAAGTCAAGGCCAGTGAGGTGAATAACTTCTGCTTACTTGTAACTGAGTGTGCGTGTTTCAGGGACAGTCTTTTGGTTATGTATTGGCTGCAATCCTTAGCCCAGGGCATCCAAAGCTGTTGTCAGGGTTAGAATCACAGAAACAGTCAGGGTTGGAAGGCACCACAAGGATCAGCCAGTTCCAACCCCCCTGCCATGGGCAGGGACACCCTACCCTAGAGCAGCCTGGCCACAGCCTCAGCCAGCCTGGCCTTAAACACCTCCAGCCATGGGGCCTCAACCACCTCCCTGGGCAACCCATTCCAGCCTCTCACCACTCTCATGCTCAACAACTTCCTCCTCACATCCACTCTGACTCTCCCCACCTCCAGCTTTGCTCCATTCCCCCCAGTCCTGGCACTCCCTGACAGCCTAAAAAGTCCCTCCCCAGCTTTTTTTGTAGGCCTCCTTCAGATCCTGGAAGGCCACAAGAAGGTCACCTGGGAGCCTCCTCTTCTGCAGACTGCACAGCCCCAACTCTTTCAGTCTGTGCTCACAGCAGAGCTGCTGCAGCCCTCTGAGCATCCTCGTGGCCCTTCTCTGGACACACTCCAGCATCTCCACATCCTTCCTGTAATAGGGGCTCCAGAACTGGATGCAGTACTCCAGGTGGGGTCTGACCAGAGCAGAGCAGAGGGGGAGAATCACCTCCCTTGACCTGCTGGCCACACTTCTGAGGTTCTTCCCTCAAGGCTCACACTGCTACCCCAGAGCATCCTTTCTGCTGCACCCAGGGGACAACAGACACCACTCTACTGTGTTGCAAAAGAGTGCCCCTTGGTTATACATTCTACAAACCAGGAGGCTTGCAGTTACAATCCCAGCTTCTCAGCCTCTGGCCCTACTGGCTTTGAAGTGTTTTCCATTATGTCACCTTAGGCACCTCCCTGACTCCAGGTCTCACCTCCCTTAGAGAAAACTACCTTCCCAGGTTCCTCTGGATAGGAATGTAAATGATCTTGGGCTGACTGGCATTACAAGCATCTTTTTTTTTTTCACACAGCATGTGTCTGTGTAGCAGACTGCAGTGTAATGTGCTGCCAAGGAAGCTCAGCCAGCCTGGGTGCCACAAAACACCTAGCTGCCCCCCACCCCCCCAGCTCCCTGCTGCTCACAGTATCACAGTATCACCAAGGTTGGAAGAGACCTCACAGATCATCAAGTCCAACCCTTTACCACAGAGCTCAAGGCCAGACCATGGCACCAAGTGCCACGTCCAGTCCTGCCTTGAACAGCTCCAGGGACGGCGACTCCACCACCTCCCCGGGCAGCCCATTCCAGTGTCCAATGACTCTCTCAGTGAAGAACTTTCTCCTCACCTCCAGCCTAAATCTCCCCTGGTGCAGCCTGAGGCTGTGTCCTCTTGTTCTGGTGCTGGCCACCTGAGAGAAGAGAGCAACCTCCTCCTGGCCACAACCACCCCTCAGGTAGTTGCAGACAGCAATAAGGTCTCCCCTGAGCCTCCTCTTCTCCAGGCTAACCAATCCCAGCTCCCTCAGCCTCTCCTCGTAGGGCTGTGCTCAAGGCCTCTCCCCAGCCTCGTCGCCCTTCTCTGGACATGCTCAAGCATCTCAATGTCCCTCCTAAACTGGGAGGCCCAGAACTGAACACAGCACTCAAGGTGTGGTCTAACCAGTGCAGAGTACAGGGGCAGAATGATCTCCCTGCTCCTGCTGGCCACACCATTGCTGATGCAGGCCAGGATGCCACTGGCTCTCTTGGCCACCTGGGCACACTGCTGGCTCATGTTCAGGTGGGTATCAATCAGCACCCCCAGATCCCTCTCTGTCTGGCTGCTCTCCAGCCACTCCTACCCATCACGGGAAATCCCATTCCAGTATCCCAGCCCCAAGACCTAAGCTTTTCCCAACATACCTGGTTGGAGATGGGACAGACTTCTACAGGGATATCCATCTTCAGAGACAGACTTTTGGCTGCTGGGTGCTTAACGAGGGCAAGCCCGTGGCCAATGCGGCTGGTATTGAGCAGCAGTGCATCCAGCACGTTATTGTCTACAGAGGTGCCCTGCCAGTCTGAGAGGAGAGAGGCAAGGATCACTGCAGTGCTCTGTGGAAATGAATCTTCTCCACCTCACAGATTACTTTGTTAGTCAATGTCCCACCTGCAAGGTGAGAGGGTTGCTCATTGTCTGAATTCTCACTTTGCACTTTCAGTGGAACAGGGATGCAAATCATGGAATCACAGAATAGACCAGGTTGGAAAAGACCTCCAAGGTCATCCAGTCCAACCTGGCACCCAGCCCTAGCCAGTCAACCAGACCATGGCACTAAGTGCCCCAGCCAGGCTTGGCTTCAACACCTCCAGGGATGGTGACTCCACCATCTCCCTGGGCAGCCCATTCCAATGCCAATCACTCTCTCTGACAACAACTTCCTTCTAACATCCAGCCTAGACCTCTCCTGGCACCACCTGGGACTCTGTCCCCTTGTTCTGTTGCTGGCTCCCTGGGAGAAGAGCTCAACCCCACCTGGCTACAGCCTCCCTTCAGGTAGTTGCAGACAGCAATGAGCTCTGCCCTGAGCCTCCTCTTCTGCAGGCTGCACACCCCCAGCTCCTTCAGCCTCTCCCCACAGGGCTCTGCTCCAGGCCCCTCACCAACCTTGCTGCCCTTCTCTGGACACCTTCCAGTGTCTCAACATCTCTCTTGAATTGATGAGCCCAGACCTGGACACAGCACTCAAGCTGTGGCCTGACCAGTGCTGAGTACAGGGGCAGAATAACCTCCCTTGTCCTGCTGGCCACACTGCTCCTGATGCAGGCCAGGATGCCATTGGCTCTCTTAGCCACCTGGGCACACTGCTGGCTCATCTTCAGCTACTATCCACCAGTACCCTCAGGTCCCTCTCTGCCTGGCTGCTCTCAGCCACTCTGTCCCCAGCCTGTAGTGTTGCTTGGGGTTGTTGTGGCCAAAGTGTTGAACCCTGCACTTGGCCTTGTTCAGTCTCATCCCATTGGCCTCTGCCCACCCATCCAGCCTGGCAAAGTCCCTCTGCAGGGCTCTCTTAATCTCCAACATTGCCCAGCATAGAGAAACCCACTTCTGTCATCTGGCTTTAGATGCTGACAGCACTGCTTTCACAGCTAAGCTGATCATGCTGGTCTCCTTTCACAGCCAATGGAGAGATGCAGTCATTTCTGGGGAACAGGCTGTGCATCAGGATGTGATGGATTGCACCTTAAACATACTCATTACTATCTGTGGCTATAAAGGGAGCCAAGGGTAACTGGTTCAGATGTAAACATCTCTGCAGATGTCAACATGCAAGAATCATAATACACAAGTTAGGATAGGTTAGGATAAATCTCACCCCCTACAGACTGCATAATACATTGCCAGTAATTACACATTGCCCCAGGAATTAAGGGTAACAATCAGTTACTTTGATGAGTATGTTCAGTTAAGACTTGAGGCTGTCTCAGCTGTTCCTTCCCCTTCAAACATGAACCAATTCTGCTGTTGCTGTGGATGGGAGGTGAGCTGCTGTGAGGAGGGAATGGCTGCCAGCAACAGTTCTTGCAGCATGACTCCGTGTCACACACAGGGCAAAGACACAGCAGCAGAACAAGGGAACACAGTCTCAAGTTGTGCTGGGGGAAGTATAGGCTGGATGTTAGGAGGAAGTTGTTGGCAGAGAGAGTGATTGGCATTGGAATGGGCTGCCCAGAGAGGTGGTGGAGGCACCATCCCTGGAGGTGTTCAAGAAAAGCCTGGATGAGGCACTTAGTGCCATGGTCTGGTTGATTGGACAGGGCTGGGTTCTAGGTTGGACTGGATGATCTTGGAGGTCTCTTCCAACCTGGTTGATTCTATGATTCCATGATGCCTACAGTCAAGAGCAGGGAACAGGCAGGGGTGGTGCCATGTGGGAATGCTGGAGCAACAAGCTGGAATGGGGACAAGCATAGAGAGAAGTGCTTAGCTGCATGTGTGTGCACACACACCCCCCCCACCTTGACACAAACTGGCTTGCTGCTTCCATGCTCTGCAAGGCTTCACCTCTTGCCTCTTCAAGCAATACCAGTCCCTGGGTCCTCATGCTTACCAGTCTCCCCAGCATGGAAGAAGTATGGGAAGTTGACTCCCAGGGAATACGGGATGGTCAGGGCATCCTTCAGGTCCCATAAAGAGTGACCTTCATCCTCATCACCAACCTGGGGAAAGGAGGGAAGGTATTTTTTAACATGGAAGAATGATTCATTCATTCACAGAATCAAGCAGGTTGGAAGAGACCTCCAAGATCATCCAGTCCAACCTAGCACCTTACAGCTATAGATCACCAAGGTGCCAGCTGTACAATGCTGTGGGGCAAGGAAGATTCTGTCAACTGCCCTGGAGGATTTGTGACTCATCCTCAGGTTGTGCCAGGGGAAATTTAGGCTGGAGGTGAGGAGAAAGTTCTTCACTGAGAGAGTCATTGGACACTGGAATGGGCTGCCCGGGGAGGTGGTGGAGTCGGTGGAGTCGCCGTCCCTGGGGCAGCTCAAGGCAAGGTTGGACGTGGCACTTGGTGCCATGGTCTAGCCTTGAGCTCTGTGGTAAAGGGTTGGACTGGATGATCTGTGAGGTCTCTTCCTACTCTGATGATACTGTGATACTGTGATACTGTGATTTCATAGAATCATAGAATCAACCAGGTTGGAAGAGACCTCCAACATCATCCAGTCCAACCTAGCACCCAGCCCTATCCAATCAACCAGACCATGGCACCAAGTGCCTCATTCAGTCTTTTCTTGAAGACCTCAAGGGACAGTGCCTCCACCACCTCCCTGGGCAGCCCATTCCAACGGGAAATTTCAGTACAGCAGCAGAGGATCTGGCTCTGGTATAAAACATATGCCTTATTATACATACTCATATTGCACCTTGGAGGGGTTAACATCAAGCCACAGAAGAAATACAGTTACCAGATCGAAGCCTGCCAGGGTGTCTGGGAACTGGGCTCTGAGTGCCATGGCAGTGACGATGGCTTCTTTAATCTGTGAAACATTCATCATCCTAAAGAGCAAGAGAGAGAGAAAGCAATGCAGAGACTCACTCCCACAGGCCTGCCTTTCTTTGGGTTTGCCTTGTGAAATGGGCCCCCCAGGGGGATGTCCTGAATGTGACAACCAACTTCAGGTCTCCAGAGTAACAGGAATAGAAAAGTCTTCTTATGGAAGGAAATCCCTGAACGGCCAGGAAGTGCCTGGCTAGACCCTGCTGTCACTTGACTTGAGCCATGCTTGTCTGACACACTGCCCTTCCCAGCTACCAAGCAGGGAACACAACAGCATGGAAGGAAAACGTTTCACTTTTTGGGTTGGGTTGGGTTGCTTTTTTTTTTTGTGGAGGTTTGGGGTTGTTCTTGTTGGTTTGGCTTTGTTTCAGTTTGCTTTTTCTTTTTGTTTTGTTTTTAACTTCTTCAGATTTCTTCCAGCCCCCTCTGACTTAACATCAGAGTGCATTTTGCAGAGAGACTCTGTCCATATTCAGGATGGCCAGGGGCAAGCCAGCTCTCAACTGGACAGAGCACCATGCTGAGCCAGAGCCACTAAGTGCTGCTGAGAGGTCTGTTACATGTGCTCCGGATCCACCTCATGACTTGGAGCACAGCCTTGTGCCCGGCTGCAGGCAGCAGCAGGAACATACCTCTGAAATGGCTCTGAACTAGCTCTCAACTGGACAGAGCACCATGCTGAGCCAGACCCACTAAGTGCTGCTGAGAGGTCTGTTACGTGTGCTCCTGATCCATCTCATGACTTGGAGCACAGCCTTGTGCCCGGCTGCAGGCAGCAGCAGGAACATACCATACAAAGGCTGCTGGAGAACAGCCTCTGCAGGGTCCTGCCAGTGCCCATAGTGGGGCACTGCTGCTGCAGCTTCAGCTTCTGCAAAGAGGTGGAACATGCCCAGGTGTAGGAAGCAGCTCGGGCACGCATGTGTACAAGCAGCCCTCCCCTTGCTCATTCCAACACCCAGGGCTCACAGATGCTTGTCTCTCCAGCACACGCCATGAGCTAACCCTGGGCACTTCACACGTACTCAAGACTTATATAGATGATTTCTCATCCTCAGCCTTTTACATGTGCCAGGGAATGCTTCAAGAGTCAACACTCTGGGTCTGATGATGCACCCAGGCACTTCAGGCCAGCCCTTAGCATCGCTTCTCCTGACCTGGACCCCTCTCTCCCACGTCCCACCTCTGCCATAGCACAGCCAGCTGTGCACAGCTGCTCTTAGCCCCCTTCAGCCTCTACCTGTGTGCTGCAAATATAATCTTGGCTCCAAGAAAATCAGGGTGCTCCTTCATAAACTGCCTGGTCACTTCCTGATAGGCTGCCATGGACCATGATTTGTTGTGCCGGGTGCCATCCAGTTCATATACCTGCAGGATGGAAAGCACATGGCAAGCAGGAGTTGGAAAGGATGTTTCATTGGGAGATAGGAGAAAAGAATTGCAGAAGACCTTGGGAGAAGCAATGCACTGTGATCCTGGCAACAGGGCAGGAAACAAGCACAATATTTTGTTGTTGAAGCTTTTACCAGCCTGGTATGAGCCAAGGAGTGGTTTTCCTCCCTCCTCTGTGATACAAAGCCCAAGTTTCTCTGTGTTCAGACATGGCAAGCAAGTGCCACTGAGTACCCAGAGGAGACCATGACCTCTTCCTCATGTCTCTATCAAGAGCTGGAGTGTTTTGTCCATCTGTCTGGTGACTCTGTGCCTTGCAGTGGCAGTCTGTCAGCCCCAAGGCACAAGAGGGCTGAGCTCCAGAAGCTACCAGCTCTGCTGGGCTTCTGCTCCCCTCTGCCAGAGGTTTGCTCTACGACCTTGAGTCAGTCGTTGAGTCTTGCCATGTTCTCCCACTTCTCTGGCTGCAAGCTGGGGAAAATCATCCTTTTGGCATGCTCTGTCTCATCAGCTTACTTTGTGAGTTCCTCACTGCCAGGGCTATGTGCAAGGCTTTTGCCCTGAATTCAGCAGGGACATAGACCCTGCATGCCTCAGTTGATGCTAACTACAAAGGCCCTGCCTGGAGTCACTCAGCAACTCAGAAACACTCAGAACAGCAGCTGCTCTCTTCTTATACTTCTCTTCTCACCTTTGAATTTCTCTTTCACCCCTCTCCACTTTTCAGCTGGTCCACTCCATCTTCTGGTGCTGCTCCTCACAGTGATGCCCCTCCTTAAGCCCTCATCATGTCATGCCATCCCCCTTGAAGACAGCAGCAGCCACAGGGCAGCCCCAGACACTCAGAGGGAATTTTCCCCTGCCTCAGCCCAGGAGAATGTGAGACTTTACACAGCTGAATATGCAAACACAGCTGGGTTTGGGGGGTGGTTTCCACAATGTTTGCTGTTTCACACTAAATCCCAACTTTCATTTACTCTCCTTCAGGGGCTGCTTCTGGCAGGCTTTGCTGCATGGTGAGTTTGGCAGAGTGTTAGTGCTGTTGTCCAAGCCTCACAGAGACTCTGCAGGTACACAAGCATCTTACTCTTCCCAACACACTCTGATCACTTCAACTTTCACAGCAAAGTGTTGTCCTTCCCTCTCATCCCTGCTCCAGCCTAGCTGGCACTTCCCTGCCTTTACTGCCTGTCTCACAGCCCTTGCAGCACCGTTCAGGCTGCAGGCAGCCTGCCTGCCTGCCTGCACCTCACAACACACCGAGCTGCCAGGTGTCAGCAAGCCTGGGAGCTCTGGAGGCTCCCACGCCTGAAGCAAGCATTAGGGGCTGGATGAGAAGCAAATCTTCCCTGCCAAGCCTCTCTTCAAATGACATTACAACCATCTCTAAGGGCTGCTGGTAAATGCAGGGTATTTTCCAGTCAGGCCCACGCACTTGTATCATCACAGATACTCTTGGCCCAGAAGCCTGTGTGACCTGGGGGGATGCCAGCAACTCACACTGTCTCACAGCACAGGAATTTTGACATTGCTGCTATTTTCTCTTTCCAGGTACCCCAAAGACAGATGGTGACTGAGTTCAGAGCAACTGGCTTGTGACCAACCCCCAGCAAAGCGAAGAACACAGAAGCTTTGTGGTCATCTTCCCCTCCCTGTGGCTTTTTTTCCCCCTTTCAAAACACCCTTCTCACCTCAGGCATGCTGGAGTGCCAGCCTGCAGCCCTGACGTTGAGCCCTGCTCTGCTATGGGGCCAGCCTGGGCTGCAGCAGGGCAGGGTGAGCAGCCCCACTCCCCAGCTGTTGGGGAGGAGGTAGTGCAAAGCCAGATCAGCCTGCGGCTTTGTCACAGCACCTGCCTGCCTGCCTGCCTGCTGACAGGGTGGCTGCACAGGCCTGCCCGGCAGCAGCACTGCTTGCTGGGCTGCAGGCATTCATCTGCAACTTGCTGGAGCCCACCTGCCATTGCATGCCAGAGCAATGATTTAAGAAAGTTGCTGGCAGGAGCAGCAGGAGTCAGACCACCAACACACCCTCAGTACAGCTGCTCCAGCTGCTGGACCCCGTGGGGTCAGCAGCAAGCTGCTGCCTGCACTCCCATGCACAACCCACCACCACCTCTTGGTTCTTCAGGTGCTGCCCTGTGGACCTTGCACAGCAATGTCACTCCTGTTGCACTGGACTGTTAAGAATGTGGAGGTAGGTGGCATAGTGAGGAACAGCAGCCCCAGTTCACAGGATCATAGAATCAAACAGGTTGGAAAAGACCTCCAAGATCATCGAATCCAACCTAGCACCTAACACCTTCTAAACTAACCCATGGCACTAAGTGCCTCATGCAGCCTCCTCTTAAACACCTCCAGGGATGGGGACTCCACCACCTCTCCAGACAGCCCATTCCAATGCCAATCTCTCTTTCCATGACAAACTTCTTCCTGACATCCAGCCTGAACCTGCCCTGGCACAGCTTAAGGCTGTGTCCTCTTGTTCATCTGTTTTAGAAGGGTATCTGCTTCTCTGACCCCTATGCTGCCCCAGTTGGAGCTGGACTGGAGAAACTGTATGGGAAAAGATGTGCCTGCAGTGTGAAAATAGTCACTGGCAAAGCAGGGACTGTTCTACCTGAAGAACAGTGCTGGGGGTCTGCTGATGCTTGGAAAGGTGTTGCAACAACATGGGGTTGTAGGACAATCAGATCAGCTCCAGCTGAGGCAGAGGGAGAAAGGCCTATCTTATTACCAACTGCTTTAAATGTTAGTGGCAATGAACAGAGCAGTTCATGCTAAAATTTGACATCATCTACAACCTGTGGACGGTTGTGCTTTGCCAGCCACAGGCTCACAGGATGTTAGGGGCTGGAGGGGACCCAAGGAGATGATCGAGTCCAACCCCCCTGCCAGAGCAGGACAATCCTATCTAACACAGATCACAGAGGAACACGTCCAGACAGGCCCTGAAAGGGTCCAGAGAAGGAGACTCCACAACCTCTCTGGGAAGCCTGTGCCAGTGCTCTGTGAGCTAAGGTTCACAGTGTTGATCCCCCTTAGGTTGAGGTGGAACCTCCTGTGCTGCAACTTACACCCATTGCTCCTTGTCCTATCCCAGGGAGCAGTGAGCAGAGCCTGTCCCCCCCCTCCTGGCAGCCCTCAGATACTTATAAACATTTATCAAATCCCCTCTCAGTCTTCTCTTTTCCAGACTAAAAAGTCCCAGGTCTCTCAGCCTCTCCTCATAAGCCATGCCCTCCAGTTCCCTAATCATCCTCATAGCCTTCCAGCAGATCCCTGTCCCTCTGCAACTGGGGAGCCCAAACTGAACACAGTATTCGAGATGGAGTCTCATCAGGACAGAGCAGAGGGGAAGAGAACCTCCCTTGATCTGCTGGACACACTCTTCCTAATACACCCCAGGATCCCATTGGCCTTCTCAGTCAGTGACAAACTGATGATTTGGGCACAGACAAAGCTGAGATACATCTTCCCAGTGAGCCAGGTCACAACACAGCTCCCAGTCAGAGTCTTGTGCTGTTGGCACAGTAGGTATCTTCCTCAGCCATTAGAACAAGGCACTTCTCCCTCTCTAGCACTTGCCTATGCAAATCCCCAACAAAGACCTTTGAATAGCATCAAGGTTTTCCAGCATCCTTAGAAGGGCAGGTATGCAAACATCCAAAAACTCTAATCAAGATAGGGCTTGGGAAAAGTTGTGGAGAAACAAGGATCTCAAAGAATGCCAGAGAAGCCAAAAAGCACATACCGGAGGCAGAAGAGCTCTTATCTCAACATACTGTACATTATCTTCATAGAACTCCAGCAAGCCCTGGTAGAAATAGGCCTTGAACACAGGTGCATAGCAGATAAGTCCAGAGGCAACGAGAAAGACTTCTTCAAATCTTTTCCAAATGAAAGCCTGAGAGGGGTAGGCAAGCTCAGGGAACTCCGTCACCAGGGTCAAGTTTCTCAGCAGGCTGTAGAAAAGGGTAGATGGGAGAGAAGGAATGAGAAGAACAAACAAGACAACTGGCTCTCAGCGTGGAAAAGGCCACCAGCTGGCAAGCTGGATGTTCAGTGCAGAAGGAAATAGGTTTCCTCCAAGACAGGTGTGAGTTTTATTGGCAGAGACCAAGCTTTGAGGCTGCCACACTCTCCTGCCCGCGTACCCCAGGGCGCAGCAGGGCAGTGGATGTGCTGAAGGAGGCATGACTTCTTTGGGCAGGACCAAGGAAAGGTGCAGAGCTGTTCCTGCCACAACAGGAGCCCAAGTTCTAACTCTGAGCCTGTACAGCAGGTGTGACAACAATTGGTGCAACTAGAAAGCACTCAGCTCATTTTTCTGCCACCTATACTTACACTTTCTAAAGGCTCATACAGCTAATAGCCGACAGGTCAAAAATCATTCCTGGCAGGTTGTGCTACAGGCAGGGTAAGGCTGTGTTCAAACCCTGCCTCTTCCTTTTTTGAGGGGCACAGTCTTGAGGACTAATAGAGTTACAGAAGCAGGTCTGATGGTTTTATGCCAGAAAAATTGCACTCTGCTACCCAGAGGTATCCTTAATCCAAAAGCAGGCTGGTACATTACTCCTATAAACAATATGTTCTTCCAGACACCTCCATGCCTGGCACCTGAGCCTCCATTCAGCATCTAAAAGCAGACTCAGACTCCAGAAAATGTCATGTATTAGGCCCCCACCAACCTGCTTACTAAGCCTGTAACTTGCCCTGGTGCCCTCATATTGTCAAAATATGTCATCTAATATAGACAGGTCGGGGGGAAATGATTGAGAAGCAGAAATTATTTCCCTCCCCAGTGGTACAAACCTGATATCCTGCCTGCCAGGCTGATAACTTCTTCAGATTTGTCTACTGGGAAACAGCTGCTAAGAGGCACAGGTCCTGCTTTTCCCTTAGTGGGATGGAAACCTGTTTATTTCCTTCAGAGACTCAGCTGGCCTGTAAGCCTCTTTCAAAAAGCCAGGGACTTTTATCAAGCAGAGTTTTAAGGGAGCCAGTAATTGCAAGATTATCTTAGTTGTGGGTGACAGCTTGCATTTAGGACAGGCTGAGCATCTGTGCCACAACACTGGTCTCTGACAAGCTGATAGCCTTTATCCTGCCCAAAGCCTTGCCCCTGGCAACAGCTTTTCTCCCTCCACTGGTGGCCACCTAAAGAGGAGCTTGTAATAAATTTCTCAGATGTGTGGGCAAGGTCTGAATTGCAGCACTTGGTGATTAACTTCAATCTTGAGTGGACAAACTGAAGGCATCGTGGCAAGCTGCAGAGTCAGCTGCTTGCAGGTGGGTGGGCTGCCCAGCCTTGCCAGGCTTATCAGGTGCTGAGCAGGTTCAGGTAGAAATATCTTCATCCAGGCTTCATCCTTCATCCAGTTATATTGTTTCCCCTTGATAACAGTTATGGATCTTTAATAACCTTATGTGTCTGTGGCCTCCATCTTCACACAGTGCTCTGCTCAGTTAGGTAGTGGATTTGATTTGTGCTCCTATTATCTTCTGGGGACAGAGTGAAAATCCCCCCTCCTAGTGATGTGATCTGGTCTAAACTCATTACCTAAGACCTCCTGGGTAGGGATATCCCTTTTGAGTCCCTCTGTCCTGCTCATAAACCAGAGCTCGTTCCCCCAGCATTTGCCTGCTGTTTCACTTTCTAAGGACCTCCTTCCAATGGCTGCAGCTTAATTTCTTTTTCACTCTGTTAATTTCTTTGCTGGGAACAATTTTAGAAGCAAAAAATGGACATACAGAGATGCTTGTGCCATGTTAGAGATGAGGTTTTAAATACTCAACAGTTAGGAAAATTCAGTTAAGGTTTCCACAGCAACTTTGGCTCTGCCCTCCTGTGCATTACAATAGGGACTTTGGTGTCATTATCACAGGACACCAGGCAACTCCAGCTACCCTTCAGTAATCCACGCAACCAAAGAGGACTGAGATAGACCGTGGCAGGGGTGGGAGGCATCTCCAGCCGGCAGTGGGGAGCATACAGCAGCAGGAGACTCCACAGCATCACCCTAGAAACCAGGAATGCAGAAGCCAGGGGCGTCTCGAAGGCGCTGCTCCAGCTGCCGGCGCTGCGGTGGAGGCCAACTGCCAGCAGAAAAGGTGTTCCGCAGTTCGGTGGGGAGAGGATTTAGGGTGGGAAGAGCTAGGGCAAAGAGGCTTTTTTGCTCCGATCCTGGCCGAAGCGCAGCTCCCTGCCCCGCTCGCTGGCTGAGCAGGGCTGTTGGCAGAGCTCCCCCGCGGCTCAGGCTCCGCAAGCCCAATCTCGCCGCCCGCAGCTTGGCCGCAGAGCGGGACGGGACGGACGCCCTCTGCCTTCTCCCCCGGCCCTGGGAGAACTCTGATTCTCCAGCAGGCATCACACACCAGGCTCCCCTCCCTGCCTTTAAATCTAGCTGTACAAACTTGTGGTTGTTTACTTAGCCTGTGCTCCTGGGCTGGAAACAGCAATAAATCCCCATCGCCACCACCACCACCCTGCTCCTCCAGGCACATAAATCAAACCCGGGGGTTTTTTACAATCCCCTTCCCTTTGAGACTGATTATTGATCCCTACAACTGTTGAAGGTTTATTGTGTAACAGTGATCCATCCTTGATAACTGGATAATCTCCTAAAGATTCAGGGGCTTTTGCCATCAGTAGCTGATGCAGATGAAGCGAAGCTTCCCGAGGACATCTTTCCCTTCTTCTTCTTCTTCAATGGGCCCTCAGCAGTGATCAGGTGCAGACTCCAAGCAGCCTTCCGTGTCATGTTGTGTATGCATTGAGCAATGCTACTGCAATGCATATGCCCAAAGGGGCACAGCTCAAAGGACCAGCTAAGGATTGTTTATTTTCAACTGTGGTTTTGCTTTCTCTCCTCCTTTTGCTTTATGTTTTTTTTTTCCCTTTCCCCTAACTCTTTTGCTTCCTTGAGGTATATAATGCAGAACCAAAAGGGTTTTGTTGCCTTGTTTCCAGAAGGGTTTTTCTCCTGCTTCTTTTTCTGTTCTTGGTAGGTAATTATGCCACTCTCCTCACCGTAGTATCTGACTGTCTTCCAGTGGTGCATTAAATTGTGTGACTAACATCTGTCACATGTGGTTCATTCACTTTCTCTCTCTCATCCCCTCTTCTTCTCCCCAAGGGTAGTCTTGTAGAGGGAGCAGAGTGCTTTGGTGCTTTGTTTCTGTAGTGGATTTTGATCCTTTGTTTTTTTCTTCCCTTACAATGCACACACACTGCCCTATTTTTCTCTGAGCTAAGGCAGTCAGAGGACAAGGAGGAGAAGGTGATGGCAGTCTGGGCAGCCATTATTGCCCAGGGGAGCTGGCCCTGCAGCCTCAGCCATGGTGTCAGCTCCCTCACAGATGACTTCATCCTGGTGATAGAGAGCTCCGTTGGGTCACCAGAGCTGTGCTGCTGGGCACGGCCTCCATCCTGGGGCTGCTGGTGGGGGGTGATGTGTGCAGTGGTATTTCACTAATATCTGGAATGTCAACTTGTTTCTCTAAATATCTAGGGGCACACTCTTGCTGTAAAGACAGTGGCCACTGTGTTACATTTTGGGGGTGGGGGGGGGGTGGGAAAGGCATTTTCCTGTATCATAATTGATTAAATAAGTCAGGATTGGTTGGTTTTTTTTTCCAAGACTCAAAGAGAAAAAAAAAATCCCTTCTTTTCTCTGCGTCTCCTAACTCTCATAACAGCATCCTTTTGGAAGCTTACCAGTAACAGAATACTCCAGGGTCTTGGCCCTGTGATTAAACCTTCTTTTGAGGGGAATAAACAAAAAGGCTTCCTCCCAAAACACACACACACACACACGTGTTATGTGTATGCCTGTGTACTTAAAATGCAAACAGCACAAATGTGATGCAAGCACCTCTCTCTCACCCCTTCCTGGTCAGGAATGCTGGAAGGTGAAAGAGGTGCAGCCTCTTGGAAACACTTCCATTGTTCCCTTCGTTTTTGCTGATCCACCCTGTCTTGCATGAGAGTCCTTCCCTGCTGCCATATTCCCTTGGTGCTGCCTCGAAACCACCCAACTATCCATCCATTCCTTCCCCTGACATCTGCTTTCTTTCAGCTTGTCAGTGCTCAAGGGCAAAGAGGAGAGCAGGAAAGAGGTAGCCTGGGATGCACATGTTCAAGAGACCGGGAGAGCTTCCAGAAACCGAGAAGCAGAACAGATTGGGGCCTATTCCTGGCTAGAGACCTATTTCCAGACGGCCAAAAAACATTCCTAACCCCTAGACTAGTACCCGGGGATTAGATGAAAAGAGGAGGGGAAGTGCCTCAGTGTGGCTGTTGTTCATGTGTTTGCACATTATGTGTGATGACTCCTCTGTGATTTTATGCTGATGAGCAAAGAAGGGCAAGAAATGAAGGACAGCATACTCAGATGAGTAACTGAGCACCTAGGATGCAAGAAATCAGAGTTTGTTTTTTGGCCCTGGCATACATTTGCTGAGGAAAATCACTTCATTGGTCTCTGCCTCTACCCCTGGGGAGGACCTTGTAGTGGGGTGTGTCCTGTGTCCCCATGAAGTGTCTGACACTTAAGTCATGCTTTGACTCGTGGCTACTAGATATTGTCAGACAACTAACACAAAAGAAAAGCAGTATCATAACACTGCTTCTGAAAAGAAGTCATGTTCCCAAGCAGGACCAAACCATGGGAACCAACCAATGCCCAGCTCAGTTCTACATGTACATGATGCCATGGCCTCTAACCTCAGCCAGAAAGGGATGCTGTGCTGCAGAAGCACAGCCAGAACCAAATGCAGCAAAAAGTTGCTGCTGAGATTGTTCTGAAGCAAGCAGTGCAGTTGCTTGGGCTTTAAGGAACTGATGCTGTTTCATCATCCAGTCTCTTGTGTATCATTTATGGATCTCCTGGTGGAGTTGAATAGTACTGGTGCTGTGGTCCTTCCCTCCTCATTAGTCTCAGAAATGGAAGGAAGCTCTTTGGAAGATGCAGATAAGTGACTTCTCACTGGATCTTATTTCTTCTATCACATTGGGGCAGCTGAGCCTCATGATATAAAAGGTCAAGAGCCCTGGGTCTGGCACTGCTTTCTCCTTCCCTTCCAGATCTCTCTAGGAGGTAGGTGCCTGGAGCATCAGCTCGCTCTGCCCTGTACCTCACTGTTGTTGGAGGGGGAAGGCAATACCGTGCCAAAGGTATGGCAGCTCCCTCAGCTTCCTCTCTGACCTCCTTCCTGATTAGCTTCCACATGGATGGGATAGCAGCTCCTTCAGAGTTAAAAGGTCTCTATTTAAGAGCACACACCTTCACTGAAGAGCACTACAGCAAATCCCATCAAGTTTCACTTAGGAAATACTGTCATTGAAGTCACTCTCACCCTAATCCAACCTCTTCCTTGTGCATCAGCACGGTGACACTGTCTTCAAATACATGACATCCCACACTACTTTTTGCTGTGGACCCCAGCCCCCCAGAGCATGTTGGATGGCAGTGCCCTCTGAATGGATCACTACTCAATATTTTCCTTTGTCCTCATCACTCAGTGCCTGTCTTCATGCATTATTTAGCATGCTCTCCAGCCCCCTGCACACCACGCCACAAGTACATGCCTCCTCCTGGCCTTTGCAGCAATGCTTTGTCTTAGGATCGATGGCCCCTGGATGGGCAGAGAGGACTCCCTCTTCCTGCTGCCACCAGCTGGACGGGAAGCCAGGCTATTGCCACCCACCTGTACTGAATTAAATGGGTTTGTGGCACTTGATGCCATGGTCTAGCCTTGAGCTCTGTGGTAAAAGGTTGGACTTGATGATCTGTGAGGTCTCTTCCAACCCTGATAATACTGTGATACTGTGGGTAGGTGGCTACAGTGCAATCAACTAACCTCTAGTCTTGATAAAAAGCTGCCAGAAGTGAAGGAGCTGCCTGCAAGAGAACTGAATGACGCTTCTAGAGCAGGAAGCAAATGGGGCAGTCGGACCAGGGTGATGCTGCTTGCTGCATAACCCTGTGGGGACGTTCCAGCAGGCTCGCAGCCCTTCACTCACCTGCTATCAAAATCGGTCACGTTGTGCAGCTGCCTGCGGTAGGTCTCTAGCAAAACCCACTGGGAGCACTGGGCTGGCACTGGGCGAGGAGGGTGAGGCTTGGCAAAACGAAATCGGACCGTGCCCGTGTCGGTGAAGCAGATGTAGCAGTCGGGGAGGTAGGTGGCATTGTACACCAGCCAGTCCACGCTTAGCATGGCGTAGTCGTGGAGGTGTAAGACAGCACCTGGCGGGAGAAAACGTTATCACCGAATGAGACAAGGAGGAACCCAGGTTCAATGCGGTAAGAGTTGAGTCTGCCTATCCAGGGGCATCTGGAACAGCTTCTAGAGAGCTGTGAGTGACCTCTGCCAGCAGAGCCGGCGCGGCTGCTCTGCAGCCCCCATGCAGAGGGAAGTGGCTCCCTCCACATCAAACGCAGGGCAGGCAGAGCGTGACAGCAACCTGGGAGTGGAGGGAGGGGGAAATCAATAGGGAGCTCCATTTCTCTGCCGGGATGGAAAATGCTCCGAGTTATTAAAGGTCTTTTCAGACAGACTTAGCTCGGAGCTGGCTCAGGCTCCACTGATTTAAAGAGGAACTCTCACAGTAGGCAACGGCTTACAAGGTATGCTGGCTGGCAGACCTGAAGCAAGCCTCTGTGTCTAAGCTGTTTGAATCCCAGTCTCCATTTTCAGCATCTAGTTTGTGTCTCTTTCATCTCTTTGAAACTCTGGTGTATACCAAAATGCCAGACCCATGACACAGCAGGGAAGGACCTGCAGGTGCAGAAGCAGCATCTCCTTCTATGCCTTATCAAAAGCATGCTCACATCGTACATCTGCTGCTGGCCAGCACGAAGGGCCTCAGGGACACTCTGTTACTGTGCACTGTGTTGACAACTGCAAGTTTTTCTGGCAGAAGAAGCATCCTGGGGTCAAGTGGCTGGAGAGCAGCCAGACAGAGAGGGATCTGGGGGTACTGATCAATACCCACCTGAACATGAGCCAGCAGTGTGCCCAGGTGGCCAAGAGAGTTAGTGGCATCCTGGCCTGCATCAGGAATGGTGTGGTCAGCAGGAGCAGGGAGGTCATTCTGCCCCTGTACTCTGCACTGGTTAGACCACACCTTGAGGACTGTGTTCAGTTCTGGGCCCCCCAGTTTAGGAGGGACATTGAGATGCTTGAGCGTGTCCAGAGAAGGGCGACGAGGCTGGGGAGAGGCCTTGAGCACAGCCCTACGAGGAGAGGCTGAGGGAGCTGGGACTGGTTAGCCTGGAGAAGAGGAGGCTCAGGGGTGACCTTATTGCTGTCTACAGCTACCCGAGGGGTGGTTGTGGCCAGGAGGAGGTTGCTCTCTTCTCTCAGGTGGCCAGCACCAGAACAAGAGGACACAGCCTCAAGCTGTGCCAGGGGAAATTTAGGCTTGAGGTGAGGAGAAAGTTCTTCACTGAGAGAGTCATTGGACACTGGAATGGGCTGCCCGGGGAGGTGGTGGAGTCGCCGTCCCTGGGGCAGTTCAAGGCAGGATTGGACGTGGCACTTGGTGCCATGGTCTGGCCTTGAGCTCTGTGGTAAAGGGTTGGACTCGATGATCTGTGAGGTCTCTTCCAACCTTGGTGATACTGTGATCCTCTGCATGCTCACCTTCCTCAGCCCATGCTTGCTTTTTGCTCTCCTTTTGAAGAGATTTCTTATGTTATTGGTGCTTGAACTAAACTTCACCTTCATAAGGGGAAGATACTGTGAGGCAAATAACTTACACGTTTCATGAGTCTAAGGGAGACCTCACAGTCAAAATAGATTTGATGCCCTTCAAGGTAAAGGGAGAACATGAGTAGCAAAAGCAAGACAAGAAACTGCTGTGTGTGTGGTATTAGATAAGCTTCAAGACCACAGTTATTAGTGGAGTAATCTAATGTAGGCTATAATGTCTGTAACCTCCAACTAGAGAGAGTATAACTGTTCAGATGCTGCTGAAGCATCACACAGTATCACAGTATTATCAGGATTGGAAGAGACCTCACAGATCATCAAGTGTTGTTGCTCTCAACAGAGCTTGTGTGACAGACCAGGCATGCCACAGCTGTCTAGATCTGACCCTTCTCTCACTGGCAATGCCACCTTCTTTGTGAGCAGGAGCAGAAATTACAGCTGTGCTTGCAACAACAGCAACTCCCAGGGGCTCTCATCAAGACTGAGGCCTCTAAGACTAGGTCCTACTCAAGCAGATATAAGGATGTGATCATGGCAAAAGTTCTGAGCTGGATTGAAAAGTGTTTTCTGTCTTAGAATCATAGAATCAACCAGGTTGGAAGAGACCTCTGAGATCATCCAGTCCAACCTAGCAGCCAGCCCTACCCAGTCAACCAGACCATGGCACTAAGTGCCTCAGCCAGGCTTTGCTTGAACACCTCCAGGGATGGTGACTCCACCACCTCCCTGGGCAGCCCATTCCAATGCCAATCACTCTCTCTGCCAACAACTTCCTCCTAACATCCAGCCTAGGCCTCCCCTGCCACAGCTTGAGACTGTGTCCCCTTGTTCTGTTGCTGGTTGCCTGGCAGAAGAGACCAACCCCACCTGGCTACAATCTCCCTTCAGGTAGTTGTAGACAGCAATAAGGTCACCCCTGAGCCTCCTCTTCTCCAGGCTAAACAACCCCAGCTCCCTCAGCCTCTCCTCTTGACTCCTTTTTGGTGTCAAAGACATCCCACTAGAGGTGAAGAGGGGGTTACTTTTAAATGCCTTACTGTTCAATTCAGCAATTAAAGGATAATGACAGTTCTGACAATACCAGTCCTTCATTAGGATGCTGCAACCCAGGGATCCTCATCCCACACCAGAGGCTGGGAAGGAAGAGGTGGGAGGTGTGGAAGTTGGCTCTTATTCACATGCCAGTGTCACACCCTCACAAGTGAAAAATGCTCCTGTGGAGAAGCTGCCTCTCAAATGTTCCAAAGCAAGTCTCCAGCCTGTTTCCAGGCAGCCATGTGGGCCAGGCCACAGGACTTTGAATCTAAAAAGGCATCACCTGGAAGGGGCGACATAGAATCAGCCGGCTTGGAAGAGACCTCCAACATCATCCAGTGCAACCTAGCACCCAGCCCTGTCCAATCAACCAGACCATGGCACTAAGTGCCTCATCCAGGCTTTGCTTCAACACCTCCAGCCACGGCCACTCCACCACCTCCCTGGGCAGCCTATTCCAATGCCAATCACTCTCTCTACCAACAACTTCCTCCTAACATCCAGCCTAGACCTCCCCTGGCACAACTTCACACTGTGTCCCCTTGTTCTGTTGCTGGTTGCCTGGCAGAAGAGCCCAACCCCACCTGGCTACAGCCTCCCTTCAGGGAGTTGTAGCCAGCAATGAGGTCTGCCCTGAGCCTCCTCTTCTGCAGGCTGCACACCCCCAGCTCCCTCAGCCTCTCCTCACAGGGCTGTGCTGCAGGCCCCTCAACAGCTCCATTGCCCCTCTCTGGACAAGTTCCAGTGTCTCAACATCTCTCTTGAATTGAGGGGCCCAGACCTTGACAAAGGAGTCATTAGGCTTCCTGCTACTCAGCTTAGGTGGTTTGGCTTTCACTTTGAATAGAAATATCCTCTCCCTCTTCCACTGCAACCTGGAGCTCTGAGCTTTCAAACGCTGTTGTGTCCCAGCTGCTCCTCAGAGGATGCACAGGATGGTGTGAATCATAGAATCAAGCAGGTTGGAAGAGACCTCCAAGATCATCCAGTCCAACCTAGCACCCAGCCCTAGCCAGTCAACCAGACCATGGCACTAAGTGCCTCATCCAGTCTTCTCTTGAACACCCCCAGGGATGGTGACTCCACCACCTCCCTGGGCAGCCCATTCAAATGTGGTGAAGGTATTGGGCAATCTCATTTCACTGTCTAACCTGAAATGGTCCAAATGCCTTCAAAACTATGTGTGGGCTGCAGAGTGCAGAAACCCTCTTAGTGTGGGGTGTGGCAGTCCATTAGAACGGGAGAAAAGACATTTCTGAAGACAAAAGGAGAAGCACCTGCCTTTGATAAGCAGATATCCCTGTAAGTGCACAGCCTAGAACCTGATTAAGAAAACCCACCTGAGAGGACAGGTTTTACACTGCATTCTATAGGTCACATCAACAAAAGCTTTGACTTGTTTTCAACAAGTAAAGACACTTGCAGTGTTGGAGGTAGCATCTTCCTCCTCTAGCACTCCAAACTTGCCAAAGCACTTCCAAGTCAGCTATAGAACCACCTGCAAAAACACTTATTGGGGGATATAGCATTTCTGGCTAAAACGTGGGCTAAGACAAGGCAGGTAGCATGTCTGTGGTATGTGCATGTAGAACAAGGAAAGGCTGTGGCCAGAACATGCTGAGCAAACATGGGTGCCTATGACATCTTGTCTTTGCTGCTTCTGCCCTTTCTCCACACTTGAAAAGCTGAAGGAGCCACGTTGTAAGTTAGCCCAAATGCCACAATTGATGGAAGTGTGTATTCATCCAGTCCATCCCCCTCTTCCTTTCTCCTCCTGCCCTGTTCCCAAGCTCAGAGGCAGGGCTTTTCCTGGAGCCCGGCAAGCCCAATTTACAGGTCTCATAAGCTGGGCTGCCACATACAGCACTTTGTCCTGCCTTTGTCATAGGCAGCAAAAGGTGAGAGGAGAACAAACAGGACAAGCAAAGCCTAAGCCAAGCCTACCTTTGGGCATGCGCTTTAAGATGCTGAACACTGAGCTCTGATCAATGAGGCTTCTTGCCCGAAAGAAGTGCATGCTTGGAGGAAATGCTCCTCGAGTTACAGCTGCTGCCACCTCCTCCTTCTTGAGGTTCACCAGCTTTGTGCTGAGCTGCTGTTCCTGTCTGCTCAGCACCAAATTGCCGCCTGTCTGATGGCTTTTCTCCTCCTGCATGAGAGCATCCCGGTCCTTCCAGAGGGGAGTGGCAAGGCAGAAGGAAGCCAGACTCAGGAGCAGGTGTGCCAGCCTCATGCCTTTCCCAGATGGAGGCTTCATCTTATTGCTGCACCTAGGCAGGGGGAGAAGATCAGAGCATTAGCACAAGCCAGAAAGTGCAATCTTAGCAGTGGGATATTACCCTACTGGCTCACCCTGCAGCAGGTTAACTGTGTCCCCAGTACTAAGGGGGGGAATCTAGTTCCCTGTACTTAGGGCTGTACATTAGCATCCCACTCACAGCAACACTGAGTGGGATGGAGAAGAGATATTGCTCCCTGGATGAGGCTGGCACCTTATCAGGCAGAACTGCAATCACAGAATCATAGAATCAACCAAGTTGGAAGAGACCTCCAACATCATCCAGGCCAACCTAGCACCCAGCCCTACCCAGTCAACCAGACCATGGCACTAAGTGCCTCATCCAGGCTTTTCTTGAACACCTCCAGGGATGGTGCCTCCACCACCTCCCTGGGTAGCCCATTCCAATGCCAATCACTCTCTGCCAACAACTTCCTCCTAACATCCAGCCTAGACCTACCCCTTTCCTCAGTTCCAGGAAAGGAAGGGGGCAGGGGGAGCGACCTGCTTGGAATATCACAAAGGTCTAGCCCTGGTGTGGTGGACTCTGACTTGCAAGCTGGGATGGAGCCCCTTCAGAACAAGGGGTGCTGGTGACAGTATGCTGACCGTGCTGCTGGTGTCCCAGGGAGAGAAGCAGGAGGCCACAGCATTTGAGCTGCTTTTGTTTTTCACTTGAGCTAATTGCATGCCGATTCCCCGGAGTTAAGAGAGGATCTATTTTGCACCCTTATAGTACATTCCAGCTATCAGAGGAGTTAATTTACAGGCAGAACCCCCCCCCGGCTCCCTCTGCAGTGACAGAGGTGTGTGCCTTCCCTGCAATCCTAGAAGAAAGAGGACGGAAATGAGGCCATGGGAGTAGAAAGGGATCACAGAAGACAGGCACATGTGAACTCTGAGAACTCTGCCCTTCCCAAAAAAAGCACAGCTGCAACGTAATCCTTCAGCAGCAGGCTCCGGTGGCCCTCCACACCACGGCTCAGCGTTGTTAGAACGGTCCCCTGGCAATTATAGTTAAGGTCCTGCTTGCACATGAGTCTTCTGCCTCCAGTCCCAACTCCACCCGGGTCTCCACCAGCACCAGCACACCCTCAGACCCAGCAGTGGGTCTCAGGAGAGGAAGGGGGCAGGGGAGCAATCCGCTTGGAACAGAGGTGGGGGGAGACAGCCCCAGGAGAAGAAGGGGGCAGGAGAGCAATCTGCTTGGCACAGAGGTGGGGGGAGACTCAGTCCCAGGAGGGGAAGGGGGCAGGGGAGCGACCTGCTTGGCACAGAGGTGGGGGGAGACTCAGCCCCAGGAGGGGAAGGGGGCAGGGGAGCGACCTGCTTGGCACAGAGGTGGGGGAAGACTCAGCCCCAGGAGAGGAAGGGGGCAGGGGAGCGACCTGCTTGGCACAGAGGTGGGGGGAGACTCAGCCTCCAGCAGGCCTGGCTCTAACTCAGAGAAAGCAAGTGCCATCCTGCCCCTGGTGAGACAGCCTCACTTACTGTTAACTTTGCTCCTCCTCGCATGCAGAGCTGATGCAGCTGCCAGGCGGAGGGCAGGGAGTGGTTATCTCCCTCGCAGGCTGCCCCTGTCCCGGCAGAGATAAAGCGGCAGCTCCGCAGAGCGGCTCCGGCCCCCGCAGCCGGTTCCTCTTCCTGTGCTGCCCTCCTGCTTTGCTCAGCTTTTATTTATCCCCGGCCCTGCTGCTTCATGAATATATAAGGAGGAGGAGGGGGCAGGGGAGGTTATGAAAAAGCAAGCCACAGGCAGCACGGCTGAAGGGGACTGGGCTGGGAAGTGAGGAGTCAAAGCATTGGGGGGACCCTGGGGGAACCTCTGCACACAATGGAGTTGAACTCTTTAACTGCTATGGGACTGCCAGGGAGGTGACCAGGAGCTTATCTCTGCAGTCCTCCCGTGTGCTCTGATATGCATATGTGGCTTTTCAATGTCCCAGAAGCATTCCCAGGGTGAGGAATCTGATTTAGAGTACTGTGCATTTGATGCATCAACGGTGCAAGCTCTGCTTAGAGGCTTGGGGTTTTTTTTTGGTTCGAGAAAATTCCATGTAAAGACTGTTCTAAATGATTTAGCCCAGACTCTGCCAGCTGTGCAAACCAGGCAGATAGAATCAACCAGGTTGGAAGAGACCTCCAACATCATCCAGGCCAACCTAGCACCCAGCCCTAGCCAGTCAACCAGACCATGGCACTAAGTGCCTCATCCAGGCTGTTCTTGAACACCTCAAGGGATGGAGACTCCACCACCTCCCTGGGCAGCCCATTCCAATGCCAATCACTCTCTCTGCCAACAACTTCCTCCTAACATCCAGCCTAGACCTCCCCTGTCACAACCTG
This sequence comes from Pogoniulus pusillus, assembly GCF_015220805.1. Taxonomy (NCBI): domain Eukaryota; kingdom Metazoa; phylum Chordata; class Aves; order Piciformes; family Lybiidae; genus Pogoniulus; species Pogoniulus pusillus. Next base: position 22,634,635 of record NC_087278.1, read on the forward strand.
AGACTGTGTCCCCTTGTTCTGTTGCTGGTTGCCTGGCAGAAGAGACCAACCCCACCTGGCTACAGCCTCCCTTCAGGTAGTTGTAGACAGCTCTGCCCTGAGCCTCCTCTTCTGCAGGCTGCACACCCCCAGCTCCCTCAGCCTCTCCTCACAGGGCTCTGCTCCAGGCCCCTCACCAACCTTGCTGCCCTTCTCTGGACACCTTCCAGCACCTCAACATCTCTCTTGAATTGAGGAGCCCAGAACTGGACACAGCACTCAAGGTGTGGCCTGAGCAGTTCTGAGTACAGTGGCAGAATAACCTCCCTTGTCCTGCTGGCCACACAGTTCCTGATGCAGGGCAGGATGCCATTGGCTCTCTTGGCCACCTGGGCACTGCTGCCTCATCTTCAGCTACTACCTACCAGTACCCCCAGGTCCCTTTCTTCCTGGCTGCTCTCAGCCACTCTGTCCCCAGCCTGTAGTGCTGCTTGGGGTTGTTGTGGCCAAAGTGTAGAACCCTGCACTTGACATTGTTCAATCTCATCCCATTGGCCTCTGCCCACCCATCCAGCCTGGCAAGGTCCCTCTTCAGGCCTCCAACAGCTCCACACCTGCTCCTAGCTTGGTGTCATCTGCAAACTTCCTGATGATGAGCTCACCCTGTGAGCCTGACCTGCTGCATCAGGGCTGCGTTGGGCCAGCAGGGCTAAGCTTATCTCTGGGAATAAATCAGGTGGAGGGGGCTTTTGGGAAAGACAAAAAAGAAAGGAGAAAATCCCAAATCATAACAAATATTGCAACTTTGCTGGTTTGTTTCCCATAGTTGAATGGAATGAAGTTTACATTCACATAAAACAGGTGTTACATAAACAGCTTCCAGTGGAGAACAAAGTCCATTTGGCTCAATTAAATAACAATTTAAATCACAACTTCAATTGTTTGGGTTTTTTTTTCATTTTTAAAGTGAATCTCATGAGCCAAGGACCACTGAATCATAGAATCAACCAGGTTGGAAAAGACCTCCAAGCTCATCCAGTCCAACCTAGCACCCAGCCCTAGCCAGCCAACTAGACCATGGCACTGAGTGCCTCATCCAGTCACAAAGGTTGTTTTTGAGACAGAGAAGGCAGAAGCTAGTCAATAATATGTTAATGTTTGTTATCTGGCACCACTGCAACAGACTGGAAGCAGGGTGGACAGGCTACTCTGAACATCCCAGCTAGACACTTGCCAGCTTTTCCTCCTCTCCTGGCCCCTTCGCTGTCACCAAGTGCCAGCATCTATACAGGTATTAGCCAGGGTTCCCCAGTGCTCTCCAAGCTCCAAACAGAGCAGTGTGACACAGAATCACAGAACATTGGAAGGGACTTGCAGGAATGCATCCAGGTGGGTTTCAAAATCCTCCAGAGAAGGAGACTCCACAACCTCTCTGAGCAGCTTGCTCCAGGGGTCTGTCACCCTCACTGGAAAGAAGTTTCTCCTCATGTGGAGGTGAAACCTTCTCTGTTCCAGTTTGCATCCACTGCTCCTTGTCTTATTACTGTGCACCACCAAAAAGAGCTTGGCCCCCTCCACTTGACACCCACCCCTCAAATATTTATAGGCATTGATCAGATCCCCTGTGAGCCTTCTCCAGGCTAAACAGCCCCAGGACTCTCGGGCTCTCTCCACAGGGCAGCTGCTCAACTCCCCCAGTCAGCCTTGTGGCTCTCTGCTGGACTCTCTCCAGCAGGTCCCTGTCTCTCCTGAACTGGGGAGCCCAAAACTGGACACAGTATTTCAGGTATGGTCTCATTAGGGCAGAGCAAAGGGGGAGAAGAACCTCCCTGGCCCTTCTGCCCACACTTTTCCTGATACACCTCAGGATGCCTGTGGCTCTCTTGGCCACAAGGGCACATTGCTGGCCCATGCAGAACTTGCTGCCCACCAGCACTCCAAGATCTCTCTCCACAGAGCTGCTTTCCAGTGCCTGTTGTTATTCCTCCCCAGCTGCAGCACCCTGCACTTGTCCTAATTGACCTTCATGAGATTTGCCTTCATCCAGTGCTCAGCCTGTCCAGATTTGGTTGGATGGCAGCACAGCCTGAGGGATGTGTTGCTTTGTATCACCAGGGAACTTGCTGAGGGTGCACTCAGTGCCCTCATGCAGGTTGTTGATAAAGATATTGAACAAAACTGGACCCAGTACTGATCCCTGGGGAACACCACTGGCCAGTAGCCAGTGGATGGCTGCTGGCAGGATGGATTTTTCTGGAGTCTCAAGATGATTCTACTCCCAAAGTCAGATCAGAGGAGGCAAAAGAAGACCTATCTGTGCTTTGCAGCAACTAGCAGCTGACAAAAGCAACCCAGGTATGGGAAGTATGAGGAGGGATCACAGAGGGTAGCATTTGGAGTGGAAAAGGAACGATGCAATAGGGTTCAATAGGGACAAGCATTCCACCTCCAGGTACCTTCAAGGGAACAATATAAGCAAGAGAAGAGAATTGTTGTAATTATCTCCAAGTAGTAAAACCTGATGTTAGGACCATAAAACCAAATATAGGCTAGGCAGTTAGGAAACCTCTCTTGGGTGAGCAATGTAGTGCTCAGGTTCCCAAGGAGGGGAATTGAGACGAGTTCAGATGCTGTGCAAAGGACTTCAAATAGCAGTTCAGAGCCAGGCAGAGAGTTTGGAAATGCCTGCCAGAATGCCCCTGAGATATGCAGCACTGCTTCATCCTGTCAAATAGAGTCTGAAAACCAAAACCAAAGTCTAGTGCTGGAGCACTTCCTTAATGGGACTGCTCCTGCCATGGGCAGGAGAGTGCTGTACAGAAGTTGCCAGGGTTGTGCTAGGAAATGAGGTGTTTGAGATGCTTTGCTCTCTATTAAATAGTGATCCATGCTCTGAAAGCAAAAATCATAGTGGGCCAGCACTGGTAAAATAAGACCACAGATGCTCTTAGCCAGGATCAGTCTGGAGGTGGAAGCAGGAAGAACAAGACAACTCAAGCCATGGTACAGTTGCCATCAGCCAGGAACCCCCTTTGTGGGAGGACCTGGGTTCCTGTAGTGCCTGCAGGCACTCACAGCTCTGGTTGCAGGCCTTCCTGGGAGCCAAGGTAAGGCACAGGAAGCCTTCCTCTGTATGCAGGACTGACAAGGAATGTCAGAGGGCTCATTTCCATGGCAGCAGATCGCTCAGCCAGTTTGCACTCGTACTGAGAAGTGGGTAGCCTGTCTAGAGGTTGTGTAATAGCTGTGTGTCAGTCCACAAGACCATGACTGCAGTTCCTGCTCACTCTTGGCTGGCTCCTGAAAGCATCTTTGAAACTGCTTGGCTCCAGTTCCTCTTGTTGTTTGGCCAGAGCTGATAGAGGCACCAGCCATGCCCAGCTCCTTCCTCAAATGCCCTTCCTATCCCCTGCTTTCTTGAGCAGTTTCTAGCCCATGCTGAGCCTCTTGGCTGTTGCAGCTGTAGCTAGCAGTGTTCAAAAGCCCTGTTTTAAAGCTGCTCCTTCCCTGTGCCCAGATGCACATCAGATGGCATGTGAAACTTTAAATAGCTGGTGGCTACCACTTAGTGCTTTCAGTGAACTGAACCCTTTGGTTCAGTTTCAGTTCCATATGCAAACCAGTTTGGTTTGCTGGGTTTTTTTTTTTTCAAACCTTTTGAGCTTCTGGGAGATGATGGCTGCCATCTCTCCCAGCACATTTCCACACCTCTTGCTCCTGCATCTTCACGGCTGCTGTCAGAGCTGGATGTCTGCTCCCACTCTTCAGTCCTCCCAGCAGCAGGGGTGCAAAGGGGAGCATGGACACACTCCCCAGCAGTGGGGTGCAGGAAGGGGGAAGGAGCACAGAGGCAGCAACAGCACTGGGCGTTTTCACTTCATCTTTCAGCTCAGTATCTCACACAGTGCTTTACAGCATCCAGCCCAAGCAGAACCAGCCTCAATACCAAGCCCTGGGGGGCACCACTTGTGACCAGCTGCCAGCTGGATTTAGCTCTTTGGGCCTGGCTGTCCAGCCCGTTTTTAATCCAACATCTGCCCTTCCACTCCTCCTCAGCTACATCTCTGGCTATCTGATGTTTTAAAATGAATAAGACACTCCAGATGCCACAAGAGCCAGGGAAAGAGCTAAACTCCCAGGCTAAGGATGAATCACACAGGGAGTGGAGTGATTGATTTGCAATCGTTGTCTGGCTCCCAAATAGCTTGTGAATTCCTGACAGTGACTGCAATGAGGTGCTTTGGACTATTCCCAGCACACCTGCAACACTTCAAATCCATTTTGCTCAGGACAACAGGGTTCATAGCTCCGTGAGCCCCAGCAGCTTCGCTGGCACTCGCTCTCTAGCAAGCAGAGCCAGCAGCGCTCACTGTCAGCATCCTGCACACGCATCAAGGCTGCTGCTGCACTGCTGTGCAGCTGAGCTTGCACATAAATAAGTCAAACTAAACCATTTCCTTCAAAATCCTCCCCTGCCAGGCTCGCTCCCCGCTGCTGTCACCCTGCAGTGGAAGGCTGGGAAGGAGAAGGAAAAACCAAAGCAAGCCAGTGTGTGTCAGTGCCCTGTAGCTTTGGCAGCAAGGAGCAGGCTGCCCAGGGCTTGCTGGGCAGCAGCTGAGAGCCCTGGCTACTTGGGGGAAAGGCTCAGCATCATCTAGGGCAGGTTCCAACTTGTCTCTGAGGTTCCTATGCAAAGGCTTCCAGAGAATAGCAGCAGATCCTCAGGTGAATTGTTTGTACTGTATTCTCTCCTCTCCCTCTGCTACCTACCAGAGGTGAACACGAAGCGAGGCGGCTGAAGCAGCCTGAATTAGCCAGAGTGCTGCACTCACTCTCTCTAGGGAATGGCTCTAGGGAGGGAAGCAGCTCAGTGCCACTGTGGGAAGTGCATTAGTCATATCGAGTTTCCTGCCTGACCTGCGGTGTTTCTCTGTCACCAGACTGTGGTGACTCCCACAGATCAGCGTGGGCTTGAGAAAATTCGCCCCACGACAACAAGCAGAGTGAAATTCCTCTTCCTAACTGCTATATTCCATCTAAACACCCTCCTACTCCCAACCTCCTATTCCACCCACCTGACTTCCCCAGCTAGAACCTGAAGCAAATCACATCTCTGTCCTGGTCTCTTCACCTCTGCCCCAGGAGCCCATCACACCTTGATACAGAGGGTCTGAGTTCATCCTGGTTGCATTGCAGCTATGACCCCTGCCAGGATATGCTGTGTCTCCTCATAGAATCATAGAATCATAGAATCAAACAGGTTGGAAGAGACCTCCAAGAGCATCCAGTCCAACCTAGCACCCAGCCCTAGCCAGTCAACCAGACCATGGCACTAAGTGCCTCATCCAGGCTTTTCTTGAAGACCCCCAGGGACGGTGCCTCCACCACCTCCCTGGGCAGCCCATTCCAATGCCAATCACTCTCTCTGTGAAGAACTTCTTCCTAACATCCAGCCTATACCTACCCTGGCACAGCTTGAGACTGTGTCCCCTTGTTCTATTGCTGGTTACCTGGGAGAAGAGGCCAACCCCCACCTGGCTACAATGTCCCTTCAGGTAGTTGTAGACAGTAATAAGATCACCTCTGAGCCTCCTCTTCTCCAGGCTAAACAACCCCAGCTCCCTCAGCCTCTCCTCATAGGATTTGTGCTCCAGGCCCCTCACCAGCTTTGTTGCCCTTCTCTGGACATGTTCCAGCACCTCAACATCTTCCTTGAATTGAAGGGCCCAGAACTGGACACAGCACTCAAGGTGTGGCCTGACCAGTGCTGAGTACAGGGGAAGAATAACCTCCCTTGTCCTGCTGGCCACATCTCACTGGCTCTCCATTTCTCTGTGTCTGCATTACCCAGGCTGCTCCATGGGCCTCAAGCCCTGTTAGTAGGGAGCACAAGGGCCTCCCAACAGCAGAGCACCATGGTTTCTCTCTCTCTCACCCTGGGCTCTCACAGAAGTCTCACCAGAAGACACATATCACAGTATCACTAAGGTTGGAAGAGACCTCACAGATCATCAAGTCCAACCCTTTACCACAGAGCTCAAGGCCAGACCATGGCACCAAGTGCCACGTCCAGTCCTGCCTTGAACAGCTCCAGGGACGGCGACTCCACCACCTCCCCGGGCAGCCCATTCCAGTGTCCAATGACTCTCTCAGGGAAGAACTTTCTCCTCACCTCCAGCCTAAATCTCCCCTGGTGTAGCTTGAGGCTGTGTCCTCTCGTTCTGGCGCTGGCCACCTGAGAGAAGAGAGCAACCTCCTCCTGGCCACAACCACCCCTCAGGTAGTTGTAGACAGCAATAAGGTCTCCCCTGAGCCTCCTCCTCTCCAGGCTAACCAATCCCAGCTCCCTCAGCCTCTCCTCGTAGGGCTGTGCTCAAGGCCTCTCCCCAGCCTTGTCGCCCTTCTCTGGACACGCTCAAGCATCTCAGTGTCCCTCCTAAACTGGGGGGCCCAGAACTGAACACAGTCCTCAAGGTGTGGTCTAACCAGTGCAGAGTACAGGGGCAGAATGACCTCCCTGCTCCTGCTGGCCACACCATTCCTGATGCAGGCCAGGATGCCACTGGCTCTCTTGGCCACCTGGGCACACTGCTGGCTCATGTTCAGGTGGGTATCAATCAGCACCCCCAGATCCCTCTCTGTCTGGCTGCTCTCCAGCCACTCCGACCCCAGCCTGTATCTCTGCATGGGGTTGTTGTGGCCAAAGTGCAGCACCCTGCACTTGGAGCTATTGAACCCCATCCCATTGGACTCTGCCCATCTGTCCAGGCGGTCAAGGTCCCGCTGCAGAGCCCTTCTGCCTTCCAACCCAGTCACATCTGCCCCCAGCTTGGTGTCATCTGCAAACTTGCTGATGACTGACTCCATACCCTCATCCAGATCATCTATGAAGATGTTAAAGAGGATGGGGCCCAGCACTGATCCCTGAGGGACACCACTAGTGACAGCTGCCAGCTGGATGTGGCACCATTCACCACCACTCTCTGGGTCCGGCCCTGCAGCCAGTTCCTAACCCATATCCTACACTGCATCCCAAAACTACGGCTGTCACATACAGCACAGCTCCTGAAGTGCTTTGGGGGAGTGGGTAACAAAGGCTAGGAAGCAGCTACACCCAACCTTCAGCTGCAATGAAGTAACTCTACTGTGTAGAGTTTCTTTACCTCATGTGCATGAGGCAAGTTGATATTTGGAGTGGGTTTACACTACAAAATTAATGGTAGTGAAGAGCATTTGAATTAAAACCTGACTGCCCAGAAGCATCTTGCAGCCAGGCAAAACTCCTAAGTTCAAAGACTTGAGATGTCCAAACAGGGTTTCTGCCTTGTTCTCCTTACAGGTCCCTCCATATACCATCACTACAAATCCAGACGCTGGCCTGAAGCCAGTGAGCACTATCAGCACTGCCAGCAAAGCATCATTCTCCCCATGGATTGCCCAGCTTCTTAGACAGGGCTGTGCTCTCTGGTGCTTATAGAATCATAGAATCAGTCAGGGTTGGAAGGGACCACAAGGAGCAGCCAGTTCCAACCCCCCTGCCATGGGCAGGGACACCCTACCCTAGAGCAGGCTGCCCACAGCCTCATCCAGCCTGGCCTTAAACACCTCCAGCCATAGGGCCTCAGCCTCCTCCCTGGGCAACCCATTCCAGCCTCTCACCACTCTCCTGCTCAACAACTCCCTCCTCACCTCCACTCTGACTCTCCCCACCTCCAGCTTTGCTCCATTCCCCCCAGTCCTGGCACTCCCTGACAGCCTAAAAAGTCCCTCCCCAGCTTTTCTGTAGGCCCCCTTCAGATGCTGGAAGGCCACAAGAAGGTCACCTGGGAGCCTCCTCTTCTCCAGACTGCACAGCCCCAACTCTTCCAGTCTGTGCTCACAGCAGAGCTGCTGCAGCCCTCTGAGCATCCTCCTGGCCCTGCTCTGGGCACACTATTACCTTGCTATCCACTGTAGCAGCACCTGAGCAACAGACCTCAAAGCAAAGTAAAGGTGACAACAGCCACCTGCCCAGGCTACATACTCAACAGCAGAGGCTGAGCCTTTGAGCTCATTACAGAAGAAAGCTCAGGGCATTTCTGGCATGCCTAGACTTGTTGATCCTGTTCTTCAGAGGCATTCCAGCCCAGCCCATACACCTTGCCTCTTGTCCCCTGGCCCCTCCCCACCCTTTCCTGCAGGTAGTGGCAGGTGCAAACTTAACTTCCCCTAAGTCTCTGCATTGCCTCAAGAGATGCTCTTGCACTGCTGCAGCTCTACCTGCAGCAAGCAGAGATGTCTTCAGTCCACCTACCCCTGCTTGGGTGCCAAGGAGGGCATGAAACACAGGGTCACTTCAGCAACAAGCTGCAATATGATCACTGACCTCACCAAGTGAGACAGGCAGAGGCTTCAAAGATATGCATTATAGGGTCTTCAAGCCAAACAGCCCATGACTTATGGTAGGCATGGCATTCTCAGACCTCCCTGGGAAAAGACAGAATCAGTCAGGATTGGAAGAGACCACAAGGATCATCTAGTTCCAACCCCCTGCCATGGGAGGTAGCTCAAGTTTACCTTCTGCTCAAGCAGAGGGCTCAAGCTTACCTTCTTTCAGTCACTTTTGAACAAGCCTTGGTTCTTGTACTTCACTATCAGCTCTGAAAACAGCTCCTTTATGAGTAAATACACATCGAGGTCTGCTGTGCAATCTGGACCATCAGCTAGGGGAGCAAGCATGGCTGCAGGGATCAACCTCTCTGGCTTACCCTGTGATCTCACTCCACATCTAACTTAGCCCCCACCACTGATGTGTTAGGAGCCCCGGGGAGCCATTATCACCATCTGCCTAAATTTCCCTGTTCCCATGGCCCTCTTCAGTTTGAGAGACAGCCCTCCTGGCTGTAGCACAGCTTCAGATTTGGTATGCAGCCATACGTGCAGGAATGCTGCCCATCGCTGCTTTGCATGAGAATATGTGAGAGCTGCTGCCTTTATGTTCTGCCTGATCGATATATCTTCTGCAGATGGACAGCTCTATTTCCCACTGTGGTCTCACTCCACTGCTGACAGCCAAGGCAAAAATCACAAGGAACATCAGGGATGGAGGCATCCATCAGTATGTCAGCTGTGAGGAAGCAGCAAGGGATGGCAGCTCCACTCAGGAAGGTGAGCCTGGAGCTGAGGGCAACAGAGAGGCAGGAAGAGGGCAGTGGCCACATGGGCAAAGACACAGTCTCACAATAGCCAAGCAAGAAAAGTAGAGCCAGGTTTGGTGGCAGGCAACCAGGTTCAACTCAGAAAGAGTCCTGTGATTGCTGGGCCAGTCCATGATGATGAGACAGCTCTGAGGTCAAGGCAGTGACTGAAGTCAAGGCAGTGACTGAAGTCCACAGCTAAGGTCCACATAAAGAGGCATGGCTGCAACGCAGTTGTGAGCTGGCCCAGTTGGGCAACAGCTGCAAGATCCTGAGTTTACAAGTGAAGAGCAGAACAGGACCTCACTAAGGCTTTTAGCAGAGCTTTCCTTAAAGAGCTGTCTTCAACACTGGACACCTGCATGATTATCTAAGTCATCCCAGGAAGGCAAACCTCCAGAGGATATGCTCACGGTCCTGAAGGTAGCTACCACATTGTGTAAACCTTCTTGAGGCAGGTAGAGTTTGCCAGGGGTTCATATAATCTGCTGCCAATCTCTAGACTCAGCACCACACCACTGGACATGCCCATGGTAACCACAGCAGGCATTTAAAAGGGAAAGACCTTTCTCAGGCACTGCTAGCCCATACCCCGAGCTCTCTGCCTTGTTGGAACAAGTCTGTGGCAGGACTGGTGTTGGCAGAGCTCTTTAATCCTCACTTCTGCTTCCTTAAACACCTCCAAGCCCTGCCTTGAGGCAAATCATGCAGCAGTAGCTGTGCACTGTGCTTTCACCAGGTCTGGCCTCTGACTCTTACCCTCTTGCTACTGATCCGACAGCAAATGCCACTTAAAGCTGGGTGCCATTTCTTTTCCCTTGCTGTGAGTTGTCTACAGCTTTCATCTCTAGATCCCTACCCCTCTGTGACAGGTGCCCTTTGTGACTTCCATGACTTTGTGGAAAGGTACAGGCAGTGAAGGGAGGGATGGTTTGTAGCATCACAACCAAGCAGTGGTTCAGGCACCCCTGTGCCTTGTGCAGCAGTTGAGGTTCCCTGCTTTTGTAAAAGATCTGTATCAGAAAGTATGAATTATGACTATTAGAATCATAGAATCAGCCAGGTTGGAAGAGACCTCCAAGCTCATCCAGTCCAACCTAGCACCCAGCCCTACCCAGTCAACCAGACCATGGCACTAAGTGCCTCATCCAGGCTTTGCTTCAACACCTCCAGGGACGGTGACTCCACCACCTCCCTGGGCAGCCCATTCCAATGCCAATCACTCTCTCTGCCAACAACTTCCTCCTAACATCCAGCCTAGACCTCCCCTGGCACAACTTGAGACTGTGTCCCCTTGTTCCGTTGCTGGTATTGTGGAAGTGCAAAGTGAAGAAGGATAATAACAGGTGGATGCTGCCTACAACTACCTGAAAGGAGGTTGTAGGCAGGTGGGGGTTGGTCTCTTCTCCCAGGCACCCAGTGACAGAACAACAGGACACAGTCTCAGACTGCACCAGGGCAGGTTTAGGCTGGATGTTAGGAAGACATCCCTCACAGCAAGAGTGATTTGCCATTGGAATGAGCTGCCTGCAGAGATGGTGAAGGTGTTTAAAAGGAGACAGAATAAGGCACTTAGTGCCATGGTTTAGTTAATTAGGAGGTGTTAGATGATAGGTTGGACTCAATGGTCTCAGAGGTCTTTTCCAAACTGGTTAATTCTGAATATATATATATATAATGCTTCTAAATATATGCTGACCTTGGTTGCCACCAGCTGCTGGCCACCTCATCTCAGAAAGGACAGGTAGTGGACATCCTATTAATGAGGAAAGCAAAGCAGAGTTTATGCAGAGGATTGGGTTGTCCTTGCCTAATTATCACAGTATCATCAGGGCTGGAAGAGACCTCACCGATCATCAAGTCCAACCCTTTACCACAGAGCTCAAGGCCAGACCATGGCAGCAAGTGCCACGTCCAATCCTGCCTTGAACAGCTCCAGGGACGGCGACTCCACCACCTCCCCAGGCAGCCCATTCCAGTGTCCAATGACTCTCTCAGGGAAGAACTTTCTCCTCACCTCCAGCCTAAATCTCCCCTGGCATAGCTTGAGGCTGTGTCCTCTCGTTCTGGTGCTGGCCACCTGAGAGAAGAGAGCAACCTCCTCCTGGCCACAACCACCCCTCAGGTAGTTGTAGACAGCAATAAGGTCTCCCCTGAGCCTCCTCTTCTCCAGGCTAACCAATCCCAGCTCCCTCAGCCTCTCCTCGTAGGGCTGTGCTCAAGGCCTCTCCCCAGCCTCGTTGCCCTTCTCTGGACACGCTCAAGCATCTCAATGTCCCTCCTAAACTGGGGGGCCCAGAACTGAACACAGTACTCAAGGTGTGGTCTAACCAGTGCAGAGTACAGGGGCAGAATGACCTCCCTGCTCCTGCTGGCCACACCATTCCTGATGCAGGCCAGGATGCCACTGGCTCTCTTGGCCACCTGGGCACACTGCTGGCTCATGTTCAGGCGGGTATCAATCAGCACCCCCAGATCCCTCTCTGTTTGGCTGCTCTCCAGCCACTCTGACCCCAGCCTGTATCTCTGCATGGGGTTGTTGTGGCTTGACTTTGAAATCAAACTGGCCAATGGGTACTGGCACCATTCTTCTGGCCAATGAATTTAAAGCTTTGTGCCTACACAGGCACGTTGAGGGCAGCACAAGAGACCTGACACAAGGGGCTAAGCCTCCTAGCCCTCAAGGCTTTTCTGGGGTGAAACCCTGCCAGCCTTGCACCACCATTGTGAACACCAATGTGGTTAGATAACAGTTCTCTGTTTCTTTCCCTGTTAGAGTGACTTATATGCTAACTTGGAAGAGGCATGCATAGCTAGCTTAGTTAAGATTGGTACATGTGGAAGGTACAGATTGGCTTAAGGTTATGTGTGAGGTACAGATAGGTTAACTTATATAAACAACTTGTAGGGTCAGCCTCCTGTGGCCAGCAGAACCTGCCTCCTGCAGCTGCATGTGGGGGGGGGCTGTAATTCACTGTCTTAGTTCCTGCCTCCGGGATGGACTCAAGGACACTCTGCAGCACAAGGTTGCTTGTTATTTATCAATTCATGTCCTTCTGTTAGCAAGAAATCCATCCACAATACCCCTGCTCCAGCAGGGGGGTTGGACTCAATGATCTCTTTGGGTCCCTTCCAACCCCTAACATCCTACGATCCCTTATTGTTTGCTCATCTACTCTCTCCTAGACCCCTGCATGACAGGAGGAGGAGAGCCAGGGCTAAACCTGCCTGGCAGGATTTATGCCCTACCAGGACAAGATCTTGCTCTCAGGGGAAAGGATGTAGAAAGATGATGTAGTGCAAAAGGGAAGAGTTGGTTTGTGTGTGATCAGAAGTTGCAACAAGCCAATAATCACTAGGTTACTAAAGATAAGACTCGTGGGAAGCAGGGCTTGCAGGTATGCACATGAGCAGATGGTAGGTAACAGGTTCCACAATAGAGGAGGAGTTTGGTTCTCCTTGGTTCAGAATTCTGGGATGCACTGGACACACATCAGGTCTGAGGTCTGTGATGTGTGCCCAGGGCATCCCAGAATTCTGAGCATTTCTAAACCCAGAGCATGGGTAGGAGTGGCACCAGTTTCACTGCCATGATCATAGAATCAACCAGGTTGGAAGAGACCTCCAAGATCATCCAGGCCAACCTAGCACCCAGCCCTAGCCAGTCAACCAGAGCATGGCACTAAGTGCCTCATCCAGGCTTTCCTTCAACACCTCCAGGGATGATGACTCCACCACCTCCCTGGGCAGCCCATTCCAATGCCAATCACTCTCTCTGCCAACAACTTCCTCCTCACATCCAGCCTAGACCTCCCCTGCCACAACTTCACACTGTGTCCCCTTGCTCTATTGCCGGTTGCCTGGGAGAAGAGACCAACCCCCACCTGGCTACAGCCTCCCTTGAGGTAGTTGTAGACAGCAATGAGATCAGCCCTGAGCCTTCTCTTCTACAGACTAAACACCCCCAGCTCTCTCAGCCTCTCCTCATAGGGTTTGTGTTCCAGGCCCCTCACCAGCCTTGTTGCCCTTCTCTGGACACCTTCCAGCACCTCAACATCTCTCTTGAATTGAGGAGCCCAGACCTGGACACAGTGATGGCACAGCTCTCAGTGAGGATGCCTTCCTTCTGAGATGGCAGCTGACCAGCTCTGTTATCCACACATCCCAGGAGCTCTGCTGGCCAGTGGGATAGGGTGAGCATAGTCTGCCCTTTGATCAAGAGAACTACTGGGGATTGTTTGTCATGTCTTATTCAGCACTGGAGTTGCTCCCTATGGCTGTAGCAGGTGAGCCATAAGTATTGTGTGTATATCTTCCTCGTGATGGTTTTAGTGTTTAAGCTATAATGAAGTACTGACACCATACCCAGAGGAGGGTACCCATGTGTGAAACCGTTCCCTGGTCCCGAAGAACTCACTGGGACACACAGGAAAATGGGGAACAAGCATAGGAATTGCCAACCACATGAAGAGACCTGTTTCATCAAAGCTTTTGAAGCAGTGCAATGCATGGGAGAAACTGTCTCAGGGGAAATACAAGCATGCACACACCTTCTTATGCTAAAAGAGTACTCACCATTTCCACTGGAGATGGAGAGCTCTAAGCCAAGCTGAACTCCTGACTCCAGTGATTCTGGGAGTTTCTCTTTATTCACCCTATTGTGAGTTGGACCTGATCAGACCTTGCAACTCTCTCAGGTGTTCAAAACCTACCTCCAAGGGACAACAGGAAAGATGGAACATTTGCCATTCATACTATCCTCACCAGTCATGGAATCACAGGGTTGTCAGGGTTGGAAGGGACCCCAAGGACCATCCAGTTCCAACCCCCATGCCCCTGGCACATTGCAACCTAAGCAATTGCATTTTGCTGGTCTTAAAGCAATTCCAGACAGCTTCAGCTAAGGGTAAAATTAATCTTCCTCTTCCCTGGTGAAATGTGCCCTGCTGTGCATGGTCTGAGCTAGAGGCAGCTGGACTGCTGGGAGGAGGAGACTTGTTGGTACACACTGTGGAGATGCTCCTGAACAGAACATGCTTTGTACCTTTGGTCAGCAGAGTGAACTGGGGAGTCTCTGGCAATGAGTCCTGCAAACCCCCGTGCAGAGAAGTGGCATCGATGTGCTCAGACATGTAGATGGAGCAGATCACCTTGTCCTGGCCAACCTGGCTTCCAGCACCTGCTCTTCCCTGAAACACAGAGCTGCCAGGCTTGGAAGGGAACCCCAAGGACCATCCAGTTCTAACGCCCATGCCATGGGCAGGGACACCTCACACTAGATCAGGTTGCCCAGAGCCACATCCAGCCTGGCCTTAAAACCTTCCAGGGATGAGGCTTCCATCACCTCCCTGGGCAACCTCTTCCAGTGTCTCACCACCCTCATGCTGAAGAACTTCTTCCTAACATCCAATCTAAATCTGCCCTCCTCTAGCTTGATCCTGTCACTAACTGACACCCTAAAAAGTCCCTTCCCAGCTTTCCTGTAGCCCCTTCAGGTGCTGGAAGGCCAGAATAAGGTCTCCACAGAACTTTCTCTTCTCCAGACTGAACAACCCCAACTCTCTCAGCCTGTGCTCATTGGAGAGGAGCTCCAGCCTCGAGAAGAAGAGCAGAGCAGCCACCAGCACCCTTTCTGGACTCTTTTCTAGAACCAAGATGAAGATGTAGCAAGGTAGGGATGTAGGAGGAACAGCAGTATGGCAGGTTCAAAGGTCCTTTGTAAACTCTGCACCCACCTTCTGCCTCAGTGAGGCCCTAATGCAATATGAAACAAAACCAAGCTCAATAAAGCATAGAAGGAGAGGCAGGCAGGCTGCAGCTTGCTGGGAAAGGCCATCTCCCTTAGCATGAAGGAAGAAAATCCAACAACTGCATTGAGCATGTGGATGTCTTAATGTCTCTGACACCGCCAGCTCGCCTCCTCCTGCCACTGGCCCAGCCCAGCCTGCACTGTCGGTTGCAGCACTGGCATAAAGCTCTAACTGGCAGCATGGAGGCTGAGACCGAGGGCCACTTGCTGAGGCAGCCAGCATGAGAGCCTGTCAGCTCCTCATTCTGCCCTGGAAATGAATCACTGAAGCTCAAGGAAGCCCACCTGAAACAAACCCCCGGTGGCTACAAGGAGGAGGCAGGGCATGCCCAGCCTGTTGAAATGACATTGTAATTAAGTGCTAATAAAAAGTGGCATCTATCAGTGAGTTGTATTCACTGTGTCTGACGCCACTGGGCTGCATTCAGACTCCTCTCGGTCTTTCCCTGCCGTGTTAAAAGCAAAGAGAGGCACGAAGCAGATCAATACCGCCAGCCACATTGGCTCTTTGTTCAGGCCAGAAGAAAGCTTTGCTGTCAGAAAGCTTCAGTTGGCATGGCTTCAGCCACCGAGACGCTGCCTCTTGGCCTCTGCCAGGGCCCCTGCTGGCAAGCTCCAAAAGGGATTGCCAGGGTACTTACATGGGCACATAAAGAATGCTCCCAAAAGCGCTGCCGGGGACCAGCTGTCCCACTCCAGGGGACACCTCCAGGTTATTTGCATGAGCAGATATAAATGTATGCCCCAGAGAGTGCTGCCAAGGCCCCTGCTGGCATGCAGCAGGGGGCTGCTGCTAGGGTAGTCACCCAGACACAAAGCAGCACAAGGCTGGAGGTGAGGCTGTCGCAGACCCGGTGTGTTCACGTCGCACCCTTGCAAGGGTGCTTCACGACACGACGCAGCCCCGTGTGGACTCATAAGCACCCAGGGCACTTCATCCCAGCTGGATTGCTCTCTTCTTCTTTTGTGCTGGCTACAGACCTGTACAGCAGGAAGACTGCCAGACCTTGAGTTCTTTCCATCCCTCACCCAGCTGCGTCCGTCTCTCTCCAGCCACACAACAGCTGAGCAGCTCAGCACTGTGCCACCTGCTCCCCACCTCCAAGCTCCCCCTCCAAATCCCATGCGCAGTCACCCCAGGGATGCCTAGTGCTGTGCCCCTTTGGCTGCACCCTCCTCCTGCAGGGCTCTGTGCCCCCATGGCAGCCGTGGGAGATGAAGCAGTGTGCAGCAGCCAGGAAACCCAGGCCCCTTAGGAGGAAACTCTGAATAAGCCTGGCTGAGGCAGGGTGGGCAAGGCAGGCAGCAATGGGCAGGAGAAAGGCACAGGGGCAAACACGACGCCTCAGCCTTCAACCCACTGTTGGGGGTGCTCATGGTTAGTTACTGTCTGTGTGTGATGAGCAGTTGCTGTGACTTCTGCTAAGGCCTTCCCTTAAGTGCATGCTCACTCATGCTGTCAGGTTTGCTTAGGCTGTGACCCTGAGTCTTCCCCATGAGGTCCTGCCATGGCTAGAGTGCTGCTCTTCACTCTCATGGCTTATCTGCTGTACTTCATCAGCCACTGGCTTGCCCCAGGCCATCCCATGTGTGAACAGCACTAACTGTGTGGATTGGATCCATAGTTTAACTCCAGTTTTCTCACACAATCAAGTAGACACCAGGATAGTCCCTTTTTGGGTCCTGGTAAGCTCTCTGTTACAGCTTGCAGCAGCCAGTGATTAAGAAGTCATATTACAAAAGGGTTATCCAAGACTGGAACAGGCTACCCAGGGAAGTGGTTGAACTGCCATCTCTGGATGTGTTCAGATCAGGCTAGATATGGTGGGCAAGTAGTAGTGGCCCTGGTAGAGTCAGGTAATGGTTGGACTTGATGACCTTGAAGGTCTTTTCCAACTAGAGTGATTCTGGGAGTCACACTCTGGCTGCCAGCAGCCATTCAGCAGCTGCAGCTGGCACACACACAGAGTGCTGGCATGATGCAGACACCCTTCAGGGATCCTTAAAATGGGCAAAAACAACCACTTCTAGAGAGAGAAAACTCTTGGGAACTTTCCCTTTAGGCAAGTCAGTGCTGCTGCAGGGCCAGGAGCTTCTGGAAGAAATAAAGCTGATAAAAAGAAACTTTGTTTGCTTCCCACCTGAGCAGGTAGTTAAGCTGTGGAACTCACTGCCTCAGGATGTTTGCTTAAGGCAGAGGGGGGTGTGCACCTTTCCACCAGGCCCTGGCACAAGCCCTTACTTGTGTAAGGACACTTGAGGCTTTCCTCTAACCCCCCCTCACCCTCACTACTGGTCAGGATTGTAGTGAGTATCACAGTATCATCAGGGTTGGAAGAGACCTCACAGATCATCAAGTCCAACCCTTTACCACAGAGCTCAAGGCCAGACCATGGCACCAAGTGCCACGTCCAGTCCTGCCTTGAACAGCTCCAGGGACGGCGACTCCACCACCTCCCCGGGCAGCCCATTCCAGTGCCCAATGACTCTCTCAGGGAAGAACTTTCTCCTCACCTCCAGCCTAAATCTCCCCTGGCGCAGCTTGAGGCTGTGTCCTCTTGTTCTGGTGCTGGCCACCTGAGAGAAGAGAGCAACCTCCTCCTGGCCACAACCTCCCCTCAGGTAGTTGCAGACAGCAATAAGGTCACCCCTGAGCCTCCTCTTCTCCAGGCTAACCAATCCCAGCTCCCTCAGCCTCTCCTCGTAGGGCTGTGCTCAAGGCCTCTCCCCAGCCTCGTTGCCCTTCTCTGGACACGCTCAAGCATCAAAATGTCCCTCCTAAACTGGGGGACCCAGAACTGAACACAGCACTCAAGGTGAGGTCTAACCAGTGCAGAGTACAGGGGCAGAATGACCTCCCTGCTCCTGCTGACCACACCATTGCTGATGCAGGCCAGGATGCCACTGGCTCTCTTGGCCACCTGGGCACACTGCTGGCTCATGTTCAGGCAGGTATCAATCAGCACCTCCAGATCCCTCTCTGTCTGGCTGCTCTCCAGCCACTCTGACCCCAGCCTGCATCTCTGCATGGGGTTGTTGTAGCCATGTAGTATATTCAGGGTTCAGCAGGCTAAGCAGAAAGAGAGCACCTGGTTTGTGCCACCAAGTCCCCTGCCCTTTGAACCCCTCCACCACTCACCCAGTGTGTGCTCACCAGGGTGGGAGACTCACCAGTGGTGATGGGATGAGGATCCTCTTCCCCATCTGGCAAGCTTAGAACTATTGCCTATTCTGCAGCCGATTATAAAGGGGAGTGAGCAGGGAGGGCAAAGTGGTCACACCTGGGCTGGGAGGAGACTGCAACATCACCCAGGTGCTGTAGGTTTGGGGGAAAAATGGGGAAATGTGGGGTGGGAAAGGAACAAAGATTATATTCTTCACAGAGAGAGTGATTGGCATTGGAATGGGCTGCCCAGGGAGGTGGTGGAGTCACCATCCCAAGAGATGTTTAAGAGGAGACTGGATGAGACCCTTACTGCCATGGGTTAGTTAATTAAAAGGTTAGGTGATAGATTGGACTTGATGATCCTAGAGGTTTTTTCCAACCTGGTTAATTCTGTCATTCTGCTGCATTACACTAACTCTTCCTCTCTTCTAGCCCTCTGTTTTCACCTTGGCTCAGCACCACAGGCAGAGACACAAAACTTGTCAGTAGGCAGGAGCAGGGCAAGTTCCCTACCAATGAAACACTTCCCAAACTCCACACTGAGAGGCTTGAATTTGGCTTTGGTAAGCAGGGCTTCCATCACTAGAAACTTCTGTTGCTTCCATTATAGCTTTTAATATTGCCTGTATAAATGTTTGAGGAGACCTGCTGAACTCTTCTGAGTCCTGCTAAGCCCCCTGGGTTCTGCTGCACATGGGCAAAGTAAATTCCACAAGGAAGATGTCAGTGGTGAGAAAAGGCATTGCCTTTAATTGTCCTGCCTTGATTTCTGAGGTAGTTGAGTATCTCTACATTTCAGACAGTGAAACAGGGAGCTGAGGGGCATTGCATTTAATTGTCCTGCCTTGATTTCTGTGGTAGTTGAATATCTCTGCATTTCACACAATGAAGGGGGGAGCTGAGTGAATCTTTTTTGAGATGAAATAGGGAATTGGGTGCCTCTTTTTGAGATGCTCACCGTTTTATGGAGTTTTGCCAAGCTGCAACCACAAATGAAGGGTTAAAAAGACTTTGGCTCAACCATGTCAAGATCACAGTATCACAGTACCACAGTATCACCAAGGTTGGAAGAGACCTCACAGATCATCAAGTCCAACCCTTTACCACAGAGCTCAAGGCCAGACCATGGCACCAAGTGCCACGTCCAATCTTGCCTTGAACAGCTCCAGGGACGGCGACTCCACCACCTCCCCGGGCAGCCCATTCCAGTGTCCAATGACTCTCTCAGGGAAGAACTTTCTCCTCACCTCCAGCCTAAATCTCCCCTGGCACAGCCTGAGGCTGTGTCCTCTCGTTCTGGTGCTGGCCACCTGAGAGAAGAGAGCAACCTCCTCCTGGCCACAACCACCCCTCAGGTAGTTGTAGACAGCAATAAGGTCTCCCCTGAACCTCCTCTTCTCCAGGCTAACCAATCCCAGCTCCCTCAGCCTCTCCTCGTAGGGCTGTGCTCAAGGCCTCTCCCCAGCCTCGTTGCCCTTCTCTGGACATGCTCAAGCATCTCAATGTCCCTCCTAAACTGGGGGGCCCAGAACTGAACACAGCACTCAAGGTGTGGTCTAAGCAGTGCAGAGTACAGGGGCAGAATGACCTCCCTGCTCCTGCTGGCCACACCATTCCCGATGCAGGCCAGGATGCCACTGGCTGTCTTGGCCACCTGGGCACACTGCTGGCTCATGTTCAGGCAGGTATCAATCAGCACCCCCAGATCCCTCTCTGTCTGGCTGCTCTCCAGCCACTCCGACCCCAGCCTGTATCTCTGCATGGGGTTGTTGTGGCCAAAGTGCAGCACCCAGCACTTGGAGCTATTGAATGCCATCCCATTGGACTCTGCCCATCTGTCCAGGCGGTCAAGGTCCCACTGCAGAGCCCTTCTGCCCTCCAACCCAGCCATATCTGCCCCCAGCTTGGTGTCATCTGCAAATTTGCTGATGACTGACTCGATGAACCTATACTTCTAATTACCAAAGCTGCTGGTGGTGAAGGCTTTGACCTTGCACTTGTTCGGGTGCAGCCCCCCAAGGCGCAATCTAGAGACAGAGAGGGTGAAAGCAAAGCGCAGCGCTTAGTCACTTCATCGCCAGCAGACCATTTGCGAGTGCTTTCGCCAACTGCCGCTCGCACTTAGCCATTGTAGGCTCTTTTGGCCACCGGGCTGCGCTCGCTGATGTGCGGCTGTCCTAACGCCACCCTCCTTGCTGCGTGTTTTGTCTTCGGTCTCCCCCAGCTCCGCCTGCGATGTGACAGTTCCTGCCAAACAATGTTAGTGCATCAGCCACTTTTCAAACCATCGCTTCCCCGCTGGGTAGGCTCTCTTCAGAGAGAGAGAGAGGGATGGAGACCCGCAAGCCTCTCAGCTCCAAAGAGATTTCCCCCTCTCCGCTTAGTGGTATTCCCTGAGCCCTGCTGATGAAAGACACAGATGTGTCTGCAGAGGAGCAGATCTCAGTGCCTGCCTCATTCCCCAGAGCCCTCTTCAGCCAGTTTGATGTCTAAGTGGAAGGGAAGAAAATAAGCTGCCAGTGGGGTTACCACCCAGATGATTTTCTGAATTGATTAGCTGCTTTTCCATAGGTCTCCCAGCCTTACAAACAGCAACCTGGCTGGATCTCGCAGGCTAAGTAATGACCTCGGCTGGGAGAGCTCCGGAGAAAGACCAGCCCTAATGATGTGCTGCTGCCCTAGGAAAGAAACAAAGGGAAAGCCAGGGGGAAACAACATGAAGGGAACTGAAGAACATCTAGAAAGAGGCAAGGGAAATGCAGCTTGCAGGAGGGAGAGGGAAAATGAGCACCCTTCAGCTGCAGCTGAAGGAATTGGAATGGAAAGGGTTGGGTGGGCGAGGAAAAAGATAGCTCAGACTACAACTTTGTGACATCAAGGCTGTGAGCGAGGGGCAGGCTCAGCGGCAGCCGAGGATCTTCTTTTGGGTGTGTTATGGTAGAGGTGATGTTGGAATAAAAGCCAGATCCCTCCAAGCTGTCCTGTGCTGGCCAGCCTGCTGCCACAGGTGGGATGGCCAGGAGCAGCGTTAGCCACTCCACCCGTGGCCTCCTCCCTGAGTAAAGCCAAACCACGCAGGGCAAGCACAGTCCCTTTAATTAAGCTCCTTCACACTGAAACCCTCTCAGCCATGAGATTTTTGGCTCAAGCAGAGAGGCCATTTGTGCCACAGACCTCCTGCCCACAGCTTTCCCCCTGCCCTGGCTGTCAGTGCACAGTCTGTCTGTCTGTCTGTCTGTCTTTCCAGGGTGTTGCACTTCTGCGGCAAGATCTCTGGGATCTGCAGATGGGAGAGGGCTGCTGAGCCCAGAAGCCTTACCAAGGCTTGTCCCACTATTTCTGAGAGGGAAAGCTCTCCCCGAGCAGCCCTGCTTGTGGGGAAGCTGCATGGCAGGGGGAGCTGGAGGGTGACTGCCCTGCAGAGCACTTTGGGGTCCATAAGTGTCCTGTGCAAAGTGTGAGCTTTGCATACCTCTGGGTGGGGACTTCAGCAAGGGTGGCAGAATGCAGGTGCCACCAGGACACACTCTGCTAGACCATGCAGAGGTGATGGTGGGTGGTGTAAGAGAAGAGACTTATGCTGGACTCCAAAGGCTTGTGGTGCTGCTTTGGATCAGAAACTCTCGTCTTTGAAGGAGAACAAATGGCCCAGCTTTCCTAATCATTTGCTCCTGCCTCCTCCTCAAACCCCACAGAAATGCAGATTAGAAGAGGAAGGGAGCTATGGAGCCTCATCTCATTGCTTCCTCCCATCTGTGCTGTGCTACTCCTGCCAGAGGTTTTTATTTCACACACACCAAAACAACAACAACAACAACAAAAAAAAGGCTGGAAATAACCAGCCCCCCCCCCCCCCCCAAACATTCCCTTTGCAAGTGCCCCAGCCTAGAATTGCAGTCTGCTGCTCACAGACCTCTAATTAGCTAAGCAAGAGAAGCACTCATTAGCCCCACCTGGGTCACTCTGCAACTGGGAAAGAGGAACATTAACCCTCACATGGCTCCAGAATAAAGAGGTGAGAAGCAGATTCATTTTCTGTGGCTGCCTGTCCCAACAGCAGGGCCCCAGGCAGCCTAGACCTGTGGTGCCATGCCAGAGAGCAGCCAGGAAGAAAGGGACAACCTGGGGGTACTGGGAGACAGTGGGATGAAGATAAGGCAGCAGTATGCCCAGGTGGCCAAGAGAGCCAATGGCATCCTGGCCTGCATCAGGAGCAGTGTGGCCAGCAGGACAAGGGAGGTAATTCTGCCTCTGTGCTCAGCACTGGTCAGACCACACCTTGAGTGCTGTGCCCAGTTCTGGGCTCCTCAATTCAAGAGAGATGTTGAGGTGCTGGAAGGTGTCCAGAGAAGGGCAACAAAGCTGGTGAGGGGCCTGGAGCACAAACCCTGTGAGGAGAGGCTGAGGGAGCTGGGGGTGTGCAGCCTGCAGAAGAGGAGGCTCAGGGCAGACCTCATTGCTGTCTACAACCACTTGAAGGGAGGCTGTAGCCAGGTGGGGGTTGGTCTCTTCTCCCAGGCACCCAGCAACAGAAGAAGGGGACAGAGTCTCAGGTTGTGGCAGGGGAGGTCTAGGCTGGATGTGAGGAGGAAGTTGTTGCCAGAGAGAGTGATTGGCATTGGAATGGGCTGCCCAGGGAGGTGGTGGAGTTGTCATCCCTGGAGGTGTTGAAGCAAAGCCTGGATGAGGCACTTAGTGCCATGGTCTGGTTGAGTGGACAGGGCTGGGTGCTAGGTGGGACTGGATGATCTTGGAGGTCTCTTCCAACCTGGCTGATTCCATGAATTCAGGAATGGATGTCAGTGAGAGCAGGCTGGGCATGCTGGCAGTGCTACTCCTGCTCCTCCATAGAGTCTGAGTCCTTTGTGAAGGGCAAGTGCTGGGTTGAGGGCTGCACTGGGTGAGCTTGGAGGTCTCTCCCAGCCAGATAGAGTCTGTGACTGTAACGTGAGGATGCCTGTTTGTACATGAGCACATACCTCTGTGTGTGCACATGTGGCTTGTATAGACTATCCCTTTTCAAGCTTTTTGCTCAGGAAAATGCATGGAAACCTCAAGGCTGCTGGACAAGAAGCTACCCAGCAGCTCAGGCCAACTGTTTGGACCTTCATCTGAAGCAACCTGGTAGAGGACAGGGTTTAGGGAGGAATGTTTCATGTGTTGGTTAGACCCAGAGGGCTGTGAGGTAGCTTGAGCCGATGGCTATGAACCCATTACATCTATCCCTGATATCTTCATGTCAGTCATCAATGCCTGGTGAGAAATGGGTCTCAGAAAAAGAAAAGACTGAGCAGTCCTTCTCCTGTTCCTCCTTAGAGTCTGAGTTCTCTCTGAAGAACTACCAGCTGCAGATTCTGAGGGGAACTTTGGGAGAGGGAGAGGTTTGTTGCTGCAGTTTTACCTGCTCTTGTGCTGTTAAATGCTTTGGTAGCGTCTCCTGGAGTCTGTGTTGGACTAGAAGGAGGCTGTGGCATGATGGGTACAGCCACAGTTGAGTTTGGCACTGATCTGATGTTTCATAGCCATAACTTTGTAGAGCTAAGCAAGCTCAGCTGATAGCTTAACAATAGTAAAACTCTTAGATGTGTGTTTTGTTACAGAGCAGAAGGGGCAAGTGTGAAATACAAGTGTTTGTCCTGTGTCAAGGCTTCTCCTAGATCAGAGTTTGTTCTGGGCACTTCTTTCAGTTGCAGTAGTGCCTCAGATCCTAGTCCAGAGCCCAGGGTGACAGGTATAGCCCAGACATGTGGGACAAATCAATCCCTGCCTCAGGCTGTCTGTAGCCTTGAAATAAAGGCACTTGGACACTGGATGCAGTGCCCAAATGGGCAGGCAGAGTAAGTCAGAGACCAGAAAGAAGTGTGTGGTTTCTTCTTCAGTCAAGATCATTAGTAGTTTTAGGAGATTTGGGCTAAACCAAAAGCCTGGGAAAAGACAAGGGAAGAACAGGAGCAACTGTTCTGCATGCAGACAGGAGATGGTGAAGAGCACTGAGCAGCAGTAAGTGCTGAAAAGAAAATCTGCCTCTGTCCTCCTCTCCTGGTACAAAGAAACAGCATGGGGCAGAGCAGCTGCAGCAGCCATCAGCAGGGAAAGAGTGGAGAGTGCTTAAAATACTTCATGACTCTGAATCTGAGGCCTGCAGATAAGTTCTGCCTTTTTCTATGTCCCCCACGACACAGGCAGAAGGATACTGGGGAGGGAAAAAGGCAGTGGTGAAACCTGGCATGAAAGACACCCCTTCCAGGATTGGGAATGATATGAGTGCATCAAAAAATATGCTATCCTGCCTCTCATTCATCCTTTGCAGTCAGGGCAGAACAGTTAGGGAGACTCCCCTGGCATCCCCCTTTCCTAGGCTAGGCTACACAAATGATAGTTGAGCAATAAGCCACTATATCAGCCTGGTGACTTCAAGTCACCCTCCAGCTACTGCTCAGCCTTTTCTTTTTCTGAGACCCATTTCTCACCAGGCATTGATGACTGACATGAAGATATCAGGGATAGATGTAATGGGCTCATAGCCATCGGCTCAAGCTACCTCACAGCCCTCTGGGTCTAACCAACACATGAAACATTCCTCCCTAAACCCTGTCCTCTACCAGGTTGCTTCAGATGAAGGTCCAAACAGTTGGCCTGAGCTGCTGGGTAGCTTCTTGTCCAGCAGCTTTGAGGTTTGCATGCATTTTCCTGAGCAAAAAGCTTGAAAAGGGATAGTCTATACAAGCCACATGTGCACACACAGAGGTATGTGCTCATGTACAATCAGGCATCCTCACATTACCAAGTCACAGACTCTATCTGGCTGGGAGAGACCTCCAAGCTCACCCAGTGCAACCCAGCACTGAAGGATCAACACTAAACACTAAGTGCCAGCTCCACACACTGCTTTAACACCTCCGGGGATGGGGACTCCAGCACTGCCCTGGGCAGATCAATCTGAGGGCTGAGAATCACAGTATCACCAAGGTTGGAAGAGACCTCATAGATCTTCAAACCCAACCTGTTACCACAGAGCTCAAGGCTAGATCATGGCACCAAGTGCCACGTCCAGTCCTCTCTGGGAAGAAATATTTCCTACCATCCAGCCTGAACCTGCCCTGCTGCCGCTTGCAATCATTTCCTCTGCCCCTATGCCTTGCCACTAAGCAGCAGAAGCTGCTCCCTCCTTGCTCCAACCTCCCTTCAGGGAGCTGTAGAGAGCAATGAGCTCTGACCCCAGCCTCCTCTTCTCCATCCTGAACATCCCCAGCTCCCTCAGCCCCTCCTCATAGCCCAGGTGCTCCAGGCTCTCCTCCTGCATCCTTGCCCTTCTCTGGAGACACTCCAGACCCCCATATCCTTCCTGCAGTGAGGAACCCAGAGATGAACACTGTAGGAATTTTTTGCCTGTTCCAGCCACAAAGACTATGAATACAGCCCAAGCATGGCTGTAAGCAATGTGGAGTCTGTGAGCAGATCTTGTAGTGAGCAGTAACATCTCAGGCAGTTCACTACAGCACCTGCTGGCTCCCTCTGTAGCCTCCCATCTGGAGAAGCTGAGTGCACTTAACAAAGGTCTGTTAATAAAAGTGCACAGAGCTACAACTGTTAACACCTGAATTTCACAGACAACTGTCTTCAGGTGTAATGATCACTGATACTAACAGCAGTTTGGAATACTGAAATCGGTGGTGAAAAGAAAAGTGAAGGAAAAGGGAAGGGAAGGAAAGGGAAAAAGAAGAGGGAAGAGAAGAGAAGAGAAGAGAAGAGAAGAGAAGAGAAGAGAAGAGAAGAGAAGAGAAGAGAAGAGAAGAGAAGAGAAGAGAAGAGAAGAGAAGAGAAGAGAAGAGAAGAGAAGAGAAGAGAAGAGAAGAGAAGAGAAGAGAAGAGAAGAGAAGAGAAGAGAAGAGAAGAGAAGAGAAGAGAAGAGAGAAGAAAAAAGGGAAAATAGAAGAAAGAAGAAAATAAAAGAAAGGAAAGAGAAGAGGAAAAGAAAGGGGGGAAAGAGAAGGAAAGAGAAGAAAGAGAAGAAAAGAAACAAAAAGAAACAGAAAGAAAAGAAAGAGAAGAAAGAATAAAAGAAAAAGAAAATAAAAAATAGAAAAAAGATGAAAAGAAAAGAAGGAAAGAGAAAAAAATAAAAGAAAAGAAGGAGAGAAGAAAGAGAGGAAAATAAGTGAAAAGAAAATAAAAGAAAAGAAAAGAAAGAGAAGAAAGAAGAAAATAAAAAAGAAAATAAAAGAAAGGAAAAGAAGAAAGAAAAGAGAAAAGAAAAGAAAAGAAAAGAAAAGAAAAGAAAAGAAAAGAAAAGAAAAGAAAAGAAAAGAAAAGAAAAGAAAAGAAAAGAAAAGAAAAGAAAAGAAAAGAAAAGAAAAGAAAAGAAAAGAAAAGAAAAGAAGGAAAGAGAAGAAAGGAAAAGAAAAGGGAATAAAAAAGAAATTACAAAAAGAAAAGAGAAGAGAAAAAGAAGAAGAAAGAGAAGAAAGAAGAAAAGAAAAAAGGAAATAGAAGAAAGAAGAAGAGAGAAGAGGAGGAAAGAGAAGAAAGAAAAGAAGAGGAAAAGAAAAAAGGAAATAGAAGAAAGAAGAAGAGAGAAGAGGAGGAAAGAGAAGAAAGAAAAGAAGAGGAAAAGAAAAAAGAAAATAGAAGAAAGAGAGAGGAGAAAAGAAGAGGAAAGAGAAGAAAGAAAAGAAGAGGAAAGAAAAGAAAAAATAAAAGAAAGAGAAGAGAAGAGAAGAGAAGAGAAGAGAAGAGAAGAGAAGAGAAGAGAAGAAGAAGAGGAAAGAGAAGAAAGAAAAGAAGAGGAAAGAAAAGAAAAAAGAAAATGAAAGAGAAGAGAAGAAGAGGAGGAAAGGGAAGAAAGAAAAGAAGAGGAAAGAAAAGAAAAAAGAAAATAAAAGAAGAGAAGAGAAGAGAAGAGAAGAGAAGAGAAGAGAAGAGAAGAGAAGAGAAGAGAAGAGAAGAGAAGAGAAGAGAAGAGAAGAAGAAGAAGAAAGAAAAGAAGAGGAAAGAAAAGAGAAATAGAAAAGAGAAAAGAGAAGGTAAAGAGAAAAGAATCCCAAACCAAGCCCAAACGGCAGTGTCTGTTCTAGTTCTTCATCTCCTAGCTTCTTTTTTGCCTGGTTGGTTGGGGCTGTTTGCTTGATTCTCTCAGCTGGACCAAAGGAAGCAGCTTGCCTGGTTTCTTTTTTATTTCAAGTAATCCTCACTTTTCTTTCTATTTGCTACTCTTCCCCAGAATGCTCTTGTCAAAGCTGGAGTTGGGAAGACTGCAGGGGAACTGTGACTGTCAGTTTGGTTTATATTTAGTGCCACTGCTGTAATGGTAGCCAAATGTTTTGCTAAACTCATGGTTTTTGCTAGGTTTTGCTTTCAACTTGACTCTCCTGATGCTGCTTCAGAGCAATGGTATCTTCCTCTCTCACAGGAAAGAAAAATCAGGTGACAGAAGCACTTTGTTTGGATAGATGAGGGTAGAGTTGTGATGGGTATTTAGAGAAGGAGAAGGGTGGGAAAGAAAAGTAGAAGTAGCAAAGTTTTGCCTCTAATCACAGAGACTCCCCAGGAAAGAGTGGGCTTATGTGGACCCTCTTTCTGAGGCTTTAAACAGCTGGGCACATAGAACCAAGCAGCCAGGAGGAAAGGGACCTGGGGGTACTGACAGATAGTGGGCTAAAGATGAGGCAGCAGTGTGCCCAGGTGGCCAAGAGAGCCAATGGCATCCTGGCCTGCATCAGGAGCAGTGTGGGCAGCAGGACAAGGGAGGTTATTCTGCCCCTGTGCTCAGCACTGCTCAGGCCACACCTTGAGTGCTGTGTCCAGTTCTGGGCTCCTCAATTCAAGATAAATGTTGAGGTGCTGGAAGGTGTCCAGAGAAGGGCAACAAAGCTGGTGAGGGGCCTGGAACACAAATCCTATGAGGAGAGGCTGAGGGAGCTGGGGGTGTGCAGCCTGCAGAAGAGGAGGCTCAGGGCAGACCTCATTGCTGGCTACAACTCCCTGAAGGGAGGCTGTAGCCAGGTGGGGTTGGTCTCTTCTGCCAGGCAAGCAGCAACAGAACAAGGGGACAGAGTCTCAAGTTGTGCCAGGGGAGGTCTAGGCTGGATGTTGTTAGGAAGTTGTTGTCAGAGAGAGTGATTGGCATTGGAATGGGCTGCCCAGGGAGGTGGTGGAGGCACCATCCCTGGAGGTGTTGAAGCAAAGCCTGGATGAGGCACTTAGTGCCATGGTCTGGTTGATTGGTTAGGGCTGGGTGCTAGGTTGGACTGGAAGATCTTGGAGGTCTCTTCCAACCTGGTTGATTCTATGATTCTAACCAGAAATCATTCAGGTGGTTACCTCAGCCTAGAGCACATGGGCACCCCTCTACTTGTGGCCACTGGGTGGGCAGGAGAGGATAACCTAAAGCAGAATGTTCCATGGCAGTGGACCAGCTGATGGACCTGGGGTTGGCAGGGGAGATCAGCTGGGAAGAGGATTCATTCCTGCAAGATACAGTGGCTGCTTAGGAGCTTAGACAACACCCAAAAGACTGTGTACTGTTGTAATGGTTTGGGTGTTACCTGCCCCCATAAACGCTTAAGAAAGTCACCCAGACTAGACTCAGCTAAACTAGAAATCAGAATGAAGCTTTATATTCACAGCTTAGCACAAGATACAAGCAGATAGTTACAATATATCTACAGCTATAGACAGAAATATACAAGTTAAAAGGTCATGCAGAAACACAACAGCCCTCCCAGAAACCAGTCCCCATGAGGGGTTCCCAACCACCCTTCCACCTTCTTTCTGCCCCTCTACCTTATCCCAGACTTTGCCTCACATGCAAGGTGAGTTTGGAGAGTGGGCTGGGGGGGTTAGGAAGCAGAGGGATTAGTTACACAGACAGCATAATGGAGAGAGAAGGGAGGCAGCCAGAGCCAGAGAGCAACTCTGTTATCTATGTGTTCTTGTTTTTATACATCTCAGCAAGCCTCGAAGTGAAGTAGACATCACCACTGTTTCCTTTTTGCAGCCTGTAATCTATGTCTTCTCACCAAACTATCCCAGCTAGGCTCAAACTAGCACAATTGTCATCCAAACAAAAAAACTCAGACCCCACCAAAACCTCCTCTCTTCGGGTGTTTGCAAGGATCAGTGCATTCCCCCTCCCAGCAAAGGTAACAAAGCCCAGCGGTGCCTGCAGTGCCTGGCAGCTCCTGCCCTTGGGTCAGCAAAAGCTGGAGGCTGCTGACATCAGATGTGCCTACACAGTCAAATGAGAGTGACTCTGTCAAGGGCAGGCACACCCACACTAGCTGCCAGCAGCCAAGTAGTAAGAGGAGTGAGAGTACTTGTCACTGCTAAACCAAATTCATGCTCGAGTGGGCTGGTCCAGTTGGTGCTGAAGCCTACGCTGCTGTGTCTTCCCCACTGCTCTACATGTGCTGGCTTGGAGACATGCTCCACAGCCCACTTCACTCTGAACACATGCAGCCATTTGGCAGGAGGTGCCTGAGCTGCCTGGGCCAGGGATGGCTCCATACACGCACCCAGAAAATTCCTGCCCGGCTCCTGCCTGTTTGTAACCCTCAGATCAAAGAGCAGTGGATTTAAACATGAAGTATGCCTGGCAGCAAGGATGTGCTTCTCGGTGGATGCTACGCTGCAAAGAGAAGGGTAGCTTCTGCTGCCTTGCTCTTTGTAGAGTCTTGCTCACAGGAGCAGCAAGGCAGGCATGATCTTGTGATGTGTGAACTGTGTGCCATAAATATCCTGCCCACCTACCTACAGGCAGAGAGAGAGCTCTTCTCTGTCATATCTGCTTTGCACTAAGATATTCTACCTTGACAGGCTGCAGAGCTGGGCCCAAGCCAACTTCATGAGGTTCAACAAGACCAAGTGCAAGGTCACCTGGGTGAGGGCAATCCCAAGCACCAATATAGGCTAGGCAGGTACTGGCTTGAAAGCAGCCCTGAAGAAAAGGACTTGGGGGTGCTGGTGGATGAGAAGCTCAACATGAGCCCAGCAGTGTGCACTTGCAGATCAGAGAGCATCCAGAGCCTGGGCTGCAGCAAGAGAAGTGTGGGCAGCAGGGTGAGGGAGGGGGTTCTGCCCCTCTGCTGCACTCTGCTGAGACCCCACCTGGAGCACTGTGCCCAGTTCTGGTGCCCCTGGTACAGGAAAGATCTGGAGGTGCTGGAAGGTGTCCAGAGGAGGGCCACGAGGATGAGCAGAAGTTTGGAGCTGCTCTGCTGTGAGCACAGGCTGAGAGAGTTGGGGTTGTTCAGTATGGAGAAGAGAAGGCTCTGAGGAGACCTTATTGTGGCCTTGCAGCATCTGAAGGGGCTACAGGAAAGCTGGGGAGGGATTTGTTAGGGTGTCAGTTAGTGACAGGACTGGGGGAATGGAACCAAGGTAGAGGAGGGCAGATTTAGATTGGATATTAGGAAGAAGTTCTTCAGCATGAGGGTGGTGAGACACTGGAAGAGGTTGCCCAGGGAGGTGATGGAAGCCTCATCCCTGGAAGGTTTTAAGGCCAGGCTGGATGTGGCTCTGGGCAACCTGATCTAGTGTGAGGTGTCCCTGCCCATGGCATGGGGGTTAGAACTGGATAGTCCTTGGGGTTCCCTTCCAAGCCTGGCAGCTCTGTGTTTCAGGGAAGAGCAGGTGCTGGAAGCCAGGTTGGCCAGGACAAGGTGATCTGCTCCATCTACACGTCTGAGGACATCAATGCCACTTCTCTGCACGGGGGTTTGCAGGACTCATTGCCAGAGACTCCCCAGTTCACTCTGCTGACCAAAGGTACAAAGCATGTTCTGTTCAGGAGCATCTCCACAGTGTGTACCAACAAGTCCTTTCTCCTCCTCCCAGCAGTCCAGCTGCCTCTAGCTCAGACCATGCACAGCAGGGCACATTTCACCAGGGAAGAGGAAGATTAATTTTACCCTTAGCTGAAGCTGTCTGGAATTGCTTTAAGACCAGCAAAATGCAATTGCTTAGGTTGCAATGTGCCAGGGGATTTTTAACCCCCAGGACTGGCTAGGACATATATAGAACATTACATCTTAAGAGATAGAATCTCTGGAAACTCCAATCCCTTTCCCTTCCCAAATGCACACTTGGCTCCCAGCAATGTGCTGCACTTGGTTCAGAGGTGATGTGAAGGGAGGACTGCTACTCTGGCCATGCTTTCTGTGCTCTTCCAGGTATCACAGTATCACAGTATCACAGTATCACAGTATCACCAAGGTTGGAAGAGACCTCACAGATCATCAAGTCCAACCCTTTACCACACAGCTCAAGGCCAGACCATGGCACCAAGTGCCACATCCAATCCTGCCTTGAACAGCTCCAGGGACGGCGACTCCACCACCTCCCCGGGCAGCCCATTCCAGTGTCCAATGACTCTCTCAGTGAAGAACTTTCTCCTCACCTCCAGCCTAAATCTCCCCTGGTGCAGCCTGAGGCTATGTCCTCTCATTCTGGTGCTGGCCACCTGAGAGAAGAGAGCAACCTCCTCCTGGCCACAACCACCCCTCAGGTAGTTGTAGACAGCAATAAGGTCTCCCCTGAGCCTCCTCTTCTCCAGGCTAACCAATCCCAGCTCCCTCAGCCTCTCCTCGTAGGGCTGTGCTCAAGGCCTCTCCCCAGCCTCGTTGCCCTTCTCTGGACACGCTCAAGCATCTCAATGTCCCTCCTAAACTGGGGGGCCCAGAACTGAACACAGCACTCAAGGTGTGGTCTAACCAGTGCAGAGTACAGGGGCAGAATGACCTCCCTGCTCCTGCTGGCCACACCATTCCTGATGCAGGCCAGGATGCCACTGGCTCTCTTGGCCACCTGGGCACACTGCTGGCTCATGTTCAGGTGGGTATCAATCAGCACCCCCAGATCCCTCTCTGTCTGGCTGCTCTCCAGCCACTCTGACCCCAGCCTGTATCTCTGCATGGGGTTGCTGTGGCCAAAGTGCAAAGTCTCTCTTGGAAGCCTCTTGTCCTGCAGGGTGCCAGCCCATGAGGTAGGATGCTTCATGTCACCAGTGGGGACAGCCCTAGCTGTGTGCCAGGGGTGATGTGAGGCAGTGGGAGGATTTGCTGTTTGCCTGATGTGCTGGCTCCCCGATTGAAGTTCCTTAACCCCTTCAGGCTCAGCTGTGACTCGCTGCCAGCATCTGATCGCATTTTCAGAGCAGGATTAATTACACTTTATTGCTTCTTCTGGTATCACCTTTGAAGGCCCATTCTTTGGAGGAGAAGGAAGAAGACATGCCTCATCATTTCATGCCCACTGCTCCTAAGCAAGCAGGTTAATAGCCTGACCACTTCATATTTGAAGTCCCTCAGCCTTTTTCCCTCTCTATCGGTAAAGCACCATGGTTTTCTACTTCCATACAGCAGCTCCCTGCAGGACTTTGTCTGGATGTGAATTTCAAAGCCTTGCTGCTGCCTTTAGGGGCTGGAGGGCAGGTTCTGCCTTCAGACAGAGCATAAAGGGCAGCTGCCAACAAAGTTAACCCATTTTGGCTGCATATCACTGAGAGGGACCCTTGGGGAGAGGCAGGGCCAAGATGGGTGCTGATGTGCTGGAAGGTAGGAGAGCCCTGCAGAGGGACCTGGACAGGCTGGATGGGTGGGCAGAGGCCAATGGGATGAGATTTAGCAAGGCCAAGTGCAGGGTTCTGCACTTTGGCCACAACAACCCCAAGCAGCACTACAGGCTGGGGACAGAGTCAGGCCACATCTTGAGTACCGTGTCCAGTTCTGGGCTCCTCAATTGCAGAGAGATGTTGAGGTGCTGGAAGGTGTCCAGAGAAGGGCAACAAAGCTGGTGAGGGGCCTGGAGCACAGCCCTGTGAGGGAGCTGGGGGTGTGCAGCCTGCAGAAGAGGAGGCTCAGGGCAGACCTCATTGCTGTCTACAACTCCCTGAAGGGAGGTTGTAGCCAGGTGGGGTTGGGCTCTTCTGCCAGGCAACCAGCAACAGAACAAGGGGACACAGTCTCAAGTTGTGGCAGGGGAGGTCTAGGCTGGATGTTAGGAGGAAATTGTTGGCAGAGAGAGTGATTGGCATTGGAATGGGCTGCCCAGGGAGGTGGTGGAGTCATAATCCCTGGAGGTGTTCAAGAGAAGACTGGATGAGGCACTTGGTGCCATGGTCTGGTTGGCTGGCTAGGGCTGGGTGCTAGGTTGGCCTGGATGATCTTGGCTCTCTTCCAACCTGGTTGATTCTATGATTCTATGTGCACTCAGATAACCATCAGGCTGGTTGGGTGCAAATTGGACTGTTTGTCTGGGTGATTGCACACGGCCTTAACTCCCAGGGGAATGAGTTTGTTAATCCCAGGGTCTAGCAGGACAGACAGCATCTTGGGGGCTGCTGAGGTACACTCCTTTCCTCTCAGTAGGAAAATGAGGCTTAGACACAAGGGTGAAGCAGGAAGGCTGGATGGGAGGAAGCCAAAAGTTGAAAGGAATTGAGTGCAGAAGAAAGGGCAGACAGCCTTCCTACCTGCCAGGTCAGTCATTCTTCATCACATGCTTGTGCTTCTATCACATCACAGGCTTGAAACAAAGCCCATGCTCCCACAGGAGCAACCATTCCACCTCAGCAAGGTTGTTTGTGACAGCATCTTCATCCCAAATTCAAGGGAAAGCAGAGATGCATTAGCAGAGCTGGTTTGGGGTACTGAAAACCAAACTCTCGAGGTTCCTCTGTCCAAGCCTGATCCAACTATTAGTT
This sequence comes from Pogoniulus pusillus, assembly GCF_015220805.1. Lineage (NCBI taxonomy): Eukaryota > Metazoa > Chordata > Aves > Piciformes > Lybiidae > Pogoniulus > Pogoniulus pusillus. The sequence goes on from NC_087278.1 coordinate 22,668,465, forward strand.
CAGGAGCCTGTGGCATCTCTGTGCCCAATGCCTGACTGTAAGGAGTGCTAGCAGCTTGTATTGGTGTGCTATTAGCATGGGAAACCCTGAAGCCAAGCCTCAAGTGTTGGATGAGAGGTAGGAAATGAAAACCAGCTGGAAAAGTCAATGGATGACAGTGTCACCAATGCCACAAGCACATCTTTTCTTTCCACTCCTGTACTGATGGCTTAAACTGGAAGGTGACCACTCACTGTCACTCTGTGGCCTGTCCTAAACACATTGCATAGCCAAAATCCACACCTCTGAAAGCTGCTTAGCAGTAGAGTTGCCATGGAGGGCACAAGGGCTTCATCAGTCTGGCAAGGTTACTTCCCAGCAGACAGTTACCTCATCAGTAAGGAGACCACTGCCATGCAAATCACATGCAGGAAGAAGTCCTTTGGGCAGCTTCAGAATATTGATGTTCACAGCATTTTGAGCCAAACTCTTGCACAAGCACATGCAAAACCACACCAGTGGCCCATGCTGCTGGAGTGTAGTATTAAATGAAGTATGCCACGAGGAAGGGAGAAGCAGGGGGTCAAAGGAGACACTAACACCTCACATCACTGCTTGTACTGCACTCTGTGCACTGCAGCATGCATAATTGAAGCAGCCATGCTGCCTTGCAGCCCCCCCCACCCCCCTCCATTCACAGTGTGAGCTCAAGCTGTGTTAGACCCTGGGGAGGACCTTTTCTGAGCTTGATACCAGGCTGAGGTGTGAGGATGTGCTGCTGCCTTGGAATAATGACACTGGTGTCTGTGAAACAACAAGTGTAAAAGCAGCCTCTGTGGCAGTGCAGCAGGAAGAGCAGCCTGCCTTTTCCTGGGTGCCACTCCTTGGCTAGCCAGGCACCCCCCCACACCCCCTGCCTCAGCAGGCAGAGCTACTGGAGAGGCTGGGGCAAGGAGAGGTGAAAGCTGCTCCTCGGCCTCGCTGCCAGCATCTCAGATCTATTCCAATGCACTTGTGGCACTAATGGAAATAACCCCTAAGGTTGAGAGCCTGCTCCTGTGGAGAGTCAGGCCTTGCCTTAGACTCATACAAAGGTAGGGGTTGGAAGGGACCTTCAGAGACCATCCAGTCCAACCCCCCTGCCAAAGCAGGATCAGGCAGGGCAGGTCACACAGGAACGCACCCAGATGGGTCTTGAAAGTCTCCAGAGTAGGACAGTCCACAAGCTCTCAGGGCAGCCTGCTCCTGCTTGACAGACAAAGCTGAGCATCTTCAGACTCAGTTACAAGCAGGAGTGCTCTGGGAAAGGTCTGGAGATGACTAACTAGATTAGTCACTAGCTCTTTGCCTTCGAGGCTGGGAACGTTAAATCCCTTCAGTTCAGGAGTCTGCCAGCTATCCCCCACTCCAAGCTGCCTACACTCACATTTCTCCAAGCAGTTTGACATCCAAATGGGTTTTTATATTGTTTTGTGGACCTTGTTCTGATTGAGACCTGCCTGGACTTTTTTACATCAGAGAAAGAGATCCTAGAGGTCTTCTTGCACTGGAAACAAAGATATACCTAAACCAAGTTAAATTCTATTCATGCTGGGTGAGTTTAATTAGAATCATAGAATCAACCAGCTTGGAAGGGACCTCCTTCTTAAGCATTTGTGGGGGCAGGTAACACCCAAACCATTACAACAATACAAAGTCTTTTGGGTGTTGTCTAAGCTCCTAAGCAGCCACTGTATCTTGCAGGAATGAATCCTCTTCCCAGCTGATCTCCCCTGCCAACCCCAGGTCCATCAGCTGGTCCACTGGCATGGAACATTCTGCTTTAGGTTATCCTCTCCTGCCCACCCAGTGGCCACAAGTAGAGGGGTGCCCATGTGCTCTAGGCTGAGGTAACCACCTGAATGATTTCTGGTTAGAATCATAGAACCAACCAGCTTGGAAGAGACCTCCAAGCTCAGCCAGTCCAACCTAGCACCCAGCCCTGCCCATTCAACTAGACCATGGCACTAAGTGCCTCATCCAGGCTTTCCTTCAACACCTCCAGGGATGGTGACTCCACCACCTCCCTGGGCAGCCCATTCCAATGCCAATCACTCTCTCTGCCAACAACTTCCTCCTAACATCCAGCCTAGACCTCCCCTGCCACAACTTGAGACTGTGTCCCCTTGTTCTGTTGCTGCTTGCCTGGCAGAAGAGCCCAACCCCACCTGGCTACAGCCTCCCTTCAGGGAGTTGCAGGCAGCAATGAGGTCTGCCCTGAGCCTCCTCTTCTGCAGGCTGCACACCCCCAGCTCCCTCAGCCTCTCCTCACAGGGCTGTGTTCCAGGCCCCTCACCAGCTTTGTTGCCCTTCTCTGCACACATTCCAGTACCTCAATATCTCTCTTGACCTGAGGAGCCCAGAACTGGCCACAGTACATTACTCAGACTAAGTAAACCAGCAAAAATGCAGCTTAACCGAGTCCAAGAACAGCCCCATTAAGGATTTGCAAATAAGTAAATTGTCTTATATGTCAGGGGAACTTTTCTCCAAGTAGGCCAGACCTCCTACTGAAGCCATTACCAGGAATGTCAACACCCTGCCTTTGCTATGCACAAACTGGGTTAAGTCTCTCCATCTCACCTAGCATAATAAGGCTTAGCATGTAAGGAGCATTTTGCAGTTTCAATGCAATAAACACAGAGATGCCGTGGTAATGAGAGCTGCCAAGGCACTAGCATTAACTAATTGAGCCTTGCAAACTCCCTGAGGTAGCTAGATATGACCATTCCCATTTTATAGACCAGGAAGATAGATACAAACTGATTTCCTCAAAGGCACAGAGCAATTCAGTGGAAGAGCTGGAACCACAACTCCATCCTGCTAATATCTGGGCAGTCAGGACTCTGTGAGGCTCTGCCTTGTTTCTAGACCTGTGCATCAGTGTGACCTAGCATCCCACTCTCAGCAGGACTGAGAAATAAATTACTTTTGATTTATTTCTGTTGACTGCCATGGAAAGCAGCCCTGTGGAGAGGGACCTGGGGGTGCTGGTGGCTAACAAGTTCCCCATGGCACAGCAATGTGCCCTGGTGGCCAAGAAAGCCAATGGGATCCTGGGGTGTATTAGGGGGAGTGTGTCCAGCAGATCAAGGGAGGTTCTACTCCCCCTCTACTCTGCCCTGCTGAGACCTCTTCTTGACTATTGCCTTCAGTTTTGGGCTCCCCAGTTGAAGAGGGACAGGGATCTGCTGGAGAGGGTCCAGTGGAGGGCTGTGAGGATGATGAGGGGACAGGAGGGCATGGCTGATGAGGAGAGGCTGAGGGCCCTGGGGCTGTTTAGTCTGGAGAAGAGAAGGCTGAGAGGGGATTTGATAAATGTTTATAAGTATCTGAGGGCTGCCAGGAGTGGGGGGACAGGCTCTGCTCACTGCTGCCTGGGATAGGACAAGGAGCAATGGGTGTAAGTTGCAGCAAAAGAGCTTCCACCTCAACATGAGGAGAAACTTCTTTACTGTAAGGATCACAGAGCACTGGCACAGGCTGCCCAGAGAGGTTGTGGAGTCTCCTCCTCTGGAGCCTTTCAAGGCCTGTCTGGATGTGTTCCTCTGTGATCTGTGTTAGATAGGATTGTCCTGCTCTGGCAGGGGAGTTGGACTCGATGATCTCCTTGGGTCCCTTCCAACCCCTAACATCCTCTGAGCCTGTGAAAGAATGGGTTTAAATTCTCTCCCTAGCCAAATACAGAAGCAGCAAGCAGAGGTTGAAAATGGATGCTGGTGAAGTTGCAACAGGTTAACATTTGAGAGTTGCACTCACAGCAGAAAGAGCATAGCAGGAAAAGGAACTAACATATGGGTGTCAAATGAAGTGTTGGAAAGAATCAGTTAGCTTAAGCTATCCCATGTCTTGCCTTTCCAACCCCCACTTCTCTTGTGTGGACTTAGTGGTTTACATCAATGCTGAATCCAGAAAGCCAGCAGTGTGCACTTGCAGCCTGGAAGGCAAACCAGATCCCGGACTGCATTAGGAGAAGTGTGGCCAGCAGGGCCAGGGAGGTGATTCTGTCCCTCTACTCCACTCTGATGAGACCTCACCTGGTATACTGCACCCAGTTCTGGAGCCCCTATTACAAGAGGGATGTGGAGACACTGGAGCATGTCCAGAGAAGGGCCATGAGGATGCTCAGAGGGCTGAAGCAGCTCTGCTGTGAGCACAGACTGAAAGAGTTGGGGCTGTGCAGGCTGGAGAAGAGGAGGCTCCCAGGTGACCTTCTTGTGGCCTTCCAGGATCTGAAGTGGCCTACAAAAAAGCTGGGGAGGGACTTTTTAGGCTGTCAGGGAGTAACATGACTAGGGGGAATGGAGCAAAGCTGGAGGTGAGGAGATTCAGAGTGGAGGTGAGGAGGGAGTTGTTGAGCAGGAGAGTGGTGAGAGGCTGGAATGGGTTGCTCAGGGAGGTGGTTGAAGCCCCATCCTTGGGGGTGTTTAAGGCCAGGCTGATCTAGGGTAGGGTGTACCTGGTGTCCCTGCCCACGGCAGGGGGGTTGGAACAAGATGATCCTTGTGGTCCCTTCCAACTCTGACCGGTTCTATGACTCTATGATTCTAAACCAGTGTGGGGAGCACTGCTGTGGTAGTTCTGAATGGGCAGCTTCTTGCTCTGTGCACATAGGTACCAAGCAAAGCCTCTTGTAGCCACATGAGATCAGTGGCTTAGGAAAGAAGTTTTTCCCTCATGTGGTGTGCTGAAGGCTGGCTACCACAAAGGAAATTTCATCCTCACTGCCAGAGCTGCTTTGACACCTCTTATCTCCATGCAAGAAGGTGTTCAACTGAGAACCAAATCCTTATGGATTGTAAGCAGAACAATCTTTTCATTCCCAGAAGGTTTTTCTCTCCTGGAGTGACTTGTGAGGAGCTCCTCTATGCATGGAGCACCACCCTGCTGTGAAGTGTCCTCTGCGTTCCATCCGGGGCTGTTCTCTTTCCCTGCGAGTGCCTTTTCTCCACTCCACGCTGCACCTGAGCCAGGCAAACTCAGGCTGCGGCAGTGCATCCCAATGAGCTTCTCCCTGCGGCGTTGGGAGGCAGTCGCTAGGAAGCAGGGCACACACATCAGCACCACTGCTAACTGCTGGTCTGGAAACGATTACACTATCTCTTTGTTTATGCCACAGCACTGCTGCAACAGCTGCAGATGGCAGGAGCCGTCTAGAGAGGCACGAAATAGCTCCAAGTGCAGGGTGCTGCACTTTGGCCACAGCAACCCCATGCAGAGATACAGGCTGGGGTCGGAGTGGCTGGAGAGCAGCCAGACAGAGAGGGATCTGGGGGTGCTGATTGATACCCACCTGAACATGAGCCAGCAGTGTGCCCAGGTGGCCAAGAGAGCCAGTGGCATCCTGGCCTGCATCAGGAATGGTGTGGCCAGCAGGAGCAGGGAGGTCATTCTGCCCCTGTACTCTGCACTGGTTAGACCACACCTTGAGTGCTGTGTTCAGTTCTGGGCCCCCCAGTTTAGGAGGGACATTGAGATGCTTGAGCGTGTCCAGAGAAGGGCGACGAGGCTGGGGAGAGGCCTTGAGCACAGCCCTACGAGGAGAGGCTGAGGGAGCTGGGATTGGTTAGCCTGGAGAAGAGGAGGCTCAGGGGTGACCTTATTGCTGTCTGCAACTACCTGAGGGGTGGTTGTGGCCAGGAGGAGGTTGCTCTCTTCTCTCAGGTGGCCAGCACCAGAACAAGAGGACACAGCCTCAAGCTGTGCCAGGGGAAATTTAGGCTGGAGGTGAGGAGAAAGTTCTTCACTGAGAGAGTCATTGGACACTGGAATGGGCTGCCCGGGGAGGTGGTGGAGTCGCCGTCCCTGGAGCTGTTCAAGGCAGGATTGGACGTGGCACTTGGTGCCATGGTCTGGCCTTGAGCTCTGTGGTAAAGGGTTGGACTTGATGATCTGTGAGGTCTCTTCCAACCTTGGTGATACTGTGATACTGTGATACTGTGAAAGCCTTTGGGTTTGCTCCGCTTCCCACCGAAGTTTCCAGGGCAGATCTCTACCTCCTCATCTTATTCTGCAGCCATCCAAGCCGGGCCACGGCTGATTCCTCTCCCTGCCAGGGATGGATGGAGCAGTGCTTGGCAGCAGCCGTCAGCGTGGCTGATCACAGACAAACACGTAGGTGGCAGTGGGCTCCCCCCTCGGTGCTGCTCCGGGGAAGATTTGGCAAGATCCAGGTTCGCTGCCTTGAAATCCACTGCCACGACTTAGCGCTCGCCTGCTGATTGCTCTCGAGGGGACAAAATGTCAAGTTACAACCTGTGGTTTTTCAGCCCCGATGGATTAAGAGCAGAAAATCTATCGAGACCTAAGGCTTAGAGCTGCTGGTCTGATAGGTTGTTCAGTAAGGCTCACAAGAGAGGAGCTATGATGGAGGATGCTTTACCACATCAGTGCTAGCCAGATTCCCAGTAGGTGGATGCTTTTTGATTAGCAAGAGAGCTGATGCAAGCTAAAAGTGGCACGGTGCTGCTGATTTTCTGCCTAAACCGGTGCTGATGTGTGTGACTGCTGTGAGGCTTCATGGAAAGAGCAGCTACACTTCAGTAACACGAAATGACTCCTACTTTCCAGCGCAGAGAGGGTTGTGAAGTGAATATCTGGGACGTTGCAAAGAGCATTGATCAGTTTCTCAGAGGCTGGGGCAGGTGCACAGGAGTGACTGCGCTCACATCTACAAACTGAATGTGTACATGCAGGACACAAAACAAACACTGCATGGTGCCTCTGCAGCTGTCTCCAGTGCACCAGCCCCAACGCTAGCCAGAAACACCTGTGCCCTCATTTTCACCATATGTGCCTCAGTTTCCTTGGCTTGGGGTCTGAGTCATAGAATCAACCAGGTTGGAAGAGACCTCCAAGAGCATCCAGGCCAACCTAGCACCCAGCCCTAGCCAGTCAACCAGACCATGGCACTAAGTGCCTCAGCCAGGCTTTGCTTCAACACCTCCAGGGACAGTGACTCCACCACCTCCCTGGGCAGCCCATTCCAATGCCAATCACTGTCTCTGCCAACAACTTCCTCCTCACATCCAGCCTAGACCTCCCCTGCCACAACTTCACACCGTGTCCCCTTGTTCTATTGCTGCTTGCCTGGCAGAAGAGACCAACCCCAGATGGCTACAACCTCCCTTCAGGTAGCTGCAGACGGCAATGAGGTCTGCCCTGAGCCTCCTCTTCTGCAGGCTGCACACCCCCAGCTCCCTCAGCCTCTCCTCATAGGATTTGTGCTCCAGGCCCCTCACCAGCTTCCTTGCCCTTCTCTGGACACCTTCCAGCACCTCAACATCTCTCTTGAATTGAGGAGCCCAGAATTGGACACAGCACTCAAGGTGTGGCCTGAGCAGTGTTGAGCAGAGGGGCAGAATAACCTCCCTTGTCCTGCTGGCCACACTGCTCCTGAGCCAAGCCAGGATGCCATTGGCTCTCTTGGCCACCTGGGCACACTGCTGCCTCATTTTCAGCAACTATCTACCAGTACCCCCAGGTCCCTTTCTTCCTGGCTGCTCTCCAGCCACTCTGTCCCCAGACTGTAGTGCTGCTTAGGGTTGTTGTGGCCAAAGTGAAATAAAGGCAGATCAAAGGATTGAAGCTAAAGTCTCTGATGCTAACCATTCTCTCTGACTGGGAAGGATTTTCCACCATGCTGTGCAAAACACAAACTCTTTTCACTCAGGAAGCCTTGGAGATGGAACAAGGAAGTTAAAGATGGATCAAAATACAGGATCCTAGAAGGTAAAAGTGGCTTTATGTGACTGCACTCACATCTACAAACTGAATGTGTACATCCAGGACACAAAACAAATGCTGCAAGCCAGGTGGGGGTTGGGCTCTTCTCCCAGGGAGCCAGCAACAGAAGAAGGGGACACAGTGTCAAGTTGTGCCGGGGAGGTCTAGGCTGGATGTTAGGTGGAAGTTCTTCCCAGAGAGAGTGATTGGCATTGGAATGGGCTGCCCAGGGAGGTGGTGAAGTCACCATCCCTGGAGGTGTTGAAGCACAGCCTGGATGAGGCACTTAGTGCCATGGTCTAGCTGACTGGCTAGGGCTGGGTGCTAGGTTGGACTGGATGCTCTTGGAGGTCTCTTCCAACCTGGTTGGTTCTGTGATTCTGCAACTGCAGCCCCCATGGCGTGACAGCTTGGACCTGTGTGTGAGAAGCTGGAGGATACATTCTGGCCAAGATAATGGGTTCTTCAGCAGATGAGCCTCAAACTCATGTTGCTGGTGATGCAGGCTGCAGGACTGAAGGAAAAAGCTCCTGGTTAGCCAAAGCTGAAGGGAAATCTTTGTGTCCCAGATAAATCTGCAGCCCTCTTTATATGGGCTGAATTTTAAAGGTAGCTGTATCAGTACCACTGCAGCCATCTTCAGTGACAGCCCTTGTGCAAGCTGGCTCACTGCAGCACAGTGCAAACCAGCGAGGATGACAGCTTTTCCCTTGTGCTGCTCATGTTTCACGTTTCCAACTGCTGTCTCACATGTTCTCCAGCACTCTGCAGGCAGACCCTGTTCTCTCTCATCCCTCCACTCGGCAGCTACTGTCTGTGCCCACCCATCTCTTCCTTGTTCGTTCTCTGCCTTAATATCTGGCTCTCTTTTTTACTGACTCCCTTATCTTTCCTCTTGGTAACTTTTATTTTCATGTTGTTAGGTCACTCAGACCTCACATCTTGTATCTCCCTCTTCTCACCTCTCATCCAGCCAGGCAGCATCCCACTCACCAGACCAGCCTTCTGCTTGACCTTGCCTTCACTATGCATTTTCTGGCCTGTTCTCTATTCATAGAATCATAGAATCAACCAGGTTGGAAGCAACCTCCAAGATCATCCAGGCCAACCTAGCACCCAGCCCTATCCAGTCAACCAGACCATGGCACTAAGTGCCTCAGCCAGGCTTTTCTTGAGCACCTCCAGGGACAGTGCCTCCACCAGCTCCCCGGGCAGCCCATTCCAATCAGCTTCTACCTCCCTGGCTTTACCACCTCTGCTTGCTCTTTCCATTTCTTCCTCACTGCATTCCTGCTCCTTCTGCTCTGCCAGACTTTTCTGTACTACAGACTTCCCATATTCCCTCCTACTTAGGAAGCAGATGTACAGACACCTCCAGTTTCCACCTCTCAGAGTATTTATCAGTTTCTCTCACCCTCTGCTTCCCTTGTGTCTCTCTCATCCTACACAGCCTCTTGACTATAGCCATGACCTCTGTTTCAAGTCTGTTTTCCTCACCTTTAGCACTTTCTAGTCAGACAGAACTTTTCCTGTTGTCCCAGTCCTGCTGCCTTTCATGCACCTTATTTCAGCCCCTATGTGCCACTGTTATCCCTGCTTCATCACAGCCAGGGGCTCAAATAAGTAGTTGCCAAAACACGACGTGGCTTTCTTCTGTTAGCTCTCCTGGTTTAGTTACGGGAAGCAAAGTTTCTCATCTGCTTTCACACCCCTTCTGTGATCCTTCCAGCTGTCTCCAGTGCACCAGCCCCACCACTAGCCAGAAACACCTGTGCCCTCATTTTCACCATATGTGCCTCAGTTTCCTTGACTTGGTGTCTGAATCATAAAGGCAGATCAAAGGATTGAAGCTAAAGTCTCTGATGCTAACCATTCTCTCTGACTGGGAAGGATTTTCCACCATGCTGTGCAAAACACAAACTCTTTTCACTCAGGAAGCCTTGGAGATGGAACAAGGAAGTTAAAGATGGATCAAAATACAGAATCCTAGAAGGTAAAAGTGGCTTTGGGTGACTGCACTCACATCTACAAACTGAATGTGTATATCCAGGACACAAAACAAATGCTGCAAGCCAGGTGGGGGTTGGGCTCTTCTCCCAGACAACCAGCAGCAGAACAAGGGGAACACAGTCTCAAGTTGTGCCAGGGGAAGTATAGGCTGGGTGTTAGGAGGATGACACTAAGCTGGGGGCAGATGTGGCTGGGTTGGAGGGCAGAAGGGCTCTGCAGCGCGACCTTGACCACCTGCACAGATGGGCAGAGTCCAATGGGATGGGGTTCAATAGCTCCAAGTGCAGGGTGCTGCACTTTGGCCACAACAACCCCATGCAGAGATACAGGCTGGGGTCGGAGTGGCTGGAGAGCAGCCAGACAGAGAGGGATCTGGGGGTGCTGATTGATACCCACCTGAACATGAGCCAGCAGTGTGCCCAGGTGGCCAAGAGAGCCAGTGGCATCCTGGCCTGCATCAGCAATGGTGTGGCCAGCAGGAGCAGGGAGGTCATTCTGCCCCTGTACTCTGCACTGGTTAGACCACATCTTGAGTGCTGTGTTCAGTTCTGGGCCCCCCAGTTTAGGAGGGACATTGAGATGCTTGAGTGTGTCCAGAGAAGGGCGACGAGGCTGGGGAGAGGCCTTGAGCACAGCCCTACGAGGAGAGGCTGAGGGAGCTGGGATTGGTTAGCCTGGAGAAGAGGAGGCTCAGGGGAGACCTTATTGCTGTCTGCAACTACCTGAAGGGAGGTTGTGGCCAGGAGGAGGTTGCTTTCTTCTCCCAGGTGGCCAGCACCAGAACGAGAGGACACAGCCTCAGGCTGTGCCAGGGGAGATTTAGGCTGGAGGTGAGGAGAAAGTTCTTCACTGAGAGAGTCACTGGACACTGGAATGGGCTGCCCGGGGAGGTGGTGGAGTCGCCGTCCCTGGAGCTGTTCAAGGCAAGATTGGACGTGGCACTTGGTGCCATGGTCTGGCCTTGAGCTCTGTGGTAAAGGGTTGGACTTGATGATCTGTGAGGTCTCTTCCAACCCTGATAATACTGTGATACTGTGTGATACTGTGAGGAAGTTCTTCCCATAGAGAGTGAAGTTCCTCCCAGAGAGAGTGATTTGCCATTGGAATCGGGGAGCCAATTTGCCATTGGCTGCCCAGGGAGGTGGTGGAGTCACTGATGGTAAAGTCTCTGATGCTAACCATCCTCTCTGACTGGGAAGGCTTTTTCACCATGCCATGCAAACCACAAACTCTTTTCACTCAGGAAGCCTTGAAGATGGAACAAGGAAGTTAAAGAATCCTAGAAGGTAAAAGTGGTTTGGGGTGAAAGCAGGAGGATAAATCATGACTGCCTTCTACTTCATAACTCAAAGAGCAGAAAGAAGCAAGGGCAGGGAGATTTGTTGGTGCTAAACTATTGAGGGGATCAACACAAGGGAGCAATAAAATTCAGATGTGCTGGGAAAGGGAGCTAAATCTATTCACACATAGAAATGCAATAATTCTGTTTTGAAGAAGTGTTCCATTTAATGTCTTCTTAAGCCCCTTTCTCTGAATCAGGAAAATTTGAACCTCCAAAAGCCCTGTACTTCTGAGAGTGTGCCACTAGTGTGAACAGTCTGAGGTTTGGCTGGTCAGTCTGTAGGTGCTTTTGAGACTTCACGAGGGGAAACTGCAGCTCCTCCTGTATCTAGTTCAGAGCAACCTAATCAGTGGGGGTTATCTTAAAGCCATGCAGTGGACATCCAAAGAAGTTAAGAGTTTATAAAAGGAGATCCTTATTAATGAGTCAAACAGGGTAAGAAGGAGGAGGCAGGGAACTACAGGCCAGTCAGTCTCACCTCTGTGCCTCTGTCTTACCACTTCTGTGGTAAGATCATGGAGCAGATCCTCCTGGAGGCACTACTGAGACAGGAGAACGGTGAAGAGGTGATTTGGTACCATCAGCTTGGCAGATCCTGCCTGGCAGACCTGGTGGCCTTCTGTGAACAGGTCACAACATTAATAGATGAGAGGTGAGCAATTGATGGCATTTACCTGGACCTGAGCAAGGCTTTTGACACTGTCCCACACCACATCCTGGTCTCCAAGCTGGTGACACATGGGTTTGATAGGTGGACCACAAGATGGATAAAGAACTGGCTTGGTGGCTGCACATAAAGAGTGGCTGTCGATGGCCTCACATCCGAGTGCAGGCCAGTGACAAGTGGAGTCCCTTAGGGGTCAGTCCTGGGACCAGAATTGTTCAACATCTTTGTCAGTGCCATGGAGAGAGGCATTGAGTGCAGCCTCAGCAAGTCTGCTGATGACACCAAGCTGTGTGGTGCAGCAGACAGGCTGCAGGGCAGGGATCCATCCAGAGGGACCTGGACAGGCTGCAGAGGTGGGCACAAGCCAGCCTCAGGAGATTCAACCACACCAAGTGCAAGGTCCTGCATCTGCATCGAGGCAATGCCAAGCAGAAATACTGTCTGGAGAGCAGCCCTGAAGAGAGAGACTTGAGGGTCCTGCTGGATGAGAAGCTCAACATGAGCCAGCAGTGTGCATTTGCAGCCCAGAAAGCCAAATAGAGCTTTGGCTGCATCAGGAGAAGTGTGGCCAGCAGGCTGAGGGAGGTGATTCTCCCCCTCTACTCTGCTCTGATGAGACCCCACCTGGAGTACTGCAGCCAGCTCTGGAGCACCTATTACAAGAGGGATGTGGAGATGCTGGAGCATGTCCAGAGAAGGGCCATGAGGGTGCTCAGAGGGCTGCAGCAGCTCTGCTGTGAGCACAGACTGAAAGTGTTGGGGCTGTGCAGTCTGCAGAAGAGGAGGCTCCCAGGTGACCTTCTTGTGGCCTTCCAAGATCTTAAGGGGGCCTACAAAAAAGCTGGGGAGGGACCTTTTTAGCTCTCAAGGAGTGACAGGACTGGGGGGAATGGAGCAAAGCTGGAGGTGGGGAGAGTCAGAGTGGATGTGAGGAGGAAGTTGTTGAGCATGAGAGTGGTGAGAGGCTGGAATGGGTTGCCCAGGGAGGTGGTTGAGGCCCCATGGCTGGAGGTGTTTAAGGCCAGGCTGGCTGAGGCTGTGGCCAGGCTGATGTAGGGTAGGGTGTCCCTGGGCATGGCAGGTGATCTTTGTGGTCTCTTCCAACCCTGACTCATTCTATGATTCTAACACCACTTCAGTCGGGGGGGAACTGACCCTGCCAATAATCCAGTCTTTTTCAGAGGTGGGCTGCATGAGACCTCCCTGTCATTAACCTGATGTTACATTTAAGATTTGCCAAATCAGGCTCATATTGCAGGTCTTTCTAGAGAAAATGGAGAGCATTCCTCCCTCCTTTTTGTTTCCAAGTGAAACTATTTGTCATATAGGCATGAGGACACTGAGTCCCTGCATCTCCTAGACCTTTCTATTTGTTTTTGACACTTTGCATTTGGCAGTTTGGTTGCTTTTTATTTTCCTCGAGGAAACGAACTCAGAAGTCCAGAGGGGACCTTGAACAACAAAGTTGTGAAGCTTGTGTAATAATCTAGCAAAGTGAAGTAGCTTTAAGTGGTCCTGGGCAGCTCCCCAGCATCCTTGCATCAAAAGAAGAATGCAAGAGAAAAGACAGCCCAACAGAAATAATGGGGACGATAGAGGGAGCCAAATTAATTCAAAACCCGGGACCATCCTTCTTCTGACAAAGAGAGAGATTAGGAGTCCTCATTAGAGTTCACACAAGCCTTAGAGGGATAGAGAATGGGAATGCTACAAAGCTATTTGACCCAGTGTCCAAAACAAGCCAAGATGCAGCAGTAAGATAAGCCGTGGCTGGACATCACAGGAATTCGGGGAGGAATGTTGGGATAAAGCAAGAAAGCAAAGCAGTGCAAAACTCTTCTGACATGGATAGAGGACAAGAAAAAATGTCCCATAGAAGAATCAGGCATTGATTAATACTGCAGAGTTCTGTAACTGATCCAAAGGAAACTGCCTGAGGATTTGTCACCCCAAGATTTGCCACACAGAGCTGTTGGTATTTCATAGTGATGCTGTGTGTGTTGGCAGAGTGCTCTAAGTTAGTCTGCACTCTCCTCTTTGCCAGTTACTGGTTTGCAACCATAGCTGCTTTCATCCAGTGCAGCTGATGTCAGAGATCAGATATTGCCTTGCTCAAAATCCAGTCTTGGAGTCACTGTGCTTTGAAACAGAGTCAAGGTTTCGGTATAACATTGGTCTCCTGCAAACAATAAATTAACTAAGCAATAAAAAAAGGAGGTTGGGGAAAATAGGCAGAAAGACTGCACTTAGATAAGTGATGAAGTGATTAAACAGTGCACACATCTTGCCAAAAGCCTTGGTGGGGAAGGGCTGAAAAACCTCAAGTTTACAGCAAAAAGGAGAGTGAGGTTTGCATCTGTAGGAGGCCTGATGCTAAGATGTAACCTTAACTTCTTTATAAGTCCAAGTCTCAAGTGAGCCTCACGGCCCCAAAGACCCCAGCAGTGGCCTTAGCAGAGCCACAAAGCAGCTCTCCTAATCCAGTCTTCTCACTTCAGCAGTTGTCACTCTCTGATACTTCAAAGAAGGGTGTGGGAAACTCTGTAGTGGACAGTTACAGAATAACCTGCCCACAAGGAGGTTTCTTCCTGTCTCTCACCATCAGTTAGTGGTTATATTGTACACTGAAGCCTGATGGTTTATATTCCTTTTAAAATTGATTTGGTTGCTGTCTAATATGACCACGAGTCATAGAATCAAGCAGGTTGGAAAAGACCTCCAAGAGCATCCAGGCCAACCTATGAACCAGCCCTGTCCAATCAACCAGACCATGGCACTAAGTGCCTCAGCCAGGCTTTGCTTGAGCACCTCCAGGGATGGTGCCTCCACCACCTCCCTGGGCAGCCCATTCCAATGCCAATCACTCTCTCTGACAACAACTTCCTCCTAACAGCCAGCCTAGACCTCCCCTGCCACAACTTCACACTGTGTCCCCTTGTTCTGTTGCTGCTTGCCTGGCAGAAGAGCCCAACCCCACCTGGCTACAGCCTCCCTTCAGGGAGTTGTAGACAGCAATGAGGTCTGCCCTGAGCCTCCTCTGCTGCAGGCTGCACACCCCCAGCTCCCTCAGCCTCTCCTCACAGGGCTGTGCTCCAGGCCCCTCATGAGCTTTGTCACCCTCATGTTCTCAGTATCCATACAAAAGTCTAATCCTTCCCTGAATCCTGCTAAGCTCCTGGCTTCAATGAAGCCTGATGGTAACGAGTGCCACCTGTTAATTACAAATGGCACAAATACTTCCTTGCACCATTTCAAATTTGCTTCCTTCCAATTTCTCTGGCTATGCCTTGATCTTGTGATATGAAAAAGGCCAAAGAAAATGCAGCTTGTTCACTCTTGCAGAGCCAAAAATGCTGTCTCTTGATTTGTTTCTTCTCTAAGCCAGCTGCTCCAAAGTTTTCCTGAGTCAGGCTGCTAGGCAGTGGCCTAGAGCACAGCACAGAGCTTATGCCTTCACCTTATTCTTTGCTGCTGAGTTCATTTTGAAGGGAAACAAGGAGATAAAATTCTGAAGGTCCCAAAAGTATATGCTTGAGGTTAGAGAGCCTGAAATCAGACTGCTCTATGTCAGCTGGTGTTAGCTCAGAAGCAATATGATGATGCTGACCATTGCCACTGCCACTGATGCTTCCAAGTCAGAGTCAGAGCAGGACATCTGCAATGTGGTTTCTCTTTAGCCCGCTCCTGTACCCTGATATTAGGTGCTAGGTTTTTAACCTTTTCTTGTCCTGTGTGGGTGCACTGTCAAACACAGGGATGTGCTTACTTCCAGACTCCACCAGAATACAAAACAAACATTTTTTAAATCACTTTCCACTTCAACCTTCTTTCCAGGCCTTGGGACTCTCCCAGGTCTTACTCTTGACCTCTGTGTTAAATCCTTTCTCCTCTTTCTTTTTTTCCACAGCTTTTCAGCAAGGTTACAAAGAGTCTTCTTAGTAGAATCCATTTGCTACCTAACCTCAGGTTCAAGGTTTTCAGCAGGCTCCTTGCTTGTTTGTTTCTCCTCAGACTGTTTCCATGTAGGGTTAAATCTTCTCTGAAACCTTTCTGTAGCTGCTCTCTTTAGTTAATTAGAAGGGTTAGGTGACAGATTGGACTCGATGATCCTAGAGGTCTTTTCCAGCCTGGTGAATTCTGTGATTCATGGAGCCTCTGAGAGGAGAGGTCCCATTTCCCCACTGCACTCTAACAAGCAAGACCTCCCTGCCACAGATCAGGAGGGAAAGTAACACAAAAAGCCCTGGGTTGAGATAAAGAGGGTTTGATTAAAACAACACACACTTACTTCAGCTATTGCACAGAAAAGCACAGCAAAAGCAGAAGCAGCTGCAGAACCTGGCAATAAAATAGTTCCCCCTACCCAAGCCTGCAGCCAGCCCAGTGGAAATGCCCAACAGAACTTGAACCCAGAAGCAGCAACAGGAAGCCTCTCATGTGACCATCTGATTCTGAAGCTGCATGATCCTTTGCTCCTGCCAGCACTGTCATTTTAAACCTGGCATGATGTCTGCATGGTGTTGAATACTCACCAGCAGATTCAACAGGACCTATGGCATTCTACATCCCTTCTTCTGTACCATCTGTGTCATGCCCAGCAGCAATTAACATCGTACAACACACATCATACATCAGTCCCTGTCCACTCTCACTCAAAATGAGAGCACCTGGTGGGACACAATGGACGTTTTACACAATCACAGAACTGTCAGGGTTCAAAGAGGACCTCAAAGATCCTCTAGTTCCAGCATGTTCCAGTGTCTCACTATCCTCATGGTGAAGAATGTCTTCCTAACAGCTAATCTAAATCTGCCCTCCTCTAGGTTGGATCCATTCCCCTCAGTCCTATCACTACCTGACATCTTAAAAAGTCCCTCTCCAGCTTTCTTGCAGCCCCCCTCAGATACTGGAAGGCCACAATAAGGTCCCCCTGGAGCCTTATCATCTTAAAAAGTCCCTCTTCAGCTTTCTTGTAGCTCCCCTCAGATACTGGAAGGCCACAATAAGGTCCCCCTGGAGCCTTCTCATCTTAAAAAGTCCCTCTTCAGCTTTCTTGTAGCTCCCCTCAGATACTGGAAGGCCACAATAAGGTCTCCCTGGAGCCTTCTCCTCTCCAGACTGAACAGACCCAACTCTCTCAACTTATCTTCAGCAGCAGTGGAGCTCCATCCTTGTGGCTTTTCCATGGACACATAGATGCTCTAAACACTCTGGTCCAGTCCAGTCTGCATCAGTTCATGATCAGTTCAAATGGTGGGGCAGTGGATTCCAGCAACTCCTTCCACCCTGTCGTGGAGGCAGGGAATTAATCTGGCTGAGTCATGAATGATAAGAATAGAATTATTATATTTTCCTGAAAATACACATTTTTGTAGAAAAATTTCTCACAAACCACATATAGAATTAGTTTAGGCTTATTTACAGGTTCTAATACAGTCAGGAATCCTTCAAAAGATGTTATGGGCACATGTAGAGATTTAGGAAGTCAGAAAAATGGAAAAGGCTAAGCTACAAACACAGCTTTACTCCATTATCAATCAGGCTGAGAAGAGAATTAAGGCTTTGGGAGTCCCTTCAGGAGATCAGAAGCAGTATCAGCTTCTCTGCTCTTTCTGGGTGGTTTTCCACTGGAAACTGGGGCAGCATTCTTCTGGGGACAATTTTGTTGCAATTCAGATTTGCAGAGCTAGGACTGCAGCAGGTTTTCCACCCCACTTTCTCCTATGCTCCTTGTGGTCACATAAGTAAAACCAGAGGGAACACCATGGTACCTACCTCCCAGATCACAGAATCATAGAACCATTCAGGTTGGAAGAGACTTCCAAGATCATCCAGTCAACTAGACCATGGCACTAAATGCCCCATCCAGACTTTTCTCAAACACCTCCAAGGACAGCGACTCCACCACCTCCATGGGCAGCTCATCCCAATGCCAATCACTCTCTCTGGCATGAACTTCCTAATATCCAGCCTAGACCTCCCCTGGCACAACTTCACACTGCATTCCCTCATTCTGTTGCTGGTTGTCTGGGAGAAGAGACCAACCCCACCTGGATACAGCCCCTTCAGGGAGTTGTAGACAGCAATGAGGTCTGCCCTGAGCCTCCTCTGCTGCAGGCTGCACACCCCCAGCTCCCTCAGCCTCTCCTCACAGGGCTGTGCTCCAGGCACCTCACCAGCTTCATCACCCTGCCCTGGACATGTTCCAGTACCTCAACATCTCTCTTGAATTGAGCAGCCCAGAACTAGACACAGTATTCAAGGAGTACTCAAGATGCTCCCTCTTGGACAAGGAAATGCCTGCTCCTAATAGCTGAAAGATGGGACCATATATGTAGGTAATAGGAACTGCTCTTTTTGAGTCAGTGGACCTCCTGGGACAATTTCTCCATGGCCAAAACAGAGGCAGAGGAAGAAAGCAACCAGAAACAGGAATCCTCTGCAGTTACAATCCAAACTACAAGCCCCAGGATACCTTGCTTCAGCCAGCACTTTCATTTTAAATTTGGCATGATGTCTGCATGGTATTAGCAGATTGAGCTGAACCCCTGACACACACACACCCCCTTCCATCTCAGACATTTCATTGTTGCCTTGCATCCACGCTGGCCACCACCAGTCCATGGGATTAGTCCAGTCTGTTCTGGACTAATCACCCTCAGCCTGAGCTCTGCGTGTCTCCTCTGCTGAGTCCACAGATCACAAGCAGCAGTCCTGTCACTCTCAGCCAGCTGGAGATGGCACTGGAAAGGGCAAGGGAATGTAAGGTGTGGAGAAGCTAAAAATGAGAAGGTTAACCAAACAGAGGAAAGGAAAGTCTAGGAAAAGTGGGACTAGTATAAAAATGGCTACAGACAGGTGAAGGCAGGAAGGAGTGGAAGAAAGAAAGTCCTTGACTGCGGTTAAACACTGGCTCGGCAGTGGTTTTGGTGGAGGCAAGACCCTAAGCTGGTGCAGTTGTGCACTCTGGTAGCTTTGCAACAGTTCTGAAGATGGAATAGGGAGGCAAACGGAGAGGTTGCGAAGCAGTGAGAGCACACAGAGTTAACAGCAGCCTGGTGCCTCACTGAAGCCCTGTCTCGTTAGAGCAGTCCCACAAGCAGCTAACTCCTGCCCCAATGTTTTTCCGTATTAGATTTCAAAATAGCGCCGCGTTGTCCTTTTCGGAGGGGAGCCGCCGCAGCACGTGGAGAACGAGAAGCGCCACTTGGGCTTCCTCACTCGAACACAGAAGGTGGGAACAGAAATGCTGGAGGGTGCCCCTTCGCTGCGTCCGGGAAGCAGACCTGGCCTCTCCTCGCCACGGCAAGCGGCTGCAACCAGCCCTGACGACCAGCTGGAGAGCACGGTCTGGGGAAGGCAGTCCTGGCACTGTTGTGCGCAGCTCGACGGTCAGCCCCAGTGCCGTGGAGAGCAGCGCAGGAGCCGCCCGAGCTGAGGGAAGAGGCTGAGGGCTGATGCCAGTGAGGCCCGAGGCTCGGGGCAGGCCGCTCGGAGGGAACGATCTCCAAGACCTCTCCGAGGGGCTCGGCTTAAACGCTTCATCCCGTCGGCGAGCTCCGGCGACGGGGAGGGCTGGCAGCGTCCAGACGAGGTCGGTGCGCCCCGGCCCCCTTCGCTGCCCGGCAGCGCCGCTCCCCGCCCACTCCGCATTGTCCCCGCCCACGTGGGCGTGTCCAGGCGCGCGGGGCCGGTTGTTGTGGTGAGCGCCGGCTCCGCCCCCTCCTCGTGCACGGCCGCGCGGCCCACCCGCACGGGCTCCGCCCCGCGCCGCACTCCTTTTGTCCACCCCCTGCGCCCCGCCCCGCCGGCCCCCCCGCCCCGCCCCCGCCCGGGCTCGCCTCCCTATTCGCCGTCCCGAGCTGAGCCCCGCCCCTCGCGAGCGGCGCCCCGCCTCAGCCCTCCCCAGTGTGTGTCCCCCCCCTCCATTCTCCGCTCCGGGCCCATCTGTTCCCGGCGGTGCGGAGGTTGCTCTGCAGGGCGCGGGCGGCGGCGCGGGGAGGCGGAGGAGGATGGGACCGCGCAGCGGCGGCCGCCCGCGGCAGGGGCAGCAGCAGCAGCAGCGCCCCCGCCGGCCCTAGCGCCCCCGCGCCAGCGCTCAGCCGCCCCATGCGTGGACGGCAGCGAGGGGGCAGCGCGGGGCCGCCGGGGGGCGGCCGCTGAGCGGCGTGGCGCCGGGGGGCGGGCGGAGCCGGAGCGCCGAGCGGCGGCGGCACGCAGCCGCCCGCGGAGTGAGGCAGCGAGCGGGCTGGTGGACGGGTAGGCAGCCGGGGGAGATGTGCCCGGAGGAGGACGGCGGCTGCGGTGGCGGCGGCGGCGGCGTGGCCGGCACCGGCGGCTCCGAGGCGGCTGTGGCGCTGGACGAGCTTCGTTCCTGGTGGGAAGTTCCGGCCATCGCGCATTTCTGCTCCCTCTTCCGCACCGCATTCCGCTTGCCGGACTTCGAAATCGAGGTGAGAGGCCCGCGGCCGCCGTTCCCCGTGCTCTGCACGCCCCACTGGACAGCCTTTAGCCGGTCACGCCCCAGCCCGCGGGCTGTTTTCGTGCCGCGGTGCTGTTCCCGGTGTGCTCCCGATGCCCAGCGGGTTCTGCACGCCGCTCCGCGGGTCCCGCGCCCGTGGGGCGGGGAACGTCGTGTGTCCCCCGATCCCGACGCGATGCATAGCGGGGTCTCGCCTCCGTTTGCGACAGATGCATCAACTTCCCTGTCCTTCTCCAGCGCCTCGCAAACTTTGGCGCGCCCGTCCTGGTGCGCCAGTGGGCGGCCAACGGGTAGGACACCCCCACCACCACCAGCGCCGCTCCGGACCCAGGGAGGCGCACGGCTTGGGCAGCCGCGGGCGGAGCGGAGCCAAGCCAAGCCGGCCGCCGGCGGGCCGCATTGTTCCGCCGGGACGGTGTCCGCACACAAAGGTGTGTGCGTGGGGGGGTACACGGACTCGGCACGGAGCCGGTGGCTGGTCCCCCGTGCCCAAAATGGTGGCGGCGAGAGGCGGGGCCGGCACGGTAACCCCCCACTTCCCCCCTGGGGTACCCTCTGGCTGTCGTTGTTGGAAGGGGCCTCCCTAGCCCGCTCAGCCGCTGCCCAAGTTGGTCCTTTTCGTTGGGGAGGAGGATGTCCCCACCTGGCCGGTGCCGGGACTGGGGAGCTCTGGGGGTCGACCCCCTGCGGCCTTTCTCCCGCATCCCAGCACGCCCTGGCGAGGCCAGGCTGCCCCGTGGGCACTGCGCCGCTCATTGTGCGGCTCGCCGGAGGCTCTGGGCAGCGGCGGTGCCGTCCCCACCGCCGCCGTCGCCTGCTCGGGGAAGAATCTCGTCTTTCGTACCTCTTTACCCATTTCTCTCTTACTTTCTCGTCCCTGTTTGTTTGCTTGTTTGTTTCTTATTTTCCTGTGCGTGGCTTCTGATCCGTAAATATTTTGTGCCCTGGCTACAAATGTTCTAAACAAAGTTTGTTTTCCTGGTAGGAAATCTTTTGTGCTTGCAGTGAAAAGCTGTTCTTGCCAGCGCGCTGGCAATAAACCGGGTGAATAACGTGGTGGCCTGTGTTTTTTAAAACCAGTAATTGCTCCGTGAATGCGAATTCCAAAGATGCTTTAAAAAAGTTCAGTGGGATGCGCGAAGCCCTAAAGAGCAAAACTCTTCTCAAGCAGGATGTGAATTTCTGAAGAGGGGGAATCCCTTATGCGGTGTGAAATCTTGAAAGGGGATAAGGTCTGTCTCAATGATGCAACTTCTTGCGAAAGGGAACTCCCCTCCCCCTCCTATTGATGCCAAGCCATTAAAGGAGTGGGGGGGGGGGGGGGGGGGGGAGGCTCTCCAGGCCCAGCAGTGCAAAGTCTTGAAGGAACCTGAATTTGCAATGATAAAAGGGCCAAGGCAGTAGCCTTTCACCTTTGGAGGCAATTAGCATCTGGCTTGCTTCACAAATGAAGTAAATGTGGGCTCCCCTTTGGTTCTCGGAGCACGCTTAGGGTGGGGGAGTTAACTTCACTCGGAACAAATTAACTTGTTTTTTTTTTTTGGAAAGGATGTTCGGGATAAAGTGTGTTATGGCTTGGTGCTGGGGGTGTTGCAGAGCAGAAGCAGCCTACCCAAAACCTCTGTGCGTGGATGGCCTGCGTTTGGCAGAATGAGTTTTGAAGGATGGCGTTTGTACGAGGGACAGTGAAAACTGCAGTTCAAAGAGGATAGATGCAGCTGTTGGAACCTGGCACACAGAATAAGCCTCCTTTTCCCTGGCACGGTGCGAGCAGCCCAGCACAGATGGTTTCACAACTTGCTCTTTCTTGAAGCTCACCATCTTGTTATTTCTTGTCTGGTGTGGTTGTTCCAGTCTCAGTGCCGGCTTCGGGGGGGGGAGGGTATCTGGAAAGGGCACTTTGTGCGAAGTGCTTGCCCAGAACGGTTCGTGGTGTGGAACCGGTGGTCAGCAATGGGACTTAGATTTCCTTCTAAGAGTGTCACTGTGATTTTTTTTGTTTGGTACTTTATTTGGCTGCATAAAAAAGGCTTCACTCTGGTTTTGGACCTGGGAATGCTGGTGCCACCATTGCTTCTGAGATGGGCTTTGAGTTTCAGGGGCGTCCAAATAAAACAGAGGTGACCTTTCTCCTGGGGAGCTGGGGAAGCACTAGGACTTAAGGCAGGTAACAGAGGGAAATAAAAGGCTGGACCAGCCATCAAATTTTGAAACTGTGCTCATCTACAAGTGGTATTTTCTTGCTTTAGCTTTGGTTACTGTGGTGAGAGGTGTGCTTGTGGCTGAAGGTGAGCAGTTTGAGAAGCTATTGCCCTTTCCCTTACAAGTTACAGCCCCTTGTGGGTAACGCAGGGGCAAGTGTCCCAGTCCACTGGGTGTGAAGTAAAACAGTGATTTGAACGAACCTGTTTTCTTGAGTGTGGAAGCAGAATTGGGGATCTTGGGCTCAGAGGGCTTCAGCTGAAGGATGCTTGTGCTCCAACTCCTTGAGCTTCACACCAAATATTTCTGTGTCTGCCCGGTGTCTCTAACGAATGGCTTTGCTCTGGATGCTGTTGGCTCTTCCTGGAGAATATTCTCACCTTCCAGGGAGGACTCAGGTTATGATGGGTGTAATTTTTTAAGAACAACTTCTGATACTAGTGCATCTCCAGCAGGAACGTGGTGCTGAACGCTTAACAACAGTGCTACAAATTGCCAGACAAACCTTAATTCTGCTCGTTAACAGCCCCTGCTCTCCCCTTCTGATTTTAGCAGGCAGTGGGGCTAAGGTTTCACTGCTGTAGTCTTTGCAGTCCGCAAACCAGACAAAACCTGATCTTCCGATATGTTTTTGGTGTTGGGGTTTCCTCCACTCCCCTTTTTAAAAGCTGTATTTATCTTACCTTTTGTTTTCCTCTCCCTCCTCACTTTTTTTTCTTTATGCTGGTGGGTCTGCCCGTAGCTAGCTGGAAGGCTCTGTAATGATCGACCATCTGGACCCATCCCTTCTGTGCCGAGCACATTTGCTGATGGTATTTGAGAAGTTTGGGGGCTTTAGTACAGGGAGGCAGCTTGGAGGTCTTGTTTTATTTTACATGTTCTTTTTAAGTGCAAAACTTTCACCCTCTGCTTCTTGGTCCAAAAGAGAGTGAAGGTTTCAGATGCAGGGCTGCTGTCAGCAGCTGGATGTCAGAAACCTGGGAAGCAGATGTTTTGTTTTTCTTTTTGCTGGACCAGTGTGTACTACGGAGAAGGATGTCCAACACTGAAAGAAAGAAGCGCATCCATCAGGCTGGGCCCTGGGCATTGTTCGAGGAGGGGGTGGGTGCAGCCGGCCCTCATGCCGGCTCCGGCAGATGCAGGCGCCTGAGGAGGCACAGGGCTCCTCTTTTCAAATCTCCACCGCAGCATCACCCGGCAAAGGACTCAGGAGGGGTTCAGCTACTGCCAGCGGGTCAAAAGTTCAGTGGGCCAGGAGCGGGTGCTCCGGGACTTGTGTTCGGCTTCACGCTGCATTTTTACGTGGATCTCCGAGGGTAGCCAAGAGTATTTCTGTCTTCTGGGGTGGGATTTTTTTTTTCCCTTTCCTTTCAAATGGCTGCCTTGTCGGCCATCTGCTGTACGAAACTTTCATGCCACTTCAAAAGTGGGCTTTTAGTTGTGTTGGGTTGGTTGTTGTGGCTTCTTTCTTGGTGGCGTGTGAAATCAGCTTTGAGTGGGTTTGCCCCTTACCTACTCGAGCGGTGTTCCAGCAGGAGACGGACGGAAAGGATGCTTCCCACAGCCAAGCTAGTGCTGGCGATGAGAGGGAATGATTTGTTTCTCTCTTCAAGACAAGACTGTAATGTGGGACACTTCTCATGACAAATTGTCTCTTGGCCATGTGCCTTCCCCCCTCTGCAACTAAAATATCCTCCTGGCAACTATAGGGATCATTGGCATTGAGAATATTAGGAGAATATTTAACGTTTTCAGCAGTATTTCAGCACAACTTGAGCACGCTGGGCAGAAGCCAGCGTGTCACAGCCACTCAGCTCGTTGGCATGTGCTCCTGGGAGCTATGGACACCTAGGAACTTCTGCCCGACTAGGTCACGGGGAGGTGACTCCTCAGAATGTGCTTGAAAATAGTCTAAACGTTGTTGTTAACTTAGTTTTTATTTGGAGAAGGGGGAAAAGCCACATTACACAGGGAAAACATAAATCTTTTTCCTGTGGTTTTTAAAAGTGCCTTTGGGCAAATTGCTGCTGCTGTTAACTTCACTAGGACTTTAAGATGCTTTTCCATTCCTCATGCCCCTTGCTAGGACTTTGCACTCGGGCTTTACCTCTAGTCTGTTTCACCCACCCACAGACAGGATACCACTGCCCTTGCCTACCTTTTTCCTTCTGTAGCATGGTAGCTGCTGTGTTGGTTCCCAAACAGGCTCTTTTCTGTCAGGAATATTATATGGCTGTTACAAGTGGCTGCTATGGCTCCCAGGAGAAAGAAGAGTGTGGGAAGAGGGAGAACTGTACTGTGGCTGTGTGAAGGAGAAAGCAATGAACATGGGGCTTGGTCTAACTACAGCTTTAAAAGTGGAAATATCGTTTAATGTGTTAGACTCGAGGAGAGTTTGACTTTTCATACTTTGAAAAAATGTGGGGGGGGGGGGGTTTAGTGCTTGTCTAAATATACTTTGAACCTCCACTGTCCTGTAACGTTAGGTCCTGCTAACATGTCTCTGGAGCCCATTTCTCTGTGCATGTTAGATGGGTCCCTCATGATCTGTGACTCCACAGTGTCCACAACCTTTCTATTCTGTAGGTGGTTTGTGTGGAATTAATTTCATAGGCTGTGTGGTACAGTACCTGTGTGTTAAGCCTTCACCCCTCCATACCTATTCTGGTCTGGTACATTGTAGTTGTTGTTATTACTACTACTGCAGTAGCATGTACAGCATCTACTGATCCCTCATCGTGTTGTATGATAGCTGAGATGATCAGGTAGTTGCTGATCAAAAGGGTTTAGAATCTAAGATCAGTGCAGCAAGTAGATTCAGGAAGATGAGCAAAGCTTTGGTGAATTGATGTAGGTCAGCTCTTCTAGGAGAAGGTAAGTTGGAGCTACTTTAAACGCTTTTCAGTAGGTGGTATGTTCAGGCATTAGACTGCCTGTCCCTCTTGCCGTTTGTCCATTCATGGCAGGTGATGTTAAAGTGGAAGAGGTGTGGGCAGTGACTATCTGAAACGAGGATGGAAAATAGATCAGGTCAGCAAAAACATTCTCTGGCACAAAGTGCCCAGCTTCATAAAAGCAAATGGTCTCAGCAAAGGTGGAGTAACTGGCAGTGTAGGGAGAGATGCTGTGCAGTGGGTAGGCAGGGTGGGAACAAATGAACTTCAAACGTACCGAAAAGATAAGGTGTCAACCTCGACTGTGCAGAGACCAGTCTATGTCACTCCATGCTGTATCTGCTGCTTCTGGGCGACATCAACTTCATCAGAGCAGAGAGGTCAGGCTGGGTGTTGCTTGAAAATCAAGTTTGAAAACCAAGAAAGGAGCAGAGGGTTAGTATTGTTTTTATTGTTCTCTCTGTCTGTCCCATCCGCTCTTTGGTTTTGTTGCTGGGCAGTGCCTTGTCCCTCTCCCTATGTCTGTTCCAGCTGCAATTCTTAATTTGCTGGTCTTCTCTTTCCTGCCTTAGTATTTTCTGGTCCTAATAGAATCATTAACACTCTGCATGCCAGTATTTGGCTCTAGAGTTCATTGAGATTAATGGAGGGAGAAGCAGAGAGATACTTCTCGGGGCTGTTGTTTCAAGTGGTCTGCAAATTGGAAAGCATTATATCAGTTTCTGCTCTGAATGCAAGTCACATCTTTCCCAACTGTAGATCTTAAACTTTTTCACGAGTGCTTACATTTTATATAATGAGACTCCAGTGTAATTGGATACAAAAAGGAGGAATAGGTGGTTCGGGAGGCTGATATGTGAGTTAAAACATTATCTGAAGCCTGTGAAAAGAAACAAGAAGTGACTACACGCAGCCAAAGAGCGTCTGAACAATGGATAAGGAAGGTTATTTTGACAGCAACATTTTGAATGGATCTCAGTTAGGTGACAGGGGAGTGGTGGAATGACTGCAGCAGTCTAAGGCAGAAGAGAAAGAGCAACACAGTTAAGAACTTCGGAGGTTTGGATGGAGTACATGGAGATTGATATGGCAAATTTTCTGTGCTGTTAGTAGTTGGAGCCAATTGCTGCTTCTGCTAGCACAGCTGACTCTGAAAAGCGTGCCTGGTGTTAGCTGGATGTGTTTGTGCACCCAGCCTGGTTTAAGCCCGGGTTTGTTTTAAAACAAGTACAAAATAAAACTGGTGCAAGGCTTTCTCTGCTAGGAAATTAAACCCCACGGATGATCTATGTGGAAGCTTAAATATGCTTTGTTTACACCAACTCTACGACCGCAAACTTGTACCAGTTGAGCGCAGCTGATGTAAACCTCTGCATACTGCATCTAAATGAGGCCCCAGAACTTTGGTCCTTTGGAAACTTGCTCCTACTGAAGTAGCTAAAAGTAACACCGTTAAAAGTGTTGCAGCTTTATATGTAGACCTGCTTAACTGTGCTCTTTCTCTCCCCTCGGATAATGCCGGCATAGCTGTGCCATTCTGCCCCTGGCATCTGTTAAGTGCCTGCATGAAGGGTGAAGAATTAACTTTTGTAATGGCAATGGATGCTTTCATAGACTTCTTTCAGGCAAAAATCTCCTCAAGAAAAGGGCTGCAGTCAGAAATCACAACAGCCAGAGTTAAAAGTTCCCGAATTTAAAGTTTATGGCACAAACCTTATTGTAGGTAGGTATGAAAATTATTTATTTTTTTTTTTTATTCCCCCTGCTCGTTACCAGAAGCAACAGCATCTGCTGTGGTGGTGGGAACAATGCAGCCTAGTGATTCCTCCTTCCTTACAGTAGAGAATCCTGTTAAACACACAAGGCTGTGCCTCAGAGTGTATCCTTTCAGCAGGCTTGTTCCTTTTAATGGGTGCCCATTCCTGGGGTCTCCATTGTTTCACCAACAATAGCACTAGGGGCAGCTGATTTGGTTGACAGAAAATGTGTTAATTTAACAGATCTATTCCCTTTAACCGCTCTCCTTCCTATTGTGCCCCAGTTCTCCCCCAGTTCCTGGGGAGGAGGGCCCAGAGAGCAGCAGGGTCTGTTTAGGTGGAGAACTCCTGCAATTAGGAGGGGTTTGTGGCCTTTTGTGTGAGGCACAGAAAACAGCTGATGGGGAAAAGTGGTCCTAGCACGGACTGCTTACTGCCACAGCACCGTTTTGCTGCTTTTTGGGGAGATTTTAAATCCGACTTTACTGAGGGCAGGGGAATAACTTGACAACACGAGCTGGTGGCAGTCAAGGTCTTTGCCCCTGAGGTGGCCTTGCAGCTCAGTGTGGCAACTCCTTTCAGAGCTGGCTCAACTTCTTGATGATAAACTCTTTATATCCTATAAACGCCTGGCTAAAATACCAGCTTTCCACTGAAAAATAAAGCCATACTGCCGATGCCATCCAGGGTAGGGCTTCCGAGGGCTGGCTGAAGGCAGTATGTAAAGTTAATACCGAATGATTTGAAACATGAGCAGTGTAATGGTCCTCAGGCCACCAGTTTAACGTCGTGTTTGCACCAATCTAACTTCAGCATCTCGGATGAAGTGCTTGCAGTGGACTTACACCCGTCCAGCTCTTACCTGGATGAATTCAAGTAGTTTAGCTCAGTTGCAGGCTGGAGAGGGGGCTTTGTTAGCTCTTCGGTCGGTGTGTTCAGCCCGGTGGGAAGAAGGGCACATGTGCTGCCGAGGCAGCCGTGAAACCCGAAGCTTTGGTTTCAGGGCTGCCGGCTGCCAGAAGGAAGATCTCCGCTGCCTTTCAAGTCCTCATCCCAGCCACGCTTCTGACTCTCTGGTCTGCCCCTTCCCCGGCGCCAGCCCAGCTGCTCGCTGGGTCCTGGACAGCTTTCGGTGGGGGGTTGGAGCGGTTGGGAGCAGGACCTCGCGCTTTTGGTGGCTGTAAGCTGCTGGATCAATCTGTTGTGGCTGATGAAACTCTAGCCTTAGTTCTGGTTGCTGGGGCTGGCCGTGTAAAAGCAGCTCTGGAGGGTCCTTTTTCCTCCTCTTTGGCAAAGCTATTAATTCTCTTGCTCTTTCTTTCCAGCTAAGCTTGCTGGAAAGAGGCTGGAGCTTTGCATGGCCAGGGCTGGAAGACAGAGCTGGTTTGCTCATTTCTGATGAGCCCTGTAGGCAGGGAGTTGTGTACCAGCAGCAATATTTAGACATGCATAACACAAGGTGAAGAGGGCTGTAGTTTGATCGTGTTTTGGGGTTTTTTCCTTTGTTCCTGCTTGGGTTTTTCATTTGTTTTAGGAGGCAAAGGGTGAGAGTTCACTTAAAGAGCTTGACTCTTAATAGAGCTTGTCATTGTTGCTAATATAAAACAAATGATGATCATGGGAGAGAAGTCAAAGGCTCCCTCTTCTGGTGTACTGGGATGGCTCAAATGCTGAAAAATAAGCAAGAAAGATCCCAAAACATAGCAAGCAAAGACCTCTTCCATGCTTATCTCTGGTATTTTAAGACCTCACTTAGACCTGACCCTTAGTGGCCCAGCACAAGTTGCTTCATGACCCTTAACTACTAAGGGTGCTCTGTAAAAGAGCAATGTGTTTTCAAATGTAAACTATGTGGTACTTGCAAGTAAAAGTGAGTCCTGGTTTCAGAGAGGTTCCCAGTCTGAAGGTGGAGGATGGCAGCCCTTCATATCCCCGTGTCTGACATTGCTCAGTGCTTCTCTTTGCAAGGGCATCCTGGGGTGCATTAAGAAAAGTGTGTCCAACAAGTCTAGGTTGGTTCTCCTCCTCCTGTTCTGCCCTGGTGAGACCACACCTGGAACACTGTATTCAGTTTTGGGCTTCCAGGTTCAAGAGAGAAAGGGATCGGCTGGAGGCAGTCCGATGGAGATCTATGAGGATGAATGTGGGACTTGAACATCTCTCCAGTGAAGGAGCACTGAGAGACCTGAGGCTGTTTGGCCTTGTGAAGAGAAGGGTGAGAGGGGATCTGATTGACATCTATAAATATCTGAGGGGTGGGAATCAGGATGAAGGTGCCAGGCTCTTTTCAGTGGTTCCCAGTGATAGGACAAGGAACAGTATCACAGTATTATCAGGGTTGGAAGAGACCTCACAGATCATCAAGTCCAACCCTTTACCACAGAGCTCAAGGCCAGACCATGGCACCAAGTGCCACGTCCAATCCTGCCTTGAACAGCTCCAGGGACGGCGACTCCACCACCTCCCCGGGCAGCCCATTCCAGTGTCCAATGACTTGTAGAACATAGGAGGTTCCACCTCAACGTGAGGTTGACACCTCTTTATGGTGAGGGCTCTGGAGCATTGGAACAGCCTGCACAGAGGGGTTTAGGAGTCTCCTTCTCTGGAGACTTTCAAAACCTGCCTGGATGTGTTCCTGTTCCACCTGCCCTGGGTGATCCTGCTTTGGCAGAGAGGTTGGACTGGATGATCTTTGGAGGTCACTCCCAACTCCTAACATTCTGTTATTCTCTTTTCTGCTTTGTTTTCCTCGCTCAAAAATCTTGTGTTGTGCCATGCAGCTCCCAGGCCACCTGTGCTCAGTGGCACATGAACATGTCTGGGACTATTGCAGGGGCCAAGTTTGGTGAGCACTCTATAGAAACTGCATGTCCAAGACTTGAGCACTCCTGTTATTTTGGGTGGAGTCAGACAAGAACTCAGAACTTATTCTTGAGTGATTGATGGAGAAAAGTGCATAAGGAACAACACTAACTTGAGGTTTTTAGATGAGTTTACTAAAAATCCTTGCATAAAGTGCAGCTGTCAGTACCTCTGAAATAAAAAAGGGGTTCAGGGCACCAGGGAATTGTTTGGCTTTGGTTGGTTGGGTTTTTTTCTTTCTTACTTTTGTGTTCTTCACATCATGTGGCCATTTCCCCTGTGTTAATGTGGATCCACGAGCAGTGTCTGATGGAACATGAGAACATCAGTTCTCAAGCTGCCTTCCCACAGCAGCTCCTGCAACCCCTCACGAATGGCATTAAAACTGCTCACCTGGATTAAAAGCTGCAACATTTTTTCAGTGAGCTACATCTAACCAGGAATGATCTCAGCCCAGATGGCCACACAAAAGACTTGTACCAGCAGGACTGAAGCAGCAATGTGGGTATGAAAACAGGCAGTGGGGAGAAGGGCTTTTTATAGCTGATCCTTATGAAAGAAATGCTTATCACACTGTAGCCCTGGGTAGCAGGTGGAATGAGACTACACAGGTAATAAGGTCATGCAGCAAGGGGAGCACCTGGGGAAGAACTCCTGTATGTCCCTATGAAAGGCTTGGGGGGGAATTGGGTTTTGGTACTATCCAGAGAAGGGTGATGAGGCTGGTGAGGGGCCTGGAACACAAACCCTATGAGGAGAGGCTGAGGGAGCTGGGGGTGTGCAGCCTGCAGAAGAGGAGGCTCAGGGGGGACCTCATTGCTGTCTACAACTACCTGAAGGGAGGCTGTAGCCAGGTGGGGGTTGGTCTCTTCTCCCAGACAACCAGCAAGAGAACAAGGGGACACAGTCTCAAGTTGTTCCAGGGGAGGTCTAGGCTGGATGTTAGGAGGAAGTTGCTGGCAGAGAGAGTGATTGGCATTGGAATGGGCTGCCCAGGGAGGTGGTGGAGTCACCATGCCTGGAGGTGTTCAAGCAAAGCCTGGATGAGGCACTTAGTGCCATGGTCTGGTTGACTGGCTAGGGCTGGGTGCTAGGTTGGACTGGATGATCTTGGAGGTCTCTTCCAACCTGCTTGATTCTCTGATTCTCTGATTCTATGATTGAGATGTGTTCTCTCTATAGTTTTTTTTCTTTAAGGCAACATTCTTGTTAGAAAAAGCTGAAGCTGATAGCAGCCCTTTACATTGTTCCTTCCAAAGTCAGACCTGAACACGCAGTTGAAATCAGTTGCTGGCAGTATTGCACAGACCCAAAACAGTGCAAATTTTTAGTGTCTTTCTTAGAAATTGAGGTGGGTTTGTTTGGTTGCTTTGGTTTTGGCTTGTTGGTGTTGTTTTGTTTTGTTTTGAAGCCAAACTATTTCACCCCAAAAGTTTCCCTTAGGCTCTGGACACCAAGCAGTGTAAGCTGTCTGTCCACCAGGCTTTGCTTGCCTGTGCTGGAGAGGCCAGAACAGCCATGTAGAATAAACAGGGAACAGCAGACTCGATTTTTGGGGTTGTTTTAAGCCAAACCATTTCACCCCAAAAGTTTCTCTTAGGCTCTGGACACCAAGCAGTGCAAGTTGTCTGTCCACCAGGCTTTGCTTGCCTGTGCTGGAGAGGCCAGAGCAGCCATGTAGAATAAACAGGGAATAGCACACTGGATTTTTGGGGTTGTTTTAAGCCAAACAGTGTCACCCCAAAAGTTTCCCCCTTAGGTTCTGGACACCAAGCAGTGTAAGCTGTCTGTCCACCAGGCTTTGCTTGCCTGTGCTGGAGAGGCCAGAGCAGCCATGTAGAATAAACAGGGAACAGCAGTCTCGATTTCCTTTCTTTCAGCCCAATACAAGGTGCTGAGGCACAGAGGACTATTTTGCCCTTAAGATAATTGTGTGTTGGAGAGGATCAAAGGGCTTGAGGAGTTTTTTTTTTTTTGGTTGAAAAGGGATTTTCTCCATGGACAGCTGCAGTAGTGCATTAGTAGTGCAATGGATTATCTTTCCATGATCTGTAGGATCTCAACCAGCTATTGAGGGGCCCCAATGAAGGCTGCTACTTGGGGGAGG
This sequence comes from Pogoniulus pusillus, assembly GCF_015220805.1. Lineage (NCBI taxonomy): Eukaryota > Metazoa > Chordata > Aves > Piciformes > Lybiidae > Pogoniulus > Pogoniulus pusillus. Next base: position 22,700,531 of record NC_087278.1, read on the forward strand.
CAGAGTGAAAGTCTTCTGTAACAAGGAGACCTGTAATGCCTGGGAGCTTGGACCACTTGACTCCCCCTGCCCTTAAGCAGGGTGGGTGGTGCCCACCGTATTTTTAGAGCATAGATAGTGCCATGGAGCATGGGGAAAGGGAGCCCAGCTCTCAGTTATGATTAACTGCAGTTGATGCCCTGCATCATCCTCCCTGCTCTCCGATGGAAGTGCTTATTAAGGAATGTCAGAAGGGAGCCTATTCCTGCTGCTGCGGCATCCCATAAAGGGCCACGTGTAATTCGGGAGGGTGTTATGAGTCCCTTGGCAGAACAAACTACTCGCTGTAGTAATTGTCTGACCTACCAAACGCCTGGACTTTCTCATTTTGGGAAGATTTGGATGGTGGCTGATCCAGGAATAGCTGTGGCATTGAGAGGGACTCCCTTCACATGCATGGATGGGTATCTGTGTCCCTCTGTCTGTATCCTAGCTCTGTGCTTCTCACCAGTGGGGGAGGTGACGGTGCATGCAGTCTGACTGTGGCAAGGGTGGCAAGAGGGGATGGGACAAGGCTTGGTACTATCAGAGGTGGAGATCAGGTCATGCTGCCCCTCCCTGACCTGGTTGCAGGGCTGGGGGACGATGGGGCTGGAATGTGCGGGGTGGCGAAACTGTCAAGGAATGCGGGTCCCCAGGTGGCTGCTGCAGTCAATTGTGCTTAAGTCAGGCTCGAATTGCATCTGCGTGCTGGTTAATAAGTGTCGGACAGCCCTGCAACGATAGGTCCTCCTGTGTGTATCTCTTCCTGAGGCAGCAGGATGCCAGAAGTCCCTGGATAACAGTAGCGTCTTGGTAGGCAATACCTGAACCCGTTTGACACCTTGAGGATTTTCTGCTCACTCCAATTAACACAAGTTTTGCTTTCTCATGCTTTGGAGACTTTTTTGGTGACTGGTAAAGCACAGGCTGGGATGAACTCAGCTTTGGATGTCAGAGTTGAGGTTTTTTGTTGGAGTGGTCTTTTTTTCTTGTGTAAGCAGGGCTGGTTTCAGAATTAAAGGATGAACATGGACTGCCATGTGATGTTGTGTGTTTTTCCTTGGAAGAGTAACTACAATTTATAATCATTGCCTAGGCTGTAGCCAGTTGGCAGGAAGGCTGCTGTGAAGGGATTAATTATTAGTGGGTGCTTCATTGTGCTGTCCAAGCCTGAATTTCTTGATCTAACCAGTTTCCTTCATTTGGAATGGCTGTAGTCAGCTGAGAGAAGATATGTCTTCCTTCTCAACAGCACTGTTTCTTGTTCTTGGGATATACTCAGGATCAACACTGAAGAGCTCTCACAGAAAGCCAGCTGGCTGACTGGCCAGTTGGGGACTGCTCACATTTTCTCTGCTTGCTCTGTCTTTGTTTTCAGTGTGGTGACTTAAACCAAACTAGTGCTGGTTTGTGTGTATGAGCATCCTGGAGGCTCCAGTCTTCCTGGGAAATGAGCTGGGAAAGTGGAAGCGTCGTAGTGAAGGTGATCTAGCCCTCAGAAATGCCAAGCCAGCTGCGGCAATTAGAGCTGAGTTAGCACTTAAGCCAGCGGCAGAGGACGCACAGAGGTACGATGCAGCAGCGCTTGAGCATGGGCAGCAGCATCTGTGGGGCTCCTTGGATAAACACTGGGATGGTTCGGTTGTGCTGAACCACATCCTGCTGCAGCTCCTCTGATAAACCTGTGCTAGCTAATTAAATGTTAGCACTCTCACGGCCAGGCAAAAAGCAGCCATGCCGCTGTCGTGTCGCAGAGTAGCTGTGCCGTTGCTCTTTGGTCCAGAGTTTCTGAGCTGGATCTGAGCAGGAGCAGTCATGCGAGTGAGGGGCTGATGGAGGAGGTGGTGTGGCAGGCTTGGGCTAGGCTGCACGTCTTGGCTTGGCTGCCTTGCTGGGCTCAGGCTGTGTGGTAAGTAGTTGGAAGAGGACAGCTGAGCTAATACATAAAGCAGAGGGGTGAGAGACTCCACACCGGGTCTTGAAAGTACGATCCTAACCCTCTGTTGTCTCCTGCTTTCCTCCCCCACTCCCAAAGCCCCTCTCAGGCTGTGTGGAAGTGTCCCAGTTCTTGCAGCTGTGTTAATTGTAATGGGTCATTTAGTCCTGAAATCCATGTTTAAAAGGGGCAAGTCCTTGCCTCGTGTGACATCTGCCGCCTTGCACTTTTCCCCAGGCTGGAAATAACTGCATATGACACAGGAGCAGAGCGTGGCGTGGGGGAGGGAAGAAGGTTTCTGGCTTCCTCTCAGTGCTGTAATGGCTTTGCTGTGTGACTCTTCTCCCATGTGGACCGTAGCAGAGTCATGCCCCACATATTTAGCAGATCTCTGTTGGCAGTGCCTAGGCGATATGCTAACAGCCTGATGCTCTCTGTGCTCCGGTCGCCCAGAGTCTTCCTGGGCATCTGGGAATGCAACAGAAGGGACTCGACATGGTGGTGACACAGGACACTTGCCTGGAGCATCAGAGAGCCTTGCTGGAGCCAACGCGCTCACTGGGCTGGAAGGGAGAGTCGTGCTGCTCGGTGCAGAGGCAAGGAGAGGGAAGGCAGAAAGGTTTCCACTCCCTGCTCCCATCTTTCTAAAATCCAAAGCCCATGGAAACCTGGCCAGCTTTTCCTTCTAGCTGAAAGGCTGTCTCCTGATTGGAATGACAGCTTTGAACTGGAAGACATTATTTCATTAGCGTGCTAATCAGATACAGAGATTACCTGATTGGCTACTTAATAATTAAATGAAGTTGCCTGTAATTCTTTGAGCACACACAGAACTAATTAAATTAACCCTTCACTGCCCTGTGTGCCTGGGGTGCACTTGTGTGAAATGGAGAGGCCAGCTTCCCCAGTGTGGGGACAGTGAGAAGAAGGGGGGTGATGGTTGCAAAGTGGCCAGTGCTGGACTGCCAAGGTGTCCTTTCTTATCAAGAGCCCAGAGAGACAATGCCACACTGATTGTCATCCAGGTGTAGCTGGGAAGTTCAGGCTGTGCCAGGGGAAATTTAGGCTGGAGGTGAGGAGAAAGTTCTTCACTGAGAGAGTCATTGGACACTGGAATGGGCTGCCCGGGGAGGTGGTGGAGTCACCGTCCCTGGGGCTGTTCAAGGCAGGATTGGACGTGGCACTTGGTGCCATGGTCTGGCCTTGAGCTCTGTGGTAAAGGGTTGGACTTGATGATCTGTGAGGTCTCTTCCAACCCTGATGATACTGTGATACTGTGATACTTGGTAGGCAACTGGTACATGACACTACTACCAAAAAATCTTGTCCCCAGAAAGCCTGGAGAGTGCCCTGATCTTCTGGGAGTTGGTGCCCAGGCATCCATTGTAAACCAGCTAACGGCTTTGCATCATCTAATGAACTGCAAAGTGTTGGTGAAGGAAGATGTACTTCACAGTTCCTCGGGAGAAGCAGTCAGCTGGAGATCAGATGTTCTCCTCTAGCTTTGAAGCATTATTCTTTCCCGTCCCTGCTGTCACACAGCCCCAAACGCGACAGGACATCTCCATGCATCTGACAGCTTTCCACTAATTAAACTTGCTGTTGACCACCTACTTCCCTCTGCTGCTTCAGTGGCTGCTGGAGGAACTGTACACTGTACAAGTGTATTTCCTATAGTTTGAGGAGGAAACAGGAGCCATAGCAGTGCCATAATGTTCTTTTTCTTTTGCCTTTTTAGGAAGAAATGTGGGGGAAAAAGCAGTAAATGGAAAGCTTCTCTCTTTGTGAGCCTCACATTTTTCCACCTCCAGTCCTGTGCCCAAGCTTCAGCTGCTCTACTGCAAGAGGTGTGGTGCACAGTTTGAGGTTTCTAGCAGAAGGATGATGTCTACAACATGAGGAATAGCGTTACAGGGCTGAAGGCACTCTGTGCTTCCTTATTTCATTGCTTGGGTGAAGAGTCAGCATCAGTAATTTTCTTTTTTTTTTAATCAGATTTTAGTACTGAGCACTGAGTTGAGGCAACATGAAAGCTGCCTTGTAATAATCCAGCTCTGTTCCCTTGCTGCTGCTGCCATCTCCTTCTAGACTTTGCCCATACATGTTAAAATGAAACTGTCAAATTAAGCACATTTCACTGTCAGCCAAGATTAAACTTGGCAGAGAAGAGCCCTTGGACCTTCTGGCCTAAGTTAACCACAGCTGGCTTCATCTACCCCACTAAGGAATTGCTGCTCCTCTGTGGCATGCAGAACAGCTTCCCCTCTACCCGTGGTCCCTGTAGCTGGATCCGTCCTCTTCTTCTCTGAAGGTCGGTGGTAGCAGCACTGCCATCAGTCAGCCCAGCCTCAGCGAGGGATAAATATCTGAGCCACTACATTGTCTTTAAAATTTGGCTTCCACACGATGGGGGCAGCCTGAAATGCCTGTCAAAACAGGTCAGGAGGGAAGTGGAGAAAACGAGAAACAAAAGGGCAGCTTTGGGATTAAGTAAATGGTTGTGGTACTCCCTCCCATAGGCTGCATTCTCTGGTGAGAAACGATGCCCCATGTTGGCTGTACAGAGGTAGGTGTGCTGACAAGGTTTGAAAGAAGAGCAGTGTAAGCAGAGAGAAGGACCAGCAAGCCTTGAGATTCTGTGTCTGTATTGATCTCTGAGATGTAGCACCTCTGCTTGCGAGGGAAGCCATCAGTCCTGTTCTCCCCACCAGCTGACCTTTGTTGTCCTTCCTACATGCCCCATGCCATCCTGCGGCAGACCCGGAGCTATGGCACCTGTCTGACTCCTAGCTGGGGTCCCTGAGAATTCTGTGTCCGAATTGATCTCTGAGATTTAGCACCTCTGCTTGCGAGGGAAGCCATCAGTCCTGTTCTCCCCACCAGCTGACCTTTGTTGTCCTTCCTACATGCCCCATGCCATCCTGCGGCAGACCCGGAGCTATGGCACCTACCTGACTCCTAGCTGGGGTCCCTGAGAATTCTGTGTCTGTATTGATCTCTGAGATGTAGCACCTCTGCTTGCGAGGGAAGCCATCAGTCCTGTTCTCCCCACCAGCTGACCTTTGTTGTCTTTCCTACATGCCCCATGCCATCCTGCGGCAGACCCGGAGCTACGGCACCTGTCTGACTCCTAGCTGGGGTCCCTGAGAATTCTGTGTCCGAATTGATCTCTGAGATGTAGCACCTCTGCTTGCGAGGGAAGCCATCAGTCCTGTTCTCCCCACCAGCTGACCTTTGTTGTCTTTCCTACATGCCCCATGCCATCCTGCGGCAGACCCAGAGCTATGGCACCTACCTGACTCCTAGCTGGGGTCCCTGAGAAGGTGCAGCCTGCGTTTGGTGAGCAAATGGGCAGGCACAGGTCTTAAAAGTGTGTGGATTGGGGGAGGTGGGCAAAGTCTGTTCGGCGCGGCAAGGTCAAGCTTGAGCCCAGCTGCAGAAGCCAGTTAGGTTTTACTAGTATTAATATTTGATGGTGTCCTGTTGTAAAGAGGCAATAAGTAAGGCTAGCAAGGTCTCTGCCTGGGCTGTTGTTGCAGTAAAAAGCTATTTTCTGAGGAGATTTCTGAAACAAAAGGATATTGTAGCGTGTGGTGAAAGTGGCTATTTAAATGCATCTGACCATAAAGATGCTGCCTGCCAGCAATTCTGATAGCGGAGCTTCTGGGACCCGCTCCTGTGGGTAAAATCACGCTCGGCAGGACAGAGCCTGAATGCCGGAGATTCGATTTGGGGGTGGAGTTCAGGGAGGCTTTTTACCTCCTGTGTCCTCCTCCTCCTCCTTTGTTTTTGTTTATGGATTTACAAAGTCAGATTAGCATTTCAATGTTGGAGGGGAGAAGGCCCTTGGGCTGAGGTGGAAGGAAGCCTGGGCTGGCCGGGTTGGGATCGCTGCTGCTGCTGCTGCTTGCCCAGCAGCCGTCCCTGCGGGCTCTGCTGAGGAGCGAAGCCTGAGGCGCCTCCCTGATGGGAATGTGCCCAAGCTGCAGCTACCCTTCCAGCTGAATCTTAAGGTAGATGGGCAGCGTCACCTTGAAGGTTAATTTGCACCGTTTTCAGGCAGGGGCAATCATAGAATCAACCAGGTTGGAAGAGACCTCCAAGATCATCCAGTCCAACCTAGCACCCAGCCCTAGCCAATCAACCAGACCATGGCACTAAGTGCCTCATCCAGGCTTTTCTTGAAGACCCCCAAGGACAGTGCCTCCACCACCTCCCTGGGCAGCCCATTCCAATGCCAATCACTCTCTCTATGAAGAACTTCTTCCTAACATCCAGCCTATACCTACCCTGGCACAACTTGAGTCTGTGTCCCCTTGTTCTATTGCTGGTTACCTGGGAGAAGAGGCCACCCCCCACCTGGCTACAATGCCCCTTCAGGTAGTTGTAGACAGTAATAAGATCACCCCTGAGCCTCCTCTTCTCCAGGCTAAACAACCCCAGCTCCCTCAGCCTCTCCTCATAGGATTTGTGCTCCAGGCCCCTCACCAGCTTTGTTGCCCTTCTCTGGACATGTTCCAACACCTCAACATCTTTCTTGAATTGAGGGGCCCAGAACTGGACACAGCACTCAAGGTGTGGTCAGTGTTTTTAAATGGTTTGGAATGGTGGCACAAGTTGTGTGCAAAGAACCAAACGACCCCCAAAACAGCACTGAATCCAGAAGCTGTTCACTCTGTTTTTTTCTGGTAGCTACTGATCTAGTAGATGTTAGGCTTTGTTTTAATCCTGGGGATCCTCTACTCACAGTCCTATTACTTTTATTCAGTACAGTCTGATCAAGCAGAAAGCTTTACCCCTTTCCTCTTTCCATAAGGCTGTATTCAATAGCTCCAAGTGCTGAGTGCTGCACTTTGGCCACAACAACCCCATGCAGAGATACAGGCTGGGGTCGGAGTGGCTGGAGAGCAGCCAGACAGAGAGGGATCTGGGGGTGCTGATTGATACCTGCCTGAACATGAGCCAGCAGTGTGCCCAGGTGGCCAAGAGAGCCAGTGGCATCCTGGCCTGCATCAGCAATGGTGTGGCCAGCAGGAGCAGGGAGGTCATTCTGCCCCTGTACTCTGCACTGGTTAGACCACACCTTGAGTCCTGTGTTCAGTTCTGGGCCCCCCAGTTTAGGAGGGACATTGAGATGCTTGAGCGTGTCCAGAGAAGGGCGACGAGGCTGGGGAGAGGCCTTGAGCACAGCCCTATGAGGAGAGGCTGAGGGAGCTGGGATTGGTTAGCCTGGAGAAGAGGAGGCTCAGGGGTGACCTCATTGCTGTCTATAACTACCTGAGGGGTGGTTGTGGCCAGCAGGAGGTTGCTGTCTTCTCTCAGGTGGCCAGCACCAGAACAAGAGGACACAGCCTCAAGCTGTGCCAGGGGAAATTTAGGCTGGAGGTGAGGAGAAAGTTCTTCCCTGAGAGAGTCATTGGACACTGGAATGGGCTGCCCGGGGAGGTGGTGGAGTCGCCGTCCCTGGAGCTGTTCAAGGCAGGATTGGACGTGGCACTTGGTGCCATGGTCTGGCCTTGAGCTCTGTGGTAAAGGGTTGGACTTGATGATCTGTGAGGTCTCTTCCAACCTTGGTGATACTGTGATACTGTATTTGGTCCCGGCGGTGCAAACCGAGAGTAAGTTGCAGGAGTTCACATCAAGGTACTCCAGATTTGCTCTGCTGCTGCAAAAAGCAGTGGCTCTTGTGAAACAGAAGTTTTCTCTTTGGCTCACTTGAGCTGAGTGCTGCCTAGGTGGTACCCAAGCTGTGCACTGAATATGAGGTGTTTTGGAGCTACGTTCCTGTGTTCCTTTAATGCATGGCTGTTGTGTGTGGTTGGGCTTGCAAAGTTAGGCTTACACAAGGAGTTTAAAGCAATAACTTAAGGGTAAGAACTTATTTTCTTCTATATTCTCATGAAAATGTAATGGGTTTGGTGTTGTGTTTTCATTTTGTTTTTAAAACCTTTGCCTAGTTTGATTAAATCACAGAATCAGTCAGGGTAGGAAGGGACCACAAGGATCATCTTGTTCCAAACCCCCTGCCATAGGCAGGGACACCCTACCCTAGACCAGGTTGGCCACAGCCTCAGCCAGCCTGGCCTTAAACACCTCCAGGGATGGGGCCTCAACCACCTCCCTGGGCAACCCATTCCAGGCTCTCACCACTCTCATGCTGAACAACTTCCTCCTCACATCCACTCTGAATCTCCCCATTTCCAGCTTTGCTCCATTCCCCCAAGTCCTGTCACTCTCTGATAGCCTAAAAAGTCCCTTCCCAGCTTTTTTGTAGATCCCCTTTAGATCCTGGAAGGCCACAAGAAGGTCACCTTGGAGCCTCCTCTTCTCCAGGCTGAACAGCCCCAACCCTTTCAGTCTCTCCTCACAGCAGAGCTGCTGCAGCCCCCTGAGCATCCTCTTGGCTCAGGGCTTTTTTCCCCCTGCTGTGTGAAGGGGACAGGATATTCTTTGGTGGCAACTCAGTCTAAAAACTTATCTTTGTAACTATTAAATAAAAAGTGATGCGAGTCAGTGGGATGTGTCTAAGTAAATATTTCTCTCGACTAGTTTCACCTGCTTGGCTGTCTCATGTCAAGATTTCTAACTGCTAGTGCTATGTGCAGCCTCTCGTCTCATGCTGCACCACTGCCTACACCTTCATTCCTCTGTCTCCTCCATATTGCTGTCTGTCTGCTGTCTGGAAGAGAAGTCATTCAGGGTGCCAAACTGTTAAACCCTTGAGAGAATGGGGAGAGATGGGATGAGGGTATTGTTATGCTGGAAGGTGTTAATTGGTGCTATCAACCACTTGTTTGATTTCTAGACAATTGCAGCAGTGCTTGAAAGTTGCATCTGAGCTAAACAAATGGAAGGGGCTTGGCGAGTTCCCCATCTTCTCTTTTTTGAGTGCTTATTTCCCCACTGCCACCCAAAAAAAGGCAGGGCTATATACCCTTGAGCCAAGAGGATGTGCTTGGATGTTGAGGAGTGACCTGGGTGTGCTGCACAGAAGTTATCACACTGCATGTGAGGCCTCGTCTAGCCTGGTGGCTTGGTTGGGGCAGGATGAGGAGCAGGCAAGAGATGCTGAACTGTGTGCAGCTGTTTCGGGGTTCCTTAGGAGCAGAGTAACAAATGCACCTGGATGCTCGGCTGATATTTGCTTGGCTGATGTTTCCTGGTTAGTATACAGATGCTTGACATTGCCTTAGGACCAAGTGCTTTTTAGGACAAATACTCAGATGCCAAAAAGAACCAGAGAGAGGGCAAATGAGAGTCTGCATTCCTCCCACTGTAGGTAGGGTGTCTGAAGTCTGATCTGTGACACCAGAAGAGCAGTTTGGTACTCTGCAATGGAAGAGAGGAATCCTCCCTTCTAATTGCTTGCCTTTTTTTCCCCCCTCTTTTTTTTTTCCTCTTAGCTGGGAAGTAATGAAATCTTGTCCTGATTTCCCTTGTCCAAGGTGTGTTAACCATTACACAACCATATGTGAGCCTCTTAGTCACATAGACACGTGTATCCACCCTCAAATGCTTGCTCATCACATTCCTTGGGTCATGATGGGTGAAGTATTGCTGCACTGGAGTCCTGCCTTGGGTGCAGTGGTTTTGCCTGTTGCTTTTCCTGACTGCTCATGATGTGCACCTAATTTTGTGCTACGTCATACAGAGAACAGAGTGCAGGAAGAGACTCTCACAGAGAGAGGTGAGGCTAAATGGAGGCTGAGACTGTGAAGGTGTAAATGATCTCTGAAGACCATTATGAAAGGAAAGTCAGTCAAGACTTGATTTCAGGAAAGCTTGACAAGGAAATCTGCATGTAGAATCACAGAACCAAGTGATCAGAACCTTTGGAAGTCTCTAGTCTAGCTTGGATTGAGGCAGTCATTAACAGCAGGTCAGGCTAACCACAGTTTGAAGGATGCATAATGTTTTCCTTGGTTCTTTTCCTTTTCCTCACCACCTCAAAAAAAAAAAAAAAGGAGCAGAATTGTCACAAGAGTTCTTTTAAGAGAACTTTTAACAATGCATGGTTGAAAACTGCTTGTTGAAATTCATCTTGGGCAGAAGAGGAGCTGGAAAGCAAGGGGAGTTGGTTCTGAAGCAGACTTATACCTTTTGCTGGTGCACTCTTGAAACTCTCCTCAAACCATGACTGGTAACAAGATGCAGTTGGAGTCTGACAGTTCTTTTTCTCCTTCTGTATGGAATGGTTTGCCTTTGAGGAACAGTTGTTGCCTGTGCACTAATAGTTTACTTCAGGAGTCATTATGCAAGCACTCCAAATGGGACCTGTGGGTACTGAGCACACAAAAACAGCAGCTGTTGCCTTGCCAGAAATGCCTCAGACCAGAAAGGAAGACTTTTTTAATGACTATTGAGAACAGAAAACCCAAGAGTTCTGGCCTTTGGTTTTTTTAAGACCTTGCTTGTTTCATCTACTTCTGTGTGCCTGAAAGCTAGAATCATAGAATCAACCAGGTTGGAAGAGACCTCCAAGATCATCCAGTCCAACCTAGCACCCAGCCCTAGCCAGTCAACCAGACCATGGCACTAAGTGCCTCATCCAGGCTTTGCTTCAACACCTCCAGGGACAGTGACTCCACCACCTCCCTGGGCAGCCCATTCCAATGCCAATCACTCTCTCTGACAACAACTTCCTCCTAACATCCAGCCTAGACCTCCCCCAGCACAACTTGAGACTGTGTCCCCTTGTTCTGTTGCTGGTTGCCAGGGAGAAGAGCACAACCCCACCTGGCTACAACCTCCTTTCAGGTAGCTGTGGGCAGCAATGAGGTCACCCCTGAGCCTCCTCTTCTTGAGGCTAAACACCCCCAGCTCCCTCAGCCTCTCCTCATAGGGTTTGTGTTCCAGGCCCCTCATCAGCTTTGTTGCCCTTCTCTGGACACCTTCCAGCACCTCAACATCTCTCTTGAATTGAGGAGCCCAGAACTGGACACAGCACTCAAGGTGTGGCCTGAGCAGTGCTGAGTCCAGGGGCAGAATAACCTCCCTTGTCCTGCTGGCCACACTGTTCCTGAGCCAGGCCAGGATGCCATTGGCTCTCTTGGCCACCTGGGCACACTGCTGCCTCATCTTCAGCCTGCCATCCACCAGTACCCCCAGGTCCCTTTCTTCCTGGCTGCTCTCAGCCACTCTGTCCCCAGCCTGTAGCACTGCTTGAGGTTGTAGTGGCCCTGCATGGTTGTCAGCACTTTCTCAGCACTACTCCGTGGGGCTGCACTGAAATAGGACAGGAAGCCGATCCAGCCAGTGGGTAAAGAAACCCAAATCACCTCCATTTCCCTTCCCTCCAGCTATGTTTTGTCTGCATTAGTTTTATAAGCTGCCTGACAGACAGCTCTGCCAGCCATACCGTGGCACAGAAGTTGGAATAAGCAGTGGGGATGAGAAAAGGGGCAAAAATAATTCGGTGTTCAAAGTGGACTCTTGTGTCAGACTGATCATGCAGGGCATCATCACTGTCAGTGGAAAGAAATTGATCTTTGAGAGATGAGAGGAGTCTATTTTGGACCTGCATGAATCACTGTGAAGGTGTTTCTCTCTTTGTCCATGGATGACAGGAGAGGAGCTGAGCATATAACAGCTCAGACAAGACATTGGAGTTAAAACTTTTTTTTTGGGGGGGGGGGACGACTGTCATATTCTAATAATGAAATTATCAGCATGGTTTATAATGCTTCACATTCAGTGCTGCTGTAAATACAGAGAATGTCACCAGCTAGAAGCAAAATCCCAAAGTTCTTAACCAGGCAGGTGTAAGCAATAGTGGTACTATGAAAACCCAACTGCTAAGTGTAATATAAGTAGTTCTGAGGGGGGAAAAAAAACCCAACTGCTTGGTTTTGAGTAGGCTGCTCATAAAATAAGACTGTTCCTGTCTGCTTTTCAGTGTTTATGTCCTGCAGTAGGGGCTTCAAAGACCAATATGGTCTGCTTGCTTGCTAATGTAATTTGTACTTGAGCTCAGGTGGTAGTGTTGGTAGAGAAGGTGACTGCTTCAAATGTGTCACTGCTGCAACATGATAGGGAGGGCTTTATTGTACATTGCTGTTCTCTGTCTTGAAAGTGATGCCAGAGTGATTATGAATTCAATTACTTGACAAGAAACTAGAGATTTATGTCTTGGTGCAACCTTTAGTCCATTGCCTTGTACCTGCAGATGATGATGGTTTTTAATCACACAGCCATACTGAGAATGGTGGTGCTCGTTGTTTAGGGCAGGTGGAGCTGAGAGCATTTGCACTGAATGGAGCTGTTGGCTTAGCTCATTTGGTGGAGACATTTGCAGGTGTGTAGGCCAGGAGGGCTGCTACAGGAAAAGAAGGGATGCCTTCTGGTTAAGTGAGGGTGTAGTGCCATATGTGCCCCAGAGAGTGGCAAAGCAAGTCTGAGGTCCTTGACTCTCTTTTACTCTAAGAGATTACAGTCTCTTTCCATCCACTAGTTCAGCTTTGTGGGGACATGCTTATGAAGGGAGGGGAGTGATCCAGGTTTCAGAAGCTAAATTTGTGAGGGTTTGGTGGTGGTGGTGGAGGTTTTGGGTTGGTTTGTTTGGTTGGTTTGGTTTAACTGGAATTATTGTGGCTGTCTGACTTAGAATTAAGCTGTCAGTTGAGTGGAAGGTGTAGGAACAGAGGAGTAATGGCAGGTTTAACCAACAGAAACATACTGATGTGGTGTTGTATGTTCAATCTCAGCACTCTTCTTTGTTACAGCTACTCAATGATTCTGGGTGAGTTTCTTATGCCTCCTTTCTCACCAGAAACCTTCACTAACCTGGTTTGGAGGCAGTGGTCTCCTCTGAAGCAGCCTGGGATATGTGCTTCTTCCCAAGTGTGGCAACACAACTGCTTGTGAGCTCTTATGGGAGCTGGGAAAGTGTGGGTAATGCCAAGGGAGACTGGGACAAGGTCCTAGATTGCATCACCGACAGGGCCAAAAGTTCTTGCATGGATTGAAGCACAGAGGGCAAAGACTCCAGCTTCAGTTCCTTCTGTGTGCCTCCATCCCTGACTGCAGGTCATCCAGGTGATATCCAGAGAAGGATGTGTGTTAGCCATGGATGCCAGCCAGAACAGAGCTAAACTGGGGAGATGCATTAAAAATGGCAGAGTTTATGCTCAGTAGTGCTCTGGTATCTGACTCAGCACTGAGCTGCCTGAAGCTATCTTAACTGTTTTGCCAAATATTAGTTTTGGAAAGTGATGAAGTAGAAATTGGCAACGATGCTGCTGGAAGAGCCAGCCTCTGCCCTAAGTTCTTTATGGTCAAGGAACCTTTCTCTTGCTTTCCATGCCTCTGGGGTGTATTGCTACCTACCTACCTTCTCATAGCCCTGGGTAAAAGAATTCAACTCTGTTGCATTTTAAATGCTACTATTAAAAGGCTAAGCAGGGAGCTTGTGAGATTTTTTTTTTGTAGGGGTGATGGTGAACAACCTCAAATAGAGATGCAGCTTCTGGATGCTTAAACACAGTGATGAGTTTTGCCTGCATTGATCATTCCTCCTCTTCCCCCCCCCCCCCCCCCCCGCTAAATTTCACATTTGTCAAATCAGATTAAAAATCATTAACTTGTAAATAGGTTGAGAAAAGAATTAATGCTTATTGGATTGAGGTACTACGTGGAGGCCACCACAGAAGAAGGTCTGTGAAGCGATTAATAGCTTATTTGGTGGCCAGGCTTGGAAACGATGTAGCAAATTAAGCGTAGGGGATACGTAGAGAGTAAGAAAGATAAAAATCAATATCGAGCAGCTGTCTTTACTTCCTAGTCTCACACTCCCATGTGCTGAATGAAGTGTAATGGAGATGCATGTGATGACTCATTTAATAAGTATTATAAAGGGTTTGAATAATGAGACAGACCCGAGGTTGTTTTTACAGCCTTAAATGTAGTATTTTCTTCTTCGTAAGCCATCAGCTGAGCTGTTACAGAGAGTCAACAGTCTGCACGAGTGATGCAAAAGAGGCTGTGCAGCAGTCTGATAACCCCAAATGCTCCAGTTAACAGTGAGTGAAGAGTGAAATAAAGCTTTGGGTGTTCTCATTTTGGAGGGGGGGCGGGGGGGAGAGATAATAAGCATTAAGGGTACTGGAACTGGTAGGAAAAGAGTGTAGAGGGGCTTGTCTGGATCAGTGATGCGCAGAGTGCCGTGCTGGGTATAGGTTGGCTTTCTGGCCAGCTATTACTGACAGATTCAAAACGCAGCTGAGTCAGAAGGCAGAGTGTTTTTCTGACAGACATATGTAGGACCTAACAGTTTTATGTAACGTGACTATTGTGCTCTTAACAGCTCCGTGGGTTTCAGACATGCACGTTTCTGTGTGCCTGAGGTAGGCTATACGGAGTGGATGTTGTCAACAAGCTGGCTGGTGCTGGTGCTGCTCCATCTCTTCGGGGATAATAGAACCTGGGAACAATTAAGAAGCAGTGTAATCAGTTCCTGGGGGCAGGAGCATACCCTCTTGCTTTTCAGCATTCCCTTGGCTGACTCATGAACTCTGTTGATTGACTGGGGAAGCAAATGAATCCAGCTCTCCTCCGCACGGAAGAGTTATGGAGGCAAGGTGGTGAGAGGAATACATCAGATCTCAGGCAGCTCCTGCCCTCTCTGCTGTGAAACGTGTGGAATTTACAATGGCTACTTAGCTGCCAAGCAAGTAGGATTTCTCTTTTCACTAATGTTTTTTTTCCTTCTTCTTTGTCTGTCCTTAAAATTGCAACAAGCTATAGCTGGGAAATGCTCCTGCATAAGCGCAGAGTTGGCAGCTGGCTGGAAAACAAACTGTGGCTAACTATAGTCGTCCAAAAATAAATGCAGCCGTAAGATTTGCAAGCACTTTTGTGTGCTCTCTGGTAAACAAAGGAAATGATGTGTTTGATTCACAGCTCCTTGGGCTATCCTCTCCTTATTCAGCCGATCCCAAGCAGTTAACGAAGAATTTTGCTTTGGGGTGCAGGTGAACGTCCCTGCTTTAATGTCCTCTGTGTTTCCACAGAATCCTCAGGGCATTAGTGGCTGGTTAATGAGAGCCCGCAGGATCCCTGGGAGCTGGGCAGTGTCCTGGTCTCACAGGTGAGTCATGATGTGGTGCACAGGGGTTAGGTGACCTGCCACAAGCTTCCTGCGTGAGCGTGGGCAGTCAGCAATACAAATCAGATCATCTGTCTTCCAGTCCTACATGTGGAAAACACAAGAGCGCTTAAAGCCGGGCAGCACTCAAAACGTTTCTTTCTTCTTTCGCATTACTTAGTTCTTTTGCCAAACAGGCTCTTCTTTATTCTTCCCCCCTCTCTTGTTAAAAATATACCGTGTTTTGATGGGGGGGTGTTGTAGGTAGTTGCTCATCTCCCAGGCAGACAGAGCCGGTGGATAAAAGCTCGCAGTACACCAAAGCATGTGCAAGGAAGCGCTGGGCTGTACGGGCAGGACTTGCCTTTAGCCAAATGTGCTTTATGACATCTTAACGTTCAGGGATGAGGAAAAGGCTAGTGGTAAAAAAAGAACTCCCGGAGGCTGAGCGAGCTGGTGACAGGAGAAGCTGCTGGAGGGGGGGGGGGAGGAGGAGGAGAAGAGACAAGCACATGGAAAATAAGCTCCTGCTCCCTCAGAAACATGCATGCAGAATGATCGCGGGGTGGGTGTGGGGGCGTGTAAGCAAGTAACATCCCAGAAGCTGGAAGAATAAAATGAAAAGGCAGCAGGATCAGCCCGCAGATGAAAGGCAGCCCCTTTAACATTTGCTCCCGTACTACGGCAACTCTCAGCAGTTGGCTGGAGACTAAGCTGGACGGTCCTGTGGAGCTCCAACAAAGGGACGAAACAAACCCCCGTCCCCCGGGGCCCCCCTCCCCGACAACGCGTGAAACAACTTGATAAATGATTGCTCTGTCAGGGGACGAGGGGATGGAGACGTCTGGGAGCGCAGGGAGAATGTATCCAATTCGGGCGGAGGGGAGCAGGCAGAGGGGCGGTGGGGTGGGGGCGCGGTGGTCCCCTGCCTTGGCAGCGGAGTCTGCAAGCACAGAGGGGCGGGAGGTGGGGGCGGCTCTCCGCAAGGCTTTCTCGGGAGCAAGCCGATGCGCTCCCCGCAGCCAGCGGGGCTTTGGGGCTCGGATGGGTTCCCCCCGACCCTGCCCTGCCTTCAGCACCCCCCCAGGCCGTCCGGCCCTGCGCTTGCATTACCTCATTTAATGGGGATAGCAGGAAATACAAATCTCCCCCTGCCGCTCCCAGCCCAGTCCAACAAGGGCCGCTGACAGCATTGAAAGCTGCAGAAACTGCAGCCCATGCCCTGCCTCTATTCAAGGGAACATTAATTAGCCTAAAACAAAAAACAAGAGGAGTTCACAGCTGGGGCCCAACACTTCAGATCCCTCCTGCCTGCCTCCCTCCCCTGCTGCTCCTCCGGAGTATGTGCACGCCGGCTATTTATACAGGCTCCCCTCCCAAACCACTGATACTGAGCCCGGAGCGCACTCGGTGCCCGACCCTGCTCCGCTGGGATTTATAGGGACGGTGCCGCACAGGCATCTCGGAGGCAGAGGCTGTGCAGGGGCTGAACCAGCGCCGGGAGAGAAGCCACATGCCGCTGCCACCGACCAAAAAAAGCCTGTGCCGTTCGCGGCCAGCCGGGGCAGCTGGAATAGCGAGCGGTCCTCTGCAGTCCGGAGGGCAACTGGGCTTGAGCGGCTTATCTTGGCAGAAATAGAAGGGAGCAGCGAGGAGACTTCTGCAAGTCCTGCTGGAAGCAAAGAGGGATTCAGTGGCTGCGTGTTTTTCTCCCTTCCCCCCCTGTGGGAACAGAGCAGAGAACTTAATTTAGAGTCTTCCTGAGCTGCTGGTTAATAAATGCTTGATCCAGGAGGCAGCTGCTGCCACCACTTACAAGGTGACCTGGAGCCCTGTTCCCAGTGTGTCCCAGGCCACTATGTCACGAGCACCAGTTGCCAAGAATAGAGAGTGTGGCAACATGTCTAAACAACTAAAATGGGCTTTGAGTGCACTTCTGTGTTCAGCTGATGAGCAGGAAGATGCTGGCTTCAGAAGAGCTGAGCACAGTTTTGTTGTATGTTAGGAGGAAGTTCTTCAGAGAGAGAGTGATTTGCCATTGGAATGGGCTGCCCAGGGAGGTGGTGGAGTCTCCATCCCTGGAGGTGTTCAAGCAAAGACTGGATGAGGCATTTGGTGCCATGGTCTAGCTGACTGAATAGGGCTGGGTGCTAGGTTGGCCTGGATGATCTTGGAGGTCTCTTCTAACTTGGTTGATTCTATGATTTGGGCAGGACTGGATGCTAGGTTGGACTGGATGAGCTTGGAGGTCTCTTCTAACTTGGTTGATTCTATTATTTGGGCAGGGCTGGGTGCTAGGTTGGACTGTATGATCTTGGAGCTCTCTTCCAACCTGGTTGGTTCAATGATTCTATAAATGTTATTGGGTTGCTGTCAACCATCCCAACAGAAACTGGTCTCAAGCCTTGCTCTGTGGCATATTAGCCATGTGTGAAGACAAAATTTAAGGTAGGAGGTTACCCACGAGGAGGAGTGTTCTGACACAAGTGGAAGGCAGTGTTTGCCAGCAGTCAGCTCTGACTATGTTTTCACTGGAGAATTTGTTCTTCACTGGGTGTTGCCCTTCTACTTCTCCTCTATGCCCCTGCCCCAGGGTCAGCAATGAGCTGAATAGCACTCTGGCAGTGGAGAAGGCTTACCTGTAGTGCAAGTGTTGCATTAATTTAGGTTGCTAACCCTCCAACCGAGCAGTAAAGATAATAGCACCTGAGTGCTTGGAGCCCTCTGGCCACCGCTCTTGGAATCCTCTTGTGTTTCCAGGACATTAACAAATTGCTCCACCCTTCATAGGAAAATCATTTTGGAATGGTTGAGAGCTATGAAAGATGCCCCTGTGAAAGAGCTGGTGTGAGCAGACCCTGCAAGAATCCAGCAGCTGGTGTGTAACTGCAGGGTAAGCACTTGCACTCATTTGGGGGTGAGTGATGTGGTGTTCATCTGAGTTAACTACGTGTATAGCTAATGCAAAGCAGTCTGGTTCACGCTGTTGCAGATTAGGAGGACAGGAGATAGTCGACCCTTTTTGAATGGTCTTCCTCATAGTGAGGAGGAACTCCTGATGGCTCTGCCTGTTCTCTTGGTCCTGCAATGACCAGTCAGTGCTTTAGTTTATTGCAGGGAAAGCTGCTGGCCCTACTAACTCCCTTGGAATTCACTTTTGGAAAGAGTTTGCCAGACTTGCCCTGTATGAGGAAAAAGACCTCATCTTACAGAACGGTTCTGTCTGCTCTTTGGTTTGGATTACTGAGAAAGGAGAGTAGAAAGAGGTTTCACGATGTTGTCTCTACATTCTTTCTCTGTGCTTCTATTTCTTGTGGACCTGAAACAATGAGGATAAATAACCACTTACCCCTCAAATGTATATAGTGGTACAAGCAGGGCAAAGGCTGATACTCGCTGACAATTTGCACCGAGTTGCAACACCTAAGTTCTAAAAGGTGGGACACAGGGAACTTTTTTAGCAGACCTTTTCTCACAGCTAAGCAGGGAACAACTCTTGGGTTGTATCTTAAGACACAACAGTCAAAACCACAGGCAACCCATTTGTTTTTCATTCACTGCAAGTCCCAGCTCATACAGGACCATCATCACCCACCACCATCATCAGGTAGCATTGCACCTTTTACACCAGCTGCCTTGTCTGCTACTGTAGGCAGTAATCTGCAGAAGAGGCCACCTGAATGCAGTGATTTCTTTCAAAGCCTCTGCAATACTTTCTCAGAACGTGTAGTCTTACACAGTAACAGTCACTGGTTGAGGTTTCTCCTCTTGTTTTTTTTCCTTTGGTTGCCTTTATTTACTTTTTAATTTGATTTTTATTTGGGGGTTCTGTGGGTTGGGTTTTTTTTTTTTGTTGGTTTAGGTTGTGGTTTTCTGTATGTGTTTGTGGTGGCTTTTATGTGGTGTGGGGTTCCCCCTCCTTTTTTTTTTTTCTCTCCTGTTTGTTTTCTTGTTGTTTGTTGCCTTTTTTTTTTTGTTGTTGTTGTGGGGTTTTTTAAAAGGAAGTGATTTCCCAGACAAAAGGGAAGTATTTATGCCTTTTTCATGCAAGACATAATTAAACTGGAATTCATTGCCACAGGATGTTGTGGATGCCAGAAGTTGAGATAGGTTCAAAAAGCAATTAAACAAATTCATGGAAGAGAAGTTCATCGAGGGCAATTAAGCACAAAGATACAATCTCTGGCACAGGAAGTCTTAAGCCATAGCTTGTGGAAGCTGGTGGGGGGGAGCCTTATGGAATGCACCATTCTTACACACCCTCCAAGCATTTGCCACTAGTCACTGTCTCAGGCAGGATATTGAGCTCCATGCCCCTGGTCTGATAGCTATATTAATCTGTTGTGCTTTGGACAATATGTGTGGGGTCCCAGTTTTGCTAAGAGAATGCCCATGTAGATATGCCCATGGCCCTTTGGAGTGCTTTTGCTGTATCCCGTTCTTGCAGGCAGAAAACTGAATTAAGACTTGGTCCTCTGATGGCAGAGGATGGAGCTAGGCTCACAGGGAAGGGAAAGGGGCAGTGGGTGAGGAAAAGAAACTGGCCTGCTCAACCACTGGCCTGCTGGCACATGATGTGGTCTGCAGAGCACATGGTGTGGTGTTTGTGGATGAGCTCCAGGCACTTCATGTGCTTCCAGAAAATTTGTGTCTGTGTGAGTCCTGTCTTCCAGTAACCTGCTCTCATCTGCCAACTGCTTTCCCTGGTACATCTAAAACATAGCATGTTTTAAAGTGGATTTAAAATGAGACTCCTTTGTGATTAGTAGCATGCAGATATGTGAAGTAAGAATTGCCTTTTAGCCTTCTGATTTGTTTTATGCTCCTTGCAGCCTCCTTTGGTTCAATAATTTCACAGAATCACAGAACATTGGGGGTTGGAAGTGACCTCTAAAGCTCATCCAGTCCAACCCCCCCTGCCAGAGCAGGATTACCTATAGCAGATCACACAGGAATGCATCTCCAATATCTCCAGAGAGGGAAACTCCACAACCTTCCCTGGGCAGCCTGTTCCAGTGCTCCATCACCCTCACAGTGAAAAAAAAAACACAAAAGTTCTTCATGTTTCCATGGAACTTCCTATGCCTCAGCTTCCACCAGTGCCTCTTGTCCTGGCATTGGGCATCACTGGCTCCATCTTCCTGGCACTCAGCCCTTACATATTGATCAACATGAATGAGGTCATCTCTCAGGCCCCTCCTCTCCAAGCTGCAGAGCCCCTGCTCCCTCAGGCTCTCCTGGTAAGGAAGATGTTCCATTCCCTTCAGCATCTTTGTGGCTAATTTGAGTGAAGCACTGTTAATGTGACACTGTATTAAGCGCTGCCTTCTAAGGTAGCTCACAGGTGGTTATAACTTTGTTACTGGAGAAGACTTGATTTCTCTCAATAATGCTGTTTAAGTTCTATTAAAAGCCATAAAGGCAATAAGCAAAAAAAATCTCAGCCCCCCCCTCCTCTCTGCCTGCCCTGGGCGAGTCAGTAACTGAACTGCACCATGAGAGGATACGCATCAGGGTGCCACAGGGCACAGAAGCAGTTTCCCTCTCAATTGCACTGATGATTCCAAGGAGGAAATAGGCAGTGTGTTAATTAAATTTGTGGATGTTAAAGCTGCTAACAGCATTAATCAAAAGCACAAGAGCCTAGAGAGAGATTAAAAGTAGAGATAGAGAAATCCAAGGTGGAAAGTAGATGCTGTCATATCTGGACGTTACTAATCTAAACCAGAGGACATTGAAGGTGTGACAAGTGTGCCATGTCTTGAGACTTTTGGCCAGTATTTTGTGTTTGCTGTTTGTGATGAAGATGCTTGGAAAATACAGTCCAAATACATGCCCAGATTAGAGAAACAAATTGACCTTAGCGCTTATCATCACTCAAATGTTGTCAGTCGGGTAGGTTGTGTTTGTTGTGGGCCCAGCACCTTGCTCTGCTGAGTGTTTGAAAGAGCAAGGCAAGCCACTAGTGCAAGAGAGGCTATAAGGGCATAATGTCTCATGATCTTTTCTTCTTTCATGTGTGTTAATACAAAGGAAAGCTGCTGACTGCATGTAAAGGAATGTTACACCATAAAATGTACTAAGAAATCACCCAGACTGTCCAATCTGCTCCTTTTTTCTCTTTTCCTTTTCACCATCTATCTTCTAATCTGCTTTCTGTTTGCACTGAGGTATAATTTTACACCAGTCCAGTTAATTCTAAGTTTGGCTCTAGTTTGCACTGTTGAAAAGTGTATTGCTTTAATAGAGCTTAATCTGCTTAGGCAGTCTGCAGCATCTCAAGGAAACCAGGTGTGATGGTTTGGGTGTTACCTGCCCCCCAACACTTAAGAAAGTCACCCAGACTAGACTCAGCCAAGCTGGGAATTAGAATGAAGCTTTATATGTGCAGCTTAGCACAAGACACAAGCAGATATTTACTATATATATATACAACTATAGACAGAAATATACAAGTTAAAAAGGTAATGCAGAAACACAACAGCCCTCCCCGAAACCAGAGTCCCCAGGAGGGGCTCCCAACTGCCTTTCCACCTCCTTTCCACCCCTCTGCCTTCTCCCAGACTTTGGCTTACATTCAAGGTAGGTTTGGAGAATCAGCCAGAGGGGTTAGGAAGCAGAGGGGTTAGTTACAGAGACAGCAAGTTAGAGAGAGAAGGGAGGCAGCATGAGCCAGAGCGAGCAACTGTGTTATCTATGTTTGTGTTCTTGGTTTTATGCATCTCAGCAAGCCTATGAGTGCAGCAGCCATCACCATTGTTTCCTTTTCACAGCCTAGCATCTAATTCCTCTCACTAAAATATCCCAGCTAGGCTCAAACTAGCACAGCCACAATCAGTATTTTGTGTTTTCTGTTTGTGTTGAAGATGCTTGGAAAATACAATCCAAATACATGCCCAGGTTAGAGAAACAAATTGACCTTAGTGCTTATCATCACTCAAATGTTGTCAGTCTGGTAGGTTGTGTTTGTTGTGAGCCCAGCACCTTGCTCTGCTGAGTGTTTGAAAGAGCAAGGCAAGCCACTAGTGCAAGAGAGGCTATAAGGGCATAATGTCTCATGATCTTTTCTTCTTTCATGTGTGTTAATACAAAGGAAAGCTTCTGACTGCATGTAAAGGAATGTTACATCATAAAACATATTAAGGCTGTTGGTAACCCCTACCCCTCTGTGTAATCTCATTTCTGAGCTCCTTAATACCAAAAAGATGATCAAAATTGCATCAAATCATAGAGTATCAACCAGAAGAACAGCAAGAGAATGACCCTATTGTAAACCAAGATTGAAAGGTCTGAATATATTGGATGCTTACTTGTATCTAAAGGACACAGACACTGAGGGAGCCAAGGAAACTAGAAGATAGAAACAACAGGAGCACAAGGGAGAGCTCCTAAGCAGGAACTGGAAGTTTTGCTTTTGAAACATTAATGACCTCATTGCTGTCTGCAGCTACCTGAAGGGAAGTTGTAGCCAGGTGGAGGTTGGTCTCTTCTCCCAGGCAACCAGCAACAGAACAAGAGGACACAGTCTCAAGTTGTGCCAGGGGAAGTCTAGGCTGGATGTTAGGAGGAAGTTGTTGGCAGAGAGAGTGATTGGCATTGGAATGGGCTGCCCAGGGAGGTGGTGGAGTCACCATCCCTGGAGGTGTTGAAGCAAAGCCTGGATGAGGCACTTAGTGCCATGGTCTGGTTGATTGACTAGGGCTGGGTGCTAGGTTGGCCTGGATGATCTTGGAGGTCTCTTCCAACCTGGTTGATTCTATGATTGGCAGAGAATGTCAGCCAAATATTCTAGGGTTGGAAATAAGATCTCCTATATATGTCTTTTGTGTCTCCAGATGTTGTCCTCAATAGAGTGCACTGGAAAGCAGGGGATGGTCAGTATCATGACTCAGTCGCCAGTGTTGGGATGAGCTAACCAAGTAGGAGAGTGTGGTCACACCTAAGACATGCAGCCCTTTGGCAGACTTGGGCTAAGTACTAACCAAGTGACTCATGATTTACTGGAAGGTGTGAGAGGGAATCAGATGGTGAATATCTCAAGGTCATTGTGTGCATGTCAGCGTTCTGGAGGCTAGCTGACTGTGCTCGCTGTTCATTTGTGATGCTTTCTCTCCATGGTAGGGAGAAAAGATTGGCATCTCCTCAGATGCTGTGTTTGCCTGTGGAAGTGGGTGGCTATCAGGTTGGTGATCTCACCCTGGCCTTTACTAAGGCGATGTGCTGCGGGCCAGCGCTATGGAACCTGCAGAACATACATGCAGCCGCTCTCCTGCGTGCCGTCACAGCAAAGCCCACTCCAAGTTTTGCTGGTGCATGCTGCAATTCAGCAGCAGCTATTCTGCTTTTAAGTCCTCTAATCTGAACAGATAGGCAGCTGTGGACAAGACCTAGGTAAAGCAGCCTTCTGTTTAGTGTGAATGGAAGAGTTACAGGCAGCAACTGTCTAGAGTTGCTGTTGCCTCCTACCACTTTTCAGAGAAGGCTGAATGGTTTTAGACATTAAAAGCTCTGTTTCTCAGCAATTTTTTTCAGCTACTGTTGTGGTAACTTAAACCTTGAATGAAACTCACACAATGAAGTTAAAATCATCTTCCCTCTTGCCTTCATCTTTCATTTTGGGCTGCTTTCATGTCCAGGATTTTTCTGCCTCCTCACCTGTCTTCTCAAGAGGCTCTGGAAGAGACCCCTGGCCTGGCTTGTTCTTGTTTCTTGTCTAAAGTCACACCTAATAATAGATACTTTGGAAGAAAGGGTAAGATCCTGTAAAGACAAGCAAGGAAAACTGCAGAATTCTCTTGACTCCAGTTGCTGACATCGTGGATTTTGGGGTGGTTTTTAATCCCATTAGGATGATTGCTTCAATAAGTACCTTGCAGAGTAGAGCTCTGCGGGTTAGTTCTGCCTATATGAGTGCAGCAGCATTTTCTTTCATCACTTCTAAGTCTATTGTCTTTTATTTAGTCAGACAACTCCTTGCTCCCGTCTTAGTGGGAGAAAAAGAGGGTGGGAGTGGAGAATAAGTGCATCCAGATGGCTTCCTCTGCCTGCTTGCTGGATCACATCCTTGGATCGTTTCAACCCTTACTTATCACTCCTCGAATGCAGCCCAGAGATTTGAAAATCATTTGAGACCTTATTCAGCACACTTTGTAATGGTCTCTGAGCCATCCAGACTCATGCTAACCAGAGTTCACCCAGTCCAAACTGCTGGCTAAGCTGTCAGCCCATGGCTTGGATGCCAACACTCTGTGCTGGGTTAGGAACTGGCTGGAGGGCTGGACCCAGAGAGTGGTGGTGAATGGTGCCACGTCCAGCTGGCAGCTGTCACTAGTGGTGTCCCTCAGGGATCTGTGCTGGGCCCCATCCTCTTTAACATCTTCATAGATGATCTGGATGAGGGCATGGAGTCAGTCATCAGCAAGTTTGCAGATGGCACTAAGCTGGGGGCAGATGTGACTGAGTTGGAGGGCAGAAGGGCTCTGCAGCAGGACCTTGACCGCCTGGACAGATGGGCAGAGTCCAATGGGATGGGGTTCAATAGCTCCAAGTGCAGGGTGCTGCACTTGGGCCACAACAACCCCATGCAGAGATACAGGCTGGGGTCAGAGTGGCTGGAGAGCAGCCAGACAGAGAGGGATCTGAGGGTGCTGATTGATACCTGCCTGAACATGAGCCAGCAGTGTGCCCAGGTGGCCAAGAGAGCCAGTGGCATCCTGGCCTGCATCAGGAATGGTGTGGCCAGCAGGAGCAGGGAGGTCATTCTGCCCCTGTACTCTGCACTGGTTAGACCACACCTTGAGTGCTGTGTTCAGTTCTGGGCCCCCCAGTTTAGAAGGGACATTGAGATGCTTGAGCATGTCCAGAGAAGGGCAACGAGGCTGGGGAGAGGCCTTGAGCACAGCCCTATGAGGAGAGGCTGAGGGAGCTGGGATTGGTTAGCCTGGAGAAGAGGAGGCTCAGGGGAGACCTTATTGCTGTCTATAACTACCTGAGGGGTGGTTGTGGCCAGGAGGAGGTTGCTCTCTTCTCTCAGGTGGCCAGCACCAGAACAAGAGGACACAGCCTCAGGCTGTGCCAGGGGAGATTTAGGCTGGAGGTGAGGAGAAAGTTCTTCCCTGAGAGAGTCATTGGGCACTGGAATGGGCTGCCCGGGGAGGTGGTGGAGTCGCCGTCCCTGGAGCTGTTCAAGGCAGGATTGGACGTGGCACTTGGTACCATGGTCTGGCCTTGAGCTCTGTGGTTAAGGGTTGGACTTGATGATCTGTGAGGTCTTTTCCAACCCTGATGATACTGTGATACTGTGGCTTTTGCAACCAAGCTCTTACACGAGCCTATTTCTGCACCTCTAATTTACCTCAACTCTTTCTGGACCGTTGCTGATACTTTGTTTTGTTACAAAGAGGTTGGACTCAGTGTTCAAGGCTACAGTGGCGTTTTCCATACTGTTCTTTACCTCTTTGTAATACAGAGCTCCACATCTGGTTTGTGGTTTTGGGAATGACTGGAGACTAAGCAGATGTTTTCCCTGTGCTGTCCATGAGGACACTTAGATCTTTCTCCAGCTGGTTACAGTTAACGTGGAACCCATCCGTGGCTATCATTAGCTCAAACTCTCCTTGCCAGTTTGCATAACCTTGCACTTGTGTGCACTAACAGTTGCTTTAATTTGGGTGGAGCTGGCAGATTTCTTTATTACTGTTTATTTTTATTCTCACTGATTTTAACTAATCTATAGAGCAGCAGCATCAATAATTATCATCCCCCCCCCCCAGCTTCACTTGGTGCCCCTTTCCAGATCATTTAATATATTAAATGTTGATCATAGTATCCAACCCCTGGTACTTCCCCCATTAACCTTCTGGAAAACTGGCCATTTATTCATGCTGTTCATTTTTTCTCAATTAGCTTTAATCTATTGAGAGATGTTTACCCCTCACCCTGTGACTGCTTCCTCTAATAGGCTGCAGTGATTAATATTACCAAAGGCCGGTTGAAAATCCGACGACTTAATTACACCTCCCAGTTTTTTCCTGTAACCACTGCCTTGATTCCCATCATAGAAAACACAGAGGTGCTCAAAATTGATTGTGTCAGTGGTTTGTTTTTTTTTTGTCCATAAACACTTTGTTGATTCTCACCACAGACAAACACAGAGGCTCCCATTTTTCTTTTGGGAATGCCCTGCCTGATCTGTGCCTCTTGTGTGGTGTTCATCTGACTTTCAAAACTACCCAGTGGAGCCACTTGACAGTATCACAGTATCACCAAGGTATCATCAGAGGTGATGTGAAGGGAGGACTGCTACTCTAGCCATGCTTTCTGTGCTCTTCCAGGTATCACAGTATCACAGTATCATCAGGGTTGGAAGAGACCTCATAGATCATCAAGTCCAACCCTTTACCACAGAGCTCAAGGCTAGACCATGGCACCAAGTGCCACGTCCAACCCTGCCTTGAACAGCCCCAGGGATGGCAACTCCACCACCTCCCCGGGCAGCCCATTCCAGTGTCCAATGACTCTCTCAGTGAAGAACTTTCTCCTCACCTCCAGCCTAAAGTTTCCCTGGCGTAGCTTGAGGCTGTGTCCTCTCGTTCATAGCACTAAAGTCAGGTTTTAAAGTGTCTGTTAACTCCCAGGCTCAGCCTTGGTTTTCGTACATGAGTGCATGGTTATCACTTGCCCTGCAGCTTTGCCACCTCCTGTTTGCTTTTAATGGTCGAGCTGCCGACAGAGCGTGCGATACGCCGCCCCGCGCTTAACGTTGTCTGCAACTCAGGCAAGTGCTGCTCAGGACAGTTTGTTTCCCATTGAAATTAATTTTATGTGACTCCAGGCATCAGTGACAGGCTGCCCTGGCTTTTTACAGCTCCTACTCTTGAGCTGCTTGTTACTGGCCCTTGTCAAGGGCTCCCGCAGGGTTCAGCTCTCCGTGGCGCACAGAGCACTGGAGCAGGCTCCCCAGAGAGGTTGTGGGGTCTGCTTCCCTGGAGACTTTCAAGGGCTGTCTGGATGTGTTCCTCTGTGATCTGTGTTAGATAGGATTGTCCTGCTCTGGCAAGGGGGTTGGACACAATGATCTCCTTCCAACCCCTAACATCCTGTGGCTACCATGGCCTCCTATGCTGATGTATCTGGTGTAGCCATCACAGATGGAGATAAGCTATCACAGAAACAGGTTGGAGAAGCCCCTCAGGATCACCAAGTCCAACCTATAACCCTACTCTGCAAGATTCACCCTAAACCATATATCCCTAATCATAGAATCAACCAGATTGGAAGAGACCTCCAAGATCATCCAGTACAACCTAGCACCCAGCCCTATGCAGTCAACCAGACCATGGCACTAAGTGCCTCATCCAGTCTTTTCTAAGCACCACATCCAAAAAACTTCTAAACACATCTAGGGTTGGTGACTCCTCCACCTCCCTGAGCAGCACATTCCACCCTTAAACACAAAGAAAGACCTTTGAAAAGGTCTTGACAGCCCCCTAGACTGTTTGGAAGCTTAGGTTTGTTAAAACTGAAGATATTAACTACTTAATTCAAACAAGCAAGCAACAAGTGTTTGTTTGAATATCATTGTATTGCTTTTAACCTTTTAAATTAGTAAAAATTGGGTTATCTCTGGATCTTGCTACCATCTGGAGATGTGCAGCCAAACATTTAATTCAGCACTTCCTTCTTTACATGTTTAAGCAATTTGTGGCTTTAACCTACATTTACTTGGATTCATTTCAATGTTTTCAGTTGAAAATATCATGGCTGTTTCTCCCTGCTTACAGAGTAAGCTGTTTGTGACATGTATTGAAGTGTGTTTGGTCAAAAAAACACTACCCAAACAAATTTAAGAATGCACTAAAACTTCTAAAAACGATTTGATGTTGAAGTTGAGTATTGAATTCTTTTAAACTAGATGCTTTGCACCTAAGCTTTTGCCCCTGGAGATATTCAAGGTGAGGCTCCACAAGGCTCTGGGCAACCTAATCTAGTTGGGGGTGTCCCTGCTGACTGCAGAGGGGATTGGACCACTCTGTGATTCTGTGAAAACTGATTTGCTGCAGTTAGCTGAGTGACCTGGTTGGTTTCTGATCCTCAGGCCCGCTGGGGCTCTATAAAGTCAGCATCCTGGCATCTCCTATAAAGGCTTAACTCATACATTGGAAGAGGAAAGTAAGTTTTCAGCTTGCAGCTCAGTGCTCCACTGTGTAAGGGAGGATCATAGAATCAACCAGGTTGGAAGAGACCTCCAAGATCATCCAGGACAACCTAGCACCCAGCCCTAGCCAATCAACCAGACCATGGCACTAAGTGCCTCATCTAGTGTTGTCTTGAACACCTCCAGGGACAGCGACTCCACCACCTCCCTGGGCAGCCCATTCCAATGCCAATCACTCTCTCTGCCAACAACTTCCTTCTAACAGCCAACCTAGACTTCCCCTGGCACAACTTCACACTGTGTCCCCTTCTTCTGTTGCTTCTTGCCTGGCAGAAGAGGCCAACCCCACCTGGCTACAGCCTCCCTTCAGGTAGCTGTAGACAGCAATGAGGTCACCCCTGAGCCTCCTCTTCTGCAGGCTGCACACCCCCAGCTCCCTCAGCCTCTCCTCACAGGGCTGTGCTCCAGGCCCCTCACCAGCTTTGTCACCCTTCTCTGGACACCTTCCAGCACCTCAACATCTCTCTTGAATTGAGGAGCCCAGAACTGGACACAGCACTCAAGGTGTGGCCTGAGCAGTGCTGAGTACAGGGGAAGAATAACCTCCCTTGTCCTACAGGCCACACTGCTCCTGATGCAGGCCAGGATGCCATTGGCTCTCTTGGCCACCTGGGCACACTGCTGGCTCCTGTTCAGCTACTTTCTACCAGTACCCCCAGGTCCCTTTTTTTCTGGTTGCTTTCAGCCACTCTGTCCCCAGACTGTAGTGCTGTTTGGGGTTGTTGTGGTCAAAGTGTAGAACCCTGTACTTGACCTTGTTCAATCTCATCCCATTGGCCTCTGCTCACTGGTCCAGCCTGTCCAGGTCCCTCTGCAGGGCTCTCCTACCTCCCAACAGATCAACACCTGCTCCTAGCTTGGTGTCATCTGCAAACTTACTGGTGCTGAACTCAATGCCCTGGTCCTGATCATCAATAAAGATATTGAACAGGACTGGTCCCAGCACTGATTGTTGGGGTACACCACTAGTGACAGCTGCCAGCTGGATGTGGCACCATTCACCACCACTCTCTGGGCCTGGCCTTCCAGCCACTTCTTGACTATTATCAGAGTGAATCTGTCCAAGCCATGAGCTGCCAGTTTTGCCAGGAGCTTCTTGTGTTGCTTGACAGCAGCAGTGTCCTCCTGTGTGCTGTGCTGTTTGTATTGCCACTGGTGGCTGTGAGATGGGCAGAGAAAGGCTGATCCATCTGTGAAATAAGACAGCAAAGATAACTCAAAAAGCAAGTAAGTCGTTGCAGCCCAGGAGCTGCTGCACAGCTGTGAATGAAGAGAGGAGGGGATGCAGGCAGGAGTGGGGGAGGGGGGGCTGAGCACCAGCGTGGCAGTAGTGCTATAAAGCTACCCATGAAATTTCATCCAGGGTGAGGGGAATAAACAGAAATGAAGCCCATACTGTTCGTTGCTCACAGATGGGCTCTACACATGTCAAGGCTCAATTTATCCTATCAGTAAGGTCTATTCTGGGCTCTTCTGTGTTTTCTGCCAGTTCAGTCTGGGAGTCAAGTTACACCTCTTGGCAAATACTTGGTTCGGATGTTTTAAAGTATCATTTAGATGGTTGATTAAAAGGCAGAGAAAGCTTCAGCTCTTGCTGGCTCTAGGCCTTTCAAATTTAACTTTAGGTAAGTTTTAAAGATAGGAGCTTAAGTATTTGAGTATAAAGTTCCAGTGTCCTCTATTGCTGTTCTTATATGCTTTGCACTGCTGCTGGTATCCCAGGTTTATATCCTTTACTGATAGAGTTAATATTCAGAGTATATAAGGTTTAAGTTCCTGATCTCAGAAGAGAGGGAGAATTGGTGGAGAGCATCAATAATGTTAGGCTAAGCATTGTTTCTCTAAGTACTGGAGTGCATCTTAGATGTAGACTCACACATTGCAGTGCCAACTGCCCTGGTTTACCTCCCACCCTCATGGTGCCATGCTGATTCCTTGCTGTACTTTGCAGCCTTGTTCAGAGGCATCCCAAATTGCAGCAAAGAATCAGCATGGCTTTGCACTGCTGCTGGCATCCCAGGTCAGAGCCTGTTTATATCTCCTTTACTGATAGAGTGAATATTCAGACTATATAAGGTTTAAGTTCCTGATCTCAGAGAAGAGGGAGAATTGGTGGAGAGCATCAATAATGTCAGGCTAAGCATTGTTTCTCTAAGCACTGGAGTGCATCTTAGATGTAGGCTTACACATTGCAGTGCCAACTGCCCTGGTTTACCTCCCACCCTCATGGTGCCATGCTGATTCCTTGCTGTACTTTGCAGCCTTGTTCAGAGGCATCCCAAATTGCAGCAAAGAGTCAGCATGGTTTTGCACTGCTGCTGGCATCCCAGGTCAGAGCCTGTTTATATCTCCTTTACTGATAGAGTTAATATTCAGACTATATAAGGTTTAAGTTCCTGATCTCAGAGAAGAGGGAGAATTGGTGGAGAGCATCAATAATGTCAGGCTAAGCATTGTTTCTCTAAGCACTGGAGTGCATCTTAGATGTAGGCTTACACATTGCAGTGCCAACCGCCCTGGTTTACCTCCCACCCTCATGGTGCCACGCTGATTCCTTGCTGTACTTTGCAGTGTTGTTCAGAGGCACTTTCTGCCTCTTATATTCTGACTGATTTTGAAACCTCTTCCCTTACACCTGAAACACTTTCTGGAGTTTAATTCCCTTGAGCTGGTTTCCTGTGATGTTATCATTTCTCCTGTCCCCGATGCCGTGGTTGCATCTTACAGTGTGTATGGTTCCAGCAGTCCATGAAACGCGGTCCTTGGCATGGGAGTGCTTGGGGTTTGCTACCCTAACTGTGCTTCTTCAGACAGCACAGTGCACCTCAGGTGGTCTAGGAATTCAGCCCTGCAGCATTCCTGTGCACCAAGAAAACATGTTCTCAGTTTTAGGGAACAGCAAAGTGAAATGCCCAACACATCATGAAGGAAGTCTGCGGCGCAGCCGGGAGATGAACTCTGATCTCCCTGTGCCTGTCCAGTGCCTTAATTACATTATCTCCACTGCCTCATCTCAAATTCATCTCTTGAACAAGTGTGATGAACTGCATCTTTCATCTTTCCTCTCTTGCCTCTGCTTATAGCTCGAGGCATTGGAGGAGAGTGAAGTTTTTACATGTTGGGAGTCTTCTTCGATCCCGTTCTTTTATCCCATCTTTTCTTTGTCTCCCTTCTTACATCCCAAGTTGTGTGAAACAAAGTCTCTATTCCCTTCTGGGTCTGAAATGTGGGTTTCTGTATTCATACACATACTTGCCATCAAAAGTTTCAGCTCTGTTCTCCATTTTAATGCTGTAACAAAGATACTAAACTTCTTTGTGTGTGTAGTACCCTCACATTCTCCCTCCTCTATGGCACAAGATTCCAGGCAGTCAGTGCTTTCTGCATCTACTCATGTTCTTTTGTGTTGGAATTTCACTATCCCCAGCCTGATACAGCATGGAATACAATCTCCTTTCTGCCTAAATGTACAGAGTCAGATCAAAGGTCTGTCTAGCCCAGCATCCTGTCTCTTCATAGAATCATAGAATGGTTTAGGTTGGAAGGGACCTCAAAGATCATCCAGTTCCAACCCCCTGCCATAGGCAGGGACACCTCCCACTAGAACAGACTGCTCAAGGCTTCAGCCAACCTGGCCTTGAACACCTCCAGGCAGGAAGCAGCCACATCCTCCCAGGGAAACCTGTGCCAGTGTCTCACCACCCTCACTGCAAAGAACCCTTTCCTAACATCCACTTTCAATCTCCCCTCTGCCAGTTTAAACCCATTACTCCCCATCCTGCGTGACAAGACCTTGTGAACAGTCCCTCCCCAGCCTTCCTGTACCCCACTTCAGATACTGGAAGGCCACTAAAATGTCTCCTGGAAGCCTTCTCATCTCCAGCCCCAACTCCTGCACAGCGGATACCCAGGAAAGAGTGTCAGAATGGGGCAGTCGAGCAGTTGTACTTCCCTGGTCTGTGCTTACAGCCTTTGGATCATACTTGCAGCTAAGAAACTTCCTCTTGAACCTACAGCCCTTGATAGATTACTTTTTCCTCCCACTTCTGTTACTTTGCCTGTTTCTTCTGCAAACCCACTTTTAGCATCCATAATATTCCATAGCAGAGACGCAGGCAGATGAGTTCCTGTCATGTGCAACAAAGTGCCTCTTTTTTAACCCAGATAATTTCATTTGGTGTCTGTCCATTCTGTAGTCAATATGGACCTACAGGCACACATTCTCCATACTATTCCTGCTTTCACTGACTTTTATTCCTAGAGAAGCTGTTTCATGCATTTGATCACTGTTGCTCCAGTCTAGCTTTTCAGTTCTTCTGTTGTAGCTTCTTTTTAGTTAGCAATCCAAATGTGGGGATCAGAACTGCATTTTTTAGTGTTCAGGGTCTAGATACACACTGCATTTATATGAAGATGTGGTAATCACAGGCTCACAGGATGTGAGGGCTTGGAAGGGACCTCTGGAGATCTTCCAGTCCAACCCCCCTGCCAGAGCAGGACCAGAGAATCTAGCGCAGGTCGAACAGGAACACATCCAGACAGGGCTGGAAAGGCTCCAGAGAAGGAGACTCCACAACCTCTCTGGGCAGCCTGTGCCAGAGCTCTGGGACCCTTACAGTCAAGAAATTCTTCCTCATGTTGAGCTGGAACTTCCTGTGCTGTAGTTTCCATCCACTGCCCCTTGTCCTATGCCAGGGCACAGTGAGCAGAGGCTGTCCCTGTCCCTTCCTTCCTGACCCCCAGCCCTCAGCTACTGATAGGCATTGCTCAGATCCCCTCTCAGCCTTCTGCTCTGCAGACTGAACAACCCCAGGGCTCTCAGCCTTACCTCATCAGGCAGTGCTGCAGTCCCTTCAGCATCCTTGTATCCCTGTGTTGGACTCTCTCCAGTAGATCCCTGTCCTTCTGGAACTGGGGAGCCCAGAACTGGATGCGATATCCCAGGTGGGGCCTCAGTAGGGCAGAGTAGAGGGGAAGGAGAAGCTCCCTCGATGTGCTGGACACACACTCCTGAATGCACCCCAGGATCCCTTTGCCCTTCTTGGCCACCAGGGCACATTGCTGTTTGACATTCCTTTCCTCAACATACCTGCTATTACTAATTATACTTTATATAAATGTTGGCAGCTTCCACTATATTGTTCCTGCTTCCAGGGCTCTGCACACTGCTGCCCAAGCTGCATCTCTGAGAGCTTTCCTTGCACTTTTGCTTATGATCTGGACCCTGACAGTTACTCTTGCTTCACAAAAATTTCCCTTTTCCTCTTGCTTCTCCCTTTTTATGCTGCCATCATATCTGAAAGAGCTTCCTTCCTCCAGTCCTCCTACCCACCTTGATCTCTAAATTCCTGCCAAAGATTCGTACTACAAAGCCCTTCAAAAGCATCTGCTCTTTTTCCCCCCTTATCTAGTGTACCAGCCCTGTCAGGCAACTTTCTATTATGCTGGAAATAACAAATGCCTCTAAGATGTGTGCCAAGCTCACAGAATGTAAATCCACATGTGCATATCCAATCTACTCCTCTCTTTTCTCTTTTCCTTTTCACCATCTGTCTTCTAATCTGCTTTCTGTTTGCACTGAGGTATAATTTTACACCAGTCCAGTTAATTCTGAGTTTAGTTCTAGTTTGCACTGTTGGAAAGTGTCTTGCTTTAGTAGAGCTTAATCTGCTTAGACAGTCTGCAGCATCTCAAGGAAACCAGGTGTGATGGTTTGGGTGTTACCTGCCCCCCAACACTTAAGAAAGTCACCCAGACTAGACTCAGCCAAGCTGGGAATTAGAATGAAGCTTTATATGTGCAGCTTAGCACAAGCCACAAGCAGATATTTACTATATATATACAGCTATAGAAAGAAATATACAAGTTAAAAAGGTAATACAGAAACACAACAGCCCTCCCCTAAACCAGAGTCCGAACCACCCTTCCACCTCCCTTCCACTCCTCTACCTTATCCTAGACTTTGCCTTATGTTCAAGGTGAGTTTGGAGAATCAGCCAGGGGGGTTAGGAAGCAGAGGGGTTAGTTACACAGACAGCAAGTTTTGGGGAGAAGGTAGGCAGCCAGAGCCAGAGAGAGCAACTCTGTAATCTATGTTTGTGTTCTTGTTCTTATACATGTCAGCAAGCCTATGAGTGAAGTAGACCTCAGCACTGTTTCCTTTGCACAGCCTGTAATCTAATTCCTCTCACTAGAATATCCCAGCTAGGCTCAAACTAGCACACCCAGCCTGCCAGATTTAAAGAAACTGTCCAGGAAGGTTTTGGGGCTTCCTCTGTTCCTGACTGGGAGAGCTTTCAGATAGAAGTCATTTGGATTGTCTGTGTAACTTCTGCATAACAAGCCTGATGTTCTTTCTCTGTGTTGGAGCCAGTGCACCACTGATGTGCAGCTATGCAGCCTGTTTGCCTCCCAGATGTGTTGGATTGTATGCAGATGGACTCTGGGAGCAGTGAACACCACACATGCTTTGGAGACCTACCAAACACCTCTTATTTGTTGCTTACGCTGTACACTGGGTCAGCAAATGAGGATTTGTCCAGATTTGTGCTGGATAAGTGATCCTGGATCACAGAATCTTAGAATGGCCCAGGCAGGGACGTCCTCAACTAGACCAGGTTGCTCAGAGCCTCCAAATTTGTGCTGGGTAAATGATCCTGGATCACAGAATCATGGAATGGCCCAGGCAAGGACATCCTCAACCAGAACAGGTTGCTCAGAGCCTCCAGATTTGTGCTGGGTAAATGATCCTGGATCATAGAATCATGGAATGGCCCAGGCAAGGACATCCTCAACTAGACCAGGCTGCTCAGAGCCTCCAGTTTTGTGCTGGATAAGTGATCTTGGGTCATAGAATCATAGAATGGCCCAGGCAAGGACATCCTCAACCAGACCAGGCTGCTCAGAGCCTCCAGTTTTGTGCTGGATAAGTGATCTTGGATCATAGAATCATAGAATGGCCCAGGCAAGGACATCCTCAACCAGACCAGGCTGCTCAGAGCCTCCAGTTTTGTGCTGGATAAGTGATCTTGGATCATAGAATCATAGAATGGCCCAGGCAAGGACATCCTCAACCAGACCAGGCTGCTCAGAGCCTCCAGTTTTGTGCTGGATAAGTGATCTTGGATCATAGAATCACAGAATGGCCCAGGTAAGGACATCCTCAACCAGACCAGGTTGCTCAGAGCCCCATCAAGCCTCACCTCGAGTTTCTCCAGGGAAGAATGGATCTGTAAGGAGGAATCTGCCACGGGGTGCCTTGCTGTGCAAGTCCTAATATTGCTGTGTGTTTTAACCACACCCAAGGTGGTGTCTTTATAGCAGCATAACCTAGAGTTGCTATATCACTATTAGAGATCATAGAATCATAGAATCAACCAGGTTGGAAGAGACCTCCAAGATCATCCAGTCCAACCTAGCACCCAGCCCTAGCCAATCAACCACACCATGGCACTAAGTGCCTCATCCAGGCTTTTCTTGAAGACCCCCAGGGACAGTGCCTCCACCACCTCCCTGGGCAGCCCATTCCAATGGGAAATCACTCTCTCTGTGAAGAACTTCTTCCTAATATCCAGCCTATACCTACCCTGGCACAACTTGAGATCATTAAATGACTCTGATTCCCTCTCTGTCTCCTACAGATGCAACAAAAAGAGGTTGTTACAGGCTCTGGACATTTCAAAACGTGGGTGCTGTGTTCAGTTGCTCCTTTACAGACTTTGGACCTTGGTCTGAGTTGGGGATGCAGGCATTCTTCTGTGAGTGAGGTGATGCAGGAGCAGTGACATTCTTCCCCTGTCCTCCACAGCCACAGAAGCTAACAGCAATGTGGTTTTGAGAGTCACTGGTATTTTATGTCCCCCAGTTATGGAGGATGACTCTGTCCTTAAGGCAACATCATTACATGTACATGTAAAGGTCTGTAAGGCCAGGCTGGATGTGGCTCTGAGCAACCTGATCTAGTGTGAGGTATCCCTGCCCATGGCAGGAGGGTTGGAACTAGAGGATCCTTGAGGTCCCTTCCAACCCTGACAATTCTGTGATATGATTCACAGAAAGGTCTGACTCTTCCTCTAAAGCAGAGCTCCAGGCCATGCCACAGCGAGTTGGAATGAATCTGTTAGCTGAGCACTAAGTTCACTTACACCGAGTTAGAACTGAGTTAGTGCCACAGTGGGCAGAGGTCTAGTCTGAGAGTTCTTGTGCTTGGTTTTGGTGGCCTGCATTTGGCTTCCTGTGTGATCTTGGACAGGTCACTTGGCTTACCTGTGAGAAGCCCACCTGGTTGTGGTGAGGTAGAACGCCATAAAGATGCACAAAGCATCCTTTTGTGTGTGTTACTGGACTTATGCAGAGATACAGTGAACAAAACCAGTCCTTTTTTTTTCTTGTCAGCCTCTTCTTTTTCACAAACAAGCTCTGTGGTTGGGCAAAACCCCACAGTTAAAAGTTCCCATGTAGCCAAATCTTGCAAACATCCTTGCCTAGGCTGCACCTGAATAACTAACTGATGCTGCGTTTCAGTGAGTGGCTCTGGGATCCACTGTTGATGATTGGGCTGGCAATGTGATCTGCTTCTCTGGTGAGTGTGGCTTGCAGCCATTCTGATGTTAAAAAAGGGACAGAAACAATCGGTAACCCCTGCTGCCAGGCAAAGGGAGGATGAGGGCTGGGGTGGACAAAAGCTTAATCTTTCTCTCTCAGTTCTTCTAAGAGTTGGAGCTAATCGCTGATAACCAGCACTGACTCATAAATCCATTCAGCTCCTGCATGCCTCCCAACAAACAGAGTGTGCACTGTTTGTGCTGTAGCTATTCCCCCCCCCAACAAGCAGAGTATGGACTGTTTGTGCTTTAACTATCCCCCCCCAACAGAGTATGGACTGTTTGTGCCTTAACTATTCCCCCCAACAGAGTATGGACTGTTTGTGCCTTAACTATTCCCCCCAACAGAGTATGGACTGTTTGTGCTTTAACTATCCCCCCCCAACAGAGTATGGACTGTTTGTGCCTTAACTATTCCCCCCAACAGAGTATGGACTGTTTGTGCCTTAACTCTTCCCCTAACAAAAAGAGTATGGACTGTTTGTGCCTTAACTATTCCCCTAACAAACAGAGTATGGACTGTTTGTGCCTTAACTATTCCCCCCAACAGAGTATGGACTGTTTGTGCCTTAACTCTTCCCCTAACAAACAGAGTATGGACTGTTTGTGCCTTAACTATTCCCCTAACAAACAGAGTATGGACTGTTTGTGCCTTAACTATTCCCCCCAACAGAGTATGGACTGTTTGTGCCTTAACTATTCCCCCCAACAGAGTATGGACTGTTTGTGCCTTAACTATTCCCCCCCCCAACAGAGTATGGACTGTTTGTGCCTTAACTATTCCCCTAACAAACAGAGTATGGACTGTTTGTGCCTTAACTATTCCCCCCAACAGAGTATGGACTGTTTGTGCCTTAACTCTTCCCCTAACAAACAGAGTATGGACTGTTTGTGCCTTAACTATTCCCCTAACAAACAGAGTATGGACTGTTTGTGCCTTAACTATTCCCCCCCAACAGAGTATGGACTGTTTGTGCCTTAACTATTCCCCCCCAACAGAGTATGGACTGTTTGTGCCTTAACTATTCCCCCCAACAGAGTATGGACTGTTTGTGCCTTAACTATTCCCCTAACAAACAGAGTATGGACTGTTTGTGCCTTAACTATTCCCCCCCCCAACAGAGTATGGACTGTTTGTGCCTTAACTATTCCCCCCAACAAGCAGAGTATGGACTGTTTGTGCCTTAACTATTCCCCCCAACAGAGTATGGACTGTTTGTGCCTTAACTCTTCCCCTAACAAGCAGAGTATGGACTGTTTGTGCCTTAACTATTCCCCCCAACAAGCAGAGTATTGACTGTTTGTGCCTTAACTATTCCCCCCCCCAACAGAGTATGGACTGTTTGTGCCTTAACTGTTCCCCCCCAACAGAGTATGGACTGTTTGAGCCTTAACTATTCCCCCCTCCTGCTAAGCTGTATCTCATTTACCTGATCTATATCACCTTTTTTAAGCCTTGCAGGTTTAAAACTAAACTCCCATAACACTTTCTACTTTTGGGCACTCTTGCCATGCTTGCTCCCCTTTAAGGTGGATTTAGGCAAGGAAGTCCAAAGGCAAGACCAGGGATGCAGCCTGCACGCTCATCCCTCTGCTTTCTCCCCCTGCTCACCTCCCCCTAGAGCAGGGACTTCTTCTTCCCCCTATTGTGAGAATTAAATCCTTTGCTGTGCTCCTTGCTGCTTTACCTTCCCCGTAACCAATAAATAAGCACAGTGTGACTGCAAGCTTGGGTGTGTTTGAAGGAATGAATGGCAATGGATCAGATTGCTCTGGCTCTGTCACAAGTGCTCTTAGGACAACACCATCATTTGCTTTTTGCTTGAAAAAAATCATTAAGGTGCCTCAATTTATACAGGGCCACAGGGTATTAGGGGCTGGAAGGAACCGAGGAGATCATCCAGTCCAACCCCCCTGCCAGAGCAGAACCACACTATCTAGCACAGAGGAATGCATCCAGACAGGCTTTGAAAGGCTCCAGAGAAGGAGACTCCACAACCTCTCTGGGCAGCCTGTGCCAGTGCTCTGGGACCTTTACAGTAAAGAAGTTCCCCCTTGTGTTGAGGCAGAACCTCCTGTGCTGCAACTTACACCCATTGCTCCTTGTCCTATCCCAGGGAGCAGTGAGCAGAGCCTGTCCCCCCTCTCCTGGCAGCCCTCAGATACTTATAAACATTTATCAAATCCCCTCTCAAGTCTTCTCTTTTCCATACTAAATAGTCCCAGGTCCCCCAGCCTCTCTTCATAAGCCATGCCCTCCTGTCCCCTCATCATCCTTGTGGATGCCCTCCAGCAGATCCCTGTCCCTTTTCAACTGGGGAGCCCAAATCTGAACACAGTATTCAAGATGAGGTCTCCCCAGGGCAGAGTAGAGGGGGAGGAGAACCTCCCTTGCTCTGCTGGACACACTCCTCCTAATACACCCCAAGATCCCACTGTCCCTCCTGGCCACAAGGGCACATTGCTGTGCCATACAAAAGTAAGCCTGGACAGTTGAGATTGTTGTTTTTAATCCAAATCTCTCTCAGATCAGGGGACAGATGAGAGGGGAAAAAGCAAATTCCTAACTTTGCACCCTAGCTGGGAACCAATACACAAATAGTCCTGAGTCCTCCTCCTTGATTGGCGGCTGTGGAGGTGCCACTGTGCTGACTGAGCCTGCCCACAGTAAATGCACAGCTGATACTTAGGTCCAACATGGGAATTACTTTTGAAGGAAGAGGAAGGAATCCTAAGTTGTTGTGGTTGGGCAACTTTCTTCTGTGTGAGAAACCCTGGAGTGTGCCAGTTTTGTAGTCTGTGGAGTAGGATGGGGATTTTGATTTGGGTCTCTGTTGGTTTGGTTGCGGTTTTTGGTTGGTTGGGGTTTTATTATTGGCTTCTTTGGAGCTTTTTATTGGTTGGGGTTTTTTGGTTTGGGGTTTTTTAAATGGGCTCTGAACATGAGCCAGCAGTGTGCCCAGGTGGCCAAGAGAGCCAGTGGCATCCTGGCCTGCATCAGGAATGGTGTGGTCAGCAGGAGCAGGGAGGTCATTCTGCCCCTGTACTCTGCACTGGTTAGACCACACCTTGAGTGCTGTGTTCAGTTCTGGGCCCCCCAGTTTAGGAGGGACATTGAGATGCTTGAGCGTGTCCAGAGAAGGGTGACGAGGCTGGGGAGAGGCCTTGAGCACAGCCCTACGAGGAGAGGCTGAGGGAGCTGGGATTGGTTAGCCTGGAGAAGAGGAGGCTCAGGGGAGACCTTATTGCTGTCTGCAACTACCTGAGGGGTGGTTGTGGCCAGGAGGAGGTTGCTCTCTTCTCTCAGGTGGCCAGCACCAGAACGAGAGGACACAGCCTCAAGCTACGCCAGGGGAGATTTAGGCTGGAGGTGAGGAGAAAGTTCTTCACTGAGAGAGTCATTGGACACTGGAATGGGCTGCCTGGGGAGGTGGTGGAGTCGCCGTCCCTGGGGCTGTTCAAGGCAGGATTGGACGTGGCACTTGGTGCCATGGTCTGGCCTTGAGCTCTGTGGTAAAGGGTTGGACTTGATGATCTGTGAGGTCTCTTCCAACCTTG
Source organism: Pogoniulus pusillus (assembly GCF_015220805.1). Classification (NCBI taxonomy): domain Eukaryota; kingdom Metazoa; phylum Chordata; class Aves; order Piciformes; family Lybiidae; genus Pogoniulus; species Pogoniulus pusillus. Next base: position 22,740,946 of record NC_087278.1, read on the forward strand.
GTGATACTGTGATACTGTGATACTGTGATACTGTGAAATTGGCTTCTTTGCAGTTTTTTTGTTGTGGTTTCTTTTTGTTTGGTTGTTTTTTTAATTGGCTTCCTTTGAGGTTTTTTGGTTGTGGTTTTTTGTTTGGTTGATTTTTTTTTTATTGGCTTCTTTGGAGGTTTTTTGTTGTGTTTTTTTTGTTTGGTTGTTTTTTTATTGGCTTTGGAGTTTGTTTGTTGTGGGTTTTTGGTTGGGTTTTTCTAATTGGCTTCTTTGGAAGGTTTTTTATTGTCTTCTTTGGAGGTTTTTTTTCCTTGTGGTTTTTGTTTGGGGTTTTTTTTATTGGCTTCTTGGGTTTTTTTTATTGTGGTTTTTGGTTGGTTGTGGTTTTTATTGTTTTTGGAGTCTTTTGGTTGTGTTTTTTTATTGGCTGCTTTGGAGGTTTTTTTAATGTGTTTTTTTGTTTGGTTGTTTTTTTATTGGCTTCTTCGAAAGTTTTTTTTTATGTTTTTTTTTTTTTGTTGTTTTCTTTTTTAATTGGCTTCCTTGGAGGGTTTTTTTTTTGTGTGTGTTTTTTTTTTTATTGGCTTCCTTGGAGGTTTTTTTTGTTGTTGTGGTTTTCTGTTTGATTGCTTTTTTATTGGCTTCTTTGGGAGTTTTTTTTATTGGCATCTTTGGAAGTTTTATTGGTTGTGGTTTTTTGTTTGGTTGTTTTATTAATTGGCTTTGGAGGTTTTTTTGTTGTGGTTTTTTGGTTGGGTTTTTCTAATTGGCTTCTTTGGAGTTTTTTTTTTTATGTGTTTTTTTGATTGTTTGTTTGGGTTTTTTATTGGATTTGGAGGGGGTTTTTTGTTGTGGTTTTTTGGTTGTTTGGGGTTTTTTTATTGGCTTATTGGGAGGTTTTTTTAGTTGTGTTTTTTTCTTTGGTTGTTCTTTTTTATTGTCTGCTTTGGAGGTTTTTTGTGATTTTTGTTTGGTTGTTTTATTAATTGGCTTTGGAGAGGTTTTTTGTTGTGTTTTTTTGGGTTGGGTTTTTCTAATTGTTTTCTTTGGAGGTTTTTTTTGTTGTGGTTTTTTGTTTGGTTGTTTTTTTAATTGGCTTCTTTGGAGTTTTTTTGTTGTGGTTTTTTGTTTGGTTGTTTTTTTATTTGGCTTCTTTTTGTAGGGTTTTTTTTGTTGTGGTTTTTTGTTTAGTTGGGTTTTTTATTGGCTTCTTTGGAAGCTTTTTTATTATCTTTGGAGTTTTTTTGGTTGTGGTTTTTTATTTGGTTGTTTTTTTAATTGGCTTTGGAGAGTTTTTTTGTTGTGGTTTTTTGTTTGGTTGTTTTTTTAATTGGCTTTGGAGGGTTTTTTGTTGTGTTTTTTTATTTGGTTGTTTTTTTAATTGGCTTCTTTGGAGTTTTTTTGTTGTGGTTTTTTTGTTTGGTTATTTTTTATTTGGCTTTTTGTAGGGGTTTTTTGTGTGTTTTTTTGTTTGGTTGGGTTTTTTATTGGCTTCTTTGGAAGCTTTTTTATTATCTTTGGAGTTTTTTTGGTTGTGTTTTTTTGGTTGGTTGTTTTTTTTAATTGGCTTTGAGGGGTTTTTTGTTGTTTTGTTTTTTTTTGTTTGGTTGTTTTTTTTAATTGGCTTTGGAGGGTTTTTTGGTTGTGGTTTTTGGTTGGTTTTTTTTTTAATGGCTTTGGAGGTTTTTTTTGGTTGTGGTTTTTGGTTGGTTGTTTTTTTAATTGGCTTTGGAGGGTTTTTTTGGTTGTGGTTTTTGGTTGGTTGTTTTTTTAATTGGCTTTGGAGGGTTTTTTTGGTTGTGGTTTTTGGTTGGTTGTTTTTTAATTGGCTTCTTTGGAGTTTCTTTTGGTTGTGGTTTTTTGGTTGGTTGGTATTTTGTTTTGTGTTTTTTTTTCATATCTTGCTTGTTTGCTGCTTCTTCTATCTCAACTGGATGGAAATGGTGTGGAGCTTATTGAGTTAAATTTGCTTCCTGAGTTTTCTGCAGTGCTGGAAAGGAACGAGTTGGGAAGCAGAGTTTGGAGTTCCTCTTGCTAAGGCTTTTGCAGCGAGGCTGAGTCACAGGAAATGTTATCAGCCGTTGATGTGGTGGGATTGACTGTCTGGGGAGTGGTCACACCTGAGTCAGTCACCTGTGCTCATGGGCAAGTGGTATTTTGAGCAGTAACAGCATGTGAATGCATCAATCAAAGTGCTGGGGTGTGCAGAGAAGAGCTGTGCTCAGCCTTGAAAGATGTATCTAAAATGTTGTGGTGCATCTAGCACGAGTAAGGCTCCCCATGCCTCCTTCTGTGGAGGTTTGGAAAGCATGGGAATGATTTATACTCACAGAATCACTGTGACTATAGAGGTCAGAAGGGACCTGCAGAAATCATTGAGTCGAACCCCTCTGGCAGAGCAGGATCACCCAGGGTAGACTGCACAGGGATGCATCCAGGTGGGTTTTGAAAGCCTCCAGAGAAAGAGACTCCACAACCTCTCTGGGCAGCCTGCTCCGGGGCTCCGTCACCCTCACTGTAATCACAGTGTCACAGTACCACAGTATCATCAGGGTTGGAAGAGACCTCACAGATCATCAAGTCCAACCCTTTACCACAGAGCTCAAGGCCAGACCATGGCACCAAGTGCCACGTCCAATCCTGCCTTGAACAGCTCCAGGGACGGTGACTCCACCACCTCCCCGGGCAGCCCATTCCAGTGTCCAATGACTCTCTCAGTGAAGAACTTTCTCCTCACCTCCAGCCTAAATCTCCCCTGGCACAGCCTGAGGCTGTGTCCTCTTGTTCTGGCACTGGCCACCTGAGAGAAGAGAGCAACCTCCCCCTGGCCACAACCACCCCTCAGGTAGTTGTAGACAGCAATAAGGTCTGCCCTGAGCCTCCTCTTCTCCAGGCTAACCAATCCCAGCTCCCTCAGCCTCTCCTCGTAGGGCTGTGCTCAAGGCCTCTCCCCAGCCTCGTCGCCCTTCTCTGGACACACTCAAGCATCTCAATGTCCCTCCTAAACTGGGGGGCCCAGAACTGAACACAGCACTCAAGGTGTGGTCTAACCAGTGCAGAGTACAGGGGCAGAATGACCTCCCTGCTCCTGCTGGCCACACCATTCCTGATGCAGGCCAGGATGCCACTGGCTCTCTTGGCCACCTGGGCACACTGCTGGCTCATGTTCAGGTGGGTATCAATCAGCACCCCCAGATCCCTCTCTGTCTGGCTGCTCTCCAGCCACTCCGACCCCAGCCTGTATCTCTGCATGGGGTTGTTGTGGCCAAACTAATGAAGCTTCTCATGTTGAGGTGAAACCCTCTCTGTGCCAGTTTGTATCCATTGGTCCTTGGCTTATTGCTGTGCACCACCGGAAAGAACTTGGCCCACTCCACCCCTCAGATGGTGTCAAACAGAGCTTGGCCCACTCCACTCCACCCCTCAGATACTGATAGACATTGATCAGATCCCCTCTGAGCCTTCTCTTCTCCACACTTAACAGCCCCAGGGCTCTCAGTCTCTCAATTTTAGGTAAGAGTTTGAGGAAGACTAATTTATAGAAGCAAAAATAGGTAACTGACAATTTGAGAGCTTCTGAGAGAATCACAGAACCAACCAGGTTGGAAGAGACCTCCAAGCTCATCCAGTGCAACCTAGCACCCAGCTCTGTCCCATCAACTAGGCCATGGCACTAAGTGCCTCATCCAGGCTCTGCTTGAACACCTCCAGGGATGGCAACTCCAGTCTAGTTCTGGGCTCCTCAATTCAAGAGAGATGTTGAGGTGCTGGAAGGTGTCCAGAGAAGGGCAACAAAGCTGGTGAGGGGCCTGGAGCACAGCCCTGTGAGGAGAGGCTGAGGGAGCTGGGGGTGTGCAGCCTGGAGAAGAGGAGGCTCAGGGCTGACCTCATTGCTGTCTGCAGCTGCCTGAAGGGAGGTTGTAGCCAGGTGGGGTTGGTCTCTTCTGCCAGGCAAGCAGCAATAGAACAAGGGGACACAGTCTCAAGTTGTGCCAGGGGAGGTCTAGGCTGGATGTTAGGAGGAAATTGTTGTCAGAGAGAGTGATTGGCATTGGAATGGGCTGCCCAGGGAGGTGGTGGAATCACTGTGCCTTGAGGTGTTGAAGCAAAGCCTGCCTGAGGCACTTAGTGCCATGGTCTGGTTGATTGGCTAGAGCTGGGTGCTAGGTTGGCCTGGATGATCTTGGAGGTCTCTTCCAGCCTGGTTGATTCTACGATTGGACAGGGCTGGATGCTAGGTTGGACTGGATGATCTTGAAGGTCTCTTCTAACCTGGCTGATTCTATGATTCTATGAAGTGAACAGATCTTGCAGTGGGAGGCTGTTCTTTGAGCCTTGCCTCCTCAGTATGTCTTTCCCTCAGCTAGAATTTCCCTGAGTTCCTCAACTCCACTGCTTCTGAGCAATTCCTTCAGACAGGAATGCTGGGTGTGATAAGACATTTTTTTCACTGCTGAAAAAAATACATGCTTGGTAATGTTGTAATTCAAGATCCTTCTCTGTATAAAGTCCTTGCTGCAGGTGTTCTTGCTGCTATCTGTGGGACTTGCTGTTTGGAGAGGTTTGAGCAAGCCTGCATATAAAAAGTTCTGCCACCTCCTCTGCTTTGAGGGATCTGGGAATACTTAAGCTGGTTCTCTCTGTCTTACAAATACTAAGCCTCCTGGGAGACTCAGGTATTTGTCTCTGTTTTGTGTGTGTTGAAAAAGAACAGAGAACAGTCAAGTGGGTTGCCTGAAGTCACCCAGCCTGCGAGTGCTGGGAATAGGTTCCCTGGCTCCCAGTACTGTACTTTTAAACCTCAAGATTAGTCCTTTTTGAAAAGGATAATCTGTATGTTCACAGAAGGATTTATAAAGCTCCCATTAACCTCAGTGCTGTACCTAGTGAGGAATCTAATTTATGTTCTGGCAAATGAAAGCAGTTTCAAAGACCTTAGTGCTGCAGGTCACTGTCAGACCTTCAAGGTCCATTGCCACCAGTTTAATTTTTCTCCTGCTTGGATCTGCCTCTGTGGTTCATGCAAAGCTGTGCTGGCAAGGAGAGGTTTCCAGAGACATCTAGGTGTGGATAGCTGAGAACAAGGCCCACGTGTGGGGGGGTTGTGTTTGCTGTGCTTAGTTAGTGTACAGAATGGCTAAAGTTCCCATTCCTTCCCTGAAAGAAAGAGAGGCCCTCTGGCAAAGCTCTTTTTTTACCACATTTTATCACTTAGTCGGGATCTGAAGATCTGAATTCCAGTAACCAATGCCTGCAAATGTCCTTTCAAACTAAAACGTTGAACTTTAGAGTTTACCCCTGAGTCTTCAACGCCACCTTATCTGAAGGCAAGAGAACATTTCCCACCCCCACCCCCCCCTCCCAGTTTTCTTCTGTTATCAAAGCAGAACACAGCATCTGAATGTTAGAGAAGCAGCAGTGCCTTAACCCCAGCGTTGCTTGTGCTCAAAGCTTGGAAGTGTTTTACAGGCTTGGCTAAAGATTATCTAAGGTCCGGCTGGGGGGAGGAGAGAGACGGGCAGAGATTTAGCTCTCATCACTGAATGCATGAAGTGAGAATAAAAGCCAGGGCTTTCCTGATCCCGTGCTCTACTAATAACACTTTTACAAGCTGGTTATATAATTACCTGTTAATGTATTTTTTTTTCCCCTACTCCCCCACCTTGAGGCAGATTGGCTGTTTCATCCAGCCAAAGCGTTTTGTGCAGCTAATCCACTGTCATCACTTCTGTGCTCAGCTGCAGGAACAAAGCTGCCTTAGCACAGCTTACAAGATGTAACAGATCTTTGGTTTGGTGGTTTTAAAAATGCAGTGGAAGAGATCTGGATATACCCACACCACACCACCACCACCACCTCTCTTTTTACTTATTCTGGATGGCAGGAAAGAAGTTAGGAGAAAATAATTCACAGGCTCACAGGATGTGAGGGCTTGGAAGGGACCTCTGGAGATCTTCCAGTCCAATCCTCTGCCAGAGCAGGACCAGAGAATCTAGTGCAGGTCACACAGGAACACATCCAGACAGAGCTGGAAAGACTCCAGAGAAGTTCCAGCCTCTCTGGGCAGCCTGTGCCAGTGCTCTGGGACCCTTCCAGTCAAGAAGTTCTTCCTCATGTTGAGCTGGAACTTCCTGTGCTGTAGTTTCCATCCCTTGCCCCTTGTCCTATGCCAGGGCACAAGTGAGCAGAGGCTGTCCCTGTCCCTTCCTCCCTGACCCCCAGCCCTCAGCTATTCATAGACATTGCTCAGATCCCCTCTCAGCCTTCTCCTCTCCAGACTGAACAACCCCAGGACTCTCAGCCTTTGCTCATCAGGCAGTGTTGCAGTCCCTTCAGCATCCTTGTATCCCTGTGTTGGACTCTCTCCAGTAGATCCCTGTCCTTCTGGAACTGGGGGGCCCAGAACTGGATGCGATATCCCAGGTGGGGCCTCAGTAGGGCAGAGTAGAGGGGAAGGAGAAGCTCCCTCGATGTGCTGGACACACACTCCTGAATGCACCCCAAGATCCCTTTGCCCTTCTTGGCCACCAGGACATATTGCTGTCCCATGCAGAACTTGGTGTCCACCAGCACTCCCAGATCCTTCTCCACAGGGCTGCACTTACTCTACACACAGACATCCCTTCCCCATCTAATGTCTGCAGAGTAATGTTACAGCAGTAGGTTTGCTTTCCTGCCCTTCTTTCAAGTGGCTGTGCTGTTTATAATAGGTGTTTTAAAAGCCTATTTAGCACTAATGTTTATGAACATCATAATAATAATAATAATAATTAACAACAGTAATGTGTTGCTTCTGGTAGATGTAACTGTTATGGCATAAATAGCCAAATGTTTGTAGCAGTCTGCAGATTTATTGGCTATAAATACAACATTAAATTAAGCTGGAGGAGAATTCCTGCATGGCATATGTGTTGAAGAATGTATTTATCCTGTATGCTGGAAGGAGAGCTGCAAGCACTCCACCACCTTTTTTATGGAGCAGCCTTGCCAGATGTGGAGTAAGACATGGAATATTTGTCTCTTAAGCACACGAAGGGCTCTGTATTATTTCCCTTGGCAAACACATGTGAACTGAGCTCCTTCCAGACATGAGTGGCAGGATCACTTTAGCAGACAGGCCTTAGCTGCACCAGTGGCACTTGTAGGAATGCCACTGGTGAGCTAATCTCAGTGTGTTGCTAGAAGCTTTATTCAGCCTAACCCCACTGGCACTGCCCAGCTCTTAGCTTTGCGTTTCTGAGCAGACCTTTTTCCCTTCTGCCTTGCCCCAGCTGCAAGGAAGGGAATAGGAATTACCATGGGGCTCTCAACCTGTATCTTGGCTGTTCCCAGCCCCCAAAGAATCATAGAATCAACCAGGTTGGAAGAGACCTCCAAGCTCATCCAGTCCAACCTAGCACCCAGCCCTGGCCAATCAACTAGACCATGTCACTAAGTGCCTCATCCAGGCAATCACCAGACAACCCTGTTGGGTCCTGTTTGGGTTTTTACTAGCCTCCTGTGGAAGATTATGGCTCAGTGGAGCAGGACAGGTCTGTGTGCTCAGCAGGACAACTGAGGAAGTGTGGAGGAGAGCCAGGGAAGGCATGCTAGATAGTGGTCCCTAGGAGTAGTGCTGGAGAGTGGTCCCTAGGAGTAGTGCTGGATAGTGGTCTCTAGGAGCAGTGCTGGATTGTGGTCTCTAGGAGCAGTGCTAGATAGTGGTCTCTAGGAGCAGTGCTGGATAGTGGTCCCTAGGAGTAGTGCTGGATAGTGGTCTCTAGGAGCAGTGCTAGATAGTGGTCTCTAGGAGCAGTGCTGGATTGTGGTCTCTAGGAGCAGTGCTGGATAGTGGTCTCTAGTAGTGCTAGATAGTGGTCTCTAGGAGCAGTGCTGGATAGTGGTCCCTAGGAGTAGTGCTGGATAGTGGTCTCTAGGAGCAGTGCTAGATAGTGATCTCTAGGAGCAGTGCTGGATTGTGGTCTCTAGGAGCAGTGCTGGATAGTGGTCTCTAGGAGCAGTGCTGGATAGTGGTCTCTAGGAGCAGTGCTAGATAGTGGTCTCTAGGAGCAGTGCTGGATAGTGGTCTCTAGGAGTAGTGCTGGATTGTGGTCTCTAGGAGCAGTGCTGGATAGTGGTCTCTAGTAGTGCTAGATAGTGGTCTCTAGGAGCAGTGCTGGATAGTGGTCCCTAGGAGTAGTGCTGGATAGTGGTCTCTAGGAGCAAAGGCTCTGTGTCTGGTAAAACACAGATGATTTTTTTTTCTTCTTTTGGGCACAGCTGAAGGCAAAGTGTAAGTGCCAGAAGAGATAACATCTTGTGTTTATTTTGACACTGGATCCCATGGTGGCAGGAGTTAGGAAGCCAGGGCTGTGCGAGGAACAGTGAGACACGTTACAATAGCCAGCAGCCTTCAAATGCTGTTCCCTATGACCAACAAGCATATCTCTTAGTGTATCTAGCTCTCATTAGGGTGGTAGCATCTGTGTTAATAATAATAATAGTGTATTAACCCCATGAAATTTTGTGCTGAAGTATATCTGGACTACATAAGCTTGGAGTAAGCTCAGAGGGGCCGACACATAAGCAAGGTGATGCATTTGACTATCAGAGCAGTGCAGACAGTTATCTAAGAGCACCAAACAGGTCTGTTAGTTATGGTTCCACAAACTGAAATGCTGTGGAATACAGAGAATCAGAGAAGCATAGACTCAACCAGGTTAGAAGAGACCTCCAAGCTCATCCAGTCCAACCTAACTTCTTTATAAGTCCAAGTCTCAAGTGAACCTCAGGGCACGCATCTGAGTGGCTGGCTGCATCGTCAGTGTTGATCAGAGGAAGAGCAGGCAGCGCTGATCAGAGGAAGAGCAGGCAGCGTTGATCAGAGGAAGAGCAGGCAGCGCTGATCAGGGAAAGAGCAGGCAGCGTTGATCAGAGGAAGAGCAGGCAGCGCTGATCAGAGGAAGAGCAGGCAGCGCTGATCAGGGAAAGAGCAGGCAGCGTTGATCAGAGGAAGAGCAGGCAGCGCTGATCAGGGAAAGAGCAGGCAGCGCTGATCAGGGGAAGAGCAGGCAGCGTTGATCAGAGGAAGAGCAGGCAGCGTTGATCAGAGGAAGAGCAGGCAGCGTTGATCAGAGGAAGAGCAGGCAGCGCTGATCAGGGAAAGAGCAGGCAGCGCTGATCAGGGGAAGAGCAGGCAGCGTTGATCAGAGGAAGAGCAGGCAGCGCTGATCAGAGGAAGAGCAGGCAGCGCTGATCAGGGGAAGAGCAGGCAGCGCTGATCAGGGGAAGAGCAGGCAGCGTTGATCAGAGGAAGAGCAGGCAGCGCTGATCAGGGGAAGAGCAGGCAGCGCTGATCAGGGAAAGAGCAGGCAGCGTTGATCAGAGGAAGAGCAGGCAGCGCTGATCAGGGAAAGAGCAGGCAGCGTTGATCAGAGGAAGAGCAGGCAGCGTTGATCAGAGGAAGAGCAGGCAGCGCTGATCAGGGAAAGAGCAGGCAGCGTTGATCAGAGGAAGAGCAGGCAGCGTTGATCAGAGGAAGAGCAGGCAGCGTTGATCAGAGGAAGAGCAGGCAGCGTTGATCAGAGGAAGAGCAGGCAGCGCTGATCAGGGGAAGAGCAGGCAGCGTTGATCAGAGGAAGAGCAGGCAGCGCTGATCAGGGGAAGAGCAGGCAGCGCTGATCAGGGAAAGAGCAGGCAGCGTTGATCAGGGAAAGAGCAGGCAGCGTTGATCAGAGGAAGAGCAGGCAGCGCTGATCAGAGGAAGAGCAGGCAGCGCTGATCAGGGGAAGAGCAGGCAGCGTTGATCAGAGGAAGAGCAGGCAGCGCTGATCAGGGGAAGAGCAGGCAGCGCTGATCAGAGGAAGAGCAGGCAGCGCTGATCAGAGGAAGAGCAGGCAGCGCTGATCAGAGAAAGCAGGCAGCTCTTCATACTTTTGCAGGTTCTTCATTCTAAATAGGGAAAGAAAAAAAGCTGGAGCTTGGATTTCGGCACAGCACCGAGGTGGAATTCACCCCTCCTTCATCTGGACCACGGGCAGTGGCAGAAAGTCCTGGGAGACTTGTGTGCGGCTGCAGGCTCTCGGCAGGTTTTCCTTTGGCTGACCCAGAGCAAGGAGGAAGTTTTCAGTTCTGACAGCACTTTAAGGCCACCTCCCCACGGAGCCGCCAGCCGAGATTTGTTTGTGATGGGCACTCTGGGGGTCGCTCTCCGTGGGGCATCCAAAAGGGAGGCAGAAGAATGGCTGGCCGGGGAGATCAGATTACCAGGGCAAAGCAAGGCTTTGCAGCCTCCTTTTATCTGAACGCATTTTACCCTCCCATCTTGCTTTCTCAGGCAAGGGTGAGCAGGGACTTTTCTCCCCCTATTCAAAAGCCAAGTTGTTGGTTTTGTTTGAAGGGCAGAAAGGGAATCACCTGAATCCTTTAGGGATGATCTGGGCTTTCTGTTTATTTCACACAGTATCACAATATTATCAGGGTTGGAAGAGACCTCACAGATCATCAAGTCCAACCCTTTACCACAGAGCTCAAGGCTAGACCATGGCACCAAGTGCCACGTCCAATCCTGCCTTGAACAGCTCCAGGGACGGCGACTCCACCACCTCCCCGGGCAGCCCATTCCAGTGTCCAATGACTCTCTCAGGGAAGAACTTTCTCCTCACCTCCAGCCTAAATCTCCCCTGGTGCAGCCTGAGGCTGTGTCCTCTCGTTCTGGCACTGGCCACCTGAGAGAAGAGAGCAACCTCCTCCTGGCCACAACCACCCCTCAGGTAGTTGTAGACAGCAATAAGGTCTCCCCTGAGCCTCCTCTTCTCCAGGCTAACCAATCCCAGCTCCCTCAGCCTCTCCTCGTAGGGCTGTGCTCAAGGCCTCTCCCCAGCCTCGTCGCCCTTCTCTGGACACGCTCAAGCATCTCAACGTCCCTCCTAAACTGGGGGGCCCAGAACTGAACACAGCACTCAAGGTGTGGTCTAACCAGTGCAGAGTACAGGGGCAGAATGACCTCCCTGCTCCTGCTGACCACACCATTGCTGATGCAGGCCAGGATTTCGATCCCCATGAAGATAGTTTTTTGTCGTGACTTGCTTGTCAACTGGCAGCTAATAACATCCCCGGAGTGGGGAGGGGGAAGCAACGTAAATGCCAGAGCACCACTCATTGCTGTCACAGGAGAGCACAAACCAGCTGCACAGCTTTGCATGCCACGTTGTGTCAGCAGTGCCTGGTGGCAGGGATTAAACCTCCGGAAGTTTTGGGCAGTGTGTGAAGTAGGAAAGCGGAGCTGGGCTCAGATGGGTCAGTCTGGCTCTAGCAAGAGCACTGAAAAATCCCTTTAAGAAGCACTCTCCTTGAGTCTTGAAATCTTTGCAGCAACTTTAGCCAAGCAATCCATTCCAGATTTTGGCACTTATCCTCTCCCCTCCCTGTGCTCCTGCTGAGCAGATGAGCGCAATGGCCAGCCCTCAAATGAAGAGCATCTACAGTCTGATCTCATCCTCCCTTGCTGCCTTTGGCTGGAGAGGAGGAGGAGCTTTGAAATCGGATTATTACTTCGAGCCTCTTGGCTTTGGAGCTACAGACTGTTCCCTACGTTGCCAATGGGCTTAAAAGCTTAGCAGAACTCCCACTAGGTACCCAGGAAGCCTCTTACCACAGGAGATGGTGACATGGCAGGATCAGCTGTTCTTTATTTATCGTGCTGCAGGATTGTCTAGGGAGGGACCATAGCTAACCCTGTGATGTTGTTTCCAGAAAGAAAAACACCCAAGGATAGGTACAGCTGTGCTGATGCTGCTCCCCACCAATGTGATTCTGTGCTCATCCAAGGTCCTGTGGGAGACAGCTGCTAAATTTTTTACTCTTTAATTGCTCCTAGTGCTTTGTCCATCAGCAGGGATTGTAAATGCCTTGTTCGTGGAAAGAGGGAGTTTGGAGTTGTTTTGGTGTTGTTTTACCAGCGAGGTGCAGCCGGCGTGGAACTGTGAGAGTTTAACAATACAGAGTATTATGGGTTAGTTTCAGGATGGTTCCTGTCTCTGGCTGCCTGCTCACCACTTTCCTCACCCAGTCTTGCCGGAATCCTCCGTACAAGTGCAGCTACCAGGAGAGAGCCCTTCTAGGTGATAATAAATGATATCATTCTGAGGGTGAGGCAAACAGGATGCACAGTCTCTGGCTGCCTGCTCACCACTTTCCTCACCCAGTCTTGCCAGAATCCTCCATACAAGTGCAGCTACCAGGAGAGAGCCCTTCTAGGTGATAATAAATGATATCATTCTGAGGGTGAGGCAAACAAGATGCACAGTCTCTGGCTGCCTGCTCACCACTTTCCTCACCCAGTCTTGCCGGAATCCTCCGTACAAGTGCAGCTACCAGGAGAGAGCCCTTCTAGGTGATAATAAATGATATCATTCTGAGGGTGAGGCAAACAGGATGCAATTCAAGCAGCCTGTGTTTCCTCTCGTGCTCTTGTTTGGAGGTTATTTTCAGCTAGAGGAGCTGAAGCTGTGGCTTGGGTGATAGTGGTCAGCCACTTTGTGGAGGTGTTTTGGTTTGAGGTGTTTTTTTTAAGGGCATGACCCCAGTACTTTTCCTGTAAAGACACACACCCCTGATTAGAAATTTCAGCGCAGTGGTGTTAAGCTTGCTTTTCTTCATTACCTTTTGCAGGCCTCTTGGAAGGCTTCTGAATCTGCAAGAGGTCTGCAAATCGCAGGCTGCAGAACCACCACTGGTTCTGCTGAGCCTGAAGTTTTTGTCTCCCTCCTGTGTAAACCCAGCTCGGTGCCCAGTGCAGTGCTTGCCCCTCAGCCAGTATAACAGGCTTAGGGTAAATGGTGTAGATTATCTGCTCTGAAGGAAGAGAGGATTATTTTGAAAGAGAGAAATTATCCTTTTGAGGGAAAAACACATGATCTCCAAATGCTTTGGCTGCTAATAAAACTGCTGAAGGAGAAAGGTGATCGCAGTGGCATCAAGTGTCAAGCTTGATGGCTTCTCTCTTAGGTGTGCCACTGAGAGCAGCATGCACCCGATAAGGATGCTGGGGTTTGTGCTGGCTTCCCCATCTGCACAACTGCTCTGCCTGTGGGTCTGTGCCTTCCCTTCTTTCACGGGTGCTGCCAGGCTTTACTGCATGTGCTTTGAACGCTTTGATGCTCTAGGATGAAAGCTACTCTGGAAGCATAAAATACTAACATCTAACTATTAAACAGAAACTGATGGCCTGTTAGTTCAGAGCTTCAGATGTACCCTGCCCATCTGAAAAGGTACTTTGCAGGGGCAAAGAAATGGAACAAGTGGCAGTTCTGCATCTTTTCACTGCTGACAATGCATAAAAGTCATAACTAATGTAGTTCTTGTCTCAAGTTGCTTGCACTGCAGGAAGGATGAGCTAGGAGGAGAGGAAAGCTTTATTAGCATCAGTACACTGCTATGGGGCGTGAGGGAGAGTGGATTGATCAGCCTGAAATCTCTTTTCAGTACAGTTTAGCCACCCAGCGTGAGCTGCTCATATTTGTTTGTGTTGCACAGCAGTGAAGAATTCCAGTCGGAGAGCAAGCAGTGGCATGCTGTGCAAACAGGGGAGGGCCCCAGTCCCAAAGGAGAGATCAGGCAGCAGGTTAACGGGGATGGAGAACAAGAAGCCACAACTGCCTAGTGAGAGGCCTAGGCAGTAAGTAGATAGCAGGATGGGCTCAGATTTGTAAGCGTTCTGACAAGGATGGCTAAAGGGGCACAAAACCAGAATGTGCCTATAAACCAAGCCTGGAAAATTCTGGCCTGCCTGAAAACACCCATTGGAATTGGAGGGAGTTTGCGTTTTCAAACCTATTTGGGCTGAGCTGAGCAGAACTCACTGTCTGTGCACCCCATTTTGTGGCTGAAAGGAGCTGCTGGCAGGCAGAGAGGATGGCTGAAGTTCCCCGTGGTGCTGCTGGCAGCGTTGGAGACACGTGGGACCTGTTCTTTTCAGCCAGCCCTGCTGTGGAGGCAACACAACAGATTCACCCTGGCTTTCTCTTTAGAACCATCTCACTCGTACCAAGCTGTCAGCTCACACCTCCCTCCTTAGCCCCGCAGTAACGTTATGTCCCTATTTACAGCACGCTTGAAATAGTCCTCAAAGTCTGCTTACAGCAAGTTGAGGGAGGCAGAGACCTCAGAAGGCACTAACAGACATTAAGAGGGGACCTGAAGAAATGGGAAGAGGCAATACCTTTGCTGCTCTTGCTTTTTAACCTTCCCCAAGTGATAGTCCCCTTCTGGCAGGGTAGCATTTCTCCTCCACCAGCTGTTTAGTTTTCATTCCTTACCCTCACCACACCAGTCTGGCAGCTCAGAGAAGGGCTGGGGCTGCCACAGTGCCAAGTGTCACTAAACCTCTTCATCTCATGCACCCAAAGCTACTATAGAAGGCCAGCTTGGCTCTCCCTGAGCTCATGGTCCCCAGTGGGGGAGGTGAGCTGACGATGATTCCTAGAGGAGAGCTGCTGACTTGGTGCTCCCTGCCAGGACCACAGAGAGTGTTTAGCACCTACTCCCCTGCAGTGGAAAGGAAGAGTGGAGAAGTTGGGGGCCCATTTGTCTCAGGAAGCTGTAAAATCCTGGAGCACCATTTAGAATGAGGGCAGCTCCTGCAGGACTGTGGGGAAGCTGGGAGGGGCACATCCAGGTGCAGACTTGGCTAATGGGTGGTGTCTCCAACTAGCCGCTTAAGATAAAGTGGCTGGGAGATTCCATCAGCACCAGGAGCTGTAAACTACTTTCTCAATTTATGGCAGCCATCTAAGCCCCTGCTGTTTGTGTTTCTAGAGTATTGTGGCCCTAGGAGCACCCTGCAATGCCCTGCTGGCTTGCTTGACGACTGTTTCCATATGAAGACAGCAGTCACAAGCAGCAGAGAGCATAGCACTGGGCTGCAGAAAGTGTTCTGACTGCTGGATGGGGGCATGGCTTTTTGAGGCATGCCAAGTATGTCCTAGGGGCTGAATACACTCAGGGAGCAGCAATCTGAGTTTTAGGTGTTGGCAGAGCAGCTAGCTCAGAGTGCAGCTGGATCTTGGCACCTTATCTCTAGGACCATACCCTGCTGTTCACTGCTGCTTTGGGTGAATCGTTTGGGTGTACTCTGTGGCAGAAAGAAGGGTGCTGCACCTTCCTCTCTGGGACCTGTTGGGAAGAGCAGTGGTACCAGCCCAAGTTCTTGCCTCCTCCTGGACAGATGGCTTTTTGGTGGGAAAGACAGCAGGAGCTCCTAGCCAGAGCTGGGAAGCACATATGACAGCCTCATAAATGGTGTTGGGAGCGTTTCAGCCCTGTGGTTAACTTCCCACCTTCCTGCCCAGTCCCACTAGCCATACCCCTCTGCATGGATTTGCCAGACTCTCGCCCAGTTCCTTCTTGTTCCTTATCTATGAGGGGAAAAGGAACATCCTGACTCAATTTGGTGATGGTGTTGAAACAGTATCACACACACAGTATCACAGTATCATCAGGGTTAGAAGAGACCTCACAGATCATCAAGTCCAACCCTTTACCACAGAGCTCAAGGCCAGACCATGGCACCAAGTGCCACATCCAATCCTGCCTTGAACAGCTCCAGGGACGGCGACTCCACCACCTCCCCGGGCAGCCCATTCCAGTGTCCAATGACTCTCTCAGTGAAGAACTTTCTCCTCACCTCCAGCCTAAATCTCCCCTGGCACAGCCTGAGGCTGTGTCCTCTCGTTCTGGTGCTGGCCACCTGAGAGAAGAGAGCAACCTCCTCCTGGCCACAACCACCCCTCAGGTAGCTGTAGACAGCAATAAGGTCTGCCCTGAGCCTCCTCTTCTCCAGGCTAACCAATCCCAGCTCCCTCAGCCTCTCCTCGTAGGCTCGGCATAGCCCATTGGTAGCTTTCAGCCATCT
This sequence comes from Pogoniulus pusillus, assembly GCF_015220805.1. Lineage (NCBI taxonomy): Eukaryota > Metazoa > Chordata > Aves > Piciformes > Lybiidae > Pogoniulus > Pogoniulus pusillus. Next base: position 22,756,829 of record NC_087278.1, read on the forward strand.
CCTAAAGCCTCCACAAAAGCCTGTTGATAGCAGCAGTGGTATGGAAATAGAGTTGAAGGGTTTTTAAACCTATGGCTAACTTGGACAAGGCTCAGCTGTACTTAAGCTGGTTATGTCCATCACATTTGGTTGCAGATGATTCAGGAAGTCTTTAAACTGTAGTTCTCAACACTCAGCTTGCTCTTGCACATGTGCTGGGCTTCCCTGTGGCTTTGGAGTAGTCTGCCTAGTGAAGTGAACCCCCAAACTTCGTACTGTCACCCTCCAAGCTAAGAGTTGGAATCTGACTGGCTGCCCCCTGTAGTTTAGAAGTAACTCTGCACTGGTGTGGGTGGCAGTGGTGGCACTGCAGTCACAGTTGTGGACTTGTTTACTTTTACTTGGGGAGTCAACTGTTCTTCCCTGGGTAGCTATCAAGGAGCATACTTTGGGCAGTGTGGGGCTTGGGTCACAGTGTATCCTGAGGCCGTAGTGCTTGGGTGCTGTCAAGTACCAATTGCAACCAACCCCCCAGGTGATACTGGGGTTTAGTACCTGCTCACACAGACTCCGGGGCAGCAGTATTTGTGTTGGACTCAACCTTGGGCCAGCAGCACGCAAGCAGGGTTAGCCATGCAAGTAAGGTTAAGCCATGCCAGCCAGACTGCTTGGCATGGCACAGCTGGCCCTTCACTCCCAGCCACCCCAGCCAGGAGAGATATGTTGGTGCCCTCTTGTTCTCTCCTGCTAACCCTGCTTTGGGCCAGTGCTCCTCCAGGACAAGGTGGTCACCCTTGTTCCAGCAGCTGCCTCTTCCCGACAGCCCTTGCCTGACTCAGGGGGGATTTAGTCTGGGGCTGGGGGGAGGGAAAGACGTTAAACAGGCTTTTCCCTAATGAGGTGTGACGCCAGCTGGAGAATCCTGCTTTGCTCCTGTCTGTTGCTCTCTCCTGCTAGAGGAGGAGGAGATGTGTCCCTCCGCTTGCCCTGCTGATTTGCTGCCTCTTCTATTTCCTTTCTGTGCCGTCCCCAAAGCATTTTGGCAAGGTTCAGATTTCTGTGCTCACAGCTCAGTGCTCAAAGAGAAAAGGGGAAAAACAAAAGGGTTGGAAGCGCAGGGGGGATGGTGGGGAGGAAGCTCAGCCTTTGGCTCTGGCTAGGGACTAGAGGAGCATGGGGATGGGTGCTTGGGACCTGGTTTGCCCTGAGGACCAGGGTGGGTTTGATGGCCTCTTTCTCCTGGGAATTCCTGTCATCACTTCATCCACTTCTGCTCACATGCACTGCTTGAGCAGCATCTGCTTTGCTGGCCACCCCTTGTTGGAGGGGAAGGCTGGAAAAACGGTGCTTATTCCTCCTCCTGCAAAATGTAGGCTTGAAGCATTAGGTGAAAAACCTGAGGGGGATCCAAACTCTTCATTTGTGATTCTGAGACGTTAAGGTTTGATCGCATCCTCCTGGTCTGTGGCATTCCCACAGCACCTTGGGCATGTGGGAGAAGTCCAGAATTTATGAGTTTGTGGGCAGAAAGCTGGAGAATCCAGAGGGACAGAAAATGGTGACATTCAGTTAAACAGGGCCAGGAGCCCAAACCATCAGAAATTAAAGAGCCCCTTGCTGCTGTTGCTCTGCTACAAGCAGTGACAGTAAAAAAAAAACCCAGACAAAACCTTTACAGAACAATGTTAGTACTTTTTTTTCCCAAGACCAGTAAATGTGGTAATATTTGGGCTGTGCCTTTACCATAAGCTGCTGGCACTGGGTGCAGTTGTTGGTAGGGATTAGAAGACCAGAGCAGAGTACAGGCAGCACCCGTGGCATCACGGAGTGCAGTACAAAGGTGCCATCAGCCTCACACCTGCTGCTGCTGGACCTTTGTTAGCCTTGTGCTGTGTGCATGCTAATTAATCCTGACTTGTGCCAGAAGCCCATGGCACTGAGACTCTGCACTCTGCCTGGCATCACTCTGCATGCCCAGTGCCCCTGTTTAGCCAGCAGTGAGATCTGTCTGCAGCTGAGTCCAGTAGGATGAGGGAGGTTATTCTGCCCTGGTACTCAACGCTGGTCAGGCCACACCTTGAGTGCTGTGTCCAGTTCTGGGCTCCTCAATTCAAGAGAGATGTTGAGGTGCTGGAAGGTGTCCAGAGAAGGGCAATGAAGCTGCTGAAAGGCCTGGAACACAAACCCTGTGAGGAGAGGCTGAGGGAGCTGGGGGTGTGCAGCCTGCTGAAGAGGAGGCTCAGGGCAGACCTCATTGCTGCCTACAACTCCCTGAAGAGAGGCTGTAGCCAGGTGGGGTTGGTCTTTTCTGCCAGGCAAGCAGCACCAGAACAAGGGGACACAGTGTGAAGTTGTGGCAGGGGAGGTCTAGACTGGATGTTAGGAGGAAGTTGTTGTCAGAGAGAGTGATTGGCATTGGAATGGGCTGCCCAGGGAGGTGGTGGAGTCACTGTCCCTGGAGGTGTTGAAGCAAAGCCTGGATGAGGCACTTAGTGCCATGGTCTGGTTGACTGGCTAGGCTGGGTACTAGGTTGGACTGGATCATCTTGGAGGTCTCTTCCAACCTGGTTGATTCTATGATTCTGGGTCATGTCCCCAGATAGATGCTGTACCTGCTCTGAAGGCAAGGAGAGGAGCAGCTGTATGGGAGAGAGTCGGGGGAACTACCCAGCCAGGTGCTTTGGAGAAGGCTGATAAGTCCCTGCCCGGGAGACAGCAGCTTGCCCAGTGCCTGAGGAATGTCCCACAGCAACAAGCAGGGTGGCCCACGGGCTCCAGAAAGATAAAGGTCACTCGGAGAGCTGGAGAACAATCTCTGCAGATAGTGGCTGGCTGAGCTGTTTGTGGGCACTGCTTCAGGAGGGTGAGTCAAGCAGCAGGCTGAAAAGGCTCTCGGGAAGCAATTGAAGTATTCCTTCGTACAAAAGGCTGTCACATCCTAGCAGAGGCAGGTGGATGATGGAGAGGCTGAATGGGAGGAAACGGCCTGGAGACTTACTTTTCCCCTTCTCCTTTAATTCCAGGTCCTAACATGTCATTTTTGACAGGCTGCAAGGCTGTGGTAATAACACAACTAGGATGCTTTAGCAGACCACGTATTTTGGGGGTCCCTCACCAGGTATATTCTGATAGAAGGCAGATGTTCACGAAAGTAATTTACAAATAAAAGAAGTCAGCACCCCAAAAAATACTGACCACTTACCAGGTGAATTCACTCAGTAGTTGCCATCTGTGCAGTGTGGTCACTGTGGATACAACAGTAACACCACTCGTGGCAAGCAGCAGCTGCAGGATTTGGATGAACTTGCCGTTAATGGAGTAGTCACCTAGAGGCCAGAACAGAGACTCTTGTGACTTCTAGCTCTGTGGCAGGGATGCTCTGTCAGGCTCTGACTGCCCATTGCCCTTCTCTTGCCTTGAGTTTCAGAGTTGTGATGGTTTGGGTGTTCCCCACCCTCCCACACTTTGGAAATCACCCAGACTAGACTCAGCTGGCTCTGGGAATTGAATGAAGCTTATTAGTTACAGCTTAGCACAATATACATGGAGATATTTACAGCATATACAGTTATAGACAGAAATAGACAAGGTAAAAGGGAATACAGAAACACAACAGCCCTCCCAGAAACCTGAGTCCCCAGGAGGAGCTCCCAACCACACCTTCACCTTCCCCCCCTACCCTCTGTCAACCATACCCCAGTCCCAAGGAAGAATGGAGGTTCAGCCAGGGGGGTTAGAAAGCAAAGTGGTTTAATTAAAGAAACGGAGGGTGAAGTTAGAAAGAGATGCAGCTCAGCCAGTTCCTCAGCAGAAGTGGGGTATCTACGTTTTGATTTCTTGTTCTTACACATCTCAGCAAGCCTATGAGTGAGGTGGACATAGAATCATAGAATCAAGCAGGTTGGAAGAGACCTCTAAGATCATCCAGTCCAACCTGGCACCCAGCCCTAGCCAGTCAACCAGACCATGGCACTAAGTGCCTCATCCAGGCTTTGCTTGAACACCTCCAGGGACGGTGCCTCCACCACCTCCCTGGGCAGCCCATTCCAATGCCAATCACTCTCTCTGCCAACAACTTCCTCCTAACATCCAGCCTAGACCTCCCCTGGCACAGCTTGAGACTGTGTCCCCTTGTTCTATTGCTGCTTGCCTGGGAGAAGAGGCCAACCCCCACCTGGCTACATCAGCCTTGTTTTCCTTTCACAGCCTGTAACCTAGTTCTTCTCACCAAAGCATTCTAGCTAGGCTCAAACTAGCCCAAGAGCGTAACAGATGCGTTGAATACACTCTTCGCGGGGCAGGCGTCGGGCGTCCACTCGTGAAGCCCTTTGGGTTGTGGCACAAGAGGTAAATAAGAGCGGTGTTGATAATGAAAATATGCCCTTAATACATTCCCAATTAAAAAAAAAAAAAAACAACCAACCCTACAAGTGGCATTTAATCTGCAGTCTGTTATCAATAATTTTATTACAGCGGTTACCGCGGTCTAATAAAAGAGCACTTTCTCTTCTTTATTGGCCAAGCGCCAAAGTGTTTATCCTTTATTCTCTGGCCATTAACCTTTATTCTGTAACCATTAGCTTAGCCATTTGTGTAACAGTCTGCTGAGGATTGTTTAGCCTGGAGAAGAGGAGGCTCAGGGGTGACCTTATTGCTGTCTACAACTACCTGAGGAGTGGTTGTGGCCAGGAGGAGGTTGCTCTCTTCTCTCAGGTGGCCAGCACCAGAACAAGAGGACACAGCCTCAGGCTGCGCCAGGGGTGGTTTAGGCTGGAGGTGAGGAGAAAGTTCTTCACTGAGAGAGTCATTGGACACTGGAATGGGCTGCCCGGGGAGGTGGTGGAGTCGCCGTCCCTGGGGCACTTTAAGGCAAGGTTGGACGTGGCACTTGGTGCCATGGTCTAGCCTTGAGCTCTGTGGTAAAGGGTTGGACTCGATGATCTGTGAGGTCTCTTCCAACCCTGATGATACTATGATACTATGATACTATTCAAGCAGGAATTTGTATGCAATCCCTTATTTACTCCTGGAATCCCCCCCCCCCCCCAAAAAAATAGCTTGTTATGCCTACCTTGTTTAGCCACATTAAAGCTCGTTAAGGGCTGTGTATTGCAAACAAGTCTTACACAAAGTGGATTTTTCTCAGTGAGTTGTTTTCTGGCATATAAATAAGGCTGGGATTAACTGTAGTAGTATTTGTGAAAAGGGAGCCTGGAGTTGCCAGGTATTTCTTACAACAGGTGCAAAATTCCTAGCGGCCCCGGTTTGGAAGTGGATGCTTCTTTTTGTGGCTCGGTTCTTACATCGCAGTTTTCTCATGCTGAAGTGAGCTGTGGTAGTCTTCTTCCCCTTCACAAAGGATTGAGGTTTTGGGTCATAGAATCAACCAGGTTGGAAGAGACCTCCAAGGTCATCCAGTCCAACCTAGCCCCCAGCCCTAGCCAGGCAACTAGACCATGGCACTAAGTGCCTCATCCAGGCTTTGCTTCAACACCTCCAGGGATGGTGGAATCAGAGAATGTTAGAGGTTGGAAGGGATTTCCAGAGATCATCCAGTCCAACCCCCCTTCGACTGCTATGGGTAGTCCTCACAGGAATTCATCCAGGTGGGATTGAAAGTCTCCAGAGAAGGAGACTCCACAACCCCTCTGGGCAGCCTGCTCCAGGGCTCTGTCACCCTCACTGGAAAGAAGTTTCTCCTCATGTGGAGGTGAAACCTTCTCTGTTCCAGTTTGCATCCACTGCTCCTTGTCTTATTACTGTGCACCACCAAAAACAGATTGGTCCTTTTCTTTATGTCTTACTTTAGGAAACAAACAAACAAACAAGCAAACAAACAACCTAAACCTAAAGAGAAATAACTTCACTAATAAAAATGCCTGCTTCTATTTGAGGCATTTACCTGCTAGCTTTCAGCCATTTCTGGCTATCCATCTGAAACTGCTGCCTCTCTGTGTAAGTGGCTTTTAGGGCCACAGTTTCAGAGCACATCTCTTCAATGAGCTGGTGAGTGGAAAGCAAAGCAAGAGAAGGAAGCCGTTGCTTCCTGCCCATCAGCCGAACATGGGAGAAATCATGGCTTTCCTATTAAGCCGCAGTATCTCTCACCCTCACTGAACCCTATCTTCCCTGTTTCCAGACAAAAGCATTAGTCTTCTGGCTGGAGAGTGACATTCAGTAAAAGCCTTTCAAGGTCTTCCCATAAACTCTTTGCAATGAAGAGGTAGTAGTGGTAGCAGCAGCAGCAGCATTCGCGGCGATGGGCAAGGTTGGCTTCGCCTAGCGTCCGCCCTGCTGCCGCACAGGTAGCGCAGGCTGCTTGGGGCTCTTTGGCTCTGGTCAAGCTTGCAGTCAATTCCCAGGAATTAAGTTTGATGGTTGGATTTTTTTTCTTTTCCCTTCCTTCTCTCCTTTCTGCTCATTAGGAACTGGAAGCTGCTCTTCACGGGGATGATGTGGAGTTTATCAGTGACCTGATCGCCTGCCTTCTCCAAGGTTGCTACCAGCGCAGAGACATCACGTGAGTAACCTTGCTCTACAGCTCAAGCACTTTGCAAGGGGAGCTAATTAACACGCTTGCAAGCATGGTTCATGGGCTTTAGAGTGATGACATGGCAGCGAGCAGCAGCCACCAGCCATCAGGCCAGGTGCTTCACCAAGTGGAAGGGAATTCCAGCTCTTCTTTGCTTTGAGTTGTAGGGCTGGGGGTTAACATTTTATTTCACAGCAAACCTCTTTGTTCAGATTCCATGCAAATGTGTTTGACACTTTGCTGTAGCACTACAGCACACAGTGAACACTCACATCTGTTGTTAGGCTTTGCACCCTCTTTGGTCAAATCACACTAAGTCTTTAAACCATCACATATGTTTTCAACATTTTATATGTATTGTACAGACTAAAACTTGCTGCTCTGCACCCACCTTACTTCCTTAGATGATTCCATTGCTTTACCAGCAGACACTTGGAATTGTTCTCTCAGAAATAAGAGGAATATTGGAAGCAATTCAGTTGCAGGACACTGGAAAATAATTTGACACGTTCTCTTGATATTTTAAAGTGCAGAAGCCCTTGCTTAGTGTTCACTGAAGTAGCCACCTGAACAGACACCTCTGGAACATCATTCCTTAAAGGATAGAGCATCATTCCTTGAAGGAGAGCCACTCACACAATGCCATGTGCTGCCAGTGCTAACGAAGGCTTGCTGCAGTGTATGTTATTTGTTCTTCTGTGAGCTGTGTTAATTGCAAAGCATAATTGTGGAGATGAAGACAGCTTGGCAACACTTGCAGATGCTTAGAAGAGGTGTGAAGCAATCCTGCTCTCTAAGATTTCCCTGTGGTGCAGAGACTTGGGCTGGTGCAGAGGGGTAATAACCACAGGTGCTTGCACTGAAAGCTCTAGTTCTAATTAACTTATTATCTGCAAAAATTTAATGTCATTTGTTTTCTTATGTATATCTGTGGCAATGAAGTAAGTTGTCTTGGTGGTATTCAACACAAGTGGGTATCAGGACCTGAACCAGGCAGCTGCACTGCATTTACAGTCCCTGAATGAAACCTAGGTGGAAGCTTCACTGCAAAGGGACTGCAGTCATGTAAACCTCCCTCATCACAGCAGCCACAGAGCAGTGCAAGGTCTGTCTTTGAAAAATTTCAGTAATTTCACATTGTGAGGTTCTCCTGAGGTCTCTAAGCCTAAGTGTCCACTTAACTGCCTGCTTGCCTCTCATTTCTCAGCTGTTTTAACTAGCAAACTTCAGGGCGAGTTGCTGGGCACTGGCAAGTTGCCTGTCTGGGAAAGGCCACACACGTACACTTGAGGCACAGCAATGTGCCCTGGTGGCCAAGAAGGCAAATAGGATCCTGGGGTGTGTTAGGAAGAGTGTGTCCAGCAGATCAAGGGAGGTTCTCCTCCCCCTCTACTCTGCCCTGCTGAAACCTCATCTTGAATACTGTGTTCAGTTTTGGGCTCCCCAGTTGAAGAGGGACAGGGATCTGCTGGAGAGAGTCGGCAGAAAGCGACAAGGATGATGAGGGGACAGGAGGGCATGGCTGATGAGGAGAGGCTGAGGGACCTGGGGCTGCTTAGTCTGGAGAGGAGAAGACTGAGAGGGTATTTGATAAATGTTTATAAGTGTCTGAGGGCTGCCAGGAGAGGGGGGACAGGCTCTGCTCACTGCTCCCTGGGATAGGACAAGGAGCAATGGGTGTAAATTGCAGCAAAGGAGATTCTGCCTCAACACAAGGGGGAACTTCTTTACTGTAAGGCTCACGGAGCACTGGAACAGGCTGCCCAGAGAGATTGTGGGGTCTCTTTCTGTGGAGCCTTTCAAGGCCTGTCTGGATGTGTTCCTCTGTGATCTGTGTTAGATAGTGTGGTTCTGCTCTGGCAGGGGGGTTGGACTGGATGATCTCCTTGGGTCCCTTCCAACCCCTCACATCCTGTGATCCCATGTGATCCTGTGAGTGCACACTCCTGCACAAACACATGATGCACCTGGCAGCTCAACTACACAGAGTTAGTCAGTATTGCCTGTGGGTCCCAACCTGTGCCTTTGTAAGCACATCTTTAGGCAACTACAAGATGCAAAAGCTGCAAGGAGGTAACAGCACCACGGAAGGAGCTGGTAACCCAACCATAGTTCTGTACAGCCTAGTCAGGGTGCATATGTAGCACAGATAGGTATCCATTCAGCTTTTGCTGCCCTTGTCCTTGTATAAGAGGTGCCATAGGATATGGAAGTTCTAAGTCACGCAGTGAAGTTGTGAGAACTTACACCTGAAATGCACCAGGTGCCTGGAGGAGAAACCAGCTGCACCCTTTCTGCAGCACCTCTTGCAGAAGGGGACTACCTTGTGGGCATGGAAATAAGGTGGTATCACAGTATCATCAGGGTTGGAAGAGACCTCACAGATCATCAAGTCCAACCCTTTACCACAGAGCTCAAGGCTAGACCATGGCACCAAGTGCCACGTCCAGTCCTGCCTTGAACAGCTCCAGGGACGGCGACTCCACCACCTCCCCGGGCAGCCCATTCCAGTGTCCAATGACTCTCTCAGTGAAGAACTTTCTCCTCACCTCCAGCCTAAATTCCCCCTGGTGCAGCCTGAGGCTGTGTCCTCTTGTTCTGGTGCTGGCCACCTGAGAGAAGAAAGCAACCTCCTCCTGGCCACAACCACCCCTCAGGTAGTTGTAGACAGCAATAAGGTCTGCCCTGAGCCTCCTCTTCTCCAGGCTAACCAATCCCAGCTCCCTCAGCCTCTCCTCGTAGGGCTGTGCTCTGGTAAGAGAGGAGACAGATGAAAGAGGACAACTGGAGCAGCAGTGTGGAAATGGATGAAGGATTGTTGTCATGGGAAAAACTGCCTGTAGCCATTGGGATGTTAGAGAGGTGGGCCCTGAAGCACTGCAGAGAAAGCAATGGGGAAGGATATCTGGAAACAGAGGGAAAGGTATCAGATGCAGAGGCATGTCCCAAAGGAAGGAGCACTAAGATGTAGCCTCAGTGTGGAAATCTGTGGATAAATGAGAATAAAAATGATGGCTTGGATGCACCTCTCAGAAGCAAGCTTGCCTCAGGCTTACAAACCAGCCATAGAATATTCATCCAGAATTAATGCTTAAAATCAAGCCAAAATTAAAGCTTCAAATTCTACCTGTTCCTTAACACATTTATTTACAACACTGTTTGCTCCCTCTGATCCAGCCTTGGGAGGCATGAGCCTTAGCTGATGCACAGCTTCCCCATTCTACCTCGTTTGTCCCCTGCTAGTGGCAAGGAGTTGAGCCTCTGACTGATTTCTTTCTCATGTCCAATGGACAAAGGCATGCAGATGTAAGAGGAAGAATTTGTTTGCAGCATGAATTGGAGCTTTCACTCTGCAGTTTTCTGTCATGGGCAGGTAGTAGGTAACCTGCCTTGTGTGGGGAAAAGCAGCAGTTTCACAGATCACCACAGTGGCATTACAGCAGTGGTTTCTCCAGTCAGTTGTGCTCCACTTCCTTACACTGAGGCTGTGAGCTGCTAATCTTTAGGCTGTAAACTTTGCTCCGTGTTGCACCTCAGAGAAGTTAGAATCTTGTCCTCATCTGTGCTCTTGGGCTGGAGCACAGAGGCCAGCAGGACAAGGGAGGTTATTCTGCCCCTGTACTCAGCACTGCTCAGGCCACACCTTGAGTGCTGTGTCCAGTTCTGGGCTCCTCAATTCAAGAGAGATGTTGAGGTGCTGGAAGGTGTCCAGAGAAGGGCAACAAAGCTGGTGAGGGGCCTGGAACACAGCCCTGTGAGGAGAGGCTGAGGGAGCTGGGGGTGTGCAGCCTGCAGAAGAGGAGGCTCAGGGCAGACCTCATTGCTGTCTACAACTACCTGAAGGGAGGCTGTAGCCAGGTGGGGTTGGGCTCTTCTGCCAGACAACCAGCAACAGAACAAGGGGACACAGTGTGAAGTTGTGGCAGGGGAGGTCTAGGCTGGATGTGAGGAGGAAGTTGTTGTCAGAGAGAGTGATTGGCATTGGAATGGGCTGCCCAGGGAGGTGGTGGAGTCACCATCCCTGGAGGTGTTCAAGAAAAGCCTGGATGAGGCACTTAGTGCCATGGTCTGGTTGATTGGCTAGGGCTGGGTGCTAGGTAGGACTGGATGATCTTGGAGGTCTCTTCCAACCTGGTTGATTCTATGATTCTATATAACCTCATATGAAACATAGCTCATCTATCTCTGCAAGGGCTTTCTGGGGTTAAATTACTTTTGTATTGTGTTATATCTCCTTGATGGCCAAAATGTTATCTGCCTATGCTTTCTCACAGCCTGCCTGGAAGCAGCTTGTAGCTCTGGCCACATCTGTTGTGAGGGCCTGCAGAACTCAGGGCAGGGCCGGGTTGCCTGGCTTTAATCATGCTTGGTAGAGGCATATAAAACTGTCACATACCTTTGCTAATTATAATGTGCTCTCAAGTGATTTTGGAAGTGGAACCTAGCTGAGAACCCTTCTAATGCACAGTTTAGCATCCTCTAGTTTGATTTGCTTTTTATTCTTTGGGAGAGAGGGGGAGAAATAGGAGAGGAAGTTCTGTGATTGTTGGTTTTGAAGTAGGGTGACTTTGCCTTGGATTTTATATTCTTTATGACAGACTTCTGTTAAAAAAATGATCCTGTATCAGAGAGACTGTTTTTAACCCTACCTGATGGTTAAGTAGTGTTGAAGTACCTGAAGGGAGGCTGTAGCCAGGTGGGGTTGGTCTTTTCTGCCAGACAACCAGCAGTAGAGCAGGGGCATACAGTCTCAGGTTGTTCCAGGGGAGGTCTAAGCTGGATGTTAGGAGGAAGTTGTTGGCAGAGAGAGTGATTGGCATTGGAATGGGCTGCCCAGGGAGGTGGTGGAGTCACCATCCATGGAGGTGTTCAAGGAAAAGCCTGGATGAGGCACTTACTGCCATGGTCTAGTTGACTGAATAGGGCTGGGTGCTAGGTTGGAGTGGATGATCTTGGAGGTCTCTTCCAACCTGGTTGATTCTATGCAACTGTAACTTAGGACTGTCTTTGTTTTATGGATATCAGTGTTTAACTACAGCCTGCTTAACAGGATGCCACATGATCTTCTCCACACTTCTATTTATTATAAGCTAGGTCTTTTTCCGTGCAAAACCATTCTAAGTCGAGATTCAACCAGCACCTTCTGTTGTACTTGCAAACCATTAGGCCTTGTAAAACAGATGATGATTAAAGGAACTGCACTTCTCTGGGAAACATTGGTTGCAGTTTGCAGAGGTAGATAAAGGGGAACATAGTTTTGAAAGTCTAAAGCAAAGGTAGGAAGAAAATTGTATCCATAGGAGGTGCTCAGAAAAAGACTGGATGAGGCATTTAGTGCCATGGTTTAGTTGATTGGAGAGGACTGGATGATAGGTTGGACTTGATGATAGGTTGGACTGGATGATCTTGGAGGTTTCTTCCAACCTGGTTGATTCTATGATTCTATAACTGTTAGAAACCAGCTTCACTGACTTGATTCTTGACATGTTAAGCACTGTAGAAATACAGCTTTCAACAATGCCAGTCCATTCTAACTCCAGATTCAACCAGCACCTTCTGTTATACTTGCAAACCATTACGCCTCGTAAAACAGATGATGATTAAAGGAACTGCACTTTTCTGGGAAGCATTGGTTGCAGTCTGTATAGGGAGGTAAAGGGGAGCACAGTTTTGAAAGTCTAAAGCAAAGGTAGAAAGAAACTTGTATCCATAGGAGGTGCTCAAAAAAAGCCTGGAGGAGGCATTTAGTGCCATGGTCTAGTTGGACAGGACTGGATGATAGGTTGGACTGGATGATCTTGGAGGTTTCTTCCAACCTGGTTGATTCTATGATTCTATAGCTGTTAGGAACCAGCTTCACTGACTTGATTCTTGACATGTTAAGCACTATAGAAATGCATCTTTAAACAATGCCAGTTCTGTGTTTTCAACTTCTAGCATCTTTGACGATGACCCCATAGTCATCCTTGCCTCTCACTAGGGGCTTTGAGTGCTTAGCCAGCACAGTTTCCCTGCTGCTCTCCTCTTTGTGCTCTGATTCAAAATACTTCTGTGCCACAATCTGCAGTAGTTGTTATTTTATAAACACCCTCCATAGCATTCATCTGCTATCCATCCAATCCAGCTACTAGCAATGCAGTAACTGATAGCCTTGAAGCTTTTTGGGTTTCAGCTCAGCTTTGTGCCATAGGCCCCCTTCAATTTGATGGCAGTCACTTTACCCTTACCTTTTTTCCTGCCTCTAGCTTCTGTGCACAGGCCCTGAAAGGTTTTTCTTTTGTTTTAAAGTGCAAATACCTGCAAAACGGGGAGCCAGGAGGAAAAAAAAAACCCTGACTTGTAGTAGAATTCAAGTATTTATAAAACTAAATAACCCCAAATCAAACAGCTGTAATAAAAAAAACATAGAGTGGTGCTTGCCTCAGATGCTGTCTGATATAAATTGGGCAACTGCCTGGTCCCTAGGGGCTGCTGCTTTAATGCCAGCAGGAAATGCGACTTGATGAGTTGTATCAAGACAGGAAGAGCAGAGCTTCAGCTAACGGCAGCAGCCACAGCAGGAGCCTGCTGCAGCTGTTTTTAAGTAAGAAGTGATGCTGTGACATGGATGTGTACACCCCACTTCAAACAGTCCAGAGAAGCTCCTGCTCTTTGGCGTTCCTGTGGGTGAAGCCTTTTTTCCGCTGCTCTCCTCTTGCGTTTTTAGCTGTTTCTGTAGTGTGGTGGCGTAAAAAAAGTCCATGGCTTTAGCCTGCTCCTGTTTGTTGGCTGCTGTTGACTCTGGAGAACCATTTTAATTGTTCTTTCTTATTGGGTTGGGTGTTTTTTTGTTGTTGTTGTTGTTGTTGTTTGGCTTTTTTTTTTTCAACACGGGCAAGGGCACCACAAAGTGAGGAGGAACAAAAACAGTATCTCTGCTCTTGCCTGCTGTGATGGTTTGGGTGTTCCCTGCCCCCCCACACTTTAGAAATCACCCAGACTAGACTCAGGAAATATGAATGAAGCTTAGATTTACAGCTTAGCACAATATACAAGCAGATAGTTACAGTATATGCAGTTATAGACAGAAATAGACAAGGTAAAAGGTAACACAGAAACACAACAGCCCTCCCAGAAACCTGAGTCCCCAGGAGGGGCTCTCAACCACCCATCCACCTTCTCCCACCCCTCTCAGCCTTACCCCAGTCCCAAGGAAGAATGGAGGTGCAGCCAGGGGCTTGGGAAGCACTAAAATGGAGGGTGAAGTTAGAGAGTAAGATGCAGCTCAGCCAGTTCCCCAGCAAAAGCAAGAAGAGACACTCCCTTATCTATGTTTTGCTTTTATTCTTATACATCTCAGCAAGCCTATGAGTGAAGTAGACATCACCATCGTTTTCCTTCCACAGCCTGTAATCTAATTCTTCTCACCAAAACATTCTAGCTAGCTTCAAACTAGCACACCTACCTATGCCCCCCCTGAGATTCTTTTTTATTGTTATTATTTTTGCCTTTATACCCCAGGAGACTGCTCCATCACTGAGGCTGAAAACTATGTAATTGACTTCTCTGGCACCACAGACAGCATTTGCTTCCTTAGGAACCTCCATTTGTTTTTGCTCTTGTTATTTCTTCCCCACAATGTGTAGGAATTTTTTTTCTTCCCAAATGGATCCTCTGTTTTGCAACCATTTCAAGTTTTTACTGGATCTGTAAACAAGACTGTGGCTTGTAGTTTGCACCTGGTTTGTTCTAATGTGGATAATAGGATATGCTTTAACTCATCGAGGCCACACCTTGAGTGCTGTGTCCAGTTCTGGGCTCCTCAATTCAAGAGAGATGTTGAGGTGCTGGAAGGTGTCCAGAGAAGGGCGACAAAGCTGGTGAGGGGCCTGGAACACAGCCCTGTGAGGAGAGGCTGAGGGAGCTGGGGGTGTGCAGCCTGGAGAAGAGGAGGCTCAGGGCAGAGCTCATTGCTGTCTACAACTACCTGAAAGGAGGTTGTAGCCAGGTGGGGTTGGGCTCTTCTGCCAGGCAAGCAGCAACAGAACAAGGGGACACAGTCTCAAGTTGTGCTGGGGGAGGTCTAGGCTGGATGTTAGGAGGATGTTGTTGTCAGAGAGAGTGATTGGCATTGGAATGGGCTGCCCAGGGAGGTGGTGGAGTCACTGTCCCTGGAGTTGTTCAAGACAAGAATGGATGAGGCACTTAGTGCCATGGCCTAGTTGACTGGCTAGGGCTGGGTGCTAGGTTGGCCTGGATGATCTTGGAGGTCTCTTCCAACCTGGTCTACCCTAGATCAACCTGGCCAGAGCCTAATCCAGCCTGGCCTTAAACACCCCCAAGGATGGGGCCGCAACCACTTCCCTGAGCAACCCATTCCAGGCTCTCACCACTCCACTCTCATGCTCAACAACTTCCTCCTCACATCCACTCTGAATCTCCCCACCTCCAGCTTTGCTCCATTCCCCCTAGCCCTGTCACTCCCTGAGAGCCTGAAAAGTCCCTCCCCAGCTTTTTTGTAGGCCCCCTTCAGATCCTGGAAGGCCACAAGAAGGCCACCTCAGAGCCTCTTCTTCTGCAGACTGAGCAGCCCCAACTCTTTCAGTCTGTGCTCACAGCAGAGCTGCTGCAGCCCTCTGAGCATCCTCGTGGCCCTTCTCTGGACACACTCCAGCATCTCCACATCCCTCTTGTAATAGTGGCTCCAGAACTGGCTGCAGTACTCCAGGTGAGGTCTCAGCAGAGCAGAGCAGAGGAGGAGAATCCCCTCCCTGGCCCTGCTGGCCACATTGCTGCTGCTGCAGCCCAGGCTCTGGTTGGCTTTCTGGGCTGCAAGTGCACACTGCTGGCTCCTGTTGAGCTTCTCATCCAGCAGCACCCCCAGGTCCCTCTCCTCAGGGCTGCTCTCCAGCCACTCACTGCCCAGCCTGGATTTGTGCTTGGCATTGCCTTGACCCAGCTGCAGGACCTTGCACTTGGTCTTGTTGAACCCCATGAGGCTGGCTTGTGCCCACCTCTGCAGCCTGTCCAGGTCCCTCTGGATGGATCCCTGCCCTCCAGCCTGCCTGCTGCACCACACAGTTTGGTGTGGTCAGCAAACTTGCTGAGGCTGCACTCAATGCCTCTGTCCATGGCACCCACAAAGATGTTGAACAAGACTGGTCCCAGGACTGATCCCTGAGGGACTCCACTTGTCACTGGCCTGCACTTGGACATGGAGCCATTAACAGCCACTCTTTGGGTGTGGCCATCAAGCCACCCATCAAACCCATGTGTCACCAGCTTGGAGACCAGGATGTGATGTGGGACAGTGTCAAAGGCCTTGCTCAGGTCCAGGTAAATGACATCAGTTTCTCATGAGCAACTTGATTTAGTTAAACATGTCTGTACTCACTGCAGAGGGCTTGGACTCAGTGAGTGCCCTTCCAGCCAAAACATTCTGTGATTCTATGATTCATTTTATGGTTCTGTGGCCTTTAAGAACCACCACTGTATGTTGGCCTGATCAAGGGGATAAAATTGAAGGTCAAAAGGAATATATGGCAAAGCAGTGGCAAGTTTTCAGTCTCCTGGATACTGTGGTGAACCAAGCTGTGGGAATAGCTAAGCCAATGTCCTAAGACAATCTGAATTAATTCAGCACTTCAGTCCATGCAATAACATCCAGGGCAGCCAGGCTGAGGTAGCACAGCAGACCTGGAGACCACCACCTCTCAGAAAGCCTTGGAACAGTCGACTCTGCAGTCGTGCGAGTGACCTTGATTATAACAACCGTGTCAATGGCCCAGGCACAAAGCACCTCACTAACTCAGAGTCATATTCATGAATGCCAAATGCATATCAACAAGATCAGCATTGTTTACAGTCTGACTTTTAACAAGTGCTGCCTTTCATACATCATGGAGATTGGTGGATGACTGCTGGGATCGAGGCCGTATCGGCAGTGCAGGAGATACCACGAGGGGGCAAGGAAGATGAAGTGGCTACATTGCTCATCTTTAATATTAATATTTATTATCATAATAGCCATGCCTTGCAAGGTGAGCCTTTTAAAGGGTAAAAAGTGAAAATGAGGCATCTGGCAGGTGTTGGGAAAGGAAGGATGAGATTACAGCAGTAAAATAACACAGTCATTGGGAGATTAATGAGAAACAGAGTGGAATATAATTATAGAGTTCAAGTCTAAATAAAGCTGAGTAAATGTCTTTGATTCTCAGATGGATAAAATGAGTCTTTAAAGCAGAATTTGCAAGGAAAAATAGTTGGTAGCATGTTCTGAAAGTCTTATTCCACAGGCGTGGTGGAGAATAAGGAATGAAAATGATGGAAGAAAAAGAGAGCATGAAGGCTGTGCTGTTATTGTCAGGGCAGATGGATGAGAGAGAAATAGATTGAGTAGCTGGGGAGGAGGAGTTATGCAAAACATTCACAGGGAGGAATAGGTGGCTCAACTTTAAAGGGTGAATGGAGAACACTTAGTGGAATCAGGTCTTGGAGACTGCATTGATGTCATCGTGCCACAGAGAAAATCTGAGAGGGGTAGCTCTGCTTTTAAGGTATTGATGTCACAAATCAGTCACTCTAGAGAAGAGGAAGAAAGCAACAACAAAGAAGGAAATTGAGAAAGCAAGTATCACAGTATCACAGTATCACCAAGGTTGGAAGAGACCTCACAGATCATCAAGTCGAAAAGCTCTTCTCTCTAGAAGGAAGAAGAAAAATCATAGAATCAGCCAGGTTGGAAGAGACCTCCAAGATCATCCAGTCCAACCTGTCCCCCAGCCCTGTCCAATCAACTAGACCATGGCACTAAGTGCCTCATCCAGGCTTTTCCTTGAACACCTCCAGGGATGGTGACTCCACCACCTCCCTGGGCAGCCCATTCCAATGCCAATCACTCTCTCTGCCAACAACTTCCTCCTAACATCCAGCCTAGACCCCCCCCCAGCACAACGCGAGACTGTGTCCCCTTGTTCTGTTGGTGGCTGCCTGAGAGAAGAGACCAACCCCTACTTGGCTACAACCTCCCTTCAGGTAGTTGTAGACAGCAATGAGGTCACCCCTGAGCCTCCTCTTCTCCAGGCTAAACACCCCCAGCTCGCTCAGCCTCTCCTCATAGGGTTTGTGTTCCAGGCCCCTCACCAGCTTTGTTGCCCTTCTCTGGACACCTTCCAGCACCTCAACTTCTCTCTTGAATTAAGGAGCCCAGAACTGGACACAGCACCCAAGGTGTGGCCTGAGCAGTGCTGAGTACAGGGGAAGAATAACCTCCCTCATCCTACCCCAGCAAGCCATTGGCCCTTTTCTTCTTATCTCCATCCTTTTACCCCACCTTTCTCGTTTCCTCTCCATCTCCCTCCTTTCATCACTACCTCCCCTTTTCCATCATCCCTGCCACTTTCTCACCCCACCCCCCATTTCCCCCTTTTATCCCCCAAACCCACACCTGGGTCCTGTTGAGTCTCCTCCCACCCCAGGTGCAGCCACTTTGCCCTCCCTGCCCACTCCTCTTTATAATCAGCCCCAGGAGGTGCAACAGCCCAAGTTTGCCCATTTGGGCAGAGGGATCCTCCTCCCATCATCACTGGTGAGTCCCTGTGGTGCATCACCGGGTGAATGGTGGAGGGGATCTAAAGGCCGGGGGGCCTGTGTGGCCCCCCGGCTAGGTAGGGCTAGTCTAGGCTCAATACTTGCTCTGCCATCGCTCACGGGTGCTGGTTGAGCTTGTTGATGTTTAGCTTCTGCTCACTTGTAGCACTGCAGCAATTACAGGAGCGAAGCTGGAAACGCCTCTGAGAGGCGCTGGAGTCGCAGGGAGCAAACGCCTGGAGAGGACAGGATGTGGAAGTTCTCTCCGTGCAAAACCTCTGCCTTTGCTTTGGAGATGTGTGTTTTAAGGGAGTGATGCTCCCAGCCACGGTGCACAGCTGGTTTTGCAGGCTATCTTCCCAGCACCTCAGCCAGGTGCAGAAACTGCCCTTTAGTCTAAGGGTGAATATTAGAGAGGTTCTGAAATGATTTTCGTTGGAGCCTTTTAGCCTCAGTGAGCTTGGTGAACAGCTGAGGCAGCTGCTAGCCAGTGGCAAAACCACTACAGTAATGTGGTCCATGGTGCCAGTCTCTGTTCTAAGTCACCTCTACCTTTAATTTTTATCTCAGTTTGCATTCCAACCTTATCAAAGAATCACAGAATGGTCTGGGTCGGTAGGGACCTGCAAAGCTCACCCAGTCCAACCCCCTCTGTACTCAGCAGCAGCATCCTCAATTAGCTCAGAGCCCTCTCCAGCCTCACCTTGAATATCTCCAGGGATGGGGCCTCAACCACCTCCCTGGGCAACCTGTTCATATGTGGATGTAGAGTAGTTACAGACAGGAGAGCACAGCCACCAGCTGCTTGTCAGTGTGGAACCACAGACCTCAGCCCAGCCCCACGCATGCCACTTCGAACAAGTGAGAATCCTTTGGATGCTTCCCCCATAGAAAGTGCCCAATGTTTCCCACAAGGCAATCAGGACTCTTCCTATGGGTCTGAGGCCATCCCGAGGGGCAGTTCATGCTGCTTTCCTCCAGCAACACAGCTCCTTCAGGTCTGGTCCCATCTTCTGCTTCTCCCTCTCATACTCAAGTCGTTAAATTTAACAAGGAACTCAGAGGAACTGTTCCCAGCTGTGGCCACTGATGTATCACAGAATGGTCTGGGTTGGAAATGACCTCTGAAGGTCATCCAATCCAACCACCTCTGCACTCAGCAGGGACATGCTCAACTAGAGCAGGATGCCCACAGCCCCATCCAGCCTCATCTTTAATATCTCCAGGGATGGGGCCTCAACCACCTGCCTGGGCAACCTCTTTCAGTGTTCACTACTCTCACGGTGCAGAACTTGTTCCTAACATCCAATCTAACTCTCTATTCCTTCCTGGCTCATCTGGTGTAGTGGCTTAAACTTTAGGGACAGTAGAAGGAAAGACCTGTTACGAAATGAATCCCAAAAGGGACTTAGAATCATAGAATCAACCAGGTTGGAAAAGACCTCCAAGATCATCCAGTCCAACCTATCCCCCAGCCCTATCCAGTCAACTAGATCATGAGATTTGTTTTGCTTAACTTTAGACTGTTAAGTATTGAGTATTAAGTGAAAATCAATCTTTCCAGACTTCATGATGGTCATTGGACAACAATAGGCACCTGGCAGTGCATGTCATCATCCATGTCCCAAAATCTGTATTAGGATAAGATGAGCTGCTTTTGAGATGCATTTGTTTCCTTCCCAGTGTTGACTACAAAGAGAGTCTGCAAGGCCTTGTTAAAACCAGAGGGATGAGTTTTAAATTTGAGGCTGTAGGTTCCCACCCTCCCAGTCCTGCAAACCAGAGAATCATAGCATTAGCCAGGTTGGAAGAGACCTCCAAGATCACCCAGTCCAACCTAGCACCCAGCCCTAGCCAGTCAACCAGACCATGGCACTATGTGCCTCATCCAGGCTTTTCTTCAACACCTCCAGAGGCAGCGACTCCACCACCTCCCTGGGCAGCCCATTCCAATGCCAATCACTCTCTCTGGCAAGGGAAGAACTTCCTCCTAACATCTAGCCTATACTTCCCCTGCCACAACTTGAGACTGTGTCCCCTTCTTTAGGAGCCATTTGTTTGTGAAAATCTGGCTTTATCCATTGTGCCCAGAACCTTGTAATACAGTGGAGCTTTTTCACACTGATGAATTTGCCGAGTTTATTTGCTGCAGGGCAACCCCACACTAGGTATTTCTGCCTCAGAAGAGACTCCTCTCCCACATTTAAGTGTAGATAATGGCTTGTTTCATATGGGTTTGTGCCATAATACATGCATGTGTCCTATTTTCCCCAGCAGCAGCCAGACAATAACTAGCTTCTTCCCCACGGTGTTCATCATCACTGTAATACCCTTAGGTCCTCTCTCTGCAGCCCCATAACAATTGGCAGAGCTTATGGCTCAGCAATACTGTTATGTGTTTCCTTCTGGCTGTGAGCTGGGAGCCTGCTTTCTGCTGATGAGCACTAGGAATGAACAATGCAGCATTAAGCTGGCTTCACTTGTTCTTCGAGGACCCAGGAATGAATAGTAAGTAAGGATCTTCTTCCAGTCTGAATGCAAGGCACAGTGAGTCTTAGTCTTGTTTGCTCTTTCAGAATATAGGAAATGTATTTGGGTCTTTCGTGAGTTAATTTGCTCCAGCTCCCAAGGGTTGATTATTTTTCTGCAGTAACAGAAAAGAGAAGGATGTGGGTGGGAATTGTCGAGCATGGATTGATGCCAGGGAAGTAAACGATGGAGAAAATAAGTGACATCGGGGACCAACCAAAGCCCTTGGTGTTTTACCAGGCCAATTCACAAGGAGCAAGTTAGGCTCTAAGTGCTTTCCTTTGTTCTGGACCATCCTAA
The DNA here is from genome assembly GCF_015220805.1 of Pogoniulus pusillus. Taxonomy (NCBI): domain Eukaryota; kingdom Metazoa; phylum Chordata; class Aves; order Piciformes; family Lybiidae; genus Pogoniulus; species Pogoniulus pusillus. The sequence goes on from NC_087278.1 coordinate 22,777,737, forward strand.
AGGCTGCGATTGTCCCTCCTGAGGTAGAGGTTACTATGGGTTTATCTTCATTTCATCGCATCCAGATGGGTTGTCAAGGTCACACAGAATAAGAGGCAAAACAAGAGGGGGAAAGCTCTGTGCCCCAAGCGTTGGGGCGTGCATGTGGAGGCAGCATGTGGCTAGGGCAGAGTGTGCAACAGCAGTTCTCACACTTGCTTAGGTCATAGAATCATAGAATGTCAGGGGTTGGAAGTGACCTCAAAAGACCATAGAGTCAACCAGGTTGGAAGAGACCTCTAAGATCATCTGGTCCAACCCCTCTGCCAGAGCAGGCTCACCTAGAGCAGATCACTCTGGAACACATCCAGACAGTCCTTGAATCTCTCAGCTCTTGAAATTCTCCAAAGAGGGAGACTCCACAACCCCCCTGGACAGCCTGTTCCAGTGCCCTGTCACCCTCACAGGGAAAAAATTCCACCTCAGGTTCACATGGAACCTCCTATGCCTCGACTTCCACCCATTGTGCCTTGTCCTGTCGCTAGACATCACTGAGAAGAGGCTGGCTCCAGCCTCCTGGCACTCACCCTTGGTATATTTATAAACATGACTGAGGTCAGTCCTTAGTCTCCTCCTCTCCAAGCTCCAAACCCCAGCACCCTCCAGCTCTCCTTGGAAGGAAGATGTTCAACTTCCTTAATCATTTTTGCAGCTCTGTGCTGGACTCTCTTAAGCAGTTCCCTGAGGTCCTTCTTGAGCTGGGGAGCCCAGAACTGGACACAATACTCCAGATGAGGCCTCACCAGGGCAGAGTAGAGGGACAGGAAAACCTCTCTCAACCCACTAACCACAGCCCTTCTTATACACCCCCGAATGGCATTGGCCTTCTTGGCCACCAGAACACATTGCTGGCTCATTGTCAACCTCCCATCTGCTAGGACCTCAAGGTCCTTTTCCCCTTCAATGCTTTCCAAACGTCTGATACAAATGGATTCTTACATGGACTTTTAATCTCCCCTTTCACCTATCAAAGGTCTTCCCAGATTTTGGCTCATGGGCATCCTTCCACCCACCAAGACTCCAAAGTCATAGAATCAAGCAGGTTGGAAGAGACCTCCAAGATCATCCAGTCCAACCTAGCACCCAGCCCTATGCAGTCAACCAGACCATAGCACCAAGTGCCTCATCCAGGCTTTTCTTGACCACCTCCAGGGATGGTGACTCCACCACCTCCCTGGGCAGCCCATTCCAATGCCAATCACTCTCTCTGCCAACAACTTCCTCCTAACATCCAGCCTAGACCTCCCCTGCCACAACTTCACACTGTGTCCCCTTGTTCTGTTGCTGCTTGCCTGGCAGAAGAGACCACTCTCACGTGGCAACAACCTCCCTTCAGGTAGTTGCAGACAGCAATGAGCTCTGCCCTAAGCCTCCTCTTCTCCAGGCTAAACAAAGTCCTTCTCTCCTTCACTGCTCTCCAGCAGGTCAGTCCCCAACCTATACTGATACATGGGATTGTTCTTTCCCAGGTGCACAGCTCTACACTTGCCCCTGCTGAGCTTCATTAGGGGTGAGCATAGAGTCTCTGTGGCCGTGGAGATGCCTCCCTTAAGCACAGCAGCACACTTTTTGCAGGTCAGATCAGCAGTGCTGTCTGTACATGGCTGTAGACCCAGCATGTGTCCACCAGAGTCTCCAGCAGCAGAACCCTTGGAGGCAGCAGCTGGCAGCCTGCATCTTACCAGGCTTCTTACTCTGTACCAGTGTTACCAAAGCCCTCCATCACTCACAGGAGTTGGCTTTCCCAAAGGTACTTGTTTCCCTCTTGAGCACCCAGATCCTTCTCTTTGTATCTAACAACCTGTAAATAGTTAATAAATAGTTTAGAAGTGGTTCTTTGTTTTCCTTTTTGATCCTTCAAGAGATTGCCTTTTGTTATTCGGCAGCCCACAGTACAAGACACAGAAGCAATGCAGAAGCCCCTAGGGCTTCAAACCAGGGCTGTGGGATCGTTATGCCTCCAAGTGATTCCCATCCTCAGCGTCTGATAAGCCTTGGGGAAGAACCGGGCTGAGAAGAATGCAGCACTCTGAATTCCTGAGGGGTGCTGGGAAGCATCCATTCATGCGAGGTCTGGAGGAGCAACTCTCACCTGCTGATAAGGGCTTTTCAGGATGAGCATTTCACCCTTCTGCCTTTGTCTGACTTCTCTTGCAGGACTGACAAAAATCTGCCCTTCTTTCTCGGGGGGGGTAAAGGTACTTCCCTTGCCTAAGTCGTGCTCAGAAATGCCTGGGTCAGTTTCGTTTGGAGGCCCAGGCGTTATCCCATGAGCTCTAAAACTATCTCTGGGAACTGCTGCGTCTTGGACTTTTGCCTTGTGAGAGTGTGTGCCCTGAGGACAACCCAGGTGCTTGGCTTTTCCAGTGCACCTTGAACGTGACATGACTTCCTGATGCTGTTAAATCTGGCCGTGTCATCAAGGCTGCTGCCTGCAATTGTGCCTCTGAAATCTCCAGCTTGGCATCTCTGCTGCTTCCTCTTCTGCTGGAGAGAGTCCAATGGAGAGCTACGAGGATGGCTGTGAGATTTGAGCATCTCTCCGATGAAGGAGGACAGAGACACCTGAGGCTGCTTAGTCTTAAGAAGAGCAATCTGAGAGGGGATCTTATCAAGGTCTATAAATATCTGAGGGGTGGGTATCAAGATGTCTCTTTTTGGTGGTGCCCAGTGATAGGGCAAGGAACAATGGGTACAAGCTAGAACTCAGGAGATTCCACCTCACCGTGAGGAAACCTTTCTTTCCAGTGAGGGTGCTGGAGCCCTGGAGTGGGCTACCTAGAGAGGTTGTGGAGCCTCCTTCTCTGAAGGCTTTCAAAACCCACCTGGATGTGTTCCTGTGCAGCCTGCTCTAGGTGATCCAGCCCTGGCAGGGTGGCAGGACTGGATGATATCTGGAGGTTCCTTCCAACCCCTAACATGCTCTGATTCTGTGATCTTGTGCTTCACTAGGGGCCAGCTGTGCCCTGCAGGTCAGTAGTTTCTTCCTTCAGCTGGCTCTCCTACTCTGCACCTCTCTTGTGTCTCAGTAGCACCAGTTTCAGTACTGGTTGCCATGACATCTCATCACCCTCATCTTCCTCTCTTAGCACCAGTTTATGCTCCACTGCCTTCCGTATATGCCCCAGTGTTGGCTCTGAGACTCAGGACCCTGACCCTCTTAGAATCATAGAATCAACCAGGTTGGAAGAGACCTCCAAGAGCATCCAGTCCAACCTAGCACCCAGCCCTAGCCAGTCAACCAGACCATGGCACTAAGTGCCTCATCCAGGCTTTGCTTGAAGACCCCCAGGGACGGTGCCTCCACCACCTCCCTGGGCAGCCCATTCCAATGCCAATCACTCTCTCTGTGAAGAACTTCTTCCTAACATCTAGCCTATACCTACCCTGGCACAACTTGAGACTGTGTCCCCTGTGTCCCTCTTCTGCCATTCTGCCTTTGCCAGTGGCATCTGTCACTTACTTTCTGATGTTGAGCCTGACAGAAAACTCTGCACTGGGTCTTGGGAGGTTCTTGCCACCGAGCACACTGTCAGGGACAAAATTCTGTTGCTATCTAGCTGCACTGATAGATCTCACTGGATAGGGAAGTGTTGGGCTCCAGCTCTCCTGAGCTCTCTGACCTTCTGCACCAGTATTGATAAAAGCTGTTTTCCCTGACCCTTCCCCAGCCAAGATCACTGCCATCACATGGCAAGCTCTGACATACACTGAGACCTGTGTCTCCCTTGCAGCTTCCACTCACAGCATCACATGCCATCTTGACACCAGCATTTCTTTAGATGTGCTAGGAACCAACCTGGTCTAGTACCATCTCTGCCTTCCTTTCTGGGTAAAGCTTTGGTAACTCATACTGATTCTTGGGTTCCCTCTGCTCAGCAGATTGATTCTTCAAAGAACATCTGACAGTGCTGGGGATGTGAATCTTGTTTTCTCCATGACTGATGGACAGTGCAAACCCCAGTAAAGCAGCAGAAACCACTTACCCCTTGATTGGACATTCAAGTCTTCTTGCAGTTCAAACAGGCAGGGTATCTGGCAGACTTGTCTTAGCAGGAGTTTTCTGGAGCTTCCTGAATATTACCAGATGCATGGTAGCACCTGAGGTCTCTGGTTTTAGGCAAGAAGAGGAAAAGTAGCTGCAATTTCATCTGCTTTCCTCCATGCTGGAGCGGTGCTGCATGATTCAACGTGATGGTAGGGAGGAAAATGCAGGCTAGTGGCTGATGACAGAGCTGCTTTGCTCTTGGTCTTTAAACCTCCCCTTGCTGCTTTTGTGGGTTGTATATCACACTGAAGGCAACTGATTTGCTGTTGTGCCCTTTAATGGTTTCAGGGTAATGTTTTCAAGGTAGAATTGAGTAAACAGTGAGGTGCAGAGTATCTGTAGGGTTGCTACATTGGCAGAGCTGGGCAGATGTGTTTAAAGACATCTTTGTTGTGAACGTGGTCATCCCGAGTCAAACTCAGCAGTGCCCATGTAAAAGAACAGCATCACACTTAATTGTAAACTGCATAAAGACAACTAATTAAGGAAAAAAGATCATATTAACAACTCTCAAATCATCTCTTTGCGTTCCTTCAAGGTAAATAATAACTTCTGCTCATCTATTGCTACCTTAATTCGTGTTTTGACAAATACCCATGGCAGTGCTGTTTGCTCACCACAGCAATCCTTCTAGCAGGATTATTTTTCTCCCCTTTTAAATCCAGTTATCCAATTCATTGATTTATCATTATCAGTTTTCATTCAAATTGCAGCATCAGTAGAGTGGAGAGGAGACCTCTGTTCCTCTGTCTGTACCACTGCCCCAAAAACCTACATGCATTGCAAGCACATCATGGGGACTGTGCAGAGTTTGAAGGTAGGGTTGAAGTAGCATTGGAAAACAAGCAAGTAGTCATCACCTTGTGTTTTAATCCCATTTAAATCTCTCTAGACCCATTCAGAATCACTGAGTCTAGGCAGTGTATTCATCACAGAATCACAGGAAGGGACCTCCAGAGATCACTGAGTCTAAGCTCCTTGCCAAAAGCAGGATCACCCAGGGTAGTCTGCACAGGAATGCATCCAGGTGGGTTTTGAAAGCCCACAGGCTCCACAAGCTCTCTGGGTAGCCTGCTCCAGGGCTCTGTTACCCTCACTGTAAAGAATCATAGAGTCAGTCAGGGTCATCCACAAGGATCATCTAAGTTCCAACCCTCCTGCCATGAGCAGGGACCAGTCTACCCTAGATCAGCCTGGCCACAGCCTCATCCAGCCTGGCCTTAAACACCTCCAGGGATGGGGCCTCAACCACCTCCCTGGTCAAAACCACTCTCATGCTGAAGAACTTCCTCCTCACATCCAGTTTGAATCTACCTACCTCCAGTTTTGCTCTATTCCTCCTAGTCCTGTCACTCCCTGACATCCTAAAATGTCCCTCCTCAGCTTTGTTGTAGGCTCCCTGCAGATACTGGAAGTTTCACCTCACGTGGAGGCGAAACCTTCTGTACTCCAGTTTGTATCCATTGCTCCTTGTCTTGTTGCTGTGCAGCACCAAAAAGATATTGGCCCCCTACACTTGCCACCCACCCCTTAGATTTGTATAGACACTGATCAGATCCCCTCTCAGCCTTCTCTTCTCCAGACTGCCCAGCCCCAGGGCTCTCAATCTCTCTCCATAGAGGAGATGCGTAAGTCCCCCAGTCATCCCCATGGCTCTACATTGGACTCTCTCCAGCAGGTCCCTGTCTCTCCTGAACTGGGGGGCCCAAAACTGAACACAGCATTCCAGGTGTGGTCTCACTAGGGCAGAGCAGAGGGGGAGAAGAAGCTCCCTAGCCCTGCTGGCCACACTTTTCTTGATGCACATAGGATGCCATTGGCTCTCTTGGCCACAAGGCTACATTGCTGTCCTCCTGCTCTCACCCCCTTTGCATTCAGTACTTTCTCTTTCTTCTGTACCATACACCTTCAGCCCGTGTTTGGGATGTTCCTGGCTGATCTGGTTTTATTGCTGCTCACATACCCATCTCATCCTTTCCTTAATCAAACAACAACATCGACAAGCAGCCCCTTGCTTCTACCTATGTTTCAGATGCACCCCCACAGCCGGTGTGCATCTACTTAACCATATGTGACTTCCTCAGCCTCCAAGCACTGCATAATCCACCAGGCTTGGCAAACCTCAGCCTTCTTTCCTCCAATGCTTCACATCTTCACACCAGTCACTTTCTTTCTCTGGCTTACTTGGACAAATAGGCTGCTGGTCGGTCCTTTGAGATGGGGAGATGGATACTGGGCATCTGCTTGCTTCTGCCTGGTATTGGGGGAAAGGGGGGAGGAAGGGAGAGGAGGAGCAATAGGGAGGCAGATGAAGGTGGTGAGGAGCAACTGGGTGTAGGTGGAAGAAAGAGCCATCAGGACCTCCAGATTGTTTCCTTCCAGAGTCACTTTAATTTTCATACCTGGAAAGAGGAGCAAAAGCCTTCTTCTTTTTTGTGTCAGTGTGCCTTGAGGTGTTAGAGGTAGGACAACCACGAGAAGCACTTGTGGGCCCTCCTGCTGATCTTGGGGATGGTGACAGAACTATAGCAGCCTTGGCCCACTTAAGAGTGCTTGGAGCTCCTGCGAGCAGGAGGATGAAAATGACAGGACAGTTCAAAGTAACAGGTATGTGTGATTTCTCCTGCCCTGGCTGTCTTTCTTTCACACAGCCCAATTAACAAGGGTCACAGAGCACTGATTAGCTGCCTTGGCATTTTGTGAACATAAAGCAGTGAAAAAATCCAGGGTGAATGGAGGAGAGAAGATCAAATAGACACTTATCTCAGTGCTCCTGCCTGTCCCTAGCATTTGCCAGCCTAAGGGAAGAGCCTTTTCAGAAGGCAGCAATGCAGGACCCTGTGCTATCTGCACTGCTATCTCTGCTGCTTTTCTGCCTTCTCTCAGCAGCATGACAAAGAAGCCACCCACTCGCAGCAGCTGTACCAGTGGAGGGTGGTTGATAGATAAAAGCTGAATCACCAGAGAAGCGTGGACCATAGGCAGCTGGGGGAGATCAGGGCATGCCTTTTTGCCACCCTGGCATCTGAGTAGAGTTCCTACAGCCGATGCCTCCTTTTGGAGGGATGCACTTGCTGCCTTTTGTCTCTTGTGTGAGGGAAACAGGGGAGAAGGCAGCTCATCTCACCCTGCAGCAGCTGAAAGAACATCCCCATCTAACTAAAGAGTTTATGAGTGTGTTCTGGGAGCGCTAAGGAGCCCAAGCTAGAAACTTCTTTGGTTGCTCAGTATTTCTGTTGTGGCTGGAGGGAGAAGTCTGCACAAGCAAACCTGGAACCTCTGTGAATGGTGGGTAGCTGTGGTGACCTTGTGGCGTCTCCTTCTTCCTTCCTTCTCTCCTGTTTTTGGGGGGCAGCAAAGCAATGCTCCCACCTCAGCTGTTATAGCCAGGTTAAGTGGCTGTACTTGCTTCTGTCAAGCCAGCACATGCTCCTGTGGTGTGATCCCTTATTAGACTAGACAGCCCACATCAGCTCTCCATTCTCCCTGCCTCCCTGGAGACACTGCCTCGCTCAATAGCTGTTCCTATTCTGCTTCTCTGTGGGATATACAGCCTATTTGCCAGCTCCCCTTCCAGCTTCCCCAGTTCTTATTGTATGGAAGACCACTGGAGGTAAGATGGAGGAAGCCAAGGAGCAGGAGCTGCTGACAGCCTTGGTTTTTACCAGGTGATTTTTTTTCTCTCTCCCAAACACAAACACTTTAGGAGTCCAGCTGGGAAGGTGTTCAATTCCCCAGCACTGGAAATTAGATTTTCTTAGCAAGATAGAGCAATCCTTCATGTCAAAGGAAAGGTCCAGAACCCTGACATCTTCTCTCAGCATCTCTCTAACGCATTCTTGGAGGTGATCTCAGTGAAACTGAGCTCCGGAGGCAAGTTATGGGGTGGAGAAGTGTGGGGCAGGGAACAGGAATCACAAGGGTGCTAAAATCACTCTGCTGCCCTTTGCTTTTGGGGAAGACTTGGGCGTGTGTTTCATGTGTGTGGGAACGCTTCAGACTGCCCAATCCAGAATTTGGACCAGGCTACTTTAAGGGAAGAGCTGCTGCCATTTAACGCTTCCTAAGCAGCTCTGTCTTTAACTCACTCCCCGACAGCAAGCCCTGCTCGGCACTGCAGAGCCTCTCCCTGCGCAGCAGTGCTGAAGGCAAAGGTCACTGCGTGTCGAGCTGGGCTCAATCCATCCCCTCAGTTCTTTAGGTGTCTTTCTCCTCCCCTTCACTGCCAGTAATCCTGATGGCAGCAAAGGTTAGCTACAGAATTACCTGAAGTTTGGGCAACATCAGGAAACTACTTCTAGCTGGGAGAGGAGGACAAGAGGCAGACCTGCACAACATGCCTTGTGATGGTCTTGTGCTCCAGCAGTCTCTGCTCTCATTCTGACTCTGGGAGAAGAAACTTCACTGTTGAGGTTTTGGTTTGGGTTTTTTTTTAGTTTTATTTTTTCTCTTCCCATTTTGTGGTCTCATTCAGGGTCTGTTTTATATCACCTGTCCTCCTTTTGCTTACTGAAAAAGCAGGATGAACCTGGCCGTTTTGTCCGTCCCAAGGGCCCTGCCAGGGCTGGAGCTTGCTGAACTCTGTCAACAGTTTGGTGCAGCCAGGAGTTATTGCTCCCTTGTGGCTATCCCAGGCTGGAAATTGTGATGTGCCAATGGCATCCTGGCCTGCATCAGGAACAGTGTGGCCAGTAGGACAAGGGAGGTTATTCTGCCCCTGGGCTCAGCACTGGTCAGGTCACACCTTGAGTGCTGTGTCCAGTTCTGGGCCCCTCAATTCAAGAAAGATGTTGAGGTGCTGGAACATGTCCAGAGAAGGGCAACAAAGCTGGTGAGGGGCCTGGAGCACAAATCCTATGAGGAGAGGCTGAGGGAGCTGGGCCTGTTTAGCCTGGAGAAGAGGAGGCTCAGGGGTGATCTTATTACTGTCTACAACTACCTGAAGGGGCATTGTAGCCAGGTGGGAGGTGGCCTCTTCTCCCAGGCAACCAGCAATAGAACAAGGGGACACAGTCTCAAGTTGTGCCAGGGTAGGTCTAGGCTGGATGTTAGGAAGAAGTTCTTCACAGAGAGAGTGATTGGCATTGGAATGGGCTGCCCAGGGAAGTAGTGGAGGCACCGTCCCTGGGGGTCTTCAAGCAAAGCCTGGACGAGGCACTTAGTGCCATGGTCTGGTTGATTGGATAGGGCTGGGTGCTAGGTTGGACTGGATGATCTTGGAGGTCTCTTCCAACCTGTTTGATTCTATGATTCTATGATTCTATGTCTGTCCTCGCCAGTGGTACAGGACAATGTTGCTGCTAGTAGAGTTGGGAAGGAAACATGGATGTTTAATGCTCAAGATTGTGATTCCACTGCATCTCCAGCTTCTTGGTCATTTTTCTCCGTGCACTTTTGAGGAGGGACCCTTCAAAGTGTATGTTGCCCTTGAGCCAATCTGTTTGCCCTGATGACAAGTTGGCCTGTGATCTGAGGATGCTTTTCTGTTGACTTGTGCACCTTCTGAGCAAGCTGCAAGAGAGAGCTTGACAGGAAATGGGCACTGTACTTACCTAGCCCTTTTCTCTCCCAGAAGGATGAAGGAGGACTATCTTTCTTTCTTTGTGATTTTTTCCCCCCCCCCCTTGAGTCATGCCTGATTTAGCTTCTCAGCAGTGTAAATTGTTTGAAGGTAAAGTATAACTTGGTCCATAAGGTTTCCTCCCCTGCCTCAGATAAGAAAGCTCATTAATAGAGTAAAAAAAGGAGAGCATCTCCGTTGTTAGATGAGAGCTCAAGGTCAGGCTGGTAGTAGTAACTCATATTGCTTCTTGGGTCAGCCTAAGCTTTCTCTGTCTGACAGCCCAGGATAGATTGATCTGGGGGGGGGGGGGGGGCAGGGCTTACATTATTTTTTCCTTTCTTCTGAAATAGTCTCTGCTTCTTCTGACCCTGTTAATGATGTTTGACTGAGGTCATCCCAGCAAACCCTGAATCCTTCCCCATTACCTTCTAGAGAGCTCGCCTTTGTGCCAAGGCTTTGTGCGCTTGTTAAGAGCTGGGCTTTTCTGATCTCTGCTGTAGCAAAGAAGCCTCTTCCTTGGAGAGGAGAGAAATATCTTGAATGCCATCTGTCAGTTAATGCTCTCATTAACACCTGAGTGACTCCCAACAGCAAGCTGCTGTCTTTTTGCCAACACAGGACTTAAAAAGTGCCAGCCCATAAGGTGAAATATCTTCAGTCCATAAAATTAGCTCCGTGATAAAACATCTGTTCTAATAAGACCTTGATTTTTCTGTTGGTGTTTCTTGTAACTGGAGAGATCACAGAGGCAGTGCCAGTTCTCTCACGTGCTGTGAATTAGATGCCAAAGAAGTGGTTTGGGGTTTTTTTTTCCCCCCTTATTACTGAGAACCTTGTAAAAGCAATGTTTGTGCTGGGTGGCCGACAGAGTCCAAGTCTTTCTCGGCTTGTAAAGCTTTTACCAGACAGAAGCATCACCTCTGTTATTTTTCTTCTCTAAAAGGAACTGTGAGAATAATTACATTCCTGTTTCTACAGCCTTTAAGGGAAAGCCTGAGATCCTGCAGCCTTCTTTTCCACATTCTTCCCACATACTAGTCTCGGGCAGGAGATGAAGGAGGTCTATTGTTCCTGATCGCTCTCCTCCTCTGGTTTTGCCAGGGTTCTTGGTTTGAATCTCAAGCACAGACCGTGTCTGGAATTGGACATAGATCAAGCTTGCCATTTCCCCAGCAGTTTTAGCTCAGGAGCATTGCAGTATTTGTAAATTAAATGAAACAAGAGGCTTAAAACACTGTCAACATGATAGATATTCTGGCTAGCAGGTCCAGGCAATTGTTTGGCATCTGAACTTTCAGAAGGCTAATCTCTGGGTGCCAGCAATATCTGAGCATCCTTGAGAGATTTTGGTCTCCAATATTTCCAACTCTTTGTCCTGATGTTTCTTTTAATCCATTTTCCCCTCTCACAGGGTTGGGGGCTTGGGGAATGTTGTGGTTTGTTGTTGTTGTGGAGGGGCAGGGTGGGGAGAGAAGTGTTCTGTAACAGTAATTCCACAGTGGAGCTGTGGCAGCCTGCCTGGGGAAAGGACAGATTGACACAGGGGCAGTGCTTGGATTTTGCTGTTGTGGTGTTTTGGTTCGATTTTGTTTACAGTTTTCCAGCTCTTTACTTTGGAGACTTTAAAACTCATTAGAGTGGAAGTGACTCTGCTTCCTCTGAGCATGAGGATGACAAACCCTCACCTGTAATGCCAGCCCCAAGGGTGCTCTGAGTTTGCTCAGAAGGCTTTTCACATTGAGTTTGCCCTGCAGAGCTCCTGTGGGGCTGGGGTCTTTAAATGCAGCTGTCCCCCCAAAACATTCTTACCAGAAGCTCCAGTTGGCCAAAATTTTCAGTCTATCCCATCAACCCTGTGACATTTGCACCCTCATTTTCAGAGATCTCTAAGGAGCCCATCTGGGAGGACAGGCATGGTGACAAGCAGTGGGACAGGAGCTTTGCTCTGCCTGCCGACCAAGCTTCTCTTTCCAACAGCATGTGGCCACATGCATTAAAATCCTGGGTGATGGAAGGGTCCCTCTTCCGTGAGCAGGCGAAGCCACCAGAGGGGCAGGCTGCCAAACTGGGATCAGCAGGCAGGGGGGAGGAGTCCTCAGCTCCCCTCTCCTGGAGCAGAGAGAAGCTTCCCTCTCCGGGAGCCAACCGGGTGGCAGCTGGCTGGGCTGCAGCGCTGCTCTCTCAGGGCTCTGTCATTCCTCTGACTCTTCTGGATGCCAATCCCCGTGTTGGAGAGGAGCCTCTCCTTCAGCTTGCTCCTCTCTTCTTTATGACCTGGGTTTTTTTTGCAGCTGCTAGGAAAGATCAGAGGCAACTTGAGGTGCAACCTCATTGGTACCTCTGTGGATTGTCTGCTGCTGTGGCTTCCCTCTGACACTGATGTGCAAGGTCAAGTCCTTCCCTGCTCTCCAGATTCCTTTTGTATCTGCAGAGGTCCACAAAGCACGATTAAAACTTTCAACTGCAAGTGAAATTTAGCTTTGACCTCCTGCCTAATGCAAGAAAGTATGTAAAAGATCAGGACATCTGCCCATGTCCCTGTGGTTTCAGAGCACAGCTAGGGACAAGACCAAACATTTCATTGGGCTCTTGAGAAATCACCTTTGGGATCTTTCAGTGTTCACCTCTTCTACCACTTTCCCACCACAGCTGTCCAAATTGCTTTGCACAGCAGGTGGCAACTGCAAAGTAAATGATGTTGTGACAATCGAAGGGACCTTTGCCTGGGCTTCCCAAAATGCTGATGGTGCTCATGAAGTTGAGGTGAGAGGAAAGGCAGTTGGTGGGAAGGGTGAAGTTTTACAGTTAATGGGGCACTCTTAGGTAACTTTCCTGACCTCTTGTAGATCATTTGTGTAATCTTTTCCCTTGGTTAATGAGCTGCATGGAAGATGCTTGTGCTGTATGGTGACGTGGAGAGGTAGAAGTAGATGAGATGTGGTGACAGATGTGGCCCATGATCTCATACCTTTTTCTGAGTTCTTTCTGAGACCCTCAATTTACTCTCAGGATGTAGTTGATTATCCTTTGCATGCATACATACATTGATACAGAGTTCACCCATGTTAACAGTTCATCTTCTCTGAGAATACTCCCATTTGTAGAAAAAGGATGTTGAGAGAGGTGGAACACTGGAACAGGTTGCCCAGGGATGTATTTGGGCCCCATCTCTGGAGATATTGAAGGCAAGGCTGGGCCGGGCTCTGGGCAAACTGACCTAGTTGAGAGTGCCCTTTCTGACTGTGGGGGTGAGGGGTGGGGGATGACATTTGGAGGTCCTGTCATAGAATCAACCAGGTTGGAAGAGACCTCCAAGATCATCCAGGCCAACCTAGCACCCAGCCCTAGCCAGTCAACCAAACCATGGCACTAAGTGCCTCATCCAGGGTTTTCTTCAGCACCTCCAGGCACAGTGACTCCACCACCTCCCTGGGCAGCCCATTCCAATGCCAATCACTCTCTCTGACAACAACTTCCTCCTAACATCCAGCCTAGACCTCCCCTGCCACAACTTGAGACTCTGTCCCCTTCTTCTGCTGCTGCTTGCCTGGCAGAAGAGCCCAACCCCACCTGGCTACAGCCTCTCTTCAGGTAGTTGTAGAGGGCAATGAGCTCTGCCCTGAGCCTCCTCTTCTGCAGGCTGCTCACCCCCAGCTCCCTCAGCCTCTCCTCACAGGGCTGTGCTCCAGGCCTCTCACCAGCTTTGTCACCCTTCTCTGGACACGTTCCACTACCTCGACATCTCTCTTGAATTGAGGAGCCCATTCGATAGACCCAGGTGCATCCAGCACCTGCTGTTAGATACTACCAGAGGGCTGGAAACACTCATCTGGTGAGAGGAGAGATCTCTGAGGAGGTCAGGTTGTATTTAACATCAGAAAGAAGCAGACTGATGGGGTATGACCTGCAGGGTGGTGGCATCAACTTTTTTCCACCCAAGGAGGAAGGGGAACACTGCCAGGTGGACGTGACTTGAGGAACCATGTGGCATCTGTTCCTTCTTTCTTCAGCCACTGTCCAGCCATGGTCCTTGCAAAAGCTATCTGGCCTTTGCAGCCCCCTCTCTGACTTCTTATTGGCTTTAAGCAATCTTTCTTCAGCTGGATTGCACTTCCCTATCTCTTTGTTAAAAAATAATAGCCTTTGTAGTAGTTAGCAATTTCTCAGGCAAACGCAGTTCTGTAGTGCTGGCATGGTTCCATTAATCATATAGAGTAATCCATGGGTGCCAAAAACCTATCAAGTTGAGCTGCCTTTTTGAGAGCTGGTGGGAATGTGTACCCAGTGGTGTTCTTGCTGGCATATGGACTTCCCTTGTGTGCAAAAATGACTGGGGCACAGGCGGGGGGGGGGGGTCCCTTTTCTGTGCTCAGGGTACACAACTTGAAGAGGGTAAGATAGTGTGACAAGTCTCTAAGTGATATAGACAGAGCTTAAGAAATGTAGAGACCACCTCATGTGGTCTCTTCATCCCTTTCTTATTCCCTCTCCTGTAATTCTCAGTGGTCAGTGTAAGGACTAAAGTCTCATTAAAATTTAGCCTCAAGCTCCATCAGCAGGCTAATGTGTGTCATATGGAGACATTTACCCTCAACACCAGAGGAGGACGAGAAATGTGTGTTTCCTTGAGTTACATGGTTGAGTGCTGGGAACAAGAGGGATTTCCTGTGACCCAGCTAGAAAATGAGAAAGATCATTTTAGTAGCAGTGTTTCAGAGTTGGAGTGTTCAGCTGGATTGTCTGGGAGACTACGGAGGTGAGAATCCCCTGGGCTGACCCCTGTTTGGGAATGAGCCTTGGCAGGAAGTGGCAAGAACCTTTGGGGACGGGTGGAAGGAGAGGAGAATAGGAGTCACAGCAGGTGTATGGGAAGCACGCAGCAGCCAAGTGGAGAGGAGACAATAAGCTATGGAAAGTTTCAAAGCACTGAACCAGTGCATCAAAAACTACTTCAAAGGCAGAGAGGGGAGCAGGTCTTGGCAAGAGCAGATGCAAGGAGCAACTGGAAAACCAAAGAAGAGACTTCTGCATGAAACAAAGAGAGCAGGAAGGGAATCAGACTCTTTGGTCAGCGTTGGTGCTAGGATAAGGCACTGCCTGTTGGGATAAGAAGGGGATGAGGCTGAGATGGCATCATATTTAGCTTGTTCTTTCAGCTTGGCAAGAAAGAACAGTAATGCAGAGTCCTGTAAGCTGTGGTGTCAAAATGGGACTGGGGTCTTTTGGGAAGCTGAGTTACAGAGCTGCACCTAGCTGTAGCTATTGTGGGGCACAGTTCTCCTTCAAGCCATAGCTGTCTCCGTGGTGTGGTTGTTTGAGCTGTTCTGTTGAGCCAGGCGTTTCTGGCATGGCAAAGTGCATTGAGCGTGTGGGACTTTGTTTCCTTGGTTAGATCCCAGACGTTTCACAGCTACCTGGAGGACATCATCAACTACCGCTGGGAGCTGGAAGAAGGGAAGCCCAACCCCTTGCGGGAGTCCACCTTTCAGGAGCTGCCCTTGCGTACCCGAGTGGAGATCCTGCACCGACTCTGCGACTACCGCCTCGATGCAGATGATGTCTTCGACCTCCTTAAGGTGCTTTGGGCAGTAGGAAAGGGATAAACAGTGCAGCCACAGGAGCCAGATCAGTGAATCTTCCTAGGCAGGAAAGAGTTGATGCTGTTAAGCGTGTGTTAAGGTGAGGGGATCAGCCATGGTGCAATGGGACAGCAGTTGCCCATCTCCTCCGCTCTGTCATGCGGAGAACCCGAGGCAAGAGCTCAGGACTGCTCTTGGGGCCCATGCCCTGCACAGATGTATTCATAACATGGCAGTTGCTAAGTAAATTGGCTTTGTTGGCTACTCTTCCTGTGCAGAGTGGATTTGGAGATGCTCCAATGGTAATGGCAGGGCTGTGAGAGCTGAGACTGCCTTGCTGAGGGGTGGTGTGAGATGAAAGGATGGGGCTGAAGTGTACTGGGGAAGCTGGGGGAAGGGTGGAGGGGCAAGTGGGGGAGGGAGCTTCTCAGGGCTGTGCGTGACTGTCGCCAGCACTAATTAGACCTTCCCTGTCAGGAGCACCAGAGATGAAATGTTAAAACGAGAGAGGCCATTCAAATTAGAGATGCCAATCTAAATCCCTCCCTGGACAGAGCAGTCGTCGCTTTCCCGCTGGAGGAACATTTTCCCAGCTTGGCCTTGAGGAGCAGCTGTACTGCCGCTGTGGCATAGTGGGAGGGGAGTGCTTGCAGAGGGGTGTCATCACTTTTTGTGTTACAATGTCACTTGTCACCGTCTGCCGGGGGACTCCCGGTGGGTGTAGGGCTTGGACGCCGACAGCCTGCGTGTGGAGCCACTGGGCGAGGACAGCAGCGGTGCCCTGTACTGGTACTTCTACGGCACGAGGATGTACAAGGAGGACCCTGTGCAGGGGAAAAGCAATGGCGAGCTGGCTCCAGACAGGTAACAGCCTCCTCCACATCCCCCCTGTGTCTGGGTGCAGGGATGAGGGGGCACAGCACAGCCTGCCCGGCTGGAGGGGACTCCGCCTGACTGCTGTCGTGTCAGAGGGTGGCGGGGGGCAGCGTGCGGCAGTGCAGGGAGGGCCTGGGAGAGAGCCGGGACAGTGAGGGGCAAGACTGGAGTTGCCAAGCAGACTGCGAGCTGCCCTGCATCGTGCATTGTGTCAGAGCCAGCCTGCAGCCTTTGTGGCACCAGGAGAGCCTGCTGTGGAAGTGCTGCTGCTTGCTCCACCGCATTCCTCCCCGTCTGCCCCGCACGGCTCCCAGATCAGGCTCCCAGCCAGTGGGAATCCCTCTGCCCCTCCCTGTCTCATTGCTGCTCTGATTTAATCCCTCCTTTGGTTGGGCTCCTAGCAGCTGTTCCGATTTCCCTGCCCTTCTCCCATCCTGCCAGCTGCACTTCCCTCACACAGCAGACACTTTATGATGCTTTTGCTGTTTTCAGGGGCTGTGGGGGGCAAACAAACACCCCAAGCGTTCCCGGGAAAACCGGCAAGAGACGAGGGCGACCCCCAAAGAGGAAAAAACTACTGGAGGAAAATTTGCTAAGGTATGGAAAGGTCATTCCTGCAATGGGTGTAAAAGTGCACATGTTCCCAGAGGGAAGTACGATGGGGATCCCCCAATAATTATGTCTCTACCATGCAGCCATATTTCCAGTGCATCTCTGGAGCAAAGCGAGCTCCAACTTGGTGGACGCTTTGATCGTTCTCCAAAGAAAGTTCTGGCTGAGCTGGAAGCCAGGTTTGGTGAAACAACTCGAAGCCAAAAATCCTGGCCACTTGAATCAGTATGGATTTTGGGATGCTTCCCATCAGAACTGAAGTTGCCAATCTCCAGCCTGTACCCTTCACTTTTTGAAATCCTATGGAGCTATGAGAAATCCGTATGTGAAAAACACATATTGGATGTGTGTGCTGCAGGGTGGGTTTTTAACATGGTCATGCTGTGCACTGAAGAATTCCTGCAGCACCCATTCTTTCTCCCCAGAAGTGACTCCATCTCAGTGATGTGAAGCAATATCTATTTAGTGTCTCACTCCTTCTTTTCTTTCTTTTCTTTTTGGTAGGGAGAAGGCAGAAGAGAACTTGCTAATCCGCGAGACTCAGATAAGAAACGGTAAAGAGATTTTGTGAGGTCAGGGTGGATGTGATCAGTTTACATGGCTTTGAAATTGTCAAAGCCTGGAGAGAAAGAGGTCTTTCTCAGGAAAGGGAGAGTCTCTCTGTGGTGGGTTGGGGCTGAGTTTGGAAGGATGGGGCAGTGTTACAGGCATCTGTGGGCTTCCTATCTCATTGACGATTAGTTTGGTAAGAAGAAACTTAATGATAGTTCTTGTGAGCTCACCTACTCGCTGGAGCTGATGGAAACAAGCCCTTGTTCCTCCAGGAATGAGGTGGATATCAGCCCCTGTTTGTAGTGAGTGTGTTTTTCCAACTGGGAATAGGATGGGGGGTCAGTAATGCCAAGACAGGGAAGGAAGGACCTTTTTGATTCTCCTCACCTCTCCTTCCTGGTGGCCATTGGGCCAGCGAGACCAGTAAATGACATGTTGGGGGCACCCATCTAAGGATCTGCAAGTCAAGCAGAAAAACAGAGTTGGCAACATAACAGTAAAGTGAGTTCAAGAGGGCTGGGACTCCTTTGTTATCCATGTGGATCCGTTGGCTTCCACATAACCTAGGGGCTCAGCCTGCCTATTTCCCTAGAATAAAAGGCAAGGGTGGCATTGTCTTTCCCATGCCTCCTTCCCATTGCCCTTTGTCTTTGTATTTCTTGGCAGCTGTGATGTGTGTAAGGTGCTGGAGGTTTCATCAAATCATTATCTTCCAGCAAACTGTGCCACTTTGGCTGCAGAGCAATCTTGGGGTGGCATAAAGCAGTTCTTTATTGATAGCTGCTATTGAAATGAGTCGCCCCTAAGCAGGTGGCAAGGAAAGAGGAAACAAGGGGGCAGGCTCTGGGGGCAGAGTGCAGGTAAGATCCACACTGCAGAGGATGGGCTTCTCACAGCCAGGGCAATAGGAACCAACACACAGTTGGTCCTTCACCGTCTCACTTAGCAGTCCCCAGTGCATTAACTTGAGCTGAGGGTGGGTTGAGTTATAGGCTGGCCTGTGGCTTGAAGCTAACACATGCTCGCTCGGTGCCTCTGCTGCAGCACAGAGGTTTCCAACAGAGGACAGGTG
Source organism: Pogoniulus pusillus (assembly GCF_015220805.1). Classification (NCBI taxonomy): domain Eukaryota; kingdom Metazoa; phylum Chordata; class Aves; order Piciformes; family Lybiidae; genus Pogoniulus; species Pogoniulus pusillus. The sequence goes on from NC_087278.1 coordinate 22,796,078, forward strand.
GCTGGAGGGAGCCTGCAGCTTTCCAGTGTTCCTGGGGTAACCTGATAGCTTGTGTGCCAGAGCCACTAGCAGCTCAGATCCACAAAAGGCATAGGGTCAGGAAGGGGCTCTGCTTTGTTCTGCTTTTATATCTTTCCTAGTTAATGTGCTGGTAAATATGGTGAGAAGCTGCATGGCTCCTGCCAGTGGGAGTGGTGACTATTGTTTTCTCTCCAGTAGCCAGATGTTAGCTCCAGAAAAGTCTACTGAGAGCTGAGAACCCCTCAGACTGAAGGGCTTTGAACCAACATCTTCTCTCTCTCCCCAAATGGACCAAAACCTGTTTTCCTTAGAGAGCACCTCAGGGCAAAACCATGCAAGCTGCAAGCCAGGCAGCTTCTCTGCTCTGTGTCAACATTTGCAGAGCAGGAATCACATTTCCCATCTTGAGGTGGATGTTTCAACCACCACACAAAAGTCCTTCCTTTGCAATTAAAACTCAAAAGTTTCAGACCAGACCATAACATAACATCTCAGAGTATCTTGGTCCTTGGGACATGCTTCAGAGCAGTGAGTTATCTGCTTTAGATCCCACTCTGGATCAAGCAGGGATGAGATGTGAACTTTTGGAACTTCCCTCTCATCTGGCAGCCTGATGAAGCCCATCTTTCACTTCCTCTTCTGTTCCTTTAAGTGCCTGCAAACAAAATGTTTGGGGAGAATGGGATGTTTTGTTCACAACAGCACAGGTTTGCAGTGCTTAAAGAGAGAGAGAGAGAGGGAGAAAGAAGCTTCTTTCAAACAACATTATTTTTTAATGGTTTTACTCTGCTGCCAGAGTAAATCAGATATTTACATTCCTCTGTGTCCTGCTCTGGTTGACAGCCTCTTTTACAAGGAAAAAAATGAGTCCTTTTCTCTGGTCACAGGGATGTCACACTGCCCATGTGTTGCAAAGTGCCACCATTATTTTTTCATCTGTGTGTTTCCTCTGTGTCTTGGCATCACTTTCAGTGTCGCTAGGGGAGGTAGCATCGCTTGTGGTGGGTGAAGAGAGCTTTGAGTCCGTAGCAAAGAGCATATTTAGATGCTTGAGCATGTCCAGAGAAGGGCAATGAGGCTGGTGAGAGGCCTTGAGCACAGCCCTATGAGGAGAGGCTGAGGGAGCTGGGATTGGTTAGCCTGGAGAAGAGGAGGCTCAGGGCAGACCTTATTGCTGTCTGCAACTACCTGAGGGGTGGTTGTGGCCAGGAGGAGGTTGCTCTCTTCTCTCAGGTGGCCAGCACCAGAACAAGAGGACACAGCCTCAGGCTGCGCCAGGGGAGATTTAGGCTGGAGGTGAGGAGAAAGTTCTTCCCTGAGAGAGTCATTGGACACTGGAATGGGCTGCCCGGGGAGGTGGTGGAGTCGCCGTCCCTGGAGCTGTTCAAGGCAGGACTGGACGTGGCACTTGGTGCCATGGTCTGGCCTTGAGCTCTGTGGTAAAGGGTTAGACTTGATGATCTGTGAGGTCTCTTCCAACCCCGATGATACTGTGATACTGTGATATTTCCTGTGACAGTGGCCATTGACAGTATCTTCTGCTCTTCCTGAGCTCTGACTAGAGCAGCGAAGAAGGGATAAAGAAAAGTTGTTAGTCATCAGTGCTGTGGAGATAACATTCTTTCATGTCGCTGAAGGGTCCCAAGGGCCTGGCCGTGGGACATGGTGGCTGCTGTGTCAGACGGAAGAGGAGTGGAGGCAGGTCACAGAGAGCTTCAGAGAGAGGACTTCCCTTAGAGAGCGGCAGCTCTACAAACTCTTGAGTGAAGACTTCCTGCCGGAGATCTGCAACATGATTGCACAGAAGGTGAGGAGACATGGCATCCTGTTTACTTCTCCCTGACTGCTTCCAAGAGCATGGACGTTTGCTCACTGAAGGAGACCTATATCCGAGCAGCCTGTCAATCTACCCTGCTGCTCCTGCCTGCAGCCTGCAGGCGTGGGTGCAGGGGCTGTTTGGACTGGGCATGGGGAGAAAGGCTCTGCGCCGTGGAGTGGCAGGGCTGGAGTCGATGCTTAAGGAGCCGGTTCATGATTGCATGGCAGCGTAGGAAGGATGACTGAAGGAGTTGCATGGCAGCGTAGGTAGGGTGACTGAAGGAGTTATGTGTTCAGCCATGTTCTGTGTCCCCTTTTTTTTACTAGCAGGGAATCTGTCTGCTTCTGAACTGCTGCAATTTACAGCCTGGCTTTTCTGTCTGAACTGCCTGTGATTCCACTTTTACTGCTGTCTCTCAGCTGGCCCTGCTGAAGGAGCAATGACTTCTTTAGATGTCCTAGCCTAGTCAGCTCGAGCTGGTATGTCAGAGCCCTGGAACTCTAAAGGGCATTGTCTGTCAGCTTGAATGCTTTCAGGTGGGACACATTTGGACAGGATCCTTTGGCTAGATGGCTTTGTAAAACGGCGCTTCAGGCAGTGTGATGTTCTTGGATCGAGTTCAGGTTGCTTATCTGCTTCCCTCGTAAAGCTAATAGGGATTTCATGGTCACTTCTAGCCCCCAGAGTTTCTCTTGCCGGTATCATCGATGTGCCCTAATTTCCTCCACTCTCTTTTTCCTTCCCTCAATTCTCAATCCTGTTTCAGGAGAAGCGTCTGCAGCGGACAGAGTTTTCTCCCAGGTGGATGTCTGACCATCAGCCCATCAAACCAATCAAGCAGGAGGTGAGGGGGGGTGCGAGGGGGAGGACGATGGAGGGAGGCGAGAGCAGATGCCTCCTGGGGGAGAAAATAAACCGCAGCATCGCTATTCAGTGGGAAGGAGTCATTTGAAAGTGCTTGTGCTGAAAGAGAGATGGGTGGTAATGCCCGTCAAAGGCAGGCTGACACTCGGCTTTCTGTGGCGAGCAGGGAGGTGCTGCCCTCTGGATCGAAGAGGTAAGCAGCCTCTGCTGCGGGCTGCCGTGCAGCTGCATATGGAAATCTGCGCTCAGCCTGGGGAATTCCACTTCAATGGAAGTGCTGGCACATTCGAGGCAGTTCAAAGCAAAGTTGAAGAAGGATGAGAGGGCTCGAAGCACCGACTTACAAAGGGAAATGGCAGAAATTCAGCCAAGGGGAAAACGTGAGGCTGCAAATACATGAGGCTGGAGATAGCGTGGAGGGAGAGAAGAGTGACTGATGCAGAACAGAGCCGAGCTAGGAGATGGTCAGCTGGAAATGGAGGTCACAATTTAGGCTGCTGAGAGAAACGCTTGTCAAACTCCAGCCTCATCAGCTGAAATGGCTCTTTCCCTGCCTCTTCACCTTCATCTCCTCTCTACCTCTGAGTGCAACAGCGCTGCCGCTTGCGGCTCTGTGCAGCGAACCAGCCCCAAGAAGATGACTGGAGTTAAATATAACCTTTTTTCTTTGGTCCGAGTTATTTTTAACCTGGATCAGCTTTCCAATCCAGTTCACCACACAGTCCCCAACAGTTACGGTGGCACAGCCAGGGGCATGGTACGGTGGAGATGGGGGAGGTCTTTTAACTGGCAACTGCTACTCAAAACAACCGGTCAGGCCACACAGGATTAGCTTTGGAGGGAAAAAAGGCAACTGATTCTGTGAGGCTGCAGCATAACCTCTCACTGTAAATGTGATGAAATGTAGTTGCCTACTGTTTTGTCAAACCCTGGGAAATTAAATGAGTGAGTGTTCTGCGTGAGTCAGGGTCAGGGTTTCCCGTGAAACAAAGGAGAAAGTACACTTCTCTGCAATAAATATGATTACTTAGAATAGATAAATGAAAGGAAGGAAGAATCTCTCATCATGCTGCAGATGAAAGCCTGCCAAGAGGAAAATAAGACCCCAGCGATGGTCAGTTTGGGGCCAGAAGTGCTCTCTGCAAATCCCACTATGCAGGAAGCACAGGGACACGTGTTTGTTTGCAGGCAGCAGACGTCCCTGGGGAGGAGGGGAGTGGGAAACACATGGAGCCTGAATGATGCTAATCAGTACCGCAGGTGCTCCAGGTCTGCCGTGGCAGAGGGCTGTTAATTGCTGCCTGTGGGCCAGTGAAATGTTTCCAGCGAGTGGGGGGCCCTCCTGGCACCCGCTGTGCCAGGGCACGGGGAGCCAGCCAGTGAGAGGATGGCGCCGCTTGTGCCGGCTCCCCTGCAGGACACGGCAGCCATCCTTGCCACGAGGGAGCCAGGGAAGATGCCAGCATGTCTGATGGCTTGTTTGCCACTCGAGGGGTGGGCAGCAGGGCAAGTCTGGGGAAGAAAACTTCAGCCCAGTGTAGGGGTGACCCCTTCTTCCTGGCTCGGCGAGCTGGACGCCACTTTGGTCTGAGATAGACTCCTAATCCCGCGGGGGATTTCTCAACAGGTGGTTCAGATTAGCTCCTCATTAAAGAGCTGCCTGAGCAGCACCCTCATTAGGGCAGCCCCGTGGAAACCGGAGCAGGGAAGCTTTGGAGAACAGGGGCTGGGGGCCCGTGGTTGGAGGGGGCCAGGGCACCCGTGCTTCTTTCCCTTCTGCCCCTGAAGTCTGACAGTCAGTGTCAGGAGGACAGAGGCAGAAGTTTGGCCCTTTCGGGGTGTCGGCGGAGGCAGCGATGTTGTGTCCTGGAGTGCTCTCTGGCGGAGGGAAGGAGGCGGTGATGGAAGGAGGCGGTGATGCGCGGCCGCAGACGAGCGGGCTCTGGGCGCCCTCCTAGCGGGGAGGGAGCTGGAGAAGCGTCCCTTTGCCACCTCCTCGCTCCGGGAGGAAGCTTAGCTCCTGTTAGAGTCATGATTTTATCATTGCAAGAGGCATCTGCTTCCATCACGTCTTGTGAGAGTTTACTTGGTTGTGCTCGCTGGGTTTTGTGACCCCGAGGTGAGCGCACTCGACCCCAGCAGGCTCAAGAGGGACAGCAGGCAGTAGGTCCCTCTGAAAACCAGGCTGGTTTCTGTGTCTTGAGGTGCCTGTGCCAGCACTGCTGCTGCACTCGGGGAGCAAGTGCAGTTGTGGGTGCCTGCTGCAGTCCTTAGTGCTTGCTGTGCTTATGGTTCCTGCTGTTCCCTGTGCTTCTCTTGCTAGATCTGCTAGGATGATGTCCTCTTCTTTGTGCTTAAAATGGCCATGTTGCCATGCTGATGGTGGAATGTGCTGTGGAGGGTGCTGAATGCACTCTGCAGGCTTCGAGAGGTCTTGGTGTGAACACTGCAGTTTGGATGTGTGTTCATGGTTTTGTAGGACCTGAATGGTGGCAACTGTATGAATCCAAAGACAGGGAAGGTCTGATCTATGCACCAACAGCTGAAGAAATCAGTGTGACACACTAGGCTGGCTTAGATGTACCTGGTGGAGAGCATAAAGGCTGATGGTCACATCCTCAAATGAAATAACTTGGTATACTGACTTCTGGTGGCTGGCTTCTGCTCACTTCTTTCTCTCCTACTTGCTGCAGAACCTGATTTTTTTTTTTTTTTTTTTTTTGGTTCCTACTACAATTTAAAGGTTGGTCAAGAAAATTAGGGGAAATCTGTTTAACAGTGTTTAGGATCAGGCCTACAATGAAGTTGTTTGCAATGCAGTAATTGAAAATAGGATGGTTGAGCAGTTGAGAAAAGTTTATGAAAGGGCTCCAAAAGTGGAGATTCAGTAGGTTCTTGGTCTCTTGTAATTGCCATGGCAGTTTCAATCCTGAGCATCCTGGTGTTTGGCTATTGATTAGTTGGAGGAAAGACCTGAGAGAGGTAACTGGAATGATTAGGGAGCCTGAAGGATTGCTTTATAAGGAAACATTTAACCTAATTACACAAACGTGGGAGTTTTGTGTCAGTGTCTGAGGAAGCCCATAAAAGCTGGAATGTGGCTGAAAAAGAGAATTTATGGTTGCCCAGAAGAGCGTAACTAGGAATAATTGGATGGAATGAGGGGATGAGAAATGAACTTTAGATTGAAAGTGAGGAAGGAGCTGGCTAACCTAGAGGCATGTGGGTTCCTTAAGAAGGCACAGAAGAGTGAAGTACCAGTATTTGGCAAGGATCTGGAATGGAAAACAAGACTGGCAAGGTTCCCTTGTGATGATGAGGTCGTGGAAGTCAGCTTCACCTAAAAACAGCAGCACACAACAGATGCTTTTCCTCTCCAGTCTGCTCCTAAATGCAGTATGTGGTCCTAAATGTCACCAAGAGTCCTATCATCCTCTTCTGTACACTTGCTGGCTTTTGGTGGTTGAAGAGTAGTTCCCTTAATGTTGTATTGCTGCTGGAAATGGGGAGATAATACTTCATGCTCAACCACAGAAAGCTGCAGGGGGAAGTTGTAGGGCAGAGCTGTGTAGGGGAAGGAGAGATAGAAGGGGAATGAATGTACAGTGAAACCAGGCACCATTTCTAGATGGTTATCAAAACACCCCAAGATTCCACTTGCAGGAAATGAAACAAGGACAAAATAGTAATCATGGTGCCAGATGTCTTTTTTTGTGGGCATGAATAATGGCCCTGGAGAAGTTGATGGTCTGGGCAGCAGCTAAGGGGTTCCAGCTGATTGCTAATCCTCAGCAAATGCCTTCTGCACAAGTGATGGTTGCTGGTTATTCCCTGAAAATGGAGGTGGCAGGAACAACATGCACGTTGCTCTTTGCTGCTAAGGCACAGGTATGTTATGCAGAAGACAAGAGGTAGGGAGGGCTGCTGGGTGGCTGATTCACTTACTTTGTAGTTAAGGCTATTCTGCACTGCTGCATAAGTAACTGGCACTCTGCTGGAGAAACAGGAGCAGGCAATCCCTGCTCTGGGAAGCCTGTGGTCTAAGCAGGATCAAACACAGCCTTGCAGCCTGCTGGCAGTGAGAAGGTGAGGAAGTGTGGGAATAAAGAGCCAGGTGCCCTTCAGTGAGGAAACTGCCTGGGGGACCCAGCGTAAAGACTGTCCAAACAAGCAAGTGAGAGCCAGGTCAGGAGAGGTTAGCACAGAAAATACACCAGGCCTTATTTTGAACAGGTAAGGAAACCAATCCAGGTGGTTCCTTGATGCAAGGCTCTGCCAGTCTCTTTTCCTACCCTAAGTGTTCTGTGTTCTATAACAGAGCCAGGCTTGTCAGAGTAATCCTCTCTGCTCACACTTGCAAGTCTGGGCTCTGCTAGCTGGAAGGGGTAAAGGGGCTGTGTAGGGGTGTCAACAGCCTGAATTCTTTGTCCAGAAAGGAGGCATGATGCATCCCAGTTAGAGTTTCAGCTTGTTTAACCCATCACTCCTCATTTCTTTGTCTCAGTAGGCTTTCATTGCTTGACAAATAACTTCACCTGTTGCTTTTCATCCAAGAATTCATATCTACAAATCCCTTTTTTTTTCCCCTCCTCCCTCTCTATTTTTTTTCTCACCAGCCATTCATTGTAGGTATGCTTTAATATTTGCTCAAAGTAAACCTACCCCTGCTCAGATTTCAGTAAGCCAAAGCATTACAGTTTTTGGTGCATTATTTTGTCACAGGTAAACCCGAACGTGCTCAGTTCAGTGGAGAAGCAGAGGCGCAGAGAGGAAGAGGAGGAGCGCCAAATCCTTATAGCAGTGCAGAAGAGGGAGCAGGAGCAGCTGCTAAAGGAGGAGAGGAAGAGAGAGATGGAGGAGAAGGTCAAAGCAGTGGAAGGTACATGCAGCCAGTGTGGAGCAGGGGTGCAACATTTCAAAGTCGAGGTTGAGATCTTGAATTAAGGTCTGTGTTTGCATTCCTCCCCTGCCAGGCCTGCTAATGGAAATATCTTTTCTTGTGCTTACCTATGATGAATTGGTCTGACTGGAGCTTCTTTTCCTTTGTCTGTCTCCCTTGGTGTTGGTGGCTGTTCTCTAGTGCATCCTTCAGCTGTGTTGTCTTCCTCAAACCATGCTTACTTTGTCCCTTGCCATAGCTGTACTTGCTTTTTTCCTGCTGTTCATGTTGTCCTTCAGTCTTGCCAGTTGCCTCCTCATGGATCTACCTGTGGGCAGGATTAGCTGTCTCTGCTCTCACTGAGTAACATTTGATCCTTTTGGCCCAAAGATTCTCTTTGAGGAGAAATGGATGAGGACAATACAGCTATAACAAGAGTAGTGGTTTTATATTGCCACTGGCCTTATCGATGGGAGAACTTAAGATGAGGAGACCAGGTTAAATAAGGTGCCAAGCATGGCAGCTTCAGGTGTTGGGCTTGTTTTTCCATGGTTTTGAATTAAATACTGGCTTAAGCTGCCCATAAGAAAAAGCCATTGGGTTTGACACACCAGCTGGAGGCACAGACAGCAAGTGAGCAGCCAGTACATGCAGGTACTGGTGTCCAAGAGCATGTCCATTTCTGACCACCTTCTCTCTATCAGCCTTCCTCATGGGGATTCCTTTATCTGTTGCTTCTGCTGCAGTGGCTGGCTGGGCTGTTGCACTTCCAGGGAAAGCCTAAATGTCTCTGGAAACCTGTGTGGGTAATGTGTGGAGCTATCTATCACAAATCCTTAAGTGGATAAAGAACCTGAAAGGAATAAAGATTAAGTTCATGGAAACCTTGTAAACTTTAAACAGTTTGCTACCAGATGTTTGGTAGCAGACCAGATGTTGTCTAAGAATAGTTTCTTTTACCTGCTTACCTTTCTAACCTTTAGTAAACCCAGTTGCTTGCTTGACCTTCTCACCTTGGCAAATTGCATGTTCTCTGTGCTTCAGTCCCTCATTGTATGCATAAAATTAATCCTGAAGTTCCAGAAGGGCCTCCAGGTACGTACCTGTAGAAAGGCATGGGATAGCTGTTGACAGAGATTTTAGGGTAACAAAAGACTTTTTGCAGTCTGTTTGGGATTTAACATTCATTTTGTAAGGCCTTCTGTAGAGGGCTGATGTGAAAACACAGGGTGAAGCATCTGCTTTCTTGTGAGCTTCATCAGCACTTCATCTGCTTCTTGGTTTTGGACTGTACGCCTGGTTTTAGCTCACGTTCTTGTTCCCAGTCTGAGATTTCATTTCTCCTTACTCAAATGCATGCTTCAGGTTGCGCATCTCCTGCTGGCTCACTCTGTGCTTCCCTGGATTCCTGAGTTACAGCAGCTGCCTAGGTTTTTACCACAGCAGCAAGCTGGAGTTCCAGTTAGAGCTGTAGAATGGTAGGGGTTGGAAGGGACCTCTGTGTCACAGTAATGCTTCAAGATCAGCGACTGCAAAGCCGATGGAACACAAAGCAGCACATTGATGGTGTGCTGTGTTCTCACCTCCTTTGCTTTTGTGCTGTTCCTGCTTTTGCTTGAAAAAGCAAGAATGTTTCGCTGGAGTTGTTGAGCGCTGCAGGAGCTGCCTTCGTTCTCTCTGCAAGGTGGTGTTGACAAGGAACTTCTGAATGGCTTTTCACCTCTTCCCCCCTCTCCACTGCAGAACGAGCCAGAAGGAGGAAGCTTCGTGAAGAGCGGGCTTGGCTGCTGGCACAAGGGAAGGAGCTCCCCCCTGAGCTTTCCCACTTGGATCCCAGCTCCCCTACCAGGGAAGAGAGGAGGACCAAGGATCTGTGAGTATGCAGCACACGAATGCGTTGAAGTGGTGTGTAGGGGAAGGAGAGGAGTGTGATCACTTCCAGGAAAGAGGAGGGAGAAGTGAGGGAGGAGGTCAGCAGTGGGCAGACTGTCAAACGCCTGGATTTGAGCCCCACTAGAAGAGTGTTTGTGAGGAGGCCTGTTTGCCAGCAGCGTGGCACTGTGCATGGAGTAGAGGGGAAGATGAAGTAGGAGAGCATGTCTGACATGGCCTCAGCCTGCATACTCACTGTCACCCTTCCCATTACAGCTTTGAACTGGATGATGAATTCACAGCTATGTACAAAGGTTAGTCCTGCCCCAGCCTTCCCCTTTGCACAGCTTGCTTCTGGTGAAATACTGCCCTGGGTTTGTGTGTTTAACCATTCCCCTTTCTTTTGCTACTGCCAGTTCTGGATGTGGTAAAGGCTCACAAGGACTCTTGGCCCTTCCTGGAGCCCGTTGATGAATCATATGCTCCCAACTACTATCAGATCATTAAGGTATGGGAAGTGTTCCAGCATCTTGGCTAATCACTGCTGACAGAGATGCAGATTTCTGTTCGTGTGCTGAGGTTTTGTGAGCTGTGCTCCTGTCACAGGCAAGCTGCTGACTCCAGTGGCCTCACGAGTCAAGGAAGCCAAAGCTGAGAGGCTGCCTCTCAGGAGAGCAGCCTCTGCTTCCCACTTTCTCTGTGAGGAAGATATCTATGCAACTTTGCGAGCTCCACTATGCTTGTTGTAACTGAAAGGAGTTTTGGTTGTGTTTCAGGCCCCCATGGACATCTCTAGTATGGAGAAGAAGTTGAATGGGGGTCAGTACTGCACCAAGGAAGAGTTTGTGGGCGATATGAAGACCATGTTCAGGAACTGTCTTAAGTACAATGGGGAAGGCAGTGGTAAGAGCAGTAAGATGCTAAGTTCATCTCTTTTCTCGGTCATAGAACCATTTAGGCTGGAAAAGACACTTAAGGTCACAGGATTCAACCATTAACTACTGAGTCCACTTCTAAACCATGTCCCTAAGCACCATATCTACACATCTTTTAAATATCTTTGTGGGTGACAACTTGGCCACTTCGCTGGGCAGCCTGTTCCAGGGCTTGATAGACCCTGAAGTGTAGCTATCCATTGAGAGACTAAAGAAATAGGATGGACTGAATCTCCAGTCAAATCAAGCAGTGATCTTTTTCCTACTCATCACTTGATTTGTGCAGGGTATTCTGGGGAGGTTGCAACAAATGTTGCAGCTCCTAAGTAATAAGACCTGGGGTTTTAGCAAGATTTTCTGCTGAATGAGACCATGGCACACCAAGGGACTCCTGTGTTGGTAGATAGTGAAAGCAGAATGTGCAGAGAAGGAAGTCTGCTTCTGAGCCCATTGTTTCACATGCCTGTGTGTGTGCCCCCTTTTTTCTCCGTGGTGTCTAACACAGACTTTGAAAAGCTTTGGAGTCTGGTTAGCTCACAGTGTTTGCTGATACCACAGAAAAGTGAGAAAGGAACCAGGCTGGTAGTCCTTTGTATGGAAAGAGTGGTTTTTAGGCTCCTTGGCTATTGAATGAACACCATACATCTGCAAATGGGAAACCCTGGGTTTCATTGCCATGACAATTACAATTCTACACGTTGCTTAGGTAAGAAATCAGTCCCCATGTGGTGGATCATCACTGCAGACTATGTCCCACCAGCACTGCCTTGAAAGGCAAAATACTTAGAGCTACCCCGCTTGTCACTGTGGGCCCCAAGTAAAGGTGTTCCTGCGCCGCCACTGGGAGAACTCCGCTTCCCAAGGAGCTCCAGGGTTAGTTTAGTGGAAACAACTGGCAGGTCATTTGCTTCAGGTCTTTGTCATAGAATCAACCAGGTTGGAAGAGACCTCCAAGATCATCCAGTCCAACCTAGCACCCAGCCCTAGCCAGTCAACCAGACCATGGCACTAAGTGCCTCATCCAGGCTTTGCTTGAACACCTCCAGAGACAGTGACTCCACCACCTCCCTGGGCAGCCCATTCCAATGCCAATCACTCTCTCTGCCAACAACTTCCTGCTAACATCCAGCCTAGACTTCCCTTGGCAGAACTTGAGACTGTGTCCCCTTGTTCTGTTGCTGTTTGCTTGGGAGAAGAGTCCAACCCTCACCTGGCTACAGCCTCCCTTCAGGTAGTTGTAGACAGCAGTGAGGTCTGCCCTGAGCCTCCTCTTCTGCAGGCTGCACACCCCCAGCTCCCTCAGCCTCTCCTCATAGGGTTTGTGTTCCAGGCCCCTCACCAGCTTTGTTGCCCTTCTCTGGACATCTTCCAGCACCTCAACATCTCTCTTGAATTGAGGAGCCCAGAACTGGACACAGCACTCAAGGTGTGGCCTGAGCAGTGCTGAGTACAGGGGCAGAATAACCTCCCTTGTCCCACTGGCCACACTGTTCCTGATGTAGGCCAGGATGCCACTGGCTCTCTTGGCCACCTGTCATTAACACCTCTCATGTCTTTTCCTTCCTATCCACTCTGATGAAAAGTAGGAACCCCTCTGAGCAGAACCATGCTTTGGAAATGACACGATTTGGATGCTGGTGTTTGCAAACAGGTTCTGCTTTGGAGGCTGCACATGGGGAATTGTGTTTGCTGATTTTTCCTCTGTTCTGTAGCATACAGCAGAAACTCGAATGAGTCCAAAAGCCTCTGAATGTAATCAAACAGCGTTGCTGGAAGCTCCCATTCCTTGCCTCAGCACTCCACTGGCTAAGCATGTAGGTCAGGCATCTCGGCGAGCGGAGGTGGAGCTTCTCCTAATGGAGCTCCTGGCACCGTGCTGGGACACTCAGCTAATGCTGACTGCAGGCCCTGCTGCTAATGCTGGTCTGCCATGCCTGTGTGCCTCTGTTGAGGGTTACTGAACAAATCTGATGCCGCATTGCTTATCAGGTTTAAGAATATAAACCCAAGTTGACTAGTGAGAAAGGAAAGTCTTCCACAAAGAGACTTTGTGGGGGGAAGATGATTTATCCAATGGGAAAAGTCCCTTTGTTGTTTCTCTCTCTGAGACTCTGTGTGGCCCCCACACACACTTTGCAAATCACCCAGACTAGACTCGGGGGCTCTGGAAATTGAATGAAGCTTTGTATTTGCAGCTGAGCACAATATGCAAGCAGATATTTGCAATATAGGCAGTTACATACAGAAATGTTCAAGTTAAAAGGTAATGCAGAAACACAACAGCCCTCCCAGAAACCTGAGTCCCCAGGGGGGGTTCTCAACTGCCCTTCCACCTTCTCCCACCCCTCTCTCCCTTACCTCAGATGTTGCCTTGGAGGGTCAGCCAGGGGTGTTAGGAAGCAGGTGGATTAATCAGACAGCAGGTTGGAGAGGAAGAACAAATGCAGCCCAAAGCCCAGACAGAGAGCAACTCCCTTATCTATGTCTGTGTTCTTTTCTTATACATCTCAGCAAGCCTATGAGTGAAGTAGACATCACCATTGTTTTCTTCTCACAGCTGTAATCTAGTCCTTCTCACCAAACCATTCTAGCTAGCTTCAAACTAGCACACTCTGACCCTGACATTGTTGTGGGTTCTTTGACCAGAATATACCAAGATGGCTTACAACTTGGAGAGGTGTTTTCACCGAGCAATGATGAAGCACTTCCCTGGGGAAGATGGAGATACAGATGAGGAATTTTGGATCAGAGAAGATGGGAGGCGAGAGAAGAGGAGCCGCCGGGCTGGCCGTGCCAGCACGGGCAGCGTTTGGACTCGGTCACGAGACCCAGATGGACCAGGCAAGAGGCAGCAACGCCTGGAAAACGGAGGAAAGCCTCCACCCTATCGAGCTGCTTCCAGGGCTCCTGCTTCTTCCTCCTCTTCCTCTTCCTCCTCCTTCTCATCTTCCGCAGAGGATCCCAGTGGCAACCCAGCGCAGCCTCCTCGAGAAGTGGGCCCTTCCAACGGGCGAGGCTTCCCTCGCTCTCTGCAGTACGGTGGCATGCCCAGCCCTGCGCCGCATCCCGGCCAGGTGGTAAGGAGTAGCTTCTGTTGTTCTTTGCTCATTAGGCCTGAGGAGGGAGGGAGCTGAAGCAGAACGATGCTCTCTGCTGTGGCGTCCCTAAGACTAAGGGTTTCAGGGTTATGGTTTACTGCAGCTGGAACTTTTGGCTCTTAGCTTGAGGCTGGTACAGTTTCGGTCTTTGCCGCACGAGCTGGGAATGCTCTCCTAACCTTTGTCATGGCCAGCATGCCACAGTGTGGGCTTGTGCCAGCCCTGGCTCCCCCACTTCTCCCCTCGGAGACTTAGCCCATTGTGCATGGAAAGCAGCCTTAACCTCCAGCTTCTGACGCTAAACAAACTGGTCTGCTTTTGTCTCAGTTGTTCCCAGATGCCTGCTAACTTTGTGCCATCTGTGTACCGCTGCCTTTCGTGCACTGACTGTTTATGAAAGCAGTAAATGAAGTCAAACACAAGGCCACCCTGGATTGCAGCAGTAGTCTCTCTCAAGCCCAGTGTTTCTTCCTTGAATGCTGCTTGTTCTGCCTCCCCTCTGGGTTGTTCCTCACAAACCCTTCACTGCCTTTTCCATTTTAATCACTGATGTTTTGTGGTGTATCAGCTTCTCCTCTGAGATTCAGGCTGCCCCTTGCCCTTTTAGCTAGAAATCAACATTTTTAGACTGATTCTTGGGACACAAATAGTGAGAAGTCACAGGAGAGCTGGAGGCAATCAGCGTTTTGAAGGAAATCCAAACCATTCTCCAGTCATCCTGCTTTCAGGCTCTTGTGGTCTGCTCCTTCCCTTGGCGCTAGCGCTGCCCCTCCAGTCAGCCTTCTTGCTCCCAAGTAGATGAGTGGCAAGCACAGGGACTGTGGCTGGGGTGAGAGAGAGTGGCTGTGACAGAGGGGCTGTGTCCATAGGAAAGAGACAATGGATTTTTCTGTCTGCTTATCTGTATGATTCTTCCACCTTTGGCTTCCCCTCACCTGCGCCACCCCTGCTGCTTTTCTGCACTTGACACGTTGTTTTACTTCTCCCTCCTGCATCCCCTCCCCATCCCGCAGAGACCAGCTGTGCCAGGAACGTTTGGTCCCCTGCGCGGATCAGACCCCACAAAACTCTATGGCTCACCCCGAGTGCCTGAGCCCCATCCCGGAGACCCGGTCCAGCAGCACCAGCACTTTGCTATGCAGGTAAGAAACGCTGCAGCCAAGAGATCCAGCACCCCTGGGACCCACAGGTCCTCTCCACTCCTTGCAGGGTGGCAGCTCTCACTGAGACCCACCCCCATCTCTCTCTCCCTCCTTCCCAGCCGGCCGTGGGACTGAGTGAGCACCGTGGGCACAGGCTGGCTGCCCCAGAGAAGCAGGCGTGCGCAGGACCCACCCAGGTTGCCAGCCTTGGCCCGCGGCCGGGCACGCTGCAGCTGGGCCGTGTGAGTGGCCCCCCGCCGGACGCAGTCTACCCACCGGCCCAGTTCCAGCAGGGCTTCCTACCCCCCAGGCACAACGGACCCCCTGTGAGGCCGCCGGAGGGCTCGGAGGTTGCCCCAGGGCACATGTACCGGCCCTACAAGTACCTGAACCGCACACACCCAGCCCTGTGGAACGGCAGCCACAGCCCTGCCAGCCAGGGTGCAGTGGGGCCAGAGGAGAAGACACCCGTGGGGCCGGGGCCCTCGCTGCAGCCCCGTGCCCTGGGTCATATGGTGGACCCCCGGGCCATGAGGCAGCCGCTGCCTCCCAGCCAGTGGACCGAGCAATCCAATTTCCTACCTCACGGGGTGCCTCCCTCAGGATTTATCAGACCACCTGGGAAAGCTTCCAGCCAGAGGATGCCGCAGCCACCGACCACTCTGTTTGGGGGCCCACCTCAAGTTCAAAGAGGATGCCAGGGCGGGGACTCCATGATGGACAGCCCAGAGATGATCGCCATGCAGCAGCTGTCCTCTCGCGTGTGCCCACCGGGTGTGCCTTACCACCCTCGCCAGCCGCCCCCTCCGCACCTCCCTGGACCTTTCCCCCAGCTGGCTCACGCTGCCTCTGCCACCAGCATGCAGCCTCCCAAACCCGTTGTGGGGAATGGGAGCTCGCAGGATCCAACCAGTCAGACCATGGAGACAGAAAGCAACCAAGGTAACCCTTCAAGCATCTGGTGGTAGCATTTGACCTTTCTTGCCTCCATCTGTTGCCTGCCTCCCGTTTGCTTACTGCCAGGCATCCCTCCCACCTGCTGATCTTGGACTCCAAACTTGCAGAGTCCCAGAGTTAAACGACACTGGAATGGGCTGCCCAGGGAGGTGGTGGAGTCACCGTCCCTGGGGCTGTTCAAGGCAGGATTGGACGTGGCACTTGGTGCCATGGTCTAGCCTTGAGCTCTGTGGTAAGGGGTTGGACTTGATGATCTGTGAGGTCTCTTCCAACCCTGATGATACTGTGACTTGCAGGTGCACACAACCTGTCTCTGCAAATATGGCTTTCTTTGGGTTTGCACCAATGGAGGAGTGGAGAACATGTCCTGAATTTCAGGCTTAACAGAGTCAGTTCTAAAGGGTGGCAAAAGCAGCATTTTCTTTCCCTAGAAAATAAATAGTGTGTTAAATACTTGTAGGGGACACTTTTTGTTGCCTCCTTTCTAAAATCTGAATTGGAATATGTTTTCTGCTTCAGCCATTGCTTAAATTTGTCTGAGATTGCTTCGTTCCAACTGTAGCCTGGCAGAGGCTCCCTCTGTTGTCAACTCCTGCAGGTTGTCAGTTTGCCGTGGGGTGCAAATGTAAAGTACAGGCTGTGATGCTTAACTTGGAGTTCATGTAACAGTGGGATTAGCAGAGCTAGGCAAGGAAAGATGATGTTACATGGATAAAAGGTTTGAGGAGACCCCTTTGGGTGTGTGTCAGAGTGGCTTCTCTGAAATGCACCTGTTCCTTGTGCGCTTTCAGTATCTTAAAAGCTTCCCTTGGAGATTGGATAAAATGTAAGGGTTTAATGTAGGATAGAGGCTTCTTTAGTTATCTATTTCCCCAAGTGGTTAGAAAATGAGGCACTTAGTGCCGTGGTCTGGTTGATTGGATAGGGCTGGGTTGGACTGGATAATCTTGGAGGTCTCTTCCAACCTGGTTGATTCCATGATTCACACAACAGGACTGCCTGAAGCTCCCCTGAGCAGCTCTGTGAGTTCAGGTGGGATGGTGTCATGGTATATCACAGAATGTTAGGTGCTGGAAGGGATCACTGAATCCAACCCCCCTGCCAGAGCAGGACAATCCTATCTAACACAGATCACAGAGGAACACATCCAGACAGGCCTTGAAAGGCTCCAGGGAAGGAGACTCCACAACCTCTCTGAGGAGCCTGTTCCAGTGCTCTGTGACCCTTACAGTAAAGAAGTTTCCCCTTGTGTTGAGGCAGAACCTCTTCTGCTGCAACTTACACCCATTGCTCCTTGTCCTGTCCCAGGGAGCAGTGAGCAGAGCCTGTCCCCCCACTCCTGGCCAACCCTCAGGTGTTTGCAAACATTTATCAAATCCCCTCTCAGTCTTCTCTTTCCCAGACTAAAAAGTCCCAAGTCTCTCAGCCTCTCCTCATCAGGCAGTGCCCTCCAGTCCTTTAATCCTCTTTGCAGCTCTCTTCTAGACCCTCTCCAGCAGATCCCTGTCCCTCTTAAACTGGGGAGCCCAAAACTGAACACAGTATTCAAGGTGAGGTCTCACCAGGGCAGAGTAGAGGGGAAAGAGAACCTCTCTTGCTCTGCATATGTACCATCACAAGGTTCTTTCTAGCTGGATTTCCTTCTCTAACTGATAAAACTAGACATGGAAAAAAAAATAAACCAAACCCTTAAAAATAAAACCTAAAATAGAGATCAAAAAAGGCTAGAGATCAAAAAAAGTCTTTTTTTTTCATTGCTTCTAGCTGGTGAGCTAAAGATCAAAACCTGTTGCATCTTTTATTGTTCCCTTCTGTGCCTTGTGCTAAGAGGAAACTCTTTCCTTGTGTGGCATTGCTTAAGAGCCATCATCATGTAACTGTGCTGGATTTAGAACAGGGACTGGAGGAGGAGGTTGAGCGATTTCAGGGCAGAGTTGCTGCATCTCCAAATCACACTTGGTTGAAGTATGGCTGTGATTGGCTTTGCAGTATCTCTCTGTGTGGTGGTGCTTCGCCCAAGCTGTGGGCAAGTGGTATTTGTGGATTAGAAAGGGCAGCACAGCTTGAATTCAAGCTACCACTACCCCAAGCTCTTAGTCTGTTCTTGTGGGAGAGCCACTGTGGTATTTCCCAACTCTGCATACCCACATCGGACCAAACCCATGTGTGTGATGTTACTCTGATGGACATACAGCCTAGCAATGGCATGCAAACTACAGCAGGGTTCAGTTCACACATACCTGTCCGTGAGAGATGCGACCTCATGACGAGCTTTCAAAAGAGCCCCTTTAAAAGAAGGAGCTACTAAAGGTCACCTAACTTTGCAAAAATGCTCTTCAGGATTGCTAAAGGTCCCTGAAGCATAAGACTGTGTGATGGGTGTGGGAGGGAGTCTGCAACCCCACGGAAAAGCAGTTGTCCTGGTGCCACACTCTGGTAGTCCCTTAGAAAAGTCTGAGTAGAGAACATAAGGTTGTAGGCTTTGTGGTACTCTGATGGAAGGATCTTCATGGCTTTTTTCTCTTCCATTTGTGCAAAAGTGAGATGTTTCCTCCCTGTGGCTCTTAAGATCTTGTCAGGCTGCCCAGCAGCTTCGGCTTAGCAGCAGAATAGGATGCTGAGAGGTGGCTTTGGTTAAGCTGATGGGAATTGATCTGAGACATGTGCTCTGGGTGGCTGTGGGTGCGTTGTGTTGGGCAGGGAAGGACAAGATGAAATTAGACCGATATGTGACTTTTCCCCCTCTCTTTCCAGTGGAGCCACCAGCAGGTATGGATGAGAAGGCTCAGTGCATCGGCATTCCCGACGGGGCCTACACCAAACTCCTACCTCATTCCAAGCCCCCACTGCCCATGGAGTGCACCAGGCGCGCCTTGCCCCCCGACGGGGATGGGGACAGCTCCGGCATGAAGGGTGACCTGAAGGCAGGACAGGGCAAGGGCACGTGGCCAGCAGAAAGTGGATATGCTGGTGGCCCAGGCTGCGTGAGGGACCTGGTGCCCACCTCTGAGAGAGGGGGTCCCCTGCCTGAGAACGGGGCTGCAGGTGAGGGACCAGTGGCTGGCACCGAGGGGAAAGGCTTAGCCACCAACCTGTTGGAGAAACCCCTCTGCAGCAGTGGGAAGGCTCTGCCTGATGCGACTGTGCCTTGCATGGGGCAGGGCAGCAGCCTCCCTGGTGTGGACTCTGGCTCCATGGGGGCTGCCCCCAATCAGTTCCATCCTCTCTACATGCCCGGTCTGGAATACCCAAATTCAGCTGGGCGGTACCACATCAACCCAGGCCTGCAGGGGTTCAGCCCCATGATGGGGGGAAAGCCGCCACCACCACCACCTCCTCCTGCTTCCCACCCCCAGCATTTTTCCCCACGGGGTTTCCAGCCCAGCAGCACCCACCCTGGCGTCTTCACCCGGTATCGACCTCCTCAGGGCATGCCCTACCCCTACCAGCCGCAGCCTCAACCTTCTTACCACCACTATCAGCGATCGCCCTACTACGCCTGTCCGCAGGGCTACTCAGACTGGCAGAGGCCTCTCCACCCTCAGGCCAACCCCAGTCCCCACCCGCCCCTGGGCAGACCCCCTTTCCCAGACAGGGGGGCTGCCAGCAGCTTGCAGGGCTGCGAGGCACTGAGCGCTGCCCTAGCCTCTCCCAGCCGCATGGACCAAGCGAGTGCCAAAGAGGTTTCTCCGAGTGATGGGCAGGATTTGGGGCCCGAAGAGGAAAAGTCTGAGGAGCCCCAGGATAGACCGGAGAGTCCCAAAGAGTTCCTTGATTTGGACAACCACAACGCAGCCACAAAGAGGCAAAGCTCGGTGGTGGCAGGGGAGTTCCTCTACGGAGCTCCTCCGCCACACTTGGGTTCAGGGATGGGATTCAGCCCAGCAGCTTTCCCTCCCCACGGGATGATGCTACAGACTGGCCCTCCTTATGCATCCCGCCATCCTGCCAGTCATTTCCAGCCCAGGACATACGCATCACCTATGAATGCTCACCTGTCTCATCATCCAGCCTCTGGACAGACCAATGGCCTCTCTCAGGAGGGACCCCTGTACCGCTGCCGGGACGAGAACGTTGGTCACTTTCAGGCCTTGCTGATGGAGCAGAGAGGCAGTGGAGGTGGCATGGGGGGGCCACCCCAGGACTTGTATAGACCCTCAGGGTAAGATCATACTTCCTTTGAGAAGGCTAGGTGGGAAGCAGGGGTGGTGCATGGGTAGCAATGCAGTCTTAAAAGGCTGTCACTTGAGGTCAGAGGTGGCGAGCAGAGCTGAAAAGCTAAAGGGTGACTCAAGCCCTTGGAGCAAGAGGACTTGTAAGCTGGAGAGAAAGTCTTATTGCAGCTCCTTAAAACAAGTAGCAATCCGTATCATGGAGACCTGTTAGCCTGTCCCATCCTTCTCCACACCAGTGCTTTGTTTTATCTGACTGTGTTTTGTTAGTGTCATCCGGGGTTGTGCATCTCTAAATCAAATGGACTCTTGCCATTTGCCTTGCAAGTATTTTATTGCCTCTTTCTTACAGCAGGGCAGAGTAAGCCTGCTGCAGGGGAAGTTAGTGAACTCCTTTACTTCAGCCTTGTTCCCTTTTTCCCCTCTACTTGCTTTGCCTGTCCTTTTTGTCTCAAATTTTCCTCACAGAAAATTACTTCTCACTAAGATTGTGCCTATCACATTTTATTTCCAAGTGGAACATTTTGCTGTTCTGAAAGGTCCCTGCTCAGAGTTTGTAAGAGTGCTTAGGCAGGTCTTGCCTCGTTGTAGTACCAGCATGGCTGTCCTTCTAGTGGTCAGGGAGCTTGGCTTACAGCTCAGATGCTGGGGAATTGGCACGAGTTGAAGTGTTGTGGTTTGAGGGGCAGCCAGAAAGAAGAATACCTGAGATGCACACTTGTATGTGGATGTTGTAGACGAGCTTTGTTCATGATGTTCCTGTGCTAAAGCTCTTTCCATTCAACCTGGCTCCAGAATGCAAATGCATCAGGCTCCAGTTCCCTTCCCGAAGATGCCTACAGCAACTATGTCCCGGGAAGATTTGACATCACAGAAACCATCAGCGTTGCCTCTGGATCAAGTAAGAGCAGAAGTGCAATGCCAGTCTTGCCCTTCCCACTCTGCTTACTGGAGTGAAGTGTTTGGGAGTGTAAAGCACTGGAGGGAGTTGGGAAGTGCTATGCAGTGGAGCTGGGGATGCCTCCGGAGCCTTAGCTGACTGTAAAGGATAACCCAGGCAGATCAGTGGTCCTAGCTTTGAACTGGTTGCGTGCAGCAATGAGGCTATTCCTTTCTAAAGCCACCAACTCTTCTTCTTCTTCCAGAGCTAGTCCAAGGAAGGAAGGACCTCATGAAGAAGAAAGCCACGCGTGATTTGGACAAGGGGGAGGAAGACCTGCCCTTCCTCCCACCCTCCCCTTGCCCAAGCAGCATGTAGCTTCCCGGGTCCGTGGAACGTGGTGCCGTGACGGCTTTTGTGTTGGAACCCTGGAGCAGTGCTGGGCTGCAGCCAGCCGAGCCGCTGGCTTGCCCCACCGCAGAGCAGGCATCCAAACTCGTGGCTTTCTGTGACCGGAGACTGCATCTCGTTCAGGGTTTGAGGGGTTTGGGGGTTGGGTGGGGAGGGAGGGAGGGGGTGGGCTGAAAACTTTCACTGACTGCTAAACTCAGGTATATTTTTCAGGGTGGAAGAGGACAATGATGGAATTTTACTTGTAGTATTAATGTGTGTGTTTTGGAGCTGGATCCAGTTTACAGAATTTAACCTGTTGCCTTTTGAAATAAATTTCTGTTGTTGGTGAATGTATTGTACATAATGGGGGAGGGGGTGGGCCCAGCTTGTAGTGGGCTTAGCACTGGAGGAATCCTTAACTGTTTACAATCATATCACACTGAAATCTTTCAGGATAGGGTGAGGTTTGGGGGGGAGCAAGGAGAGCTGAGGGAACGTGCAGTCCTCCTTCCTATCCCCTGCAACCAAGACACAACACAACGGTTGGTTGACTTAATAGCAGGAATTGCTCAGGAGCATAACACGTCCTCCTCTTTCTCATGCCTTTTTTTGTCCTTCCCCTCTCATCCCCATCTTTCCACTCCTCTGGATCCAGGGTCTGAGTGCACTTCTAGCTCCTGTCATCATGGAGGAACAAAGAAACCAGGACCAGGAATTGAAACCAGGACAGAACACCTAAGGCATTATCCCTTCTGCTAGTATAGGAGAGGAGAAATGTATGCTCTATAAAGCAGAAAAGGGCAGAGCTGGTCCTCTTGGACTTAGGTGCTGCTCCACCAGTTTAACAGAAATGTCTGCCAGAACAAATATTGTGCAAGTCTGCACTGCCCTGCTGCCCAAGGAGCTGAGCAGAGTCCTCACCTTTCGTTCTCTCCCTGTTGACTATGTTCACTACTTAGTAGCAGCCAAGCAGAAAGTACCCTGAAGTTCCTAACCATTCCTGGTTGCCTATGAAGGAGGAGCATGGTGCTGCTTTGGAGAAATGATTGGTTTGCTGTAGTGTGAGCTCTTTGTTGGTCTGTGGAGTTGGAGTTGGTGTTTGCAAGTTGCAAGTGAATCAGAAAGCCCTAATTCAAAATCAAGTGTTTAGGTGGCTCAGGGGGAGAGGGACGAGAGGGGCACATGCTAGAGTTGACTCAGTTTACATCACTGGTGCTGTAGCAACATCCTGCAGAGCTAGCAGCAGCTTCCCTCAGAGGCTAAGCACAGTCCTTGGGCTTTTCCCCTCACCCGTTGCCATGCAGCTCAGGGCAAACCCTGTGTGCCAGTGCCTCTCCAAGCACTGATGTTCAGATTTGACAAAGTATTTCTGTAGGAGTTTCATCTGCAGAGAGGTAGTCACATCTCAAGCCTACCAAGGAGACGTGGCTGCCTAGTCATGAGGGAACTGGGGTAAGACAAGGTGGAGTTGCTACATGACAAGAACAGGCACTGAGAGCTGCTGGCCCGATAGCCCCAGTGCAGGCTGGTGTTTGCCCTGGGGGACAGTGGCATGGTTTAAAGGAGGTTGTGCCGATCTGTTGCACAGATTGTGCTAGCAAGGGCACGAGCAGCAGCAGAAGTGAAGACATTGTGCCCTGTCTGTGGCACCAGCGTGGGGAGAGTCTTTGTTTTGAGGTTTCTGAAGAGTTTTTCTGCCTGCTTTGCTGTGTTGGATGGTGCCATCTCCTACATCTTCAGTTGGATTGCACCAGCGTGCACAGCTACACCACCTTTGTCCCACGTGCTGGCAAAGCTGAGCAAACGTCAGGTAGCATCTGACTGAGCTGTCACTCCTACCCTGAGCTCTTGGAAGCACAAAAAGCCTAAAGGATGAGAAACTGTCTCTCTTGAAATCGTTAGGACAATGAAGGGCAGCCACATCAGTGCCCTCTTACCAGTGACTCTCACTGCTGTGTTGCTACAGTGCTTTTGATGCTGATGAGCCATCATGGCCATGGCATTTTCCAAGCCTAACTGCAGTTCAACTTTTATATGCTATTCCCACAAACAAACATGCTTATAAAGGCAGTCCTTACTCCCTGCTGCAACCAGCCTATGGGCTGTAGCTGCTGCTCACTTAGCCCAGTGAGCTGCCTTCACAGCTGCCTGCTCTGCAGAGGAAGGCCTCAGTTGAATACAGGTGACAGTGTCTCTAGATGCTGTTACAAAAGGGAAGCTCTTTGGTTTGCTTTGTTCATTGTTTGTGTTCACCTGCTAGGGAGCAACTGTCACTGGTGGGTTGGTATAAGCAGGAATAGATCCTGACCACTTGACTGAGAAGCAAGTAGCTTCTCTTCCCCTGCCAAGAACATTGTGTTACAGCTCATTTGAGTTCATCCCAGATCTGAGGATCCACTGCTGGCTCATCAGTTAGCTTTCAAAGGTGCTTAGAAATGCAGGTCTGGATCCTTCCCTGAATGGAGATAGTGAAGCAGTAGTAGCAGGTATTTATGGAAAACCTGTGCAAGGATAACTGGTCCTCAAGGCAGTAAACCTGGGACAACTGAAGACACGGTTGCTTCTCCTTGTAAAGCAATCTTTAGCCCACTCTAGATACAAAAATGATTTGAAGTAGCACACTTCAAAATGAGGGAACTGTAAAATGCAGCTTGTAAAAAAACAAAAAGGATTCAAAGTCACAGAAGTGTAACTGGCAGAGTCTGCAAACAACCTCGGCTTGTGCTTCAGTCTGTGTCTGAAGAGCATTATCACAGTCAGTTACCCAGATAATCGAAGTGCCTTTCATTCAGTTCCTCGTGAACAATGTGCAACAGGATGTTTTTAGAAGCTGAAAAAGGAGAACCAAGCAAGCTGAAGCACTCTTGGCCTTCAGCTATAACTGGTACTGAAAGCATAGTTCTAATGGTCGTGGTAGATAGCTGAATACCAAGCCCAAATGAAAATGGGAGGAGTAAGAAGGGCAAGAGTTGCTTGTGGTCTACCTGCAGAGTGTAGTGGAGCATTAGACAGTGATAGATACCCTGAGAATCCTGTATGGAGTGTGTGAGTTGAATACCCCTTACCTAACAACGAGAATCTGGGAGAAGGATTTGACTTGCAGATGGTAGACAGAACAGATGTGTGAAGCTGACTCCTCGTGGGAGGGTTCCTGGGTAAATGGCTTTTGATGTAGTCAGTAATTCTTATTACAGTGGTTAGGGAGCTGCTGTTGTGAGGACACATGGTTTATATTTAAAAAGTACTAACTTAGCCTTGGGGGGGGCTATGATTGGACTACAGGAACAGAGCTGTCCAAGAAGGAGAGCTGCTTGTGGAATCTTAGCTCAGGGTTTCCAGGCTTTCACGTGCTTTGTCCACAAGTGCTTGGGATTTGCTCTTTTCCTTTTGTGATGATACCTAAGGATCACCTGAAAGCAGACTTTGTCTCCTAGCTATGATCTTAGCAAACCCCAGAAATTTTGGAACCCCTCTGAGGGCACAGTGCTGGGATCTGGTTGCTAGAGTGGAACAGAAAATGTGACTCTTCTAGCCTGTGGTTTCCCAACCTGTGCTGCACAGGACTGCTTTGTAGACGCTGTGAAAGAGAGAGGTTTAAATGAGGGATGCAGAAGAGAGGGAACCTGCAGCCCTTTATACAAAGTATGGTACATTTTGCTGTGGGTTAGCAGGCAGTGCAGGAGACCTGTAACTGCATATTAAAATACTCTGGCTTTTGGGAGCCACACTTGTGCCCCTATCTTCATATTTTAATCCACTCCAGAGACATTGCAGGCTCTGCTTGGAAGCCCTTGTCCCCATCTCCCAGCATTGTTGTCATATAATGTATTACCCATTGGTCCTTTTGCAGAAAGCATCCCAAGGTAGTGACTTAACAAAGCATCTTGTAGCTGTTCTCTTTCCCACATGGAGGATGTGCTGTGCTGTAGCTATGGATTTCATGTTGAACGAGGCTATGCAGTACACAGGCAGCGTTGGCCACGCATGAGCATGCCAAAAGGCTTCCAATATTCTCAGAAGAGCTCTCGAAGCTACTCTGGCCTTTAGCCTCTTGGTCCCCACTGCCTGCCTCTTTGCACGAGTGGTGTGTGGTGTTCCCAGCCTTCCAAGATGTTCAGTTGTCATTATAAATACCACTGCATAAACAACCTGAGGCTCTGGAAACTTTGGACATCTCAAGTGCTGCAGAGCCTGGCTGCTCTACTGAGCATTTCCAGAAGACCAATCACTGAGGCCCCTCAGTGGCTTTTAGCTGTGCCTAGCAGAAGTTTGCAGGCCATAAATTCCATAATGTGACCTACCAAACCACTCAGTAGCAATCCAAGGCACCAGCCTACAATGAGGAGGACAAAAGAGGAAAGTAAATTTGAAGCTCCAAGGCCCAACTGGTTTGATTTGTGACTTTAAAGTACATGGCAATACTTTCCTTGGAAGAGCTTCTGATTCTTTCTCATCTGCCAAGTGCCTTTCCCATGCAGGCTTTCTGAGACAAATCTCCTGTGTATATTTTTGTAAGTGTGGTTTCTCAAGGTCTTGGAGAGCTATCAGCTTCTTGGTGTCTTAGCAGAAAGCTAGTCAGAGCCTGTCTTTCATTTTGCTGACTTGAGACAGTTCTTCGGCAGCATCTCACCCCCAACTCTTCTCCATCTGAAATGCAACTACAGCTAGGAAACAGCCTTCCTTTATTTCCTCTACTGATCTCTGCCAGTCTTCTGTCAGATATCTGTGTTCAGCCAGGGCTGTTGCTTTGTTCTCAGAGGCTTTGGTCTGCTTTCCTCTTCTGAGGAGACAGTGTTGCCCTATGCATCGTGGAATTTTGGAGAGGATGTTGAACGGAGTGACAGGGAAGTGCCCTCCGGAGGGATGGCTTGGAGAACACAAATGAGAATTTGTGATGTGGTTGCTGCTTGTTCTCCTCACTGCAGAGCAGCCATGCAGCTGGGGTTGTGTTTAATCAGAGCAACTCCTTATAAAGCTTTTTACTGTGGTGGTGTAGAGAGCTTGCGTCTGTAGGATTCCTGTTTCACTAAGCCTGGCCCTGCTGGCTGCAGAGCAGGTGTATGAGAGCTGTGTCCTTGCTGTAAGGCTGAGACCAAGATAGCAGCTATGGGAGCAGCACTGCAGCTGCAGGCCATGTGACAAGCTTTAAGAGCGTGTGCTTATTGTAACCAAGACAGCATCTCCAACGTTGACCTTCCAAGCCTTTCCCCATCTGTACCTGCTTAGCATACAGATGGGGGTAAGGCACGTTTGGGCTTGGCAGGACCCCTGCCGCCCCTGCAGAAGGAAAATGCTTTTAATCAGCACATAATGAACTACATGTTCTGGTTTTCACTCTCCATTGCCCACTGCCCTCTCTGAAAAGAAGCTGGGGAGGGTCCCTGTTCCATCTGTCTCCAGGAGCTCCTGGATGGCAGGAGGCAAGGCTTCTGAGGGCAGGGCTTTGTGTGTCCAAACCTGGGTAGCACCAGCGCAGGTATGGCAGGCAGCACCAGTCCCTTTCCGGCTGCCGTCCTGCCTCAGCTCAGGTGCAGCCTTTGAGAGAGCACAGAGCGCTGGGTGGGTTTAGCACTACTGGCCTTGCATCGACTGCCCTGGGGGCTTGTTAGTCTGCAGCAGTGTCCTGGGTTTCTTCTGGCAAAGCTCTTCCTCTTTCTGAAACGTGAACGTCGAAGTGGGCAGTGCAGCCAGGAGAGAGCAAGACCTGCATCCGCCAGGGGAAGGGAGGATGTGACAGATTAATTAGGGCTGATTTTCACTGCTTCTAGCAAGTCTCTCTGCCTTCTGCCTCTTCTTTATTTGCAAATACTTAGCTCGCTGGCAGAAGGGCAGGAGGTGGAAGAGCTTCCAAATAAAAGTGGAACAAATTCAGTGTGGGCAGGCAAAATTCTCCTCTTGTGGACAAAGATAGACCAGATGTCTATTAGGGACTTCTTTTGGCCTTCCAGTCGGTAAGAGGCAAGCAGGCAGCCTGGTGAACTCCAGCACTGTGGAGTGTGTCAGAAGAGCAATCTCCCTTTCTGAAGTCAGCCAGGCAGCTACAGGGATGCCACCCTCAAATTTTAGTCTGGAAAGTCCTCTGATCCCCTTTTGTGTCATATGCCACCTTCCCCTCTCCTTCCTTCCTAGCTTTCAAATGTCTTTCCCTCTGCTCCCTCTGCCGTAGTTGGCTGCCATCAATTGCAGAGATGAAGGATTCCTGCCAGCGTGAGTAGAAGGGCAGGAGGTTGACCTTGCCAGCTGTGTCCTCTGCACATGCATGCATAAAGCAGGTGAGGAGTACACACTGGCTCTCCGCAGGAAATGCCCTCGGTGGCTCACTTGTGTTCTCTCACATGCCCCTGGGGTTCACCACCCTGGCACAACGATGTCTCTCCCTCTGCCACCACAAGGATTTGCTCCTGGTGCCTGTGCAGTCTCCCTGCGTGTAATCTTGGCACGTCTACCTCCAAAGGGGCTTAGGTGAAAAAATCCATACTGTGTACAACCGTGGAAACTGCTGCCTCTTTTCCTTGACAGATCAATGAACACTGCTGCCTCATTTGTCTTCTGAGCAATGCTAATGCACAGCAGTACAATGTAGACCTTCCCAGGTGGGTTCAGAGGACACACAGCTATGAGGCATACCGAGGGGCTTCACAGCTGGAGCGGGAAGCAAGGTGCTTTCTGTGGCCCTGCATTTATCTATGCCACCTTCCTGCTTTCCCAGCGACCTTCAGGTTGATTGAGGTAGGCAGGAGAGACCTGGTTGCTGCTTCTGTGTTTGGGAAGGTAGAAAGGGAAGAGAGCAAGCTGGTAAAAGTTGAGCCTCATCCACAAGCCAGAGCACATGGAAGAGAGGGACCTGTTGTGACCGTCAAATGAGGGATGGGTGCATCCCACTGATTTAATGCCTCTGGGGGAGGAGAGCAGCCCACTACTGCTTCACCTGGCATTGATGGGGGGGAGGGGGATCCCAGGGAAGCCTAAGCCACTACATCCATTTTTCTGAAGCTGGGTGAGATTGGTTGGTTGGGTTTTGTACAATTGTAAGTTTGTAAAGAATGTAATCTGTCTGTCTGGGGCACAAGGAGAAAACGGAGGCCTCTCTTTTGGGGTGAGGCTGCTCTTGTGCTGCTGTGCTTTTTGTTGCTGAGCGGGGAGGGGCTGTCATCCGCCCTCCTCATCCGCTTGCAACTGTCTTAGGGCAATGAGAGAGTGAGCTGATGCCGCGGCAGAGACCTCCCACACCAAGCTGTGAGAACGACCCCTGCCTGCATCCCTCGGGGAGGGGAATCTGACCTGCCTGGGGCTCTGTGGCCAGGTGGTGAGAGCTCATGCTCAGAGGCTGGCCCTGCTCACTCACAAGCTGAGCTGGATGGTTGCCTGTGCCGTTTAGGAAAGGTTGGATTTGGTAGTCTGAATTCCCCAGCTCAAGAAGTAGCTGGTGCTGGAGCTGCTCTCAGGTGCTGCACCTCTCCATCAGCTGCTCCCTGGGGCTACCTCCCCTGCCTCGCTCGCTCCCCGTTCCATAGAGCACAGTGTCAGGGATCCTCTTCTCTCTCCTGCTGCTGCTGCAAAGTCGTGTGAACTTTCCTGGTCAATACTGGAAAGGGGAATGCTATTTATTTTTATATTGTGTATATTTTGTCTTGGTCTGCTGATCACCTTTGTTCCCCAAGAGCGACAGTTACCTCAATAGTTAGTTTAATACTGTGTGTGGGTAATTTTTTTAAAGAACTTTTTTAAAAGCTTGATCCTTGGAGGTCTGTAGATTTTATTTCCATATGAATTGGTTATTTTGTATAAAGTATGTTCTTAAAATAGCAATTGCCTTCGCTGTGCGTGTGTTTTCTTGCCTTCTGGATGGCCTTCCTCATCCTTTGTAGAAGGGGGCAGCAGAGGGGGGGTGGGAGGGTGATGCAGAGGGCTTCTTTTCAGAGGCAAAGCCTTGCACTGCAGTCAGATGTGCTCATGCCATCTGAAATCCATTCACAGGAGTGCACCTGAAAAGCTAATTGGGATCATTTCCTCTCCCCAAACTGCAGCTGTTTGTGTATGAACACAACCCAGCTGTGGAAATGAGATTGCAGGGCTGCTTTGCCCCCAAGTTCCTTGGTGGCCTGCAGGTTTTTCTGCAGCCCAGGAGCCTGCCTCCCTTTCTGAAACACAGGCCTAGGGTGCAGGTAGTTCATCACCCCACACTCATTTGCAAGCTGTCTGCCTTAAACAGGGGGACTCCCCTTGAGCCCAGCCTGCAGAGTGCTGCTGCTGCTGCTGCGAAGGAGCATCTCATGTAGCCCATCTGGTTCCCCTTTGTCCTGCTTTAATGCTAAGCAGCTCTAGGGGCTGCTAAGGGAATGGGAAGGCTCTCGACCTCCTGTGAAGTGGTCTGAATCCATACTGAAGCCAAAATGGCATCTTGCTGCTTGTTTGACCTCCCGTGCGAGCCGGAGCGGCGGTTGCAGCCCTGCAGACTGAAGAAGATGTTGCACTTTCTCACAGGGGTTTGGGCATGGAGCTGGGAACTGGCCCTTAGCGTTTCATGCAGGAAGGTGCCTGCTGAAGGTGCAAGAGGGCAGCTTGCACGTGGCCCTTTCTCAGCTGCTCTCTGAATTAATAGCTCCATCCATCTTGCTGATTCTGCAGCTTTGTGTCAGCACAAAGTCGAGGCAATTTTCCTTCAATGGCAGTGCCAGCAAAAGGCTGCACGGAGGCTCTCAGGCACACACTACATGGCCCAAGCCTTTCCTCCTAGTTCTAGCTGGTGAAAGCACTCTCTTGTCTCCTCCAGTGCTGGTAGCAGGTGCTCTTCCTCCCATCTCCTCCTGCCAAAACAGCTTTGCAGTGTAGCCTGCTTATGCCGTGAGCTCCATCTGCCCCTCCTGCGGGAGTCTCCCTTGGGCTGGGGCTGCTCTCGGGCCCAGAGTACTTCCCCGAGCCCTCGTCATTGAAGCTGCCTCTGCAAAGAGATGCTCATGAAACATTTGTGCCACAGGATCCCACACTTGCTGGCCAAACCAGTGGCCTCACCTTATCCTCATCTTTCTTTCTGTGTGCCCTAAGCAGCAAGTTCCTCCCCTCAGGCCGCCAGCCTTGCACAAAGCTGGGTAAATGACCCCCCAGTGACCAAGTTGTTTGAGACCTGGATGTAAATCCCCAGTGCAACCCCACTCCTAGGTCCATTCAGGAACTCATCTCACCCTCCACAGCTTAGTCTGAAAGCTATTTCTCCTGCCATGTACTTGCCCATTTTATGAGCAAGGAAGCTTGCAGGAGCCCATGTTGGCACCTTCCTGCCCCGAGTGATTGGAGAAGCCCAAGGCATGACCTGCTGCACCCTGACAACTCCAGCACCCCAAAGGCACTGCTGATGCTGCTGCCTCAGGCAGATAGGTGAAGATAAACATGCCCATGGATGCTTCACAGCCTGGCCACAAGTCCAGGCCCTGCACTGCCTGAGGACGTTGGCTTCTCCAAGCTGGGTCCAGGTAAGTTGTTCCCAGGGGCAGGCAAAGGGCTGCTCATTGTCACGTATCCCCCTGCCCCCTCCCTGCCCAGCAGAGGCCAGAGTTCGGGGTGCTGAGAGCAAGCTGTCCAATTTAGAGGAGGAATTCCGTTGCCCCATCAGTCCCAGGAAGCCTTTGGGTCAGAGGGGATCGGCAGGAGGAGATTTCTAATCCCGAGGCTAAGCCGACGCTTAGCAGGGCTGGTGCTAATTGGAACCAGTCTCGCAGAGGGGGTGAAAAGTCACTGCTCTTAGAGCTGCCCTGCAGCCCAGGCCCAGACAAAGCTTATCTGTGCAATAGGAAATGCCATGGCCTGACCTTGACAAGGTGCTATGGTCAGTGTAATAGGTGGCATCAAGCTAGCACATGTGTGCTCCTAATCCTTCGCCTGTCTTCCTGCTTTCTGCTGGCCACAGTTCTTGTTTCTTTTCCTTCCTTCCCATCCTGAGTTGGCAAAGCTACTGCCTTGTACTAAGAAAGAGCTTTCCAGAGCTCTTGGGCTGAGGCTTTAAACTCCAGACTTCCCCCATTCTGCTTCTCCCTGAGCATTGGGGTCTTTCCCACCTCCAGCTTTCTGTCCAGCTGTCTCAGAGCAGCTCACTCTGATGGGTGGACAAATCGGTTTTGAAGATGACCAATGCCCACTTCAGCTGTGGCAATAAATGCCAGCTGCTCACTCCCATCATAGGCTATCTCCAGGCTGAGCTTCACCTCCAAAGAAGCCCTTGCTGGAGCTAATGCATAGTGCATCTGTTGCATCTTTGGGCAGGAAGTTCTTCACAGAGCGAGTGATTGGCATTGGAATGGGCTGCCCAGGGAGGTGGTGGAGTCACTGCCCCTGGGGGTGTTCAAGAAAAACCTGGATCATAGAATCATAGAATCAGCCAGGTTGGAAGAGACCTCCAAGATCATCCAGTCCGTGTCACTAAATGCCTCATCCATGGCATTTAGTGCCATGGTCTGGTTGACTGGCTAGGGCTGGGTGCTAGGTTGGAATGGATGATCTTGGAGGTCTCTTCCAACCTGGTTGATTCTATGATGATTCTATACCTAAGGGCAAGGGAATAACTGGAGTGTCCTTGGCACCCATCAGTGTCTCAGGAAGGGTTTATTTGGTTTGGTTTGTATAGTTCCCTAAAAAGAGAGAATCTTGCAGGTAAAGTTCCCTTCTCAAAATTTTCTCTTGCTTGCCACACTTTAGCATGGGAGAGACACCACCTTGCACAGAAAGGCAGGACTCAGATTTAGGCTGTTTCTGCTTCTCAGAGATAGTGCTGAGTCCAGGGGCAGAATAACCTCCCTTGTCCTACTGGCCACACTCTTCCAGAGCCAGCCCAGGATGCCATTGGCTCTCTTGGCCACCTGAGCACACTTATGGCTTATGTTCAGCTACCCTCTATCAGCATCCCCATGTCCCTTTCCTCCTGGCTGCTCTCAGCCACTCTGTCCCCAGCCTGTAGCACTGCTTGGGGTTGCTGTGGCCAAAGTGCAGAACCCTGCACTTGGCCTTGTTAAATCTCATCCCATTGGCCTCTGCCCACAGCCTGTCCAGGTCCCTCTGCAGGGCTCTCCTACCTTCCAACAGCTCCACAACTGCTCCTAGCTTGTTGTCATCTGCAAACTTACTGATGCTGGACTCAATCCCCTCATCATCAATAAAGATATTGAACAGGACTGTGCCCAGCACTGATCCTTGGGGAACACCACTAGTGCCAGCTGCCAGCTGCATGTGGCACCATTCACCACCACTCTCTGGACCTGGCCCTTTCTCACTTGTGTCTAGAGTCAGCTCTGCAGACTGGCCAACAGTATCAGGACCTTGTTTTAAGCAGGACTTGGAACAAAAGGGCGATGCCAGCAGATTTACTGGCTCCAAAGCCCCAGCTGCTATAATGGTCCTGGATATTTCCAGGATGCTGGAGGTTTTGGAAGATCCTGCACTGCTGTTTTGTTAGGAAAATTAGCAGCAAACAGGAACCATCCCCTGGGAAATGGCTCTCCTTCTGCATCTGGAACTCAGATTGCCAGGAGGGGACTCATCCCAGGAACACCTGTGCCCCTGCACTCGGGATCCCCTTTGAAGGCAAAGCTGCATAGGAAACGAACCTCCCTCCAGGCAGCGCAGCCTGTGCAGACCAGTCTGCCCTGCTTCCCTTGGCTGCCTGGCCCTGCCCATCCTCCCTCTGATCTCTGCTTCCCTAGGGAAACGCAGCCTGCCTCACTTCTCTGCTGCTAAACATAGATTCCCTTGGGAAATGATCCCGTCATTATTCAAGCCCTTGGAGAGAGCCTCTAGGCTTGGGGGTCAGAGGCAGAGTTGCAGCATTCCACCTGCCCCCTCACGTAGCACCAAGCAGAGCCTTGCAGCACTCAGCCCATCCCAGCAAGGAGCTGTGTGCCCACAGTGATGTGCAGAAATGTGCTCTTCTTGTTGAGGAGCTGTGGAGCTCAGGGGGAAGAATGGAAAGGAAAGACCTTCTGCATCTCAAACTGCTACACTTGCTGGAGGTAGTCCTTTGCTCTGGGAGAAGGAAGGGAGGCACACACGGCAGAAAGTCACACAAAACCCAGGGCTCTTCTCTGCCCTTTCCTGCAGCTCTAGCCCCAGGGCCTGCCTCAGCACCCAGCTCGCTGTGAGCCAGCCCAGCAGACCTCACGTCCCCTCCCCCGGCTGATCTGCCTCCCACCCTTTGCCCTGCAGCTCCCAGTGGTTCCTGGTGGTGAGTCCCAGATCGGAGACGGCTTTGAGAGCATCCAACATCCTATTGCTTTCTTCTAGCCGCTGGAAGGGTGTAAGGCACCAGGTACAGTGGTGGCATCCCCTGAGATGCTTTCCTGGAGATGGCTGAGCACCTGCCTATGGGTATGAATTCCTTGGTTTGCTTTGCTTGTGTCTGCAGCTACTGCTTTGCCTGTTGCACTGCCTTCAGCTCGACCCATGAGCCTTCTCAGTTTTACCCTTTGCTTCCCTCCTCTGGAAAGCAGAAAGCGAGCAGCTGTGTGGTGCTTAGCTGCTGGCTGGGGTTAAACAGCAACAGAGACCTAAGGACCCTGTCACCAATCTGTCCTATGGAGAGGCCACCCTGGACAGCCCAGGGGCAGCTTCTTCTCCAGGTGGAAAGCAACAAGGAATTCCACTGCAACAGGCTTTTTGAGGAGGTCAGACCAGGGCTGGTGTAGTCTACAGTGAGCCAAATGTTGGATCTGGAGGAGAAGAATGTGGCAGTGATTTGCCATTGGAATGGGCTGCACAGGGAGGTGGTGGAGTCACTATCACTGGAGGTGTTCAAGCAAAGCCTGGATGAGGCACTTAGTGCCATGGTCTGGTTGACTGGCTAGGGCTGGGTGCTAGGTTGGACTGGATGATCTTGGAGGTCTCTTCCAACCTGGTTGATTCTATGATGATGATTCTATTGCACATACATGGGTGATAGCTTCTGTCCCCTGCATATGACCAATGGGCATGCCTGTGGGCACTGTGATTTGGTGGCATGAGGGAGTGTGTGGGGCATGGTGAGGCACACTGCTGCAGCAGTACAAGTAGAGCTGCCCACAGACAGGGCTGCTCTTCTCAGCAGGGACAAAAGTAGCCCAATTCAGCCCCTTGAAAGGCCAGAACCTGCCATCAGTGGTTACTGCCAAAGACTGTGACTCTGGCATGAGTCCAGGCAGGGCTGGCATCTCTGTTTGCCAAGCTGCAGTTGATGTTACTTGACAGTCATCTTTTGTTTAAAAATAGTGCCTCTGGAGCAAAACTTGACTCTCCTTGCTGCCCACAAGGCAAGGGAAAAGAAACCTTTCATTGAAGCACATCTCTTGGGGGGTGTTTTTTAAAGCAACTGAGTCAGCAGTGTTGGGACTCAACGTCTGTGATGTCCCACAAGCTGGCACTGCAGCTGAACAGGGCCAGCAGCTGTGGGCTGTGGCTGCTGTGCAGAGAATTCTGTGCCCTGGATGCTGGCCCCAGGTCTGCTGGCATTTAGAGTCTGTCTTTGCCAAAACACCAGACATGACCCCTCCTCACCACCCTGCCCAGCACCCTGTTCCCACCCTGGGTGGGGGCACACCTCATGCCATCTGGGCTCAGAATGCAGAGCGTCAGGCTTCACTGAAATGAAACCCAGGACACACGTCCCAAAGGTCACTCTCCTTTCCTCAGGCCCTGCTGCAGCTGATCTGCTTCCTGCCCAGGAACCCCTCCCAGCTGCGGCCACAGCTTCCACGTTGCTCAGAGCTGTTTGGGAGGCTGAGGTCAGGTACTACAGCACTCACCCCGGAGCTATGGCAGGCACAGGAACAAGCAGGGAACTGGGGCTTGGCTCCACCAGTGCCTACCTTTTCTCTGGGGCTGATGCCGCCTGCCTGCTTTGAAGGAGGGGGTGATGAGAGCACAGGAAACAGCGAGCATCCTGCTTGGGTGTTGCATCTCCCAGCCACTCATGGCTCTGGCCCTGCCCTGTGTGCAGATGTACATGGGATGCTCATGAGCCAGATGTCCTGGGAGATCAAAGCCGCTGCTCCTCGCAGCCTCCATTCACTCATGCACACACACACACACACTCCTGCACCTCCCAAAAGACTTGTACCTAGCTCCTGCCCAAGATACTTTCCTTCCTTTGCATGCTTTCCAAACCCCTTAAGTCGTTGGCATTCCTTGCAGCCCAAGCTTTGCCAGCAGAGAAAGGCATCCTTTGCTCCCACTAACAGCATCCAGGGGTGGGAGGCAGTGAGTGCAGGGTGCCTTGAGGGCTTTCCAGCCCACTTCCCCACCTCTGAGATTTGCTGCTTCGTGGGGGTGGGAGGCAAAGGCATCCATCACCTGGATGAGACTCTGCAGTACCTCTGCACCTCCCACCCCACCCTGCATAGCTGAGAGGAGCTAAGGTGGTGTTACAGCTCCACATGGTGAGCTTGTCCCCTGCCCTGAGATGTCAGCTTTTGCTCCTAGCAAGTTTCTGCAGCCCTCATCCCCTGATAGTCCTGTGGAAGCTCCCCAGTCTCAGCCGTTGGGGAAACCCTGAGTCCATCAGTGATACACCAAGGGCTGAGGCACTCCCATCAGAGAGGCACAGAAAGCCTGTTTGGTGCATCAGAGGTCTCCAACATGCGGTACATGCAGAAGCCACCACCACCACTGGGGTGCAGGAAGAAAGGACTGTACAGTAAGAAGGAGCAGGGCACTTCTCTCATCTTTATATCAACCTTTTTTGATTTCTAGTTGGATATATTTCATCAAGTACATCCTGTTAGTACAGCAGTACCTGCATATCATGCATGAGCACAGGACCATGGGCTGGAGCAGCTCTGCTGTGAGCACAGACTGAAAGAGTTGGGGCTGCTCAGTCTGCAGAAGAGGAGGCTCCCAGGTGACCTTCTTGTGGCCTTCCAGGATCTGAAGGGAGCCTACAGAAAAGCTGGGGAGGGACTTTTTAAGGCTCTCAGAGAGTGACAGGACTGGGGGGAATGGAGCAAAGCTGGAGGTGGGGAGATTCAGAGTGGATGTGAGGAGGAAGTTGTTGAGCATGAGAGTGGTGAGAGGCTGGAGTGGGTTGCCAGAGAGGTGGTTGAGGCCCCATCCCTGGAGATGTTGAAGGCCAGGCTGGCTGAGGCTGTGTGCAGCCTGCTCTAGGGTAGGGTGTCTCTGCCTGTGGCAGGGGAGTTGGAACTAGATGATCCTTGTGGTCCCTTCCAACCCTGACTGATTCTATGATTCTATGACACTGCTTTACAGAAATAAAGCAGCCAAGCTCTGGGTAGCTCCAAGGGTTTGCTCCAAGCATTTGCCTCTCTCCTCTTTTCCCTCAGGATCATCTAACTGAGGGATTGAGCAGCTTATGGGGACCTCAGGCAGAAAACCAAAGTGAGCACAAACTTCCCTGCTAGGTGTTGCAGATGAAAGATTCCCATTTTGGGCTGCAGGGAGCTGTTTTCCCCATCCTCCCACCATGTCTGGTGGAAAGGAGGTTCTGGCTGAACCAGCAAGTAACTCCTAAGTTAAGCAGGCTCCTGCCCAGTTCTTCTTGCAGTGAAGTCATGGAGGTTAAGCTGTTTTGGAGAAATGCTGTGTCTTCAGCTCAAGGTGCAGCACAGCTGCCTCCTGCCTGGAGGATGGACCCACTGCTGCCAGCCAGCAGGCTGGAAAAGCACCTGAGGGTTACCCATAGCTGGCTGGAGCCAGTGGGTGGCACACAGCCTGCTCTGGAAGAAAGCAAAGCCACAGCAGGTACAGCAGAGCCTTGCCCTTTCCGCCTCCCTGATGGCACAGGGTGATGGCAGTGCCCCGGCAGGTGAGCAGCCTGTCTCTGAAGGAAGTGTGAGAGCCTCAGGCTTTGACCCAGGGGATGGACACCAGCCTCAGGCTTTGACCCAGGGGATAGACACCAGCCTCAGGCTTAGACCCAGGGGATAGACACCAGCCTCAGGCTTAGACCCAGGGGATTGACACCAGCCTCAGGCTTTGACCCAGGGGATTGACACCAGCCTCAGGCTTAGACCCAGGGGATAGACACCAGCCTCAGGCTTTGACCCAGGGGATAGACACCAGCCTCAGGCTTTGACCCAGGGGACAGACACCAGCCTCAGGCTTTGGCCCAGGGGATAGACACCAGCCTCAGGCTTTGACCCAGGGGATTGACACCAGCCTCAGGCTTTGACCCAGGGGATAGACACCAGCCTCAGGCTTTGACCCAGGGGATTGACACCAGCCTCAGGCTTTGACCCAGGGGATTGACACCAGCCTCAGGCTTTGACCCAGGGGATAGACACCAGCCTCAGGCTTTGACCCAGGGGATGAACACCAGCCTCAGGCTTTGGCCCAGGGGATAGACACCAGCCTCAGGCTTTGACCCAGGGGATGGACACCAGCCTCAGGCTTTGGCCCAGAGGATAGACACCAGCCTCAGGCTTTGACCCAGGGGATGAACACCAGCCTCAGGCTTTGACCCAGAGGACGGACACCAGCCTCAGGCTTTGACCCAGAGGACGGACACCAGCCTCAGGCTTTGACCCAGGGGATGAACACCAGCCTCAGGCTTTGACCCAGGGGATGGACACCAGCCTCAGGCTTTGACCCAGGGGATAGACACCAGCCTCAGGCTTTGACCCAGAGGATAGACACCAGCCTCAGGCTTTGACCCAGGGGACGGACACCAGCCTCAGGCTTTGACCCAGGGGATGGACACCAGCCTCAGGCTTTGACCCAGGGGATAGACACCAGCCTCAGGCTTTGACCCAGAGGATAGACACCAGCCTCAGGCTTTGACCCAGGGGACGGACACCAGCCTCAGGCTTTGACCCAGAGGACGGACACCAGCCTCAGGCTTTGACCCAGGGGATAGACACCAGCCTCAGGCTTTGACCCAGGGGATGGACACCAGCCTCAGGCTTTGACCCAGGGGATAGACACCAGCCTCAGGCTTTGGCCCAGGGGATAGACACCAGCCTCAGGCTTTGACCCAGGGGATAGACACCAGCCTCAGGCTTTGACCCAGGGGATGGACACCAGCCTCAGGCTTTGACCCAGGGGATAGACACCAGCCTCAGGCTTTGACCCAGAGGATAGACACCAGCCTCAGGCTTTGACCCAGGGGACGGACACCAGCCTCAGGCTTTGACCCAGGGGATGGACACCAGCCTCAGGCTTTGACCCAGAGGACGGACACCAGCCTCAGGCTTTGACCCAGGGGATAGACACCAGCCTCAGGCTTTGACCCAGGGGATAGACACCAGCCTCAGGCTTTGGCCCAGGGGATAGACACCAGCCTCAGGCTTTGACCCAGGGGATAGACACCAGCCTCAGGCTTTGGCCCAGGGGATAGACACCAGCCTCAGGCTTTGACCCAGGGGATAGACACCAGCCTCAGGCTTTGACCCA
This sequence comes from Pogoniulus pusillus, assembly GCF_015220805.1. Classification (NCBI taxonomy): domain Eukaryota; kingdom Metazoa; phylum Chordata; class Aves; order Piciformes; family Lybiidae; genus Pogoniulus; species Pogoniulus pusillus. The sequence goes on from NC_087278.1 coordinate 22,834,471, forward strand.
GAGGATAGACACCAGCCTCAGGCTTTGACCCAGGGGACGGACACCAGCCTCAGGCTTTGACCCAGAGGACGGACACCAGCCTCAGGCTTTGACCCAGGGGATAGACACCAGCCTCAGGCTTTGACCCAGGGGATAGACACCAGCCTCAGGCTTTGGCCCAGGGGATAGACACCAGCCTCAGGCTTTGACCCAGGGGATGGACACCAGCCTCAGGCTTTGACCCAGGGGATAGACACCAGCCTCAGGCTTTGACCCAGGGGATAGACACCAGCCTCAGGCTTTGACCCAGGGGATGGACACCAGCCTCAGGCTTTGACCCAGGGGATAGACACCAGCCCACTCCCAGCCTACCATGGCAGCAAGGCGAGAGCCATCTCCAGCCTGGCCACCCAGCTGGTGCCTGCAACCATTGCTGCCAGAGACTGCCCGTGGCTGGTGCTTAAAGCAAAAGGGGGCACCTAGCACGGAGCAAGAAAGCTGATCAGAGGCAGGGAGATGTGGTAGCAGTCTGCTAAATAAGCAACCAGAAAAAGAGCCAGCTGGCCCCTCCTGTTTACAACTCCAGATGACTTCACACGAGGTCACTTAGTGCAACTGAAGAGCAAATGCTTCAGGTTGGATGAAAGCAACCACTTCATGCCTGCTGACATAACATGTACAAGGCTGAGGACTATCCTGCTGCTGCATGGCATTGGCATAGCTGGAGGAGTAGCATTCTAAGTCGTTTTTAATAGGCTAGCACCTTTCACCTGCATGGCAGCAGCAGCACTCACTGTTATGCTGGGCTGGAAGGGTCAAAATGCAAAGGTTTTAGAGCAGGAGTCATAAAAATTCCTCATGCTCTTAGGCAGGAATGGTTCCTCCTGGACCTAGCACAGCAGAGCTTCTCCCTGGTGGTTTGTTGCCACAGGTGGGATGTGGACATCAGAGAGCTGGAGCTCCTCTCCTATGGAGACAGACTGAGTTTGGCTTATTCAGTCTGGAGAAGAGAAGGCTCTGAGGAGACCTACAAGAAATCTGGGGAGGGATTTTTTTAGGGTGTCAGGTAGTGATAGGACTGGGGGGGAATGGATCGAGCTGAGAGGAGGGGAGATTCAGATTAGACATCAGGAAGCAGTTCTTCAGCATGAGGGTGGTGAGAGACTGGCACAGGTTGCCCAGGGAGGTGGTGGAAGCCTCATCCCTGAAGGTGTTTAAGGCCAGGCTGGCTGTGGCAACCTGATCTAATGTAAGGTGTCCCTGCCCACAGCAGGGGGGTTGGGACTGGATGATCTTCGAGGTCTCTTCCAATCCTGACAGATCTGTGGTTCTGTTAACAGTGACCATTCCTGCAGCCCAGTGATGCAGCAGGATTGCAAGACCTTGTTCCTCCACAGGATTTCTGTGCAGGGACCTGTCCCACCCCGTCCAGCATTCACAGGGTAACCAATTTGCAGGGGCATGTGGAGCCCCCAAACTTCTGTGGCAGGAGGACAAAGCGATGAGAAGTTTGGGTGGGTGGCAGGGGCTCCACATGCCCCTGCAAATTGGTTACCCTGGAGCAGCACCCTTAAAGCAAAGGCTGTGGAGACACTGGTTTTACACATGCCAGGGATTTGCTTGTCCCCTAAAGATGCTGGAAATCCAGCTTCAGGATCCTGGAAGGTGGGGTGAGAGTGCTTGGTGCTGGACTCTCAGTGCTGTGCTATGAGTGTCTTTGGTGCAGAGAAGCATTGTCCTCACCAAGTCCACAGCTGGCAGCAGGGATGCCTGAGAAGACAGGCAGGCAGTGGTTGAAGGGAGCCTTCTAATTCCTGCTGTCCCAGCCCTGGCTACCATCTCCCTTGCAAGTGTCTAGTGGTGAGAGCAGGTGTGTGGAATGAGTGGCTGCACTGAAGCTGCTCAACGTGATGGGTGTGTGAGAATCCTGGATCTCATTTCTAAGTCTGAGATAAACTGAAATTCCTGAAGCTCCTAGGAGCTGGGATGGTGGGGAGATGTAGCTCACCCTGTGCATGGTACCATAAAGGGTGGCTAGCAGGAAGATGAAGACTCCCTTTTGAGAAGGAGTCCCATGGAAAAGGCAAGGGGTGATGGGAACAAGTTACTGCTGTGGAGATTCCTGTTGGACTCCAGAAGACTCCCCATGAGAACAGTCAAACCTTGGAATCATCTCCCAAGGGAAGCAGTTGATTCCCCTACACTGGACAGTTTGAAGACTCAGCTCAACAGGGTTCTGGGCCAGCTCATTCCAGCTACACTTTCACCTAGAAAGGTTGGGCCAGATGATCTCTGGGGTCCCTTCCAACCTGGCATTCTGTGAGTCAGTGTGTGTGGGAAATTACTCTGCACTGCATTTTCAGACTCAATACCAACTCTCTTGCAGTCCCACTCAGGAGCAGCTTTGGGACTAACTTATAGCCTTTTGCTGCTGATAGTGAGGCTCCCCACTCCTCCTGAGGGCAAAGCCTTTCTCCAGAGGATCTTCCAAGCAGGCTTTGCCTGTGCTGGGTCCCTACTGCAGGGTTGCTGTGACTGTTGGGGTAACAGGGACCTTTGCAGGGGGAAAAGCACTCAAATCAAACTGCAGGCAATGGACCCCAGGCAGCCAAGCAGAAGTTGTGCCAGTGTGGATGAAAGAAGGCTTCTGCAGGGACACCTGTCCTTCCAAACACCAGGAATACCTCAATGTGTGTCTAAGTCTCTTATGCTCAGCTCACCAGCTAGGGCAAGCTAAGGCTTTCCTCCTGTCTACTTTCAGGTAGACATCAAGGGAGGTCCTCCTCCCTCTGTACTCTGCCCTGCTGAGACCCCATCTTGAATAGTCTGTTCAGTTTTGGGCTCCCCAGTTTAAGAGGGGCAGGGATCTGCTGGAGAGGGTCCAGTGGAGGGCTGTGAGGATGATTAGGGGACTGGAGAGCACTGCCTGATGAGGAGAGGCTGAGGGACCTGGGGCTGTTTAGTCTGGAGAAGAGAAGACTGAGAGGGGATTTGACACCTGAGGGCTGGCCAGGAGGGAAGGAAAAGGCTCTGCTCACTGCTCCCTGGGACAGGACAAGGAGCAATGGGTGTAAGTTGCAGCAAAAGAGGTTCTGCCTCAACACAAGGGGGAACTTCTTTACTGTAAGGGTCACAGAGCACTGGAACAGGCTCCCCAGAGAGGTTGTGGGGTCTCCTTCTCTGGAGCCTTTCAAAGCCTGTCTGGATGTGTCCCTCTGTGATCTGTGTTAGATAGGATTGTCCTGCTCTGGCAGGGGGGTTGGACTCGATGATCTCCTTGGGTCCTTTCCAGCCCCTAACATCCTGTGAGCCTGTGATCAAGATTCTGCCTCCATATTTGGAGCCCTGCAGCCACAGAGAGCATCATGCAGCTGTAGATACTCTGAGGTGGCAGCTCTATGCCAGCAGGTACCTGCAAAGGGTAGAAGGCCAGGAAGCAGGGAGAGAAATAGCCCTGAAAAGCTCACATGGGCAGAGAGGAGAGATTGAGGAGGAGCAAGCATTGAGCTTCCCACAGGCTCTACAGCTGGCTAGAGAGGCCCCAACTATTTCAGCCCTTAGACATCCATGCTACGAATTCAGAGGCAGACAGAACCCAAGCACCTTCCAATCTCTCTGTTAAGAGACAGCCATGTGAAAAAAAGAGATGTTTCTGCCACTGGCAGATGGTAGGATGAAATCCAGGATGCTGAGCAGCCCCAGGGTTGCAGCTGGCACTAGCCATGTGCAGTCACTTGGTGTTCAGGTGTGGGCCAGGAACTGGCTGCAAAAAGAAGCTGACCTCCTGCAAACACTCTTGGACACAGGATGGGAAAAGGCCATCAGAAGTGCTAGGAGGGACCACTCAACAGTCTCACTCTGCAGTCTCTCACACCAGCCTTGAGCTACCTAAAACAATGTGGTAGCCTTGACTTTCACAGCTTGTGATATCCATCATGTACCACGGGCTGGGAAATGACATTGCCTGGCAGACTGTCTGCATGGTTCTTAACCTCCTCTACAGATGCTTTCCTGGCTTTCCCTAAAGCAAAGCCAAAGAAGCAGGGTGGGATGCTCCAAGAGAGATGCCTAGAAAGACTGATTTGGAGTTTCACAGCCAGCCCTACACCGGCAGAGAGAGGCAGCAACTTCCCAGCCCTGGCAGGGCCTTCTTGTCACAGCCAGTTCCCTACAACCACATTTGAGAGGCAGGATAGGGGCAGCCACCTGCCTCTCTGAGCTGTCTGTATCAAGTGGCAAACAGCCAAACCATGCTGCAGTCTGTCTGGGCTACACACCCTTTGCCAAGCTGCTGTACTGCAGCCTTGTCTTGGCTCCTGAGAACAGCAGCTCAGAGTTCACTGCAGTAAGGAAAATGGTTTGCTTTGAATTTTCCTCTGATGCAGGTGGAGGTTATTTCTTTGGTTTGTATTGCTCCCCCCCCCCCCCCCCCAAATTTTTCTGCTCATCATCTACTGAAATCTCTTGGGAATTAAATGCGTGGGTTATTTTCTCTTAACCTCTCAGACTACCTTAGGCACAGGCCATGGGTGTGTGAAAGCAACTCCAGGCTCATCGCACTGCATGTGTGAGGTGGCACCTAACACTCTTCTCCCATTTCCCAACAAGGATGCAGATTGTTCCATTGCTTATTTCCCACCCCATTGCTTGCTAACATCAGCATGTTAAGAAAGGAGGTCAGATACCCTCCTTCTGCCAGCAGCCTTCAGCTGCATACTGGGATCCATGACCTCTCTGGACAGGAAGTACCCAAAAATCTGTAGCCAGGTTTTCCTGGCAGGATCCATCCAAAAGCTAGACCCTCACTGCTTGCTTTTACCAAGGTTTGCTCAGTGGAAACCATACCTGTGCTTCCCTCCAGGCCTGGCTTGTAGCAGGGAGCTGGGCACTGCAGCACCTCCCTGCAGTATGCTCACCCTATCACTCCCAGTCCTCTGATGGGTAGCACTCAACTGAAATGACCTGGTTCATCCTCAAACACCACCTCCACCAAGCTCAAGATTGGTGCATCCCCATGAGTAAGAAACCAAGCAAAGGAAGCATCAGGCTGGCATGGATGAACAAGGAGCTTCTGGAAAAACTCAAATGGAAGAAGGAAATCCACAGCGTGTGGAAACAGGGAGCAGCTGCTCGGGAGGAATAGAGGAACATTGCCAAAGTGGGAAAGCTAAGGCCCTCTGGGAGTTGAATTTGGCAAAGGGTGTGAAGAAGAACAAGAAGGGCTTCCTCAAGGACATCAGCAGGAAAAGGAAGAGCAGACAAAATGTGGGCCTGCTGCTGAATGACCTGGTGGCAGAGAGGGCAGAGTTACCCAATGGCTTCTTTGCTTCAGACTTTTCTGCTAAGACCACCCCTCAGTCCCCAAAGGTAAGAGAGAAATCTGGAGGAAGACAGACTCTCAGTCAAGAAGGACTGGGTTAGAGATCATCCAGACAGGCTGGGCATCCACAGATCCATGGGATGCATCCAGGAATGGCGAAGGAGATGGCTAAGGTGATTGCTAAGTCACTCACCATCAGTTTTGAAAGGTCATGAAGAACAGGGGAGGTGCCTGAAGGCTGGAGAAAACCCAGTGCCACTCCAGCCTTCACAAAGGGCAAGAGGGAGGACCCAGAAAACTACAGGTCAGCCTCACCTCCACCCCTGGAAAGGTGATGGAATAGCTCGTTCTGGAGGTCATCCCCAAGTGTGTGGAGGAATGCTGGGTCATGATTTGGAAAGATCATAGAATCAACCAGGTTGGGAGAGACCTCCAAGATCATCCAGTCCAACCTAGCACCCAGCCCTACCCAGTCAACCAGACCATGGCACTAAGTGCCTCAGCCAGTCTTCTCTTGAACACCTCCAGGGACAGCGACTCCACCACCTCCCTGGGCAGCCCATTCCAATGCCAATCACTCTCTCTGACAACAACTTCCTCCTAACATCCAGCCTAGACTTTCCCTGGCACAACTTGAGACTGTGTCCCCTTGTTCTGTTGGTGGTTGTCTGGCAGAAGAGCCCAACCCCACCTGGCTACAACCTCCCTTCAGGTAGTTGCAGACAGCAATGAGCTCTGCCCTGAGCCTCCTCTTCTCCAGGCTGAACTCCAGCTCCCTCAGCCTCTCCTCATAGGGTTTGTGTTCCAGGCCCCTCAACAGCCTTGTTGCCCTTCTCTGGACATGTTCCAGCACCTCAACATCTCTCTTGAATTGAGGGGCCCAGAACTGGACACAGCACTCAAGGTGTGGCCTGACCAGTGCTGAGTCCAGGGGCAGAATAACCTCCCTTGTTCTGCTGGCCACACTGTTCCTGATGCAGGCCAGGATGCCATTGGCTCTCTTGGCCACCTGGGCACACTGCTGGCCTTAAAACATTCCTCAGGTTGCTAATTTCCATCTGCAACTATGACAGCAGCTATTTCATCTCTTTTCTGCATACAAAACCAAGAGAGGAAAGGAAATAGTGCACAGCAACTCCAGCATCTTTTACTACTAGCTCCACAGCCAGAGCCTTGTTATTTTGCTTTCCAAAGGTGCAGAGGATGTGGATTTGTGAAAGCCTTGATGCCTTCACAAAAGCAGCAGGCTTCTAGAGAGAATTCCTTTTTGTCACAGCTGAGCATGCTACTGGCAACAGACAAAGTTTTGATAGCTTCCACTGCACTCTTTTCCCCTTCCCCAAATCATCACTGCAGAATGATGCACAACAGAGCCATCTGCCTCTGCGTCCTGACCTTTGGCACATCCTGCCTGTGACTTCATCTACAAGCATTACACAATTGCCTGTGTCAGTGCTCCAAGGGGAGCAGCAGCACTAGGACAAGATGAAAGCTGCCTTGTGGAAAGGTGGTGGCCAAATCCAAGCTGTTCATTTTGTTAGAGAAGAGTTTATGCTTTGTTTGAAGCTTTTTCACCCAGCATAGGAGCAAATATTCCTGTAACATATGATGCCTGCAGAAGAGCAGCTCCTTCCTCACCATTTTGTTCACAGGGGCTGCACTCCCCAGGCAGCCAGGGCTAAATGTTGAGAAGTCAGGGGCTCAAATACATTCAGCTGCATTTCACAGCAGCACAGGATTGTCAGGGCTGGGAGGGACCTTAAGGATCATCCCTTTCCAGCCCCCCCTGTCACAGGCAGGGACACTTCCCACTAGTTGAGGTTGCTCAGAGCCACATCCAGCCTGGCCTTAAGACCTCCAGGGATGAAGCTTCCACCACCTCCTTGGGCAACCTGTGCCAGTCTCTCACCACCCTCATGCTGAAGAACTTCTTCCTAACATCTAATCTGAATCTACCCACTTCCAGTTTTTCTCCATTGCCCCCAGACCTATCACTACCTTTAGAAATAGAATCAATAGAATCAACCAGGTTGGAAGAGACTTCCAGCCCAACCTAGCACCCAGCCCTAGCCAGTCATCTAGACCATGGCACTAAGTGCCTCATCCAGGCTTTGCTTGAACACCTCCAGGGACAGCGACTCCACCACCTCCCTGGGCAGCCCATTCCAATGCCAATCACTCTCTCTGCCAGGAACTTCCTCCTAACATCCAGCCTAGACCTCCCCTGCCACAAATTCACACTGTGTCCCCTTGTTCTCTTGCTGCTTGCCTGGGAGAAGACCCCAACCCCACCTGGCTACAGCCTCCCTTCAGGGAGTTGTAGGTAGCAATGAGGTCAGCCCTGAGCCTCCTCTTCTGCAGGCTGCACACCCCCAGCTCCCTCAGCCTCTCCTCATAGGGTTTGTGTTTCAGGCTCTCCCTCCCCAGCTTCCTTGTAGCCTACTTCAGATACTGCAAGGCCACAATAAGGTCTCCTCAGAGCCTTCTCCTCTCCAAACTCCACAACCCCAGTTCTCTCAGCCTGTGCTCACAGCAGAGCATCTCCAGCCCTCTGATCCTCCTGTCCCTTCTCTGGACATGTTCCAGCACCTCCAGATCTTTCCTGTACCAGGGGCTCCAGAACTGGGCACAGTGCTCCAGGTGGGGTCTCAGCAGAGTGCAGCAGAGGGGCAGAATCCCCTCTCTCACCCTGCTGCCAACACTTCTCTTGCTGCAGCCCAGGCTCTGGTTGGCTCTCTGGGCTGCAAGTGCACACTGCTGGCTCCTGTTGAGCTTCTCATCCACCAGCACCCCCAAGTCCTTTTCTTCAAGGCTGCTCTTAAGCCAGCCAGTGCCCAGCCTGTATCAGTGCCTGGGATTGCCCCAGCCCAGCTGCAGGACCTTGCACTTGGCCTCCTGCATTTCCAAAACATTGGCAGGTAGCCTAGTTTTGAGCTGGATTAAACTGTCAGAAATGTCCAAACCAAACCTGTTCCAAGAAGTGCTGTTTGACCCAGGAAACTACACAATTAAGCCATGCATGTGTGAAGGCTTTTTCCCCCCTCACAGAAGCAGAGCCAAGCACTGAGGCAGGAAGCTTGAGCACTGACAGCTGCAGAGATGAAAGCTGTAAATGTCTTCCAAAAATCTAGAAAGAGTAGGACTGTAGTTCAGACCCATTTACTGCACAGTCAAAGAACCATGTGTTGAAAGGTAAAGCACCATAAACCCTCCACATGGAAAACAAGAGCTGGTCCCTTCAGGCAACAGAGAGCAGCAATAAAACCAGGGGGGGATAAAAAGTGACCTTGGTGAAGATTGTCATTTTGCATGGGAAAATAACAACTACTTAAGTTTAGATGCAGGATTTTCTTAGCAAGGCAATCTCCATTTTGGAAATCACAGAATCAGTCAGGGTTGGAAGGGACCACAAGGATCAGCCAGTTCCAACCCCCCTGCCATGGCCAGGGACACCCTACCCTAGAGCAGGCTGCACACAGCCTCAGCCAGCCTGGCCTGAAACACCTCCAGGGATGAGGCCTCAACCACCTCCCTGGGCAACCCATTCCAGACTCTCACCACTCTCATGCTCAACAACTTCCTCCTCACATACACTCTGAATCTCCCCACCTCCAGCTTTGCTCCATCCCCCCAGTCCTCTCACTACCTGATATCCTGAAAAGTCCCTCCCCAGCTTTATTGTAGGTCCCTTCAGATCCTGGAAGGCCACAAGAAGCTCACCTGGGAGCCTCCTCTTCTGCAGACTGAACAGTCCCAACTCTCTCAGTCTGTCCTCACAGCAGAGCTGCTGCAGCCCTCTGAGCATCCCTGTGGCCCTTTTCTGGACACACTCCAGCATCTCCACATCCCTCTTCTAATAGGTGCTCCAGAACTGGCTGCTGTACTCCATGTTGGGTCTCAGCACAGCAGAGTAGAGGGGGAGAATCACCTCCCTCACCCTTCTGGCCACACTTCTCCTGATGCAGCCCAGGCTCTGGTTGCTTTCCGGGCTGCAAGTGCACACTGCTGGCTCATGTTGAGCTTCTAATCCACCAGCACCCCATGGTCCCTCAGGGCTGCTCTCCAGCAGCCACTCACTGCCCAGCCTGGATTTGTGCTTGGCATTGCCTTGACCCAGCTGCAGGACCTTACACTTGGTCTTGTCGAACCTCCTGAGGTTGACTTGTGCTGCTGACTGAACAGAGGCAACGAAAATGCAAAAAATGAGTCAATGAAAGGCTTTATCTAGAATTTAGTGTCTGCTTTTCCTGAGGGCACGTATCTCAGCTTGAGAAAAAAGGGCCTCAGGTTAAAAACACTGCATGAAGTAAGGCTGCTGCAGGTTGGCAAGTATCCTTCATGTACAATTCATAGAATCAACCAGGTTGGAACAGAACTCCAAGCTCATCCAGTCCAACCTAGCACCCAGCCCTTGCCAATCAACCAGACCATGGCACTAAGTGCCCTATCCAGGCTTTGCTTCAACACCTCCAGGGATGGTGCCTCCACCACCTCCCTGGGCAGCCCATTCCAATGCCAATCACTCTCTCTAGCAACAACTTCCTCCTAACATCCACCCTAGACCTCCCCTGGCACAACTTCACTCTGTGTCCCCTTGTTCTGTTGCTGCTTGCCTGGCAGAAGAGCCCAACCCCACCTGGCTACAGCCTCCCTTCAGGTAGTTGTAGACAGCAATGAGCTCTGCCCTGAGCCTCCTCTTCTGCAGGCTGCACACCCCCAGCTCGCTCAGCCTCTCCTCACAGGGCTGTGCTCCAGGCCCCTCACCAGCCTTGCTGCCCTTCTCCTCACGAGCTGCATGCTGATCGTATATTCCTACCATCCCTCTGCCACTGCAATACCTAAAGGAGATGATCTCAAAACGTAGCCAAGCAGGAAGTCATTTGAGGAGTTTTTTATTTCTATGAAACAAGTTTCAGGGCTGAGCACTGGTGAGGTGAGGCAGAGACCCTGGCAGAGGCTTACTGTGTGGAAAGCCACCTCAGCAACGTTTCTGTCCCACACCACAGAAGGTGGAGCCAATATTAGCCACCGCTGCAGAAGGAAAGGAGAAGGAACTGTTAGTGTAACTTAACCATATCCACAACCCAACTTGTGAAGTTACTGTTACTTACTGTAATGTTTCCTACCACCAGAGAGTAGTAGTATAGTATAGTAGTATAGTATCATCAGGGTTGGAAGAGACCTCACAGATCATCAAGTCCAACCCTTTACCACAGAGCTCAAGGCCAGACCATGGCACCAAGTGCCACGTCCAACCTTGCCTTGAACAGCTCCAGGGACGGCGACTCCACCACCTCCCCGGGCAGCCCATTCCAGTGTCCAATGACTCTCTCAGGGAAGAACTTTCTCCTCACCTCCAGCCTAAATCTCCCCTGGCACAGCCTGAGGCTGTGTCCTCTCGTTCTGGTGCTGGCCACCTGAGAGAAGAGAGCAACCTCCTCCTGGCCACAACCACCCCTCAGGTAGTTGTAGACAGCAATAAGGTCTGCCCTGAGCCTCCTCTTCTCCAGGCTAACCAATCCCAGCTCCCTCAGCCTCTCCTCGTAGGGCTGTGCTCAAGGCCTCTCCCCAGCCTCGTCGCCCTTCTCTGGACACGCTCAAGCATCAATGCTCAAGCTGCACCACAGTCATCTGCTGTCCCTAAAGTCCTCAGAAACAGTTGCTAAAGCAGTGTGGTTTGGATCTCCTGCACAGAAGCAACAAACCTGTGCTCTGAAACAGGTTGCCTCTGTTGTAGCTAAGCAGCACGCTTGTGCTACTCCAGTTCTTTCCAGAGAGAGACTAAAGGCAGCAGAACTCCTGACCTATTTTCTAGGCAGAATGAAGCTTATGGTGAGCCCTGCTCAACAGGCTTACACCCGAGCTGCTGTTATTAGAGCAAACAGCTTGACAGTACTCTAGGCACTTGAACTCTGGCTTCACAGCACAGTCACTACACACAGCCCTCAAGCAGCAAGGCCTCATACACACAAACCCTCTTTTCAGCAAGCTGCTGCCAAGCCCCCAGAGAGAAGCTACAAAGAATTTCACACAGACATCATTTTATTTTAATAAATAATGTTTTACAGGCTCAGGCTTTGGGGTTTTTTTTTCCCCCTCCTTCAAATCACATATACAGAACAGAAAAATGCCTGACCAAGCAACAGGAATTTAACTACTAACCCTGGGAAGGAATGCATGCCCTCTCTAACGCTGAAGACCTCCACTGAGAAGGGATTTCCCATGGGCAGCATAGCAATTTACTCCACAGATTAAACAGCTTGAAAGAGACGTGGCCAAAGCAAAGAGAGCAAGCCTAGAACCCACTTGTCTTTGTAGAGCTACAGCATTGCAAAGAAAGCCAAGAGCCCCCCCCTCCCCAGCTCCCTTTTCTGATGTCACTGCTGGGTGAATATTCAGGTCTTCATATCCTCGGAGCAACACTTCCTAGCCACAAGTGGAGAGATTAAGCACAACAGGTATGCAAAATGATTCCATTGAAGAACAGAGAGAAAGTATGTTAGATCTCAAGATTTGAAGCTAGCAGGTGCTTTTGCATCCCTGTGGGTATGGCAGTGGAACAGACCCCACCTTCTCTCAGGGAGCTTTAGTCCAAAAACTTCCTGTTGGCGTTAGCACCAAAGAGAGCCACTCTGATTTCTGGCATCATCTGTTCAGAAAGAGTACATTGGTTAGACATCATGGACAATACAACTGCCAATGCAGGCAGTGTGTGATAGCTAAGATAGGCTGTGAAATCAACAAGCCCATTCACTGGAGTTTTCTGAAGCCTTTACTCCACCACACATCGCTGCCTGCCCTCTAGACTTAAAGGACTGCAGCACAGGAAAGAGGCCAGAGCTGGATTTTTTTGCACTGGAGTATAATAGATCTCAGATAAAGTTTCTAGTACTAAGGCCAGCTTCAGGAACTCAAGTCAGCCTCAGCATTTCAGTATCTTGACTGCAGTGTCTTTCAGTGAGAACTTTTGGAGTTCCATATTCATGTTTAAAACAAAAGACACCCCCCTGGGAAAAGCCCCATTTGTTGTAGAGAAGCACAAGCAGCAGGTAAAGTTTGCTTCATTCCATTAAAAATTAACCTTTTTTACATTCAAATTTGGTCCCATGCACTTCTGTGACAGTTAACACACTGGAAACACTAAGATTTAATGACCAGATAAAACAAGTTAACTGCATCTTGTTGGCCTCAGCTGTTAGAGCAACTCACCTGCTGGGCTACCAGGTCCAGCCGACTTTCCAGGGTATTTGAAACCTTAATTTTACCATCACTGTTATAGATTTCAACACCTCCAGCACTAGAAAGGGGGAGAAAGAAGACAAAAAGTCCATTAAATGTGTGGTACATCTCCAAGTCAGAATGTGGCAGAGTAATTCGCCCAAATCAGAGCTTATAGGCAAGTCAGATGCATAGATAAGATGCTTGTGTTTCTAAAAAAACAACTATTTTTTGATCACAGAATGGTCTGGGTTGAAAGGGACCTCTAAAGGTCATCTACTCTAAACCCCTCTGCAGCCAGCAGGGGCATCCTCAAGTAGATCAGGTTGTCCAGAGCCCCATTGAGCCTCGCCTTGGATATTTTCAGGGATGGGCCTCAACCACCTCCCTGGGCAACTTGTTCCAGTGTTCTGCTACCCTCACGGTGCAGAACTTGTTCCTAACATCCAGTCTAAATCTGCTCTGCTCTAGCCTGAAGCCATTGCCCTCGTCCTGTCCCTGCAGGCCTTTGCAAACAGTCTCTCTGCAGCCTTCTTATAGGTCCCCTTCGGGTACTGGCAGGCTGCTATTAGGTCTCCCCGGAGCCTTCCCCTCTCCATGCTCCCTCAGCCTGTTCTAGCAGCAGAGCTGCTCCAACCCTCTGATCATTTTTGTGACCTCCTCTGGACCTGCTCCATCAGGTCCTTCCTGTACTGTGGACACCCGAGCTGGACACAGCACTCCAGATGCAGAGCAAAGAGGCAGAGTCACCTCTCTGATCTGCTGGCAGCACTGCTTTTGATGCAGCCCAGGCAGCCCTTGGCCTTCATATCAGGCTAGGAATCAGCACTAAGTGATCCAGTAAAGCAGCAGTGCAGAGCACCTTTGGAGTTACCAGAGTTACCACAGCTACATACAAGGGTCCTCACCAGCATGATCTCAGTGCAAGCAGAGCTATGCAATTAGCCACTTCAAAACAGCTTTGGCCTCTATATTTTACTATTACTGGGCAGATTTTAGATTCTGGGAAGTGAGGAAGAGCAATGGACAGGTTTTAGATTTTGGGAAGTGAGGAAGAGTGCCAAAAGTGTTGTTTGCTGGGCCCTATGTAAAGATTGCTGACTCTCAGCATTGTGCCATGTTCTTCATCATACTGCACAAAATCAGAGCCTTGCAGGCACAAGAGACACAAACCCCAGCAAGTGATTACCCTGCAGCACCTCACAGCTCCATCTGCTTCATCTTGAGACAGAAAGCACAGCTACAGCTGTATTTGCTGTCTTCAAAAGACCAGTGGCTCAGTGTCTGCATGCAGTTATTCTCTACTCCACTACTGTGAGTAAGGCCAGAGGTCACACAAAATGTTATTGAGGCATTCATAGATTCATAGAATCAACCAGGTTGGAAGAGACCTCCAAGATCATCCAGTCCAACCTAGCACCCAGCCCTAACCAATCAACTAGACCATGGCACTAAGTGCCTCATCCAGTCTTTGCTTGTCTGGAGGAAACCGCAGTGCCAGATGACCACAAAAGTGCCAATTCCTATCAGAACAAAAGCAGATAACCTGTGAGGATATTCCACATGGAATTTTCTGAGAGTGTTCTTGTAGGAGCAGTGCATTAGGTTAATGCTGTGTAAAGGACTCCCATTTGCCTTACATTTCCTCTGGCAGGAAGTTGTCTTGGTCAATGTGAACATCCACATCCCTTTTTGTGGCGTTTTTGTAGATGGGAATGCTCTTCTGCACAGCAGTCTAGGATACAAGATAAAGCTCCAGTCAGCATTTGCAAATGGTCACATACCACTTGAGCTGGGTCAATCAATCACTTGCAGTAATAAAATGAAAGGATTGAGGCCTTTAATTAGGCAATTTAATTTGTCTGGCTCTTGAGCCAAACCCAATTATTAATATTGTAAGGATGTCTAAAGTTTCCTAGGTGATATCCAATCAAGCAAACGATCCCCAACATGAAAAGCTTACTTGTCCTGCACAAATCATAGAATCATAGAATCAACCAGGTTGGAAGAGACCTCCAAGATCATCCAGTCCAACCTATCACCCAGCCCTAACCAATCAACCAGACCACGGCACTAAGTGCCTCAGCCAGGCTTTTCTTGAAGACCCCCAGGGATGGTGACTCCACCACCTCCCTGGGCAGCCCATTCCAATGCCAATCACTCTCTCTGTGAAGAACTTCTTCCTAATATCCAGCCTATACCTACCCTGGCACAACTTGAGACTGTGTCCCCTTGTTCTATTGCTGGTTGCCTGGCAGAAGAGGCCACCCCCCACCTGGCTACAATGCCCCTTCAGGTAGTTGTAGACAGTAATAAGATCACCCCTGAGCCTCCTCTTCTCCAGGCTAAACAGGCCCAGCTCCCTCAACCTCTCCTCATAGGATTTGTGCTCCAGGCCCCTCAACAGCTTTGTTGCCCTTCTCTGGACATGTTCCAGCACCTCAACATCTTTCTTGAATTGAGGGGCCCAGAACTGGACACAGTACTCAAGGTGTGGCCTGACCAGTGCTGAGTACAGGGGCAGAATAACCTCCCTTGTCCTACTGGCCACACTTCCTGATGCAGGCCACGATGCCATTGGCTCTCTTGGCCACCTGGGCACACTGCTGGCTCATCTTCAGCTTACTGTCTATCAGTACCCCCAGGTCCCTTTCCTCCTGGCTGCTCTCCAGCCACTCAGTCCCCAGCCTATAGCGCTGCTTGGGGTTGTTGTGGCCAAAGTGCAGAACCCTGCACTTGGCCTTGTTAAATCTCATCCCATTGGCCTCTGCCCACCTAGCCTGTTTTCCTGTCACCCAGATGGGATCTGAGCAGCAAATGTTTGCAGTTAGGTCCCAGCCTTTGAGAGCAGGATACTGTCAAACAGTTCCAAGTATCTTACCTTAACCATAGGGAGATCCTGTTTCCGGCACCGAACAACTATCCTGGGCTCAAGCAGCTGGTAGAACCCCTGCACAAGACAACCATTAGAGCAGCAGAAAGTCAACGTTTTACTTGCCATGGAATTATTTAACCCCATGAAAGGAAAGGTGCTGAACAACTTAAAACCTGCCAATATGGGCCTCTTTTACTTAGTTCTTTGCTCCCACGTTCACCTCATATTCTGAAAGGACAGCATCAATGTCTGGGCAAGAGCCTACAACTATGTGTTTGTTAGCTTCAGGTTTGGAACTCAAGTGCAACTAAACAGGTGTATCACAGGCTTGAGCTGCCCAGGCAATTTGCACAGATCCATAAGGATCACTGCTGTCTAAGCAGGCTGAGTGTGCAGCCCAGCTGGCACTCTCTGTGCAGCTCCTGGAGAAGACAGGCAGTTGTTTCAGATGCCTGTTCTAACAACTCCTTCCCTGCAGCTCCTACAGCAATACACAAGAATAGAGTCAGTTTTGTTCCAGCTGGAAGAGACCTACAGTGATCCCCTACCCCAGCTGCTGAGTACAGATCCCTGGCTGAATCAGATGAAACGAGCCCAGAAAGAGGTGGCCAGACAGGTTTGTTTGATGTGCAGTAATAGCAGACCTAGGCAGGACATGGAAACAACACTGAACTGAAATCACAAGCTGGTAGAAAACTCTCCTATCAAACTGTGGATGGGAAAGCTCCGGGCTGGTTTCTTTGAGGTTCCAATAAGAGGACCGAATCACACCAGGAGGTGGCACTGGTTACACAACCACCTCGGCCGAGACTCCTGGATTTTCAGCAACTAACTTCTGGGGCTGGAGTAGGGTACTGCAGGTGAGCAAAGCTCTTACTTCCTGCTCTGTATGCCTATCATAGACACATGTCACACAACAGTGAATTCACCAAAGTCAGGACCTCTTAACTTTCAAATCCCAAAATGATTTTAAAAGCAGAAAACTACTGAATTCTAGTTTTGGAGAAACAACTTTTGCCAAACACTAATTGTTACAGAAGCCTGGAGAAGTGCAACTCCTAAACGTGCATGTTACAGTGTATATGTAGGCATCTCATAATGAAACTGCTGCTTGGCATATTGGGTTTTACACCTCAAAATAAGCTGCAACCTTATCTGTTCAGAATCCAAGACTGAAAGGTACAGCAGAAGTGAGGTTTAAAGCTCAAAGATCACCCAGCAATGTTTGATCCAGACTCCCAGACAACTGTAACTTCCAGTAGGTTACTCAGGAAGACCCCCAGGAGGATACAGCTGCTATCACCTATTGTTTACAGTTAAAATAGTCACCTGTAGAACCAGTCCATCCAGCAACGTCTGGTACCTGGCAGCATCCTTCACCACCTTGGCAAGTCTCTGCTTGGCCTCATTCAGCAGATCCTACATTCAGAAGAAGTCAGATCAGCAGAGCCCATCTGTTTGGCATTTGCTTTCATGCCTACCAACTTTCTGTACTCCTATTATAGCTCTCACACCCTGCCAACACGTAAGTGTACACTCCAGCTGGTGCTCATCTGAGCTAGACCTTCTTCTCTGTGCACGGCACAATATCCCTTCCCAACAGT
Organism: Pogoniulus pusillus; assembly: GCF_015220805.1. Classification (NCBI taxonomy): domain Eukaryota; kingdom Metazoa; phylum Chordata; class Aves; order Piciformes; family Lybiidae; genus Pogoniulus; species Pogoniulus pusillus. The sequence continues at coordinate 22,851,467 of NC_087278.1, forward strand.
TTCCTTCTCCCTTCCCTGAACTGATCCCATTATAACTTCACAATAATTCCTTTTTCAATAATTCCTCAGTAGTAGGACAGTACTTTTAATTCAGAGAGTTCAATGAGATATGTTGAGTCACAGCCTAATGTAAACTAATAAAGTTGTCCAAATCAAAATGTTCAGCACTGTGATCAAGCAAAGAAATCCAACTGAGTTTTTTTGAATCAAAAGATATCCAGGATAGGTATTTTTGAATTGCAAGTAAATGCAAGCCAATGTTTAGAAGCCAGAGCTCCTTTTTAATTTGAAGTAGTTGGATTTCATAACCTTTACTCAGCAAATCAGTAACAAATGGGATTGAAATTCTAAGAAATCTGAGGCAACTCAAACACACTCCAAGAATTGAACCTTCAGAATTACTTCAGATACAGAAATTGTATGGTTTAGAAGAAACCTTTCTTTACTGGCCTGCTTCACAGTGCTTAGAAGAAGAATGCATCTTTTAATCCTAAGAGAAGCAGCAGGATCATAGAATCAGCCAGGTTGGAAGAGACCTCCAAGATCATCCAGTCCAACCTAGCACCCAGCCCTATCCAATCAACCAGACCATGGCACTAAGTGCCTCATTCAGTCTTCTCTTGAACACCTCCAGGGATGGTGACTCCACAACCTCCCTGGGCAGCCCATTCCAATGGCAAATCACTCTCTCTGTGAAGAAGGGTATGAGACTATCACAACTTAATGCCACAGTAAACCTAGCTACACTGCCTGCCCTAGAGTAACACAGCATTTAGGTGTTTAAGGCCAGGCTGGATGAGGCTCTGGCTAGCCTGACCTAGGGTAAGGTGTCCCTGCCCGTGGCAGGGGGGTTGGAACTAGATGATCCTTCAGGTCCCTTCCAACCCTGACTGCTTTTATGATTCTATGATTTCTGCAACTGCTCATTTCCCTTGTTCATGGCAGAGACCAACAATCTGATAAGGGAAGAAAGAGCTGGCAGCACATGACTTTAAATGCTTTAAAATGAGGGAGAGTGTTATGCATTACTCAGAAGCATGAGGGTGAGTCAGCTGATAAAAGAGCAAGAGATTACCCAGCAGAGACTACCACAATAGAGATAGTTCTTTAGCCACCCACCTTACTCCTCTGTGAACACAATCTGAAGTTTGGAAATGGGCTTACAGAATCAATAAACTGGTGACTGCCTTTCTGCTAGCTCTCCTTTTTCAACTGGAATGTTCTCTTTCCTTTCTGATTTCTACAGGTCTTGCAGCTTTTCCAACAGCTCAACAGCACCATCTAGCAAAATGGAAACACTCAAACTGTTCCTGAGAGGGTCTACCAAGTGATAGGAAACCTGCAAACCCTACAATGAGCACATACTACGTTTATCTTGCATTGCATGGAGTAAGACTGAACTAAGATTAAATGTAGCCTGCTCTGATAAACAATCACTCATCCTGTACATCAACACACGGCTTGATCATCTACTAGAACAAAACCCAAAGCTTTTCATGTACTAGGGGCCACTAAAAGGAGACAGAAAAATCCAGTTAATGGCATTTTAAGCTTGCTTGCTTAAACCATGCAAGCTTTAATGCAGAAATGCTACTTCAGACAAACAGAACTTTAAACCAGTTGTGCAAGGGAGAGTTCCTGCTCTTCAAAGAAACAAGATACTGTCCAAATGACAGATAAACCACTGCCTGCAATGCTACTAGCAGGAAACTGTACTCACCTACCCAATAGCAACTGTTCTAAATCTAGACTAAATCCCCAGTGTCTTTTCAGAGCAGCTGAGTAAACCATTTTTGTATGCTGAAGCAAGCATCACTCAATCATAAATCACCTTTTTATCTAGAGAATCACAGAATCAACCACACTGGAAGAGACTTCTAAGATCATCCAGTCCAACCTATCCCCCAGCCCTAGCCAGTCAACCAGACCATGGCACTAAATGCCATGGATGAGGCATTTGGTGCCATGGACTGGATGATCTTGGAGGTCTCTTCCAACCTGGTTGATTCTATGATTCTATGATCCAGGCTTTGTTTGAACACCTCCAGGGACAGTGACTCCACCACCTCCCTGGGCAGCCCATTCTAATGGCAAATCACTCTCTCTGTGAAGAACTTCCTGCCCAAAGATGCAACAGATGCACTATGCATTAGCTTCATTTGGCAATGAAGACTTGGTCCATCTACCCAGGGTTGTATCTTAGAACCATAGAATCAAGCAGGTTGGAAGAGACCTCCAAGCTCATCCAGTCCAACCTAGTGTCCAGCCCTATCCAATTAACTAGACCATGGCACTAGTATCTCATCCAGGCTTTTCTTGAACACCTCCAGGGATGGAGACTCCACCACCTCCCTGGGGAGCCCATTCCAATAGCAAATCACTCCCACAATGGTTTAGAGAATTTTCTTACAGACAGTAGAAGCAAAGACCCTGCACCTACTACAGAGATACTCACTGCAATAAGGTCATCCCTTGACTTGAGGACCTTCAGTCTTGCTTGATTCATGAGGTTGGACATCTGACTGCAAGGTGTGTGATAAAGTTGAATGAACCCATTAGACTTTGACAGAAGAACTGTAGCATTTACCCACATTCTGCACATGTAAAAGTTAACAACTCTACAACATCTAATAGCATAGCTTGCTCACCTCTTTCCACCTGGTTCTCAACTTGCATAAGTGACTACAATGCAGAACCCCATCCTTCAGTAAACACTCACCAAAACCAAACCTCATTTGTCCCAGTGTAACAAAGCAGGGTAGAGCTCTAGACACGAACTACATAAAGAAAGATGAGATTCATTCACCACACTTACTAACAATTGTATTATTGGAGCTCACCTTTGATGATTTCTTCCCCCCCACTCCAAAGTAGAGACCCATAACAAAGACTAAAAATTGCTGCAGATCACCAATGAAGAATTTCTGTATTAGATTAGCCATAAATGGAGAGCTCAGACTCTGAAGTCAGCCATCTAACTTAAGAAACTTACATCTTCTTTTGCTGTTCAATTTGTTTCTCCTTCTTTTCATAGTACTCCATGATCTTCAGCCTCTGTGTCTGAACAAGGCGACCCTTCTCGATATTGAATTCTTCTTCTGCCTATAGTAAAAATTAAATAACTGAAGTGGAAACTGATTCCATGGGCTGAAAAAAACAGAATCAAAATGAAACAGCCATGCTTTCAGAGCATGTCATGGATAAGCTAGGATAACACAATTCACAGCTCCACATGAACAATTTTAACCAGTAGTCAAGCCAAAGGGAGCTTGGGATGGGTTCTGCTAAGCTAGAACCTTACTAACTAAGATAGAGCTTAATTTATCAATGGGCTGCAAGGTTTTCATGCAGTATTTATACTGCAGGGACTACCATATTAATATATTCTATAATGTTCAGCAAAACTCATTTTATCTGAACCTCAGGTCTGAGTTTTGTAGACCTGGTCTCATCTAGCCACAAGAAATTCTGCTCAAAACAAGCCACCTAGCCCTGAGAGCCCACAAACTTCTTCAACTGAAGCAATTCTTACACAAGGATAGTGACCCTACAGTTATTAGTCTTTTATAAAGCCTAACCAGGCAGCATGTGAAATCACAGAATATTAGGGGTTGGAAGGGACCCTGAAAAATCATCCAAAGCCCTGCCAGAGCAGGATCACCTACAAAAGACCACACAGGAATGCATCCAGGTAGGTATTGAATATCTCTGGAGAGGGAGACTCCACAAGCCCCCTGGGCAGCCTGCTCCACTGTTCTGTCACCCTCACTGGATAAAAAAAAAGTGTTTCCTCACATTTCCATGGAACTTCCTATGCCTCAAGATTTTCCTGGTTTTACCTGAGAAGCCAATCTCAGCTTCTGACTTTTGTTTGCAGAATATCTGCTTTAGTACTGGTCAAATCCTTGTGTAGTTCTAGAAGCTTTGGGGATTAGACAGCACATCTCAGTGATGCCCAGGGATAGGGCAAGGGGCAATGAAGCATAAGAGGTGCCATGTAAACATGAGAAAAAACTTTTTCACTTGAGAGTGGCAGAGCCCTGGAACAGGCTGCCCTGGGGGGAATGAAGCAAAACTAGAAGTCGGTAGCTTCAGATTGGATGTTAGGAAGAAGTTCTTCACCATGAGTGAGAGACTGGAACAGGTTGCCCAGGTTGGTACTGAAAGCCTCACCCCTGGAGGTTTTAAGGCAAGGTTGGACGTGGCTCTGGGCAACCTGATCTAGTGTGAGGTGTCCCTGCCCATGGCAGGCAGGGTGGAATTGGCTGATCTTTGAGGTCCCTTCCAGCCCTGGCAATTCTGTGATTGCTTCTTTGATAAACATCTATATTGTATCACCAGGTTAGTATCAAAATCAGTCTCTTGTAGCTTAACCTGAGTGAAGAATTCTCCAAGTAATTCAGCTCATGCCTTACATATAAATACATCTTTTAGTTCCTGCTACATCACATCTAGAACTAAGTCTGCAGGTGATTACACAGCTTTAGGTACAGTTATGAACCTGCTTACAAACACATTTTGATCAACATAATCCAACCAAGTTTAACTTTTAACACGGCACATATATGAATGCTTGTGCAAGATTACAGGTATTAATATTACCTTTAACTTACAGCTAAGTGCTTCTGCCTGACACACTATGGAAGTCAAGCCAAAATTAAAATTAAGCCTTCTGTTAATTTGTTATGATAAACCTTAGCAGAATTCAGAATGATGTAGAGAACTCCTTTAATCCTCAGTGATGTCAAGTTATGTATAGGAGGTGGGAGAAAGAGCTCCACCTTAATCCACTCCATTTACTCACTTTACCACTCAGCTCTCCTCATTGCTTCAAAAACATGAACTTATCTTTAAGAAGCACTAAGAAAACTTTGGCCAAAAACCAGCCCAAATTCGGTTTAATTTGTCAAAACCTAACAGATATGAACTTCATTTAGCAGTACAATTCCTTTGCTAGGCAACAACGTGAAGCAAGCTGTGGCTTAAAGTGTTCTTGGATGGATCTGATTGCAACTATCACAACAGGATGTCAGACACCTTTGGAACTTGCTGACATTAAACTTCCATTTTTACCTTTGCATCTATTTCTTCAGCCTTTTCATTGGCTTCCTGCTCAATGAAAGCCATCATATGCTTGATCTGCAACAAGACAGAAAAAAGATGTGTTGGAAAGAACTTTGATGACAAGAAGTAAAGACATTTGTACAGAAAGCCACTTCATGTCCATTTGCTAATTCATATAACGTTGTTTTTCATGGAGCATCCAGGCCAAAGACTCAGTTCTTACCAAAGATTAAAATCATTATTTCAAAAAGCAATCCTGTATAATGCTGGCATCAGAAGCAAACACTTTAGATAGGCAACTACATTAAAAAACAACAAACCCCAAAGCAAATTTGTACTCTTCCTTCACTAAGGAGAACAACTTTTTCCCCTCTCCATGATTAGTAAAACAAACAACCCAAACTCCTCACCTATTAGTCTGTTTAGTTTTAGTACTAATTGCATGAAACACTGGAGATGAACACAGAGTCCCTATTCTACATCTGGTACAGATGGAGGTGTTGAAGAAAAGCCTGGATGAGGCACTCGGTGTCATGGTCTAGTTGACTGGCTAGGGCTGGGTGCTAGGTTGGACTGAATGAGCTTGGAGGTCTCTTGCAACCTGGTTGATTCTATGATTCTATGGCATTTGCATGAACCTGGATCTTCTACACTAGATAACCAGATGACCACTCAGGTCAGATCTGAAGTTCCTTTACATAGCTGACCAGACTTTCTTGGAAAAAAAAAATGTAATGAAATCTGTAAAGACTTAGAAGGTCATCAAAAAATGCTGCTATACAGTTCAACTCTATGTAACTTTATAAAGTAGCTGCACGTCAGTTTGGAAGAGCTGGAGCAGAAGACAGAGAGAGCAGGGCTAGTTCCTCAAGAGCTCATCAAGCAGATCAGACACTGCTCAGAACCTGGTATGCACTAAGATATGATTTGCCATTGGAATGGGCTGCACAGGGAGGTGGTAGAGTCACCATTCCTGGAGGTGTTCAAGAAAAGACTGGATGAGGCACTTGGTGCCATGGTCTGGTTGACTGGATAGGGCCAAGTGCTAGGTTGGACTGGATGATCTTGGAGGTCTCTTCCAACCTGCTTGATTCTATGATTCTACTTAGAGAACCTTTTTAAAACCACCTCAGAACACAATCAAGCACCAGTGCAACAGCTTTGATGCAAGGAAAGTTGTTCTGCTTCCTTCTCACAAGTTTACCTTTGGGGCAGGCTGTAAGGACTTGGCCCAACCAAACTAGTAGAGTCACTTCAAAGGGCAGATGGAATGGACTGTATACTTGAGTGGACTGTAAAAACATACTGACTCCTTGCTTGGACTTAGTAATGAGAAAATCTGGTCCACATAAACTTGCACAAAAGATTCTGCCTATGTGTTCTCACGTTGAAGTATTTTCAAGAGGTAAAAAAGGTACCAATGTGAAAACTGAGACAACACACAGAGCAGCACATAGGTGAAGAAGCAGAAGAGGATGTTTTAAGCATGTGCAGTGGAAAAAAAGAACACTATCAACACCCTCAAAACCAAATCAACAAATTAGCTTTTATTTCTAGTTTATGACACTTCCAAGTGCATGTCCACCTACAGTCTCAGTTTCCTACCCTGCTTGTCTGAGTAGATGACTGCTTAAACCAAGCTTTCCATCTCCCTGCATGTTACTCACCCTACCACACTTTGGAAATCACCCAGACTAGACTCAGCCAGCTCTGGAAATTGAATGAAGCTTATATTTACAGCATAGCTCAATATACAAGCAGATATTTACAGTACATACAGTTATAGACAGAAATAGACAAGGTAAAAGGTAATACAGAAACACAACAGCCCTCCCAGAAACCTGAGTCCCCAGGAGGGGCTCCCAGCCGCCCTTCCACCTTCTCCCACCCCTCTACCTTACCCCAGACATTGCCTTGTGCCCCAAGGAAGAATGGAGGGTCAGCCAGGGGGGTTAGGAAGCAAAGTGGATTAATCAGAGAGATGGGAGGGTGAGGTTAGAGAGAAAAATGCAGCCCAGAGCTCAGACAAAGCACGACTCCCTTATCTATGTTTGGATTCTTGCTCTTATGCCTCTCAGCAAGCCTATGAGTAAAGCAGACATCACCCTTGTTTCTTTCACAGAAGGATCTAATCCTTCTCACCAAAACACTCTAGCTAGCTTCAAACTAGCACACTGCACTAAAGCCTAAAACAGGAGGGGCATGTGAAATAAGGGAATTCTTTTGATGAGCAGCCTGTTGTTGGAGAAGTCTAGGAACTTCTGTACAGAAGTAGTAATCCTCACATTACTGAGTCATTTTGTCCAGTTTGGTTTGTGGGTTGTTTTTTTTTTTTTTCATTGTGGAAAAGTGCTTTAAATAGTTCCAAGTGTTCAAGAAACATCCTTGGGTGAACAAAGAGGAATAAGAGAGAAACAAGCTAATGGGGCTCAACAGCATTGCTCCCTTCAAAATCTGCTGCACTGACATTTCTTATTGCTTTGAATGGAAATGAAGAGTTCCTACTCACACAGGACTGGCACATCTAGGAACAGGATTAGTTTTAGTAACACTGATTAAAAAACACCCATGTATTTTTGAAGGAGAGATTGATTCTAAATGAAGTTACTTTTGACATGGCAGTATTTCCCAGAGAAAGGAAGAGCAGTGAGATTATCCTTTCCATAGGAAAGTGTTAGATGTTAAACTGGCCTGAGCTAGAAGTGACTAGCCCAATCAGATGGGACAACCTATTAAACACTTTGGATGGGATAAAGAATTAAGTCCACCAATGGCAAAAAATTCTTATCTGGAAATGACTTTCAAGGTGAAAATTATGGTGGCAAAGTAGTTAAGAGCTCAGAGGTTCAGCTGGCAAGTTCATCCTGCATTTCTACACACGCAGAACTGTCATGCCAGCAGCAGCATTCTCTTTTCCAGTCAACAGGATCACCCTAGGATCAGGAGTACAAAACGACAGGCAAGTTGCAGATGTGAAATACTATTAGCATTGCATGTTTAGTGTTATCGACCGATCCTGATCTAATCTTCGAAGTTCAGGTTCATGGTGGCTGGGCAAGACCACCTCAATGCCATCTTTATTTTTATTCTCTTTAAGGAAGAGGCAGGAAAAACAACCAAGCTTCGTAGATAAAAGGTAACAGAACTTAATGATGCAATTCCTCTTTTGGAAAGAAAGCACCCTGCTGATTTTACTTTTCAATGGGAGGCTTCCCTGCCAAGCCACCGTGTTTGCTGAATGAGAAAGTGAGACTCGAGCACTTGTGATGCAAAGGATAAAAGGAACTTGGCTGATCTGCTCATCACCTGTAGGGAACTCCACAGACCAGCGCTGGCTGGATCCGGGCAGTCTTTAACATGGCACACCACTTCCAACCCAGCTCAAAGCAGCTGTTTAAGGCAAGGGCAGTGTTTACTGTCAATAAGGACAAAGTGTCCTGCTTCAGGAGGAAGTCCGCACAGTCAGACCTCAGGGCGGTAAGCTTCCGTTGCATGAGAAAACCCAGGCTGAACTATTCTGCTCGGGATACAAAAGGGAAAAAGGCATTCTAGAATAGGGAATTGCCTAGCCAAATCCTAATTCACAGCTAATTAGAAGCAATACAGTGTAAGAATAAAACAGAAGGGAAGTCCTTAGACAGCAACATCTAAAAAGCCGATACTTATCTCGGGCTGTGTATTTATGTGCCTTCAAGTGCAATTAAACGCTGTAGGGCTACTCACGGCCCCTTTGGCTACCATTTGGCATAACACGGCATCAAAATGCTCCAGCACATTTCCCCAGTGGCTGCCAAATCGACTCCACCAGGCAAAGTTTCACTTTCTTTAGAGACTTCTCTTTCTCACTACGATCCCCCGAGAAGATCTTTGCCGTTCACCACCCCTGCTTTCGCAGGAGAGCGTCACGGTTCCACCCGCTGAGCAGGAAAACCTATCGCACAGCAGAGCTGGCGCTGCCCTTCCCGTTCCAGCCGGCCTTTTACCGGACTAACGGCCCGCCGGCTCCGCCACACCTAGCGTGGCTTCGCGGCACCGACGCTGCCTGGAAGCTGCCTCCGCCGCCCCGATGCCTCCCTCCTCACGCTGGGTCCGCTCCATCTGTTCCCCCCTAGCCTCGGCCGGGCCCAGAGCAGTGCGGCGGAGGCAGACGTAGCGGCGGCCCCGGGGCCGCCGTGCTGCCCGCGCTCCAGGGCTGCAGCTTCGTATCGGACTGGGGCCCGCGGCTATACCTGCTTTTGCACGTCGGCATCGCTGAGAGCCATGGCGGCGTTGGCAAGGGCTTAAGGGCTGGAGGGAAAGCGATCGAGGGCACTGCCGACGACGAGGAGAATCGAATCCGGTTCAGGTCACAGCCGGAGCCGCTGCCTCCGCCCCTGCGTCACGGTGCCACGCCCACCGGCTGCTTCGGGCCAATAGAAGCTTGACCTGCGGCTGACGTCACGGGGCGGTGTGTTTGTGCGCGGCGCGCTGCCCTCCTGCGGTCGGGGGTGGTTCGGAGCTGTAGGCTGCTCCGTGGCGGCGGAAGGGGAGGTCCGCGGCGGCAGCGTTGTCTTCGCGCCTCCGATTTTTGTATCAGAAAGAGTGTGGCCAGCAGAGGCGGGGAAATGATTGTCTCCCTGTACTCAGCCCTGGTGAAGCCGCTTCGCTAATGTCGCTTTCAGTTTTGAGCCCCGCATTACTAGGATGTATGGGTGCTGGAAAGTGTTCAAAGAAGGGCGACAAAGCTGGTAAGGGATTTAGAGAACAGGTCTTAACAAGGGGGTGTTTAGCCTGGAGAAAAGCAGGCTCAAGGAAGACGTTTTTGCTCTCTACAACTACCCAAAAGGAAGCTGTAGTGAGGTGGGGTCAGCTCTTCTATAGAATCATAGAATCAACCAGGTTGGAAGAGACCTCCAAGATCATCCAGTCCAACCTAGCACCCAGCCCTAACCAATCAACTAGACCATGGCACTAAGTGCCTCAGCCAGGCTTTTCTTGAAGACCCCCAGGGACGGTGCCTCCACCACCTCCCTGGGCAGCCCATTCCAATGGGAAATCACTCTCTCTGTGAAGAACTTCTTCCTAATATCCAGCCTATACCTACCCTGGCAAAACTTGGTAAGAGGAAACAGCCTTAAGTTGTGCCACAGGAGGTTTGACTTAGACATTAAGAAAAAAATGTTCATTGAAAGTGTTATCAAGCATTGGAACAGAGAAGAGGGTTGTGCCACCATCCCAGGAGGTATTTAAAAGATGTGTAGATATGGTGCTTAGGAACATGTTTTCATTATGGACTTAGCAGTGCTGGGTTATCGGTTGAACTTGATGATCTTAAAGATTTTTTCCAACCTAAATGATTCCTTCCAGTGGCAGAGGTGACAAATACCCCATGCTGGCCTGGGGTAGCAGGTCTACCTGGCTCTCCCAGTCTGCCACTGTGTAAGTGGTGAGCCTCAAGGGCACACACTTGGATGCTGAGAGGGCACTGGTGCTGTGTCCAGGGAGGAAAGTATCTTTGCCTTGCACTTAGTGTTTTTAAGACTGGTGGGAATATCATATTCAGTTTCAGAAAGATAGGAGTTTCTTATGAGAAGTGTCATGTTTAACTTGTAGCAGAGAGAAATGGAACCTGGAGAGAAACTTGTTTATAAGGCCCTTAAGTATATTTCTTAAGGTAATGCTTTGGGCTCCCCATCACAGGAAGCTTTGATATCTCAAGGTCACTTTCAGCTGTCAGTTGTATAAAGCTGTGAAATGCTGTTTGTAAAATCTCACAGTTTTAAAGGCTTGGACTGACAGAGAGAAAGCAAACTGGCTTTTTAACCTGTATCTGAGGTGTAGGAGGGGCAGGGTTGCAAGGCACTGTATCAGGATGAAGGAAACAGCTAAGTGGAGGGGAAGGATGACCCTGCAGCAGGGAGGGTGGTAGTCATGGCTGTCAGGTGGAGGTGCCTTAGTGGAACTCTTGTGATGGGTCCTTCAGGTTGTGTGGAATTTCATGAGTAACAGCTGTGGTACCAGCATTTCACCGTAGGAATACCTGGTGGGAATTCAAAGCACTATTATTATTATTATTATTATTATTATTATTATTATTATTATTATTATTACATGATGCATAAACGTTCAGGACTATTCAAATTGTGTGCTGATTTTTCAAAAGTGTTGCCATTTTCTTTGTAGAAAAAAAAAGATAAAGCATCTTCATAACCCCATAATAGCATTTGTTTATTCTAGCTGCCAGGAAGGCTTCTATTTTCACTCTGCAGGTACATTTACTGGAAAAGAATATAACTGTTCCATACAAACCAGGGTCAAAGGAGGTATTTGTCGCACCCGTGCTGTTTTCTGGCTTATTTTTGTTTCATTAACTTGTGCAGTGCCCATCTGTTTTGTGAAAAAGCTTATTATAAAAACACGTAAATTTTATTTATGTTACAACAGACATTGCAACATATGGAATCAACTCGTAGTTTGGGGCTTAAGAACATTTAACTGTTATTTCAGGCGCAATCTAAACCGACCTTCCTTCAGACTTGCCTTCTTTTTTACCCAGCCCCGGTGCGCAGTGACCACTCACGGAAAAAGAAAAGCCTGGATGAGGCACTTAGTGCCATGGTCTGGTTGATTGGTTAGGGCTGGGTGCTAGGTTGGACTGGATGATCCTGGAGGTCTCTTCCAACATGGTTGATTCTATGATTCTATGTGATATAAGGCTGTTTGGGGCTCCGTCCCAGCTCTGTTAACTCACACCTGCAGGCACTTGAACTGAGTGAGGCCCGCAGAAACTAACCCGCTCTCTTTCACAGGATCCGCGAAGAGGCGAACACGCCTCCGGCTGCGTACGTGTGCTTCGGCGTGCGGCAACACGCCCGGGCCAGTGCACACCGCGGAGGAGGGGCTACCTGCCTCCTGCCCTCGCGGGCCGGCTGAGGAGCGGCGGAGCGATGCCACCGCTGCCGCCGTGCCCTCCGCTGCCGCGGAGGAAGCGCCGCCGCCCCTCCGCCCGCCGCGCCGCCGCCCCTCCGCCCGCCGCGCCGCCGCCCCTCCGCCCGCCGCGCCGCCGCCCCTCCGCCCGCCGCGCCGCCGCCCCTCCGCCCGCCGCGCCGCCGCCCCTCCGCCCGCCGCGCCGCCGCCCCTCCGCCCGCCGCGCCGCCGCCCCTCCGCCCGCCGCGCCGCCGCCCCTCCGCCCGCGAAGTCACGTGGTGGGAGAAGCGCCCTGGCCACGCCCCTCCCCGCGAGCCGTGACGCGCGACACTCGCCGCCGTGACGTCATGCCCCCGCCGCCGTCCCCTCCTCCCCGCCCCTCCAGCATGGCGGCGGCGGCAAATTAGGGCAGAGCTCGCACCGCCTCGCGCGCGCGCGGGCGCGCGCCCACCCCCCCCCCCCCCCCCCCCGGCAGAGCGCCCCGGAGCAGCGCCGCTCCGCCCGCCCGGCCCGGCCCGCCCGCCCCCCGCGCTGCCTCCCGCCCGTTCGCGGCCCGCGGCGCTCGCAGGTGAGCAAAGGGGGACGGGCGGGCGATTCATCTGTTCGGTTATTTTGTCCTCTCGCCCCCTTCGTCGCCCGGCGGCGGGGTCGGGGAGGCGGCGGGAGACCGGCGCGGCCGCTGGGCAGCCGAGCGGCGCACGCGCCTCCTCTCCGCCGCACCCCCCGCGCGTTGCCCGTGGCGGGAGGGGGCAGGCGGCAGCTCTCCGCGGGGTCGGTGGCCGCGGAACTTCGCGGCGGGGGCGGGACGCGGCGGGGCCACGCCCCTCGGCCACCGGTGTCCCCCTCCTGCCCCCGCTGTGGCCGCCTCTGAAGGACGCGTCCCCCGGGCCCGCGTAGCGCTGAGAAGCGGCGAGCCGTGCCCCCTTCCGGAGCCTCCGCTCCCGACGGGCTGCTAGGAGGGCGCCGCTTCAGAGCAGGTGGTCAGGCCGGGCCGGGCCTGGCGGTACGCGAGGAAGGGCTGTGCCCCTCCGCCCCCCGGCAGCCCTTGAAGGGCGGTGGCAAGGAGAGCCGGCGGCCGCTCCGCTGCAGGGGCTGCGGCCTGCCCGCACCTGCCGCTGTAGCGCGTAGGCTGTGGCTCCGGCAGGGACCCCGCCGGCTGACTCATCCCGGCTTTTCGCTCCTTGCCGTTTCTGCCCAGCTATAAATACCTCATTCATCGCCGTAGTAACTGAGTAGCTTACGCTGCAACTCTTGCAGGCTGCTCCTCTGCTCCCATTCTGCCTTTGTCTGGCGCTGTTGAAACTTAAAGCGAGTGCAGGGCTTCTACCTTACCTGCCTGCTCCCTCGCTCGCTTTCACAACCGAGTAGTGCTTGGCGAATAAAAGAAGTGAATGAAAGCTTATTCACGGGGGCTGGGTTTGTCGTATTTTCATGTCGTGAGATGGTTTAAAGCCTGAAAGCAGAGCCCTTATGTTAGATAACACCCAGGGTTTTTTTTTTTTTTTGTTTGTTTTCTTCCTAGAAGAAGAAAAAAAAATCAAACCGTTTGCCTGGAATGTTCGTTTAATTACATTTCCCTCTGAGGTCAGCTAAAACCACTGCCCGGATACGTGACTGTCATCTTTTCTGGTGTTCGTATCCATTGAGTGCCGCTAGGGGATCAGTAAAGGGTGTGGTATTGATTAATTCCAGTAGGATTCAAGTGTTTGAACTCAGTACTTATCAAGTTTGTTAAAAGCAGTATTGGAGTCTTAGCAGGTGTTGGTCTGTTGGAAGGTAGGAGAGCCCTGCAGAGGGACCTGGACAGGCTGGATGGGTGGGCAGAGGCCAATGGGATGAGATTGAACAAGGCCAAGTGCAGGGATCTGCACTTTGGCCACAACAACCCCAAGCAGTGCTACAGGCTGGGGACAGAGTGGCTGGAGAGCAGTCAGGAGGAAAGGGACCTGGGGGTACTGATAGATAGTAGCTGAAGATGAGGTAGCAGTGTGCCCAGGTGGCCAAGAGAGCCAATGGCATCCTGGCCTGCATCAGGAACAGTGTGGCCAGAAGGACAAGGGAGGTTATTCTGCCCCTGTACTCAGCACTGTTCAGGCCACACCTTGAGTGCTGTGTCCAGTTCTGGGCTCCTCAATTCAAGAGAGATGTTGAGGGACTGAAAGGTGTCCACATATGGGCAACAAAGGTGGTGAAGGGCCTGGAACACAAACTCTATGAGGAGAGGCTGAGGGAGCTGGGGTTGTTTAGCCTGGAGAAGAAGAGGCTCAGGGGTGACCTCATTGCTGTCTACAACTACCTGAAGGGGCATTGTAGCCAGGTGGGGTTGGCCTCTTCTGCCAGGCAACCACCAATAGAACAAGGGGACACAGTCTCAAGTTGTGCCGGGGTAGGTCTAGGCTGGATGTTAGGAGGAAGTTGTTGTCAGAGAGAGTGATTGGCATTGGAATGGGCTGCCCAGGGAGGTGATGGAGGCACCATCCCTTGAGGTGTTGAAGCAAAGCCTGGATGAGGCACTTGGTGCCATGGTCTGGTTGACTGGATAGGGCTGGGTGCTAGGTTGGACTGGATGATCTTGGAGGTCTCTTCCAACCTGGTTGATTCTGTGATTCTATTGCTGGGAAAATACTCTGAAGAATTTATCTTCCAGCTTGATTGCAGTTGGGTCCTTTGGAATGTCCTACCTCTTACGTGAAGTGTTTCCAGAGAGATATTGCTGCAAGGTTAAACTAGTCCACACATGCAAGTCTCATCTGAAATCCTTCTGGTAAGGTTGCAGAGTGCTTGAGTATTTTCCATCCTGTTGAGGTGTGGTTTTGTAGATCTGCAAGTCTTTGAAATTGGGTAGGTTTGGGTAAACAAAGAAACAGTAATGCTTGGAGTCACCTAAGAGTGATTACCAAGTGCAGAGGTTGACATTGGGCTGATAACCCCAACTTGTGAGTGTATCAGTGGCACGCTGCCCTAAAAATGATTGAACTCTGGTGCTACCATTTTGTTGCCTTGCTAAATCTCCCTGTCTGTGCTTGGCTGAACACTTGCTGACTGAATCCATGCATGCTTTGAAATATTTTCCCAGCAGAAAGTATTGTGCTTGAGCAGCTTCCTAGTCTAAGTTCTTAGCCGTTAGAGGAGGTTTGATAACCTGGGCTGTTGCTGGGAGCTGCATCCAGCCCTACATTCAGTCTGTTTTCAAGGAAGACTTAACTGTGGTCATGGTGGCAGTGTTTGTAAAAAGAAGGTAGTCTGTGCCTGTAGTGTTGTTTGTGGGCCTGCATTTTTAGTGCAGGAAAGATGCTGATCACCTCCTGTTTGGGTTTTTTTTAATAAACATGCAGCAAAACACTCTGGGAGGTTGCAGCTCTGATTGCAAAAGGTGAGTCTCAGACCTGCAATAGCTTGAACAGATGCTTGGTAGATGGAGGGGACAGCTGGGGAACTGTTCTTCCAGGCAGTATCATAATGCTGTTGCATTTTGAATGATGCACAGGAGGCTTTTGCATGTAAGGACTAATACAAGGCTGAGCCTCATTGCTAGGGGATTATATTCACAGTAGTCGTTGGCAGACTTGTGTTGGCCGTTATCTAACATACAAGTGACTCTTCTGTGGATTAGGCTGTGACAGATTGTGAGACGAAACGTCAGCCTGACTGGAGCTGTGTTCTCAGGTCGGTTGAGCTGCTCAGCCCACGTGAAACAAGGGACAGCAGGGTTGGAGGAGTAACAAACTAAAGTGAGCTTCAACATGTGTAGCCTTTTATTTCCCCACAGTGCAGCAACTGAGAAAGGTGAAGTTTTTTTTGTAGGGACTAATTAGTAATGATTTTGATCTCTCAGCTTTTTAAGAGGCAATAGAGTTGGTCAAGAAAAGACTGGATGAGGCACTTAGTGCCATGGTCTAGTTGACTGAATAGGGTTGGACTGGATGATCTTGGAGGTCTCTTCCAACCTGGTTGATTCTATGATTGTATGAATATTCTTGCAGCAAACCTGTTACACCACAAGTGTTACCCTCTTGTCCCTGCTTTGAGGCTTCTATTGCCTGTATAATGCATTATTTCCTCTGCTCCATTATGTCTCCCATGCAAGCCATTGTCTTACCCTGTTACACAGTTTCTGGAGTTTCTAACACTTTTCTGCTGTAGTGGAAAGCTCTCCTCCTTCTGATCTGGTGTCTCAAGCTGCATGTCCTTTTTTCATCCCACTCATTCTTGAAAACTGGCCGTTTCTGTGATGTTTACAGTATCTGAGTCAATATTTCTCTATTTCTTCTAGTAAACAAACCCAGTCATTCACAATTCACAATGAGTAATTCAGGAAGACCAGTGACTCCAAAGTGCATTTCCAGTCTGATGTTCTTTTATGTGAGGCTGAAGATGTTTTCTTTATCCAAGTTCCTAAATTTCCTTTCTCATTTCAATATAAAACTACCTCCCAGAACATATTGACCAAAGTGATTATTTTTTTCTTTAAATCCAAAGCTTTTTTCTTCATTCTTTTCACAAAGAATCATTAACTGCTATTTAATTAAGCTGTAGTCTGATTCTGTGTGGGTTTTTTAGCTTTTCCTCCCTCCAGAGCTATTAAGCAGGTATTAAGTAGCTATGCTGCTGAAATTTTCATGAATTAGCCCTCATTGTTGCACTGTACTGTTATGGAGTCTCATGCTTGTCTTGATTGACTCAGGGGTTTTCCCTTCATTTTCTGCCTTGATTTGGAATGACAACCTTTGTTACATGTTCAAGCTTGTTCTTTGATCCGCAGTGTAGTGTCTGGATGTCTCTTGGCCATCTGTCAGACTGATGCTTTCTGGACTGATCACTTCAGGTTGTCTGGAAGGGCTCCCATTCACTGTGTAGGCGTTGTGAGAAGCACGTTGGTCTCAGGACTGTGGATGTCTACCGAACAAACCAGACCTGAAGTGTTCTGGGGAGCTTTTGCATTTTGGTGAGAAGTATTTTTCACACCTGGTGATGTGAACATGCGATGTGGTGATGGCATATGGGGATCTGAGGAGCAGATTTATTGTTAAAGGATCCTAAAGTCTTCTGAGCAGTTACTTCTTTCTGAATCTCCCTGGCTTATGAAAGTCTCAGTTTGTAGAAGCAGCTGTACAATTGTGCAAAAGCTTTACTTCTACTATATTCTCTTATGCTTCTTAAGGGACATTGTATCCAGGTGGGGGGTGGCCTCTTCTCCCAGACAACCAGCGGTAGAGCGGGGGGACACAGTCTCAGGTTGTGGCAGGAGAGGTCTGGGCTGGATGTTAGGAGGAAGTTCTTCACAGAGAGAGTGATTGGCATTGGAATGGGCTGCCCAGGGAGGTGGTGGAGGCACCGTCCCTGGAGGTCTTCAAGAAAAGACTGGATGAGGTACTCGGTGCCATGGTCTGGTTGACTGGCTAGGGCTGGGTGCTAGGTTGGACTGGATGATCTTGGAGGTCTTTTCCAACCTGGTTGATTCTATGAGTAAGCATGATGTGTGGCCTGTAGAGCACTCTAGGATAGAGGCTATGTAGATGTAGGATTATTAGTCTGAGAGAAAAGGGATGAGTGTTGACTCAAAGTTTCAGCATGGGTTCACAGAAAGTCAAGGGCTGGAAGGGGCCTCGAAAGCTCATCCAGTCCAACCCCCCTGCCTGAGCAATATCACCTACAGCAGATCACACATGAACGTGTTCAGGCAGGTTTTGAATATCTCCAGAGAAGAATGCTCCACAACTCCCCTGGGTGGCCTGTTCAAGTGTTCTGTCACCCTCACAGGGGAAAAAAAAAATTCCCTTCTCACATTTAAATAAAACTTCCCACACAGGTTCCTCCCTGTGTAAATCACTGACACCATTGAAGCCAGAGCAAAGAGTCAAATCTGTGGTAAAGAATTTCAGGCATTTTGAAACACATGGCAAGAGGCAGAGCTTCCAGAGTGCAGTCTTCATGGAAGGGTCCTCCTCTGCTTTCAGTACTGAAGGACTTTCAGAAGTTAGAGTTGCTAAAGATGAAAGAAAGAACACTTAACCAATTTTACACCGAAGCTTTTAAGGTGATGGATAAATTTTTCTCTTCCAAGCTACCTACTCACGCAGTAGCTATGCCACAGTGCAATTATCAAGTTCTGCTTATCCTCAGTAACCAGTTGGACTGCTGGTAATCCGAATTCCTGTCCAGGGAGGAGGAGGGGCTAGAAGTCAGCCCAGACATCTTGCATAGCTAGACAGGTCAGTGCTTTTCTTTATTCTCTTTATATTAGTTTTAATCCCGAGGCTTCATGTGCAGATTGCACTTTGGTTTGGCTTAATCTCAAAACCATTTCCAGTGTAAGTGGGAACCCTCTTGAGACACTGCAACTTCTGTTCCATGGACATGGAATTTTTCTTGTTCTAACTGTTTTAAATTGGTTTTAATTTTTCTTCTGCAGTCTCAGATTAGTAAATTATCTGTCTCCTGCAGTTAAGTAGCTATCCTGTAGCATGAACTTCTGTTCATGCCTTTCTTATAGATATCCATTCTGATGGCCAAGACCAGGCTACTACTTTTTTGGGGAATGACTCTTTGAAATGATGGAGAACACAATTTGGAGATCTTATATTAACAATATTTGATTCATCAAGTTGATAACATGTTGGAAATAGTTATCTAGACTCTTCCTGTTAGAGAGAGCTAAACCTTATTAATTAAGCTGAAGCTTCTTTTCAGTCTGTTGTATAGCTTTTCCCCCACTTCTGTGCTGCTGAGATTTTTGTTAACTTAATTTTTTTATGTCTATTTCTGATTTCTCTCTACTTTATTTTTTCTTGCCATTCTTATTCATTAGGAAAAAAAAAAGCAACAAAACAATTAAAGTAAACCAGGGCCCTTCTTTAACCAGATGTTGCTGTTAGGTGTGGATTTCTGGTTTAGGAGTATTAACGTCTGGGTGAGAAATCCAGGACATAGAACCATCTGTTCTCCCAGTCCCTACCACGAATGTGGCATTTCCTCTGCTGGCCATGTGTTTTCTGCTGCTGTTAGAGCAGTAAAATGAATTCAAGGCAATTGTTGTGGTCACTTTTTCTGCATTAAAACCTTTAAGCATAAATCAGGAAAATACTCATCAGAGGCTTGGGGGGGAAGAAAGACTCCTCAAAATCCATCTTTTAACCTCAAATTGTAGTTGAACAGATCTTCAGAATCCCTCAACAGTACTTTGTGTGAATATGTGTGTATTTTTGTGTCTGGTTGAGTTGGGAGGTGTTAGGAGGCAGACACATGTTGAGGAACTGTTCAGTTTGCTTTAATGTGAGAGTAATGCCAAGCAGGAGTGAGAAATGCCACTGCTGGCAGCAGGCAGGGAGCTGGGCTGGGGGCAGCTGGTTTTGCTTTCTGTGGTTCTCCTTCAAGTAACAATGCACAGGACATCAGGGAAAAAATCTGGCTATTCCTTCACAATTGTTATGCAATTCCTTGTTATGTATGAGTTCATGACCTATTGCAGCCATATTAAAAAACCACAAACAATCCTCTCCATTCTTTTCTACAGTCTTCCTCAGTCACCCAGAGAAAACTCTGCCTGCCCCTAAGAGCACTGCCGCGTTGCAAGCCAACCTGATGGCGTCCGCTACTGCTGTGCCTGTAGGATTTCACTATGAAACCAAGTATGTAGTGCTCAGCTACCTGGGACTGCTATCACAAGAGAAGCCACAGGAGCATCCTCCTCCTTCAGCTCCAGGTAATACTTGCATGTTCATCTGTATATATTTTTGCATGTAATTGTATTTGCAATTAGTTCTGCATGGATGCAGGATGCTACTGGCCTGATGTTTAGTTTAATGCATCTCTTTATTCACTTACAGTAATTGGAGGAGATGCTGATGGAGAAAGAGCTGTTTGTTTTTATTTTACTTGTTTAATCTGAGCTATACCAGGGCCAGTTGGTGTTTTTATGGGATCACAGAATCAACCAGGTTGGAAGAGACCTCCAAGATCGTCCAGCCAAACCTAGCACCCAGCCCTATCCAATCAACCAGACCATGGCACTAAGTGCCTCATCCAGGCTGTGCTTGAACACCTCCAGGGACAGTGACTCCACCACCTCCCTGGGCAGCCCATTCCAATGGCAAATCATTCTCTCTGTGAAGAACTTATGAAGCAAATAAGTGGGTTTAGTGTTTGTCTTGAGGCTAGGAGGAGTAGAGTTCTTTGTTGAGCCATCTTGAGAATTTGAACCCCTGCTTACTTTTCTTTGGGGAAGGCAAATGGAAGTAAACAAGGGTGAGGTGGTGTTTACCAGCATAAACTGAGCAATTACTTGAGCAATCTCATGTGCTAAATAGTTTTGCCCTATTAAGTTAACACTTCTGTTGATGTCAGTCAGTGGTAATGCAGAGATGTGAGGCTTAACCTGGCCTATGCTATATCTGTTTATTTAATTTTAAGAAGCCAAGGACTGCATGGAGTCAAAGTCAGATATTTCTTCCAGACCAGGTTCATGTATACAGGAGGGTAAATAAATAGGAGGCAGAATAAAAGAAGTTTGAGAGATTGTGTTTTGCATAAGCCTAGGGAGTAAAACTTTATTTTGTGGTGGCAAGCACTTAAATAGAATCATAGAATCAGCCAGGTTGGAAGAGACCTCCAAGATCATCCAGTCCAACCTAGCACCCAGCCCTATCCAGTCAACCAGACCATGGCACCATGTGCCTCATCCAGTCTTTTCTTGAAGACCTCAAGTGACAGTGTCTCCACCACCTCCCTGGGCAGCCCATTCCAGTGCCAATCACTCTCTCTGCCAACAACTTCCTCCTAACATCCAGCCTAGACCTACCCCAGCACAACTTGAGACTGTGTCCCTTTGTTCTGTTGCTGGTTGCCTGGCAGAAGAGACCAACCCCCACCTGGCTACAATGTCCCTTCGGGGAGTTGTAGACAGCAATGAGGTCACCCCTGAGCCTCTTCTTCTCCAGGCTGCACACCCCCAGCTCCCTCAGCCTCTTTTCATAGGGTTTGTGTTCCAAGCCCCTCACCTGCTTTGTTGCCCTTCTCTGGACACCTTCCAGCACCTCAACATCTCTCTTGAATTGAGGAGCCCAGAACTGGACACAGCACTCAAGGTGTGGCCTGACCAGTGTTGAGTACAGGGGCAGAATAACCTCCCTTGTCCTGCTGCCCACACTGCTCCTGATCCAGGCCAGGATGCCATTAGCTCTCTTAGCCACCTGGGCACACTGCTGGCTCATGTTCAGCTACTATCTATCAGTGCCCCCAGGTCCCTTTCCTCCTGGCTGCTCTCAGCCACTCTGTCCCCAGCCTGTAGTGCTGCTTGGGGTTGTTGTGGCCAAAGTGCAGAACCCTGCACTTGGCCTTGTTCCATCTCATCCCATTGGCCTCTGCCCACCCATCCAGCCTGTCCAGGTCCCTCTGCAGGGCTCTCCTGCCCTCCAACAGATCAACACCTGCTCCTAGCTTGGTGTCATCATCATGCTGTTTGGCAAGATTGTTTTAGTGAATTTTCACTTCTTAATGATGTTTCAGTCAGTACTAATTCCTGTCACTCAGAGCTTGTACTGGTGAAATGAAGGAGCATTTAAGAATGCATACTCTGTCATTTACTGAACCTACCTGTCATGAAGTGAGAAATACCTGAGAAGACAGCATCAGAGTTATGACAGGAATTATTTTAGCAGTTTGGCACTAAAGCATATAGCTTATGCTGTATATAGATGATACATGTAATTGATGAAATTAATCTTAGCTGTATCCATTAATTCCACTTTGTTTCTATGGGCCATGAAAGGAGGGGAACCTTAGTGCCAAGCAGCTGTTTCAAAAGACCCTTCATTGGAAATTGTTCTTGTTTTGGCTTTCTGAATATCCTCAGGGCTGTAATGCATTGAGTACATATAAAGCTAGAGTCTGGAAGTTTTCTTTGTTCTAGAAATGCAAGAGTCAGGAAGGAAACTATTAGCCTAAAAAGTTTGTTAAAAATACTTTGGTGGCAATTCCCTTTCAAATATTTGCAAACTGAGAGGAAACCTTTCAACCAATTAGTACTGGAAACTCTAGAAAGTAGAATCATAGAATCAGTCAGGGTTGGAAGGGACCACAAGGATCATCTAGTTCCAACCCTCCTGTTATGGGCAGAGACACCCTACCCTAGATCAGGCTGGCCAGAGCTCCATCCAGCCTGGCCTTAAACACCTAGGGTTGGACTTGATGATCTGTGAGGTCTCTTCCAACCCTGATGATACTGTGATACCTCCAGGGATGGGGCTTCAACCACCTCCCTGAGCAACTCATTCCAGGCTCTCACCACTCTTATGCTGAACAACTTACTACTCATGTCTTACCCATCTCCAGTTTCACTCCATTCCCCCTACTCCTGTCACTCCCTGATATCCTAAAAAGTCCCTCCCCAGCTGTTTTATAGGCCCCCTTCAGATCCTGGAAGGCCACAAGAAGGTCACCTGGGAGCCTCCTCTTCTGCAGACTGAGCAGCCCCAACTCTTTCAGTCTGTCCTCATAGCAGAGCTCTCGCAGCTCTCTGATCATCCTCGTGGCCCTTCTCTGGACACACTCCAGCACATCCAAATCCTTGTAATAGAGGCTCCAGAACTGGACACAGTACTCCAGGTGGGGTCTGAGCAGAGTGGAGTAGAAGGGGAGAATCACCTCCCTGGCCCTGCTGGCTACACTTCTCCTGATGCAGCCCAGGCTCTGGTTGGCCCTCCAGGCTGCAAGTGCACACTGCTGGCTCATGCTGAGCTTCTCATCCACCAGCACCCCCATGTCCCTCTCCTCAGGGCTGCTCTCCAGCAGCCACTCACTGCCTAGCCTGGATTTGTGCTTGGGATTGCCAAATTACTTGCCTTAAATTACTTGAATTAAAGAGCAACATCAAAATGTTATAAATAGGAAGTTACAAATGCTTAAATAAAATTTCTGTGGTGGGTTGAGAGGACTTGGCCCTGACTAGAGCTAGCTGTTGAGTCTCCTTTTCTGCTACTGTGTAGATGTGTTAGCTTGTGTGACAGCAGGCTGTACTTGGGTTTGATCTTAAAACACTCTAAACCATTGATACTTTCCAAATCTCTTCTTTCATCTTTGTTGCTCAAAACTTTCCTTTCTGAACAGGAAATCCTTGTATATGTCTCCAACTCTCACTCCTAAAACCAGATGGTGACCACAACTTCTCTCCTGGTCCATTTTTCACTGTAATTAGATCTATCTTTCAGTGTTTTATTGATTTCTGATCAAAGCCTTTACAGAAAACAATTCTCCCTTTTAATCTGCCATGTTGTTTCTCACTCTATTTCATAATGCCTTGGATGGACTTCAGGCTGTCCATGAACTAGTTGCAAACACTTTTATCCTTCTGCTTCAGGATTTGTTTCATTCTTGCCTCGTTCACTTTTCCTGATGCTTTTCTGCCTTCCACACTGCCAACAGCTTTCATTTTCCTGACAGTTGCTTTGTAAAATCCCTTCTCCTCTTCCTCTCATTGCTGGTAACTGAACAGTTATTTCAGCTGCACTCCCAGGGTGTGTGAGGTAACAGCCCTGTGTTTGTTTTGAAGTATTGAGTGCATCTTCTTTGAATAATAAGTAGTTTATCTATTGTATCTCCTTGCTCTTTGGTACGTGGCTGATACCTGCTTGTGGAGCACTGCTCTACATTCTCCGTGCACTACTCCTGGGAGGCAGTGATTGAAGCAGCAGCCTGTAATGGATATTAACTGCACTGCCTAATGCACTGTTGGAAGGTAGCTGGGTATTACAGTAACAAGGGTTACTGTAATAACAAGGTCTGAGAAACCTTATTAGGGCAAAAGAGATGTGAAAACCAGTAAATCAGAATGAGCAGTTGTGTAGAATCCCCTCCTGAGAAGGAAACTTCTGGGCTTTGCTGACAAAGACTTGAGAGGGATAATGACATGGTGGCAATACATGACATGGTTCTTGTCAGTGTGTTTTTTCAAGCAGTCTCAGCAGCTGCTGATAGGTTTTCTTGGCTGATCCCTGGTTCCTTTCATTGGTGATGTTTCTGGTGGGTAGTACTCTCAATGGCTGAACACTGCTCATTTATGAATTGAGAGAGGACTCTGGTACAAAGCACCTGTCATCTAATCTTCTTCTGCTTTCATTTCATTATTGTCCTGATGCACCCTTTCATGGGAAACAATTGAAGCAGTGGTAGTGGTAGTGCCTGTTTCTACTTTGATTGCAGAACACTCCTCTGTTTTATGTGTTTCTTTTGTATGAGTTATCAACTGGTATATGGTACTGCATATGCACCAGGTTGAAGCTAGCCAGAATGTTTTGGTGAGAAGGATTAGATAACAGTGCTGATGTCTACTTCCCTCATAGGCTTGCTGAGAGGGAGAAGAACAAGAATCCAAACATAGATAAGGGAGTTGCACTTCTTCTTGGGGCATTGCCTGAGCTGTGCTTCTCTCTAGCCTCTCTGCTGTCTGATTAATCCACTTTGCTTCCTAACCCCCTGGCTGAGCCTCCATTCTTCCTTGGGACCGAGCTAAGATTGAGGGGGGTAGAGGGAAGGTGGAAGGGCAGTTGGGAGCCCCTCCTGGGGACTCAGGTTTCTGGGAGGGCTGTTGTGTTTCTGCATTCCCTTCTACCTTGTCTATTTCTGTATATAACTGTATGTAATGTAAATATCTGCAGAATGTTGGGGGCTGGAAGGGACCTCAGAAGCTCATCCAGTCCAAACCCCCTGCCAGAGCAGAATCACCTAGAGCAGATCACACAGGAACGCATCCAAGCAGCTCTTGAATGTCTCCAAAGAAGGAGACTCCACAACCCCCTTGGGCAGCCTGTTCCAGTGCTCCATCACCCTCTATGTGAAAAAAATCCTCCTCATGTTTCCATGGAACTTCCTATGCCTCAGCTTCCACCAGTGCCCCTCGTCCTGTCATAGGGTATTACCCAGCAGAGCCTGGCTCCAGCCTCTTGACACTCAGCCTTTACATACTGATAAATAGGAATGAGGTCACCTCTGAAGCTCCAAGCCCTAGCTCCCTCAGACTCTCCTGGGAAGGAGACTCTCTTCATCATTTTTGTGGCTCTGTGCTGGACTCTCTTAAGCAGGAGCCCAGAACTGGACACAATATTCCTCATCAAGACAGAGTAGAGGGGCAGGAGAACCTCTTTTGACCTACTATCCACAGCCCTTCTAACACACCCCAGGATGGCATTGGCTTTCTTGGCCACCAGAGCACGTTGCTGGCTCATGGTCAGCCTCTCATCCACTAGGACCCCCAGATCCTTTTCCCCTTAACTGCTCTCCAGGTGGTCAGTCCTCAACCTGTACTGATCCCTGGGGTTGTTCTTTCCCAAGTGCAAGACTTTAGTGTATTTCTGATTTTTAATCTACTTCCATGGCATGTTGACCCCATCCCATGAACCTGTGACTATAAAAAAGATTGAAGGAAAATACTTTTTCTGTGTTCTCCATGACAGAGTGACAAATCTGAAATAATCCCTTAGGCCACATAGCACCTGGAAGATTTATTATCAGTGCCACTACTGCATGGTGGCATTGATCATTCAAGTGGTGAACAAGGTTTTGATGGGTTTATCATTTCCCTGAGGTGCTTGCTGTCCACAGTGCTTTAACCCAATTATTTTGCACAGTGTTCTTTTCACCATTTATTATCTCTTTTGGAATTACTGTGTGTAGTTGTTGGTCAAGGCATTTTAGTGGTTTGCCACACTCATTACTTACAGCTGAGCAATCTAAACTGAGCTGCTGAGAGAAATGGAGTTCACATTTGTTTACTCACTTGCAGCAGTTAGAAGTGAGCTCTGGTACATCCCAGGAAATACAGGTACAGATAGGCAGAGGTGAGAAGGTTCCCTGTGGTGTTTGTGAGCTCAAGGCTCCTTAGAGCCTGTCTCACATTCAACAGTAGTACCTCCTTTGGATGTTTTTGACCTACATGAGTTGGATATCTGTTGCAGGGTTTTCTGTTAACCAACAGCTAGTCCTAAGTGTCGCCTATTTTCTTCCTACTCCATCCCTGTATTTTCACTTACCCTTCATAATACCTTCTCTTGATCTGTAGTAAATGAGTTTTTGCAGTGATTCTAGCTGAGTAATTAATTCCTTAGAAACTCTCACCTGTCACACAGGTCCTATAAGGAGAGGCTGAAGAAGCTGGGGTTGTTTAGCCGGGAGAAGAGAAGGCTCAGGGCAGACTTCATTGCTGTCTACAACTACCTGAAGGAAGGTTGTAGCCAGGTGGGGTTGGTCTCTTCTCCCAGGCAATAAGCAACAGAACAAGAGGACACAGCCTCAAGCTGTGCCAGGGGAGGTCTAGGCTGGATGTTAGGAGGAAGTTGTTGACAGAGAGAGTGATTGGCATTGGAATGGGCTGCCCAGGGAGGTGGTGGAGTCACTGTCCCTGGAGGTGTTCAAGGCAAAGCCTGGATGAGGCACTTAGTGCATTGGTCTAGTTGGGTAGGGCTGGTTGTTAGGTTGGACTGGATGATCTTGGAGGTCTCTTCCAACCTGGTTGATTCTATGATCTCAGAGTAAAGCATGCTTACTGAAAAGGTGCAGATTATAGGTCAGACCAGTCCAGTTGGTGTTAGCGAGGGAGGTATTTCCTGAGCTGGGACGTGGAGAGGGAGTCTTTGAGATGTGTGACTTGGAGAATCAAGAGGTGGTCTCCAGGAATGTGAATTCCTACTTAAGTCTCTGCTCTGCCCACAATAACCCCCTACTGATTGCTATTTGCAAATGTCTTGTCTCTTTTTGGCTCTTAAGAGTTTGGAGTTTTAAAGTTCCTTTTAGACCCTCCTTATGGTTTGTAAAGTGCTTATATTAAACATTTCTCAGGTTAAGGTCTGCACCTGTGTGTGGCAGTTTGTGTTCTGGAGTGTGCTGGGCTAATGGATATATTTTTCATTGGAGGGGACAAAACTCTGTAAAGAGGTTGTGCCTATTTTTGTCACCTCTCAGCACTTACAGGCATTTTAGATGCTTACTTATTCTCATTGCTTTAAAAGTTCTGAGTTGTTAGTGAAAAAATAGAATCATGAAGTTAAAACAGAGACTTAGGAGAACTTAAAGGCTGAGATTTTGGTAAATTAAAATTGCAAGCATGGAAGAAAAGAATCAAAATCAGTGTATGACATCAGGAGCTTTCTTTTTCACTCACTGTGCATTCACTTGAACTGAAAAAGGAGTACCACCTCTTCAGACTCTCTTTGTAGCTGGCTTTTGTTAGCCAGATTTTGACATGAACACTGTAGAATCAGGTATTCAGGCTCTCTGGCTTATCCCTCCTCTTCCTAGGATCAAACCTGGGGAATGACTTAGTCTTACATTGTTACTAAACTCCTGTAAGGACCTTAGCGGTGGAGCTTTACTACAGTGTTATGTTTATGTAGTAGTCTGTTTGTCAGTGATGGAGCTGCTTGATGGACTTCCAAAATACATTTTCCCTTACCTTGCAGGGTACCTCCAAATTCCTGAAAAACAAAATCTTAATGAGAATGTGTAAAGGGGAAACATTTATTCCACAGATAGAAAGCAGAGTGCACTAACTTCTTTCTGTAAGACTGTGCTATGGGGATCTGTTGTGTGTTTGGGTTGGAAAGAGGCCTTTAGAGTGAGTTTACCAAAGTCCTCTAATGGTCAGAGGACAGAATTTGGTGTTTGTGGATCTTACAAGCACCATTGCTGGTGTGACAATCTGCATTACTTAAAAACTAAAATATCCTCTCATCTACTAGAACCTGGGTTTAACTGGTTTGTTCTACTTGTTTGCAGACTGACTTGGAAGTCACCTGAAGGAGAAAAAGATTCTTACAGGCTCACAGGATGTTAGGGGTTGGAAGGGACCTCTGGAGCTCTTCAAGTCTGACCCCCCTGCCAGAGCAGGACCAGAGAATCTAGAGCAAGTCACACAGAAACACATCCAGACAGGGCTGGGAAGTCTCCAGAGAAGGAGACTCCACAACCTCTCTGGGCAGCCTGTGCTCTGGGACCCTTACAGTCAAGAGCTGTGCTGAGCTGGAGCTTGCTGTGCTGTAGTTTCCATCCACTTCCCCTTGCCCTAGACTCCACAACCTCTCTGGGCAGCCTGTGCTCTGGGACCCTTGCAGTCAAGAGCTGTGCTGAGCTGGAACTTGCTGTGCTGTAGTTTCTATCCACTTCCCCTTGCCCTAGACGCCACAACCTCTCTGGGCAGCCTGTGCTCTGGGACCCTTACAGTCAAGAGCTGTGCTGAGCTGGAACTTGCTGTGCTGTAGTTTCCATCCACTTCCCCCATCCCGGGGGCTTAAGTGAGCAGAGGCTGTCCACGTCCCTTCCTTCCCAACCCTCAGCTATTTATAGGCATTGATTAGATGCCCTCTCAGCTTTCTCCTCTCCAGACTCAAACTTAGGCCCTTTGCTGTTGGAATACCCTGTTCTCCAGCACTGGGTGCAATTTTTGTTGGCAGCAGTCAAGGCATGGAAGATCCAGAAAACTGAAATCCATTGATAATTAGGGCAGCAAACAGTGCAAAGTCACTGGTCTGGGAGGGGTGGGTTTTTGATGTTCTGGCATGACTGAACAGTCAGGTGCTGTTGGAATCAGCAGCTGCTGCAGAGTTGTGCGTGTTACGAGATGGAAAGCATTGACTGCAGCACTGATTATCTAAATAGCTCTTTTGTACGCTGGCAGCGATGGAATTTCTCTTTCTTCTATTTTCCAAGTGGCTACTTATCAAGTATGACAGCTTGTCAGGTGTGATCATCATCACATCAGGCCCGTGAGAACGGCTGCTCTTCTAAACACCCTCACCCCTTCCACAGGCAGGGTGAAGCACAGGTTAAAATGAGGGCTTGTGCTTGAGTCTGTTCCTTGCGCTTGACTGTGAAGCAGTGGTTTGGTCGTTCAGAGACTGATGAGGCATTAGTGGGTGTCTGTTTATGAAGCAAAAGGAGAGGAACACTTTGCTTCTCTCTGGAATTTAGTGTTCAGAATGGCAAAGAGAAACTATTTAACCTCTTAAACCTTTCTCAAACAAAGTTATTCTCAACACAGTGATGAGAATGGTTTAATTGTTGGACTCAATCTTAAAGTTCTTTTCCAACCTATATGATTCTATGATCTGTGGTAGTGAAATGGAATTAAACTTGCTGCCTGTGGCTCCTTTAAACCATTCATGTCCATAAATTTAAACATTTTACATTGACTTGCACATTGGTTTAGAAAGATCTTGTCTCACAGGTATCTGTTGAATGCTGAGTTTGTGTTAGCACGTGCTCAGTGGGTTGATTCTATGGACTTTAGCTTACTGTTCAAATGTAGGAGACCATGCAAGCTTATTGTCTAATGTGTGCATTTTCTGCATTTAAAACCAGTCAAATATACTTTACTATATATATATATATATATACACTTTACTGGTATTTAAAAGCAGTCAAATATACCTTACTATATATATATACACTTTACTGGTATTTAAAAGCAGTCAAATATACATTACTCTCTATATATACACTTTTTACTGGTATTTAAAAGCAGTCAAATATACCTTACTATATATATATATACACTTTACTGGTATTTAAAAGCAGTCAAATATACATTACTCTCTATATATACACTTTACTGGTATTTAAAAGCAGTCAAATATACTTTACTATACACTCCTCTGTGTGTATAGAATCACAGAATGGTCTGGGCTGGAAGGCACCTCCAAATGTCATCCAGTCCAACCACCCTTTCCCCAACCCCAGTCAGCAGGGACGTCCTCAATTAGATCAGGTTGCCCACTGCCCTGTCCAGCCTCACTTTGAGTATGTCCAGGGATGAGACCTCAACCTGGGCAACTTGTTCCAGTGTTCCACTACTCTCCTGGTGCAGAACTTCCTCCTCACATCCAATCTAAATCTGCCCAGCTCTAGTCTGAAGCCATTGCCCTCATTCTGTCTCTACAGGCCTTTGCAAATAGTCTCTCTGCAGCATGCTTGTAGCCACCTTCAAGTACTGGCAGGCTGCTATTAGGTCTCCCCGGAACCTGCACTCCTCCAGGCTGAACACCCTGCTGGAGAGCAGCCCTGAGGAGAGGGACTTGGGGGTGCTGGTGGACGAGAAGCTCAACAGGAGCCAGCAGTGTGCACTTGCAGCCCAGAAAGCCAAGCAGAGCCTGGGCTGCATCAGGAGAAGTGTGGCCAGCAGGGCCAGGGAGGTGATTCTTTCCCTCTACTCCACTTTGGTCAGACCCCATCTGGAGTACTACATCCAGTTTTGGAGCCTCCATTACAGGAAGGATGTGGAGATGCTGGAGTGTGTCCAGAAGAGGGCCACGAGGATGCTCAGAGGGCTGCAGCAGCTCTGCTGTGAGCACAGACTGAAAGAGTTGGGGCTGTTCAGTCCGGAGAAGAGGAGGCTCCCAGGTGACCTTCTTGTGGCCTTCCAGGATCTGAAGGGGGCCTATAAAAAAGCTGGGGAGGGACTTTTTAGGATATCAGGGAGTGACAGGAGTAGGGGGAACGGAGCAAAGCTGAAGATGGGCTGCCCAGGGAGGTGGTGGAGGCACCGTCCCTGGAGGTCTTCAAGAAAAGACTGAATGAGGCCCTTAGTGCCATGGTCTGGTTGACTGGCTAGGGCTGGGTGCTAGGTTGGACTGGATGATCTTGGAGGTCTCTTCCAACCTGCTTGATTCTATGATTCAGGCTGGAAATGAGCAGGAAGTTGTTGAGCATGAGAGTGGTGAGAGCCTGGAATGGGTTGCCCAGGGAGGGGGTTGAGGCCCCATCCCTGGAGATGTTTAAGGCCAGGCTGGATGAGGCTTTGGCCAGGCTGATCTAGGACAGGTTGTCCCTGCTTATAGAGGGGAGTTGGAACTGGATGATCCTTGTGGTCCCTTCCAACCTGTCTGATTCTATGACTAGTCAACATCCTTGAAGGTGTTCAAGCCAAGCCTGGATGAGGCACTTAGTGCCATGGTCTGGTTGATTGGACAGGGCTGGGTGCTAGGTTGGACTGGATGATCTTGGAGGTCTCTTCCAACCTGGTTGATTCTGTGATTCCAAGACTGTGTTCATGTGCCTTTAATTTTTTTTTTTTTGTCTTAAATTGAATATAAGTTTGTTTGTTTTTAAGCTGTTATCTGTTCTGCTTGTGGCTTTGCAGTTCCAATTTTTTCAACTATATTGAAATTTAAAGGAGCTCTTTTATCTTGAATAGACCTGGAAGCTTATGGGCTTTTGGGTTGATGTAATAAAACTTTATGTAGTAAGTGCCCTTAAGGGATCATCCTTGACAACGTTGCTGTCTGAAATAGACTTTTCACCTTGGAATTCATGTACAGTTAATAAAACATTGCATTGAAATGCCACTGACCTTACTTGAATCCTTTCTCTTGATTCTTTTAGAGACTTCCCAACAGCCTGTGGCACAGCATCCTTTGGAAAAAGAGGCTCTGGAGAAGATTAAAACAGAAATCGAGCAGGAGCTAAAACATCTCGATGAAGAAATCTTGGAAGGTGCACTTCAGATTTTCCCATTTCAGTCGATAATGTGCGCTATAGTGGTGGTTAATTTGTAACAGGTACTTTAGTGGACACATTGAGTCTCTTTACACTCCTCCACCCACGGGATATCTACACATTGTCATGTGAAGTAAAACAGTCGAAGGTTACTATTTGCAGCGGTGGAATCTAGCCAAGGCAAACATTTGAGTGACATTTCATGGGCTACTATAAATAACAAAATGTGAGCAGCTCTTAAGCTGCTCCAGTTGATGACAGAAGTGAAATCATTCCTCGGCAGCTCACGGTCAGAGGAGTGTGGACTTAAACCATCAGATTTCTCACTCCACCAAGTTCATGAACAGTGTGGCCAGTAGGACAAGGGAGGTTATTCTTCCCCTGGACTCAGCACTGGTCAGGTCACACCTTGAGTGCTGTGTCCAGTTCTGGGCCCCTCAATTCAAGAGAGATGTTGAGGTGCTGGAACATGTCCAGAGAAGGGCAACAAAGCTGGTGAGGGGCCTGGAGCACAGCCCTGTGAGAAGACGCTGAGGGAACTGAGGTTATTTAGCCTGCAGAAGAGGAGGCTCAGGGCAGACCTCATTGCTGTCTACAACTACCTGAAGGGAGGCTGTAGCCAGGTGGGGGTTGGCCTCTTCTCCCAGACAACCACCAATAGAACAAGGGGACAGAGTCTCAAGTTGTGCTGGGGGAGGTCTAGGCTGGATGTTGTTAGGAAGTTCCTGGCAGAGAGAGTGATTGGCATTGGAATGGGCTGCCCAGGGAGGTGGTGGAGTCACCATCCCTTGAGGTGTTCAAGGAAAGCCTGGCTGAGGCACTTAGTGCCATGGTCTGGTTGACTGGCTAGGGCTGGGTGCTAGGTTGGACTGGATGATCTTGGAGGTCTCTTCCAAGCTGGTTGATTCTATGATTCTATGTTTTGTGAGGTGCCTTGACCTGTAGGGGTGGCTTTTATAGCACTCCCAGCAAAGGGACCATTTGGAAACAGTCTTTGCTTTGCATGGATGTTGCACATTGGAAGTCTGCAGTAGAAAGGCTCAAGACCTGTTTACATCTCTCCATGTGTAAATTTCCTTAGAAGTTTTAAACTGAGATGGAAAAGATTCTGTCAACAAAACATTATTTTGAGCAAAGTGATACTTTAGTACTGCTGCACTTACAGCCATGTGTGAACAAATCTTACCATGAAAATGATGCTCTCCTGCTGCTTCACCTGGGTTGACAGCAGGTTAAAATGGGGAACGTTGCCCGTTCACCTGATTTGCTGATTAGGATGTAGGTGTGAAGTAAGAGCCAGAGGGCAAATGTCATCTATGGCTTGTGAGTACCACTTCAAACTCTGGACCATACTTGTACTATACAATTTGTTCATTACATGCTTTGATTTGTGAGATTCCTTCACCCCTCATGTAAGCTGTGTTAACTGGTGGGGTAAGAGAGCTGTGGCTGTTGATGTGCTTATATTAATCTATTTTATTTGGGTTTTTTTTTCCTCTCAGCATTTACCACTACAGGATTTGACTGCCACACTTCCCCAGTGTTCAGTCCTGCCAATCCAGAGAGCTCAATAGAAGACTGCCTGGCTCATTTAGGGGAGAAAGTGTCCCAGGAATTGAAAGAACATCTGCACAAAGCACTGCAGAGTTTGCTTAGCAAGTGAGTTTCCATTTGCTTTTTCAAAGGTATTTCTTTCTGCATCGTGTCTGCTGCTCTGCTGCTCAAGTGCTAAAGATGAAGCAACGTTTTGCATTGCATGGCTTTGATTGTCCATGATCTTTTGCTTGGTTCTTTGTTCTGTGGTGTGATGTGTGACTACTTCTTTGTGGTATTTGTTCTTTGCAGTAGTGTTAAGTTCTAATTTTTTTCCTAAGTGTTTGTCTATGAACTTCCAAGCAGTTTGAGTTGCTGCTGAAACTAGCAGCTGGCAGCTGCCAACTGTTACTGCCAATTTCATGAATGCTGGGCTCTAGCCAGATCAGCTTCTCCTACCTTTTAATTAAGAATGGAGTGGAAGGTTTGTTTGTATTCTGGCTAAAGAGGAATAGGAAAGCTTCTCTGAAAGGACAGTGGTTAGATGCTTTATGACCACCATCTGGGTCTGCATCTGAAGGAGCTATCACAGAAACATTCTGGTTGAAAAAGACCCTTGGGATCATCGAGTCTAACCAAGAAACCTGCTCTGCAAGGTTCACCCTTAAATCATATCCTCAAGCACCGCATCCAAAAGGCCTTTAATCACATCCAGGGTTGGTGACTCCACCACCTCCCTGGGCAGAACATTCCAACGCCTGACCACTCTTGCTGGGAAAAATTCTTCCTAATGTCCAGTTTAAACCTGCCCTGCTGCAGCTTGAGGCTGTTCCCTCTTGTTCTGTCACTAATTACCTGTGAGAAGAGACCAGCACCAATCTCTCCACAACCTCCTTTCAGGTAGTTGTAGAGAGAGATGAAGTCTCCCCTTTTTCAGAGTAGCCATCCCCAGCTCCTTCAGTCACTCCGTAAGATTTAATCTTGAGGCCTTTCACAGCTTCCTTGGCTTCTTCTGCACTGCCTCCAGCCCCTCAATGTCTCTCTTGTACTGAGGTGCTCAAAACTGAACACAACACTCAAGCTGTGGCCTCACCAGAGCTGAGTACAAGAGCACAGTCACCTCCCTGCTCCTGCTGGACACATTTCTGATCCCAGCCAGGATTAGGATCCCATCTTTGGCTCTCTTGGCCACGTGGGCACAATGCTAGCTCACATTCAACCACTTGTCACTTTCTGCTAGACTAAGGGCCCCTGGGCTAGCCTCGTTGCCTGAAGAGCTCTTCTGCCAGTTTAAGCTTGTTGTTTAAATAGCACAGCGTGCTTGGCATGCTGCTATCTTGTTTAGTCTCTTTTGCAAATGGTAAAACTGTTGTGCTTGTTTACTTTTTTTTTCCATTATAAGTTACCAGCCTGATTTCAGTGGCTGCACAGGAACTCCAGCCTGTTGTGACTCTTCTGGCTTGTCCCACCTCACACACGAGGCTTCTTCTGTGCCCTGAGAGAAAATGCTTGTGTTCTAAGCAATTAATTTATATACAGACATGCATGCCTCTAAAGTCTGAGGTGCTTGTGATGATGTGTTGACAATGCATGCCTTTTTATAAGGCAAACCAGAGCTGCTGTTTAATCTCTTGATAATACCCTTCCTGCAGCTGTTGTTGCCCTTTTCATCCCACTGATTCTTTTGGATTTGCATTTCAAAGGAAGTAGTGTACTAAGGGAGTTAGTAGAATGCACTTAAAGTGACAAACACAATTATGTTTTCCTCAGTGTCATTTAACTCAGTTCTTTTACTCATGTTTGCTACAGTATCATAGAATCAAAAAGGTTGGAAGAGACCTCCAAGCTCATCCAGTCCAGCCTAGCACCCAGCCCTAGCCAATCAACCAGACCATGGCACTAAGTGCCTCAGACAGGCTTTGCTTGAACACCTCCAGGGATGGCGACTCCACCACCTCCCTGGGCAGCCCATTCCAATGCCAATCACTCTCTCTGCCAACAACTTCCTCCTCACATCCAGCCTAGACCTCTCCCAGCACAACTTGAGACTGTGTCCCCTTGTTCTGTTGCTGGTTGCCTGGCAGGAGAGACCAACCCCACCTGGCTACAGCCTCCCTGCAGGTAGTTGTAGACATTAGAATCATAGAATCAACCAGGTTGGAAGAGACCTCCAAGATCATCCAGTCCAACCTAGCACCCAGCCCTATTCAGTCAACTAGACCATGGCACTAAGTGCCTCATCCAGGCTTTATATATATATATATTTGGCAACATGGCCTGGAGTGCACAAAAACAGGAAAAGCTGTGCTTTCTAGCTGTACTCAATAAATGATCTATGTTCCCAGCAGATTCTTAAGATACAGCATTCTCACTTGATATGGGAAACCCCCTTCCAGAAAGTGGCATATATTCCAGAGTGATGTGCAAAGAGAGTTGCAGTGAGGTCTGCCCTGAGCCTCCTCTTCTGCAGGCTGCACACCCCCAGATCCCTCAGCCTCTCCTCAGGGCTGTGCTCCAGACCTCTCACCAGCTTCATCACCCATGAGTAGCTTATATTTTTCTGTCCTTTTATATCTATATAAACTATGCTAAGGTACATTAGGCTGTTCTATGATGACAGGTCCTTGGGAGTTCAATAAGCAACCTTCTCTCCAATGCCAATTACCACTATTTCCCTTGAAGTAAACTCTGAACTTGCCTTTTTTCGTGATCTGACTCAGGACAACTGCATTACATCTTCTGCTATCCCTTGACAGAAAATCTTTACTGTTACTGACTCTAAGAGTATGAAAAGAAGGAATTCCATCATCCCAATTG
Source organism: Pogoniulus pusillus (assembly GCF_015220805.1). NCBI lineage: Eukaryota > Metazoa > Chordata > Aves > Piciformes > Lybiidae > Pogoniulus > Pogoniulus pusillus. The sequence goes on from NC_087278.1 coordinate 22,887,263, forward strand.
TGCTAGCCTGAAGCTAGCTAGAATGTTTTGGTGAGAAGAGCTAGATTACAGGCTGTGAAAGGAAAACAAGGCTGATGTCTACTTCCCTCATAGGCTTGCTGAGAGGTAGAATAACAAGAATCCAAACATAGATAAGGGAGTCACACTTCTTCTGCTGGGGTGTTTGGAGCTGCATTTTTTTCTCTCTCTGGCCTCGCTGCCATCTCTCTGATTAATCCACTTTGCTTCCTAAGCCCCTGGCCAAACCCTCATCCTTCCTTGGGACTGGAGTAAGGTTGAGAGGGGTGGAAGAAGGTGGAAGGGCAGTTGGGAGCCCCTCCTGGAGACTCAGGTTTCTGGGAGGGCTGTTGTGTTTCTGTATTACCTTTTACTTTGTCTATTTCTGTCTATAACTGCATATACTGTCAATATCTGCTTGTATATTCTGCTAAGCTGTAAATATAAGCTTCATTCAATTTCCAGAGCCAGCTGAATCTAGTCTGGGTGATTTCCAAAGTGTGAGGGGGGTGGGGAACACCCAAACCATCACAGCAATTCAAAGAAATAGAGATGTGCTATGTCTAAAATCTCCTGAAATACACCCAAACCATCACACCAAGTCAAAGAAATAGACATGTGCTATATCCAAAATCTCCTAAAATACACCCAAACCATCACACCAAAGAAATAGAGATATGCTATGTCTAGAATCTCCTAAAATACACCCAACCCATCACACCAAAGAAATAGAGGTGTACTATGTCTAGAATCTCCTGAAATACACCCAAACCATCACACCAAGTCAAAGAAATAGACATGTGCTATATCCAAAATCTCCTAAAATACACCCAAACCATCACACCAAAGAAATAGAGGTGTACTGTGTCTAGAATCTCCTAAAATACACCCAAACCATCACACCAAAGAAATAGAGGTGTGCTATGTCTAAAATCTCCTGAAATACACCCAAACCATCACACCAAAGAAATAGAGGTGTGCTATGTCTAGAATCTCCTGAAATACACCCAAACCATCACACCAAAGAAATAGACATGTGCTATATCCAAAATCTCCTGAAATACACCCAAACCTTCACACCAAAGAAATAGAGGTGTACTATGTCTAGAATCTCCTGAAATACACCCAAACTATCACACCAAAGAAATAGAGGTGTACTATGTCTAGAATCTCCTGAAATACACCCAAACTATCACACCAAAGAAATAGAGGTGTGCTATGTCTAGAATCTCCTGAAATACACCCAAACCATCACACCAAAGAAATAGAGATATGCTATGTCTAAAATCTCCTGAAATACACCCATACCACCACACCAAAGAAATAGAGGTGTGCTATGTCTAGAATCTCCTGAAATACACCCAACCCATCACACCAAAGAAATAGAGGTGTGCTATGTCTAAAATCTCCTGAAATACACCCATACCACCACACCAAAGAAATAGAGGTGTGCTATGTCTAGAATCTCCTGAAATACTCCCAAACCATCACACCAAAGAAATAGAGGTGTACTATGTCTAGAATCTCCTAAAATACACCCAAACCATCACACCAAAGAAATAGAGGTGTGCTATGTCTAAAATCTCCTGAAATCCAAAGTGTTTTTTGTGATCAAAAGTGCTGCTTCTTGCAAATAAAGGCTTGAACTATAACATCAAGTTAACGTGTCCGAGCAGCCTTCTCCTCTGCACTCACCCCTAACTCACAGGAGTTTCTTAGGAGGAATTTTCCATCTTTCAAGTCTTATATGATAAAAATCACAAGCAGGTGCTTAGAAATTTTGGTAGCCTATGAGTGAACCTACTTATCTAACGTCCTGGAAGTTATACAGTGTCAAATTATTAAACCAATAACATGAAATTCTGTAGAGGGTAAAAGTTGCCATCAGGACCCTGTCTGGTGCTGATGCCTTTATCTCTTCAAAATGTGAGGTTTGGTAGTTCTTGAAAATTCTTTGCTGTAATACATGTGAAAATGCTTTGTTTTCTGGAAACTGAGAAATGCATTTATGAGGAGAGGCTGAGGGAGCTGGGGTTGTTTAGCCTGGAGAAGAGGAGGCTCAGGGCAGACCTTATTGCTGTCTACAGCTACCTGGAGGGAGTCTGTAGCCAGGTGGGGTTGGTCTCTTCTCCCAGGCAAGCAGCAACAGAACAAGGGGACACAGTCTCAAGTTGTGCTGGGGGAGGTCTAGGCTGGATGTTAGGAGGAAGTTGTTGTCAGAGAGAGTGATTGGCATTGGAATGGGCTGCCCAGGGAGGTGGTGGAGTCACCGTCCCTGGAGGTGTTCAAGCAAAGCCTGGATTGAGGCACTTAGTGCCATGGTCTGGTTGATTGGCTAGGGCTGGGTGCTAGGTTGGCCTGGATGATCTTGGAGGTCTCTTCCAACCTGGTTGATTCTATGATTTTGTTCTTTTGCTTCCTTTTATAACTTTTGGTGTTGGTTTAACTTCTGCAGGCCAGTGACGTACCAGGAGTTTCGGGAGCGCACACAAGAAGCAGCTGCTCATGCCACTGGATGGAACAAGGTAGCAAGGAAGTGACTTTCACTTTGATATCTCTCACATCTGTTTTCATGCCCATGGTGATTTTGTCAGATAGTTATGCCTCACAGAGAATAACATGAACTGAGAATAAAATGTACCAAGCTGGTTTTAATATGAAATGGCTTTCATGCTCAGGCTCACAGGATGTTAGGGGTTGGAGATCTTCCAGTCCAACCCCCCTGCCAGAGCAGGACCAGAGAATCTAGTGCAAGTCACACAGGAATACATCCAGATAGGGCTGGAAAGGCTTCACAGAAGGAGACTCCACAATCTCTCTGGGGAGCCTTTGCCAGTGCTCTGGGACCCTTACAGTCAAGTTCTTCCTCATGTTGAGGTGGAACTTTCTGTGCTGTAGTTTCCATCCATTGCCCCTTGTCCTATCCCAGGGCACAGTGAGCAGAGGCTGTCCCTGTCTCTTCCTTCCTGACCCCCAGCCCTCAGCTATTCATAGGCATTACTCAGATCCCCTCTCAGCTTTCTCCTCTCCAGACTGACCAGCCCCAGGGCTTTCAACCTTTCCTCATCAGGCAGTGCTGCAGTCCCTTCAGCATCCTTGTAGCCCTCCCTTGGACTCTCTCCAGCAGATCCCTGTCCCTCTTGAACTGGGGAGCACAAAACTGAATGCGATATTCCATGGGAGGCCTCACCAGTGCAGAGTAGAGGGGGAGGAGAACCTCCCTTGATCTGCTGGACACACTCTTCTGAATGCAACCCAGGACCCCACTGGTCTTCCTGCCCACGAGGGCATGTTGCTGTGCCATGCAGAATTTGGTGTCCACCAGCACTCCCAGGTCCTTCTCCACAGGGCTGTTTTCCAGCAGATCACCTCCTAACCTGTACTAGAGCACTTAATTATTTCTTCCTAGGTACAAGGCTCTGCACTACCTTAATTGCACCCTCAGCAAGTTTGCTGACTACACCAAGCTGTGTGGTGCAGCAGACAGGCTGGAGGGCAGGGATGCCATCCAGAGGGACCTGGACAGGCTGCAGAGGTGGGCACAGGCCAATCTCATGAGGTTCAACAAGACCAAGTGCAGTGTGCTGCATCTGGGTCGGGGCAATCCCAAGCACAAACCCAAGCTGGGCAGTGAGTGGCTGCTGGAGAGCAGCCCTGAGGAGAGGGACTTGGGGGTGCTGGTGGACGAGAAGCTCAGCATGAGCCAGCAGTGTGCACTTGCAGCCCAGAAAGCCAAGCAGAGCCTGGGCTGCATCAGGAGAAGTGTGGCCAGCAGGTTGAGGGAGGTGATTCTCCCCCTCTACTCCACTCTGCTCAGACCCCACCTGGAGTTTTGGAGCCTCCATTACAGGAAGGACATGGAGATGCTGGAGTGTGTCCAGAGAAGAGCCACTGGGTTGATCAGAGGGCTGCAGCAGCTCTGCTGTGAGCACAGACTGAAAGATGTTGGGGCTGTGCGGGCTGGAGCAGAGGAGGCTCCCAGGTGACCTTCTTGTGGCCTTCCAGGATCTGAAGGGGGCCTACAAAAAAGCTGGGGAGGGACTTTTTAGGCTGTCAAGGAGTGACAGGACTGGGGGGAATGGAGCAAAGCTGAAGGTGGGTAGGTTAAGGCTGGAAGTGAGGAGGAAGTTGTTGAGCATGAGAGTGGTGAGAGGCTGGAATGGGTTGCCCAGGGAGGTGGTCGAGGCCCTGTCCCTGGAGGTGTTTAAGGCCAGGCTGGCTGAGGCTGTGGGCAGCCTGCTCTAGGGTAGGGTGTCCCTGCCCATGGCAGTGGGGTTGGAACTGGCTGATCCTTGTGGTCCCTTCCAACCCTGCCTGATTCTGTGATGGACATAATATGCAGGGTTTAGATAATTTTGCTCTAAGTTAGCTGATGGAGCTATTAGATCAATCTTCCTTTATTGCAGTAAAATGGAAAGTTAAGAGTTGTTGCTTGAGATAATTAAACCCAAATGAAACAGTTTTAATTTCCCAAGAGAGATTTATTTCCTCAGCAGTTTTGTAATGAAATCTGAGACAGATGTTTTCATAATGCTTCTCTTACTGTTTCTTTGCTGCCATCTCAGCTTAGATGGTAAAAAACAAAAGGGAAGTGGTAAATATGGTGAAAATAAAAATGGATAACAGCTTCATAGCATGGAAATTGTTCAGCAAACCTAAGCACAGTGTGGCTGACTGCTTGCAGGGGCAGTTACCTCAGATGATAGGAAGGTGGAAATCATGGAATAGGTAGAATGACTGTTCCCAGCTTCATCTCTCATTAATCAATTTTGCTATCTTTCTCTGGTGCATTCAGTGAGCATCTGAAAAAGAATGAATGAACTAAATCCCTGTAAATTTGGTCACAAATTCAGGGCCAAAACTTAGTCTTGAAAATAGTACAAGAAACCTTCTTTCCCTCTTGACATTTGTTCTCCAGAGATACTTTTCCTTCACTAGCCCTGCCTGCTTGCTTCAGAAACTGATCATCTAGCCAAGGGTGTGGGCACATCTAAAGCAGTTTATTATGCATTGCTTGACAAGTTACTGCCCATGGCTCCAGCAGTCATAATTGCTGTGTGTGTGCTTTGGGTCTGTCATCTTGTGATTCAGAGCTTTTTAGCTTAAACAACCATGAAATCTGATTAGCAAGGTGGCTTAAGCTAGCACATTGTACTTTGCAGTTGGTGAAAATTGAAAATGAGCATAAAACCAGTCATGGTGACCTAGCTGGCAGAGGGAGGGGGGGAGATCATCCCTTGTCTGCCGTATCTCCGTATGCTATCAGCACGCAGCTCGTGAAGAGAAGGGTGACAAAGCTGGTGAGCAGCCTGGAGCACAGCCCTGTGAGGAGAGGCTGAGGGAGCTGGGGGTGTGCAGCCTGCAGAAGAGGAGGTTCAGGTTGGACTGGATGATCTTGGAGGTTTCTCCCAACCTGGTTGATTCTATGATTCAGGGCAGACCTTATTGCTGTCTACAGCTACCTGGAGGGAGGCTGTAGCCAGGTGGGGTTGGTCTCTTCTGCCAGGCAAGCAGCAACAGAACAAGGGGACACAGTGTGAAGTTGTGTCAGGGGAGGTCTAGGGTGGATGTTAGAGGAAGTTGTTGTCAGAGAGAGTGATTGGCATTGGAATGGGCTGCCCAGGGAGGTGGTGGAGTTGCTGTCCCTGGAGGTGTTGAAGAAAGGCCTGAATGAGGCACTTAGTGCCATGGTCTGGTTGATTGGCTAGGGCTGGGTGCTAGGTTGGCCTGGAGGATCTTGGAGGTCTCTTCCAACCTGGTTGATTCTGTGGTTCTAAGATACAACCCTGGGTAGATGGACCAAGTCTTCATTGCCAAAACATTGATACAGGCCCTGTGGCTAGTGGGTTTTGATCCCCAGCAGCTTGCCAGTAAGAATATCACATAGAAGATGTCTTTATCTTTTCTTACCTTTAACATTTCTTCCTACAAAACTTGCAGTCCACAAGCAAACCAGAATGGAAATTTTGAGGGATGATGCAGCATCTGTTTGTGTTGTTTTCATGATAGCTTGATGCTTGAGGAATGCTTAGCAGTTCCTTTAATAATACTTGTTTTGAGGAGATGGAATACATTTGTGTTGGTTTCATTTCCTTTTAAATTCCTTTATCATCTTAATCAGAGTCATATTTTATAACAGAAGAGATCTAGATATCTCTTCTCCAACCTCAACCTAGCTTAATTTTCACTGTAAGAAGCTGTTAGAAAGGTAGTTTTTAAAAGTAGCTATAAATGCAGTGTTAGCTCTAATTAGCAGGCATATGGCAGCAAAATGAGGCTCTGCTGGCCTCAAGTTTGTGCAAATCTGAAGGATGTGTATTGCAGTTTCCTCTATCAGGAGATCTGAAGCTTTATGATTAAGTAATAAGAAATAATCCAATTATCTGAGCTGTCCAGATAGACTTAGAATCATAGAATCAGCCGGGTTGGAAGAGACCTCCAAGCTCATCCAGTCCAACCTAGCACCCAGCCCTAGCCAGTCAACCAGACCATGGCACTAAGTGCCTCATCCAGGCTTTGCCTTGAACACCTCCAGGGATGATGACTCCACCACCTCCCTGGGCAGCCCATTCCAATGCCAATCACTCTCTCTGCCAACAACTTCCTCCTCACATCCAGCCTAGGCCTCCCCTGGCACAACTTGAGACTGTGTCCCCTTCTTCTGCTGCTGCTTGCCTGGCAGAAGAGCCCAACCCCACCTGGCTACAGCCTCTCTTCAGGTAGTTGTAGACAGCAATGAGGTCTGCCCTGAGCCTCCTCTTCTACAGGCTGCACACCCCCAGCTCCCTCGTCACAGGGCTGTGCTCCAGGCCCCTCACCAGCTTCACTGTGTTCAAGAAAAGACTGGATGGGGCACTTAGTGGATAGGGCTAGACTGGACTGGATGATCTTGGTTGGATAGGTTGGACTGGATGATCTTGGAAGTCTTTTCCTACCTGGTTGATTCTATGATTCCAATAGATACTCCAAATTATATAATCCCAGTAATGTGCAGCAGGTAATAAATACTGCTATTGAGAGCCAACTGAAGTGGTAAGTAGGTTAACAGTCATCTGAATTGTCCTTTTATACTGATTAATGGAGCCAAAGAATAACATAAGAACATCAAGAAATAATCATAGCACAGAGTCAGCCAGGCTGGAAGAGACCTCCAAAATCATCCAGTCCAACCTAGCACCCAGCCCTGGCCAATCAACTAGACTCCATGGTGCCTCATGCAGGCTTTGCTTGAACACCTCCAGGGACAGTGACTCCACCACCTCCCTGGGCAGCCCATTCCAATGCCAATCACTCTCTCTGACAACAACTTCCTCCTAACATCCAGCCTAGACCTTCCTCGGCACAACTTGAGACTGGGTCTTCTTCTTCTGTGGCTTATTTCCTGGGAGAAGAGCCCAACCCCACCTGGCTACAGCCTCATGGAAAGTTGTAGACGAATTCTCTGTTGTCAAAGGGCACACAGAAGTGGCAATTACACTTTGAATGTACTTTCTCCAGAAGTTTGACCTCTTTGTAATATTTTTTTTGCATGTATTTTAATTGGTGAGGTTGCACTGTGGGACTGTAGTGGTATCATGGACAGAAAGGTTCACACCATTTATCAGAAGTCTTCTGATAGTAAAGTTTGGATTTTTAAGGGATTCCCCTGAAATTTTCCCTTGCCAACAGTTTTCTGGCATGCTGTGCTTGATATTATCTATGTTTTTCTTCAGTCAAAATAGAAGTAGCTGCCAGCATTCTTTCCCAGGCATACTGGTGGAGGGAATTGCAGTTGCTTTGAATTGCTAGGGATGTATTTTTACCTTGCTCTGCTTAAACCTCATCACCATTCACATGGAAGTGCTGTGAAGGTAGTTTCATTCATGAATTTATAGACAGTCTCATGCAAGGGGGTGTTCAGTGTGGAGAAGTGAAGGCTCTGAGGGGACCTTATTGTGGCCTTCCAGTGTCTGAAGGGGTACACAAGAAAGTTGGGGAAGGACTTGTTAGGGAGTCAGGTAGTGATAGGGCTGGGGGAATGGAGCAAAACTAGAAATGGAGAGATACAGATTGGATGTTAGGAGGAAGTTCTTCACCATGAGGGTGGTGAGACACTGGAACAGGTTGCTTAGGGAAGTGGTGAAAGCCTCATTCCTGAAAGGTTTTAAGGCCAGGCTGGATGTGGCTCTGGGCAACCTGATCTAATGTGAAGTGTCTCTGCCCATGGCAGGGGGGTTGGAGCTTGGATCCTTGAGATCTCTTCCAACCCTGACTATTCTGATTCTGTGAAGCCTGTTCCTGTTGCTACTGGTGTAAAAGGTGTGTCAGTAACTTCAGCTGGGAAGAAAAAGCAGGTAGTGTTTGTTGGTCTGCACAGAATGAAATATACTAGTTTGAATTCGGTCCCTTGCACCTGAGGCCTGCAGAGGCTTGCTAAATTTGGGAGGAGTGGATGGATTAGATATTAAAGTTGGCAGAGGAAAGTGGTGACAGTTGTGTTCAGCATGTCACTTGACTTCCCTTCATTTCCTCAGCAGCCTTTCTTTTTCCTTTGTCTTGCCTTCAGCTGAGAGTAGTGTTGAGATCTCCATGTTCATGCAGTTGTGTGGGTGAGCCCAGCGCCTCTGAAGGATGCCCAGTGCTCACAGCAGGCTTTTTCCCTTCCATCCAAAAGGACTGAGGTGTCTCCTGACACTCACCTCGACCTGACCTGCCTCTCATGTTTGTGTACTCTAAGCTTGCACCTCCTCTGCCTCTTGAGTTGAGATTACAGGAGGAAGCTCCAAAAAGCTGAAAGCTTTTAACATTCAAGCCTCATTTCATTCCTACTTAAGTAACTCAGTCTTAACTATTTCAGCCCAGAAGAACAGTGTGGTAACCTGTCTGCCATAGCATTGGGCTCTGTCAGTTGGTAATCAGCAGGAACATCACACATTTATCACATGAGGGCATTTTTAAGGCTCCATCTGTTTGTAGTGGTCCAACTCAGTGTGGCTTCACCATAGGTTTAGTACAAATCTCAAACCCAGCCTACTCTTTCCTAGTTGTCATCCTCCAGCTTTCCATGCTAAGGTGTGATTTCTGGGAATAGCAGTGGAGGATACATACAGAAAAGAAAATCAGGCTGAAGGAAGAAGAGACTTGGAAAGAAGGGAGGCATTTGGAGTTCAGTCTGAGCAGTAGTATTAGCCTGCATCTGCCTTGTGCAGCTGGAAAACGCCACTCTGCACAGTGAATAGATGTGCAATGCAGTTGTTGCAAACTGTGTGCAGTACAACTTAGACATGCTCTTCTTTTGTGTCGTAATAGTGCTTGTTCAGGTGCTAATGACCTCAGTTCTCACCAGTTTCCTGAGCCTGGAGAAGTGCTGCATATAAACTTTGCCCAGAGGGCCACTGGCATGCTGCAGGAGAATAAATTTGAGAGTTTAGAAGTTCAACTGCATGTTGTTCAGGCAAGCAAAACCATAAGGAGGAAGTGTCTAGAACTGTGTCATATGGAGGAGTTGGGTGCACAGTCTTCCATCTTCCTGAGCAATTCACATTTGGGCTAAGGCTGAGCATTCAGGTAGAGAGGAGGTGTGGAAGGAGGAATAGGAGTAGAAAATGAGGGTGGGAATTCTGTCCATGTTAAATTTGACATAGAAGGGTGAGTTTAACACAGAGAGAGGTTTGTGTTTATCACCTTAAACGTGTCTGCAGCGTTATGCTGCTGGGAGGAGTTGTTTGTCCTGTCTGAAAGCCAAGTGTTACCTTCTTGGTAACACCAGTGCTGGGCCCAGTCCTGTTCAATGTCTTTATTGATGACCTGGACGAGGGGATTGAGTCCAGCATCAGTAAGTTTGCAGATGACACCAAGCTAGGAGCAGGTGTTGATCTGTTGGAAGGCAGGAGAGCCCTGCAGAGGGACATTGACAGGCTGGATGGGTGGGCAGAGGCCAATGGGATGAGATTGAACAAGGCCAAGTGCAGGGTTCTGCACTTTGGCCACAACAACCCCAAGCAGCACTACAGGCTGGGGACAGAGTGGCTGGAGAGCAGGCAGGAGGAAAGGGACCTGGGGGTACTGTGGTTAAGGGTTGGACTTGATGATCTGTGAGGTCTCTTCCAACCCTGATGATACTGTGATACTGTGATACTGTGATACTGATAGATAGTAGCTGAAGATGAGGCAGCAGTGTGCCCAGGTGGCCAAGAGAGCCAATGGCATCCTGGCCTGCATCAGGAACAGTGTGGCCAGCAGGACAAGGGAGGTTATTCTTCCCCTGTACTCAGCACTGGTTAGACCACACCTTGAGTGCTGTGTCCAGTTCTGGGCCACTCAATTCAAGAAGGATGTTGAGGTGCTGGAACATGTCCAGAGAAGGGCAACAAAGCTGGTGAGGGGTCTGGAGCACAAATCCTATGAGGAGAGGCTGAGGGAGCTGGGCCTGTTTAGCCTGGAGAAGAGGAGGCTCAGGGGTGATCTTATTACTGTCTACAACTACCTGAAGGGGCATTGTAGCCAGGTCGGGAGTGGCCTCTTCTCCCAGGCAACCAGCAATAGAACAAGGGGACACAGTCTCAAGTTGTGCCAGGGTAGGTGTAGGCTGAATATTAGGAAGAAGTTCTTCACAGAGAGAGTGATTGGCATTGGAATGGGCTGCCCAGGGAGGTGGTGGAGGCACCGTCCCTGGGGGTCTTCAAGCAAAGCCTGGATGAGGCACTTGGTGCCATGGTCTAGTTGACTGGCTAGGGCAGGGTGCTAGGTTGGACTGGATGATCTTGGAGGTCTCTTCCAACCTGGTTAATTCTATCATTCTATGATTCTTCTAAAGAGACTAATGCAGTGTATCTGGTCAAGACTGTGTAGGAGTTTGCTTTGTAATTTCAGTTTGGGTACGTACATATCCATACTACTCAGAATATTGCATCTTCCCACCTATGGGGTAGCAAATCCTAACCCTGTTCTGCCTCTTCAGCCCTGCAGTCCTGTTCTGTGAACCTCTCAAGTCAGGCTGGGATGTTTTGCTCACCAGATGAAGTATTTCTTACTGATTTGTGTTGTGTTTCTGCTTTGTGTCGTCGCACAAATGAAGTGGATATTCCCCAGTGTCTTTGGACCATTAGATGCAGACCTTTTTCATGGGCCACACAAGTCATTCTTTTCTTTTACCCACACAGTAGTACTGATAATGCTTTTTGTACTCACAAGGCATTGTTGTTGTTTTTTGAAGGTCTTGGTACCCCTGGTTCTGCTACAACAGTTTCTGATGGAGTTAACCAGACGGGGCCAGGAGCCACTGAGCGCACTTGTGAACTTTGGGGTGACATACCTAGAAGACTACTCTGCAGACTACATCATCCAACAAGGAGGATGGGTAAGAAGACAATGTTTAATTTTCATGCTTTGTTCAAAGCTTATTTTGAAGCATGATATGGATCTTAATAGGAGTGAAACCTAAGAGTGGTTACTAGAGTCATAGAATCAACCAGGTTGGAAGAGACCTCCAAAATCATCCAGTCCAACCTAGCACCCAGCCCTAGCCAGTCAACCAGATCATGGCACTAAGTGACTCATCCAGGCTTTGCTTGAAGACCTCCAGGGACAGTACCTCCACCACCAACCTGGGCAGCCCATTCCAATGCCAATCACTCTCTCTGTGAAGAACTTCCTCCTAACATCCAGCCTAGACCTACCCCAGCACAACTTGAGACTGTGTCCCCTTGTTCTATTGCTGGTTACCTGGGAGAAGAGGCCACCCCCCACCTGGCTACAATATCCCTTCAGGTAATTGTAGGCAGCAATGAGGTCCCCCCTGAGCCTCCTCTTCTCCAGGCTGCACACCTCCAGCTCCCTCAGCCTCTCCTCATAGGGTTTGTGTTCCAGGCCCCTCACCAGCTTTGTTGTCCTTCTCTGGGCACATTCCAGCACCTCAACATCTCTCTTGAATTGAGGAGCCCAGAACTGGACACAGCACTCAAGGTGTGGCCTGACCAGTGCTGAGTACAGGGGAAGAATAACCTCAGCTAATGCATATGGGATTTTATCGCCATATAGGAACATGGACAGAACAAGCAGTCGAGATTTCTTTATGCTGCACCTCCCTGTGGAAATCTTCAGTTCATGGGAACCTGTATTCCTGAGTCACAGCCACGCTGAGAAAGTTCTATTTAAAAATACATCACAGCTGATGAGCTGGGTCTTGAAGGCTGAGCTACAGATTACTGTTTGGGAAGGATGCCAGATTTGAATGGCATTAATGTGGGATTAGTGAAATGGCTCCAGCACGTTGATTTATCCTAAAAGAAAAGCTGTTCAGGAAAACCCAGTGATTAAAAAGGGTGAGTAGGGAAAAAATCTCATTCAGCCAGCTTGTCAGGATCTTTTCCTCTAAGTTTTATTTGTTCAGAGTAGTTTGTTCCAGTATTTCTGGAACAAACTTTGTTTCCAGTATTTGTGTCCAGTTCTGGGCCCCTCAATTCAAGAAGGATGTTAAGGTGCTGGAATGTGTCCAGAGAAGGGCAACAAAGCTGGTGAGGGGCCTGGAGCACAAATCCTATGAGGAGAGGTTGAGGGAGCTGGGCCTGTTTAGCCTGGAGAAGAGGAGGCTCAGGGGTGATCTTATTACTGTCTGCAACTACCTGAAGGGGCATTGTAGCCAGGTGGGGGGTGGCCTCTTCTCCCAGGTAACCAGCAATAGAACAAGGGGAACACAGTCTCAAGTTGTGCCAGGGTAGGTATAGGCTGGATGTTAGGAAGATGTTCTTCATAGAGAGAGTAATTTCCCATTGGTGGAGGCACCGTCCCTGGGGGTCTTCAAGCAAAGCCTGGCTGAGGCACTTAGTGCCATGGTCTGGTTGATTGGTTAGGGCTGGGTGCTAGGTTGGACTGGATGATCTTGGAGGTCTCTTCCAACCTGGTTGATTCTATGATTCTCTACATCTGCACCTTCCTATCTCCTTTTTCTTCCTGGCAGTCATGGGTAATAGTTTTCAAAGCCTTTGGGGAGGAATCGTTTGTCTTTAATGGACAGGACAGAAACACCAACCGCACGCAGGCGAATGACCTTAGGTCACTGGATGAGTGCACTAAGTGCACTCGCGTTGCAAAGTGTTTTCATCACAGAAATGGCCCTTCCTTGCAGCTGTGAGATGGATGGATGTCAGTGCTCCTTTGCTTTGCCTTTAACCTCGGAAAAGGCTCTGCTCTCTTCTCGTCTCCGCTTGAGCCTTGCTGTAAATGTACTTAATACAAGGCAAAGCCTCTCAAAGCAAGCAGCTTCCCCCCGTGGCCCCCACGGGAGGGGCTGTGCTTTGTGTTTGTGTGACTCTGCATGTGTGCACAGATCTGGGTAGCTGGTGTTTAGTGGGCTCCGAGCTTGGCTGTGTGGATGCAGTCAGGCGTGAAATCAGACTGACATAAGCAGTGCAGCAAACAAGCCAGAGCTGCTTTGGAAACGGCAGAAGGGGCGAGGAAAGAGCCAAGGTGATGAAAGTCCTTTCCAGCTGAATTCACGTAGCTGCACTAACCCTTTGTGAGTTGCTGTGGGGATGGGGTGGCTTTGTGCAAGAGAAGGGAGTATAGGATCTGGTGAGGTTGTGTGATTTGGCGATGCTGCTGCTCCCCAGCCGCATGTGCTTTGGTGCGCTCCAGTCTGGAGGATGGGGTCTGGGGGGAGGAGGGGAAGGGTGGGAGAGTTTGTGCTTCTGAGGAGGGCTAGGGAAGAGCCAGCTGGCAGGCAGGCAGGCTGTTAGCCACCACGAAAGTGCTTTACTTTTTTTTTTTTAAGATAAGCATCTGCCACAGGGGCTTTGTGTGCCGGATCAAGCTGGCAGCAACACTTTGCTGGAGCCACAAGGGTGTAAACCTGGGAGTCCCCACTGAATGGTGGTGCTCTGTCAGGAGGAGGTTTGACTTTTGTGCTGTTGCAGAGCAGCATGAAGAGAGGTTTTTCCTGCAGCTCCTGAGAGCTGACATCTGAGCAGATACCAGGACAGCCTGTCTGCTTTCTTTGTGGATGAAGAGCAGGAGAGCTTCACAGGAGTTAGCATTTCAGGGGCAGACCTGAAAATTTCTTCAGTGTCTTTTGGCACCGCATAATTTGGGATCTTCCTCAGTTCTTGGACTGAAATCAGCCTCTGCCAGGAAGGAAGTAGCCAGTTGAAGGTAAGGGGTCAGCTGAGCCCTTCCTCTGCTCCACTGCAGGTTTGTGGATCTGCATACTCAACCCAAGTTCCAGTCTGATCTCTCTCATGGAGCAAAGAGCATGTTTGGCATTGCAGGGTCTCTAAAGAGACCCACAGGAATGTACTTCTTCCTTCTGACTGCGATAGAACTTTCAGAGCCGTGTCATCCAGCAAGCCCACTTGCTGTGTCATGCTGTGCAGCCACAGTGCGGCTGGAACAGCTCCCAAGGTGAAAGATTTGGAGTTGCTTTGTCAGCCCAGGAGGCTTTTGCAGGTCTGGGGAAGCATCTGTCTGAGGATGGTGGAAAAACAACTTAAGTAGAAGCAAATTTGCTAGCTCAAGAGAATGAAGGTTGATAAATTGAGCAGCTATGCTATAGGTTTCAAGAAATCAACACGACATCAGGAGTGGGAAATTCAGGATGCTAGAGCCTCTGAGATGAGAAGTCACTTTTTGATTTTTCATCCCAGTCCTGCACAGATTTGGTGATGAGAGGATGTGGTGAAACTGTTGAGTGTTCCACTCCTTCAGGCACCAAAACCCTAATGCCGCTAGGTTCTTGGGGAGGGCTGGGGTGGTTGGCTGGTGAGGGAGTGGCCAACAGATTTATCATGGTCAAGTGCATACAGTATTTTGATGCTATGATTCTGGCTGTTGTGTATCCTGTTCCATTTCCCCTTGGTCTGTTTTGCTGCTTTAGGGTGAAAGTCTCCCAAGTAGGACTGTCTGCAGTGCACCGCATATTGTGTTTGGGTGCAGCTGGCCGCACAGATGCGTAGGATGAGATGAAATGACCACTCCAACAGTCTCTCAGATTTGCAGGTAGATGCAAGCTGAGCTTGGAGGACTGTAGGGAAAGGAAGAAAAACTTGCTTTCTTCTAGATGGCCTCCCTCTTTCTCTTCCACTTGTCACTCAGTGACAAGTTTGGCATTCCAGGTTCTCTAAATAGATGCATGTGAAGGGGACACATCCATTCCAACTCCCTGTTTTGAACCTAAATGGGCATAGTAGGACCTCATTGCTTTATCTTCAACTGTCACAAACCAATTCACATCCTGATTTAGCAGTAGCTTAGTTCTTCTCTTTCCCAAAAGCAGTGTTAGGGCTCAGCAAACTGACACGCAACATACATGCTCTCCCCTCCTCTTTCCTCTTCTCTCCTCCCTTCTCTTCTCTCCTCCCTTCTCCTCTCTCCTCCCTCTTCTCATACTTCCCCTCCCATTTTCGCTCTGACTTCTCCAGGCTGAATGCTGCTACAGCAGAAGCAGTTCTTGGGTCTCCTGGAAAAGTGCACTGTAAGGCCAGTCAGTTGGTAAGGATTATTTTCCCTCTTCTTTTCCCACCCCTTCTCCCAAATAATGCATTTTCCGCTCGGGCTGTTTTCTCTGGTTAGGTGTCCTCTGTGTTGATATAGTCTGGATATAGTCTGGGTATGTCTAGAAGGAGAGAAAAGTAAAAGATGAGTTGGGAACTAGCTGCTGTTTTGTTCCTTAGGTGCACATTTGTCTCACAAGCCTGCCTGCTTTTCACTTGCTTGAAGGAGGTAAAAGAAGTGCATGCAGCCAGCGTTTATCAGCAGTCAGTTAACAACCTTTCTGCTCACAGTGAGGGGCTGGGATTTGTTACCCACAGCTGAAACTGTCTCTGCCTTCCCAGACCTCTTTGTCTGCTTTGAATTTAGTTATTTGCACGTGCTGAAGAGAGTCCATTGGCTTGAAATGTTTTTACAGCTTCATCCCTCAGCCTGAGAAGAGCTCTTCTGTTTCCAGTGTTTTGTTTCAGCTCTTTTGACACTTTCTTTGCTGCTGGTGATTGAAAAAATTCTGTGTGCTAGAGAATTTTTTCTCCTCTTCTGGAGGAGAAAAAGAGGGAAGAGATAGTTGTCATCCTAGGCAAGAGAGGTTGTCAGTTTGTGCTACTGGAGATGAGGATCTCCTGCAGCAGCAGCAGCAGCCCAGGTGTCTGCTTTGAGAATGACAGTGCAGAAAAAGAGAGACGTGCTCCACTGGAGGAGAGAGAAGTGATTTCAGAGTGGTGGAGATGTGAGACAGCTACTTAGAGGAGCCCCAGAAAGGCATCTTCCTTTCAGAGTAACTCTCCTTTACACTGGTGTTGTGGAACACTGCTGTGGAATGTCCACTTTGGTTTGTGTGAAACTTCTTTGGTACAGTAATAGATCTTTGCAGTTGTTCTTTTAGACAGTGTGGCTGAAGGAGAAGGAACACAAATGGTTAAGGAGCAGCTACATCTCCTCTCTTGTTTCCCTTCCAACAACTTCAGTTAATGCCATCTGAAAAAGCAGTCTGAATAACTGAATTTAACTCAGTTTTAACTGACATGACTGAAAATGTACAAGGTGTGGCCTCGGTGCTGCTACTCTGCAGGTAACAGATTTGGTGTTTGAGGGCAGGGGAAGGAGCAGGCTCACTTCTGGAAGTGGTTCTTGCCAAAGCACTCCTCGAAGGGGGTGAGAGCAGCGC
The DNA here is from genome assembly GCF_015220805.1 of Pogoniulus pusillus. Taxonomy (NCBI): domain Eukaryota; kingdom Metazoa; phylum Chordata; class Aves; order Piciformes; family Lybiidae; genus Pogoniulus; species Pogoniulus pusillus. The sequence goes on from NC_087278.1 coordinate 22,903,890, forward strand.
CTGCGAGAGCGGTGTGCTTGGATTTAGTTCACATGACCTTCCCCCCACCCTCCTTTTCTTTTTCTTGATAAAAAATATAGTCCTATTTGTGGACTCTGCTGTGTTTTCCTTGGCTCCACCTAGCATGACAGTTTCACAAAGATGAATGCTACAGGAAATGCCTGAGGGCTTTTTAAATTAAAAGGTCTCGCTCTAGATCTGAGTATTTTCAGCTGCCCCCTTTCATAATCCATTCCTCTGAAGGATTAGCAGTCAAATCTGACTTCTGGGAGGGTCTGGAGAGGCACGGCATGGCAGGGCTGCAGAGGGAGGCACAGAGCAGATGTAACTGCAGCCCAGCTGGCACAGGTGGGAGTGAAGCTGTCCAGACCCCAGCAGCCATCTGTGGGCACAGCCTTTGCCTGCTCAGCCCTCGGCAGGGGCAGCACTTCACCGGCACACAGCTGCCCCTCTGCTACAGCCAGAAATCATCTGACAGGCTCATTCCCAGCTCTGGGGACATGTGTTATTGTGGGGAGTTTGCTTTCTTCCCCAGGGGGAGTCTCTTGGTGTGGTGGTTTGGGTGTTACATGCCCCCCCACACACACTTTGGAAGTCACCCAGACTAGACTCAGCAGGCTCTGGAAATTGAATGAAGCTTATCTTTACAGCTTAGCTCAATATACAAGCAGAGATTTACAGTTACATACAGAAATAGACAAGGTAAAAGGTAATACAGAAACACAACAGCCCTGCCAGAAACCTGAGTCCCCAGGAGGGGCTCCCAACTGCCCTTCCACCTTCTCCCACCCCTCTCAACGTTACCCCAGTCCCAAGGAAGAATGGAGGTTCAAAAGCAAAGTGGATTAACCAGAGAAATGGAGGGTGAGGTTGGAGAGAGAGATGCAGCTCAAAGCTCCCCAGCAGGAGTAATGCCTTATCTATGTTTGGATTTTTGTTCTTATACATCTCAGCAAGACTATGAGTGAAGCAGACATCAGCCTTGTTTTCCTTTCACAGCCTGTGATCTAGTCCTCCTCACCAAAACATTCTAGCTAGCTTCAAACTAGCACAAATGCCTTCAGAATTCAGTTTTGCTTGAGTGGCTCATCCACACTGTTCCTTGTGAGAACACAACTGTCACCTGTCTGTTTATATCTCTTTAAGGACTGAACCAGAGACAGCAGTTGAGCTTTTCAGAGCACTTCAAACTGAGCCATAGAAGAGTACAAACAGCTTGCATACACCGTGGTTAGACACAGGTCTTTCACATATATCTCAGCTTTCAGTCTTCTCCAAGATGCAGTAAATGCTCTGTCAGACAGCTGAATGGGGATCTCCTTCTGTTCATTATTTGATAGCACCTCCATTATAGATGCAGTGTGTGCTACTACTCCTACTAGTTCTGCAGGGGGGAAAAAAGTTAATCTTATCTTATGAGGTGCTGGAGGGTGTCCAGAGAAGGGCAACAAAGCTGGTGAAAGGCCTGGAACACAAACTCTATGAGGAGAGGCTGAGGGAGCTGGGGGTGTGCAGCCTAGAAAAGAGGAGGCTCAGGGGTGACCTCATTGTCTGCAACTGCCTGAAGGGAGGTTGTAGCCAGGTGGGGGGTGGCCTCTTCTCCCAGGCAGCCACCAATAGAACAAGGGGACAGAGTCTCAAGTTGTGCTGGGGGAGGTCTAGGCTGGATGTTGTTAGGAAGTTGTCAGAGAGAGTGATTGGCATTGGAATGGGCTGCCCAGGGAGGTGGTGGAGTCACTGTCCCTGGAGGTGTTCAAGGAAAGCCTGGATGAGGCACATGGTGCCATGGTCTGGTTGACTGACTAGAGCTGGGTGCTAGGTTGGACTGGATGATGTTGGAGGTCTCTTCCAACCTGGTTGATTCTATGATTCTATCTTTGAGACAGTCAGGATTTTGATGTGAATATCTATTTGCACCAGAAGAGGCTATACAGAAAAACAGGCAGAAATTATTAATCTGGTAAATAAGGATGGATTTTTCTTTTGCCTTACAGGTAATGTGTGCTGTTTAGCAATATTAACTGCTGTAGTTAATAAGTCAGCTTTTTCTATACACTTAACAGCAGACCTATGAGAATACTGTGAAAAATAGCATAGTCATTGTGAGAGTCAGTCTCCAAACCCTGATTTTTGGGTTTTGTTATGATTGCTGTCTTTAAACCACAATTGAAACTTGGCTCTAGCAGTTTTCTATTACCTGTTAAAGGTTGGTAGTGTCCTCATTCCACTGCTGAGAGTGATTTTCAGATTACTGACACTGGCAGGACTGTAGCTGAAGCCAAGTGCACGGTTCTACACTTTGGCCACAACAACCCCAAGTAGTGCTACAGGCTGGGGACAGAGTGGCTGAGTGCAGCCAGGCAGAGAGGGACCTGGGGGTATTGGTAGATAGTAGCTGAACAGAAGCCAGCAGTGTGGCCAGGAGAGCCAATGGCATCCTGGCCTGCATCAGGAACAGTGTGGCCAGCAGGACAAGGGAGGTTATTCTGCCCCTGTACTCAGCACTGCTCAGGCCACACCTTGAGTGCTGTGTCCAGTTCTGGGGCCCTCAATTCAAGAGAGTTACTGAGATACTGGAAGGTGTCCAGAGAAGGGAAACGAAACTGGTGAGGGGCCTGGAACACAAACCCTATGAGGAGAGGCTGAGGGAGCTGGGGGTGTTTAGCCTAGAAAAGAGGAGGCTCAGGGCAGACTTCATTGCTGTCTGCAACTACCTGAAGGGAGGCTGTAGCCAGGTGGGGTTGGTCTCTTCTCCCAGGCAACCAGCAACAGAACAAGGGGACACAGTCTCAAGTTATGCCAGGGGAGGTCTAGGCTGGATGTTAGGAGGAAGTTGTTGGCAGAGAGAGCGATTGGCATTGGAATGGGCTGCCCAGGGAGGTGGTGGAGTCGCTGAGCCTGGAGGTGTTCAAGCAAAGCCTGGATGAGACACTTTTAGTGCCATGGTCTGGTTGATTGGACAGGGCTGGGTGCTAGGTTGGACTGGATGCTCTTGGAGGTCTCTTCCAACCTGGTTGATTGTATGATTCTATGGATCCCAACTGATGGGTTCTGCTTACTGGAAGGCCTTTCAGATAATTCTGTTGTTGCTTTATCAATTGGCATTTATCTAGTGCAGCTCACCCTATCTCCTAATGGCTATAGCCTGCCCCGAGGGTAGTCTGGCACATTTCTTACAAGTGCCTTTTGACACTTGTAGAAGTCAAACTGCATGGACTGAGGGCAGGAATTGACTTTGGGAGCTCTTTTTTTATGTCTGCAAGTGCCACCTCAACAAAATTGATCTCCTCAAGACTGCCTCACATGCCATGGACCACCCTCCTTGTCTTCCAGTCTCCTGCATCGTAACTTGTGCCAACTCTTCCCTTCTGTGGCAGCAGTTGGGATCAAGAGTGGCAGGGTTCTGCAGTGCTGTTTCTGTGGACATAGGTGATGTGGTTCTGTAAGTGTGATGGATGAAGAGGAGCACACCAAATTTACAAGCCTTCCATCCCAAATCTGACAAAAGAGGAACTGTGACTTCTCTGGTCTGGAGCAACAGACTACCTGCTTACAATAACAGAGCAGACAGCCACTTAGATGCCTTCCATATTTACAGCTAAATCTAGAGTCTGGCTTACATAAGCCTCCAGGTTATTAAAAATCCTTCCACATGTTCCATCCTGTCCTGAATTAATCTCTCCATGGGAGCTTTGCTTCTGGGTCACATCTGTAGATGGGTCAGGAGAATTGCCCTAATTGTGATTCAGTTTTCATGGCAGCTGCTTTGAAAGAGAAAACCAAACCAAGTGCAAACGTCCACCAAATCAGCACTGAATCCTAGCTTTGTCCATTTGGCTTTCTGAGTGAACTCTGAATTCAGCTCAAGAAGTATTGATCATGGCTCCTAAATATTGCCTTTTGCTGTCTGGTTTTTCAGTCACAACTTCATAAGCTTCAAAAGTAGTGACACTCAGGGTAGCTTTCTGCAGGTTCCCAGCCCTGGAGAGCTGAGTCCCCAAAGCACTGATCTGGAAGTTAAGTTGTCTGGTAAGGAAGGAAAGGAATCAGACAGTGAAGTGTGACTGTCAAGAGGGTACTGGAGGCTTGAATTGTCACTCTCTGCTCACAGAGCAGAACTTGCTTTGGGTCTGGTGGTGTGTGTGTGGTGCCTGAACGCTTCCACAAATGTAATGCTTTACTGGTTTTCACTTGTTCTGAATCAAGACTTCCTGGTGACCCTTAAGTGGTTATGAATAGCTCAATGGGTTTTAACTCTTCCCCTGAGGAGCTCTGTGCATCTCATTTCTCCTTAGAGAAATAACCTGCAAAATTCCACGTCCTGGAGAAGATGAGATTTACATCTCCCCCAGCCTTACCTTCCTAGGGCTGTCTGTGCTGCAGCCTCTGCTGTTGCACACATCTCTATCAGTGGGTCCAGCAAGGTTTCAAAGCAGCAGGGTGTTTCAGGGGAGTCTGACAGTTTGTGGACACCAAAATAGTTTCCACCACGAAAGATTAAAATGTCACTGCCCATAAATTGTGCAGAGCTCTTAAGTGCCAGTTTAGTGCCTTTGCTAGGGAGTCTGCTCCTGCTTCATTTGCTCTCCTTGCAGCTGCTGGCATTGACCAGCAGTGTTTGTGCTGTCTCTGCTGTGGCTGCCAATTTACTTTTTGGTTTGGTTTTTGTGTGTGTGGAGGTCCTTCCCCTGCTAGGGGAGAGAGGAATTGCAGTGTGCCTGATGTGGCTCTGTTTTGAGTCTGGACATGCTTCCCTGAGAGAAAACTGTGAGCTCTGCAGATATGCCCACTCAGGGTTAGAAACCATTGACTTGTAGGCCCTGAAGTCCTTGAATATTAGCAGCTAAGTGGTCATTTGGAGTTACTGAAGCTGAAATGCATTTTCCTTCCACTCTCTTAGCAGGGCATTAGCATTAGTTTGCTGCTTTTGGCATCAGTGTGAGCAGGTGCAGCTGATGGCCCTGCTCTACCCACAGCTGTGTGTGAGTATCTCAGTGGGACAAAGGAGAACACTGACAGGATTAGAAACGACTCAGCAGAAGAAAGAATGTCTTTGGGTTTGGCTTGGCCCAGTTCCTGACACAGACCACTGCATAAATCCACAAAAAGTTGTGGAACAGCTGAGGAGGCATCTTGGAATGGGAAGCCAGCAGTAGCATGCTGGAGCAGAACCAAGCCACAAATGTGCAGGTGTTGGAAAGGGTTTTTAAAGAGGGGGACAACTGCATGGAGCGCCTTAGGAGAACCACTGCATGCAGAGGGGAGCAGGGAGAAGAGAGAACAAATGCATTGGCAGGGACACCTTCCACTAGCCCAGGTTGCTCAAGGGCCTGTCCAACCTGGCCTGGAACACCTCGGTGGAGGGGACATCCACAACATCTCTGGGCAACCTGTTCCAGCATCTCACCGCCCTCTCTGTAAAGTCTTCCTAATACCTAGGCTGAATCTACCCTTTTCCAGCTTACAGCCTGCCAGCTGGTGTGTGCTCAAGCTGATCTTTTCCAGGGTGGGAGGAGGAGCAGAGAAAAGCATCTGGATGCTCTCTGCAAGGTTTCACCTGTCCCTCTCCTAATTCCCTTCTTAGAATGGTTCCAGCTTGAGTTGCTTGAGACAAGACAGGCCAAGCCTTTTGTCTGTCTTAAACAAGGATGTCCACTGATCTTTCCTAGACTAAATCAACCAAGCCTGTCACCATCTTTGGATGTCCCTGTTTGGTTTCTTGTTTTGACTGGAGTTCTGTGGCCAAAGTCCTGATGCTGGTCTGGGGAAGCGAAGTTAAGAGTAGCTACACTTGTTAGTGTGTTACTGTAGGCTACAGATGGTTGATACCAAATAGGAGCACAAGCTTCAGAAAGCACTGACAATGTAATGACCTAAGAGAAACTCTGTTAGACAAACATGGATGAGCAATCAGAGCACCTGCACCGAGGGAATGTAATTCAGCTGGACTCAGGTGTTTAGTTGGTTTTCCTTCGCTTGCTTTCAGGCTTTGGTATCTCCTTATGAACTGGAGAATTCCCAGGTGCCTTGCTCGGTGATGCAGTCTTGTCAGGACACAAAGGAGCTCCCAGCAACACTCTTCTAGGTGGTTCTGTTCCTGGAACTGCCAGTTGTGTATCTGGGGTTTGTAATCTCATACAGTCTAGGTGAGACTCTGCTCCTCCTGCAGCGGCCCTCTCAGCTTTCTTCCAGGTGTGAAGTTTCCAGGTGTCCTGTTCCTTCCTGTACAGGGGAGATAATGCTGGAACCACTGCTCACTGTTGTGTCCTCCTTTTGCTTCACAGGGGACAGTCTTTACTTTGGAATCTGAAGAGGAAGAGTACCCTGGACTTATTGCAGAGGACAGTAATGACATCTACATCCTGACCAGTGACAACTCAGGACAGGTGAGCCCCCCAGAGTCCCCCACGGTGACCACGTCGTGGCAGTCAGAGAGCCTGCCTGTCTCCCTGTCAGCAAGTCAGAGCTGGCACACAGAGAGCCTGCCAGTCTCCCTGGGACCCGAGTCCTGGCAGCAAGTGGCCATGGATCCCGAAGAGGTCAAAAGCCTGGACAGCAATGGAGGGGCAGAAGAAAGGAGTGAGAACAACTCTTCCAACTCCGATATTGTTCATGTGGAGAAGGAAGAGATACCAGAGGGGATCGAGGAAGCAGTGGTGTCCACCGTGGCTGCAGAGACCGTGCAGGCAGCCTTTCCAGAACCCCCAACTGCTCTGCGGGAAGGAAAAGGTCCAGCTGAAACTGCTGGCAAAGCGCAGCCCTCGGCACCGCCGCCTGCCAGAAAGCAGGAGAAGGGAAAAGTGGCCGAAGAGCTCCTTCAGCCTGCAATCCCCGCAGTAAGTAAACCTGCCCCAAAGCTGGCCCTGCCGGAAGAAAAGGCTGCACCAGAGCCGGAGAAAATACTGCTCCTAGGGGAAAAAAAAGCGGGGCGAGAGGGCCGCTTAGAGGAGATGGAAGAGAAGTCCCCCGCGGCGGAGGAGAAGCCGATCCTGCTGGCGGAGGGGAAGTCCATCCTGCTGTACGGCGGCGCTGCCGCCGTGGCCATCCTGGCTGTAGCGGTCGGAGTAGCGCTGGCGCTCAGGAAAAAGTAACAGAGCTCTCTGGGGAGGAGGAGGGGGGAGAGGAGAGAGAGCACAACCCGACTTTTGTAGCTGTGTTACCTAAAGGTTGAGCTGCCTGCTGTTTAATTGGACATTGGAGTAGCCTGACGGTGGTGGGGTGAAGCTGTTCACTAAGCCTCCAGCTACGGACAATCAGGTTTTCAGTAGACTTGGGGCAGGGACTGGTTTTTCGTGATTCAAGGGCAGGGGAGTTTTGAAAAACAAAATCTGCATATTTAAGAACTCAAGTGCAGGTGCTGAAGAAAGGGGTGCTCATACTCTAGAAACTGGAACAGAGAATCCCCAGGGGAAGGGGAGAGCCAGCTGCTGCCAGCCCCTGGAGCTTTCGGCTTCCCAGCCTGAGTGCTATCACAGCTGTGCTGTCTTGTCACTTCCCTCAGCCCTCCCTAACCAACATTAGCCAACCTGAGTCGTGTAGCGAGAGGCTGGGCTCCCTGTTGTCTCTGCTTCCTCTCAGGTACAGCACTGCTCCTCGTAACCTTGCAGGTTCCTCCTAAGCCCCCCGTGGAGAGTGCTTATTCTTACCTCTTTGCTCACACTGGTTCTGGCCCCTAACATTTACTTGAGCCCCATCCTGTAAAGATGCTGCCTCTCTATAGCTGTATTATCCCTGAGCATCCTGGTATTCCTGGGGGAGAGGTGCAGGACAGCGCTTTGGCTGCCCATGAGAGTGGGAGAGCCGCTGCTACTTGCTCGTTTGAGAATCCATTTGCTCTGCTCCTGCCTGGCCCACTTCACTGCCATCCTTGAGTTACCAGAGGTGCAGAATTCATGCTGGACACAGCACTGTTCTGAGCAGGACTCTGATGCCAGGGGTGTAGTCGGCAAAGATCTGGCTGAACGGCATGGGAAGTGAGGCCAGCGCCTCCTGCGCAGTTCCAGGGTTCAGTGCTGTGCTGTCTTGTGTCACCCTGCAGTCGTATTGTCTTTGCCAGGTTAAGCACAGAGTGTGTTTAGTCCTAACCTAGTCTTGGCTGTGACAAAAATCCCAGATCCATAAAGCAATGGATTCAAGTAACTGAGCAAAACAGCATTAAACATCTCCTCCATCTGCCTGTTCCTGCCCTGCCCTGGAGCGTTCAGTGCAATTCCTTCTGTGACGCTGAATTGGTCAGCAGCTAAATTTAGAGGTTCATAAATGCTGAGAAGTTACTTTGGCAAAAAGCAAATCCCTGTTCTCACAGCCACAGTGCTGCAAACGTGTGTGGAGAGAAACCTTTGAAGTCTCCTTGCACACATCAGCTGTGTGGGAGCCACCCACGAGCGCTCCTCCTTCTGTGTTCTCTCTCTGTCCTTGTCCCTGCTGCTGCTCTCTGGGCAAGACCTGTGGGCTTTCCAGGCACAACTGCTCTGCGAGGTTGTTCTGGCACCTTGGCTTAGACCTGAGGAAGGCAGGTGAATGAGAACTTGGGATCATGTAAAGATGGACCTGGGAAGCTTACTCTTCATAAAGCACAAAGACCAAGGTACTTTATCGCTAGAGAACCTCATCCAGAGTACCTCTCCTAAGGAGCCTTTTTCTTAAGTGAGCTGAGAAGGAAGAGACACTCAACATACTCTTTATTTTAGGCTATTCTTGCTCCATTCTCCTGTCCCACCCATAGCCCAGGATGCTGGGAAACCAGTCAGGACCTGGCTGATTGAAGCTCTTTTTTTGTTTAAGCCTTTGTAAGAGTGGATTTTTTAGAGAACTTCTTGGAATTTAGGCTATGTGTGGGGGGTTAAGCATTAAGAGAAGGAATTGTTCTGTGCGTGGCTGAACTCAGGCGCTCTGGACTTGGCTGTTGATCGCTGATTGCTTTTTCCATGAACAAAAAGCAGCAGGTTGGCCTCAACAGAAGCTCTCCACCATGTTGCAAAATGGAAGTGACTTTTTCTGCCAGCTCTTGGGTGTCCCACTGGTACTCCCTTTGCTGTGCTGTGCGGCCCAGAACTCTGGGACCTCCTCACACTGTGGACTTTTTGGTCTCTGCCTTCCCACCACTGCAGTTCTGGACCCTCATAGGAGCTTCCATCACGTGGAGAGGAGAGGTGTCCATACTCCTCTTGTCACAGTCAGGCACAGATGTTTACAGTTGTGCTTCATTTCAGGTGTTGTCCCAGGAGAGGGTACCCAGCTGTTCCCCTGGGGCAAGGGCTGCTTTACTGCCCAGTCAGTCAGCACAGGCCTGCCTCTCACCACTTCGTTGGTGACTTCAGGTGTGAGCTGTGGGGTAGAAGGGCTGCTCTTAACCTGACCTCCATCCTCTCCTTGCTGCTGCCACACCTACATCTGGGACAAGCCCCATCTGTAGCCACACAGTGAGCTACACAGCAGTACCCATGTGCACTCCAAAGCAGAGATGGCCTTTCTCTGGGTAACCTGTGCACAAACCAGGGCCAAGGCTGTTGTTATTTTAGCTCTTCTCTGTACATGGTTGGGTGTGGGAGATGGACACTGGACAGAAGAAACTAATTGCATGCTGTCTTGGGAAGAAGTTCCTAGCTTCTTGCACCAGGGGCCCAGTGGATAAAAGGTATCTTGTGTCACACGCAGCAATGAGAAGGTGGCAGCAGTAGGAAGGAAAAGCAGTGACTTCCTGTGAAGCAGTTTTTGGTGGGGCAAAACTCCAAGTATCTCGTGTCTTGATTGAACAGAGCAACAGCTTGGACCCTGGGTTTTGCTTGCTTGGTCCTTTATTTGTATCCTCTTCAGGGTAGGGTCTTGCAGAGTTGACAAGTCAGCAGGAATGCATAACCCTCTTCGCTGCCCCACTGCTAGCGTTTGGAAAGCTGAGTGGATGCAGTGCTTTCCCCTGCTCCATGGCCTCTATTAGCTTATGGACTTGAACTCTACTGCAGTTGGAGTCCTGTAGTCAGAGCTGGGATAGGCCCTGTGGCAGTCACCAGGTGGGCAAGCTCAGGTTGGCAGTGTTCTTACAGACTTGAGTGCCAGGCTGCTTACTGTAGGTGTGAACTAGAAAAGGGAAGGGTTTGGGTTTTTTTCCTCCTCCCTATCTTCAAGTGTATGAAAATAATCCTGAACTGCAGGGTCTAATTACTCTGAACCATGTGGTGCAGCCTCTCTTCAGTGGCTTTCTTGCAGCTGGAAGAGGATTGGCAGCAGCTATATAGTTACAAAAGGGCATATAGAGTTACTCTCACTTGTGTTGCTTATCCCCTTCCCAAAAGTGCCTGAATATCTGTCCTCCAGTGGCCTGTACCTTAAAAAATATCTACCTTAGATCCACTCTTTCTTCACTTTACCCATGTCTGCAGCACACCCTAAAGCTGAGATGCTAAAACAGCAGAAGACTGGATGTTGAAGTGTTAAATCCTTAAGGAACTGCAGTGGGTGCCATGCTAAATAAGGAGTTGTAAAGGAAAAGGCTTTCAACTTAAACACAACTGAAATTTAAGCTGTGCTCACTTGGGTGTTGTGGCTGAGAGTAGGCCAAAGGCTTTCTTCAGCCAGCATTCCCAGAGAGCAAAAGCTGAGGCTCACAATCCCTCTGCTGCATACACAGGGCCAAGTCCCTGCCTGTTGCAGCCATATGCTTTGGGAGAGCCTCATGGACTCCAGCCTCCCAAGACCCTTAAACTTCAGAAGATCCAGGCTGCGGGGCTGTAGTTGGCACAGGAGTGCCAAGCTGCTTGGCTAGGACAAAACAGGAAAATTACTGGGCAGAGCAGCGAGGCAGCCTGAAAAGCTGAGTGCTGGTTCTTGGTGGGCTAGGTGGATGCTGAGTAGGGGTTCTCAGGGTGATAGATACTGTTGAAAGACACTGAAAATTACAGAGATCTAAAATAGTAGCTCTGGGCCAAGTGAGCTAGGGCCGAGAAAGCAACACTTCTGCAGCCTTTTGTCCATTCAGCAGTGAATCATTGAGCAGCTGCCTGCTCCAGGTACTCACCAGTCTGAAGAGAAGCTGCTGACACAGAGCCAGAGGATGAAGTGGCTCTTTGGTATAACCTGGTCTCCGTTTAGTGTCACCTGGTTTTGGACACCAGTCTAACTTCTGGCTGGAGGTGAAGTACCTGTTGTGCTGGTCGCAGGTGGTGGTTTCTTTCCTAGACTGCTTTCTGGAGAGTAAGTGACAGGAATCCAACCTTGCTGTTTGTGAGGGCTTGACTTTTTTTTCACCCTGGCTGGGAGGGTGGTGCTAAGGCATCTGCAGCTCAAAGGCCAGGCAAGAGCTGTAGTGCTGAGTGCTCTCACACAGGGCAAGTTCTGTTGCCAGAATCCTGTTAGCTTCCTTTTCACAAAGCTCTGGTCACAGCTAACACTTCAGTCTGTGTTTTTAAACTAAGCAATGCTTTCTCACAGATCACAGATGAACAATTTTGTTAGTCCTCAACAAGCAAGACTCTGAAGTTTGGTTCTTTTCAAAGATTGTAGTTGACAAAAATCTGAGGTCATAAACCTTCCCTCTGTGAATTTCAGCTACAGCAGTGTGGCAGCACTGGCAAAGCCTAGGAAGGTAAAGAGCAAACAGCTAGAAGCAGTCTCTGGTTCACTGAACCAGAGCACATTCAGGCTGCAGATGCTGAATGTAACTGCTAGATGCTTTTCCTGTGAAATGGGGGTGGGTGGAGCAGTGAACAGCCCCAGCAGCAGCAGCCACATACAATGGGAGCAGTGTCTACTCCAGGTTACACAACAGAAGCAAGTCTTTCCTGGTGAGACACATCACCTCCTGAAGGCAGAAGCTGTGCATGACTTTCATTTGGTTTGATCTGCTTAATTTCAGCACTAGGAAGGTTACAGAGCAGTAATGCTTTGACTCTATGTATCTGTGCTTCGAAGTGCAGGCTCTGCCTTGCCCCTCAAAACCCACAGGAGTGTAAAAGGAAAGCCACCACTACTTGACTCCACTAGAGCCAGCTCTCAGGCCTCTGTGGAGCATGGTCTGCAGGCACTGCTCTAGGCACCAGTGCACTGTATGCATCTGCTGAAGGGAAAGCTCCAGACAAGTGTGCTTGGCTGGGCAAGGAGAGCTGCAGCAGTTTGGCAGGGGGCAGCTGTAGTGTTACCAGTACACATCCAGAACCACCACAACACAACGTTGCTCAGATCCACCTCCTTAACTCATCACTTTCTTTCCTACTTAGAGCTGACCCTCTCGGTCTCTTAGGTAGGCTGACTTGCTTCCTCCAAGCCAGAGGTCTATGGTTATGCTGTAGAAATGGGGGAGCTACTGTTAGCTTCCAGTGGAAGCTGCTTTTGATCTCCCTGCAGTATCTGCAGGGGAGGGAAGGAACACTTTGATTTGGATAGAACAAGCTGCAGAGGATGCATCTTACTGCTGTACCTTTAGGGGGGGTCTGTCCCCGTTTTTAACTTGCATCCTGAGTTTTCATTCAACCCACTCAGACCAAAAGAATGCCACTTGACTTGCTGAGTAGCAAAGACTCATGGGACTGACTCTGGAGCAGGCATGTTAGGGGTATCTTCTACTAGGCTGCTGCTGGGTGTAAGCAGGCAGTGCTACACGTGCAGGGATTTTGGGTTCTGTTCTCAAGAGGCTTGCCTGGGGGAAGAGACCTTGCCTGGTCCTCAAGTCACCCATTACCCAAGGAACTGCTCAGATGGTTCCTTAGCATATGCAGGTACAGCCCTCTTGGGGAAAACTATCTAAAGCTTCTTGTGCCATTTGGTTCATAAAGGTGTTTCTACCCTCAAAAAGAAAGTTCTTTCCAGCTTCATTGTTCTCTATTCAGTTGAAGTGAAGGGGTATGTACATTCTTCCCTCTGCTAATGGGACACTGCTGTAAGACCATGCCCCCAGGTTGCACTTTAATAAATGGTACAGTTTTCAAAAACAGAGGTGTAGACTCTTTCTGTGCTTTTTTTTCTCTCCTCCCCCCCAACCTTATTCTAGGACAGGCAACACCAAGTGGCAAAGGAAGTGAAGAGCTGCATTGCCAGAAGAACTGACACCTTTATTTAACTTAACCCTACAAAATATTTACATCATTTCAAAACTTCTGAAGCAGCTGGATCACAGGTGAAGCCTTTGCCACCCTGTGTGTGCTTACAGGTATGCATCAAACAACTCAAGTCAGATTTTGTTCAACCTGAGGTATATGCACTTGTAAGAGATGCCAGGTATGCCTCCTGAGCCAAGGCTGATACCTTCTTCCTCTTTAGAGCAAGATATTCTAAAGCTGAAACTCTTCCTCAAGCATATCCAGGTTGTGGTCCCCAAAAGAATTTGTCTACACTTTTTTTACAGTTTCTTGATCTGTTTTTGAAGCACAGGTTTATGGCAACTGATACTGAAGCATCTGTACGTCAGCCTTCCCTGGCTAATCACCCCTACTTCCCAGAGGATTGTTCTCTCTTGTTGCCATCTTCTGTTTATGACAGACCTGATTTCCCCCCTCCCACCTTTGTAACCACCCATTCTACAGTCTGAGGCCTTCCTGGCAGCAGTAAACACTCAGCATGGCTCAGCTGTAGCACCAGGAGCAGGACTGGGAAGAGAAAAACTAAAAGCAAAAGGCTAGGGCTGATTAGGGAAAAGAAAACACCCAAAGAGATAGAGGGCAGGCTGTGAGCCCATAGCACTGCCTCCAGGGACACAAGCCAGGCCCTGCACTGTCTGCTACTGGAAAGGAAAACAAATTAAAAAAGGCTAAGCACTACTTGGGGGTACTGGCAGAGCTGGCAAGCAGCTCACACTACCATCACTGCTGTGCTAGTCAAAGGCCTATCTATGAAGCTCTCACTTCCCTTTCACAGCTCTATCTCAGAAGTTAAGAACACAAAAAGTGATTTGCATATATCCAAGTAGAAAGTCTTCAGGAGTCCACATTCTCCACAGGGTAGGAGCTCAGTCACGCAGCTAGACAGAAACAGAACCAGCATTAACAGCAGCAGAGCCACAATTACCACCACACCCCCGCGGCCAGCCCTGTGCCTGCCCACAGCTCAGCCGCTCCACGAACCGCGCAGCAACTCTGCCACCTGCTGTGCTGCAGGTCTGCCACTATCCCTCAGCCCCCCTTTCCTGTTCTACAGCGAGACAGCGGGCATGGAACCCCCCTGAAGAGGGTTGGTGTGAGCTCTCCCCCTTCCAAAGGCACTGCACTGGAGGGGGGAAGGACCTGCCTTCCTCTGCAGTGTGCAGCTTGCCTGCTGTGGCAGCACTCAGGCAGTGAGGCCACGCTCCCCGTGCAGCACCGACTGGTTCTTCTCATCACTCGGTGCCCACGGGCCGAGCTGAGTGAAGGGAGGGACAGTGCTGAGTGACACTGCGTCAAGCCTGGTAGAGAACAGGGGTGCTCTGCAAGGCATCTGCCCAGTCGCATGCCACAGGGTGAGCTGGGCCCCTCTGCAGGTTGCTGCTAGTGCTGTCTATGGCAAAGCTGCAGCTCCCACAGACCCAGAGCACCCCACCACTAGGTCACCACTTCCACAGGGTCACAGCCCTGACCACTCTCAAGCTTGCCCTTAGTGTACATATGTGTGTGGCTGTGCATCCTCTCCTAACAGGTTATGGAAGCTGCAGCCAAACACTGCAGCCTCTGCCCAGGCTTGACTGCTTGCCCTTCACTCTCCCCACCTATGCTGCAGGCCCAGAGAACAAGAATGGAGCCACCATTTCCTACTGGACCATTTCTTATTGTTCCTCTGCTGGTGCTATTTTGCAGAGGAGTAATTTCTTTTCCCTTCCAATTCTGCCAAGCTCTAGGGAGCTCAGGAAGACAAAAGCAGAGACCTCAGGCACAAGACATTTGAGACGACACAGCCGTCAGAGCTCTGGTCAGGCTTTCTTCTCTAAGGGTATGATTAAATCAAGTCTTATTGACACAGCTGCCTGGAAAGACTGCAGGAGAGAAGCAATCATATCTTTCTGTGCTCTGCAGAGGAAATGCACTCTGTTCACTGGTGCTGATGAGTGGGACAAGCAGAAGCTGTGATGTGTCCCCCCTCACACTTCCCTCCCCAAGCACACCAACCTTCAGAGCTCCACAGGAACTGGCATTCCCTCCAGAGCACTACAGGGAAGCCAGGTGACCAGAGACAGCTCAGAGCTATGCTTAGGAAGGGGCTGGCTGTGGCTCTCACCGAGCTGTTTGACAGCACTCACCAGTCGGGCAAGGTAGTTGTGCAGCTGCTGGTTGATGTAGGCCACAGTGGTGCTGAAGGCACGCTGTAGGAGGGAGGGCATCGTATTGGCAATTTTCTTAGTTAAGACCATTGCCAACACCAGCATGGCCTTCTCCCGCTCCATGTCCAAGGGCATGGCTTGCACCAGCCCCTCCACTGCCTCTGACAGGCGCTGGGTTATCTCCTGTATGGAGAGAAGGGAGGCATCTCAGCACAACAGCCGAAGATTAGGCCCCGAATTTAACTGGGTTGGAACAAGACAACTGGGGAATGGCCAGACTGTGCTAGAACCACTCTGTGCAGGTGACAAAGTCCAGCAGGGAAAAAACAACCAACCAAACCCCACAGACAAACAACAATAAACCAACAACAGCCCAAACCACAAACACCCTACAAAACTCCCCAGAAAGATGGTTTGAACTCATTCAGTGCCACCTTTTCTGCAGGAAGGTAGACCCTCAATTCAAAGACAGATCTAGTTTGTAGAGCATAGGAAACTTCAGCACAGGGAGAGAAAGCCAAACAAGGCAGAAAGCCACAGAGCTGTCCTGAAGGCCAAACCAAAAAGGCTTTGTGGAAGCAACTTGTGGCTCTTGATCCAGATGTGGATCTTAGAGAAAAAAAGATGTCTAACAGGAAAGACCTCAAACTACTGCCCTTGCAGAGCAGTGAAGCATGTCAGATGCTAGGCCAGGGACTATATCACATCTAGAGGTGGGAGAGCAATTGTAACCGAGGTGGAGATGCCACCTAGAAAAGCCTTCTCAGCTGATTACCCACCCAGGCTACTCCCAGCACTGCCAGTCTGTGAGGTAGAGAGTCACAGCACTTTCAAAGGTTCTCACTGCTTGCTGTCTCTTCAGTGCTCAGTGACAAGCACATGTCAAGCCCCCACTAACACCACATGGTGAGCAGCCGACATGCAGGACCTGACACCAAAGATCCTAAGGACAAATACTAAGCCTTAACTAGTCAGTTGATTTTCAAAGAGAAGCCACTGGGCCATTAAAACCAGGACAAACTGCCTCTGAAAAGCAGCCCTCCACAACTACCTCAATTTCACCACCCACAGAAAGGTGAGGCCACAGAACTCAGTCTGCAGGCCACAATGCATCTAAGGAACTTTCCAAGGTAAGCATCTGGGCTGAGTTTTAAGATGCTGACAACTGAACTAGCAATGACAGGGAAAGCTGCAAGCTTGCTGCTTCCAAGTCACAGCAGCAAAGATGTACAACACTTAAGGCAGGAATTGCCAGGCAGATTGCTTCTGACTCACCTCTCCAGACAGGTTCTCATTCACAAAGTGCTGCACGAGATCGTTCACTACTCTGGCTTTGATTTCCTGATCAAAGCGGTCCCCAATCTCCGCGAGCTGAGCGGCAATGATCCGGATAACTTCTTCGTTTACCTCATGGTCAAACACTGCAACACACAGCACAACTCAGGTTGCAGGCAGCAGTCAGACTAGGGGCAGTGCAGGCAAGGTGACCTATCTCCAACAACCTCCCTCACACCCCCAGTCACAGTGCGTTCGTGACAGCTGTGTGCACTCAAACCATTTCACACAAAAGTTCAGGTTGGAAAGCCCCTCAAGATCACCAAGTAATAACCAACTAATATCCCTGCTCTACAAAGCTCACCCTAAACCATATCCTCAAGCACCACATCCAAAAGGCCTTTAATCACATCCAGGGTTGGTGACTCCACCACCTCCCTGGGCAGCACACTCCAATGCCTGAACACTCTTTCCAGGAAAAAAAACCAACTTCCTCATGTGCAGTCTAACCCTGCCCTGCTGCAGCTTGAGGTCTCTCAATGGAGAAAACATTACTCTGAAAGAGATCACCAACAAAGGTGGGGAGAGGGGGGAGGCAGGCAAGGTGGAGAGCAGGGCACTCACCTGGCTCACCGTTCTGCATGCGGCCGCCCCGATTGCCATCGGTCTGCAGTTCCACATCGTCGTCGTAAGGGCTGCCTGTCAGGAAAGGCATCGCCCCCTGGCTTTGCAGGCAGTGCAGCTGCTCTCGGAACTTGCAGTCAGAGGATGCCTCCAGGAAGGTGTAGAGCAGCACACACTCCATCTGGACAGATCCATTGATCTTAAACATTAAGAACATCACTGTTAAGCCCATGCCTAGGAAAGGTCCCACTCAAAGGCCTACACATATGCTGTTTTCCAACCCTGAAAGTATTTCTTGGACATCCAGTGGTGGAAGAGTCAGCTCAGCTTCTCCACACGTTTCCAGCTGTGGCAATAAGAGAAACTCTGACCAGAGCACCTCATAGGATCATAAGGGTTGGAAAAAACCTCTGGAGATGATCTGTTTTGAGTGCCCTGCTAATGCAAGTATGCTTCTCTCAGG
This sequence comes from Pogoniulus pusillus, assembly GCF_015220805.1. Lineage (NCBI taxonomy): Eukaryota > Metazoa > Chordata > Aves > Piciformes > Lybiidae > Pogoniulus > Pogoniulus pusillus. The sequence goes on from NC_087278.1 coordinate 22,921,469, forward strand.
TTGCACAGGAATGCATCCAGGCAGGTTTTGAAAGTCTCCAGAGGAGGAAACTCCACAACCTTTCTGGGCAGCCTGCTCCAGTGCCCCATCACCCTCACAGTAAAGAAGTGAGGAGATGTTCAAGTGAAACCTCCTCTGTATTAATTTGTATCTGTTGACCCTTGCCCTATCACTAGGCACCACTGAGAAGTGCCAAACTCCATCCTCACAACCTCCTCCCTTTAGATACTTGTATGCACTGGTATAATATCCTCTCAGTCTTCTCTTTTCCAGCCTAAAAAGCCACAGATCTCTGTCTCCCCTTGAAAGAGAGATGCTCCTCTCCCCTGAACATCATCATGCCCTCTGATGAGCCACTCACCCTCCAATAGCTTCCTATCCCTCCCTGAGCTCCCTCTCTGGGGATCTGAGAATTGGCACAAAACTCCAGGTGTGGCCTCACAGGGCACAGCAGAGGGGTAGGAAACCCTCCCTCGAGCTGCTGTCACTCTTAATACATCCCAGAATACCATTGGCCTTCTTGGCCACAAGGGCACATTGCTGGCTCACAGGGAACTTGTTCAGCCAAGTGCACAGTGTAACCAGCCTGAACCTGATCATCATCAATTATAGGCTGGATGTTAGGAAGAAGTTCTTCACAGAAATAGTGATTTCCCATTGGAATGGGCTGCCCAGGGAAGTGGTGGAGGCACCGTCCCTGGGGGTCTTCAAGAAAAGCCTGGATGAGGCACTTGGTGCCATGGTCTGGTTGACTGGCTAGGGCTGGGGGCTAGGTTGGACTGGATGATCTTGGAGGTCTCTTCCAACCTGGTTGATTCTATGATTCTATCCAAAAGGAGCTGCAGGTATCTTCTGGGGAGTGGACCCTTGCAAAGCCACTTACATCTCCATGTCAGTAACAATTACAAGACCCAAAATGCCTAGGGAACAGCAGCAGAACTGGGACAAATGCATTAAGCAGTAATTAAGGACAGGTCATTTACTTGAAGAGACTAGACAGAGAAAAGGAAAGCCAAAGACAACAAAACCGGAAGTCCAGTCATGGAAACAAATGGCAAACCAGATGTAGGATCAAAGATCAACAAGGCAAATCTCCCATGATCTGGGCATGGATGCTTACAGACAGCAGTGAAGCTTATCCAGTGGCCCAAACTCTCTGGGCACCAGTGGTTATCCCATTGAACAACCCCCTGGACTAGTCTCTGGGCTGATGTCAAAAGGCTTGTGGAAAGGCAGAGCAAAGGGGGCTATAACTGCAGCCTAGCACTAGGTGGGGTGAAGATGACAGACACTGCAATGGCAATTCGGTGTAGGTGAGATGTAAGTATGACAAACACCAGCTTCATAACCACCTTTAGTGCTGCACAAAACCACAGCAAAGAACTCATCAATGGCATCTATCAACCTACTCAGCAGTTTGTAGCTTAGCCCATAAACACTCTTGAACAGCTGCACCTCCAGCCTGCAGTTTAAAAGGGAAGGGTCATGCTGTGAGGCTGTAAGGAAGCAGCTTGCGAATAAGGTGGTTCCATCCACGTGTCTGTGTTCAGAACAGTGCCAGGGCCCCTGCAGAAGCTCTAGGGAAGATAAGGACATGAAGCAGCACTTCTAGAAGCTTATCCCAAGATGTCTCAGAACAAGTGCACAACCATTGACTTCAGTCACACTTGCATCTAACCTGTTCCATGATGGCTTCAGAGATGGAGTAGCTCTTATGACCTTCTGCCTCAGACCAGAAGCTCTTGCACTGCAAAAGAAAAGAAAAGGGTGAAAAGTAAACCCACATCTTGCAGCATTGCTCATGGATCTGGCCATATCTTGTAGAGAGTGACCTTTCCAGTGACTGTGGAGAGGGCTGTCCATCACATGCTGGCAGTGACAAACAACAGGCTGAGAAAACAACTGCCCCGGCAAGATCGGCCTTGTTCTTGTGAATGAGGAGCATGAAACTCCTTCCTGCCACAGACACATAGAAGAGAGTGAAACAACATAACCTACAAACAGGGCTTTGCAGCCAAGAGGTGATACTGAAGAAGGGAAGAGCAACCCTTCAGAGGCTGGAAAGGAAGTAACATTATCACAATGCAGTCCCTAAGTACCTCAATGAGAGCAAGTGAGCTGCTTGGGTCTGTGTGCACAACACTATACCCTGGATCACGACACAGCTGACACTGTTATGCAGCTGAGGGACTTCAAATGCCTCCCACACTGACACAGGTGTTTACTGAGGCTTATTTCAATGCTTTCCTAACAAATGTTGGACAGAAAGGGTTGGACAGAGTGCCAAAGGCCTCTAGTTATACGAATACAAGCCCACTAAACCTCCAGGGAGGCCTGCTAGGAAGAAGGTTGATGTAAGGAGGTCACGAGCTCCTCTGCTCCCACAGTGCAAGCTCATGGCTGACAACCCTCAGCCTGTCTTGTAGCTGGGCAATGTCCAAGGGAAGAGGAGGAGGGCAGACTGAATCATGCAGAGGGTAGCCTCCCTCACCAACTAAGAAGGGGGAACGGGGAGGAACAAAGGCCCTCCCTCGTCATCCAGACAGGTATAGCTGATGGGTGAGTCAGACCAGCAGACTAAGTAGTCACATCTGCTACAGCAAGTCCCAGAGCAAGACAGGTGTGAGAACAGCACAGCCAAAAGCACAAGACTACCTAGCAAATGCCAAGGCAGGGAAGACAGGAATCCCACTTCAGTTTGCTGTCTTTGGAGATGCACATGGGAGTCTCTGGTGCAAGCTGGCTTCATCTCTTTATGAGCAGGGCCTCTCGACCATCAGCTCTTTTTCTTCATTCAGTTGTCACACCAGACTCAGCTTCCTCAAACACAAGCTTAGCCTTTCCTGCTTTGCATTTTCCTCTGCTATATTCAAGTCCCTTTTGCTGCTACTCACCTCCACCTGAAAGTGTGTGCTGGCTGGGGAGAGTGTAGTCCCGTCTGCTTCTCTAGGACTGGACAGGGCTCCAAAGCAGGCAAGAACAACACTTTTCCTGGGCTTCACTTTTCTGGAAGAGAGACAGATACTTTTTCTTTTCTGGAAGAGAGACAGGTTGCAGAACTTCAGATAGAATCCTCAAGATGAAGAAGAAGTAAGGATTTAGCATTAAGGCAGGACCATGGCTTTGTGCAAACTCCTCTGGAGATGCCCACATCATCAACATTTCTGGAGCCCAGGCAAAAGCTCAACCTGCACTTATTTTGTTTTTAATATCTAAGAATCATTATCTATTCCAAGCAATTCACCCCCAAAACCAAAGGTGCTCCTGTTACAACTAGTAAACAGGAGGTATTCTCTGCTGATGACTCCTGCTGAGTTAAACACCACTTCCCAAAACATCATGGCTTAGGCTACAGGAAGCGTGAAACAGTACTGAGCCTCTGCTGGCCACATCTCCTTTGCCTTGAAACCCACATTTGTCACAGCAGTCTTCTTGGGCTCTCGCAGCATTGCCAGCCCCACCCAGCCCCAATCTTATGCCAAAAGCTTCATGCAGGGCCACAGCAGTACTTCACAGCTGGTCAGATTAATCCATGCTGGTTAACGTGGGCTGGTAACAGACTTCATAACTTCATAGCTGATTTCATTACACAAGTACAGGCTGAACAAATTTCCCCATAGAATCAACCAGGTTGGAAGAGATCTCCAAGATCATCCAGTCCAACCTAGCACCTAAGGGCCTCATCCAGGCTGTTCTTCAACACCTCCAGGGACAGCGACTCCACCACCTCCCTGGGCAGCCCATTCCAATGCCAATCACTCTCTCTGCCAACAACTTCCTCCTAACATCCAGCCTAGACCGCCCCTACCACAACATCACTCTGTGTCCCCTTCTTCTGTTGCTGCTTGCCTGGCAGAAGAGCCCAACCCCACCTGGCTACAGCCTCCCTTCAGGTAGTTGTAGACAGCAATGAGCTCTGCCTTGAGCCTCCTCTTCTGCAGGCTGCACAGCCCCAGCTCTCTCAGCCTCTCCTCACAGGGCTGTGCTCCAGGCCCCTCACCAGATTCATCACCCTTCCCTGAACACATTCCAGTATCTCAACATCTCTCTTGAATTGAGGGGCCCAGAACTGGACACAGTGCTCGAGGTGTGGCCTGACCAGTGTTGAGTACCATCTGCCAAGGTGCAAGAAGCTGCACCATCCTCTGTTCACACCTAGTACCCAGGCGGAGGGGAAGGTAGTGCACCACGGCTCTAGCATAAGCGTGATGTGCTACAAGCCACTACAGCTGCAAGTTGCACACAAGTGGTCAGATGTACTGATGAAACTAGCTGAGTAGCACTAAGGGGATTTCTCACTTACCAAAGCTTACACTGCTAGCACTTCCACCCACACTGCACTGACATGAGCTATTATTTGTCCTTGATGAGAGTTCCAGGGAATTTCTGGAGGGCAAATTTCTAGTCAGGTGATAATAAAGTAAACTAAAACATCAGCCTGCAGAGTGATCAAGATCATCTTTCCTGCAACAAGAGAAGTCAAGAAACTTCCTTGGGCAGTTTTCCACCTGCCACACCTTTTCCAGGAGAGCTCAGAATGAGGCTTTAAGTCTCAGAATCCATGTTTTTGTCAGGCTATTGCACAGTACCAAGAAACTCAGCTTGGTTCAGTGCAAATGCTCATGAAAGAGGCAGTCCAGAAGAAATGCACTATTGTCTTCTCCTACCGCCTGCTTTAAAAGGGGCAGCACAGTCTGCTCCCCTCTGGCAAGGAAGAGACACACTTCTCCATTCCCAAAGCAGAAAACACAAGTCAAACAAAAAGACCCTGATCTATTCTAGGCATGCCCACACAGCTTGGCTTAGAAAGGCAGAGCACAGCGGCTTGGCACGAGGGCCTGTGAGTGCACTGCCCACACTGGTGACTAGAAGCTGTAAGGGAAGCTTGAGCCTGTCTGCCCGTGCATGTTCAGCACAGCAGCTCCCACAGGTGTGCAGGAAAGGTGCCTGACTATAGCTCCACAAACCCAAATGCTGTGCTTTGAAAGCACTTCTGCTCTTCAAGAGTCAGAAGCTTATACATTGGTTATGGCAGAGAGGGCCCTTCCTGGGTGCTGGTGACCTGCACAGGTAAACCACCTTGATGCAGGTGCATCAGTGTGGGCAGAAAGAGACTGAGCAGCCCTTGCCCTGCTAGGGTACCCCCTGCACCCAGAGATGTTAGTGAGCACGCAGAGGGAGGAGATCTGCAACACATGGGGGTACTTCCCTTCCCCTCAGGGGATCACCTCAGCTCTGTGCAAAGTAAGGATGCTCCTCAGGGCAAGCACACAAAAAGAGAGATCACTAAAGAAAGAAAAATTAGAGAAATCAGCCATCAGAGTTGTAAATTACAAGTTTGTCCACTCCTGACCATGAGAAGACAAAAATGAATAAAGAAAAAAACCTCTAACACACTCCAAAGTGCTTATATGGTAAAAATGTAAGACAAGGAGGCTTGAAGATGATGATTTAATGAACTGGATCTCCTCAGTAAAAGAATCACCACCCAGGCAGTGAGAGTCCCTGAGGGATTCCAGCCCTCAGCTACTAAAGTTCTGCTTGGGTGGCCAAAAGTACACCAGAGAAGGGGTGAAAACATCTCTCTCACACTACAAAATGCCTCCCTACCACCACAATACAGGACCTTTTTTAAAGTCAACCAGTAATTACCTTGTATCAATGCAAGAGGCTTTGACAGTCATAAAGGTCCTCCTCAGAAGTTAAACTGCTCAATGGAATCTCAACAAGACAGGACCTCTCCAGAGCAACCCCCAAACAGGCAAATGTAATTGTGCTGCTGCCACCAAGTTCTTAAAATTCATAGAATCAACCAGGTTGGAAGAGACCTCCAAGATCATCCAGTCTAACCCAGCACCCAGCCCTGGCCAGTCAATCAAACCATGGCACTAAGTGCCTCAGTCAGGCTTTGCTTCAACACCTCCAGGCATGGTGACTCCACCACCTGCCTGGGCAGCCCATTCCAATGCCAATCACTCTCTCTGGCAGGAACTTCCTAACAACATCCAGCCTAGACCTCCCCTGGCACAGCTTGAGACTGTGTCCCCTTGTTCTGTTGCTGCTTGCCTGGGAGAAGAGCCCAACCCCACCTGGCTACAACCTCCCTCCAGGTAGTTGTAGACAGCAATGAGCTCTGCCCTGAGCCTCCTCTTCTGCAGGCTGCACACCCCCAGCTCCCTCAGCCTCTCCTTATAGGGTTGTGCTCCAGGCCCCTCACCAGCTTTGTCACCCTTCTCTGGACACCTTCCAGCACCTCAACATCTCTCTTGAATTGAGGAGCCCAGAACTGGACACAGCACTCAAGGTGTGGCCTGACCAGTGATGAATACAGGGCAAGAATATCCTCCCTTGTCCTGCTGGCCACACTGCTCCTGATACAGACCAAGATGCCATTGGCTCTCTTGGCCACCTGGACACACTCTGCTGCCTCATCTTCAGCTACTCTCTGCCAGCACCCCCAGGTCCCTCTCTGCCTGCCTGCTCTCAGCCACTCTGTCCCCAGCCTGTAGTGCTGCTTGGAGTTGTTGTGGCCAAAGTGCAGAACCCTGCACTTGGCCTTGTTCCATCTCATCCCATTGGCCTCTGCCCACCCATCCAGCCTGTCAATGTCCCTCTGCAGGGCTCTCCTACCCTCCAACAGATCCACAGATCCACAACTGCTCCTAGATTGGTGTCATCTGCAAACTTACTGATGCTGGTCTCAATCCCCTCATCCAGATCATCAGTAAAGATACTCAACAGGACTGGGCCCAGCACTGACCTTGGGGAACACCACTAGTGACAGCTGCCAACTGGATGTGGTGCCATTCACCACCACTCTCTGGGCCTGGCTTTCCAGCCAGTTCTTGACCCATGTCAGAGTGAATCTGTCCAAACCACATCAGTAAGACTTTGGAATTTTGGTAGCTTTAGATTCAGGCAAAGAACTTCTCTGGTGGATGCAAAAAGTTACCTCATGCTGGGTGAAAAGGATCTTTAGTTGGAGCATGAGAAAAGGTGAAGGCTACAAACACCACCTGCCTTGAGATTCAGAGTACAACTAAATCATTTGCTAAGGCTACTCTAGGGCTGCTGGAATTCCTGGAATGAATTCTACATACTATGATTTTTAAAACACCAGTTTTAATAAATCATTTCTTTTCACACTTTGTTTGCTCATTAGACAAGTGAGCTGCTCTGAGAAACCACCAGATGCCTTCAAGCATTCAACAGCTAAGACCACAAACCAGTTTTCCTGATCGCTTCTTTCCATCCCAAGATAAAACAAAAAGAAGAGGGGGATATATTCAAGACAATTTTAGGACACTTAAATCAGCTCTAGAGAGTCACTACGGGGCATGTCTGTTCCAGCTCAGTGTTGCACATTCACCCCACCATCATGGGGATGTAGGACTCTGGAGAGGCATATGTCGATGTAGAGTAGTTACAGACAGGAGAGCACAGCCACCAGCTGCTTGTCAGTGTGGAACCACAGACCTCAGCCCAGCCCCACGCATGCCACTTCGAACAAGTGAGAATCCTTTGGATGCTTCCCCCATAGAAAGTGCCCAATGTTTCCCACAAGGCAATCAGGACTCTGCCTATGGGTCTGAGGCCATCCCGAGGGGCAGTTCATGCTGCTTTCCTCCAGCAACACAGCTCCTTCAGGTCTGGTCCCATCTTCTGCTTCTCCCTCTCATACTCAAGTCGTTAAATTTAGCAAGGAACTCAGAGGAACTGTTCCCAGCTGAGGTCACCAATGAATCATAGAATGGTCTGGGTTGGAAGGGACCTCTGAAGGTCATCCAGTTCAACCTCCTCTGCACTCAGCAGGGACATCCTCAACTAGAGCAGGATGCCCACAGCCCTGTCCAGCCTCACCTTGAATATCTCCAGAGATGGAGCCTCAACCACCTGTCTGGGCAACCTGTTCAGAGTTCCACCACCCTCATGGTGCAGAACTTGTTCCTAACATCCAATCTAAATCTGCTCTGCTCTAGTTTGAAGCCATTAAGGGGTGGTGACAACAGCAGAGGCAACAGCAGGTAGGGCCAGATTTCCCTCTCTGACTAGGATTTAAGGGGCCTTCATGGGGCAGAGAGGCAGCACTGGCCACAGCTGTGCCACAGACAGACCAGCCTAGGTCCTCCCTGCCTTACCATTGTCACATACTACTTATTTCAAGAGCAAACACTACAAGCATATCTGCTCTAGTATCAGTGTGGGCTTCTGCTCTATCTCTAAGCACTGCAAGCACATCACCAGCAGCTCCCCACATGGAAGCAAGAATCAGCAGTACCATATGGTCACCTGTTAGGGGGAACTCCCAACAGCTCTTAAGGCTGCCATAAACAAGGCTAGGCCCCAGAATACCTACAACAGTGCTAAGCCACCACACAAAGCAGCTTTCCTCTGTTCTTCACACTTCTGTTACATCTTTGAGATGGCTCAGAAAAGAATCCACGCCATGAATAATGCCTCTGCTTAGAGCCACCTCCCCTCAGATCCTTCAGCTCCCCTCACAGCCAGCCTGTGAGCTGCTATTCTCAGCTGTCTCAGACTCAGTGATTCTGAAAGCCTGCTCTTTCCAGCAGCAAAGCCATATGCCTCTAAGACCAAATCCTTTAACAACCTGTCTGGATTCTGAGACATGCCCCCACACCAACCACAGGCAGACACACTCTCAGGCAAGGAACTTGTCATGCCAGCTGTCAAGACACTCATCTTTAATTCACTCCTAACTCAAGTGTGAGGCAAAGTCTTCAAAGCAGAAACTGCAGTAAAACATCAGTCATGGAGAAGGAAGAAACCCTCCAACTTGTGCACTGCTTTCTCTGCCTGGCACCTTAAAAACAGGAACTATTTTTGGCAGTCAGGATGACATCATCGTGGTAAGAACTAAAATGGTGCTTGTTTGTCCCTTCCTAGAGCTGGTAGCTCTTACCTGTCTTGCAGACAAACATTTCACTGTTGAGCTACAGAGCTCTTTTTGCAGGTTAAAAAGACACATGGTATGACCTGGTCTTTTAAACCCACATATCAAGCCATACCCACTGAATTGCACTGCTTCCCCACAAACTTCCCACAGGCACAAGTGTTTTACATAAGCAGCCATTGCTGGAAAGCAAGGAGGAGAAACAGTGCTGCAGACTTGAGAAGTTCCTGTTCAATATCTTTATTGATGATCAGGACCAGGGCATTGAGTCCAGCATCAGTAAGTTTGCAGATGACACCAAGCTAGGAGCAGGTGTTGATCTGTTGGAGGGTAGAAGAGCCCTGCAGAGGGACCTGCACAGGCTGGATGGGTGGGCAGAGGCCAATGGGATGAGATGGAACAAGGCCAAGGGCAGGGTTCTGCACTTTGGCCACAACAACCCCAAGCAGCACTACAGGCTGGGGACAGAGTGGCTGGAGAGCAGCCAGGAGGAAAGGGACCTGGGGATAGTAGCTGAAGATGAGGCAGCAGTGTGTCCAGGTGGCCAAGAGAGCCAATGGCATCCTGGCCTGCATCAGGAACAGTGTGGCCAGCAGGACAAGGGAGGTTATTCTTGCCCTGTACTCTTCACTGGTCAGGCCACACCTTGAGTGCTGTGTCCAGTTCTGGGCTCCTCAATTCAAGAGAGATGTTGAGGTGCTGGAAGGTGTCCAGAGAGGGGTGACAAAGCTGGTGAGGGGCCTGGAACACAAACCCTATGAGGAGAGGCTGGGGGAGCTGGAGGTGTGCAGCCTGGAGAAGAGGAGGCTGAGGGCAGACCTCATTGCTGTCTACAACTCCCCAAAGGGACATTGTAGCCAGGTGGGGTTGGGCTCTTCTGCCAGGCAAGCAGCAACAGAACAAGGGGACACAGTCTCAAGTTGTGATGGGGGAGGTCTAGGCTGGATGTTAGGAGGAAGTTGTTGGCAGAGAGAGTGATTGGCATTGGAATGGGCTGACCAGGGAGGTGGTGGAGTCACCATCCCTGGAGGTGTTCAAGAACAGCTTGGATGAGGCACTTAGTGCCATGATCTGGTTGACTGGATAGGGCTGGGTGCTAGGTTGTACTGGATGATCTTGGAGGTCTCTTCCAACCTGTTTGATTCTGTGATTCTCCTTATTTGAGGATACTCTAAGCTATACCAGACTGCTGTCTGTAGCACTTCACATCATGCAGCCTGAAGTCCCCAGAGGAATCCCCATCACTTTGCCACACCCAATTTCCAGCCCATAAACCCAACAGGAACTAAAGGTCCCAGCCACCAGCAGATACCAGAGATTTTCCACATATTTTTCTAGCTATGGAAGAAGTCTGACTACTCCCATGGCAGCTACATGTGCTTCAGACTTTGCAAGAAGAAAAACAGAGGACAGGAGGGAACGTAGCTAGTTGATCTGCAAAACAGTGCTGAGATGGATACATGTCACCACAACCACAGAAAACTTGCCCCCAGCCCCAGCCTGTAATAGTGCTCAGAAGGCCCAAAGACTTTGCCTCACCTGAGATCTGCTCTCCTAAGAGAGAATTTTTATCCTAGGCTTCATTCTTTGGCCACACCCAGAGAGTGGCTGCCAATGGCTCCATGTCCAAGTGCAGGCCACTGACAAGTGGAGTCCCTCAGGGGATCAGTCCTGGGACCAGTCTTGTTCAACATCTTCGTCAGTGCCATGGACAGAGGCATTGAGTGCAGCCTTAGCAAGTCTGCTAACACCAAGCTGTGTGGTGCAGCAGACAGGCTGCAGGGCAGGGACGCCATCCAGAGGGACCTGGACAGGATGGAGAGGCGAGCACAAGCCAACCTCATGAGGTTCAAAGAGATCAAGTGCAAGGTCCCACATGTGGGTCAAGGCAATGCCAAGCACAAATCCAGGCTGGGCAGTGAGTGGCTGGAGAGCAGCCCTGAGGAGAGGGACTTGGGGGTGCTGCTGGGTGAGAAGCTCAACAGGAGCCAGCAGTGTGCACTTGCAGCCCAGAAAGCCAACCAGAGCCTGGGCTGCAGCAGGAGAAGTGTGGCCAGCAGGTCGAGGGAGGCGATTCTCCCCCTCTACTCTGCTCTGGCCAGACCCCACCTGGAGCACTGCATCCAGTTCTGGAGCCTCTACTACAAGAGGGATGTGGAGATGCTGGAGCGTGCCCAGAGAAGGGCCATGAGGATGCTCAGAGGGCTGCAGCAGCTCTGCTGTGAGGACAGACTGAAAGAGTTGGTGCTGCTCAGGCTGCAGAAGAGGAGGCTCCCAGGTGACCTTCTTGTGGCCTTCCAGGATCTGAAGGGGGCCTACAAAAAAGCTGGGGAGGGACTTTTTAGGCTATCAGAGAGTGACAGGACTGGGGGGAATACAGCAAAGCTGGAGGTGGGGAGGTTTAGACTGGACACGAGGAGGAAGTTGCTCAGCATGAGTGTGTTGAGAGGCTGGAATGGGCTGCCCAGGGAGGTGGTTGAGGCCTCATCTCTGGATGCGTTTAAGGCCAGGCTGGATAAGGCTCTGGCCAGGCTGCTCTAGCTTAGGGTGTCCCTGGCCATAGCAGTGGAGTTGGAACTGGATGATCTTTGTGGTCCCTTCCAACCCTGACTGATTCTATGATTCATTAAAAAACATAAACAAACCCCCAATATGATAGGGGAACAGACAGATTGCAGTATGGTAGCCAGGTGAAAGCTGGGATGAAGAAGTGCCTTTGTGCATAGATGTATGGATGTACATACACATGCAGCTGTGAAACTAACCTAACCATTTGGTACCCTCTGGTTAACACCAAAGGTGGTGGCTTGATGTTTTTTGGGACTTCCCCACCATAGGGAACACAGCTTCCAAACTAGAGGCATGTGTCATGCATTTGCCTCCGAGGGAAAATGAAACATCAACAGCTTCATTTCAGAAGTGGTAAAGCTGAGAAGCTATAGGCAGAGTACTCTGACATGCCAGCAGGTCTGTGGCTCATACTCCACACCCCCTTGCCAGTCACCTGTGATTTATTTGCTAGGCTCTTAGGAAAGATACTCTGCTTGTCAGGAACCATGAGACTGCTTAAATCTACCCCTCCATGCTGCTCTTCAAGCACCACTGCTGATCACTGGATGTACTTAAACATTCTATGTGCTCCCTGCTCCCAACAGTTGCAGTGTACCCTTAGCTTCCAACCCTCAGTGGCACTGAAACTCTAAACTGCACAAAGATCCAACACCAAAGGATGCTTGTCCAACTACCCCCTTAGCTGTGATGTTCCCCCCTTAGCTTCTTTATGCCGCCTTAGAACAGAGTGAACATCTCAGTCTGGACACCAAGTTCCCTCAGCTGTGTATTCTGACTCAGATGCATTGCACAATTTGTTTTCTGGGCTTTCATTTTCCTTTCTGAAAGAAAAGCTGTAGTAGGGACAATTGTGAAAAGGAGGTTCTGGTCAGCCTTTTTGTTAGAGATTTCTTTTGGGCTCCACGAGGTCTGCTGCCGCTTCACCGTGTTCTTCATGTCGACACGAACTGCAGCAGTCCTCTAGTTACCAGGGCAGTACTCTGACTTCTCAGAAGGAAAAACATCCCACTTCCTCACTGGCCTTTATTTTCATTTGGTTTAAAAATTCTCTGCTGCCCAGCACCTATGCAGCACATCAATAAGAAGGAACATTACTTATTCTCTCTTAAGAAAGTAGTAGGCAGAAACTTTCCTTCTGGGTTTTCTGTGTTAGATCAGTGATGGGGGCAGCATACTGACACTGGTCAGTATTCTTCCCAAGGCAGCCTACAGGTACAGCTAGGCTCAAAATGAGCCAGCAGAAAGCCTTCAGCTCAAACTGCCCAAGCTTGGAGCTGAGATGTCTAACTAGAGCTGGGCCCAAGTGGAATTCGCACATCTCCTTATGTTGGGTCTGGCAACACCTAAAAGGACACAGTCTCAAGTTGTGCCAGGGTAGGTATAGGCTGGATATTAGGAAGAAGTTCTTCACAGAGAGAGTGATTTCCCATTGGAATGGGCTGCCCAGGGAGGTGGTGGAGGCACCATCCCTGGAGGGTTTCAAGCAAAGCCTGGATGAGGCACTTAGTGCCATGGTCTGGTTGACTGGGTAGGGCTGGGTGATAGGTTGGACTGGATGATCTTGGAGGTCTCTTCCAACCTGGTTGATTCTATGATCCTATGACAGAGTGAAATTTGGCTTTTGACTGCCACAGTGCAGGTTGTTTTTTGAATCTGGGACTGAGCTTAGTTTTTCCTCTGTGGCATTAAGCAAAGTTCCTCAAGACAAACATCCTGTGCTTGAATTCACCTTTAGCTTATGAACAAAAAAAGTGTACGGGGGGGGGGGGGGGGTGCAGGGCATTTAAGGGGCATCACTAACTGAAACTTGGCTTTTTTTGCTTGTTATGATACACACAGTTTAGGAATGGTGGAGTCCCGAGGTCGAACACAGCTCACACTTAAGCTGCAGAGTTTTCTTTGCTTCTTAAACTGTATAGCAACAACAAAAAATTCTGTATGCTTATCTTCATTATGACACATACACAGTGGTGTGAAAGGGCTCCAGCAATAGGAACATGTAAAGCATTCCACAGCATTTGTCTATGAATTTTTTTACACATGTAGTAAACAGATTATTTCTGTGAAGTATTTGTGTAACAAGGTATAGGATGCAGAGAGGTGGTGCTGAGGGACATGGTTTAGCAACAGTCTTAGTAAAGTAAGATAATGGTTGGACTTGATGATCTTAAAGGTCTTCTCCAAGCAAAGCAATTCTATGATTCTGACTGAATGTCTGACTGATGGACATTGTTCAACTCTTAAAGCCTGCTCTGAGTTTCACCTCCTCATAAGTGTTAAAAAATTGCTTCTCTCAGATCCTTAAGTAGGAGGAAGCAGTGTGAGTCCCAATGGGAAAAGTCACTATCAGTCTCACAAGACTGCTGGCCTTTACAAGGTTAGCTTCATAAGTCACAGCTCCAACTACATCAGGCCAGCAGCCATAACAGAACCCTGCAGTAACATCAGAGCGTTTTCAAGCTGTACTTAACTGTTTGGCTCTTGGAAATGACTGGAAAACAGCAAAGACAGGAAGCACAGCTCCAGTCTTTTGACATTATAAAGGAAGGGCAAACAGGCTGAGGGCGATGTGGTAGGCACTGGAGCAAGCTCTGGCCATCACTGGTGATGTTCAAGCAACAGTGTTGCCACTGTCAGAGAAACACAAGACTTGCTTCCAGATGCAGAAGATGCCACCGCTAGGACATCAGTACTGGACCCTTGCACCCTGGCATGCCCTCACAATGAAGTGCTCAGTCCCTGGAGCAGAGACCATCTCTTAAGTCAGAGTGGGGCCTGGATACAATAACTGCCATGCCACCTAGAGGACAAGAATAACCTCCTGGTTTTAGCTGTAACACACAAACCTCCATCAACACTTGGCAGCACAAGCACAGGTCATCAGTCAAAATAAAAAATGCTGCTTCATATTGCAACTTAGAAACAAGTTGCAGCTGATACCAGCAGCAAAGAGGAAGGTAAATCTGTCTTTGCTCTGCCTAATCGGCAAGCCAGGTAAACAAAGGAGGAAATAAATAAAAAAGAGGCTCTTTAATAAATGAAAGAAACCAAACCCTAAGCTGTATGGACACATGGGGCCACCAACAATAGCACACTCTGCCTTTAGTTATCTACAAATAATACAGCTAGACAAAAATGCCTCTTTTTGGTAGATATCTACTTACCTACTCTATAGGTAGGTAGATTCCTAACTACCAGGAACACCTGCACTGCTTTGTGCTGAAAAAAAGTCCAGTCAAAACAAACACAAACCAAACCACAAACCCTTGAAGCTATACAGATGCTCACAGTATGAAAAGTCAAATACAAGATCAGTGCCCAAGGAAGAATATATAAGAGAACCTGACCAAAGCTCCCTGCTTAGTTAAAACAAGGATGCTGGTGCAACAGGCAGGATGGCACCTGCACAGCTATGAAGAAACAGCTCTGTGCACAGGGTAGAATCACAGAATCAACCAGGTTGGAAGAGACCTCCAAGATCATCCAGTCCAACCTAACACCCAGCCCTAGCCAATCAATCAGACCATGGCACTAAGTGCCTCATCCAGGTGTTTCTTGAACACCTCCAGGGATGGTGACTCCACCACCTCCCTGGGCAGCCCATTCCAATGCCAATCACTCTCTCTGCCAGGAACTTCCTAACAACATCCAGCCTAGACCTCCCCTGCCACAACTTCAGACTGTGTCCCCTTATTCTGTTGCTGCTTGCCTGGCAGAAGAGACCAACCCCACCGGGCTACAGCCTCCCTTCATGTAGTTGTAGACAGCAATGAGGTCTGCCCTGAGCCTCCTCTTCTGCAGGCTGCACACTCCCAGCTCCCTCAGCCTCTCCTCACAGGGCTGTGCTCCAGGCCCCTCAACAGCTTCATCACCCTTCTCTGGACACATTCCAGTATCTCAACATCTCTCTTGAATTGAGGAGCCCAGAACTGGACACAGTAATTTACTTTCTAGAGGATTTCTACAGTTGGTACTCCTCAGAACAATTTTAGTGGAGCCTGTTCACCTTATCCAAGTCAGAACACTCACTATCAGGAAAAGACTTAAAGCATTCTTGGAGAAAGGGCAGAAGGACAAACCTTCACAGCTGCATGCTTATCTGCTCTGAAAGCTTACACAACTCTGCTTCAGTATTTGAGAGCTTTCCCGAAACATTAAATGGACTTTCTTCCTCCTAAACATCAAATATATCACAGCTATAAGCACCTCCTATGTTCCTTACGTATGAAACAACCAGTCAAAGAGGCAATTCCCAGAAGGAAAACCTGACAGCAGTGCTTTGATAACACTTGAACTCACTGGCTCTTAGAGGAAGTGTCTCCCACGGTGCTGCACCACAACCTTCTATTCCCATCACAATAAAAAACTGTGATGAAGATGGTAAAAATAATAAAAATCACCTTGAAGAAAACCTTTAAGACAGGAGCCCAGACATCAAGAACCCGTTACAAACACAGGCTGAGGAAGCTGGGGGTGTTCAGCCCAGAGAAGAGAAGACTGGGGAGACCTAAAGGCAGCCTTCAAGTACCTGAAGGGGACCTACAAGAAGGCTGCAGAGAGACTGTTTGAAAAGGCCTGCAGGGACAGGATGAGGGCAATGGCTTCAGACTAGGGCAGGGCAGATTTAGAGTGGATGTTAGGAACAGGTTCTGTACCATGAGGGTAGTGGAACACTGGTACAGGTTGTCCAGGGAGATGGTTGGGGCCCACCCGTGGAGATATTCAGGATGAGGCTGGACAGGGCTCTGGACAGTCTGCTCTAGTTGAGGATGTCCCTGCTGAGTGCAGAGGGGGTTGGACTGGATGACCTTCAGAGGTCCCTTCCAATGCAAAACATTCTATGATTCTAGCCTCAGAGAGGAAGTTGTGCATCAAATCAGGCAGGCAAAACCAACGGTAACTCAAAACAGAGTTCAGAGCCCTGATCAAAGCCTTTTGACAGCAGCACCTTGTCAACACTCTGAACACAAAAGCATCATCTCTTCTGAACACCTTTAACACAACAATACACAGCTAAGAAAATATCATCTTTCAAAGAAGCACAGGAGGAACCATTTGGAAACGTATAGTAAAATTGCAGAGCAGTTGCCCCCAGGAGCACAGAGCCTCCTGCTGAGGCAGCCCTGTGCAGTTACACCAGATGCCTCAGCACGCTGCAGCAATCTTCCATTCAACACTGCTGCAGGCTCTCTGGCTGGAGGTCTAAACACACAGTGAAAAAAAAGGTCAGTTCTAATGGAAGAAAATGCATGACTCTGCATGAAACAGTGCAAACTATTTCACTTTCAGTTTCAGCTCAAGAAACATGCACAGATTCACGCTGAAGCCCAGGAAGTGAATACAGAACCAAAACAGCGCAACTAGCTGATCTAAGTGGATTTGTTTCATACAGCTGTTAATCTAGTAACAACAACTACCCCCAAGTGCCAGGAGTTACACTAACCAAAGGATTTATTTGCTCCTTTGCATTACAAAGGCCCAGGCACTGCCCACTGACCATAAACCACAAGAGCATACTAGAAACTGAGCAAAGGTCACAGTGTTTGATGAGGAAATAGAGCAGGTTTGCAGACAGCTGAACGAAAACTCCACATCCACGTGTGCAATGATTGCACACAGTCCAGCTCCCTTGCTCATACCTTCGGTGAAGCTGAATAAAAGATCTGAGATGGTAAAGGAAAGTGGTAAGCAAAATACTGGGCTAGGAGTTTAAAGCTACATTGACACTGTGCTCTCTCGAAAAAGAGCAACGTTCTGAACTGCACAACCTTTTTCTCACATTTACCAGCAAGGACAGCCCGACCGAAGCCCACCATGGCCAGGAAGCACATTATCACCTCCATGCAGTACCATACTGGCACACAGTATCACAGGTTGGAAAAGACCTCTGAGATCGAGTTCAACCTATCACAGAATTAACCATGTTGGAACAGACCTCTGAGATCGAGTCCAACCTATGACCTAACCCTTCTAATTAACTAAACCATAGCATCAAGAGCCTCATCCAGCCTCCTCTTACAGACCTCCAGAGATGGTGACTCCACCTCCCTGGGCAGCCCATCCCAATGCTAATCACTTTCTGAGAAGAACAATTTCTTAACATCCAGCCTGAACCTGCCCTGGCTTATCTTGAGGCTGTGCCTTCTTGTTCTGCCACTGCTTGCCTGGGAAAAGAGACCAACCCCACATGGGTACAACCTGACTTCAGGTAGAGAGCAATAAGGTCTCCCCTGAGCCTCCTCTTCTCCAGGCTGAACAACCCCAGCTCCCTCAGCCTCTCCTCGTAGGAGTGGCTGAGACTGAACTGAGAAGAGAAACTATCAAATGCCCATGGTAGTGCTAACAATGCTCTAGGCTGTGGGGCTATCGCAGGGGAGGAGACCCAAGGATTCCTACACCAAAGAAACAAATCATTATGCTGTTAACCAGGTGTAACAGGATGTCTAACACACAATGCTGGCACCTATTAAAGTCTTGTTCACTTTCCACTACAGATGAGGTAACAACAGGATGTCAAGACATGTTTCACTACTAGAACATGATACAAATAATAACAACCAGAGAAGCTTAACAGAAGCTTTCAAACCTAAAGAATGAGACTGGATGCCCTATGTGACATAATATTTCCTTTTAGCCTTATTTTCCCTACCAGTCTTGTATGGGTTAGGTCAGAAAAAACAAACCAGACTTGTTAAATCTCTAGGGAAAGGACTAGCAACCCAAAAATAACAGGGGGTCAGACCCAAAGCAGAAGTTCTGCACCTCTGCCCAAGCCACAAGTTCAACTCCTTAGAGATGCTTACATGTACTTGGCTTTGCACAGCACACAGATATGGAAACTCCAGCACCAAAAAGCTTTGCAATCTAACATAGACAAAAAGCCACCACCTGCTAAGAGAGAACCAGAGGCAGGCACTCTGTCAAGGAATGCTGTATTTACTGGTAAGTTGTGTCCTTTTTGCTAGCTGAGGAACTGAAAACTGGTATAAATGAAATCTGCTCATCTGTATTCAATTCCCTTCAGTAGGAAAAACTGTAGATCAGCCTGATTCCCTACCTCCTGCTGCTTGTTAGTTCACAGGAGCTCTATTCAGGGTGCCAGCACCTCCCAGCTGCTCCTCCACAGTCATGCCCACAGTCTTTGCACCCAGCATATAAACCTGCTAATAGCTATTATGTCCCTGCTTCCCCTTTCAATGGGTCATACTGGGCCACTCCAGTAAGGGCTCCAAAAGCGGCAGTCAATAGATTTATGTGTCTGCCTGTTTCCAGATTAAACATTTTCATCCTGTTACAGACAAAAATACTGTTTGATCTGCCAGCTCCTCAGTCTCCTGCTGTGCCTGGATGATTCTTGTCTGCTGCGCCTGGATGATTCTTGTCATCCTGTTACATAGGAAAAACACAATAGACGGAAACAACAGGGCATAAACAATCCCAGGTGGGAGCAGTCAATGAATACAAGCACACCAGCCTGTCTTCGTTGTGTATCAGCTCTTACAGAAATAAGAAGCCACGCTGAGCACCTTCACAAATTCTCACGTTATTCACAGGTGCAGGTGCTGGATACAGGCACACTTGGAATTCCCAACTCCAGGTTTGCACAGTGGAGCATCACACACGGTTCTGTAAGCGGAGCACAGCAAGAAGCAGAGCTGAACTCACTCTCTCAGCTGTACTAGCACCCGCTGGCTAATCTGGTTCTAAGAAACTGGGAGCACAGGAAGCTAACAAAACCACCTAACCAAAAACCAGTTCGGTTGTTGGTTTTATTTTCAGTTTGGTTTAGTTTTCTTCACTAAGATCAGCAGATGTCACCAAGTGCAAACATGAAGCAGCCAAATACGAAAGGCCATTTTTCACACCAACCTTCCTCAGTACAGATGTTACACTCTGTGCAGAAGCACTGGAAGTTTTTTTTGGCTAAGCTGGTGTGCTAGTTTGAAGCAAGCTAGAATGTTTTGGTGAAAAGAACTAGATAATGGGCGGTGAAAAGGTAAACATGGTTGTGTCTCTTCTCTCACAGTCTCGCTGAGAACTCTGGGAAGAAGAAGGAAAAACATTTGATAATATTCTCCATTTTGTCATTCATTCTGCATATAACTGTATATACTGTAAATATCTGCTTGTATATTTGCTGCTGTAAAATAAATAGCTTCATTCATATTCCCGGAGGCCTTCCGAGTTAGCTGGGGCAATTCCAAAAGTGCAGGGGGGGCGGGTAAGAGCCCAAACCATCACAGCTGGTCCCTAAAGGGCAGGCTATTCTGCCCCTGTACTAAGCACTGGTCAGGCCACACCTTGAGTACTGTGTCCAGTTCTGGGCCCCTCAATTCAAGAGAGATGTTGAGGTGCTGGAAAGTGTCCAGAGAAGGGCAACAAAGCTGGTGAGGGGCTTGGAACACAAACCCTATGAGGAGAGGCTGAGGGAGCTGGGGGTGTGCAGCCTGCAGAAGAGGAGGCTCAGGGCAGAGCTCATTGCTGTCTACAACTACCTGAAGGGACATTGTAGCCAGGTGGGGTTGGTCTCTCCTGCCAGGCAACCAGCAATAGAAGAAGGGGACACAGTCTCAAGTTGTGCCACGGGAAGTCTAGGCTGGGTGTCAGGAGGAAGTTGTTGGCAGAGAGAGTGATTGGCACTGGAATGGGCTGCCCAGGGAGGTGGTGGAGGCACCGTCCCTGGAAGTCTTCAAGAAAAGACTGGATGAGGCACTCGGTGCCATGGTCTGATTGACTGGCTAGGGCTGGGTGCTAGGTTGGACTGGATGATCTTGGAGGTCTCTTCCGAGCCGGCTGATTCTATGATTCTATGATTTTAAACCCTGCAGTCAGTCACTTAACAATAACGAGAGGCTCGCAGAAGAAAACAAGAAAGTAGGAAGAGGCAGGCAGCAGAAATTCAAGCAAAAAACCAAAGTGTTAGAATCCTTCTTGTTACACAATGAATTTCCCAGTGATTTTTGTGCACCAATAGTATAGGGGAGACCACAAGGCACAGGTGTTGGAAGGCTTTTACAATTAAGACACTGAACAATGAAGAAAGGTACCATGGAAAGAGGGGGAAAAGGCACACAAATAACTACCTTTCGTTTTCATTAATACATTTAAAGGTGTTATATTTCCACAGGAAAAATGGAGTTTCGGTCTAATTAGCAACACAAAAGTTAAAACTGAACACCAGGCTTCCCCTGTGGACTTTTCATAAAAGTCCTTAACCAAAAAACCCACAAAGCAAACCCTTTAAAAACAATTTCCTGCTGAGGAATCCACCTTGCTCCGTATCAAGCATTTCACATGTTTTGAAAAGTCAACACAGCAAGATCTATGCTGGTTTGAGGCCAACTTTTACTGAGAGAAATTAAACCTTTAGCTGTCAGAAGGAAGAAAAAAACCCTACACTAATCTATATCCCTCAGTTTCTTGCTGAGAAACACAACTAGTCAAAATATAGGCAAGACAGGCACTTCTCACACACTTCTTAGCTCTCACTTCTGGCTGTGCCTTCTTTCTGGCCACCTGGTCTGACTCTGCCTTTAACTCTCTAATCCACCTAACCCCTTTTTCCTCTAACCTCCTTGTCAGGTTGTTTTTTTTTGACATCTCACCTCAGATCTCCAGATTTATCACATGAGATATATGTGGGTTGATCTGGTTATTTCTGAAAGAGGGCAAAGAGGGAAGGGGAAGAGGGTTTGGGTTGTGAGCCCTCCTGGGGCTTGTTTCTGGGAGGGGTATTGTGGTTCTGTGTTAAACTTTTAATTTATATATAACTATATATATATTTGTGTATATATGCATGTATATTGTGCTAAGCTGTAAACACAGTATCACCAAGGTTGGAAGAGACCTCATAGATCATCAAGTCCAACCCTTTACCACAGAGCTCAAGGCTAGACCATGGCACCAAGTGCCACGTCCAATCTTGCCTTGAACAGCTCCAGGGACAGTGACTCCACCACCTCCCCGGGCAGCCCATTCCAGTGTCCAATGACTCTCTCAGTGAAGAACTTTCTCCTCACCTCCAGCCTAAATCTCCCCTGGCACAGCTTGAGGCTGTGTCCTCTCGTTCTGGTGCTGGCCACCTGAGAGAAGAGAGCAACCTCCTCCTGGCCACAACCACCCCTCAGGTAGTTGTAGACAGCAATAAGGTCACCCCTGAGCCTCCTCTTCTCCAGGCTAACCAATCTCAGCTCCCTCAGCCTCTCCTCGTAGGGCTGTGCTCAAGGCCTCTCACCAGCCTCGTTGCCCTTCTCTGGACACGCTCAAGCATCTCAATGTCCCTCCTAAACTGGGGGGCCCAGAACTGAACACAGCACTCAAGGTGTGGTCTAACCAGTGCTGAGTACAGGGGCAGAATGACCTCCCTGCTTCTGCTGACCACACCGTTCCTGATGCAGGCCAGGATGCCACTGGCTCTCTTGGCCACCTGGGCACACTGCTGGCTCATTTCCAGCTCAGCTGAGTTTAGTCTGGGTAGGAGTGAGGGAGTGAGCAATACCCAAGCTGTCACAGTACCTTACAAGATTTTAGCCCAGGTATCCCAAAAAGACATCAAGTGCCAATTTCTCCTGAAATAAACGTTTCTGGATTCAGAGTTTTAACTAACTCTGAGATCCTGTACCTCACTTTCTTTACTTCAAGGTCCAAACCATCACACTTTAGAAGAACTTCCCCCGCCCCCACCAGTTTCAGAGCCACTCTCACTCCAAGACCATCACCTGACCGCACACACGTAAGAGAAACACCTTCCTAAAGAACACCGCCTGCTCATTCAGTTCCCCCACACGCTCCCTAGCTTCCTGCTTCAGTCTTCAGTCGCTCGCATTTGAACGTTGTCACCGGGCCACGGGAACGAGAGCACCGCTCGCAAGAAACAAAGAGGCAGCCAGGGCACTCCGCGCCGTACAGGTAGCCACGGACCCCCACAGCGCCGGGGACCGGAGTCTCCCCAGCTTCCTTAACGTTTTGCACATCTCTGTATCAATCCCCAGGCTTTCCTACAAACGATAGCACTATCACTCGAAATCCTTTCCTGCCTCGCTTTCTTGCTGTGTGCCACTCCTAGATCCCGCATGCAGCTACAAACTCCCTCCGGAGTTGCGGCCGCAAAGGTTAACTCTTTACTTTCCTTATCCGGCAAACATCCCTCTGACAACTCTCACCACAGACCGAGGACGAGATGTTGGACGTTACCAAGACCAGAGAGAACTTCCAATGGCTTGTGAAACACCACCTAAACGGGAGGCCGGGCTGCAAGAGACAAGGAAAGGGGGCACAGAGCGACTGGAAGGCGGCGCGGGAAAGCAGCAGGCGGCCCAAAGCAAGCAGCACAGCGGCGGCTCAGGCACAACGCAGGCGACAGCGGCGCGGGCAGAAGAGAGGGACAGCGACTGGCGCAGCACAAAGCGCGCCCAGAAAGCCACCAACGAGCTGAGGGCAGGAAGCGAACGAAAAGAAACAAAATAACCCAAGCGCTGAAGAGCGAGGTCGGATTCAACAGGCAGAAAAGAAGAGAGAGACCGAATAGCTTCTAGCATCCCTAAGAGAAAGCAGAAGCCCCTCGCAACCCTCCCCAGCGCCACAATCAGCGGTCCAAAGGGTGCCCGCCGCTAACCGCGGGCTTGTCCCTCCACAGCAGGCCTGGCGCCCGCCCAGGTCTCCACTACCGCCGGCACCTCCTCCCCGTGTGAGGGAGCACCACATCTACGTCTCGGCGGGATCATGGTCACGCCGCCGGCTTAGCGCCTGCCCTTCCCTATGCCTGGGCGGACTGCCGACGGCGATCGTAGCGCCGAAGTGCCTCCCTTCGCGCCGCCGCGAACGGCAGCCGCCCCGCAGACCCCGCTCCTGGCATACCGTGTCCGCGCCGAGCCGCTCACCGCCGCCACCGCCGCCGCCGCCGCTCACCACCGCCGGCAGGCCGCACCCGCGCGTGCCGAAAGGCGCCCTCGCAGCGCTGCACCCGCGCGCGCCGGCCGAGCCCCCGCGCTTTAGAGCCGCCCCGCAGGCTCCGCCCCCGCAGGCTCCGCCCCGCCCCTCCGCGCGCCCTGCCGCGAGGCGGGCGGGCGGGAAAGCGCGGCACGAGCAGCCGCGCGCGCAGGGGAAAGGTCGCGCGGGCCGGTGGCGGCCGCGGGGGGGTAGGGCGGCGCGAGGCAGGCCCGGCCCGGCCCCGCCCCGCCCCGCCCCGCGGGGGAGCTGAGCGTGGGGCTCCTGCGCGGCCAGGGGGGAGCTGAGCGTGGGGCTGCTGCGCGGCCAGGGGGGAGCTGAGCGTGGGGCTGCTGCGCGGCCAGGGGGGAGCTGAGCGTGGGGCTCCTGCGCGGCCAGGGGGGAGCTGAGCGTGGGGCTCCTGCGCGGCCAGGGGGGAGCTGAGCGTGGGGCTGCTGCGCGGCCAGGGGGGAGCTGAGCGTGGGGCTCCTGCGCGGCCAGGGGGGAGCTGAGCGTGGGGCTGCTGCGCGGCCAGGGGGGAGCTGAGCGTGGGGCTCCTGCGCGGCCGGGGGGAGCTGAGCGTGGGGCTGCTGCGCGGCCAGGGGGGAGCTGAGCGTGGGGCTGCTGCGCGGCCAGGGGGGAGCTGAGCGTGGGGCTGCTGCGCGGCCAGGGGGGAGCTGAGCGTGGGGCTCCTGCGCGGCCAGGGGGAGCTGAGCGTGGGGCTGCTGCGCGGCCAGGGGGGAGCTGAGCGTGGGGCTCCTGCGCGGCCAGGGGGGAGCTGAGCGTGGGGCTGCTGCGCGGCCAGGGGGGAGCTGAGCGTGGGGCTGCTGCGCGGCCAGGGGGGAGCTGAGCGTGGGGCTCCTGCGCGGCCAGGGGGGAGCTGAGCGTGGGGCTCCTGCGCGGCCGGGGGGAGCTGAGCGTGGGGCTGCTGCGCGGCCAGGGGGGAGCTGAGCGTGGGGCTGCTGCGCGGCCAGGGGGGAGCTGAGCGTGGGGCTCCTGCGCGGCCAGGGGGAGCTGAGCGTGGGGCTGCTGCGCGGCCAGGGGGGAGCTGAGCGTGGGGCTCCTGCGCGGCCAGGGGGGAGCTGAGCGTGGGGCTCCTGCGCGGCCAGGGGGGAGCTGAGCGTGGGGCTCCTGCGCGGCCAGGGGGAGCTGAGCGTGGGGCTCCTGCGCGGCCAGGGGGGAGCTGAGCGTGGGGCTCCTGCGCGGCCAGGGGGGAGCTGAGCGTGGGGCTCCTGCGCGGCCAGGGGGAGCTGAGCGTGGGGCTCCTGCGCGGCCAGGGGGGAGCTGAGCGTGGGGCTCCTGCGCGGCCAGGGGGAGCTGAGCGTGGGGCTCCTGCTCGGCCGGGCGGAGCCGCCGGGGAGGTGAGCGTGGGGCTCCTGCGCGGCCAAGGGGAGTCGCCGGGGGGGAGGTGAGTATGGGGCTTCTACGCGGCCGGGCGGAGCCTGCTCGCCCGCTCGGCGCTTCCTCAGAACAAGCCGCGGGGCTTGAAACGGCCCCGAAAGCGATAGCCGTTACCGGGAATTTCTCCGAGCAGAGCTGCTGCTGCCTGCAGGATTGTTCTAGAAGCAAGACGTGTTCCGACGGTGGGCTTCAAGGACAAAATCTCCTCGTGAGCCATTGATAGCCACTTCTATCCCTGCCTAATAAACCTAACTTTCCTGGTTTGTGGTTGCATTACAGCTCCAGTTGTTAACAGCTTCGTTTAAGGCAAAGCTTACCCTGTGCATCATACAGGTTTCCTGTTCTGCTCTTTCTTCCCCCTGACTTGCCAAGCCGTGCTACCACTTCCAGCCTTTGTTTCTCTAGAGGTTGCGCTGAGGTCTTGCTTGCACTCAGAGAACGCATTTCACTACGAGATGCGTGGCCAGGTAGCATCCTTACAGGATGAGATTTGCGTTCTCCTGCGTGCAGGACCTAGAACCACAGTTACAAATGTAAGGTGGCTGTCACAGCACCCACAGTGAGGACTTTCCATAAACTCGAAACGTGAGAGAAGCCAGAGGGATGGGTTTTCACCTGCCCTTTTGCTCTTAGATACATTCCCTCGGTTATTTCTCCAGACAAGGTACATTCACTGTCTTTATCCAGACCACGTAGCAGTATAACATCTGCAAAAACAAGGATCCACATGTTACTTAAGGAACCCACTGACATCCTTCTTCCCATGCTCTCCCCGGAGCAGAGGACACATTCACACTCCTACCTCTGTAACTGCTGTGCTTTTCCTTTCCTCAGCACTGAGCCCAAGGAGCTGAGGAGGAGTTGCAGTTACAGATCAGGGTGGGTGAAGTAGCTTTGAGGGCATGGAACACCACCTGTGGGAAGGTGGTGGATGGAGGCTGCTGAAGGTTGCTTTCATTATCAGTGCAGAACAAAAGCTGCCACCATGCTGGGCTCCTGAGGCAGGATGTTTGGGCTGGTGCAGGTCCTTGCCAAAGCAAAGCAATACAGGAAGGTCTCTCTAGGAAACTGCTTGTCCTGCCTGTAGGTTGCAAACTGTGAAACCACCCTGGGTCTCTAATTGAAATCCAAAGCTAACAAGCTTACAATACCATTAAATGAAGTGTTGCAAGGCTGGTCTTCTGAGCTATGGATGGGAGTCCACCTGCTGGCTCCCAGAATCCCACCATCGCTTCCCATACATGCATTTTTCTTTTGGCATCAAGGGAGAATTCCTTGCAGACACGGCCTTTTGACACCACAGAGCTCCCTCCTGGCTCACTACAGCTTCGTCCCACTGCTATCTGAAAGCATGGGAGCAGAAGGGACAGGAAAAATTGCCAGGTTAGAAAATGGCCGAGGAGGTGCAGCCCCACTCAGCTGCAGCAAGGCAGGAGCGAGCTTGCACTCTGCCACTTACTGCAGCCTGCTTGCTCAGGCCAAGCTCCTCGGCCCCTCGCACCAGGGTTCATCCTTTGTGTCGAAAATGGTTGGGCGCAAAGGAAAAGACGACTCATTGTTTGGGACTTCCCCGGCTGGGATTTCCCCCTTCTGCGGTTGTGCTGTGGGCTGGATGTCATTCCTTAGGCTTTCAAACTCCTGTCCTTTACTGAAGCCAGCACCCACCCCTCAGGACGACCATCCTTCCACCCTTTTCAAACATGAAATACCCAGACAAGACACCCTGGTCCTCTGAATCCTTCCAGTCTGCTCAAGAGGCACAGCTCTGGAGCTACACATTGCTTAGCTAACCTTTGTGAGCTGACACAGTGCAGGCAAGATACAGGCATGGAGTGGTGGTGGCTTAAACCCACACAAAGCACAGGGGCAACTGATAATTAATCTTTACTGGATGCTGCTCTCAGCTTCAGATAGTCATGCTAGGACTGCAAGGCTAAGGAAGTCAGCAACAGAAATTAAATCCTATTTCCTACTATTTCATTTGCACTACCTTCACCCCTTTTTGGCTATTGTAATTTCTCTTCACAGAGAATATGTAGGAATAATAGGGAGGAATACAGGAAAAAACAGGGAGAAAGGAAAACCATGTTCCAGGACTGTATCAAGACTGATTTGCTTGTAGCTGAGATAGTTCAGCTGGAGTGTTTCAGCAGAAGAGAAAGTAAAGTCTGGCCCTTCAACAGTTAGGATTCTACCTCACCTCAGCTCCTGGCTTCCTCTTTAATCAACTGTAGGACTGAAAGCAAGGGAAACAAAGGTAACTCCACCAACGAAAAGAAAAAATAATTAATGACTTTATTATTATTATTATTTTTAGTTCAGTTGGCCAACTGAGGTGCTAAAATCTCAACACCAACGAAGCAAGTGTGCATTAAAAAAAACAAACCCAAACAATAAAACACAACCAAACAGAAGAAAACAGGCTGGAACAGAGCTGGATTTTGTACAGGTAGGGTATACACTTCTCTGTTAACAACGCTCCACACGTGCCAACCGTCAGGGCCTTGAACAGTCTGAATATCAGAGTTCACTTTCACACGTCAGGGAAGGTGCCAAGGCAGATCCCCTCAGCTGGATTAAACCTCACACACGCAACACGCATGCACACACAGAGTACTTCAATTACTGCGACGCCAGCAGAAGGTGGCATCCTCCCCTTCACATCTGCTGTCAGTGCCATCCTCATCTGCCTGCCTACCCTGCCTACAGCAGTACTCGGAGCAATCCAAAAGCAGGAGCTTTCAGAAAGTTTTGCAACAGCCAAGAGCCAGCCACCTCCTTCTCCGTTAGCTATGTACAGGCTGGGTTTTAGTATGCTTTAGAGTTCTCTTCACTGCAGACAATGATGACTGGAGTTCCCAGCAAGCCACACTGTGGCTTTTCACTTTGCATACAGGAGATCTGATAATGCAACACCTTTCTTTTCCACTCGTGCCTGGTGTAAGCACCGAACCGAACTCGCTGGAAACGAATGTTAACCAAACAAGGTGCAGCTGTGAACATTCCAGGAACTGCTGCTAAGGAAACGGAACTGCTGGCTGCTCTAGATCATGCAGTCTAGACCACTTTACAATACTTCAAAATGTTCAGGATTAGGATGTATAAAAATATTAAAAACCACCAGAGTGCACACAAATGTGGTGACTAGCTCTAAGCAAGCACCGTGTTCTACAGGAAGGAGGCCTAGGCATTGCACAAAACTCAGGTTCTTGACTGTGGGGGTCGCCCAGGGATCCACTGGTGTCTTTACATACAAACAAGTATTTACATGAAATATGCAGAGACGGAGAGAGAGGAGGACAGACTCTTGAAACTTGCTGTTTGATCTAACATATGTTCAGCAACACGGTTTGTAATGTGCCCTAGCGAGACTGGGGGGGATTGGTTAACTGAAAGAAGGAATATGTCTGGGAGCTGGAGCTGAAACATCTTGTCACCTCCCCACACATCAGTTCTTTGAAGCTCAGGATTTTACAGCCGCTTGTGAGCTTTGATGAAAACGTGGTTAAAAGAACAGCTAAAAGAAACAGAATTGTGCTGTGAAAATAGCAGATGATTAGGGTTTTGGTTTTTTTTTGGCAGTCCTCACTCCCCCCATCCCCATTGGCCTCCTGGCTGTGTCCAGGAGGTGGTGTCCCCCTCTCTTCCCTACAGGGGGCTGAAATGCTTGCTTCATCCTCAATGTGTCTATTTCAAAAGAACACAGCTTAGGTTCCAAGCTCGGCTCTCCTTCTACCTGCTGCAGGGAGGAAGAGGCCATCCCTGGTCTGGACCGTGTCACATGGGGACGGATGCCTTTGGGTGCCCAGTTCTGGGAAGCTGGGGGCACGTTCGCTCCCCTCGTGTGTGAAACGGGCACGTTGTCACTGAGCGCACAGGGCTGAGTCATGTGCTGCTGCTGCTGCCCACCTGGGCAACACAAAGAGCTAGAACATCCTACTTGGATTCTGATACAAATAAGGGATCTTGTGGTCACAAGAGCCTTCTTCAGCTTTAAAAATATAAAATTTGAATTAAAAATATTCAGATAGTAAAAAAAACCCCAGTTATCTGATATGCGAGTCATAGTCTTAAAGTGCAAGGGAACAGCAAAGAGGAGTTGTGCCTTTTCCAACCATTTTGATATAAAAAGGCCTTGGAACATTCCCTTTCTTGTCTTCTCAATTAACTTGTGTGTGTGATGTTTGCTCTTCCATTTTCCTTCGCTGCTGGAGGCCTTCAGTATAACCTGAAGAGTTCAGGTTGAGAATATGCAGTTTTCCCCTGCAGAAGGGCTCGAGTGATGTCAGTCTTCAGCATTGTGAAGATCTGGCCAGCATCCCCCCAGCATGAAAGGGAAAAGTTGTAATCTGGTATTTCTTCTGTCTCTTCTATGGCTCATGTTCACTGATCTGTTGTTAGAAGTTAGATGTGGTCCTTACACCTATAGTGCACAAGCAGCTTAGAACAATCTCTCTATCTAGCTTCCCTCTTCCCTCCTCCTCTCCAGCTTCTGCTGGACCCTGAAATGCAGGCTATCTAAACTACCACTGCCACCTGGACTTGTCCAGCTGACAAACAGGGTGAGGGAATTCTGTTTGCTGGACATCCTATTGGCTAGCTAACCCTTGGTGATGCTGGTGTAGCAGGTACTCCTTGCTGATGTACAAGGGAGCACTGCAGCTGCCTGCCTGCTTCGTTTCAGAGGCATCAGAAGACATCAGCAAGGGATAAAGGGGGGAACCCTTGAAGCAGAAAAACATGTTCCCACAGTTGAAAACCAGCATCACTTGGGAGTCTCTGGAGACAGTCCTACCCATTCTTCCTCAGCCCGAGGGATGCTCCTGAGTCAGAGGTGAACTCAAATCATAGACCTTGCCTTAGAGAAGACCTCTTTGAGGGAAGAGCCAACAGCAAGAAACCAAGATAACGTCTGTCCTAGGGCAAAAGATTAAAGGATGTCCACCCCTGCCTGGGTGCCTTGCACCACCAGCATAAGATCAAGCTGAAAGAGTCAGCGTGTTACATGAATATGTTTGGGAATGGGATGCCTTGTCAAAGGCATCAGGGAGCAGGCTTAGGATGTCAACAAGAAATGAACGTAGACCACATCCCAACAAGAAATGAACATAGACCACATCCCAAGAGAGAAAACCCCCTTAAGGATGGGATGTGTCCCCAATGCAGAGTGCTGCGTCAGCTCTGTGGGACGAGGTAAGGACATAGTGTGCTCAGGGAGTCTGTCCAACAGGGAACATCCTGCTCATGGGTTACCACATGAATAAGAGTACCCTCCTGGCTGAAAAGCAGCAGCTTCACTGGCTGAGTTAGAAGGAGCTTCCTCCAACAGATGCAGCAGGAAATGTGCTCTTTTTGTTTTCATGGAAATCCCTCTAGCTGGATCTCAGGAGCGTGAGGGTCCCTTCTTTCAGTGAGAAAGAGACACATTTGCGATGTTTCTACCTCACAGTTTTGGCTTTCTTGTTATAAAAATGTAAAATTTAAATAAATTATAGTTTTATTACTCCAAAAGAGGGGATATGGGAGACAGAAGAAAAATACACTAGAAACACAAATAGAGTGTGCAGGGTTTTTTGTCATAAAGTAAAAACTCCCTAGGACAAGATGCATCCGTGGGTACATCAAGGCAGCCCTTGCTGCGAGCAGGGACCGATCCGCAGTAGTGTCTTTAAAACGCTCCTTCCACCAGCAGATATTTGTAACAATCAAATCATGAATAACAACACCAATAAATAGCCACAGGTAACAATGTCCAGTAATTTAGATGTGGAAGTTGTTGGATGCAGCAGGCACACAAACCCCCTCACACGTCCATAGTTTTGTTGTGGGTTTTTTTTTTTTCTCCTAAAAGATACAAAAACGAATCTTCTTTCAAGTATTAAAAAATAAGTTAATTGACATAAAAGGGTCAAAGTGACTGAGGGCCCAGGCAGGTCTTAAGCTTCGTTTCCAATGTGCAAAAAAACAAAATACAGAGGAAAATAATAAAAACACTGAAAAGTCTTAATGGTGTTTCAGTCACTTAAGGGCTTCTTTCTCTCCTCCAGGGGCTGCCACCTGGTGACACCCCTGCCCCAGCACACACTTACCACTGTCCCACAGTCAGTATTTTCCAGTGTCGAAACAGTCACAACAAAAACAGAACAAAGTCATCCACCAGCGTCTGAGCTGTGGCCACGAAGACTAAGGCCAGCAGTAGCTGTCCCTCCAGTGTGTAGCAAAGCAGAGGGGCTTCTTCCCTCTCTCTTCTTCTCCCCTTTCTTCTCCACAATAAGATGATTCGGGAAGCTATGATAGGAAGAGAATCCTCTGATGTCCAAATCTCTCCAAAAACCAGGAGGTGGAGAGTTCCATCACACATACGAGTGGCATCTTCTCTGTCTCACGTATCTTCATGTCCATGCATAACAATCAGGTTTCTTTGGTGGGGAGGAAGACTAAAGCAAAGAAGATGTTGCCCTGGGCTTCTGGAGCTCTCTTGGACAGCTGACTCCACCATACAGGCTGCTACAGGCTGCTGTGATTTTCCAGAGAGGGTTGCCGCTTCCCTCCCTTTTAGAACTGGTGTAACTGGGAAAGGAATGGACTGCTATAAATCCAGTTTAGTTAAGGGTACTTCAGCCCTTAACCCCCTTCCCCACACATGGATTATTCCTCTCCCTCATACCACACACACACAAGTATGGTCCATTATATAGGACCTCAAGGAGACTCCACAGTCTCAACTGATGATCTTCAACTTGCCTTGCAGACATGTCAAACTTAAGCTTCTAGAACCAACACCCTTATTAAAAGGCTTCTCAGTGCTTCAACCCAAATGCTGTTGGAGCCTTCGGAGGTATCTCCTTCAACACCTTCCTATCCATGTAATTCTGGTGAACTCAGGGTAGGCCAACTGGACAACACAGACCAACAGAGGTAAATACGTTACGGTCAAGACCAGTTCAAACTAAAACCTTTGGAGAGCATGACTGCCTCCAGGTCCTTGTCTTCTTCTTTCTCTCGAAGCCGCTGCTCCTCAAGGAGAGCCACAAGAGAATCCCTCTGCTCCACGACTTCTAGCATTTCATTCAGGATCCTCTTCTCCTCTGAGAGCTCCTCCTCTGTCTTCAGGTGATCTACAGAGATAGAAAAAGCTATCAGCATACACAAGGCTGGAAACACATGCACACAATCTAGGAAAGGCTGCCTTCTGCTCTCACCTTCTACTGCCATCCTTTCCCGGAGCTCCTGCTGTAATCGACTCTGCCTGTCTTCCAGTTCTAGCTCCCGAGCACTGAAAGGCAAAAATTAGTCCTGGGTATATTAAAACACTCCACACATTGCTCCATATCCACTCCCAACTTTTGCTCCCACTCTAGAGATCTGCTATGCATTTTGCCAATCTGTTTTGGAACAATTTGTAATGCACCTAAGACACGTGGCATTTTGGGCCACAGTTTAATAGCTGTGGTGGTGTTATGTTGATGGTTGGATTTGATGATCTTGAAGATCTTTTCCAACCAAAAACCAGTGCTATAAAACTACATTTCAGCATCTCAGGTTCTTTGGCTAGGAAGTGCAAAACAGGAAGTTGAGTGGATTGATTATGGATGGGATTAAATTTAAACCAGAACAAGCAAATCTGCAATCACTGCAAAATTATGCTCTTAACAGAATCACAGACTGCCAGGGGCTGGAAGGGACCTTGAAGGATCATCCAGTCCAACCCCCCTGCTAGAGCAGATCACACAGGAATGCATCCAGGTCAGTCATGAATACTTCCAGAGAGGAAGAGTTCACAACCCCCCTGGGCAGCCTGTTTCAGTGTTCCTCATGTTTCCATGGAACTTCCTATGCCTCAACTTCCACCCACTGCCCCTTGTCATGTCATTGGGCATGACCCAACAGAGCCTGGCTCCAGCCTCTTGACACTCAGTCTTTACATATTGATAAACATGAATGAGGTCACCTCTCAGGCTCCTCCTCTCCAAGCTCCAAGCCCCAGCTCCTTCAGTATCTCCTCAGAATGAAGATGTTCCACTCCATCATCTTTGTGGCTCTGTGCTGAACTCTCTCAAGCAGTTCCCTGAGGTCCTCCTTGAACTGAGTGGCCCAGAATTGGACACAATATTCCAGATGTGGCTTCACCAGGGCAGAGTAGAGAGGCAGGAGAACCTCTCTTGACCTAGTAACCACAGCCCTTCTAACACAGCTCAGGATGGCATTGGCTTTCTTGGCCACCAGAGCACATTGCTGGCTCATGGTCAACCTCCCATCCACTAGGACCCCCAGGTCCTTTTCCCCTTCACAGCTCTCCAACAGGTCAGTTCCCAACCTGTAGTGATCCCTGGGGTGTTCTTTCCCAGGTGCAAGACTCTACACTTGCCCTTACTGAATGTCATACTTGACCTCTGTGTACCTCCTGCCACTTCCTGCTGTAAAGACAAAGTCATTTACCAGAGTCAGCCTCTTCAGACTACAGTGCAGACTTTTGGACTTTTCTGACATGGGCACTAAAGTGATCAGCTTCCACACTGCCTGGGTCAGCTGATGTATTCCATAACGATCCTTGAGTGATGGGTTGCAGGTGGGAGTGGGTGAGCTTTGAGGTTTCTTCCAGCTGGATGTTTTCTGTGATTCTGTGAATTTCAGTGAACTTGCAGCATGTGGACTAAAAAATCTGAGCCCAGATGAGAGGCACAGGTGGAGTGCCACATGGTGGAGGTGACTGAATGACATGCTTTTGGCCACACTTAAAAGTGGACTCCTACCAAGGTGAGGAGTCACAGGTCATTTTTGCATGGCTTGAAAACACCTGTGTGAAGATGTTTTACCCAGCAGCTGGGGAAGGGTTTAGGGCTTTAAGCACGCAGCTCTAGTTCTGCATGTGCACAAATAGTTGGAACTTTCATTCTTTAGTGCTATTATTCCTTCTACTATTCTTCTGAAATGGACTTGGATTTGTAGCTCAGAATCATAGAATCACAGAATCAACCAGGTTGGAAGAGACCTCCAAGAGCATCCAGTCCAATCTAGCACCCAGCCCTAGCCAGTCAACCAGACCATGGCACTAAGTGCCTCATCCAGGCTTTGCTTGAACACCTCCAGGGACAGCAACTCCACCACCTCCCTGGGCAGCCCATTCCAATGCCAATCACTCTCTTTCTGAAGAACTTCCTCCTAACATCCAGCCTAGACTTCCCCTGGCACAACTTGAGACTGTGTCCCCTTGTTCTATTGCTGGTTGTCTGGGAGAAGAGGCCAACCCCCACCTGGCTACAATGTCCCTTCAGGTAGTTGTAGACAGCAACGAGATCACCCCTGAATCTCCTCTTCTGCAGGCTGCACACCCCCAGATCCCTCAGCTTCTCCTCACAGGGCTGTGCTCCAGGCCCCTCACCAGCTTCCTTGCCCTTCTCTGGACACCTTCCAGCACCTCAACATTTTGAATTGAGGGGCCCAGAACTGGACACAGCACTCAAGGTGTGGCCTGACCAGTGCTGAGTACAGGGGCAGAATAACCTCCCTTGTCCTGCTGGCCACACTGTTCCTGATGCAGGCCAGGATGCCACTGGCTCTCTTGACCACCTGGGCACACTGCTGGCTCATCTTCAGCCTACTACTTCAGCTAAGAATCAGCCTAAGGAGGCTGCTGACCTTGTGGCATTATAGGGAAAGACAGTACTGACAGACACCCAGGACTGTTTGTTTCAAAGCTTCAGCACATTCACTCACAATATCATCAGTTCGGACTCGTAGCGAACCAAGGCGTTCTTCTCCTGCACCAGCTTGAACCACTCCTGCATCAGCTTGGGATCATCTTTCTTACCCATGCCTGCCAAAAAAGACAAACAACCAAGCCTGGTAAGTTTTCAGGTAGCACCCTGCAATCCTTACGAACCCAAACTGCAAAAACAACAATGGGGCAAAATGTGCAAAGAAAGCCAAGCAAGATGCTGCCAGAGCACTCCCAAGCCGGGTCCGTTCAGTTTGCCTACAGCACACAGAAGAGTGGAAGTCATGTCCAAAGGATTCTCGTCTCTCTGGTGCCTCATTTTTACTTTTTTTCTTTCTGTCTCTCTTGTGATTGCTAGTTTCTTCCTCACTCTTGATGCAGAAAGCCCAGATTTCTGTAGCTGTTTCCCTTTTCCCTTCATTAGAAAAGCTTTGCAGATCTTCATGCCAGCCACTTAGATGTATGCTCACCATAAACAGATCAGTTGCCACTCCATGTTTTACCTTTAGTTTCTTCATTTGCATGTCCTCAATCTCTCTTTTACCAGCCAAAAGTAACATCTTATCTTTTTCCAACAGCTAAATTAATCTTTTCTGTCTGTTCCTTCTTGCCACATGTATCTACCCAACTTGAAGATCCCCTCTGCACAGAGAGCACAGAAACTACTTCTATTGTATTGCACATCAGCGCTGGAAAGATAAAGAATCCCCAGACACATTCACAGAACAAAAATTCTCTGAGCCTTGGCCACCTAGTACAGAACTTCTGACTGGCCTCTCATTTATTTTAAAACCAAGCCCTAAGCTTACTCAGTATTCCACTGATGAATCTCTTTATCTATTGGGACCTATGTGCAATAAATTGCAGAATACTGTTCCCAAAGCTTTCTGTTGATATTTACCAAACGTAAGAGCTTACACCTGGGAAGCTCTTCCTAGCAATCTCCTAGTCCAGGCCACTGATTTCACACTGAACTACCTGCAGATGAATGCTGTGACTTACATCAGACCCTATCAAGGACACCAGCCATGCTTCTGCCTGCATGAAGTGGAGGCAGAAGCAAAGCCTGAAATTGAGCTCAACAGCGTTTTTGGGTTGCTGCATCCTGTCGGCTTGCACCACACATAACTCGGGCACCCTAAAGCAGCTAAGACCCCTGTCTAGGTTTGTCATCATGGATACATGCTGTCTATATCCAGAGCAAACACCCTCAGTCCTTTTGATGCCAAAAGTAACCAAAAGCAGCAAACTTGCTATTCAAGCTCTGGCAAACACTTCACAAATAGCACGTTAATGACTAATTAAAGTGAATACTTGTCTCCATCCTTTGGATCTCAGAAGTGCTGCTAAACAAAGGAGAACCTACAGCTCCTGTTAAACTGCAGCTTAGGCTGAGCATGCCTGCCTCAGAAAAACTGTCATAGCAGACCCTCGGGGAATACCAGAGTCAGTTGTACACTGTAAGAGCCTCTGGCTCTGTGGCCTTCACACCAGTGTGTTGCTCAGTTCCAAGCATTCCTTTCTGAGCATCTCTGCACAGTATGCCCACGTGGCGACAGGAGAGGGAGACTGTACATGCAGATGTCCAGTGCTGGGGCGCCATGAAAGCACTGGGAAGTCTCCCCATCCTTTCCAATGCCAGGATGTATAGAAAACAAATGTCTCTGGAAAAAAAAAAGGCAAACCCACAATGCTACTGACCTATGAAACACAGAAGTGTTTAAAAACAGCCAATGAGCAGAGGAAGAATGGGAGGATTGGAGAGGGAGCACTGACGACTGATGTGAGGGAGCACCATGGAAAGCAGAGGAAGTGGTTAGCAAAATTACACCACAAACACACGTAAACAACCCCTTCCCCCATGCCTTGGCAATGGAAATTCTACTTGGGACAGTTACAGAATTCATCCAGCAAGACTGATGAGGGAAAACTGCTTCAGGTTTGTTGCTTTTCAAGTTCAAGGATGTTTTTGTAAACCAGTTCTTACAGAGACACAATATTCCTTTAATCTGTACAGACCAATTAAAAGGAAGCAGATTACCTTCCTCCACCCCACCTTCCAAACAGCTTTCAGGAGGAGCAGAGAAATGGAAGCCACCAAATGGAAACGGAACCTTGGGAGTGTGACATTGCTGCTCCCACTGCTGCTGCCCAATGTCCCTCCCAGTCTCTACAGCTTCCCTCACAGAAGGGATACTGTACTGTTAGTAACTTGTCACAGGCTCAGAGAAGCTGCGTACCAGGCTGCTACTGAGAAGGTTGGTTGGGGGACACAGCAAGAGAAGGGCTGGGGACAGGGCTGGGGTCATTGTGGTCACTAGCTGACTAGTGCTGCTACAACAACCCAGCTGCGGTCAAGGAGAACAGGGAACGTGTGAGGTTACGTTACCTTCATGGGCACAGCAAGGGCAGAAGGAGAGAGGTCTACGACGTGGTGTCCCGGCATTGGACTCAACTTCAATAGGACCAAACGAGGAAGAGGAAGAGGCAGGAAAGGAAAAGGAAGTTGGAAGTGGAGGAAAGGGGTGAAATAAAAGACAAGCAAAGGACAAAAAGCATAAGAGTGAGAAAGAAAGGAAACATAAGAAGAAAAGAAAAGAAAAAAATACAAGAAATGGAGAAGCAGAAACGAGGGATACAGTCTACAGATGAATCATGTCCCTGCCAAGCACAGATAACAGGTAAGAGGTAGACTGAGGTACTGGTGAACTCTTACCGAGCTGTACAAACACCAGGCAGGAGGTTATTGCTGCTGCACTTTTCCCTAATACACATTTTTCAACCACACTGTCTGTAACCAAAAGGTTTGTGAACAAGATGTCAGGATGAGCAGAGGTTAATATTTAACTCCTGCTGATAAATGTCAGATTTCAAGCAGGGTTACAAAAGCTCTCACCTGCATGCAGGAGACGTCAGCTGTAAGCAGCTACCCTACCTTAAAGCTTTTTCAGGACCATGCTTTTTAACACCATAACAGTAGGCACTGATGGCAAAACTGGTTTTTAGTAGGGAATACTTTCTTCAGACAGGGAACATCACAGGGAGAATCTGATTAACGTGGAACCAGCCTGCTAGGACCTGCGGTCAAGTACACTGAGTATGCCTGGACTGCTGCGCTTAGAGGGGAAGAGGTTTCTACAAAGGTAAACAGTGATTCACACCAGGGGCTGTGCAGGCCATGACCACCTGTAAGGGTAAATCTAAAGCTCTCCCTTGCCACTCTCATTTCACAAAGCATGTTGAAGTTTGTGTGCCCTCTTAGCATCGGTGGCTTTATTGAATCTTCTTCATCTTTTCTGCCACCTGACGAAGGACAAACATTTCCCATCTCAAAAATGGCTCAGCTCTTTCAACGCTGAGGATTTGCTTTTCAGCTCTGCATAACATTGGAGGTGAACACTAAGAAATAACTGGCACCAGGAATAGCTGCACAAGAACACATGCAGCAGGAAGGTGGTGAGCCTGAAGCATCTGAGCTAGCAGGACGGAACAGGCACTACTCTCAGTGCACAAGGGGAGGTGTCTCTGTGCTGGGAAGAGGCATCAATTCCACAACAGGAACACATTTTGGAGGAGTCAGCAGAGTTTGGTGTATGTGGTTCACAGAAAGCTTTTCAGAACTAGGCTACCAGCAAACCAGTGGAAGGCTTTAGAAGGGACCATCACAGAACTAGAGCAGCACTGGGAGGACACACAGGAGCAGGAGGGAGAGCAGGCTGGCTTCAAGAGCCCACGGCTGAGTGGGGTGGCTCTTCAGACCGCAAATCCTCGGCACTGGGAGAGGGAAGGGGCGGCATGAAGAGAGGTGCCACAGGACAGTTACAAATAAAGCATCATACCAGCTTTAGTTGACAGCACCAGAATCTTAATTCTATCATAAAATCAACCAGGTTGGAAGAGACCTCCAAGATCATCCAGTCCAACCCAGCCCTAGCCAATCGACTAGACCATGGCACCAAGTGCTAGAATTCAGTGCTAGTTCAGAATTGTCCAGCTTCTTTAAAATGAAAAAATATTAGGCCTTGCTTGCTTGCTTTTTTTCTTACTATTACCATTTTTCTTACTATTGCCATTTCACAGAATCGATTACAAGAGCAAAAGCAAACAAGAAAAACACCAAACCACAAAGGCACTTGAATAAGCTTTCCACACAAGGTGCACGACGCCTGTTGTGCTTTTTATTTCATGTCCTATCTTACTCAGCATGAATTATTCTAGATAAGCTTTAATACTGCAACATGGTCTGACCACTGCTTTGTGGGGCTAGGAGACAGACATCTAAATCACATGGAAAAAATTACTTTGTTTTTCAGAGATCTCATTCAAAATTGTGGAGCAGGGCTGGGGAGGGGATATTGATAACCGAAATGCAGCTAATGTCTGTGCATTGGAACTCCCAATTGTGCCATCTTTGATCTGAAAATAAATACCTGGTGAGTGAAAATGGCATTCATCTTGTTGTGATGTTATTAACTGCTCTCAGCAGCGAGCAAGTAGTCTGATGTGAGGAGAAGATACCGGATTTGGTCCCCAGTAAAAAGCCACAGGACTTAAACCAACAAAAGCTAGCTTGTGCAATGGTGTTTTTTCTCTTCCTCTGCTCATAGGTGTCCTATTTTTAAACAGAAATATCCTCCCACTCTTGTCTGAGGGAAATTTGGCCTTGACTCAAGTAGCAAAGTCCATGTTCTCTGTAACAATCCTGCCACTGGAAACACGAACATTGCTTCCCAGTAAGATAATGAGTATAACCTCTGCTATTAAGATCCTTTCCAACTACTGCTGATAGAAATTATAGTTGCATCAGTGAACACAGGTTATGTGATCAGTACAGCTGCACTGCAAACAACTTCTGTTCAGACCAAGATGATTAACAAGGAACACTTTTGAAAGCCTTAGGTACTGGAGGTCCTAAACAGCAAGGACAGAGGAAAGTGCAACCTGAAAACTTACCTCCTCTGATTCTGTAAAGCCCTAAACCATGGAAGTTGCAAGTATTATAAAAGATACCATGCAGTATGGAATGTTAAATGTATTTAGAAACCAATTCTCTAAGGTGATAGTCATAAAAACTACCTCCCCCCTGGCTAATAAAGAGCATTGAGGAATCTTATGGACTTAAATCCAGCTGGCACCCAGCCACCAGTGGTGTTTCCCAGGGCTCAGTACTGGGGCCAGTTCTCTTTAATCTCTTTGTCAATGATCCAAATGAGGGAATGGAGTGCAACCTTAGTAAGCCTGCAGATGACACTAAATTAGGGGGGGAGTATTGATCTCCTGGAGGATAGGAAAGCTCTGCAAAGGGATCTGTGAGGTCTCTTCCAACCTTGGTGATACTGTGATGCTGTGTGAATCAATGGGCCAAGGTTAACTGTGTAAGGTTTAACAGGGCCAAGTGTTGAGTCCTGCACTTGTGTCACACCAACCCCATGCCCTACAGGCTTGGGGGAGAGTGACTGGAAAGCTGCCCAGCAGAAAAGGACATGGTGAATGCTGGTTGACAGAGCCAGCAGTGTGCTCAGGTGACCAAGGCCAAGAGCATCCTAGCCTGGATCAGCAATAGTGTATCCAGCAGGAGGAGAGAGATAACTGTGCCACACAGCACCTATGAGGCAACACTTTGAGTACTGGTGTTCAGTTTTGGGCCCCTCTCTGCAAGGAGGACACTGAGGTGTTGGACTGTGCCTAGAGAAGGGCAACAAGGCTGGTGATGGGTCTGCAGAACAAGCCTTATGAGGAGTGCCTGAGAGAACTGTTCAGTCTGGAAAAGAGAAGGCTGAGAGGAGACTTCATTTCTACAACTATCTGAAAGGAGGTTGTAGTGAAGGGGGTGTTGGTCTCTTCTCCCTGGTATCAAGTGACAGAGCTAAAGAAAATGACCCCAGATTGAGCCAGAGGAGGTTTAGATTGGCTATTAGGAAAAATGTCTTTACTGAAGGGTGGTCAGGCATCAGAACAGGCTGCCCAGGGAGGTAGTGGAGTCACAATCCCTGGAAGTGATCAAAATACTTGTAGACATGGCACTTCATGGCTTAGTGGCCATGGCAGTGGTAGGTCAGTGCTTGGACTCGATGA
This sequence comes from Pogoniulus pusillus, assembly GCF_015220805.1. Taxonomy (NCBI): domain Eukaryota; kingdom Metazoa; phylum Chordata; class Aves; order Piciformes; family Lybiidae; genus Pogoniulus; species Pogoniulus pusillus. Next base: position 22,962,073 of record NC_087278.1, read on the forward strand.
TCCTTCTCCAACTGAAACAATTCTACGTGCTACAGACTCTAAGCAGACTGAAACAGGAACTTTCTAATTTTAAGAGGAAAACTTTATCAGATTTCCTGAAATGGAGAAAGATTTTTCACTGTCAGTAAACCATCTTTAAGTGTATTCCATGTCACATAGTTCACTGTCCCTTGAGATTGACTCTTTCAAGAAAAGGCCTCTTACCTGTGTCAGAAGCAGAGAACCAGAGAAAGAAAAAGATCACTTGATAAATGGAAAAAACATTCCCTTAGGCAGCTAATTGATTTTAGACATGAATTTATCATCAGATCACTCACATTCCTGTCAAGGGTAATGAAAAAAACCTACAACTCCACAGCAGGAGCTCTCACTGTGCTTAGAGATGCTGAAAGACAACCCTGGGAAATGGCTGAGCTTCGTGTTCAGGCACTGTCAAAATGAACTATACAACACCCAGTGTTAAAAACTGTCTCATCTACTCTGCCCATATCCTGTGTCTGATTACATTATGCAACTCCTTACAGGTCTTCTTAGCTCTTCCAAAGCCATTACTAATCCTGCAGTAAAGACTATTATTATTACTGTGGTGGTTGTATTATTGCTTGGAGAAATTGCCACCTCAAGGTCTCATTAGGTTACAAACAGGACCCTCACTGCAAGACAATGCTCCTGGCAATGGTGTCAGGGCTCTTCTGTCTAGCTCATTTTAAAAAATAAACCACCCCCTTTCTGCTTGAGCCTCCCAGGCCAGGTCTGGTAACTCAGGTCTTCACCCACAGCATGGAAAGAGCACTGCTGGCAGCAACAACACAAGCTGCTCACTGCCCTGCTGAAGCAATTCATTTAGGAGGAGCTGAAGAGCAAGAGAAGAAACATTTCTGTAACCACTTCTGATGTTCCCTCTTGTGCTGTCAGCAAGACTCTGAGAAGTGACCATAGCTTCTGGACAGAACACTGTCACTTTTTCCCCAGAGAGGCAAACCTGCCAACAGATTGTGTTAATCACCAGTTTAGCTCTTCAATGGCACAGGCCAACTCTGCTGAATGCATGCAAAGCACTCGAGCAGAATTCCAGAGCCACTGGCAAGCAGAGGCATTCAGAAAGGCACCTGGGGTGATGGGTACAGAACAAGGAGCTGCAGCTCACTGAGGAAAGGAGAAGCCCCAGCTCTAGAGGTAGCTCTGCTTTGCAGATTACCACATCCTTTCAATGAAGTGGCAAAGAGACCACTCCCAGATCCTTCTGGGAAAACTTCCATGCAGCCATGACAATAAAGACCTCATCTGTCAGATATTGTAGACTCTGCTAGTAGTGAAACCAAAAGCCAGGTCAAGAATAGACACTGCAGCTCCAAAGCCTCTTTGGAAGAAGGAACAGCTATTGTATGGCCACCATGAAAGCACACCAACCTTTTCACTGCACGTTCTAATTCACTGCACAAGCTACACTGGCTACTTTGCTACTTACAAGCTACTTCTCAGTCCCTTCCAGTGTAAAGAGCAGTGCTTCAGGCTGCTGCTGTCCCTTTCTGCTGTGGCTACATTACACTCTTTCATAGTCTGAAGTGCAGTAGTAAAAATGATTCATAGATGAAGAACACATAGCAGGAAGTTTGGGGTTGCAGACATTATTATCCCCAAGCTACAGCTCTCACCAATCCCCTTAACTGTCTGCCCATGTCCTCTGGGTGAGGGAGCTGAGAAATGGTGAGCTGCTGAAAATCAGAATTGCTTGAACAGACACACCACAGCCCCCCCACGATCACAGCCGCTGCAAGCTTTGCATCTGAAGACTTGGATTTCTGCGCTGCTGACTAACCAGGGTGGTTTGGAAACCAGCAACACTGGGCAGGAAATCCAGTCCTGAGCCTAGTCCAGGTTCACAGGCTCACAGGATGTTAGGGGTCGGATGGGACCCAAGGAGATCATCCAGTCCAACCCCCACGCCAGAGCAGGACAATATTATCTAACACAGATCACAGAGGGACACATCCAGACAGGCCTTGAAAGGCTCCAGGGAAGGAGACTCCACAACCTCTCTGGGGAGCCTGTGCCAGTGCTCTGTGACCCTTACAGTAAAGAAGTTCCCCCTCTTTTGCTGCAACTTACACCCATTGCTCCTTGTCCTGTCCCAGGGAGCAGTGAGCAGAGCCTGTCGTTCACCTCCCAGCCAGCCCCTGAGGGTTATAAATCAAATCCTCTCTCAGTCTTCTCTTCTCCAGACTAAACAGCCCCAGGTCCCTCAGCCTCTCCTCATCAGGCAGTGCTCTCCAGTCCCCTAATCATCCTCTTAGCCCTCCACTGGACTCTCTCCAGCAGATCCCTGCCCCTCTTAAACTGAGGAGCCCAAAACTGAACACAGTATTCAAGCTGGGGTCTCACCAGGGCAGAGTAGAGGGCGAGGAGAACCTCCCTTGATCTGCTGAACCATTGGTTCTCCTGAACCATTATGCTGGCACTTGACCTCACAAGTTAAGAGCACAACACTATAGAAATTCTTGTTCTGTCACTCATTTAGGAGACCAACTCAGAGCTTCAGTTTTAAATGAATGCTTAAAATAAAGGATGGGTCCAAGAGGGACGAGTAAGACAAACTATGCACTGCTCACAAGCAATATCCTCCTTCCCACTCTTCAAAAAACAGTCATGGTCAGAAACCATTCCTATTTTCCTAATGAATGAAGCTGCTCAACAGCAGCACTGTGAAAGAGCAAGGGTACAGAAAGCCTTCTCTTGGAGAACAGCTTCCATTCAAGTTGAGGGCAAGGATTCTGACAACTGTCCCATAAGCACACCACTCAGTGTGCCTGACTTCAGTTCACCTGCTGTGTTGAAACCAGTCTAAAATACAGGCACTAGAAGAAATCTGAGGAAACTCAGAGAGCAGTGAATGGTCACCTAAACTGAGCCACACTCTGATTTAGCCAGCAGGAGGGAGTTAAAAAACCCAAGGAAAGAGGAAAGAAAATTAGGGACAGCAATCCTTGGAGCATAGGCCACACACAAAGGACTTCACAGATGTCACTTCTAGAGCTCAGGGCACTTCACCAGGCAGCCAGAATTACTACAGCCCTACGCAGAGCCTGTCTCCCAGGACCGTTAGCTTTTGTGTGCTGTTGTGAGCTGGGCAGAAGGAAGCAGGCAAAAGGTAATTGCTCACTTCTAGTACCAAGTACTCTGAGAAGTTCTGCTTATCAGAGTGCTCTTTCCTGCTCTGCATTTACAGCAACTAAAACGTTACCAGTTGGCTTCAGTGTCAAAAGCAGCTGCAGACTGCAATAACAATGTTTATCTCACTCCACTCCTCTTGCAGGAGAGCTGTGTTTGCCAACCGCAAAGAACAGGACTCTTCACACTGGAGTGGATCAAGTTCCAGCCCTGCAGGGCAGAAGTAGATGTGAAGGACTTCAAAGGCCACAGTCAGCTCAAGTGTTTTAAATGAGCTAACAAAAAGGGAAGTTGTAGAGCATGCTTTAGGCAAGCAATAAAAAACAAGTTTAAGATACCACAACTGCACTTCTTCCCCCCATTTACCTGATGTCCATATGACACTTGTCAAGAAGTATCACAGAATCAACCAGGTTGGAAGAGACCTCCAAGATCATCCAGGCCAACCTAGCACCCAGCCCTAGCCAGTCAACCAGACCATGGCACCGAGTGCCTCAGCCAGGCTTTGCTTCAAAATGGCAACTCCACCACCTCCCTGGGCAGCCCATTCCAGTGCCAACCACTCTCTCTGCCAGCAACTTCCTCCTAACATCCAGCCTAGACCTCCCCTGCCACAACTTGAGACTGTGTCCCCTTGTTCTGTTGCTGCTTGCCTGGGAGAAGAGACCAACCCCACCTGGCTACCCTTCAGGTAGTTGTAGACAGCAATGAGGTCAACCCTGAGCCTCCTCTTCTGCAGGCTGCACACCCCCAGCTCCCTCAGCCTCTCCTCACAGGGTTGTGCTCCAGGCCCCTCACCAGCTTTGTTGCCCTTCTCTGGACACCTTCCAGCACCTCAACATCTCTCTTGAATTGAGGAGCCCAGAACTGGACACAGCACTCAAGGTGTGGCCTGACCAGTGTTGAGTACAGGGGCAGAGTAACCTCCCTTGTCCTGCTGGCCACACTGCTCCTGAGCCAGGCCAGGATGCCATTGGCTCTCTTGGCCACCTGGGCACACTGCTGCCTCATCTTCAGCTACTACCTACCAGCACCCCCAGGTCCCTTTCCTCCTGGCTGCTCTCCAGCCACTCCATCCCCAGCCTGTAGTGCTGCTTGGGGTTGTTGTGGCCAAAGTGCAGAACCCTGCACTTGGCCTTATTAAATCTCATCCCATTGGCCTCTGCCCACCCATCCAGCCTGTCCAGGTCCCTCTGCAGGGATCTCCTACCCTCTAACAGATCCACAGCAGCTCCTAGCTCAATGTCATCTGCAAATTTACTGATGCTGGACTCAATGCCCTGGTCCAGGTCATCAACAGAGATATTGGACAGGTCTGGGCCCAGCACTGATCTTTGAGGAACATCAAGGGAGAATGCAATTCTGAAATCAGCACTACCAAACAGCTCTCTCTGGCACAGCCTTCCTGTCTGTCTCAGCATACTCCAGCAACAGCAAAGCAAGACAGGAGCATGGGGCTGTGTCACCAGTGGTTCTGTGCTGACTGCAAGGAAAAGGAAGCTGCTCACCTGCGCAGAGGGAACCACAAAGCTACTTTCCATAGGCAGACAAGGAGCAAAATGGGACAAGGAATTGGTGGGTAAGGAGGAACTGAGGCTGGAACTAGTTAAGCAAAGAGACTGAGAAGAAAACTACTGAAGAGACAAGGAGGAAAAGGGGAAAGGAGTAAGGGGTGAAAGGAGAAGATGTGACCTACAGTTTTCCAAACAAACAATGCTGGGCAGAAGAGGAAGCAAACCCCAAAACTTCTGGGAGAAGATGAGAGGCAGGGATTGAGACTGTGGGGATGGAGTCATTGGGAAGCCCAGTGGAGAAGTGAAAAGCTAGGAGCAGCTAGGGTGGTGGCACAAAGGTCTGAGGGGTAGCATACTAGGACTTCTTTGTCAAAAAGGCAGGGTTAAAATTAAATATTTGAGAAGCAGGAACTGGGATTGAGAATGAAAATGGAAGCGGAGTAAGAAGGTTTGGATGGACAAACACAGGACTGGGAGAAGGACAGTCTGGAAGAGGAGATAAAAGGGACAAAGTGTATCCACCAGAGCACTGCACCCTGCCAGTGTCAGACTCAGAATCCATATCTTCAAGTCTCCAGCAAACATCTGTGCATCCACTGAGCATTTCCCACTACCTCTCCATGAGGACCTAACACAGAAGATGGCAACCTAGTGCTGCTCCCAGTTGTTATTTCTCAAGGCAGAGCTCTCTGTGGTGATCTAATCTGTTGATACATGAATGCAACACAAAATCTTCATTTCAGGTGACTCTGAAGCCCTTGTAACGTTGCCACAAACATGATATGCACAGAGGAATAATTACTCATAAGTGAAATGGGACCATCTGTAGTGTGAAATGAAACATCTGCTCTACAGCAGTAGCGCATGACACTTCAGAACAGGAAGAGAGGATTATGGCATCAGAGCAGAGCAACCAGGGTAGTTAAGACAGCCAACTGCAATCCTGCAAACTGGAATTTGCCCAAGGATGTCAGAAGGTACCACGCCCTTGCAGAAAGCTGTGGCATGATCTGTAGCAGCTAAAAGAAATGCAGCTCTCATTAGTGTAAAGAAAACCCAGATTAAACCAATGCCCTAATCATTACAATTACCCACTTTCAGATAACTTTGCCAAGTGTTTGGCACTTTGGCTTGTCGTTCTACTGACAGGCTGATTCCAAAGCCATGCCTATGCCTCAGAGGAGCAAGCTGCCAACACAACAGCTACACAGCCACCCTAGCTGCTTATAGTGCTCAGCAGGACCACGCAGCCACATGGTGCTCCAGGGATTTTCGTGGCGCTCCACACAGATGCAGCGTCCTGCACAGTCATGTCAGTGTTGAAGCTGAGCTCTAAACCTGGCACCAAATAGTGATAAGTATCAGAGAAACGTATCTCTTCTGGCCAAAGTGTTCTGGCAGCCCCAAAAGCAAATATAAAGCTAATTACAGAAGTAACAAACACTACAAAGCAACATACTTCAGGCAAGCTATGCTACCTCGTTGCATTTAAAGGGATACTGCCCAAAATCGAGAGGTTTTGTTCTCAGTTTCTTTTGCAAAAGGTACTTTTGAGGTGAGCAGAAACTTGGTTTGTCTCCAAGTGTTGGAAGCCCAAGTGACTGAGTCATCAACGCAAATCAAACCAGCCTGCTAGGGAAGATCAGAAAGGACCACTCTGGGGTGACTGTCAGAGCTCAGAGCAAAGGAAAACGCCCACAGGCAAAAAGGGATAAACAGGAGATTCCATTTCCAATTGAGACTTTTTGCTACACAGTTTTTTAAGTGACAGTGTCCCTTTAAACAAAGATTATTTTGCTTTTCTTAAAGCCACTATTAGTGATTTTGATGGGATCGCTGTCTCTAAAGAGGCATTAGGAGGAGAAGCAGGAGGAGGGAGAGGTATAGTGGGAATAGCATTACATAGGGATAAGGGTCTGTTAAGTGTAATTCAGCATCAGCCCTTTTACAGCTCCTACTCTGTGCACATAGCACTACAGGCCAGCCCTGATGGACAAAACTAGGAAGGTGGTGTCAAAGTTTCTCTGCAGAAGACACCCTAGGAAAGAATGCCAGAGGAACTTTACAGTGAGTAAAGCCCAGGGCTAGCAGAGGACTAGCACACCAAAATTAGCACAAGGCAACTGGGCAACAAATTAGATCCTCTATGGAGAAAAGTCTTCCATTTACAAGCTTGGACTTGGAGGATATTCTTAACTTGGTTATTCCTCAATAAAAGCCTAATTTGCCAGGACACTCTGGAGCCATTCCTGACAGCTACGGATAGATATTATGTGAGACCATCCTCCTCCATGAAGAGGAGGAAATATGACAGTTACAAGCCTGGGCAAGACTGTTTGAAGGATCAAATGCATCACAACAGAATCAGGAGAAGACTTCCAGAGGTGAGTATTGGGTCAGGCCTAAAGCATGTGATCTTTCACTCTCTGGAGCTGGACTGCAATGCTCTTCCTCAACAAAAACACAGCTTAGATCAAGCAATGGTAATACTACAAAGGCCAGAGGGAAGGCAGCCCTCAAATGACAAGGCAGCCCAGCAGTTCCTTCTCTTGCATCCACTGACAGAGAGGTTCATTGCTAAGAATAGATTAATAGGGTAATTAAACCAGCAAAGGGAATTTTGAGCTTTCAAGTTGGGCAAAAGCTAAACAAATGCCATCTGCGGCTCAAAAAATATCCACCTCCTAAAAGAATCAGGAAGCAACAGTAAAGAAATGCAGAACCATGGCACAGAGCTGTGACCAGATTGTAACTGCTGAGTGGGAGCAAAAAAAAAAGAGAGGAAAAAAGAAAAGCTAAACACTGGAGGAAGTGTTTAGTACCAAACAGGATATTAAAAAATGCCCAAACATAGCAAGATGCTTTCTAGCCATGTAATGATGCTGAGGATGTGTCTGTCACCTACAAGTTTCCCAAGTCCCTTGAGGGATCATTCCTCTTTTATCATCAATACACTTGGACTTTTTTTTTTTTTTAAGAAGAAGCAAACAAGCCTCAGGAGGGGAAAAGGGAGGCAGTGGCATGCCAGGTCTTTGAGAGTGCTGTCAGTGCTTGTGAGGTCAGTTTTGCTGTCCTCTTCGTGTTAAAATCTTTTCCTAAAGAGGATTTCAATGGTAGAATGGGCCATGGCCCCACCTGGAGTACTGCATCCAGCTCTGGAGCCCCCAGCACAAGAAGGACATGGAACTGTTGGAGAGGGCCATAAAGAGGATGAAGAGGGCTGGAGCACCGAGCACCTCTCCTGTGAGAACAGGCTGAGGGACACAGTTTTGTTCAGCCTGCAGAAAAGGCTCTGGAGAGACCTTACAGCAGCCTTCCAGTACCTGAAAGGGGCCTATAGGAAGGCTGGAGAGAGGCTTGTGGTGATTGCCCCTTGTCCTATGGTTTTACACCAGAGCAGGGCAGATCTAGATCAGACATCTGGAACAAGTTCTTTATTATGAGAGTGGTGAGACACTGGAATGGTTTGGCCAGAGAAGCTGTGAATGCCTCATGCCCGCTTTGAGCAGCCTGGTCTAGTGGGTGGTCTCCCTGCATGTGGCAGGGAGTTGGACCTAGATGATCTCTAAAGGTCCTTCCAACTCAAGCTACTCTGTGATATGATTCTATGGTATAACAAAGAAGCCAAAAATCCCAACAGAATGGCCTTCCACTGCTAGCAGGGAAGGTGGCTGAAGTGATAACAGGAAATAGACTTTGAAATAATCAGTACTGTGGGAAATAAAAGAGGGAACCTTACACATGGTTTGTGGAGATTGCCAGGATTTCCTCCTTCTGAGCTGGAAAAGGGGTTCTGCTATAGCCAGACATGTGCAAGGGCTGTTTCTCCTCGTTTGTGAGCCAAGGATGGGAGAAGTAGGTGAAGGGAGGGGTGGGGAGGAGTGTCAGCAGGGTTAGTGTCAGCAGCGGGTTCAGCCATACATACCACCCAGATGCAAGTCGATGAGGTCACTGTAATAAGACTCTCCCCAATAGTCTACAACAAGGAATGGGTGAAGACAGAGTTATTGAATCAGATACCCACCCTAGCCCCACACAATCAAAGCATTGTATGAGGAAAAGACATAGAATGAAACAAAGAAAAGCTGAACAAGAAACATGCCCACATACACATGGGCACATACATATCTATATATGTATGTGTGTGTGTCTTTTTCTCTGTATAGATATATATATATATTTACACATATATAGCTTTGTGTGTACACATATAGGTATAAACACAAATATAGCACAAACATATATTTGGAGGGTGAGGAGAAAATTACCAACAGGCAGGCAAGGACTTCTGAGAGGAAAATGAGGAAGTCTCCACAGGGACACTTCACCTGGTCCAGGCTGTGCCAGTACCTGACACTAACAACTCTACTGTTCTTGCTGAGAAAAGTAGAACTAATTGTGTTGCTTTCATGCTGGCTGATAGGTGAGAAGGAACCTGTGTCACTTCTTAGGTCAGCTGTAGGAAAGGTGCAATGCTCCACTTGGAGGCAAGCAGAGGATGTGTGTGTACAGCAAGTGGCAAACGCTTGGAAAGATGGGTTTGTGTGGTCCTGCTAAGGCAGGAGCTGTGCCAGAAGGAACCTGCACAGTGTGTGGAACAGAGGGGTGCCTACCCACAGCTGCTGCAGACAGGGGCATCTGGGGAGCACTGCTTTGGGGAGCAGGCCCATGGGAGCACCAGGAGCACTACTTCTCACTGCATACAACTCACTTGACGTGAAGAGGTGGTTCTCAATTTTCACAGTATTCACCTGGCTTCTGTAATATTTCCCCAGCTCTTAAACATTACTAATCAAAGTTTATGCTAAATAAGGACAAAAGAGAAAAAAACAGCTCCAGGAATTTCCATTTTGGCATATTAAGGTAACAACTGAAAGAATAATCCAGACAGGAAATCAAAGTCATAAGCACATCCAACAGGCGAATGCACTACAACATGAAGTACATTAATAACAATCCCATTCAAGACATCTCCTGGAATGCTGCAGTTAAAAAGGAAGAATCCTTAATTGAGCTTATCCTGTTTTACCTTTGTGGTGAAATGCTGTGATGTAAACAAAAGTGGGAGAGGAGGGAAAGGGAAGGGAAAAAAAGAGGTCATAAAAGCTTAGACCACCTGCATGTGACAAACTTGCCATCTGAAATAGAGCCTGCATTCCAAATCACTCCTCCTTGCTATGAAAGCAACTGTCAAAGGCTGAGATTTCCAAAGATAACACAGATAACATATTAGGGCTATTAAGTAATCACAGGGGGAAAGGTCTGAATCGGGAACTAAAGGTTAGATTGAACATTCAGCTGTTAGAAGAATAAAAGACCAGCTGCACCTTGGCCTGAGGCTAAGTCCACCTAGGAAACAAAAAGACAAGTAGGTAGCCAACAAGGTGCAATTATTTTGTCAAAATTGAAGCTGACAATGACCTCCAAATTGTTTCTGAGTCTGAGCAGTTGAGTATCATCATACAAATATTCCAAGTTGACAGCTATCAGAGTATGAGTGAAATACCTGGACGAATATTGAGCCATCTGTACCTAGAGCTAGGAAGAGTTTATAGGGTATTGAGCCATCTGTACCTAGAGCTAGGAAGAGTTTATAGGGTATTGAGCCATCTGTACCTAGAGCTAGGAAGAGTTTATAGGGTATTGAGCCATCTGTACCTAGAGCTAGGAAGAGTTTATGGAGTACTGAGCCATCTGTACCTAGAGCTAGGAAGAGTTTATAGGGTATTGAGCCATCTGTACCTAGAGCTAGGAAGAGTTTATGGAGTACTGAGCCATCTGTACCTAGAGCTAGGAAGAGTTTATAGGGTATTGAGCCATCTGTACCTAGAGCTAGGAAGAGTTTATAGGGTATTGAGCCATCTGTACCTAGAGCTAGGAAGAGTTTATAGACAGTCTTCTCAGTACAAGTCACTTAGCAAGAATATATTAGAGATTATGCAAACCAGATGGAAAATATAAGGAAAATTAAGTAAACAAACTCTTACCTACAGTATCACAGAACCACAGAATGTCAGGGGCTAGAAGGGATCTCAAAAGCTCATCCAGTCCAACCCCCCTGACAGAGCAGGATCACCTACAGCAGATCACATAGGAACACATCCAGGTGGGTTTTGAGTATCTCCAGAGAGAGACTCCACAACGCCCCTGGGCAGCCTGTTCCAGTGTTCTGTCACCCTCACAGGGAAAAAGCTTTTCCTCTTGTTTCCATGAAACTTCCTTTGCCTTGGCTTCCACCCCTTGTTCCTTGTCCTAGTAGTACTGTTTTTTGTTCTTACCTGTCTGACTGATAAATGCTTTATTCTAGCAATAGAAAGAGGTCTAGAGCTCAGAGACCTGAGGAACTAATGTTAATGGAAGACCTCTACCAAAGCAAAATTTGATATTCTGCAAAAGGAAAGATGAAAAATGGGCACCATGGTAAAAGATAAGGAACAGAGAAGTAGCTCAGATGGTCTTGCCTAACTACTTCTACAACAGAACAAGAGAGGAGTCATTACAAAAGCCAGAATTCCAGGATTTTCAAGTATCAAGTAGTAGGAAACTACTACCAATACTATCTAAAACTTCCTATTTAAATGCCTAAGTTAGTGAGTGATTTCTCCTCACCCTCCAGAGAGGGAAGTTGAATAACTCACTCCAGAACCTAGCACCTTCTCCTAGAAGTGGGAATACGGCTGCCGTCTGTGGGCGGCCATTCCTTCCATCCTGCACTGCAGTCCTTCCCTTCCATCCTGCACTGCAGTCCTTTCCCTTCCATCCTGCACTGCAGTCCTTCCCTTCCATCCTGCACTGCAGTCCTTCTTCCATCCTGCACTGCAGTCCTTCTTCCATCCTGCACTGCAGTCCTTCCCTTCCATCCTGCACTGCAGTCCTTCTTCCATCCTGCACTGCAGTCCTTCCCTTCCATCCTGCACTGCAGTCCTTCCCCCCTTCCATCCTGCACTGCAGTCCTTCCCTTCCATCCTGCACTGCAGTCCTTCCCTTCCATCCTGCACTGCAGTCCTTCTTCCATCCTGCACTGCAGTCCTTCCCTTCCATCCTGCACTGCAGTCCTTTCCCTTCCATCCTGCACTGCAGTCCTTCCCTTCCATCCTGCACTGCAGTCCTTCTTCCATCCTGCACTGCAGTCCTTTCCCTTCCATCCTGCACTGCAGTCCTTCCCTTCCATCCTGCACTGCAGTCCTTCCCTTCCATCCTGCACTGCAGTCCTTCCCTTCCATCCTGCACTGCAGTCCTTCTTCCATCCTGCACTGCAGTCCTTCCCTTCCATCCTGCACTGCAGTCCTTTCCCTTCCATCCTGCACTGCAGTCCTTCCCTTCCATCCTGCACTGCAGTCCTTCTTCCATCCTGCACTGCAGTCCTTTCCCTTCCATCCTGCACTGCAGTCCTTCTTCCATCCTGCACTGCAGTCCTTCTTCCATCCTGCACTGCAGTCCTTCTTCCATCCTGCACTGCAGTCCTTCCCTTCCATCCTGCACTGCAGTCCTTCTTCCATCCTGCACTGCAGTCCTTCCCTTCCATCCTGCACTGCAGTCCTTTCCCTTCCATCCTGCACTGCAGTCCTTCTTCCATCCTGCACCGCAGTCCTTCCCTTCCATCCTGCACTGCAGTCCTTCCCTTCCATCCTGCACTGCAGTCCTTCTTCCATCCTGCACTGCAGTCCTTCCCTTCCATCCTGCACTGCAGTCCTTCCCTTCCATCCTGCACTGCAGTCCTTCCCTTCCATCCTGCACTGCAGTCCTTCTTCCATCCTGCACTGCAGTCCTTTCCCTTCTATCCTGCACTGCAGTCCTTCCCTTCCATCCTGCACTGCAGTCCTTCCCTTCCATCCTGCACTGCAGTCCTTCCCTTCCATCCTGCACGGCAGTCCTTCCCTTCCATCCTGCACTGCAGTCCTTCTTCCATCCTGCACTGCAGTCCTTCCCTTCCATCCTGCACTGCAGTCCTTCCCTTCCATCCTGCACTGCAGTCCTTCCATCATTGTATAGGGTTAACACTCCGGGGGAGTAACCCTGAACCTGACCCTAGGGGTCTTGGCCCCTCCCCAGGGGTGGGCCACACTCCAGGTGATGGTTAGCCCACTCCACCCACCCACCCCTGGGGAAGGGCCATGACTCCTAGAGTCAGGTTCAGGGTTACTCCCCCAGAGTGTTAACTCTATACAATCATGCACTGCAGTCCTTCCATCCTGCACTGCAGTCCTTCCCTTTCATCCTGCACTGCAGTCCTTCCCTTCCATCCTGCACTGCAGTCCTTCCCTATTGCTGTGGACAGCACAGGAAGCATTCCTCCCACCCTCCCTCACTTCTTCCCCTGCTGCAAGCTCATCAGAAGAGATGTGGGTTTTTTTTTCAGATGGCAACATCACTTCACACACTGCACTTCCCCTTTTTTAAAGTCCAGCTAACATGGTTGTGGTGGTAGGCTTGATGGGGCAAACGTGGCTTATATCCATGCCCAGGCATGTTCCCCTGCCCCACCTACTTCTGTGCTGGGGGGCCTTGCCTTCACCTAATATGGTGAGGCCTGGCAAAGTGCCATTCTCATTGTCTGATCTATGTCCAGTGCCCCATTAGTCTCAGGCTGGATGCTGATAGAAGGGATAAGCAGGTAGCACAGGGCTGCTGCTGCCTCATTTTGCATCCTGAATTTGCCTGGAGAGCTTACCAGGAACAGGCTCTAAATGCCTGCATGTGATCAGCCTGCATAGCCAACCAGACATTGTGCTGAGACTGCACACCTGTCTGCATCTGAAAGTCTTCTGCTCAGACTAGAAGTCCTGGAGATACACAGATCATTCAGAGGAGCCAGGAGAGAGGGTCAGAGATTGTCTGCCTCCTTTCCCCAGAAGTCTGTGAAGAATCAAGTCTCAGCAGCCAACAATACAGAGTCCCACATGCTTTGGGTGCTGTCTGATTAATACTTTGTGAGTAAATACTTAAAAGCCTCTTCCAGTATAATATTTGTGTTTGCCACTTTAAGAAATAAGTGATCTAGCTTTGCCTGATCCCTGTGTGTGTACATTTCAAACCTGTGAGTTTTTGAAGCTATGAATAAGTTTTCTGGAGAGTTTTAATGTTAATAAACAGTTTTCATAGTTATTAACAATCATCACCTGGATAGCAAAATGAACACAGATTATTAATGTTGCATAATCCCTCACAATGGTTTCATTAGAAGCACTAAGCAGAGACCTTTACCCAATGGTACTTGCTGAGTGCAGTGGTCACTGAGGTCAGTATCCTAGGCAATGCAAATGACAAGGGAATTATATTGCCCTCCTGAGTGTTCAAGTGACAGGAATTCATTGTACTTATGGAATAAGATGACAGAGTGTTTAGAAAGAAGCAATTCAGTTATTCTAGTGCAAATCATGTTAAATGTCCATGCAGGAGTGGCTAGACAGGTGAAGCAAGGACTGAATGTCTCATTTTGTGTCTCAGTCCATGCAGGTTAGAACATGCCTTGTTTTCCCCTCCCCCCCAAACAGTGTTTTCCCTTAATCCCCTGAATCAGCAGCCACTTGAGGCTGTAACCATAATGCATCATCTGTTGATAGAAACGTTGCAAGAAAAAAAGCATAGCCTAGAGAATTCCTGAAGAAGAGAGATTTGTTTAGTGACTTCCACTTTCACAATTCTTCTAAGGATATTCACAAATGCTTCCATTTTGGAAGAGCTGGGAGTGAGTGGTTGGTGTACAGGGGTTTAGTTCTGTAGTCATCCATATAAAATAACAGCTCTTGTCCTCTGAGCATTTTTAGGCATTCCTCTGTCATTTTTCAGTGAAAGGCTATTCTATCATGAAGAATGTTCTCTCAGCTGATAAGATCTCCCACTTGTGCCAAATAATCTTGTGTGATAGTGATTTAGCAGCTGAGTGATAAAACAGACTTCCAGATGAAAATAAGGAAATGGAAAAGGACAATTACGAGATGAGAGATGGTTTGAGTAAGTGCAGTACCCAGTAGAGTGGGGCTACACAGAGACCCATAGCACAAGGAAGCAGGCACCACTGCAAAGAAAGAGTTTCTGCAGAACACTGTGTCTTTGAACCCCCAAATGAAAAAGCCAGTCAGATCCCAAAACCGTTGAAGTCCTTAAGGTCATCCTCCAGACTTGCAGAATCTATTTGCCCTCGCAGGGCATCAGACATACCCAATCCTGGCTGAGAGGTTAACTGGCAGGGAGTCAGAACAAACTTTTCTCCTGATGGACCTTCACTGCTTAATCAAGTTCCACCTTCACAGGCTTAACAGTGACTCCTCAATCCAACCAACAAGCCAAAACGTTTCCTAAAAGCCTGTTCTACTTTTACCACTCCTGATCTCTGACACTTGTGACCAGTTATATAACCCTGCTATACACCTGGGCCAGGTATACACACACTGCATTTGCCTGTTGGATATCTGACTCCTTACAATTGAAGACTCTTTATTTCCAAATCATTACATCACTATCAGCATTACCTGAACCAAGTACTACTCTCTCAAGCTTGCTGGATAAGATCACACTCATCTAATTTCATTTCATAGAATCATAGAATCAGTCAGGGTTGGAAGGGACCACAAGGATCAGCCAGTTCCAACCCCCCTGCCATGGCCAGGGACACCCTACCCTAGAGCAGGCTGGCCAGAGCCTCATCCAGCCTGGCCTTAAACACCTCCAGGGATGGTGGCCTCAACCACCTCTCTGGGCAACCCATTCCAGGGTCAATTTCAATAGCATTCCTTGAACAGCTCAATGTAGATACCTTTCAGGGCATGTGTGCATCTCTGCTCTGCACAGCTTTGTCAGAAGTAGCCAGTGTGCTGCGCTGTGCAGTGAGGAAGATGTTCTGTGATGGTCCCTTTTAAGGGCACTGCCTTGGAAAATCCAACACAATAGAGAAAGCACACACACACAGTTCCACAATTACTTTCTTATCAGTTAAACAGAGGTCTCTGACAGCTTTATGTGAACTGCAGCTAGGGAAACCCCTTCAGTTTTCTAGCTGTAATATCCAGCAACATGTAAAGAAAGTCATTATTAGTAGTTGGAGAACTACCTTCTAATCCTCAGGCAAAGACAAGTGAACTAAGTCTCTGCCAATAGAGAAGTCCCAGATTTAGAAGAAACACAGGAAAAAACAAGGCCTCAAAAAGACAGCAGAAAGGGGAGAATGGATTCACATTGGACTCTGGGCTTTAAGAGTCCAATTGCCTCCAAAATCCAAGCAGCTATGGACGACTGCACAAGCACTTAAAAAAAAACCCAAACAAACCAACAACCCAATAAAAAGCAAGCCCAGTGGCAAGGAATACCTGCTTCTCCCCGGAGGGCCTTCTCCACAGCAACTCCTCTCTCCTCAAGTTGCCTCTGCTTCTCTTCCACTTGCTCAAGCTGCCGCTGGATGATCTGTTCAGAGAAGAATGGAGCAAGACCTCATCAACAGCAATTCTCCTGCTGTCTGCTGCACTCCCCCAGCACTGTGACTTCACTCAAATCATGCTTTTCAAAAATGAGTGCTTGTACTCAACCATATCCTGCTTCAAAAGGTAACTGCTTCAAAAGGTAACTGCTTCAAAAGCTGCTGTCACAGTCGCACTGGTGACAATGCCCTCTCCACCCCACTGCATCCCACTCCTTAACTCTGCAAACACCTTGACACTCACTTTTTGGCTACAACTCAAATCACCTTCCTAAACACTGAAGTGAAAGGGGATGCTACAGTCAGCTGAACCCCTACCTTGAGATTTAAGCAAAGCCCATCCCCTATGGATGATTCCAGGCAGTTTCCCAACAGACTCTCTAGTAATCAGTGGTTAATTCAATAACACTTCAACCCAGCAGCAGGAAAGCAATGGTAGGTACACCTTCATCAGGCTATGACCATTCCATTCAGTGCATGATGCTTTGCTCATCCCCAGCCAAAAGGTGCAATGGACATTCTTTTTCTCACTGCAGAACTATGATGACAGGTTTCAGCTTCTCTTCCCAGGCCTGTCATGTGATAATAGGATTTGAAAGAAGGAGCATGGACAGTCACGTAGAAATAGAATGAAGATCCACCCCTGGATCCTCTTCTGACAGGCTCAGAGGAAGTCAGTGATCATGGTGCTTTCACATAGAGTTAACTGTGTGCCATGATGAGAAGGCTCTGAGACACTACCTGAGCTCTGTGTAACCTCTTGAGCTCCTCTTGCTTGGCTTGTCTGCGGGCAGCTTTCTGCACTCGCCGTGTCAGCTTGGCGTTCAGCTCCTCTTCTGTGTAGGCCCTCTAAAGGAAGGAAAAAAAGGACCAGATTTTATTTGCATGGCCAGAGGTATGGTGGGAAGGATGACCACTTTCTCTTCCAAAATCTCAGCAGGGAGGTGTTCTGTCTTTGCCATAGCTGTGTCAAAAGTCAAGCTTCTGTAGGCAAAGGTGTTCATAGTGCAGTGAGCAAGGATTTCAGGTTCAGATAAGGAGTGAAGAAGCTTGTAAGCCAACTGCAGAACTCTGATTTTAAGTAATTTCTCACTCCTGCCTTCCACTGCTACATGAAATCTCTCCCCAAAGATCAAACCAATTTTTATTTTAAGGAATTTAGTTGAATCACTGAGTACCATGGGGCCACCTTGATTTCATCTTCTAAGAGGGTAAAGGCAGTTACAGCAGTGCAAGCTAAGAAAGTATTATAGACTAGTGTAGTTACACTGGTGTTCCCCCCTCCCTGTTTTACTCTGGAGCAAGGATATCCACAGCTGCAGTTACACTATCAGTGTAAATCTGTGCAGAAATGGTGGGAAATCTCATCTCAGGAGAGATCCCACAAAGCTGGCTGGTGTAAAACAACATGAACAACTTCTGAACGAAAACTAGACTATTACAATGCCAGAAGTCAGCCAAAAGGAGAGAGGCAATGCTTACAAACAGAAAGGTATTTCTTCCTTTTCTCTGAGTGAAACTACTGTCAAAAAGGCTTACTTCTTTTTGAACTACTGCACTGGGATTCAGTATCTTGTCCAGGCACACGAGCTGCTTGTATTGTAGTCTAGGAGGGCTTCCTCTCATAGGCTTACAAGAAACTTCACAACTGCATGAAGTGAAGTATATTGAAGGAAAAAACTCTTCCCATATGTAGAAGTGAAAGCTTTAAGGGACAGCTGTAAACTCCTTCCACTTCTGGAAAGGGATCTTCTCTGTAGACAGCCAACTTTAAGGACAAAACATTAGGATGGATGACAATGAAGTCTGCTTTACCTAGCTGTGGTACTGCCACATTGCTCAGTCCCCCTCTGTTTTATTGCTCTCGATGAAGAGAGTTTAAGGCAGGATTATGGCTCTCCTAAAAGTCCCTTAGAGTGATTGTTAGCAAGCAACTCCAAGAAGCTAACATTTCACTCTTTCTCTTCTCTTTTAAATCACAAAATCCAGTGATACCTCCATCAGAAGCTGAAGTGCCAGAGGGTGAGACGTTACTACCCCACCTAACTCTTGTAACTGTGCAGGCAGGACAGTAAGAATTTCAGACAGCAGCAACGCTCCTGAAATAGAAATGCCAACTTCTGCCTTGACTTGAGCTCAACACAGAGTTTCACCAGGATTCCAGTGAGCTCCACAGTATTGAAGGATGCTGACCGAAGCGTGATGATTCACCTGAACTCATCTTCTGAGCATCACACATACATATTGAACCAAATTGTTCTGAAGCTCCAAGAGCACCCCCATTACTCTGCACGGTGGTGCACTGCTGAGCACTGACAGCTGCATGCATTCTAACCAGATGGGCAGTGTGGAGCTTAATGCATTCTTAGGAGACGACCTCTGAAAAGGATTTGCTGCCCGTGTCTGCTAACATCTCAGGCATGCACAGTCAATGGTGGTGGTGTTAGTGCACATGTGATGGGTAGCTATGGATTCAACAGGTTAATAGATGGGGACATGCAATGCAACAATGGCCAACTAGGGGGATTGGAGACACTACCTTTGACGAATATGATCTCTTGAATGCCAAGGCGTGTGGTACATAAATCGACTTTAAAAGGAGATGGTAAAGGGAAGGGAAACAAAAAAAAAAAGAAACAACGAAACAAAAAGATGTACAAAATGAAGCAAAAAAATCAGTTCAACATTAGAAACAGATGCATGGTCATAAAACAAAGCTGTTTGTAAATGAAACACAAAAACTGTGCAAATGCCAAACCTGACCCAGAATGATGAAGCATAATGGAACTTCTGTCTGCAAAATCAGTGCTTTCTAGCACTCTCCTGAAGGCAATCAGGCTTGGGAAGACTCCCTTTCCTTGAAGAGTCCTACCCATGGTTTTCATGCCCTCTGAGCAAGCACACAGACATACAGGAACAAAATTTTGGCTTAGTGTTTAGAATAATGGCTTGCATTGGGGCATGTTTTCTCTGACTTTGCTCAGCCAATCATATTACTCTGCCACATAACTCTCAATTTACAACCTGACTTGCAAATTCTCCTAGGAGTTGTGTTTATTTCATGGTTTTAAGCTATCTCTGCAACCTGACTTACAAATTCTCCTAGGAGTTGTGTTTATTTCATGGCTTTAAGCTATCTCTGCAACCTGACTTGCAAATTCTCCCAGGAGCTGTGTTTATTTCATGGTTTTAAATTATCTCTGTTCCATGGAAATGATCATTTCCATCCCTGGAGGTGTTTAAGGCCAGGCTGGATGAGGCTCTGACCAGGCTGATCAGGTACAGTGTCTCTGCCCATGGCAGGGGAGTTGGAACTAGATTATCCTTGTGGTCCCTTCCAACCCTGACTGATTCTATGATTTGCATTTAACTAAGATCATAACTCTCCCTCTCTGTGACAGAAGAAGCACCAAATGGGCTCAGAGTGGGTTGTGTCCTAAAGTAATGGAATCTCCATGCCTAAAAACATTCTGCTCCAGAGAATCTGAGGGGCTACAGTTAGGAGAAGACATTGCTACCTCCTCTATTTAAGGACATTTTATGCTACCCTGTCTCTAAAAATATGGCAAGTGGGGAGGGGGATACATTTCTTGTGTGTACATCCAGAGACCATTGTGTCATTCTGGGTGACCAGCCAGCATTTTGCATTTTCACATCCAGTTAACCAAACACAGTCACAAATGACAAGCCTTAGAGCTACTTCAGTAAGGATGCAAACTTCAGTAAGAAGCAAGCTACCTGCTGGAGTAAAAGGTACATCTGAACACAACACCACACTGTACAAGAGCAACAACACACACAGCGACACAGACCTATGGACACGAGACCTACAGAGCATTTGCAGCAGGACTTTCAACAAAGTGCTTCTCTTGAAGGACACTGCAGTACACAACAGTACACAACACTGAATTAACTCACTGCTGAACACAGAGAACAGGCTAAACAGAGCAAGCTGCCTGGGAGTTGAGCTTATTACCAAAAGAGAGCAGCACAAGCAGAATTTCAGTTCAGAGAAGGGGTTCATTTAAAAGTTGTGGTATGCAGGATGTCAGTTCCTCCCCATAAAAAGTAGGAGACAATTGGTAACTTAAAAAAGCATAACCCCACAAATTAGTACAAACCCAGTTTTGTCAGCCTTGAAGTTTGGTAACTTAAAAAAGCATAACCCCACAAATTAGTACAAACCCAGTTTTGTCAGCCTTGAAGTTCCACTGCTCTTCTTTTGACAGCAAGTGTTTGCACACGCTGTCTCCATCCTTGGAGTGGATGCACTAAAACTGGGTAAATGTGGGTCTCAGAATTGCTTCCTCTACATAAATTCATTCTCAAAACTATTGTTTAGAAAATAGGCAAATGCTGAGCAAAGAAGTTCTTAATGTAACTTCAGCAACAGCAAAGGAGACCCCTGGCAGAGCTGGTGACATATACAGTGTTAATCTGCCACTGTCACCTATGCTCTCCAATGCTTAGGTGAGGAGATCTTTCTTTCTGCAAAAGCCATTTAAAATCAGAGCAGCTTAGCATAGGGAGACAAAAAAAACCTGGGGGGAGGGTGGCATCAAGGCATACCCAAGTCCAAAAACAGGCAAGGACTGTACTGAGGCCCTGCTGCCTCATGAAGGAGCTTGCAAGGCAGGACAGTAACTCTTATCTGAACCCCCGGCATTGCCTATCTGCCCTCTGCTAGACACAGGTACCTCATTCCTCTGCATCTCTTGGAAAATGCAGAATTTCTCATTAAATGCCTTGAGGCCATGCAAGGAGGAATGGCAGGAGAGAGAAAAAAAGGGAATAAAACCAGAACAATCTTCCTCTTAGACAAGATCTAGATCAACTAGACAGAGAGGTTAAAAGAGAGATAAGGAAGCACAGAAAAATTCCTACTTACTTCATCAGCTCCTTCCACCAGCCTTAAATTCATTCATTCCACTATCCAGACATGGAAAGCATTTACTGGTACCAACTGGACCCTGCCATTTGAAGCTGGATTGTGCATGCTGGATGACAGCTCTGAGACAGGACATACAGGCCACTGCATCTGTGACACCACCCTCTCAGATGCTCTCCTCCTCCCTAGATTTTGTTTTTTAACGTGAAGCAGGCACCAGGGAGGGACAGGGGAACACATTTTTCACTCTTCAGTACCAGAAGGGCTTTAGTGTTCCATGGGGTCAATGAAATCTCTCCTTATTCCTCCAAACCTTGCAAACTCTGTCTAGTGGAGGTTAGAAGCTCTCAGGAACAAAAGGGAGGGTTTTCCTCATCACTATGATTGAGCAGTTGCTTACATTTCTCACTTATTTTTGCATTAATAGTACTATCCTAAAATAAAAGTAAATAGTTTATAAGCAATCTGCTTTGGTATTTGGCTCCCACCATAACCAGATCCACTGGGGTCTCTTCTGTCTTCTTCAGTAACATCATTAAAGTACCATTTAAAGTGAAACTACTTTGGCTGAGAAGCTGCTCCTGGCTTACAGTGTCTTACAACACTGTGGCATTGCAGCACTATCTGGGCAAGATTGGTCAGTCAGAGCAAAGAGCCCTCAGAAGCAGCTTTTATACCAGACCACACTAAAACAGGAACACCAGACTAAGACCAGGCCTGGCATTTCACAGGAACTCACTTGGATGTATTCCAGCTTCAAGACTGATACCTACATATATAGACACATGGAAACACTCAGCAATGACTTAGACCTTAAAGGTCTTTTCCAATATAAATGATTCTAGGATTCTAAGTCCTCAGAGAAAACAGAATCAAAATGGAAGAACGAGTTGAGGGATCTTTTCTTCATGAGGAGAAGGTACTGATTCAGACTTCACACATTCTTTTCTCCCAGCAAAAACAAGCAACCCTTCACAAACTGCAAAACTGCAGCCTGCAGCTTCCCTCTGTGTTGAATTTTATGAGCTGTCTTGACTATGTTCTTGCTGTATGGACAAGCACCTTCCTGTCTATAGTTTGATTGGGATTCTGTGACTTCAAGGAAGTTGGGAAAAGAATATCCTAAAACTGGACCCCTCATAAAAAGTGAGAAAGGTCCCATTGTAACCTTTTTGAGGTAACTTCAAAGCCAGTGAAGTGTACTCTTCTGACCTTATTGCTGTCTACAACTACCTGAGGGGTGGTTGTGGCCAGGAGGAGGTTGCTCTCTTCTCTCAGGTGGCCAGCGTCAGAACGAGAGGACACAGCCTCAGGCTCTGCCAGGGGAGATTTAGGCTGGAGGTGAGGAGAAAGTTCTTCCCTGAGAGAGTCATTGGGCACTGGAATGGGCTGCCCGGGGAGGTGGTGGAGTCGCCGTCCCTGGAGCTGTTCAAGGCAGGATTGGACGTGGCACTTGGTGCCATGGTCTAGCCTTGAGCTCTTTGGTAAAGGGTTGGACTTGATGATCTGTGAGGTCTCTTCCAACCCTGATGATACTCTGTGTGTGTGTGTGTGTGTGACATGAAGTGCCTGTTTTCTGTAGCTCACTGGCACTCTCACAACAGCAACACACTCAGATCCACTGTAACATTCATCGCACAGCGCTGCCACGGTGAGACAACTCATTCACCAGCAGCAGGGAGCTGCTTGCAATCATGCAATCAACTTCTGGGCAGAACAGGAAAGCCTGTTCCATGGAAGAAACAGTAACAACAGGGGAGTTAATCACAGAGGTTTCTGCTGTGGTTCTGCAGGATGCTAGATCCATCTGAAGTGTATTGCCCATCTGCCTACCTCTCGCTTGGATTTCTGGGAGGAGCGTTCCAGAATATCGTCACTGGAGAGGTCCGAGTCCTCTGAGAAACTCAGGTGCTGGCGGAGCTGCAAATCTGAGGAGCCAGGAATAAAAAGGAGGAGTTACAGAAGTGGTAACTGTTCTGCCTGTAACCGTCTCAGAACTCATCAGTAGGCAGCTGGGTTTTATGCCAGTCGTGGTTGCTTTGCCTGCAAGCACAGAGTGACTCGAGAAGCACTGCTTCACAAAATGACCAATATTGCTCAGCAGCTACATTCTGAAGAGCATCACTGTCTGCAAATGCTGTGGAAAAAAAGTTCCTCATCCTCCTCCTGTCCTGCAGTGACACTTTTGTGACAGATACAGCACCTAGACAGCAGCAGGCAGCACTACTGTGGCTATTAGTACAGAGCCAGAGAAATGTAATGCTTTGGAGCACATTCATGGCTAACTCATTTACTGTATCACAAGTTGCCATTAAGTGATCTCCACCTGCACCTGATGGCACAGGATAGATTTACACGAGGCCACAGAATCCCCATTTCAGAGATCAGCAGACAGCTGCCAGGTCACTGAGAAGTGGCTGCATCTCTGCAGTCTTCAGCACCCATAGAGGCAGGCTGAAAGAGAACAGACCACCCCAAGCAATGGCAAGGATCAGATGTAAGATAGAGATGAAATGTCACAAGCAATTGATTCCACAAAGCATTGAGTATTCCTCAGATCAGTTTAGGGCAGAAAGCAGATGTGCCTTATGCACATTGAGAGCGAAGCTTTACTTTAGGACCCAGTTTTTACAGTAGTACAGCTACTAATTCTGTGAACACAAAAGGATATCATTCTAGCTGTGAGCACTTCTCCTGATCTGCCCATTGCTCCCTGGGGAGCAGCAGCATTCAGCACAGCAGCTGGATGCCAAAGTAAGCCCAGCTTACTTTGAAGGATACCCAGCTGTAGGAGAGGTACTCTGTGCAGAGACTCTTATCTGTTATACCTGCAGCAGTAATCAGCGGAGAAGCTTTGTGCTTGCCAGAATCCACAGTGGCACTACTTGAGGGAGTACTTGGGCAGGATTTGTCATCAGTCTTTTTCTTCTTGTCTTTCTTATACCCAGAGAAAACAGATTTCCATAAGGACTTGGGCTTTGCTGATTCCTCTGTCCCACCACTAGATTTGTCAGAAAGCCTGCTGTCATTTTTTGATTTCTTCTCCTTCTTGTTCTTACGAGGAGAGAAAAGAGAAGATCTTTTCTTACTCTTCCCACTGGAGCCTTCTGAAGAGGTGACAGACCCCTCGGGCCCAGCCACCTCAGGAGGAGTGGAGAACTTCTCGCCAGCAGCATCATGCTTTCGTGTGGATCCCTCTGCCAACTTCAAGGCCAAATGCTTTGGAGAGTCATAAAACAACTCTTTGGTCTTCAAGGGCATAGAAGAAGCTTTTCGTGCCCTTGTGGTCCCAGCAGCAGCAGCAGCAGCTGCAGCCATCTCCATATCTTTCATCTTGCACAACTGCTTAGCCATGGCATCACGCAGTGCTTGGCTCTTGACAGACTTCTCTCTGGCTCTCATTCTTTCTTCAGCAAGCTCCTTGGCCTCTGCAGAAATTTCGGGCAATGCTCTCTTCTTTTGGTTAAGTCCTCCTTCCATCAAGGGTGGGCCACCGTTTTCTTTGACCAGTGGCAAAAGAAGTGCTTTCTCTGGCCTTGGCCTGCTCGTAGGAGGTGTAAAGAACTTCTCATGAAGGCTCGAGTCCTCTGTCCTGTCATCATAAGTGTCTTCTACATCATCAGCAAATGGAATCTCATCCACGCTCTCTGCGAAAGACTTTCGCACGTCATCCTTTTTGGCCTGGGTTGGCTCTTTGTCAGCAGAGGCTGGCTCGTGGCGTGGGGGAACAGGAGGTGTTGATGCTGGCGTTGGAGGTGACCTGGCTTCAACCTCATTGTGCCAGAGTGCTTGATACCTCTTCCTACGCAAAGTGGCTGGCTCTTCACCCTGAGGGGGTGGTGGTGGTGGACTTGAGGGAGGAGTAAGCATGGTAGAATCAGAAGTGTTGAAGCTCTGGCTGGCCATAGTCCTCATGTTAGATGAGCTCTCCTGAAGGCCAAGCCCAGAACTGCTGGACACATCCCTCCTTTCTTCAGCAGAAATCTTTAGCTCTTTCTCTGATGGAGATTTTGGAGTGAGCAGAGAAATCTGCTCGTTTTCTAACCTGGGCAGTCCCTGTCTCCTCGGGGCAGGCTGGGGTTTCACAGGATGGATCCTTTCATCCCCTGCAGTGTTCTCACTATTGAAAGCCTTCAGCGGAGTTGTCTCAAGGGCAGACACAGTAAAGTTCGTCTCTGGGTGTTTGTTTCTGTCCACTGGGGTGAGCCCTAAGCTCTTGCGGATTTCAGCACTCTTCATCCAGAACTCCTCCACAAGGTTACTCCGTTTCAGGGCTTCCTCTGCAGTAGTAGGGCTCCCCAGTTTTCCCACCTCACTAGCCTGGCCCCTAAGGGCCAGTTTGGCTAAAGGAGTTGACGTTAAGGCTGGGACAGGTTGGAAACACACTGGAGGCTCCCCTGGGGATGGAATAGAGGTTTCAGCAGAAGGCAGAGGCTGGGAACAGATAGGCATCTGAGTGGGTGCTGGGGATGGAGCCAGTGATGGTGCCCCTGGCTCAGACTCTGCTAGCGATGGAGGCGCAATGGCTTCGGGGGAGGCAACTGGCTGGGATAACACTGGAGATGGTGGCACCAAAGGGCTCTTAACTTTCCTGTCCTTGGGAATTTCATCCTTTGGTCCCTCTTCAGGAAGGAAAGGCTCAGGAAAAAAGCGTGCCTCAGGAGGTTTTATTGCACGGGATACTTCAGCCAGAGGATCCTTTACATCCTACAAAGGCAGAGACAAACATTAACAGTCGCTCACATGGTACAATACTGTTCTTTTCTTTTCCCTTCACACCAAGTTAGCAATTAGCAAACCACCCAAGTATCAAAATATGAAAACACCACCTGAGCCAGCCCATTTGTAGGCCTGGAATATCACTAACAGCTTCTCATCCGGTATGGTTTGCAGCCCTGCCCTGTCATATGAGTCCATCCTTTGCAGACGACAACAAGGCAAATACAATTTTTGGGAGGAAAGGCATTAAACTAAGTTCCAGAAATCTGTTTCTACCTTTTGTTGCCCTCCCTTCTAATCTCCAGATCAATTTGCATTACAGAGACAGGACTGCAGGAAAGCTCACTGCTGCCGACCCTCATTAGCTTATCTAACAAACAGCTCTGCTGAACTAAGGCTTGTGGTGGAGGGCCCATAGGCCCCAAATAGGCTTTGTCTTGCCTGGACATGTTTTTCTGCCCACACCAGAGGTAAACACCTCAAACGGACAAAAGGGGCCCAGCAGACCTGGCACCATAAAGCTTGGCCTGCCCAGGGCCCAGGCTGTGTAAGTGGCTGTATAAGCCCCTGAGCCTAGCCTATGGCCCACTGGGTGCAAGGCCTGTGGTCTTCCCATATTTGGGGGAACCAGACCTGTGGACCCTTCCTAAAATGCTGTGTTCTGGCCGACTGCCAAAGCCAATTGGATGATATCATGGCCAAAGGACCATTAATCTCAGCCCATAGGGCAATCCAGCTAAGCAAGAGGAGAAAGTTCTTCACTGAGAGAGTCATTGGACACTGGAATGGGCTGCCCAGGGAGGTGGTGGAGTCGCCGTCCCTGGAGCTGTTCAAGGCAGGACTGGACGTGGCACTTGGTGCCATGGTCTGGCCTTGAGCTGTGTGGTAAAGGGTTGGACTTGATGATCTGTGAGGTCTCTTCCAACCCTGATAATACTGTGATACTGTGAAGCTGTGCTCTCCACTCTCCCTGCCTGCCCGCTGCCCGCTGCCCGCTGCCACTACCTTTGCCTGCTTTAGGTGCTTCTTGGTTCCACCACACTTCCCATCGATCCAGCGGGCCACCCGCCGCTCCAGCCTGCCGAGCCAACCCGAGGGCTGCCTCCTTGCTGGACACAGCACTCAATCAGACTGCTCCAGCCCGCAACCTGCAACCCTGCTTTGCCCAGGTGGCTGCTGACCACCCAATGTCCTTCTGAAAGCCATGGAAGACCCCTAGCATGCCCATGAACCATTCTGAGATGGCGTGCCCCAATCTGAACAGGACTGGCAGCTCCACCTTAAAGCAACCACGGCGCTTTCACTCTATGTATTTTGGGAACGCAGATACTGAGACTTCTAACCAGTGAGTATTTGAACTCTCTTGATTCAAGTCACTGAAAGAATTTCATTAACTTTACCAGTGGCAGTTTATGCCACAAGACTCTCTGATCAGAAACTACGCGAAGGGACACTGTAGACAGGTGGGGTTGGGCTCTTCTGCCAGGCAACCAGCAATAGAACAAGGGGACACAGTCTCAAGTTGTGCCAGGGGAAGTATAGGCTGGGTGCTAGGAGGAAGTTCTTTACAGAGAGAGTGATTGGCATTGGAATGGGCTGCCCAGGGAGGTGGTGGAGTCACCGTCCCTGGAGGTGTTCAAGAAAAGCCTGGATGAGGCACTTAGTGCCATGGTCTGGTTGACTGGCTAGAGCTGGGTGCCAGGTTGGACTGGATGATCAGGAGGTCTCTTCCAACCTGGTTGATTCTATGATTCTATGATTGCTAAAACTGCTTTACCAAACCGCTTAATTTGGTTGTGTGTAGACATTCTGCCACCAAACTGCTCTATTTGGTTGTGTGTAGACATTCTGCCACTAAACTGCTCTATTTGGTTGTGTGTAGACATTCTGCTACCAAAGTGCTTAATTTGGTTGTGTGTAGACATTCTGCCACCAAACTGCTCTATTTGGTTGTGTGTAGACATTCTGCCACCAAACTGCTTAATTTGGTTGTGTGTAGACATTCTGCTACCAAACTGCTTAATTTGGTTGTTTATAGACATTCTGTAAAAGAGTTTTACCAACCACATCAAAGACTTTGTGTGGGTTAGTTGTATATAAGTTTGGGGGAAAGTTCTCTTTGTATATATCAACAAATTATTGAATAACCTTTACATTGGCTTCATTATATCTCACCCCAAACCCAGACTCAAACCCCTCCATAACAAGCTACAGGAAGCAGAAAACCTCAAAACAGCTGGATAATCCTTGGGGTCCCTTCCAACCTAGACCATTCTATGATTCTATGATTCTCTTTCTTACCTCTGCTTGTTTTGCTTTGGGACTATCTACTGGAGACAGAGGAAGGACACCAGATGACTGGATAAGGTCAGATGGCTTGGATGGATCTAGGGAAAGCAAAAATGGTTCCAAAAACATTACTAATGTTTTTATTTCCTGTTGTTGCTATGCACAAGAAGTAGTGACAAATTTCTCAGCTCCTTACAAATTCTAGGTTGGAGCATAAACAAAAATTTGTCAGCGTCTCCAAATGATACAAACCTTTTACCACAAAAGCCTGTACAAGAACAGGCAGTTAAAGACAGGTTCTTGGTTCAAATCCAAGAGACATTCATTGCAGGCCTAGTAAATGTACAGACTACCTCAAGTGAGAGGCCTTGAGCACAAGCCCTACGAGGAGAGGCTGAGGGAGCTGGGATTGGTTAGCCTGGAGGAGGCTCAGGGGTGACCTTATTGCTGTCTACAACTACCTGAGAGGAGGTTGTAGCCAGGAGGAGGTTGCTCTCTTCTCTCAGGTGGCCAGCACCAGAACAAGAGGACACAGCCTCAAGCTACGCCAGGGGAAATTTAGGCTGGAGGTGAGGAGAAAGTTCTTCACTGAGAGAGTCATTGGACACTGGAATGGGCTGCCTGGGGAGGTGGTGGAGTCACCGTCCCTGGAGCTGTTCAAGGCAGGATTGGACGTGGCACTTGGTGCCATGGTCTGGCCTTGAGCTCTGTGGTAAAGGGTTGGACTTGATGATCTATGAGGTCTCTTCCAACCTTGATGATACTGTGATACTGTGAAGTGCAATGTGATATAGCTGCTGAGAAAGCTATTACCTTCTGTCACGCCGCAAGAAGAACGTTCTGCTCCTTCCTCATCATCTTCATCTTCAGAGACTTTTAATTCTGGTTCTTCTACACCGCCCTGGTGTAAGCGAAACTCTGCTTCTGCATCAGATGGGATGTCATCTGATCATGGATGGGGCAAGAGGCAAAACAAAACAAAGCCATGAGATCATGGATACAACTCCATTAGGACATCTGCTTTTTAATTAACAGTCTTTCATAATCCTTTCTTTCTACTCGCATGGGGCTAAGAACTTCCATAACTGAAACACCTAAGCACTTTGCTCCTTTTTTTGTGTGATAATGGAAGTAATTTAAGCACTAAATGATGGACTATTAGTAGAAATAAATTAGTAATTGAAGTAAAACCTTGAAAAACGTTCAAGACAATTGGTAATGTTGTGTGACATAAGGAGTTCATTTTGCCCTAGGCAAGGGGAGATTTTTGGCACCACAGATTCCCTTCTATTTCTGTTATTCAGCAGGATTAATACTGAACATGGATGAGTCAGCAGATGGTGAGAGGACACAAGAAATTAATTCTACAACTCAAAGTATTGAGGTTCCTCTGTTTCTTTTTGCTCTTTACTTCTGGCTTGCTCTTGACTATTTGAAACACATTCCTACTTCATTGAATGTAAGATCAGGTCTAAGTGCCCTGCCAATACATTTCCATTCACGTTTAAGGTTTAACTGATGCATGGCGGTACCCTACCATCATCCAGCTCTGCACCTGTGTCTCCCTCTTCGCCTGCCTGCCCTTCTGTGTCTGCAGGCTCTGTGTGCAGCTCATCCTCCACATCATTATCCTCACATGGAGCTAGAATATATTAAATTAATGAGAAAAAAGACCAACAAACCCCCCAAAACCACACAGTGAAAAGCTTTTCGCGTTGAACTGAACACCACCACTTTATATTGAGACATTTATTAAGTGCTGCCGAAACGAGAAATCCTGAAATGTGTCACCTGGAAAGAGATCTGCAGCAAAAAGGTACTTCCAGGTTCCAAAGAATCAAGGAATGCCTGCCTCTGAGGAGTCACCAAAGCATTTCAGGGCTTTTCTGAGCAACAAGACAGGGCCTGGGCAGATGCCAAACCAGAGTGAAGTTTCCTATTCTTTCGGAAGGATTTGGGTTTCCCTTACTGCACCAGAACAGTTACCACCACTTTAGAGCCTCTGTGTACTAGGTGAAAACTGAAATCTCACAGTCTGCCACAACTGTTCAGCTTGAAACCGAAACAGGCTTTTGAGGGTGTAAGTCACAGAGAGTCTAGCTCTGATATTGATCATTATTACACCTGGAGAACTCTGCAGCTACAGTGACCTTTGGTTAGAGTGTAAGAGAATGGATATGTCTGTACAAGTAGTTGGGACATCAATTAGTGGAGATTATTTTAAAGAGATATTAAAAACCTCTTCTCTGTTACAGGCCATAATTTAATTTGCTGGCTTGAAATAAAGAAAAGATTCTTGGATTTGTAACTCTTTCAAGGGCCATCTGACACTGCTACTTGTCACAGCATTTAATTACAGGAGAAACTGGATGAACTGTGGGGTCTACACTTCATTATGGAGTGATACTTGTTTAAAATCCCTAAACCTTATGACATCTTGTCCCATCTCTAGTGCTAAATTTGCTTAATTGGGGGCTTTTGTTAAACATTTTCATGAAACATTTCAAACATAAAAAAAACCAGAAGGGAGCACTCCCAGGTTTTATTCCACAGCAGGGTCAGTCAACTATGTTTTAGGTTTGTGCAGCAAATTAGCATCAATTCATGTTCAACAACATGCAGACCTTTAACTCTGCTGTATCACCTATTGCCAGTGCACACAGGATCATATCAATGATGCATCATTATGCATGCTTGCTAATTAGACACAGTGATCTATAACCTTTGTGCTTGCACCTCTATCAGCAAATTAAGTGGTGCAAGTCTCCAGCAGTGAATGCATAGTGTCCTAGTGGCACCTTTTGGAGGGCTCTTGGTGTGATTCCCAGCAGCAAGTCCCCATGGCAGAGCTAGGGGCTGTTTTCTAAACGAAGTTCAGGCACAGTGCCCTGACTCTGGATGACAAAAAATGCTTAGCCATACGGGGATGAATGATGTTGTGCCACTTTACTCCTGAGTCAGGGAGTAGGTCCCAATCCTATTTGTTTACTAGTGACAAGGTGGCTTTTGGAACCATTTAGATACTAGCACTGCTAATCAAGACAGTCTTGAAACTGCACCAGCCCTGCTTAACACTGAGCTCTTTCTCTGAATACAGGTTTTTGCTTATTTCCAAACACAGCCTGCAGTGGGTGGTTTGTCTTCTTCCTCCAACCTGAGAATTTCTCCATGCTTTTCCCTTCTGTAGTCTTTAGACAGACTGAGAGGCTAGTTTATGCTCTGTCAGCTACTGGAATAAGACAGATACACTTAGTTGTGACCAGGCACTGGCCCTCCCTTATATCAGAGGCTTAGAAAACCCAGAATCTTACAGGTGTCAAGTGTTAGGAGACTGAATCCTACGGCAAAGGCTGTACTGCCCACAGGGGCAGTCCCCTGAACAAAACCAACCTGCATCCCAGTCTGACTGTTGCTTAGGTATGCAGCAGCTTACATGAATCTGGAAACAACAATATCATGGGATGGGTTTATGGTAGCAGCAAGTGTGAGTAGTATTAATCAAAACTTGCACAAAACATTAACTCTGATGTTAGGAGTATCTGATACCACCACATGTGTGTGTGTCATCAGATCCAGAAACCACAAACTGAGAAGATGCAGCGATGTGGTGTTGAGGGATATGATTTAGTGGTGACATGGTAGAGCCTGGTTAATGGTTGCACTTGATCTGAAAGGTCTCTTCCAACCCAAACAGGATTCTGTGATACTGACAGCGAGTGTTGGAGAGAGAGGACAAAATTAACTTGGTTGTTACTTGTGTTGGTACACAAAACTCAACAGAAAATCACAGTGCATAGGTAAGTAACAACTTGGTGCAAGGGTGGATCTCATTTTGAGGCACAGGGAGAGCTTGCAGGTGGCTGGTTATATTATACATATACTGTGCATATACGTATATGCAGCTAGGGTAAGAAGCAAGAGGCCAAAAGCTGTCACACAATAACTCAGAAGCTACACACTATGGCAGCCAGAAACTGGGCTAAGCACTTGGGGTCGTATCAGCTAGCAGCTGTCAGCAGACTGCATCATGTGCAGACATCTTGTAAACACTGCTGCCTTGGCAAAGCAGCAGCAGCAGCAGCAGCAATGTTTTCTGAGCAAGCTAGCTATTCTGCTGTGGCAAAACTTATCTGGACATCAACCACCTAGCCACAAGACTACTGCTCTTCCACTAATTTAGATAGGTTCACTGCTTCACACAGATTAGTTTCTTTACCCTAATCCCAGTATCTTCATCTTCTTGGTTTTGTAATAGGGCTTAGAGATCCATGTAAAAAAAACCCAGCTGAGCTCAACCACCCTTCAATATTCCTGAGGCTTTTCTAAATGAAGTCAATCCCAAGTCAAAGGAGACAAGACAGCCATCACGACTGCTGAAGATCCCAGCTTCAGCTGTACTCTTCTTGCCCACTTTCTCCACCACAGAGAACTATCACTGCTTTAAGCACCCTCTGCCACCACTTTTCGACTGCAAGACAGCCCCAGGTTCTTTCAGTTGAGGAGCTAGGGGCAGAACAGCTGGTCCAACCTTCAGTTTACAAAGCAAATAGAAGCACTCAGCTAGTTTCCTCCTGCTGCTTCATTACACCCAAGATA
The DNA here is from genome assembly GCF_015220805.1 of Pogoniulus pusillus. Classification (NCBI taxonomy): domain Eukaryota; kingdom Metazoa; phylum Chordata; class Aves; order Piciformes; family Lybiidae; genus Pogoniulus; species Pogoniulus pusillus. Next base: position 22,994,660 of record NC_087278.1, read on the forward strand.
ACCTCTCTGCTTAGCCTGCCTTCAAGAAGGGTTACCACAAAGGGCGAGTCATGCAGGAAGGGCTGCCTGAGCGAGGCGTGCATGCACACTCCCCCTTCCTCCCTCCCTCCAGGGCCAGGCATGCAGTAGCGACAGGGCCGTAAGGTCCAGGGTTAAAGTACCAGCTCAGCTGCTGAAGGCATGGAGAAGAGACGGGCAGGGTTATTGTGCATTGGAATACATAGAACATCACCAAACTACCTCCAGGGACCGTCTCCAGCCACGCCTGTACCGCCTCATGGCGTATGGAGGGAAGGTCGGATGCTGAATTTAAAAAACAATACATTGTAAGAAAGCAAAATTAGACCATTGAGGAGAGTCTAAAACAGAAGAGTGACAAAGGGAGATTCTTCCAGCAGCAAACACAGGAATAAAACCTATCAGGTGTTAAACAAAAGATTCCAGGCAAGGGGTTTAAAAATCAAGGTAATGTAGAAGTGTCAGGGGCTTAACCTTCCCTTAAGATCTGGAACGTTAGAAGAAATACAGGTGGCACGGGAAGAAAGAACACTGCATCAGGGCAACAGCTTGCTGCTGCTGCTGCTGTGCTCCACCTGAAACTCTGCAGGAGGTCAACTAAGAGATGAAACAGCTGAGCAACAAGAGAGGGGCAGCCTAACAGGCATCCCAGCACCTGCGCTGCCCAGGTGCAGACGCCAGCAGGCGATGAAGAGCACGGGAAGGAGAGTGAGAGGGGCTCCTGTCTACTGCCACGCTGCTCCAGGCTTTCACATCAAACCCTGCTGTTGGGCTCTCCAAAACACCTCCTATCACAGAATAGAGCTCAGCCAAGAAGGAACGTTATCTACTGAACTGAGGCTGGAAACTTGCAGCATACCCAGAACTACCTACTGGTGACAGCCCTTCAAAAAACCAACCTGCTGCTCTGCTTGCCCACAGCTGCACTGTAAGACAAAATCACTGAAGTGGCTAATCTAGCGCTCAAGATCGTCCTAGTTTTAGGAGGAGGAAAGGAAACAGTGCCTTCCATCCCAAATTAAGCTGGAAAGACCACAAAATTCATTTTGGAGGGATCAGCTTTTGCTGGCAGACTTAGCAATACACTGTGGAAAAGCAGAAATTATTAAATAGAAATGAAAATCAAAATTTGGAATCTGTAGTGATAGAGACCTTCAGGCAGAAGCTAAAGTAACCTCCCTTGTAGCAAGCTTAAGAAACTGTCTCAACAGTTTTTACTCAGTTTTTAAACATGAAGCAGCTCCTCCAACCATACTGAATGTTCTAGATTGTTGAACACAGCCCATTTCTGTGGTTGCAGTGGGAAGGAAATACTCATTTTATTTGTAGAGAGCAGATTTCACCCCAGAAAATCCCAGCGCATTCTACACACTGCAATTATCAGCATAGCCAAACTCATCTGCAACTGTGTACCAAGTTGGGTACACAGGATTAAAACAAGCTCCAGTATCTAGAACTAGGGGGAAAAGACAATTATCTGGAATGGAATATGACCAAGCACCACGAGGTAAAGCCCTAAGCTTTTTTAATAAAGCTCAGTCATGAAGTTGATTTCTCACCCCTTCCCACAGCATACTTACCCTCTCTAGGAGACTGGCACCACAACTAAGGACTGTGAGAGAAGACCACTACTCAAAGTGCATGGTTAACTCTGAAACAGCCTAGGCTTCTGAACAGGTAAGGCAGCTATGACAGTACTTACCTTAAGACACACTGTAATATAGATGAGAACAAACTCAGGGTGGAGGTGCTTACAAGAGAGCTACTACACTACTGGCATTTTCTCCCTCCAGAGTTTTCCCTGGCAGCTCAAAGGTGCCACCTCACTTTAAGATTTGACAGGATATCTGGTTTTAAACTCAGGAAGTCAAAACCACTACTGATCAGATTTGCAAGCCCTTTGAACCCCATCACCCCCTACTAAGACCAGATGCAATTATACACTTTGAAAAGTAGCAGCAGAGAAATAATCTCAGTACAGAAGCTGGTGCTGCTCAGTCCTTGCTGTAGCAGCTACACAATACAGCCCTTCAGCTCTCTCTAGAGAGAAGCACAGACCTCACTGCCACCAAGAGCACCACAGCTTCTCTTACTGAAGTCAGTCACCATGGGCTGGTTGCCAGCACTACCAAATCATGTGTGAGGGACTTCTTAGGGTGTCAGGTAGTGGTAGGACTGGGGGGAATGGAGCAAAACTCTAAGTGGGGAGATGCAGATTGAATGTTAGGAAGAAGTGGTGAGAGACTGGCACAGGTTGCCCAGGGAGGTGGTGGAAGCCTCATCCCTGGAAGTTTTTAAGGCCAGGCTGGATGTGGCTCTGAGCAACCTGATCTAGTGCGAGGTGTCGCTACCCATGGCAGGGGCGTTGGAGATGTATGATCTTCCAACCCTGACAGTTCTATGATTCTGTGTAGTGAGGAAAACTCAAGACAGTCAAAGCAGACAGGCAAACAGGTCAGAAGAAATCACACCACCACGAAGCTGAGAAAGCAGTCATTTCAAGTAGACACTGATCCAGAAAGTGAAATGCTTAACCAAGTGTCATTTCAGGGTAACTTGAAAGCGGCTCCTTGCAGTAACTGCTGCCCCTGAGGAGGTGCACTGCTCTTGAAGGGCGCAGAGACAGCAGAGTTAAACAGCTGCAGTGGTGTTCCAGGAACTGATGGTGAGCGGCTTGGGGGAGATTACCTCTAGAGGTGGAGGACTTTGAGGTTGGGACCATTTTTTCCTCCTCCTCTTTTTCACGGATGTGTGTCCAGTGCACATCTGCCAGGATCTCCAGAGGATCAACCGGATTTACAATCTGCTGCAGCCTAAGGTGTCCAGCTAGGAGGAGGAGGTGGACATGGAATAGCAGGTTGTAGGCAGGGTGTGTGAAGGGCAGGGAGGAAAAGATGGGAAAACAATGAAGAGGGAAGGTAACACACCATAGGAGAGGGAATAAGACAAAAAAAGAGATCATATTATTGGCTAAGATCAGTTTGCAAGGCAGACAGAAAAAGCTCAGCGTTGTGTGCGCACACAGGTACCCATACAGCACTCCTCACTCTTCCCATCCAAGCTGAAGAACGCCATTCCAAGGCAGAGGAATGCTACTGAAAACGTCAGCAGAGGTTGTCTCTATGGCAAGCAGCTTTGCTGAAATGAAAGACATTCTCTGGGTGTCCAACAGTATGTGGTATGGAAATACCAACCGAGGAGAAATTTCCACCTCCTTCTGCCTCCTCGATATGACTACTGCCAAAGACATCTTGCTGTTAAAGGCAAGGGTCAATCTGCACTATAGTTTGATGCACCAAAACAAAAGGTCTTCCATTCCCTACTACGAGGTTAAGCACTCCTTTCTCCTCTGAATACATCTCTCTCTGTGAATTAGAGTACATGATGGATCTCAAAGCTTCTCGTATGTGTGTATGCACACACTTGAGCACTTAAACTACATTAATCCCTGTTCCTTTGGACTGGCTTGTTCCAGGGGTACTTTCTGAAGAATAACAGCACTTTCATTATGACATAACAGCCCTCCCACTTCCCTTGAAGGGACTTTCTCTTGCAGAAATGAATTTGTTTAAAAGAAATGACATTACTCCTTAGTTACCTGCCCACACAAAGTTCAGCTATTTACGGAGTGCCAAAGGGAGCAACGGATATCTAAAGCAACTTGCAGCTTGTTTAACTGCTGCAGAATGCCCACCTTGGAATAATCTACCTTGAAGTATTAGACTCATAGACCTTGTCTCTATTGCTATCTGCTCTGGGAGTACACCTCAGGTTTTATTTACTCATAATGAAATAAATCCTTTTCTGGGGGACAGGTGTTAAGCATCTGCAGGAGTGGTCTTCACAAGCAAATGACTCATCCTGAAAGGAAAACCTCCACATTACAGAGATGGAAGTAATTTTTCACAACAGCTGAACAACAAATGAGTAGGGCAAAATATTGTTCCAGCAGTTTAGAAGCCCCAAAAGCAGTTAGTGTTCATATGGTGCACTAGTGTTTGAAGGAATCATGAAACAGCAGCAGCCTTCAGAGGCTGCACTTATTTTTTCTTGCTGTCTCATTTTAAAGAAGTTACTCTCCCTCTGCCATGTTTTCCCCAGACACCACCAGGTGTTTGGGACTTCTGTTTCAGAAATCACTGTGTGTGAGATCAGGCATTTAAACTACAGAAGAAAACAGCCAGGGGAACTGCAGGAAGAGCAGCTGGTTATTAAATGGGAAAAGGGTTCAGAGGCACAGACTCAAATGCAGAGGGGAGTTCACAATTTAGCCAGGTACTTAGCAGCTTTATGTCTGTCAGCTCAGCAGAGAGGTTTTGTATCAACCACATCCTGCAGGGACAGGAACCTGGGCTTTTTTCTGTACCAAAGCACTCGCATGCAGGCCCCAGGATGAGTAGAGTTAGCATTTGCATTGCCACAGAACTCTGTGTTAAAAGGTTTAGGCTTGCCAGCAACGGCCAAGAAGTACATAGGCACTCAGCAAGGCTTGGGAAGAGCAGGACCCACATGATCTGCATGCTTTAAAAGAGATTCCCTCTGGGATTTAGAGCAGTGTAACATACACACCTTCAGTTACTCCCAGTCTCTAGGCAGAGGCCTGAACTTGTCCTGATTAGGACTTGGCTCCTTCTCACCTTTTCTAGCAAAGAAGGAGCGGCACAGTTGGCCGTGATGGCAAGAGGCAAGATTAGTGTCTCCTCCAGCTCCAGATGCTTGACAAATTCAAATGACACCTGGCATAGCCTTCCACTAAGGCTGCCTGCTATGCCTTGCAGGAAGCTGGACATGAATTGCATTAACTTGTTCCATGCTAGCACCCATCACCACTTGATAAGCAGCAGGCAGTCTCAATGTTTAAATGGAACGAGAAGCTCCCCACAAATCAGCTCCCTGAGGGCCAGGTCTGAAGCATATCAGCAACTGCAAGGGGGGAAGCTTATACAGTTATGCTCTACAGCCACCTTGTTAATACTTCTCATTCTTACCAGCAGAAAGTTCAATTAGAAAAAAATATAACACCTTTTTTCTCCCTTTTTCAACAACAACAAAGGCCAGAAGCCAAGCTGCAGTTGTTACAACCTAAGCTGGAAAATATGCAGTTTGAGAACTGCACATGCCCCCTTACATCCAGGAAGGCATTTGGCTTTTCCTCTGACATATTCTGGCTCTAATGAACCACACTGAAGGAATAAGGGCTTAACAAGATACTAGTGCTTAAAAAAAAACCCAACCCAACTATCAGAAATAAACTACAGGAGACTGAAAGATGGAGAACAACATAACCAGTTAGATTGGAATGCTCAGATTGATTTTATGTCCATTATATGACTGAAAAATCCTGGGGGTTGTCAAAGCTTTATTAGCTTCCCCCACTGATTCTCCCCAGAGACACACACTCAAAGCACAGCAACTAAAATGCAAGTTTGCTGACACAGACATCTGAAAGCAGCATTTCTGATGTGTCCCATGTGTCATAGGTGCAATCAATCTGTGTATGGAACATATCTGAATTCATAAATATGTGGGGGTCATTGTACATTACAAATGGTCCAGGCTTTCTAGACCTTTCCTGAAGTATTTAGCTTTATCTTCTTTCTTAAACCAGTGGCAATGTCAGACCTGCTACATGGCACTTGGACAAGGAGATCTAGATAACAGCTACTGAATCAGTTTTTAGGGAGCCAGTAAAGAAATTAAATACAACACAAACTTCTCATGTGGGACCTGCTCTTGAAAACCTTCCCCATTCCTTCAGGGAAACAGAGGTGAAGGTTGTATGTGGGTACCTTTAAATGTACCCGTGTCCTCTTCATTTGAGAGATGTTGAAGCCAGAGACCTTGCTGCAGCTCTTTCTCCCAAGGGCAATACTCTCCCTCTACAGCAGAGGGAGCCACACATCCACATCAACCACCAGCCAAGCGTGAACACACACAAGCGATGGAGAGAGAGAGAGAGAGGGAGAGAGAGAGGGAGAGAGAAAGGACAGGATCAGAGAGAGACTGCCTGGGAACTCCCCATACTCCCGCTACATTCAAAGTGCCTGACAAGAACACTGCTTGAACAGAAGAGTCCATCCAAGAACACCATGGTTTAGCAGACTAAACACACAGACAGGCAAGTTACCATCTTCAAAAAGCAGTCTGGAATTCCACAATCCTCAGTTATGGAGATGCAGCTCCTGCTTTGAAAAAGCAGCCAACCAGCCTGCAGAGCTCATCAACCAAACCTCCACTGAGACTCCAAAAAATGGATCTCTGCTTGCATTAGGCAGCCAAAGACCTTTATGAAAAAGATCTTTGGAGTCTGCCAGTCTTCACAAAATGAAATGTGAGTACACAGACAAGAGCAGCGAGAAATCTGGCACGTGGTGAGATTTTGGAACATGTCTATTGTTAGCACAAGCTCTGCATTTTGATGACTCAGACAAACACAAGAGAAGGAGTCTTGCCCTAAGATTTTTCACAGAAATACCTCAGAGGCAAAATAGGAAACATCTAAGGACCTGCTTTTCTCAAGGTCATCTTTTAAACTACGGTGAGATACAAACAGGTGCTCCAGGGACGCCCTGACTGCAGTTACAGGGCACCACCCCTTAGTGAGGCACTGCAAAAGTGCAACAACTGCCTTCAGAACGCTTCCAGGGCTTGCTGCTAAAGAACAAAGGGCACATTCGAATCCAGTTCTCAGTAATAACAAAAACAACAATAAAACAACACAGTGGCACAAAGCTGTAAATTGCCCATGTTGGCATGGTGTATGGGAAGCATACTATGCTGGTACTAGTGGCAAAGGTCCTCTATGTCCAGAATGATCCACCTAAAGCTTTCCTTGACAGTAACTCCCTCAAAAAACCAAAGCAGTAAAAGAAGTGAAAGAGGAAAGGTTGTCCAAGACAAATCATTCTGCATGGCAAAGAGCTCAGTTATCTCTGCTGACTAGGAGAAAGGAAAGACAAATCAGTATGTCTAACCTTCACTTGATTCCTCATCTTCCTCCTCTTCGTCTTCCTCCTCATCCTCTATCTCATGATTTTCCTCAGCCTCAATCTCTTCCTCACTCTTTCCCTTCAGGAGGGCATGGATCCGCACAGCCTCTTTCCATGGCACACCGCCCAAGTCTGACGGGGGTTGCTGAGGCAGAAGCAGTTCATCATCTTCTTCCTCATCTTCCTCCTCCATCTCAGACTCTGAACTACTGTAGAGCATTTAAGAAAAGAGATAAAGAAAGTTAGCTTCCTAAGATCAGTCTGAGGTCAGTGACAAGTCATTTCAATACATACAAACCCCAAAATGACAATGGAAACCACACCACCAATTATCTGCTTTCAGGAGTCCATAGGCTCGTGGGCTGTGAGTGCTGGGCCTTGCCCTGTTGAGTGGGTGAGTGGGTTTGCTAAAGATGGTGAAGCAGCAGCAAAGTGCTTCTGAAGCCAAATCCAAATTATTGCTGTCTACAACTACCTGAAGGGAGGCTGTAGCCAGGTGGGGTTGGTCTCTTCTGCAAGCAGCAGGCAAGCAGCAACAGAACAAGGGGACACAGTCTCAAGTTATGCTGGGGGAAGTATAGGCTGGGTGTGAGGAGGAAGTTGTTGGCAGAGAGAGTGATTGGCATTGGAATGGGCTGCCCAGGGAGGTGGTGGAGTCACTGTCCCTGGAGGTGTTCAAGCAAAGCCTGGATGAGGCACTTAGTGCCATGGTCTGGTTGATTGGCTGGGTGCTAGGTTGGACTGGATGATCTTGGAGGTCTCTTCCAACCTGGTTGATTCTATGATTATTTGTGCAGCATTATCACAATTTGTGACAGCTGAATACAGCAGAAACTACTCTCTTCGTGTTCCTTTGGACAAACAAGTGCAGGAGTTCTTAGTAGTGTCAGAGTGTAGGAGGTCACAGCTTCTGCTAACATTTGGGATAGCTAAGATGGTTTTGACATTTGCTGGGGGTGAACCGTGGATGGCTGTGGGAGTGGAAAGAACACCCAACACAACCATCAGGCCAAAGGATGTGAGCTAAGGAGAGCTGCAGGAAAAAAAACCTACAGAACTCCTCACTTCCCTCCATCAGATGGAACTATGATAGGTGTCCAATTAAGCACACTGTGTACATGGCAGCAAGGCACCGTAGGAAGCAGTGCAAGAATAATTACAATAATGAGCTTAGTATTCCCACAGCTAAGTATAAAACATGCAAAGCAGTCAATCATTAGTGCCTTCACTAGACCTCTCTGTTTAATCCTAACAGCTCCTCTGTGCTCCTGTGTCACCTGCTCTAGGTGATCTTGCTCTGGTAGGGGGGCTGCAGTGGATGATCTCTGAAGGTCCCTTCCAGCCCCTAACATTCTGTGAGCCCGTGATAAACAGCAGGGGCAAGAGCAGGGGCCCATGCAGTGACATTCTGTCCAGCTCACTTTTACATGCTGGACTATCTAGAGGTACTGTGGAGAAAGACACTTGCATTTTTGTCACTGGAAAATTAATGTTAATGACAGCACACTGACAGAACATATCTGCAGGGTGAAAGGGTCCTCTTCCTATCTTTTTCCTTACTAGGTAATTGTCATAAAAGAACTACAGTTATTAAAGCAACATGGCAATGACATCCCAGCTGGGAAAAGAAACACTGTGACCAGCAGGGACAGGAGGGAATCATCCACCTGTGCTCAGCAATGGGGAGGCCACACCTTGAGTGTTGTGTTCAGTTCTGGGTTCCTCACTGCAGGAAGGACATGGAGGGGCTAGAGCATGTCCAGAGAAGGGCAAGGAGTCTGGAGAAGTGCCTGGAGCACCTGGGCTGTGAGGAGTGTTTGAGAGACGTGGGGTTACTCTAGAGAAGAGGAGGCTGAGGGCAGAGCTCATTGCTGTCTGCAGCTCCCTGAAGGGAGGTTGGAGTGAGGAGGGGGCAGCCTCTGCTGCTTGGTGGCAAAGGACAGGAGCAGAGGAAATGGTTCCAACCTGCAGCAGAGGAGGTTCAGGCTGGATGCTAGGGAGTATTTCTTCCCAGAGAGGGTTCTCAGCTCTTGGAATAGCCTTTGCCCAGGGCAGTGCTGGAGTCCCCATCCCTGGAGGTGTTTAAGCAGCCTGTGGAGGTGGTGCTTAGGGACATGGCTTAGCGTTGACCCTGCAGTGCTGGGTCAAAAGCTGGACTGGATGAGCTTCAAGGTCTCTTCCAGCCAGATGTTTTCTGTGATTTTTCTGTGACATCTTAAAAGTCCCAAATTCATCTGCTTGTGAATGACTGAAGTGGTCCACCCAAACACACTATTCTATTTCCACACAGACAAGAGAGCAAACCAACAAGTTGAAACCAACAAAGCTTAAGTTTCATGTAAATCTATAAAGCAGAACTTGCACAGCTGGGATTGTATTTGCCATTCCCAGGTTTTGCCACAGAATGTGACAAACATTCTTGAGACACAGTCTCAAGTTGTGCCAGGGAAAGTATAGGCTGGATATTAGGAGGAAGTTCTTCACAGAGAGAGTCATTTGGCATTGGAATGGGCAGCCCAGGGAGGTGGTGGAGGCACTGTCCCTGGAGGTGTTCAAGAAAAGACTGGGTGAGGCACTTGGTACCATGGTCTGGTTGACTGGATAGGGCTGGGTGCTAGGTTGGACTGCATGAGCTTGGAGGTCTCTTCCAACCTGGTTGATCCTATGATTCTATGAAACTGATAGCTTTACAAAAACATACAGTATCACTCCCTATTACACTGCAGATAAACATACTCAGGTGAAGAACTTCCATTAGCCTGACATCACACAAAATATCATATTTACATCATTTCATTCATCTACTTGCCTGAGAGACAATTTGATAGGTAAGCTCACAAGAAAAAAAAACACTTATTCATGCTTTGATTGTTGCCTGTTTCTGTCACAGGATCACAGGATGTTAGGGGTTGGAGGGGACCCAAAGAGATCATTGACTCCAACCCCCCTTGCCAGAGCCAGAGTACACAATCTAGCAGAGATCACAGAGGAATCCATAGGCTCTTAAATTCTCCTCACTGTATATATATTGAGCATATATATTTTGAGCATATATATTTTGAGCATATATATATTGAGCATATATATTTTGAGCATATATATATTGAGCATATATATATTGAGCATATATATATTGAGCATATATATTTTGCTCAATTTCCAACCCAATTTTCAAAGCATAAACCAAACACTTCTTTGCAGCAGGTTGTCTTGTGCCAAGCACCAAACACAAGCACTGTGGCACACCATGGCCCCAGTGCCTATTCCAGAAGGAAATATACCCCAAAGGCTTTATGCAGATATCGTCACAGAGATATAACAAGCTGTACCCTCCCTTTCCTGATAAACTCTCCCACCCTCTGGTGTGGAAATAAACCTGACAGGTGCAGCATGCTGAGGTTTTTGTGAGCTGTCAATTAGGTTTACTGCTGTCCCAACTGTTGCTGTGAGTGCTGAACGGGATGAGCTGCTGCTCATCAAGCAGCCACCTTATGGCACAGAGTATCGCCGACACACATTCTGCACCCCACAGCTCACTTTGCTGCCCTTGGCTTTTATTTATAACTGGGGGGTTGTTTGACCTTTGAGGACTGAGAAATGAGAAACTGAAAGACAGCAGTGAGATGGCCTGGTAGAGTAGGTATTCCTTTCAAATGGCAACCCTGTGCCATAGAATTAATTCAGCCTTTGAAACTTCCCTACACCTCCAAACAGAAACCAGAAGACCAAAGCAGGCTGCTTTATTCGTGCAAGCAGCTGAACAGCACATTAAAAAGTTTTACCTACACAGACTTAGTGTTGAGGTGAGGAATCAAAATCTAAATTGTGGAAATCAACCTCTTCTTCTCCATTGCCATGCAGCCTTCCTTCTATGCTGGTTTGAAGCTAACTAGAATGTTTTGGTGAGAAGAATTAGATGATAGACTGTGCAAAGGAAACAATGGTGATGTCACTGTCCCTGGAGGTGTTCAAGAAAAGCCTGGATGAGGCACTTAGTGCCATGGTCTGGTTGACTGGCTAGGGCTGGGTGCTAGGTTGGACTGGATGATCTTGGAGGTCTCTTCCAACCTGGTTGATTCTATGATTCTGCTTCACTCAAAGGCTTGCTGAGTTGTACAAGAACAGTCACACAACAATAGATAACAGTTTGCTCTCTGGCTTTGGGCTGTGCTTCTTTCTCTAACCTGCCATTTGTGTAACTAATCCTTCTGCTTCCTAACCCCCTTGGCTGATCCTCCAAACTCACTTTGAATGTAAGGCAAAATCTGGGGTAAAGTAGAGGGGTGGGAAGAAGGTGGAAGGGTGGTTGGGAGCCCCTCCTAGGGACTCTGGTTTCTGGGAGAGCTGTTGTGTTTCTATATCACTTTTTAACTTGTGTATTTCTGTCTATAGCTGTATAGCTTGTAATAACTGCTTGTATATTGTGCTCAGCTGTAAATATAAAGCTTCATTCCTTAATTTCCAGATCAGCTGGGTCTAGTCTGGGTGATTTTTCCTAAGTGTGGGTCACACACACTTAAGAATGGGTCACGTAAGATGGTGGGTAACACCCAAACCATCACACCTTCAAAACTCCAGATGACACATTGGGAATTACTGCAAGTTAAAGGTGATGGATTAGGCATCTAAAAGGTTTGCTGCCCCTCAAAACTGCACAGTCAGGGTTTGGATGCCTAAATGATTTTTTTTCTCTTGCTGAAGGTTGAAAATACACTTTGAATAGTGTTTTCAGTAAGTTTTCTCTGCAGTGTGTGTAGTCCTAAGCCTATGTGTGATGGGAAGCCCAAAACGTGTGGTCCCTGCTAACGCTTCAGTGACCCTGGAAGCCAGATCCACGGCTCTGTGAGACATGGAAGGAACAACGAGGTCCCCATCTCCTCTGCCTGCTCCTAACCTTGTGTGCCACATCAAGCCAGGGAAGATGATCAAATCAGGGCCTTGGCTGGCTTATTGCAAAGTGAAACTTTTTTTCCTCCTACTGCTGAAAAAGTAGTCAGGCTCCTACTCTCTTTCTTTTGTTAATTCACCCCTTCTGTGAGGTTTCATAGAGCAGCTGGAGGTGAACAAAGCATACTCCATAACTACATCACCTAGAAAAAACTCTTTGTAAGTTGCTTGTCACATTTGGATTTGGGACAGGAATTTTGTCAGGCCAAATAAAAAGGGAATGTGACTTTCTTTTTCCTCTCTATCACAGAGCATGAGTTAGCCACTAAATATTGCTTTTGACATGCAAAATTATGCCCTTCAGTCTACTACAGACAGAAGGACTCCCTTTTAGGGATGTATGTAAAACAAAGGGAGTAACATCCTACCAAAAAAAAACAAAGCAAAACAAATAAAAAGTGCTTTTGAATTGTAATGCAAACCACACAGGAGAGAAGTTAACTTTGGAACCCTCTCCAATCTGAATCCACATTCTGTCTGCTCAAGAGATATTTTAATTTGATAACAGTGAAAAAAAACAACCAAACCAAATCACTTCCACTTTAGGATTGAGCTTTATGGTATTATGGTACTATGGGAGTCTTCCAAACTGCTAAATTTTTGGGCCCAAAGAGTGGTGGTGAATGGTGCCACATCCAGTTGGCAGCTGCGGTGTTCCCCAAGGATCAGTGCTGGGCCCAGTCCTGTTCAATATCTTTATTCATGACCTGGACCAGGGGACTGAGTCCAGCATCAGTAAGTTTGCAGAAGACACCAAGCTAGGAGCAGGTGTGGATCTGTTGGAGGGTAGGAGAGCCCTGCAGAGGGACCTGGACAGGCTGGATGGGTAGGCAGAGGCCAATGGGAGGAGATTTAAAAAGGCTAAGTGCAGAGTTCTGCACTTTGGCCACAACAACCTCAAGCAGCTCTACAGGCTGGGGACAGAGTGGCTGAGAGCAGCCAGGGAGAAAGGGATCTGGGGGTGCTGGTAGATAGTAGCTGAAGATGAGCCAGCAGTGTGCCCAGGTGGCCAGGAGAGCCAATGGTATCCTGGCCTGGATCAGGAGCAGTGTGGCCAGCAGGACAAGGGAGGTTATTCTTACCCTGTACTCAACACTGGTCAGGGCACACCTTGAGTGCTGTGTCCAGTTCTGGGCTCCTCAACTCAAGAGAGTTACTGAGATACTTGAACGTGTCCAGAGAAGGGCAACAAAGCTGGTGAGGGGCCTGGAGCACAGGCCTGTGAGGAGAGGCTGAGGGAGCTGGGGGTGTGCAGCCTGCAGAAGAGGAAGCTCAGGGGTGACCTCACTGCTCTCTACAACTACCTGAAGGGAGGCTGTAGCCAGGTGGAGGTTGGTCTCCTCACAGGCAAGCAGCAACAGAACAAGGGGACACAGTCTCAAGTTGTGGCAGGGGAGGTCTAGGCTGGATGTTAGGAGGAAGTTCTTCACAGAGAGAGTGACTGGCATTGGCATGGGCTGCCCAGGGAGGTGGTGGAGTTGTCATCCAAGGAGGTGTTGAAGAAAAAGCCTGGATGAGACACTTAGTGCCATGGTCTGGTTGACTGGCTGGGGCTGAGGTGCTAGGTTGGACTGCATGATCTTGGAGGTCTCTTCCAACCTGGTTGTTTCTATGATTGGACAGGGCTGGGTGCTAGGTTGGACTGCATGATCTTGGAGGTCTCTTCCAACCCGGTTGATGCTATGCTACTCAGAAGAACAGAAATTACAAGAGAAACTACTTGTGTGCACAAAGCAAACACTTCTAACGGCCTGTGACAGGCAATCTGATAAATAAGAAGCTAAAGGAAAAGAAGGCAAAAGTCTGGTAGGATAGGTACAAAGAGAAGTTCATGGGCAACTCACCTGCTGGGCACATCCTCTTCCGTCCCTTTGTCTAACACACTGCTCAGGTTATGCTCTGCAAGTGTCTCCTCAGGAACCTCCTCCAGCTCCTCCTCGCGCTGCAGGGACAGGCGGTAGTTCTCCAGCTCGATCCGCTCAGGTGTGCCGCGCAGCCGCTTGGCAAGGCTGGGCTCCTCCAGCCCGTTTATGTTAGAACCTACAGAATAAGCCAGTGAATCAAGAGTGAATGCAACGGGCAGAACGGGAGGTTTCTGAGGAGATGGAGCAGCTGGGAGTGAGAAGGGCATGAGGCAGAGGGAGGCATATAAAGCGAGAGAATACCTTGTGCCATTATCCTGTTGGCCACTACTGGCAGAACCTGCTGGGGAAGCCAAACTGCAAAAGGGAATCTTAGTGCTCTTGGCTAACAGTTGCTAAAAGCAATGACCTATGTAGGAGGAGGTTGCTCTCTTCTCTCAGGTGGCCAGCACCAGAACGAGAGGACACAGCCTCAGGCTGTGCCAGGGGAAATTTAGGCTGGAGGTGAGGAGAAAGTTCTTCCCTGAGAGAGTCATTGGACACTGGAATGGGCTGCCCGGGGAGGTGGTGGAGTCGCCGTCCCTGGGGCTGTTCAAGGCAGGATTGGACGTGGCACTTGGTGCCATGGTCTAGCCTTGAGCTCTGTGGTAAAGGGTTGGACTTGATGATCTGTGAGGTCTCTTCCAACCCTGATGACACTGTGATACTAGTTGAAAGATGAGGCACTTGGTGCCATGGTCTAGTTGACTGGCTAGGGCTGGGTGCTAGGTTGGACTGGATGATCTTGGAGGTCTCTTCCAACCTGGTTGATTCTATGATCCTATGAAACAGGGACATTGTAGCTGCAGTGAAGCCTATGTAGGGGAAAGCCTAGCTGCAGACTGGGTATATTCTGCAAGACTCATGAATGCTGTGGAGCAATCCTGCTACGTGTTAAAATTGTTCAGAGTCAGTCTACAGAATTAGGGAACAATAAAGTATTTTAAGTACTTAAGGGAGGTAGAGAATGAAAAAGGTCCACTTGGAGCAAGTTCTAAAACTTTTTATAGGCTTAAATTGTGTTTTAGTCATGATTGTGATGAAGTCAACCACAGGGGAATGTCTAGGTGAGAAGTTTGCAAATACAAACCCTATGAAGCCCAGAAAATTGCAAGGATATGTGGATCAGGTGGAAAAAAGTATCCAGGACCTTCACTGACACTGCAGCCTTCAATGAGTTAAAGTCTAACCTGCACTCATCCATCTCCTTTCAACATTCTTGTATTTTACCTTAAATACTATGCCACTGCTTACACAGAGAGATTTGCCATTGGAATGGGCTGCCCAGGGAGGTGGTGGAGTCACCATCCCTGGAGATGTTCAAGCAAAGCCTGGATGAGGCACTTAGTGCCATGGTCTACTTGACTGGCTAGGGCTGGGTGCTAGGTTGGACTGCATGAGCTTGGAGGTCTCTTCCAACCTGCTTGATTCTATGATTATGATTAACAGAGCCCAACCTCTCCTGGGCTCCTGTTTCAGTCTGCCTTCCTCTCATGAGACAAGCTCCTCAGTGTGCTGATCATCCCCCCTAGCTCTCTGCACCTGTCTCAGTGTGGATTAATCTTTCCAGAACCTGGGTGATGAGAATTGAGCAGTTTTCCAGCTGAGGCTTTATCAGCATAACATACAGGCCTGCCAGAAAACTCTCATCTGACCCACACCGAGCACATGCTTGGCTGTTTACACCTCACATAATGCTGGTGGCTTTTATTTACTGACTGATATTCTGATCATTCTCCTTTATTGCTTCCAACTGATAAGCACCTTGATGGGAGCCAAAATTCTCACCGCTTTCTTAGTGCCTGACCTTGAACTTTCTATTCTTACGTTTCTATTTTTAACATCACAGTCTGTGACATTTTGCAGTTCTTAGTGTATGACATGCTTATCCTCCTCTGCACTGAGGAGGGGTTGAAATGTTCCCTCAGCAATGAATTTCCTTAGTAGATTTATTTTGTCTGACACTAACCTTAGCAAAAGTATCACAAAAATCAGTCCCGAGGTGTTTAGGAGCAAGTTCTGTGCCACAGGAACAGGTTGCCCATGGACGTGGTTGGGCCTCTGTTCCTGGAGATGATTCAAGGTGAGGCTTAATGGGGCTCTGGGCAGCCTGATCTGGTGGAGGATGTCCCTGCTGACTGCAGAGGGGGTTGGACTGGATGAGCTTTGGAGGTCTCTTCCAACCCAGACCATTCTATGATGCTTATTTTTCTGCTGAAACTCCACCATTTTCTCCTTTTTCAATAGAACCTTTTACTCTCTCATTGAAGTTAACTTCTCAGCTACTTGACATTTCATGTACTATCTCCCCTCTTTTTACCCAGTCTAAGCAATTACTTCCCTGTGGCAGCCTTCAGGTGCTTAACTGCAGCCCAGAGAGCTCAGGCACGCTGCGGTTCCCTTGTCAGTGTAAGCCATCCAGCTAGTCCAGCAGAGTCTCTGGTGAATCCATGTCACAGCTTGTGTCACTTACCTTCACAGAGTCAGAGGACTGGACATACAGAATAGTAGTCTTTGGTTATTCCTCCAAAGAAAGTGATTTCTCTATTGTTTAGGTTATCTGAACCTTGTTCAGCCAGCAGTGCTCATGCAGCCCAGAAAGCCAATCATATCCTGGGATGTATCAGGAGGAGTGTGTCCAGCAGATCCAGAGAGAGGATTGCCCTCCCCACCTCTCTACTGCTCTGCTCTTGTGAGACCCCACCTTGAATACTGCATCCAGTTCTGGTGCCCCCTCCATACAGGGAACATAGATCTGTTGGAACGAGTCTAGAGAAGGGCCACAAAGATGATCCAGGGGCTGGAACACCTCTGCTATGAGGATAGGCTGAGGGAACTGTGACTGTTCACTCCAGGGGAATCTCACAACTGCCTTCCAACACCTGAAGGGAACCTACAGGAAGGCTGCAGAGGGACTTTTTACAAGAGTGTCCACCCATAGGACAGGGGGAAATGGATTGAAATTGAAGGAGAATAGGTTGAGATTGGATCTTAGGAAGAAATTCTTCATTAAGAAGGTGGCAAGACTCTGGAATGGATTGTCCAGAGAGGCTGTGGATGTCCCCAGCATGGAGAGGCTTAAAGCCAGGTTGGATGAGACTTTGAGTAAGCTGGGATAGTTGAGAGGTGTCCCTGACCATGGCAGGGAGGTTGAAGCAGAAGATCCCTAAGGCCTCTTCCAGCCTAAGCCCTTCTATGATAGATTTTTTTCCCTCTCTCTTCTTTATCTTCAGGTCATAGTTCTGCCTCCCAGTGGGCACCCAGCACTGCTCTCAGACAGTCAACATGCATCAGCACACCTTGGTTTCATTACAAATTGTAGCCACAAAGTTCATTTTCCTTGCAAAGTTCTTCCACTCTGAGACAAAGATTCTTTGGTCAAATGTTATTTCCATTCCTCACAGTAAACTAATATTGAAATGTTGCTTCCAGTTTCATTTGCTTTAGAATCATAGAATCAGTCAGGGTTGGAAGGGACCACAAGGATCAGCCAGTTCCAACCCCCCTGCCATAGGCAGGGACACCCTACCCTAGAGCAGGCTGCCCACAGCCTCATCCAGCCTGGCCTTAAACACCTCCAGGGATGAGGCCTCAATCACCTCCCTGGACAACCCATTCCAGGCTCTCACCACTCTCATGCTGAACAACTTTCTCCTCATGTCCAGTCTGAATCTCCCCACCTCCAGCTTTGCTCCTTTATTTCCCAGTCCTGCTGCACACTGACTTCTGCTCTCATGTCCAAGCTATTGTCTCAACTGAAACTGAAGGCCAAGTAGTGGCCTGGCTAAACATAAAACTGCTTCTCACATCAGCCCCATCTCCACTGTGGGCACACTTCTGCTTTCCTTTACAGGAATAAGGAATTTCCCTTAAGGAACACAGCTGTTTGCTTTCTTTTCCTTTGCAAACATTTATTTTATCCTTTTACCCTTCTATTCCTTTGCAAACATCTGTTTTAGCCTCACATGTGTTGACCTCTAATCCAGTTTTCATTTTCTTTCTCCACCTTCTGCAGTCTCCCAGTTTATTCCTAAAAGATGTTTTTTTTTTCCCCAGAGCAATTACTTAATCCCAAAACTACAAGGGCCTTGCCATAATCAGTGGCATTTATTTCCAATCCCTTTCCAGAAGGAGCATCTCATAAAGGCAACTGCCAGGAGTGTTCTGCTCTTTTCCATGGTATTATTGAATCCTTTTACAATGTGGGCAATTGAGTGCTGTGCACTCAGCTGGGACTGCAGCACAGGCCACAGAAGCTTGCTCAGGTGGCAGGCAGGAACATATCATAGTATCATAGTATCATCAGGGTTGGAAGAGACCTCACAGATCATCAAGTCCAACCCTTTACCACAGAGCTCAAGGCCAGACCATGGCACCAAGTGCCACGTCCAGTCCTGCCTTGAACAGCTCCAGGGACGGCGACTCCACCACCTCCCCGGGCAGCCCATTCCAGTGTCCAATGACTCTCTCAGGGAAGAACTTTCTCCTCACCTCCAGCCTAAATTTCCCCTGGCACAGCCTGAGGCTGTGTCCTCTTGTTCTGGTGCTGGCCACCTGAGAGAAGAGAGCAACCTCCTCCTGGCCACAACCTCCCCTCAGGTAGTTGTAGACAGCAATAAGGTCTCCCCTGAGCCTCCTCTTCTCCAGGCTAACCAATCCCAGCTCCCTCAGCCTCTCCTCATAGGGCTGTGCTCAAGGCCTCTCCCCAGCCTCGTTGCCCTTCTCTGGACATGCTCAAGCATCTCAATGTCCCTTTTAAACTGGGGAGCCCAGAACTGAACACATGACCTTGCATTTCCTGGGGTGCTGTAGTCTGTCCCATTTCCAGCTGCTAGGACTGATGTGGTGTTAGTGTTTTCAAAGTCTAGTGGAACTGGACTGTCTTTTCGACTGGGATTCATGTTTCAAGTCATCCTCTCTAGGTGGTGATACCAACTCAGCCAAATCTACTTCTGTAGTCTGTGTTACATTC
This sequence comes from Pogoniulus pusillus, assembly GCF_015220805.1. NCBI lineage: Eukaryota > Metazoa > Chordata > Aves > Piciformes > Lybiidae > Pogoniulus > Pogoniulus pusillus. The sequence continues at coordinate 23,013,487 of NC_087278.1, forward strand.
CCCAACTCTGAGTTGACAGTAAGAAGGGAACTGAGTTGGGATATTGCTCTGCTACTTGTAGCTGGCAGTGAAAAAACCCAGAGGGCTCTGGGCAACACCAGATCAACAAGGTGAGGGAAAACAAAGAAGGGATACACTAAAATAACCATAAAGGAAGTCTTTCAAGTATTTGGAACTCTTGATACACAACAGAGCTATCAGATAGGCTCAGCCACTTGAACAGAAGCATCCTCTCACAAGCTGTATTTAACTTGTTCTCTTCTGATGCATATCCTGACACAAAGTCCACAAGCAGAAATAAAACCATGACAGCAAAAAGAGCTTTTTATCCAGCTGATGTTATTTCACTGCTCTCGTTTTCTAGCTATCTTAAGGAGTTTTTGGTCAGCCTTTTCTCACATAAGGAAGTGAAGTGAAAAATTAAACAAGAAAAAAAGTAATGCTTGTTTCAGTGCTGTAGCAACTCGGGTGGGGAGGATGACTGGCAGCACTCTATGGCAAAAAAAAGGACTGGGGGAAAAAAAAAATCAAGCTGTTTCTACTTATTTTGTGATCATACAGAATCTTTCAGGTACATTTTTCCAAATGCAAACCATCACCACCACTATGACTGCTACGCAGAGAACCAAACCAATTCTGTCACAGCACAAATGAGAACTGGGAGGGAATGACTCAATGAAAGAGTGTTACACAAACAACTCAAAAGATGGAAAAGTCTACCTGAACTTCAATGCAAGAGGATACAGTCTTCTCACAAAGAGTGAAAGACAGAGGAAGGACATTCCCAGCACTTCCTCTGACTAGTTTATGTATCACTGAAGGTTAGGGGTTGAAAGGGACCTCGGAAGCTCACTCAGTCCAAGCTCCCTGCCAGAGCAGCATCACCTAGAGCAGATCACACAGGAACACATCCAAGCACATAGAATCATAAAATCAACCAGGTTGGAAGAGACTTCCAAGATCATCCAGGCCAACCCATCACCCAGCCCCATTCAGTCAACTAGATCATGGCACTAAATGCCCCATCCAGTCTTTTCTTGGGGACCTCGAGAGTGAGACTCCACAACCCCCCTGGGCAGGCTGTTCCAGTGTTCTATCACCCTCACAGGGAAACAGTTTTCCTCGTGTTTCCATGGAACTTCCTGTGGCTAAACTTTCACCAGTGACCCTTGTGCTGTCATTGGGCATCACCCAGCAGAGCCTGGCTCCAGCCTCTTGACACTCAGCCTTTACATATTGATCAACATGAAGGAAGTCACCTCTCAGGCTCCTCCTCTCCAAGCTCCAAAGCCTCAGCTCCCTCTGACTCTCCTTGTAAGGAAGATGTTCCATTCCCTTCATCATCTTCTTGTCTCTGTGCTGGACTCACTCAAGCAGTTCCCTGAGGTCCTCCTTGAACTGAGGGGCCCAGAACTGGACACAATATTCCAGATGTGGACTCACCAGGGCAGAATAGAGGGGCTGGAGAACTTCTCTTGACCTACTAACCACAGCCCTTCTAACACACTTCAGGATGGCATTGGCCTTCCTGGCCACCAGAGCACATTGCTGGTTCATGGTCAACCTCCCAGGTCCTTTTCCCCTTCACTGCTCTCCAACAGGTCAGTCCCCAGACTGTACTGGCTCATGGGGTTGTTCTTGTCCAGGTGCAAGACTCCACACTTGCCCTTGTTGAATTTCATTCCATGTCTCCCTGCTCAACTCTCAGCCTAAGTCTCACTACATATCCACATCCTTTAGCTACAGGGTTGGCCACATCCTCCCGTTTGCAAGGTAAACAGCTCTCTGTTGGAGAGCACTATACAGAAATGCAGCCCACTGCCAGTTTCAGCGAGGAATTTTGCTTTATACAGATCATTTGGTCTATTGGCTCTGTTTCTGAAAGGTGCCATGAAGAACTACCTCGCTAGCTGCAAAGCCATGGTCAAAGTTGTTACCACAGGTGACACAGGAGCAGTGCTGCTGACAGCCAGCTTGCTGCACCACAAAGCCAGCCAGCATCAAAGGAAAAGTGCTACAGCTCACCAAGTTACAGAGTGAAAGTGTGAGATGCAAGCAGCGCCAGGATGAGCAGAAGACAAATGATTTGCTCATATTATGCTCTAAAGTTCCTAAGAAACCTTGCAAAGAGACTTTTCTACCCTCCTTTCCTCCACAGTGCTTGAGGCATGGGTGAGGCTTACTCCAGTGCAGTGCCGGCAGACATTAAAGCCTATTCTCTAGTGTTCCTCTGGAGGGGAAAGGTGCCTCTCAAATCACTATCTTGCATTCCCCAGACTGCACTGTACATTGCACCCAGTATCTCAGTCTCAGTTGAGAGAGAAGGGGTGGATGAGGTTGCATTTGCCAGGAGGAAAAATACAATACTGCTGCTAGACAGAGACAGAAGCTACCTTAAACCGAGAGCAGCTTCTCGGATCAAATCATCTGCTGCAAGCACTCAAAACAGGACACACTTTAAAACCTGATTCTTTACTTAGGAGTAAGTCAGTGGGAAATGAACTTCTCACAGATCATCTGCAGGGAAGTGTTTTTTGTAAAGAGGCCAGGCTGTTGTGCTGCTGCATGAAAGCTGCCAGAGTCCTTTATCTGAGCCTTGACACAGCCTGTCTCCGGCAAGGGTAACTGTATGATCAGAGATAAAATTCCTACCCTGCACGGCTCCTGGCCTGCCTGCAGCATGTGTCCTGTTCCAACAAGGTTGCCAATTACTGGAAGGCTTGATAAGCTCCTTGGGAGAGAGGATTCCACCTTGATTTCCCTCCCAGTACTGCTCCACTCTGTAAAAATCTATGAACTCTTCTCATGAGCTACATGACATCTTGCCAAGGTTACTCCCTCTGCTAGTTTGAGCCTAGCTGGGATATTTTGGTGAGAAGAATTAGATGCTAGGCTGTGAAAAGGAAACAATGGTGATGGCTGCTGCACTCATAAGCTTGCTGAGATATATAAGAACAAGAACATAAACATAAATAACACAGTTTGCTCTACTTGCTTTGGGGCTGCACTTCTCTCTCTCTCTAACCTGCCATTTGGGTGAATAATCCTTCTGCTTCCTAGCCCCCCCCCCCAGACGACCCTTCAAACTCACCTTGAACATAAGGCAAAGTCTGGGGTAAGGTAGAGGGGTGGGAAGAAGGTGGAAGGGTGGTTGGGAGCCCCTCCTGGGGACTCAGGTTTCTGGGAGGGCTGTTGTGTTTCTGTATTACCTTTTTAACTTGTGTATTTCTGTCTATAGCTGTATAGATTGTAAATACCTGCTTGTATCTTGTGCTAAGCTGTAAGTATAAATCTTCATTCCATTTCCAGCAGCTGAGTCTAGTCTGGGTGATTTTCCTAAGTGTGGAACACACACACTTAAGAATGGGTCACTTAAGATGGTGAGTAACACCCAAACCATCACACTCCCTGGCATGACAGCTGCTGAAGATGCAGAAGAACAGAGGGAATCTCAGAATAACAAATTCACAGCATCACAGTATCATCAGGGTTGGAAGAGACCTCACAGATCATCAAGTCCAACCCTTTACCACAGAGCTCAAGGCTAGACCATGGCACCAAGTGCCACGTCCAACCTTGCCTTGAACAGCTCCAGGGACGGCGACTCCTAGAATTTACTTATCACTAATCTTGCAGTACCCAATCTGGCAAGACTGCAAGCCCTCCAAATTAAATATTATCTCAGTATTTTCATAAAGTCATAGAATCAACCAGGCTGGAAGAGGTCTCCAAGATCATCCAGTCCAACCTAGCACCATTGCAGACTTAGTTGTGGTCTTGGGGAGGTTCAGCAATTCAGACAGAGGAATCATAGACTCAACCAGGTTGGAAGAGACCTCCAAGATCTTCCAGTCCAACCTATGATCATCCAGTCCAACCTACTGAGTCTACTGTGAAACATATGCAAAAAGAGGGGGGGAAGGAATTAATCCAGAATGCAGATTTTGCTGCAGATTTCTCACATACTGTTCTTTTATGAGAAGGTGAAACACTGAACCTGTTTGTTCTCACTCATGTTTTCCAAACTCTTCAATTGCTTCTACCCTCACCCAAGTGTTTGAGAACACAGCCATGTCAGTGTCCTGGATACCACGAAACTCCTCTCACTCCGTGGTTTGAATGGGAGAGGAAAGGCACAAAAAACCTGTTTCCCCCCACACTCATCCACCCTGCAGGCTTGAAGTGTGGGGAGCAAAGGGTCCTTCTGGCAGGAGGGGTGCGCCGTGCGGATGCCCGCGCTGGAGTTGGGCTGGGCATTGGCTGTGCTCTTTGCGCCTAGGCAGTTGTAACTCGACTATGTTGGGGTGTTTCCCGCCTTGGGGTTCCTGCCTTAGAGTTCTCCCCCACCTGGATAGTTCCTGCAGAGAGAGTCCCCTGGTGCTGTGAAGGACAAGCTCCCCAGGGACCAGACCACCCCTGCTTTGGAAAGCTTCCCACCATAAGCACTCTTTTGTGCAAGCCTAACAGGCCTAACGAGCCTCGGATGTCTTTTGAAGGAGAGAGAGCTGGCAAGCATCTGGACTGCCATTGGAATGGGCTGCCAGGGAGGTGGTGGAGTCGCTGTCTCTGGAGGTGTTCAAGAATAGCCTGGATGAGGCATTTAGTGCCATGGTCTAGTTGACTGGCTAGGGCTGGGGGATAGGTTGGACTGGATGACCTTGGAGGTCTCTTCCAGTCTGGTTGATTCTATGATTCTCTCAGGCAGCCTGGCTCACCTGTGAGTAGTGACCTTTCTGCTCAGCCTGACTGATACTGGGAAAGCTGTGTTTATATTACAGCTTAGCCTTTTCCATTCCCTGACTTCTAATAAAGCCAAATTTATCTACATCATCCTTTGTAAGATATCCTCAATGAAACTGAGTCTGCTAATAAAGCTAAATTAATTTCTGTCTATAGTTTTGGGGTTCAGGAAAATAACATACATCTATTTTTATATATATTCCTGACTTGGCCACGTTAATTCCCTGCCTCCACAACAGTCAGGCACAAGAGCTCCTACTGAAACAGCAGCATATTGCACAGGACAAAGTAGAGATGGCAGATGGGAACTTTTCTCAGGGAGTTTAAAAGTCACAACGAGCTCCGAGTCAGGAATGCTCAGATTCCATTGGCATTCACTTCCAAGACATGTCTTTTGGGGTGAGGTTTCTGGAGTGTGTTTATAGTCCAGTGAACATTATCACCAAGGTCTAGAGAAGGCAGCAAATGAGATCCAGCAGCATTTTTTAGGCTTCTCATTTTTCATTTGTGTCAATGTCTAATTGAGTTGCATTTTTTTGCCTCAGAAACTTCATCACCCTCACTCACTTCAATTCCATTAACTGCCTCTTAGTATTCCGACTCCACTTCGCATCCAAGGTCTTCAAAATGTGTTATAAGTACTACCACATCAAAACAAACCTATTTTGGAAGTGCTGCAGAGGCAGTGCACAAGTCCAGACACAGAGACTAAATACCAGGAAGACAGTCTCACAACAGACCGGTGGCAGTGCCAGGAACAGGATCCAGAACACCCATTCCTAAATCCTTCCCTCTCAGCTTTAGTTTAACTAAAGACAAAACACTTTGAAGAAAGAAAGGGACTAAGATATGATAGATTTTCAGCATAATTACTACATGGTTTACATAAGCAGCTTGAGCAATGGCACCTCCTAGGAGATACTCACTGCACTCAGCAATGTTAAAAGTCTTAATACCTGCTGTTGGATGCTGCACATATTAAACCAGTAAGTCATTTAGAACATTCCATTACAGTAAGAGCAACTCATTTCTTCTGAGAGATGCAGCCACAAATCCTTTCCTTAATCCTCTCCAAAGTCAGTATCCAGCTACTGCTAAATTTTTGTCCTGCACAGAAAGAAATACACAGATGGCAGCACTGAACTGCAAAACCACACTAAAAGGGATGGATTTTTTAAGGGTCAGAAGGTTCTTTAAGGTTTCAAGTACAGATTTGTCCACTCTTTAAACTTTATCTTGTAAGAAGCATCTCCAAAAAAAAAATCACTGAAAGGAGACCAGCAGGTCTGGGAATTGAATTCTTGTCCCTGCTTGTTTCCACAGCCTCACATCATATACTGCAGAGCTGCACATGTCCTGGCAGGATCCTCTCAATTCAGTTTAAGTCAAAACCTGCTCCAACAGAAGTAAAAATGCATCTCTTTGAACCTAAATACTTAGCAGTCATCAAGAGTCAATGCTACACTGATCTCATGCCTCAACCTTCTCTCTTGCTATCCTGGGCTGTTCCCAAGCCCTCAGGAAGCCTGAATTACACAGCTGTAATAAGAAGTCATCAAATCTTGAACTTCCTGGTGTCTGTTTCCAATATGATCCATTCTGCTGAATACAAAGTCCTGAATTCAAAGAGGGCAGTTTGAAAGAAGTCTATTGGCAAGCAAGATGTTGGCAGCACCCATGCACAGGACTCAAAATGAGCTCAAAGCTGAAGGTGGCCCCATTGGAATTCTTCTGTAATGCATATAGAAGGACAGTAAACAGGAACTAATTATGCTTTCAGGAGATATGCTCTACTGAGCCAGAGCTCTTGGGAGTTTGATATGGGAATTGCACACATGCAAACTGTCTTATGTACATAAAAGTTGGATTTGATCAATACAACTGTACTTAAACTGGCATTTAAAACCTAGGGAATCAAGGAGCAGAGAGCACAGCAGAGCAGCTCCTTCCAGCCTCCTAGATAAAAAAAGGGGGTTGCCACAGGGCAGTTGAGAGCTCCAGAGTCATACCAAGGCTCAGGCCACAAACTGCCCATCTAGCAATTCTCCCCAGCAAATGAGGTACCTCAGCAGTGAGATGGGAAGAATAAGCTGTGCAGACAGAAAGGTGGTTTAGCTAAATGTCCCCCAATGCAGAAGTACCCAGATGAGAGTTAAAGAACAAACACTACTCTTGCTGCTGACCAACTAGTTTTAGAGCATGACTTGATTCAATAGCAGAAATCAAGAAGGGAAAAAACAAATAGTAAGATTCTTGTCAGTATCTACTGGTTCCCTAAGCAAAGAGATGCAAACAGACCCCCAAAGATACCTCCTAACCATTGTAAGATGTAAAGGAATAGCTATAGGAATAGCTAAAATACACAAAGAGATTCTGAAACAGATCCCCCAGAAACAAATGACGATGTAAGACCTCCTGCACACATCTCACAACCTCCAGCTGGAATCAACTTCTTCCTATCTCAGATGTTGCTAGCAAATGTGGAAGGTCCCTCTTAAAGGACTATGACAGTGAATTGGACTGACTCCTGCATGAAATTAGTAACTCACAGGTTTATCTTATGGGTGTTGAAACATTTTTCCTCCCCCTCCACATATTTTTGATCAAAATACTCTTCCAGAATCATCAGAAGAGACATTGACAAAAAAAATTGCTTCCTCCAGCTGTCAATCTGAATGACCTGCCCCTTCTTTGGTTTTGGTATGAGCAACCAGAAGTTGATATGAACAAACTGTTCTATTTCAAAGTCGGGACATGAAAACAAACTCATCTTCAACCTGTGCTATACAGTTACGTGCGAGAGAGAGCGTCTGTCACACGTGGATGCATGCAGAAGTGGTGCTAAGTAATGAAAGGCAAAAGTTCAGCACACAGCCTAACAGTACAGCAAAGCTGCCCTCACTGCAGCAGAGGTACAGAATTATCCAGGAACACAGCTATTTTTGGCTGCTGGAAAGAGCCCAGGGTTGTAGCTCGTGAGTGGAGCAAAGAAATAGGGGAAAGGAGCTATTAGGTCACCTACTGCAACGCCCAGGAACACTGCTAAGATTGCTTCGCCTTACTGCATCTTTTCTGGCAGAAAACCTGAACATTTGGCCACATTTTGCTGCTGACCAAACAGGTTTCCTGCACTAGAGAGAGAAAACCTTTGCATCAATTTGCATTAAGTCTACTAATTGTTACTGTCTTTTATTATTCAGGAATATTGTAGCAGTATCATGTTCTCTATCATTCTCCATTTTGCTGGCATCCTATCTGAGCTTTCTCCAGTATTTTGATCAGCTCTGTCATATGCTGCCTGTCCTCATTTCCATTTCCCAAAAGAAGCTGTGTGGGAAGGCTGAAGAGCACTAAAGGATAATCTGGCTAAAGATAACATTACTTTGCAGGAGGAAATTTTGTCTTGGCAGCTATAAAAGGTGTGTTACCTCAAAGAACCACCTGGAATGAGATGCATTCAGGGACAGGCAGGGAGAGAAAGGAGAGAAGGGAAAGGCTGTGCTAGTTTTGGCACTGTTCATGAATTACTCTCTTAATTTTATTAATTAAGTTGGAATCTAAGAGTAATTGTCCAGACATAATCCAAACTGGAACCCCTTCTACACTGTTAGTAGAGATGATGGCAGAGGCTGTCTTTCTATCTATGACTTTCCAATTTCTACACTGCAGCTTCTATTTCTTGCCACTCCCAGGAAGCAGCCCTCCAGAACCTCTTGTTTCACCAGAAAGGATCAGACAGGCAATTCCCAACGTGCAAGTAACACAAAGCTGAACTGAGGACATTTCCCCCTAAAAGTAATAGAGGAATCTACCCATACAAACATTGCCTTCTTTTAACAGGAACCAGTACTTGTGATTCCATCTTGGATGCTGGATGACGTTTTGATCATTAAAGAAAAGCCAATCAGGAACTCAGTATTTTATCAGAATGGAAAACAGAGTGTGGAGTATGAAACCTTTTCAGTTTCCTGTTCAAAGGGTGAGCAGATTGAGAACATAGCTCCCAAATTATCAGCTTCTTTCAGGTACTGAGTTAGAATCATACAGAATCAACCAGGTTGGAAGAGACCTCCAAGATCATCCAGTCCAACCTAGCACCTAGCCCTATCCAATCAACCAGACCATGGCACTAAGTGCCTCATCTTCCAGGCTTTGCTTCAACACCTCCAGGGACGGCGACTCCACCACCTCCCTGGGCAGCCCATTCCAATGCCAATCACTCTCTCTGACAACAACTTCCTCCTAACATCCAGCCTAGGCCTCCCGTGGCACAACTTGACACTCTGTCCCCTTCTTCTGTTGCTGCTTGCCTGGCAGAAAAGACCAACCCCACCTGGCTACAATCTCCCTTCAGGTAGTTGTAGACAGCAACGAGGTCTGCCCTGAGCGTCCTCTTCTGCAGGCTGCACACCCCCAGCTCCCTCAGCCTCTCCTCAGAGGGTTTGTGTTCCACTCTCTCTTCTGTTGCAGTGTTACTACAGAGTTCCATAATTAATAAAACACTAAGGATGTCCTTACTTCATGTCGGTAATTTAGGTCAGGATTATGAGGTGCTGCCAATGGAACAGACTGAAACCTGAGGCCGCCAGTTACAACAGAGTGGGGAGTACCTGGCCTAAGCAAAAGCTCCCCATACTGCAAAAGAATCAACATCTGGCTTCTTCCTTCTGTGCGTATTTACTGTTATCTTCATCTGTTCCACGTGTCCCACATGTAATGCAACTGAACACTGCAAGCAATCCAGCACTTCACAATATGCTGGGATTCTTTTGGAAACTATGAAAGCTCTTGTGTACAGATATGTCACTAGGTATGTTCAAAGTCTGCTCCAGGTCACACACAGAGGGTTGGAAGTGACCTCTGGAGATCCTCCAGTCCAACCCCCCTGCCAGAGCAGGACCAGAGAATCTAGCGCAGGTGGCACAGGAACACATCCAGACAGGGCTGGAAAAGGTTCACAGAAGGAGACTCCAAAACCTCTCTGGGCAGCCTGTGCCAGGGCTCTGGGACCGTTACAGTCAAGAAGTTCTTCCTCATGTTGAGGTGGAACTTCCTGTGCTGCAGTTTTCATCCATTGCCCCTTGTCCTATGCCAGGGCACAAGTGAGCAGAAGCTGTCCCTCTCCCTTCCTTCCTGACCCCCAGCCCTCAGCTATTGATAGACATTGCTCAGATCCCCACTCAGCCTTCTCTGCAGACTGAACAGCCTCAGGGCTCTCAACCTTTCCTCATCAGGCAGTGCTCCAGTTCCTTCAGCATCCTTGTAGCCCTCTCTTGGACTCTCTCAAGAAGAAAGCTTCCAAAAGACACATTACTGATTAAAGATAACTTGCACATCAATTATGATGTTTTAAATCACTGCGTTACCCAAGCCTGAAAGCATCCGAAACATCTCCTGGGTAAAAACATGTTCTATTTATAAACATTTCTACCCTCAAGCCATCAGATAAACTTTATAACAACAGAAAGGACAGTTATGAAATTTTCCTAAAAAAGAAAAAGAAAGCCTTCTGGGATGACAGCAAACATGAGAAATGTCAGACTAAACATACATTTTTGAGAGAAGATGTAAGCAGAGGCCAGCAGTGCCAGCTCATCTTTAGGGAGCATCTGGCCAGTTCTGTTTGGAAAGCCTAAACTAAGCTCTACACCACCAAGCTCAGCTCAGCAACCACTATCCCACCTACATCCATAAACACACTTCATAGAAGGAGGAGGACAGGTTCAGTGGTGACCCAGGTGCATCTCTTCCTTCCCCTTCAGGTTATTTGTATTTGGTGTTTTAAGGTCCCTTAGCAATTATCCACCTTAATGGTGCTGGTCACAAGCAGGTGCTAAAACTGCCACCAGCTTGTTTGCATTGGTGTGAAGGTGGACAGAAGTCTATTCACTCCCCTCAGTATTTTACATCTATTTCTCATCACTGCTACAGAACATTAGAGGGAATAGATACAAGCCAGTCTATGGGGAGAGGCTGAGGGAGCTGGGATTGGTTAGCCTGGAGAAGAGGAGGCTCAGGGCAGACCTTATTGCTGTCTACAACTACCTGAGGGGTGGTTGTGGCCAGGAGGAGGTTGCTCTCTTCTCTCAGGTGGCCAGCACCAGAACGAGAGGACACAGCCTCAGGCTGTGCCAGGGGAAACTTAGGCCTGAGGTGAGGAGAAAGTTCTTCCCTGAGAGAGTCATTGGACACTGGAATGGGCTGCCCGGGGAGGTGGTGGAGTCGCCGTCCCTGGAGCTGTTCAAGGCAGGATTGGATGTGGCACTTGGTGCCATGGTCTGGCCTTGAGCTCTGTGGTAAAGGGTTGGACTTGATGATCTATGAAGTCTCTTCCAACCTTGGTAATACTGTGATACTGTGATCTGGTATGATAGAAAAGTGTAAGAAGTGCATCTCATAAGTAAACCAACTTGTACACAGCAGACTTTTTACACTACCATAGCAATCACTGTGACAAAGGGGATGGTCCATACCAACAAGCTACCCACATGTATCTGATGAAGCAAAACATTTTGAGACACATAGTGGAAAACATCCCAAAAGCTCCAGTTTTAGAGTGATATTTCCAAACCCTCCTAGTCCATCTTCAGTGGAAGTCATCTGCTCTTTGAGTATACAAAACATCCCCAATGCATTTGTCAGTTGCTCAAAACCAGAAAGCTTTTAAGTGATTTATTCACATAACAATGATAACTTGTTTCAAAAAACTACCTTTGATAGATTACTATTTATATAGTGAATTTCAGTTCTCCAGTTTGGGGATAAATACTTGAATGTCAGCAGCCAGATAAGGTTTTGTGTGGAAAATTTCTTTTTTGAGGATTCTAATTGCAAAGAAAAAAGTGTATCAGCTCATTTTATGTAAGACAAAGAGAGAATTTAAACTATTTACCAAGTTCTATAGTCCTAAAGGACAACTCTGGGGACAGAATGGCTGGAAAGCAGCCAGGGAGAAAGGGACTTGGGGGTACTGATAGATAGTAGGCTAAAGATGAGCCAGCAGTGTGCCCAGGTGGCCAAGAGAGCCAATGGCATCCTGACCTGGATCAGGAGCAGTGTGGCCAGCAGGACAAGGGAGGTTATTCTGCCCCTGTACTCAACACTGGTCAGGCCACACCTTGAGTGCTGTGTCCAGTTCTGGGCTCCTCAATTCAAGAGAGATGCAGAGGTGCTGGAAGGTGTCCAGAGAAGGGCAACAAAGCTGGTGAGGGGCCTGGAGCACAGCCCTGTGAGGAGAGGCTGAGGGAGCTGGGGATGTGCAGCCTGCAGAAGAGGAGGCTCAGGGCAGACCTCATTGCTGTCTACAACTACCTGAAGAGAGGCTGTAGCCAGGTGGGGGGTGGCCTCTTTTCCCAGGCAAGCAGGAACAGAAGAAGGGGACACAGTCTCAAGTTGTGCCAGGGGAGGTCTAGGCTGGATGTTAGGAGGAAGTTCTTCACAGAGAGAGTGATTGGCATTGGAATGGGCTGCCCAGGGAGGTGGTGGAGGCACCATCCCTGGAGGAGTTGAAGCAAAGACTGGATGAGGTCTGGATAGGGCTGGGGGATAGGTTGGAGTGGATGAGATTGGAGATCTCTTCCAACTTGGTTGATTCTATGATTCTAATTCCAGATCCTAGGGTAGCACATACAGAAAAACCCACTGTGTTCTCTTTACAGAGCTGTGGGCAAAGAAGCACATACACTTGGCAAAGAATACAGCCTGCTGCAAATCATCTTTCGTTGCCTCATTTTCAAGTCATTCTCTTTGCACTACAAAGGTTAAAAGGGAAGCTGTTTGAAATAGTGATTAATTACAGGATAAAATTCCCTCTAGTGTAAATAATTTTAAGGTACCTGTGCTAGTTTGAAGCTAGCTAGAATGTTTTGGTCAGAATTAGACTACAGACTGTGAAGAGGAAACAATGGTGATGTCTACTGCACTCATAGGCTTGCTGAGTTGTGTAAGAACAAGAACATAGATATATATAACAGAGTCACTCTCTGGGCTTCATGGGCTGCACTTCCCTCTCTAACCTAACCTGCCGACTGTGTGACTAATCCATCTGCTTCCTAACCTTCCTGTCTGACCCTCCATACTACCTTAAGCATAAGACAAAGTCTTGGGTAAGGTAGAAGGGTGGGAGGAAAGTGGAAGGGTGATTGAGAGCCCCTCCTGGGGACTCAGGTTTCTGGGAGGGCTGTTGTGTTTCTGTATTACCTTTTACCTTGTCTATTTCAGTATATAACTATATATACTGTAACTATCTGCTTGTATCTTGTGCTAAGCTGTAAATACAAAGCTTCATTCAATTTCCAGAGCCACTGAGTCCAGTCTGGAAGATTTCTAAAGTGGGGGGGGCAGGGAACATCCAAACCATCACAGTACCTTAATCTGGCATGGAGTGAGGAGGAAGGGTGTCAGCAAAGGGAAAGTACATGGAAAAGGTTCAGGTTTGTTTCACAAACTACAGCTGGGATGCTTTTAACAAAAAGTTACTTTTGAGTGTTGAGCCCACAGAAAGAGATCCTTGGCAGCCAACTCATGCAGCAGGGCAGGATATAGACCTCGAGTTTCCCCATGGTGTTAGTAAGAGAACACCAGAAGACAGGAGATTGAGGAACCACAGAACCAGAAGGTATGAGTTATCTGTGTAGACTTCAAAGAGAATGAGGTGAGAGAGCCTGGGAGCCCTCACATCACACAAATACTTGGCTGCTCCAAGTTTTAGCTGAAAACACTATTTCCTAACCTTGTACAGCAAGGTCTGATCTCACCTCTGAGGACAACCTCCCTTCAATCTTGTGTTTTGCTTGGTGTTTTTTAGTCTGTTGGGGTTCTTCTGTGGTTTTTTGTTTTGGGGGAGGTGGGGGGGTGGCAGGGGGTGGCTTGTCTTGTTTGTTTGGGATTTGTTCTTGTTTTGTTTGAGATCTTTTTTTAATTCTTGAAGCAAACATCAGACTTCTAAAAAACTTTTCCACAGCACTCCTGATGGGGAACAGTGAAGGCTGCTGGAGTTGTGCATCAGAGTGACATTTCTAGTCCATGAAGTTTCGCACCGAATGCTGATTGCTGCTTCTTTGAACTCAGCCTCAAAATCAGGCCTGTTTGCCACAGAAAAGAAAGGTCAAAGGCAACTGGCAAAGGCATTGAGTGTTTTGCTCCAAAGAAGGAGCTCTGAAGTGTAACAAGAATTGTTTTGTAGTTGCAAGTTGCCATTTCAGCATAACTACTTTTGCCAAAAGAACCGGAAAGAGAAGATAAGTTGGTTGCAATCAGACTGCCCAAAGTCACCTGCTGCTACAAGCTCTTAGTTGCCTGTGGTGCAGTAGGAAGCATGGTAAACATGCAAGAGAAGACAGAAAAGATGTCCTTAAGGCAGACTAAACCAATCTATCTCTGAGAGCAGGAAAATGCAGCTTGTAACTATGATCAAGTTCTGCCTGTCTTGGTGAGAACACCACAGAAGTCTCCTAACGACCTGGAGGAAGGGAGGTCATCTCCTCATGCGTGATGCTCCTGACAGGAGACAACTGTCTAACTGGAATGGAAGAAGACAGGATTTGGCTAAAGGCTCCATGCTTCCCCTTTCGCCTTTCCATCACACCAAAACATAACATTGCCATAGCTGCTACAATAGCACCAAGAGGAATCAGATGCTGCCAAGACGCTTACCTGTCACACCACGTGCAAGGCTACACTTCCCTGCTGCTGAGTGCTGACTTGCACTTACCCACGTTCCTCCTCTCCCCTCACACATGGGATTGCTGCTTTGCTTACAGAGGGTGACACAGACCTCTGGCCTGCAGCAAGGCACACAAAAGCACCTCCAAAATCAACCAAAATTAGTGAAGCCACAGCACAAAGCACACCTACCCAAAGCCAGCTTTGCCAGTGCGATAGAGAACCTAGTACCAGGGTCTTTAGCATGCTTTCTACAGCAGCATGTCACACTGACTGTGCAGTGTACATCCTGCACTCAAACCACAACACAGCCCAAATTAAGGGGGAAAAAAAAAGGCAAAAAAACCAACACCACACCAGTACAGAAGACATTTGAAAATCAGTACTTTGTAGCGACAGACAGCAGGTGCCATGGAGCTCCCCAAAATGCATTTAAGCTTGCCAGATCTATTCATTCCATTCTCCCCCAACTCTGCATCCCTCACAGCATCCCTTCTCTGGAACCAGGAAAGGGAGAAGAAAAAGAAAAACTCAGAAACCTGAAGTTTGTTTGGAATTTATTCCCTTCAACATTCCACAGAGTTGAACAAATAATGTCTTGATTTCACAGCAACAGGAAAACCAGGTGTTACAGAATTCCAACACACACACATCTACAACAGAACAGGTTAAAAACACAACTGCATAAATCAAAATCTTCAAGAGGCCATACAAAGGAGACATGAAGCCTTTTCTGAGCACCAATCATCTCACTTCAGCATTTCCTCTCACCAAGCTGATTTTATGCACACTCCCTCACTTTGAGGGAAACGACCTCAAAATGGTCATTTCTTGGTCGTTTTCATTCCACAATTACAAAAAGAACCCAAACTCCTTCATGCAAACTCGGTACCATTTTTCTAAGATGCAAAAACCATTCAATGAAGCTCTTAAAGTGCCCAGAAAAATTCATATCGCCCTTCAGAATATACACATACAAACAGTAAACAAATATTCCAGTGGCACAACTCTACAGGTCTGAAAGCTGGAGAGGAAAGCAGAATGGGGAGCCCAGCTGCTCCCAAGGAAAAGTGTTCTTAGCAGGATCAACCTCAGCACCTGGCTATTTTGGATATCCTTTGAAACTGGCAGGTCAGCTGCACCTCTAGATGCATTCTTTAGAGCTAATAACCTTTGCCTTTCCAAACTTTCTGGGCTTTCAAACCAATGGGTCTGTTAGCATTCTTCTTGCCTTTATGCCAGAGTCACCCAAATCCTGATAAGAACACTGACAAGGAACATGATGGACTGGGAACAGTCAAGCACTTATCCTAACAGATTCCTGGCTTGCTATTGAGCAATGACTCACTGGGCACTGAACCTTGGTCCTAACCAGGCAACCCACACATTATCCTCAGCTTCCTAAAACACAGGGTCTGGTCCTTAAGTTTGTATTTCAAATGTTCCAATAGAGAGAAAAGAAATCTTGCACCAGATTTCTTTGGAGTTGTATGAAACCCCATGGAGGGTTCAGTATCACGTGCCACGTCCTGCAAAACACACCACCACAGCTCCTCCACACAGGGCAGACAGTATGCAAGGCACAGGAGTAGAGGAACTGTCTTTTCTGAGAGGTTTTTGTGGGGAGGTCAGGTGGTAGGAGGATGGGACATGGAAATGTTTGTAAATGCACAGTTCAGTGGTTTGAAACGAAAAGAGACCACGACTGTCACAGAATGAGGTTGCTGCTACCTTCAGTAATGCGACACTGAGAACAGGCCAAATTAAAACAAGAGCAAGCCCTAAATGTGTGTAGTACTGAAAATAAACACACAAGTGGAGGATTTCATGAAGATGTGTTTGTCTGCACAAGCAAACAGTACTGCTCCAAGCAGAATCATTTCCACAAGTGAGGCATGGGCAGTACATGCAGAACCAGGAGTCTGAACAAGAAACTTCCATCTACACAGAAATACATCTACAAGATTTACTTGTACCTTGTCAGCCACAGAAGCAGAACTGTGTGCAAATGATATTGGATGCATTCATAAAGATGCAATATGTCTCACAGGCAGTGAATTTGGCTCAGATCACTTCCTTTACAGGCTGTGCCATTCCAAGGAAGCAGCCACCTTATTCTAGTTTCCCAGGTCAGCAAAAGAACTTCCTCATGTAAAGTGCAGCTTTGCTTGCTATATACAGATAACTCTTAAAGTCCTCCTGTGAAGGACTTTCTTCAGAACACTGCTCCCTGAAAATACTTAAGGCACATCCATAGGAGAACTTGCAACTTTTTATATTGCATACCTCTATCTACAACTTCTCATGATTTTGAAGCAGGAGAATCAGTGCCTCTAATCTGTAGTGCATCTTTCAGGTTTGATTACTAAGGCTTCTTAAATCTTTCACAGGTCAAGTAACTGCTGCAAAGACCTCATTACTTGCCCTTTATTGCTGTGCATTTTGAAGTATGAGTTTCCCTGGCAGGTCTTTCCTTTGTGAACTCCCTATTGCTGCTAGGGACAAACATTTGGTGTGAGTAGGCAAGCTTGAAATGGGAAACATCTTACAACAAAACTTCACTGGCTAAAGTCACACCCTGGGGCATTATCAAAATGTTGAGTGGGGTAAAGACTGTTCCAAGTCCATCTGTCAAGAAAGAGCTGAAAGTTGAGAAATAAGTTCTTACAGACCTTTAGAACAAGAAGAACAGCATTTGGATTAAAAGCACATCAAAACCATATAAAGTACTGTAAATAATATTTAAAATAAAACCTCCAAGACACAGCAGTTACAGGTTATCAGAGGGAGAGAAAGCTGAGAAGCAAAGTTGGGAGGGTTTTTTTTTCCCCTCTCCTGGCAATAGCAGCAGTTTTGGCACAAAGGTAAATGCAGAAATGGAGAAAACCAAGCAGACAAGGTACAGCAAAGGTTACAGAAACCACAACAAGCATGCCACAGTTCAGCAGGACCAAAAGTGCAGCAACAGCTTTCCCCAGCTTCCCTTCCCTGCACAGCTTATCACCAAAAGCTCAAAAGCTTATTGCCACTTCCCAAACTGAAGCAGCTGATCTATGCTGCAACGGCCAGTTTGAGTATAATCTCCCTTGTAACCATCACAAAACACCATGCAGGCTTCCTGGCAAAATCTTCCCAAGAAAGGAGATTCTAGTTGACTACTACAGAAAAAATATCTCAACTTGCCTAGTGCAGACTGGGCCTTGCAACTGCCACAACACAAGGCACAGAACAGACAGTAAATGCCAGCTAAGGCTGTGGCCACTCAGTGAGGGGCTTATCTCTAGCAAAGTTAATGCATGCTGGTCACAAAGAAGTACTTGTTATGACCAACCTTACCTCAGCTGACAAACCTGCTGAAGGTTATTTTGTGGTTGAATATACTTTAAGCATGAAGTTTGCTAAAAAAAAAAGATCTGGTGGTATTGCAAAAAGGGCAGTCAGAGTAGGGGGAGAACCCAGGCAATTTACATCCATTTGGGATTCCATGGCCACTAAAAAAAGCAGGCTCTTTGGCCAGCTCAGAGGCTACACTTACCCCAGAGGTACACCCTTTTTTAAATGGAGGGGGTTTGTCTTGTGTCTTCCTTCATCAATGTTTCTGCTGTAGCCCTTCCTTTTGCCTTTTAAGCCAGCTTTACATCTCCAAATATCAAACTTGTGCATTTTGCTTTTTTCTTGTAATTAATCAATTCAGAGGCAACTTACACACCACATCAAGATCTACCTCACTACTGTGAGACTGGCTTGGACCTCAGGGCCTGAAATTACTGGTGCAAATTTTCATTTGGTGGCACTTGCTTTAAGGGAGGTCAAACATTTTCAGACCTATGACCTGTATCAGATGAGTCTACCAGATGGGTGAAGACCTAGAAACAGAGCTTCATCTCTATTCCCTTTTCAAAGAGGATTTTGCTTGTGGTGTTTGCCTCCTCTAGTGCAAGCAGACTACTTACAGTCTCTTAGACAAATTAATGACTGCAAGAAAGCATAGATGCAGACAGCTCAACATCAGGAGGTGTCATCTTTTTGATTATTCAGGAATAAGTACCCTCACCATCCATTGCTATTAGCAAGTCTGACAGTTCAAGAGTTTGGTTTGCTTCGTCCATACAGAGATGTAGGCACTCAACACGGTTCCTGATCTACCCACCCAGCAAGAACAGGAGCTACAGGACACCACTGTGAATGCCACCTGCTTTCAATGACACTGGCTTGCTTTTGAAGTACATCGAATTCAGCCTCCTCCTGCTTCTTAACCCTTGCTAAGCCTACACTTTTAAGGTATATTTAATTCACAAAGAAAACAAAATCTCATCCACTAATGGCTTTTTTCCATCAGAGAAGGGAGAACAGCAGAGCCACTGCTCACTCTTCTACCACGAAATGTACTGTCATACACACACAAGAATGCCCCACAGCCTTCAAGATGCCCTGACCCGACCAGCTGAGCTAATGTACCTTGGGCTAAAGCAGAGGAAGGAGACTTTCTGCCTGCAATTGCTTTAATAAATTGCTTTATATATAGCTAAACTCTCCTCCTACCACTTATGATCAATAGCTTCACTCCATAAAGCACCTTATTCTTGTATCAGATACCCTATGCTCCTAGAATTTCTTCTTCCAGTTCTACCAAAACCTGCTGCAGTTACTCCATCTGTCCATAGCATGTGGAAATTGTCCTTCTTCCATGCCTTTTTCCCCTTTCCTCTATTTATGCCACATGGAAATCCCACCCAAACAACAGAGCAAATCATGGCATTAACTACACTTCAAGAATCAGCTGTGCACACTAAGAATGAATTTCTGTCAGACTGCATGCAGCTACAACTGTAGCAACACTTAGAAGAAATAAAAAGTCAAACAAATCCATGATTTTTATTTGCCTGTGTATCACAAATGTCTTTGCTCAACTGGCACTGTGAAAACAGTCTGTTCTCAAAGTGTTGCTCTAAGTATGTTCTCTCTAGAAGCAGCTGATTTAGTTTATCCACAGTGTCTTGGAATAAATATTAGAAATCAAATCTCCTTCTTTTTTCCAACATCACTAAATGAGAACTTGGGGGCTGGACAAATAAGCATTTGTAGCACAGACATTTTCTCCCATGTTAGAAGGAATTAGAATTTCAAGTTAAAAGGCAAAACTACTTCACACTAAGACGCACATTAACCACCCCATTCCCAAAGCCATGGCCAGCAGCAGCACAGATTCTGGCAGTGAGGGAGAAGCACCACAACCTGCCAGCACCACGAAATTCAAGGGGTTTAAGGAATCTGATCCCATTAGCTGTCAGACACCCAGAATCCCAAAGGACACACAATCCAGAGGTAATGGGATCTTTCCTGTTCAAGTACCAGACCAATGAGTAGAAGCTTGGGAGAAGAGAAAGAAAGCACACCCAGAATTCAGGCAAACACAGAAATCCAGCTTGTGAGCTGTTCCAGTGCATCAGAACAACTTTTCACTTCCCGAGCACCCTACTGCGTACCTTACAGGGCTCTTTACCTGGGCGCACTCAGGGGAGACCCTCAAATGAGCATCTGTGTTTTCCTAGAATTCCTTCAGACAATGTCCCTGAAAGAACTGAGAGCATCCAGGCCCCAAAGCCACAGTGCAACAAAGTAATATATTGAAACTGTCACTTCACGCACAAAATTCACATGGCACCCCAAAAGAAAACACCACAGGAGTTACAGAGCTCCAAGCTGGGTCACAGCAATTCTTACTGGTCAGCAGGCTGCCCACAGAATTCCCCTAGGATCTGCACGAGAACTTCTGACTGCACATAGAGAAAGGGAAGCCCAAAAGCCATCAGCTGACACATGAAAAAGGAGTCCAAAGGGTTCTGGGCTACCTGGCGCCCAATGGAGGAGACTGTGCTCTGCAGGTGCTGGCTTGCCACCCTAACTCTGCCAAAGAGGCCGAGAGAGTACTGCACCACCCTGCCAAAGAAGGAAGCGGAGCTACCTGCGGCCCTCTCTGCGGAGCTGGGGATGGTATTTGCCCGTCCGCCTCCATCACTTGCCATGGCGTCCTGCAGTGCTCCCTTGGTGTCCTGTAAGAGCGGGGGGGAAGCAGAAGATTAAAAAAGGGAAAATGCCTCAGAAATACACTTTTGTGCCAGTTTGAAGCTAGATAGAATGTTCTGGTGAGAACAACTAGATTACAGGCTGTGAGAAGAAAACAATGGTGATGTCTACTTCACTCATAGGCTTGCTGAGATGTACAAGAACAAGAATAGATAAGGGAGTCTCTCTAACCTCACCTTCCATCTCTCTGATTAACCCACTTGCTTCCTAACCCCCCTGGCTGACCCTCCATTCTTCCCTGGGGCACCAGGCAACGTCTGGGGTAAGGTTGAGGGGTGGGAGAAGGTGGAAGGGCAGTTGGGAGCCCCTCCCAGGGACTCAGGTTTCTGGGAGGGCTGTTGTGTTTCTGTATTACCTTTTACCTTGTCTATTTATATCTATAACTGCATATACTGTAAATATCTGCTTGAATATTGTGCTAGCTGTAAATATAAGCTTTGTTCATATTTCCAGAGTTGCCTGAGTCTAGTCTGGGTGATTTCCAAAGTGTGGGGGGTCTGGGAACACCCAAACCACCACAACTTTACACTTTCTCTTCTCCTCAGTGTGAGGCTGTATGTACCCAACACACTGAGCTGGGCAGACAGGCCCCTCTCAGTCAACATACCCCTTAATTGTTACATAAGACAAGGTCTGGACCAAGTATGCTCCTTAATATATAGCTTTATTAAAGTTCTGAACAGCAAGCCAGATGCCTGAGAAAGCCAAAGCAGTAAGATCCCTAAATTCTGCTCATCTGAGAAATAAATACCATTTTCAGTCTTTATTTTTGGCAGGAAGCATGGCACAAAAATTGGGATGTATCCTTTATCCTTCCCAAAAAGGAGGAGCACAGCTTCAGTGTGGACTAATAAAACCTGAGAAACAGGTAGAAAGAGAAGCCACTACCACATCGTAATGCTTCCATTGCAACATTATAGGGCAAAGATATGCTTTCTTTTCCTGCAAGTTCCCATTAAAACACAGAAACCCTTCTTCCCAGCCCCAGCAGCTGGAGTAGAACTCCATGCTTCAGAGGACATGCAAAGAATCTGGTTTAGCTTAGAAAAACTCACAGGAAGAAAGCAAAACCAAGCTGGTACCATTATTTATCTAGTCTCTGCACGGACTGAGTGTCACAGCTGACAAGGAAACAAATCAAAATGCTGTTCTGGAGAGGACAGGACAGTATTTTACAGCAGGAAAGATGAAAGGAGAAGTGGAAACAAAAGGAACTGCTTTTAAATCAAATTTCTTGAACTCAGGCTCTCATGAAAAAGCAACTCAGTGCACTCCAATTTTTTCTACTTTCTGAAAGAAACCCAGCCCATTTGATTGTTCAGTATTAAGAATCAGAGCCTGTTAACACGACATGTTAGATGAAAATGAGTTACCTTTCCTGACAGAGAACCCACTGCTGGCCTCTTCCTTTGAGCATAACCAGAGAGTCGGTAGCAGTAGTGAGGCTTACAGTAGAATTTACCTGCAGGTGGAACAGGAATGATGGTCAGCAGTGAGAACACAGCAGGTTAGCACTACAGAAATATCCATCTCACTACAGCTTATTTCCTGCTGCCATTCCCAGTGCTTCCTCTAGTTTCTTCACTACACACGGAGGCAAACACTATCTGAAGTTTTAACTCCAAGCCTCCCCTCTCCCCCTCCTAGTTAGCCTCCTTTCCATTGGGTGCCTGACAGCCATTTAGCTTAAAATCCTAGCAAACACCAGAGCAGAGCAAAGCTGTGAGGCTTGTGTGGCATCACATGCTAACAATGCGGCAGTGTGCGAGGAACAAAGAAATCATCACATGAAAAGCTGGCAGAAGCACTTTTGGAGAAAGCAAGAATGAATACAGCCAGCAGAGGCATGTGAGAGAGGACAGTGTTAACTCCCAAAGGGCCATCTCTAAACATGCACACTGGCCACTTATAGGGAAAAGACCAACAGCTAAGGACTCTCTTCCACAGTTAAGATCTTTTGTGATACTAGATGGAAAAAGCAAGAATGAATACAGCCAGCAGAGGCATGTGAGAGAGGACAGTGTTAACTCCCAAAGGGCCATCTCTAAACATGCACACTGGCCACTTATAGGGAAAAGACCATCAGCTAAGGACTTTCTTCCACAGTTAAGACCTTTTGTGATACCAGATGGAAAAAGCAAGAATGAATACAACCAGCAGAGGCGTGTGAGAGAGGACAGTGTTAACTCCCAAAGGGCCATCTCTAAACATGCACACTGGCCACTTATAGGGAAAAGACCACCAGCTAAGGACTCTCTTCCACAGTTAAGACCTTTTGTGATACTACTGACTTAGTAACACCCCAGAATTCTAGATGAGTTTTCACCCATCTGCAAATGTCAGGAAGCCAAATCAGCACTAGCAATACAAAGGCAATACACATACAAGCAGTAACAGCAGCAAACTGATGGTACAAAACTATCTTCCAGTGTACCTTTATCAGAGTATTCTGCTTGCTATATGCAGCCCATAGCATCTCCTACTGCTATCCTATTCCCACAACCTTGCTAATGCATTTCCAGTCTATATTCTGCCCTTTGCCTCTTCCTCTAGTTGCTCTGGGTTGGTATTTGCACAGTGGTTTCTTTTACAATCTAAACCCCTATCTTTTGAGAAGTCTATGCTTAAATAAACATTTCTTTATATTTATTCTTTCTAAACTGCCTGGGGAAAAAAAAGAACAATAACAGAAGATTTCTGCATGAAAATTCTCAGACATTGAAGCCTAAAGCCCAGACACTGCCTGCAGAACACTGCAGAAGGCTCATCAGTCCAAAGAGATAGGTGAATAGCAACAGTGAGTCTGTAGCTTTGTTATTTTTTCTCTCAAAGCAAGCCCAGAATGAGATATTAAGCTAAATTTTCACGGATTAGATAGGACACTACACACTTCTGTTTGCCTGTATCTGCTTTACACACATACACAACTGTTAGGCATCTAATGCAGCACTGATTGTGAAATGTTAAGTGTGCTGAAACTCTGAGCTTTGTGTTTGCTTCACTGAGAACAATCTGGCCATAACTGCATGCATAAACCTGCTTGCAGAGCAAATCACTAAATCTGGTGGTAAAAACTGTTTCAGAGTACACAGCTGAGAAAGGAGCTTAGTCTGTTATTGCTAAGCAGAGCAACTGGATACTCAGTCACTTGTGAATGATAAAATAATATCAGTGCTAAAGTAAAAAAGAAAGCTTTTCCCCAATTTTGGTTGGTAATGAAGGTGTTACTCTTCCATGTTGATCTCAGAATTATCACTGGCCCCTTTAAGCTCACACATCAAGTTTGCCAACCTTCAGGCCAAGTAATAATGGGTTTCTATTCCTTACTCAGAGGCTGATTTGATGATTCCAAGTTTCCTCAACTCTTATCAAGCAAGCAAGTCTATTAAAGTCATTATATAATGCATTACAAATACATAATTTTGGATCTTTGTGCCCCTTAAACCCAGATGGCATTTTCACGATCATTATTATTCTACGCAGTCTATGCAAAAATATTCTTCCTGGCTAAACATAGTATTAGACAGCTCTCAACTTTAGAACATTTTGAGCAGTAGGACATCCTTGAGTTTCATCCCAGAAATGTAGAATGGTAAGGGTTTGAAGGGACCTCCAGAGATTGAGTCCAATCCTCCTGCTAAAATGGGATCGCCGAAGACAGGTCACACAGGAAGGCACTCACATGGGTCTTGAAAGTCTCCAGAGAAGGAAACTCCACAACCTCTCTGGGCAGCCTGTTCCAGGGCTCCATCGCCCTCACAACAGTTTTGACTCATGTTAATATGGAGCTTCCTATGTTCCATTTTATATCCTTTGCCCCTCATCTTATCACAGGGCACCACGGAAAAACGATCATAGAATCAAACAGGTTGGAAGAGACCTCCAACATCATCCAGTCCAACCTAGCACCCAGCCCTAGCCAATCAACTAGACCGTGGCACTAAGTGCCTCATCCAGGCTTTGCTTCAACACCTCCAGGGATGGTGACTCCACCACCTCCCTGGGCAGCCCATTCCAATGCCAATCACTCTCTCTGCCAACAACTTCCTCCTAACATCCAGTCTATACTTCTCCTGCCTTGAGACTGTGTCCCCTTGTTCTATTACTGGTTGTCTGGGAGAAGAGCCCAACCCCACCTGGCTACAGCCTCCCTTCAGGGAGTTGTAGACAGCAATGAGGTCACCCCTGAGCCTCCTCTTCTCCAGGCTGCACACCTCCAGCTCCCTCAGCCTCTCCTCATAGGGTTTGTGCTCCAGGCCCCTCACCAGCTTTGTCGCCCTTCTCTGGGCACATTCCAGCACTTCAACATCTCTCTTGAATTGAGGAGCCCAGAACTGGACACAGCACTCAAGGTGTGGCCTGATCAGTGTTGAGTACAGGGGAAGAATAACCTCCCTTGTCCTGCTGGCCACACTGTTCCTGATCCAGGCCAGGATGCATATCAGTTTACATTTTTTACTTCACCTTTACCTCGATGAGTGGAAAAAATCCTCACTACTAACACCTCTTTCTACACAACCATATCTGGAGTAGAATCCTTCCCATCTAACCTCTCACTAGCTGTACATCATTTTGCTCATTTTCTCCTATTGAGGTAGGAGCAAAGGTAAATGACAGCTGCAGAAGAAAATAAATGCATAGCTGATGAGATCAGTAAAGGCTCACCTGAAATATTCTGTAATTCCTCTCCAGAAAACATGAAATTTCTGTCAACCTCTGCTCAAGCCAAGAATGCAACACAAGGCTACGCTGAGAAGTGATGTGTGATTTCAAATTCTTCTTCTCAGTATGCACTTTGATAACAAACCAAGTTTCATCTGTTGCTGGTTTCTCAGATTTGTGACATGTGTCTGATGCTTCCCTTCATTCTTAGCATGCTAGATTCTGATAGTGATAATCAGCAGCAAGCTTTGTAACCATATTCCTTCCTCCTCAGTCTACCAGATACAGACAACAAATCACTACTCAATCTTCAGTAACTACTTCAACAAAGCTTTCCCTATGTGTTTAATGTTGACTCACCTCTATAAAACTTCAGTTCTCTACTTCAAACTACACAAATAGAACTTGCATTTGTAATGAGCTATTACAGAACCACAGAACTAACCAGGTTGGGAAAGACCTCTAGGATCATCGAGTCCAACCTATTACCTAACCTTTCTAATTAACTAAACCATGGTGTGAAGTGCCTCCTCTTAAACACTTCCAGGGATGGTGACTCCACCACCTCCCCAAGCAGCTTGTTCCAGTGGGAAATCGCTCTTTCCACGTAGAACTTCTTCCTAACATTCAGCTTGAATCTGCCCTGGCACAGCTTGAGGCTGTGTCCTCTCGTTCTGTCACCTGATGCCTGGTAGAAGAGACCAACCCCAGCTGGCTACAACCTCCCTTCAAGTAGTTGTAGAGAGCAATGAGGTCACCCCTGAGCCTCCTTTCCTTCAGGGTCCTGTTTTAGTACACCTAAAATAAATGTAGAGTTGGACAGCTGTGATGTCTTCAAGAAAAAGCTGACCACATCTGTTTGTAATGTATTATCTTCTCTTTAGTGTTAAGAACCGAGGAGATTCCTTTTAGGCTTGGGGTGAGGGGAAAGTTCTTCACTGAGAGAGTCATTGGACACTGGAATGGGCTGCCCGGGGAGGTGGTGGAGTCGCCGTCCCTGGGGCTGTTCAAGGCAGGACTGGACGTGGCACTTGGTGCCATGGTCTAGCCTTGAGCTCTGTGGTAAAGGGTTGGACTTGATGATCTATGAGGTCTCTTCCAACCTTGGTGATACTGTGATATTAAAAGATGAGTAAAGTGCCTAGCCTTCAAACTCAGGCTCTAAACTCTTTTAAAGCCCCCAAGTACTAGTTGTTTCTGGCATTCTAGCAGCTGTTACTATGTTACCTTAATTACTGTGGTGGGTTAGGAATTTACATGTTGGGAACAGAAGTTACTCTCAAAGCAAAGAGTTGAAGTCACTACAGGGATTTCCAGGAGAGCTAAGAGAATTCTGACAAGAGGGCAATGTCTCTTACCATCTTCAATATCGTAGGCGTAGGAGGAGAGCCGCAGAGTGGTGGCGCAGTATTCACACTTGAAGCAGCTGCGGTGGAAGAACTTGCCCTCAGCACTCAGCCTCTCCATCACGTAGACCCGCTTGCGGCAGAAGTAGCAGACGTCACTGCCTCCCAGGTTTTGGGGGAACTCCTTTTTGAGTGAGCCCTAAGTGGAAAGAGGCACAGCTAAATCCGTGTGTGTCCAGCCTCACGCCAGGGCTGCAGAGTTACATTGTCTCTTTGTTTAGGTAGATACAGGAGCATCTGGATGCTGCGGTTCTTTCACACACGGATGCTGCACTTCCTGGGCACAATTCACAGGTTTAAGCAGGACAGCAAAAAGCTAACCTCTTTGTCCAGGGAATAAAGTCATAGGATGCCATGCCTACGTATGACAGGAATAAAACAAGCCCTGAAGAGTGGACACCAGCTCTGTTAATGATGAGCCTGGAACACATGACTAAAGGAGGCATATAATGTAAAGCCAAGAGCATTTGAAATCCCCAAACAGCAATGCTTAGTCCTACATTATAAAAATCAGCAGCTCCTCCACAAAACAATAATGCAGAATTAGCCCCCGTGGATCAAACACATCTTCCTAGATATAACAAGCAATTTATCAACTGTTTATGTACAACCTTCAGATGCTGAGATGAAAACATTTTGCAAGGAGAACAAAGACAAGAGGGAGGGAGGATGGAGAAAAGGAAACAAAAGCAGTCACAAAGCTACCACAAAGTCCATCGGTGGCAGTAACAGCTGCACACTCATAGTACTTCAGCTCTACAGCACCTCTAATCACAAACACACAGCATCTTCTGCACATCATCTTACCAGTTCCTTCTTGTCTAGAAGGGTTTTGGGCTGCTCTTTCCTTTGAAGCTGATTGGCTATCTGCTCAGCCAATGAGCTCACTCCGCCTGTGTACATCTTTATATACTTCTACCAGGTGGATGGAATGAAACGAGAGTGAAGTGAGAGAGGGGAAAAAAATCAAATTAAAAAAATGGCTAATATGAAAACAGGTTAGGTGGTGAAAGGTGCAGAGAGGTCAAATCATGCCAAGACAGTGGACAATACGACGTGACAAGCAGTAACAGTGAAGCTAGTGTCATCAGAAACCACCAGTGCACTCAGAATCAAGAACCATCAGAAAAGCAGCTTGCGTTTTGCCACCCCCAAGTGCTCTCAAAATCCTGTGACAAAGACTCAAACAGAGCTGCTTTTCACTTGGGGGGCATTTTGCACCCAGAAAACAGCATAGACACTTCTCAGGCATGGTCAAATACAGGTCAAGATCTTAAGTTCCAGGTCACAATGGCACCAAAGATCTTCTAGAAGACACGTTACACGAACTAATGCAGCACACTGATCACAAGGTATTAATGACCTTAGCAGCTGGAAAGAATTCATTTACAGGAGCAGGGAGAAATCCTCAGCTAAGGACTTCAGTGATTCAAAATCATACATTTTACTAATGCTAAAAAACACAGAGAAGTTTATAAGGGAAAAGGTGGCCAAAGCCTCATCCAATGCATTAGAGCCATACTTGCACCCATCTGGAAGACAGCAGCTTGCTCAGCTGCAAATGTGCCTTTTCTCCATCATGGGTACTGATTCACTTCATCACTTTGGATACCTACAAACCCTGCAGCACTCCATGAACTCTAGGCTTGACTGTTTCATCATTTTGTGCCATCTAAGGTGTGTTTGCAAGCCACGTTCAGTCACTTCAGGAGAGGACAAAGTGTTTCTCACAGGAAATACAATTGTTGGCAACAGTTACATGGTTAAGAAAATTCGGTGTCTGCATCCATGTTAGCTCAAACCACACTGCAAACGTCACACACTTCATCCAGGGCAGCAAGGAGCACATCAAGCAATTGTCCTTTTCCTGACCAAAAAGCATTATCAAAGTTTCTAGCAGGAGTTTCC
This sequence comes from Pogoniulus pusillus, assembly GCF_015220805.1. NCBI lineage: Eukaryota > Metazoa > Chordata > Aves > Piciformes > Lybiidae > Pogoniulus > Pogoniulus pusillus. The sequence continues at coordinate 23,041,953 of NC_087278.1, forward strand.
TCAGCAAGTGAAAGACCACAGAGACACTGCAGCTTCTGGCACGTGGGAAATGGGTAACAGCTTTCTGAAGGAAAGGACTAAAGCTGCATCTCACATTGTCTGAAGCACACCAGTTATCTCCCACAAGTCGTAACACAGCATAAACTTCATGCACATAGTTATTAGGCTATTAGGAATGCTTATGGCCTTAACATGTTTAGAGAACAGCAGAAAGCACCACAAAACCTGAAATTCACTACAGAATGGATACTTTTGTGGGGAAAAATAATGTTGAAAATGGAGCACTCGGCCATCAGAGATCACTGCTGCTGTTGCTCAAGTCCCAGGTCCTTAGGATCTGGGCCACTGCAGCAATGAGAGTTTATTCTACCCAGTAAAAAACCTTGCACCTTTCTACTGATTCCACCCTGAAGTGCAGAGCACTCACAACATTGGTAGAAGCAAGAACACACCATTTGCCTCTCAATGTTTTTCAAGTTCCACATTCTTCCCCAGCTAGTGTGTGCACAGTTACATGCAGCCAACTTTTCATATCATGTATACCTTGTCCAATACTGCATTTTAAAAGGTGCCTACTGGAAATATTGTCTTCAGCATTGATCTCTAATCAGCAACCACAATCATCTCTCCAAGAGTTCTCCATTTTCCTTTAAAAGGCCAGAAACCTTCAGGGCTTTTAAAGTGTTTTTCAGAAGACTGCTCAAGCTATTCCATGGGAAAGACTTTCTCTTAGCTAAGCAGGTTTTGATTTGAAACCTCCATCCAATCTCACGTGCAGATGCTTCGGGATCTTTACATTTCTATCAGCACGTATGAAGTTCCACGCTTCAAAAGTGGTTATGCTGATCTTAACTCTCAATACCTTAGACTATTTGGTGGGGAAAATGCAATTACTTAATTTCTGATCTGAGGTTCTGTGTTTATTTGGTTTGCTTTCCCCCCACACATCACATCTGGCCTAATGTTGGGTCTTAAATGAAGCATTTTCTTTCTTCCTATTGGCAAAAGCCCTTCAATGTTGTAAAACTCAGCGTTTTCAAGAGCAGGCAAAGAACCCACTACAACTTAAGTAAAATCAAGATCTTGTTGTTTATATATGACAAGTGCAACTAGTTCAAATTCCCAGTGCCTTTCCAAGAAGCCAAGGTTACTTACTTCGCTCTGTCCATGGAGCACATCTGCACAAACGCATCCTGTAAGTTTGGCTCAAGATCCCAACAAAAGCAGCAAGCTAAACAGGAAAAGCTTTACTGCAAAGCCAGGACTCTCAGTGCTCAAAACCCCTGATTTGAGAGTGAGGTGTACCACAAGCTTTTCATTTACACCAAGCATTGAACAGATCTAGAGTCAAACTGCTTTATGCCTGACAATAACCAAGCTACGCCATAGGCTGCCTCTGTCTCCTCGCTTGTGCAGCGATGCGCACAGGCATTGCACTCTGCAGGTGAAGCACTGCAAGCCCAGCCATGTCCTGTGGCGTGTCCTTGGCTGGTGGGCTAGGGTGCAGCAAGCAGACACAGCTGAGTGCACCTTGCAGCATTCAGGCTAATGCTACCTGTCGGAGAGAGTCAGATGAAGGTGAAGAAGGGCGATTAGAAGCACGGAGGCTAAGAGAGAGTTCCCACTGGTCAACAAAGAATCGGCGAGACGGTTCAGTCTCAGGCTATAAAATAAAATACAGACATCACAACAGTCACACATGGCTGGCTACAGCAAAAAGAGAAGAAAGTAAGAAATACTCCTCTGCCCACCATCCAACAACATTCTTAACATCATCGAGTTGGAAAAGGCCTTTAAGATGGAGTCCAACCATTATCTAACTCTTAAAGACTCCTACAGGAAAACTTGGAGGAACATGCCCAATGTATTCTCACTTTCTCCCTAGTGAGGCAGAGCAAGCTAGTCTTAATTTGCTCTTTATGAAGTTTTAAGTTATTTAGGACCATTTGGAAGCAGTTACCTACTTCCACACATAGCCAACCTCCTGCAACCCAAACAAGCCACTGGCAAAGATCCCAAACCAATTTCCTCTGCTCCTCCTGTATCTCCAACTGTTCTGTGTTACTGGCCCAAGGCACTAAGATCATATTTCATTCCATGTGAGACTTTCTACATTTTGACTACATAAGCCAAAAGCCTACTCTCCTTGGGGATAGAAGAGAAAGAAGCTGTATGTAATGGCAGGAATTAGCAGCAAATTTCCAACCTAAAATTTACTGTAACTAGATGGGAAGCATCACACTAAGAAGAATAAAACAATCTAGAACACTCTCAAAATGGCAAAGCATAAACCCTAAATTGAGAATTTGGATCATTCTGAAACTGGTTCCTCACAGGAGAACTAAAATTGTAGCCTTCCACCAAACCTCTCTTGTCTCTATGGCTCATTATGCCTAGGTCCTAGGAATTACTTCACATAAGGAAAAAAACAATAGCTGGAAGTATCAAAGAGTCTCTGAAAAAAATTAATTCCTAAAAATTAATAGCCCAGAAAGTAAAAAAAAAGGATGCAAATGTTAAATATTTGACTCTCTTTTACAAGAACATTATGGGTTTAGTTCTAAAGGGGAAAGGTCTGTGTCGTGTAACTGCATGACACATGGAAATAGCTGTTTCTATCCACGGGATTAAATCTAGTGGACAAATGGCAGAAGAGTTTGGCTTTCAAAGATCCCACAGTCTTAAAAATAAAAGCTGTGTACTTCATACACAAATTTTCTTTGCTTAAGGTTATCAACAGGTTGCCCAGGGAGGTGGTGGAAGCCTCATCCCTGGGAGTTTTTAAGGCCAGACTGGATGGGATTCTGAATAACCTGATAAAGTGCGAGGTGTCTCTGCCCATGGCAGCAGGGTTGGAGCCAGATGATCCTTAGGGTCTCTTCCAGCCATGTCAATTCTATGCTTCTAACATTTAATGAAATCTCTTTTCTGAAAACATCTCTCTGCTAAGCCTTCTCCTCTCACTAATCCACTCATTTTCTCCCTTTAAATCCTATACCACAACCCATCACTGCTTACAGTGATCAAACAGGTTTCCTCTCCTTGCCCTCCACCCTACCCACCTTCCTTTCCTCTACTCTGTGCTCTCCATTTCCCCTCCTTAATTCCACTCTATATAGAAATCAAATAGTTTTGAGAACAATCTTCCTCTTTCCATTTTAATGCTGTTATCTTTTCCACCCTCCAAGGGGGAGTTCAAAAATGTCAGCAACAAAAGGTTCATCTCTCTATTACCATTTCATCTGAGTTAAGAAATGCACCTGAGCATGCTGTCCTTGGATCATGCCCAAAATCTTCAGTTGTGTTAAAAATGTACAAATAGGTGCTAATATACTTAAAAGATTCAAGTCTCTCATGGTTACCTTCCACATCTCCAAATTCTAGGTCAAATCTAGCCAAAGGTTCACTCTTCCTTCCTGGAGAATGGCTTCACTGACTTCATCAGCAAAGACAACATCCCCAGCACTGAAAAGTGACCTAGAAGTTATAGATTTTCTTTTGGTATGGCTTGGGAGTTCTGTGCACCAGCAAAAGCTCTTCATCTTCCAGTCAAAAAAAACAGCTTGATTTTGGATGGTTAACCCAAAACACTAAGTTATGGAAAACAACTGCTTCTGTAGATGATGTCTTCCAAAAGCACACTCTGTTTTGCCAAATGCCCCTGAGAACTAAAACCAGGGATGGGCAAGCAACTAGAAACTGAAGATGCAACTGATCAAACTGGCATGGTTCCATGTGCCAAAGATTCACACTGACAAGAAAACTAAGTGTAAGACCAAACCCAAAGTCTATGCACAGACTACAGAATTAAAAGTCTGTGCACAGACTGCTAACTCTATTGCTGGAAATAGGTACACAGGAAGTATGGACACAAAAGTAGTACTTCAGAGCCAGGAATTAGGCTTGGAAAACATAAATGTTCTTGTTTCCAGAAGCAAGTAAAATTTGTGAGCAACTGAATGGTAAACAATGACTGAGATAACTTCATCTCCAGCAGTCCAGCTGGTTCTCAGCATGTGCTCTGAAGCTTGGAGGCTGTTTGTACCTTACTGATTAAACTGTGTTTTGAGAAACACTCTTCTGCATCAAGCAAGGAGACAGCTAAGAATTGGCAAATAGGATAAAAATGCTACATAAAATAGACCTGCAGTGTCTTTTTAACCTCATGACTGTACAGAAGTGTATTTTTCTCTTCCTCTGATCCCAGATGTCACCAGCACCCAGAATCCCACACTGATACAGGACACCAGATAGGCAGGGCTGTAGTCACCTGATGCCTCACTGCAGGTCTGGACTCCAGGAGGGCAGCCAGCTGACATGCCCTTTGCTCAACATTATCAGGCACTTGGTCATCAGAAAATAAACGAGGAGATCTCTGTGAGATGAGGAAGGAGGAAGTCAACAAACCACCAAAGAAAGCCTCAAAAGAAACCAGACACCAAAATGCCACACAAAAAGCATGAAAATCACATGCAGAACAGTAAGGAGCTCCCACATGAAGGCTCTTTGTATTCCAAATGTCTGCTCTTCCAGTCAGGTGCTAAGCTTTGACCCTCGAGGCTGAGAACAGTCCTTATTCAGAGCTCTCCTATCTAGGACTTGGTGCAGCCAAAATCAAAACAAGCACATGGCTTGCCTCTCTGGCACTGCCATCTAAGAAGATCCAAACAAAACAAAAGGGGAAAAAAAACCCAACCCAAACCAAAAACTCACATAAAAAACAAACCTAAACCCAACCAACACCAAACCTCCCCCCCACCTCCAGAGTTTATCATGCACAAAAGAACCTATTTCCCATGTTATTGCATCAGAGTTCTTGATTCTCAAGGATTTCCTCCACATATCTGTAGCTGTGCTTCTCATATGTTGTGCACAGAAGCACGTTTTTAGGACAATGTACTTCAGCTCACCTAAAGAAAGACTCAGTTTGCTTAAAGATATTGGTGTATGAAAAGGGACTGCTGTACTTACCAAAGAGGATGTTTAAGGAGCCTGCACGGTTGAAGCACAGCAAAAGCAAAGCACAGCAAAATCAAACTAATGATGGAAGCTGCCATTTCTACTTCTGCAGCTTCACTGTCCTCCTTGTTGTGACTGCACTACTGTGTCAACACATCCCAGGCACAATATTTGACACCTCTGCTACTCTGGTCTGTCGTATCAAGCTGCTGTGTGCTTCACTTACTGACATGAAAAGACATGGCCTGTGGCCTGCTGTCCAGGACAAAAGTATCACTTGCAATATCACACAGCCTTCAACTGATTTATTTGCAGGGTTCAAAAGTAAACGGGGACCAGGAACTACAAATATGTGTGTGTAGAAACCTCAGGCTTGATTTGACAAGCATGCCAGGGTGCTGCTACACATTGCTAACTGCCTTCCAAAGTAGCACAGGAAGGTGGGTTCACACCCAGTTTCTGGGATACACTTTTCCCATTCATATGCATTAACAATACTCCCTACTTTCATCTGCTTTCAGTTCCACCTACTCCTTCCTACTAGATCATTTTCACTAAAACTAGGGCTTATTACAGAGCTGTGGGCTTCTGTGTCACTTGCAGACACACACTTACTCATTTTCTGCTGCCTGTCAGAAAACATTTAGCCCACAAGAGTCTTTTGTTAGAACACATTCTGAAAGTTGCAACAGTTCTGTAACTGGCTAGCACTTATGACTTAATTCAAAGCCTTTTCTGGAATGTCAACTAATTTGTCAATATGAATTCAAATCAAACAATTCTTTGGAGTGCCTGTCTTTTTATTCCCTGTGATTCTGTATAACACTGAGCCATTCAGACAGACTGCTGAATATTTCATTGTTAAGAAGGCTTCAAAGTCTCTATACTAAATAATGCCTCATCATTTTCCCTTTTCCTTGGGCCTGTAGGAGGCATGATGGAATGCCAGTGGTTTAACCATCCAGAAAGCAAGCAGTGAGAACAATGCCACCCCGTTCGGATGGATTAGCACAAACCATAACTCTTCTTGTCCTGCAACAGCCACAGCATACTTCACTAAAGAGGTGGTAAGAGGGGGGAGAATGGGAAGAGCTTAAGTGCTACACCTCTGGCAAAATGAAAGCTACAGCAAATGGCTGGTGAGGGCTGGTTCTGTATTTCTGTGGGTGTCACACAAACAGTCCCTCCTGCCTGACTCTCAGCCACCCCAGCGTGTTAACAGCAGCACTAGGACAGGTGTTGTTTCTCCACCCCGCACCGCACACACCCGCCCAAGCCTTGTGCCATCAGCATCCATGCCGTTCGTTCATGCTCTTTACCCTCTCCTGCCTGGGACTCTGCTCCCCGCGACAGCCAGCACCAGGTTCCCTGTTCCTCTGCAGGCGACAAAGGATGAGCTTAACAACAAGGACAGGCCAGTTTCCAAGGCAAAAAAAAGCTTGATCTGTTTTTCTTACAATGCAGGCAGAAAAAGAGGTCATAATGACAGCAAACCGGCTTATTAAGAGTACTCCAAACCTGGCATAATAATATTGGCTTCTATAGGATAATTCAAAACCATACATTCATATTAGGTTAGTAAACCATAATATAAATGTAAAGAAATTAGTACAATAAAGGTGGCAAGACATTCAATCTAACTCATACTGTGATGTTAGATCAAAGAAAGGAAATTGAAAGTTTAAAAGAAGTGGCAGAATGAATGTATTAGAAGTGCAGAGGTACAGGCTTTAAAGACATTAAGTGTAGCAAGAACACAGATCCAGCTGATGAGCTATGAGAGCTTGGCCAAGGCAATTCTGGGCAAAGAAATCATTCCTGAGGATAAAGAACATCCCCAAAAGCAGACCTCTTGACTGAGTCTAACAGGCTAGATCTGTAGCAGAGGGAGTAAAAATGCCTCAGAGTTCAAAGAAGGAAATAAAGAAATACTGAGAAACAAGACATGGAAAAGCTTCCAACAGGACACAACATACGAAATGCACACTGGGATCCAGCAGAAATTGGCTTTCATACTGAACTAGGCAAGCAAGAAGGACAAACAAACACTTAAGAAAATCTAGGGCAGGAAAATACAGAGCTAAGGGGTCCTTAGTGACTGAGAGCCAATTTCTCTACAGAGGAAATTAATCCCATGCCATAGATTAAAAAGTAAAACTCAGCATTTAACTGCCTTAGTTTCTGTAACTGTAAGCTTGGGGCAGTCACTCCTTCTCTCATCAAATGTATCTGTCCACATTTTCAGAAGGATGTTGCCAACAGGAAGGCAGCTTCCTTTCACATCATCTGAGAGCAACACACTCAATGCAGTCTAAACGTAGGGTTTGCAAATGAAAAGGGCTCTCCTTAGCTATTATGCCTAGATGCCCACTCCTGTATCCTTCCTTGCATCAGATGCTGTCCACAATGTGCCAGAAAATGACTTTTATTTGTAGGACAGCTTTAAATCAGATCAGTAAGCAGATGTGACCTATATTGTACATGCAAATACCAGAGAGGCAGCAGAGACTATGTGCTCTGGAGGTTGACCATAATAATGAGAGCAGGTTAGCTGTAACATTTAACTACAAGCTGAGGAGGGACAGTAGTAAGGCAAGTCATAGAATCACAGAATTCTCAGGGGTGGAAGGGACCTCAAGGATCATCCAGTTCCAACCCTCCTGCCATGGGCAGGGACACCTCACAATGATGTATGTTGCCCAGAGCCACATCCAGCCTGGCCTTAAAAACTCCCAGGAATGAGGCTTCCACCACCTCCCTGGGCAACCTCTGCCAGTCTCTCCCCATCCTCATGCTGAAGAACTTCTTCCTAATGTCTAATCTAAATCTGACTTCCTCTAGTTTGGATCCATTCCCCCTAGTTCTATCTCTACCTGACACCCTAAAAAGTCCCTCCCCAGCTTTCTTGTAGCCCCCTTCAGATAAGGAAGGCCACAATAAAGTCTCCTAGAAGCCTTCTCTTCTCCAGACTGAACAGCCCCAACTCTCTTAGCTTATCCTCATAGGAGAGGAGCTCCAGCCCTCTGATCATCCTCAAACTTTATGCCCAAGAGTGTGTCTTACCCACTCTGCTAAAAGGTAACATGCCCTTTGCAGACTCTACAGGCATACAAGTGTTCAGCAAAGAAATATCTTCTGCCCATGAGGAAGATAACAATGAAAAGGATTATATAAGAGGCTTGTGGAACTGCTGCTGCCTTTTTATCATCTCAAGTTTTGTTCAGGATTGATCAGGGAAGAGTGGAATTTATTTCTGCAGTAGGAAACCCAAAATTTAAAGAACACCACACAAAGAAACATGATGGCCACATGGAGGACAATTACTGAAGGATTTCAGGTAATACTTAGCCAGAAGGACAAATACAGGTGCAGAAACATCTGGATGCACATATATACACTGTTCAGAACAGCTCTTAATACTCACAATTCAAACTCAGATCAAACACAAACTCTTGAGACAACAGGGTGGGTGTGGAGGAAACAGAAAGAACACAGCGGGCATGTGCAGGGCACTAAAACACTCAAAAGCAATTCACACAAGCAACACCAAAAGAAACTACTGGATACAAGGGCAAGTTTTCAGTCAGACCTGTTTAAACAGAGTAGAGATGAAGAAAAGTTGCCTTTGCTTCCCTGCATTACTCTAATGTTTCACTTCTGGTTTGCTGCAGCTCAGAACCAAGAAAGGCTGCTGTAATTACAGTAAAAGAGCAGGCTCCAGCAGAGACTCTGCAGGTTTCTGCAAGCTGGTGCTTCTAATCTAAGAGGTTGAAGAAGCCCTAGCACCATGAGAACAGAAAACAGGCAATGCATTTGTGAATGGGATCTGGTCACTTGTGCAAGCAGCCATGAAGAGAGAGGGACAGAGCATGCAGAGCGAATCACCTGCTGCCTGGGATACGGTGGAGAGGGAGGTGGAGTGGAAGAAGAGAGCATGATCACTTTTTTGGGGCAGGTCCGAGAACGTCCCTTAGTCCTCATCTTTTTTTTTTTTTACAGAAACAAAAAGAAGAACAAAAGATCATAATAATGGTAGAGAAGAGAGAACATTACTTTGGATTTGGTAATACAGGCCAGAAGGCATGGACCGAGAGACTGCCAGCTCAAGCTCACACCTCTCACACAGGACCTAAAGCCACACTTTACCCCAGGCTGAAGGACCTAAGGGTTACACCCACAGGCACACAACCACCAGTCAGTTAACCCCAGGGGGGACAGCTAACAGGCACCTCTGTCAGTCAGCAATTAACCCATCAGCTGCTGACTCACGGTCTTAAAATCATTGCTACAATCCAAGGTGCAACTTGGAACCCTCCATAGCAATCACCTGCTCCTTTGCCTGAGGAAAAAGTTACTACTGTGCCCCGCAGCGTTTAGAAATGCCTGCCCTGTTGACCTAACTACTCTTGCTTGCAGTTCATTAGCAACATAACTCCAGTTAGAGATCTGAGAACAGATCTCTCAGATCTCTAACTTAACAGATACTAAAGCATCTCAGGCAATTTAAATTGTTCTACATTCTGGTAGAACAGAAACAGATCTGGTTTACAGCCAAATGCAGCCCCACCTAATAATCCAGACATTACAGAATGCACACACATGTCCTCATTTTAGTATGCCAGAAAAGATGACTTTCTGCTCTTGTACCACCTCCAGTTAGCTACAGGTGTGGCAGGTTAAGAGCTCTAGAGGTGTGGCAGTTTAAGAGCTAAGGTTTGATTTCGGTTCTAAATTACAAACAAGGGAGAGGAACTTTCTGGACATTCTTCTGAATATAGAGTGAATGAGCAGGGCATCAGTTGTGAGAAGAAAATAATGATCAAGTCTGTATCAATCCTTAGTTTAAAAAGCAATGTATAAACCATTTCATTCTCCTGGCTTCTGGGCACTGCTTCTGTTGTTGTCCCTTTGCCTGACTCCTCCATGCCATGTACTAACCTTTTAATGATAACACCTGAAGCTTTGTTGATTTCCTGTCTGGGGGGAGAGAAGGTGGTGGCCTTGGCCCCTTCTGGGCTATCTTTCATAGAATCATAGAATCAACCAGGTTGGAAGAGGCCTCCAAGATCATCCAGGCCAACCTAGCACCCAGCCCTGGCCAATCAATCAGACCATGGCACTAAGTGCCTCATCCAGGCTTTGCTTCAACACCTCCAGGGACAGCAACTCCACCTCCTCCCTGGGCAGCCCATTCCAATGCCAATCACTCTCTCTGACAACAACTTCCTCCTCACATCCAGCCTAGACCTCCCCTGCCACAACCTGAGACTGTGTCCCCTTGTTCTGTTGCTGCTTGCCTGGGAGAAGAGACCAACCCCACCTGGCTACAGCCTCCCTTCAGGTAGTTGTAGACAGCAATGAGGTCACCCCTGAGCCTCCTCTTCTGCAGGCTGCACACCCCCAGCTCCCTCAGACTCTCCTCATAGGGTTTGTGCTCCAGGCCTTTCACCAACCTTGTTGCCCTTCTCTGGACACCTTCCAGCACCTCAACATCTCTCTTGAATTGAGGAGCCCAGAACTGGACACAGCACTCAAGGTGTGGCCTGACCAGTGCTGAGTACAGGGGCAGAATAACCTCCCTTGTCCTACTGGCCACACTGTTCCTGATGCAGGCCAGGATGCCATTGGCTCTCTTGGCCGCCTGGGCACACTGCTGGCTCATCTTTAGCCTACTGGCTATCAGTACCCTCAGGTCCCTTTCCTCCTGGCTGCTCTCCAGCCACTCTGTCCCCAGGGTGGAGGAGGACTGGATTTCTGCATTATTTCTCAGTTGTAAATAACTGTATGTAATTGTAAATACAGGTACATATATTGTGTATATATGCCTGTAAATTCAGCTTGCTGTAAAATACAGCTTGATCTTACTTCCAAGCTGTCTGAGCTGGCCTGGTAAATTTTATCTGGGGGATAATTTCTCAAACCCACCACAAAAGGCTTTTTTCCTCACAACTCCTTGATTATTAAGATATCTTCTTCCCAATTATTGAGACTGGAGTGCAGTTCTTATAAGGAGACGCTGAGAGACTTGGGACTTTTCAGTCTGGAGAAGAGAAGACTGAGAGGGGATTTGATAAATGTTTATAAGTATTTGAGGGCTGGCCAGGAGGGGAGGAAGAGGCTCTGCTCACTTGGTCCCTGGGACAGGACAAGGAGCAATGGGTGTAAGTTGCAGCAAAAGAGGTTCTGCCTCAACACAAGGAGGAACTTCTTTACTGTAAGGGTCCCAGAGCACTGGAACAGGCTGCCCAGAGAGGCTGAGGGGTCTTCTTCTCTGGAGCCTTTCAAGGCCTGTCTGGATGTGTTCCTCTGTGATCTGTGTTAGATAGGATTGTCCTGCTCTGGCAGGGGGGTTGGGCTTCATGATCTCCTTGGGTCCCCTCCAACCCCTAACATCCTGTGAGCCTGCGATGCTCTTTTCTTTTGTGTTCTTATCAGAGCATATCTGGAAATTGTTTACATCACATACAAAAAACAAACCAAAACAACAAAAAACCCCAACCCTCACCTTCAAAAAAACCCAAAACCCACCCAGCACAAAACTGAACCACAGGAAGCTGTGTGCCCAAAGCCACTGCTAGCCAGCCCTCAAAGACACGGCATGCTGTTTAAAGATAGTACAGGTGTTCGCTGCTGCCCTTACAGCTGAGCTGCCACTAACATCTGCAAGGATGTTTTCTACCCTTTAAATAAAATCAATTCTTCTACTTCAAACAGATGCTACAAGCAGCTTAAACTAAAGCACATGACTCTGAAGGGATGAGGAACATTTTCATGCTGCTTCAAAAGGCTCAGCTATGAAGTCACTAATTTCTAGCTGAGAGGATGGTAACATTTTCAACCGCTGCAGCTGCTCACGGATTTTTGCCTGACCAGGGCCAAGTCTGCATTTTGAATTTCAATATTTTCACAAAACAAATATTTTTGCCTGACCAGGGCCAAGTCTGCATTTTGAATTTCAATATTTTCACAAACCTGTTGTTTTTTTTTCAGGGCAGAGCTCAGAATATAACATTGTATACAAAGCACACATTCAGTCCTCCAGCAGGATGCATTTCTGAGCATGCAAGGATAAAGATGGCTAGAGGAAAGCTGTGTCAACAGATTTATCTAAGAAATTAAGGAGGAAAAACAGTATTTGCAGAAATTACTGGTTTAGAATCATAGAAGCAGTCAGGGTTGGAAGGGACCACAAGGATCAGCCAGTTCCAGCCCCCCTGCCATGGCCAGGGATACCCTACCCTAGAGTAGGCTGCCCACAGCCTCAGCCAGCCTGACCTTAAACACCTCCAGCCATGGGGCCTCAACCACCTCCCTGGGCAACCCATTCCAGCCTCTCAACACTCTCATGCTGAACAACTTCCTCCTCACATCCAGGCTGAATCTCCCCACCTCCAGCTTTGCTCCATTCCCCCCAGTCCTCTCACTCTCTGATATCCTGAAAAGTCCCTCCCCGGCTTTTTTTGTAGGCCCCCTTCAGATCCTGGAAGGCCACAAGAAGGTCACCTGGGAACCTCCTCTTCTGCAGATTGAACAGTCCCAACTCTTTCAATGTGTCCTCACAGCAGAGCTGCTGCAGGCCTCTGAGCATCCTCCTGGCCCTTCTCTGGACATGCTCCAGCACATCCACATCCCGCTTCTAATAGGGACTCCAGACTGGATGCAGTACTCCAGGTGGGGTCTTATCAGTGTAGAGCAGAGAGGGAGAATCACCTCCCTCCACCTGCTGGCCACACTTCTCCTGATGCAGCCCAGGCTCTGGTTGGCTTTCTGGGCTGCAAGTGCACACTGCTGGCTCATGTTGAGCTTCTCGACCACCAGCACTCCCAAGTCCCTCTCCCCAGGGCTGCTCTCCAGCCAGTCCCTGCCCAGCCTGGATTTGTGCTTGGGTTTGCCTCGACACAGATTTAAGTTCTCTTCTGTTGAGATTTCAGCTCCTGCTGACCGTGGTCATCTCAGTCACTGTGTATCTTCAAAAATAGAGTTCTAACAGCATCACTGGAAAGAGTTTGTACTGCTGCACCTAGATCATGTTTCAGGGAACCATCTCAAAAGAATAAACAGCAGAAAGGATGTGCAGCAAAGGAGGAAGTTCCTCACAGAGAGAGTCATTTGCCATTGGAATGGGCTGCCCAGGGAGGTGGTGGAGTCACTGTCCCTGGAGGTGTTCAAAAAAAGCCTGGATGAGGCACTTAGTGCCATGGTCTGGTTGACTGGCTAGGGCTGGGGGATAGGTGGGACTGGATGATCTTGGAGGTCTCTTCCAACCTGGTTGATTCTATGATTCTAAATGGCATCTCCATCTTCCAAGCATCACTGAACACATTTGTGAATGCAGTTTAGGTATCACACACACATCTTGATGCTCTTAGGACACCCACAAAACTGTGTCAGAATACTGCTGAGGGCCATAAGCTGAAGAGTCTGGAAAGCCAGGACAAAATTCAGTTTAAAAGGCTCATTTCCCATATCACACCCAAACAGTTGGATCCTCTTCTGGACTTACTATACAGCTTTTCAGTGGTTTTGTGCTCTTTCCTTAAGGCAGCCAAAATGGCTTGGAAAGCAAGGGAGCACACCATGGAAGATGTTTTTATACAACTAGGTGTTCATTTGAGGAGATTAACAACCACACCATGAAAAACAAACCAGCTTGGGGTTTTTTTGCAGGAGATATTACCTTCACATAAAACATTAAAGACATCTCCACTGTGCACATACACGTAACAGGATCTGAGCTGCTGAGGTGCTCATCACAGCACAACCTAATTTTGACACAGACCAACACTCTTGTAGCTCAAAGGAAATTTTGTAGCCCAATTAATGAGGAAAATGCAGGCCACAGACCTACTTGATCCTTTGAAGGTTCTTGCCTTTCTGAGAGAAACAGCATTAACATCTTGTGATGAAAGCCAAGACAGCCTCAGAGCAGATTCTGCCAGGGCTCCACTCTTGCCAGGAATTGCCCTAGCAAGGGACCTCTGCCCCAGCTGGACAACAGGCAGGCGTTCTGCCTCACACAACTGCTGGCCTCTTAACTCTTAAATCCATGGCAAAGCAAAATTCTAGGAGTCAACCTGACAAGCAACTACAGCTAAGGAAGTCCAACTGGCGGACACTGGCAGGCAATAGCCCAAAGCAGATAAAACTTTCTCATCAAAACTGAGGATCCACCCCAGAGTCTGTCCTTTGAAGTTGTGTGGGTCTCCCCTGCAACCAGTCTCATGTTTTCGCAGCACACTTTGCTCTTCCATACAGCTTCCAAGACATAGGACAGAATCTATTGATCACAAGCTGCAAAACTGCCCTGCTCCCAAAGACTCCTGAAGATCTCAACTTCGTTCTGCCTCCTCCCAGCAAGAATGATTAAGCTACCTGTGGTTCCCCCAAAAACACATCACCACTTTGTCTCCATAGGAACTGCTCTGCTCCACTTCAAGGGCCTCTCAGCAGAAGGCATTCACTACGTGATATATCTTACACACAGTCACTCACAGAAGTTTCTGCTCAAACTCTGACATCTGTGCCAAAAACCTACCCCTAACCCCTTCCCATTACTTCACCAACAGCTCTTTCTAGTAAACATACATCCTCCCTGAAGAGCTTGCCAGAAACAACACTCATTCTCTACAGCACCTCCAATAACATGTAGTGTACCCAGCACCAACTCCACTTCTGGTAATCTGTGTCCCACAGCACAGCTTCGCAGCTAGAGCCCAATACAACTGCAGAAAGCTGTTTCAGTGCTGTAGCAAGGTTCAGCCTCAGCTATCAGATTCTGCATGCCTAAGCAATTAGAATTAGGAATTTCAGGCACCAGCTGGAGCACTGCGTCAGCAACAGCTTCCTGCAGAATGGATTTCAGCCCTGGCCTGACGAAGCTGGCTGCTTAGCTCAGGGGATAACTTCCTGCCCCTGCTCTATCAGTCAAGAATAAATGTTTCTATACATGCTCATGGCCTTTCAAAGGCAACTGATGGGCTTCATTTCCTCAAGCAAGTCATAAGGAACCTTTGCAATGGGGTTTTTATCAATTATGGGTTTGATCCTTCTGTATCCTGCAGATTGTGTTCTTGAGACCCAGTATTAGTCTTCTCCATTTCTTTTGTCAGATGAAAAGCACTGCAAATCCAGCACAAAGCTTGGACTCAAGAGCCAGTCTGTTAATGAAGTAAAGCTTATCAAGGAAAGATCATCTCCAAGAGTAATCTTGAAAGGGAAATCATCCACACGCGGCAATCAGTGTCAGTGTTGAGTAAAACAATGTAATCCCTCTGACAGCACAAGAGCTCTGCTCTTTACATGGAGATGCTACCAAGGCTGAGGGAGATCAGATGATCTTTTTTCTCCCTTTTGTTTGTCCTTTATTTCTCATCAATTACAAAAGCATGACAATAAGAACTTGCATGTTTCACCAGAAAGGCTTAATTATGAGGCCTAAGTTCCTACAGCAGGTTTAAGCAGAAGTCTCGAGGCTGCACAGCTGTGATCTTCTCAAAGTGCTATACCACAAATCTTCATCCTTCTGAACTGAGAAAGGTAAGCAAAGCAATGCAGTTTTCTGGGGATTTTTGGTGAGGTAACATCAGCAGTGTTCACCAATATTGTACTGCCACATTATGCTCTTCTGCATCAGTTCTGTGGGTCGCCCCCCTTTACCTGGCAAGCAGTCTTAAAAAAGGAGGTTGCCCTAATCATGCACAGTATGTACCCACCTGAAAGTGCCTGTTAGCCTACACAGATGACTTCAAAGAGACAGAAAGTAGAACAATCACTGAGTCAGCAAACCCCAAACATGATGCTGACATTAAGACTCTCCTGACAGCAGTTCCTCTGACTCGGTGGTTCTTCCTCGGACAGAAGCCTTTTGAGATCATGGTACCAGTTGTCACATGTAGCATAGTGTCAGTGCCTCAAATAGGAAGACCACCATGAAGACACAACCATGCAGAAGAGTGAATTTCTAAAGTAAGGTCACCTTCTTCCTCTTGATTACAAAGCATGTTCTGACTGAACTGCAACCAGGAAGAGGCAGATCTGTTTCTACAAATTACGGTTGCCAGAAAAATATGTCTCAGTGGTCTCAGAAACATGAGGACACAATTTGCAAAGGGAAAGTGCAGAAGCAGAGGAAGCCAGTAAGATAATATCCCTATTGCCTGAACAGATAGTCTGTCACAAGCCTCAGCTTTGGAAGTACACAGCTGAAAGAAAACACCAGCAATGACAGTAGGCCAAAATACACAAGATAAAATGTGATAGCTGCTGGTTTTTCTGCTGCTGAGCCCTCTTCTGAATCCTCTGTGACAGAGTACCCAAAATTTACTTCATTCACAGTCATCTGCAATTCAGTAAATTGGAGAAGTTGGTATGGAACACTACATTTGCCACAGAGAAAAGAAAACCACAGTGAAGTCTCCTGTAACTGCAGAACACAAGATTCCACATGTGAACAACAAAACTGACAATCAACCACAGATAACACAACAGCTTTCCTCTCAATGGTTATGATAATTCCTTATGTAATTGCAATCTTTATCTAACAGGAAAATCTGGAAATTCCACAGGCAAGGTGCCTGCTAAAACATCCACTGAAACCCTAGAAAGTTGAAACTAGCATAAGGCAGCAAGGAAAATTATGTTAAACTATATACCACTATGGAAAAGAGATGCTAATTCTATTAAAGAATTTAACTTAAGGGATTCACACAAGCTGCTGGAAAAGGATTGGTTTCAAAGCAGAACAGTGCTAGTTGGTGTTGGGTGCAGGGAATGCAGCATATTCATAATCAGTTTCTTTACCTGTTTCCACTGGGGTATGGGAGCAAGACGACCCTGCTCTCGTCTGCTGGCTGCTTGGTTGTGAGCACGTTCTTGATAAGGCAGGACAGGCTGCTGCATGCAGGTTGTAAGGAAAATGGGACCAAGGAGGAAAGATAAAATAGTAAAGGAAACTCAAAAAAAGCCAAAGGAATGGGATACAGAATAACACAGACAAACATTTAAGAAGGAAAAAAAAAAGGTAGGGGAGAATTAATTTGTCAAATAAAATTAATAAAAGTAAATTATGAAAAAAGAAGCCACATCATAACATGGGAAACTATGCACATTTTTGGGCCTTCCCCTTTATTTTCATGACTACTTTAAAGCAGCCTGGTTAATCCAGCCTATATGTAGTGGCAGAGGGAACACCTGGTTGGTTAAGGCATGGGACAAACATCATTCTGAGGTTATGCTATACTGCTAACACTGATGTGCAGCATAGCATAGAAATGCTTGACCAAGCTTTAAAGTACATAGGTCAGGTCCCACTCACAACCTGGTCAAGGCAATAGAGAGCTTGGCACAAGCTGTGAAGACAGACTTTGCAGCAGAACAAGAACTCAGGCACTTCAACCATACCCAGCCTTACGCTGCTGACACTGTGCTGCTAGCAGGAGTTTAATGTGACTCGGTCTAACTTGGAAGATAACTACCTTGTAGCTGCAGTAGTTCAGAGAGCATCCTGAATAAGCAGCAGTCAACAGGAAGCCTCACTTGGAGAGACACAAATATCCTGATTGTCAAGAAACACCCAGGCATCCATGTACTTCACTTACACACACAAAACCTGATCGCAGGCCACGAGAACAAACAGATGTAACTTGGCATGGAAAGGCTCAAATGGGAAATGAAATGGTCATTCTTCAACAATACAAATGGAATGATCCTGGAAAGCTTTGGAACAGCAGCAACAGAAGAAACTCAATTGCTGGTAAAGTGTTTGGGAAAGAGATGACAATGTAGTAACAACCACAGAGAAACAGACTAGCATTAGGAAGTTCTTCTCTACCCTATATTCCTAGATTTTGGATTTTTCTCTCTTGAGTAAGCTTCACTCTTCTCTAGGAGAGCCTCTGAAGCAGAGAAGCACCACTAGCATCCAGTCCAGAAGAATGCATCTTATCCTTCACCACTTTTCTCCAGAACTCCAGCACAAAGGGCTTTATCACCCATCTCCTACCTGTCTTCGCAAGCTGGACGACGGCACTGGGGCGTTCTCCTCAAACTTGGCCAGCAGCTGGGTTGCCATGGACTTGACTTTGTTCTGATTGCCAATGGCAGCATCAATTCTCCTTTCTGTCAGAGCGCTCACCAGCGTGGGCCTCTCTTCTCTGTAGCTCCGTGGGATGTCCTCCTAACAATAAATGATGTCAGAACTTAACAGGAGATAATCAGATCACCTCTTCATCTCTACTCCTTTCTTGTGATAGGTTTCTAACTGTAAAAACAAATGTGTTGGTCTGCACTTTAAAACTCACATTTTTATTTCCTCTGGCACATCACCAAAAGTTCTGTTAACCTGTACTTATCTTTTCAGCCTTATCTGACACATTCACCTGCCAGAGAGCCCAGTTTTAACACTCCCATGAATCCCCTGGCATAAAGCAAAAGTCTCACCTTCAAACCTTCGCTGACAACCCAAAGCAACAAATTTTAACTCAGTTGTATTTATCTGACTTACTGCTTCTGCATGGGGCAGCAATGTGCCCTGGTGGCCAAGAAGGCCAAAGGGATCCTGGAGGTGCATTAAAAGGAGTGTATCCAACAGATCAAGGAAGGGTCTCCTCCCTCTAAGCTCTGCCCTAGTGAGGCCTCACTTGGAATACTCCATCTAGGTCTGGGCACCCCAGAACTAGACAGTAGATCTGAGACAGGGATCTACTGGAGAGAGTCCAAGGGAGGGCTACAAGGATGCTGAAGGGACTGCAGCACTGACTGATGAGGAGAGGATGAGAGCCCTGGGGCTTATTAGTCTGGAGGGGAGAAGGCTGAGAAGGGATCTGAGCAATGTCTATCAATTGCTGAGAGGTCAAGAAGGAAGGGACAGGGACAGCCTCTGCTCACCTGTGTCCTGGAACAGGACAAGGGGCAGTGGATGGAAACTACAGCACAGCAAGTTCCAGCTCAACAGAAGGAAGAACTTCTTGACTGCCCAGAGAGGTTGCGGAGTCTCCTTCTGTGGAGCCTTTCCAGCCCTGTCTGGATGTGTTCCTGTGCAACCTGTGCTGGATTCTCTGGTCTGCTCTGGCAGGGGAGTTGGACTGGAGGATCTCCAGAGGGCCTCTCCAACCCCTAACATCCTGTGACTATAAACATTTCAGCTGAAGGACTGTCTTGTGGAGTGCACTAGGAGTGGGTGCTTTTTGCATTAAACAAGGCTTAAGCTTAAATACAAGTGCAACTTCTGGCTGCACTGCAAGGCTTTACCAAGTATGTTTTATTTTTAGCGTCCTCATCCAACGAAAGCACACAGCAGTAACAACAGAAGGTGAGTGAACTGCAACACTTCGTTTGTTGTGTCCTATTCCTTCATAAACACCAGTGAAATACTTGCAGCATGCATACACCACAGTGTAACCTCTGAGAAACTACTTTTTACCTAAAAGAAAAATCTTAGAATCTGAGAATTGGCAAAGCTGGAAGGGACCTCAAGGTTCATCCACTTCCAATCCCCCCTGCCAGGAGCAGGGACACCTCACAATAGATCAGGTTGCTCAGAGTCACATCCAGCCTGGCCTTAAAATCTTCCAGGAACGAGGCTTCCACCACCTCCCTGGGCAACCTTCCACTACCCTCATGCTGAAGAACTTCTTCCTAATGTCTAATCTAAATCTGCCCTTCTTGGATCCATTCACCCCAGTCCTGTCACTACCTTACACCTTAAAAAGTCTCTCCCCAGCTTTCTTGCAGCCCCCTTCAGATGCTGGAAGGCCACAATAAGGTCTCCTTGGAGCCTTTTCTTCTCCAGACTGAACAACTCCAACTCTCTCAGTCAAATCTTACATAAACTCTGCCTGGATACAGAAAATTAAAAGATCGGAGTAGGAACAAGGAACCTCCCTGACACCTCTCTGTGTTTTCTCCTTGACATCTTCCTCACTGTAATACTTACATCCTCAGACTGGCTGGTTTTTCTCCTCTTTCCTGCACCATCCAGATCTTTCTCTTTTTTGTCCTGAAAATGCAAGAAGGAGGTAAAAAGCCAATGAAGATAAAGAGTCTTACACCCCTCTGGCCTGAAGCAGATGTCATCAGTATACTTGAACAAGCTTTGCAACACAACTGATTAACCCTCTGGGCCCACTCTCCATTTGTCTAAGAATTTTTATCTTGATCCTCCTTAAGGGATTCTTACCTTCAAAACTAGGCAGCCTTCAGACAATTTCAACTAATTGGGAATGGAGCAATCTATTTCGTTCCTATACAAAGCCACACCCCAAATACTGCCACAAGGTCAGGATTTTAAGACCAAAACTTGGCAGTATATACTATGGCTGGAATTCTGTAGCCACAAATGTCATGAATGATCCTACACCCAGAGTTGATGGCCAAGTGCTCCCTTGTAAACACACTGACAGACACATTTTCAGCAGCAGTTGCTCAGAGGCCAGTGTTATCAAGACTGTGGTAGGGTTACCTTTGGAGTGCGCTTCCGAGAGATGCTTTGCCCCAGTTTGCTGAGAAAGGAGATAGGAGATTTGGTGCTGGCAATCAGGGCAGCTTTTTCTTCTGCATTCAGGTCCAGAGTATCTGTTACCAAAACCAGGTACAACAAGGTGCTGCTATTGTTATACATATACACACATAACTGAAGGACTTACTAATCTCCTTTTTCAGTTGAAGATGTTGTTTCTTACATTCTCTGCATGAAATTGTTTTGTATAGAACTGATGCCTTTGCCTAAGCTACTCAGCTTTCTCCTAAAAGAGACAGGGACCTGCTGGAAACAGCCCAGTAGAGAGCCACAAGGATGATTTGGGGACCTGAGTGTCTCCTCTAGGAAGAGAAACTCAGAGTCCTGGGGCTGTTTAGTCTAGAGAAGAGAAGGCTGAGAGGGGATCTGATCAATGTCCATAAATAACCTGAGGGGTGGGTGTCAAGTGGAGGGGGTCAAGATCTTTTCAGTGGTGCACAGCAATAAACCAAGAAACAATGGATACAAACTGGAACAGAGAAGCTTTCACCTTAACATGAGGAGAAACTTCCTTACTGTGAAGGTGGCAGAGCCCTGGAGCAGGCTGCCCTGAGAAGTTGTGGAGTCTCCTTCTCTGGAGGCTTTCAAAACCTACCTGGATGCACCCCCATGAAGACTACCCTGAGTGACCCTGCTTTGGCAGGGGGCTTGATCCACATGATCTGTCAAGGTCCCTTCCAACCTCTAACATTCTGTGATCCTATGACTGTGTAATTCTCCTTTCAGGGTTTATAGCCACTCAGAATAAATACAGTGCAGATTTACTCCATTTGCTTTTATATTTGAAGAGCAGCAGCAGCAGCATTATTAAGAGTTAGGAGGCTGTAAATAACTGATGCTCTGTATTTTTAGAGGACTACTAAACACACTGTTTCCCCCCCACCAGAATGATAAGACATTCTTACTGATGATCTGAATTCAACAAAAAGCTGTAACTATATCCTTAATATTTAATGGTAGGCCACATTGTTCCAGCATCACACAGCTACACCTCTCAGTTCAATCAAACATCTTTCATTCCTCACTGGCCTGAAGTTAGTCTCAGTGTTTATGAGTGGCAAACAGGTACAAAACTTGGCCAGTGTTTTGAAGCTACCTACTAAACAACTACTAGGCAATCCAGCTCACTTTGGCTAAGACAGATAAACTCCTAACAACTGCCAGAAAGCACAAAAGTTATCTGGTTGTGCTGAAGGGAGTTGAGAGCTTTGGAGGGAGTAACTTTGAGAATGCTATTTTGCATAAACTCTGGTTTTTTGCCTCCTGATAATGCCCAAATGGTCTTTATCAGCACCAAAAACAAGTCAGCTTTTTGTAATGCAAGTTCACCAAGTGACTAGTCAAAGGCCATGCAGAAGTAGCACAAAGACACCTTAATGCAAGTTCACCAAGTGACTAGTTAAAGCCCAGGCAGAAGTAGCACAAAGATACCTTAGTGCAAGTTCACCAAGTGACTAGTCAAAGGCCATGCAGAAGTAGCACAAAGATACCTTAGTGCAAGTTCACCAAGTGACTAGTCAAAGGCCATGCAGAAGTAGCACAAAGATACCTTAGTGCAAGTTCACCAAGTGACTAGTCAAAGGCCATGCAGAAGTAGCACAAAGATACCTTAGTGCAAGTTCACCAAGTGACTAGTCAAAGGCCATGCAGAAGTAGCACAAAGATACCTTAGTGCAAGTTCATCAAGTGACTAGTCAAAGGCCATGCAGAAGTAGCACAAAGATACCTTAGTGCAAGTTCACCAAGTGACTAGTCAAAGGCCATGCAGAAGGAGCACAAAGATACCTTAGTGCAAGTTCACCAAGTGACTAGTCAAAGGCCATGCAGAAGTAGCACAAAGATACCTTAGTGCAAGTTCATCAAGTGACCAGTCAAAGGCCATGCAGAAGTAGCACAAAGACACCTTAATGCAAGTTCACCAAGTGACTAGTTAAAGCCCAGGCAGAAGTAGCACAAAGATACCTTAGTGCAAGTTCACCAAGTGACTAGTCAAAGGCCATGCAGAAGTAGCACAAAGATACCTTAGTGCAAGTTCACCAAGTGATTAGTCAAAGGCCATGCAGAAGTAGCACAAAGATACCTTAGTGCAAGTTCACCAAGTGACTAGTCAAAGGCCATGCAGAAGTAGCACAAAGATACCTTAGTGCAAGTTCACCAAGTGACTAGTCAAAGGCCATGCAGAAGGAGCACAAAGATACCTTAGTGCAAGTTCACCAAGTGATTAGTCAAAGGCCATGCAGAAGTAGCACAAAGATACCTTAGTGCAAGTTCACCAAGTGACTAGTCAAAGGCCATGCAGAAGTAGCACAAAGATACCTTAGTGCAAGTTCACCAAGTGACTAGTCAAAGGCCATGCAGAAGTAGCACAAAGATACCTTAGTGCAAGTTCACCAAGTGACTAGTCAAAGGCCATGCAGAAGGAGCACAAAGATACCTTAGTGCAAGTTCACCAAGTGACTAGTCAAAGGCCATGCAGAAGTAGCACAAAGATACCTTAGTGCAAGTTCACCAAGTGACTAGTCAAAGGCCATGCAGAAGGAGCACAAAGATACCTTAGTGCAAGTTCACCAAGTGACTAGTCAAAGGCCATGCAGAAGTAGCACAAAGATACCTTAGTGCAAGTTCATCAAGTGACTAGTCAAAGGCCATGCAGAAGTAGCACAAAGATACCTTAATGCAAGTTCACCAAGTGACTAGTCAAAGGCCATGCAGAAGTAGCACAAAGACACCTTAATGCAAGTTCACCAAGTGACTAGTTAAAGGCCATGCAGAAGGAGCACAAAGATACCTTAGTGCAAGTTCACCAAGTGACTAGTCAAAGGCCATGCAGAAGGAGCACAAAGACACCTGAAGCACACCCATGCACCCTGAAGCTGTCTTTAAATTTGACAGAGGTGCCCCAAACTCCTTACCACTAGAAGGGATGGTGTCTTTGAACATCTCATAGAACTGTGTGAGGTACATCACCATCGACAGCTTATCTGGCTCTCCAACAGATGCCATTTCCTTTCCAGTCATAATGGGAGATATTCCAAACTCTTTTTCAGCAATGTCAAAGGCCAGCTGGTTATTCTTCTCCACATTATGCTCATCCAAAGAATCAAAGTCTCTGCAAAGAGCAGAAAGAAGGCATGCACTGAATTGTGTGTCTTCTGAAAACTCAGGGATCCATCTTCTGTTTTGGTTTGTGGGTTTTTTCCCTTCAAATATTTCTCAGATTTATTTGCCAGTAACATTTTGTACTGCAAGTCTGATACTGTTCAATTATGGTGAACTTTGTCTCACACAAATTCTGTTTTTTCTCTTTTTGCTGCTCCTCCAAACCCAGGTTTTCCATCTTAAAAAAAGAACTTTTCTTCTCCTCTGAAGTAGATCTCCAATTCCACATCTGCAGGAAGATTGTACTCTTTTACCCCATGCAAAATCATTTGTGTGCTTGGGATTAAATCAAGCCTCCACCTTTGTCTCCTCATTTTCTTGCCTGATCCATATTTTAGTTCTGCTGGCTTTTTGCAGACCTTGTAGAACCCTGCATGTTAGGGAGGCTCTTGCAGCTGTGGAGCTTGTGACTAATGATGAGTGGATTGAGTGCCTCTGGACAAAAATCAGAAGGCAGACCAGGAAGAGTGACACACTGGCTGGAGTCTGTTATAGGCCACCCAACCAGGCAGAGGAGGCAGATGTATTATTCTACAAACAGCTGCAGGACATCTCAAGATAGAATCATAGAATCAACCAGGTTTGAAGAGACCTCCAAGATCATCCAGTCCAACCTAGCACCCAGCCCTGGCCAAGCAACCAGACCATGGCACTAAGTGCCTCATCCAGGCTTTTTTTGAACACCTCCAAGGACAGTGACTCCACCACCTCCCTGGGCAGCCCATTCCAATGCCATTCACTCTCTCTGGCAACAACTTCCTCCCTGGTATACGTGAGGAAGGCTGTGGTTGTAGTTTACCCAGACTTCAGCAAGGCCTTTGCAGTCTGCCACAGCAAACTCCTGGCCAAGCTGGCAGCCCATGGCTGGGACAGAGGCACTCTGTGCTGGGTTAGGAACTGGCTGGATGGCTGGGCACAGAGAGTGGTGGTGAATGGTGCCACATCCAGCAGGCAGCCAGGCACTAGTGGTGTCCCTCAGGGATCAGTGCTGGGCCCAGTCCTGTGTAATATCTTCATTTAATGATCTGAATGAGAGGTTTGAGTCCAGCATCAGTGAGTTTGCAGATGACACCAAGTTGGGAGCATGTGTGGATCTGTTAGAGGGCAGGAGGGCTATGCAGAGGGACAGGACAGGCTGCAGAGATGGGCACAGTCCAAGGCCATGAGTTTTGCCAAGTCCAAGTGCCAGGTTCTGCACTTTGGCCACAACAATCCCATGCAGTGCTACAGGCTGGGAACAGAGTGGCTGTAGAGCAGCCAGGCAGAGAGGGACCTGGAGGTGCTACTTGACAGCAACTGAATGTGAGCCGGCAGTGTGCCCAGGTAGCCAAGAAGGCCTGTATCAGGAACAGTGTGGCCAGTAGGACAAGGGAGGTTATTCTTCCCCTGTACTCAGCACTGGTCAGGCCACACCTTGAGTGCTGTGTCCAGTTCTGGGCTCCTCAATTTACAAAAGATGTTGAGGTGCTTGAATGTGTCCGGAGAAGGGCTGGTGAGGGGCCTGGAGCACAGCCCTGTGAGGAAAGGCTGAGGGAACTGGGAGTGTTCAGCCTGGAGAAGAGGAGGCTCAGGGAACACCTCATTGCTCTCTACAGCTACCTGAAGGGAAGTTGTAGCCAGGTGGGGTTATCTCTTTTCCCAGGCAAGCAGTGACAGAAGACAGCCTCAAGCTGTGCCAGGGCAAGTTCAGGCTAGATGTTAGGAAGAAGTTCTTCACAGAAAAGGTGACTGGCATTGGGATGGGCTGCCCAGGGAGGTGGTGGAGTCACCATCCCTGGAGGTGTTGAAGAGGAAACTGGATGAGGCACTTGGTGCAATGGTTTAGTTCATTAGAAGGTGTTAGGTGATAGGTTGGACTCAATGATCTCAGAGGTCTTTTCCAATGTGGTTAATTTTGTGATATAAAAGCAACATAAAAAGCTACAGCTTACAGTTACAGAAACCATTTTAAAAGCTATTGGAACCCTCCATAAGCTATAGAGCTTTTAAACAGAGTATCTCAGGTTAGCTCAAATGTGCTGAGCAGCAATTCAGAGTACACAGGAGAAGGTAATTGTGTACTTTTCAGCATGTTTTACATTAGATTGTGTCACTAAATACAGCTTCAGCATCTGTCTTTTCTAATATGCTTTTGGCAAGTCGAAGCCATTTTGGGTTTCAGTTGAAATAATAGAGGCTGGCACTGTTTCACCCAATATAACAGGTAAGGATGCATCTCATTCATCCAATTGGTACTTCAGCTCACCAATAATAAGCATCTTTGTTTAGATTGTGGCTCACTACTTCCAAAGTGCAGCCTAGAAGTCTTTAAAAAGAGTTAACTGTTACACAGAAGATCTATAAAGGGCTGTGTAGAGTCTTGTTCAGAAGAAATTTAACTGAAGCTATCAATGGCTTCAAACTAAAGCAAAGCAGATTTAGATTGGATGTTAGGAACAGGTTCTGCACCATCAGCATAGTGTAACACTGGAACAGGTTGCCCAGGGAGGTGGTTGAGGCCCCATCCTTGGAGATATTCAGGGTCAGGCTGGACAGGGCTGTGGGCAACCTGCACTAGTTGAGGATGTCTCTGCTGACCGCAGAGGAGATTGGACTGCATCAGCTTTGGACGTCTTTTCCAACCCAGACCATCCTATCATTCTATGGTAACTATTCCTGGCGAACTTCATGGGGGGGAAAAAGGCTGTCAGCCAATAATGCTTTCCAGTTACTAACAATTTAAAGCTTAATGCTGTCAAATCATCCAGAAGAGAAAATGACACCACCACACTCATCTTCATATTCATCAAGCTATTATGACCTTCCACTCCACTGGTGAATCACCATACATCAGGAGTAATGGAATTCACAGCAATCCATTTCTGCCTAAGCCACAAATGTGTTGCCTCAGTCTCCACACTGTCAGCTCCAAAGATCTCTAACCCTTTGGCCCTCCCACCTACTCCCACCAGGCAGTTACTCACATTAAGTCTGGACGGTATCTGTGGATAATGGCACACAAAGCCAGGCCACTTTTCCATGACATAGTGAGATCTGTCACATTAACACCAGCATAGCCATCCGTCTGCCTCTGGCACCAACTGAGCAACTTACTAGAGCGAGCTACAGACTCTGCAGAGAGAAAAAACCAAACAAGAACAGCATGTTTGGAAGTGGTCTCTGTCATTAATTCTAAATACAAGACAAAGCTCATGAACAGACAAATAAAACCTTCATGTAAACAAGAAGCTCCTTCTACAGCAGGCAGCACAGACAGAAGCCTTTCTTTTAAGAAGACCATCATCTCTATTTTAGATCCAAGAAAGGACTTTTTTATTTGCTGTAGGTTGCTCTTGCAAAGGTGCCCAAGGAACTATAAAGCAGTTGCAAAGGCTTGTTAAATATGATCAAAAGAATCTAGAGTAGCACAATGCTCTCTCTAAAGCCAGCTATACTATTTCTAATGGAAGAACTACAAATGTGCTCCTGCAGCTTTTGTCTTTCTCTTGAAAGCTTTCCTTTCAAAGCAGCGACCTGTTTTGACTTTGCCTTACTGCAAAATCTGATGAGATTACAGCCTGGAGGGATGTGGCTTCAGGGCAAAGAATAAATCAAAAGCCTACACAGCTATTCAGCAGTGGAAGCAAGGACTGGCAGCAAAGCCCTGTTCTGAGAGTCCCCTAACACTATCTGGACACACAAAGGCAAGGTGCACGAAAGGAGAAGTTCAACATATCCCTCAGGGTAGTGAAATGCTTATCATGAGGCATCTATCTTTAAAAATAATGGAAGCCAAGTGAGGTTACACTTAAACTAAGAGATAAGATTAAGGAAAGCATGAACAGGAAAAGCTGCATGAGAAATACTTTCTGTTGTGTTTGTCAGAATTCTGAGCTTGCTGTTAAGAGTAAATTCAGGCAGGGCTTCTGCATTTTAAGTAAGGACACTTTTACAGAACAAAAGGAGGTGGAAAGAAATGCTTGTAGAGGTAGAGATGCTTAGAAATTTAAACAGCATTATAAAGGAACACATACAAAGGAAATTAGGAAATGAAATATCTTTGCATGAGAACTGAAACTTGAAAAATTGGAAAAACTAGACTGATGATGAAACAATTGCTGGGCATATTTTCTAAACCCCTAATAAAACTCTATAGCTTTGCTGTTCTATGGGGCCAGAAAACCAAAAGGAATAGAACAGCAGCCAGCCTTACCATTTCGAGTCAGCTTTGGTGTCCTGGAGTTCACAAAGTTCTCTATTTCCAGGTGAATGTCTTTCAAGTCTCCTGTATTATACAAGTGGCGTACCTAAAATGACAAAACAGTTCAACATGACCAGCACGCAGTGCAAGAGCCACACAGAAAGGGACAAGACACAAGAAGGAAAACAACAGCACTTATATAGCAGGAATCTCCAGCCTAAGGACCCCAAAGAAACAAGGATCAGGTTGCCAGTGCTGAACAGTCTGGCTGGCTACTGCTGCTCCGTGGACAGCAGACTGCGCCAGCCTGCTGCACCAGCTCACTGCAGGGACAATGTGCATGATGCCTGCACAGACAGAATGCACCTTCCACTGCAGCATGGTTACAACCAGCAACATCAATGTGCTTTAAACTAGGTTGGAAGAGGGGCACGGAGAAAGGCAGACTTACTGGCTGAGGACATTAAGGTCGGGAATAGCCTTGGGGAGAGTGATCATGACATGGTGGAGTTTAGTACTCTACTGGGTAGAAGCAGAGCAACAAGTAGAACTACAGCCCTGGACTTCGGCAGAGCTAACTTTGTGCTCTTCAGAGACATGCATGCAGAAATCCCACGGGCTAAGGCTCTAGAGGGTAAAGGAGCCCAAGAAAGTTGGTTAATTTTTGAACACCACTTCCTCCAAGCCCAAGGTAGGTGTGTGCAGACTTGGGTAGGGATCACAAGTCCATGGGCCCTGATGAGATGCACCCAAGGGTGCTGAGAGAACTGCCTGATGTTGTCACTCTGCCATTCTCCACCATCTTTGCCAAACTGTGGCAGACAGGAGAGGTGCCTGAGGGCTGGAGGAGAGCCAGTGGCACTCCAGTCTTCAAAAAAGGCAAGAGCTTCCAGGGAACTATCAACCAATCATCCTCACCTCCAACCCTGGGAAAATGGTGGAGTGGCTCCTTCTGGAGGGCATCTCAAGGTAATTTGAAGAGAAGAAGGTTATCAGGAGTAGTCAGCATGGATTTACCAAGGGGGAGTCATGCTTGACTAACCTGATAGCCTTCTGTAGTGACATAATTGAATGGGTAGATTCAGGGAGATCAGTGGATGTAGTCTACCTTGACCTTGGCAAGGCCTTGGACACCGTCTCTCATGACATCCTAGTGAGCAAGCTCAGCAAGCGTGGGATGGAAGAGCAGGCAGTGAGGTGGCTTAGGAACTGGTTACAAGATAAGAGTTCAAAGAGTGGTGATCAATGGTGCCAGGTCCAGCTGGAGAGCTGTAACCAGGGGAGTCCCCCAGGGATCAGTGCTGGGTTTGGCACTGTTCAACATCGTCATTAATGACAATGATGAGGGCACAGACAAACAGAGTCTGCTCAGCAAGTCTGATGAGAACACCAAACTAGGAGGCTTGGTTGATACAGCTGAAGGCTGTGCAGGCATCCAGGGAGACTTGGACAGACAGAGCTGGGCAAGGAGGAACCAAACGAGGTTCAACAAGGACAAGTGCAGAGTCCTGCACTTGGGAAGGAATAATAAACTACACCAGTGCAGGCTGGGAGGTGATCTGCTGGAGAGCAGCCCTGTGGAGAGGGACCTGGGTGTACTGGTGGATAACATCCATGGCACAGCAATGTGCCCTGGTGGCCAAGAGGGCCAATGGGATTCTGGGGTGCATAAAGAGGAGTGTATCCAGCAGATAAAGGGAAGGTTCTACTACCCCTCTACTCTTCCCTGGTGAGACCTCATGTTCAGCACTACATTCAGTTCTGGGCTCTCCAGTTTAAGAGGGACAGGGATCTGTTGGAGAGGGTTCAGCAGAGGGCTACAAGAATGATCAGAGGACTGGAACACTGCCTGATGAGGAGAGGCTGAGGGACCTGGGGCTGTTTAGTCTGGAGAAGAGAAGACTGAGAGGGGATTTAATCAATGTTTATAAATGTCTGAGGGCTGGGGTCAGGAGCTGGGGGACAGGCTCTGCTCACTTGCTCCCTGGGATAGGACAAGGAGCAATGGACGGAAGCTACAGCACAGGAGGTTCCACCTCAACACAAGGAGGAACTTCTTTACTGTAAGGATCACAGAGCACTGGAACAGGCTCCCCAGAGAGGTTGTGGAGTCTCCTTCTCTGGAGACTTTCAAGGCCTGTCTGGATGTGTTCCTGTGTGACCTGAGCTAGACTGTATGGTCCTGCTCTGGCAGGGTTGGACTCGATGATCTCTTTGGGTCAATTCCAACCCCTGACATCTTCTGATCCTGTGATCAAAAGTTCCTAAAAATGAATTTATTAAAGTACAGATGTCCACTCTTGACTGATGTATCTCTGTGCATAGAAAGTACTTCCTCAGTGCTTCTTGCCACTAAGGACTGGAACAGGCTGCCCAGGGCAGTGGCAGAGTCCCTGCCCCAGGAGGACTTTCAAAGCCATGCAGACATGGTGCTGAGGGGCATGGTTTAGCGGTGACCTGGCAGGGCTGGCTTAATGGTAGCACTCAATGCTCTAAAAGGTCTCTTTCAACCAAAATGATTCTGTGATGCATCTCACTCTTCCACAGTGTACTGCTGCATCAGGTCACTATCTGCTCCCAAGAACATTAGCACAGCTGCACCCAAGGCAGGTTCCAAGCACTCAGAAGCAGCATTTGCCCAGTTACCTGCTGAGGCCGCAAGAAGTTGACGTTGATATTGGGGTACCGGGTGGCAGGGTCGATGCTGTAATGGCTGAAGTTTTTACTCACATTCTCAGGGGTGGTCTGAGGCAGCAGCCTGTAAATGCTTTCCCTTGGGGAAAAAAACAAACACAAACAATGAAGTGAAAAAAGGAGCTTGGGGGTGTATTTTAGCTGGCTTAGAATCATAGAATCATAGAATCAACCAGGTTAGAAGAGACCTCCAAGATCATCCAGTCCAACCTAGCACCCAGCCCTATCCAATCAACCAGACCATGGCACTAAGTGCCTCAGCCAGGCTTTTCTTGAAGACCCCCAGGGATGGTGCCTCCACCACCTCCCTGGGCAGCCCATTCCAATGCCAATCACTCTCTCTGTGAAGAACTTCTTCCTAATATCCAGCCTATACCTCCCCCAGCACAACTTGAGACTGTGTCCCCTTGTTCTATTGCTGGTTACCTGGGAGAAGAGGCCACCCCCACCTGGCTACAATGCTCCTTCAGGTAGTTGTAGACAGTAATAAGATCACCCCTGAGCCTCCTCTTCTCCAGGCTAAACAGGCCCAGCTCCCTCAACCTCTCCTCATAGGATTTGTGCTCCAGGCCCCTCACCAGCTTTGCTGCCCTTCTCTGGACATGTTCCAGCACCTCAACATCTTTCTTGAATTGAGGGGCCCAGAACTGGACACAGTACTCAAGGTGTGGCCTGACCAGTGCTGAGTACAGGGGCAGAATAACCTCCCTTGTCCTACTGGCCATTTGGGGGTTCTATGATTTTCACTTGGGTTTGTTTGCTGCTTCTTGTTGATTTGTTTCTACATGATGCTTCACTGCTCATACTGCTAAGCAGAGAGATAAGCAGGCAGATCAGAAACCTAATCAATTCAGACACCAAATAGCTAAGATTCAATGTAATCATATTAAAATCTGCAATTTAATACAACTCCAGAAGTCAAAAAGAGGGAAGAAAACAACACATTAAGCATAGCTATTAAGGGAGTGGAACATCTTCCTTAGGAGGAGAGCCTGAGGGAACTGAGGCCTGGGGCTTGGAGAGGAAGAGACTGAGAGGTGACCTCATTCATGGTTATCAGTATGTAAAGGCTGAGTGCCAAGAGGCTGGAGCCAGGCTCTGTTGGGTGATGCCCAATGACAGGACAAGGGGCACTGGTGGACGTTGAGGCATAGGAAGCTCCGTGAAAACACGAGAACTTTTTCCCTGTGAGGGTGACAGAGCACTGGAACAGTCTGCCCAGGGAGGTTATGGAGTCTCCCTCTCTGGAGGTATTCAAGCTGTGCCTGGATGTGTTCCTGTGTGATCTGCTCTAAGTGACACTTCTCCGGCCAGAGGGGTTGGACTGGATGAGCTTTCAAGGTCCCTTACAACTGCTAACATTTTGTGATTAAGACACTGGAACAACTCTGGAGGAGTGCCACTAGGGAGACTGGAGCATGTGCCCTGTGATGATGAAGCCAAGGGAGCTGAGTTTGTTCAGCATACAGAAGAGAAGGCTCAGGGAAGACCTTATTGCTGTCTGCAAATAAGTAATGGCACGGTGATGGAAGCTTGGCTCCAACTCTAACATCATCCTTATGCTTTTTTTTCAATTCAAAAGAACTCTAACTGCAAATATCTATTGTGCCATTTATATGTCTTTTGAAATCAGTAATATTATCATCTCTGATAGTCTGAAGCTGCAGTTGCTTAAGGTCTACTAGCTGTTGCTTTTACTTACCCTATTTTTCAATTACCCAAGTTCTGATCTCTAAAAATAGATCCCTTTGAGTCACCCAAAAAAACCCAGTCAAATGTGATAAAATCATCAAGACCTTAATACACTAAAGAAATACAAGATGTTGTTTGGCTTACACGAAACAAAACAAATAGGTTAGGAGAACATGAAATAAAACTAAAGTCACAATTTCCTTAAAAGAAAATCATGTGAGATATTTACAAGATAATAGAGGATGGCAAAGATTTCTGCCCTTGGTGCATTAAAAACACATACATATTCTCCTGGCTTGCTATGGCAAGCCTGGTGCATTAAAAGCACATATGCCAAAGAAACATAAGATGTTGTTTGGCTTACATGAAACAAAACAAATAGGTTAGGAAAACATGAAATAAAACTAAAGTCACAGTTTCCTTAAAAGTAATTCATGTGAGATATTTACAAGATAATAGAGGATGGCAAAGATTTCTGCCCTTGATGCATTAAAAACACATACATCTTCTCCTGGCTTGCTATGGCAAGGCTGATGACAGTAAGTCAGGCTGATTTTCTTCATGTAATACCAATGAGCACCAAAAAAAGACTCTGTTTAATGTGCTTTTAAAACTAGAATCAGGCAGAGATGCAATATTTTTATTCCTCTATAAACATACTTCAGTTTATCCACCCCTTAGGAAATGTCTTCTTCAGTTGAATATAACCACGAGCGTCCCCTAAGAACAATGAGAATCTGTATCTCTTGTTGTGTGTACATACTGGCATTAAAAAAAACTGGAATGAATGATGAGACACAGGAAGATTAGATCATTAAATGTCTCCATTACCTCTCTGCAAGAACTTCCAGAGGACTAGCCCCGAGTGACCAACTGCGTACCATCCAAGCAGAGTCCATCGCAGCCAAAAATCCTCTGGCTATTCCAGTTCCCATTGGCCAAAATGGCTAATGTCACAGTTTACCAAAAAACACAGGAAAAGCATCATTAGTCAAAATCTTAGACAAGCATCATCTCCAGATGGCAATCTGCTGGGGAATTATAGCTCAGTAATTGGCTTAAAGCTTTACGCCCATGGAGCCAGAGAAAACCGCAGGTGTGGACGAACTCCCCCAGCCTCAGTATCGCTCCGTTTTGAACAGCAGTTCACAGACTGGGGTGTGTCAACAGCTCTGCTGCAAGATTGCACTTCTTAACCAATGGCAAAATGCTAATTGTTTACAGGCCTACAGTAGGTTCTGCACAGAGTCTAACTGTCCCAATAAGAAGCAGATGGGACAGACTAACTTCAGAAGAATCGCTGCATGCATTTTCTTCGGCAAGATCATTGCCATTCTAAAAGCTCTCCTTTCCCAACACTCCCATCCAGCCTTTAAACCTCCCACATCGTCAGCTTCCCTTTATGGCAGCTCCCTTACAGACAGCACATCACTTCGTGATGAGTGCAATGGCTCATCCTTGTGCTTCAGTTCCCTGCTTACATACAAACCTCTAGAAGACTGTCCCCAACCAGTGCCACAAGTAACTGGTGGCCGTTCTGTTCTCGCACGAGGGCTGCATTTTCTGATGCATACATGCAGGTGAAGTCAAACATGGCCACATCAGGCTGGCCATAGTGATTGATGGCAAAGTCCAGTGATGGCAGCTGCTGATTAGTGGAAAAGTCAGCAGCTTCTCTGGCGTAGTTGAGCAGGGCCTCCTGGTCCACATTCTCCCGTGACAGCAGTAACTCTGTGTCAGCATAGTCCTGCCAAAAAGAAGAAAGTCAAACGGCCAAATGCATAACTTTAAGACTACATACAACAGTTGGCATTCAGTTTTCTGCAAATCCACTGAAACAAAGTTTTTCTCTCTTTCCTATCTGTGTTTGTAATCCCAAGAGAAAGCTAATAAACCTTTTACTGCAAACAGTGATCAGTCCTGCTAGCATTTCTGGCTGTGAAAGGGTTAAGGAACTTCTGAGCATTTCTCTTCACACACTTCAGACAGAAGGCACAAGACCTAATTTGTAGTCAAACTACTTTTAAATCAGCTTCTGTCAGAACAAGATAGAAGTAGGCTTCCAATGTTTTCTTCCTTCCCTGTTGAGGGAGAGGACAGGTCTTGTAACACACTTCTGATGGCTCAAAGTAGTTCAGAGGAGCATTAACCATGCATATTTGCATTCTAAAATACACCTGCATGAAAACATGACACAGCGACAGAAGAGAATGTTGCCTTCTTTCAGCACACCAAGAGCAAACTGCCCAAGACAATCTGAGCTGCTCGAGAAGCCAGAAGAAGCCAATACCCACATGCCGTATCACTCCTTTGTCCAGCAAGCTCTGTTTTTTGGCAGTCATGACGAAGTAGTGTGTATCATCTTTGTAGTAGACAATGTTCTCCAAGTCAATACCTTGTGACAGAACAAAAGACACAGTAGCAAAGGAACAAGTTACATGTTAAGTGCGACACAAGCTCTAATGGAACAGAGTAAATTGAAACTATGTGATGGAAAAGCCTTAGAGAGAAACATACAGAAGCTGTCTCCCTTGCCTTTGATGACTTGCAAATCTGAATCTTCCACAGAATCACAAGCAGCACAGTTCATCTGCATATAGCTACCTCCTTTACAAATCATAGAATGGTGTGGGTTGGAAGGGACCTCTGAAGGTCATCCAGTCCAACCCCCTCTGCAGTCCCCCCATGAAGTTAGCCAGGAATAGTTACCACAGAATGATAGGATGGCCTGGGTTGGAAAAGACACCCAAAGTTCATCCAGTCCAATCCCCTCTGCAGTTCCCCCATGAAGTTAGTCAGGAATAGTTACCATAGAATGATAGGATGGCCTGGGTTGAAAAAGACATACAAAGCTCATCCAGTCCAATCCCCTCTGCAGTCCCCCCACGAAGTTAGTCAGGAATAATTACCATAGAATGATAGTATGGTCTGGGTTGGAAAAGACATCCAAAGCTCATCCAGTCCAATCCCCTCTGCAGTCAGCAGAGACATCCTCAACTAGCACAGGTTGCCCACAGCCCTGTTCAGCCTGACCCTGAGTATTTCCAGGGATGGGGCCTCAACCACCTCCCTGGGCAACCTGTTCCAGTGTTACACTATGCTTATGGTGCAGAACTTGTTCCTAACATCCAATCTGTATCTGCTCTGCTTTAGTTTGAAACAAAAAATATATATTTATCATCACTCAAAGGTTTGTATTCAGATGTGGAGTACAGGAAACTGAATTCAGATTTTTTTCTATTTAGGACTCAAATTTCCTGAAAACTTTCAGGCAAATCAGCTCTCCAACTTCTGAAAAAGAAAACCAACACACACCTGAATGATTTACATCTGCTTTGTACACCTGTATGGAGTAACTGCCAAAGTCTGATTTCAGAGACAGCAATGACTGAGTTCCCTGCACAAGAGGTGCACGTATTGATTAAAGACGTTATCTGAGTTACAAAGCTGTAAGAACAAAGAGTTCTCACTGCAAATCTATCAACTGCTATCCAACCTGTGGCTTCTCGTAGATCCTGGAAGAACTTCTGGTTGAATATGAAGGCCACCCCACTGATCTCTTCTACTTTGGCTTCAGCCGTGGTGTTGCGGTTGATGAAGTTTGCTGTGATAGCGATTGCCAGCTTACCGCGGAACTCCTTCCGACGAAACCCTAGCGGTGGGTGAAGTAGTAACAGTGAATGGAGCACACCTGCAGAAGGCTCAGCATGCCAGCAACAGCTGCCCTTAAAGACAGAACTCACCTGATGAATTACAAACTCCTCCACAGAGAAAGCAACAATTGCTTCATCAGAAAAAACGAAGCTTTTGTTTAGGGGAAAAAAAATCCTTTCTGTTTCCTTCCTGTTCTCCAAAAGTTACAACTTCCACTACAAACATTTAGAATTCTCTGCTACACAGAACAGTATCCAACAGTTGTTACTCCCAGAAGAGCTACAACAGTATTCAACCAGTGAAAAAAATGCAGGAAAAATAGCCATACTTCAAGACACTAAATTCCATTACTAGTGGACAGGAAGAAGAAAGATGATCCAAGGATTACAGAATGGTAGGGACTGGAAGATCATCCAAGTCCAACACCCCTACCAGAGCAGGATCAGCTACAGTAGATCCCACAGGAACACATTCAGGCACAGCTTGAATATCTCCAGAGAGGGAAACTCCACAATCCCCCTGGGCAGCCTGTTCCAGTGCTCTGTCACCCTCATAGCAGAAAAGTGGGTTTTGTGTTTCCACAGAACTGCCACCAGTGCCCCTTGTGTCCTCCTCTCCAAGCCCCAAGGCCCAGCTCTCTCAGACTCTCCTCCATAGGAATATGTTCAACTCATCCTTGTGGCTCTGTGCTGGCCTCTCTCAAGCAGTTCCCTGAGGTCCTCCTTGAACTGAGAGGCCCAGAACTGGACACAATATTCCAGATTTGGCCTCACTAGAGTCGAGGGGCAGGAGAACCTCTTTTGACCTACTAACCACAGCCCTTCCAACACACCCTAGGATGACAATGGTCTCCTTGGCCACCAGAGCACATTGCTGGCTCATGGTCAACCTCCTATCCACTAGGACACCCAGGTCCTTTTCCCCTTCAATGTTTCCCAAGTGTCTTTGACATAAATGGGTTCTTACATGGACATTTAATCTCCCCTTTCACCTGTCAAAGGTCTTCCCAGATTTTGATTGGGATGTTTCAGGCCATTTTGGTTCTAGCTAATTTAAGAATAAATCCTCTTTGAAAGCAAATGATGAAGCCCATTACCTTCTAACGTGTTCCTCCTGCCATCCCCTCCAATGATTACTTCAAACTCATACTCAGACACTGGATGGGTTTTTGGATGGACCAATGCACGCCAGCCTATTCCTGTTGATAAACTCCAAGTTAGTGATTATATTCACAGTGCACATAATATCAGGACTACATAAACCCACTCCTTACTATCCAGAAACCCTACCTCACACCATCAGCAAAGACACATTGCAGCAGAGCTATATGGTTGACAGGGCACAGCCACTCTTTGTCAACCAGAGGCAGAGACAGCTCTAGTAAATCCCTCTCAACTATTACTTTTAAGGATCACTACAATCTTTATAGTTTCTCTACTAGCTGTTCAATGAATAGGATAGCAAAAGCCAAGTAAGACACCAATTCCCGTGTCAATCAGAGAACAGGTTTCACAAAGATACAAGAAACACAGCAAGGAGCATTCACAGATGTAAATATCCTTAAGTGACTGCTAGGAAAGGAACTGTTTTAAAAGGGGATCTTCTAAAAGGGGATCTTCTAAGTGGAATAGCTTAAATGTTTTAGAGGCAACTATCAACTGCTGTGTCTTGGTCTATTTCTATGTGGTACTTCAGGTGATTCAGTTCATAGATTAAGTAATTTGGATTTGTCACTAGAAAAAGTAAATCCTAGTGAAAATTTAAGCAAAAGTGCATTAAGAATTACTCTTATTAATGAGGAAAATAGTCACAAGCAGGGTTAAAGTGTAGGAGTCTGCATCCTGCCTAACTTCCCCCTTCCTCTACTACCCATTTCAGTGCTACTTGCTTTCATTCTCCTGATCCTCCGGAGGGTAAACAAGCCCCTGAAATTCCACATTGACATGGATCTCTATTCCCAAGATCAAGGCCACCTTTAAAAGGATAAGTTGGAGCTGACGGATACCTGCAAAAAAACCAAACAAATAATGAAGACATAAGAAGAAAAGAAGAAGAAAAGAGCACAAGTGCCCACGTGGCTCTGTTTTATATCACTGATAAATTGATTTTGAAGGCCAGCTGCCTCTTTTTCCCCACTCTGTTCCTAGCATTCCATCCAGGCTGCACTGGTGCACAATGCCAAGGAATTTTCACACAGCTCAAAATCCAGCCCTTTCTAAAGAACAGAGAGAGCTTTTTTGTGTGTTTCAGTCCACAGATCAGCCACGAGGGAACATGCTTTGCAGGAGAGGAAAGGAGGGCACTTCTTTCACAGGTGCCAACTGGCCATTTGGTTACCCTAGCCTAACACTGAATTATAGAATCAAACAGGTTGGAAGAGATCTCCAAGATCATCTAGTCCAACCTATCCCCCATCCCTATCCAGTCAACCAGACCATGGCACTAAGTGCCTCAGCCAGGCTTTTCTTGAACACCTCCAGGGATGGTGACTCCACCACCTCCCTGGGCAGCCCATTCCAATGCCAATCACTCTCTCTGCCAACAGCTCCCTCCTAACATCCAGCCTATACTTCCCCCGGCACACCTTGAGACTGTGTCCCCTTGTTCTATTGGTGGTTGCCTGGCAGAAGAGACCAACCCCCACCTGGCTACAGCCTCCCTTCAGGTAGGACAGGCAGTGCATTCACGATGATACATTGCTTGCTGAGATGGATAAAAACAAAACACAAACATAAACAACAGAGTTGCTCTCTGGTTTTGGCTGCCTCCTTTCTCTCTCTAACCTCCTGTCTGTGTAACTAACCCTTCTGCTTCCTAACCCCCTTGGCCGATTCTCCAAATTCCACTCGAGCATAAGGCAAACTCTGGGATAAGGTAAAGGGGTGGAAAGGAGGTGGAAGGGTGGTTGAGAGCCCCTCCTGGGAACTCTGGAGGGCTGCTGTGTTTCTGTATTACCATTTTAACTTGTATACTTCTGTCTATAGCTGTTCAGATTGTAAATACCTGCTTGTACATTCTGCTAAGCTGTAAATATAAAGCTTCATTCTTCTGATTTCCAGCTCGGCTGAGTCTAGGCTGTGATTTTCACAAGAGTGGGCAGGCAGGTAACACTCAAACCATCGCAAGAGGTAATGCTGATTTGTCACAAAGGACACGCAAGCAGTGATCAGCACAGAGCTGATCATGAGCTACTCTACACCTGCCCTTCCCCCATGAAGAACTTAGGGCTATGTACTTACTGATATGGTCTATGGATCCTGCACAGAACTTGCCGTAGAACTTTTTGGCGCCGAGACCCCTCAAGTCGTGGATGGTGAAGGGCCACAAGTGCAGCACGTTATTGCGGGAAAAGGCATCCCTCTTCTCTATGACCACCACCTTGGCTCCCAGGAACGACAGGTCGATGGCTGTACGAAGGCCACAGGGTCCAGCCCCAATTATCAGACACTGCAAAACAAAGAGTGCAAAGTGACTGCACAGTCCTCAGAGGAAGCATGTTTTTACCACAGCTTCCAAGCATCCCGCAGCACTCCTTATCTGCAGCAAGCTGAAGTTTCAGACCAGCCTTTCTGCTGTTTTCTGCCACATTCTGTCACCCAGACCTTAGAGCAGTAACTGCAGCCTGAGAAAGAAAGCACATCACAGAGCAGTGAAAAGTCTGGAGAGCCAGGCAAGTGAACTGCCTGGCTGCAGCCTATGTTTTATGAAGGTGTATGCCCTAAGCTCTGTAACCTCCTAGACAATGTTTGAAGGCTTCTCCCTCTACCATTCCATCCATTGAATGTTTTCTTGAGAGGAAAACCAAGAAAGACAGGACAAAGTCTCTTCTCATCTTCCAAAGCATGAGCTGGCCTTTCTTGAGAAAATCTTTAACACCAGAAATTCCAACTCATCAGAGAGCAGCACAGCAGTGGCTACAGCAGATACACACACCAGATGCTAATGGCTCTATAAACGTCACTGACAGCAGCACAGCAGTGGAACTGGAACACTCTGACACAGCTATGCTGCTGCTTCCACTACTGCAGCAGAGGAAACTTCAAGAAACTAAGCATCATGCAAATACAAGCTTCATGTGACTAGACAATTCATCAATTGGTTGGTTGTCTCCATCCTAGCTTTTGCCATATCACAGAAACATTCCAGCTGGAAAAGCCCCTCAAGACCACCAAGTCCAACCCAGAATCCTATTCTACAAGATGCACTCTAAACCATAGCCACAAGCACCACATCCAAACTATCTTTAAACACATCCAGGGGTGGTGACTCCACCTAGCTGTGCAGCACATTCCAATGCCTGACCACCCTCTCCTTGTGTCCACTCTAACCCTGCCCTGCCACAGCTTGAAGCCATTCTCACTTGTTCTATCACTAATCACCTCTGAGAAGAGACCAGCACCAACCTCTCCACAACCTCCTCTCAGGCAGATGTAGACAGTGATGAGGTCTCCCCCAAGCCTCCTCTTTTTCTATCTAACCATCCCCAGCTCCTTCAGTTGCTCTCGACACTATTTACTCATATCAAAGGTCTTTCCTCTTCTCATATCTTTTTCCACTCCACTCAAAGAGACTATCATTGGCTAATAAACAACTTGACAGTGTGTAATTGTTGCATATCTAGTGTTGGAAATACTTGGAGAAACCTCTGCACCTTCCCTTTCACAAAGGGGCAGTCTTGGAAAGCAAACAGCTTGACACTTGGTTTGATCCTTGTCTGATTCAAGGATTTCTTTCCAGCACTGACATAGCTGAAGTCTTGCAAAACTTCAGTCTGCAAGGACATTTGTCTTCTGGCAGATTAAGGGTTGACCTGCTGGACAGCAACTCAGCAAAGGACCTGGGAGTCCTGGTGGACAGCAAAGCTAACCATGAATGTGCAGTGTTCACCTGTGGCCAAGAAAGCCAATGGTATCCTGGGGTGCACTAAGAGGATTGTGACCAGCAGGTCAAGGAAGGTTGTCCTCCCTTTCTACTCTGCCCTAGTACCATGCCCAGTTCTGGGCTACCCAGTTCAAGAGAGACAAGGAACTGCTAGAGAGAGTCCAGTGGAGGGCTACGAAGATGATTAGGAGACTGAAGCACCTTTCCTTAGAAGGAAAGACTGAGCTATCTGGGACTCAGAAAGGGGATTTTATCAATGCTTATAAATATCTAAAGAGTAGGTGTCAAGAGGATGGAGCTAGACTCTTTCATATGTGCCTAGTGAACAGGCAAAGGGGCAAAGGGTACAAAGCAGAATACCTCATGTTCCATCTGAACATGCAGATAAACCTCTTTACTTTGAGGGTGACAGAGAACTGGATCAGGCTGTCCAGAAAAGCTGTGGAGTCTCCTCTCTGGAGATATTCAAAACCTGCCATTGCAGGATCCTGTGCTCTAGAACCTGCTTTAGCAGGAGAGTTGACTGGATGATCTCCAGAGGTCCCTCCTGTGACTCTGTGATACAATACAGCAAAGTCATTTAAGCTAAAAAAGCCAAGGTAGTCAATTGCCACTTCTTATTTTGTGCAGTCCACACAGAAAGCCAGCATGAGGATGGGCATCCACAGGAAGGTGACACTCAGGCCATTTTGCCATGCCATTTTTTGTACTCTGATATCTACTGAGTACAGTCCAGACCTAGGGAACGAAGACTGTGCTACAGCTGTGACTACTGCTCTCACTTGAGTGTCCTCCACATTCTCACACCCCCTTATGGCTGCACAACAAAGCTTTGTGAGAAATTGAGAGGTATGCTAAAACCTACTGACAAGGTTGGATTCTAATTCACAGCCTGTCCCAAAGCAAAGCTTTATTCATTGGTAGTCCCCATAAGGCAATTTTTACAGGTGTGAGAGACTAAAATCTTTTCTCTCTTGTACAGGTAAATCAACAGAGACAAAATCCCCTTTGCTCCTCTGAGACAACAATTGCTCAGAAGCTGTGGTGCAAGCACATCCTGAGTGGTTTCCCTGTTAAGACCACTAGTGCCCAGGCTGTGCCAGGGGAAATTTAGGCTGGAGGTGAGGAGAAAGTTCTTCCCTGAGAGAGTCATTGGACACTGGAATGGGCTGCCCGGGGAGGTGGTGGAGTCGCCGTCCCTGGAGCTGTTCAAGGCAGGATTGGACATGGCACTTGGTGCCATGGTCTAGCCTTGAGCTCTGTGGTAAAGGGTTGGATGTGATGATCTGTGAGGTCTCTTCCAACCCTGATGATACTGTGATACTGTGAAGGGGCAAAAACCCACAGCCAGACTCCTGCAGGCACAAAGGGGTCACACAAGTCCAATAAAGACAGGATAATTGTAAACGACCTGCCTGATGGATCAGCTCTGCTCACTGCCAGCACACCTGGCAGTCACTCATGCATTTATGTGACCAGGGTGTGGGCCAGGGGGAGATCTGAAAAGCTGAATAAAAGACACTGACCCCACACCAGTTTTAATGAGAGTGTGAGAAAACATCACCATGGATATCCAGGCTGAAAACAACAGTCTAGGAACCCTCTCTCCACCACCACCACCAGCCATGCCATGCCCTAAGTTTTGCCTGCTGTAAGAACAGAACAACTCCTGGAGCAGAGAGAATTCCACTGAGAAACACTACACACTGCAGGCTGCTCAGAGAAGGGAGAACCATAAGGGATGCTCTCTCCCTCCCCTCCTCCATCCAAGGACAGCACAAGCCAACAAGGATGAATGCAGGGACACCTCCTCCTAGCCAAAGCAACAGCAGCCACCTTCCTTGGACCTTCTCCAGACAAAGAAAACATCATTGGAGGGGTGTGGTAATATAGTTCCTTTCCTGCTCTCCTCTCTTTGTCCATTTGTTTCTCTCCCTCTCTTTCTCTGCTATGGTCACTTTATCCTTTAATAAATAGTCTCACCTTTGACAGTTGGCCCTGCTTGTGCCTCAATTTCAGGCACAGCAACGTATAAGAACAAATCTCTCTCTTCTGGACCGAAACATTTTTAGCCTCTGTCCTGCAGACCAAGACCACATTTTCACCAGTTGTTCACTGGGACATAAACTCTGCAAATAACATGAGCCTGAATAAGGAGCCAAACAGCACAAGTCACAGAAGTGATGACAGAACAACAGGCACACAAATTCCAAGTAAGAGAAGAAGTCCCATAAATCTGAGGGCAAGGATCCAAGTCTAGAAGACAAGGGAAGAACAGCAGCACTGCTTCTTTAGTAGCTTAGGAACCTGAAGACATTTGGGAGAAAAGGCAAGCTATGAAATTCCTAAAGAGACTTGTTTGTTGAACAGGTGTCTGGTTTATCATTTGTTACAAGGGATATTGATTAGGATCCAATACATTCTTCCCATTGAATCCTGTCTTCTTTGTAAGTCTAACTCTCCATACATAGTCTTCTTTTGAAAACTTAAGGAAATTATCTAAGCACATTATATTTATCTAGGTAATAAAAACTTTCCCATCTAACAACTAAAACCTAAGAGACTTGATTAATAAGCAACAAGACCACACTGAACTGGCTGACTTTGATAAGTGTGCTGGTTTGAAGCTAGCTAGAATGTTTTGGTGAGGAGGACTGGATCACAGGCTGTGAAAGGAAAACAAGGCTGATGTCTACTTCACTCATAGGCTTGCTGAGAGGTACAAAAACAAGAATCCAAACATAGATAAGTCACCACTTCTGCAGGGGAGCTCTGAGCTGCATCTCTCTCTCTAACCTCACCCTTCATTTCTCTGGTTAATCCACTTTGCCTCCTAACTCCCTGGCCAAACCTCCATTCTTCCTTGAGACTGGGGTAAGGTTGAGAGAGGTGGGAGAAGGTGAAGGTGCAGTTGGGAGCCCCTCCTGGGGACTCAGGTTTCTGGGAGGGCTGTTGTGTTTCTGTATTACCTTTTTACTTTGTATATTTCTGTATATAACTGTATACACTGGAAATACCTGCTTGTATATTCTGCTAAGCTGCAAATAATAAGCTTCATTCAATTTCTAGAGCTGGCTGAATCTAGTCTGGGTGATTTCCAAAGTGTAGGGGGGCAGAGAACACCAAAATCACCACATCCTTTTATTTTGGTGCCCAAAGTGGGGCAAATTAATTTTGAGTGATTGTTAATTAGCTCTGGGAATCAGAATGAAGCTAATGAAGAAGCTATTTTACTTAGTGGGGGCCATTGTGTGCTCTGTCTCCTGTTTTCTTGTTTATAATTGGATCAAGGCACAAATTGGTTACCTTTTGTTTAATCTAATGTTGACAACGATCAAAGATAAACTTACATCCATTTTTTGGGGTTGAGGGGATTTCATCCTTGGCTATGTAGGGTTTAACATCACTGAGTTAATATCACTTTCCCCATATAAAATAGTTAAAATGGAGTACACTACAGTAAAAAATAAGTTGTACTAAGATCAAACTATTCCAACTCTTGTCTACAGAACCAATTATATATTAATGTTGTCAAAGAAATGTAGACACATTTTCTCCACAACCTTGCCCACCACCTCCACTTGAGGATGCATTTAAAACCCAGGTTATGTGTAAGACCTTAGGTGTTGTGGATGTACAATACATGACACTTGAAGGAACTCATGGTCAAAGTCACCTTCACTTTTTACCATCATAAGAGTATTAAATTCTGCTGTGAAACAGTGAGTTTCAAGGCCAGAAGATTCTGCTCCCATTTCTACCTCCAGTTTCAGCTCTCCTGTAGAAACCTACCTTGTGATGATACTCTCACAGGCAGCAATAATTATGTGATGCCAAGTACTGTGTCCAGTTCTAGAGCCCCCATTACAAGAAAGATCTGTTCATGCTGGA
Source organism: Pogoniulus pusillus (assembly GCF_015220805.1). Lineage (NCBI taxonomy): Eukaryota > Metazoa > Chordata > Aves > Piciformes > Lybiidae > Pogoniulus > Pogoniulus pusillus. The sequence continues at coordinate 23,086,577 of NC_087278.1, forward strand.
ACACGTTCAGGGAAAGGCCACAAGGATGATCAGAGGGTTGGAGCTGCTTTGCTATGAGGACAGCCTGAGAGAGTTGGGGCTGTTCATTCTAGAGAAGAGAAGACTCTGAGGTAACCTCATTGTGGCCTTACAGTACCTGAAGGGGACTACAAGTAAGCTGGGGAGGGACTTCATAGGGTGTCAGGTAATGACAGGAGTGGGGGGAATGGAGCAAAACTAGAAGTGGGTAGATTCAGGTTGGATGTTTAGAATAAGTTCTTCACCATGAGGGTGGTGAGAGACTGGAACAAGTTGCCCAGGGAGGTGGTGGAAGCCTCATCCCTGGGAGTTTTTAAGGCCAGGCTGGATGTGGCTTTGGGCAAACTGACCTAGTGTGAGGTGTCCTGATTCATGGCAGGGGGGATGGAGCTGGATAATTTTTGGAGTATCTTCCAGCCCTCACAATTCTATGATTCTAAGCACAGCCAAGTAACTAAAGGCAGCTATTGTTGTTCCTTATTCCCTTCCCCTCAATGACTTCAGACAACTGCTGCAACTCCAAGCTGTCTCACTCCTCAGAAACACATCCTGCCCGAGATCTTTCAGACAGATTACATTAAGTTTTCAGTAACAGCACCATGGCAATGTAAGATGAAATGCAAACTGCAATCTCCTATTCTCTGTAGAGCCAAAGAGAAGAGGGCCTTGTTTGTACTATTTACCTCTGAATGACCCACCCTGGCCAAGTCCTGCTTTCAGCAACACTGATTATCTGAATTCTGGGCAACCTGGACACTGGGCTTGTGAAGAGCTCATTGGAACCTGTTCAGAGAAGGGCAACAAAGCTGGTGAGGGGCCTGGAGCACAGCCCTGTGAGGAGAGGCTGAGGGAGCTGGGGTTGTGCAGCCTGCAGAAGAGGAAGCTCAGGGGGGATCTCATTGCTGTCTACAACTACCTGAAGGGAGGTTGTAGCCAGGTGGGGTTGGTCTCTTCTGCCAGGCACCCAGTAACAGAACAAGGGGACACAGTCTCAAGTTGTGGCAGGGAAAGTCTAGGCTGGATGTTAGGAGGAAGCTGTTGGCAGAGAGAGTGACTGGCATTGGAATGGGCTGCCCAGGGAGGTGGTGGAGTCGCTGTCCCTGGAGGTGTTGAAGCAAAGCCTGGATGAGGCACTTAGTGCCATGGTCTGGTTGACTGGGCAGGGCTGGGTGCTAGGTTGGACTGGATGATCTTGGATGTCTCTTCCAACCTGGTTGATTCGATGATTCTATGATCCATAACCAGTTTTCAAACAGGCAAGAAAGAACTACTCTACAGAGGATGGGAACTTCAAAGCGTTCGAGTACAAAGAAGCTGAGCTTCCTAAAGAGATCAGTGACTCCCATTCTGTAAGACAGATAAAAGCCTGACCTTCACTTTAAATCCCATCATCTCCACATGCCCACCTCAGTTTTTGTGGTTCTCAATCAGTTGTTTGTGAATTATGTTAAACATTAGGAATACAAAACTAAGTGACAGAGATCAGATATGATTCAGTTCTCACAAGTCCTCCACTTTGAGTAGTTATGATTATCTCTTAGGCATTACATGCAAACATTTAGTAACAGATACTGTTAGGAGAGCAAACAGCTATCAGAAATGGCACAGAAAAATACAAAAAGAACACATGTATTTATAACTTCTCTGCATTATAAAGTCTAAAGTTTGTATCTGAAGACATACTAAACCAATTTATCATCACAGGTCTATATTCTTTAAGACATACTAACAACCCCCCCCAAAAAAAAACACCAAAAGAAACAGCTGCATTTAATTTCCTCTTAGCTACCAACTTCCTAGGTGTTTCTGGGCCAGGACACAAGTAGAGTGGCACTTTTCATTTATTCACCATCCACTCTTTTAACTTGTGTTTCTATACAGCATCTCACCAAAAGCTTGGCAAATTACTCCCTGGCTTGCCTCCATTCTTCTTCCTCTTTTCCTTTGCTCTTTCTTCTCCTTGTCACCCACATAGAGCAGCCACAGAATGAGCCCTCTCATTCCTCCAGCAAAGAGCATGATTACTGACATGCCCACAGCCACCATTTCCTCCTCCCACCCCTCTGGTCCTTCACATCAGCACCAGTAAGTTCTGAGGTTTGTCTTTCATCATTAAACAATGGACAGACACACATGGCCTTCCAGTATCTGAAGGGGCCCTAAAGGAGGGCTGGGGAGGGACTACTGACAAGGTCTTGTAATGACAGGATGAGGTCTAACTGGGTTTAAACGGGCAGAGGAGAAATTCAAACTAGATGTTAAGAAGTTCTTTACACTGAGGGTAGCGAGACACTGGCACAGGTTGCCCAGGGAGGTTGTGGCTTCTCCCTCTCTGGAGGTGTTTAAGGCCAGGTTGGATGAGACCTTGAGTGACCTCTTCTAGTGGGAGGTGTCTCTGCCTATGGCAGAGGGTTGGAACTGGATGAGCTTTGAGAACCCTTCCAATCTAAACCATTGTATGATTCTATGACCCCCAGAGTCTCTCTGTTTATCTCACAACGATTTAATCTCCAAGATCACTGCTTGCTGATTCTACAATCACTCTCTTGATCCCACTTCTCCAATGCATAGAATAGAATCATAGAATCAACCAGGTTGGAAGAGACCTCCAACATCATCCAGGCCAACCTAGCACCCAGCCCTGTCCAATCAACCAGACCATGGCACTAAGTGCCTCAGCCAGGCTTTGCTTCAACACCTCCAGGCACGGCGACTCCACCACCTCCCTGGGCAGCCCATTCCAATGCCAATCACTCTCTCTGCCAACAACTTCCTCCTAACATCCAGCTTAGACCTCCCCTGCCACAACTTCACACTGTGTCCCCTTGTTCTGTTGCTGCTTGCCTGGCAGAAGAGACCAACCCCACCTGGCTACAGCCTCCCTTCAGGTAGTTGTAGACAGCAATGAGGTCACCCCTGAGCCTCCTCTTCTCCAGGCTAAACAACCCCAGCTCCATAGAATCAAATCAATTCCACCCTACACTCTCTCCAGCTTGGCTCTGCTGCATGAAAAAGGCTACTCTTTTGGACTACACAAAATCTCTAGCAAACTCTCAGGACAAACTTGCCTCCCAGCACAGAATCATAGAAAGTTTTCATTTGAAAAGGACTCTATTTCAGTCCTACTCATCTTGTGTCACACACAGCAAGAGCAACTCCCAAATCTAACGAATGACAAAGTGCAGCTCAATTTTCAGAAAAGCAAGTTTGAATTTTTCTCCACCATGTCCACAGTGCTTGGAAAGTTTATTACTAAAATTACACAAGAACCCCTGCATTTATTCACCCCTTAAGTCCTTCCTTTCTTATGCTGCCCAAGAGGTGTAAACTTTAGCAGAGGATGGACTCCTGGGGCTGCTGCCCACTCTGATTACCAGCAGTGTCCAACTGTTTTATTTATGTTTTTCAACTTTATATGCTCCTCTTATCTGGCATCTGAAGGATCAATTCCAAACTATGAGGAAAAATGTTCTTTGAGACATTTTGGTCCATTAGTCATTTTTCCAAGAGTTAGTGTAGTAACAAATCCCACTTGAAAATGGCCATTGAAAAGCAAAATGGAATAAACAAGCAAGGAATTAACTTTCTACTATCTAGTTGTGAATTAAATTTCAGTCCCCTCACTACAATTAGGGTACTACTAATTAAAACTGCCCCTCACTACAAGAGAGACATTGATTTGCTGGAGCATGTCCAGAGAAGAGCAGTAAAGTTGGTGAAGGGTATGGAGAACATGTCTTGTGAGGAGCATCTGAGGGAACTGGAGTTCTTAAATCTGGAGAAGAGAAGGCTGAAGGGAGACCTTACTGCTCTCTACTACTATCTGAAAGGAGCCTGTAGTGAGGTGGAGTTGAGTCTCTTCTCCCTAAGTATCAAGGACAAGAGGAAATTGCCTAAAATTGTGCCAGGAGGCTTAGACTGAATATCTGGAAAAGTTTCTTTACTGAAATTGTGATCAGGCATTGGGGTTGGCTGTGCAGGGAGATGGTGGAGTCGCTATCCCTCGAGGTGTTCTGAACACACGTGGACATGGCACTTAGAGACATAGTTTAATGGCCATGGTGGTGTTAGGTTATGGTTGGACTTATTCTTAGAGGCCTTTTCCAACCAGAGCTATTCTATCATTCTGTGGTCTGAAATGACTGACATTTCCTGAACAAGATGTATGTTCAACTCAGTTCTCTGAGGAATTAGTCATTTATGCCTCCTATTTGTGGCCTTGCAGGATCTGAAGGGGGGCTACAAAAAAGCTGGGGAGGGACTTTTTAGGCTCTCAGGGGGTGACAGGACTAGGAGGAACGGAGCAAAGCTGGAGGTGGGAAGATTCAGAATGGACATGAGGAGGAAACTGTTCAGCATGAGAGTGGTGAGAGCCTGGAATGGGTTGCCCAGGGAGGTCGTTGAGGCCCCATCCCTGCAGGTGTTTAAGGCCAGGATGGATGGGCCTCTGGCCAACCTGGTCTAGGGTAGGGTGTCCCTGGCCATGGCAGGGGTGTTGGAACTAGATGATCCTTGTGGTCCCTTCCAACCCTGACTGATTCTGTGATTTAAGACATTTCCTTCTCCTTCAAGAGAAGCAGCAGTATCTATTGTCTTCAATTAAGGCAAACAGAATCCTGTTCCAGTTTTATCATATTCTGCACTACCTTTTTTTTTAAGCAAAGAAGATTGTATGACAGTTTACCAAAGGAACACAGTCCATTTGTACTTTGCTGAATGATATAAAGAGGGGTTTTCGGTAACACAGGCTCATACTGTACTGTGCAATGGTACAGCACATAAATGCCAGCTCACAATTATTCTGCTTAAAAAGAATAAGTAAGGATGTGTGTGTAAAAGTAGGAATTCCTGCAGTAAATACCACACACATCAACCTTTCAAAAGCAATCTTTTAGAAGTATGCATTTCCACAGCAGTGTTGTTTCTTTCTTGGAACATGGAATCCAGGTGATCACTTTCTAAATGATGGTAAATGCAACACTTGCCAAACTAGGAGGAAAGTTCACTTTTGTGGAGAGAGACATCAGAGCACTAATGGAGTTAAGTCCTGCTGGTATGCAGTCGCTAGTGGTATCCCCCAGGGCTCAGTACTGGGCCTGTCCTCTTTAGTACCTTTATCAATGATCTGGATGAGAGTACTGAGTGCACCCTCACCACGTTTGCAGATGATACCAAGCTGGGTAACTGTGTCCATCTGCTAGAGGGTAGGGAGGCTTTGCAGTGGGACCTGGACAAGCTAGACTTGATAGGCTAAGGCTAATTGTATGAAGTTTAACAAGACCAAGTGCCAGGTCCTGTACCTGGGTCACAACCACCCCATAGTAAGCTACAGACTCTGGAATGTGTGGTTGGAAAGCTGCAACTCGGAGAGGGACCTGAGAGTTCTGGTTGACAGTCAATTAAATATGAGCCAGCAGTGCCCAGGTGGCCAAGAAAGCCAATGGCATCCTGGCTGGGAGCAGAAACACTGTGGCCAGCAGGAACAGGAGGGGGTCGTCCCCCTGTGCTCAGCACTGGGGAGGCCACACCTCAAGTGTTGTGATCAGTTCTGGGCCACTCCAGGAAGGACACTAAGGACCTGGAGCATGTCCAGAGAAGGGCAAGGAAGCTGGAGAAGCGCCTGGAGCAGCTGCACTACAAAGAGGGACTGAGGAAGCTGGGAGTGTTCAGGCTGGAGAAGAGGCAGCTGAGGGGAGACCTCATTGCTCTCTACAGCTCCCTAAAGGGAGGTTGGAGCAAGGAGGGGGCAGCCTCTGCTGCTGGGTGGCAAGGGATAAAAGCAGAGGAAATAGTTCCAAGCTGCAGCAGGACAGGTTCAGGATGGATGCTAGGGAATATTTCTTCCCAGAGAGGGTTCTCAGATTTTGGAACACTCTACCTAGCAGGCAGTCCTGAGCCCTCATCCCTGGAGGTGTTTCAGCAACCTGTGGAGCTGGCACTTAAGGACATGGTTTAGTGTTGGCCCTTCAGTGCTGGGTCAAGGGTTGTACTGGAAGAGCTTTGAGGTCTCTCCCAGTTGAGTATTTTCTCTCCCCACCAGATATTTTGTGTGTTTCTGTGATTTTTCAAACACAATTTGTTAATTTCCAAACATGCACATTTTATATCTAGACTGCAACTGCAAATTTCACATCCCTGTTACTGCCTAACAAAAACTGCTAAAAAGGAAAAGCCTGCAAAGAGTGAAAGCTTACCAAGATTTTCTAAGCCAGTCTATAGTATTGATACCACAAAAATGTCAAACATGGAAACTTGCAGGATGGTTCACCTGAATACATTATAAATATTCTGGTCATTCCCAAGGATGGTCCCAACTGCAAGAGACATCCAAAGGTCATCCAGTCCAAACCCCAGCCCTGACCCAAATCAGCAGGGACATCCTCTACTAGATCAGATTGCCCACAGCCCTGTTGAGCCTTGCCCTGAGTATCTCCAGGGATGGGGCCTCAATCACCTCCCCAGGCAACCACTTCCAGTGTTCTGCTACCCTCATGGTGCAGAACTTGCTCCTAACATCCAGTCTAAATCTGGTCTAGTGTGAAGCCACTGCCCTTGTCCCGTCCCTGCAGGCCTTTGCAAACAGCCTCTCTGCAGCTTTCTTGTAGCCCCTTCAGGTACTGGCAGGCTGCCACTAGGTCTCCCAGAGCCTTCCCTTCTCCAGGCTGAATCACCCCAGTTCCCTCAGCCTGTCCTTGTAGCAGAGCTGCTCCAAAGCCCTGATCATTTTTGTGGCCCTTCTCTGGACCATTTAGCTCCTCTGGATAACCACTAGGCTCACCCTAAACAGGTGGTCAGTAAAATTTGGTAGTAACAAAAGGTAAGTTTTGACTAAGAGCCATCTGCTGAAAAACTGCAAACTGTGTTAGAACACTCCTGAATCTTGCCTGCACTTACACCAACACCAAGCAGGTATCTTTCTCTATTCAGGCATTTGTATTGTGTATTCCAGAGACAAACTGGGTAGTGGCTGTCTGGAACACAAACCCTATGAGGAGAGGCTGAGGGAGCTGGGGGTGTGCAGCCTGCAGAAGAGGAGGCTCAGGGCTGACCTCATTGCTGTCTACAACTACCTGAAGGGAGGCTGTAGCCAGGTGGGATTGGTCTCTTCTTCCAGGCGACCATCAACGGACAAGGGGACACAGCCTCAAGTTGTGCTGGGGGAGGTCTAGGCTGGATGTTAGGAGGAAGTTGTTGGCAGAGAGAGTGACTGGCATTGGAATGGGCTGCCCAGGGAGGTGGTGGAGTCACCATCCCTGGAAGTGTTCAAGGAAAGACTGGATGAGGCACTTGGTGCCATGGTTTGGTTGACTGGATGGGGCTGGGTGCTAGGTTGGACTGGATGATCTTGGAGGTCTCTTCCAACCTGGTTGATTCTATGATTCTAAGACCACCATAAAGCATCTCTTACCTTCGTGTTGGCGCATGCTTTCCCCTTTTTGTAGTCCTTATGGCTGCCTCTTTTATCCAATTTGGCCCACAAGGCTTTGGCTTTCCAGTAATTGAGCTTAGACTTGAGTTTGTGATAGAAAGAACGATAGTCCTTAGGCTTTAGCTCAAGATAGTCACAGAGCTCTTGGAAAGCCTTCAGAGTCCCCTTGCAGGTTGAGGCCTGGACAAATCTGTCGAAGAGAACATGAGCCTGGTTCACCTTCTCATTCTTGCTTTCCTCCATGTTTCACACTTTGCAGCTGCCCTGGGGGGCAGCTGTTCTCTTCCAGTCTGCCAGATTTCCAGATGTTGCTCTGATGAGCCACTTTCACCTCTGGCTGACAAACATGATTAACCTGAAAAAGAAAAAGAATAAAACATAACTGTTTGCTCTTTTTCTCCTTCTCAAAATTTTGTCTGAGCCTGCTGAACTGAGCACCCAGATTCTCAGTAATTAATAACACATCAGTCCTAAGGAAGTTGATTTATCAATATCCTGAGTGAAGCTGAGCCTTCCAAAGCTTAAACACCAACAGTAGGACATTGCATCTCTGTCAAATCACAAAATACTTTAACCTCAGCCAGTTCCCATAAAGCTTTATCAAATCTCCTTTCACTTGAACAGCACAGAAGTCATAAGTAAACTGGTAGCTCTTACATGATGATTTGGAAGCAGACAGAGCTTTTAGAGCAGATTTACCAATGATAACCAGAACACTGTGGTAACACCACAGCAATAGTTACATGCTGGTCTGAAATACTACTATCACTAATCCAGGCTGGATGGGGCTCTGGCCAGCCTGATCTAGGGTAGGGTGTCCCTGCCCATGGCAGGGGGGTTGGAACTAGATGATCCTTGTGGTACCTTCCAACCCTGACTGATTCTATAAGCACTGTAGGAGCTGGTATTCAACCAATCACATTTTCATTTTTTCATTCTAAAAGGACACATATCTTTGAGATAAGAGAGCCAATGGCATCCGGTCCTGGATCAGGAACAGTGTGGCCAGTAGGACAAGTGAGGTTATTCTGCCCCTGTACTCAGCACTGCCTAGGCCACACCTCAGGCTGTGTCCAGTTCTGGGCTCCTCAATTCAAGAGAGATGTTGAGGTGTTGGAAGGTGTCCAGAGAAGGGCAACAAAGCTGGTGAGGGGCCTGGAACACAAACCCTATGAGGAGAGGCTGAGGGAGGTGGGAGTGTGCAGCCTGCAGAAGAGGAGGCTCAGGGCTGACCTCATTGCTGTCTACAACTACCTGAAGGGAGGATGTAGCCAGGTGGGGTTGATCTCATCTGCCAGGCAACCAGCAACAGAACAAGGGGACACAGTCTCAAGTTGTGCTGGGGAAAATCTAGGCTGGATGTTAGGAGGAAGTTCTTCACAGAGAGAGTGATTGGCATTGGAATGGGCTGCCCAGGGAGGTGATGGCAGCACCATCCCTGGAGGTGTTCAAGAAAAGACTGGCTGCGGCACTTAGTGCCATGGTCTGGTTGACTGGATAGGGCTGGGTGCTAGGTTGGACTGGATGATGTTGGAGGTCTCTTCCAACCTGGTTGATTCTATGCTTCTATGATTCTATGATTTGCTGATGATAAATAAAGAGGATGGCATAACACAAACTGATCTTTCCATAGTCCTTGAAGATAGTGCTTCTCCAAATCACAAACTCAGTGACAGCTTCTGCAGTACTAGCAGAGAAGTTAAACTTGCTAATGCCAATGAAATGTTTAAGGAAAGATGTCAAGACTGAAAGCAAAAAGCCTGTCCTGTGTCAAGCAGCAAAAGCGTTTGTCTTATCTAGAGTCTATGCATCTATTCCTGTCAGTAAGCAGCTTAAGAGTGAAATGTGCCTGATCACAATGCTTGTTAGCTTCTCATACTAGTTTCTCTCTTCTGCAGTTTGCCACTTCTGATATGCAGGTCCCTACAAAACGTTAGCTCCTCAGCAGATGAAATACACTAACAGGAGGTCTGCTGCTCTCAGCTGCTCTTCTGAGATCCTGCAGAAGCAACCTGCAGACCTACAGAATTAATTGTTCAGATCACAAATAACTGATTTTGTTTAAAGAACAAATATTTTCTCCTCCTCTCTTTCTTTTATATATAAACATATCTCCTTCTTCCTTTCATACATAATACTAAGCATGTATATGGCTCTGCTCTCCAAGAAAGAAAAGCTCTGTTTGTCTTCAGAGAGGAGGGTGGCATGGGAACATATGTGGGCACTATGGAAGAAAAGGCCTTTCTGAGGTACTTTTTGTTCTTTGTTGTTCTGCAAAGGGTATTAAGGTAGAAAGAGAAATATGTTGGCTCTGATAAAACCTTTTAGAACCTCACCAGATCTTTTCCTGCTTCCAATGGACAGGAAGCCAAGTCAAACATTACAGCTCATGCTTCTTCCCCTTGCTTATGACAACTCTGCAACAGTTTATTTGGGCACTCCTGCATTTCATCCTAACATAGTATTTATTGCTTATGATTAGAAACAACACAGGAGACCTGAAAACCTTTACACAGAGGCACAACTGTTTGTTACCAAAACTAAAGCTTCCTCCAGAAGCCACTGTACAACACTGGTTATACAGCAGAATGCAATCCTGACTTTATTAGGACAAATGCTTCAGAGGATTCAGCACACATGAAGCTGTTTGTCTAACTGGCTAAGAGCAATGCCACATCCACAGCAGTACTGCTCACTAAGCTGGATGGAACTAACTGCTTGCCTTATTTTTGCATCTCAGCTTCAGAGTCGTGAAGGTGGAAATGTGCTCCGGACTCACGCCTCAGGGAAATCAACTTCATTACTGCAGCGGTCTAAGACACTGCACTTTAACCTTGTGTCTCCTGTTCTCAACAACATTATAAAAACAAACCAAACATCTCTTATGCTTAAATTAGCATTCCAGGGCATGTGTAATACAGACACAATAAAATATCTATAGTCCAGAGTCCTATGCCTCATTAATCAGCACAACCTCTGAAGCTGAATCCTATTTAGCGTTGTGTTCCCCCTATCTCTTGCACCCTACCGTATCACCCAACACTCACTTTACACCAGTGCTTCAGGTGGCTGAGCCTTCCAAAGAAAAAGCAATAACAGTTTTATAACCTCAGCTGAGTGGCAATTCAAGTCTGTGAGTCCACAGCCAGCTACTGCCACCTCCAGCTGCAAGGTTGACACATGCTTCATTGCCTGCTGTTCCACAGCGCTATTTTTTCACTAGAGGAGCGATGTGCCACTGGTTCTGCACTGCTCAGAATGAGCCCAGAGTTAAAATCCAACCTATTTACATTCTAGGAACTTACTGCTTTGTGTTCAAGGCTTTCAAGAGGCAAACCTGCAAAGGCAGGTCATTTTGCACTGTGCAGCAGGAGCAGCACATTAAAACAGCACTTCTGCCCACATCCCATTTCACACAGCCTATGAAGTCATTTGTGCCCTCAGGTCAAACAGAGGCTTCAGTCATCACATTAAGTCACTCCCTAGAACTCTGCATTCCTGATGTAAACGCCCAAAGCCCTTGGAATCCACAAGCGACACATCACAGAGCATGGAAACTACGGGAAGAAAGCAAGGGCAGGCAAGAATTCACTGCCAGGTACCCAGGGCATTTGTATGCCCTGCCGGCTGCCCTGCAAGCCTGCAGCACGCAGCGTGTTTTGTCTGGAGGCAGCTGATTGCTGACTCAGAAGCTCTGTAAATTCCTTGGCTGGAGTGCTGGGAGAGAAAGACAAAGCCTGTGAAAAAAAGCATGCAAGAACAGCGTTCGTGTTGCTGTTTAGAATAATAGCATGAGGTCGTTACTGACTCAGGGCTGCAAGTATGCTCTGGGGCTCCGGCACTTGCTGAGACACAAGAAACCAATGCAAACAGAGGCACTGGCAACCAATAATTCCAGGTGATGGCTCCTTCCCATAGTCACAATAGAGGCAGGGACATGAATATTTTACCAAGTGCACATACAAGAAGCCATCCAGTGCCCTACTTCTGTCAAAGGCAAGGGAACATAAGACAGAATGAATTTGGTCGAACGCATTCAAGTTCCTGCACCAAGTGCTGCAAACACAAGGCTCCCATATTCCAGGCAAGTAAATCCCCATCATGACAGTCACCTCCCCCACATTTTCTATCCTGATTTTGTTAAGTGTCCATTCAACTAATGATTTGAATCTGAAAAAAAAAATAAGGGAATGCATTTTCCAGCATTCTCCTTCATTTTTTCCCCTTTGCAAACTACTGAGTTAGTTAAATCTACATTCACAGCTTGTTCTGCCTAGCTCCAACCAGCATTTTGAGTGAATGAAACATCTGCCAAAGTAATTGCCCAGTTCCCCTTCAGAATGCTGAGTTTTCTGTGCACAGTGTAAATGCTTTCTCACATTCTGGCTATCTCACAGCCAGGCAAACACCACAGCTGCACCCCTGGCAGAAGTCAGGGATCAGCAAAGCACAGTAGTACTGGATGACTCTGAAAGCAAGCTGGTCCATCACACCGAAACCTACTGCTAGCTCCCACTGCCCCAGTGTCCCTCAATTTCATCCTTCCCAAGTCCCCAGTCCCTCAGCAGTACTCTCTATGCCCTTGTCTCCCTTTCGTGGTGCCCCAGCATGACTCGGTAACGTGCTCTGGAAACTCTGAGGTTACTGCAGTACCTATGCTGCCAGCATACACTTGCAACTTGGCGAGCAAAAGATTAAGCACAGATTACTGTTAAGCCTATGCTGCAGACAGTGGGGACACCTATTTTTGTCTCTCCCCTCCACCAAGCCTCCCATTTTCTTGTAGGAAATAAATGAGGTCAAAGATTTTTATTCCCATTCAAATCTGGATGGAACTGTTCCAAAGTTAAGGATGAACTCAAAAGCAGATGGACAAAGGGCTCCAGCCTGTAAACCTCCCCTCTTTAGGAAACACCACTATAAGAAGCCTTTACTCCAACAAATGAGAGGGCTCCATTTTCATTTCCAGGATTTGATTTGGCTGCACTACAATATGCTCATGACTTTAAGCAATCACTGACATCAAAAGGTGCAGCTTTAAGGCACTGGTAAGACTGTGAACAGATGGCAAAAAGAGAACAGTTTCGCCAAGAAGAGCTGAAGACAAAACTGGCTGCACTTACATTCTGCACACACAGTGGGAAAGCAGGACAAAGGCAAGGCTACCATTGTTTGCAGCTTCCCTCTCCTACCAGATGGACAAAAGGAACATCAGTAGCATCCACAGGGTGGTTTAAGGTGTTTTTTTAAATCTGCTCCCATTCATAAAATTCAACACTCAAGCAACTAATTCTGGCAAAGAGATGTTCACATGTTAATATGCTTATTGAGCCTCATTTTCACAGAGCAACAGAAACACTTGGGTTGGAAAAGACCCTCAAGAACACCAAGTCCAACCAATATCCCTACGAGGTTCACCCCTAAACCAAGCACCACATCCAAACAACCTTTAAACACATGCAGGGCTGGTGACTCCACCTCCCTGGGCAGTACATTCCAGTGCCTGACCACTCTTTCCAGGAAAAAAATTCTTCCTAATGTCCAGTCTAAGCCTGCCCTGCTGCAGTTTGAGGCCATGCCCTCTTGTTCTATCACTTACTACCTGTGAGAAGGACTGGCACTAATCTCTCCACAAGGCCCCTTCAAGATAGCTGTAGACAGTGACGAGGTCTCCCCTCAGCCTCCTCTGTTTCAAACTAACCATCCCCAACTCCTTAAGTCTCTCCTCATAAGATTTACTCTCCAGGTCCTTCACAGCTTCCTTGCCCTCCTCTGCACTGGCTCCAGCACCTCAATGTCTCTCTTGTATTGAGGTGCCCAAAACTGGACACAACACTCGAGCTGTGGCCACACCAGAGCCAAGTACAAAGGCACAATCACCTCCCTGCTCCCGCTGGACACAGCAGTTCTAATCTCAGCCAGGAAGCCTTTGTCTTTCTTGGCCACCTGGGCACACTGCTGGCTCATATTCAGCCACTTGTCAATTAGAACTCCCAGGTCCCTTTCTGCTAGACAGAGGCAGTGTCCAAGCAGGCTTTTTTATTTGTATGTCAGACAAAGTGCATCTCCATCCTGACCAAAATGCACTACAGGGGAGATGAGAACACATCCAGCCACAATCTCTACAGGATAGCTACAGTCAACACCCTGCCTAGGCAGGGGGAGCAAGAGTGCTGCGTCACTTCCAAGCGTCTACTGTCAGACCCTGTCTCCAGAGCACCATCTGAAACACAGCATCTCATACAATTACAGCATGGTTGGGATTGGAAGCGACCTTGACAGCTGAGCTGGGTTATCTTCAGCTAGTACAGGCAGCTCAGAGCCCCATCCAACCTGACATTGAATGCTTCCAAGGACTACCATATACCACCTCTCTGGGCAAGCTGTGTCAGTGTTTCACTATCCTCCCTGTAAACCCCCCAGGGCCCTTTCAGCTAGACCAAGGATCCTTGTTCCCGAAGGATCAGTGCTGGGCCCAGTCCTGTTCAATATCTTTATTGATGACCTGGACGAGGGGATTGAGTCCAGCATCAGTAAGTTTGCAGATGACACCAAGCTAGGAGCAGGTGTTGATCTGTTGGAAGGTAGGAGAGCCCTGCAGAGGGACCTGGACAGGCTGGATGGGTGGGCAGAGGCCAATGGGAGGAGATTTAATAAGGCCAAGTGCAGGGTTCTGCACTTTGGCCACAACAAACCCAAGCAGCACTACAGGCTGGGGACAGAGTGGCTGAGAGCAGCCAGGAGGAAAGGGACCTGGGGGTGCTGATAGACAGTAAGCTGAAGATGAGCCAGCAGTGTGTCCAGGTGGCCAAGAGAGCCAATGGCATCCTGGCCTGCATCAGGAACAGTGTGGCCAGTAGGTCAAGGGAGGTTATTCTGTCCCTATACTCAGCACTGGCCAGGCCACACCTTGAGTACTGTGTCCACTTCTGGGCCCCTCAATTCAAGAAGGATGTTGAGGTGCTGGAAGGTGTCCAGAGAAGGGCAACAAAGCTGGTGAGGGGCCTGGAACACAAACCCTATGAGGAGAGGTTGAGGGAGCTGGGCCTGTTTAGCCTGGAGAAGAGGAGGCTCAGGGGTGATCTTATTGCTGTCTACAACTACCTGAAGGGAGGCTGTAGCCAGGTGGGGGGTGGCCTCTTCTCCCAGGTAACCAGCAATAGAACAAGGGGACACAGTCTCAAGTTGTGGCAGGGTAGGTATAGGCTGGATATTAGGAAGAAGTTCTTCACAGAGAGAGTGATTGGCATTGGAATGGGCTGCCCAGGGAGGTGGTGGAGTCACTGTCCCCGGAGGTGTTCAAGCAAAGCCTGGCTGAGGCACTTAGTGCCATGGTCTGGTTGATTGGATAGGGCTGGGTGCTAGGTTGGACTGGATGATCTTGGAGGTCTCTTCCAACCTGGTTGATTCTCTGATTCTATGATTCTATGACCTTTCCAGCCACATTGCTCCAAGCCTGGAGCACTATTTGGGGTTCTGTGACCCAAGTGCAGGACCTGGCATTTGGCCCTGTTGGTTGTGATTCTGTGAAGACCAAAGCATATATAGGAACAGTTCATGTAATTTTCACATTAAGAGCAGCTCAATCCAGCCATGATTTGAAAAAGAAATGTAACTTGCATCAAAGGAGATGGAAATACATAAATGCAGAAGTAGTTACAGATAATAGTTTAGTACCCAAATTTTATCAAGGTACTGAAGAAAAATGTGTGCATTGTTTATTACTATTTCTTAAGTGCCACGGCATGACTACTGAAAATACCAGGTCTGCAAAATACAGCTCTGTAGCTACACAAACTCAACAAACCTACCATTCTGCTGCTGTCAGGCATGACTCTTTGATCACAGCAGAGCCCCTGCACTGAAGGAACACCAACATAAAGAAACAGACCAAGAAACAAATCACTTTTCTCCTCAGAAACAAGAGAGAAAGGAAATTACACCAAGGAAGAGGGAGCTGCCCCTTTATACATAACACAATAGTAGTCCATCTGGATAGCTGTCATACTGTAAGACAAGCTTCAAGAATCACAGAATGTTAGGGCTTGGAAAGGACCTCAAAAGCTCACCCAGTCCAAGCCCCCTGCCCCCCAGAGCAGGATCACCTACAGCAGATCACACATTGAATATCTCCAGAGAGAGAGACTCCACAATCCCCCCTGGGCAGCCTGTTCCTGTCTTCTGTCACCCTCACAAAGAAAAAGTTTTTCCTCATGTTTCCATGGAACTTCCTGTGCCTCAACTTCCACCAGTGCCCCTTGTCCTGGCACTGGGCAAAACTACCAGCTTAAATGTCTGACACAGCCACATGATTGATAAATCCCTCTCTGCACAAACCTTCATGTTGAGCATCCAGTAACCAGAGCTCTGACCCCTTCTCACGCAGTGCCAACTCAGCAGCTGTGAGTTTGGGAAGCTGAGGACACGCTGGGAGCTGGCCCAGAGCTGTGAAGAAGCACATGGTATTGTCTACAGGCACGGCAAAAGAGAACTCTTCCAAGTAAATGTGCCTTTATTAATGTGGTAGGATTCAACCACTTTTTGGTGTGGTCATTAACACAGCAAGTGACACGAGGAAAATGAAAGTCACAAGCTCCCCCAAAATCCAACAGTTCCCTTTGTTATCCCAGTGGTGAAATCCTACCTCTCCCACAAACCCTCCTGAGAAAACACAAGTCCTCAAAATGCAAATCCAGCTTTTTAATGTTGGGAGCCCTCAGGCTACAGGCATTTCCCATACAAACAACAGCCCACACCTGGAGCTGGCAGACCATAGGTATCTTCTTAGGAGCAACACCTCTGACTCCTAAGGTAAGCATAAACTCACTTCATACAAGGGGAAGGTGCCTTCGCTGCCAGGATGAAGAGTGTGGAGCATTCTTCACCACTTAACAGAGCAAGGAGGTTGAAAAAGTCACTCCCTCATATGAAGTGCAGCCAGACAGAGAGGGATCTGGGGGTGCTGATTGATACCTGCCTGAACATGAGCCAGCAGTGTGCCCAGGTGGCCAAGAGAGCCAGTGGCATCCTGGCCTGCATCAGGAATGGTGTGGTCAGCAGGAGCAGGGAGGTCATTCTGCCCCTGTACTCTGCACTGGTTAGACCACACCTTGAGGACTGTGTTCAGTTCTGGGCCCCCCAGTTTAGGAGGGACACTGAGATGCTTGAGCGTGTCCAGAGAAGGGCAACAAGGCTGGGGAGAGGCCTTGAGCACAGCCCTACGAGGAGAGGCTGAGGGAGCTGGGATTGGTTAGCCTGGAGAAGAGGAGGCTCAGGGGTGACCTTATTGCTGCCTACAACTACCTGAGGGGTGGTTGTGGCCAGGAGGAGGTTGCTCTCTTCTCTCAGGTGGCCAGCGCCAGAACAAGAGGACACAGCCTCAGGCTGCGCCAGGGGAGATTTAGGCTGGAGGTGAGGAGAAAGTTCTTCACTGAGAGAGTCATTGGACACTGGAATGGGCTGCCCGGGGAGGTGGTGGAGTTGCCATCCCTGGAGCTGTTCAAGGCAGGATTGGACGTGGCACTTGGTGCCATGGTCTAGCCTTGAGCTCTGTGGTAAAGGGTTGGACTTGATGATCTGTGAGGTCTCTTCCAACCCTGATGATACTGTGATACTGTGAAGCTGTTCCTGCTTTTACATTTCAACATAAAAAACACGTCCTAAAGTTAGTTCCCACCAAGTTTTACAAGCTGGACTTCCCCAGAGTTCTTCAAACACTATCCAATAACTTGAGGTGAGCACCTATACAAAAAACAGGCTTCCATGAAACAACTGGAATGACACTTTCATGAAGCTTTATTCCTGTGACTTCAAATAGGGATAAACCAATCCTTTGCCTTAGCACAGCATGGCATACCAGCTGCTTTTGACATCACACAAAGCATGGACTGATTCATCTTCGAGCCAACATGCTATGCCACCAAAAAAAAGGAGGTTCAGAAGTGCTTTCCTGAACAACAGAGAACAATAACATTGTTTTGACCCAATTCTGAGCAGAGCAAAGACTGGGGGCTACAAAACAGTGTAACAACCTCTGCAGTCCAGTGAGTCCTCTGAGGCCAGTACACTGATCACCCCAAGGCATTTGGCAGCACTGAGAAAACAAATAGAGCCTCTATTGCTTTTAAAAAGAAGACATTTCAGGAAAGAAACCAATGGAACTGGAATGAACACATTTAAAAAATGTGTTTCAGCAAAGGTTTCTTTCTGTCTGATCCTGGTACCAAAACAGACTGCAGTGATCACAGGATTTCATGCAGAATGCACAATCAACAGGGACGACTGGAGGGCGTCCAGAGAAGGGCCACAAGGATGAGCAGAGGGCTGGAGCTGCTCTGCTATGGGCACAGGCTGAGAGAGTTGGGGCTGTTCAGTCTAGGGAAGAAAAAGCTCCAAGGAGACCTTGCTGTGGCCTTCCAGTATCTGAAGGGGGCTGCAAGAAAGCTGGGGAGGGACTTTTTAGGGTGTCAGGTAGTGACAGGAGTAAGGGAAATGGTTCCAAGCTAGAGGAGGGCAGATTTAGATTAGACATTAGGAAAAAGTTCTTCACCATGAGGGTGGTGAAAGCCTGGCACAGTTGCCCAGGAAGGTGGTGGAAGCCTCATTCCTGGGATATTTTAAGGCCAGGCTGGATGTGGCTCTGAGTAACCTGACCTAGCGTGAGGTGTCCCTGCCCATAGCAGAGGAGTTGGAACTGGATGGTCCTCGAGGTCCCTTCCAACCCTGACAAGTCTGTGACAAAGGGACAGATATAATCATAGTCTGCAAGTAACAGAAGGGGGAAAAACTACAGTTCTTTGCAAGAGTGTGTAAAATGGTCTGTAAGACCTCAGACACAAATGCTCTGCCATCTAATTACTGTGTACTTGCCTTCTATTACATGCACTTTTCTCCTTTTATGTGCTTCAAGTTCTAGCTTCTGTTAGCCAATTCCACTTTACACAAGCCACGTAGAATGACAGGGTCCCACCTAGGCTAAACTTAACAAAGCCATCTTCATTTGGGTCATCAAGGGAAGCCACAGAATGTCAGGGGCTGGAAGGGACCTCATCAAAAGCTCATCCAGTCCAACTGCCCTGCCAGAGCAGGATCACACAGGAACACATCCATGTGGCTTTTGAATGCCTCCAGAGAGGGAGACTGCACAGCTCCCCTGGGCGGCCTCAGGGCTGCTTTGGATTCCAAGGATCACTCCTCGGTGGTTTTGCCAGACTCCCAAATGAACAAATATTCCAGTTACAAACATCAAAAATGTACTTGGAACAGTAAGCCTTTTTTGTGCTGCTTCCAACTCTCAACTGTTTTAAGTGTGGAAAAGAGGCAGGCACTTCCTCACAGGAAGTGGTGGAGGAGAAGGGCGTTGGAAAACAGGATTAAAAGATCCCTAATTCCACTCTCCACACATACTCAGCTAGCTCTGGCTTCACAAATTGAACCCACTGCACACAGCAGTCCAAACAAATTTAAGCAATGTATATCCCATCTTTGCAGAGGAAGACTAAATACACAAAGTAGAGAGATTTAAAACATTTGGGGTTTATTTTTCTAATGCAGATATTTCAAGTCACTTTTGGGGACCAAAAAAACCTAAATAAAGAGACATTCTGAATGAAACAGTCACAAAGATTTCTTTGAACCACAAACCACTTCACTTAGAGGCTGTTGAAAATGAAACCAATCCCAAGCTTATCCAGGAAGGTGTGCTAGTTTGAGCCTAGCTGGAATGTTTTGGTGAGAAGAACTAGATTACAGGCTGTGGAAGGAAAACAAAGCTGATGTCTACCTCACTTGTAGGCTTGCTGAGATATGTAAGAATAAGAATCAAAACATAGATAAGGTACTTCTGCTGGGGAATTGGCTGAGCTGCATCTCTCTCTAGCCTCTTTGACTAATCCACTTTGCTTCCTAACCCTCCTGGCTGAACCTCCATTCTTTCTTGGGACTGGGGTAAGGTTGAGAGGGGTAGAGGGAGGGTGAAGGGGCAGTTGGGAGCCCCTCCTGGGGACTCAGGTTTCTGTGAGGGCTGTCATGTTTCTGTATTACCTTTTACCTTGTATATTTCTGTATATAACTGTATATACTGTAAATATCTGCTTATATATTGTGCTAAGCTGTAAATAATAAGCTTCATTTATTTCCAGAGCCAGATGAGTCTAGTCTGAGTGATTTCCAAAAGTGGGGGGGAGGCTGGGAACACCCAAACCATGACAGAAGGGCTGGGATCATGCTATAGTCTTTATTACTGTGTCCCAGGTTGTGAATTCCAGGGTTAAAAAATCTCCTGGGGACTAGAAGATTGTTATTCAATCTCATCATTCTGCTATCTCTTTATAAACTCACAACAAGACCAGCTCGCTTTCCTTTCCTCCTCCTCCTCCTCCTGCCCTGTGTCTTATTGGTAAGAACATGTAAGCATTAAGCCTGTTTTGGGGCCTTCAGAGGCTTGTTTAAGCCTCTTGGGTGGCAGAGGCATTGGCAGGGGGGGAGAGGATTGGAGCACTGGGGACTATTAGATTTAGTTTTTGAGTTGGAGGGAAAATTCAAGTGGGGTTGCCAGGGATGCAGTAGTTGCCTTGTAATGTCTCTCTCTGTATTTCTCTCTAAATAGAATTCTGTATTTTTTCTCCAATTTCATTTGAGAGCTTCATTTCTGTCAGCTATCTTTAAAAACCACACCATACTGCCAGATAAAACACATAGAGAGAACTCAGGAAACACTAAAGAAGCTGGACCTTAAACCCAGAGCTCCAGAACTGCCACTTCCATTGCCTTTAACCAGGAAGGCTCAACCAGGAACTCGTATCTCAAGGACTCACCTGCAGATGAGGACCAGCACCTCACATCTGCCATTTGCCTTGGCTTGTCACTGCTAATACATCCAGCACTCTCTATCCCAGCTATCACATACCTTCATCTGCCACTGTCCCTAGCCCAGGTATGGCCATGTATGTCTGATGTCTCCCACCCTTCGTTTCCCTTCTTAGTATAAAGAAACCTTTTATGAGGTGACAGGAACATATCATAAGCAACTAATCTGCTTAGTTCTTTGGCTAAGCTATGACAAACAGATGGAATATAGAAGTTGCATTTTCTCATGCTACAAAACACACAAAACCTCTGAAAGATGATTTGGACTATAGGTAGAGGATGGCAAAGAAAAACTTGTGACATCAAACTTTCAGCTCGCACTGTTACATGGCTTAAAACAGAAACCAGGCAGAACCTTCCCCACTTGGCTGCACATTTGACTCTCCCTGAGCACTGCAACAGTTTCAATCAACCAAATAACGATTTCCATCCTGCGGCGGAAGGGGCAGGAGGTGACTCAGGGAAGACAACACCAAGCTCAATGCCTCCAGCAAATGAAGATCCGTTCAGAAATCAGTTGCAGAGGAAAGAGGTGGAGGAGGTTTTGTGATTTAGCCTCCTCCCACTGAGGCTCTGGCAAGCAGTTACTGAAGTAAGATGGATGGCAGTCACCACTGCCAGAGGCAGACATCACTACTCTGCTCAAACACAGCAGCACTGGTGGGGACATGAAAAGACTTGGTATGAATTAGTCAGAGATTTAATCCACCCAAAGTGTAAGGACACATAAAAGCTTCCCTACTTGCCTTTCATCCTCAAGGACTTTTCTGTCTAGTCCTTTAAATTCAATCCTCATTTGGATAGAGACCATTCCTTTGCAAGAATATCTGGGGGCCTGAAGCAGATATCCTTAACTGAACCTCTCAGCTATCCAGTCAAGAAAGCTGAACTATAAGAGAACACAAGCATTGCTTTAAAGCATATCCAAGAGTCCCCACACCAAGACCTAAAAATCAAGTCATGCAAGACATCTACAGCCACCTCTTCACTAGTTAAAGCTCTCAGTAGACACAGGACTACTGGACTGAAAGGCAGCTTTCATCCAGCATGGCCCAACAGCCCTCACGCACTGCTTTGCAGCTGTGATGCTTGCAGGCTGGAATTTGTCTCTGAGGGCATTCCAGGATTACCACTAGCAGATGATTCAGTCTAAAAATGAGTAATTTCTATAATCTTATTTCATAACATCATCCTCCATCTGATATTTGATCATTCACTGGAATGGCCCTTTATCAAAATGCTTTTAATGCAGCAAGAAGGGGCTAGAGACTAAAGACTTGCGAGTTTCTCAGCGACCTCACCAGTGGGTTGCAGCTAGCTTATGTAAGGGCAGGCAAGAACTTCAGCATCAGGCAGACAAGATCTCAGCAGGAAGGAAAAACTGATATTCAGCTTCATTCACCTGTTGCTTTCAGGCTTAGATGGACTGATAGCACAGCATAACTCTGTAAACCAGGGATGACCAACAGCAGTGGCACAACTGTACAGGACAGTAGATGCTCTGTGCTCCTGCACAGCAGATCACTGCATTAACTGCATGCTTCTCTGCAGAGCTTTTCTGGAGCCTTCAACATCTGGAAACCACTCTCCCTCTAGTTGCTGACTGGCATTAAACAATTTAGCATTCAACTATTTACTGTCAGTCTATGGTAACAGCAGCGTGTGGTGCCATTAAGGTGGCTTGGTTTTCTCCAATTTAGAGACTGAGAAATGTAAAGAATTGGATCCTAATTACATTGGAAGCCACCAGTTAAATCCACAGGCTTACTTTCTCCTACTAGGCGACTCCAGTCATTTGAAACTCTGTTTCCTTCCCAGGATGGATGAAATTTTGCTTCTTCCTCTAAAGAATTAGAGCCTTGAAAGACAAAGGAAGGAACAGACTTGCAGAATTCTGCCCATGTGAGTAGGGCTAAAAGAAAGTGTGCTGGTAACAGAGTGGTTGTTTGGAGAGACAAGAAAGCACTTCATAGGAGCTCAAGGAATCTGTGCCTTTGGTAGTGCAGCAGGGTGCAGAAGCAGCACACTAAGAACTGCTGGCACACTGCTCTACGTTGTTTACTTTGGAAAACTGAGTGTGAAGGTTGTTTCTTCCCAAAGGCACAGATATGTTACTCAAAGAAATGCTTCAGGCAATGTATGCCGCATCTGTGTCCCCATAGCTAATAAAGCAATGTAAGATGGCTACAAGCTGCACAGGTATAATCAGTTCGCCAAATGACTTCAAAGAATCTAAGAGATAAGTACACTGTTCTCATGCTCAGAGCACATATTATACTGTCCAGAAGAAAAACTATTTCAGGTGTCTTTGAATTGCTCTTAATACCCTTAAAATATAGTGTAGTTGATCTAGGATTGCCCTACTGTGGCCTTGATTTTCTCCTTCCCATACATGCTGTGTAACAGAGGTTCAGTTCCATTAGTGTCCTCAGGTCTGACAGTAACACAGCTGATAAACGTGGGACCCTGCTGGCTGGCTTAACAGAAAGCTCAGTATTTACACGTCTGTTCCTCCAGCCCAGAGCCATCGGTGCACCTGTAAACAGTCATAGACTGAGACTCACTAATATCTTAGAGAAAAGGAAACAAAACATCAGCAGGTTTACAGTATCTAGCTGTAAAGAAGATGTATCCTTGGCAAGAATATCACAGAAAATATCTGGTGGGGAGAGACCTCAAAGCTCAGCCAGTCCAACCCTCCACCAAGCACTGAAGGGTCAACACTGAACCATGTCCCTAAGTGCCAGCTCCACAGGCTGCTGAAACATCTCCAGGGATGGGGATTCCAGCACTGCCCAGGGCAGACCATTCCAAGGTCTGAGAACCCACTCTGGGAAGAAATATTCCTTAGCATCCAGCCTGAACTTGCTTTGCTGCAAGCTTGGATCCATTTCCTCTGCTCCTGTCCTTGCGTCAAGGAGCAGAGGCTGCCCCCTCCTCGCTCCAGCCTCCCTTCAGGGAGTTAGAGAGAGCAATGAGCTCTGCCCTCAGCCTCCTCTCCTCCAGCCTGAACACCTCCAGCTCTCTCAGCCCCTCACTGTAACTCACACGCTGCAAGGCCCTGTGGCCGTTCTGTGGACATGCTCCAGAAGCTCAGTGTCCTTCTTGTAGTGAGTGGCCCAGAACTGGACAGAGCACTCAAGGTGGGCAGGGGGTTTTATAAGTAATTTTTTATCCACCTGCATTCACTACTAGTGTTCACTGGACACAAGAGGTAGTCTGGCTTGCTACCTGTTGAAGTGCTTCCGTATGCCCCTGTGCACATACTGTTTGCTACCCTTGGAGGGAACAGACTGCCAGTGTATGTTATGGAGGTCCTCAGATTTCATCTCCATACTGACTGCAGGGTATAACCCTAAGGTTACTCAACATTTAGGTATGTCAGTAACTCCTCCAGCACACTGGAGAGAACACTACTGGTATTCACACACCTCTCCACGTACTCCGTATAGTAGGCATTGTCTCTGCATTAGACTTGTGCAACTCCACTCCAAGACACAAGACAGTTCACTTTTAGCCCAGAGTTATTTATTAGTTACAACACACTGTATATAAGTACATTAACTGCAAGGTAACACCTGATCAAAATGGACAATAACCTTGCTATTAGATGCTATTTTCCCTGAAAATCTTTAAAGCACAGTAGGGCACTTGTGACAGAAGCTGACAAGGCGATAACAGCTACTTGCAGCAAGGTAGGTGAGGATGCAAAACTCTACAAAGAAACTCAGCACATTATCTATCATGGAGTTATTTTTCACCTAATAACTAAATATCACCTATCAACTTGTGCCCACAGGTGCTTTAGCCCTACCTGAGGTTAGCCCAATAACCTTGGCTGTAACCTCCACAGATGTCCCATGCTCTGATGACAAATGACAGCAAGAAGCGCACAAGAGCAGCTTTCCTTTCACAGAAAAGCTAAACTGCTCTTGTGTCTGCAGCCTCCAGGCTGGGTGGCTCACTTTCTCTGCAGTCCTTTTCCCAAAGACAGGATTTAGTATAAAGAAACTTCCAGACTGCTCCTCTTCTGACTTCCTATGCTGAACACAAGTTAAAATCATAGAATCAGCCAGGCAGGAAGAGACCTCCAAGATCATCCAGTCACAATCTATCACCCAGCCGTGTCCAGTCAACTCGACCATAGCACTAAGTGCCTCATCCAGGCTTTTCTTCAACACCTCCGGGGACAACCATCTTCCTGGGCAGCCCATTCCAATGCCAATCACTCTCTCTCACAACAACTTCCTAACAACATCCAGCCTAGACCTCCTCCAGCACAACCTGAGACTGTGGCCCCTTGTTCTGTTGCTGGTTGCCTGGGAGAAGAGACAAACCCCACCTGGCTACAGCCTCCCTTCAGGTAGTTGTAGACAGCAATAAAATTACCCTTGAGCCTCCTCTTCTCCAAGCTAAACCACCCCAGCTCCCTCAGCCTCTCCTCACAGGGCTGTGCTCCAGGCCCCTCACCAGCTTTGTTGCCCTTCTCTGGACATTTTCCAGTACCTCAACATCTTTCTTGAATTGAGGAGCCCAGAACTGGACACAGCACTCAAGGTGTGGCCTGATCAATGTTGAATACAGGGGCAGAATAACCTCCCTTGTCCTGCTGGCCACACTGCTCCTGATCCAGGCCAGGATGGCATTGGCTGTCCTGCCCACCTGGGTACACTGCTGGCTCATGTTAAGCCATTATCTACCAGTACCCATTCAAGTTAAAACAGCATATGAGCATGGAAAAAACCTCGACTGTCCCAACTAAGCTACACTCAATAACAGGAGTCAGTCCTTCGTATATTTGACTGCAGAAGTGGTAGGATCTTTTCTGGGAGAAATGCATCCATGTTTCCTTTTCTCTTTCGGTTAAGTAAGTTGATCTGGCTGTTCATTAGGGAAATGTACCAATCTATCTCGTTTAAAGCTCTTATTTGAGGAGTGGGTCTAATGAAGAAATCATAAGTCACATGAATCACGGAGTTATTAAGGTAGAAAGGATCTAAGGACCTCTGAGGTTGCCTGCTCAAAGCAAAGTCAGCTAGAACAGGTTACTCAGGACTGTGCCAAATTGAGTTTGCAGTATCTCTGCAAGGATGGAATCACAAGGGACACTTCAAGGGACTTGACATATCCCTTGCAGCAGGCAGACCTGCATATTTAACCTCCAGGCAAATTCATTTTTGCGTAACCAAGAAATACAAAGGAAATAAATGCTCGAGTCCCAAAACACAACACTATAAAAGCTAAAGTCAAGAAAGCCAAAAGGAGCAAGTCACTTTTTCCTCTATATTCATAAAACTCATACAGACTTCAGATTTCCTTACCTCAAAACAAAAGGAAGTGTTGATTCCCAGACCTCATGGAACACTAAGCATAAGAAAGTGTAGCCAACAAAGACAAGACATGAAGCTGCTTTCTAGCAGATGTGATTGTGCTGTGAATCCTACTTCACACTCTACTCTCTAAACAAAGGCACACCTAAACCAAGAGTTCAACTGCACTACCTCCTCCCTTCTTGAAAACAGTTTTTACTGGTCAAGTTTGGTGATATTTGAATTTGCAGCAAACAGCAAATGCTGGATGATGTCACACATACTTTTGCATGCTGTTCCACACAAATAGTTTTAGCAGCCTTATCACAAAACTGACACCCCCCAGCTAAGAACAATCACACCAAAGAGGAGCTCAGAAATTACTGAGTCTCATGTTGGTCAAGATGTTGACTTAGAACATCCAAGTTTCTTTCTTATGAAAGATATAGCTAATGACCTCAGAAGGGTTTTTCACACCTGAAAAGAAAAAATTATTACAAAATCCAAGGGCAGAGTATAATTCCAGGTAGTGAGGCCACAAGACATAGCTATTCAGCTGGCAACCAAACCACAAGGTTTTAAAATAGTTCAAAGCCAGAGATTATTCTCTTATCCTGTGCTGTCAGTGTTACAAAGCTGTGGAGGAAAGGTAACAACGATATAGAGAGAAAAATAAATGTTACACTACAAAAACTGTTCATGTTTGCCTTTACAAAGCCATGTTTTAGATGCCTTGGAATGCATGAAAAGATTTAAAGCACTGGGTAGCTGTAAAATCCAAAAGACTCATGGTTCAGTTTTAGGGCAGTCAAGAGGCTTTGGTTCTTGCAGAGTAGTAATTGTAATTCTGACATGACAAGCTCATTTGTTAAGGTTCACCTCTGAGATGAGTTGTTTCTAGCATTAGTTCATGGTGGCTACTTACAAGTATTTGAGGAAGAAGCCATTTTGCTAGGGAAAAAAAGGATCTCTTAAAGGGGAAGGCAGGTTAAGAAACCAGCAGTGTAGGCCAACCTCATAAAGTTGACCCAGGAAAAAAAAAAACCAATGAGCCTTGTTTAGTGGAAATCTATTACACATGTAGGACTGGAGAGCCTCTATGATATCAGTTCTCTGGTGCCCAGGGTCCTTCTTCCTTTCTTCATCCTCTAACAGGAGGGTCTGCCAACAGGATTTGAGAAGATTACAAGGTCAAAGCTAGAAGTATGCTCCAGCCAGCAGTCTAAAAGTGAAGTTAATCATCTCAGCTCCTTTTAAGAGCTAAGGTCTAGGAAAGACTGAGCGAGACTGTTTCCACTGACTGGCCTGAAACTAATCACAAGCCCCATAAATGCCAAGTCTAATCGTATGGACAAACAAGTCCTGAGCAACAGTTATTTGAAGCAACAGATGCTGGGCAATACCAAACAACTTCCCTGTGCTGTTCCACACAGGTAGTCTCATCTGTCTACTCACAACACTGACATACTCCACTCAGCAATCTATGCTAAACAGAACTTTTGACTTTCTGAAAAAAGGATAGTTGTGTATCTGTGTGTATTTAGAAAATAACTATGTCTACTCAGATCCTCTGTGTGGTAGATTAAGGCTTATTAGAATATTCCAATAAGGGAAATCAAGACTCTCCTGAAAGTTCAGAGCAGAATGTATATAAGTTATCATTGTTATCCAATGCTTCTAAAGTCTGCATCATTCGTTGCTTAGAAGCACTGCATAGCAATGACAGAGCCTGCATCATTCATTGCTAGAAGCACTGGACAGCAATGACAGAGTCTGCATCATTCATTGCTTAGAAACACTGGACAGCAATGACAGAGTCTGCATCATTCGTTGCTTAGAAGCACTGCATAGCAATGATCGAGTCTGCATCATTTGTTGCTTAGAAGCACTGCATAGCAGTGATCGAGTCTGCATCATTTGTTGCTTAGAAGCACTGCATAGCAATGATCGAGTCTGCGTCATTCGTTGCTTAGAAGCACTGCATAGCAATGATAGAGTCTGCATCATTTGTTGCTTAGAAGCACTGCATAGCAATGATCGAGTCTGCGTCATTCGTTGCTTAGAAGCACTGCATAGCAATGATAGAGTCTGCATCATTTGTTGCTTAGAAGCACTGCATAGCAATGATCGAGTCTGCGTCATTCGTTGCTTAGAAGCACTGCATAGCAATGATAGAGTCTGCATCATTTGTTGCTTAGAAGCACTGCATAGCAATGATCGAGTCTGCGTCATTCGTTGCTTAGAAGCACTGCATAGCAGTGATCGAGTCCGCATCATTCGTTGCTTAGAAGCACTGCATAGCAAAGATCAAGTCTGCATCATTTGTTGCTTAGAAGCACTGCATAGCAGTGATCGAGTCTGCATCATTCGTTGCTAGAAGCACTGCATAGCAAAGATCAAGTCTGCATCATTTGTTGCTTAGAAGCACTGCATAGCAATGATCGAGTCTGCATCATTCGTTGCTAGAAGCACTGCATAGCAATGATCGAGTCTGCATCATTTGTTGCTTAGAAGCACTGCATAGCAATGATCTCTGTATCATTCATTGGCTTTTTATCCCTCTTAGCAAACCAATGTATAAACAACATCTTGCTCTTTGTTCACTCTGCCTTCCATGTCCTCCCCTGCTTCTCTGTGCATGACTGCATACTGACCTTGACTGAGCAGATACAGGTGTGATCTTGTTGGTTTTCTATCTGGGGGGGAGAGAAGGTAGTGGCACTGGCTGCTTCATGGCTTTCTTTGTTCAGGGGGGAGGACTGGATTTGTGTATTGTTTCTATATTGTATAGAAGTGTAAATACATCTACATATATTGTGCAGATATGCTTGTAAATTTAGCTTGCTGTAAAATATAGTTTTATCTTACTTCCAAATATTCTGAGCTAGTCTGGTATATTTTATTTGGGGTGGGGGGTGGGATGGTGATTTCCCTGCCTACCACACCCTGGAAACAGGGAAAGCAGCACTAAGCCTTCTCCAGGGAAATAACCTTAGTCTAGACTTAGAGAAGTCCTGTCCATACACTTAGGAATTTATGCTGCAGCTTGGCAGAAAACACCCCAGGAAACAGCTTTAAGGCAAAACCTGTGTTACAGCACAACACTGCAAGCCTTAAGGCTGAGGCAAGCAGTGGCTGCTTATAGAAACGTAGACATTTCCTTCCACACCTGAAGCAAGTGCACTTGGTTTCTAAATAGGAGCTGCTTCTCCTCCAAAGGCAGCAATTATCAAGTACTCTAGATTTTCTGTGATTTGTTCTCTTTAGTGACCCAGCTCCTCAGGCAGTAAATAAAAACCACATCTCAAAGAGGCCAAATAGGGCTCTGCAAAGTATTAAGCACACTCCTGGTCCTCCAGTCCTTAAAATTCAACTCTTTAAGGCCCATTTCAACCACTAACCTTTGAATGTGGTATTAAGATTTTGGAAGGTGGAGAAGTGCCTGCTGTTAAAACTTATTTCCTTATCATTGCTAAATTCAAATTAATGAAGCATTCAATGCTTTGAGCTCTCCAGTTCCCTGCTTAATGGATGAAGGAGTGCAGACTTGTTTAGGCTTTATTAAAAGTATTTAAAAATCCATCCAAACAGTTAAACATATCTTGGCATATGCAGTACTGCTTTAGAGACCATTAAGATGGGATGCTCAGCTTTGAAGTAATGAAGATTTTAGTTACTTTGAGGCTTGAATCTGCCACAGAGAGAACGAGCAGGGAAAGCCACATGCATTCCTGTGTTTTTTCTCTTCAGTTGTTTTGAAATCCTGCAGCAAAGTGGAAACCCTTCTAGAAAGAAGCATGATTCTTTTTGGAGTCTTGGATTGCCAAGAAAATTAAAGACAGCAGTTTCTAGCAGAGGGACAGAGAAACCTTCCCAAAAATCAGCTGCTTGTTTTGTAAATTTAAGGACACTCTTGGTGAACTATTTCTGTCACCAGTAATTGCACTAGAAAGGCACTAGAGATTCCAGAGTGAAAGCTCTGCTACCCATCACCAACAAGTGAGCTATGCTGAACCCTGGAAATGTATCTAGGGAAAGTCACACACAGAAACATTCCAGTTGGAAAAGACCCACAGGATCACCAAGTCCAACCATTCATCCTTGCTCTAAAAAGCTCACCCTTAAACCACATCGTCAAGCACCACATCCAAACAGCCTTTAAACACATGCAGGGTTGGTGACTCTACCACCTCCCTGGCAGTACATTCCAGTGCCTGACCACTCTTGCTGGGGGAAAAAAAACTTCCTACTGTTCAGTCTAAACCTACCCAGTTGCAGTTTGAAGCCATTCCCTCTTACTGTATCACTTATTACCTGTGAGAAGAGATCAGCACCAGTCTCTCCACAACTGCCTTTCAGGTAGCTGTAGACAGTGAGGAGGTCTCCCCTCAGCCTCCTCTTCCTCAGCTCCTTCAGTCACCCTCCATAAGATTTAATCTCGAGGCCTTTCACAGCTTCCTTGCCCTCCTCTGCACTGGCTCCAGCACCTCAATGTCACTCTTATATTGAGGTGCCCAAAACTGGACACAACACTCAAGCTGTTGCCTCACCAGAGCCAAGTACAAGGGCACACTCACCTCCCTGCTCCTGCTGGACACAACATTTCTAATCCCAGCCAGGATGCCTTTGGCTTTCCTTGCCATCTGGGCACACCGCTGGCTCATACTGAATTAAGTCAAATGCCATGCTTTCCCTGCATTCACAGCAGTGCAAGACTAGAAGAAGGACCACAGTCTGTTAAGCACTTCTAGTGCCTTTATATTCTTTCATCCTGATTCTCAAAGTTTATTCAGATCTGTGCACATTTCTTAAAACTGAACACTAAACAGTCAAACATGGTCAACAGAAGATTCAGCATCTGCACCCAAAACAGAAGTGCCAACAGCCTTCTCTGCCTTCTGACAGAAAGGTCAGAAACAACATGCTTGTTCATCAAAAGCAGTTCCTGAATTGTACAGCTTCCTCTTCCAGGCCTGTGGTTTCACTGGGCTCATTAAACCATAGCACTTGGCGCTATTAAGTACTTAAAGAGACTGCAGCGAGGAGGGACACCACTTCTGTGGTCAGAAACCTGCCCACACAACCTTCCTCTTCATGTAGGATTAGAGGCAGTAACTAGCAGCAGATTCATCCAGGATGCCTATGCACACAGGCACATGCTTTGCTTTAATGTGTTTATTTGGGATAGTCCCTTTGCATCACCACTGAACAGTGTTTGTTTCCCTTCCACACGGATTTTAGAGTTAAGGAGTCTCAACTGAAGCCCATGCTGCCACTACCCTTCCCTAACCAAAGAAACAGGAGCCTCCCAACTCAGGTTAAAGACTTGCTCCAATTCCCTCCCTGGCTGCAAGAGAAACAGAGTAGGAAAAGAAACACAATGCTTGTGGTGAGATGGGAACCATCCCTTGGGAAAGAGTGGGGTCTTCAACTGTTTTATGCAAATCATGAAGAGCTGCCCTGGGAAGAGCCCCCCCCCAGATCCTCTTACAGCTTAAGGAAAAGGCTGTACTAAACATCATCATTATTCAAAGTCCAGGACAGCTGAAAAGTCTTACAAGAGAAACATATTTTATTTTTTCAAATAACTGAATTTAATTTTTAATAATATTCACAGTACTATAAAAAAATCTGCACTTGCAACCACCTCAGTATGATAACATGCCTGAGAAAGAAAATGTGTAGGTTTGGGGTTTTTTCCCCCCCTCCACTTGAGTACCACTAAGTTCAGGTAGATGCTGCACAAGCAAAGCCAAGAACACTGAGCCTGCTTACTGTAAATGAAAGACT
This sequence comes from Pogoniulus pusillus, assembly GCF_015220805.1. Classification (NCBI taxonomy): domain Eukaryota; kingdom Metazoa; phylum Chordata; class Aves; order Piciformes; family Lybiidae; genus Pogoniulus; species Pogoniulus pusillus. The sequence continues at coordinate 23,117,990 of NC_087278.1, forward strand.
AAAGACTTGTCTAGACCTTTCAAATGACTTTCGGCTCTTTGGATGCTTTAAGGCAATGCCTCTTTAAAAATACTGACACATTTCAGCATTTCCTTTTGCTTATCCCTTTAAGAAAGGGTCCAATTGCTCTTTTACTATCCCCCTATTTAACTTCAGTTTGAATAATCTGCAGATTTATCACTGCCGCCTTCTTGCGCTCACAGCAGCTGCACACTAAGCAGAACTTCCTTCCAGGATCTTTATTTGACTTTCAAGGGCTACAGCTAACTGGCTCCCAAAAATATCTTGAGGAACATCAATTAGGACAGCCCAAAGGGCTGCCATCAGGAACTGTGACAAAGCAGTAAAGAAAAGCTCATACCCACACCAGAAGTGCTATGGAACAGAGTCAAACTGAATGTTTGCTCTATTATCAACTTGGCACACTCAAGGGAAGTTGTGGGAGTCTGTTGTTGAAGTCATTTAAAATTAGGCTTTAAAAACAACACTATAAATAAGAGGAATAAGCCTTCACAGTCTAGGTTGTTTGCCATAATTTTTACAAGAAAATCAGACAAATATCCACAGTTTTATTTCTGTGCCAGGGTAACAAACTCATGGGATGTCAATTATTGCTATGCTTCATGCTACATACACAACAGTTAAATTGCAATATTGTCTGCACTATTCCTTACTGTTCTCAGAGCTTGAGAGGAGCTGGGTTCCTGACAAAATACATTTGTCACATTGACTTGACAAGTCAGCACAAACACTGGAGACCTCCCATGAGTGTTCCACAACATTCCCCCTCGAGACCTCATACACCACTATGGAGCATGACAGAAGACAATCTTCTATCCTGCTTCTGTGTGAATCCTGCGAGGGAGGTTATTCTGCCCCTGTACTCAGCACTGCTCAGGCCACACCTTGAGTACTGTGTCCAGTTCTGGGCTCCTCAATTCAAGAGAGATGTTGAGGTGCTGGAAGGTGTCCAGAGAAGGGCAACAAAGCCACTTAGGGTCCTGCAGCACAGCCCTGTGAGGAGAGGCTGAGGGAGCTGGGGGTGTGCAGCCTGCAGAAGAGAAGGCTCAGGGCAGACCTCATTGCTGTCTACAACTACCTGAAGGAAGGCTGTAGCCAGGTGGGATTGGTCTCTTCTCCCAGGCAAGCAGCAACAGAACAAGGGGACACAGTCTCAAGTTGTGGTGGGGGAAGTATAGGTTGAATGTTAGGAGGAAGTTCTTCCCAGAGTGACTGACATTGGAATAGGCTGCCCAGGGAGGTGGTGGAGGCACTGTCCCTGGAGGTGTGCAAGAAAAGCCTGGATGAGGCACTTAGTGCCATGGTCTAGTTGACTGGCTAGGGCTGGGTGCTAGGTTGGACTGGATGATCTTGGAGGTCTCTTCCAACCTGGTTGATTCTATGATTCTATGAAGTGCAATATTCTTGCTTTTTAATTTGCAGACTAAAAAGCCTCACTTTACAATTGTTTTTTTGACCTCATTCATGTTTATCACTATGTAAAAGGTGATTGCCAAGAGGCTGGAGTCAGGCTCTGCTTGGCAATGATCATGACAGGACAAGGAGCAATGGTGGAAGTTCAGGCATAGGAAGTTCCATGGAAACATGAGGAGGAAATTTTTTCACAGTGAGAGTGCCAGAACACTGCAACAGGCTGCTATGGGGAGATCTCATTTGGAGATATTCAAGAGCTGCCTGGATGTGTTCCTGTGTGATCTGCTCTAGGTGAACCTCTGCTGTGGCAGGGAGGTTGGCCTGGATGATCCTTCAAGGTCCCTTCCAACCCCTAACATGCTGTGATTCTGTGAAGACAAACTAATAGATATGTTTTCAGGTAAGAGTTTCAGATGGAGAGGTAGAGGTAAGCACAGCAAATAAAAAAGAAGGCAGGCATACAAAGGAGCTTTACTTTCACAGCCCATCTCTGCTGGCACATATTACACTGGGTGAGAGCTTCCTGAACAAACAGAAGTGCTTTCCTGGGTTTTAGTCAGGAATCCAGTAACTGCTTGTATTAATTGACTGAAAGAGCTTGTGTTGCCATCGCTCTCTAACATCAGCATCTATTAGCTACTGAAAGAACAGCTTTTTAAATTAAAGAAAAAATAAAAAGCCATTAAAAAATAAGAAGTAGATGCTGCCAGACAAAATTAATTATGAGGCTGTCTCACAACCATGCCATCAAGTCAGAAGACACCAAAATCAAGGCTGTATTGTAGTATTCATTATGACCTTGTCTAACTGCACTAATACATCAAACTAGTCTCCTACCTCTGCCAACACTTCCATCACCCAAACCCAGGAACTACAATTCAGTGTAGCTGGAGTAATAAGGAAGGAATTCTCATGCAATCACCACAAGTTTACCAGCTTCATAGTTCTAGGTTGTTGGGTTTGGTTTTGGTCCTCATTTTGTTCTGGTGGGGTGTTTTTTGGGGTTGGAAGGGTGGTCTTTTTGGTTGTTGTTATTGTTTGTTTAAGAAGAAAGTAAACAAAACACATGCAAGGGGGGAAAAAAAGGCAAAACCCAACACTTCATTTCAGGTCTGCTTTCTACAACCAAATGCAAAAGTACATGGAAATAATTGTCCTGTCCACACCTACCACTCAATGTGTGTCAACCATTAGTAGATCTCACCATAAGTCTGTGCAGCATGGCCACTGCCAGTGCTCAAACACAACCACTGCCTTTTGCAGATCTTTTATTGTTCACACCCCTGCCAATTTTTCAGTATCCAGGCTATTACTTTGTGACAAGCTTCTGAGCAAAGCACCACAGAATGGGCTGGGCTGGAAGGGACCTTCAAAGCTAATCCAGCAGTCTAACTGCCTCTGCAGTCAGTACAGACATCTTCCACTAGATCAGGCTGCCCACAGCCCTGTCCAGCCTCACCTTGAATACCTCCAGGGGCCTCAACCACCTCCCTGGGAAACCTGCTGCAGTGTTCCAGCACCCTCATGGTGCAGAACTTGTTCCTCACACCCAATCTAAATCTGCTCTCGTCTGAAGCCATTGCCCTCATCCTATCACTACAGGCCTTTGTAAATAGTCTATCATGCCATAGAATAGTTTAGGTTGGAAGGGACCTCAAGGATCATCCAGTTCCACCCCCCTGCCATAGGCAGGGACACCTCCCACCAGAACAAGTTGCTCAAGGCCTCATCCAGCTTGGTCTTGAGCACCTCCAGAGAAGAAGCAGCCACAACCTCCCTGGGCAACCTGTGCAAGTGTCTCACCACCCTCACTGTAAAGAACTTCTTCCTAACATCCCTTTTAAATCTCCCCTCTTCAAATTTAAACCCATTATCACTTGTCCTGTCATTACAAGATCTTGTCAATAGTCCCTCCCCAGCCTTCCTGTAGGCCCCCTTCAGATACTGGAAGGCCACCTATAAGGTCTCCTTGAATCCTTCTCTTCTCCAGGCTGAAGAGCCCCAACTCTTGTAGCCTGTCCTCATAGCAGAGGTGCTACAGCCCTCTGATCATCTTCATGACCTCCTCTAGACTCACTCTAACAGTTCCATGTCCTTCCTGTGTTGGGGGCTCCAGACTCCAGGTGGGGTCTGACGAGAGCAGAGTAAATGGGGAGAGTGCCCTCTCTTGCCCTGCTGGCCAGGCTGCTCTTTGTGCAGCCCAGGACTTGCTTGACTGGCCTATTTCAGCTACAGGAGACAGGAGGGATTTAAAAGCCAAAGCTATGAAGCCATTTCTAACCACACACTGAAAGTATAGCCAGAGTAACTAAACAGGGTTTTTGTTTATTAAAAAATGATATTTTATTCAAGTAAATGGGCAGATGTAATTTCTCTTCAAGGAAGAGCATTTTCCTCCTTTCAGTGGACTCAGTTTATACAGAGATTTAACTCTAAGGCTTCTACATGATTTTGAATGAAGAATAAGGCCAAAATATTTCTTCAGCAATCACAGTCAGCACTTTGCAAAGCAGGGACAGGAACAGTGCAATGGGAGTTTCCACAATCACTGCATTATAATGAAGAAAACCTTCAAAAGCTCAAGCATTAGGCTTTGTCTCATGATGCATTTTGAGTGTGATCATCTAATTCTCTGAGAATTACAAGCAACACCTCACAAGCTTACACAGCAGAAAACTTCTCTCAAAGAAAGAGAAAGTTGGGAGCTACCAGTTTGGCTCAGAAAGGTTTATAAAAACACAACTAAACTCTTACCTCCATAAATTACTTCTATTCAGTTTGAAAACCTATCTCATGTATCATCTTCATCCAGCAAACTCCCAAAAGGGCAGAGCTCCAGAGCATACCTACTCTCCTGGAGTATGTATTGTTCATGGAAATGTAAACCACCTGTGATGTTCTCTCTCCTAGGGTGAGGTTTTAACATAAGGCAGCTAAAGATAGCACAATGATTATAAGTTTGCAAGGAAGCAGCTAATTAAGCTTTGCCTAAGGAGGGAGAAAGAAACCACAGCTTGAACAACTACAACTTCCATAACTCATCTATCTATGTATCAGGAGCAGTGTGGCCAGTAGGACGAGGGAGGTTATTCTGCCCCTGTACTCAGCACTGCTCAGGCCACACCTCAGGCTGTGTCCAGTTCTGGGCTCCTCAATTCAAGAGAGATGTTGAGGTGCTGGAACATGTCCAGAGAAGGGCAACAAAGCCGTGGAGGGGCCTGGAACACAAACCCTATGAGGAGAGGCTGAGGGAGCTGGGGGGTGTGCAGCCTGCAGAAGAGGAGGCTCAGGGCAGACCTCATTGCTGACTACAACTACCTTAAGGGAGGTTGTAGCGAGGTGGGGGTTGGTCTCTTCTCCCAGGGAACCAGCAATGGAACAAGGGGACAAAGTCTCAAGTTGTGCCAGGGGAAGTATAGGTTGGATGTTAGGAGGAAGTCCTTCACAGAGAGAGTGACTTCCCATTGGAATGGGCTGCCCAGGGAGGTGGTTGAGTCACCGTCCCTGGGGGTGTTCAAGAAAAGACTGGCTGAGGCACTTAGTGCCATGGTCTAGTTGACTGGTTAGGGCTGGGTGCTAGGTTGGACTGGATGATCTTGGAGGTCTCTTCCAACCTGGTTGATTCTATGATCTTCCTTCCCAGAGACAAAACAGAGTGTCCTCCAGGGCCTCTGAAAGGCTACAACTCAGCTAAACAAACCAGCTTAGATCTCTTTTCGAGTTGCAGGGGTTTTCATGTGCTGTGATTAAATCCAAGTCATACAGGTAACAACTGCAGCCATGATTCAGAAGAGAGAAGTTTGAGAATCAGGAGGACAATCATAGAACACATCGGGTTGGAAGAGATCTCTAAAGGTCATCTAGCTCAATCCCCTTGCAGTAAGCAGGGACATCTCCAACTACATCAGGTTGCTCAGAGCCCTATCAAGCCCGACTTTGAATGTCTCCAGGGGTTCCACCATCTCCCTGGGCAACCTGTTTCAGTGTTCCAACCCTCTCACAGTACAGATCAACTTCTTAATGTCCAACCTGCCCTGCTATAGTTTAAAATTACTGCCCCTTGTCCTAGTGCTATGTGCCTTTAGAGTCACAGAATCACAGCACTGTCAAGCCTGCAAGAGACCTTTGAGATCATCACATTCAACTACTTGCCTATGTACACACCCCATTCCCAGCCTGCTTCTAAACTTCCTTCAGGTACAGGAAGGTCATAACAAAGTCTCCCTGGAGCCTTCTCCAGGCTGAACAACCCCAACTCTCTCCATCTGTCTTTCTAGAAAAGGTGCTCCAGCCTCCTGATGATTTCTGTAGCCCTCCACTGGACCCTCTCCATCCAGTACATGCCCTTCTTCTGTTGAGGGCCTCAGAACTGGGCACAGTACCTGAGGCAGTCTTACCAGAAGAGAGTGGAGGGACAAAATCATCTCTCTTGACCTGCTGGCCACTCTTCTTTTGATGCAGCCCAAGATACCAGTGGCTTTCTGGGCTGCAAGTGTACATTGCTGGCTCATGTCCAGATTTTTGTCTATCACTACCACCAAATCCTTCTCTGCAGGGCTCTTCTCTATCACATCCTCCCCAAGCGTGTACAGGTAATGGAGATTGGTCCAACTCAGGTGCAGGACCTTGTACTTGGCCTTGTTAAAACTCATGAGGTTCACCTGGGCCCACTTCCCCAGCCCATCCAGGTTCATCCAGATGACATCCCTCTGGCATATCAACCACACCACTTAGCTTGGTGTCATGTGCAAACTTGCTGAGGGTACATCCAATCCCACTGTCTAGATCATTGATGAAGATAATGGACCAGCACTGATCCCAGTGAAGACCTCTGTCACCCATCTCCATCTGGACATTGAGCACTGTCCTCTAGATGTGAGCACAGAGCCAATTCCTTATACATCAAACAGTTCAGTCAACATAGAGAGACTGATGTTGAGGGGGACTGCATCAAAAGCCTTACACAAGCCCAGACAGATGGCATCAACTGGCCTCCCCTTGTCCACTGATGCAGTCACTGCATTGTAGAAAGCCACTGGATTGGTCATTAGTAAAACCATGCTGGCTGTCTGGAATCACCTCTCTGTCCTTCACATGCCTTACTACATCTTCTAGGAGGATGTGTTTAATGATCTTGCCAGGCACAGAGGTGAGGCTGACAGGATGACAATTTCCAGGGTCCCCTTTTGTACCCTTTTCAAAATAGGTGCAATATTTCCCTTCTCCCAGCCTCCAGGGACTTCACCTGACTGCCAGTACCCTTCAAATCTCATGGAGGGTGGCCTGACAACTGCGTCAGCCAACTTCTTCAGGACTCTGCCATGCATCTCATCAGGTCTCATAGATTTATGTATGTTCAGGTTCCTCGGGTGGTCATGAACATTGTCTTCACTTGTCCTCCTGTTCCCTGTCTTGTGGTCCTTCAACTCAGGAGGTGAGAGAAGCAAGGCTGCCAGTGAAGACTGAGGCAAAAATGTTGAGAGCTTCCTCCTCCTCCTGTGTTGTTACACCACTCTTCCTCATCGCAGGGAGTACACTTCTTCAAACTTCCCTTTTCTCGTTGATGTTCTTGTAGAAGCCCTTCTACAGCAAGTTCAGCTTCAGCCATGTCCTGGCCTTCCTGACCTCAGCCCTACACAACCAGGCAGCATCTCTATGCTCTCCCCACAACACCTGTCCCTGCTTGAACTGCCTGTGCCCTTCCTTCATGCTCTTTATTTTAACCAGCAGATCCCAGCTCAGCCATGCTAGTCTCTTCCCTTCCTTGCCTGATTTCTCACACCTGGTGATCAAGAGCTGTTGCACTCTGTGGAAAGCATCCTTAAGGATGTGCCAACTCTGTTCTGCTCCCTTGTTCCTGAGGGCCATTTCCCATGGGGTCCTATTCCCTTGAAGAGTTGTGAAGTTTGCTCTTCTATGCTGTTTGTCTGGCTCCCATCCACTAGGGCTGAGAACTGCAGCATGATCACTGCATCCCAGGATGCCTCTACTCTTGGCATCACTAATGAATTTGCCTGCACCGGTGACCATCAGATCCAGTATTGCATCCCCTCAGGCAGGGCTATTACCTGTCTTAAGAAGTTATCATCGAGGCACTCCAGGAGTCTCTTGGATTGCCTACAGCTCACCATGCCACTTTTCCAGCAGATGTTGGGGTGGTTGAAATCCCCCAAAAGGACATGAGCCATCAGGCTCTGTAGCTGAAGTAAGGCAGTTTCATCAGTGGCCTCTTCTTGATCAAGTGGCCTGCAGCAGACACCAACCACGAAGTTCCCCTCGTTGCCTTGGTCTCCAATTCCCATAAGCTTTCAGCTTGCTCATGGCTACTCTTTAGGGACATCTCTTCACACTGTATCCATTTCTCAGCATACTGGACAATGCCTCCTCACCTCCTTCCTACCCTGTGCCTTCTGACAAGCTTACAACCATCAGTAGCCACACTCCAGTCACAGAATTCATCCCACCAAATGTCAGCAAAGGCCTCTGCATCACAGCTTTCCAGCAGCAGTCAGTTTCAGTTCCTCCTGCTTGTTTTCCATGCTCTATGTGCTTGTGTAGAGGCACTTCAGCTGAAGACAAGTCCAGCTGGAAGCAGTCCTGTGGCCAGGAAAGCACATGTTGCTCTGGTTATAAAATACATTTCCTCATCTTCACAGCAGCAAGATGAGAGATACTGAAAACATGCTGGACAAGGTAAAGTAACAACTAAATTCAGTCAGTATTAGTGTCATCCAGTGTGTATTGTCTTAAGTCTCTACCCATTCCCAGTCTGTGCTTAATGCCCACCTTTTGCCATCTCTCCATTGTTCTAAAAAGAGAGCTACTGTGGCCTCCACAGAGCCTCCATTATGAGGAGGTCTATCTCACTGCAACAGAAAATTTGTCTGTTTCCAAGCACTTCTTGAATTGTCAGCTAAGGCTGCATCACTTTAGTAGTGCAGCAAAGCAAGTTGCTCCAGCACATTTGCTTCCTTTCTTCACTGTTCCTCTAGAATGACAGCAGATCTCCTGCTGGCTGACCTCCTCCTTTCCAATTCTGCACTCCAGGGAAATCAATGCACTTCCACTGTGCACACTTACATCACCACCTACCAATCAAGCAAAACAGAGTGCTCAGTTCATCCATTAACCTACCTGCTCTCTGGCAGACAGTGAAAGAGGTGCAAGTGTAAGGCAGGAATCATCCCTGATTGTAAAGATCAGCATAGCAGCACACAAATGTAACTCAAGTGAGCCAGAAGGCTCTCAGCTGAAGTCCTTGAAGCACATAGAGACATTTCTGTGACAAACTAAATACTATCATTTTTTCTTCCTCCCTCCATCACACATACGGAGGGTGCTGGGCAGACAGAACCTTTGTGATGTGGCAGTTTGCATTCTCTTCTCTCCCTAGAGTAGATTATGTCAGGAACATGTGTTTTAGCAAACATTATTTTCAGTCAAGAATACCCAGAGCTGGCATAAACTTAAAAAAAAAATATTTCCAACCACAATGTGGCAAAGACTGGAGCAGAAAGGAAGTACAAGAGAAAGCAAATTTGGTTTGAGATCTATTTTAAGTTCACATCTCTGAGCAGAACAGTTTTTAGCATTGCCATCCTCAGTAAGAAGCTTCAGGATCAGTTACTATCATTTGGTGGGGTTTTGTTTCCTTAAGGAATTTGCATGAATAGAGCTGTCTAGCTTTGCTTGGAGCATGCATGTGGGAGAAGGTGGAAAAATACATGAGTGGGCTGGAGAAGACAACAAGAAAACTGCAGTTCAAGTACTGTTTGCAAACACTGCACTGCATTAAGACAAATGATTACATTAAACCCCAAACAACAGCAACAGTGGTGGAGAGAAGTGTGGTACCATCTCTGGAGGTAGGCAAAAGGAGAAGGATGTTCCATGCAAAGCTCCTAAGAGGACCGAGGTAGCCTTTAGTTTTCCCCTGGAATTAAGGATTTCACTGCCAACTGCAGTGAAGGAATCACAGAATGGTCCAGGCTGGAAGGGACCTCCAAAGGTCATCTAGTCCTACTCGCCCCCCACTCCACAATCAGCAGGGACATCCTCTTCTAGATCAGGTTGCCCACAGCCCTGCCCAGCCTCACCTTGAATACCTCCAGGGATGGGGCCTCAACCACCTCCCTGGGCAGCCTGCTCCAGTGCTCCACTACCTTTATGGTGCAGAACTTGTTCCTAACATCCAGTCTAAATGTGCTCTGCTCTAGTCTGAAAGCATTGTCCTCATCCTGAACCTGCAGGCCTTTTCAAACAGTCTCTTTGCAGCCTTTCTATAGGCTCCCTTCAGGTACTGGCAGGCTACTCTTAAGTCTCCTTAGAGCCTTCTCTTCCCCAGGCTGAATACCCCCATCTCCCTCAGTCTGTCTTCACAGCAGAGTTGCTCCAACCTCCTGATCATTTCTGTGGCTCTCCTCTGATCCTGTTCCATCGGGTGCATGTCCTTCCTATATTGAGGGCTCCAGAGCTGGACACAGCACTCCAGGTCAGGTCTCACCAGAGCAAAGTGGCAGAATGACCTCTCTGATCTGCTGGCAATGCTGCTTTTGATGCAGCTAAGGCTGCCATTGGCCTTCTGCCCTGCAAGCTCACACTGCCTGCTCATGTCCAGCTTCTTGTCCATCTGCACCTAAGTCCACCTTTCCAGCTTGTCCAGGTCCCTCTGTATGCCAGCCTGTCCCTCTGGTGTATGGACAGCACCACTCAGCTTGGTGTCATAAGCACACTGCTGATGAAACCTCGATCACACTGTCACACAAATACTAAACAGCACAGATCCCAGTACAGACCCCTGATGGACAGCATTTGTCACTGCTCGCCATCTGGATTTCAATCCAGAAAGGCAGTCTCGACCTCACCCCAGCAGAATGGCACCTCTGATGGACAGTACATGCAAGAGCTATATGGCACTCTGAATAAAAAGCCACTGGAACAAAAAAAAAGTTAATTTGGTACACAGAAAAGGTGCCTGGAACTCAAAAGGAACTCAGTGACTGCTCACTCTGACCATGTAAGCAGAACTCCACTGGCGCTTAGCCTACCCAGCAACATTACCATTACAGCTTTCTATTTCAGTCTGGACAGTGAAAATGTAGATGATGTTGTTAGGAGCTTTTCACCACTTTACTGAGCAGTTTTTCTTATTTGAAGTTGGAGCAGGAATGTGTAAACACTCCATTTATCAGCTGTGCAAGCATGAGTACCCAGCACTGGCTACTCCCCATATGCCTCCTTGGTTTCTTTGGATTATCATTGACACCTGCTTAATTCTTTGACTCCAAGGTTATTTCAAAGTACCATTTATGGCAGTTTTGCAGACACACATGCCCTAAGAGCCTGACACATTGCCAGCTCACTTCATTAAAAGCCCTCCTGTGGCAACAGCTTTATTCCACTGCTGACCCTAAACTGAAGTGCTCAACCTGTCAACTATTGGCTGTGCCAAGCCAGCCTGTAACCTGTGTCTATGGGGATGTCTTACGTGGAGTTTTCTCTACCTGGCAACTGTTGTTCCCCCAGAAAAACAAGGGAACAGTAAATATGCTTTTAGCAATCTGTAAACCCCTGGAAGAGGTTCTCCTTTCTATACCTTGGCACATCTTTCCTCTTCTTGAATATTCATTTTTTCTATTCTTCCAGCACATTTTAGAACCAATTCTTGAATCCCTTTGTTGACTGACTTCTCTGGAGATTTCATCTACACCATCTTGAGATTACTTACATGGTCAAACTCTGGTCTTCAAATAGCCTGTAAAGTGAGGAATTAGCAACAAATGGTGGGAAAAATTAACACAGTGTCAGAAAGACAGAACAATTCTGGCTCTTATGGTTGGGCAAGTCTTGGAAAGGACTACAAAATTTCCTATCACACCACAGATACCCTGCCAAATAGTAACAAAAACAAACAAAAAAGCAAAACCAAAGCTTAAAAAAAAAACCTTAAAGACTAAGACAACCACTTTCAGGCCCTGTTGCCACCCTGAAATGCAGAGCAACACCACAGGGCAGAGTCTCCACCCTTGTTACAGCAACACAACCTGCCCGCCAGCCATTTATCAAGACTGCACAGGCACACAAGCTGGAAAGCACTCCTGTTCAGACTCTTGCTAGTTGTTGCTGCTCAGTTAATACCAAAACCCCAGTTTCTTACAGACAGAACCTGTGACAAGCTTCCCTACACTGAGAACATGACTAAAAAGGGTGCAGCTTGAACACCCCATGAACTTAGCCCTGTTAGATTTAAAGCAGCAGAAGAGGAGAGGTTGATAGCAGTAACTGCTTTCATTCACCTTATACTTCTCCCACAGAAGCATCTCTATGGTTTCTCACCAAGGGTGCCCCAGTATCAGACAGTTTATGCACTCTGCTGTTCTCCACAAATACATATGGTAGAGGCTGCCCTTTCCCCAGGACTGCCAAACATGACAGAGCTCCCAGAGGTTGCCACAACAAAAGCTCTCTCTTCTGTTGGTGCACCTTAGATGTATATAGGTGGTAAGCCTTAGGTGTTATAAAAAGAGGAAGCTACAATTAGCTTCATTCTTCTGTATTAAAGCTCTTAAGATGAATCACATTGCACAAGCACCTCTTCTAACCACCTTGATATATACCTCCAAGCAGTATATACACTGCTCTCTCCAGAGCTGCTGTGCTTACAAACCTTGAATCCAAGCTCTCCAGAGTTGATGTATTACTAACCTTGACAGAACACAACAAAATGAGGCAAACAAAAAAGCCTTTCAAGTCTAATTTCTGAAGCCACTGAGGCACTGAAAGCAAAACTGTTTGATCAGCATACAGAAACAAGCAGACGGGAATGGTTTGGTCCTGACAAGACTCTGAAGGAAAAGGTAAACCACTCACAACACAAAGCTGTGCTTCACTACTGCTGCTTCAGGGACCTGAAAATGACTAGCACATGAATATGCCTCAAGCTGTAGCATCTTATGTGCCCTTTTGAGTACTTCTTGATGCAAAATAAAATAGCCTAGATGGATAAGGCAAAAACTGCCTGGATATTTGGGCTCTTTAAGAACAACAATCTTTATGTTAAATCATATAGACATTAAATGTTTCCTTTACTAAGGGTCATATTTTAAGTGTTCCATCATTCAACCAGAATTTCTTGTTTATAAACCATTACATGAATCATAATCTTTTATAGAAACATTGTCAGCCTCCTGCTGAAAAGCAACAAAATATTAGTCCTTGAAATCTCACACAGGCAGCAATTATTTTTAGACTAAAGAATACTAAGCAAAGGTTATAAGAGGAGCAATGTCATTTGCAAATAAGCTCTCTGGAGCAGGAAACATCTGAATTTGAGACTCTTGCTGTGCAAAACAAGCTATCTGGCACTTCTAGCCAAAGGTATAAATCTTACACACAGGAAGGTGCTGATTTCCAGAAATGCAATACATCTACCACTCTTAAAACACCAGTGATAGGTACTGGGCCTCCACAGTAAAAGAGGACAGACTCCCCTCAGTGTGATGTTCAGGACAAGCTGCATGTTTAGAAGAGAGAAGAGGAAAAGAGGCTAAGCAGAACGTAAGAGGGCACAAAAGAAGGAATGGTTCCTTTTCAACAATAAACAGACACAGCCAACTACTTCAGTTCACATAATGCAACCATGGAGATCACATGAGCTTATCTGCACAGCCTGGTGGGGGAGGAGGAAGACGAGTCAGATAGTTGTACTAGACCAAACAGTTGTACTGTTTGATGGAAGAGGAGTAAGTCTGTCCATGAGATGACCACTGCTTTTTACCCGTGGCAGTAAAAGTCAGGAGCAGTGAGTATCTTGAATGGTCAACTCTTGTGCATGTAATTCAACAAATGAGGCTGATGTGAAGATGATTACTACCCTGTTTCATTATAGACAATTTAGGATTCAAGGAGTAAATATTGCTCTCCTCCCAGGTTCCAAATTACATTTCACCAAAGGAAAAAAGACTGGCCAGCATACTCCACGGTTTTGCACACACATGGAAGAGCAGGTTGCACAAAAGCCTCATGAAAATACCCGGTAAGAAACTCACTGTACAGGTCATATTTTTGAGCCTGTTCTCTCTGAAAAATAAAAGCTATTCCACATAACTATTCTCACTTCTCAACTAAAAAATTAGTTTTCAGTGAAGTAAGCTATGAATACCAGTGCTTTTTATGGGTAGGTGGATTTTCTCCCCCCCTGTATCATAAAATCAGCCAGGTAGGAAGAGACATCCAAGATCATCCAGTCCAACCTAGCACCCAGCCCTATCCAATCAACCAGACCATGGCACTAAGTGCCTCAGCCAGGCTTTTCTTGAACACCTCCAGGGACAGCAACTCCACCACCTCCCTGGGCAGCCCATTCCAATGCCAATCACTCTCTCTCACAGCAACTTCCTCCTAACATCCAGCCTATACTTCCCCTGCCACATCTTGAGACTGTGTCCCCTTGTTCTTTTGCTGGTTGCCTGGCAGAAGAGACCAACCCCACCTGGCTACAGCCTCCCTTCAGGTAGTTGTATATGCTCACTGTGTATGTTACCAAGCATACAAGCCTTTGAATACTTCATGTGCAAAAGCAGTTATTATTCAGTTGAATTCCAGATTATTGTTGCTGTTGTTCTCCACACATACTCCTTCATCCTGGCTGCTTAGATGGTTGAACACCAAAAGCAGCAGTGTTTCCAAGAATCAAGACCCCACATAAGCACTCATGCAAGTTAAAACCAACTGCATTTTTCTTTTCAACATTTATGAAGAATAAAACATATTTGATGACATGTCTTGAGAAAGGCATAACACTTACAAGCAGTTTGCAGCCACTGCTCATTTGAGATGAATGTAACCTCTTTCAGAATGGGACAAGATTCAGCTTGCCATAGGTCAGGAGTCAAGGACTATAACCAAACATTTCAAACGTAAGCAGCAGTGGGAGGTACCACTTGAAGCCTGGGACTCAGCTGCCTAGCCCAGAACACATCCAACATATCACTAGCATAGAATTAAACCAATGTTAGAGATGAGGTTTGGCACCTGGTCACCATGAAACTTCTGAAGGGAGGAAGTAAACTGAAAGGCAAGAGCTCTACTATGTGACATTAAGAAGAAGCTTAAGAGTCTTGCCATCAATCAAGAGTATTATATCTAAGACTCAGCCTTTTCTTCAGTATGGTTATCTCCACACAGTAGTGAGCATACTCTAGATTAACTACAGCAGAGATGGAACAAAAACTATCTTAGTCTTGCATGCACTTTCAAACCAATCAAAGATGTTTCTCTCTAGAAGGGTCCGAAATAGTGACTACAGCATGACAAATTTCTGGATCACCTTCAAGTTTCACGTTCACACACACAGCTAGAAGAGATCTACATTTTTTAATCACAAGCAAGTTGAGGTGACTTAGCTACCAGTCTACAAAAGGGAAAGAATTTGTCAGAGCACTGGCAAATGTTAATGTGGAACTTTGCCGTAGAGTCAGCTCTGTGTCTATTCCACATCACCATAAAGAGTTAACAATTTAATCTATCTAACAAAAAGGTTTATCAATCAATCATTTAGTTTTGCACAAAGCTACAGCAAGGGAGGGTTGCTGAAGCAAAGCAAAGTCTAAGTCTCTGATCCGGCAGGGAATATTATGTTAAGATTTAAATGGGGACCACCACTAGTACCAGTGCTGGAAAAATTAAGGGACACTGAACACCAGTGAAAACAGAGACAGGAGTTAGAAGTAGAAACTTAAAGGTCTCTCTATCGTCAACCTGAAACTAACTCCAACCCCCCTTCTGACCAGTAAACAATTCCAGACCTTTACACTTGATGTACAAAGACAGAGTCAGAACTATCTCAGCTCAAACAAAGCACAATGGCATTGCTTTCCTGAATCCTTCCTCCTCTTCTCAGTAAACCTTCCCTGTTTCCCAAACTGTGGAGAGGATGTGACCATCGGTTTACTAGCAGCAATTTGCAGGATGCCATCCCAAAACCAGGGAATGGTGGAGAGAGGTGGAACAAGCTGCACCATTTGAATATGCACCCATCAGAATTACTGCAAAATACATCACCCAGCCCTCCAGATGGCTTCTCATTTTCACACTATCAAGACCTCAACAAGACATCCAGAGTCACCTCTACCTAGGCTGACTGACTACTGCCTTTCCACTAGGTATTGTCAGTAGTACATGTCACAAAGTGCTTCCACAAAAGCAGTCTTTCCCCGGCGTGGTGGAGAACACAAGAATATGCAGTTAGAAGAGCAGGAAAACCATTTCTTGATACTCTGCAGAAGAATTACTCAATGTCCACTTTGAACTGACAGGAAGGTTTCTCCTTAACAGTTCCCAGCAAGATATCCAAAGCGTTTGGAAGGCCTACAAGAAGTATGCTCTGCCACAAAAAGCCAACTGTTTCTGCCAGGACTGTGCCCAACTCTACAAGGGCTTCCTCAGAGAAAGATGACACCAGCACACCTGATTGGTATGAGAATGACTTATGCTCATACCGGTAATCACCAGGAACCTCCTTCAGACTAAAAACACAAAGTCATAAATCAGGGACACTTGCCACAAACCCTAAGCTACAGAACACTCTCAGCCAAGCTTCCTCCTTGTGCCCTGCCCATCTGCCTTAGCCCATCCAACCAATTCCCTTTCTTTTTCCCCACAGTGCCAATCCAGACCATCTCACTAACAGTATAAATTCACTTGAACAGTTAAACGTTGCCCTACTCAAGGGGAGACTACACATGCACATAGTGTTCTATGAACACAGAGCTCTTCCCAAACAGTCTATAGCACTTCACACAGGGACAAAAGGATCTGGCTTTTCAAGTGCCCTATCAGTAACAAAGTCCAGGGCAAGCTGACAGCAGCTGGTGATAGAGCCAAGCCCTCTCCTAGAAACATCAACTCTCTAGTTATCTTCCTTGCACAGAGTGCTTTGCGCTCCTCCAAACATGGAGATTTCCTAACACCAAAGGAAAAGAGGCTAAGGGAGCAAGATGCAAAGCAGCTGTTTTGGTTTATGGGCCACAGCCCAGCAAAGCAGATAGACCTAGCACATGATAACACCACAAACATTAGAGCATTCCTTGGAAACAGAAGAAGAAAAGGTTTGTTACTTGCACAGTCAGCACGATGCTGCATTTCTGCACTTCAGTGCAAACAACAAAAACTGCTTGTGCCCTGCCCATGTAATGAGATGGCTGCAGAGTATTAGGCACACAGAAGGTTCCTTTAGCATTCACTTAGCCTGTCCCTGTCATATTCTAAACAAAGCTCTCAATTCATACTTGAAACTTATTTTTCCTATTTGCAATAAGGTTTGTAAACAAGTTTTATTTAGTCAGGCTGTATAGCACACGTTATTGATGAATGTAATGCTTAAAATTGGGTTTTTAAACTATGAGACTGGAACAGGGCATCTGGGTCAGAACTGGGCTAATGTCAACAGGTCTGTCTTCAGCCACAAGTTAGGTGTGACTATGTGTCCCTCTCCTCTTTCAAAGGAGAATCAAAGAGCATGTGCTAGTTTGAAGCAGGCTAGAATGTTTTGGTGAGAAGAACTAGATTACAGGCTGTGAAAGGAAACCAGTGGTGATGTCTGCTTCACTCACAGGCTTGCTGAGATGTATGGGAACAAGAAATAAAAACACAGATAACCACTCAGCACCACTCCCACTCGGGCTGCTGGCCGAGCTGCATCTCTCTAACCTCACCCTCCATTTTGGACTAATCCACTTTGCTTCTTAACCTCTGGCCGAACCTCCATTCTACCTTGGGACTGGGGTAAGGTTGAGAGGGGTAGGGGGAAGGTGTAGGGGCAGTTGAGAGCCCCTCCTGGGGACTCAGGTGTCTGCAAGGGCTGCTGTGTTTCTGTATTACCTTTTACCTTGTATATTTCTGTCTACAACTGTATATACTGTAAATATTTGCTTGTATATTGTGCTAGCTGTAAATATAAGCTTCATTCATATTTCCAGAGCTGGCTGAGTCTAGTCTGGGTGATTTCTAAAGTGTGCGGGGGGGTGGGGAACACCCAAACCATCACAGAGCATTACAATAGCTGCAGGTTTGTGAGACTGAAAGCTCTCCCCAGCTGTAAAGCCTGAACCTCACAAGCAGAAGCAAACAATGTTTCTGCAAACCAGACTGCAACAACAGTGTGCAACAAGCAGCTTCAGAGATGCTCTCAGAGCTGGCGTTCATGCCCTAATACCTAATAAATTTCTCCAAAACCAATGTGTTTTCTTGTTCCAGTAGTGTTTATAAATGTCCTTCCAGCACAAGAGAAAACCAGCTATGCAACAGAAAAGGCAAGCAGAACATGACACGTTGTCAGGCAGACAAAAATAAAACTGAATTTTTACTCCTCTGTTAGCATAGCATACACCATAATTGAAGCCTGGAAGCAGGAGAGCATTTTCAAGCAAAAAGTTACTCAAGCTGTGTGCTTTTTTAACCCCACTGTGTAAAAATGAATCTCCACTGCTTACTTAACTGTTAACACAGACAGTAAGCATAAGCCTCAAAAAGAGTAAGGTAATTAAAGTAGCTGTTGCCACATATACACATGAAAATACTCACAAATCTTAACTAATGCAAACTGCAAGCACTGTGTAGTACTACTCTAGACCATCAACAATGGTAGGAAATGGAGATACCTTGCCCTTTACAGTCAGAACATAGAAAATATGAACACCATGAACACTAAGCACCTTTCAAATAGCCTCTCATCACAGGAAGGCAGCAGAAAGTTTTAAATATGATAAAGCCTCCAAGACAAAGGTGTTTCACCAAGAACTCAGTGCAGCCCTGGCCTCTCACAGCCCAAATCTGAACTTCTGTTTCTCCCCATCAGAGAACTGGAACTTAGAGGAGAAGCACAAAATAAATGATTCAGTTTCTCCTTGATAGCCATTTCACAGAAAGGAAGCTATCTAGCATTTAAACAATTACAGTGGGGCTTTCCCTTCCCATTAACTAACCTTTGATATTCTCTCTGTATTTTCAAGGCTAACACTTCACTGGGGTCAGAGCCTTGGATTTCTCATCACAAATCTTCTTTTCCTGTGGAACATACAGAATTCACAGCTCACTTGGGTACTATAAAGAGAAGCATGAAACTGACATCTGCCTGGAGCCCCAAAATAGCTTCAGTGGATCATCTCAATCCAGGTTTGTGAGGAAGGCCACTTTGAGAGATACAGCTATCAGTAAAGTGTAATAAAACTGAGTCTCAGGAAGAGTAGGGCAGGTACTTTTCATCCACAGATTCTGGCTGCAGCATTGCCTAGGCTTCTGTCAGGGAGGGTTTGGGTTGGATGTTGGGAGGAAGTTCTTTACTGAGCAGGTGGTCAGGCACTGGAACAGGCTGCCCAGGGAGGTGGTGGAGTCACCATCCCTGGAGGTGTTTAAAAGGAGAGTGCCTGTGGTGCTTGAGGCTATGGTCTGGTGATGAAGGATGCTGGGATGAAGGTTGGACTGGATGATCCTGGTGGTCCTTTCCAACCATAGTGATTTATAGTGATGAGATGTTGTGCTGAGGGATTTGGTTTAGTCAAGGACTTGTCAGTGTGGAACTAATGATTGGACTCAATGAGCTTGAAAGTCTTCTCCAATCTAAGAAATTCTGTGATTCTTGTATCAGAAAGCCTTAGGGAACACTGACAGTAAAGGAACAAAACCCCATCAAATACAAAGACAGAAGATTCTTGCTACACCTAAAACAGACTAAAAGAGAGTTGGGGAAAGATGCCTTTCTCTTGTCCTTAACCAGAGATCAAGAATGCATACGAAGGCTCAATCCACAAGTACTGCCTAAGCCTCCAGTCAAAACACTTAGTTCCAGCTTGGATTTGTGGAACCTTCTTCCAGCTGCCAGGGAAGAGGGATTTCTGTCTTTAGGAGAGAAGTTACAACAACACAGTTTACAGCAAACGGGGGTACAGAATTTTAGCATGTTTTAATCACTATTGTTCATTAAATGAGCAGCCCAAGTTGTGCCTTCATATTCAGCAAGTCAGCCATGCAAAAACACTCAGTCTATGAAATGTATCTCAGATAAGACTATGAAAGAACTAGGAAAAAGAGTAAGTAATTTGCCCTTTTAAGTTGTTTCAAGAAGTTAGAACTGGGAACAAGAAAGTCACTATATAGACCTCATTTAGCTGGCAAACTAAACATTCACATACTTGCCCCTTACACTCCTAAGTAAAATCAGAAATCACAAGAATCAGTCTAGGGGTTGCTTGATTTCCTTTTGTGCCTCATCACCAGTGACAGTAATGCTCTAGGAATCATTCAGTATTTATCATTTTACACAATCAGAAATGAGAGCTTCTACACATATAGAAGAGCTTTCCCCTTTCAAACAGAAGTGTTAAAAACAGCTGGCAAAATCTGGAGTCTTTCTAAAATATGATAACAACATCAGGTTTTCTGCAGTGAAGAAGCTGGCATAAGATGACAGTAGCCACATAAAGCTGTGCTTTCTATATTCCACTCTCCTGAAGGCAGTAGTATCAATTTCTTTCTTTTCTTGTTACTCTGATACCTTATTGCTATGAATATATCAAACAGGAGCAAGAAGAATTCCATGAGTTTCCGTACATTAGCCCTGGAAAAACTGAACTCTCTCTTTTCTATCAGTTAAGTTGAAGTGCATGGAGAAAGGTCTCCAAGATGCTACCAAACAACTTGTGGAAGTCATTTCCTTAAATTAATTTGCAAGCAAATAACTCAGTGTGATGACAGGAAAAGACAAAAAGAAAAAAGGTAGACATGAAGAAAGAATTAAGAAAGCATCTACAGGCATACTGGCCAACTTAAAACACTGTACCTGAGGGCACAGTCCTTCCAAGGGAGGAAAAGCACACATGGCACACACTGTCTCATACCAGAAGCAGAATGCTGCACGGTGCAATGTGCACAACAATCACTCACTGCCTTGCAAAAGCAGTGAGCGTGTGCTTATTGATCCTCAAGTATCAACTCCAACTCAGCTAAAGGGCAGGCTCCCACACCTTGGCCACACTAACCCCGTGCAGCGCTGCAGACCAGGGGATGAGTGGCCAGAGAGCAGCCTGGCACAGGCGCCTGGCAGTGCTGGGTGACAGCAGCTGGGCATGAGCCAGCAGTGTTGCCAGCTGGCATGAAAGGCCAATGGCATCTTGGCCTGTATCAGCAACAGTGTGGCCAGCAGCACCAGGGCTGTCACTCTGCCCTGTGCTGGCACTGGGCAGGCCTCACCTCAAGCACTGTGTGCAGCTCTGGGCACTCACTGCAGGAGACACTGAGGGGCTGCAGTGGGGCCAGAGGAGAGCAACAAGACTGGGGAGGGGGCAGGAGGGGAAGGCTGCTGAGGAGAGGCTGAGGGAGCTGGGGGTGCTCAGCTTGGAGAAGAGGAGACTCAGGGGACCCCTCAGCACGCTCTACAGCTAACTGAAGGGAAGTTGTAGTCAGGTGAGAGTCAGGTTCTGCTCCCAGGCAATTTGTGTCAAGACGAGAGGGCATGGCCTGAAGCTGCTCCAGGGGGGGCTCAGGCTGGAGGGAGGTGGTGGAGTCGCTGTCCCTGCAGGTGGTTAAGGCAAGCTTGGATGTGGCACTCAGTGCCATGGCCTGGTCAATGTGGTGGAGTCAGGTCATAGGGCTGAACTGGATGATCACAGTCTGTTCCAGCCTCAGTAACTGTGATTCTGTCAAAGTCTGAAGTGCCTATTACTGAATCTCCTACGAATTCAGTAGTTTGCACTGTGTGAAACACCTCAGGCATTGATCTCCCCTGCTACCAGTTGAGGGGGGGAGTGGGGGTTGTTTTGGTTTTGTGGTTGTTCTCATTGTTTGTTGGTTTGGGGCTTTTTTGTTAGGCTGCTTGGTTTTCAGTTTTGTTTGTTTAGCTGGGGCTTTTTAGCTTGGAGAGGAGACGACTAAGGAGTGATCTCATTCATGTTTATAAATATCCTCTGAGTGCCAGAGGATGGAGCCAGCCTCTTCTCCGTGATGCCCAGTGACAGGGCACGGGGCAGCGGGTGGAAGCTGAGGCATAGGAGGTTCCATGTGAACTTGAGGAGGAATATTTTTCACTGGAACAGGCTGCTCAGGGAGTTTGTAGAGTCTCCCTCTCTGGAGATATTCAAGAACCATCTGGATGCATTCCGGAGTGATCTGCTGCAGGTGATCCTGCTCTGGCAGGGGGGCTGGACCAGATGATCTTTCGAGCTCTCTTCCAGCCCCTGACATTCTGCAATTCCACGATTCTATGTTGTGATAAGGCAGCTTAAGAAAGCAGCAAATACAATAGCTCCAAACACCGGCATTATGCCAGACTGTGTATTTCAGCACAGCTCCCACAGTCAACAAAACTATATGAGTTTCAGGCACTGATTAATCATACATTTAATACCTTCATAAAAATGCAGTAGTTGGGAGGTTTGCAGGGCAGAAACCTCATTTAGTCTGTACTCAGCATTCAAGATTTGTGTGCATTACACTGACAAAGCCACTGAACAGTTACAAATCCAGGAGCGTTTCTTTGTTAGTTTCCTGAAAGAGAACACTTAATATTACAAAATAACAAAAGTAGCTAACTCATTAATAACTCGGGGCTGGCATGAGGAACAGAAAGCTTCAGAAGCAAACTAATTTAAAAAGTGACAAACACTGAAATGACAATTTTAAAACAATAAAATACCGTCAATGTTAAAAGCAACAAAGCTGCCTCCAACAGGTCTGTCCTCTGAAAAGGCCAAACACTTCTTTAAAGCAAGACTACCAGAAAGAGACAGTAAGAAAGCAGAACTCTGCATTCCCATTTCTCAGTCTGTCAAGACTCTGTAGTAAAACCTGTGAATCAACACCCTTTCAACATTTGAACCACAATGACAGTTACACCAACTGAACTTAAGTATCAAATACTAAGGCTCTTGCTACAAGAGTTTGTTAAAGGGACAGAAGCTGCTCACAGAGACCATCAGGTATGATAGGAATTTCAAACTAGAGGCGTCAAAGAGGCTTCAGCAAGCAAAATAAAACACACTAGTCAGTTTTGAGACATTAATTTAACTAAAACTCAGCTTCCAACAGATGAGAGTTTGTAACATAGCTATACAGCACCAATTCCTTAAAAACAAGCAAGCAGAGGAGAAGGCAATGGGTTCGACACGGACATCCATAGCAATAGCTTCCAACATGCAGGCAATGAAATTGACACTTCACCACAGCATATTAAAAAGAGTTGTCACGTTCACTCTACCCCACTCACTTTCCTTCCTGTAGCATTACTCTGCTTGCTTACCTGGGGATGTAAGCTGCGTCACACAACAGTCAAAGTCAGGAAGCCAGAGGGTTTTATTAGGAGTTTTCAGTAAGCTGTAGTTATACTTTAAAAAAACCCAAACCACCACAGGCTCCAGGGTTCATGACACTTTTGGGAAGAGAAGCAAGAGCAGAAGTGTTTATTCCCTTTCTGCCAGTGCTGTGCAAGTATGTGTTTGTACAGCCTCTGTGCTGAGCTATCACAACTTTCCCAGGCCTGCATCTATTCACACCCACAATGGTATCTTGCAAATCCATACCCATATGCAAATGTAAAAACAGATGCAGAGCTTCATTGGCATGCATTTCAATATTCATTAACTGCTATTTATGCCCACAAACGTGTATATCACATCCGCAAGGTGGTGAAAAGTTCCCTCGTAATGCGCTGACCCCAGGAATGGGAAGAGGCTTAGATTCTGACCCCAGCTGTGTCTAAGCTCCCAAAGGCCAACTACATACAACAATGCTACGTTTCTCTTGTATCCCTTCAAAAATTGAGGGCACAGACCTGCAACCTGTCTGTAAAACGGCCAGAACAACAAAAGTATTTCAGGGTCATGTTGGATCAATAGTATTTTCAGTGGTTTAAAGGTAACACTGCTTTCCTAGATAAGAACAGAGCGCTGCAATGCTGCAGACACCTATCTAAACTAGAGAGCAAAGTACAGCAGAAAGACAGAGAAGCAACTACCAATATCATTCTCCTGCATGCTCCACCCCAGAGGCGTATGAAAGTTCTGGGAAACAGCTGCTCCTGCCTTTCCACCTTCACTTGCTTTCAATTTCTTTTTTAGGCTGAGCAACACTCAGACCTGGCAAGGTTAGGACCTCTGATTTTTCACTAACATTTACTTAGCATCATAGCAGTTGTTCAGCCTGGAGGAGAGAAGACTTAGAGGGGACCTCATCACCCTCTATAACTACCTAAAAGGAAGGTGTAGTCAGGTGGGGGTCAGACTCTGCTCCCAAGCAACTTGTGACGGGAGAAGAGGGCATTGCCATTGGAATGGCCTGACCAGGAAAGTGGTGGAGTCACCACCCCTGGAGGTGTTCAAGAAAAGACTGAATGAGGCACTTAGTGCCATGGTGTAGTTGATTGGACAGGGCTGGGTGATAGGTTGGACTGGATGAGCTTGGAGGTCTCTTCCAACTTGGTTGACTCTATGACCTGAAGCTGTGCTGGGGAGGTTTAGGTTGGCTACTAGAAAGCACTTGCTCACAGAAAAGTGAGTAGGCAGTGGAATGGACTGCCCAGGGATGTGGAGGAGTCACCATCCCTGGAGGTGTTCAAGGAAAGATTGAATGTGGCATGACTTAGCTGATGCCATGGTGTTGAGTCACAGGCTGAACTTGATGATCTCAGAGGTCTTTTCCAGCCTCAGTGTTTCTGTGATAGAATCATTAAGGTTGGAAGAAACCTTTAAGATCATCAAATCCAACCACAACGTGACTACCATGACCACTACACTACATCCTGAAGCACCCCCAATTACACCTGGTTTATATTCTTCCTGCACAGGGCAGCCAGGGCATCTTGTTTCAAGCCCCTCTACAGAGAGCTAAGAAATTCCATTCCTGAAAGTGGCTGTGCGACAAGTCACCTCCTGTCACTCTCAGTACAGTGAGGGTTTAAGTCAACTCTATCTAAGAGCTTTACAAACAAGTCCTGACACATGGTCCACCACTACTTACTTTCATGTAAAACCAGCATCTTAGGGCCACACTACAGGGCAAAAAGTGCCCCTGTGAACCAGCACTAAGCAGTTTGAAGGAATCTTAGAGGAACTACCTGGTTAGAAACATCTCTCTGAAGCAACTTGGAAAATTCATCTGAGAACTAGCTTTAAAACAGCCAAACAAAAAGAATAACCCAGTCTTTTACCCAAGATTTTGCTAAGCTGCTCCTCATCACCAGTTAACAGGGAAATGCAGTTGTTTCTTCAGCTCAGGTTTTTCACATATTCAGTGTTAAGACTAACTAGTATATACATTGCTAGTAAGTAATTATGAGGTCACTCAGAGAAAGAGATAAATTATCATTATAAACTACCTGATACAGGCATGTCCATGTCCATGAGTGCACCAGCACACCTGAGGAAGCTCATGGAACTAGAAGGGAAAGCAAACAGCAGCTAACAGAACTGCATTCTCTCAGAAGTACTGCTCTGCCCAGCTCTCAGCTGAGGCCCTAGAGACACAGAACTTGATCAGGCCACAGACCAGAACCCACATCAGAAAAAACAAGAATAAGGGTTTCACAGAAATAGTCATTTCATGGCACATCTAAGCACTACCTGCACTTCCTCTGCTTTATTAATTTGCATCTGTTGCCTATCATAGAAGCTAAATCCTGTTAACACTTCTCTTGAAAGTGCTCCTCTCTTGTCTCCACAGGTAGCAAATATGTCCTCCAAAATACAAGACCATTAAGCAACAACTCTGTCAATCATTCACTGTGCTTCTGCCCAAGCCTTAAACACCACTGCGAGAAGCTCTATCTTCACTTCATTGTCAAGTCATCCTCACCATTACAACGGCTCTGGGACCTCACAGTAAACCTGCTCAAGCTCACTGTCTTTTATTCCAACAAGGCTATTTTTAAGTTCAGATTGGTTTTCTGAGCAGACTCTTTATTCACACCCAGACAGCTGTGCTAGGTGACAAGAGCAGAGGACACATCCCAGAATTAGGAAACAAGCAAGCAAGCAAGCAGCTGGAGGCAGGGGTACGGCCAAAAACACTGCTAAAAATAAAACCCCTTTGTAATTGTTTTTCCTTTGCATTTAGCTTTAAGGAGTGCTTCTATTGTTCCCTATCTGAAGAACCAAAAAGCCTTAAAGCCTGTTTACCGAAAAGAAACACACTTCACTGAACCATGTAGCTATAGGAAAGCTGCATCTAAAGTCTGTTTAGAGAACAATAAGCAGTGTCTTGATTTAGTATCTTCAGATCCCTAACTTTGTTACTATCAATATTTAAACCAAGGAGGAGAAAACATAACTCTCACAGCAAGCACTATATTAACTCTACCCCATTGGCTCTGCAGCAACATAACATAACTGAGAACAGTCCTGGTTTCAATAATGCTGCCATTCCAGGCAAAGGAAAATCACTTTTGTAAGTGAAAAGCATAAGTCAAACAAGAAAGGAATTTTGTTTGTTTCAAGAGGTGCCTTTTGTTTTTTTGTTTTTAATAAAAACACAAAACACCACAATGGAAAGCATAAAAATCTCAGAAGAATGAAGCAGACAGCAGTGCCTTAAGGGAAAGGAAAGCAACACAGAGGCTGTGCTCCAACAAGAGGCAAGATTAGACTGTAGACCACTAAGCAGTGCGGACCCAAAGCTCCTCCAACCTAAAGTATATATTTAGTGTTATATATGTGCTGTCTTCTCAGTAGTTATGATGTTACAATATGACTGCTAAGCACCTATTTCATCCGTCTGTGGGGCTTTTTGAAGTCCATTTACTATCCACAAAAAAAGATTTGGCACATCTTGCCTGGGGACAGGAGCATTTGCAACACAAAGGGTGATAAGAAGATAAGACTTTCACTGAAAAATTCTCTGAACAGATGTGGGACATTTAAACTGCAACTTCAAAACAAAAGGGCAACTCAAAAATCTTTTCCTAAGTACCGGTCACTTACAGATTGTTTCACTGAGGGTGACATTCAAGGTCACTAAAGCCCCCCAAAATCCTACTTTCTCCTCTGGCTGGTTTCCGTGGATGCTCAGATACAAGACCCTTTTTCTCTTTTCATAGCATCATGTCCAATCACTAGCATCAAAGCCTGCTATGTTTAGCAGGCTGTAGCGTTAACCAAGACTTCACCCTACTGTGCACTTGAGTTCTCAGTAACAGCACAGCTCTTTAATAGCTTTCCCCCCCGAGACTGGAACCACACATGGCACAACACAAGATGTCCACTCACCTAGGAGCTTACAGCCTGCCACCAAGGGAGCAAAACCGTGGGCAACGGCTCTTCATTCTACTGTGTTTGGCTGAGCAGCACTCCTCGTGGGCTGCATTCTGTATAGCACTGCAGTGCTCAGAGCAAGCAGCCTCACAGGAGCAGCTGGAAGGCACCCTTCATCTTCAAAGCTGAACCTAAGTGTCCATCCCAGATGGAGGGTGGTTCTCTCACAGCAAACCTATCATCTGAGGTTCCCTCAGCCAGAGGGAGTCCTGAACAGACTGTGTGTGCTCATTCCAAGTTTTAACTCCCTTCAGTCAGGGCCTTGCCCGAGAGAGAAGCAAGGTCACAGGTCATTTCCATCACCAGCTTCCCAGGTGAGAACTCACTCCAGCAGTAGCCTATTGCTCAGTTTCAGCGCTCTGGGTAAGATGTCACAAATTATAACATGCTCACTAAAAGCCTGGTCAGCCCATCATTTTTTCTCCCTTCAGCTCTAAAAGAAAAGACCCTTTGAACCCTGAATGGAATGGAATGGCTAGGGGTCATTTTTAAGGCCTTCAGAGAGAAGAATTTTTTCTGTAGTACCTAAATATTATCAGCTTAAAAAAAAAAAACCAAACTGATGCCTGCCAAACATTCCTTTCCAGAACAAAGACGGCTGCATGCAAGTTAATCTCAGGCCCACGACCTTGTTCTTGTCACCTAAAGATTTTACTGTCACAAATGAAATCTCATAGACAGTGCATGTGTTTGCTGCATGTAACTGTAACATAAACCCCAATGTGTCAAAGCAACTTCCACTTATTACATCAGGAGCTGTCCCATCAAATGGGATAATATCTCTGGCAAATCTAATCAGAAGAATATAATTGTCTAAGTAAAAGCTATATATTAACAAATAAGTTTCATTACTGCATTTGAGAACATGACCAGAGAGTCTGCTTGGTTTCAGACTCCTTGATAGTTACTAAGGATTATTGCCTCCATGACGAAGCAGGCAATAAATCCCAGTTAAATTGTGCAATATGAAGTGTAGCAGCAGTAAATGCCATGACTGTGTTAGATGTCTCAGCATTTAATTTAGAGCACTGAGAACACCTTCTAGCCCATACTACTGTAAACAGACTTTAGAGTCTAAATACGAGCTAAAGTGTCTAACTTTGTAGATAAGCCAAGGGTTGCTCCCATTCTGCCAGGTGTAACTCAACTCAAGTCACAGGACAACTGAGCAGTTGCAGTTGCCATTGCAGCAACTGAGGCACAATTCTAGTAAATAAATCCATCTAGCTTAAGCTAAGACAGCTGTTAGAAGGACCATGCTCAGCTACCCACTCTTGTGAATCATGTCCTGAATTGTCATAATTAGCACAGCACTGCAAAGCAATTCATCCTCCAATCCAACAGAATACTCCATTCATGGTGTTTATTAAGAGTTCCTTTAGGAGCCTGCTCTTCAGATCCACCTCTGCTGTGACACAGCAGGAAAAGGAACAAGAGACCAGCCACTGCGTAAGCAGGCACTGGCCCGCCGGGCCAAGTCTAACCTATGCACCTTGAACCTACTCCCTTGCCTTTACTCATCTCGAGTCTATTGTAGTTCATGGTTCTGAAATTACTTGCTTTCTTAAAAGTCTAGAAGCAAAGTCCTGTGCATGGCAGCAGAATTGTGCAGCAAACATTCACTGTGAGAAAGCATCATGCCTGTAAGTTACTAGCATGCTTTGCATGAATGAATAATGAAGAATTCATTATCGCTGTCCTTTAGCATCAGACGAGCCTTAACTGAGATGTTTTCTCGTGGCTGGTCGATCCCCACAGCTTTATGAACTATGCCAGCTTCTCTCCCCCTTGGAGATCCAGACTTCTGATATTATAAACCCTGAGCTCATTGAGAGTTTGATGAAGCATATAATAAGTGTAGTTTAACAGTCAAGTGAACAACAAAGGGCCTTTGCTATAGCTGAAGAGTACAGGAACAGAGCTGCAAAGGAATGATGAGCTGGAAAGCAGCATTCCTTTATAGTTGGAGGTGACATTCTGCAACATTTGATTAATCATCTGATTTATCAGTGACATGATGGGATTACAAATCACTACAGTAACTTCATTAAGTGCAATTTTTGTACCAGCACAGCTCATCTGAAGACTTTACATTAAGAAAGAAAATTATATGAAGTAGACCTGCTACAAATTTGCAGGAATACAACATGAGGAAATCTGACCTCTTGAAAAACATTTTCTTTGAAGTCTTCTGGCAGAGGGTAAAGTCCCCAAGCTTTTGGAACAAAGACAGAATTCTGACTTACAAAATTAAATGCTTCTCCTCAAAACAGTAAAGTTATTTCGCTTCTGTAATAATAGTTCCACAGTGATTATCTCAAGATGCAGCCCATCTTCAGATGGCAGAATTAATCACAGGTGAAAGTCACCTTTTCATAAAGGAGACAGAGATAGTGCACAGCAGCTCCTGAAATAAAACAATGTTTTATACAACATTTCAATATTTCAGATTAGGAATGCTCACAATCTAAACTAAAGTTCTGAGGAAGAAAATTATGAAGTAAACAAGTTTTCTTCTAGAACACATTTTCAACAACACTTTCAACAGCATTTTTTTTTTCTACCTCCCCTTTTGGAGGGTTACTAAATGTTTTAATTCCTCCTACCCTAAAAGTGCAGCATTTTAGAAGACTGTTGCTTCTGTAGCTACTCAATAATAAAGGCTCCAGAGAGCACACAGCACTAAAACAAACCTCCAGACTGATGATACGTCTAGATAAAAAGGCTCATGAGCAGAATTCGCCTACAGACGAAGCAAACATCTCAAGTGACATGCTCCAAGTAGTGTAGCCAGTTTAGATCAGAGTTGAGACTATACTATTTCTAAATTAACATTAACCAATTCCCCTCCAAGAAAATACAGCAAAATGCACAGCTAATCCAGTCCATGCAATATGCCTTGGAGGCATTCTACATTCCTACTGGCTCCCGGGTTAAGAACAGGCTCATGGCTATTGCTAACAAAATGAAGTATTTTCTCCATGCACCAAAGAAAGGTAAGACAGTAAACAGCCAGGAGGCAAAAAAAAAAAAAGGAAATACCTGTGGGGAATGTAAAACAGAGTAAGAGGGAAATAAAACATGTAAAAGGAAACCAGGAGGAGCACTGAATAACAATCCTCAGCAGAGCACTATGACTTCTGAAGGCACTCAAAGGGGCAGTCTTCCAAAAAGCCAGATTTCCAGTGGCACCATGCAAGGAGAAGATGCCATAAACATAGTCCATTGCTACCGGGATGCCAGATTTCCTCTGCATTGCTACTGACGTTTAGTCTGACCATGGCCAGAAGAAGGTTCTGCACCTTGCGGAGGCACTGAGTAGGAAGGGTACAGAAAGTGGTGAGAGGGAAAAGTGCAGTCAGAAACCAGACAAGCAGTCATGAAGAGACACCTCAAGTTTTACACAGAGCTTACTCATCAATGAAGATCTCTTTCCTGTCCCAGAGGGAACGCAGATCACAAGAGCCCTTCCACTCCTGAACCACACTGAATACACACACAACCACAATTGTACAAGGACTGTATCAGCAGACCATGGAAATTAGCTCAACACACAAGTGAGGCACCTGGAATACCTCATCCCTCTTCTGATTTCATTGAATCCTATAGCATTCAGTTTATGAGACTGAGACCAGGGAAAAGGGAACGTGTGGCATAAATGCAGAGAGGTGTCTGAGGGACAGACCAAAATCAAGTCCACAATGTCATAAAGCCTGACCACATGGAGTGGAGATAAGGACAAAGGAGGATGTGCTAGACATCTGCTCCAAATCTAAACCAGTTATTCCAAGACAAATAGACGCAGATGACAGCAATATATACCTCTCACAGATACATGGCTCCTTGTAAACCCAGAGTTTCTATTTTGAAGCTTTAGAAGTGCCCCACTGAGTTATTTGGACGTTGGTCCACATCTTGAAATAAATTCACTGTCAAATAATAGTGCATTCGATATGCTGAACTCAAAACTTCCCAATATTTGCAATTCCAGAAGTCAAAAGAAAAATCATATCTGCTATCTTCTACTCTCACCTGCTTTAACGAAAAAAAAAATCAGGGAATGCTTTACTGTGTTTTAACACAACATCTGTCACAGTAGAGTCTTGGACAAGTCTCTGGATGTGTAACACAACAGGCATTACACAGAACACAAAACGCAACAAGCAAAGTCTAAGTTACAATGATTGGCTCAGCTGCAGCCCATCTGTCTTTTCTGAGGGAACACTGAATACAATCACTGTAGAGATCTGCTACTGATGCTGCCACCTGGATAACACCCCCATTTTCACAACTACAAATTCCTCTCTGTCTGAAGTACTGGAAGCAGAGCAGGTATCTCTGGAAGGGACCCAGAGATCATCACGTCCAACGCCCCTGCCAGAGCAGGACAATACTATCTAACACAGATCAGAGGAACACATCCAGACAAGTCTCCAGAGAAGGAGACTCCATGACCTCCCTGGGGAGCCTGTGCCAGTGCTCTGTGAACTTTACAGTAAAGAAGTTCCCCCTTGTGTTGAGGTGGAACCTCTTCTGCTGCAGCTTACACTCGTTGCTCCTTTTCCTATCCCAGGGAGCAGTGAGCAGAGCCTGGCCCCCCCTTCCTGGCCAGTCTTCAGATATTTATAAACATTTATCAAATCCCCTCTAAGTCTTCTTTTCTCCAGACTAAACAGCCCCAGGTCCCTCAGCCTCTACTCATAAGCCCTCCTGTCCCCCAATCATCCTCACAGCCCTCCACTGGACCCTTTCCAGCAGATCCCTGTCCCTCTTAAACTGGGGACTGACTACTCAACTGGCACTGACACTCAACCTTCTGCTGTATTTCCCAGGTGGGTAAGCAGTCCTAGCCTCCCTGGAGACCTAGAGATTCTGCTGACAAGCAGCAAGACAAGTGACACTTAAAAGAAAGTTGAAATACCAGGTGTGAGGCACTGGACTTTGCAGGCTCACCAAGGAAACTATATACAAAGGCCAACTCCAAACCAGTCTTTCTTTACAATCGTCACAGCTCTGGCAAATTCTGAATGGGAGCCTCACTTCATTAGCGATTTAGCATGCTTAAGTGAATCATCAAAAGCACATCACATTCCCAAAAAGGTTCACCCTTCCTGACAGTCTGATCTGGCTTTTCTTTCTCAAATTGAGCACAGCTCTGTAGCAGATGGAGTACTCTACACAACAGACACAGACTCTTATTAAGAAATGACTTTCTCTTACAAAAACAGATTCACAAAACATTCATGGATTTGACTGTTGAACGCAAGACTCCCAAGCAAATACTTGCCTCTGTTGCTCATTCCTTTGCAGATGACCACAAAACAAAGGGGATGAGAAAGTCTGCTGCCCTCCCCTTTCTTTCTTCAGTCACATAATCATGTTGCAAGTGTTGGAGGACACCTTTCAACGTGAGATTCAGAGTAGTCTATATATGGCTATCACTGGATGGACATCGAATGGGTTTGCACCCTTCACAGAACCACAGAAACATTCCAGCTGGAGAAGCCCCTCAGGATCACCAACTGCAACTGAGAATCCAGCTCTACAAGGTGCATCCTAAACCATAACCCCAAGCACCACATCCAAATGACCTTTAAACATACCCAGGTTTGGCAACTCAACCACCTCCCTGGGCAGCACATTCAATGCCTGTCCACCCTTTCCATTAAAAAAGATTTCCTAATGTCCAGTCTAAACCTAACCAGTCTCAGCTTGAAGCTCTTTAGCTGGCTTGAGTCAAATTTGGTTTCCCATTAATAAATCCTGGGGAAAAAAATAACTATAGGCCAGTGTTAAAAGGTACAAATTACTACAAGCTGCAGCATCATCTTTTCACAGGAGCCAAGGAGAGAATCCTTTAACAGCTGTGTAAGTATACACAGCATATTTAGAACGACTCAGAGACAGGCAAGAAGGGCCTCCAAGTCATCTCATTAAACCAAGGCATTTCCACCAAGAGATAGAAATGTTAGATAGTACTCACATGGCCATAAGCACTTTTACTTGCATGACAGAGATAACAGGATACAATCCCACAAAAACGCTGCTGTTCTTCCCACACTTAAACTTCCAGTGAAAAGTCTCCCGGCAGACACAGGGTAAAGAGATCTCAGTTTAAGGGGAGGTCACTACAAAAGCTATGCTATCCATTGTCACTTCAGTTCAAAAGGTACTTAGAAGGGTAGAAGATTATGTCCTAATACTTCCTCAGACACATCACCCAGCTTTCATTCCAAAGCACCTTGCAGCCACCACCATAAAAGATATAACTAAGTAAAGCTCCAAAGGATGAGATTTATTAGAAGTCTTCACTGTACTGAGGTGTCCTCTCCCTATCATATCAGCCATGCCTCACTTGAAAGCACTGCAGATTCAGAGGAACTATTTCCAAACAGCAGGGCAGAAAGCAGCAATACAGAACAATTTTCCTGCTTGCCAAAGAAGTGGGTTATTTCCCAGATTTTAATTAAGCTACACGACCGGAATTCTAATGAAGGCAAGTACAGAAAGACTCATAACAAAAGAGACAAATTCCTGTGCTGATGTTCAAAACAGCCAGCACAGAAAAGTGAATGATTTTTACCTTTGTTTTCCTCCCTGTGATAGTGTTTGAGATCCAGTATGTAATATGCTACATAGAAGCAGAACAAAGAAACACCTCTTGCACAGAGGCAGCTCAAAGGATGAGACAATTGCTAGCCAAGAGCATCCAAAGAAAGAAGGGTGTACAGCAAGCAGGCAAAAACACTCAGAAAGATAAGCAGTAGCCTACTCTACCCACTGTCAGGCTCCTCTGATTCCCTTAGCTTATGGCAGAAGAGGGCCTCAATGAGGTGGCTTTGTAGATGTTTGTAGCACTCCTCTTCATGATGGGTGAAAAACATCCCTCTGCCACTCCATTTTCAGAATTAACAAGCTAAAGAAAGACCACAGCAAGGTTTTAGTGAATGCCAAAAAGTTAGCACCAGTAACAGGTGTGGTTACATATCAAATTCTGCAGAGCATGCTGCTCTAGACAACGGTCCAAAAGGGCGAAGAAGAAAGTTAGCTTCTATCCATAAATGTAGGACCTCACACAGGAATCATTTGCTGAAGTCTAAACGGCAAACAAACAAACAAACAAAACAAAAAAAAAACCACAAACAAAGCACTTTCAGTAAAAAAGGTCATTACTTTCAACAGTTAAGTGTCAACAAGAAATCCAGACAAAGAGAGGGCAGCCTGGACAAGTTTTTACCATGTGGCTAGACACAAAAGATCATATCTCAAAGATGTATAGAAAGAATGAAAAAGGTTAACATATAACCCAGATAAAGATCTGGGGAGAAGACAGGCTGAGAGAGCCTGAGGAATGTAGCAAAAAGGTATTCATTGCAATATCCATAGCTACTTTTAGTGCCTCTTCAAAGAAAAATGAAATGCAGTTTCTCATGCTGACTGTAGCAGACCCCACATTTTCAGAACAGGTGATCTCTATCGGAGCAATCAGGTCTTCTGTCTTCAGTAAGAAGCTATGCTGATACTGAAGACCTTTAGCAGAAGAGTTATGAACTCTCCTTCAGGAGTGCAGGATGAAACGAGTTCCTCTTTCCTGAAACTGAAATAATTTGATTCATTTACTGTTGTCTACAAAGAGCAAGAACTTGCATTTCCTATCCTAGTCTCCCTGAAAACTTTGGAATGGAGTATACTTCAGTATCTCAGAAAAGAAGGAAAGAAAAAACACAACCTCAAATTTCTTCTTGCTACCAGGCCAAATAATTGCTGCTTGATTGAACTTGAAAAGCAAAAGACAAGAATAGGATGTCACAAGAAAGGCATCACACAGGTGAGCAACCTTCCTTTCTTTGAACTGTTCCCTCTGTCTGAGCACTGAATTTCTATCACGAGCCACTCCATACGTGAAAGCATCACAGAGTCTCTTCAACTCAAGATACAATGCAACCATGTATCGCAGGAATGAGAAGAGCTGTCAGTTCATTGTTCACAGGAAGAAACCAAGCATCCTTAAAGCCCCAACAACATACTCCAACTACACCAAAATTAGGAAACTGCAGAAACAGACAAGTCACTTTCTGCACATCCCAAACCGTCAGAATCCAAATGTTTGCACAATATTCACAAACACCCTCAAATGCAGATCTCATTCCTCAGCGTGTAGACTCTTAGGCTCTCCTAGATGCACTTTTCCTTTTCTCCCTTGTGCAGTTATAACAGAAGATGTCATCCAGCTACAGGAGGGAGGAGAAGAAAAGGAAGGAAAGGGTGGTGATTTGATGTTCCTACGCTAGCTTACCTCTTGCTCTTCCTCCACTGTTTTGGGCTCCCCTCCTAGCAAGTAAACAGTGCCTGTCTCTTGTACCTTATCTCATAGTTTCCAAATAGCAGCATGAACACCAGACCGGTATCACAGTTGCTTTATTTCCACCTAGCTTTGGACAGCTTCTCTGTAGCTGACATGCCAGCTACATCCTGTCAGTTTGCAAGGCTGAGGTCTGGTGCTTCGGAGAGACTCAGTAGCGCAAGCAAGGATCCCCACTGGAGCTAGTATTGAAACCGAGCTCCTGCATTTGCTGGCTGGAACATACTCTCCTCCCCTTTTTTAAATGAAAGCTGAGATTATTGTTAGGATCTATTACAGTAAGAGCATTTGCCCAGGAAAACTCTCTCAAAACACATCAGTACTAGGAATCTCTCACCAGTATTAGAACGGTATGTTAACAAAGCTGCCGTTCACACCCATATACCAACAACAGACCATAATGCTAAGATGAGCCTTAACAACACACGTGCTTTACTCATATCTGCATCTGTGCAAGCACCTTACAACAGATCGTAACCCTGATTGACAGCTATGCAATGGAAGGCTTTAGTTTAGTGCTAGCCTCAGCCATAAGTGAAGGGATTTTTCCACCCCAGGCTGTTAAGATCTAGATCAATTGTCAGAGAACAGATTCCTAAAACATCAAGTGTGGAAGCTGCACGGCAGAAACAGGTTTTGACCAACCAAAGTTGCCTAAGTCTTCTCTACAGTAATAGCATGAAAGACCATCTGTGTGCTCTCCTGTGGCTCTTACAATCAATTTCCTGTAACAGTCATAAGAGAGTGAAGGTCTTCTGTTTCCACCAAAGAAAGACAACAGCAGCATTGACAATCTTCCCTCTCCCTTTACCTAGGGGTACCCTGCGTGCGACACCAAGATTACATTGGCAAGACAGCCCCTGTATTTGCAAAGGAGGAAAGAAAAACCTAATCCATTAGTGGATTACTTATATGACTGAG
Source organism: Pogoniulus pusillus (assembly GCF_015220805.1). Classification (NCBI taxonomy): domain Eukaryota; kingdom Metazoa; phylum Chordata; class Aves; order Piciformes; family Lybiidae; genus Pogoniulus; species Pogoniulus pusillus. Next base: position 23,153,999 of record NC_087278.1, read on the forward strand.
AAGTCATTCTGAAATCCTGCAAAATCAGAGGAAGATGCACAACTAAGGAGCTATTCTGCTTCAGTTTTGCATTACCATGCATACAACAACAAAAAAAAATCACTCTCTCATGGAAAAGTATTGGTGCTGTAGTCTTTATCAAAGGAGACCTGCACCTGCAAAATAACCAAGATTTCTCATGTGAAGTACATTTGCAGGGTATTTCAAACCCAGAGAAGCAAAAAAGCTTAGGATAAAATGTCATCCTGACCTCCACCAGCTGAATTTACAGCAGGAATATACAGTCACAGATCCATTGTTAATACAAAAGATTAGTCAGGAACAGGATTTGTATTCAAACGTACTGAAAGTTGAAATACATATACTTGAAATTAACAACCAGCAGAACTATTATTTTTTTCTGGACAAACAATAGTAACTGTTAAAACAAACATCTTTATGCTTGTCCGGTAAGATTTAAGAAGAGCAACCCTGTCCGTGAATTTGAGAAGTAAAGGATTTCCAACTTCATCAGTTAGTTCTAAGGTGTCCCTTCCTACTGTAACTTAGGACTTAATACAAGTCTAGTGTATCTAGCTACATCTGTGTTCTTGCACACTAGTGCTTCAGCAAGCTGCAAGCTAAGTACAAACATAGCTGTTTTCATAACTGCAGCATGACTTCTTCATTTTCAGTTACAGATGAACGTGTAACGGACTTCTGGTTCATTTAAAGAGACACTGCCAACGTTAACTGTAAGCTTTCACAGACCCTTAGATCAGTAGAAATATCCCCATGATTAAAAAAGTTAATTCCCGTGCAGGGAGTTATTTTTATGGAACACATCCTTGCAGTACAACCAACCTAAACACGAGCGCTGAGAACATGACAGTGACAAGTAAGTAGTATAAGCACATTCTCTAAAAGAAAAGTAGAAAGAGGCATTAGCATAACTATTGGGAAGAGAAGTCTAATTCAACCGAGTTCTTACTTATACACAGGAAATCTTGCTTACTGGGTGCTTGTATTTTTCAAGCTTCCTTATCTTGTAGCCTTCAAAACCCGTAATTAAAATGGCTCCTAATGCATAGTCAGTTTCTCTATATCCAATTGTCCAGCGAGAGGCCATTTCTTTGCTCAGCTTCCCGTATGCCCGCTACACCTGTACGGGCACTATTCTTCTACAGTGAAGAAAAACGGAGTATTGGAATTTTAACTTTCGAGTCTCACCACACAGTGATTCTTCATTTTGTTATCCTTTCAAAGAATCAACAAAGGAAGTGGCAGTTTTGTAGTGCCAGACTTGGAAAGTATTCCTCCATCTCAACAAAAGTTATTGTCCATTGTCCCACAGCACTAACCTTAAATGGAGGATTGCATGAGGTAAGAGATGACTTCTTCAGAATATAAAACGAAGCTGTTACAGCAAATACGTACACAGGTTTTCACTATAACAAGAGAAGGAACCCTCAGTTCTGAAGCAGTTACTCTTGTTAAGTATTCTAGCACCTTAAACACGTCTTCGGGCAACAGAGATTAAGTGTGTGTCATAACCATAAAAAGCCAGAAGAGAAACCAAAGTGTCATAAATCCGGACATCCCTTGTGCTGAACCACTCTAGAACAGTAAAAGGCTACAGGCTTAGCCTCAGAGACATGCAAAAGTCTATACAAGACGAAGCCAATATAAGCAGTTTCTCTTGGGGTTGTCACAAGCCATCTGACGACGGAAACACTAGAAGTACGTTATGACACCAGCAGTCACCGCTACGTAGCTTACCGGCGGCGTAACACAAACTGCACAACGGCTCTGCAGATAAAGCCGAGCCACAGGAGCAGCCGTATCGAGGCGCCCGGCGTGACCGAGCCAGAGGGGCAAAGCGCTGTCGCCCACCCGGCAGCACGGGGCGCGGCTATACCCCATGCCGGAGGGAGCCTCTCCGCCCTCCCGCAGGTAGCCTGCGCGCACCCCGTACCACCACCGCCGTCTCCTCCTCCTTTCCCGACACGAGTCGAGAAGACGAGGTGCTCCAGTACCTTTCACTGAGCCATATTCCTCCGGGGAGGGAATGCTCGGGGGTCTCCAGGGCGGGCACCCGGCCGCCATCGTCTCGTTCCTTCCCGGCGCCGAACCGTGTAATCGCGTCAGGGAACCAGCAAGAACCAACTACCCAGCTGCGGGACGCCCTGGGGATCGGGTTTCCCGGCTGTACTCTGCCGCCCTGTGCCAGACCCAGCTGCCGCCGTTTCCTACGGGCCAGCGCGGTCCCCGCCTCGGCCCGGCATCGTGCAAAGAGCCCGGGGCCGCCGCGCCAGGCCACTCCCCAGGAGGCGCCAAAGGATGAAGCGGATTTTCCGCCGCCGCAAGAGACACCTTCACGCGCTCGAGCCGCGGCCGCCCCACCTGCCGCGCCGCGCGGGAGCCCGCCCGCCCGCCTCCGCTCCCAGGGGACACCGGCGGCAGCACAGCGGCAGGGTCGTCGCTGCCGTCGCCACCGCCACCACCACGACACTTGCCTTCGCCTCGTGCCTCTCCGGAGACGGCGGCGGCAGGGCTGTCGCAGTCCGAGACGCCTCTGCCGCGAGGGGCGCCGCGCTCCGCCCGTCAGGCTGCCGGCGCGGGGCGGCGCGGCCCGGCCCTGCCCGCCGCGGGAGGGGGCGGCTGAGGCGGCGGCGCGCGCACACCTTGGCAGCGGCCTGGGCCCGCCCCGCCCGGCGCGCGGAGCCGCGGCAGGAGCCGGAGGAGGAGCGCGTGCGGGCAAGCCCCTCCCCGCCTCGGCCCCTTAAAGTTACACAGGGGGCCAAGGGGAGGGCGGCAGGAAACGGCGGCCCCGGAGGCCGGGCCCACGCTGCTCTCGGGGAAGAGAGGATGGGTCTTAAAACGGCGGCAGAGGGAGCGCAGCAAGTAGGGTGGCGGCGAACAACAAAACTGGAAGTTGCGCTTCGAGGCACCTTCCCGCTCTCGGCCTCTCCCCCGCCCCTCGGCAGTGGTACGCTCCCGGGGCTGCGGGGCCGAGGCGCGGAGCGAAGATCCGAAAAAGGGGCGTGGCGCAGCGGCGGCCGTTTGAAGCGCCCCGGGCGGGGCGGCGCTCGCGGGCAGGGCGGCGGGGGCGCCCGGGGGGCCGTTGGGGTGCGCGCCCCAGCCCAGTGCCGTCAGGGCGCTCCGGTAGCCGCTCCTGTCGCGCCGCCCTGGGAGAGCGGGTCCCTCGCTGTTGCTCGCCTCTCCGGGGGCTCCAAGTAACCCTGCCGCCGGCCAGGCCCCCGCGAAGAACTAGCGCAGCTCTCTCGGGCGAAGTGATCGCAGCCTGGGCGGATAGCGCTGGCACAAAGCGAGCCCTCCTTGCGGGCCGTGGGGCTGATACAATAGGTGCTATCACACAAAGCGCTGCCCGGCAGCCAGGCCCCTGGCACCAGCCCAGGTGCGTGCTTGGAAGGTTTCCACGCAGGCTTTGCATATAAATGTGAAACCTCCGTGAAGCCGAGCGCAGGAGGGAGAGCATGTAAGAAACGGGCAGGAGAAAGGTGGAGGATTAGATCTAAAAATGGCTGGAGAGACACTCAGAAAATCATCGTGAGAAAGCTAAATATATTTTTGGTTCGGGGTTGGCTAGGGAGAAGCTCAGAGCTGTGGTCATAGCAACTCCTCCTGTTTGGATCCTGCCGCGTTCAGGAAAATAGCTCATTGCCTGTGTGCTCTGCCAGATGAACAAAATGACATCAGAGGAATACCTGCACCCATTATCCTTGTCTCCTGCTAACTGAATCCCCTTGGAAGACCCAAATATTGACTAATCCCTCAGGTCTCGCTAAGGTACTGGATGGGCAGGGAAATGACAAAGCCCTGTTCCTCAAGCAAACGCCGAAAGGAAGGTAAAAATCATGTGTATATGTGTGTGTAGGCTTACAGTTATGTATGCACCTCTGTTTCCTTTTTTACAGTGTTCTCAGAAGCCACCGGCTGAGTGCTCTGCACCTGGGCTAGCAGGCAGGAAGAGCACTGTCGGTTCAGCATATACATACGCCCACATCTGTGTATGTTCTACGTAAACCATATACAAACAGGTGCATATTAAAACGTTTCATTCCTGTCTGTACACTTTGGTGTGTATAAGCAGTGCATACATCTGTGCTGTCTTTGTCATGTTCAGCTGAGCGTGCCCTTGAATTCTTCAGCCAGTTGATGTGCACCACCAAGATAGAAGCACTGTGGATGACCCAGGGAGTAGGAATCAAGTACAAAGCAATGCTAATACAAAAGTACACTGTTTTTCCTTTAAGTAGGCCTCTCCAGCAAAAACAAACACCTTTCACAGCCAGAACCACAGAGACTCAAGGTCTACCAAAGTCACAGACATGTGATTAAAATGTTAAGGGTTGGAAGGAACATGTGGAGACATCAAGTCCAACCCACCTGCCAAAGCAGAATTGTGTAGGGCAGGCCACGCAGGAACGCATCTGGACAGGTCCTGAAAGTCTACAGAGAAGGAGATTCCATACCCTCCCTGTTCCAGGCCTCCAGCATCTTTACAGTGAGAAGTTTCTCCTCATGTTGAAGCAGAGATTCCAGCATTCCAGCTTACACCTGTTGTTTCTTGCCCTCTCACCTGGGTACCACCAAAAAGAGACTGGCACCTTTATCTTGAAATCCATCCTTTCAGATATTTATAGACATTAATAAGATCCCCTCTCAGCCTTCTCAAAATTAAATAGCTCCAGGTCTCCCAGTCTCTCTACACAGAAGAGATGTTAGTCCCCTTAATTATCATAACTCTAGTCCTCCAACCCTACCTTAAGAGAAGCTTTGGTCTCCACAGCCTGTTAGATATTTTGGCATGAAAAGCAATCAGGCACAGCAATAATATGTGCCAAAACCCAAAATAAATACTTGTTCATATGAGATGCATAAAATGAGTTCATGACACGGCTGAGGAAATTCTTACTACAGCGTGGTGTGACAAATATCAGCCAGAAGTGCACAATTCCCAAATCACTATCTATATCCTTATCTGAGAACAGATGGAGGAAAGCCTTTAGCTGATCTAAACTTGGCTCAACCCACTCTGTTTACTGATGGAGTTTCCACAAGTGCAGAAATTAGAGCTACTGGTTGCAATCACTTGAGAGCCACAGCCTGCTGATTCAGCTTGCATGTTGGAAAATCTGCTGAAGACACCTGTCCTTACCTGAGCAGGTGCACAGAGCCACACACATACAAGTGCCAAAGGGCAGTAACAGCTCTGCTTAATGGATATTTAAAGTCATAGAATCAACCAGGTTGGAAGAGACCTCATCCAGTCCAACCTAGCACCCAGCCCTAGACAGTCAACTAGACCATGGCACTAAGTGCCTCATCCAGGCTTTGCTTGAACCCCTCCAGGGATGGTGACTCCACCACCTCCCTGGGCAGCCCATTCCAATGCCAATCACTCTCTCTGGCAACAATTTCCTCCTAACATCCAGCCTAGACCTCCCCCTGGCACAACTTGAGACTGTGTCCCCTTGTTCTGTTGCTGGTTGCCTTGAGAGAAGAGGCCAACCCCACCTGGCTACAGCCTCCCTTCAGGTAGTTGTAGACAGCAATGAGGTCTGCCCTGAGCCTCCTCTTCTCCAAGCTAAACACCCCCAGCTCCCTCAGCCTCTCCTCACAGGGCTGTGCTCCAGGCCTCTCACTAGCTTTGTTGCCCTCCTCTGGACACATTCCAGCACCCCAACATCTCTCTGCAATGGAGGAGGCCAGAACTGGACACAGCACTCAAGGTGTGGCCTGACCAGTGCTGAGTACAGGGGCAGAATAACCTCCCTTGACCTACTGGCCACACTGTTCCTGATCCAGGCCAGGATGCCATTGGCTCTCTTGGCCACCTGGGCACACTGCTGGCTCATCTTCAGCTACTATCTACCAGTACCCCCAGGTCCCTTTCTGCCTGGCTGCTCTCAGCCACTCAGTCCCCAGCCTGTAGTGCTGCTTGGAGTTGTTGTGGCCGAAGTGCAGAACCCTGCACTTGGCCTTGTTTAATCTCATCCCATTGGCCTCTCCCCACCCATCCAGCCTGGCCAGGTCCCTCTGCAGGGCTCTCCTACCCTCCAACAGCTCGAAACCTGCTTCTAGCTTGGTGTCATCTGCAACCTTACTGATGCTGGACTCAATCTCCCAGTCCAGATCATCAATAAAGATACTGAATAGGACTGGGCCCAGCTCTGATCCCTGGAGCACACCAATAGTGACAGCTGCCAACTGGATGTGGCACCATTCACCACCACTCTTTGGCCCAGCCCTCCAGCCAGTTCTTGGCCCATTTCAGAGTGAATCTGTCCAAGCTATGAGCTGCCAGGTTTGCCAGTGAAGGCCACTGATGTAACAGCTCTTAGCCTTTTATTACCTGTTAATAGCCAAAACCTGTGCAAAGATGCAGGCTGAGAATGTGTTAGGCTATTGGAAAATGCAAGTAGTCAGAGGAGAGGGTTTTTACATACAGTGCTAAGGGAGACAATTTAAAATGCTCTGAAAGAGGCCAGTGTGTACAGAGTGCCCACTGATTACTGGCTGAGCACTCTGCCTCGGAGCAGTCATCAGTTTAACAGTAATCTTTGTACAACGCTAATAAGGACCCAAACAATCCCCATTAGGGAACTGAAGAGCCATCTGCACTCTAGCATAGGGCTGCCTATGGCATCCACAGAAAGATTTGTACATCTTGGCTTGGGATTTTGGAATCCAGCATGAGAGAGGCTCAGTCATATGACAGGGTTATTTGCATCTTTATGCTGTTAGAGTCCCAGAGAAGTTTTAACAATGCACTGTAAGAGGAAGGGTTTAAACAAGCAGAACTAAAGCAAAAACAAAGCACTGTACTTCCTTTGCATGTCTCTTTTCACTTGGCACACGTGGTGTTCAGAGTGGGAGGAGGGTGGAAGCCAGTACTGTACAGAACTTGAGGCTAACAAAGAGAACAGACAAAAGGGTCTGCAACATCAGTACAAAATGGGCCACTTTGTAAAAGCAAGGCAAGACAGCTCCAATCCTGCCTCACAGCGCACAGCAGAAGACTGATGTGAGGTCAGCCCATTGCCATATCCTCCCTGAAGACTTTCCAGAACTGCTGGTGCCCTAGCCAAGCAGTGAGTCTCTGAATGAGTGCCTGCAAGCACTGTAAAACTGGGTGCCTGACTCTCCAGAAGTGACTGCTAGCAAAAGCAGTCATCAAGGAAGCAGTGCTCAACCAGTCCAGATGAAAATACTGCAGTTCAAGATTCAGCACTTGAGGTGCAAGTACAGCACCTTGTGAAAAATCAGTACACAAAAGAAGGCCTGACTCTTTTACCCAGCCTGTGGCTAAGAGAAACTGTAGAAGGTTCAGAAGGGCCAGGTGCTGATCCCAGCTGGACAAGGAGCACAGCAAGGGAGGCAAATTACAGAAGAGAATCCAAGAAAGGGTATCTCCAAGATATCAAAGCTGTTTTCACAATGAAGATGGCCAAGGAATCTTGAATTCTCTTCTGACGACTTTCCAAGGCTCAGAACTTGCCAGGTGCTTGAATGCTCCTGTGGGAATTTGTAATCTCATTAGGAAACAAGAACAGCAAATTCCACTGTCCTGAAGCAGAGTCTGCACATGTGGAATTGGCAAGTAAAAACACAGCAAATGGAGTTCCAAATGAGGAGGCCATCACAGAATTACAGGGCTGGAGGGGATACCGAGAGGTCATTTAACCCCATCCGTGTGAAAGCACCTCTGTCCCATCTGGTTTACCCCTTAAGGACCTCCCCAGTGCTGCAAACACCATGGTCTGTCCAGGCAAGATGCTGTTATGGGTATTTCTCTTTGCCTTTAGGATGTTTTCTCTAATGATTAACCTGGATCTCCTTTACCATTTTTACAGACAAAGAAAGCATTTGTTCCTCTTGCTCCTCCTTCATACCTTTTAGATGCATGGAGATATATCATGTCACTTACATTCCTCAGCCTAAAACTCCATTTCTTCTTGCCTGTCCTCCTTGGGTATGGTGTAAGGCCCCTGATGATTCTGGCTGTTCATCTTTGATGGCTCTCTCTTTAGTCTTTGTGTTTTCTGAACTTCCTTGTGCAGGAACAGCACACAACACAACCTGTTCCCACATGAGGCTTTATCAGTATGACGTAGAATGGAAGCAGCACTTGGTGTGTTCTGCAAACATCCCTCCTGTTTATACACCTTAGACATTTAGAATCATAGAATCATCATAGAATCAGTCAGGACTGGAAGGGACCACAAGGATCATTTAGTTCATTTAGTTCCAACCCCCCTGCCATGGCCAGGGACACCCTACCCTAGAGCAGGCTGCACACAGCCTCAGCCAGCCTGGCCTTAAACACCTCCAGCCATGGGGCCTCAACCACCTCCCTGGGCAACCCATTCCAGCCTCTCTCCATTCTCATTCTGAAGAACAACTTCCTCCTCACCTCCAGTCTCAATCTCCCCACCTCCAGCTTTGCTCCATTCCCCCCAGTCCTGTCACTCCCTGAGAGCCTGAAAAGTCCCTCCCCAGCTTTTTTTGTAGGCACCCTTTAGATCCTGGAAGGCCACAAGAAGGTCACCTGGGAGCCTCCTCTTCTGCAGCCTGCACAGCCCCAACTCTTTCAGTCTGTGCTCACAGCAGAGCTGCTGCAGCCCTCTGAGCATCCTCATGGCCCTTCTCTGGACACACTCCAGCATCTCCACATCCCTCTTCTAATAGGGCTCCAAAACTGGATGCAGTACTCCAGGTGGGGCCTCACTAGAGTGGAGCAGAGTGGGAGAATCACCTCCCTCCACCTGCTAGCCACACTTCTCCTGATGCAGCCCAGGCTCTGGTTGGCCCTCTGGGCTCCAAGATCATCCAGTCCAAGCTAGCACCCAGCCCTGTCCAATCAACTAGACCATGGCATTAAGTGCCTCATCCAGTATTTTGTTGAACACCTCCAGGGACAGCAACTCCACCACCTCCCTGGGCAGCCCATTCCAATGCCAATCACTCTCTCTGCCAACAACTTCCTCCTAACATCCAGCCAATACCTCCCCTGCCACAACTTGAGACTGCATCCCCTTGTTCTGTTGCTGGTTGCCTGGGAGAAGAGACCAACCCCCCCGGCTACAGCCTCCCTTCAGGTGGTTGTAGACAGCAGTGAGGTCAGCTCGCTACTGCCACCCCTGAACACCAGTCTGGAGTGATGTTCTGTGCATGGGTGGGAGCTGAGTTCCAAATAAATTGCTGGTGGTGTTTTATTACAAGAAAACAAATACAAGACTCTTGGGAAAAGCTGCCTATTGGTTCCCTAAGGAAAAGTAGAAACTTCTCTAGGTAAAAGCTTCTCCAATCCAACAGGGAAATAAAAAGCAAGTCCATCAGCTCTAGTAAACTTTCATCACAGAGAAAAATATTTGGAAGCTTTCAGACCAAGAGTACAGGCTTTCAGATAGGAACAGGTAAGAAAAGCTTCTCTGGGGCCGCATGCAAATCTGCTGAGCATCTGAGTGTGGACTTAAGCATTTGGGAGCATTTTAGGAGTAAGAGGTCTCCAAGTCTGTTTATGAACACTATAGATAATTTCACTGCCTCAGAGGTCTGGCTTTTTTTCCAACCTGTAAAATATAAACTTGCAGCTGGGTTTGCTGCTGTGTCTCAGGACTGTGGGCATACAAGCAGCTAATGAGAAAAAAAAACAACCTTCACTTCACTATACAGTAATTTTGTTAAATAGAGGTAATCTAAAGCAAAGGCAGGAGCAGAAAACTCCCTCCCAGAACTGTACAGCATGTGAAGGGCTAGGGACAGTAGGCCAGCTGAATCTGAGTGCACCCTTCCTTTAAGAACAACAACAGCTTGGGTGTGTAAAGAGATGCAAGATGATCTAAAGCAGTGAGACAAGTGCAAAATATAGATACGGAAGAAGATGACCATTCCCAGGTGAAATACTGCTGGACTGTTACCATATGATGCAATCAATATATTAAACAAAAAAATCAGAAGTAGAATCATAGAATCACAGAATCAACCAGGTTGGAAGAGACCTCCAAGATCATCTAGTCCAACCTAGCACCCAGCCCTGTCCAATCAACCAGACCATGGCACCAAGTGCCTCATCCAGTTTTCTTGAACACCTCCAGGGACGGTGACTCCACCACCTCCCTGGGCAGCCCATTCCAATGCCAATCACTCTCTCTGCCAACAACTTCCTCCTAACATCCAGCCTAGACTTCCCCTGGCACAACTTGAGACTGTGTCCCCTTGTTCTGTTGCTGGTTGCCTGAGAGAAGAGGCCACCCCCCACCTTGCTACAATGTCCTTTCAGGTAGTTGTGGACAGCAACAGTACATTTCCTTGTTCTCAGCTGGTCCCCAAGAAGGAGTAAAGGAAGGGATTCAAATATACCTTGCTGAAATGTAATAGAAAAAAGTTACTGTGAGGTCATCATTCAGGTATTTTTTGGGTTCTTCACCTAATTTGGCCTATACACATTTCACACTATAGCAGCCTCTGCAGGGCTCTCCCTGGAATTGGTCTACTCCAGATAGCATTCATTAAGGTGTAAAAGATATGTTTACTATTTGGAGTTTGGTCAAGGGTGCTTGCTTTTAAAGCAACAGCTTTTTACTCCTTTAAATATATAGAGCAGCTCCCCTGTGGGTAGTGTCAAGGAATAATCAACAGGCCTGAATCTAAAACAGCTCTGGAAGTTTACTTCAAACTCTTAACTTACTCATGGTTAGGTTCTCCTTAATAAAAGGCTGTGGGGTTCTGGTGGAGAACTTTGTTGCAGTGTTAGTACTGTTACAATTGCCCTTTGACAACTTCTACGAAAGACTCCACTATGTTCCATCCAAATCCACCACTGTTTAGAGAAGCATTCATATAAAGGGGAAAGTAAATCAATGAAGTCACCTTATTGATCCTGAGAATGTGGAACTACTATTAATAAACCATGATGTTGTTTTATGGACAGGTCAAAGTCCTGCTAAGGGTGTGTTTTGCATTCTAATTTATGTGCAGTTTCACCAGCAAAGTATTTGTTATTGCAGCATTGTAGTTATTCATCTCCTGTTTTCCTCCCCCACAGCCAGAACATCTGCTAAACGTTTTTGACTCTCAGCTTGCTGGGATAGGGCCCACTGCTTTTACATATTTATGAAGTGTGCGGTACACTGGCACTCATTCAGCAAGGGCTGCTTCCCGAGGCTCATGCACCAGTGACATAACCCCCTATGGCTTTATGTGCCAGAGTTCCACGTGTGCAGGGGGGGTCACAGAGGCGACTGGAAATCCAGTTACATCCAGAAGTACTTAAATTCCACTGCTGCACAGGAACAGAACTATCTGCTCACATTTGAGTCATGCTGGAATCCAAAAAAACCACTAAGGAAGAACAGGTATTGATAGCCTCCTAAGGAATTGTAATGGCATAAAATTGAATGAAGAGAAGTTGCATCTGCTGCCAGAAACGTTCCCCATCACCAGAACATTTTCAAGTTAGGTCAAACACTCCTAAAAAGCAAAAGCTACTATGCTTGTGTTAGTTATGACAGACTGGACAAAGCAGAACAGAGGACTGACTGACTGACTCTGGGGATGGAAACATGAACAAATAACTCATTTCTGATTTCTGTTTTTCTTCTGCTGTAGCCTAGCCTCTCATGCCAACACTCACACAGGCACAGCTTTATCCTGTTTACACACTGAGGGGAGTGTATTCTGCCACTATTGTGCAGGGAACTCACACATGTGATCCCCATTACCACAAACAGAAGCTACATTAATAAAGTGCCCTTGTGTGCCCGGTCTGAGCAGACCTGTCCCTATCTGCCTTCCCATCTGCTTTGCAAACAGTACCTTTCCAAAGTCGAGCTTGTAAGACTTTCAAACCTCGTGAGAAAGAGCATAGCCCATCTCCTCTCAACTGTGAGAGCCATCCATGCTCCAAAGATCATTTGTCTGCCTAAATCCACGTCAGCAACAGAGCACAAGCACAAACACAGCCTAATAGTCTTAATGAGGTTACAAATAGAGATGCCCCACTGCTGCCGTCTGGCCAAGGAATGGAACAAGCACCGAATTCATCTGGAGGAAAAAAAAATCCCCTTTACTTTCATCTGGGCAGGCTGCAGATTGATCAAGATTTCAGCTCCATGGGGTACAAGATCTCTTTGATTTGTTTCTCCTTACAATCTTAGTTTGCAGTGCATTAGCATTTTTCACAAGGCAGCACATTCTTCTTGTGGCTCTCTAGATTTAATGACTATTTTTTCAGATGAGAATTTAAATCCAGTGATCATGGTACTCTGTAGCACAATGACATCTACAGATGCTTATTGTTAGCCATGCTAGATTGAGCTTTTGTACCTTTGACTACTATCTGTCTGTATGCTTGACCCTGACACTCTTGTGCTGCTGTGGAGTGTGGTGGATCTTTGCCAGTATAATCGTTGTTCCTATCAGCAGTTTATCTGATGCATCTGTTTAGCTCAGTGGAATGAAATTGCTTGTAACTCTATCCTACAAAGAGCAAATACTCTTTCTACACCTGTTCCAAGTGGTATTTAGTTTACTTACTGCTTGAATTCTTCACCTCAACAAACCCAAGCGAGTTAGTGCGTCTAACAAAGGCTGAATGATTAACTGAAGGCGAAGGCTGATCTTGGGGTAGTACTGTATCAGTTGGCTCGGGTACAGAACCTGGTACCTCTATCAAGGTGCAGATTGTGCAGCACCCACTGCAAACTGCAGACACCGCCCTGCAGGTTTCACAGAGCTTGTGACAAGAAACCTGCTGCTAATGCATATATCTGCAGGGCTTCAAGTCTAGAAAAAGAAGTCCAGCATGCAGAGTTTGCATGAAGCCTAGCATGAGCTAGCACAAAAGAATATCCCCCCCCTCTCCCTGCCTTAGAAACAAGAAACCAGATCGTTTTATGGGCAACAACAAACTATAATCAATGTTTTCAGCAGACGGTAGAAGCCACATGCTAGATCAGTACTCACACAGCAAGGCTGCAGAAGTGATCTTCTCCTCACACAAGTCAGCTCCTCCCTGACAGGTGGTCATAGTCTGCCCGCCTCTGCCAGAGCAGGCATCCACGCTGGCCCTTCGCCACTCGTCCTGCCACGCTCCGCCCGAGTGTCTCTTTGGAGAGCCTGCACAGATGATTTCCTTTCTCTAGGCTTGCGAGACAAAGCCAAAGTGAAAAATAAATGGGATCTTGGATGCGAATCTTCTGAAAGTCTTTCCCAGAGCATCTCGCAGAGTCTCGGGGAGGCTGTGATGATGTCTCTGGCTGCCAGTGCCTCACTGTTGCCACAGCAACGGAGCAGTGGTCTCCTGTGGCGTGGTAAGGGAGCAGCAATGGAAGCAGTGAATGGATGTATTGCCTCCTCGTTTGAGGAGGATTCTGACCTGAGTAACCTACTCATTTCTTCTTTTAAAAAGGGTGTTTTATGCAGAAGGTACTTCCCTCATACTACACCACACCCCCACTTTGGTTACTCCACTCATGGATCTCTACAGCACATGTATGGTATAGGAAAGATGGCAGAACACTGAAACAGCTGCTCACTTCCTCCTGTGTGACCTGAAAGCAGGGGCCAGGAGCCTGGGAATGGTAAACATCTGGACAGCAGCACATGCTCACCAGTGTGTGGAGAAGCGCTAGGACAGAGCGCTACGGTTCCGTCCCTCTAAGCAGGTGAATGAGCAGCTGAGACAGCAATAGAGCCTTTTTCTGCCAACACAACCTCGCACAAGTGTGTCTGTGAGGCCCCATTACAGCTATGGGGAAGCTCAGGGCAGGCAAAGTTCCTTTGTGCCTGTCCCCTCAACTGCAAAGTCTCAGTGTTATCCTTTCCAAGCCTTAGTAGTGCTGTTTGCTACTTTCTTGAGGGCTTTTTAATTATTATTTTAACATTGACATAAATCTTTATTAGCAATGTCAGGCAGGACAGTCCACAGCAGCAAAGACCTACAGATTCTGAGCTGTGGTTCAAGAAGCAGCCAGGACTGCAGGAGCTGAACAAAGAACAATTCAGGCTTGTTTTGGAAAGCAAATCCTTGGCTAAAGAATACCACTTGTTTACCAGACAGATTATTTATCTCATCTGCTTAATAAAATGTTACTAATGGCTCTTTGTTGTTTTCCTTATTATTCCCTTTTAATGCTAAGTGCTTCTTTCAAGGTAATGGATTTCCTCTCTCAGGATGCCAGTAAGGAACACAGCTCTGTAAGCATATAGGCACTACAGACAAAACCAAACACACAAGTAAAACCCACACATTTGCTTTCTGAACTGACTTTCCAATTCTCTCTTTTAACCCAAGTTGTTTGACCTGTCTCTGACCGTGGCTTATCACAGCTTGCTAGGTAGGGACAGGCCTCCAGCTGCCAAACCCCACATCTCATCCTGACATAGGGCAAAGTATCTTTTTGCTCCACTACGAGGGAGCAGAAATAATACTGCTTAGAACAGTAGCATCTTCCAGAAGGGTTAAAAAGACTTGAATTAGGTTAAAAAAAAAATGAATGGGCTAAAAAATCTCAGCTGTTAAAACCAATTCAAGTCTTTTTCCTCATCTTTGCCTCTGCTTTTAGACTAAAGTTTCCAGCTTTTCACCAGTACACTACAAGGATGGTTTAGGGGGAAAAAAAGGTCATTTCTGCCATGCTTAGGTGATTCTAAAACATGGGACTTGGAGAACGTGACCAGATGCTGTGATGGCTATGACAATGCTGCTAGACTTGGCAGTGCACAAACACTTACCTGCAAAACAGCTAAGCCCATCTAGGCCCAGTCTCAGGAGGTCTGGAGCCTTGGCAGTACAGACATTGGACTTTAACATTATCCCCCCTCACCAATTCCCTGCACAGTGCCTTAGTGGTTTGCTCAAAACTCATTATGGGTACACCCAGGCTTAGGAGCATCTGACTGCACACAGGTGGGAGGTTGCTAAACTCATATCAAGGCATTGTTGTAAAAATGCAGCCAACCTTGGGCATTTTACCTGATCTTAAATGAGGATCCAATAGGACTGGCAACTGAACTGCACACTTAAAATACGGGCTAGTACATATAATTAAACATATCTGTTCTGCTGACACACACACCTCCTCCCTCTCCCTCAGGCATTTTAACACTTGGCTTAGTGGAAAAGGCCTGGTGCCTCTGGGTGTGCTAGCACAAAGCCATTCAAAATGAAGCTGTTCCCTGTAGAAGACAATCCTGAGAAGCAATAACGCTGGGCTAGCAGGGGGTAGGAAAGCAGCAGAGGAATGCAGGGGAGAGGAGGTGGCTGGGCTTGGCCTGCAGCACCCAGAAGTGTTTTCCATTTGCAGCCTTCTCTTCCCACAGCCAGAGCACTAGCTAGAGCTGTTTAATGGGATCACGAGGGCTGCTGTGCCATTACTTACTGAAGAAGGTATAAAAATGACAGCAGCTAATAAGCACCAATTTCTCATCAGTCACCTCATCAGGCTAATTTCACACATAGAAGGTTTCAGAGGCTAAAGGACTGTAAATGACATTCTGGCTGCTGGATCCAGACCAGCACAGAGAGAGCACGCTTCAATCTCAACCACAAACAAAAGGGAGCTACCCTAAAGGCTAGGAGGTAGGAGGACATAGATTTCAACATCTGAGCTGGAAGACTAAGGCCATAGTACATTCATTCCTCCTAACGATTAGGAGGCAACAGGAGTGGCAACATGTGATGGTCTGGGTGTTCTCTGCCCCCCACACACTTTGTAAATCACCCAGACTAGACTCAGCCAGCTCTGGAAATTGAATGAAGCTTATATTTACAGCTAGCTCAATATACAAGCAGATATTTACAGTATATACAGTTATAGACAGAAATACACAAGGTAAAAGGTAATACAGAAACACAACAGCCCTCCCAGAAACCTGAGTCCCCAGGAGGGACTCTCAACCACCCCTTCAACCTTCCCCCTACCCCTCTCAACCTTACCCCAGTCCCAAGGAAGAATGGAGGTTGGGCCAGGAGGTTAGGAAGCAAAGTGGATAAGTAAAAAAAAATAGAGGGTGAGGTTAGAGAATAAAATGCATCTCAGAGCTCACCAGCAGCAGAAGAGAAGTGGTTATCTATGCTTTTATTTCTTGTTCTTATACCTCCCAGCAAGCCTATGAGTGAAGCAGACATCAGCACTGGTTTCCCTTTCACAGCCTGTGATCTAGTCCTCTAGCCTGCTTCAAACTAGCACAGAACCTGAACGTTCCTTTGTGCATAGATGTCCAGGCCACATTCCTGGTTACAGAAGGCTTTGTCTGACTGCGGACAGCAAGAAAGCCTTAACCCCACCCCAGCCAAACTTGGTGGACCAGGGTAAAAACACACTTTTAAGTGAGGATTTAGTTCAGAGCAGGTGTTGGTGCACCCAAGAGAGAAGGCTGGCCAAGGCAGCGAGTGGACAGAGATGTGTGTGGGGGCCAACAGCAGGATAAAGGCAGGGAGTGTGTTTATGTGTGTGGGAAGGGAGGGCTTGTTTGTGGTGGGAGTGCTGTGCCTGTGAATTAGAGATGTCAGCTCTGGAAAAGAGCTTGCTGGCCTTCTCACCAGTCCTGCTTTTAGGCCTTGAAGATTGGAAAAGGTGAATCACTGCACCACAGGATCTAATGCAGACCTGCACTTATATCATCAGTCACTGATTAGGTAAATGTGACCCAAAAAAAGGTGACACTTAGTGCCATGGTCTGGTTGACTGGATAGGGCTGGGTGCTAGGTGGGACTGGGTGATCTTGGAGGTCTCTTCCAACCTGGTTGATTCTATGATTCTATGACCATCTTTCAAAAACTGAGCTTCACTTTTGCTCTCAGTACCACTACCCAGGATTTTTTTAAACACACATAGAATTTTTCCACTATGATCTACAGTTGTTGTCTGTGCTGCTTTTAGGTTTGTGAAAGATGTGGCCCACGTTTGTTCAGTTCTTGCTTGAAATTCTCTGGTGCACTGCTGGTAGAATTGAATCACAACAAGTTTTCAAGGCTATCAGAAAGTTATCACTACAATAAAATAGATTCTGTGTTAAATTATTTGCACATGCTAGGCTGTTGTTTTTTCTCCCCATAACATTTCCACACCTGATTTTCTTGATTCTGCTTGTCTGTATTCTGCCCCTGTACTCATCACTGGTCAGGCCACACCTTGAGTGCTGTGTCCAGTTCTGGGCTCCTCAATTCAAGAGAGATGTTGAGATAGTTGACTGTGTCCAGAGAAGGGTGATAAAGCTGGTGAGGGGCCTGGAGGATAGCCCTGTGAGGAGAGGCTGAGGGAGCTGGGGGTGTGCAGCCTGAAGAAGAAGAGGAGGCTCAGGGCAGAGCTCATTGCTGTCTACAACTACCTGAAGGGAGGCTGTAGCCAGGGGGGGTTGGGCTCTTCTGCCAGGCAACCAGCAACAGAAGAAGGGGACACAGTCTCAAGCTGTGCCAGGGGAGGTCTAGGCTGGATGCTGTTAGGAAGTTGTTGGCAGAGAGAGTGATTGGCATTGGAATGGGCTGCCCAGGGAGGTGGTGGAGTTGCTGTCCCTGGAGGTGTTGAAGCAAAGCCTGGCTGAGGCACTTAGTGCCATGGTCCGGTTGACTGGCTAGGGCTGGGTGCTAGGTTGGCCTGGATGATCTTGGAGGTCTCTTCCAACCTGGTTGATTCTATGATTCTATTAACATCTGCTATGGCCATGCCTGTTATTGGTGGGTTTCTGGAAAGCTCAGCAACTCAGCAATTTTACAACTCCATTATAAATAATTCAATCAACTGTTCTCCCCTTGCATCGACTTCTCATTTATTAATGGATGTTCTTTCTAGGCAGCATTTTCTCATCTCTCATCACTGTCCAATATATATATATATACTTGGGGGAGGAATGTAATTAGTTTTGTGGTCCTTCTGCCAGAAATTCCACTGACTTCAATCAGACATTTGCCTGAAGAATGCCTGATTATAGACCACAGGAGTTAGTCCTGTTCTGTATGCTAGGGACAGGCCGAAGTGAGTGCTCACAGGTGGGCAAAGAAGGGCATTTGAAGAGAAGCATGAGAAGGTTGACCTAAACATACAAAAAGAGGAAGGTGAAGGACATGCAAAAACCAGGCAAGGTGAAGAAGGACTCTGTGATACAAGAGCAGAGCAAACTGAAGATTTTATGTGATTAACTCACATCAAACTCTGTGTAGTTATTTTGTTTTCCATTTGCTTTAACCTTTCCAAATAACAGAAGAGTGGATTTTCTCTTTCCCCCCTTTCCTGTCATCAGACAGCTGTGCAAATATTTCAGCATGTGATTGTGGAAGCACAATACTGAAAACTTCTGAACTCTGCCAAGAGGAAAGCAGAGGAAAACAAAAGGCAAAAGCCTGGAGTAGATCTAGCTGCCAGTATCTCCTGTCTCCTGGGGAACTAGCCAGAGGAAGAGGGAGAGAAAAAGAGAAGTCTGATAGCTTTCACTGCTTAGAGTGATAGTATTCCAGGTCAGAAGAAAACACAGGCTTTTGTAATTTTTGACAGAGGGTAGCAAAGGTATCAGAGCAATTAGGTGTCTACTAAATCCTGGCTTTCGTGGAGGTTGTTGGCTTTATCTGCAGCACCAACTGCTTGTATTGTACCTGATTAAGATAGTGAGCTCTCAGGTTGCAGGTAAACTGAAAACCTGACTTACACCGTGCAGTCAGTCTTTGAATTCAGGCATTCAAAGCTACCTGCTTGGTCTGCAGTTATACTAACTGACCTGGCCTCACAAAAGTCTTCTTCCAGCAGCCTAAGGGGTTCATCAGCCAAGCAGTGATTCAGGCCAGCTGACTCAAAACACATCTTTTCACACGTTGTCTCAGAAGTTTATGCCACAGAAGTGTGGGCAGCAGGTGGTAACACAAAGCTGAATACCAAGAATCAAGTTGCACTGATTTTCTGCTACAGAATCCTATCTTCCTGCTGCAAGGGAACAAATGAATCCATCAAAACGTTAGCTTTCACTTGCAGCATTCTCAGCGCCTTTTGCCACGTTCATTCAGCAGTTCCTCTCCATCAAAGGACAGAACAGCTTCATCTCCCTCCTCTTAGAATCATAGACTCAACCAGGTTGGAAGAGACCTCCAAGATCATCCAGTCCAACCTAGCACCCAGCCCTAGCCAGTCAACTAGACCATGGTACAGTATCACAGTATCACACTATCATCAGGGCTGGAAGAGACCTCACAGATCATCAAGTCCAACCCTTTACCACAGAGCTCAAGGCCAGACCATGGCACCAAGTGCCACGTCCAATCCTGCCTTGAACAGCTCCAGGGACGGCGACTCCACCACCTCCCCGGGCAGCCCATTCCAGTGTCCAATGACTCTCTCAGTGAAGAACTTTCTCCTCACCGCCAGCCTAAATTTCCCCTGGTGCAGCCTGAGGCTGTGTCCTCTTGTTCTGGTGCTGGCCACCTGAGAGAAGAGAGCAACCTCCTCCTGGCCACAACCACCCCTCAGGTAGTTGTAGACAGCAATAAGGTCACCCCTGAGCCTCCTCTTCTCCAGGCTAACCAATCCCAGCTCCCTCAGCCTCTCCTCGTAGGGCTGTGCTCAAGGCCTCTCCCCAGCCTCGTCGCCCTTCTCTGGTACCAAGTGCCTCATCCAGTCTCTTCTTGAACACCTCCAGGGATGGTGACTCCACCACCTCCCTGGGCAGCCCATTCCAATGCCAATCACTCTCTCTGCCAACAACTTCCTCCTAACATCCAGCCTATACCTACCCTGGCACAACTTGAGACTGTGTCCCACTTGTTCTGTTGCTGGTTGCCTGGGAGAAGAGGCCACCCCCACCTGGCTACAATGTCAAGTTTCTGTAAGCCATCCCCCCCGGCAGTGGCAGACGCTCACTTTTGCAAAGGAATGCATACTAATCCATCCTGAGGGGGAGAAGCCAAAGGAAGAAGATTTCTCCCTGATACCCTGAAACACAGAGCTGGAGATACTTTGCTTTTTTGTTAGGCCCATATAGAACTGCCCAAGTTAGTCGAGCAAACAAGAAAGCCTTGGCTGTACTGTATATAATCTCCCATGCCAGGGAATTAAGCAGGTAGTTATTAAAACTGCACTAACACTCACACTGTGAGCACATTTCAACTCTAAAGGAAGAAATTCTTCCTTCCATTAAAGACAGCAAAATTATTTAATGCTTTCAGGAAGCCCTTATACGCCAAACTTCCTCTAACCATTTTCATTCCACTTCCATTTAATTACCTGAATGATTAATTAAAGCTAATCAGTTAATGTTCTGCACATAATAAGAGCTGTTCTGCTTTGAATACGTAAAGCACTGCACAAATCTTTGGCATGAATCATTTATTAGGCTACTCTTTATTTTACTGTTGTTGCTCTCCAGACTCTTCCTGTGCCTCTTCCTATTCCATTCCACAGGCAGTGGCCAGTGCTACCATGGCAATTATTTCTATCCCAAGGTACACAGCCAGCAACACCATCCTGCTGTGGCTATCTGGAGCATGCACAGGTTTTACATCACAGAACCACAGAATTAACCAGGTTGGAAGAGACCTCCAGGATCATCGAGTCCAGCCTATCACCTAACCCTTCTAATTAACTAACCCATGGCACTAAGTGCCTCGTCCAGCCTCCTTTTAAACACCTCCAGAGAGGGTGACTCCACCACCAGCCCATTACAATGCCAATCACTCTGCCAACAACTTCCTTCTAACATCCAGTCTAGGCTTCCCCTGCCACAACTTGAGACTGTTTTCTGGCACAGTCACATGTACTTTCATGGAACCTGAGTTCCCAGTGAAGACCTTGGTCCATGTCATCTACATACCTGCATTTCCACCTTACCCTCAGGCTCAGACTACAGCCTAGCTGCACCTATTGCCTGCTGGCACCTGCACAGCACTGAGAACAGATGCAGGCTCCTCTCTCCCAACACAACAGCAGGAACCAGGGGTAGTTGCAGCTCCCCCCAGAGGGGATAGGTTTCCCAAGTGAGTCCTGGAAATATCTGCAATTCTGCCCTTCCTTTAGGAAGCCCACGCAGGGCTGTCTTGATGCTAGAGAGGCTGAGCACAGACTGCATCAGAGCCATGGTTAATGTGACCTCCCAGGCCAAGGAGGAGCCTTGTCTGCAACAGAAATCATGCTGCTAAGAAAGGTTTGAGGCCACCTCTCAGCTTCTCCACAGTCTCTTATGACCCTGAGTGGGTCATTTACAACTAGATACACAAGTGCTGATTTTGGGGGGGTCTCAAGTTGTGGGTGTTCTGAAAGCCCAGAAACATGACTTTAAAAGCCAGCACATACTCTTCCAACTGAAAGCAGTGAGTTGCAGGGTTACTGTCTCCCCAGGGGCCAGTGAGGTAAATACACAAAACACTGAGTTTGCTTTGTTTTTCTGTAGGTGTCAGCCATACAAATTCTGCTCTACAACTGAGTCAAGTGAAGTTCTTTCCTTCTTACTCATAAGTAGCATTCAACAGGCCAAAACAGGCCACAGGATGCCAAAAATATAACTCTTTGGAACTCGGTAAACAGTTCTCTTGATACTGCTGAAAATGGAGCAGAATGGTTTTCTCTTAGCACACTTTAGAGGCTCTTTAGAGGTAACGACAGCTCCTTTCTTTGAGTGGCTGAACTCGGCAGACCCAACTGTGAGTGCAACCAGGGCAGGATGAGCTGGGAATTTCATGATCCTTCTCTAATGTTCCAGTTAAACTCTTTCTAGGGTGTCTAAAGCAAAAGATTGTCTCATGCTCAGATACACTGAAGCAGCAAAGAACAAGTTCAGGAACAGACAGGCTGGAGAGTTGGGCAGGGAGAAATGTAAGGAAATTCATCAAGGGCAAGGGGAGAGTCTTGCACCTGGGAAAGAACCACCCCAGGGATCAGTACAGGTTGGGGACTGACCTGTTGGAGAGCAGTGAAGTGGATGGGAGGCTGACCATGAGCCAGCAATGTGCTGTGGTGGCCAAGAAGGCCAATGCCATTCTGGGGTGTATTGGAAGGGCTGCAGGTTGTAGGTCAAGAGAGGTTCTCCTGCCCCTCTACTCTGCCCTGGTGAGGTCACATCTGGAATATTGTGTCCGGTTCTGGGCCCCTCAGTTCGAGATGGACCTCAGGAAACTACTTGAAAGAGTCCAGTGCAGAGCCACAAAGATGATGGAGTAGAACATCTTCCTTAGGAGGAGAGCCTGAGGGAGCTGGGCCTTGGGGCTTGGAGAGGAAGAGACTGAGAGGTGACCTCATCAATGTTTATCAATATATAAAGGTGAGTGCAAGAGGCTGGAGCCAGGCTCTGTTGGGTGATGCCCAGTGCCAGGACAAGGGGCACTGGTGGCAGTTGAGGCATAGGAAGTTCCATAGAAACGTGAGGAATTTTTTTTCCCTGTGAGGGTGACAGAAGACTGAAACAGGCTGCCCAGGGGGGTTGTGGAGTCTCCGTCTCCAGAGATATTCAAGACCTGCCTGGATGTGTTCCTGTGTGATCTGCTCTAGGTGATCCTGCTCACGCACGGGGGTTGGACTGGATGAGCTTTTGAGGTTCCTTCCATCCCCTGTGATTCTGTGAAATGAGGTCCCTGTAATGTTCCTTTCTTCCTTGCCTAGGTCACTGCTAGACAAGCACAGGACTCTCTAAGCAGAAACGTCCATGCAGAGAAGGAAAGAAGCAAGCACAGCACCCCTATCCTTGTGCCCTCAAAATCCCTGTCTTTCTGTATGCTCACATTGCAAGCAGCTATAGGCATGGGTTTGGGGTGGGGGGAATAGGAAACCCTGCTTTCTTCTAATCTTCCTTGTCTTGACCTTCCTTAACTCTGGAAAAAAGACTTCTAACAGCACTAGTTGCCAGCCAGAGCAGCCCATGCAAAGCATCTGTTGGAAGTTCTTCAAGTAAGTCTCACAGTAATGTCCAGGGGTTTGTCCAGCACAGCTGCCCAGTGCTGAGAATCAATGGGATTTGCAGTAAGCCAGCAACTGAGGAGCAAGAAGCCAGAGAACAAAACAGAGGAAGAGAGCACAGGAGAAAGAAACGGTCAGAGCAGAAAAGAAACACACAGACAAACCAGAGCCACTTAATATGGTTTAACTAGCTTGTGGCTGGCACCTCTAAATACCAGGAGAGCATTGCCCTGACTACTACTACTACTACACGCTATGCAGCACCAACAGTTCTCAGGAGCCAAGCCTTGCATTATAACCCAACAGCCTTAAAAAACTTAAGATTTTGAACTTAACAACCAACCAACACAACACCAAAAAAAACCACAACCAAAAACCCCAGCACAACCAAAGGACGAAAGAGAACTGCGAGCACTAATGGTACCTCTGCTAGAGAAGGCAGCGTTCTCTGCTGCTGGGGAGGGTACTGCTTCAGCCAAAGGGAACTGCAGAGGCAGCTCTGCCCCAACTGTCACACTATCACAGTATCATCAGGACTGGAAGAGACCTCACAGATCATCAAGCCCAACCCTTTACCACAGAGCTCAAGGCTAGACCATGGCACCAAGTGCCACGTCCAATCCTGCCTTGAACAGCTCCAGGGACGGCGACTCCACCACCTCCCCGGGCAGCCCATTCCAGTGTCCAATGACTCTCTCAGGGAAGAACTTTCTCCTCACCTCAAGCCTAAATCTCCCCTGGTGCAGCCTGAGGCTGTGTCCTCTCGTTCTGGTGCTGGCCACCTGAGAGAAGAGAGCAACCTCCTCCTGGCCACAACCACCCCTCAGGTAGTTGTAGACAGCAATAAGGTCTGCCCTGAGCCTCCTCTTCTCCAGGCTAACCAATCCCAGCTCCCTCAGCCTCTCCTCGTAGGGCTGTGCTCAAGGCCTCTCCCCAGCCTCATCACCCTTCTCTGGACACGCTGAAGCATCTCAATGTCCCTCCTAAACTGGGGGGAAAGCTGTCCTGCCTGACAGCTTTCTCTGCTGGATATAAACAGCAAATGATCAATCTGGAACGAACTGCAGCAAAAGACTGATGAGAGGATGTTGACTTTTTTTTCCCCCTCAGTCCAGGAGGAAAGCTAGGAGTTTTCCTTCTCTTTGACTCCAGTCACTCTGGCAGCGCAGGGGATTGGTTTCTGTGGCTCATTAACCCCAGGCTTCGTGGAGATCAATGTATCATTTAATAGAGAGAGGCTTTTCA
Source organism: Pogoniulus pusillus (assembly GCF_015220805.1). Taxonomy (NCBI): domain Eukaryota; kingdom Metazoa; phylum Chordata; class Aves; order Piciformes; family Lybiidae; genus Pogoniulus; species Pogoniulus pusillus. Next base: position 23,178,121 of record NC_087278.1, read on the forward strand.
GCTCCGGGAGATTTTATCTGCAGATGGCTACCACGATACTCACAGACACATCCATCAGGCTAACAGCAGGAAGCAATTCTCAAGGGGTCAAACTGGGTGGATTCCCCCCATTTAAACTCCACTATGGATACAGCTTTCTGTATAGGATTAACCACTTAACACACTGAATCCTGAACATCAGCAGCTATTGTTCAGGGGGACTGATGATCTCTATGGCTCAGTTGTGGGATGATTGACTTGTTTTCAGCCTCGATTATCTTTTGAAAGAATAAAGTCCTTTGTTAACCTCTGACTTGCTGAGCACTGTGTAGGCAGCCTGTTAAGTTCTTCACAGCCCTTTTTTAACCCTATGATTCAGGCAGCTCTAGAGATTTAGTTCCACGTTGTCCTATTTGGGAACACTCAGAATCTGCAGCTACGACACGGAACAGCAAGACCAGAGAGCCAGCTTTGATCACAGCAAGTTCAGGAAAATAAAGAGTGGCTTGGAAGATCAGGGCAGAAACCATATACATGTTATGCAAAGCAGTTTAATGCTCTCAGCCTAACTTTTGGTAATGTTTCCCTGCTGAGACTATTTTGAGAGTCAGCTCCTTTGGGGATTTAGCATGCACTGATTCTATCTCCTAAAATTATCCCAGTATCTTTCTACTATTGAATTTCTTCTGGTGAACACACCTTTTGGCATGAGAGACTCCTGCAAGGGGAGCTCAGAATAGACCTATTGTTCTGGCAGCCTGCAGCTCACCGGGAACGTTAACTGCTGCTTAATGTGATGCAGAAAGAGGGATGCTGAGTCCTGGCATGGACAAGTGTTCTTGAATACACATAACAAACGAGAGCTATTTAAGGTTTTGTTTCCAATCGCCAGAGCTATCACCAGGAACGGTCTGTCCATCCACTTTCCCTTTAAAACTTACTATGACCTCTATTTCTCTTAACCTTCCCTCGCGTTTACAGTGACCTCACTCTCATGACATGGTTGTATTCCTAACGCCAGCCCAACACACCAGCAGCTTTCACCTTCCTCTACTTCCCTGCTAATGCTTCCTCACAAATACACTTGATGAGAAACACGAGGACCGACGCTAGCTCTCTCTGAGTGCAAAAACTAAGTTCCCAATCTCTGGCAGAACCCACTCCATCTTCCATCTTTGACAGTCTGGTCAAAGCTCACACAGGAATCTCATTCCCATTACTTTGCTCTTGAGTAATTTTATTTTGCTAGTGTGTACAGCTGCAGTGTAGTCCTGCTTCTTTGCTTTGCACTAGTCTGTTTCTCTTCAGCCAGGTCTCTCAGAGCACTCTGTAAATACAGCTTAAATGACCAAACGAATAAGCCTTCTGTCAGGTAGGAAAGGCAATGGTGCTACCACCTCTGGTTTATCATAGTATCATAGTATCATCAGGGTTGGAAGAGACCTCACAGATCATCAAGTCCAACCCTTTACCACAGAGCTCAAGGCCAGACCATGGCACCAAGTGCCACGGCCAATCCTGCCTTGAACAGCTCCAGGGACGGCGACTCCACCACCTCCCCGGGCAGCCCATTCCAGTGTCCAATGACTCTCTCAGTGAAGAACTTTCTCCTCACCTCCAGCCTAAATTTCCCCTGGTGCAGCCTGAGGCTGTGTCCTCTTGTTCTGGCGCTGGCCACCTGAGAGAAGAGAGCAACCTCCTCCTGGCCACAACCACCCCTCAGGTAGTTGTAGACAGCAATGTCCAGAGAGAGAAAACAGCTCAAATCAATCAACTCCACAGCTCAAATCAATCAACTCCACAAGCTTGAAATGTAATTTGTAATTTTTAGCTAATCCAGACACCTGTGCAAGTCTCCATTATGTAGTATATTTAATTGTCTTAGCAGCAGTTGGAGCAACACCTTCCCCACACACACACACTGTAGCTGTGCAAGTCTGCATCCGTCTCTCTAACTCGCAGGTAGATGTTGAACCTATCTTGGAGTCCTGCCTTGGAGTCCTGCTTCCTGTTGCTCCTGACTGGACTCCTGAGATGGACCTGAACCTGATTCATCACCTCCCCTTATCTGGCACTGCTCACTGTGCTTTGGTCCCCTGGGTGTGACTGTGCCCCAGGTGGGGAGGACACTGCTCCTGTCTGCCCTGGGCTCACCCTTGATATGTGATTTGTCCCCCTTCATGGAGCAGCATTGCTCTCGCTGCTCCCTGACACCCTCATCCTCAACTCCAGGGCCTTCTCACACTGGAAATGCTGAAGAAGATCTCTTCAGTGCAAGCTAGCAAGCTACCTTGATCCAGATCCTCATCAGAGGTGGTTAAGAAGCAGCCACCCACTTTGCACACTGACTTTGCAGCAAAGTGGCTGCCAAGCACTAGCACTGGAGTGCATTACCACCCCTCCAGAGCAGCCAGGGATGATCCAGAGTGAGTTCCTGGGGGCATGCCATGCTGTGTTCTCCTGCTTACACCTGCTGAAGGTTGGCTGTTGTAGGAGACGTGAGAGTTACAGCTTGAAGTTTGATAAACCAAGGAGTATTTCAAATCCAACTTGCCCAATCTATGGTGGAGTTTCCAAATGTATTAATTACAGTCTATGAGCTTTTCTGTCATGTTTTAAACAAGTTTTTTTTTCAGGCTGTCCACACTGAGTCATCTTTTGGAAATAAACATGTTAGATCTAACCCTAGGTGAAAATGTATTTCAGCTTTGACAATACAGAGTGGGATTTAGCTTCCTTCATGAACAAGCATCTGGAACAAAAATGTGCCTAAGAAAATTCTGGCCTGCCTTTTCAGCCTGCCCAGGCTCAGGCTACTCTCAAAGTAGACAACCATAAGGGTCAGGTTCCTCACAGGCTGCCCTTCCCCCAGTGTCAAGAAGTAAACACGTATGTCTAAGGCTACATAAACTAATTAGACATCTAATCCTACCTTTTTCTGCATCTGGTATTGCTGAGGAAGGCAAGGAGGAGCAGCAAGTCAGAGAGGGACAGAGGGAAAGAGATTAGTATCTGGTCAGGGAAATAGGGGCCAATAGGCTGCTCAAGACATTCATTTTACACAAACCATAAGCATACCTCTCAAATCAATCAGACCCTAAAAAAGCAACAGATCTTCAAAAGGAGGGCAGAGATCCTCCCCAGAAGAGATGAGCTGCACTTTGATCAACTACAGGAAAAAGCTCAGAGGCAAATTAATAAAAAAAGCAACAGCTTCTTAATTACTGTATCAAGTCTGCAAGCAAGATGACAAGCAAGGGAGCCCAGCCAGCCCCTGCCAGAGGGGCATATGGGGGTACACCTGACATGAAACACAACACACTAAAGTTGCATCAGCAAACAACAAAAGGGTTTCTGCACTTTGGCCACAACAACCCCAAGCAGCACTACAGGCTGGGGACAGAGTGGCTGAGAGCAGCCAGGAAGAAAGGGACCTGGGGGTGCTGGTAGATAGTAGCTGAAGATGAGCCAGCAGTGTGCCCAGGTGGCCAAGAGAGCCAATGGCATCCTGGCCTGGCTCAGGAACAGTGTGGCTAGTAGGACAGGGGAGGTTATTCTGCCCCTGTACTCAGCACTGGTCAGGCCACAGCTTGAGTGCTGTGTCCAGTTCTGGGCTCCTCCATTGCAGAGAGATGTTGAGGTGCTGGAAGGTGTCCAGAGAAGGGCAACGAAGCTGGTGAGGGGCCTGGAGCACAGCCCTGTGAGGAGAGGCTGAGGGAGCTGGGGGTGTGCAGCCTGCAGAAGAGGAGGCTCAGGGCAGAGCTCATTGCTGTCTACAACTACCTGAAGGGAGGTTGTAGCCAGGTGGGGTTGGTCTCTTCTCCCAGGCAAGCAGCAACAGAACAAGGGGACAGAGTCTCAGATTGTGCTGGGGGAGGTCTAGGCTGGATGTTAGGAGGAAGTTTTTGGCAGAGAGAGTGATTGGCATTGGAAGGGGCCGCCCAGAGAGGTGGTGGATGAGGCACTTAGTGCCATGGTCTGGTTGACTGGATAGGGCTGGGTGCTCGGTTGGGCTGGATGATCTTGGAGGTCTCTTCCAACCTGGTTGATTCCATGAATCTATGATAACTCCTTCCAGCAGTTCTCCAGAGACTCAGGAGCCACTACCACACAATTCTGCAGCACTGTTGGCTTTCCTACAACCACCTCTCATCATAACTATTGTAAGCATTACAAGACCTGGTCAGATAAGAGTAGGAGACTGAGATGCAAAAGTATTGGTTAACTCCAGTAACATTTTCTGTGATTTCCAATGCAAGATGGAGCACATGCATTGCCTGCTAGGAGCAATAACAGGAGACTGTGGTAAATGTGCATTCAAAATGAGGGACAAATGTCTGACAAACACTGCTAAGAGTACTGAGAAATTAGGAAGCTAGGTTAAAAATGAGAAGAAACATATTTTCTCCAATCACCTTTGTGCCTTATAGCACACACTTTTGGGATTCACACTATGGAGCACTCCTCCCAACCATGAGAGTACAAGATTTGCTTTGGAAAAAGAGGCAAGGTAGAGATAAATGGATGGCACCTGATTTTGGCAGGTAAGGCTCTGAGAACAGGTATTAGCTGTTAGGAAGGGCTTCTGACTCTAAAGGAGTGAGCAAAGAGCTGCTGTGCTAAGCAAATGGAGTTGAATTGATCTAGAGTGCTGAAGGATTGAGTATTTGTTAGGATAAAGGCAAGGATTTACTTCAAAATTAATATTGTTTAAATATATGAATATAAAAATAATCTCACTACATAACTTATTTTCTATCAGGTTCTTTGCACAGTCATGAAAAATATCACACAGAGGAAAAAAAAAAGAGGTAATCTAGAACACTAACTAGCAATAATACAAACACTGAACTATTAGAACTGGAAAGAGGTCCTTGTGATGGACAACACACTGCCCACTAGAGAATCAAGAGGCTTCTTTCTGCTGAAGGCAGAAGACACTTAGGATTAGTCACAGAATTTCTTACAGAGAGGTTTTGAATATTTACTCACAAAATAGTATCAGACAGTACCCAAAGCATGTGGAGAGGTTGCTGTCTTGTTAGCTGTTGAAGATCTCTGGATCTTCCCAGGCTCTCTGAGAGAGAGGCAGACAATCTCTGACCTGATCCTGGTTCCTCTTGGACGACTCTGTGTCCTTTCCAAGGCTCCCTTGCAGATGTGCAGTCTTGGCACAATGTGCAGATAGACATAATGTTGCACTGATGGCTAAGCAAGCCTATCATGTGAAGACACTGATTGCCTATCCCTGGTAAACCAAAGCAGTTTCAAGCATACAAGCCCAAGGCATTAGGGCTTGTTATTCTGCAGCTAGACAGAGCAGGCAGGGTACAACAGCAGAGAGAATAAATGCAATGGCAGAGAGCACACTGTATTTTCCAGCTCATTTCAGCCCAAGACTAACAGCTCTTTGGCCACAGACTTTACCCAATCAGAATGGCATTGCCAAACTTGACCATATTAGGTGAGCTAGAACTTGCTTTTACCCTTTTAGGGCAGAACACAAACAAGTGTATAAACACATGTGGGTATCCTGTTTACAGCTTTGGAAGGAGACATGATGGCATCATGCCTTTATCTTCCTTTCATAGAATCAGCCAGTTTGGAAGAGACCTCCAAGATCATCCAGTCCAACCTAGCACCCAGCCCTGTCCAATCAGCTAGACCATGGCACTAAGTGCCCCATCCAGTCTTTTTCTGAACACTTCTTTACCCCTTGCTTCCCCCAACAACAGAAGGGAAGGAAAACAGGGGACATGTCTGAAAAAGCCAGAACATGTTTTAGGTCTATCAGCCTTCCACAATTTTCTCACAGATAATAACTGGTTGCAGAAAAGAAGATGCCTTAGGCCCAATCTGGTCAGCTTAAAGCTATGAAATGCCCCACCCAGCACTAATTATTCATATTGTGACAGGAACAATGAAATAAAAAGTAACAGCTGTTATTCTTTGACTGCTGCACTGCCAAGGCTGTTATTTTGGTTGATACTGAGCAAAGAAAGAGGCTTAATCAACTTAAAATCCCCTTTGTTTCCAAAAGCTTTTGCTATCATCTGAGTAAAACTCAAGTTGCAACAAGTTGTGGAAACGATTCTGCTTGCAGTGTCCCAGTTTCCAGCATTTACACCCTACACAGTATCCTGTGCCTCTTTGGTGAGAGTTACAATAGGCATTACTTCAAACTCTTATGTGATGCCCCACAGTTAGCCTGTGGCTGGTACTATCCCTGTAGGTTCCTTTTATTTCTTCTGCTGTCTTTGCCTGTTGCTTATGTGGGTTTTCACACAGCCAAAATAAGAGGTGAGTGCTTTTAAATACAGTAACTGGGCACAAGAGCAGGTCATCTCAAAATCAGGTGAGTCCCCTCTTACTAGTTCTATTTTTGAAACAACAAAATTGGTTTGATTCTGTGCCACCACACTCAGTGAGGTAAGAAAGCAGAGCGCCAAGATCAGCCATCTGTTCAATGCACAGCCAGGAAAATGCTCACCTTCACCCAACCAAGGGCTTTGACAACCACCTGCCATGAGCTAGGGAAGCCCTGAATCTGGGCTGACTGAAGGGATCTGCAGCCAGATAGCTTCACATGTAGTAGGGATGGACTGCTGATGGAAATTACAAGCGGAGTGCAGACTGTGGCATGTTGTGGTCTAGCCAGACCCAAACGAGCACATGGTGATAAGGATAGAGCACTTCACACTGGGACCTGCAGTGTCAATGGACCTCATTGCTTTATTAAAGAGTTGCTGATAAGATATGAAGTACTAGAACATCTTTCCTAGAAACTATCCTTTCTCCAGTTGTGCTTCTATCGCCTTTTGTAATTTGCATCTCTTCCCTTTGCTTTCATATGGGTGTAAGAGGGCTCCTTTCTCTTCAAATCAAGTCATAAGGCCTGACTGTTTCTAGCCCCAAGTCTCCCTAATGCTGCTAATCTCATATTAACAGCCTACTGACACAGAAGAGGCCACTGAAAAGGCTGATTGCCAGCCCTCTGGCCCTGTGACCGTGTGCTGGTCAGATCTGGATTAATACATGAGGGGATTTACCTCAGGAGGCCTTGGTACAGGTGCCTGTAACTCTGAACTCTCTGGGGGTGGGGGAGAGGAATCTCTGAATCCAGAGCTGATGCAGACACAAACTAGACCCCTCTGGAACTCACTTTTCTTTTCCTATAGACAATCAGGATTACAGCACCAAGAAACACCCTTGGTTTCAGATAAAAGGCTAGGAGATAGATATCAGCATCCCACCCAAAACACAAAATCCACTGTGATGCTCCCCCTTACTACTTGTCACTGGCAGCAAGTCCCCTTGACTTTAGCTTTTCTGCTTACTAGAGAATGATGAGGGGCACCAGCAAACATGCTCACTTCCCCCAGCATTTGCGTAGTAGTGTAACCCAGCTGGGCAGGCTAATTCAGGTACAAGGGAGATGCTTTAAGCTTTAAAAACAGTTTAAGCTGTTTGCGTTTGAGGAGATGGAAAAACAGCATCATTCTTATTTGGCAGCAAGTGTCCAAGTGACAGTTTGGTTCGCCAGCCTAAATGGCCTCAGGCTCCTCTCCAGGGCTGGGCTGCACCTCCTACACTCTGTGCCATGCCGACTTCGCTGCTCCATGACCCTACATAGTAGGAGGAGGGTGCTGGGATGACAGCTCAGGCTGATCAGCTGCGCCTGACGTCACGCAGCAGAAGAGAGTCCTCCGAGTCTATCTCACCCGCCGGGGACAGAAACCGAGGCAGGAGCCGATGCTGCCCGTAACCAGGTCAACCTCTGACTACCAGGTCAACCTCCAAGGCTTCGTGTGTGCCCGATTCGGGAGCTACAACATTCTCATCTCCGCGAAGCTGATTCCATTTCTGAACGATTTGATTTTACTTGTTAACAAATCGCCAGTAAAACCGGTTCGTGGCCCGAGGTGAAACAGTCCTGGTACTGAATTACTGTTATTTGCAGGTCAGAGAGCTGCAAGAAGTTTGGCCTTTAAGGCACGACACTGTCCCCTCTAGGAGGAGGGCTGAAGTACAAAAACATTCTATCATGCCTTACAGAGGAGTTTATTTTACCTATAATTATTGTTATTACGAGGCTGCTTGTTTCACCTTCTTACACAACCACACTGCAACTCCTACAGATCTTCAGTTAGAGCAGCTCCTACCTCTCCCCAACCTTTCCTTGCCTCTATCAAAGCCGTGCAAGTGTTGCAGCTCACCTATCTTCCCTTTATTAATAAGGAGCATCTGAGGGGAAACAGGATCTGACTCACTTTGCAGCACAGCTGCTCCTGCTCCTCACTGCCCCACCTGAAACAACAGTACCCTGTTTCAAATGTCTCCTCCATCACTACAGCAAGCCAACTTCAACATCGCCAGTGCAATGCTGTACTGCCTTTCTAAAGGGCAGAATACTCTTGGCTGCTCCCCAGGAAAAAAACAACCTTGCACAGTACTTTGTATGCTGCAAGCTTACCTTGGTTTTGTGCCGTCTCGCTCCTTTTGTGAGTCTTGGTGCAGAGTACCCAGCCAGTGTGAGTCTTTTTCAAAATTGATTCCTTATCCATATTTGGGAATTTGTGCTGGGCACTCGCTGGTACGAGGCACGTTCTTCCCACAGAGCACTTTGGGACTTGTAGTTCCCCCAAAGGAATGTTGTTTTCCAGACTGCCAAGTGCCAAGCAACTGAAACAGAACTCTGAAGCGCCTTTTCCCCAGCATTTGCTTAAGCTGCCGGGCTCCTTCCTTTTGCAATGTTTCCGTGCTGTGGTTTCACCTTAACCAGCCTGAATCCCCGAGGAACTTCTTCCTCGAGTTAATGGGAGAGTGTGCAAACCCCTACGGATGCACCACTGTGCAAACCCCTGCTACAGCAGAGTGCTTCTGCCGCTGCTGCGAGGGCCAGGTACACGGCCCAGCCTCCTGGAGGCAGCTGCCTATGGAAAGAGAGTTATGATTAATTATTTAATCATACTTTCTTCTCTCATTTTGTCACAGACATGGCACACACGCTTTGATTTTTCTGAAGTAGGTAATCATAGCAGGGGCTGGCACGACCAATAATCCTGCCTTAATTTCTGAGGAGAGTTTGCAGTGACTGCCAGAATTATCTGGTAACCAAGACAGCCTATTGTTTTAAAATAACGCCAGAAAAAGAAAGTGAATCATCGCCCGCAGGGTACTGATGGAGACGCTGGTGTTATGCCCAAATTCCAGTTCCTTTAAAAGCCTCGTGTAACTGAGGGAAAGGCTCGGAGGAGGCCAGGAGAGGATACGAATCATCCTGCCCGGGCCGTGCCGCAGGAGCGGTGCGGGAGGGCACTGCCTTTACCACCCACGCTAAAACCCTTCTGCTCGCCTGGCCGCGGGGAGGAAGAGTGGCAGGACCGCGGCTCCGCAGTCCTGCTTCGCAGCGGCCGCCTCCGCCGCCCGAGGCTAGGCTGACGCCTGGCGGCCGTAGGAAGAACAACAACCGGGCGCTGCGGAGCTCTGACCCGCCAGGGCGGGCAGTAGGGCTGGAGAGAGCTGGTGTGGCCCTCGCCCCTCGGCAGTCACACTGATTGGAAAATTGAAGGGGGTCTTGCCAGGGACCGAGCACTGAAGTCTGTCCCAGGATGGCTGAAAGCGTAGTGATCCCACGTCCTGCTTTCGCAGCTTCTCGACGGGCCCCCCAAGACCCCACTTTTAGCTGCTAATTCTCGCAGAGTCGCCTCTGCCACCGCCCCGACTGCAGGCAGTAGAACACCCCTTGAAGCCAGCTTGCCGGCATCTCTGTGCGCCTCGCCCGGTAGCCGCCGATACCTCTTCCCTCACGTCACCCCTAGACTACATGTCCCGCCGGCCCACGGGGCGGGGAGGTGTCCTCCGGGTAGCCCTTCCGCTGCTGGCAGGCGGCGGCGCGGAGCTTTCCTCTTAGCTTTCCGGTCCCGCTGCTGCTGCTAGCCCGAGCTGAGCCGAGCTTTCAGGAAGGCGGCAGCGGCGCTGGAGCCAGAGCCGGGCGGCAGCAGCGGCGGCGGCAGCGGCAGCGGCAGCGGCAGCGGCAGCAGCAGCAGCAGCCCTCCCGGCGATCTTCCCGGCGCCATGAGGAGCGAGCCTGTGACCTGGTCCCCGGTCGCGGCCCAGGCGGCCTCGCTGCTTGAGGAGGCGACGGACCTGCTGGTGTTGCACCGGGACTTCGCCGCCGCCTTGGAGAGGTGTGAAGCTGGTTGCGACAGCCTGGGTACCGCGTCCGGCACCAGCCCCGTCCCCGAGAGGTGCGAGTGGTCGCCGGGCGTGTGGAGTGGTAAGAGGGCGGCGCAGGGAAGCGGCCCGGTGTCGCTTCAGGGTCAGGCTGGTTTCTAACTGCAGGCTGTGTCTGCTCTGTTTATGTCTTTTTAAACAGAAGGAGTTGGGGATGTAATGAACTGAGGTTTTTTTACTTTGTGCGAGAGGTTCGAATGTAAGTGTCGGTATGAACGGCAATAGCACAGATGAGCCTTGCAGTGTTGCTTGGCTTTTTCTTACTTACCCAAATGACTGGCGTTAGCAACTGTTTAAACCCCTGCTAGGCTTCGGGCACCGTTTGCTAACTGCCTGTTTACAGCCACATGTTTCACAGGAAGGCAACTCTGCATGTTTGAGGAAAGGAGATGTGCTTAGGAGGCGTCCCCTTGTCCTAGGCACAGCCTCAGCGTATCTTCTCGGGAGCTTGAATTTGCCTTTTTATGGGGGTGAGGAGAGGGAAAGTGGCTGCCAAAGAGCTGTAGAGTACCTAGGCTAGGCTGCAGCTGACTGGAAGGGATGAAATGTGGTTGTGAGAAGCACTTACTTAGGGTGTCTCTTCATTACCAGTTCTGCAGAAGTGAAATGCTCCCTTTGTGTTGTGGGCATTCAGGCACTGGCTGAGATGAACCGGTGGAGAGAAGTTCTGTCTTGGGTTTTACAGTATTACCATGACCCTGAACATCTGCCTCCAAAAGTTCTGGAGCTGTGGTGAGTTTCTGTCTGTGGCAGTGATATATGCAGGGCTTGTAGGCTTGTATTAGGTTTAATAGTAGGTCAGACTTGAATACTGTGTGAGGATAAAAGTGGAACCAGGGACAGGTCTGTTCTCAAGCTGTGAGTACTGGAACATGGCTGCAGGCCTGCAGATTGCTTCACAGTGAGCAAATACAAAAGGGGTGATGTTGAGAAAGCAGCGTGGGTGCTCCTACCTGTTACCTGCCCCAGAAATGTCTCCCTGCTTCAGGAAAGAAAAGCATTGCTAGTGTGAGGAACCATGTAAGCCAGTTTAACCAGTCTCTAGGCTTTTTTAGAGCTTTGGTTGGGAAAACAATGTGGTAAAATCAGAAGTGGAGAAAAGAGACCTTTACAAAAAGTTGGACATCTTTTGAGGTTCCTTCCAACCTGGGTTGTTCTTTGAGTCTATGAAATTAAAGTGTAGACCCTGATCATGTGCCTTCATGATAGCTGCTTGTGGGTAGTAACTGTCAGTGACCTCAGTTTTTAAAGGATTTAACGTTTTCTGGTACTGCTTTCTTGTATTTCAGTATCCTGCTATACAGCAAAGTTAAAGAGCCGCAGGTGATGCTGGAGGTTGGCAGTAGCTGGTTCAGAGACCAAAGCAATAAGAGGCTCCCCGAGTACGGCTCCTTGCTGGAGCTCTATCTGTTGCATGCGTTGCTTCCCCTTGGCCGCTTTGAGGCAGCAGAGGAGCTTGTGCGCAGCTGTGACGTGTTTGACAGCGAGCAGCAGCAAGCCTTTCTGGGGACCATTTCTGAAAGCCGATGTCAGTGGACTCAGCGGGAAGACAGGTATTCGGCTGCTGAACAGCAGGAAGACACAGCAACAGAAACTCTCTTGGGTAGGCTTTCCCTTGGTTGGTTGTGCTCCTCTTCCTAATTTTAGTTCAAGTTAGTTAGTTGCTTACTAACAAAGAGTCACAGGTATTAGCAGGGTAGTAAGAATATTGTCATGACAAAGCAGGAAGTTTTCACAAGAAGGACCTGTTGGGTAGCACAGAAGGAATTGGAAGACCTAGTCGTCCAGTTATTGATAGGATCACAGGATGTAAGGGGTTGGAGGCAACCTCTGGGGATCTTCAAGTCCAATGCCCCTGCCAGAGCAGGACCAGAGAATCTGGTACAGGTCACACAGGGACACATCCAGACAGGGCTGGAAAGGCTCCACAGAAGGAGACTCCACAGCCTCTCTGGGCAGCCTGTGCCAGTGCTCTGGGACCCTTCCAGTCAAGAAGTTCTTCCTCACGTTGAGGTGCAACTTCCTGTGCTGTAGTTTCCGTCCACTGCCCCTTGTCCTGTCCCAGGGCACAAGTGAGCAGAGGCTGTCCCTGTCCCTTCATTTGTGACCCCCAGCCCTCAGCTATTTATAGGCATTGCTGAGATCCCCTCTCAGCTTTCTCCTCTCCAGACTAACCAGCCCCAGGGCTCTCAGCCTTTCCTCATGAGGCAGTGCTCCAGTCTCGTCAGCATCCTTGTACCTCTACCTCGGTCTCTTTCCAGTAGATCCCTGTCCCTCTTGAACTGGGAAGCCCAGAACTGGATGCAGTATTGCCATTGTCAAGAGATGATAAATTTTTCCAGGTTAAAATGCACTTCAGAATAAATATGTTGTGTTGTGTTGGTTTTTTAAAGGTACACAAGGGAAATTAAACCTCAACTAGCAATCCTTTTGCTCATTTTGTTGGCTATATGTACTCTGCATTGTCTCTATTTATAGTTGAGCCCATGTAGAACAATATCTATCCACTATTTAAAGTACTGTGTTTCCTCCAGAACTGGAAATCACTTGACCTTATCTCCTAGGAGAGAAGCTGACACTACTGTGATATAAGATCAGAGTATAGTAAAATAGATACCTAAAAAAAAAAAAAGATGGTATAAAAATGAATTGTGTTATAAAATTGTATTTCTTCTGATCCCTATTACAAGAGTGAGTGCCACCTAATGTCACCCTTGGTGGGGTGCTTCAAGAAAAGCATAAGCTGAAAATAAAAGCAGCTTGGCAGCTTTCCCACAGTGAGACCACTCTGAAAACAGATGTGGGGATGCTGGACTAACTGGTGATGCTAATTGTCAGAAGGCACGTCCAGACTCACTGGTGTGGAGGAGAAGCTGGAAGACAGGATCTTCTTTAAACAGGCACTTCAGCTTAGCAAGGCCCAAGCAAGGGCAGAGAGGGTGATGACTGAGTGACACAACAATGTAAACCCTCCTCTCGTTCAGTGCTCCAGAGGGGATGTGGAGGAGGAATACAGTGAAGAGCAGAGGGCAACCTCTGTTCAGAAAGGGCTGAAAAATATCTTCCCAAGGGGAAGTTGGGATGTCAGCATTACTCTCACATCACTGAACTCGAAGTTCAGTGCTCAGCCTGTTCTGCAGGGAGTAGCTTTGCTGTCACCAGCATTAGGCAGGGGTCAGACAACCAAAGAGTCACCCAGTGGGACCTGCTTCCTCTCTGGTCTGGGCAGGCTTTATCTGTGGCCCTGGGGCTACTTTTCTCACAATGCAGAAAAGCAGCAACCTGCTCTAGTGAGAGGTGTCCCTGCCTATGGCAGGGGGTTGGAACTGATGATCCTTGAGGTCCCTTCCAACCTAAACCATTCTGTGATGACAGATAAATCCACCAACCCCACTCTCATGCAATCAAACTATGAATGGTCTTAATTTAATTTCTTATTTTTCTGTATCTTTTTTTAACTTCACTTTGCTCTAACAGCCTTTCTGTTCTTGTATTCTAGGTGCTGTGTCCCAAAAGCTCTTGGCCATGTTGACATTTCTGCGTAGAGCACTGAGGTCCATGTCTAGCCACTTCTCTTTACTTCCTTACAAAAAGATGCTCTTGGCTACTTTTCTGCTGTACTTGGTGGTGGTGAGATTAGACCCAGGTACAGCACTAAAACTGACTTTTTTAAAACATCTCATTGTGGTTACAGAGCAGAGAACAGTTGGGTTTTAGCAGATTTGGGAGAGCACAAACACTAGGTGGCTAACTTCACACTTGGCTTGTTTTGAAATGTTTCTGGTTACAGTCCATGTAGAAGGACGTAGCTCCACAAAACCCAGCTTTCTGTGAGCAGTTACTCCAGCCTCAGCTCTGCTCAGCAGAGCATGTACAGACTGAGCAAGGCAGGCTGAGCTGTCCTAGACTTGGTCTCTGCCTTGGTCATCTTTGGTAATAAGGTGCATATCTCTTGGAAGAGTGATTGCCTTCTAGGACTGTTCTGTCAGGAAGGCAGAATTGCCCAGGTCATGTGTTTGATCTGCTTATGCTGGAGTCACTCTGGTGATGGCTGCTGCTGTCACTGAAGAATGGCTTCATCTTACGATGTAGAGGAGACAGCTGGGGTGTGGAGGGGCTGAGTGTTTCCCCTTCTGCTGGGCAGCAGGTACTCTGCTGCCATTCTGCACTTAGTTCATTGGGAAACATTGAAGGCAGCTCCCCAGGAATGTGATCAGTGCTGTGAGTGAAGGCCCAAGTGCTAAACCAAACACAAGGAAATAAGGCAACTAGGTTTCCATTAACTCTATTTGGGATTAGTTTTTTGTTAATATGTTAGTGTAGTTCAGTTTTACCTTCTATAATAAAGGCTCTTTTGCTTTTTGGTTTGCTCTGCAGCTTCTCCTACGTCACTGCCATTCATTTACAAACTGGTGCAGCTCTTCCGACAGGCTTGGGCAGCGGTCTCTTCTCCGGTCCATAGGTCTCCAGTTCAAGACTAAGTGTCTTCCATCACAGAATGCACTTTTCTCTCCTGCTGTAAAACTGACAGTTTGTCTTAAGGATGTAATCAGTCTCTTCAAAGACCATTGAAATTAGTGTTCCAGTTGGGATGACTACTTGTGAGCTTCTGTGTGGCAATACCTTGGCTCCTTCGTGTGGAGAACGGTGGTGTATAAATTTTGGAACCGCGACAAGTATTCCTGGTGCTTTGCTTGGCTTTATAGCACCATTCTGTCCAACACTAGGGTAAAGATACGTCTTCTGTCTCTGGAATCAAGAAAGAATCCTCTTTTTCAAACAATTTGCTTCACCTGTAACTCGAGTGAGGGTTGTGTAGTCAGTAATGACCTATGGAAGAAGGCTCCATCCTTGCAAATGCTGGTCAGATTGCTGAGCAAGTGAAATGGCATTCCTGGAGACACGACTGTAAAAGGCCTTTCAGTACAAGTAGAGGAATATTGTGGTTTGCCCAGAGACATCTGAAAAGTCCAGTTCTGCAGCAGGGTATCAAGAACAAGCAGAAGAAAACAAGTGGAAGAAAACCACTGGGGAAAGTGAAGCCTGATGCAAGATTTCTGTTGTGATGCTTTCTTATGAAAGTGCTTCTGATTTTAGTCACGTTTCAGTCAGAAGGGCAAGGTCCTAGGCCACAAGAACTAATATGCTGTATCTTCTTAATTGCAAATTACAGCACTTTGTTCTTATCTGATGCAGAGTAATTCTTAGGGCCATGTGATGGTGGTAAAGAAATAGATTTATTTTTTTAAACTCTATTATTACCTAGTTGAACAGCTGAAGTTGTTTCATTGATTTTCTCTGTCTCTTGCTCTGTTTATGTAGATGGCAAAAGGTCTTCCTGTCTAGAGTTGCTCTGACTGCCCCCAGTATCTGAAGTCGTGGGTTAGATGGAAGCCATTTAGCAGTGCTCTATCACACAGAACAAAAGTCTGCTAACAGGCAGAAAGAGACACTTCTCTGAGATCCCACAACCTGCCCCAGATTGGTGGAGAGAAAATGGTCCTTGCAGATCTGTCACCAGACTGACCCCATTTGTGACTTCTTGGGGTGAAATTGGAGGTTTGGGTTAGAACATCAATTTCTTCTCCATCCATCCAGGTATCATCAGCTGGCAAAGGGAAAATTCCAAAGGAGAGTGCTGACCTACTTAAATGCTGCTTTCACTGGAGCAAACTTGTTTATTGGAGAGGACAAGTTAGAGGCAAGGAGTTCATGTGGCAAACAAGTAGCCTGCCATCCTAGCATCTGTGCCAGGAAGCTGACTGACATCACCCAAACTACAAAGTTGAGCAAAGCAGCCTTTCTGCTGGGCAGATTCTATCCAACACATCAAAGCTGTGAGATGTAGCCACCCAGTGTGATGTCTTACAACAGCATTCCTATTCAGGTTATTCCTTGGTCTCCAGCAGTGCACTGAAGTGGTGGCTCACTCTTCACACAGATAGCAGCATTGTGATGCTTCTAGCTGTGTGTGATCTGTTGCTAACTACTGGGACACTTCAAAAACAGTCTACATATTCACTGCTAAAATTGGTTCTATGTCAGTTTCTACTTGGATTATCCCAGCAGAGAAATACTGCAGTATTAATACCAGACAAAGTGGGGCAGGTCATTGATGAATGCAGTAATGGCCTTGCCTAGTAGTCTCAGAGTGAAAACTGAAAGAGTCCCATACCTCTCCCCAGAGTTGTTGTTTCTGCTAGGACTTACATCAGGGTAAGTAGCACATAATGCTTCACCATATGAAAAAGTTATGTTTTATATACTCAGCACACATAGGGAAGAGCTGCTCCTGATACTGCTGGATGGTTCTTGTAATCCCACTGAAAGTGTACTTGCATCTCTGCCACCAACAGTGATGGGAAGCCAGGCAAACTGAAACACAGAAGCTTTGTCTGGAGTCAAGCTCTTTCAGGCTATTACTGTTGTGTTTACTGGCCCCCTGCTTTGCAAGGTCTCACTTCAGGTAATGAAATGGCAAACTTCTGTCTGAATTTGGGCCAAATTCTCAGCAGGCTGACTGCTTAGGTGTCAAGCAGTCTTTTGTTCTAGTTTTCTATTAATGTTTTCAGTTAGGTGGCAGAACTGCATTTTGGGAGGTGGTCTAAGCAAGCCATACATGATGTTTAGAATGTCCTTAAAAGCCATAGCCTGTCGTTTCCTAGGTCTGTAACATTCAGCTTGATTTTTAAACAGAGGTTGGTAACCTTCACCTTTTTTTGGAGTACTACTGAGTTTGTATTTTAATTGTATTTATTTCATCCTGAAAGGGTAAGGAGGCAGGAAAAAAAGCTATCAGGGGTTTTATTAATACTAAAACTGCAATATTTAATTTTCACAATAAAGTGATTTATCTCTTTGTAGAGTTGCTTCTTTGTGCTGTGATTAAGTATATAAAAACTTTTAATGTCTTGACATTATCCAGTTTTCAGGCAATCTCCTGAAATGTCTCACTGGCATCCTGGCCTGGATCAGGAACAGTGTGGCCAGTAGGACAAGGGAGGTTACCCTGTACTCAGCACTGGTCAGGCTACACCTTGAGTACTGTGTCCAGTTCTGGGCCCCTCAATTCAAGAGAGATGTTGAGATACTGAAATTGGGTCCAGAGAAGGGTGATGAAGCTGGTGAGAGGACTGGAGCACAGCCCTGTGAGGAGAGGCTGAGGGAGCTGGGGGTGTGCAGCCTGGAGGAGGCTCAGGGGTGACCTCATTGCTGCCTACAACTACCTGAAGGGAGGCTGTAGCCAGTTTGGGTTGGTCTCTTCTCCCAGGCAGCCAGCAACAGAACAGGGGGACACAGTCTCAAGTTGTGCCAGGGGAGGTCTAGGCTGGATATTAGGAGGAAGTTCTTGCCCAAGAATTGGCATTGGAATGGGCTGCCCAGGGAGGTGGTGGAGTTGCTGTCCCTGGAGGTGTTGAAGCAAAGCCTGGCTGAGGCACTTAGTGCCATGGTCTGGTTGAGTGGATAGGGCTGGGTGATAGATTGGACTGCATGATCTTGGAGGTCTCTTCCAACACATGTGAAGTAAGTAGAGGCTTGTTCAGTGGACTCTGATGAGATCTAAGCAGCTGATGATGTTGGTAGGTCAAAGTCAGAGAGTGGTTAATTACGTTTTGTGAAAGATGCAGCTGATTTTTTTCTTTAAAAAAAAAAAAGAATGCCTCTGTGAACTTGGGGGTGGCCAAGACCTGAGCTACCAAGAATGAAGTGCCTGGGATTCAAACATGTTTTCCTCTGCGTTCTCTTTATGTCATGGAGGGGAAAAGACATAGTCCTGGGGATCCTACTATTTAAGCTTTGTGAGAAAGAATGTGCGTCATGTGCATGTGAACTTTCTGCTGCTAACTCCAGCTAGAAAAGCAGAGTAGTTCAGTGTTTTTGTTTTGCCATCTTCTTGCTCGATGCAAAGATTGTATTGGTGCATACAACAGGCAGCTGAAAGGCTGAAGAACAGTTCTCTACGATCAGCTTAGCAGAGGTCACAAAGATAAACAATCTCTGTCGTGAGGTTTGGGGTATTAGTACTAAGAGACGTGTCCAGCATGGGATTCCTGACACAAGACAGATATAGACCTGCTGGAGCAGGTCCACAGGAGGGCCACAAAGATGATCAGAGGGCTGGAGCACCTCTTCTGCAAAGACAGGCTGAAAGAACTGGGGTTGTTCAGCATGGAGAAGAGAAGGCTCCAGGGAGTCATTATGGCTACATTTCAATACCTGAAGGGGGCCTAAAGGAAGACTTGTAGCTACGGGATGAGAGGCAGAGGTTTTAAACTGGAGCAGAGTAGATTTAGGTCAGACATAAGGAGGAAGTTCTTTACAACGAGAGTTGTAAAATACTGCAACAGGTTGTGTAGGAATGTGGTTGAGGCCCTGTTCCTGGAGACATTCTAGATCAGTCTTGATGTGTCTCAGGGCAGTCTGATCTAGTTGGAGGTCTCCCTGCTCACTGCAGGGGAGGTTGGACAAGATGACATATGAGGGTGCCTTCCAACTGGATGTAATCTGTGAAACAAGAAGAGAATCACATGCACCTTGCCCACAGATGATCCAGTAGTCAAGTGCAACTCCTTGCAGTTCCTCCTGTTCCTTGACTCATTTCAGTCAGCAGAACTTAGACAAGTTAACTGTGTTGAACCAGGTGGAACCCAATTTGAAATCCGGGGTGTAGCCAAGTCCTACTTGTCTGCATGAATCTGCATACACAGGGGAGTGTGGAGAGCAGGAGGCAGTGATGCAGCAGCAGAACTGCAGAGCCTGTGACCTATTCCCCACCACACTGTGACACTGAAGCACAGCAGCAGGTGCTGGGTGCTGGGCCCAGGCTGCCTCTTGCCCTACAGCCCAGAGCTGGACTGCTGCAACGACCCTCTACCACCGACCCAGGAGGGAAGGAAACGCCACTGGAGACACCATGGTAAGGGGGATGTGGGAGGTCCTATGGGGACCAGGATGACTGTGTGCGAGGGAGGGCTGGGGGATCTGCTGTTGTTACCAATGGTTTGTGCCACAACCCCCCGATCTCATGCTCCAATTACCATGTAAGGGGGTGAGAAAAGAATGTCAGACAACATCACTGAAAGTGTAATGCACAGGGAGTCAAAAGTTTTCTGCAAAGAGTCTCTAGCTGGTACAACAACAAGATAAATCAGATCTGGAGTCTTGGAGTCTTTGCTTTTTAGTGCTTCCTGTTGTGAACGCATTTTCTCAAGGCCAGTTCATTGTCATATGAGACAATATGTTTTAAAAGAAATAATACAAAAAAGGTTACTTATTTTTGTGTCTGTTTTAAATGAATTCAGCCCCCGTGGCTGCACTGCTCATAGCTATACAGTGCATACCTGTGCAGGAAGGGATGTGTGTGTGTGTATGCCTTTAGGGAAGTGAAAAAGGTCCTTCCTTTTTCAAGGTTTGAGGGTTTACCAGAAGTTTGTAGAGAGCTCTACATATCCTTTAGAATGTGAAAAATCCATTTCACCTTGTGCCCTAATTTCTGTCTAGCCCTGAATCAGGCTGCCCATGCCTTAAGGCATACCTAAGGTAGCGTATTTCAGGAGTAGCTGGAAACCTTTGTACAGTACATACTTAGGTAGCAGTATTTGTACTAGTCTTATTTTATTTTTAATGGAATAAAAGCTGTCCCAGGTTTAGTTTCACCAAGAACCTGTGCCTCCCTTCTGTCTCTTGGAAGGTAAAATGTCAGTTCCACAATTTGTAAGACAGGTCCTGGGATATTAATACTGGGGTGTGAAACATGAGTTTGGAGTAGGCTCCACATTGAAATACCATGCAGAGATCAGTTTACTCTGCCTGTGGCTCTAAAGCAGGCCCACTCTCTTCCCTACTAAACGTTTGAAATCAATTTAAGAGCTGTTTACTATGCAAAATTAGAAACCTCTTTGTTACTGTCTTCACCACTCGTCAGAATATTTCCAGCTTACTGCTGGGTCAGGAGAAGATGGGAGTTGAAAGCTGGAGCATGGCAAGAGGCTTAGCTCAAAAGCCAGGGTTGAGATGCTGCTTCAAATGAATGCAGCTGAAAGCTCAGTCTAAAAGGAAAGGAATTGGTTCTACACTCTTCATCTGTAAGCATATTTACAGCTTTACAGTAGTAATTTTCTAAGGCAACATTCACTTGTTCCATCTGTGAAAAAACAGGCCAGCTCCTCTACTGCTCTGAGGAACAGAACAAAGCAGCTCTTTGGGTTCCAGGTATTGCTTGACTTGTAATTGCTGTTTTGCTCTAAAAGATGTTCTTTAAAAATGTCACCTGGCCTCATTGCTGTATTTAAAAGTAGCTGTTTGGGTTTTTTTAATGGTAGCCCCACAGATTCACCTTGGGATTTAAAAGAAAAGCAGGAGCCTGTCCTGTGCTAAATCAGTACTGAGTGAATTCTCTAAACTCAAATATGTCTTCAGTGTTTCCTGTGTAATCCTCAAGATTGTAATTCCCCTGCAACATACTGACTGGCCCACAAAGCCTTACTATCACTCAAATAACTCAAGCACTTCTGCACAGCTCAGCTGAGGAAAATAAGGTTGTGCAAGTACACCTGAGAGCACATTACACACACTGCTACTTACGCGCTTGCAGGGCCAGGAACTTACAAATGAGTACTGAATAGAAATACTACTTTTCATTGAATGAAATGTTTGAATTGACTTTCCACATTCAACTTCGGAGGATGACTTCTGAAATTCCTTATATGTCAATTTGTGAAGAAAACACTGCTGCAGAGATGCTGCTGCTCACACATTCTGCCTGCCATTAGTTTTTGGAGAAGATGCATTTCACTCTCAGGTCAGAGGATGATTTTTCAGGGTAAGCAGAGAATTGTGAGGTTTTTTTTCCCCCCAGATCTGGCCAAACCTGATATTAAGTCATTGGATATCTTTAAATGTGGTATTACAAAATGAAAATGAGGTAGGATCATTCTCTGACCTTGAATCCAGGTAGCATGGCATGCTTCATATTTAGCCATCTGAATTCTCTTTTCTCCCCCAAAGCTCGCTATCAGTGAGCTGCTCAGTGGAAGCCATTCTTGACAGTGAGCTGTTCCAAGCATTGCCTGGAAAAGCATGAACTGGCATAAGGAAAAACCGTGCCAGCAAGTATGCTAATTGTCAGTCAGCACAGGCAATTACAGACAAGCATTCAGTACTATGACCTGAGCCTTTCTTACTCTCTAGCGTGGCCAGGCCATTTAGATCACAAAGACAGAGCTCAGAAGGCTATAACTACAATTGCTCCAAAGAAGAAACTGAAGCTGAAAAACTCCACCTGTCTGAAAACACTCCTTTAAAAACTGCCTTTCATTTCACCTGCTCTTAAAAGCACTGTGACTAAGTAACTGCTCTATAATTCTATTTCTGAACATATGAAATGCAGCACTTCATATCCCTGCACTATTAAGTGTAAAGCATTTGGGGACTTCAGGCCCCTGCCTGTTTTACCCTAGTATCACAGTATCACCAAGGTTGGAAGAGACCACATAGATCATCAAGTCCAACCCTTTACCACAGAGCTCAAGGCCAGACCATGGCACCAAGTGCCACATCCAATCCTGCCTTGAACAGCTCCAGGGACGGCGACTCCACCACCTCCCCGGGCAGCCCATTCCAGTGTCCAATGACTCTCTCAGGGAAGAACTTTCTCCTCACCTCCAGCCTAAATCTCCCCTGGCACAGCCTGAGGCTGCGTCCTCTTGTTCTGGTGCTGGCCACCTGAGAGAAGAGAGCAACCTCCTCCTGGCCACAACCACCCCTCAGGTAGTTGTGGACAGCAATAAGGTCACCCCTGAGCCTCCTCTTCTCCAGGCTAACCAATCCCAGCTCCCTCAGCCTCTCCTCATAGGGCTGTGCTCAAGGCCTCTCACCAGCCTCGTCACCCTTCTCTGGACACGCTGAAGCATCTCAATGTCCCTCCTAAACTGAGGGGTAACTGTGTTACACACATTGTTTTCTTTTAATTAAAAAGTTCCTGGCTACCACAGGTCCTATGCTCAAAATTATGCAAATACACATGCTATGTTGCAATGACGCTGCCTGAACAAGCCATGCCCCAGCAATGCAAGATTCAGAGCTGCTTAGCAGCTTGAAGGAACACTTTTTTTCCAACTGAATGTGCAATAATTTCCTGAGATGAATATTACTTAAAGCAGATCTTCCAAGTTTCCAATCTAGCTTCTAGAGGGTAAAAGGATCAGAAAACATCACCTGTCTTGGGTTATATAAGGTTGAATGATAACACATAGCTGTGTCAGGTTCCAGCCAGAAGTAAAAATAAACTAAACTGGGATGTGCTTCTTAACAGGGTCAGTCTACAGGAGAAAAGGTGGAGTTTGTGTAACAGGGATTTTTTCCCCTGCCTATTTTTATATATCCATTCATTACAGCACACAGAGCTCAATTTTGAAAGAACCATCCCAGTACCTGGCATGCACAGGCACTGTCTGACTGGTGGTCATGGGGTTGAGGAACCAAATGAAATGCTGATAAGAGATAATTCACCACTTGTTTTGAAAAGCAATGCACTGGGAAAAAGGAATCCCTAGGAGGACTAATGTGCATTGTCTTTTCTGATCCTGTTTCTGCTCTCTCTCCCCAGCGTGAGTGCATCTCTATTCATGTTGGCCAGGCTGGAGTTCAGATAGGAAATGCGTGCTGGGAACTCTTTTGCCTGGAGCATGGCATTCAGCCAGATGGCACCTTCAAGGATCTGCAGGATAAACTCAACTGTGACGACTCTTTCACCACATTTTTCAGTGAAACAGTCACTGGGAAGCACGTACCAAGGGCTGTAATGGTGGACTTGGAACCAACTGTAGTAGGTCAGTACAGAAATAAACCTGGAAAATGGAAGAGAGTTTCTTCTTCCTAACATTAGCATGGTGTGCCATCAGTTTCCACTCGTTGAAAGCACAGGATCACAGGATGTTAACAGTCTGGAAGGGACCTCTGCACACCTTCCACTGCCCCTTTACAGCATACAGCTGCTCCTCATCAGCTATGGAGTGGCAGCACTTACCTGAATGCCTCTGTTTGGCAACACCAATTTCCTGATGCTTGTGGTCAAACTCACCATCAAAACTTCACAGGCTCACAGGATGTTAGCAGTTGAAAGGGACCTCTGGAGATCTTCCAGTCCAACCCTGCTGCCAGAGCAGGACCAGAGAATCCAGCACAGGTCGCACAGGAACACATTTGGACAGGGCTGCAAAGGCTCCACAGAAGGAGACTCCACAACCTCTCTGGGCAGCCTGTACCAGTGCTCTGGGATCCTTACAGTCAAGAAGTTCTTCCTCATGTTGAGGTGCAACTTCCTGTGCTGTAGTTTCCGTCCACTGCCCCTTGTCCTATGCCAGGGCACAAGTGAGCAGAGGCTGTCTCTGTCCCTTCCTTCCTGACCCTCAGCCCTCAGCTATTCATAGGCATTGCTGAGATCCCCTCTCAGCCTTCTCCTCTCCAGACTAGCCAGCCCCAGGGCTCTCAGCCTTTCCTCATCAGGCAGTGCTCCAGTCCCTTCTGTATCCTTGTAGTCCTGTGTTGGACTCTCTCCCTCTTGAACTGGGGAGTCCAGAACTGGATGCAGTATTACAGGTGGGGCCTCACTAGGGCAGAGTGGAGGGGCAAGAGAACCTCCCTTGATCTGCTGGACACACCCTTTGTATCTTGGTCTACCACTGGAAGAAAGCATGAAAATAATGTTCTTGTGACACAGAAAATCAGACTCTGTCCCAGGTGTTGCCAACACCAGAGGAGCAGGAGCCACAGCAGTTTCATAGCTGGTACACATGGTTTCTATGACTGCACAAACATGTGCCTCTTGGGTTTGTTTATCCTGATATTTTTGCCATTCAAATTCTGCTTTTCTGAGATTAGGATTCCAAATGGGAGCCTGAAGGTTTCCTTCCAGGAACAGAAAGATCTCTAATAACTGGAGCAACAGGGAAACTTGATGTTCTCACTTTTTTTACATGGTGACTTGTCTGCATCAGGCTGTACAACTGACAAGTTCATGAGAAGATAACAAACTCTGTGGCTGGACACAAGTCATATCATAAACCAGCAGAAGGCAACAATGAAAAAAAGAAAATCCTTTCTCTATCAGCATCTGCTTTTGGGGGTCATGGCCTCCCATAAGTGAAAGCTTGCACCAATGCCAACAGTCACCAGAGCTCGTTGGCACTGGGGCACAGCCATGCAGCTTCTTACAGGTTCTCTTTCTTGTTCAGATGAAGTGCGGGCTGGCACCTTCCGGGAACTTTTTCATCCAGAGCAGCTGATTACTGGAAAGGAAGATGCAGCTAACAACTATGCCCGTGGCCACTACACCATTGGCAAAGAAAGCATTGACGTGGTGCTGGATCGTGTCCGGAAGCTGGTAGGTCCCACTAGATTTGAAGCAGCAGTTCGGATTCTGCAGACAAAAGAAGAGCAGAATAGGAGCTTGTTAGCTGCAAATGACACTGTGCTTCAGAAAAGAGATTGCAAGACTGTGGTGGTTTGGGTGTTACTTGTCCCCCCCCTACTTTGGAAATCACCCACTAGCACAAAGACATAGAGAGACATCATTACTAGTCCAAAAACTAGAATTTCATTAGTTCACTGCCTAGCTGAGCTGTATGCCTTTGAATATTCTTAAAACGTGGTTCTGGATATGCAGTTCTTCATGGTTAGCACAGCAGGGTGGGTTAGGTGGTTCTGCAGTGCTGGTTTCATCTAGACTAACTAAAAGAGGTATGAACTTCAGTGAGAGAATCGTAGAATCAGAATCAACCACGTTGGAAGAAACCTCCAAGATCATCTAGTCCAACCTAGCACCTAGCCCTACCTAGCCAATCAACTAGACCACGGCACCAAGTGCCTCATCCAGGCTTTGCTTCAACACCTCCAGGGACAGTGACTCCACCACCTCCCTGGGCAGCCCATTCCAATGCCAATCACTCTCTCTGACAACAACTTCCTCCTAACATCCAGCCTAGACCTCCCCTGCCACAATTTGAGGCTGTGTCCCCTTGTTCTGTTGCTGGTTGCCTGGCAGAAGAGACCAAACCCCACTTGGCTGCAGACACAAGTCCAGTTTTTATGTCATAACTTGAACCAGTGAGGAAAGCAAATGGCAGGATTATCATCAGGCCTTTCCCAACAAAACCTGGCATGAATTCTATGCTGCATATTGCTGATGACTGCACTCTCCTTCAGCTCAGAACAATGTCTTTTCATTCTTCTTCAGGCCCCATTCTTTCACTTTCTCTTTCCTAGACTGATGCCTGCTCTGGTCTGCAAGGATTCCTGATCTTCCACAGCTTTGGTGGGGGAACTGGCTCTGGCTTCACCTCTTTGCTGATGGAACGCCTCTCAGTGGATTATGGAAAGAAGTCCAAACTGGAATTTGCCATCTACCCAGCCCCTCAGGTCTCCACTGCAGTGGTGGAGCCCTACAATTCCATCCTGACCACACACACAACCCTGGAGCATTCGGACTGTGCCTTCATGGTGGATAATGAGGCCATTTATGACATCTGCCGCCGAAACCTGGACATAGAGCGCCCTACTTACACCAACCTGAACCGTCTCATCAGCCAGATTGTCTCCTCCATCACCGCCTCACTGCGCTTTGACGGAGCCCTCAATGTGGATCTGACAGAGTTCCAGACAAACCTGGTGCCCTACCCACGCATCCACTTCCCCCTGGTGACCTATGCCCCCATTATCTCCTCTGACAGAGCCCATCACGAGCAGCTCTCAGTGGCTGAAATCACCAGCTCCTGCTTTGAGCCTCACAACCAGATGGTGAAGTGTGACCCAAGACATGGGAAGTACATGGCCTGCTGCATGCTTTACCGCGGTGATGTGGTTCCCAAAGATGTCAACGTAGCAATTGCTGCCATCAAGACCAAGAGAACTATCCAGTTTGTTGACTGGTGTCCAACAGGTTTCAAAGTGAGTACAGCTGCCATGAACTTCTCTTTGTTGTTTAAAGGGCAATTTCAATCCAGTGAAAAATTTGTATTTACAGTTTTAGATCCTGTGTTTCCCACTTGTGAGAGGAAAGAACATACAAGAGATACATCTGCATAAAAGGTGCCCCTTCTCCTTCAGACATCCCATTTACACAGGCTCCTAGATACTTATGGAAGTGGAAATCTGAAGCATCTATGACTTTAAATTTTAAGAAGTATTAATTCCTGTGATGGTTTGGTTGTTACTTGTCCCCCCACCACTCTGGAAATCACCCAGACTAGACTCAGCCAGCTCTAGGAATTTAATGAAGCTTATTATTTACAGCTTAGCTCAACATACAAACAAATATTTACAGTACATACAGAAATAGACAAGGTAAAAGGGAATACAAAACCACAACAGACCTTCCAGAAACCTGAGTACCCAGGAGGAGCTCTGAACCACCCTTCCACCTTCTCCCACCCCTCAACCTTACCCCAGACATTGCCTTGTGCTCCAAGGAAGAATGGAGGGTCGGCCAGGGAGGTCAGGAATCAAGTGGATTAATCAGAGAGATGGAGGGTGAGGTTAGACAGAAAAATGCAGCCCAGAGCTCAGGCAGTGCCTGAACGCCTGAACACCTTATCTATGTTTATACTCTTGTTCTTACACAGCTCAGCAAGCCTATGAGTGATATAGACATCACCACTGTTTCTCTTTCACAGCGTGTGATCTAATCCTTCTCACCAAAACATTCCAGCTAGCTTCAAACTAGCACAATTCCAGACCTGAATTTCGGAAAAGCCAGGGAGTGTTCCCTCTAAAACAACATCTAGGGAACAAAAATAAGGAAATACCAAACCCAATGCAATTAATAAAGGAAATGCTGATATTAGGGTATCATAGAATCATAGAATCAGTCAGGGTTGGAAGTGACCACAATGGTCATCTAGTTCGAACCTCCTTGCCATGGGCAGAGACACCCTACCCTAGACCAGGCTGCCCAAAGCCTCATCCAGCCTGGCCTTAAACACTTTCAGGAATGGGGCCTCAACCACCTCCCTGGGCAACCCATTCCAGATTCTCACCACTCTCATGCTCAACAACTTCCTCCTCACCTCCAGTCTGACTCTCCCCACCTCCAGCTTTGCTCCACTCCCCCTAGTCCTGCCACTACCTGATATCCTGAAATGCTGATATTAGGGTATCTGCCTGTTAGGGCCCTCACACAGATATATTATACAGCCTCTCACCACTGGCTACATAGCAATGTTGGGAAACAGAATTTCAATTACCATACAGACATTAGTAGGGAAAGAACATTTGTCATACAAACAGCTGGCCTAAGAATAAAAACTTTTGACCAGGAGCCAACTTTCTGTATTAGTCTCTATCAGGTGTCTTGCTGAAATTGTATGTTCAGTGCTGAGTAGCTGTTAATAAAGCTATAAAGTTGCCAGGGTAAATTAAACAGAAGACTAAGAGAGACATGAAAGTCACCATCTGTAATACTGCTTTTGGTTTTTATGGCATTGCTGTTTGGTAGCGTCGACAATGGCATCACTGTACAGAATCACAGGAACATTCTGGTTGGAAATGCCCCTCAGGAAAAGTCCAACCCAGAACCTACTCTACAAGGTTCACCACAAACCATATCCCCAAGCACCACATCCAAATGACCTTCAAACATATCCAGGGTTGGTGACTCCTCCACCTCCCTGGGCAGCACATTCCAATGCTTGATCACTCTTGCTGGGAAAAAAGTATTCCTAATGTCCAGTCTAACCCTGCTCTGCTTCCTGCTGCAGCTTGGGGCTGTTCCCTCTTTTTCTATCACTAATTACCAGTGGGAAGAGGCCAGCAGCAACCTCTCCACAACATCCTCTCAGGTAGTTGCAAAGAGCAATGAGGTCTCCCCTCAGCCTCCTCTTTTGCAAACTAATCAGCCTCAGCTCCTTCAGTTGCTCCACAGGCCCTTATCACAGCATCTGTAACTTTACTCAGATCTTTTTTCAGCTCTTTGACTGCTTTCTGCTCTTGCCTGTTTACAACCTTCTCTCATTTTCCTGTTTCCAGGTTGGGATCAACTATCAGCCTCCTACAGTAGTTCCTGGTGGAGACCTAGCCCCAGTTCAGCGAGCAGTCTGCATGCTGAGCAACACCACAGCCATTGCAGAAGCTTGGGCAAGGCTCGACCATAAGTTTGACCTGATGTATGCCAAAAGAGCTTTTGTTCACTGGTATGTGGGTGAAGGTATGGAGGAGGGAGAATTTGCAGAGGCCCGAGAGGACCTAGCTGCCCTGGAGAAAGACTATGAAGAAGTGGGAACTGATTCCTTTGAAGAAAATGATGGGGAATAATGTGAAACCACACTTTGTTCTTTGTAAGCACAGACTCGTCTCTGTGGCGCTGTATTGCACATGTCTTGCTCCTCTTCCTTGCACGTTTAATGTAAGCTTCTTGAAGCTCTAACACACATGCTAGCACCACTACAATTCAATATATGCAAGCTTATAGTGGAGCACATTGAATTAGGAGAGTTTTCAAAGTTATGATCTGACATTGCTTCACTTCCAGATTGTTGGCATGTCAAGAAAGCAATGACCATGGAAGGATGCATTTTCTGCTCTGTGGTTACTATGCTTTCATTGTCCTCCAGCTGACTGGCTTCAAAGGGACATTTCACTCTTCTCTGAAACACCATTTCTAATAAAGCAAATACTTTCTTCAGCAATGTTAAAACAATGCAGTTTTCCCACACTCAGGGACAAACATTGGTGGTGTGAAAACAAATACCTTTGTTGCTTAGGTACAGTTGCAGCAGGCCTAAGAATTGTTTTTCTGTGCCTCTGTGAAACTGTTTAAATGAGAAAATTTCCTCCTTTTAGAAAAAAAAAATAAACCAAAACAAAACTAAACCAGACTTCTTTTTGCATTATCCCTACTGAAAAGATTTTGGTATTCTTTACTGTTCCTGAATGGTTCTTCCTCTGCAAGAAGCAACCTCTGCTTTATCCAGCAGCCCACTGATGCACCCATGGCAATCTTTATCTAGTGTATCATGTGCAAAGTGCATCTGCATTACAGGCATTTGAATGTTCACTCAAAACAGTGATCTGAGATCACAGATTTAGAGGATTCCCATCCTGCTAGGCAATCACAATTTTTATTGACTTGGAAACCCCTCACCAACATTTTATCTAGGTCTATATCACTGATGGGAGGCACCCATGAGTGTTGAGGCTGCTGGCAGATCTCATTGCAAGGCACCCCTTGATAATCTTGGATTGATCATGATGTCTGGGAGAAGTGCTTGAATATAGGAGGAAAACAAAT
The DNA here is from genome assembly GCF_015220805.1 of Pogoniulus pusillus. NCBI lineage: Eukaryota > Metazoa > Chordata > Aves > Piciformes > Lybiidae > Pogoniulus > Pogoniulus pusillus. The sequence continues at coordinate 23,207,618 of NC_087278.1, forward strand.
GTCCTGTGCTCAGAAAAGGTAAAAAGGAGGACCCAGGGAACTATGGGCTGCTCAGCCTCACCTCCATTTCTGGGAAAGTGATGGAACTTGGAACAATTTCTGGGAAATGAACAAGAAGAAAACCATGAGGAGGTTTGTGTTTTGAGGAGGGATTTGTGTTTCACTAACTTGATAACCTTCTGTAATGAAAAAAAATGGCCTGGTAGACAAGAGGATAGCAGTGGATATTGTCTACCTACACTTGAACAAGGCTTTCAATGTGTTTCTCATAAGATCCTCATAGAGAAGCTTGTGAAGTATGGGCTGGTTGAGCAGATAGTGAGTGTTCTAGTTTAGACCTTCCTGGAGACCCAAAGCCAAACAGAACAATATGAAATATAGGATGCCTCCTTCCTCCCCTTTTAAAAGAAAAGAATAAGGTAGAAAGAGGGAAAGGGGGTAAAACAGCCACAGAAAACAGACTGGCACTGATTTTGGAAGTTAAAAATACCTTTAACAATAAATAAATGGAAATACTGGGTAGAGTCCATCAAAAGGCTACAAATACAACTAAGCAACTGAAGCATCCCTCCCATGAGGAAAGGCTGAGAGAGCTGTGGCTCTTCAGCCTGGAGAAGACTCAGGGAGGATCTTGCCAATGTATACAAATACCTGGCAGGAGGGTGTGATGGAGATAGAGCCAGGCCCTTTTCTGTGATGCCCAGTGACAGCAGACAAGAAGCGGCAGACACAAAATGAAACTTGAGAGGGTCCATGCGATCATCAGGAAACACTTTCCCACTGTGAGGGTGACTGAGCAGTGGCGCAGGTTGATCAGGGAGGCTGAGGAGTATCCCCCTTTGAAAATACTAAAAAGTGATCTAGACATGTCCCTGGGCAACTGGCTTTAGGCAGCCCTAATTGAGCAGAGGGGTTCAATCAGATGACCTCTAAAGATTCCTTCCAACCTCAACCATTCCATGGTTCTGTGATTTTCATGTTGAGATTTCTATTTCTCTTGGCAGTTAGATTTCACAGTACAACATCCTACTAAACTTGAATACTCTGTATGCATTCTATGCATTTAACTAACCAGATCTCCAAACCATTCCAAAGAGTGCTGACTACCACGACAGCCAAGTGTCACTGTAGTATGTTCCCAAGTATTGTTGCAAATAAGCATTCCTTCTCATCTTTCTCAGGGTTGACTTCCAGATTCAACTCCTAAATTCCCTCTATAACCGCTAAATGCCTGCATCCTACAGGAAGGAGTTAGCACATCAGGGCTATGCTAAGCTGTGTTTTTTCTCCCCACACCTATCTTTTCTGTAACATTCCCTGAATGTAGTAACTTAGTAAGACATCAGCTGAAGGCTTCTGTATAGCACATGTGAGTTCAGTTTGTTAGCAGCTCAGAAAAAGGACTTTTCTGTGGGACAAAGGAGTATCCCAAAGCAGTGAGCTTCTATAGGGGAAAGATAGGGAGATGGAAGCCCTCAGGAGTTCCAGCCAGCCTGTGGATAGGAGCAATGCTTTTACCCTCACTAACCTCACATGTCCTGCTAATCAACCTCTACAGGCATTGAGAGAAATTAAGGTTTAGAATCATAGAATTAACCAGGTTGGAAGTTACCTCCAAGACCATCCAGACCAACCTAGCACCCAGCCTTATCCTGTCAACCAGACCATGGCACTAAGTGCCTCAGCCAGGCTTTGCTTCAACACCTCCAGGGACAGCAACTCCACCACCTCCCTGGGCAGCCCATTCCAATGCCAATCACTCTCTCTGGCAACAACTTCCTCCTCACATCCAGCCTAGACCTCCCCTGCCACAACTTGAGACTGTGTCCCCTTGTTCTGTTGCTGGTTGCCTGGCAGAAGAGACCAACCCCACCTGGCTACAGCCTCCCTTCAGGTAGTTGTAGACAGCAATGAGGTCTGCCCTGAGCCTCCTCTTCTGCAGGCTGCACACCCCCAGCTCCCTCAGCCTCTCCTCACAGGGCTGTGCTCCAGGCCCCTCACCAGCTTCATTGCCCTTCTCTGGACACACTCAACTATTTCAACATCTCTCTTGAATTTGAAGTTGTTCCTGGAGACTATTTGGTGGCAGCTGTAAGGGAAGGACATTGTGTTTCTGACAGGCCTCAATGAGGCCTGAAAGCTCCCTGCTGGGGGCGGCCATGGGGCATTTGCTTACTGTTGTGCTACCGTTGGTATGTCCTACTGCACAGAGCAGCCCACTAACGGATGGAAGACACAGAGCTGTGTGGGGAGAGCTTCTGAGTGACTTATCTGTAGTTATTTCAGACAAGCTATTTTTCTCTTCTAGGTAGCCACTGTAGGCCTGGACAGGAGTTGGGCTTTTCTCTTGTGGCTGAACTCAACCAGTGCCTGGCTGCACACCTGCTTCTGAGAGGCAGCGTGCAGCTGTGCGAAGCCCAAGCAGAACGCCCACCCGGCCCCGCTGACATACCAGAGTTCAGTTTCTCACCCTTCCTCCTAAAGCTCGCTCTTGCTTTTGCCCAGCAGGAACCAGACTGAGCCGGTTTGAGGCGATGGAGGAGGCCAGAGGGGTGGCAACTGCGCCTTCTGCCCCAGTGGGTGGACGTCGCAGCCCCCTGTCAGCGCAGCTAGCGCCGGCCCTGGGGCCGCCGAGAGGAGCAGGCAGCCGCAGAGCCAGAGGGGCCGTGGCCGCGGGGCTGCCTTTCAGTGGAGGTGTCACTATCCCGCAGCCGTGGGGCGCCGCGGCCGCGCCTGGCAGCGGGCCAAGGCGGAGCTGAGTTTCACTTTCCGTCTCCGAGCGCCGTGGAGCGGGAAATGAAAACCAAAGGGCGCAGTGCGCGCTGCTGCCCGCTGACTCAGGCAGCCCTGCTCCGCCCGCCCGCCCCGCCGCAGCAGCGCCTCCCCGCTGCGCCCCTTCTACCCCCGCTCGCCGTCGGCGGCTTTCTCGGGCCACGCAGGCTGGACCGACCTACCCGACAGAGGTGCTCCTCTGTGCCGCAGGTGAGCTCCGGTGCGGGGAGATGTGCGTGGCGTCCGAGGGCACGGCGCGAACGCGGGGCTCGGAGCACTTCTGCTCCTGTGGCACTTGGTAGGGAACCCTTTCTCGCTGGCTTGGCGGATAGGATGAGCCAGAGCCACAGTTCGCCAGCAGGAAAAAATGAAAGGAGGAGAGGGGAAGAGGTGAGCTGAAGAAATGTGCAGTTTGACAGCAAAGTGGGAAGTCTCGTTTCAGTCTTGTTCGAGGGAAGTTGTGGATGTGAAGGGCTTGAGTCCCCGTGACAGCCTTTCAGGGGCATCTCCTCCCCAGGGCCTCACAGCCTACCTCTGGCCCCATCACCAGCTCCGTGTTGGGCAACGCTCCGAGGTGCCAGTTAGTGGAAAGGAGCATCAAGAGGTCAACAAGGAGCAGGTGGTGGTCCTATTCAGGCAGAGAGGCCTCAGGAGCTGTGGCACAGTGGTGTGAGGGGACCTTTGGGGATTTCTCAAGAGAGATCTGTGACCTGGGGGGGCAGACAGGCTGTGGAGCAGGCTGGTGTGAAAGGGAGCTTGCTGTGGGAGGACAAATGAGAGGTGATTACAGGGTAAAAGGATATTGCTGCTACCTTTCCTCTGCTTGGTGCTAGTGTGATCATTTGGTTTGGTCATGTACATGGAGCAGTACTGAGTCCTGCCCCTGACCTGCAAAGGAAACTGAGGAGCAGCTCTGCTCCTCCAGTGTGAGAGGAAAAGTCTGGGGCAGGAGGGGAGTCTGCCTCTCAATTCCGTGCTCACCGTTTTGGAAATACATTTAATGCAGACAGAGGAAGGTCAAGTGCAAATCTTCGGAACACTGCATTTCTGATAGCCAAAAGGAGGCAGTTCCATGCGGGGTTTGGGAAGGTGTGTTCATGTGCCTGCTCTTGCACCTGAGTTCCCACCTTATAGTGACTGGGTGCCTACGGGAGTATTTCATCAAACCAGAGACACAAATCCTCCTGCCTCTGTGTCTTTGTGTCTCCTTGCACCTTCCTGTCCTCATATTTTACCATTTTCTCAAGTCACCTTTTAACCCTGAGTTTGCTTTTTCATCCCACTCTTAATCTCATCTCTCCTGCCAAAAGCTGTCTTGCAAATTTGCCTTATCCCTGGTATATCCCAAACTGCTACCTCTGTTCTGCCTGCTCTCCTCCTGTCTCCTCCGGCATCACCTCAAGCCATGAGCATTACCTACATTCTAGCTGTGACATTACACCAGCTAAACCCAGTGACTCTCAAGCTGCAAGCAAAGGTGGGCTTCCACTCCAGGTAAGCTTTCAGAAACCTGAATGCCTTGGCAAATAATTTCCAGAAGAAGAAACAGTGTGGGTTGAGAGCCTGTTTTGATGATGAAGAAATCAAATCTAATTTCTCTTTTCCCACATAACAGTTTTAACCACTGGAGTCCTCCTTTTTACCTTTTCTGAGCACAGGACATTTGTTTTCCTCCTATATTCAAGCAAATCAAATCTAATTTTCTGGAGTATATATTTGAATGTCTGAGGGCTTTGGTTTCATTTTGAGTTTGGTTTTTTTTTTGTTGGTCTTTTTTTTCCCTCACAAATAAAATTCCTCAGCTAATTCAACAGTATTTAGTGAATCTGAATGGATGGAACTTAAAGAGTTCAAAAGTAATCTTTGAAAGTAAAGAATCAAAAGTACAGTTGGGAAAAAGCATAGTCAAGCTTAAAGGTAATAATTGAGGGGAAGTCCGTAAGTGAATTTCTAGTTTCTCTGCCTATATCTTCAGAAACTTTGATGCTAAGCATTACCAAGCACAGTTAACCTGAATATTAACATGCTTTTAAAGCAAAAAAAAGTCTTTTTTTTTGGGTGAGAGGCAGAACTAGGATTTTTTGTTTATTTCCCTTTCTTTGTAGCTTTTCCTCAGGTTAATTTTAGTGCTCTTTTACATCTGTAAGGTAATCATTTCCGAGTGTTTGTTCTGGAGTTCTTTTTACCCCTGCGAATGCTTTCCTAAATGTCTCCTTTCCTTCTGATTCTTCCTCCGTGTGGGCTTTAAAAAAGTGTGAGTTTGGCACAATTGCATTCAAACATTTGTCACGTTATTTTGCTTGTTTATTTTCCTTTACTTTGGCGACTCAAAAACCAACAACTTTAATTTAAAGAGCTGGGAGCTGAGTCATAAGAGACTGTCAGAGAAATGGTTGTTAGTCAATACTCCCTTAAAAGCCAAGGCGATGTAATGGTTCTCTTCCTCAGTTACACTGCCCTGGGACTGCTTGAGTGGAGCATAAAAAGAAACTGTTATTTAGCTGCGTAAATGCCTTTAAAAACGAAAGTCCAAAGGGCTACAGCAGATCTGTGACTAAGATATACAAACTATGCAGAGTGCCCAGTACAGAAAACAAAGAAATGCTTCTCGGTTTAATAGACCAGAGAAGGTGAAATCTGCCTTTTGGAATACTTGGGATGCTTTGGGTGATAAAACATTACTGTGACTAAACAGAGGAGTTTTGCATCATCTGCCACATGGATAATTTTAGTCACTGTTTAACAAATAATCTTGAACAGAGTCCCCTGGCTAGGTGGTGCTCTGTCTGTGGAGCTGAAGGTTCATTTGTTTATTCAGACACAAAAGGAAGACCTTGCCAGTGGCTGGCACACTTGCACTACTCATGTTAATTCAAACATACCAAATCCCATCACAGTCATCCCATTGGCTTTATTGACATTCCAGCCTTTTCATAATGAAAATACCAAAGACAAAAACAAATGCTATTTTCCTGGGTGGTTCCCCCTTTTGATCTTTCTATGTCTTTCTGCAGTCCTCCTGTCTTTGTGCAATATCTTTGATGGGACAAAGAAGTGGACGTCAAGAAGGAAGCAAGAAATTAGAGATGGAACTAAGCAAGGCCATGCAGGCAGAAGAAGTACAAAATAATGCAGAGAAAGACGAAGAGACAAAGGCCAAAATACAGAAGCTGACCTCAGTCTTTGGTGTGGCAGACTTAAAAAATGGTAATAATGCTTTGTCTGATCTTCACTTTCATGGTTTCTGTTTTTAATGCTCACTGTTCCATTCTCTGTCCTTAGGCTTAATTTTCTCCTGGTCTTTACCTTTTCATTGTGGCATGTAAATATGATTCTCATTTTGCTCTGCCAAGTGACCATTTGAGGACCTTTCTGAGAAGGCATTACATGAGGATCTCAGAGCTTTTAACCTGGTTTAAGTCTTCAAATTAGCCATTGCATCCAAAAAGACCTAGATGCTGACCCAGTCTCTTTCCAAACAGAGCCAGCATTGCTTCTGGATTTGCTAAATTTAGGCCCTAGTTACTCTGCTGCCTCACTGGATTGGCCTCTCAAAGCTGTGATCAGTATTTCACATGCATATATTGTTCTATCCCAGCTGTATCCCATCTTCACCACTGATGGTATGCATTCCAGAGTGTGCTAGTTTGAGGCAAATTGGAATAGTTTAATGAGAAAAATTAGATGATAGGCTGGAAAAAGGAAACAGTGGTGATGTCTACTTCACCCATAGGCTTGCTGAGATGTATGAAAACAAGAACACAAAACATAGAGAAAACAGTGAGAGTATGTGTGTCTCTGTTGCAATTGGTGCCTGTCCTTTTCTCCCTGGGCTTCTTCTGTGTAACTAACCCTTCTGCTTTCTAACTCCTCTTGCTGATCTTCCAACCTCACCTTGCACATAAGGCATACACTGGGATAAGGTAGAGGGGTGGGAAGAAGGTGGAAGGGTGGTTGGGAGCCCCTCCTGGGGACTCTGATTTCTGGGAGAGCTGTTGTGTTTCTGTATTACAGCTATAGACAGGAATACACAAGTTAAAAGTAAACATGGTAAATATCTGCTTGTATGTTGTGCTAAGCTGTAAATAGAAAGCTTCATTCCTTAACTTCCAGCCAGCTGAGTCTAGACCGAGTGATTTCATAAGAGTGGGGAGGGGTGGGTAACATCCAAACCATCACACAGAGCTGTTCTGAGTTTCCATTCAATGTCTTCTCTCCTTCTCTTGATGACTTTAGAATAAAAACTTCTGATTTGTGACCGTGGTTACTTACACTGCTTTGGGGCACAGAGCAGGACATCTTTTTAGATGTGGTGTGAGCAGCTGTGACTTGCCTTTTCCACTTCTCTCAGACTAGTTCCTTTCTTTGAGACTAAGAATACCAGAGACAAGCTGAAGGGGAAACTTGAAGTTACCTTCATGTAACTCTTCTTATTTTTATTAGGCCTGGCTGTGTACAAGGCTAAATAAAACTTCTCGTACAGGCAGCCTCTGACTTATCTTTTTTTTTCATTAGTTTTATTTATTTTATGTTTAATGTGTTATGTGAGGACTGAAAAGAAAGGAAATGGGAGGCCATCATAATACAGGCTTACCTGGATTTTTCCTATCAGTTGCCAAGCTAAAATTAAGTGCTACCTGCTTGAGCAACATAAGAAGAGATTGAAGAGTTTCTCTGGTCTGCCCAAGATGCTGGGCCTATAAACAGGATGGCTGAATATGTGCAAGAGGAGGATTTAGTGACTTTCAAATAATTTTCACTTTCTTTTCTTGTACCTGTCTCCAGGTCTCACTTCCTCTTTTTCTGTGCCTGCAGGAGCTGTTGGACTGTACAACATTGGACTGAGCTGTTGTTTGAACTCTGTGCTCCAGGTGTTCCTCATGAATACATGCTTCACAGGGATACTTCGAAGGTACCACCTGTTTGAACTACCTGAGATGCTTCCATTGTGGCTCTGTCATCTCCACTCCTTGTTTTTTCATCTGGGGTATACATTTGAAGGCTTGCATCATCAAAGTGCTAGCAAGGTGCTTACAGCTCATTCAGCATTTGCCTTGTGTCTGTCACATATAGAGTAAGGCCTGCAGAGGTAGAAGTTGCAGTGTTGTGGTGTACTGGTCATCTCTGGTTCACATGTTGTTTGTGCACTGGTACTCTGCAGTCTTGCAACAGCAATGTGGCCTTGTGGCCAAGAAGGCCAATGGGATCCTGGGGTGCATTAAGAAGAGTGTGGCCAGCAGATTGAGGGAGTTTCTGTTCCCTCTCTGCTCTGCCCTTCTGAGGCTCAACCTAGAATATTATGTCCAGGTCTGGACTATGCAGTTCAAGAGAGATAGGGATCTACTGGAGAAAGTTCAAGGGAGAGCTACACAGATGATGAAGGGACTGGAGCACTGCCTGATGAAGAAAGGCTGAGAGCCCTGGGGCTGCTTAGTTTGAAGAGGAGAAGGCTGAGAGGGGATCTCAGCAATGCCTATGAATAGCTGAGGGCTGGGGGTCAGGAAGGAAGGGACAGGGACAGCCTCTGCTCACTGTGTCCTGGCATAGGACAAGGGGCAATGGATGGAAACTGCAGCACAGAAAGTTGCACCTCAACATGAGGAAGAACTTCTTGACTGTAAGGATCCCAGAGCACTGGTACAGGCTGCCTAGAGAGGTTGTGGAGTCTCCTTCTGTGGAGCCTTTCCAGCCCTGTCCAGATGTGTTGCTGTGTGACCTGCACTGGATTCTCTGGACCTGCTCTGGCAGGGGAGTTGGACTGGAAGATCTCCAGAGGTCCCTTCCAACCCCTAACATCCTGTGAGCCTGTAATGGAATCTTTGACATGTATCCCTCTAAGAGGATGTCATTTATTACAGGTATATTTATAGGTCTCTTTAACTAAAGGATGTGTCATGTGTAACCGTATGAACTATTGATTTAGTAACTTTAAGCATGTAAATGTACTGTGACTCATAACTTCTGACTGTCCCAGCTAGCAGCTGACAGAGAAGAGAAAGTTGCTGCTGAATATTTAGTGTTATTTTATTTTGCTTGACTGTGCTCTCTACTTGTTTGTGAGGAGGATTTGGTCTTCTGCTTCCGTACCAACCACACTAGCAACTGGTTTGATTTGTGCCCAGTTTACTCAGTTTGCTGCAGTTTTAATCATCTAAGTGGATTGTTCCTGCTCAGTTCTCCTTTCTCCAAATTTCTTATGTACTCAGAAGTGTGCAGAGGGGGAAGAAGGTAAGTTACAGACATGCAGAGATGAGAAGTGTCATAAACGGTCAGAGCTAAATAATGTAGTCAGTAGGTTACTGTTCTCATTTGAAGAAAGACTTAGAAAAAGCTGTGGACTGCAATAAATGTAGGGAGGATAAAGAGCTTTGCAGTTGGCATACAGTTGAAATACAAGCATTATCATATACATGCCCATGAAATCTTCAGGGTGTATTGAGAAAGAGTTCTTCATGGCTTCTTGCCTTCTGAAACTGGCTGTAACTGATGTTGTTTATAGAGCCCAGAAAACACATCCTGCTTGGTTTGCCTCTTGTTCAGGGGCAGATCAACCTAAAATTTTGCCCTTTTTACTTTAGGACTGTCAGCCTGCACTGTGGCATGAGTTAGTGGAGGTGTCTGCTTCCCCTTTTACCTTCCTTTGCTGAAAACATACACATTCTAGTTTCTTTTGAGTTGCTGTCTCCACTACTCACCTCTGCTGCTTTAGATGTGATGTCTAATGTTTCTCTGTTGTACTGCTTGGTTACCATTCATGTTGCTTCCTTGTAGGATCACAGTGCCACCAGATGCTGGGCAGAAGACAAGGAATGTCCCATACCAAATGCTCCTGCTTTTGGAGAAGATGCAGTGTGGCAAGCAGAAAGCTGTTTACCCCAGAGCCTTAGCCTCCTGTCTTTCGATACACAGAGTAAAATGTAAGCAGTGCCACCTCATGCCCACCTCTGTCTGCAGACCAGAGATGTTAATTTTCTGGCACTAATGTAGCAGTATGGCAAGGATTTGTTTCAAAATTAATATTGTTTATTAATTTTGATATCCAGGAATTTTGTCACAGTGCTTTATTTTTAGTAATAGGTTCTTTGCATGGTCATGAAAAGCATGACACAGAGGAAAAACACAGAGGCAATCTAGAACACTTAAGATATAATTAGCAATAATGCAAACATTAAACTCCTAGAACTGGAAAGAGGTCCTTGTGGTTGATTATATGCTACCCACTAGAGGGACTTGAGAGGCTTCTTTCTTCTTAAGGCAGAAGGCACTTAGAATTAGTTACAAAGTTTTACAGAGAGGCTTTTGAATATTTACTCACAAAAATGGTATCTCTGGATTCCCAGGGCTGAATTATAGTTTCCAGGCAGTATCCAAACACTTCAAGTGAATTCTGTTGGTGTCTTACTAGCCATTGAGACTTTTGGAGCTTCCCAGGCTTTAACAAGGTGCTGGGAGAGAGGCAGACGATTTCTGATCTGATCCTAGTTCTTCTTGGATGAATCTGTGTCTTTTCCAGGGCTTCCAGTCTCAGCAGAAGACTTGCAGATATGCAGTCTTGGCACAATGTCCTGCAGATGTGCAGATGGGTACAATATCATGCTGATGGCTAAGTGAGCCTATTGCGTGTAAGCACTTAATGCTTATTCCTGGTAAACTAAACTAGTGCCAGGTATACAAGCCCAAAGCATCAGGGCTTGTTATTATGCAGCAAAGCTGGCTTGGAACTTAGCAGACATAATGCTGCAAAGCAAATAAGGCAAAAGCGTGGCAGAGCATGGCAGGACACAACAGCAGAGAGCATGTATGCAGTGGCAGAGAGCACTGAGGCAGAGCATGTTGTGTTTGCCTGTTTATCTCTTTTATCAATTTGTCCTGAGACTAATGGCTCTTTGGCCACAGAGCTTGCCCAATCAGAATGGCAGTTTGCCAAACTTGACTATGTTAGGTGAGCTAGGGCTTGCTTTTACCCTGTTAGGGCAGAACACAATCAAGTGCATGAACACATATGGACCTTGGAAGAAACATGATGGCACCAAGCCTTTGTCTTCCTTTTCATGCAGTTGCTTCCCCCATCAGTAGGAGAAAGGGGGAACAGGGGAATATGTCTGGACAAGCCAGGACATGGTTAGGCCCATTTTGGCCTTCTGCAACAACTAACAAGCAGTGCAGATGCTGACATCTCATTCAGAGAATCAGAAATGTGAGAGGTTAGATATAGGTGATGTAGTGGTCTTTATATGGAGATCTTTTATCTCACTTCCACTTGTGAGTGAGATGCTGTGTCTTACTTGTGAAGAGGGGAAGAAGGGCCCTTGCCAGATATACTTGCTGATATCCAAAGGGTGGGAAGGCTGTGCAGGAGACTCAGCTACTAACATACATAGGAGAAAGGGCTGTGCAGGACAGAGCTTTATTTATCTTGCTGTGCTGACATGATAATAGTGAATCAGCTTCTATTCTTATAGGAAGGAAGGGATGGTGTGGAGTCTCTTCACCCAGATCCCCAGGGACAGACACTGTATCTTTTCCTCTTCCTTGTAAGGGTAGAAAGAAGAATTTGCTGGTCCCAAAAAGAGAGACTGTTAATTCATGGGTGACCAATGACAATGAGATGCTGAGTCTGTTTGTGTTTACAAATACACACAGTATATCCAAATATCCTGATCTTTAGCACATAAGCTCCACAACAGGACAGCACTGAAAGGGACAGGTGGTAGATCAGCCTGGACATATATTAAGGAGGAACATGAGGTAATGTGAATATTTCTATTTGCATCATCCTCCAGAAAGGACTCTGCATTTTGTCCTCTCTCTTCTAGTTCAAGAGAGATGCCCAGAGTGAGCTTGTAAAGCTCAACAGTTTCCCACTTTGTTCTTCTGCTTTAAAATTCAAGTGTGGTCCACAAAGACCTATATCCTAGCAAGTGGTATTTTACCTAGGTCACACATTTGCTACTAGATGTGGAAAAAGGAACATTTTCTGAGCCTCAATTAGTCAGGAATGTCTGTAATCTTACTAAAACCCATATGAAGTCAGTACCTGCAGACTTGCAGGCAAATTGAGATCCCTTCCATGTCAGAGTGTTGAACTGTTCCACAAAATTTGCTTTACCTATGGTGTCTTGGTTCTAATGTAAATTCCCAGAGACTCAAATATATTTGATAGAACCAAATTTATAGAGTGCCCTTCCCTCTTCCCCCTTCTTTCCCGAAAGAAAGGAATTAGATGTAGAGAGAGGAAAAGGTAAGCACACCCAAAGAAATAATCTCACTCTAATTTGGAAGTTAAAAAGAAGAGAAGTTTAACAATAACTTTAAGAAGGTGTCTGAGGTAGGGAAGTTACAAAGGTATAGGGAAGGGAAAACCAAAATACAACATGTGTAAATACAGCCAGATGTTTTTTTGATGGTAATGGCTTTGTTCACCTCGTGGGTGATGGTAAGACCCAGGAACAGGATGGTGATGCTGGTAAACAGGGAGGCAGGGAGCACAGAGAGAGAGAGAAACAGGCAGTCCCCCTGCTTTTATAGACCTTTAGACAGGAAGGGGGGGTGGGCTAACCATGAATCATCTGGTGGTGGTCAGACCCACCCCCTGGAGAGGGGTCAAGACCACCTAGGGTCAGGTTCAAGGTTACTCCCCGTGGAGGGTTAACCCTGTACACTATGGTCGAGCATTGAGGTAGTCCAGAAATATCCTGGGTTTGCTAAACTCTGTGTAGGTTTTGCCCAGTTCCTAAATCATGAGTTCATTATGGGCTAAGAACGTTGGTTCTCCACACTCTAGGGTGTGGGATTAGTCTTTTGTCTTGGATTAATTTGGTTTGGTTTATTTTGTTTTTTTTTTTGGTTGTTGTTGTTTGGTTAGTTTGTTTGTTGTATTTTGGGGGTTTTGTTTGTTTTTTCACTTCAGTATTAAAGTGATTTTTTGACTGGACCATTCTAAGCAAGCTGTGCATTCATCTGTTTCCCACCACCTTAGATTTCTTAATACAGCAATCTAGCCAAAGTGGAAAGCCAAAGCATAATGTTACTACATCATTTGACTACATCATTTTTGACTTCCAGTGCTGAAACTGAGTTTTGTCCTGGGTAGGGATCAAGGAATTTGTCCTATGCTATGGATGAGACATGTGAACAGGCCTCCCTATCATTTTTATCACAACACCTGGGCATGGTAAAGCATTGTCAAGGAGATTGGAGAGACAAGAAGTGGAGTAATGAAGTTTAAAAGGAGAAGAGAATTTTCTCTGTATTGTTTCTAATAAGGGTTCAAATAAATGCAACTCTCAACTTGATGAGACAGCTGAGCCCTGCCCTCCAGTAGGTGCTGGAATACACTCTGTCCTGTGTCCTGTGATGAGGACATGACTTTTGCACTGGGTTATACAATGGGGCACTCATGCCCTCCCATCTTACCCTACTGCCTGCTCAGATTTTGCAGCTGTCTCCAGTCTAAGCTCTGTCCCTGGCAAGCATTGGCAAGGTAGTAAGAGACTACATCTCATGAAGGACAGTAAAGCTGTTTGCCACCTGTGAGAAACCTGTGCTTGGTGCGGTTCATGATACTGACTGAAGCTGTGTTTTCTCTTTGTCTAGTGTTTGTGCAGCATGATGCTGCCCAGCTCTTTCTGACTCTCTGGAACTTGATAAAGAAGCAGATGAAAAAGGCAGAGCTGGTAAGGGTAGTCACTGAAATAAACACCAGTTTCTTTGGCCCACATCATGTGCGACCTCCTCTGCTTCTTGGAGAAGAATCCTGTTCAGTGACTCTTGAAATGATCTCCCATTTGGATCTTTCTTGTTCAGTGACTCTTTAAATGATCTCCCATTTGGATCTTTCCCCACATCTTTCAAAGGGGAGAGGGAATCTTGATTTCATAGGCTCCAGTATTGTGAGTCACAGTTAATATTTGTTCATCCTGCCTTTAGGGTCTGCCAAGCTCTCCATTCTGATAGCAGAGCTGATTAATAGCAAAAACATTGATAGTTTTAGAAGATTGAACTTAGCTATCTTACATTTCTTTTCCCTCTAAATTCGTGTAAGCATTTATTGGTGTGTTTTGACACGGCTCCTCTGTTCTTTAAAGTTAGCCCTGTGCATTTCATTCTAATTAGTCACTGTTAATATGTTAGGGACATGACAGCTCCACCCAGCGGAGCTAGGTGAGGTAGCAGAAGAGTGACTGTTCCTCAACCCTCATTCTCAGCGTTTCATTCGTGCAAAAGACAGGCTCCTGTTGTAGTTACAAACAAGCCAGTAAAATTTTGCATCCAAGCAGACGTCTAACTGTCTGATCTTGTTATAGACTGGGCCTTTTCTCTCTGCTAGGAGATGAGGGAAAGAGTTGTTCTTTAAATGGTGGGAAGCACCTGTTCATTTAAGTCAAGTCACATCTGGGTTCAAGCCTTAAGGCAGTAACGTTCTGTGAAGTAATGTGTCCACATGTGCTTTCCCATCCACAGAGGGAAATACCTCACTTGTGTTCTTGTTTTGTCTTTTTTTTTCACCCTCCCAGGTCGAAGAGCTGAGTGAGTTGTATACTATATGTGTACAGGAACATCTGGCCTGTCAGAAGTGCTCTTTTGAAACAAAAAGGAACAGCAATATGTTAACCCTCCCACTCCCAGTGTTGGATGCCAATTCTCACATGCTGAAGACTCTGGTAAGCTCAGTGGCAGCACTTTCCTCAGGAAGAAGCTTCCCCTCTGTTCACTGTGGGACCCTTCTCTTTGCACCTCTCCTGGGACACATCTAGAATCTCTGCAAGAATCTTTGCAGGGTGTCTGGGACTTTGAGATAATCTTCTCTCATTCATATTTCTTCTTTATTTTGGGGGGTGATAGATTTATTAAAAAAAAAATCTGTCATTTTGGGGATGGAAATGAAAGGCCTTGAATGACCTTTCTGAAAAGAATAACTGAATACTCTGTAAGACTCAAAGACTCACACTACACAGTTGTGCAGTAGATGTTTAGATAATACAATATTCTGGGAATGTGGGAAAGGGCCCAGTCTTGTTCAGTATCTTTATTGACGACCTGGACCAGGGGTTTGAGTCCAGCATCAGTAAGTTTGCAGATGACAGCAAGCTAGGAGTAGATGTGGATCTGTTGGAGGGTAGGAGAGCCCTGCAGAGGGACCTATACAGGCTGGATGGGTGGGCAGAGGCCAAGGGGATGAGATTTAACAAGGCCAAGTGCAGGGTTCTGCACTTTGGCCACAACACCCCCAAGCAATGCTACAGGCTGGGGCCAGAGTGGCTGGAGAGCAGCCAGGCAGAGAGGGACCTGGGGATACTGGTAGATAATAGCTGAACATGAGCTAGCAGTGTGCTCAGGTGGCCAAGAGAGCCAATGGCATCCTGGCCTGCATCAGGAACAGTGTGGCCAGTAGGACAAGGGAGGTTATTCTTCTCCTGTACTCATCACTGGTCAGGCCACACCTTGAGTGCTGTGTCCAGTTCTGGGCCCCTCAATTCAAGAGAGATGTTGAGGTACTGGAAGGTGTCCAGAGAAGGGCAACAAAGCTGGTGAGGGGCCTGGAACACAGCCCTGTGAGGAGAGGCTGAGGGAGCTGGGGATGTGCAGCCTGCAGAAGAGGAGGCTCAGGGGTGACCTCATTGCTGTCTACAACTACCTGAAAGGAGGTTGTACCTGGATTGGGGGTCAGTCTCTTCTCCCTGGCAACCAGCAACAGAACAAGGGGACACAGTCTCAAGTTGTGGCAGGGGAGGCATAGGCTGGATGTTAGGAGGAAGTTGTTGGCAGAGAGAGTGATTGGCGTTGGAATGGGCTGCCCAGGGAGGTGGTGGAGTTGCTGTCCCTCGAGGTGTTGAAGAAAAGCCTGGCTGAGGCACTTAGTGCCATGGTCTAGTTGACAGGATAGGGCTGGGTGCTAGATTGGACTGGATGATGTTGGAGGTCTCTTCCAACCTGGTTGATTCTATGATTCTCTGTGTACCTGTGAGACAGATACCACAGTGCCCTAGACAGTGTGTCTGTCTAGGCATCACAAGCTGTGTTTGCCCAGTGCAGTGTTCTTTTACTGTGAAAAGAATGGGCCAGTGGCAATAAGACAAGGACCAGTGCCTACAAACTGGAATGTAGAAGGTTTCACCTCAGCATGAGGAAAAGCTTCTTCACAGTGAGGGTGACACAGCACTGGACCAGGCTGCCCCATGGTGGTTGTGGAGTTTCCTCCTCTGGAGGCTTTCAAAACCCACCTGGATGCATTGCTGTGCAGACTACCCTGGGTGATCCTGCTTTGGCAGGGGAGTTGGAGTCTATGTAATCTCTGGAGGTCCCTTCCAGCCTTAACATTCTGTGATTCCATGTAAATCAGTGCTGCTGGTTCATGGTGGCTGTGTAGGTGCTGTCACAAACAGTGGATTTTTCAGGTGACACTGGAGTATTGCACCTTATTTTCCTCCGACCACTTTATACTGTTTCAGCCTAAAGGAACATCATTTAATACCTATTTGAAGATTTTGAAGGAGGCATAAAAGACATTCTATGAATCAACTTTTTTTTTTCTTTTTTTTTTTTGGTGGAAAATATGAGACTGATTTTTCAGTCTAATGGAATCACTACAGCAGCAAGATAAAATAGGGTACTTTTTTTTAGGCTCCTAGGCAATCTTTTACCTTTTGAATAAATATGCCTTCTGCAGCATTGCTGTTTGCTTGTACTCTGTGAAACAATGTAGAAATGGAAACCTACCTTGAAGGAATTCATAGAATCACAGAATTGTCAGGGTTGGAAGAGACCTCAGGGACTGTCTAGTTCCAACCCCCCTGCCATGGGTCTGGACACTTTTCATTAGATCAAGTTGCCCAGAGCCACATCCAGCCTGGCCTTAAAAACTTCCGGGGATTAGGCTTTCACCACCTCCCTGGGGCAACCTGTTCCAGCCTCTCACCACCCTCATGGTGAAGAACTTCTTCCAAATGTCTAATCTAAATCTGCCCTCCTCTAGCTTGGATCCATTCCCCCCAGTCCTGTCACTACCTGATATCCTATGAAGTCCCTCCCCAGCTTTCTTGTAGCCCCCTTCAGATACTGGAAGGCCATAGTAAGGTCTCCTTGGAGCCTTGTCTTCTCCAGACTGAAGAACCCCAATTCACTTAGCCTGTTCTCATAGTAGAGCAGCTCCATCCATCTGATCATGCTCGTGGCCCTTCTGTGGACACTTTCCGGCACCTACAGATCTTTGCTGTAATAGAGGCTCTGGAACTGGACAGAGTGCTCTAGGTGGGGTCTCACCAGAGCGTTGCAGAGGGGTAGAATCACCTCTCTTGACCTGCTGGCCACACTTCTCTTGATGCAACCCAGGGTATGACTGGCTCTCTGGGCTGCAGGTGTACACTGGTGTCTCATAGTGTGCTTCAGTTGAAAGACATCTCCTCTATCTTCTTAGGAGGACTGTCTGCAGTACTTTTTCCTTCCAGAAGAGTTGACTGATCACAATATGTGCTTCTGTGAACAGTGTGGAAAGAAAACACCTTTCCTGCAGGTAATCAGAGAATTATTTCCCTATATGTCTCTTGTACTCTGACCTCCTTTAGGACTGGGAAGGGTGGGAAAGGACTCGACCATACCAGTTTAAGAGGAGAGCAGCAACTCAAAGATTTGTCAGCACAGCAGTGTCAAGTAGGTATAAATCACTTGCATCTTTCCTCTCAGAAGGCTCCCTACTGCAGACGTAGCTCTACAGCAGAAAAGTGCTTCCATGGGCCTTAATGTAAATCTCCAAGGGCTGTAGCATTTCTGTACTAGCAGAAGTGCTTCTGTGGGTTTATGTTTTCACTGTGAGGCTTTACAGTGCTGTGTAGCTCTAGGAGTAAATGAGATTGTGTTCATGGAACTGTGCATACACATCAAAGTAGGATACTGTAGAGTGTTTTCCTTTCTTCCCTGCTCTCCACTGGGATCCCCATTTTTTACAGTATTGGTCTCTGCCAGCCCATGAATTAGCTATTTCACAAAGAGACAAACACTCTGAACAGAGATGAGAGGGAAATGGCCTCAGCTTAAGGCCTGGAGGGAACTTTCCACAATGTTTACACCATTAGGCACTGTCCAAGTTCACAGCACATCCATATACCTTCAGCAGCAGTATTATCAACAAAGGCAGTGCTGGAAGGGATGAACTGTCAGCTTGGCATCTTCCACTGAGCTCTAGCAGACACATGTCACAAGAAAGTTGACTTGCCTCTCCTCATCCACCTAGTGCTACCAAGCTAGGCTTAAGAAAGCAGATGAGAAATGAAGCAACTCTTGAAACACCAACAGACAGGTGCTAATTATACTTCAGCTGAGAAACTTAGTTATCACAGCTCCCATTACGTATGTGTTTCATGTATGTTGGTGAGCTAAAAAGGTTTGGCATGTGCTGTCTGATGGAATTGGCAGTCCTTCACTGTAGCACTGAGTGTTCTCCATGCTACATTCACTGGGTGATGAAAGCTGTTGTCACAGAGGGGTATGCTGCCTCCTATGCTGATTGTGGCAGAGGGGAGAAATTAATTGGTGCGAGATAATAGTCTATAAAAATATATATATTTATTAACTTCAATCTTCTGAACCACCTCCAACCACTGAATTTTCATATTAAAAGGTCTATACAGTTATGAAAGACATTCTGGGATTAATATCCAACCATAACTTATTAATAACTAGAAAACATTCAAAACTATAAACAGAGAGAGAGGATTTTCCCCGTGGCAAATACCACTTGGGGTCGATATGCTGCTTGCCCAGCAGGTGGGCTGAAAGCTCTTTCTGCTCTATGGCAGGAGGCAATAGAAATTACAGAGGCATTAAAGCATTTACTTACAAATTCTGATTAATTATTAATCACCCTCCAGGGCTATGTCACAGCCTATAGTAAAGTGTCCAAACTTCAGGGGAGTCTTTGCCCATGGACTTTGTGATGGTTTGGGCTCTTACCCGCCCCCCCACACTTTGTATTTGCCCCAGCTAACTCAGACGGACCCTGGGAATATAGATGAAGCAATTTATTTACAGCTAGCAGAATTTACAAGCAGCTATTTACAATATATACAGTTATATACAATTATATACAGAAATATACAAAGGATAAACAATACAAAAGCACAACTCCCCTCCCAGAAACCTGAGTCCCCAGGAGGGGCTTTTAAACCACCCCAACACCTCCCCCAGCCCTCTCAACCTTACCCCAGTTCTCAGGAAGAAGAGAGGTGCAGCCAAGAGGTTAGGGAGCAGGGTTAGAAAGCAGTGATGTTAGAAAGATGTGTCTCGGTCTAAGGCAAAAGCAAGAGAAAAGACAAAATGGAGAAAGTTTTACTTCTTCTTCCCAGAGTTCTCAGCGTGACTGTGAGAGAAGTTGACATCAATTGTTTTCATTTCACTGCCCATTATCTAGTTCTTTTACCAAAACATTCTAGCTTGCTTCAAACTAGCACAGACTTTGAGGCTAGAATCCTCCCGGCTTCAGGGGAAAGGAGAATCTTCCTGGCGGCTGGGGAAAGGATAGTCTCTGACCTTGTGCTGCTGGCAATGGATGCAATCTCTGCCCTTGTCTCCTGGCTTCTCCTGGATGCTCTGTCCAGGGATTCTTAGGTAGGACCTCAGGTACAGAAGGAGTACGATGCCCTGCAGTGTCAGCACGGTCTCACTCTGGCTACATAGGCTGATCGTGTGCAGACAAGTGGAGTCTGCTCCTGGTTAACTCCGCGGCAGTGGCACTCTTACCAGGCAGCGATAAGGCAGCGGGCGTGCAATAGGGTACACGGCTGCATGGGAGACTAGGCTGTGCAGGTAAAGGCAGGCAATACAGGACCTGGTCCTGATAACTCACCACAGTGGTGTGCAGGGCTGGCTGGGAGACTGAGCTCCCTAGTAACAGCAAAGCAAATAGGCATGCAGGCAGGCAGCCGTAAGCAAAAGGCAGTGCACGAGTGAGTGAGCAAGGGAGCCTGAGCACTTTGTTTACCTGTGTACCCCTATTTATTAAATGTGGGCCAAGATTAATGGCCCCTTTGGACACTAGAATGACAATCAGGTTGGCAGTCAGCCAAACCTTACCATAATAGACAAAAGCCACAGGCCTGGACCTCCCAAATATGGGAATCACACAGACCTTACACTAGGCAGGCATAGGCTGGGCCTGTGGGGGGCTTACACAACCACCTTACACAATCAGGGGTCCTGGGCAGGCCAGACTTTATGGCACCAGGTCTGTTGTGCCCCTTTGTGTTAGTTTTATGTGTTTACCTCTGGTGCAGGCAGAGGAACATGTCCAGGCAGGACAAGGCATATGTAAGCCTATTTTCAGGCCTACAGGCCCTCCACAACAGCTGTTTCCATCACCCCTCCCCAGGGTTTGCTCCGTAGTTTTCAACTGTGTTATTTATTGCTTTACAGAGCATGAAGCTAGTCCATCTGCCTCAGACTCTGACCATACATCTAAAGCGCTTCTGCTTCAAACAATCAGCCCACATTCACAAGCTTAGTCACTATCTGCCATTCCCAGAAGACCTGGATTTTAATGAAGTCTTGACAGAAAATCAGTGCCAAGCAGATGACAAGGAAAAGGTGAAGTAGTCCTGATGCCCTGTTTAAAGGGAGCAGATTTTCTTCTTCCCTCTGTGCAAGTCTCATAAAATGTTGAGGCCACACCAATTTTTGCCTCAGTCTTAAAACTGTACATCTTAGGCTTTATTCCTGATGAGTGTTGTCTCATATCCTCTGTTTTTTAACTGGTCCAGGCATTGTTCAGCTTCCTCTGCTCAGATTAAATCACTACAGGCAGTGTAACTGGCACTTTCTGCCGTAAGGACAAAACTCAGACTTGACAAAAAACCTCACCCTAATCCTTTTTCTTTTTCTTAGACTGTTTAGCATAACTTTTTTCTTCCATTTCTAAATATACTAAAGAAAAGATGAAAACACAGTTCCTTTGATGGCCAGATCCAGACATTGTAAACAGTATCTTAGAGGCATTTTCAGCCTTCAGGGCAAGATGGTGTCAGTAAGCAGCAGACCCTCTGCTTTGCAGAGGTCACCAGTCCAAGACAAGGGGAACTCCATTCCTGGTGTGTTTCCTGTGCAGGGTTGTTTCCCACAGAGTTGAGGTTAGCAGGGAGATGACAGCTTTACAAGAAGCTGAGAGTGCTCTGCCACACTGTGGATCTGTTTGCCTTATAAACCAGGGATCCCCTAAATCACAAGGGAAAGTATGGCAATGATGAAGTCTCAGCTGTTGCAGTGTTGGCTGCAGCATAACTCCTTTGCTGTCCTACTGCCCTTTTCCCATTCCAACGATCTCTGGGCAGGCTGCCAGGCCACAGGTGCAGGCAAAACTCTGAGAGTAAGATTGAAAAAGAGGATCCTCAAGGCCTTTTTACTTATGAAATGCACCCTCTTGCTGTCCGGGTTGCTGCCTCTCTTCAGCTAGTGGCTAATGAGAATTGCTGCACTGAACCTTGCTCTTTGTGGCTCTTCCCAGGCTGCCTGGAAGTACGAGATTTTTGCTGTTGTTGCTCACTCAGGATCGACCAGCTGTGGGCACTACTGTGCCTATATCCGAAGTCTCACAGAATGTAAATGGTACTGTTTCAACGATTCTCATGTTTGCCAGGTGAGGAGACAAATCCTTCTTTTGTAGCTCCCTGGGCGCTCCAGATCTCACTCAGTCTGACTGCTGAGAACCAGGGAAGAAAACTGATGCTGCAGAGCTTTCCTCATTCCTCTGCAACAGCACACTCTGAGCTAAGGGCAAAGCAGCCCTAGCTTCTGCCCCAAACAAGGCCTCAGGTTCTGATTTGCAATTTGTAGGAACAGCCATTTGCTGAGTATCCTACTTTATGTACTTTAGATCTGCTTAATGTATGTGGTCAGAAGAAGATGAGGAACTTTGCAGGATGAAAAAGCAATAAAGCTTTTATGAAAAGGTGTTTTGCCCACTTAGTCCACTCTCAGCAGAACTGCTGTGCTGGTATCACAATGTGTTCCTCTCTTAAGAGTTTTTACCAGCCCCTGTGTGTTTTTCTTCTCTAGGTATCATGGGATGATGTTAAATGCACCTTTGGACATTCCAAACTCCACTGGTAAGCAGACACACCTCTGTTTTTACTGGGGTTTGGAAATGAGGGTTGCAAACAGAGAAGGAAGGCAAATGGTTTGAACTGCATATTGCCTGGGGCTGCAGGAGAGTAGCAGAGGCCTCCCTGAGTGCTGGGTACTCTGATGTGACTGTGTATGACTGCAGGATTACTGAGTTGTCACAAATGGGGCTGCAGGAGTGGTCTTGTTGCTTATGATTGCCACTTGGACCCTATACCCTAACTGAAGTTAGATGTGTCAGCCAGGATTCCTCCCTGCTTGTTATTTTGATGTCCTGAAGTGAGCCATGGAGGGAGGCAATCCCTCCTTTAGCTCTGCCAGGGAATCAGCTTTATGTGCTGCCTCAGGAATACTGGGAAGAGCCAGTATGGTTGAACGGGAGCAAACCTGGGATGTTATTTGCAACCTAGATCTTCTAACATACATCTTGTTTTGCTTTTTCTGTGCTTCCACAGGGGAGAAACAGCCTATCTCTTGATTTACATGAAAAAACGTCCTCAGTAGCCTCACCCAGGAGTGTCAGAATGCCAAGGGAAGCTGTGTGTTGTCCGTGGAGCTCAGCACCTCTGCACTAGGGTAGATGTGTACAAATGTTCCACAAGAAGGACTTTCTGCACTCAGTCAGTGACCTCTGCCTTCACATTTATTTATGGAAAACATGCAGAAGAACTTTAGCTAAAGAAAGGATCTAAGAATTGTTGTACCTTGGAACTTCTTCCTTGTATTTTTGACTCTATATATTAATTTCCTCTTAAAAGGTAGTGAAGTTAGTCCTTGTCTCTGACTTACCAGTTTCCTTAATGCTGACAGCTAGATCCTGGTCCAGAGTTTGGCAGGTTTTTTTAATGCTGACACCTAGATCCTGGTCCAGACTTACCAGTTTCTCTAATGCTGACACCTAGATCTTGGTCCAGACTTGCCAGAATTTTTAATGCTGACACCTAGATCCTGGTCCAGAGGAAGTTTGGTCTGAAAGCCTGCATGGTGTTCCAGGTTGGCACATGGTATGGCTGGGAAGGTGTGATAGTCATACCTAGCCAGTAAGACCATGAGACTTGAGAGTTACTCTGCCCTTTTAGCATCATGTTAGATGCTGGCAAGCCTTGAGGAACAGCTGGAACAAATACCCTCACGGCACATGCAGCAGTGATGCTCACTGCTTAAAACCTTCTCCCTGCAGGGGTTGAAACATGTTTGAAAATTGGAGCCAGTGTGAAGAGGTGCTTTTAAATCAGGAGCTGTTGTAGTAGTTCTGATTTACAAGATGAGTTTGTATGTGTTAATGCAGATGGCTGTTGTTTTGGTGTGCTTATCAGGCATTTATATGCACTTTTTTTTCCTGTATGGAGGAGATGACTCAAAGCAGAGATTCTGAAGCTAGCTACTGATCTTGCACAGTACAGTCCAGACACTAGAGAGAAGTGACCTGCCTTGATTCCTTGAACTTTTGGATTTTTCCTTTAGTACTCTTCAGCTGTACTTGTTCTCTCCCTTCCTTCTTTGCCTGTGAAGTGGAAATGTTCCTTAAGCAGGGGAGAGAGCAGTTTCATACAGAGTGAGTGATTTTTAGTTCTCCTGTTGAGTTCTATCACTGTGTGCTGTTGGTTCAGCCTCTGTTCCCTTGGCAAGACTGCACAGCTGAAGGGAAGGTCTAGAGAGAGCTACAAAGGGAAGGTAGGTATAACATGTGACAGTCAAAAGACTCATCACAAGACTCAGCCTTGAGGAAAGTTGGAAGCTTTGGTTGTGATGCTTTTGCAGTCAGCCAGGATGTATCCCAGTGTGTAATGTTGTCAGGGATTCCAGTAGTTGAAGAGTACCTTCTAGCCTGATGTGTCCTGTGACTGTATCTTTACAAGGGTGCTACTTTGTGTAACTCAGCATGTTTTAAAATGCTAATTTAGTTCTAATAGCAGCTATATAGAACTGAATTTTACTTTGGTACTGGTGACAAAGTTCCCAAATTTCTGTTTGCTTTTGGTGCATGGAAGGTGGATTGAGAAATAGCTGTGAGAACACATTTGTGTGAGGTAGCAGGTATTTATTTCACTGTGCTAGCAGGATCTGCTCTTCTGTTCAACTCTCTTGTGATGGTTCTGTTCATTCTATGTTAAAAAAAATAATCCCAGTGTCTTGTTTGTCTCCTGGATGAGAAATTTTCAGCCTGTTCACCTTCAGGAATGCACAGCACTCTTTCTAAAGCACCTTGCAGTGAGTGAGTGAGAAATGCAAGTTCATGTCTGCTCCATCTAGGACTTCATGTATGTGAAGGATCTGAAAGACAGCAGACTTCCAAAAATCAAGAAGTTCATGAATTAAGAGATGGACAAGACATTTCTGATTGGCCCTCAGATTATTAGCCCCTTTTGGTCTTTCAGGTAAGCAGTGATGAAGGGGTGAGATGAAGTCCAAGGGCAATGAAGAAAGATTTCAGGGCCTTGAGACAAATGGCCAAGGAATTAGGAGCACAAGTTGTGTTGTTCTCTATCCCTCCAGTGGCAGGGAATCCATAGTATGGGTTGGAAGTGGCCTACAGAGGTCATCTAGTCCAACCCCCTCCACAGTAAGCAGAGACAACTAGATCAGATTGTCCAGAGTCTTGTCAAGCCTCACCTTGAGTATCTCTAGGGATGAGGCCTCAACCATCAACCAGGGCAACCTATTCCAATGTTCCACAACCCTCATGATAAAGGACTTGTTCCTAAAATCCAATTTAAATCTGCTCTTCTCTATTTTGAAGCCATTGCCCTTGTCCTGTCCTTGCAGACCTCTGCAAAGAGTCCCTCTGCAGCCTTTTTCCTGTAGCCTGTTTCAGGTACTGGCAGGTTGCTATTCTCTCCTGGAGAGAGCAGCCTTCTCTCCTCCAGGCTGAACTTCCCCAGCTCCCTCAGCCTGTCCTCGTAGCAGAGGTGCTCCAAGCCCCTGATCATTTTCTTATCCCTCCTCTGGACTTGCTCCATCAGGTCAATATCCTTCCTGTACTGAGGGCCCCAGATCTGGACGCGGTACTCCAGGTGAGTTCTCACCAGAGTAAAGTGGCAGACTCACCTCATTCAACTGATGAGATGTTAAACAGGAAGAGACAGCAAGTTAATTCCTGGCTTCAAGCCTGGTGCTACCAGCAAGACTTTGGATTCCTTGGCCGTGGACTGATTGACAAGACAGCAGTCCTGCTGGTAGCAGATGGGAAAAGCTTATCTCACAGGGGGAGAGGGCTCTAGGACAAGAGTCAGCAGGACTCCTTGAGAGAGCTTTCAGCAGGATGTAACTGGGCTTGCAGGAGTTGTCTGGGTGCCACAGCTCAGTATCTGTGCCTTTTTGAGACCCAGGAGCTCTGCCACTCCTCAAGGTGGAACTACACACAGCTTCCTTCCTGAAATGCTCACACACCAATGCAGTCAGTGTGGACAGCAACCAGGAGGAACTGGAGATCTCTTTGCAGTCACAGGGCCATGATCTCACTGCAGTTGCTGAGACATGGTGGGAGATCACCTGATCAGGATGGGGAAGTTGATGAGGCCTCATACAGACAGCTGACAGTAGCCTCAAAATCAGACCTTGATTCTCCTGGGGGACTTTAATCATGCCAGTAGCTGCTGGCAAGGCCATACAGCCAGGTGTGTCCAGTCCAGGAGGGTTCCCCTCTGTATTGATGATAACATCTTGACTCTGGCAGTGGAGACACCATCAAAGGAGAGGTGCATTACTGGACCTAGTACTGACAAACAGGGAATGGTGGAGGATCTATGAGGTCTCTTCCAACCTTGTTGATACTGTGATACTGTGACATTAGGGTTGGGGGCAGCCTTGGCAGTAGTGATCAAGAGTTCAAGATCATAGAGTCATACAGTTGTTTCAGTTGGAAAAGACTGTCAAGATCATCAAGTCCAACTGTTGTCACCCAAGCCTGGTGCTAAACCCTCAGCACCACATCTCTGTGTCTTTTAAACACTTCTAGAGAAGTTTCTAGTCTCTGGAGAGACTCAACCACCCCTCAGGGGAGCCTGTTCCAGTTCTTGAGAACCTTTTCAGTGGATCATGGGTAGTAGGCAGAAAAACCCAAGTATGATTGCAACCTTGGACTTCAGGAGGGCTACCTTTGTCCTCTTCAGTAAACTGCTTAGGGAAATTCACAGTATCACAGTATCACCAAGGTTGGAAGAGACCTCACAGATCATCAAGTCCAACCCTTTACCACAGAGCTCAAGGCCAGACCATGGCACCAAGTGCCACGTCCAATCCTGCCTTGAACAGCTCCAGGGACGGCGACTCCACCACCTCCCCGGGCAGCCCATTCCAGTGTCCAATGACTCTCTCAGGGAAGAACTTTCTCCTCACCTCCAGCCTAAATTTCCCCTGGCACAGCCTGAGGCTGTGTCCTCTTGTTCTGGTGCTGGCCACCTGAGAGAAGAGAGCAACCTCCTCCTGGCCACAACCACCCCTCAGGTAGTTGTAGACAGCAATGAGGTCACCCCTGAGCCTCCTCTTCTCCAGGCTAACCAATCCCAGCTCCCTCAGCCTCTCCTCGTAGGGCTGTGCTCAAGGCCTCTCACCAGCCTCGTTGCCCTTCTCTGGACATGTTCAAGCATCTCAATGTCCTTCTTAAATTGAGGGGCCCAGAACTGGACACAGTACTCAAGCTTAAAATCATAGAATCACAGAATGTTAGGGGTTGGGAGTGACTTCTAGAGATCAACCAGTCCAGCTCCTCTGCCAAAGCAGGATCATCTAGGTCAGGCCATACAGGAACACATCCAAGTGGATTTTGGCAGTCTCCAGGGCAGATGCCACAACCTCTCTGGGTAGCCTGCACAAGTTCTCCATCACACTAACTATAAAGAAGTGTCTCCTCGTGTTGAGGTGGAACCTCCTGTGTTCTAGCTTGTACCCATTGTTCCTGGTCACTGGGTACCACCAAAAAGAGCCTGGCACCTTCGTCTTGACATCCACCCCTCAGTCATAGACATTGATCAGATCCTCTCTCAGCCCTCCTAAGACAACAGCCCCAGTCTTTCCTCATAGGAGAGATGTTCCAGGTCCTGCAGTCATCCTTCATTGGACTCTCTCCAGTAGATCCCTATCTCTCTTGAATTGAGGAGCGCAGAACTGCATGCAATATTCCAGGTGTGGTCTCACCAGGGCAGAGTAGAAGGGAAAGAGAGCCTCCCTAGACCTGCGGCACACACTTTATGCACCCCAGGATGCTGTTTCCCCTCTTGGCCACAAGGACACACTGCTGTCTTTTGGATAACTTGCTAATTTGCTGTCCTCCAGGACTCCAAAGTCTTTCTCCACAGAGTTCTCTTCCAGTGGGATGACCCCTAATCTGTACTGGGGCCTGCTGTTGTTCCTCTCCGGATGCAAGACTCTGCACTTGTCCTTACTGAACTTCAGGAGACTCCCCTCTCTCTCCAGCCTGCCCAGATCTTGCTGGATGGCAGCACAGCCTTCTGGTGTGCCAGCCACCCCTGCTCCAGCTTCATATCATCAGCAGACTTGCTTCTCTCAAACAATAAGGCAAAATTGATCCTCTCATCTAGGTCATTGATGAAGATATGGAACAAAACCGGATCCAGTACTGATCCCTGGGGAACACCACAAGCCTTCAAGTGAAAAGGGAAATGTGTCTTCAATAAAAGCATTAATTGATGTGGTCATTGGGCTGATCCATCCCTAAGATTCTATTCTATGCTTGTGGTCCCTTCCAACCTGGCTGATTCTGTGACTGTCACTCCGCCGTTGAACACCAGGGGCTGTGTTTTGCCGGGCAGGTGGCGCTGTCTGCAGCAGCTTGCCGTGTCCTGTGCCATCCAAAGAATCATAGAATCATAGAATCAACCAGGTTGGAAGAGACCTCCAAGCTCATCCAGTCCAACCTAGCACCCAGCCCTATCCAGTCAACCAGACCATGGCACTAAGTGCCTCATCCAGGCTTTGCTTGAACACCTCCAGGGACGGTGCCTCCACCACCTCCCTGCCCTGTCTGTGTGCAGGGCCAGCAAAACTTTCCATTCATTTGCTCGTGGCACAGCTGTCTCACACCGACATTTATGTCAGTTTCTGGGCAAATTAGAACTCGTTTTGAGGTAGTCTGGTGTCTGAATGTGAACGTGCTTAGAACCAGGCAGATCATCTCAGTCACTACTCCCATGGCAATTTTATTCCACAAAACTAGCAAAAGCAAGATGCAGACTGGAAAACTTCACTGTCTGGGGGCTTGAAGTCTCCGGATTTGCTGAAGAGTCAACTTATTTTTCTGCTGTTTTCCCAGTTGTGGGCTTTTCTTATTACAGTCTCTCCAAGGAACAGTGAGAGGGGCAGTGAAGTTTGCCATCAGAGCTGGGTTTGACTTTGCCTGCCTCTACCAGATTGAGGATGCCCTACAGGGAGTAATTGAGGAGAGGGTTGTGAAGCAAAAAGACTTCTACAACTACCTGAAGGCAGGTTGTAGCCAGGTGGGGGTAGGTCTCTTCTGCCAGGCAACCAGCAACAGAAAAGGGGACACAATCTGAAGTTGTGCCAAGGGAGGTCTAAGCTGGATGTTAGGAGGAAGTTGTTGGCAGAGAGAGTGATTGGCATTGGAATGGGCTGCTCAGGGAGGTGGTGGAGTCACCATCCCTGGAGGTGTTGAAGCAAAGCCTGGCTGGGGCACTTAGTGCCATGGTCTGGTTGACTGGCTAGGGCTGGGTGCTAGTTTGGACTGGATGATGTTGGAGCTGTCTTCCAAGCTGGTTGATTCTATGCTTCTTTTTACTGTCAATAGAGTATGTCCTTGGATAACCTGTCTCATGTGAGGTCATCTCTTGGGAGCACAGAAAAGGTCACAACCTGCAAAGTACATGGGGATGAAGCTGGTCTGGGAATTAACTCCTCTCTGTCAGAGCAAAGTGCTTCTCAGATGGAGGGAAAAGAGAGGTCAGCTCTTAAAATAATAATAAAAAAAGGGCTTGATTTGAGAAGGATTTTTTTGTAGTCCATATCCATTGTCAGCCACGGAGACAGGAACTGAGGCCGTGCTCTCAGCTGCCTCTGAGACAGGAAGCAGAGCTATTGTATTCCTGCTCACCCCCGCTGCGCTACCGGCCTGAGCCTCTTAACTCCTCTATGTTGTGCTGTGTTTTGTTTTTTCCCTCAGCAACAATGGTAGGAAAAATAAAGCAACTTCTATCTGCTGGAAGCTGGCAGGTTGATTTTCTTCGTTTTGTTTAGTTGGTGTATGAATTGCTGGAATTTTGGAGTATCTCATTCTTAGCTACTTACGATTCAACCTATCTTAAGCTCCCTTCTCTTGTCATGAGGATATGCAGGTGGGGAACCACGTCCTGCAGATGGAAATGGCATGCTCATTCCCAGGGGTACAGACTTTCTGGCTATGTTCATTGACAGGCCAAAACATTTTTGCTGGTTTGAAATAACAGCCTGAAAACTTTAAGGTTTCCACTGTAGGAAGGATTCCGAGAGAATTTGGAACGTGAAGTATTCCTGATTGCTGATTTCTTTATGCCCTCAGGCTCCTTTGTGTGTTGCTTTTCCAAAATGGAAGTATTTTTGCTTAATAAACTGGCTTAGTGGGCATGGCAAAAGGAGGCCTGGAACACAAACCCTGTGAGGAGAGGCTGAGGGAGCTGGGGGTGTGCAGCCTGCAGAAGAGGAGGCTCAGGGCAGAGCTCATTGCTGTCTACAACTACCTGAAGGGAGGCTGTAGCCAGTTGGGGTTGGTCCAGCAACAGAAGAAGGGGACACAGTCTCAAGTTGTGCTGGGGGAGGTCTAGGCTGGATGTTAGGTGGAAGTTCTTGATAGAGAGAGTGATTGGCATTGAAATGGGCTGCCCAGGGAGGTGGTGGTGGTGGAGGTGTTCAAGCAAAGCCTGGATGAGGCATTTAGTGCCATGGTCTAGTTAATTGTCTAGGGCTGGGTGCTAGGTTGGACTGGAAGATCTTGGAGGTCTCTTCCAATCTGGTTGATTCTATGACTCTCTGTGTACCCTGCAGTAGCTTGAGCTGCCATATGCTGTTGCTTCAGTCCCCACATTGCTCTTTGGGCGCTTACCGGTGGCGTTAGTGTAAGCCATGCCCATTCTTAGTTGCACATGAGCTGTCCAGACCACAGGAAAGCCAGTGTGTTTGTGCCAGTGTTCAAAGTTCAATCAGCATTGATGACCAAGCCCTGGAAGTGGTCTGACTCTTGCAGAACAGGTCCTTGTCAAGCTGCTCTGTTCCAAAGGACAAGCTTTCCAATAGTAGATGATTATTTTCTTAGTTGAGTAATTATCCTAAAAAGTCCTCTTCTGTTTGTCAGCAGAAGGGCTACCTAGTGATAATATTTCAAAATAGCTGTCTTCTACAGCAATAAGAATGATGATGATGCAGTAATAGTTACTCTTGAATAATGCTGTTATTTGTTCATGTGATGATACATGAGGTGAGAGTCTGAGTCCTTGACCAGGGTCCCACCATTCAATGTGCTGTACACATCAGAAGAGGATCCCAGCCATGATGATTTTTATCACCCTTTTCTTTGCACAGGCTTTTTTTTCCCCATAGAAATTAGAAATAGAAAAGAAAATAAGATCTTAATTAAATACTAAGTCTGTTTCTCTGTTGTTTCTAGGCTATGGAAGTGCTGGTGGACATGGGAATGGTGAAGGCCATTGTAGTCTCCAACAAAAAACAAGACATATCCTGAGCAAACAGGGCTTAAGACACAAACCTGCAAATAATCAGGTAATTGTTCTCAAACGGATCAGTGCTGACATCACACCTGTCTGGGGTGTTCATCTGATGAAACATCTCCATCAGCAAAATACCTTTTATGTTCAGGCCATGCTTTTTTCCATCTGTGTGGGAATTGATCTGCATTTGGCTAAATCATAAAATGCAGAATGTTCTGCACCCTTCAGTGTGCAGCAAGCTGCAGTCACACAAGCCTGCAGCACTCCTGGATTGAAAGCACAACCTCCACCTTTCTTCTAACTGCAGCACTGAGCTCACATTGGCCAGCAGAATCATAGAATCAACCAGGTTGGAAGCGACCTCCAAGGTCATCCAGTCCAACCTAGCACCCAGCCCTAGCCAATCAACCAGACCATGACACTAAATGCCTCATCCAGGCTTTTCTTGAGCATCTTCAGGGATGGCAACTCCACCACCTCCCTGGGCAGCCCATTCCAATGCCAATCACTCTCTCTGCCAACAACTTCCTCCTAACATCCAGCCTAGACCTCCCCTGGTGCAACTTGAGACTGTGTCCCCTTGTTCTGTTGCTGGTTGCCTGGGAGAAGAGCCCAACCCCACCTGGCTGCGGCCTCCCTTCAGGTAGTTGTAGACAGCAATGAGCTCTGCCCTGAGCCTCCTCTTCTGCAGGCTGCACACCCCCAGCTCCCTCAGCCTCTCCTCAGAGCTGTGTTCCAGGCCCCTCACCAGCTTTCTCACCCTTCTCTGGACACGTTTCAGTATCTCAACATCTCTCTTGAATTGAGGAGCCCAGAACTGGACACACTACTCAAGGTGTGGCTTGACAAGTGTTGAGTATAGGGGCAGAATAACCTCCCTTGTCCTGCTGGCCACAATGTTCCTGATACAGAATGCAGCAGGGCTTGCCCTTTTCCTTTCCTTACAGCCCCAAGGAGAAGAGGCTGTGTGAATAGATGGGACCAGAGCCAGGCTGTAGTGCTGGGAGGAATAGGTAAGACTGGGTGACACAAAAGTTGTGTGCTTCAGTTGGATGTGCACAACTGGACCTTGAGAACCATTAATATAGAGACTTGGTGATCCTGAGGGTCTTTTCCAACCAGAATGATCCTGTGATTCTGTGGTTGCAGAAAG
The DNA here is from genome assembly GCF_015220805.1 of Pogoniulus pusillus. Lineage (NCBI taxonomy): Eukaryota > Metazoa > Chordata > Aves > Piciformes > Lybiidae > Pogoniulus > Pogoniulus pusillus. Next base: position 23,239,322 of record NC_087278.1, read on the forward strand.
TCACAGTGAAAGTTAGGAGCCAGGTCTCCTTCATGAGAAGACACCAAGGAAGAGAGGTGAAGGTTTCCCCTGGGACCTAAACATGCTGTGCTAAGACCCTCCCAGCACTGTCACTTTGCTGACATTTACTCAACATTACCACCACTGTGCAGCTGTTGCACACTTGCTGGTGCTTCAACAGACACAAAGCATTTCTACTTCTGCTCTCAGCAGTCTTTGGGCACAGGAACTTGCCCTTGTCTTTTTGCAAAGGACAGGACCTTGGCAAAGTAAAGGACCAGCTGCTTGGGACCTTGATTTAGGTGTTTGACTTGGACTTGGCTAAAGACAAGATGGAAACCTTCCTTGCTTTCAAGGAGTGGTTTCACATCTGTGCCCTAACATGTCCATGTTCTATCAAGATTGTATTATCACTGAGTATCCTTGTAACAGATAGAATTTGATGGACCCACCTCAAAATAAAAGGAGAGGGAACCTTAGTCAGTACCTGGTGACATCTGTATCTGCTGGATTCCAGCACTTGGGCTTTATTAGAGCACTGCCTGTCTGTAGAGGGTGTTAAGCACTGGGATATTGGCAGATGTGCTGTGTGCTGAGATACCTTGCACTGGATACACACCAAACTGCTGTCAGAAGGCCCGAGCAGCTGGAAACTCCAAAATAAATAGGCAGGTTTTTTCCTTTTTTTCTTTTCTGTTTTCTTTGGCTGCTTTATCTAAGAGGCAGTCAGTGTAAATAAACTCCATTTTAAGAATGAGAGTGCTAAAGTTTTTTGAAGTGAAAAGCTGTGCCTGTGTATTTATGCCAAGGCACCACCTACATAAGAGAAGTGTTAGACACAGACTTAGTGAGATCTGCAATGTATCCACAGAATCATAGAATCAGTCAGGGTTGGAAGGGACCACAAGGATCATAGAATCAACCAGGTTGGAAGAGACTTCCAAGCTCATCCAGTCCAACCTATCACCCAGCCCTATCCAATCAACTAGACCATGGCACTAAGTGCCTCATCCAGGCTTTTCTTGAAGACCCCCAGGGACGGTGCCTCCACCACCTCCCTGGGCAGCCCATTCCAATGGGAAGTCACTCTCTCTGTGAAGAACTTCCTCCTAACATCCAGCCTATACCTATCCTGGCACAACTTGATCATCTAGTTCCAACCCCCCTGCCATGGGCAGGGACACCCTACTCTAGATCAGGTTGGCCAGAGATAGAATTTGCCATTTCTGGGGGCTGTGACACTTAAAGGCAGGAGGGAACAGGCCATGCTGCCAAAAAGCATGCTTCAGGAAAAGAACCTTGAGCATTCTCCCAGAGTGTCCTGCTTTCAGCTGGGAGAGGTAATATTTCGCTCAGTAGCTGGTACAGTGCTATGTTTTTGAGTTAGCATGAGAATATTGTTAACATGCTGATGTTTTAGCTGTTGCTAAGTAGCACTTGAGTCTTCAGTTTCCCATGCTCTGCCAGTGAGCAGTGCACAAGAAGGCAGGACAGGTGACCTGAACCTGGCTTCTGCCAGTGTTTGGATTTTTGCACAAAAGGTCCCAAAATGCACTATCTTGTAGTTGTTAATAGAAGCCAACCCACTTCCCATCACCAGATCCTTATGAGATTAGACAATGTGCTGAGAGCCTTGGCTCAGTGATTTCAGCACAACAGACTGAAAGCTCTTTAGAGGACACTGCTGACTTGTGTGTCCAGGAGCTGTTTTCTTAATGAGGTTTCCTATTTATGAACTGTTAAAAACTAATAAACTGGCAGGAGATTTGTATGCTTGGGTTTATCATATCCAGAGGAGTGTATAAATACTGCTTTTATCAGGAGAATGACTGCAGCGAAGACACTGAATCTCTCCCAGCAGATCCAAAGTCTGATAAAGGAGACACAAAGGAGTTACTCTGCTTGGCAACTGCCTTATTTTAACAAACAGAGATGCTGGGCAAGTTCATAAGATGCCAACAATAGATTTTTGCTCTTGTACTGCTCCCTAGGTAGTGCCTGTGTGTGTTTTGACTCGAAGGATGTCACTGCATGCTGCTTGCTCTGGTAAAGAATAAGTCGTGCACCTGCTGGAGCTTTGGTGCTGAGGTGTCTGTTAATTGAGACTTTTTAATCTGGAGCTCTAATGCAGGACTCAGAACTCCTGTAACTGCTGTAGGCTCTTCCAGTGCAGCTAAGAGAACAAAGTGGATCAGCAGCGCCTGCAGAGGAAGAACAGTTGTGTAATTGAGGTTCAGGGCTAGGATACACACTTCGTGGATATCCTTTCCCAACTGATTTTCTTTGTAGTCGAGGTTCTTAAGTCTATAAAGGAAATGATGACATATCTTTGAGCTACTTCAGACTTTGGGGAGAGGTTTGAATAACGGATGCCCAGGAACAGCAAAGCAGTTTGCCCAACTGGGTTGTCTACAGCTCTTTGAAAGAGAGGGCTGAAAAGCACAGCAGCAAGTGGCACCAGTCACACTGCAGCCACACCGACAGAAGGTGCCTGCCATAGGTCGTCTCTTTTCTCCCCCTGAACACGCTGAATTGCACAGGTCAGTTACAGAGTATCACCACAGCCACCCTTAGAAAATGAGAGCCATGGGAGGTGCTCTGCTTCCAGGCGTTCAGCCTGCGGTCAGGTTGTCCCCCCCAGCAGCCTGAGCAATCCCCACCGAGGGCTGTGGCATAGAGCCTAGTTTGAAATAGTATCACAGTATCATCAGGGTTGGAAGAGACCTCACAAATCATCAAGTCCAACCCTTTACCACAGAGCTCAAGGCCAGACCATGGCACCAAGTGCCACGTCCAATCCTGCCTTGAACAGCTCCAGGGACGGCAACTCCACCACCTCCCCAGGCAGCCCATTCCAGTGTCCAATGACTCTCTCAGTGAAGAACTTTCTCCTCACCTCCAGCCTAAATCTCCCCTGGCGCAGCCTGAGGCTGTGTCCTCTCTGCTTGGTGGGATTTTGGTAACAACATTCCAATTTAAGCACAGCTCGTGGACTTGAAGCTATTTACAGGATGTTTATAGATTGTGTTAGGCAGGAAGTCAGCCTGGATGAGCACAGTGGCCATGTGAGAGTCAAAAATTCAAAACAACTCAGAAGCCAGAGATTGTGCATTTGTTTGAGGGACAATAGATCTTTCCCAGCTGCAGAGAGTTTAGCAAAGGTAAAGAGGAAAATATGAGTGGTGTCAGTTAGTGGGGAAATAAAGCACCTTCCACTCTGCAGCTGTAGGGCTTAAAAGACAACCAGAAGACCCTTGCTGCCTCACAGCAACCCCAGCAGCCTATGATGGCAGTAAGCCTGCAGCACAAGTCCTAGCTTCACCACTGCCCAACATGGGCACTGCTCTAATTGCATTTACTGTCTGTTAAGATGCAGCTATAAAGCATGATCCCAAAAATCTTCCAGCCTCTTGTTGAAAGTTCAGTCATTGCCATGACTTCAAGGTAGAGGTGTGGGCTTGTTTTATTGCTATTGTAAATAGCAGTAAATGGGTTTGTCAGATCACTGCAGCAGGAGGCTGGAATAAACAAGCTACAGCTGTCTTCTAAAGAGTTTTATTTGTCCTGTCACTGCAGGGACCTGCAACAGAAATATTGCCACACACTCAGGATGGATGAGAAAGTTTCTGGCACTTAAGATTCAACTGAGCTAATTCAGCTGCACACTGCTATCTACGTAGCCTCAAGGTAACTACAGTGACAGTGTCTCTGCATACTTTTCAGGGGCCCATGGAGCATTTGTTAGTTGTCAAGCCCCAACTGGATCAGTGTCTAACAGGAGGAGCACCTCTGTAAGAGGCTACAGGTCTAGTGTTCCACAGATCTGACAATACCAAGCTGTTGTAGGAAATGCTGACAGAATGACTTTGCCATTTCTGGGGGCTGTGACACTTAAAGGCAGGAGGGAACAGGCCGTGCTGCCAAAAAGCATGCTTCAGGAAAAGAACCTTGAGCATTCTCCCAGAGTGTCCTGCTTTCAGCTGGGAGAGGTAATGTTTTTTCTGGTACAGTGCTATGTTTTTGAGTTAGCATGAGAATATTGTTAACATGCTGATGTTTTAGCTGTTGCTAAGTAGCACTTGAGTCTTTAGTTCCCCATGCTCTGCCAGTGAGCAGTGCACAAGAAGGTGCAGGCTAGTTCAGGACAGGTGACCTGAACTAGCCAAAGGGATAGTCCCTTCCCTAGAGCATTATGCTCAGTATATAAACTGGGGGTGAGGGCAGCTGGCTGGGGTAGATCACTACTTGGGCACTGGCTGGTGTGCAGCTGCATTGTGCCTCACTTGGCTTTTCATTAGATTCCTTTTTATTACTATTATAATACTGTACCATTATATTTTAGTTATTAAACTGCTGTCATCTCAATACAGAGGTTTTAACTTGCCCCCCCTGCAATTCTCCTCCCCAGCCCACTGCAGAAGGGAAAGAGTAAGCAAGCAGCTGCATAGGGTTAAAGCATGACACAGAGCATAAGAGGCTTAAGTCACCATGACTCTATAGAGTGGAATAAGGTTCTTGAAGAACCAGCAGCTTCTCTTCCTGTGTGCCTACCTCCTCAGGAGCACAACCATCAGCTTTCTGTTGGAACAACAGCCAGAGGCTCATATTATCCCCAGTTAATTTTCAGTTCCCATCAACTATGTAACAGTGCTCTTAGATCAAACCTGCAGCTACATCCTTCCTAGTCAGCAGTGAGATTGTCTGTGCCACTGGACTGAACCCCATAAACACCTTAGCTTAGCATTTTGCCTTTGTATCATGCCATGCTGTCCCATGACTTGAGCTTTTATTGTGCAGTTCATCTATTCTGGTACAGTTAACCCTTTGTTGAAAGTTCCAAAGGGGCTGAGTGAAAGAAATCAAATGTGTTTTAGAGGGGAACACAGGAGACTGCAAGTAATGAGCAACAGGTGAAATTCAACTCTTTGCTGAGCACTGCTGCTCAAGTGTCCCACCTATGACAACTCTAAGCTCTCATTGAAAAGCAGTCATAATGTGGACTAAAAGCAGCAAGAGGAGAGAGAGAGTCCACTAAACTTTTTGGTATCAAAGTTCTGGATCTTGCCCTCCTCTATCTTAAAGGATGATTTATGGAAGACTGACTGGTATAATCAATGGCCAAGCAGTTAATTTGCACAGATGACAACTAAGTTGACTTTCCTTGACCTGACCAGTGCAGGGAGCTGTGCTAGAATTTTACCATATGACTGGGAACAGGCTGACTGCTATCTGCTCCACGGTGAACAAAACAAAGCAGCAGCATCAAATGAATCCAGCAGAAGCCAAGCCCACAGCAAACCAGAGACAGCAATTCTTCATGAGATGTGTTGGTATGAAAAGTCATTCCCTTGGAGCACAACAGATTGACCAGGTACCTGAATGAGAAAGAGTTAACTGACAGCTCTTAAACACAGAAGATCTTAAACCTCTGTCAGAATATTTGAAGACTTCCACTTCTACTAAGGTGTTTTAGCCACAGTTGTAGCAGGATGCTGCAGTAAATAGTTTCAGTCTGATTTGCTTCAGCTGTTCTTGGAGCAGCTATCAATTAGCTTGTGATCATTTCCATTCAGAAGCAGCTACTTTGCTTATTCTTCTTTTTCACCCTCTCCTTAACTTAAAAGGCAGCCGAGTTTTGCAGATGCTTATGCTCTTGGACCTGTACCATGCACTTCAAGTTAAAATGCAAGAGCAACACAGCCTATTAAAAGGTTTTAAGAGTTGCCTCTCCTCTTAAAGGAGCAAGGTCCTACCAGAATTAAGGCATGATTGTATTTAAGTGACAAGGACAAGGTAGAGAGAAGGATGACAAACAGTACTGGCAGAATTTAGAGATTAAAAACAAGGGGAGTAGGAAGCAATGAAGATGATAAAAATCCTTTGTGCTGAGTCAGCTGTTTGGTGCTCCAACTAAGCAAAGGCTTCAGATTTCCAGTTCCATCTTTAACATAGTGAAGAGTCATTAAAAATAAATCCAAGCATAGAACTTTCTTTTCCTGTTTTGAGTAATGCAGTTTCCTGTGCCCCAGCTTTCACAACTCTGCACAAGTGTTACAGTACGCACTTGTGTCAGTCTGAGGAGAGATTCCACCTCCCCTTCCCCAGAGAGAAATAAACATCAAGTTACAGAGCATCATATAAAAACAAAACAGTGGTCCAGCCAGGCAGGATTGTGCATTTATGTTCCAATACTAGAAGCAAATCCATTTTCTCCCAAAGGAGCATCAACTACAATCTGAAACACTATGCCTGTAAGACTATCTCTAGTGTCCTACTTCCAAGCAGCAAGATGCCAATTCCAAGCTGCTTCTTGCATGCTCCTCTCCAGAGAGAGCCCTGAGAAAGCCTAGTAAGAGAGGCCAACAAGGTGGAGCTGAACTACAAGTTCCTAAACTCCAAACAAAAACCAACAACTTTTCCTTGGAAGAGCCACAAGAGTCTATTTATCCTTAAAAATTTCTTTGATCAGAAACCCAGAGATCTGTCAAACCACAATACAAAAACAAATGCTGTGAACAGTTAGGGCAGGAAGAGCTCACTTAGCAGGAACGCGAGGCTCCGGATATCTCATTCTTTGATCTTTCCACTTTACCTTTTAGGAAAGGAAATCTCTACCCTTGTAGGCAGAGAGCAGCACAAGTATGGGGATATAGCAGCCGTTTATTTTACTGTAACAATCCCTAGATCAACCTTGATTAAGCAGACCTGGCTGCAGCCTAGAAGATTGCTTCTTCCTCTGTCTTCACCATATTCAATTCTGTCTGACCTTGAAGCAGCAATCCAAATTATGTGTGACAGTTTTCCACTGCTGCCTCCCCACTTCTCATCCTTTCAGAATCTGCTTTCTGTTCAAGCTTATGCATCATTGTAGCTTCACTCAGATACTTCTGGTTTTCCCTCTACTCCTGCTCTTGTATTTCTCCAAGCATCCAGGCTCTCTGCCAGAGTTCAGTGCTGCACTGTGTCCCAAGATGACCCTTTCCAAATTCTTCCCCACTATGTCATACCACAAAATACAGAGAGAGCCTGTTACAATTCCACTCCACCCTGAGCACTAGCTACTCTGCCATAACTTCTGCTGTGGAGTAGTCTGAAAGTCTTCTCCAGTAAAATTCCTACTCTGAGAATGGAAAGTTTCAGGCACAAGCTTTCATAAAATTACAGTGAAATGAAACAGAGTTGATGAACAGAACCTGATGTACTCTTTTGGAAACCCTTACTCTCAAACGTAGCTTCTTGCCAGAACACAGTTGTCACAAAGATGTTATTTCCAAGCAAGGCAACTTTGCCCCAGAGTTTTCTGTCACAGCTCAGACTAATGTAAGAACATTAACTTGCCTGCTCTTTTAGATGCCTTTGGGCTTTTATCTATCACATTGCAGATATAAACAACAAAACCAACCCCCACATGCCTGCAGAGCTGAAGTTTTGTGTATTTGCTGTTAAGACTGGAACTGAAAGTGATAATTAATCTGTTAGGATAATAAACTTTAGAAGAGAATACTTCTAAGAGTCAGATATAGCTTCTCTCCTCCCTCCTCGTGTGTTAAGTTAACTCAAATCTTATTTGGTCAGAGTAAGTTACAGTAGGCTGACCAGAAAAGATTAAGAGATGCATTTGAAGATAAAAATCTGTTTCCTCAATATAATTCTCAGCATTTATCAGACAAGAGTCATACTAATTTTTTTTTAGTACCTTTTTATCAGTACCAGGAAGCAAACCACCTTCTTTACAAATAGGAGGAGAACAACTGCAGTCATGGCCTATTTTAACCTGATAAGCTCCCTTTAAGGTGTGCTGTGCTATGCTATGCAGTTGTGGGCTCAGAATCTCACCTTACATTTAGCATTTAGGGGTGGTTACACATTTACAGTTCTGCTGTGTCACTTCTTTCATTTGTTCAGAAAGAGCCTTCTTTCTTCCAGGCTTACACAGCCTCCTTCAGAGAACAGTTTACACTAAATCAACTCAGACCTTGGGAAAAATTAATTGCAAGAACATGCAAGAAAATCACCCTAACAACAGCTTTAAAGCCATTACTGGTAAGCACTCTGAAAACAATAAGCTCCCCAAAGGGATAAATACATCCCAGGTGTCAGAATGTAGGCATAAGCCCATTTTTCTGTGCTTCCAGACTAAGGAGCAAGTGTATGATCTTTTCACAACAGGATTTTCTTGGAAACCCCTTTTTTTTTGTTGTATTTGCAAATGGCAGCTTGTCCAAGCACAAATTTCCTTCCTGCATCAGAAAGGGCAAGTTTGCTGCTTACTCGAAGGAGCCTCATAGGTTGCTCTCTAGGCCTCATGTCTTCAGTGGAATGAGCCTTCTAAGCCATGTATACTATTAATGACAAGAGAGACTAACTTAAACATTAGTATGTTAGCTGTCAAGGCATATCAAAATCCTCTGTTGGAAGAGAGATTCAGACTCACTGGCCACAGGCACACTGCAGTGCACATGGATGGCCAGAGGCCATCAAGCTCAGGTATGCACTAGCAAACAGCTAGCAGGCATACATAAGCAACTAACACCAACAGTAGATACTTCTTGATTTTGTGTAACCTCTATAGACAGCCAATATAATGCAGCTACTCCAGCTTTACTACCATCAGAGCACTGCTGAAATAACCATCTCATTACACACAGTGATGAAACTATTTTATTGTAAGCAAAACCAGTCTTTATATGACCAAGAAACCAGGACCTATACACTTTTTCAAAGAGCTACCCAGGTAGAAACTGCTGTACTTAGAAATCAATTTGTACTTCAGATTAAAGGAAAATAAAAAGAGGCATGGAGTGTTACAAACCCAGCAAAACCAACCCAAAAAGTAATCAGAAAAAAAGCAGACCTCATTAGTCACATGAAATCTGCCAATATCCTGGTCCTTCTAAACAACAGCCACTAGCTGTGCTCCAAAGTAGAAGTGACTGCTTGTTCAAACTTTCACAGGGTTTTCTGCTTACCCATTCCAGCCACCCTGTTTGGCAAAGACAATCTGCTAGTCCTCAGTGTGCTCTTCAGAACCATTTCTGCATTTCTTCCAAACAAACCAACAAATCCACAAAGCAATCAAATACATATACGGCATCTTTGTTAGGGAAGGAGGGGGGAAAGAGGCAGTGGGATGAGTCTGAGAAAGCTATGTAGACAACTCGTAGGCAACAGCAACAGTGTATCTGGAGAGAGCTGGAGAAAGGCAGGCAACCATCTTCAGTATTCTGCATTGAAAGGGTAGTCCTTGTGAGTTTTGCACCTGAAGGAAACCAAAGAGGAAAGATTACCTTGAGGGACTGTCTGTGCAAAGAGCTACCAAGGGAGGAGCTGAACTGTGAGATGGCAGAGTCTTTTCTCCTTGCTGACATGCTGCATTTGTAATGAAGAAAGGTTCTTGAGTGCCTTCTGCTGTTTGGGCTCTGACCACTTCAGGCAGCGTGGCCTAGGTGTTTTGTAGACAAGCTATTCAAGGTTCACTGCCAGGAAGTCCCTATTTGCAGCCCAACAAAGATTTTCTATCTTGCTTTACACTTCCAAGCTGCAAATCCCCATAGAATCAACCAGGTTGGAAGAGACCTCCAAGATCATCCAGTCCAACCTAGCACCCAGCCCTAGCCAGTCAACTAGACCATGGCACTGAGTGCCTCATCCAGGCTTTTCTTGAAAGACCTCAAGGGACGGTGCCTCCACCACCTCCCTGGGCAGCCCATTCCAATGCCAATCATTCTCTCTGTGGAGAACTTCCTCCTAACATCCAGCCTATACCTACGCCAGCACAACTTGAGACTGTGTCCCCTTGTTCTATTGCTGGTTGCCTGGGAGAAGAGGCCACCCCCCACCTGGCTACAACCTCCCTTCAGGTAGTTGTAGACAGCAATGAGGTCACCCCTGAGCCTCCTCTTCCGCAGGCTGCACACCCCCAGCTCCCTCAGCCTCTCCTCACAGGGTTTGTGTTCCAGGCCCTTCACCAGCTTTGCTGCCCTTCTCTGGACACACTCCAGCACCTCAACATCTCTCTTGAATTGAGGGGCCCAGAACTGGACACAGTACTCAAGGTGTTCAACCACTTCAACTGCCCCTGAAGAGCATAGTCAGTTTTTATAATGCTTAAGTGTCACAGCAGAAAGAAAATCCCACAAGGAAAGCTGAGCATTGACACAAACTCAAATTCTTGCTTTCTCCAGTACAGACAAGATTGAGTAAGCAGCTTCTGGCTCCAATTGCAGGTACAGAAAGTTTCTTAGAGACTGACCTGAACGTGACGTTTGCTTTATGCTCATTATGATTTGGTTCATAAAAATCTTACTCTGAAAAGGTATTCTGAGAATGACCCCTTGGAAGTTGACTTTGCATATCCTGAATTTCAACCAAGCTTAATACCTGTTACTTCATACCATGACATAGTGGTAACTTAATAGCTTGGAAAAAAAACAATCCCACTGCTACTTACGCTTGCATTTCACAGGCTCTCCAGTTCCTGTTGAAGCTAAGAATAGTTGCCATCTCCTCTTTAGTCAATTCAAAGTCAAACACCTGACAAGATAAATAGCTGAAAATCAACTACTTGAACAAAATCAGATTGCAAAGAAACCCCCAAAAAAACCCAGCAAATCACAAGGTTAAAGAGCAAGTCCACAGCGTAGGTGTGCTTGTCTGAAGAAATGGCTGCTTTGTGAACAAGGGGAAAAAACAAATCAAAAGACAGCTCTGGATTTCTGAGATGCCATTAGCTGAAGAGAGGGAGAGGAAGTGGCAGAAAAAGGAAGGAATTGAAGCACTTCGAGTTGCAGTCACATGTGCCAGTTGTTTAAAGAAGTTCAGAAAGCACTTAGTGTGGCAGAATGCCTCCATCCTCTCTTTGTGAAAGATGCAGCTTCATGTCCTGTTCCTCAGCAACACCTACAAGGCTTTCATATTCCACACAATGCAGAGAAGTGTCTTCCAAAGTCCTAGGGTTGGTTTTAGTCACAACCACTCAATCAAGAACAACAACATTGCTTATGGACACAAGGACTCTTTTCTTAACGATGCTTGCTGTGCATTGGTCTGCTGTGGTGTGCTGCTTCCTTCAGGCCCCAAGCACTGACTCATCCACATGACACAGAACACAACTGCTAAGATTATCAGCAGAGCTTTGTTGACTCCTGCTCTTCAACTATAACCTTAAGTGTATGTAACTGTACAGAGAGTAAAAGCTCAGTCCCTTTGCCTGAGGTGTTAGGAAGGGTAGGAAAGGACAGCTGCTTGTTTTTCAGGGGAAGGCCCTGCCACCCCTGAGCACACCACTCCGGTGGCTCCTGATGACTCACCTGGAAGTTCTCCACAATGCGCTGTGGTGTGACAGACTTGGGAATCACAATCACATTTCTCTGGATGTGGAAACGAATGAGAACCTGCAAGAAGCATACCAGTGGATTAGAGAAACTGGCTTTGGTTGCTTCCAGTGATTGTCTGCTGTAAGCTGTACAATTCAGCAGAATTAACCCACTTCTGCAGTGCTACATTTCAAATCATACCTGAAATCTGAGCAGCTGCTTATGAAATGGAGAGAAGTGGAGACCTGCATAGGAGGCCTCCTTTCTCCTTTGCCATCCAGTTCACTGACACCTGGTTCCTTCCCATCTAGACTTTCAGTAGGCTATACAAGAGTTTACTTCTCTCCAACAGCACTGAGATGGGAAGACTGAAGCATGTGAAGATGCATCAAGGCAGAGTTTGTTGTTAATAGTAAAGAAGACCTTCCAAGCAGGCAATATGGGCCACAGAGTGGGGAAAAAAGTATTCATACTTAATGTAGAAGGAGCACCACAGACGACAGAGAATGAAGAGCTAGTTTGTCCTTGACACTGTCACTAGTACCTGCTATGTTGTGCTGCATCTACCCACCTGTGCTGGAGTTTTGTTGTGCTTGGTTGCAATCTCTTTGATCTTGGGGTCGTCCAGAAGGGAAGGATCCTCTGGCTTAGCCCTGCACAGACAAAAGATCAATGGCAAAAGACTTCCCATAGATCCAGTCTAGCAAAGATCTGCATATGGGGGAAATAATTAATGGTGCACTTGTAGTCTGTTTCAAGCATGGCAGCTCCTCTGAAAAGCACAGAACAATCTTACCATGGCCTGTCAGGAGAGCCAAGTGGACTGTAGGCTGTCACAGCAATCCCTTTGGACTGACAGTACTTGATCAGCTTCTCCTGGGTAAGGTATGGATGGCACTCAATCTGCCAACACAAGAATGCAGTCAGTGATCTAACTGCTTTAATACTTTCCAGAGATTACTTCTTAATCAAATGCTGATTTTTCATAGAATCACACAAGCATTCAGGTTGGAAAAGTCCCTCAGGATCACCAAATCCAACTGAGGACCCTACTATACAAAATTCACCCCCAAACCACATCCCCAGGCACCACATCTAAGCAATCTTTAAACACACGCAGAGTTGGTGACGACTCCACTCCCTGGGCAGCACATTCCAATGCCTGACCACTCATGCTGGGAAAATGTTCTTCCTAATGTCCAGTCTAAACCTGCCCTGCTGCAGCTTGAGGCTGTTTCCTCTTGTTCTACTGCTAATTGCCTGTGACAAGAGACCAGCACCAGCCTCTCCACAACCTCCTTTCAGGTAGCTGCAGACAGTGATGAGGTCTCCCCTCAGCCTCCTCTTCCTCCAACGAACCATCCCCAGCTCCTTCAGTCACTCTCCATAAAATTTACTCTCCAGGCCCTTCACAGTTTCCTTGCCCTTCTCTGCACTGGCTCCAGCTCCTCAGTGTCTCTGTGTTGAGGTGCCCAAAACTGGACACAGCACTCAAGGCGTTGCCTCACCAGAGCAGAGCACAAGGGGACAATCACCTCCCTGCTCCTGCTGGACACAGCATTTCTATGTTTGAGGCTCTGTGGGACACTGTGCAACTGTACAACCCTACCTCCTTTTTACTAGTTATAGCAGTTCTCTCATTTCAGTGAGGAGTTCAAGGACCACACCACCACTCCTTAAAACTTTGCTGAGCCACAGTCGCTAGCACATGGAATGATCAGCTGCATAACTGCTTAAATGGGCACAGTTCAGTAAAATGCACACAGGAGAACTACAAAATCTAACAACAGGACAGCAGACAAGTACAAAGTTCTTTTCAGCTGTAATTAAATAAGTTATAAGGCAGGGTTGGGTTTTTTTATACAACTACCACCTCTACTTCCATAGCAGTATTGTTTCACTTGTTTCTATTTGCTTGCTCTCAATTCTCCTGCTGAGTACGTCCACTCTGCAAACCCTAAGTATGGCTAACTGCTACAGATTATAGACCTTCAGCCCACTGTTCATCATAAACCAGAAGATTATCTACCAACAGAAACAGGCTTCTGAACAGTGGATCTGTATTCTGGTAGGCTAATGCACCGACCTGCAGGAAGGGACAGGAATTACTCGTGTGTAGGGGGCAGTGAATGAACACCAGTATCTGATACTCTGCCCAGTGGCATTTTCAGCATAGTTCCCTAGCAGGAAGCACTGCTTTTCTTTCAGCAGGCAACATCAAGAACCCTTCTGATCAACCTGTCACTTGAGCCTTCTGCAGTATTCAGAGGGAAGTCCCTGGACACTGGCAGGTGGAGCAAGAGTGCAAAACACAGGATCAGTTTGCAGCCTCGAGTGCTTTATTTGTGGTTCTAGCTGCTTGCTGTTATCAGAAGCCTGCATAGTGGTTTCCCTTCTTGGGCACATTGAACAGGACAGCAGGACATGACTCAGGGTTTTGGTACAGACTACACACATTTACTTTGCTCTTGAGTACCTGCATATCCATTTTTTTTCTCAGCTATGCATAAATGCTACCTATTGGAAAGTAAATGAAACAAAGTCATTCTTACCTGCCCACTGGCACTCTACTTGAAGAAGAAAACAAAACAACTTCTGAGCTGCATGATCTAGCCTTTCTTACATTGGGACCAGGAAGAAGAGCCTGTTGTATCTCAAGCTACTGCAGTTCAGATTGTGATGGGCACAGAGAGAGTTTGCAGCAAGCAATATCTCTGTTAGCCTAACTGCTAAGTGTTAGTAGCAGACAAGCTTTTACTCTTGCAAACAAGTTTTGAAGGAAGGAACCAGATTCACTGCTCTAAGATTAACTTGATTACAGCAATCAGAGAGCTTGAGAAAATTCTGCAACCATGAGAGATAGGTCAGTGACTTCTGTGCAAGAGACAAGGGTAATTATCAACCACAGTGACAGAGACAATGAGGTGTGGCAGGTGTTGAAAGGCACCATAAGACTACCAAGAATCCTCAAAGGACATTGGGACAGATCACAAAAATACACCCTGAGAAATTTTGCAGTTCTCAGAATGTTTCAGTTTTATGTTGAATGGACTTCCAGAGAACAAGCCTAATGGCTTTCTAAAAGAAGTGTTCAAATTCTGCCAGTAGCTATGCTCCAGTTACCACAATAAATTAACAACTCTTGTAATAAGCTACTAATAACTATGACTGTAGTCCTTCAAATGCCAAAGCAACCAAGGACAAGGCTAAACCCAACAAGGTGCCACCTGAGCACCTGATTTCTTCAGCAAATTGCAGCAGACTACAATCATGTCAAGTTTGCAGGTGATGCCAAATTGAGAGGACCAGTCAATAGACTCAAGGGCAGGGTTGCCACTTCAGAGGGATCCACTGAGGCAGGAAGAACAAATCAACAAACCTTATAAAATTCAGCAAGGCTGCACACAAAGCCCTGAACCTGGGATGGAAAAGCCCCATGCAGTAACATACACTGCAGCCTGAGCACCTACAAAGAACTATGCTAGAAATGATTTGTAGTCCATAGTAGGCTGAGCTGAACATGACCCAGTAGTGAGCCCTGGCAGCAAGGACACAGCCAGTAAAATTTGGGGAAAAGTGATCATCTGCCTCTGCTATCACATGTCAGACTGCCTTTATAATACTGTGTCTAGTTTTCCCTTTCATTATGTCATGGATTCAAGAGAGGGCCACCAGGATGGCTAGGGGCTGGAGAAACTCCTGCACATGGAAAGGCTGAGGAAGCTGGGCTCATCCAGCCTGGAGAAAGGAAGGCTTCAAGCTGTAGCTTTCCAATACCTAAAAGAAGGTCACCCAAACACAAGCCAAGCCCTTCAGTGGTCCGTGGTGGAAGGACAAGAGACAACAAGCGTAAGTTGAGAGTGCATATAAGAAAACTCTCTTCCTCATATACCCAAGACAAGGGGTCAGGCAGAGGAGCAGGCTGAAGAGGCTGTGCAGTCTTCATCCTTGCAGGTATTATAGCTGTGCAAAGCTGTGGGCAACTCTGGGCTGTGACTCAGAGCCGATTATCTCCCAAGGTCTCCTACCACTCAAATTTTTCTAAGATATTAGTCAAGTGCTATCCATATACCTGGACACTTCTACTCTATGTCCTACCTTACAACATCATTTCTTTCCTCCCTGAGTCTGTTTGGAGTCCAAAAAGCATGTTCCTGTTCAGTTCCCTCACTCATAAGCAACAGGCCACAGAAGAGTTGTAAAAAGGTCATCCAATTCTATCAGGTCCTTGTATACATACAAGGAGTTTTAGTCCACTTCTAACAAGTTCTTCAAGCTAATCCAAGTTTCCCCACCTCACTTCTCCCTCAGAAAAAAGGGAATTCTGGAGCTACTCCTTGCCAGACTTCCAAGCAGTAGTACAGACAGTCTAAAAGACAGCACCTTGCACATCCAGAAGTAGTTGAAAGAGGAGATAGATAATATGCTGTGTCTACTGCACTGTCTCTCTTTATAGTCTTGTTCCATACTAAGAGCTTAGTAAGTCTTCAAAAAAACAATAGCAAGGCCAAAACCCAGCACCACTCAAACATTCACCTGCAGTCACTTAGCAGCTTACCTGGTTATTTGCAGGCTTGTACTTCAGTCCTGGCTTGTTCAGGATTCTTTCAATCTGATCATGGTTGAAATTGGAGATTCCAATGGCTTTTACAAGACCAGCATCCACCAGCTCTTCCATGGCCTAACAGATAGAAGTACAAGGCAGCAAAAAGCATACATGACAGAGCCTGAAGAAAATGTTCTTCCCTGACATGGCCTATTTTCTACACAAATAGCAGCAAATGTGCATGTAGATTTTCAGAGTTCAAGTCCAAGGGGAAAAAAAACATACATAGCACTTGTATATATTTGTGCCTCATCTCCAACTTCAAAGCTGAAAGACTCATTCTTTCAGACTGGAAATTCACAGCAAGTTAAAAGTGGAAAATAATGATACCAATTGATCTACTACTTCACCAGCAATTCCTTCCAAGTAGCTCTACATATATGAGACCACTTTGGTGAAGGTAATAAAAACAAGAGACTGCCAGGAACAAGCCCCACAATTCTCCTGCTGTGGTGAAACTTACCTCCCATGTCTGCAGAATATCTGTGTTGCTGGGTATAAAGACACCTTTGTCATCTGTGGGGAACAGCTCCTCTCCTGCCTGTCAGTGACAAATAAAAAATGCTGGAAACACTTTGGTGGGAAATGAGTTTAATGCTAGCTAAAGACCATGACACTACAAGCTCCTACTGCAGGACATTCCAGTACTTTGCAGTCTTTTCTTTTGCTTTCACAGGAGATTATGGAAGTTTTACCCACAGCCATCCCAGTAAGAACAGATACTCCTGCTGGATACAATTTCCTCTGGCTCATGGAAACAAGTATGGTCAAACATAACTCTCCACTTACAGAAATAAGCTAGTTTAGTTTCTGCATTACACAGACATAATGTGTTCTATTAAAACGTGTAGTAAGTACCCACTTAGGACCTGGAACATGTTTGGTCTGTATGGGACCAGATCTGCTGACAGGTCATTCATGAGAAGATTCACTGTTTAAAGCTGCTGACCAAGGGAACATGGGAGCAGCCTATGTTCCAGTCAGGACTACATGCCAGGTATTGACTTCATCCAGAACAGCCGTTTTCTACTGGTAAGTTATCACACAATGCATTTTCACTTTCTGAAAGTACAGATGCTATAAACCAGGAATCTCAGAAGTGACAAGCAGAAAGATTTTGATCAGGCTCCAACAGAAGCCCTAAGATCAGAAATGTTCAGATGGAGAAGAGAAATCATGTCTTTTGCATGCCATCAGTCAAGAACTTAGGAACTATAACATATCACCTTTTGAAATCCAAGGTCTGAGGAATCCTAAGCATACCACAGCAAGGGGCCATTCAATGTGTATGGTATTAAGCAACTCAGTAATCAAAGACACAAATGGAAGACAGAAACATTTTCTCGTTCTGTGATTCTGTAGCATGCAGAGGAAAGAACTGTTGGGCAGCAAAGCACAGCCCTCCTTCCCACAGAAGGAACCACACTGCTGCCAGTTGAGCACACTTTGTAGAAGACAACACCTGGCAGTAATCAAAAGGAGAACAATGTAACTGATGGAACCTGCCTGTAGTTCAAAGTCTTCCTCTCCCACAATCAAAGGGGCAGGAGAAGCTGAATGAAGCTGAGCATCAGAAGTATACAAGAGACACATGATTGTCTTTATCAGTTGGAGCAACGACTGGGCTGAAAAGCCAGAGTGCTCTTCAAAACTGCCAGTCATAAAAGACAGAGCCCAAAGGATTGCTATTACTGTACCTTGAAACCAAGAGGCCAGTGAATGAGGTAGAGATCCAAGTAATCCAATTTCAGGGCAGTGAGAGTTTTCTGGCAGGCTCCTTTCACCAGAGACTTTTCATGAAATGTGCACCACAGCTAGAGACAAAAAAGCCAAGGCACACCATGACTTCCTAGAAGGTTAACCCCCTTCTGTTCAGGAAAGTACCTGTTCCCTCTGGAAGGTGATATGGAGCTACTTCATCCTACTGATTTTCAAACAGGGCTTGCTCTGCGAGCACAGCTAGCCTGTGATACTGAGGCACTATGTGCAGTGGCAGCACAAGTGGCAGTGCCAAGGCAGAAAGCAGTAGTTTGGTTTTATTAAAAACAATGTAATAGAAGGTCAGCTGCTGCATGAGACAGGACAGCATAACTTAATGCCAGGATAAGTTTAAAACACCACCAGTACCAGTGATACACACTGCTTAATTCTTCACACTAGGTAAGACAAAGTCAGAAGCTTGTCTCAAGAGTGACAAGTTCTAAATCATTCCATGCTGCACCAGAGAGTAAGGAAAGTAAGCAACTTAGGGGTGATGAAAAAAGCCAATGTATCCTGGCATCCTATGCCACCAGATGCATACCTTACTGACAACAAAGAGATCCTCTCGTTTCACAACTCCTTCCTTGATTTTCTGCTGGATCCCATCCCCAACTTCATTTTCATTTTGATAAACGTAGGCACAATCCAAGTGACGGTACCCAGCATCAATAGCAGCTACCACTGCAGCTGTTACTTTCCCTGGTGGGGACTGAAAAAAATAACATTCAAGAAACTCTAATCAATGTATATTTTTCTTGCAAGACAAGAAAATGACCATCCCAAAATAAAGAACACTAGCAGCATCAAAAAGACACCCAGTTTTCCTTCCTTCCCAGTTCTTGAATCTGGATGCATCTTTAATGCCTCAAGCTACGCCAGGGGAAATTTAGGCTTGAGGTGAGGAGAAAGTTCTTCACTGAGAGAGTCATTGGACACTGGAATGGGCTGCCCGGGGAGGTGGTGGAGTCGCCGTCCCTGGAGCTGTTCAAGGCAGGATTGGACGTGGCACTTGGTGCCATGGTCTAGCCTTGAGCTCTGTGGTAAAGGGTAGGACTTGATGATCTATGAGGTCTCTTCCAACCTTGGTGATACTGTGAATGCAGGCTCCTGACCTTAAAGCCAGCCTCCAGACATCCCACTGCCACCCCAATCCCCGGCTGGGCGCAGCCCAACAGCTTTGCAGAACTGTTAACTCCAACATCAGGGCAGTGCTCCAGAGCCAGGCTAAAGCCTCACATCGTTTCTAAGAGCGGAGACCAGCAGCAGCTCCCAGCCTGGGGAATTCACTGCAGCGAAGGGGCCTCGGCGACGCGCGTCCCTGGCTGAGCCTTGAGCCGCCCAGGAGCGTCGGCTGCGAGGGCTCAGCAGGCAGGGAGGACCCTCAGTGCCGAAGGCCGCAGACAGCGCCGCCGTTCTGGGGGGGGACCGCGCCCGGGATTCCGGTGGTGCCAGCAGCGCTGCGCCTAGGCCCGGGGTGCCGAGGAGGACGGGCCCCACACCGGGCTGTGCTCCCACACCGGCAGCGACAGCTGCGGCTCTAAGGCCCCCGCCGCCTGCGGCCGCACTCCGCACAGTGCGGGGCCAGGGCAAGGGCGCCCGTCCCGCACGGCGGTAACGGGCAGCTCCAGGCCCGGGCTGGGCGCAGTCGGCTGCAGCCACCCTCTCGCCACCAGCTCAGTTACCTTCCATGTGCCCAGCCCAAGGATAGGCATCTTGGCCCCGGTGTTCAGCTGCACGTAAGTCGCCATAGCTTCCAGCACCACACGAAAACACGCCCGCGGCTGCTCCTGGCCCAGCGCCTTTAATAGCGGCCAGGCCCGCCCCGCCCCGGCGCGGCGCGGAATGGAGCGGAGTGAGGGCATGGCGGGGCGGCGCCGTGCGGCGGAGGGCAGCTGCCGGGCTCGGGTCAGCCTCACCGGCACGCAGGGACCTGGTTTGTGTCAGACAATGCTTAAACCAAGGCTGCACCAGCCTTGCGAGAGGCGTTTAGTGTGCAGTGCTCGGTTGTGCCTCCGCAGCCGGCCGCCAGCCCCGCCGCGGCACCTCTCGTCCTTGATGGCAGCCGTGTCCGGGATGACAGAGGCGTCAGCGGCGCCCGGAGAGACGCTCGCAGCCTCTGTGCTTCAGGCCAGGGAAGGGCTGAGCCCTTTGCTGCAGCAGCGTCACCCCACACAGCGGGGGTGGCCTGGCATGGTCCCCCCTTGCAGGAGCCTTGTGACCCTGCGAGGCAGTTAGAGAAGCCTCGGTCTGGCTGGCTTGCGAGTGGGGAGAAGCCATTCCCTGCACCAGGCAGGACAGGCGCAGCTTCGCCTTCACAGGGAAGCGACCTGTGGCTTAGGGGTGATTCAGGATAAAGTTTTTATAAAAGCAAAAAATTGGATGTTGGGAGACTTTTTTTGTAAGTGTTTTGGAAGCTGCAGAGGAGGAACAGTGAGCTATTAACGAGTAACACAACGGCGTGACTGTCCCTCTGTCTTCGCGGAGGGGCTGAGGGCGTTCTGGCATTAGATGCACGGTGCCAATCGTACTTTTGGGTGCCCAGTAACCTCGCATCAGAAACTGGTGTCGAAATTTTTGCCGACAGGCAAAGGCTGTTCTCCCGAGGAGGTGGCAGCACAGTGGAAAAACCCCAGGCTCGCCCAGGAGGCTCTGCTCAGGTGCGGGGAGGTTTCTTCAGGTGCGAGCACTTGCTCTGGCTGCCGCCCGTGGGAGAGGCCTCTGCTGGCTGCAGCTGGGTGCTGCTTGCTCCATTTAACTAAAGGGGGCCAAGGTAATGGCTTTTCCTCTTGAATGTTCCCCCTGTCTTGTGTCAGTGCCATCAGCCGTTCCCAGCAGGATGAGATGTGTTTTCACATGAAACTGTTCTGTAACTGTGCTTATCTTTTGCCGTTTGGGTTTGGCTTACCCTGGCAGTTGCTTCTCAGAAAGATGTCTGCGTCTCCTCACAAGAGGCTTCAAGCAGAGTTCTGTATCTTATGTTTGTTGTTGGCCCTCATAAGTAGGAGACTTTCCCATCGCAGCTGTAAGGCAAGCTGCCTTTCCACTGTTTACCTCTCCTGCCCGGGGAGGTGGTGGAGGCACCGTCCCTGGAGGTGTTGAAGCAAAGCCTGGATGAGGCACTTAGTGCCATGGTCTGGTTGACTGGCTAGGGCTGGGTACTAGGTTGGACTGGATGAGCTTGGAGGTCTCTTCCAACCTGGTTGATTCTGTGATTCTCTGAAGGTCCTGTGGGGGCCATCACATCAAGGCAGGGCCTTGGAGAGAGAGGAAATAGTGCCTGTGTCACAGGGTGACAGCCAGCTGGTGAATCTTGTGTGCTGTGTCCTTGATAACATGGCCAGCTGCTTATTTGCAGTGAGGAACAGTGTGTGGGATGAGTTTTTTTTTGGTGTTAATTCAAACGGGATCCATATGCAAGGTTGTGCACTAGCACAGGATGTGTAGTACCGTGAGAGTCTTTTTGTTTTGCTGACATTCAGTAACTCATCACAGGTGGTGACTTTGGAGGGCAGCAGTGTTTGGTATCTGAGGAGAACTGGGCCTAAAATAATGGAAGTGGATCTTTGTGGAGGCAACACCCTAAATCTTCTACTAATCAGACTGTGCTGGCAGACTACATTTGAGCAAAAACCCTTTCAAACCAATATGACTCCCACTTGTAACTGCTGACTCAGGCCTTTGGATGAGGTACTGCCTAATTCCAAATTGGTGAGCAGCAAACCATAGCAAAGAGCCAGCAATGCCAAGGTCCTGCCACCAAATGCATTTCTTGGATACATGTTCTGGCAATAGCTGTACCTCAGGTAGAAACATACTTTAGTCATATTGCATTAATGCTGCAAACCACCAAGTAATTATGATCAAAACAGTATTTGCTTGTTTGGTTGTTCATGGTTGGGGTTTTATTCACAGGCTCACAAGATGTTAGAGGTTGGAAGAGACTCAAGGAGATCATCAAGTCCAACCTCCCTGCCAGAGCAGGACAATATCATCTAACACAGATCACAATACCCTGTGGCCTGCCCAAAAAAGCATAAAGTGTGGAGGTGGCAGAATTGGGACATGCAATCACCTCTACTTGTAAGGGGTTGAGCTGCAGCAGTCTATGGCTTTAGGGCTACCAACAGATACAGGCATAGTTTTGAGGTGAAGATGTGAAGGTTTTAAGCTTGAATCCCTCAGAAGGGGAGGCTGGGAAGTCCTGCTTTGCTTGGAACCTTTAAAAAGGGAGGTTTATTTTGCTCAAGGGGGTGCTCCAGTTCTACCTCTGGGTGCCAGGAGACAGATCTGAGGGTCTTGGCTGAACCTTACTGTGAAAGACCTTGGTCTGTTTTTCCCTCTGGGCTCAGATCAAGCCAGGAGCGTATCTTGGTGGTTCTCCCATCTTACCAGAGTTGCTGAGGCTTTCATCTTTGCACTGGTATTTGTCTGTTCATTTCACCTGCTTAAAAAACAAGCCCCGGGCACGGCCAAGTGCTGAGAAGTGCTCCCACTGCTGGGTGAGGAGGACAAGTTTATGCTGGCAGGCGGACGTGGGCAGGCAGTGACTCCAAACTGCTCCGGGCTGGTCGGAACCAGTTCCAGATGGCTCCAAAACCAGTGTTGCAGGTGGGAAGAGCCGATGCTCCCAGTCCACCAGCCAGGGAAGAAGGAGGGCAGCACTTCACCTGGAAGGGCTGGCTGCTGAGGGGCTTGAGCTACTCCTAGCCCTGGGGACAGCTGCCCACCCACCTGGGAGCACTAAGTAGCTGGGACTGAATGGTAAAGGGAAGAATCAGGCACCAAGACCCACGCTCAAGGAAGGGATTGGGATGAACTAAGTGTAATCTGTGGTGGAAATGGAGGAAACACAGCTGAGGATAGGGAGGGAATTGGTGTCTGCTTTAGCCAAAGGCTGGGGAAGAAAGATCTCATATTTACTGGTTTGTTGTTCTGTGGTCTTTCCTGCCCCCTCAGTACCTGAATTAATGATTTATTTTTTTACCAGTTTGTGTTAACTGGTAATAAATCAGTTTATGTTGCCCTGTGATGAGACTGCTTTGCCTGGGAAGCTGCTAGAGGATATCTGTGATGCCCAGTCCTGACATGGTCCAGAAGTGGAGTAATCAGAAGGACCGTGGCAAGAGCCATAAACCTGGTCCTGGCAATACATGATGGTGGAAGTGACACAGCCAGTGTATGTCCAAGGGTGAGTGCAGATAGCATGTGAACAGCTGGAGAAATGAGGGACCTGGGAAGACCACTGCTGGGTGGGAAGGTGGTTGGGAAGAGATAGACAGGTGCTTCCTCCAAGCCCAAGCTCCAAACCCTGGTGTAGTGCTGTCTTCATGTGTAGGATCCAAAAGCACTGCCTGGGAAGCTGCAGAGTGGTTGGCTGTGAAACATGAGAGAGTTGTGCTGCTGCGTTGCAGCTGTGTGCTGGCCCTTGCCACATGCTGCAGATGGGGCCACAGAGAGACTAGGACCACTCAGCAGAGCAGGGGAATGAGGCTGATGATATTTTTGGAGTAATGTGTACTAACAAGTGCTCATGATGAAGGGGAGGCTCTTGATCAGAAGTGAGCAGTAATGCTGAGTTGTCTGGCTGGAAAGTTAGGAAGGCCAGGCTGTAGCTGCAGAAGCAGTGATTGACTCAGAGGGAAACCTTGACATCTCTGAGGGAAAACAGGCAACGTGAAAACAAAGCTCTTCAGGCAACCTGAGTTGAAGGTTAAGCAGACCTGTGGAGATGAGAGTGCTGCTCCTCAAAGTGTGAGCACTCTCATGACAGTCCTTGATCAGAAATGCTCAACACTTGCAGCAGCTGGCGTCCCTGCAGTGGCTGTGACTGTGCTGGCAAGCTGCAGCAGATGGGATACAGCTCTTTCTCTTGGAAGACTGGGTAGTTTGGGCTCTCTGCTGCACTGCACAAGGAAGACAGACTTTTAGGATCTGATAATGAAGGGTTGTGTGGAGCAATGATCCAGTTCTGCTGATCTCACAGATGAGAGAGAGACCAGGAAGAAGGAGGTAATTGACTGCAGTTCCTTGGACTGCTGCATGGTGTTTACAGGTAAAGGGGAAGGGGCCCTGGAAAAGTGGTAATCGCTATGCTGTGGCCTGTGAGCTCCAAGGTCTGAGCACAGTTATTGCCACCCCCCTGGTATTGTCTGATTAGCTGGTGGAATGTCAAGGAGTCACTTGTATGTACTGTACTGGAGTAAGCATGCCAGAAGATGGATGGGAGGTCAGCAGCATGGCCACGCAGAACGGTGGGCATCAGGCACTGTGCTTGACTTTGGAAGAAGTTTTAGAAAGGTCAAAAGAATGTGAAGATTGTTGAGGTGTTGGTTCTTGATAATTTTGTCTGCTGGGGAGGGGGAAGCTTTGTGGTGTGTGTTGTGTCAGTACTGGTGAAATGTTAAACTAGTCTGGTCTGCCAGGGACAAGGGATGTTGTGATGATATTAAAGGTAGAGTTCACACAAGAGTAAAAATACAGCTTTCAGTAAAAATATATCTTGTATATATCTTGCAGTGAGGTGAAGGGTGGAATGTAAAGGATATAAATTGCAGAGGGTGTTGAGGGATAGCAACACTTTCCTGTTTGGAGACTGTGAACTGCTTGGTGCCAGTCAGAACCAGTTCCAGCTACCTCTGATACTGATGCTAACACCCTGTCTCCTGCCAAAATTTAAGCCCACAGTGCCACTGGTTGACCCGTGATGGAGAAGGTGTACCACTGAAAAGAGTGGCTGAAACCTTTGACTCTCACTGACTGCCCAATAAAGATGTGTATTTGGTCTCAGCCTGGGCATTGCTGAGGGTTTTATGGGCTGCTGCTTTTAAAAAGCTATGAAACAAGTGGCCTTGGATTACAAGGTTGCAAAAGAAAGTGGAAATTGTGGAAAGAAAGCTCTAAGGTGCCTCCGTTCTTGAACAGAGGTTTTAGTGTTTTCCATGAAGCCAAATGTGCAACTTTATGTGTTTGGTCACCTGCCCAGTAGGAAGAAACAGAGGTGACACAGCCACAAAAGCAAATACCTCCTCATCTAGCCTGCTGGTGTTAGAGGAACTTGGGTTTGATGTCTTGAGCGTGAGTGTCATGTGCAAAGGAGGTCTGGAGGTCTGTTCTTTGAGACCTACTTTGCATGTGTGCCCCGTGCCAGCCATGCTCCAGAGTGGGTGTTTGTCTGTGTAGGAAGGGTGTGGGGATTGCAGGTGCTCCGCTCTGCACCGTGCCCCTCGGGGCTGGCACCTGCCAGAGGCAGAGAGGCTAAAGAGGTTGGTGGCTGTGCGAGGGCTTGGGGCCCCTAGCTGCAGCCCTGGGGCTGTGGGTCTAAGGACCTGCTGGAAGTGTGGGTCCGTCAGTGGAGATGTGTTGGAGAAATTCTTGTTAGCAGAGCACACAAGAATTGATAAACAATGAGCAACCCGTGCTGGGAATGTCCTTGAATCCATCTTGGGAGTTTAGATAGCAGGCACAGGGTAGCTTCCCCCCACATGCAGCTGCAGGGGGTGGAGTGCAGCTGCAGGTGGGCAGAGTTTAGCCAGCCCCAGAGGCTGACCCTCAGATTGTTATGGTATGCTGACCTATTGATGCCTTACATGTAACTCTGGACCCTCTGACTGTAACCAATCTTGGTGGAGCATGCCCCTTGCTAGAATGCATTTAAGTCACTGTATCACGGAAATAAAGTGGATTTGACCATCTAACCATATTGGTGAACAAAGAGTCATCTTCCCATAGCGCTCCACCGAACGTGTTCTCCAACAGAGATGGCTGGTCCTGTGCTGCCAGGCAAATCGGCCCCTGCGCCAGCGGTTTGGGCTCGGCACTGGGGACTGAGCTTCCTTGCAGACGGTTGGGCTGTGCGGGATCTGCAGTGCTCCCGCGAACAGCTGTGGCTGTAGCCTGAGCTCCGGCGCTGGCAGCCAGCAGGGTAAAGGCCTCAGTCGAGGGCTGGATGCCCTCTGGTGCCCGCAGGGGAAAGTGCCGAGCAGCTTCGCTGTCCAGGGGAGCATCCACGTCCCCAAAGGGCAGCTGACGGCAGCCCACACCTTTGTTCACGGCAGAGCTGGTGCAGGAGCTCTACGGAGCCTAATCATAGCTCACTCTGAACCAAGGGCAGCTCCCACCGTGGGCGCATGGATTGCGCTGAAGGCTGCTGTGTTGTTAGTTCAGATCTCCCTTAGCTGTGGCTGGAGCTTAGGAGCTGACCGTGAGTAGGTACTTACAGTTGGGGAAGATGATTCCCTAGCAGAAAGACTTTAGCAGCTGCCTGTGACTTAGAACCAAAAGCCAAAGACAGCTGTGCAGAGTGTCTGAAATAACAAGCACATCTTTAACACAGAGCAGCGAGTAGATTGTCCTTTTGTTTGGCTGTAATAGGCTAGCATCTGTTGGTTCTGTACAGAAGCACTAAAGATACCTGTATTGCATCCCTATGCTACATTTTTTCCTGGCCCAGGGGGTAGATTGAATTATTTTAGAAGCTCTAGTCTAAAAAAAAAAAAAAATAGTAGGAGTTTTATCAGAAAGAAGCAGAATACTGAACTCAAAAATAATAGAGCTAGTGAAGAAAACACTCAGTTTGTGAAGTCAAATGGTATTGGGCATCCAGCATCTGGTCTCGCTCACTGGTCTAGGCAGGAACATCAACAGTTCCAAAGAAAAAGATCTTTCTGATCATGCAGGAATCTTTTATTTCACAGCAAATCACAGAATATATCTGATTGGAAAAACTTCAAAGCTCATCCAGTCCAACCTTCGACCCAGCACTGCAGGGTCCAACACTAAACCGTGTCCCTAAGCACCAGCTCCACAGGCTGCTTAAACATCTCCAGGGATGGTGTCTCCAGCATGTAAGAGTTGGTATGTGTTTGATCAGAAGTTACAACAGGCTGATAGTCACTGGGTTACTGAAAGATAAGACCTGGGGAAAACTGGGCTTGCAAGTATGCACATGAACACTAGGGAAAGATGCTGTGTAACTGATCCCAAAATAAAGGAGGAGCTCTGCTCTCCTTCGTTTGGCCTTCTGGGATGTACTGACTCTATGTAACAGAATTCTGAACCCATCTATACCGGGGAGCTGGGTTGGAGCTTACCTTGAGAAGATGAGTGCCTGCCAGCTCTGTGATCTACACATCTCAGGAGTTTTACTGGTCAGTTGGATAGGGTCACTATAACCTGCTCTTTGGTCAGTAGAATTACTCAGCACTCTTTGTCATATCTTATTCAGCATTGTATTTTCAAGTATACCTTTCTCTCTATGATTTTAGTATTTGAGCTATAATAAAGTGCTGAAACTGTATCCAGAGAAGGGTACCCATGTCTGTGCGCTTCCTGGACCCCTAAGAACCCACTGGAACACAGCACTACCCTGGGCAGAACATTTCAGTGTTTGAGAACCCTTTCAATGAAGAAATATTTCTTAGTATCCAGCCTGAACCTCTCCTGGTGCAGCTTGGAACCATTCCCTCTGGTCCTGTTGCTTGCCACCAAGAAGCAGAGGCTGCCCCCAGCTTGTTCCAACCTCCTTTCAGAGAGGTGTAGAGAGCAATGAGGTCTGAACACCTCCAGCTTCTTCAGCCCCTCATGGCAGCCCAGGTGCTCCAGGTCCTTCTCCAGCCTCCTTGCTCTTCTCTGGACATGCTTCAGCTCCTCAATGTCCTTCCTGGAGTGAGGGGCTCAGAACTGACCACAACACTTGAGTTGTGGCCTTCCCAGTGCTGTGTAAAGGGAGATGATTCCCTCTTGTCCCTGCTGGCCACAGTGTTTTTGCTCCCAGCCAGGATGCCATTGGCTTTCTTGGCCACCTGGGCACTGCTGGCTCATATTTAATTGACCGTCAACCAGAACTCTCAGGTCCCTCTCTGAGTTGCAGCTTTCCAACCACACATTCCAGAGTCTGTAGCTTACTATGGGGTGGTTGTGACCCAGGTGCAGGACCTGGCATTTGGCCTTGCTAAACTTCATATGATTAGCCTTGGCCTATCAGTTTAGCTTGTCCAGGTCCCACTGCAAAGCCTCCCTACCCTCTAGCAGATGGACACAGCTACCCAGCTTGGTGTCATCTGCAGACTTGGTCAGGGTGCACTCAGTACCCTCATCCAGATCATTGATAAAGTTACTAAAGAGGACAGGCCCAGTACTTAGCCCTGAGGGACACCACTAATGACTGTGTTCCAGCCAGATTTAACACCATTCACCACCACTCCTTGGGCACAGCCAACCAGGTTTTTATCCAAGCCTTGTGCTATGAGTTTCTCATAGAGAATGCTGTGGGAGACCATGTCAAAGGCTTTACTAAAGTCCAGGTTGACAAGGTCCACAGCCCTTCCCTCATCCATTAGGTGGGTCACCTTATTGTAGAAGGAGATCAGGTTAGTCAGACAGGACCTGCCTTTCGTAAACTTGTGCTTCATTGTTGTATTTTGAAGACTAGTTTTCTCAAATACAGGCACTTGAAGGAATTGGCAGGTGTAAGTATCATTTTCTTTGCTTTCTTTACTCCACAGAAGAGCAAAATTTCACAATGAGCAATAATCTGAAGCATGTGGTGAAACTGCACTCCATCCAAACCCCAGCATCATACTGTTGCATTCTGAGATGTAGGAGAAAGCCCGTGTAAACACACTGCATGTGTGTTTTCTACACATGGACTTTTAAGAAAGGGTTGGGAGTAAAAAACTCCCTCAGTTCTGCAGTGGCAAAACTCCAGGTTATCTCACTCATCCTAGGGAAGTTAATCTTTAGTTCACATTTCTCAGTTTTGTTTTTGGTTTGGTTTTTTTTCTCCTGCTACTCACAACTGCTGACTGTCCTCTTTAGGCTGCAAGGTGAATGCATAGCCCAAAGTCTTTTTCTCCTTAGTTCTGTGTTTTGGCAGAGATTACAGTTCACATTTTATTCTTTAGAATAATTTTACTGTAGCCTTCTTTTAGAAAAGAAACAAGAAGAAAAAACTAGTTGCTGAATACACATCTTGTGACTTCACCTTGTGGCTGCAGAAGGAGAGATACAGTGAGATAGATAAACTGATAAGAAGACCATCAGAGCTAGCCCTAGATGATGAGGGCACAATATGACTGTCTTCAGTAGTCTGCATTGAAAGGGTACTCCTTGTGAGTTTTGCACCTGAAGGGAATAAAAGAACTGAGTTCAGCCATGACTTTTTTTTTAATACCTCAAGCTCTAATGTGTGCTTAGAGTAGCTACCACAGCAGGATCAGGAGTATATCATTGTAGAATGGATTTGTTCCACATTTGTTTTTTCTGGATAGTGTGTGGTGTTAGTACATTGGAGCAGCCAAGTCAGGCTCTCAGCATTCTAGGCTGTGTTCAAATGCAAATCTCCATGTCTCCAGTATTCCTATCTTGAGGGGTTTGAAAAGAAGAAACCAAAACACCACTTACGTTTTCATTGTATAGACTCTCCAGTTTCTATTAAAGCTGAAAATAGTTGCCATCTCCTCTTCAGTCAGTTTGAAGTCAAACACCTGACAAGAGCAAGAGCTGTAAATCACCTCTGAATAAAGCAGAGGCTGTAAACAAAATCCACAAAGTGAAAGAACAAATCTGCAAGGGAGGGAAGCTGGGCAGAAAAAACAACTGCTTCATGTTTAGTTTGAAAAAGAGGGGCCTGAAGGGGGGACCTTAGCACTGTCTACAGCTACCTGAAAGGAGGTTGTGGAGAGTCTGCTGCTGGTCTCTGCTTACAGATAAATAGTGATAGAACAAGACAGAATGGCCTCAAGCTGCCACTGGGAAGGTTTACACTGGGCATTTGGAAGATTTTTTTCCAAGCAAGACTGGAATGTGCTGCCCAGGGAGGTGGTGGAGTCATCAACCCTGGATGTGTTTAAAAGTTGTTTGGATGCGGTGCTTGGGGATATGGCTTCGGGTGAACCTTGCAGAGTAGGGTTCTCAGCTGGACTTGGTGATCCTGAGGGGCTTGTCCAACCTGAGTGTTTCTGTGATTCTGAGATCTGTCTGTGTTTTCAAGAATTCACTGACTGGAAGAGAATGCCCAAAGTTGCAATTCCACGTGCCAGCTTGGCAAGACATTAGTGTTGCATTGGCCACTTAGGAAGGATGCATCTTTCTGTCCTGTTCCAAAGCAGCATCTACAAGACTTTCATGTTTCACCTAATCCAGCTATGTCTTTTGATATCCTAATGACCAGTTTCAGTAAAGGATCACTGAACCAACAATTGAGCAGCATGGCTTATGGACACCAGCACTATTTTCTTAACAGTGCTTGCTCTACAGAAGTCTTTTGTGGTGTGCTACCACCCTTGAGTACCAGTCAAGTGGCAGGTAGCGTCAAGTAGTGACAGGACTAGGGGGAATGGAGAAAAGCTGGAGGTGAGTAGGTTC
Source organism: Pogoniulus pusillus (assembly GCF_015220805.1). Lineage (NCBI taxonomy): Eukaryota > Metazoa > Chordata > Aves > Piciformes > Lybiidae > Pogoniulus > Pogoniulus pusillus. The sequence continues at coordinate 23,269,367 of NC_087278.1, forward strand.
AGACTGGGTGTGAGGAGGAAGTTCTTCACCATGAGAGTGGTGAGACCCTGGAACGGGTTGCCCAGGGAGGTGGTTGAGGCCCCATGGCTGGAGGTGTTTAAGGCCAGGCTGGCTGAGGCTGTGGGCAGCCTGCTCTAAGTTAGGATGTCCCTGCCTATGCTAGGGGGGTTGGAACTAGATGATCCTTGTGGTCCCTTCCAACCCTGACTGATTCTATGATTCTAAGTGCCATATGCCAATTAATCTGTAACCTGCAGAACAGGAGGCACCACATAAAGCTGTTGCTGAGATGAACACTTTGTTCACTCCTGCTCTCCATTGGTAACCTTATGTTAGACCCTTAGTAGAGCATAGGTAAACAGAGAGAAGAATCCCAGTCCTCTTGCTTGAGGAGGACTTGGGAAAGGTGAGAAAGGATCACTGCTTGCTCTGTGTGGAGAAGGCATGGCATCCCTGAAGGGCAGCACTCAGGTCACTCTTCATAACTCACCTTGAAGTTCTCCACGATGCGCTGTGGTGTGACAGACTTGGGAATCACAATCACATTTCTCTGGATCTGGAAGCGAAGCAGAACCTGCAGGAGCAGACCATGGGGTAATTCCTCTGACTCTGGAGGAAGCAGAGCCTTTTGGAACAGCATTTTCCTTGAGCTAGACCCATTTCTGCAGAGCTGCATTTTGCATCATTTCTGCAAGTAGCACTTCCAAAAGAACAAAGAAAAGTGATAGACCTTCACATGGAAGACCTTTCCCATTCATTTTTGGATAATCAAGTCTTTTCCTTTCCACCTGGACTTTTATCAGGGTTTCATCCTCTGCAATAGGACTTGAGATAAGAAGGCTGAAACATGACAGCATTTGAAGATGAGTCAAGAAAATATTTCTCATAGGTGAACAGAGCCATCACAAGCTTTTGTTACAGGTCACACAGTAAACAAACCTGCATTGCTGAACACCAAACAAGAGCACCACAGGTGACAGAAAATGAAGAGCCAGCCTCTCCTCTACATTGTCATTAGCTCTCCTGTGTTACAGGAAGGAGTACCTGCTGCATGGCACCTACGTACTTGTGCAGGGGTTTTGTTGTGCTTGCTTGCAATCTCTTTGATCTTGGGGTCATCCAGAAGGGAGGGATCCTCTGGTTTAGCCCTACAGAAGAGAGACAGCAACAGACATCTGCATTTCGATGAGTGATTAATGGTGCACTTATTGCCTCGGTGCTTCACACATAATCCATGCCAGCTCTCTTCCAAACTGCAAGGCTGCCTTACCATGGCCTGTCAGGAGAGCCAAGCGGACTGTAGGCTGTCACAGCAATCCCTTTGGACTGACAGTACTTGATCAGCTTCTCCTGGGTAAGGTATGGATTACATTCAATCTGCCAGCACAAGAGTACAGAGATTGGTGGTGATTTAACTGCTGTAACTCACTCCAGGGATTCTCTCTAATGCGCTTAAAGGTAGTTTTTTGTCCTTATGTGCCAGTCTTCGCAAGGCATTAGTTGCCTTAGCACCTGCTTTTACAGTGAAACTTCTCTGGCTCTCTGCTGTCAGAAGAAAGCATTTCAGAAGGGTTCTTTGGCCCTGAGGAGGCATATTCTGAGGTCATTCTCTGAGGTTTTTAAGCAGTGCTTTAGCAAATATTGAGGACTCCAGTGGTGGTTATATTCAATTCCAACATGGAGTTGGATTAGTAGAAGGACATTCTGCAACTGCTCTGTTCTCCCTTCTTCTCTGTTCTTGTCTTGTGAGTTTGCATGAAAAGGTTCTATACATATCTGTAGTTTTAGATAGAGATCTTTTTCTTTCTTTTAGCTTTCTCTTTGGTAATTACATGCAATTAAAATATTGTTTTGGGGCTGATAAACTCTGAGAGTACTCCTGGAGAGCCTTCAAAAATTACTGAATTCAGAACTCTAAGAGATGGCTGAACCTGTACAAGACCACTTGAAGAAATAAGCATCTATAAGGTGCAGCTTATATAGCTGCTCTCTACCCAAAGGCAGTGACTGCTACATGCAGACAGCAACTAGATGATTTTTTTAATGTACATTCTATTTTATATCAATAAAATATCTTCAGGGCAGATCCCAGGAAGCTGCTGCTGTGCCAACACATGCTCTGCTTCTCCACACACAGTTAAAACTGACCTCCCATTTCCAACTGGGAGACTGTGAACTGTGCATGCATGTGTGAGAAGAAATGCATGTGTTGAATGAATGCTATTAATATGCTATCAATAATAACAGGTTGATACTATTGTTAACAGAACAAGCAACCTATTTTAAGAAGCTAGGGTTCTAATTTGTGTGCCACAACTTCATCACCTGTTGGGATCCAGATCTACAACATCCTTGTGTAGCCAGAAATAATCACAGGGTGTTAACATGCTGTTATCTACTTTGTTCTCCCTTTCTTCAACTCTTTACTCAACTGTAATTGGATCTTTATAATCCCTGAAAACTCTTCACCTGCAGTCACTTAGCAGCTTACCTGGTTATTTGCAGGCTTGTGCTTCAGTCCTGGCTTGTTCAGGATTCTTTCAATCTGCTCATGGTTAAAGTTGGAGATGCCAATGGCTTTCACCAGACCAGCATCCACCAGTTCTTCCATGGCCTAACAAAGAGGAGCAAAGTCAGCACCCGTTGTAAAAGATATGACCTCAATACATTATCCTGGCAGGGCATAAATCCTGCTAGACTAATTTGGCCCCTGCCCTTCCTCCTCCAGTTGCAGGGTCCAGGAGTTGAGTTGGGGAGCAGACAAAACAAACCATGGAGGGCTGCCTCTAGTAAGTCCACACCATGTTCAAGTGTTTTGTACAGCCCCACAGGTGCCTTACTTCTGTTTGGGGAATATATGTATAGCTCACAGGAGGCACAGCACTTTCAGTTGATTGGCCAAAACTTCTGATGCTTGTGCCTATTCACAGAATCAGAATCAACCAGGTTGGAAGAGACCTCCAAGATCATCTAGTCCAACCTAGCAATCAGCCCTAGCCAATCAACCAGACCATGGCACTAAGTGCCTCATCCAGGCTTTTTTTGAATGCCTCCAGGGATGGTGACTCCACCACCTCCCTGGGCAGCCCATTCCAATGCCAATCACTCTCTCTGCCAACAACTTCCTCCTAACATCCAGCCTAGACCTGCCCTGGCATAACTTGAGACTGTGTCCCCTTGTTCTGTTGCTGCTTGCCTGGCAGAAGAGACCAATCCCCACCTGACTAAAACCTCCCTAAAGGTAGTTGTAGACAGCAATGAGGTCTGCCCTGAGCCTCCTCTTCTGCAGGCTGCACACTCCCAGCTCCCTCAGCCTCTCCTCACAGGGCTGTGTTCCAGGCCTCTCACCAGCTTTGTTGCCCTTCTCTGGACATGTTCCAGTATCTCAACATCTTTCTTGTCCAGTTTGACTTTCCTGATGCATTTAATAGGGGAACGATTTGAAAAAGCCTGCCTTTCTTCAGCCATTCAGAGATTGGGGACTCTGCAATGCTAGGAGTGATTCCTTAGTGAACACCCAAGGCTTTCCCCCATTAGCAGCTCATTAACTGGGTTCCTACCTGCAGCAGAGCTATTCACAGCCTCGATGGCTTTTATTTCACAGCGGCCACAAGTGTTTGCAGCAGTAGCAGCTGTACAGCGACTCAGTTTTCGTTTCTTTCCCTCTGCCTTGGAATATTTCGTGTTTTACCCTCAGGATTATAATCGTGGTTTTGGAAGTGTCTTTATACAGGAAACATACCTGGGATAACAGCCTGTGCTAAGCAATATGTGGGCTGTAGTTAAGGCTCCATAAGCTGTAAAACTCCAGCCTTGCTGGGCAAGTGTGTTTGATCTACCTTGTGACCGTAGCTGCTACTGCTTTGGTGTTCTCTACTCAGAATCTTCCTGTTTCCATGTTCCTGTTTTCCAAGTTCTGACTGTTTAGGCTGTTTATAAATAGCCTTTGTGTAAACACTTGCTGTCGAGCAAGAATTCAAATGAATTCCACATGAGGCAGGGAAAGTTTGGATATAAATAAATAAATAATAGCATTTGCCGTGGGAAATTAATATGGATAATGCATATTTTGATATTAATCATCAGAGTACTGCATCCAGCTCTGGATTACAAGAGGGATGTGGAGATGCTGGAGCATGTCCAGAGAAGGGCCACGAGGATGCTGCAGCAGCTCTGCTGTGAGCACAGACTGAAAGAGTTGGAGCTGTGCAGGCTGGAGAAGAGGAGGCTCCAAGTATCTGAATGGGGCCTACAAGAAAGCTGGGGAGGGACTTTTTAGGCTCCCAGGGAGTGACAGGACTGGGGGGAATGGAGCAAAGCTGGAGGTGGGGAAATTCAGACTGGACATGAGGAGGAAGTTCTTCACTGTGAGAGTGGTGAGAGCCTGGAATGGGTTGCCCAGGGAACTGGGCCTCCTTTGTCCCTGGAGGTGTTTAAGGCCAGGCTGGATGGGGCTCTGGCCAACCTGATTTAGGGTAGGGTGTCCCTGCTCATGGCAGGGGGTTGGAACTGGATGATCCTTGTGGTCCCTTCCAACCCTAACTGATTCTGTGGTTCTGTGAATCATAACATACATTCTTCTTGATATGGCTTGCTTCCCTTCACTGAAAGGGAAAGTGCTGGTTGGAAGTTTGTCTCTTGGCACAGCTGTGCATGTTGGTGTATTTGCAGGGTGTGCTCCATCTTCAGATGGCAGAAATTCACAGTTATTTACACATGGAAAATAATGATCATCAATAACCTTCTGTTGAGCCAACACTGGAGGGCTGTGCTCCAGGCTGAAGGCAAGAACACAGCCTAAGATACCTTTATTCTTCCAGAGTGTATTAGAACAGTTCAAAAACCATAGTGAAGACAGTTCTGTGGTTGCTATAGTCAACTTGGTCTGCAGCTCCACTGCTTGATGAAGCATGTATGTTTTGAAAAGCTACATCCTTCACCATCCCATAAATCTGCAAGAACTGGGACTGCTGAAGATATTAAAAGCATGAAAAAGACTGCCAAGGACAAACTACTGCCCTTCCCCCAGTGTGGCAGGACTTACCTCCCACGTCTGTAGAAGATCTGTGCTGCTGGGTATTGCCATTCCTTTGTCGTCGGTGGGGAACAGCTCCTCTCCTGCCTGGTGGTGACAGGAAGCATTACTGAAACCTGCCTTGGTGGGAAGTTAGTAGTGACACAGCTGAGGGCCATGATGGCCTTAACCTCTAGTACAGAGTATTAATACTTCATAGAAAGGCTTCAGCTGGAAGGGACCTTAAATATCATCTAGTTCTACCCCGCTCCATGTGCAGAGGCACCTCCCTCTGCACCTTTCCTGTAGGCCACCTTTGGGCACTGAAAGGCCACTCTAAGGTCTTGCTGGAGCTTCCATCTACTTCAGGCTGAACACAGTTTCCTCATCCTGCCCTTACAGCTGCTCTCTGGTCGTCTTTGTGGCCCTCCTTTGGAGCCTCTCTAACAGTTACATGTCCTCCTTGTGCTGGGGGCTCCAGAACTGGGTGCAGTACTCCATGTGGGGTCTCACAAGAGCAGGCTAGAAGGGTAGAATTGCCTCCTTTGACATGCTGGCCACTCATCTTTTGATGCAGCTCAAGATATGGTTGGTTTTATGGGCTGCCACCAGACATGGGCAGTTCATGTCAAGCACCTCATCACCAGTCCTCTGCAGGACTGCTCTCAGTCTCATCACCCAGCCTGTATTTGTTCTTGAGGTTGTCCTGACTCAGGTGCAGGACCTTGCACTTTGCCTTGTTGAACTTTGTGAGGTTGGCTTGGGCCCACCTCTCCAGCCTGTCAAGGTCCCTCTGGATGGATCCCTTCCCTCCAGTGTGTTAACTGTGCACACATCTCAGTGTTGTTGGCAAACTTGTTGAAGGGGCACTCGATCCCACTGTCCATGTCACCAACAAAGACATTAAACAGCACCAGTCCCAGTTCTGATCCCTGGGGGACTCCACTCATCACAGGTTTCCATTTGGACATTGAGCCACTGATTGCAACATTCTGAGAATGGTCACCTAGCCAATTTCTTATCCACCATCTGTCAAATCCATGTACTTCCAATTTAGAGACCAGGATATTGTGTGGGACGTGTTGAATGCTTTGCATAAGGCCAGGAGGATGATTTCACAGCATCACAGAATTGCCAGGGTTGGAAGTGACCTCAGAGATCATCCAGTTCCAACCCTTTTGCCATGGGCACTGACACCTCACACTAGATCAGGTTGCACAGAGCAACGTCCAGCCTGGCCTTAAAAACTTCCAGAGATGTGGCTGTCACCACCTCCCTGGACAGCCTGTTCCAGCCTCTTCACCCTCATGGTGAAGAACTTCTTCCTAACAGCTAAACTAAATCTCCCCTCCTTTAGTTTGGATCCATTCCCACCAGTCCTGTCACTACCTGACACCCTAGCAAGTCCCTCCACAGCTTTCTTGTAGCCCACTTCAGTGACTGGAAGGCCACAATAAGGTCTCTTCAGAGCCTTCTCTTCTCCAGACTGAACAGCTCCAACTCTCTCAGCCTGTCCTTACAGCAGAGCAGCTCCAGCCCTCTGATCATCCTCCTGGCCTTTCTCTTCCAGCACCTCCAGATCTTTCTTGTGGCAGAGGCTCCAGGACTGGACACAGTGCTTCAGGTGGGGTCTCTTGAGAGTGGCACAGAGGGGGAGAGAATCACCTCCCTTGATCTACTGGCCACATTTCTCTTGATGCAGCCCAGGATACTATTTGCTTTCTGGGCTACAAGTGCACACTGATGGCTGATGTCAGTTGCTTATCCACTGATGCTGTGACCTCATCAGAAAAAGGCACTAAATTTGTCAGGCTGGATTTGCACTTGGTGAAGCCATGTTGCTTGCCACCAACCACCTCCTCATTTTCCATGTGCCCTAGCAGCATCTTCAAGATGATCTCCTTCATTGTCTTGCTGGGCATTGAGGTGAGACTGATTGACCTGTACTTCTCTGTGTCTTCCTTAACTCCTGTTGTGAAAATGGGGGTTATGTTTCCCCTTTGCCAGCCAGTGGAACTACACCCAACCACCAATGCTTTTCAAGGATGATGGAAAATGGCTTTGCAGCTTCATGCATTAGCTTCCTCAGGACACATGGATGGATCTCATGAGGTCTTGTGGAGTTGTGTACCTTCAGGTCCATTGGATGGTCTCAAATCTGGTCTCCTCTTACAGTAGGTGGATCTTCATTCCCTTTCCTTGTCTTCTGCAACTTTCTTGGTGTGGTTAAAACCCTTACTACTGAAGACAGGCAAAAGTCAGCCTTCTCCATATCCTGCAGGAGCAGATCTCCCCTTTCCTTCAAGGGAAAGCCTATGTTTGTCCTGCTCTGCCTTTTGTCACTGACTTACAGAAACTTTTCTTGTTACCCATGATGTCCCTAGCCAGGTTTAATTCTATCCTAAGCCTTAGCTTTTCTAACTTGAACCTTGGCTGCAGGTGGACAACTTCTTTGTATTCCTCCCAGGATACCTGTTCCTGTTTCTACCCTCTGCAGACCTTCTTTTTGCAGCTCGTAGTGTCCAGGAGCAACCTGTTCATCCATGCAGGTCACGTGGTGTCCTTCCCCACCTGCCTCTTTGTTGGGATGCATTGCTCCTGGGCTCAGGACAGGTGATCCTTGAGTACTAACCAGCTTTTTTGGGCCCCTTTCCCTCTGGGGATTTATCCCACAGCACCCTACTAAGCAGGTCCTTGAGGAGTTCAAAGTCTGCTCTCCTGAAGTCATAGAATGGTTTAGGTTGGAAGTGACCTCAAAGGTCATCTACTTCCAGCCCCCTGCCATAGACAGGGACACCTCCCACTAGAAGAGGTCACTCAAGGCCTCATCCAGCCTGGCCTTGAACCCCTCCAGGGAGGGAGCAGCCATAACCTCCCTGGGCAACCTGTGCCAGTGTTTCACCACCTTCACTATAAAGAACTTCCTAAGTCCACACTAGTAAGCTTGCTCTTCACCTTCCTTGTCGTCCTAAGGGTTGTGAGTTCAGCTCTTTCATGGTCACTACAGCCAAGGTGTTGCCCACTAGGCCCTCCTCCTTGGGGAGAAGAAGGCCCAGCATAGTACCTTTCCTTATCAGCCCCTCTACTGCTTGGAGAAGGAAATTATTGTCAATACATTCTAGGAACCTTCTGGACTGCTGGTGGCTTGCTGACTTGTTCCTCCAACACTTGTCAGGATGGCTGAAGTGCCCCATGAGGACCAGGGCTTGTGAACATGAAGTTTTACCTATCTGTCTGTAGAGGACCTCATCCACTTGGTCTTCCTGATCAGATGGCCTGTGGCAGACCCCACTATGATCACCTGCTCCTGCCTTCCCTTTAACCCTGACCCAGAAGCTCTCAGACAGTTCATACTTCCCCAGATGGAGTTCCATGGCTGTCATCTGGTTGTTGATGTAGAAGACAACATCCTCTCCTCTTCTCTGTGGCCTGCCTTTGCTAAGGAGCTTGCATTCATTCATTCCCATGTTCCCTGATAGGATCCATTCTGCTGTCTCTCAGTAGTGCTGATAAGGTCATAGCCCTACAGCTGCGTGCACATCTCTAACTCCTGTTTGTTTCCCATGCTTTGTACATTGGTGTAGAGGCATCTAAGCTGGGCCCCCATTGAAGCTGACTTACTGGCTCAAGTTCCATTCTCATGCACTTGTCTATATTGTTGATGCAGGTTTAGGGCATTTTGCCCTAGTAGGAGCAATGGGTGGACCTCTAGGACCCAGCAAAGTGGTGACTCACCAAAACACATACAAATGAGTCATGCCACTTATTGGACAAACAAGTTTGCTGTACTTCTCTGTCATGCCTATTAAGGGGGAAAAAAAAGCACTGTTTTTTAAAGATTTGGGGTTTGGAAGCATGTGCAGGTCCCAAGAACATGTAAGTTACACACGGGGCAAGCCATATCTGCTGGCATGGTACCATGTACACACACAGAGGTCTTCTGTGAGCAGACTCAGTTTAAACTGGTGGCACTAGGAAAAGCAGAACATCTCAGCCATGCAAGAACAGAGCTAGATCCCTGTATTTATATATTGCTCTATACACAGTGTGTTGTGCAGAGGTCAGGGTGTTCTGAGATGAGTTTTACTCAAGGGCTAACCACCACACCTTTGAAAGCATGACAAACAGCTGACAAGCTTGGTAGTAACAGGTAGGATGGAGCTCCTAAGGTGTCTATAGTAGAAAGGAAAAGATAAGACAGACATCAGCTCCTTTGAAGTACACTAAGCCTGAAATTTGGGTGTCAGAAAGTTTCATGTCTTGAAATCCACATTGGTGGAACAACACTAAGGCTCCCATAGGCAAAGTCAGCTGAGTCTGGACTGTATTAAAGACTGAGTAACTAAAGACAGAAATGGAAAACAGAAGCTTTTGGTTTTTTTGCTTTGCTATTCTGTAACATACAGGGGAAAGAATTTCCATCAGGCAGCAAAGTACAGCCCTCCTACCCACAAAGTTGGAGGCTAAGTGGTTTGGGTGTTACCTGCCCCCCCAGACTAAACTCAGCCAGGTGGAAGTCAAAGGATGAAGCTTTGTATATTTACAGCTTAGGACAATTTACAAGCATATATATCCAGTACATTGCCAGCATATATATACAGTACATTATAAGCATTTACAGCTATGTACAGCTATATACAAGTTAAAAGTAATACAGAAATACAAGACCCCTCCTAGCAGTCAGAGTGCCCAGGAGGGGCTCCCAACCTTCTTTCCACCCCCTCCCTTATCTCAGAAGCTCCCTTATGTGTGAGATGATCTGGAAATGTCAGCAAGAGGTATTAGAAGCAGAATGATCAGTTGGGAAATGTGCAGGGTCAGGCAGAAGAGTTAACATGGCAGGAGCCAGGCAGAGACTTTTATCTATGTTTGTGTCCTTGCTTTTAGGTGTCCCAGCAGAAGGAATGGGTAATGTAGACGTCAGCTTATTTTCTTTTCACAGCCAATAATCTAATTTCTCTCCTTAAAATATTCCAATTAGCCTCAGACCAGCACACTAAGTCATTTGCAGAGACAATGCATAGCCAAAAGTAAAGCAGCACGACTCAAGCTTGCAGCTGGGAGGCCTGATCTTAGTGCTAGGTCTGCATCTCCTCCTATCACAAGGGCAGAGGATGCTGTGCAAGCAACAGTCTCAGGGGCACAGATCAAGAGTGGCTCACGTGGCCAGAGTAAAGCTGAATGAGCAGCTCTGGAGCAGTGCTGGTGCACACAACAGACACATGGTCTTTCTGGACTGGAGCAGCACTACTGCTGCAGTTGCTACTGACAGTTCTGAGGAGTTCTTCCAGGAGGGGAAGCCAAGAGCATTGCTGTTACTGTACCTTGAACCCAATAGGCCAGTGCATGAGGTAGAGATCCAAGTAATTCAGTTTCAGAGCAGCAAGAGTCTTCTGACAGCCTTCCTTCACCAGAGGCTTTTCATGAAATGTGCACCAGAGCTAGAGACAGAAAGCCAAAGAACACTGTGATCTCCTGGGTTAGAGCTCCTGGAACCCTTCTGTCCTGTTCTTGACACAGGAATGCCCATCTCCTTTGGAAGGTGATGCAGGCTGAGGTCATTCTAGTGCTCCTCAGATTGGGCTTGCACTGTGAGCAGGGCTGGCTCATGGCTACTGATACCAAAGGCATTATGTGCCATGGTGGCATATGTGATCAAACTGAAAACTGAGCCTGTTCTGTTAGTCAAGACACAAAAGCCCTTATTACAGGCAGATAAGGGTTAAAGAGCTCTTTTAAAGTTGGTAATTTCAGTGGTGAGCCTAATACAAGGTTTTCTGCCAAAGCAGAGGAAAAGACCAGCACAGTTTCTGGGACCATTTAATCTTAATATTTACTTTGAACAGTCCCAGGAAAATCAGAATCACCGAATGGTCTGGGTTGGAGGGACCTCCAAAGGTCATCCAGTCCAACCCCCTCTGCAGCAGGCAAAGGCATCCTCACCTAGATCAGGTTACCCAAAGTGCTGTCCAGCCTCATCTTGAATATCTCCAGGGCTGGGCCCCAACCATGTCCCCAGGCAACCTCTTCCAGTGTTCCACAAGTTCTCCTGGTGCAGAACTTGTTCCTCACATCCAATCTAAATCTGCTCTGCTCTAGTCTGAAGCCACTGTCCTCATCCTATCTCTGCAGGCTTTTGCAAACAGTCTCTCTTCAGCCCTCTTTAGGTACTGGAAGGTCACTGTTAGGCTTCCCTGGAGCCTCCTCTTCTCCAGGCTAGACAAGCCCAGCTTCCTCACTCTGTCTTCATAGCAGAGGTGATCCAGCTCTCTGATCATTTTCATGCCCCCCCTTCTGGACCCACACCATCAGCTCTGGAGTATGCAGAATAGATGTTAGATAACTCTCTACAAAATAAGGTCACAGAAAGAGGCTTCCATCACCACTGACCTATGCTCTAAATTACTCCCTACTATAGCACACAGCTTTTCCCCACTGCTCTCAGTGTCCTCTTATGAACATGTTCAAGACAGGCTCTCCCCTGGATCCTAGGTCAACAGATCCTTACCTTACTGACAATGAAGAGGTCTTGTCGTTTCACAACACCCTCCTTAATTTTCTGCTGGATTCCTTCTCCAATTTCATCCTCATTCTGGTACACATAGGCACAGTCAAAGTGGCGGTACCCAGCATCAATGGCAGCCATCACTGCAGCTCTTACTTGCCCAGCTGAGGACTGATTAAAAACAAGTAGCTTAATATCCCAAATCAAAGCTCATTTCCTAAAGAAACACATCCAAAGGGGTTTTAAGAAGAGTTATCCCAGGCAGTGTTCTTAAAGCTACATTCATCTTCCAAATGACTCCAGAGCCTGAAGCCAGCCTCTGGTTGTTTATCCATAGCTCCAGTCCCACACAAATTCAGCCCAACAGCCAGGTGGAGCAGAGTACCCAACACTTGGACATTGATCCAGTGTGCACCAGGGGCAATCACAGTTTGTGCCAGGGAGCTCTGCAGTCCCTCTTGCTCAGCATTCCTCCCTTCCCAGTGCTGGGACAGAGAGAAGCAGCAACCATTCACCTGGGAGAATTTTAGTTTGATGGAGAGGGCACAGCCTACACTTGATCATCCACATCCCATACCATGCTGCAGCCCAGGTCCTCTCCTGGGCACATTCCACCTGTACATTCAAAGGTCACATCGGCTGCTGCCTTCAGAGATGGAAGTGTGCCCATCTAGGTGTTTCCAAACCCTGAACAGACAACTAAGCTGTGCACAAAGAGATGTTGGCATATCTTGTTCACACAAGTCCACTGATGTTTGCTTTCAGATCGGTGCTTTTGCAGCTATCCTAAGGGTGGTGCAAAGCTCTTTGTCAGAACTTGCTTGAAACGCATGAATGGTCTTCTAAAGCCGCATCGTATTACCAGAGGGTTCCAGGTGTAACCTCCCCCAGGCTGGGTTTAAGTTACTCATCCCACAACAGCACGAGAGCCGAGAGCCCCCCTGTAGCAGCAGCCGAGCGGGGAGGGAGGGGGCCGGGAGCTCTCCAGAGCCGCGGATGCGGCCGGCAGGGGAGCGGCAGGGAGGGAGGGATGGAGGCGCTCCTGACGGACTCGAAATTGTGGGGGGACGGCGAGGACAGCGCTGGCAAGGACGGAAACCCGTGCAAAACAGCTAACAGCAGCGCGGGGCTTCGCCCGCGGGCACTGCCCGACCCAGAGGGCAATCGGTGGCGGCGGCAGCACCGCGCTCGGGCCCCGTTCCCGAGCCAGGCGAGGCTGCCCCACATCCTCCCACCCCCCTCTGAAAGCCCCCGCGGCCAGAACCAGACGGGACCGGGGCTGGAGTTAGCTCCCGCCGGGAGCGAGGGGCCACACCGGGATGCCCGTTACCTTCCATGTGCCCAGCCCCACGAGAGGCATTTTGGCTCCGGTGTTCAGCGGCACGCAGGTCGCCATCTCTCCGCACGGAAAGGCTGCTGAGCGGCACTCCCCGCCGAGCCCCGTTAGGAGCCGGCCCGCCCCGGGACCCGCCCGCGGCCGGCCACCGCCTTCCCGCTGCTGGGCTCGGTTACACCGAGCTAGGCTGCCTTGGCGCCGGCGCTCTTCGTGCCTGCTCTCTCCGCGGCGAGGTCGTGTGAGCCCCTGGGCTCAAGCGGCGTGTCCCCACGGCAGCGCAGGTGGCCCAGGCTCTTGCAGAGGTCCTGTGGTGCGAGTGGCCCACGTCAGTTTGGGACCTTTCAGCCTTCAGCGCCCCTCCGAAGGTGGGATGGACCTGGCACATGCTTGTGATGATAGAGAGGAGGAGAGAGCCGTTTCGTGGGAGTAATGGAGAAAACAGTGATTTAAAAGAATGCTACTTTTACAAGTTTGCTTCAGTGTTTTGTGACAGTCAGAGCTGAGCAGGGAGTTTTTAACGAGCATCAGGAGGATCACACTGCCCCTCTATTTGCAGGAACCTGCAGGCCATATTTCAGAATAAAAGAGAGAAGTGTAGAGATAAATGGTGGGTGGTCTGAAGCTGCCACAACACTACGGGGAAAGAAAAAAGAGGTACCTGCATGATACCATAGATGGTCCAGAATGTTAAAGCCACCAAGAAACTTCACTGCTTGCTTGTGCATTATTCAAGTGCTAGCATCAACTGGGAGTGTAACTGCATCTTTCCCACACCAAATGCTCAGCTGATTTGTGTCTTTGTGCTTCTGTCTCCACTTACCTGGGGCAGACAAAGAAATTGGCTCTCTCTCTAATCTTCTTCCCTCTTTTGGTCTGTAGGGTGTGATGATTCTGTTACATCATGAAACAGGTATACAAAGCAGTGTTTGCCTGTCTCTTAGAAGCAAGCTGTTTGCACAAGAGGCCTGCTGCCATTCCAACTGAAGGGTTTTCACACTTCCTGCCTCAGTTCAGGAAAACAGACAGCTGCCATGAGCACAACTGCAGGACAGTTCTCTGTGCTAGCCATGGCATTGTGTCTAGTGAGCACTCCTGCCGAGTGGTGCTGGCGGTGGAAAAGGGGAGCACAACTGCAGGACAGCTCTCTGTGCTAGCCATGGCATTGTGTCTAGTGAGCACTTCTGCCGAGTGATGCTGGCGGTGGAAAAGGGGAGCACAACTGCAGGACAGCTCTCTGTGCTAGCCATGGCATTGTGTCTAGTGAGCACTTCTGCCGAGTGATGCTGGCGGTGGAAAAGGGGAGCACAACTGCAGGACAGCTCTCTGTGCTAGCCATGGCATCGTGTCTAGTGAGCACTCCTGCCAAGGGGTGCTAGCGGTGGAAAAGGGGAGCACAACTGCAGGACAGTTCTCTGTGCTAGCCATGGCATTGTGTCTAGTGAGCACTCCTGCCGAGTGATGCTGGCGGTGGAAAAAGGGAGCACAACTGCAGGACAGTTCTCTGTGCTAGCCATGGCATTGTGTCTAGTGAGCACTCCTGCCGAGTGGTGCTAGCGGTGGAAAAGGGGAGCACAACTGCAGGACAGCTCTCTGTGCTAGCCATGGCATTGTGTCTAGTGAGCACTTCTGCCGAGTGATGCTAGCGGTGGAAAAGGGGAGCACAACTGCAGGACAGTTCGCTGTGCTAGCCATGGCATTGTGTCTAGTGAGCACTCCTGCCGAGTGGTGCTAGCGGTGGAAAAGGGGAGCACAACTGCAGGACAGTTCTCTGTGCTAGCCATGGCATTGTGTCTAGTGAGCACTCCTGCCGAGTGATGCTGGCGGTGGAAAAGGGGAGCACAACTGCAGGACAGCTCTCTGTGCTAGCCATGGCATTGTGTCTAGTGAGCACTCCTGCCCGGTGATGCTAGTGGTGGAAAAGGGACGGGAGCTAAGGTTAACAGAGTGAGTAGTGTTGGCAAAATGGACTATGTGGTGTTAGCTAGAATCAAAGAGAGCAGTTTTCCATGCTTGACCTCTGTCTTGGCCCTAGCAGCAGAGGTCCCGTGGAGGTATGTCCTGACAAAGATTGCTTCCCTCCAGAGAAGTCACTGTCTTTTGAAACATCGAAGTGATCACCTGCACGGTAGGCAGTCCCTCTTCTGCTGAACATCTCTACACTTTACATACCATGCACTTCACACATGGGATTTTTTCTTCTTTGTCCAAATAGTATGTTGAGCCATGCCTGTGATTTGTTTGTTCAAGACAGCCTGAAGAGCAAAGCACCAGTAGCACTTTGCTCTCCTTTCTATTTCCTGTGTGCTTGAGCTTGTGCTGTTGTGCTGACAGTTCATTAATATCAGCAGTGCTGTGCTTTATCTCCAGCCGATGTAGGTATTGGTGTAGGAACTGCCAAGTCATAGGAGCTGTGCATTGTTTCTCTGTCCTGAAGGCATAGCTGGAGCTGTCACATACTGGTAGGCTCTTAGTGAAAGAAGTACAAGTGTCAGTGGATGATAAACTGCAAACTGTGTGCTTGATAAATTGCCATGGGGTTCCTTTGTATAAGATGAGGAAAAGGATGAAGGGAGTGGAACGGCTTCTTTATGAGAGCCTAAGGGAGCTGGGCTTGGAGCTTGGACAGAAGGAACCTGAGAGGTGACCTCATTCATGTTTATCAATATGTAAAGGCTGAGTGCCAAAAGATCTGCTGGGTGATGCCCAATGACAGGACAAGAGGCATTGGTGGAAGCTGAGGCATAGAAAGTTTTGTGGAAACATGAGGAAGAGTTCTTTTACAGTGAGGGTAACAGAAGACTGGAACAGGCTGCCATGGGGACTTGTGGAGTCTCATTCTCCCACATTCAAAACCCATGTGGATGCATTCCTGTGTGATATGGTATATAGGTGATCCTACTATGGCAGAGCCACTGCACTGAATGAGCTTTTGAGGTCCCTTCCAGCCCCTGACATTCTGTGATCTGTGTGCAGAGGTTTGCACTAAAGCTGGGTGCTTCTCATAGTGCCTTTCAGGTCTGTTATGTTGATATTTGCATGTAGTAATTCTGGTTCACCAAAAGACATAACTTCAAGAGCTGACCTATGTTAGGCATCTGAGAAGACTCTAAATGATCCAAGTGGGTAACTCTCAATGTAATCAACCTTCAGCAGCAAAAGGATGCCTAGTTTGCTGCTGGCCTGCAGTGACAGAAATGGAAGCCTTCTCTGAGGGCTGGATGCTCTGATGCCTGTAGGGAAAAGCATCATATGGTTTTATTGGTGGGAATTGTCCCAGGAAGGGTTCATGCCCATTAAGTGCAGGTGACTGCAGCTGACTTCACCTCTATTCACAGGAGAAGGAGAGAATGCTTTAGGTATGGAAGAACCTAAACAGCAAGATGGGACAGAGCCAAAACTAGCCCTGGCCCTAATGAGTCACAGTGAAAGCACCTGCCTTGTTTTGCCCAAACATCTCTTGGCAGTGACTGGCACTTAGAGATTAACCCTGAGGGGGGCTGCTTGCACCTACACTGTCAATACCTGAAGTTAGGCAAGATGAGTTCCCCCCAAAAAACTGCTCTGTGTAACCAAGGAGTAAAGGACAAGTATGGAAATGTGTTAAAAAGAAAACCACCCAAGCACACACACACACAAAAAGACCCAAAGGGAAAGCACTGAGCCCTGTAGTAAATTCTCGTTTCTGTGCCTGTGATAAGTAATATTTTTCATTAGTATCTGTGCTCCAATCCCTGTTTCATGTACTTTTTTCCTCAATGCAATATTTGGATGACCTCTATATGAAAAGTGTACTAGAGAAGGACTGGAGCACTGGGGATTATAGATTTAGTTTTAAGCTGGGGTAAAGTTCAAGGGGGCTCACCCTGGCTGTTGTATCTGCTTCTGTAATTTCTTTTCTGTATCTAAATATAATTCTGTGTTTTTTTTTCTCCAAGGCCAGAGCTTCATTTCTGTTGGCTCTCTTTAAAAAACCACAACATTTCTGTAGTAGTTTATTCTCCTTACACTGTTACATTTAAACTATAAGAAATACAATTTTATTTTTCCTGACTTTCCCAAACTCCATGTTTGTAGTGAGTTTACCAGGGCAGGGATCCACCCTGACCCAGGACAATTGTTGATACAGTCATTCTTTCAGGATGGAGCTGCTGTGCTGACACACCCTTACCTGCAGCCTTAAGTGGTGTTGATCCAAGACAGAAGATAAAAACAATCTGTTGCTAGTCGATTCTTTGTGTTTTCTGCTTTTCTATTTCATCCACACAGAGACACTTATCTACTGAGGAGAGAACTATTACTGCCCATATTTTATTCTTGAGAACAATCTCAATCTTTCCCCTTCCACCATAAAAAGGAAAACCTAGAATCAGTGAGTATTTACTAAGCCTTTTCTGGCAGGAGAGATACAACATGCAAGCCATGTAGTGTGACAAAAGCTCATTAGACTCCAGAGACCTGCAGGAGGGCAGGATAAAACTGTCTTCAGTATTCTGCATTGAAAGGATATTCCTTCTGATTTTTGCACCTGGAGGAATTAAAAGAGAAAAGATTATGTTGAAGGCTGAAATAAATGCCACACAGAGCTACACTGGGTGTACAGAGGAGCCTCAAAGGCTCTGAATTGTTTAACTGCAGAAAGGGTTTGAGACCTATTACTACAGAAATGGAATACATGACCAACAAGTTCAAGTCTTTTCCAGTGATTCAGGCACTGAACAATGATGGGAACAAGTTACTGCCTAGATATAATTGTATGGAGAAAACAGCAGTTTCTGTGGCCTTTCAGCCAAGACTTGTCTTGCTATAGGCTTCCAAGGTGCACATCTGCAGTCATTCTTCATACTGTTCTTCAGATGGTCATTCCCTCCCCAAACCACCTACATAAGAGCTGACATCAGTTTATAACAACTCAGAAAACCCCCTAAACATTACCTTAAAATTTAAGGGAGCCTAATGCTCATTTCTGCAATATGGGCAGAGCCAAATGTTATTGCATACAACTCTTCCTTTTGGAATTCCCAGCACTGTTTCTTGGAGAAAGGATTCACCATCACTATATGACACAACCTATACTCATCCTTTAAAGTGACAATAACTTCACTAAGGTGTTGCATAACAGATACTTCATCCCTCAAATGCTTTCAGAATTTACCCAATCTACACCACCTGGTGTTAACTCCGAGACCAGAACAAGAGTCTGAAGGAAACCATCTGTCACTTACATGACCATTTCACAGATCCTGAAGTTCCTGTTCAAGCTGAGGAGAGTTGCCATTTCCTCCTTAGTCAATTCAAAGTCAAACACCTAAGAAGAGAAACAGCTGGAAGCTGTTTGAACAAATCTAAGCAGAAGCAAGATTCAAAAGACAAAAGAACAAGTTTGCATCAGAGAAGGTGCTGGCTAGAAGTGATGAGGAAAGGAAAAGAAGGGTCTTCAGGTTTGAGACTCTTCTGGCAGAGGAAAGAAGACCAGAAAGACTGCCAGTAGCAGTTACATGTGCCAACTGTTTCACAATGTTTGGTGAGCACCTTAGGAGTGTTGCAGAATGTCTCTGTGGAAAATACATTTTTCCAGTTCCAAAGAAACATCTGAAATGTGAAAGTCTTTTAATAAACCCAGCTATGTTACTTCTGAAAGCTTTTAGTCCAGTACCAGAAAAAACCCTGACTCAAGGTGGAGGAGCAGTCTGGTTTGACACCAGCACTCTTCCATCAGTGATGCTAATGTGATTCTGAGGAACATCACTGCATTTAGGCTCTAGGTAAGCCCAGCTTGCCACTTCATCCACAAAACACTCTAAGGTAACTGAGGTTGTCAGCATACTGTTTCCAAAAGCTCTGTCTACTCTTTCTCCAGCTGGGGTTGTCATTGGAGCCCTGGCTTTCAGACAGGCAAAAGGCCCACTTCTCCTTCCTGAGAAAGACTTGGAAGGGTGAGAAAGGATCACTGCTTGCTTTGTGTGGGGAAAGCACAGCATCCCTGAAGCAGGTCACTCCTAACAACTCACCTGGGAGTTCTCCACAATGCGCTGTGGTGTGACAGACTTGGGAATCACAACCACATTTCTCTGGATCTGGAAGCGAAGGAGAACCTGCAGGAACAGAGAGTGGAGTCAGAGAGGACAGATCCTGTTCTGGAGAAAGCAGAGCCTGGCCCAGCAGCTGTTTTCCCTGAGCTATACCCACTTCTACAGAGCTACATGTCAAATCATTCCTGTCCCTGTGGCCTAGATATTGCTTCCTGTAGAGCAAAGAGAAGCAGTGAAGGCTCACATGCAAGGCCTCCTTTGCCATTCAGTTTTGAGACAGTAAATTCCTTTTCTTCACACCTGAGCTTTCAGCAGGATAGATCCATGGTCTAGGTGACTGGATAAGACTGGGTGCTAGGTTGGACTGGATGATCTTGGAGGTCTCTTCCAACCTGGTTGATTCTATGATCTATGCAAGGCTTAATTCCCCTCCCAAATACCCATGCAGACAGCTGACATCTGAAGAACATTTTTCCAGCTGGGGGCCAAAGACGCAGTAGTAGCATACACAGACCACAAAGTGGGTAACCTACATTGCTTGTCAACACCTCAGATGAGCATCACAGTCTACAGGAGACACTGATAGAGGCTGTACATTCTCTTCAGACTGGCTTTCTTAATGGTTATTACAGAAAGCAATAGCCACTGTACTGCACCTACCCACCTGTGCTGGGGTTTTGTTGTGCTTGGCTGCTATCTCTTTGACTTTGGGATTATCCAGAAGCAAAGGCATATCTGGTTTATCACTACACAAAGGAAAAAGAGAAAAAAACCATCAAAGAATCATTCCAGAAAGACTCTACCTAGTGAGAGTAATTTAAAATCAAGTAAATACACCTGCACCATTACTCACTCAATTAGTTTCAGTGTTTGAAACTGAAACCACAGCAACCCACTTGGAAATTACCTGTCGGGGCGTCCAAGGGGACAGTATGCTGTCACAGTGATTCCTTTAGACTGGCAATAATTGATAAGCTTCTCCTGGGAAAGGTATGGATGAGACTCAACCTGCCAACACAGGAACAGAGATTGACAGTTGTAAAACTATAGTAGTGTTCCCCATGCTCAAGTTATTTCTTCTCCCCTGCATCTGAATTTCCTAAATACAGGCTGGCTTCATCCTACCCTGCATGGGGTCTGTCTGACAGCAGAAGGCTCATTCTGTAGGGCATCAGCACAAGCTTATCTGCTCTCTAGGTTTTGTTCCAAGAGGCTTTGTAGCAGTCATTGATTAGTCAGAATGATAGCTTGTGTCTGGAGTCTTTACCCTTCTGGAGAGAAGGCTTCGAAGGAAAACACTCCATAATTTGTAAAAGGAGGTTCTACAAGGCAAGACAAAGGAAATGTTCTCGTCCTTTTTGTACTCAGAATTCCCCACAGAGGGGGATTTAGAGTACATGCTGTGTCTTCTTTCTTCTCCCTTTTTTCACCTTCTCATTCAATTTAATCAGATCCAGAAACAGTTCACCTGCAGGCACTTAGCAGCTTACCTGGTTATTTGCAGGTTTGTGCTTCAGCCCTGGCTTGTTCAAGATCCTTTCAGTCTGCTCACGGTTAAAGTTGGAGATACCTATGGCTTTTACCAGACCAGCATCCACCAGCTCTTCCATGGCCTAACACACAAAAAAAAGTCAACATTCAGTGGACAAGACAATCTCAGCAAGATCTTGTTTCCTTTCATGGGAAGCACAAAATAGCTGCTTGAACTTTTTATTCTCAAGGGCAGAAGTGGGTGCTGGTAGTATCTGTGCCGCATCTGTTACCATACCAGAGCCCAGAAAACATTGCCAAGTCTGAAATTCACTAAGTTACACATGGAAAAGAAGACTCTAGCTCTACTATTGTCACACCTCTGGAGGACTATGCCCTAGGAGGATGGCAGGAACACAACTTCAGTATCTATTTCCATAAAATCTGTTTGAGCAATTCAAAGAACTGCCAGGACACTGTGGTGAAGAAAAAACATATTGTCATGGTCAAGTAAACAACTTTTTCTAACAGCTCGACTGAAGGCTACCATACAGCTCAGGGACTTGAGATGCTGACCCACAGGGGCTAGGAGTAACAGCTTGGCTAAACATGCCCTTGAAAAAAGCTTTCACATACTTTGGTGAGCTCTTTCCAACTAGCTCTGCGTGCATGTGTGAGCCATCATTCTGCACCTGCTGCAGCTAGTACCACTGCTGAGCGCAGAAGAGATGACTTCCCCTGTGGCTGAGCTTACCTCCCACGTCTGCAGAAGATCTGTGTTGCTGGGTATAGACACGCCCTTGTCATCCACAGGAAACAGCTCCTCTCCTGCCTGTCAGTGAAAAACAAAATGCTTGCTGTTGAGAAGTTCACTTAATCACAGAATGTCAGGGGCTGGAAGCAACCTCAAAAGCTCATCCAGTCCAACCTCCCTCCCAGAGCAGGATCACCTAAAGCAGATCACACAGGAACACATCCAGGAAGGTTTTGAATATCTCCAGAGAGGGAGACTCTACAACCCCCCTGGACAGCCTGTTCCAGGGTTCTGTCACCATTACAGGGAAAAAAGTCTTCATGTTTACATGAGGTCAGTGTTCAAGGATCACCTCCTCCAGGCCCAGGAGCAATGCATCCCAAAAAAGAGGAAGGCAGGTAAGAATGCCAGGAGGCCTGCATGGATGAGTATTGCTCCTGGACATGCTTAGATGCAAGAAGAAAGCCTACAGAGAGTGGAAGCAAGGACAGGTAGCCTGGGATGAATACAAAGAAATTGTCTGTGTCACCAGAGCTCAGATTAGGAAAGCTGAAGCACAGCTACACCCCCAGCCCCCATCAGAGCTAGTTTAAAGCCTTGTCAGTGAGCCCAGCCAACTCCTGTGCAAGCAGTTCACATGAGAGCTCACAACCATAATAATTTAAACTTCTAGTGCAGGTAAGAACACCAATTCTTGTCTATATTCAGTCACTCCTTCCTGTGGAGCAGGAGGAATTTAAGACATTTTTGCCAGTGACCGTTCCTTGTAAGGATAGGGTTTCCTGCTGGACCCTTAAAATGTTGACTCACCTAGGCACCTACAGAGAAACAAACTGCTCTGGACTAGAGCCTCCAGTCTCACAGACTTTCACTTAATCACAGGCTCACAGGGCATCAGGAGTTGGAAGGGACCCAAAGAGATCATCGAGTCCAGCCCTCTATGCAATCTAGCTCAGGTCACACAGGAACACATCCACACAGGGCTGGAAAGACTCCAGAGGAGGAGACTCCACAGCCTGTCTGGGGAGCCTATTCCAGTGCTCTGTGACCCTTACAGTCAAGAAGTTCCCCCTTGTGTTGAGGTTGAAGAGCATCAGGAAACTTAATTGGATATTGGTGTACAAAACACCAAATCTGCTCAACAAACTATTATGTACAGTGGCACTTATTCCATGACAAACCTTGGTGGAAAGCTGCTAATGCTAGGAAAATCAGAATACCCTGTGTGTAAGAGCTGGGAAAAGCCACCAAAAACTGAACTGTGTTGAACAGCTGTTTGCTGCTGTCACCAGGAGACAGTTTTGTTTTCCTGGCTTTGTTAGCAGAAGGCTACAACAGAGTATGAAATAACAGTGCCAGGTAGGATGGAGACTGATTGAACTATGGTAGAACAGAAAGGCTAAGACCAGAAATAGTCAAAGGGGCACACCCAATCCTTCACTAATCTGTGGAAAAGTTTAAGCATCCAAGCAGTGTCACCTTTTGAATACCCATCTCAATGGAACACCACTAAGGTACCTACAGGCAAGGTCAGCTCAATCTGTACTGTATTAAGGACTTGCCAATTGAAGACTTAAGTGGAAAGAAGCATTTTCCTTTGCTCTGTCATTCTGTAACACACAGGGGAGCATTTTTTGGGGGCAAAGTGCAGCCTTCCTTACTGTAAGGGGAAATTCTGAGATATGCATGTGCTGATTTGTAAACAAAATGGAAAGCTAATTGCAGCCAGGACACTTGCCTCTAGTTTTCAGACTACAGTTCCCAGGATCAAAGGAGTAGGTAACCAACAGTCTCTAGAGCCTAGCTTACATGGCTAGAGTAAAGCTGAGCATCAAAGCAGTGCTGGTACACACAACAGACAATTGTCTTTCTCAGCCAGAGCAATTGAGGGGCTATAAAGCCATACAGCTCTCCAAAAGCTGTAACTCACAAGAAACAAAGCCAAAGGCATTGCTACTACTGTACCTTGAACCCAAAAGGCCAGTGCACGAGGTAGAGATCCAGGTAATCCAGTTTCAGATCTGCAAGAGTCTTCTGGCAGGCTCCCTTCACCAGAGACTTGTCATGAAATGTACACCACAGCTAGAGAAAAAATAAAGGCACATTGACCTCCTGGGTTAAAGCTCTCAGCACTGTGCAGCAGTGCTGCATCTTATTTGGAAGGTGACACAGAGTGAGGCCATCCTAGTGCTCTTCACTAGGGGCTAGCTCTGTGATGGCACTGACCCATGACACTGAAGGCAGTATGGCAACGGCAGCACAGACAGCAGAGCAGGATCATAATGGACAAAATTTTCTAGTTCCATTAGTTAAGACATAATTTGTGCTACCTCCTTTTACACAGTAGCTGCCTTTGCAATGCAAAGACTTTCAAATGAAGGCAGGTATCTTTCATTCTTGACTGCACACAGCATTCCTGCATTGAATGTAGCTGGCAAAGCCCAGAAAACACAAAAAAGCCACAGAAAATACAGGAGAAGCCACAAAAGAGTGGTTTGCACCAACCTTTACCCAGGTAAGAAGTAGCTTCAAAATCCAGATGAACAGAGAAGGAGAACCCACCAACCACATCTTCCATGGGACATGTGCTGGGCAGATTACATTGTCCAAGGTGGCCAGAACCTCATCTTCCCCATGTGGCAGAGGCACTCCTCTGGCAGAACTGCAGCCTTGGCTGCTAGAACAAGCACCACACACTGCCAGGCTTGTCTCCTCTGCTATGTTTCAGCAGCCACTGAGGTGCTGTTTCCAAACTGTTTCTGCCTCTGCATCAGTCCTTCATACGTGACCGTAAGACCTCTACATCAAAAGCTGCCACCTTGCACAGTGTTACCTGGCCCACTCTACCTTTTCCTGCTTCTCTTCTGCATCAGCTGGTCTGCAGGGCCAGCTTTCTCCTCCTCCATCCCCCAGCCCTTCTGGCTTTCCACAGCCGAGCAGCACACCACAGCAAGGCTATAGTGCTAAAGCCTTCTTTAGGGGTTATTGGATTGACAGGGGAAGAAAGGTGCCACCACACAGTTAGGGTGAGGGTGATTATTCTTCCTGCTCAAAGCTCAAGGAATTCTTCCTGTCCAGTAGGTGCAACAATAAAAATTACTATCGATTGGCAGGGAAATCTCAGCTTTAGCACTGTGCTGAAGAAGTGAAAGAAAAAAAGTAGTGTAAGGAGTAATCTCTTCCACATTAACAAGCATAAACCTAATTGTTTCCTAACACTGATCCAAAGCTGTCTGGTTTGTACCTTACTAACAATGAAGAGGTCACTTCTTTTCACAACACCTTCCTTGATTTTCTGCTGGATCCCCTCCCCAACTTCCTTCTCGTTCTGGTACACGTAGGCACAGTCAAAGTGGCGGTACCCAGCATCAATGGCAGCCATCACTGCGGTTTCCACCTTACCTGGAGGGGACTGAAGGGAAAAGGGCATTATATGATGCTGCTTCTATGAGTCTATGTATCTTGCTCACGTGCTGCTCCTTGGGTAGAAGGTAAAAGCACAAACGGGCTTCAAAAGGGGCTTTAAAAGCCTTTCTTGGGTCTGTGGGCATCTCAGCCAGTGCTGACTGAGCTAGTGTCCCACCGTTCCTCTTCAGCTCCCTCAGACAGGGCTGTTCTCCAAGGCCGGGCCAGGGTCCCCTCACTTTCCCACACTTCCCAGAGGAGAAGCCCACGGCACTCAGGACCGGTTAATCCAGCCAAGGGGCCTGAGCCTAGGGCCGGTGACCTGCGCCCCTGGACACAGCCCTGCAGCCATGCAGGAGCTCGAACTGCCAGCGGGCAGGGAGGGGACCTTTCGTGCCCGCTGCTGCCATACCGAGCGGGGAACCGCGGCGACGGCCCGACTGACACGTCGCTGGCGCTGCTGCCACTGCGACCACAGCCGCAAGCCTCGCCGCGGCCAAGGTTACCTTCCACGTGCCCAGCCCCAGGAGAGGCATCTTGCCCGCAGCGCCCAGCCGCACGTACGCCGCCATGGCCCCGCTCCGGACCGCGCCGCCCGCCCAGCGCTCCAACAGCCGCGGGCCCGCCCCGGGGCTGCCGGCACAGCCCTTTCCGGCGGCCCCCCTCCTTAGCAGCCAATCGCCGCCCAAGCCCCGCCCCGATGCCAGCGCCACCCAATCAGCAGCAGCGCCGGGCAGCCGGCAGGGGAGAGGCTCCTGGGCGTGGCGGCGGCGTCTGGGGGCTCTGCAGCGCCCCCTCGGGCCCCTGCGGGCAGCGCCTCAGGCGGCTGGACCTGGCTGCTGGGGCCGGCGCCGGGCAGGGGCGCCCGCGGCCAGAGGAGCTGGCTGCAGGATTCTGCCCCAGGAGTGGGGCGGTGCTGGGGCTCGGTGGTCCATATCGGCCTCTTCAGGGAGGACGAGCTCCGGTTTGGGCGGGCATTCTGCTGCGGCTGGACGCGTGTGGGCTGAAATCAGGTAAAAGCTGCGGAGCTGATCGCCGTGCCCGCGGGCGCCTGGCGAACCTTTCCTGCCCGCGAAGTTCCCCAGCAGGAGATAAGGGCAGAGGGCAGCTGTGTCGTGGTGCGGTTGTGTTGGTGCGGAGTTCAGCTCCTGCGGTGCCCCAGCCCCGTGGCACCGGTTCCTCACGTGTATCTGCCCCGTGCTAGGCGCTGGGGTGTTGCAGCACTCCCGCGGTGCAGAGCCTGTGTCATTCGCTGAGATGATTTGTCAGGGGTAAAACCACAGGACTCAATCTAACAGCAGTCGCCTGGTAGGACAGAGGTCCCTCACTCTCCGTGCTCGGAGGTGTGCCCTCGCTGCCGGCTGTGCGGCTGTGGGCTGCGAGCCCTGGGCTGAGGAAGGGCTGAGCCCCTTTGGGCGGAGCAGAGCATCCTCGCAGCGGCGATGAAGGGCTGAGCCTTGCAGTGCTGCGTGCTGGTGAAACGAAACGGTGAGAGAAGCCTCGGTGTGGCTGGCCCGTGAGAGTGAGGAGCGCTCTGTGCCCCTCCCCACAGGGGACAAATGCAGCTTTCACTTTGGGAAAAGGGTTCTTAGGAGTAGTTTGGAAGTGATGAGAATAAAACACTTCATTTTAAATGTTGGGAGAAAGTGAATTTCAGTCTGTGTTCAAAGCTGCCGCAGAGCAGTGAGTTTTCAGTGAATGCCAAAAGCATCGTTGTCCCTCTGCCTTTAGGGAGGTGCAAACCACAGAACTGTCAGAGTTGGAAGTGACCTCAAAGATCATCCAGTTCCAACCCCCCTGCCATGGGCAGGGACACCTCACGCTAGATCAGGTTGCCCAGAGCCACATCTTCCTGGCTTAAAAAACTTCCAGGGATGAGGCTTCCACCACCTCCACCACTGTTCCAGTGTCTCACGGTGGAGAATTTCTTCCTAACAATCTGAATCTGCCGTCCTCTAGCTTGCATCCGTTCC
Source organism: Pogoniulus pusillus (assembly GCF_015220805.1). Taxonomy (NCBI): domain Eukaryota; kingdom Metazoa; phylum Chordata; class Aves; order Piciformes; family Lybiidae; genus Pogoniulus; species Pogoniulus pusillus. The sequence continues at coordinate 23,295,853 of NC_087278.1, forward strand.
TCAAGTCCTGGACACTGGAATGGGCTGCCCGAGGAGGTGGTGGAGTCGCCGTCCCTGGAGCTGTTCAAGGCAGGATTGGACGTGGCACTTGGTGCCATGGTCTAGCCTTGAGCTCTGTGGTAAAGGGTTGGACTTGATGATCTGTAAGGTCTCTTCCAACCCTGATGATACTGTGATACTACCTAGCACCTTAACAAGTCCCTCCCCAGATTTCCTGTAGCCCACTTCAGATACTGGAAGGCCACAATAAAGTCTCCTCGGAGCCTTCTCTTCTCCAGACTGAACAACCCCAACCCTCTTAGCCTATCCTCCTAAGAGAGGAGCTCCAGCCCTCTGTTCGTCAGTACTCAGAATACACAAGTGCAGAAACGGCAGGTGACCTTTAATTTCACGTTAGAAACTGACTTTGACATTTTGGAGAAGCAAAATAAGCTGCTGTGGTCACAGTGCAGTGAACAAAACCTGATTACCAGCAGGATGCTCTAAGTGCTCCATTGTGGTATGTCAGGGCTGCCTGGGAGGCTTTGCTGATTGCTGGTGCTTGGAGGATTGATTCAGGTGCAAAGTTAAGTTAAGAGCATGTGCAATGGTGCAAAGTTAAGTTAAGATTATGTACAATGGTGCATTGTTCTTTGGGTGCCTCTCTCCCACAGCAGAAGCCCAGGCTCTTTTTTCTTCCTCGGACTGAAAGCAGACATGGTAATTAGCTTTTCTCTTTGCTTTTCCTCTTGCTTTGTGTCAGTGCCATGAGCTGTCCGCAGCAGGATTTCAGTTGGGTTGTATAACTCAGGGCTTTATCTGCCATCCTTTTGTTTTTGGGATTCCTTCTCCATAGATCTGCTCTGAAGCTGCCCAGCTTCTTGGGTGCTGGTTCGTTGTTCAGAGAAGTCAGTGAAAAATACAAACTGACATATTTTGCCTTGGCTGTGCTGTGTTTTCTCAAGAGAGCTTAGAGGCTGGATCAAATGCCAGTTTGCCCCAGCTCCTTTGTATTCCTAAGGCACTCGAGTTTGTGGGGCTGTGCTGGTGATTTTTTAGTGCCAGCAGTGTCACAGTCAATGGGGAGTGGGTTTCAAGTCTCGGTGTAGGAGCTGCCAGAATCAGTCAGTGTTTGTTCCAGTGTGTAGTGGTGCCATCAGAGAGTTGTGCTCTCCAAGGCTGTGTAAGCTTGCAAAACCTGGCTGCTTGGCCAGTAAAATGGGGTCTCCTGTAAGAAAAGTAAGGCACTCCTGTAGTGTTTCTTCTCCTTCTTCTGCCTTTTTGGGGAGGGGTTTCAAAGCCTTGTGCTCCTGCAGCCAGGAGCTGGGTAGAGTGTGCAAGAGTGAGACTTGGTGGAAAGCATGGCTGAGAAATGCAATTTCTCCTTCCTCTCATTTTTCTTTTGAGATTCTTTGTGTTGCTTCCTCTGTGGCCTGTTGTTCTTCCCCTGTGAAGGTGGACACTTGCTTCCTCCCACTGGTTTTTTTCAATTTGAGTTGTGCTGGTCTTTTAGCAGAGGGTTTTGGGCAGAATGTTTGCATGTTGCTTTCCTGCTTGTGCCTGCCGGTGTGAGACTGCCCAGATTATGCCAAAACAAGGAAGCTGCAGTTGTTTCTCTGCACTGAATGCATGGCTGGGCTTGTTGGAGGATCGTAGGGCCCTTGGCAAAGAAGTAGAGTGTTTATCTTGCTGGATGGTGTGCATCTGTTCAGCTTCCAGATGCTAGTTAAGGCAAGAATGCAGACAGGAAGGTAGAGGTTTAATCAAATTCTAAGACTTGCATCGAGCTCAGATCAAACCAGGAGTACACAAACCCTGTGAGAAGAGGCTGAGGGAGCTGGGGGTGTGCAGCCCAGAGGAGAGGAGGCTCAGGGGTGAATCATTGCTGTCTACAACTACCTGAAGGGAGGCTGTAGCCAGGTGGGGTTGGTCCTCTCTCCCAGACAACCAGCAACAGAACAAGGGGACACAGTCTCAAGTTGTGCTGAGGGAGGTCTAAGCTGGATGTTAGGAGGAAGTTGTTGGCAGAGAGAGTGATTGGCATGGGCTGCCCAGGGAGGTGGTGGAGTCGCTGCCCCTGGAGGTGTTGAAGCAAAGCCTGGCTGAGGCACTTAGTGCCATGGTGTAGTTGACTGGCTAGGGCTGGGTGCTAGGTTGGACTGGATGATCTTGGAGGTGTCTTCCAACCTGGCTGGTTCTATGATTCTATCCTCTGAAGTCCCATCACCACCTTTGTGTCCTCTTGAGTTACTTTTAAGACTTTAGTCTTGGCTCATTCTGTTATTTGGCTATTGATCTGCTGAGCTGACAAAGCCTTGTACTTAAAATCAGTGTTCCTAGTTGTACTTAGGAACCAAACTATGTGCATGTACTCTTACTCACTGTTGCAGATCAGGTTACTTTGCCTGTCCTAAGCAGGCTGCTCCTATCTGCACATCGCTGACACTGGTCCGATTCAGCGAGTTCATGTGGCTAAACCTCTCTAGTGTGTCCTTTTTCCTTTCCTGGTGTGTGCCTTGGGCTATAAGGAGATCTTCCAAGTGGGAACAGGAGAGCTCTTTGGTGTGGGTGGGCTGAGGTAGTCAAGAAGAATCTGGGTGAATTTATGTGACTGTACCCACGATGGTGACTCCACTGTGAGTTAGAGCAAGCATTTGAGCAGGAGCTTTCCAACGGAAAGAGGGTGGTAGTGGAGGGCTGTAGAACTCCACTGTGAGTTAGAGCAAGTGTTTGAGCAGGAGCTTTCCAACAGAAAGAGGGTGGTAGTGGAGGGCTGTAGAACTCCACTGTGAGTTAGAGCAAGCATTTGAGCAGGAGCTTTCCAACAGAAAGAGGGTGGTAGTGGAGGGCTGTAGAACTCCACTGTGAGTTAGAGCAAGCATTTGAGCAGGAGCTTTCCAACAGAAAGAGGGTGGTAGTGGAGGGCTGTAGAACTCCACTGTGAGTTAGAGCAAGTGTTTGAGCAGGAGCTTTCCAACAGAAAGAGGATGGTAGTGGAGGGCTGTAGAACTCCACTGTGAGTTAGAGCAAGCATTTGAGCAGGAGCTTTCCAACAGAAAGAGGGTGGTAGTGGAGGGCTGTAGAACTCCACTGTGAGTTAGAGCAAGTGTTTGAGCAGGAGCTTTCCAACAGAAAGAGGATGGTAGTGGAGGGCTGTAGAACTCCACTGTGAGTTAGAGCAAGCATTTGAGCAGGAGCTTTCCAACAGAAAGAGGGTGGTAGTGGAGGGCTGTAGAACTCCACTGTGAGTTAGAGCAAGTGTTTGAGCAGGAGCTTTCCAACAGAAAGAGGGTGGTAGTGGAGGGCTGTAGAACTCCACTGTGAGTTAGAGCAAGTGTTTGAGCAGGAGCTTTCCAACAGAAAGAGGATGGTAGTGGAGGGCTGTAGAACTCCACTGTGAGTTAGAGCAAGTGTTTGAGCAGGAGCTTTCCAACAGAAAGAGGGTGGTAGTGGAGGGCTGTAGAACTCCACTGTGAGTTAGAGCAAGTGTTTGAGCAGGAGCTTTCCAACAGAAAGAGGGTGGTAGTGGAGGGCTGTAGAACTCCACTGTGAGTTCGTGTTTGAGCAGGAGCTTTCCAACGGAAAGAGGGTGGTTGTGAAGGGTTGTAGAACTTCACTGTGTTAGAGCAAGCATTTGAGCAGGAGCTTTCCAACGGAAAGAGGGTGGTTGTGAAGGGTTGTAGAACTCCACTGTGAGTTAGAGCAAGCATTTGAGCAGGAGCTTTCCAACGGAAAGAGGGTGGTTGTGAAGGGTTGTAGAACTTCCCTGTGTGTTTGGCTCTCAGACCATATTAAATACTGTACCCTCCTTGCCTTCAGTAACTCAGTGTATTTGTTTTTGCAAGACAGATGTCTTCTCTCTGCCTGGGGATTGCTGAAGGCTGTATGGGCTGCTTCCTTTGGGCAGCTGAGCACACAGGGTCTTCGCTTTTATCCTTGTGAATTCAAAGTGGAAAGTTTGGGGAGAAGATCCTAAGATGCTGGTGGCCTGTGCTCAGCTCCTTGAGGCTGAGCCTCCCCTGACTGGGTGGCTGACACCAAGGTTGTGTGGCATCTGAAATGTCCCCCAGCATGGCTATCAGCTGTGGCCAGAGGTCAGGGGCAGGTGGAGGAGGAAACTTGGATCTCCTCTGAGGGCTGGCTGCCCACTGGCGCCCACAGGGGAAGCACTTTGTTGTCCCCAGAGTGCAGGTGACTGTAACCGACCCATCTGTGCCTCTCTCAGTAGGTTTCTGGAGTTTTACTACACTTGAGGGAAGACTTTCAGCCAGTTACAGTTTTGAGTTTTGATTTTATTTAACATATGAGACACTTGTGATAGAATTGCAGATGCATGATTATCTTTTCCTCTGTGTGTGGTTCGTCAGCATCTCCTTTCTGCTGATGCCAGGCGGAAGGCAATCACCGAATGGTGGTACAAACTCCTCCCATTTTCTGCTTAGCACTTCTGCTTACACTCTTCAGTAGCAATCCTCTCTTCTAAGAAGCAGGAAATGATCACATCCTGCTTTTGGTTCTGTAGAAAGTACTTTTCTTCCAAAACCTCAAACAGATTTAATGGGATGAACGTCCCAAGTATTCATTGCAGCAACAGCAGCAGGGCAAATCAGGTAAATAGACAGCTCAAAGTTAGAACAGAGGCACAGGAGACACAAGAGGTCTGCTGAAGTCTGTGTCACAAGCATCTTCAGTATTCTGCATTGAAAGGGTACTCCTTGTGAGTCTTGGAGCTGAAAAAAAAGCAAAGAGGGAAGATATTTTCACATGCAACCTAAGTGTTCTGTGGAGGTGCATTGGCTGCATGGAAGAGCATCACATAATTACAGGAAGAGCATGTGGACATATGTGTCCTCATTTCTGTAAGACAGACAAGCACAAAATCAATATCCAGGACCCATTTGTTTTTAAATTCAGGTTACTGAGAGTTTCCTGGAAAGTGAATTCCAAATTAGAAGGTAGTTTGTTTCCATGTTTGTTGTGTTTTTAAAGGAGAAATAGGACTCCCTCTCCTGGAAAAGTCTGGGAGCAATCCAGTTGGAGTTTGAGTCACTGTGGTTTCTAAGTAAGCTGAATTTGATGCTGCTTCGTAGATGTAACACAAAATTCACAGCATCACAGAATGTTATGTGTTGGAAGGGACCTGTGGTGATCATCTAGTCCACCCCTGCTGCCAAAGCAAGTTGACCTAGGGCAAGTCACACAGGAACACATCCAGGTTTTGCAAGTCCCCAGAAAAAGAGACTCTGCAACCAGTGCTCTGTCACCTGCACTGTAAACAAGTGGTGGAGCTTTCTGTCTTCCAATTTGTATCTATTGCCCCTTGTCCTGTCTCTGGGTACCAGTGAAAAGAGACTGGCCCCATCTTCTTGACACCAACTCTTGAGGTATTTGTAAACATTAATCAGACCCTCCCATAGCCTTCTCTTCTCCAAGCTAAACAGCCTTTCCTCCTAAGAGTGATGTTCTATTCCCTTAATCATCCCTGCAGCTCTCCATTGGACTCTCTCCAGTAGTTCCCTGTCTCTCTTGAACTGGGGAGCCCAGAACTGGACACAGTATTCCAGACGAGGTCTCACTGGGGCAGAGTACAGGGGCAGGAGAACCTCCCTCAACCTGCTGGCCACACTGTTCTTAATGCACCCCAGGATACCACTGGCCCTCTTGGGCACAAGGGCACATTGCTCTCTCGTGGTCAACTTTACTGTCCACCAAGACTCTAAAGTCTTTCTCCACGGAGCTGCTTTCCAGCAGGTCAGCCCCTAATCTGTACTAGTGCAGGGGGTTATTCTTGTCCTGATGTAGGACTCTACACTTGCCCTGAAGGCCAGGGTTGCAATTCTACTTACTGCCCTGCTTTGTCCTCATGTGATGGTGCACTCCACCATCTCATGGCCTCTGCAGCCCTAAAGGGTATTCCAAATGTAAGGGTTGGGAGGAAAAGGCAGTGTCACTTACCTGGTCATTGCACAGATCCTCCAGTTCCTGTGGAAGCTGAGAATAGTTGCCATCTCCTCTTTAGTCAATTCAAAGTCAAACACCTAACAAGAGAAGCAGCTGGAAATCAACTCTTTGAAAAGTCAAAAGAGTGTGAGGAAGAAGAAAATTAGAGAGCAGCTCCACACTGGAGGGACCATCTTCAGTCATGGACTGCTGAATGAACAGCTGGAGGAACAACTTCTTTTGTGGACACAGAAACTATTTTGTGAACATTGCTTATTCTTCTCTGGTATGTTACTGTGGGTGGGCTCCTGGCAAGCTGTGCCTGCTGATTGATCCACAGGCCACAGACCAGGACATAGTGTATGAGACCTCTTCGTGGTCCTGCTCGAAAGCAGGCCTGAGTAGTGTGCAGGTAAGCATAAAGCAAGAAAAATCCCAGTCCTCCTGCATGAGAAGCACTTGGGAAGGGTGAGGAGGCATCACTGCTTGCTCTGCAGGGAAAGGCACAGCATCTCTGAAGGGCAGCACCCAGGTGGCTCCTGATGACTCACCTGGAAGTTCTCCACGATGCGCTGTGGTGTGACAGACTTGGGAATCACAACCACATTTCTCTGGATCTGGAAGCGAAGCAGAACCTGTAGGAACAGACAGTAGGGTCAGAGAAAGCAGCTCCTGTTGCAGCAGCTGTTTTTCCATCAGCAGAACGAAATGCTTTCAAAGAATTCCAATTGCTGTGGCCCAGGTAGCCCTTCCTGAAGGGCAAAGAGAGAAATGCTGGATGCCCACATGCAAGGCCTTCTTTACCACCCAGTTTTGGGACAGTCAATTCCTTTTCTTCCCACTTGGACAAGCAGCAATCTTTGCAAGCAGTCTTTCATCCTCTGCAAGAGGACTTGAGAGGGGAAGTGACATCTGAGGATGGGTTATGAGCCTTTTTCTGATCAAGTGCCAGAGATATAGTAGTCACATGGCTTGCAAGCCATAGAAGAGAAATAATAGTATCATAGAACTCTTTTGGCTGTAAAAGACCTTCAAGATCATCGAGCCCAGCCATTATCTAACTCTACTGAGGCTGGTGGTAAACCATGTCCCTTAGCACCACACCAAGATGTCTTTTAAGCACCTCCAGAGACAGTAACTCAACTACCTCCCTGGGGAGCCTATTCCAGTATTTGAGGATCCTTTCAGTGAAGAACTTTCTTTCATTAGCCCATCTAAACCTCCCCTGCTGCTGCTCCAGGGCATTTCTTCTCCCTATCACTTGTTACTAAGGAAAGGAAACCTCGCTGCAATCTCCTTTCATGTGGTTGTAGAGAGAAATAAAGTCTGCTCTCAGCCTCCTTGTCTCCAGAAAGGAACCCCAGTTCTCTCAGCTGCTCCTCTTGAGACCTGTTCTCCAAACCCTTCCCCAGCCTCATTTGCCTGTGTGGCTCAGGCCACACTTCTGCATCATTACAGAAAAATCAGAGGAGTGCCACAATGTGTGGGGAATGGATGGAGGTTTTAGCCACTCTTCAGCTCAGTTTTCCTCCAGGGCTGTGTTCCATGAAGAAGTACTCACTGCTCTGCACCACACCTACCCACCTGTGCTGGGCTTTTCTTGTGCCTGGCTGCAATCTCTTTGATCCTGGGGTCGTCCAAAAGTGAAGGATCCCCTGGCTGAGCCCTACACAGAGAAAAGTAATCAGTGGCAAGAAAGACTCAGCTTAGCATGAGAGATCTGTGTCTAAATCTCAATGTTACAAACAATCCATGGCAGCTCCCCTGCAAAGCATAAAGCATCTTACCATGGCCTGTCAGGAGAGCCAAGCGGACTGTAGGCTGTCACAGCAATCCCTTTGGACTGACAGTACTTGATCAGCTTCTCCTGGGTAAGGTATGGATGGCACTCAACCTGCCAACACAAAGGCACAGGCTGATAATGTCAAAGCTGTGGTGACATTGTTGTGTTCTGTGGAATGTCTCCTAACTCAGTTGGAGTCTGCCTTTCCCCCTCACCTGCCAGGGGCTTGCATGGTGACAAGCATCACGAGTACTGAAGAGACCTATTTTTATACAAAGTGCTCAGAAAATGTTTGCTGTGGGGGTTTCACAGAGGCCATCTCTGGGTTCTTTTTTATTCCAGTCAAACATTCATAAAGATATGACGAAGGGGAAGAATTGGAGTGCCTTGTGCACTCAGAAGAATGCAGAGAGAAGGATTCTGAGCACATGCTGTTGTCTACAAAGTTCTCCCTTTCCCCATCTCCTCATTCAACTGTAATCAGATCTTTATAATCCCTGAAAACTCTTCACCTGCAGTCACTTAGCAGCTTACCTGGTTATTTGCAGGCTTGTGCTTCAGTCCTGGCTTGTTCAGGATTCTCTCAATCTGCTCATGGTTAAAGTTGGAGACACCAATGGCTTTCACCAGACCAGCATCCACCAGCTCTTCCATGGCCTAACAGAAAGTGGAGCAAAGTCAGCTTCTAGTGTACAAGAAAGGGCCTGAAGATGTTCCCCCTTCATATCAGTATTTAGAGTAGCAAGATTCTCTGAGGGAAGATGAGGTACTGCTATGTTAGTGCTGTCTCACCCAAGACCAAACTCTCACTCCTTGAGTTTGTGGAAGTTGACACTAAGCTGCATGAGGAAAAGAATTAACTACAGTAACCTACTGTTGTGGCAGCTCTGGAGGGCTGTGGGCCATATCCCAGGCATGACCTCTACCTAAAATGCCTTTTTTTCTGTAAAATCTATTTGGCCAATTCAAGAAGGGCACAGTAACTGTGGTGAAGATGATTGCACTGTTGTTGGGATCAAGCAGTAAGCATCTCCTGAGCACAGTCTGGTTTGCAGCTTCACTGACAGTGATGGTGCTCACTGTGGGGTCAGGCAGTCAAGTGAGGTGCTCTAGGAACAGGAGTAACTGGCCAGTGCCTAGGTCATGTCTAACAACTAGGTCTAAGCATGCACATTATGGAAGGCTGCTTTGTGCTGCATCATGTTCCCCCCAGATGATTTTGCATCTAGGAGACCACAGTTCTGTCACTGCTGAACACCATGAAAGCACAGGAGAGACACTGAGGACAGAGTACATGTCTCCTCTGCTGGGACTGAACTTACCTCCCAGGTCTGCAGGAGATCTGTGTTGCTGGATATGCACATGTTTTTGTCATCTGTGGGAAACAGCTCCTCTCCTGCCTGTCAGTGACAAAGAATATGCTTGAAGTCATCTCTGTTGGGATGCCAACAGGAATGTAAGGAGCTAAAGCTAGAAGTGCATGAAAAAAACAATTCAGGTAATTCTCATAGTAACTTAATTCATTCTTCAGCCATTGTCACTTCTTAGTCGACGCAAGGTGATGGCAATTTTGCCACCTACGACCCCAGTAAAGGCAGGGATTCCTGCTGACCATCCACAAAATGCATGCAGGGCAGCAGTTTGGTCATGAAACAGTATCCAGGAGCCACAGTGAGTTCGTATCACCTGTTGTGCCATGATGCTGCTTAGTGGCTTTTACAGAGGACTGACTCTGACCCTGTGAATGTCCACAGGTATTCTGGAGCCCATCTCCTGAAAAAGGTGCTGCTGGCAGACTCCTCATGGGCAGGCTCACTCTTTAAGTTCTTTATCAGGAAAAGTAGAGCAGCCTCTAACTAGATAGTAGAGCCAAAATGCTTTGGGTGATTGGAATATTCTAGATGCCACAATATTATGCTGTCCTGCGTTTCACTTCACAGCTTTGTCCAGATAAGGCTAACTAAAAGAGTACTGAGAGGGTGAAATGAAGCTGAGCTCAAGAACATCAGATTGAAGACAGATTTTGATCTGCATGAAAGGAAAAGCTAAGGAGGTGAGCATGTGTGTGTGCATACACACACACATATGTATTTAAATGTGTATACACACACACACACACTGGCATAAATCTTTTGAAGTACATGTAGAATCATAGAATCAACCAGGTTGGAAGAGACCTCCAAGATCATCCAGTCCAACCTATCCCTACGTAGTCTGGGAAAGTTTGGTATTGAAAAATATCTTCCTTTTGAAATCCAAGATGAGTGAAAGAACACAAAGGCTCCCACAAGCAAGGTCAGCTCAGTCTGGACTGTATTAAGGACCTGGCAGTTAAAGACAGAAATGGAAAACAGGAGCATTTCCTTTCATTCTGCAGTTCTGCAACCTGCAAAAGGAAGGATTTCTGTCAGGCAGCAAAGTACAGCCCTCCTGCCCACGAGAGGCAATTTTCTGACCAGCATGTTTGGGCTTTGTAAAAGAAAAAGTGGCACAGCTTGCAGCTGGGAGGCTTGGTCTTAGTGCTAGTCTCCATCTCCTCCTATTACAAGGGCAGAGGATGCTGTACAAGCAACAGTCTCAGGGGCACAGATCAAGAGTGGCTCATCATCAAGAGTGGCCAGAGTAAAGCTGAATGAGCAGCTCCAGAGCAGTGCTGGTGCACACAACAGACACATGGTCTTTCTGGACTGGAGCAGCACTGCTGCTGCAGCTGCTACTGGCAGTTCTGAGGAGCTCTTCCAGGAGGGGAAGCCAAGAGCATTGCTGTTACTGTACCTTGAATCCCATAGGCCAGTGCATGAGGTAGAGATCCAAGTAATTCAGTTTCAGAGCAGCAAGAGTCTTCTGACAGCCTTCCTTCACCAGAGGCTTTTCATGAAATGTGCACCAGAGCTAGAGACAGAAAGCCAAAGAACACTGTGATCTCCTGGGTTAGAGCTCCTGGAACCCTTCTCTGCTGCCTAGGAATGAAGCCATCTCAGTGTTCTTCAGATGGGGCTTGGACAGGGCTGTGATGCTGAGTTCAGTATGTGTAGAGGCAGGAGAGGTGATGAGGCAGATCTGTACTACAAACTCCTGTTACAGTGTCAGATCTGTGCAGGAGAGAATGGCTTCGCTCAAGAAAGCTTTGTCACATTGACCATTTGTACCTATCCTGCAAAAACTCCAGCAGGCAAAGCCAAGAAAATACAGGACAGGCCACGAAAAAGTGGTTGGCACCATTCTACACCAAGGTAGGAAGCAGTGTCAGAATCCAGACAGCCAGCCTGCTTTCCTTAGCAAGAGAAAGAGAACCCCCCAACCACATCCTCCGTGGGACATGTGCTGGGAAGGTGGCCAGAACCTCCTCTTCCCCACGTGGCAGAGGCACTCCAGGGCAGAACTGCAGCCCTGCCTGCTAGAACAAGCACCAGACACCACCATGCTTGTCTTTGCTGTTCTTTAGGAGTCAGTGAGGTGCTGTTTCCAAACTGTTTCTCTCTCTGTATTAGAGTGCTCTTAGACCTCTGCATCACAGGTTCCTACCTTGCATGGTGTTACTTTGCTCACTATACCTTTTCCTGCATCCCTCCTTTTGCAGCAGTTCATCTGCAGATGGCCTCTCATTTTCTGGGTCACCTCAGCAGGATGCTGCACCTCAGCAGGATGCTGCCACAGCTTATCCTTCCTAACTCTCCATACAGAATAGAGTGCAGCAGCAAGCTTGCATCGGGAGTGACTTGCTAAATGTTATTATGCATTGCTTTATCCTGCAGCATACAGTTTGTTTCCAGTCCTATTATGAAAATACTATAGGCAAAGCATTCCCTCCCCTCTGCTCTGGGGTGGAAAATCATCAGAGCCTTACCTTACTGACGATGAAGAGGTCCTCTCGTTTCACAACACCTTCCTTGATCTTCTGCTGGATTCCATCCCCGACTTCATTCTCATTCTGGTACACATAGGCACAGTCAAAGTGGCGGTACCCAGCATCAATGGCAGCCATCACTGCAGCTCTCACTTGCCCTGGTGGGGACTGAAAATACTGCATAAATCTCAAGAACCTCAAGTCAGTATAAACACCTGGATGCTAGCCAAAGAAACAGATTAAATCCCCCTTGTTGAAAGCAGTGCCTCCCTGCCCTAGGTTGGTTGCTGTGGGTTTTGTCCTTTACAAGAGCAGTGTTTCTTGCAATCTTGGAGTGCAGGGCTTGAAGCCAGCCTCCAGCCATTCATATCTAGCCCCACTCCAATGCAGGATCAGCCCAGCAGCCAGGTAGAGCAGAGTCCCAGACACCAGGACAGTTCTCCTGGAGCTCCTCAGTGGGAACAATGTTTTATGTCAGGGTGCTCTGCAATACTGGTGCTTTTTTTTGCTCTGAAGCTGTTACCTTCCAGGTGCCCAGCCCCATAAGGGGCATCTTGGCTTTGGTGTTGAGTTGCACGCAGGTCGTCATGATCCTTCACGCAGTCTGGGAAGCCTCACTGCAGCTGCCTCTTGCTCAGCTGGTTCAAGAGTAACTGGTTGCTTGCAGGGGAGGATGCCAGTGCTCTGAGTCCTCCTGTATCCGGCAAACAGGGCTGTGGCTTTTTCCTGTAGGCTCAACTCACACAAAGCTGAAATCAATTAAAAACTGGGGAGGAAATCACATCCCTGCAGCGTACAGTGGTGTGCCATGCAGACCTTTCCTCCTGGTACACTTTGCTAGCAAAAGATAAGGATGGAGAGGTTCCTTACCAAAAGATAAGAGCAGAGGGCAGCTGTGTCCTGGTGCGAGTTGTGTTCACACAGAGTTCAGCTCCTGCAGCGCTGTGCCCTGTGCCACCAGTCACTCACATGTGTATCTCTTGTGGCAGGGGCTGGAGTGTTGCAACACCCTCTTGCAGTTGAGCCCATTGGTTACTGCGGGGAGAGCCTGCTTCATTCGGTGCACTTTGGCCCACGATTTGTCGTTAGTAAAGCCAGAGGTGTGTCCCAAATGAGTCAATCAACAAGAGTCACCTGGCAGGACATGAGACAGAGGTCCTGGACTCGGTGCATGGAGGTGTTCCCTCACTGCTGTGTTGAGGAAGGGCTGAGCCCCTTTGGGTAGAGCAGAGCGTCCTCAGGGCAGTGATGGTGGCCTGGTCGGGTGCCAGGAGCCTCGGAGTGTTGCATGCTGGTGAAGTGAGATGGTGAGAGACGCCTGGGTGTGAGTTTGCAGGGGAAGAAGCAGTTCTTTGTCTCCCTCGCACATGGAGGTGATGCATGCTTCTCAGGCTGGGAAGTCAGGCACAGAGGAGATGAGGGAAGTTCACACAGGCTATGTGGGGCAAAAGTTAGAAGTAAAATCACAGTATCACCAAGGTTGGAAGAGACCTCACAGATCATCAAGTCCAACCCTTTACCACAGAGCTCAAGGCCAGACCATGGCACCAAGTGCCACGTCCAATCCTGCCTTGAACAGCTCCAGGGACGGCGACTCCACCACCTCCCCGGGCAGCCCATTCCAGTGTCCAATGACTCTCTCAGGGAAGAACTTTCTCCTCACCTCCAGCCTAAATTTCCCCTGGCACAGCCTGAGGCTGTGTCCTCTCGTTCTGGTGCTGGCCACCTGAGAGAAGAGAGCAACCTCCTCCTGGTCACAACCACCCTTCAGGTAGTTGTAGACAGCAATAAGGTCACCCCTGAGCCTCCTCTTCTCCAGGCTAACCAATCCCAGCTCCCTCAGCCTCTCCTCGTAGGGCTGTGCTCAAGGCCTCTCCCCAGCCTCGTTGCCCTTCTCTGGACATGCTCAAGCATCTCAATGTCCCTCCTAAACTGGGGGGCCCACAACTGAACACAGCACTCAAGGTGTGGTCTAACCAGTGCAGAGTACAGGGGCAGAATGACCTCCCTGCTCCTGCTGACCACACCATTCCTGATGCAGGCCAGGATGCCACTGGCTCTCTTGGCCACCTGGGCACACTGCTGGCTCATGTTCAGGCAGGTATCAATCAGCACCCCCAGATCCCTCTCTGTCTGGCTGCTCTCCAGCCACTCCGACCCCAGCCTGTATCTCTGCATGGGGTTGTTGTGGCCAAAGTGCAGCACCCTGCACTTGGAGCTATTGAAGCCATCCCCTTGGACTCTGCCCATCTGTGCAGGCGGTCAAGGTCCCACTGCAGAGCCCTTCTGCCCTCCAACCCAGCCACATCTGCCCCCAGCTTAGTGTCATCTGCAAACTTGATGATGACTGACTCCATGCCCTCATCCAGATCATCTATGAAGATGTTAAATGAAGATGTAAATGAAGTCCACATTGTTTCCAGATCTCAGCAGGAACATTGCTCTGGTAAGATTCCAGCTTTGGCTGCTTTTTCATTTCCCCACCTTGTTTTATTAGTGCTAGTAGCAGGCTTATCTCTATGGCTCAATCATGAGCAGCCAATGCAAACACAGAGCAGTGTTTCATGAAGCAGAGAAAGATGTGAGAATGAAGAAGATAAAAGGGGTGCTCCAATTATGTGGTCATTGTGTCATTTACAGCTTATGTCATAAACTAATGCATCTTCTTGCACCAAACTAGAACCAAGCTAATAGGGACAGGAGGCTGTATTTTAATGTTTGCACACAGGAGGGCAGAGTTAAACTTGTGTGTGACAGCTGCTGTAGAATTTCTTCAGTGATCTCCCTGCAGATTGGACTGGATTCCTCAGATTTTGTAACAGTGAGAAGTGGAAATGTCTCTTCCTCTGTCTCTCTTCCTAAAAAGGATAAAGGTGGTTTATGTGTGTAATAAATAAGTTGGCATTGGAATCTCCTGGTGCAGGCTCAAGCACAGGTGACCACCTGGTGGACGTGAGGAAGGCTGTGGTTGTAGTTTACCCAGACTTCAGCAAGGCCTTTGGCAGTCTGCCACAGCAAACTCCTGGCCAAGCTGGCAGCCCATGGCTGGGACAGAGGCACTCTGTGCTGGGTTAGGAACTGCCTGGATGGCTGGGCACAGAGTGGTGGTGAATGGTGCCACATCCAGCTGGCAGCCAAGCACTAGTGGTGTCCCTCAGGGATCAGTGCTGGGCCCAGTTCTGTGTAATATCTTCATTTAATGATCTGAATGAGAGGTTTGAGTCCAGCATCATTAAGTTTGCAGACACCAAGTTGGGAGCATGTGTGGATCTGTTAGAGGGCAGGAGGGCTATGCAGAGGGACCTGGACAGGCTGCACAGAGGGGCACAGTCCAAGGCCATGAGTTTTGCCAAGTCCAAGTGCCAGGTTCTGCACTTTGGCCACAACAATCCCATGCAGTGCTACAGGCTGGAGACAGAGTGGCTGTAGAGCAGCCAGGCAGAGAGGGACCTGGAGGTGCTACTTGACAGCAACTGAATGTGAGCCAGCAGTGTGACCAAGAAGGCAAATGGCATCCTGGCCTGTATCAGGAACAGCATGGCCAACAGGACCGGGGAAGTCCTTCAGCATTGGTCAGGCCACATCTTGAGTCCTGTGTCCAGTTCTGGGGTCCTCAATTTAAGAAAGCTCTTGAGGTGCTTGAATGTGTCCAGAGGAGGGCAGCAAGGCTGGTGAGGGGCCTGGAGCACAGCCCTGTGAGGAGAGGCTGAGGGGGCTGGGGGTGTGCAGCCTGCAGAAGAGGAGGCTCAGGGGTGACCTCATTGCTGTCTACAACTACCTGAAGGGAGGTTATAGCCAGGTGGGGTTGGTCTCTTCTGCCAGGCAAGCAGCCACAGAACAAGGGGACACAGTGTGAAGTTGTGCCAGGGGAGACATTGAGGGGCTGGAGCAGGGCCAGAGGAGAGCAACAAGACTGGGGACTCTTCTGCAGGCTGCACACCCCCAGCTCCCTCAGCCTCTCCTCACAGGGCTGTGCTCCAGGCCCCTCACCAGCTTTGTCACCCTTCTCTGGACATGTTCCAGCACCTCAACATCTCTCTTGAATTGAGGGGCCCAGAACTGGACACAGCACATAGTTAAAACCAAGGAGTTAATCTTGATTAGGAATAACATTCAAAATAGCACAGTGGAATCTGTGCAATTAGAGCTGAATAGAAATTGCTTTCTAACCTGAACTCACACAGAGCAGGGAGGACAGGTGGTTTTAGCTGAGTTAGGTTTTGTGAATGAGAGCAGAACCTCTTGTGATCTTTCTCTTGTCAAGTGGATGGACCTGTGGGCCATAGGAGCATTTAGTGGGGGGTGTGGAAGGTCCAGTGACTCCCACAGAAGTTTGGTTTACTGCCTAGGTTTGCAGCAGGATCCATCAGATGAGCTTCCACACTTCCAGCATCTGTCATTTCCAGAAGTAATTCGGTGCACATGGGGAGGGGGCCATGAGCTGCACATTATTCTGGTGAGATGCTTCTAGCTATTCATATTGGTTCTAGTTTAAATTCCCCAGAGACTCAAATATAGTGAATAGGACCAATAACAATTTATAGGATGCCTTTACCTCTTCCTCCTTTCTTATAGAATCATAGAATTAACCAGGTTGGAAGAGACCTCCGAGATCATCCAGGCCAACCTAGCACCCAGCTCTATCCAATCAACCAGACCATGGCACTAAGTGCCTCATCCAGTCTTTTCTTGAAGACCCCCAGGGATGGTGCCTCCACCACCTCCCTGGGCAGCCCATTCCAATGCCAATCACTCTCTCTGTGAAGAACTTCTTCCTAACATCCAGCCTATACCTACCCTGGCACAACTTGAGACTGTGTCCCCTTGTTCTGTTGCTGGTTGCCTGGGAGAAGAGGCCACCCCCCACCTGGCTACAGCCTCCCTTCAGGTAGTTGTAGACAGTAATAAGATCACCCCTGAGCCTCCTCTTCTCCAGGCTAAACAGGCCCAGCTCCCTCAACCTCTCCTCATAGGATTTGTGTTCCAGGCCCCTCACCAGCTTTGTTGCCCTTCTCTGGACATGCTCCAGCACCTCAACATCCTTCTTGAATTGAGTGGCCCAGAACTGGACACAGTACCCAAGGTGTGGCCTGACCAGTGCAGAGTGCAGGGGAAGAATAACCTCCCTTGTCCTGCTGGCCACACTGTTGCTGATGCAGGCCAGGATGCCATTGGCTCTCTTGGCCACCTGGGCACACTGCTGACTCATCTTCAGCTTACTGTCTATCAGTACCCCCAGGTCCCTTTCCTCCTGGCTGCTCTCCAGCCACTCAGTCCCCAGCCTGTAGTGCTGCTTGGGGTTGTTGTGGCCAAAGGAATGAAGAAAAGGAATTAGATGTAGAGAGGAAAAGGTAAAACACACCCAAATAAAAAGTCCCACTTCAACTTAGAAGTTAAAAGAGAAAACTTTAACACTAAATAAAAGGTATTTGAGGTAAGGGAGTGACAAAGAGGTATAGGGAAGGGAAAACAAAATACATACATACAACAGGATTGATGGCAATGGGTTCTCCACCTTGTGCATTGATGGCCACGTGGGGAAACAAAGAGTAGCAGGGACAGGAAGATGATGCTCTCAGGCAGGGCAAGAGAGAACAAAACAGGACGTTCCTCTGTTTTTCTAGGGAGCTAGACAGAAAGTGGGAGTGGGCTAAACACTACACCTGGAGTAAGGCTGGACCCGTCCCCAGGGAGGAGTCAGGAGGACCTGGGGTCAAGGTCAAGGCCACTCTCCCAGGAGGGTTAACCCTTTACGCTGTTGTCTTGTTTGGACACTCTCACTTGTCTTGTAACCATGTCTGCAACCCAAAGGGCTAGGAAAAGATGGTGGCCAGGAATGGGTTGCTGCAGAAGCCAGCAAAATGAATTTGGCCTGTGTGTGCTCCCAGATGCCCTCGTACCCTAGCTGTAACCCAGAGGGTCTGAGAAGATGTCTAATGTTTGGGAGCAGCTGTGTGTTTCAAAGGCCAAGAGATCTATGTCAGACAGCACAGGCCTAAGTTTGTAATATCTCTTGAGAGGTGTTACAACCTCCCCACTGTAAAACCTCCTGAAAAGCAGAAGAGGTTGGTTGCCAGATATATGCTACTTCTGCAAATGCCTTCTTAAGAAAGGCAGGACCATACTTCCCCTTTAAAAATATTACCCTCACAGACCCATTGAATTGATCTGTGTGGCCAGCACATCAAGGGAGGTTCTCCTCCCCCTCCCCTCTGCCCTGGTGAGGGCCTACCTAGAATACTGCATCCAGTCCTGGGCTCCCCAGTTCAAGAGGGACAGGGATCTACTGGAGAGAGTCCAGGAGAGGACTACAAGGATGCTAAAGGGATTGGAGCACTACCTGATGAGGAGAGGCTGAGACCCCATGGGCTGGTTAGTCTGGAGAGAAGGCTGAGAGGAGATCTAAGCAATGTCTATCAGTAGCTGAGGGCTGGGGGTCAGGAAGGAAGGGACAGGGACAGCCTCTGCTCACTGTGTCCTGGCATAGAACAAGGGGCAATGAATGGAAACTGCAGCACAGGAGGTTCCAGCTCAACAGAAGGAAGAACTTCTTGACTGTAAGGATCCCAGAGCCTGGCACAGGCTGCCCAGAGAGGTTGTGGAGTCTCCTTCTCTGGAGCCTTTCCAGCCCTGTCTGGATGTGTTCCTGTGTGACCTGTGCTGGGTTCTCTGGCCCTGCTCTGGCAGGGAAGTTGGACTGGAAGATCACCTTGGGTTCCTTCCAACTCCTACCATCCTGTGAGCCTGTGAGTTAGTTATTTGGTATACTACAGATGCAGCCTTCAACAGGGAAGGGTAGCAAGAGCAGTACAGAATGTTTAAACAGTTACCTGAGCTGTCCAAAATGCTAAATGTTGAGTAGTGCTTTGTGCCTCTGGGAAGCAGAATGTGCCTTTATTATTACTGTTATTGTGGAAAGGGTGTGCTGGTTGGACTGGACGATCTTGGAGGTCTCTTCCAACCTGGTTGATTCTATGATTCTATGCTGAAGCTTAGGCAAACTACTTTTCCAGACTTTTTAGTGGACAGCTAGATCTGATGGCAGTGCAGAGAAAAGTACTAATGCTGCATCAGAAGACAGCAGAAGTCAGGCACAGAAATTACTTAAAGGAATGATTTTTGTGTGAGTAAAACATGTGTGAGATGAAATTAGGACTGAAAAATTCTGGGAAGTTGGATATCCTAACTCCTCACACATGCCTGATTTATTAGTCCTGTCTGCCTTTTCTACTCAAGCTCCTATTACATTAAAGAAAGGGCAGGGAAGTAAAGGGGAGAGGCATGATTTAACTTGTGGCACACAGCTGTTTATTCAGAAACTTAACTCCTACACTTTCCTGGGGGGGAGGAAAAAAACTGTAAAAGAGTGGCCTGACCTTGTTGCTTTTTAAAGTCAGGAGCAACCCCCCTGCATTCTGAGAAGTTGAAAAGTAAAAGCTGAAGAGCAGTGTGACTCAGTCCTTCTGTTTATATTACCTAATCACAGCACAGAACAGATTTTTTGGTGTAGGAAACTCATTTCTGTGCTCCATTCCAAGCCAAACTAAACATCAGTCGGGCTTGTTTTGTAAACTGGTGCACAGCAAGAGAAGTGCAGAGCGTGGGAGGAAAGGTAAGAAGCACAAGACAAGTCTTTGTGATTTGTAGGACGTTTGAGAGACAGCAAATGTAATACATACAGAGGTGGATCTGCACAAGCAGCAGATGCAATAAATACAGAGGTGGATCTGCACAAACAGCAGATGTAATCAATACAGAGGTGGATCTGCACAAGCAGCAGATGTAATACATACAGAGATGGATCTGCACAAGCAGCAGATGTAATACATACAGAGGTGGATCTGCACAAACAGCAGATGTAATCAATACAGAGGTGGATCTGCACAAGCAGCAGATGTAATACATACAGAGGTGGATCTGCACAAACAGCAGATGTAATACATACAGAGGTGGATCTGCACAAACAGCAGATGTAATACATACAGAGGTGGATCTGCACAAGCAGCAGATGTAATACATACAGAGGTGGATCTGCACAAACAGAAACTGTAATACATACAGAGGTGGATCTGCACAAGCAGCAGATGTAATACATACAGAGGTGGATCTGCACAAGCAGCAGATGTAATACATACAGAGATGGATCTGCACAAGCAGCAGATGCAATAAATACAGAGATGGATCTGCACAAGCAGCAGATGTAATAAATACAGAGATGGATCTGTACAAACAGCAGATGTAATACACACAGAGGTGGATCTGCACAAACAGCAGATGTAATACATACAGAGATGGATCTGCACAAGCAGCAGATGTAATAAATACAGAGATGGATCTGTACAAACAGCAGATGTAATACATACAGAGATGGATCTGCACAAGCAGCAGATGTAATACATACAGAGGTGGATCTGCACAAGCAGCAGATGTAATACACACAGAGGTGGATCTGCACAAGCAGCAGATGTAATACACACAGAGGTGGATCTGCACAAGCAGCAGATGTAATCAATACAGAGGTGGATCTGCACAAACACATCAATGAGGAAGAAATAAGAAGTTAACCCAGAGCTCATTGTAACATGGAAGTAAAGCCTCTGAGAGCAGGGCTTTGAGGTGAGCCATGACTTTCATAGAAAGACATTAGTAGAAGCAAGCTTGAACGTGTCTTGTGCCTGTTTGTTGTTCACCCTGTTCTCAGCACTGGTGCTGGGGGGTCCCATGTTACACTTTTCATAGAATCAAAGAATCAGTCAGAATTGGAAGGGACCACAAGGATCAGTCAGTCCCAAGCCCCTGCCATAAGCAGGGACACCCTACCCTAGAGCAGGCTGCCCACAGCCTCAGCCAGCCTGGCCTTAAACACCTCCAGGCATGGGGCCTCAACCACCTCCCTGGGCAACCCATTCCAGCCTCTCACCACTCTCATGCTCAACAACTTTCTCCTCCCCTCCAGTCTGACTCTCCCCACCTCCAGCTCTGCTCCATTCCCCCCAGTCCTGTCACTCCCTGACAGCCTAAAAAGTCCCTCCCCAGCTTTTTTGTATGCCCCCTTCAGATCCTGGAAGGCCACAAGAAGGTCACCTGGGAGCCTCCTCTGCTCCAGCCTGCACAGCCCCAACTCTTTCAGTCTGTGCTCACAGCAGAGCTGCTGCAGCCCTCTTGGTTATATAAATGACTCCTTTTGGTTATTTTTGCTCAGATTCTTACATGCTGTTGCCCTGTTCTAGTATCAACACTATCCAGTCTGTTTCCTAACCAACTTATCATGCCTTGACTAGACACCACCTTGCTGCTTGCTTTTTTTCCCAGAGGCCCTTTTAGATTATCTTTTCCCAGACAGTTTGCTGTTGACGTCTGATGCCTACAGCACTTTGTTTATCAGGAGGGCAAAAAAGCCCCACGCAGATTCACCACAGGATTTTCTTTGCTTTCTTTGCTACAGTAAGGCACTGGCTAGAAAATGGTGAAATGCTCCAACCCAAAACCTGCCATGTAAACCACTCCTAAGCCACATCATTTAGAAGTGAACTTCATAAACCTTCAAATTCTGTTTCTTTTTTTTTTTTTCTGGAAATGGGACAAGCTCTGCTTGTGAAAAAGGATTTTCTTTCCCCAGCCTTTGGCACCTTGTACAAGTTTCTGTAGAGCTCTATTTGGGAGTTAGAACAGTATCCATAGAATCATGGAATCATAGAATCAAGCAGGTTGGAAGAGACCTCCAAGATCATCCAGGCCAACCTAGCACCCAGCCCTGTCCAGTCAACCAGACCATGGCACTAAGTGCCTCATCCAGGCTTTGCTTGAACACCTCCAGGGACAGTGACTCCACCACCTCCCTGGGCAGCCCATTCCAATGCCAATCACTCTCTCTGTGAAGAACTTCCTCCTAACATCCAGCCTAGATCTTCCCCAGCACAACCTGAGACTGTGTCCCCTTGTCCTGTTGCTGCTTGCCTGGGAGAAGAGACCAACCCCACCTGGCTACAGCCTCCCTACAGGTAGTTGTAGACAGCAATGAGCTCTGCCCTGAGCCTCTTCTTCTGCAGGCTGCACACCCCCAGCTCCCTCAGCCTCTCCTCACAGGGCTGTGCTCCAGGCCTCTCACCAGCATTGTTGCCCTTCTCTGGACACCTTCCAGCACCTCAACATCTCTCTTGAATTGAGGGGCCCAGAACTGGACACAGCACTCAAGGTGTGGCCTGAGCAGTGCTGAGTCCAGGGGCAGAATAACCTCCCTTGTCCTACTGGCCACACTGCTCCTGAGCCAGGCCAGGATGCCATTGGCTCTCTTGGCCACCTGGGCACACTGCTGCCTCATCTTCAGCTATTCTCTCCCAGCACCCCCAGGTCCCTTTCTGCCTGGCTGCTCTCAGCCACTATGTCCCCAGCCTGTAGCACTGCTTGGGGTTGTTGTGGCCAAAGTGTAGAACCCTGCACTAGGCCTTGTTCAGTCTCATCCCATTGGCCTCTGCCCACCCATCCAGACTGTCTAGGTCCCTCTGCAGGGCTCTCCTACCTGCTTCTAGCTTGGTGTCATCTGCAAACTTACTGATGCTGGACTCAGTCCTCTGGTCCAGATCATCAATAAAGGTATTGAACAGGACTGTGCCCAGCACTGATCCTTGGGGCACACCACTAGTGCCAGCTGCCAACTGGATGTGGCACCATTCACCACCACTCTATGGGCTCTGCCATCCAGCCAGTTCTTGACCCAGCAAAGAGTGAATCTGTCTAAGCTGTGAGCTGCCAGCTTGGCTAGGAGCTTGAGGGCTCTTGCAGAACATTGTGCTCCACATTTTCTGGTAGCATCTAGACACCAGCCTTTAATTGTTAAGTGTCCATGAAACGCTTTGGAGGGCATACAGAGTGTCAGGTTTCCCCATGTGTATGTTTTCAGCTTGGCATGCACATAAATAATGTTTGTCTGTTTTTGAGTGAGGATTTCACATTAGCAGAGAGAAGTCACACGTTTTGCTTCAGAGTAACATTACAGTGCCTAGCCATAAGGATTACAGCAGAAATTCACTCCCCACTTAGGGTTTGGAACATGATGCCTCACATAGCAGCTGCCCTTCATCTGTGTTGCATATAATGAAGGGCTTCATGTGTTTTGTTCCTGTTTCACAGTCATTTATCCAGTACTTAGTGATTCAGAAAAACTTCTGTGTTTACTTAAAGACTAAAGGTATGATTCTGGTGACGACTGCAGGCTTAGTTTAAGTGGTTACATTATTGTTTTTAAACATATTTTTACTCCTAGCAGTGGCATTACAGAAAAATGATCAAACAAATCAACAACAAAAACCAAAACCAAAACCAAACCAAACCAAACAAAAAGACTCAATGCTGGTCAGGCCATGCCTTGAGTGCTGTGTCCAGTTCTGGGCCCCTCAATTCAAGAGAGATGTTGAGGTAGTGCCCAGAGAAGGGTGACAAAGCTGGTGAGGGGCCTGGGGCACAGCCCTGTGAGGAGAGGCTGAGGGAGCTGGGGGTGTGCAGCCTGCAGAAGAGGAGGCTCAGGGCAGACCTCATTGCTGTCTGCAGCTGCCTGCAGGGAGGCTGTAGCCAGGTGGGGTTGGGCTCTTCTCCCAGGTACACAGCAACAGAACAAGGGGACACAGTCTCAAGTTGTGCCAGGGGAGGTCTAGGCTGGATGTTAGGAGGAAGTTGTTGGCAGAGAGAGTGATTGGCATTGGAATGGGCTGCCCAGGGAGGTGGTGGAGTCATCATCCCTGGAGGTGTTGAAGCAAAGCCTGGATGAGGCACTTAGTGCCGTGGTCTGGTTGACTGGCTAGGGCTGGGTGCTAGGTTGGCCTGGATGATCTTGGGGATCTCTTCCAACCTGGTTGATTCTGTGAGTCCATGATTCTATGTCCTCCACATGGACTTAGCTTCTTGGTTTGGCAAAAAGCAATGCATTCAGATCCATTAAATGATGTATTGCCTTCATACCCAAAGAGGATGAAAGCTCAGCTGTATTTACACATGAAAGCAGCATTGTATTGGGTGCTAGTAAAGCAAAAAGTGAAAAAGAAAAGCCCTTTGCTGTGGAGATTAAATTGTAATGGGGTGACTAATTGATGTGTCAGGTGTGTCTCACAGCTGGGTCGCCCCCAAGTTTTAGGTAATAATAGGTGTGGTTTCAGATGTGGTGGTTTGATGGTGGCCAATATGGGTAGGTGTGTGATGAAAAGTTAACCCATGCATAGGTATGCTTGAGGCAAGAAAATGTTGAGAAGCATTTGTCTGGTTAATGCAAGATATAGTGAATGTCTCTGACAAGGCAACAGATGAAGGACTAGCATGTCTTTACCTGCCATGTGCTCTCTGAGCTCTGATGGAGAAAGCTTCATTTCCTTGTACAACAGTCCAAGGACTGGTGTATAGCAGGATATTTGAAGGACTACCAGCACACAGGACTGTGCAGCAAATCATACAAGCTGTGCCTGTGGTCTCAGGCAACAAGGAAAGCAGCTTTCAGTCCATGAATACATCTAAGTTCACTTGGGATTCAGCTACACAAGGGCATCTCAGCTTGTATTACAAACATGGTGGCCAACAGAGACAGGGAGGTAATCATCCCCCTGCACTCAGTACTGGTGAGGCCACATCTTGAGTACAGTGTTCAGTTCTGGGCCCCTCACTACAAGAGAGACATTGAGGTGCTGGAGAAGGGCAGTGAGGCTGGTGAAGGGCCTGGAGCACTTGGTCTGTGAGGAGCATCTGAGGGAGCTGGGGGTGGTCAGTCTGAAGAAGAGGAGGCTGAAGGGAGACCTCATTGCTCTCTACGACTACCTGCAGGGAGGTTGGAGCAAGGAGAAGGCAGCCTCTTCTCTTTGGTAGCAAGAGACAGGACCAGAGGGAATGGTTCCAAGCTGCAGCAGAGGAGGTTCAGGCTGGATATTAGGACATATTTCTTCACTGGAATGTTCTGCTTGGGGCAGTGGTGGAGTCTCCATCCCTGGAGGTGTTTAAAGCAGTCTGTGGAGCTGGTGCTTAGGGCTGTGGTTTAGTGTTGACCCTTCAGTGCTGGGTTGAGAGTTGGACTGGATGAGCTTGGAGGTCTCTTCTAACCAAGTGTTTTCCGTCATTCTATGAAGAGTTATAGGGGAATGTGATGCAACAACAGTAGGGATAGCAGACAGGATCTAGGGCACGTGTAGAGGAAAAACTATCAGGTGTAGAAAATGGCCTGAATGGGCCTGCATCCAAGAAAAAGATTCACATATCTGAGCAGCAGGGAGAAGAGGCATGCTGCTGGCAGCAACTGAAGGTGGAAAGGAGTAGGTTGAGTCTAGGAGGGAAATTCACGTAGTAGAAGAACATCCAGGAGGAGGTTTTAGAGAGGTTTCAGAATTGTTGAAGTGTTTGATTATAGAAGTTTCAAGTAAATTATTAGCAAAGTTAAGAAAGAAGTTTCACGTTTCCAACAGCTGTAAACAAGAAGGTCATTGGCCTCTGGAGACTGCAGTGTGCATGTCTGCAGTGCTCTGCAACAAATACTTGGTCTAGCTTTGGACGAAATAACTACGCTATGAGAAAGTGCCAAGGGCATAGCCAGTGAAGGGGCTTGCCTGATTGCCGCTGTTTTAATCAATCATTAATTGCCCTTTCTTGTTTCCAGTTGTGTTTTCTTCTGTCTCTGCCTTGCTCAGCTCCAGCCTTTGCTACTGTTTCACTGGTGCCCCAGCAGGAGCTTTGTGTCGAGACGTTTCCTTAACCGCTTCTGTCCTAAACATTCCTGCTAAATGCTACAGCCTGGAAGGGCTCCAGAGCAGAGACCCTGAAAAACACCGGCCAGCTGCTCTGAGAGATAATAGCTGCCAAACGAGTGGAGCTGTCTGCAAGAAGTCATGCACAGGGACATGGCTTCGACTCTGCCATCCCTGTATAGTTGGAAATATTAATCAGTTATTAGGCTGTTTTTGCCATGCTAATGAAATGGGCTTTTGCAAAGACTAACAGACATAAGGAGTCTGTATTTAATGGACATGGAGCTCCTGGCTTACCCTTTCCGTCTCTTGCCCCCTCTCCCTTCCTCTCTCCCTCTCCCCTTTTCTTTCCCTCTCCCTTTTCTCTTCCTCTTCCCTTTTCTTTCCCTCTCCCTTTTCTTTCCCTCTCCCTTTTCTCTCCCTCTCCCCTCCTCTCTTTCTCCCCTCCTTCTCTCTCTCCTCTTCTCTCTCCCCTTCTCTCTCTCTTTCTCCCCCTATCTTTCCTCCTCTCTCTCCTTCCCTCTCTCCCCCTCTCTGTCCCACTCTCTCTCCCCTTCTCTCCCTCCCCCCCCCCCTTCTCTCCCCCTCCCCAACTTTCTCTCCCCCTCTCTGTTTCCTAATGCTTGAAGTACAGCCAGTACACAGTTCCTGTACTCAGGAACAGAAGTTTTTCTTTCCATCTCTAGGACCGTTGGTTCTTTACCCTGCAAAGTCAATCAGGCAGCCTGCCTGTGGTGCACCCATATGTTCATAGAGGAAACAGGTTTGATCTGCCTGGAGGCAAACTGGCTGCAGGTGTGAGATCACACTGTGATGCAAGAGCGTTTCTCTTTAGCAATTCAAACTGATCAGTGGCAAATGAAACTCTTCTGGTATAGTGAACTGAAGAGCAATGCTTGATGTTGGCTGGACTGGTTTTATACTGTTGGTTCTAGTTTAGATAAAGTTGATAGAGAGGAAATGTAATGAAAGTTAGTGGGTAAGCTGAAAAGGATTATATGTGTAAGTGCAATTCACATCTAGTGATGTGAATTTTTATCAGGAAAAGCACTGGAAATGTTCTCCCTGGGATGCAGAATGTTTTCCAGAGCTTCCCAAAGAACAAAATCAAGTGCAGTAACTAACAAAGGGACACAAGGTATTGCTTACCGACAGCCTGGCCATTTTTACCACTCAGCCCACTTAGTGCTGTGCCATGAGCCTAGAGAAGCAGTATTTCATCTGTCTGGTCCTTTTTTCCACTGACAAGTTAGCATCCTGTCCCTGTAAGTGCCAAATAAAACACCCTTCCTCCTTTGCAGCACATTAGAGATTATTTTAACACTTCTGTCCCAAATTCATAGAATCATAGAATCAACCAGGTTGGAAGAGACCTCCAAGATCATCCAGTCCAACCTAGCACCCAGCCCTACCCAGTCAACCAGACCATGGCACCAAGTGCCTCATCCAGCCTTTTCTTGAACACCTCCAGGCACGGTGACTCCACCACCTCCCTGGGCAGCCCATTCCAATGGCAAATCACTCTCTCTGTCTAAAATGTCTTCGTGTTGCCTTTTTATATGTGAATCTAAATCCTCCACCTTTTTGTTTTCATGCAGTGCCATTTGACCTGTTAAAAACAGGATCTCACTTCTGTCTCTCCCTGTTGTACACATTCAGTTTGTGTCCCTTTGAATGTCACATTGTGGCTGTTTGAGAGTAAGCATACAGGAAAGAAAAGGTGAATCTGATCGTGTATGAAAGATGTGATCTGCTTCTTTTCTAAAGCAGAAGCAGGCAATAACAACAGAAGCACTAAAGGGCACCTTTCCACACCAGTTCTCTCCCTTACTAGCCAGAGGTGCTCCATCCACTTGGTTTTGATTACTTTGGATTTGATAGGATTAAGGTGGGTAGTGAAGAATGGTGGAGAGTTGAAATAACAACGAAAAGAATCAATTCACCTTATCTATGTGCATGTAAGTCACAAAGGGCCTCTGCTAAGGGCCTAGTCTGGGTTCTTGCTGTAAATCAGGGGGGGCTGTCTGAAGATAAGAGGTACTGAACACAGCCTGAACTTCTGAGCTTTTAGGACAGAGCAGGCTCAATAGGCTACTGAGTATTACCTTCTCCACCCAGAGAAGTGGAGATGTCTGATGCAGGGGGGGTCCATGTAAAGGAGGCAGTGTCAGGAAGACTGTAAATCCTCAGTACCTAAGCCAACGGGGAGAGGGAGAGGGAAATTTGCATCCGAGAATTTAGGATAAAAGGGAAGCTGTGCCTTCCAGCAATCGCGGAGCCCCCACAGGGATCTGTCCCGTGGACTCTCCCAGTATTCAGTAAAGCTTTACTGAACAAACTCCTAGATTGGACTAATTTTCCTTACAGGCTGCAGTGACAAACTGTGGGTGTGAGGGTGGCTAACATCATTGCTAGGAAGACTCGTGGTGGTTTTTTCCCCTGATGATTTCATTATGAGTAATGACATTTTGGACACTTGCGTCTCACTGAATCCAAAAGGTCCTAAAGCCAGAAGTAGCTCTGCCTGGGAAAAACGCCTGACTGACGCCCGAAGCCTGCTTCCTCACCACCTGGGAACGGGTGCGGGGGTGCTGGGAGGCAGCCCAGGACATGGGTGCCTCTTTCTTCGTAGGGAGGCGGCTTTGGGCGGGAGGGCAGGATGGATCCAGAGGCTGCAGGCAGCTCAGCTCGTCCCTTCGCCCCTTCCCTGCCGCGGCAAAGGAATGACTCGGCGTCCCCCCTTCCCGCTGCTGTCGGCGTGCCCGGTCAGGGCAGTGGGTGAGGAAGTGGAGATGCTGACGGGGGGGGACATAGGCCCAAGATGACTCTGAAGGAGTCACCGGACCCAGGGTGGCTTTATGAGAAGCCAAAGGCTTGGCTGCCTCTGGTGATGTTCTGCACATGTGACCCTATTCTCCCAGTGCGGTGACGCCGACAAAGTAGTGAGCATCTGCCACGCCGGTGCCGCCTGCGTTTGCGTATCCATAGCCACGGGGGGAACCGACACTATGATAGCAGCCTGCTCTTGGAGGACGGAGTTTTCACGGAAGGGGACGACATCAGCATCGCCGAGAGGCTCCGCCGGGCACTGAGTTCCGCGCAGAGCTGCGGAGCGCAGGAACTCGGAGGGACGCAGCGCGGCCGCGCTCGGCTGGGCTCCCAGCGCGCCCGCAGGCACCACGCCGCTCTCTGGCGTCACCGCCCCCCAGCTCGGCTTCATTGGCTGAGGGCGATGCTTATCCTCCGGATGAGCCAATCAGGGCCCCCCAGCTTCGCGGGCGCGGGGCCGCCGAGGCCTCATTAAGAGGGGCGGGGCGGGGGGGGTACCTTGCTCCCGCAGCAGCGGCTCCGCCGGGCTCGGAACAGGGCACTGCGCTGCGGACGGGCTGCGGCGGCCACGGTAAGGCACTGGGGTTGTGTTTATTCTCTGAAGCCGAAGGATGAGACTGGGGGGAGGGCGGTTAACGCCCGTGCGGGAGGAGGTGCAAGGACCCTGGGCTTGGAGGGGGCTCCCCGCCGAGGCCGCCAGGGCGACTGGGGCTGCTTTGCGGAGGAGTGGTGCAGGCCCCACGCAGAGAGGCTGTCGGGGCCCGCGGGAGTTTGGCTGGGGCTGGGCGTGCCGGGGTGCTCTGGGACATGGAGGTGGCCAGACTCGTGTGTGGGCCCCTCACGGTGGTGTTGGGGCCTGCGGCAGGTAGTGGCTTCTGGAGGGGACGGTAGCTGTGACACTCGGTGTTTGTGTGTGAGCTGCTGTCCTGCTGCTGGTCAGCCTCGTGTGCTGCGTGTGCCTAGGAGTCGCTGCCCTGCTTCTGTGCGTGTACGAGGTGCTGCCCTGCCGCTGGGGAAGCCTGAGGCACAGGTGCAGTGCACAGGGACGCGTTATAAAGGGGCTGAGCAGCGGAACTCGTGGTGATTGGGGTGAGGACTCCTGCAAATGACCGACACTGGGGTTAGGCTTTCGAACTCTGCTTGGCTAAAAGCTCTCTGGATGTAAGGCGTTTTGCTGAGCGCCTTACTCTGTTTTGTTGTATCCAGCCAAGTTTCTGTAGTTTTGCTCTGCGCTGTCTGTATCCTCCATGGTGTCCCACAGGTTTTGGTAGCTGTTTGTGCGCCGATGGGCTGAAAATGAGCTAGCAGTGTGCCCAGGTGGCCAAGAGAGCCAGTGGCATCCTGGCCTGCATCAGGAATGGTGTGGCCAGCAGGACAAGGGAGGTTATTCTACCCCTGTACTCAGCACTGGTCAGGCCACACCTTGAGTCCTGTGTCCAGTTCTGGGCTCCTCAATTCAAGAGATGTTGAGGCGCTGGAAGGTGTCCAGAGAAGGGCAACAAAGCTGGTGAGGGGCCTGGAACACAAACCCTGTGAGGAGAGGCTGAGGGAGCTGGGGGTGTGCAGCCTAGAGAAGAGGAGGCTCAGGGCAGACCTCATTGCTGTCTACAACTACCTGAAGGGAGGTTGTATCCAGGTGAGGGTTGGTCTCTTCTGCCAGGCAAGCAGCAACAGAACAAGGGGACACAGCCTCAAGCTGTGCCAGGGGAGGTCTAGGCTGGATGTTGGGAGGAAGTTGTTGTCAGACAGAGTGATTGGCTTTGGAATGGGCTGCCCAGGGAGGTGGTGAAGTCCCTTTCCCTGGAGGTGTTAAAGAAAAGCCTGGATGAGGCAATTGGTGTTGTGGTCTGGTTGATTGGCTAGGGCTGGGTGCTAGGTTGGACTGGATGATCTTGGAGGTCTCTTCCAACCTGGTCGTTTCTATGATTCTAAACAAATCCTGGGGAGCAAATGATACCCGGGGGCATCTGAGAGACAAGAAGGTTTCCCTTGTTGGGAATGCAGGAGCTGTGCATGTGCATCTTTTTGGGATAAGGCAATTGGTGGTTTTGCCATCCCATCCAAGCAGTGTGCTCCTTCCCTCCCTCCCCCTTTTTTTAAACTCTGAGAGCAGGTGGTGGTTGGCACAAGCATTTGCACTTGTGTTTTCTGAGTGTTTGATATTTAATCTTTTCCTGCAGGTAAATAACCACGAGTGTGTAGTGTTTTCTGTGTAAAGCAGCTCTTGAGTCTGTCCTGGGATTTGTACAGGTTGTTCCTTTGCCATAGGAGAGGCGAGCAGGATTATTTCCTTTGTGTTGCTGTAAGGCTTTCCTGCTTAAAAGCTTCCATGAGTAGTCTGATGTTTAAACAATCTTGTGAGTGCCAGTCCTTTCTAAATTCGTTTGAGAATGGTGATTCTGTCTAGTCTTCTATATAACTGAACTGAAGTTTATGGTCCCCAGATGATCACAGGTCTTGGTATAACCTCCTCTCACACATTTTTTAAGTTGTATTCAGTAAACCTGTTATTTGTTTTGTCCCAAAGTACCCAACTAAGGTCTTATGAGAACAAGTGTGTGCATCTTCTCAATTGTGTTGGCTTTCTTTTTTGCATTAGGTCTTAATTAGTTTTTGCAAATTGTGCAATTCATTCCTTTGTATAATGCAATCAGTCTAAACAGTGACATGTCTGCAGAGAGAACGTTTTGTGGGGCTGTGTGTTGTGTTAGAGCTCATGCTGTGAGTACTCTGAGTTTAATCATGTTTATAGGGTGTTGGAGAAAGATTTTTTAGATGGAAATGCTGTCTGAATACTCCTTTTTGTTATGAACCTGGTGTCTTGAAGGGTGGTTTAGTGTTGTCTGTTGTGAAATGGCACCACATGCAGTTACTGCAGAGTGAAAACATTAGTCCAGGTGCCTTATCAAGTGAATGAGCTAGCTACAACAAACCGAGGGGAGGATGGTGGGTTTCCTTCCACATGAATGTGGGGAGGCATTCAGTGTCAGAAGACACTGGTTAAAAATGTCAAAGGTAAAAAACCACTTTGATTCTGATAGTTCTCTACTCTTATTATGTTACCCATGGGATGTTTGATGTATTTTTTTCTCACCTCTCTGTCCAGATGCATCATTAATAGATTCCAGACCAGTTGTCATCTGTGCTAAGCTGCAGCCAAAATGGCCAAGTACAGACTTGTTCTCTTAAGACATGGAGAAGGAGCCTGGACCAAGGAGAATCGTTTTTGCAGCTGGGTGGACCAGAAGCTGAGCAGTGATGGGATAAAGGAAGCTCAGAACTGTGGCAAACACCTCAAAGCCCTGGGCTTTGAGTTTGACCTTGTCTTTACCTCTGTACTCAGCCGCTCCATCCAGACTGCATGGCTTATCCTGCAAGAGATGGGCCAGGAGTGGGTCCCCATTCAGAGTTCCTGGCGACTGAATGAGCGCCACTATGGTGCACTGATCGGGCTCAACAGAGCAGAAATGGCTCTTAATCATGGGGAGGAGCAAGTGAAAATATGGAGGAGAAGCTATGATGTTACCCCACCTCCCATAACTGAATCTCATCCTTACTATGAAGAGATCTACAACGATCGCCGATATAAATGCAGTGATGTGTCTCAGGATAATCTCCCAAAGGCTGAAAGTCTCAAAGATGTGCTTGATAGACTCCTTCCCTACTGGAATGAAAAGATAGTGCCAGAACTGAGAAGTGGCAAAATGATCCTTATCTCTGCTCATGGTAACAGCAGCAGGGCATTGCTGAAGCATGTGGAAGGTAAGGAACTTCCTTTTAGTCTTCCCTTCTTGAGCTTACTCAACTGTTTAGAGCTTTACATCGTGTTCTTAGTTGTATGGTGCTTATCTGGGCTATGTAACACTTAAGACCTGTTATCTCCAAGAGAAAGTAAAAAAAATTGACCTGTTGTAACAGGAATCAAGCTGGGGTTTGTGGAAGGGAGAGGGAATTGGGTTAATGTAGTTAGCAGTAAAATGCTTTTACCTTGTTTCTCGCTATTTGAAACTACTGTATTCAAACTAACTTTGTAGTTGGTCTAAGCTAGACAGAAAAGCTCTTAAAATCCTATTTTCGGACTTTATCAGATGTGGTTAAATAATCTATCATAAAACAAGCATTGTTATAATGTAGTACAATATGGAAAATACCTACCAATAGACAGCTGAGTTGGTAGCTTAGCCTAAAGTTGCTTACTTCTTTGGGACTTGTAAAGGATGTGATTTAAGTCACTGCTAGATTATTTCCCTTTCTTTTATTTTAATGACATGATACAGCTTCTAGTTTTAGGCAGTCCTGAACTGAAAGATGGTCTGTATTAATTCCTTTGTGGGCAGGTAGAATTTAATGATGTTACCTGTATGAATGTAATGCATTGGAGTTGTAGTTGCAAGTATGTAGGTTGTATTTTGTGTCTGCCTGTTTTAGTGATGAAACTCTCTGGTGTCTGTAGAGCTCTGACTGCTGAGCACTTAAGCATTCAGATGTGCTGGAACAGTCTTGTTTTAGCAAGAGTCAAGGCCAGGGAATCAGCCTGTACAAATGGTTTCTGGAAATAGAGGCTGTGAATTCTGGGGTGCAGATCACTGCTTGGATGAATCAGGAAGGCCATTTCCACTGATGTGGTTGTCCATACTGTGAAAATGATAATCAGAAGGAAAAAGGAGTGAGGGATTTGCAGCCATGGTGTTTCTCCTGCTGTGCCTCCTATCTACCCCTTCACAAGGAGCAATCTGTTAGGTACATCTTTAAAAGGGCTTCACACACTCAACCAAACTGGAATAGAGCTGTCTCTTGTCTGTCCTACACCATACCTTGTCCTTCCCAGCATGTGCTTACATAGGGAAATGTGAGGAATCCTTGGCAGAGGATCTGTTCTGTTGACCAAGGGCTTCCATTAGTTACCCTAGCTCCCACACAGGAGCAGTTACCACATGTGCTGCTCTTTCTGCAGCAGTGATCTGGATTGCTGTGTATCTGTCCTGAAGGATGGCATCAACACAGCTTTAAGATCCATGTTATTGCAACCTGGTTTTTCAATAGCCTCATACTAGATCTAAGTGAATCTAAAAAAATTCCTTGTTCTCTCCTCAAAGTTGTGAATTTTGAGCTGCTCTGGAGCTTTGCTGCAGTTAGACAAACTTTGAGCACTGGTGAATCAGGTCCATCTACTTGTATACATAGCACCCACCATGGACTGGGCTTTGTTTGGCAAATGGACTTTTTTGCAAGTGTGTCTTGCACTTAATTGGAAGCTTCTAGGCTGTTCTTTCTTAGCTGGAGCTGTGTTTTGGGATATTTAGAAAATTTGGTTCCAGATGCCTAAAGCAACAATCCTGTGTGTGACTATTTTGATGTCTTGGGTGTAGGGAAAACTTGACCTTGGAAGATGTGGCTCAGAAACTTTAACATGTAATAGATATGTTTTCATTCAGTTTGAGCCAGTGAAACAATTCAAATTGTTTCCCTGTGAAATCTTATCTCTTCTCTGAAAGACTTCAGAGTGTCTGTGAAGTCACAGTTTCAAGGAAGATGTTTGTTTTTGAAGCAGGCCTGTGGTTCTGAATTGGAATGGTTTCCTTGTTAGAAATAACTGGTAAAGAATTTGAAATGTGGCTCCTTCTACTTGCATGCACCACAATGTCACATGAGAATTATAGAATTGTCAGGGTTGGAAGGGTCCTCCAGCTTCAACCCCCCTGCCATGGGCAGGGACACCTCCCACTAGATCAGGTTTCTCAGAGCCACATCTGGCCTGACTTTAAAATCTTCCAGGGATGAGGCTTCCTCCCTGGGCAACCTGTTTGTCTCACCACTCTCAAGGTGAAGAACTTCTTCCTAACAAGACTTTGAGTGTGAGTTTGGATTTTGTTCTTGTTCTCTGAGTAAGACCTCATACTGTATATGAAATGTCTGCAGGAGCTGTTACGGTTTGTGTATGACAACTTAGTGAAAACAGTATTTTGCACAAACAAGGTGCTTGGCTTTTCTGGTGGGCTGAGTGAGATTTCTCCCAGAGGGTGCTGCTGCAGATCAGTGTTGTGTTCTGCTGGTGTCCAGTGCAGATGCTGGGCTGTGTTCCTTCTAGATAGTCTCTAGGGCTTTGATAAATGCCACCAAGGACAGGTGTGGCTGTTTTGGGGAATCCTGTCACAGATACATCATCTTTAATTGAGCTTGTTCTGCCCCTTCAGATCACTTGTTCAGGTGATGTATGTGATGATGCTAGGAATCATTGGCACAACTGAAAACTGGAAGTTCAATAAGAGAGTTTTAGTTAGGCTCTAGAAGTAACACTGTTCAGGCAGCAGTCTTGTACTTGCTGGTGGAAGTGCCTTGTCATGACTTAGCAGCTCTTCTCTTGTGTGGCACTGTTGGTGTAGAGCATGACCTGTAACCCATGTCTTCAGAGAGGCCCTATTCTTTCTTTCATGGTATACCACTGCAAAAGCAGTGGCAGCAAGTTGTTAATGAGGAGTGTGTCTGACTATACCAGACTTGTTCTATAGGTTTTACATTGGATGCTGAGGCATGTTGATTATTAAAGCATCAGTTGCTAAACTCTGCTACAGAAGCACCCTAGATGCACAGAGTCCACTTTCAGGTGATTTAGATTTTTTGAAGGAGTGCCTTGTCCTTTTATCTGATAACCTCAGATTGAGGCCCTTTTCATTGTGAAGGCAACTTAGTGTAGTAGTTGTGACCAGCTTGTCCTGTTTCCTTTGAAGTGCTAATTGGAGAAGAGTCTCCAAGTCTAATGAACTAATTTTCCAGATGACTGACAGATTCATTTGACTTTCAACTTCCTTTTTTCCTCCTAACCATTTAACCTTGAAAACTGGTGCTAAGTACCTCAACACAGTCTTCTGGGAGGCCTGATTCTAGAATTGCCTTGCTGTTGAAATGTTAGTATCTCTTGGATATGATGTGGTGGTTGCTGAGCCTTATGCTCAGGGTAGGAAATGCAGGGGAGTTACCTGATCTCATGAAGGAAGATGCAGAGGTTCCACCTATTAGCTTTTGGTTGTGGCTACAGAGGTGGGACAAAGCTCTGGAACTGGGCTTGCAGGCAAATTGTGGTGAGTAGGAAGGCCTAATGGTAGGCTCAGGACAAGGAGTAATGGGTTTAAACTGGAAAAGGGGAGATTCTAACTAGATGTTAAGGAAGCGTTCTTTATGATGAGGGTGGTGAGACACTGGAACAGGTTGCCCAGGGAGGCTGTGGATGCTCCCTCCCTGAAGGTGTTCAAGGCCAAGTTGGATGAGGCCTTGAGTGACCTGTTCCAGTGAGAGATGTCCCTGCCTAGGGCAGGGGGTTGGAACTGGATGATCCTTGAGGTCCCTTTCAACCTTGAGGTCCCTTTCAACCCATTCTAGGATTCACCAGTTGGTGGAGCAGGGAGTGCAGTGCCCCCAGGGATTTCACTTTTCTGTGTTGCTGTGAGTGTGGTACTGAAGCAGTTACAGTATTGGAAACACTTTACATGCTGGAGCTACACATTGTGGATTGTGTATTGAGGGTTACCTTGTAAGACTATTTTACTGATGTGTGCTGCTTGACCTTCTGAAGGAAATACTACTTATGTGAATTAGTATCAGAGGGCAGAAACCAGCTTGAGATCTGATGACTCACGGCTGCTGAAATGAGGTGGTCTTGTACTCTTATCATTCATCCCAGTCTTTGCTCTGTGCTTCTGCTGCATTGTGAGCTTGTTGGGTTTTTTCAAATTAGTCTTGCCTGTGAACTGTTAAGAAACAGCAAGGAGTAGGCAGTTCTGTCATGGTGGTAGTGGTTTGAATCAGCTCTGTGAAGAAGATGGCAAGTGCTACATGGTAGTGCAAAAAAGGGTGGAACAGCCTGACCAGAACTTGCAGCTGAGACAACTGTTTCAGATGTGAGTTGTTAGTGACTGATTTCTTGGGAATCTGGGCTTCAAGAACTCAGTATTGTTTCAGCAAGGTGGAAATATTTTGGCAGAGCTCTGTCCAAGGGCAGTATGTATGCTGGTGGACTCCAGGGCTGCACGCTTAGAGAACTCATTTGTCACGGGCATGCCTTGAACTAGTGGTGGTAGTGGTGCAGCCTAGGTCTCTTTTTGAGACATCTGGGGCTGCCTCACCTAATGTCACAGTTAACAGCTGATGTGGTGTTGGTGGTAGCAAATCTTATGCCTCTTAGCCTCTTTAATCTTCGATTCCTGGAGGAGTTTGAGACAGGCTGGAGTTTTCTACTTTGAGAATATGGTAGCTTCAAGATTTGCTTTCCTGTGCTGTCTCATATTGGGATGGTCTCAGTAATGATCTCAGTCAGATTCAGACTCTGATCAGGAGCTCTTCATATGGTGACACTGCATTGGGTCTGGCTGAAAGAGTTCACTTTCCCTGCAGCAGGCCCTATAGTGCTGTGCAGTGGCAGCTAAGAAAGTGTCGGTAACACATCAGTGTTTTGGCTGCTGCTGAGTAGTTCTCGCAGCATGAAGGCTCTCTCCAGTATTCACCCCTCACCCGGTAGGATGGGAGTGGGCAAGATCCTGAAAGGGGACATCACCAGGACACTTGACCTGAAAAGGATTTTCCTTGGCATATGGAATCTGCTGAGCTAAGAACCTAAGAAAGAGGGGGGTGTGGGGAGTATTTGTTATGATGCCTGTCTTCTGGAGCAGCTGTTGTGTACTGAAACCCTGCTTCCTGGGAAGTGACTGAATGTTGCCTGCTGATGGGAAGTAGGGAATAAACCTTTTGTTCCCCTTTGCTTCTGTGTGGCCATGCTTGTGCTCGATTAAACTGCCTTTATCTTGACCCACGAGCGTGTTTGCCGTTGTATTTTCTTCCCTTGTTGTCTTGAGTCAGAGGAGTGCTAGTGGCTTGCTTAGTGGGCACCACTGCAGCTTTGTGTGCTCCACATTGCCTTGCCACATAGATCAAATACAGATACAGAAAATGTTGGCAGATCTAAGAGAAACAGGTGTAGATAATACACTGCAGCCATGGTTGTAGCCCCTCCATCTCCCTTCTTTCCTTCAAAGCTGCACAGTGAGCTAACACTGTAAGGATTATTAGCCAGGTTTTAACACTGACCACTTCCTTCTACCCTACTGAAGCTAGGTCCTCTGCCATCAGGCAGGGAGGGCAGAATCTGGCCCTGAATATTTAACTTAGTAGGCTAAAGCTTCAGTATTTTCATTAAGCTTGCAGGAGGGATGCTGCAACCTGATTCTGGTCTCGATTACAAAGCGATTCTTACATGTTCAGCCACAGTAGGCTTATTCTGTATATGATCTTGTGTTTTGTTGCAGAAATCATCTGACCTCAAGTGTAGTTGCTGTGCAGGGAAGGGAGAGGTGGTGTTGTTCTCAGTAGTAGTTGTTTCTTTTTGTGTTGCTCTGACCATAAGAATAAAAGGAAGGAACTTGAAAAGAACAAGTGGGAGGGAAGGAGAAGCTCAGCCAGGCCTTGCAGACGTTGGCTGTAGGTGCTGAAAATCAAACCTGCTGGGGTCTGCTTTTGTAGGACTTCCCAGAGCACAAGTGTTTCAAAGTCTGTTACGTTCTCCTAGGTAAAGGTGAACTCTGAGACTTGCACAGAGATATTACTGGTCACCCACTTCAGTGAAATGGAACAGAAGTGAACTAGGAAAGACTTCAGAATGATTTAGAAAGATCTTTTTTGTTGTAAAAGCTGTACCCAGCTGCTTCCTGCTATGCAGCTGCAGCTAAGGAGTGTTGTTGAACAGGTGCTTGTAAGTGAGCAGGGAGAGAGATCCACCTGAGGAATGCAGTTGTCCAATCAGCATTTTATCTGGGGTCCTGAGAAGGGCATCCTGAGTTCTTGAGTCATATTTCTGAGGTCTCATAGCTGTGAGTAGGCAGGACCTTCACTTTAAACTTCTTCAAGAAAAGACTGCTTCCAGAAGCACAGCAATGCTGAGACCCAGGCGTAGTGTAACACTGTAGGGAAGTGTTGCCACTTCAATGGCCTTCTTTCCCGTTGTACTTGGTAATCAGTGCTGAAGTCCTTGCAGTGACTTTACCATTGCTTATGAGATGGGATGACAGCTCAGATGGAGTGCAAGGAAAGGTCACTTAGCTATAGTTACAGCACACAAAGTAACTGGATAGCAGTTAGCTTGTACTTGCAGTGGCTGGGGTGTAAGATGTCATCCCTTTACTGTCCTCCTAGTCTACTGGTGAGAAGTGTTCTGTGTGCATTTTGCCTGCAGCTGAGGAGCTCGTGATAATCCTAATCAGCATCTTGCTTCCTGAGAGACAGAAATGCTACACAAATAGCTCTGTGGTAAAGGGTTGGACTTGATGATCTGTGAGGTCTCTTCCAACCCTGATGATACTTGTGATACTGTGAAATACAGCAGCAGTGCTAAGACAAAGAAACAATAGTATGCTGTTGCTTTGGGACTTTGACCTGACTTCAACTTGCAATTCCAGTCTTCTGGCTGTGATGCAATACTCAGCCTGTAGAATCCTGAGAAGAAAGCCAACATAGTTGTTGGCACTTGTTTATCCCAGGCTGCACTGTTCTGCTTTGTGAATCAATACTGGTTGACATTGGTGTGGTCATGTTGTGTCCTGTTAAAACATGCATTTCTAAATCCATGTAGCTACAGCTCATTTTTGTTTAACCCATCTTTAGAGGAAACCTCTAAACATCCCTGCTGCTGACCACAATAGGTGGTTTGTCTAAATGCTTCTGGGTGACTTGGATCTTTGTGTACACTTGAATGGTTTAGACTGGGAGACTGACTTTGAGAAGCAGGCAGACTGCTTTTTAGGGCTAGATTCTCTGAGGATATGTGGTGATGTGTATGTTGCTAAAACACTGTAAGAATCTTTGAAATAAGAGCTCAGGTATCTTCGCTGCTTTTGCAAACCAAAGTCCTTGAGAATAGTCCCTGTGCCAAGATAACTAGACTCGGGGTGTTTTTTCCCAGTAATTTCCATGCAGTTTTAATTTTAGGTGCTCCTTGAGTGCTTTTCTCTAGGTCTGATTCTGCTGCTTACAACAGCAGAATTATTTACTCCTCCTGTATGGGGATTGCTTAAACTGCCAGAATTATGGCTTTTATTAAAGGGACTAATGGCATAGTATATAGTAAGATGTAAGCTTTTTGCAGGAGTTTCCATCCCCTTCTGAAATTTAGGGATAATGTAAAGCTGAACTAAGTACTTAGACTAATCAAAACAGGGAAACTGATGGAGCAGGTTATCCTGGGGGTGATAAGAGTGCACCTGAGGGATGGCAAAGGGCTCAGGTCCAGCCAGCATGGGTTTAGGAAGGGCAGATCCTGCCTTTCTAACCTGATCTCCTTCTATGCTCAGGTGACTGCTTGGTGGATGTGGTCTATCTGGACTTCAGCAAGGCCTTTGACACTGTCCCCCACAGCAAACTGCTGGCTAAGCTGTCAGCCCATGGCTTGGATGGCAACACTCTGTGCTGGGTTAGGAACTGGCTGGAGGGCCGGACCCAGAGAGTGGTGGTGAATGGTGCCACATCCAGCTGGCAGCTGTCACTAGTGGTGTCCCTCAGGGATCAGTGCTGGGCCCCATCCTCTTTAACATCTTCATAGATGATCTGGATGAGGGCATGGAGTCAGTCATCAGCAGATTTGCAGATGACACTAAGCTGGGTGCAGATGTGGCTGGGTTGGAGGGCAGAAGGGCTCTGCAGTGGAACCTTGACCACCTGCACAGATGGGCAGAGTCCAATGGGATGGGGTTCAATAGCTCCAAGTGCAGGGTGCTGCACTTTGGCCACAACAACCCCATGCAGAGATACAGGCTGGGGTCGGAGTGGCTGGAGAGCAGCCAGACAGAGAGGGATCTGGGGGTGCTGATTGATACCCACCTGAACATGAGCCAGCAGTGTGCCCAGGTGGCCAAGAAAGCCAGTGGCATCCTGGCCTGCATCAGGAATTGTGTGGCCAGCAGGAGCAGGGAGGTCATTCTGCCCCTGTACTCTGCACTGGTTAGACCACACCTTGAGTTCTGTGTTCAGTTCTGGGCCCCCCAGTTTAGGAGGGACATTGAGATGCTTGAGTGTGTCCAGAGAAGGGCGACGAGGCTGGGGAGAGGCCTTGAGCACAGCCCTACGAGGAGAGGCTGAGGGAGCTGGGATTGGTTAGCCTGGAGAAGAGGAGGCTCAGGGGTGACCTTATTGCTGTCTACAACTACCTGAGGGGTGGTTGTGGCCAGGAGGATGTTGCTCTCTTCTCTCAGGTGGCCAGCACCAGAACAAGAGGACACAGCCTCAGGCTGTGCCAGGGGAAATTTAGGCTGGAGGTGAGGAGAAAGTTCTTCACTGAGAGAGTCATTGGACACTGGAATGGGCTGCCCGGGGAGGTGGTGGAGTCGCCGTCCCTGGAGCTGTTCAAGGCAGGATTGGACGTGGCACTTGGTGCCATGGTCTGGCCTTGAGCTCTGTGGTAAAGGGTTGGACTTGATGATCTGTGAGGTCTCTTCCAACCCTGATGATACTGTGAGACTGTGAAGAATAGGTCACTGCAGAAGTTGCATGCTTGTGTGATCTGGTAGGGACATAAAATGATTCTTGAGTTAAGATGAGCTCTGTTTTTTTCTGACCTGTTGTCATCCCACTGTTGCTGAGCGACCCAACCTTGTGGGTTTTCCTGTTGCCTCTACATTTTCCCCCCCTTAATGTGAAAATCCCTGTTAAATTATCACCCATACATTCTAAAACCATCTGTTTTGTCAGCTTGCTTGAGGATGTTTTCTTCACACACTTTGGTCTAGTTTATATAGTGCCATCATTTTAGAAGCTTGGCTTGTGTGGATTTTAACTGTGAATTACTTAATGCTATCCTGCTTGATGAAAGCAAGCTGCTGCTGTGAGGTCAGTGTCCATAAGGCAGAGGAGGAGGAAAAAAAGACATCCCAAACTCTTTCCCTGGCATTTCTTTTTTTCCCTGAAACTGTTCATAGAATCAGAGTTGAGGTTTGGGAGGGACCTCAAGGATCAGTCAGCTCCAACCCCCTGCCATGGGCAGGGATATCTCCTCTAGATCAGGTGGCTCAGAACCACATCCAGCCTGGCCTTAAAAGTCTCCAGGGACCTCCTTTGAGGTCACTGCTGCTATTCACACCTTGTATGGAGATTTTACTAGGAAATTTGACATCAAAATTCACTTGGATGCTTTGGACTCTTGTGTTTGATGTAAAACTAACCAATAATTTAATTGAATTCGAGGCCCAGGGTATTTTAATTAAACATTTCCCCTATGCACACATTGCTTTACTAAGTAGAAACATACAGGAAAATGTTCCAGGTTGTACAAGTTGACTTTCTCCCTTTCCCCCCCAATCCCTCATTTGAAAGTAGAAATGGATATCCTGTATCTAGGAATTCTGAGAATAGTCTTCTAGGCAAGATGGTACAGGCATGATTTTGAGTAACCAGTTGTGTGCCATTTAAACTAGATAAATTAAATCATCTTTTGTTTTTAAGGCAGCTTGTGAGAAGTTGTGTGTAGAAACTTTACACAAAAGCAGGATACTGAGGTTATTTTAAAGAGGCTGTTAATGTTCATTGCTTAGAAGTTGTTTCATGTTGGAGGAGCATATGTGGACCTTAGATTCTCCTTCATACACTCCCAACTCTCACATCACAAAAGAGGATTATTGTCTTTAATATCCTGTATTAAAGGATAAGATAAAATCTCCAGGGCAATCTCTGCCTGTTGTATTTCACATAGGTAGACTGTGCAGTAGGACAAGGGAGGTTATTCTTCCCCTGTACTCAGCACTGGTCTGGCCACACCTTGAGTACTGTGTCCAGTTCTGGGCTCTTCAATTTCAGAGAGATGTTGAGATACTGGAATGTGTCCAGAGAAGGGTGACAAAGCTGGTGAGGGGCCTGGAGCACAGCCCTGTGAGAAGCTGAGGGAGCTGGGGGTGTGCAGCCTGCAGAAGAGAAGGCTCATTGCTGTCTACAGCTACCTGGAAAGGAGGCTGCAGCCAGGTGGGGTCAGTCTATTCTGCCAAACAAGCAGCAACAGAACAAGGGGACAGAGTCTCAAGTTGTGCCAGGGGAGGTGTAGGCTGGATGTTAGGAGGAAGTTGTTGTCAGAGAGAGTGATTGGCATTGGAATGGGCTGCCCAGGGAGGTGGAGTCACCATCCCTGGAGGTGTTAAAGAAAAGCCTGGATGAGGCAATTGGTGTTGTGGTCTGGTTGATTGGCTAGGGCTGGGTGCTAGGTTGGGCTGTATGATCTTGGAGGTCTCTTCCAACCTGGTTGACTCTGTGAAAAGCCAAGAAACTGTCTTTACCTTGTTGGGAATTCCCTCCTTTAGCTATTCCTAAAGCACTAATCCAGCTGTGGTCTTGTGTGATGGTTTGGGAGTTGCACCACTCCCCCCCACCCCTGCCCTGAATTTACCAGACTAGACTCAGTTGTCTGGAAGTTAAGGAAGCTATATTTACAGCTTAGTACTATTTACAAGCATATATATTCACAGATATTTACAGTTCTGTACAAGTTAAAAATAATGCAGGAACATGAAAATCCCTCCTGAAACAGTCAGACTGCCCAAGAGGCTCCTGGCCAAAACCTTGTCCCCCTTCTCTCAGAGATCATTCCCCTCCCCTCAGAAATAACCAGCTCAATCCCCATGTATGTCACATAAATCTGGAGAGATCTGAGTTGAGATGTCAAAAAGACAGGGGAGTTAGAGGAAGGAGGTTAAATTAGCTCTTTAATCCACTCAGATCTACCGAGGAGAGCAACTCAGAAACAACTGAGAAGTGTGTGAGAGAAGTGAGTGCCTTATCTGTGTTTTGACTAGTTGCTTCTCTCAGCAGAAGAATGAGTGACATAGATCACTGTTACTCTTCTCACAGCCAAAGATTTAATTTCTCTAAAGTACTCCTGATGGCCTCAAATCAGCACATCTTGCTAGGCATTGACCCTTGAGCAGCTGGTGGCATTGATGGAGGCTGGGAGGTGCCTTTGTTGTATGAGTAGATCACCTCAGACAAGGCTGAGCTAGATAGACAGTTAAGAAGCTGAGTACTTAACTGTAACTGTGTGTTTTTTCTTTGGCAGGTATCTCTGACGAGGATATCATCAATGTTACTCTCCCCACTGGTGTGCCCATACTCCTTGAACTTGATGAGGATCTGCACCCTTTGGGCCCTCACCAGTTTCTAGGTGATCAGGAAGCTATCCAAGCTGCTATCAAAAAAGTGGAAGATCAAGGGAAAGTAAAATCTGCTGAGAAGTAAAATCCTACGAACACAGCTATGTCCAGTGTGGTAATAAGTGATTTGTATGACTGCTGTGTTGCACTGTGTGAAAGTCTCTGTTTTAAGCACTATAATTTGACAGCTGTTGAGTCTCAGGTTGGTAGATTTAACCCTCTGCCTTTTGAAAACTGGAGTTTTGGTTATAACATCAGATTATGGATGCTAGAAATAACCCAGGAGATCATTCAGGTAATGGAAACTTGTCTCTGGTCTAGCATTGAGGGTGGCCCAGTACAGAAATAAAGGGATGTTACTGATGTCTACCAGTAGGCAGCCCTCATCTGTTGAAGACAAAAGCACCACCTTACTAGACTAAGGTTAGATTGATAGAGGCACTGAAACTTTCTCTGTGATGAAATGACAACAGATAAGAGTTATCCACTACAACTGTTCTGTGTCAGTGACCACAACAGTTTGTTCTGGATGTACTTCTATCTGTCTTTCAGAATGTAGCTGTACAACTCTTGCTTTTTTTTTGAGTCTTCCAAGGACAATTCATTGTCATAAAGGGAATTCTGTAGAGATCTTCAGACTGCAGTTGCCTTTTGTTCTACTATGTTCCAATTTTAAGGAATCCCTTTTCTTACACCATCTTTGCAATGCCTCATGTGACTGCATTTTCCTGTGTTGCAGCAGTAGAATTTGACTCACTTCAGCCCACGAACTAAGCATACAAGTTTCCTGATCCACGTTTAAGTTGTTGTTTAGCCCTCAGAGGGTGACCTGGATGGCTGTGAAACACTTAAGTAATGTGTGCTAGAGGTTTGATCATGAAGTCATTAGAATAATTCCTGTTTACCTCACTAAAACTGGATGTAGGAACAATCCCTTTAAGATTTCCTGCGTTGAAAACATCTCTTACATATGATCCTCAATAATATTCCTGTGACTTACTCTGGGGGGCTGGAAGAGATGCATAAAGCATGTGAGGAGTTACTGGCTATAGCTCATTCAGCTGTCATGCTGGTAGGGAAGGATATTCTGCCATGCCTGAAAGCCTTCTCCTATGAAGCGCCTTACAGTCTTAGCTTGCTCCTGCTGAGTGTGGCCTTGCTGCTGTAGCTGGCACTAAATTTGAGCAGGTTGGATGTACATGTAAGGCATTTTATTCCCTGAGTACAAGCATCAGGATAATTCTGATTTTTGAAAACATACTTGCAAATATGAAATGGATACTTCAGTTTGGATCTGACCTTGTCTCAGCACCTGTGCATCTGGAGTCTGACCTCAGTTACCAACGTGGGCAGCACTCATGGGTACTGTTAAGAGCCAGATGTGTTCTCAGCATGGCCTTGTTACAGATCTCAGGAGCAGTGGATGAGAATTTCCTTGGTATGATGACAGTGCAAACTTTTAAAGTCCTAGAGTGGCTGCAGCTTTGCAGTGAGCAGCTCTGTAGCTCATTTCTTAAGTGAGAGGATGTGTTTTTCCTCTGGAGAGAGCAATGAAATTGTGTGGTGTGCCTCTGGCAGTCTCACTGCTGCATGGAGGTAGACTTTCCAGGTCTGATGCCAGCTCACATTAGTGTAGCACATACTT
This sequence comes from Pogoniulus pusillus, assembly GCF_015220805.1. Taxonomy (NCBI): domain Eukaryota; kingdom Metazoa; phylum Chordata; class Aves; order Piciformes; family Lybiidae; genus Pogoniulus; species Pogoniulus pusillus. The sequence continues at coordinate 23,340,758 of NC_087278.1, forward strand.
CACAGAAGACCTCTTGATAGATGTTAGTTTCTCCTGCATGAATGATGTTCAGGCTCCTCTCTGGTTTTGTTTCTGTAGTCCTTGCAGTAGGAATAAAGCCTCATATTTGGGTGTTTTTTATTTTGAACATGTAGCTGGTAGGTTTCCTCTCCTTTGTACAAGCAGGGTGTTTTTTTCCTCTGAAATACTCTTAGTAGCTTCCCTGCTACTTTGATGCTGACTTCTTTTAAGAGTTTTTAGTTTTCTGTGCATAGAGTAACTGAATCTTAGTCATTACTTTACAAGTCAGTATTGTGGAGTTGAATTGTTCAGAAAATGTCCACCTGTCAGTGCTGCAAGGAAGGAGAGCCAGTGGCTCTCAAGAGATTAAATCCTTCCCCAAGCATTTTAATGACATTCAGAGTTCAGTATCAAGTAAAAGTTACTGCAGACTTGTTAAGAAGGTGAGCAGAGCCATCTGTTGTCAGTGGGAGCTACATGCATCCAGATATGGGAGCTTGTGGGCCTTGGCTATCAGCATCCATGTCCATTTAGCAGTGTGATATTGTAAGAGAAACCTTTAGGACTTGAGATATGGCTGGAATATACTTGGAAACAAGCCCAACTGAACTGGGAGGTACTCCCTCCTCTTCTGTTAGACCTCCCCACAATGATTTTTTTAGATGGAGTCAGGTGGTGGAGTGAAGTTAGCAAGCATCAGTATGGCTTGCAGCTGAATGGGTGAAGTTGGCTGAAGACACCTTTCAAAGAGTGGTGACCAGTGAGAAAAGTATGGCCAGTGTGATGTGTTCAGGTTGCTCTGTTCCTGCAGTGCTGCCTGAGGCATGAACAGTGACAATGCCATGGGAATTTTAACATTTTCTTTGGTTGTGACTCTAAATCGTTGGCAGGATTTTATGTGCACATCTGGCAGCAAAAACACCTTTCAGAGGTATCAAATGGAACCAGCTGGGGGCTTTATTGTGCCCTTCATAACACTGTGTGATGCTATCTCTAGAATGGACTTCTAGGTAAATTCCTGAATTGCAGAATGTGAAGAGCAGAAACTGACTCCCATCATCAGTGGCATAAAGCTGCCTCATCTTCAGGCACAGCTGTGTGAGGGGCAGAAATGAGAATCTTTTGGCTTTGGAGATCTGGTTGGAAAACACTTCCCCAGTGTTTAAGCATGTCTCAGTCCTCTAACTGGTGTTTGTGGTGGATATGGCTTGTTTACACTTGTTTTTACCTTTCTTAGTAGCAGTAATTTCTCTAGGATCCTCTTGAGAACTTTTGTAAATATGGTGGAGCTGGCAAGTTATTTGTAACTCAATAAATTCTTATGAAACTATTTAACTTGGCTTCAGTCTCTGTCCCTTTTATTCCCTTCTCCTTTGTCTCTCTTCCAGGACTGATAATGTAAATAAAACCTTTAGGGTCCTAGAACTCAGCAAGCATTCATGAATCATGTATTGTGCAGTGAGTTGGGCAGAAAGAGTCTTACAGCAAACACTGCCTCATGTTTACATGCAAACAAGTTGGGCTGAAGGGCTTTGTGTACTTGCTTGAAACTATGGTGGCATTTGCATAGAAAGAACAAATGGAACAGTTCCAGAACAATGGAACTAAAATGCTCACCATTTTCATTTTTTTCCCAGCTTCTTGGAGACTGGAACACATTTCCTACGAGTATAGGCTAAGGGAGCTGGGGTGGTTCAGCCTGAAGAAGAGGAGGCTCTGGAGAGACCTGATAATGACCTGAAAGGGGCCTACAAGAAGGCTGCAGAGGAACTGCTTACACAGGACAAGTGGCAATGGTTTGAAGTAAGAGCAGAGGAGATTTAGAATGGATGTCAGGAACAGGCTCTTTACTACGAGGTTGGTGGAATGCTGGAACAGGTTGCCAGGGAGGTGGTTGAGGCCCCATCCCTGGAGACAGTCCAGATCAGGCTTGACAAGACACTGAGCAACCTGATGTAGCAGGTGTCTCTGACTGCAGAGGTTCAACTAGATGACCTTTGGCAGTCCCTTCCAATCCAAACCTTTCCCCTGCTTCCTTGAGTCACCTTTTGTACTTTGCTCTGCCTTGGTTGCACCTCAGATTTTTCCTGAGTCATGGGCCCTTTTCTTTTAGGAAAGGTGAGAGTGCAAAGAAATTTGTTTGGGTAACTTGGTTGGCATAGCCTGAGGAGAGGCTATCTCTGCCTAGTCACATTGTCAACATTTCTTTGTTTTGGGAAACTGTAATATTGATGGAAAGTGTCTCAGTGCCACTGGAATACCAAACCAAGGCAGCTTTGCCTCCACAAACTTAGTCACAGTTCAGAGCTGCCAATATGTATGGTAAATGGTGCTTGACAACTGCTTTGTTGTCTTCAGTGACTGGCTTGAGAGCAGCCCTGAAGGAAAGGACTTGGTGCTGGTGGATGAGCAGGGTAAGGGAGGGGATTCTGCCCCTCTGCTCCACTCTGCTGAGACCCCACCTGGAGCACTGTGTCCAGTTCTGGAGCCCCTGTTGCAAGAAAGATCTGGAGGTGCTGGAGCTGCTCTGCTATGAGGACAGGCTGAGTTTGGGCTGCTCAACCTGGAGAGAAGGCCCTGAGAAGACCTTATTGTGGCCTTCAAATATATGAAGGGAGCTAAAGGAAAGCTTGGGAGGGACTTAGGGTGTTGGGTAGTGGTAGGAATGGGGGGAATGGATCCAAGTTAGAGGAAGGGAGATTCAGATTAGGTCTTAGGAAAAAGTTCTTCACTATGAGGGTGGTGAGAGACTGGCACAGGTTGCCCAGGGAGGTGGTGGAAGTTTCGTCCTTGGAAATTTTTAAGGCTAGGCTGGATGTGGCTCTGAGCAACCTGATCTAGGGTGGGGTGTCCCTGCCCATGGCAGAGGGGCTTTGAGCTAAATGACACTTGAGGTCCCTTCCAACCCTGAGAGTTCTGTGATTCTGAAACTAATGGAATTGTTAACACAAACTTGCATCTGCAGATGGGCTTGCAGAAAGTGGACAACAGATGGAGCAAGTACATTGTGATGCATGCAGGAGAATGGGAACCATTCTGTACTCCTGCATGCATATAGACTGCAAAGTGTAAGCAGCATCTCCTGAAAGGCAGCACTCTTACCTGACAGCATTGCCCTGTGGTTTAACAAATGGTGCAAAGGTGTCTTAATTCTGGTGTGGAGTGTATTAGTCACTATTTAGCTTGCTTGTACAGAGTGGCAATGAGTCCTACTTTTTATCTTGCATCAGCATCTTCACTGGACTAGAGTGTGAGGAGTATTCTGTCACCTTATTGTCACCAGCAATCAGGACACCCTTATCTTCAAGGACCTTGACTAAGACTCGTGCTAACACCTTAGCATGAGTCTGCAGTATCCTATAATAAATTACTGATTAAGTTGCTGTTCCCACACAAAGGGATCTGGTAAACCAAAGAATGGAGCTGCTGCCATGAGACTGATGTCCTGGCAGTGCTAAAGATACCATGAACTCAAATGAACTTTCATTATAATACCAAAGCATACCTCCTGGCCTCAGGCTGCCTGCCTCCAAGGCAGACCACATAGTGGGCATGCCTTCTTAGGCCCAGAACACACCTCTGTCACTCCTTACGTTGTGGGGGGCACCGGGGCGGGGAGTATGGTCAGCAGCACATGTGAAGTTGAATGTAAAAGCTATCTCCCTAGCAACAGGTTGAAGCTCTGCTGCTGCTCTCAACTTCATCTCTACGCTTCTCCACATTTCACTACAACAGAAGAGGTCTTCTCCAGCAACAAGAACAACAGGACCAGCAGGACTGGACACTGGGATCAGACAGATGTGTTTGGAACTCTTGCGTTGTTGGTAGCTATAGAACCTCTTCCCTTTCTCGCTTTGCGGTGCCCTCTGCTTTGCGGTGCCCTCTGCTTTGCGGTGCCCTCTGCTTTGCGGTGCCCTCTGCTTTGCGGTGCCCTCTGCTTTGCGGTGCCCTCTGCTTTGCGTGGCGGAACAATAGGGTTTCACTGTTGATTGGAGTGAACTCCCTTGGTGTGAGGCGCCTGTGTTTTGCACTTTGAGATCACACTAACGAACCACCACGAGTCCACTGTTCTGACTGTGACAGAGAAACTGAATGGGAGCACAGCTGTTTGCAGCAGACATTTTAGTCTGCCAAGCAAAAGCTGCATGATCCCATCAGTGATAGCACATTAACTCTGCCAGGAAAGGTCGGGGGGAAGCAGTGTTGCACGACAAAAGGAGCTCAGCACTAAGCAGATACCAAATAAGCACAAAGACATAAAAAAGAAAAAAAAGTGTGGGGGTACCTTGGGGAAATGCCTTGAAATCCGGGATCTGATTTTGGATACTCTTGTAGTAACTTCTCCAAAGGACTTGTGTCTAGTTTAGAGCTTCCCAAAGCTCTCAGAAGAAGATTAAATACAGCGTTGGTCTGTAAGTGTCTGCAGATGTCTGCAGGGGGCTCTTAAAGATCTGTAGTGGTCTGCAGGCATCCTTTAAAGGTCTGTAGGGGTCTCCAGGCACTGTTAAAGGTCTAGATGCAGGTGCCGCCTTTGCTGGGTTAAACGCTGCCTGGGTGAGCAGGCCCAAAGAGTGGCTGTGGATGGGCAGCAGCCAGCTGGTACCTGGTGCCCAGGGGTCTGCGATGGGCCCAGGGCTGCTCAACATCTTTAGTGGTGACTCGGGTGAGGGGCTGGAGTCTGCCCTTAGTAACTTGGGGATGGACCCAAGCTGGAAGCAGTGTGGATCTGCTGCGTCTCCCAGGTGAGGTCACCGTGGGGACAGGGCCCGTCTGTGACGTCACAGTGGGGGCACCCCGGGGTGGGTATAAATAGCCCTGCCCTCAGGTCCCGCTGGCTTCGCTTCTGAGCCGTGGTGGCTGTCAGGCACCTTTGGAGAGTGCGAAGGCAGCGGCCGCAGCAGAGAGCTTCTGTGTGGGCTGGAGCCTGGCAGCAGGCAGCGCTCACTGCAGAGGGGACAGCTCCTAGCGCAGGGTCCCGCACAAGGGCGGCAGCGTCCCACGGCCAGCGCCGCGGAGCAGACCAAGGCTCGTCTGTGTCTGGGCTGCTTCTCCTGCACCACGATGGTTGTGGGACTGGCGACAACCCTGCTGTGGGTGCTTACGATATATGGGCCTGGAGTGCTTGAGGTAGGTGAGCTGCTGCCTGGCACTGTCCCCTGTAGCCTGGGCTTGCAGGGAGAGGGGTGGGATGCCAGGGCACGGCCACGGGAGTCTGCTGCACTGTGGGGAGCAGAAGGGTCCCTGGCAGCCAGCGAGCAACCCAAGCGGTGCCCAGCAGGCTGCCCGTGCAGGTGCCAGCACTGCTGCTGGCAGTGCCCCTGGGCTGCAGGGGGTACAGCTCTCTGCCCCACAGGCAGCCGCGGGAGCCCCCAGCACAGGAGCTCTTCCAGCTGGGTGTGGGGGTGCAGGGGCAAGGCCCAGAGCCAGGTGCCAGATCTCTGTGGCTTCTCTTGCAGATCTTTCGAGCTCTTCCTGCGCTGCAGTACCGGCAGGAAGAGGAGGATGAGCAGGAACGAGAGAGGCGCAGGCTCCGAGAGGTGAGTCCCAGTGCTGAGCACTGCAGGGGCTGGCTCAGGACGCTGCTTGGGCTGAGATGGCACAGGGCATGGCCAGGCTCCATCTCGGTCTGAGCAGCTCTAGGGCATGGGCTGCAGGGCCACAGCCTGCATGGCTGGAACCTAACATGGCTCTGTGGCCTCTCTTGCAGGCCCTTCCTCCCGCTAGGCCCTTGGAGCCGATGAACACCCAGGAGATGGAAAACACCTTCATGTCCTCCTGGACTGATGTGCGCCCTTGCTACACTGGGCACCGAGAGGTGAGTGCCAGTGCCAAGGAGAGGGCACTTGGGACAGCCTGGCAGTGGGCAGGGGCTGACTCTCCACTGTCTGCCTCTGCTGTGAGCTGCTCCAGCATCGCCATCAGCTCTGCCCATTCCTGCCCCAGAAGCAGCTGCCGGCAGAAGCTGCTGCAGGCAGGAACTTGGTGGAGGGACCCAGGTGACTCCTACAACATCTCCCTTTCCCTACAGGAGGCAGAAGTGGCCTTGCCTGACAAGGATGATCAGGCAGATGTCCCAGCAAGCACCACAGGTGGTCAGGTGGCAGCCCTGGAGGAAGAGCCACCTGTTGTGAAGATGGACGTGGAGGAGATACCTGCCCCAGAAACGGATGTGAAGCAGGCACCTGTGGCACAGACTGGCACAGCAGCAGACTATAGCCCAGCTATGATTGCCTTAGCCCGGTCACTCATGGCACTGGCTGTGGAGGTGGCAATCGCTGAGGAGCTCTGTGAAGACCTGGAGACACTTGACAGGCAGGCCCCAGCTGTCAGCAGCCCCCCCCGTTCTCGACGCCGATTTGGGGCAGGCATCCTGAGGAGGATGAGCAAGGGACTGCGCAGGGCAGGCAGGTGCTTCCTCTGCGCCTTCTGCATGGCACGGGCACAACGGGACTAGCACCGTGCCCTGCTGGCAGTGTCAGGCAGGCCCTTTGCTGACAGCAGCCCCTGTAGCACGGTGCTGCAGTGAGTGTCAGGAGGAGCCAGGAGGCCCCTCTTGTGTTTTCTCTGAGCACCAGTCCGAGGGCAAGTTCACCTTGTAAAGAAGAGCAGCTGTTGTTCTGATGGAAAGGACAAAGGGGTGGGCTGGGGGGTTAGGAGCGTTAGGGGTAGTGCTGTTTGCCTTTGGTTTAGAATAAACCTGTTGTACTCACACTTCAGAGTGAGTTCGTTTCTCACACTGGTCACACAGATTGTTCCCTCAGGAGGAAGAACTTGCAAGAGCAGGAGAAAAGAGAAGGATGTGAAATTTAACAATAAAGGATGACAATTCTTCTTCAGAGGACTCTTCTGTTCTGCAGGAGTCTGTAGAAGTCTAGAAGAGGTCTGCAGGGCTCTGCAGACATTTCCAGGGGGCAGCTAAATGTCCATAGGGCTCCACAGGTTCTACAGAAGTCTGTAGTGTTTTCAGTGGTCAGCAGGAGTCTGTAGAGGTCTCCATGGGTCTCCTGAAGCTCTGTAGAGGTTTATTGAGGCCTATAGGGTTCTGCAAGGGTCTCTGGGGGCCTTGTATCATCATCCAAATTATGGTTATGATGGGCTGCCTCCATCCTTGTGTCACCTTAGGCTCTTGATTCCCAAATTCTCCACCTGGCACTTTTCTGACAGGTTTGACTCTCAAATGATCAAATGTCAAGACCTAACCCTCCTGGGGGAGTGCTCTTGACTCTGCCCCCAGGCTGAGGTTGACCAGGGCCAAGGGCAGGCTCCTGCACTTTGTCCACAACAACCCCATGCAGCCACAGACTGGGGATGAGTGGCCAGAGAGCAGCCTGGCCGACAGGGGCCTGGCAGTGCTGGGTGAGAGCAGCTGGGCATGAGCCAGCAGTGTGCCCAGGGGACACAAAGGGCCAAGGGCATCTTGGCCTGGGTCAGGAACAGTGTGGCCAGCAGCACCAGGGCTGTCAGTGTGCCCTGTACTGGCACTGGGCAGGCCTTGCCTCGAGCACTGTGTGCAGCTCTGGGCCCTCACTGCAGGGGAAGGCTGCTGAGGAGAGGCTGAGGGAGCTGGGGGTGCTCAGGCCGGGAGAGAGGAGACTCAGAGGGGACCTCATCACTCTCCACAGCTATGTGAAGGGAAGCGGTGGTAAGGTGGGGGTGAGGCTCTGCTCCCAGGCAGCTTGTGCCAAGATGAGAGGGCATGGCCTGAAGATGCTCCAGGGGAGGGTTAGGTTGGCTGTCAGGAAGCCCTTCCTCATGGAAAGGGTAATGAGACAGGGGAATGGACTCGCAGGGAGGTGCTGGAGTTGCTGTCTGTGGAGGTGTTCCAGGCATGCCTGGATGTGGCACTCAGTGCCACAGTCTGGTCAGTGTGGGGGTGTTAGGTCACAGGCTGGACTGGATGGCCACAGAGGTGTGCTCCAGCCTGAGTAACTCTGTGACTCTGTGAGCTGGAGGCTGGGGGTGGCTGGTAGCAGCCCACCGAGTGTGGTGTTGTCTGGGGACGGAGTGGGCTGTGGAAGTGGCCAGCTGGAACTTCACCGGGGTCAGAGAGAGCCTAGGGGCCGGGGCAGGAGCAAGCCCCAGAGCAGCAGAGCTGGGTGAGAGGAGTGCAGGGGCCCCCTGGTCAGGGGCTGAGGCGCCATGACGGGAGGTTGGCGTTAGATGGGTACAAGCTGCCCAGGGAATGAAGCTGTGGAGGAGGGAGGGAGGGAGGGAGGGTGGCCCTGTGCATCAAACCCCATCTGGAGTCCATGAAGCTGCTGTAGCTGGGGACAGAGGCCCCATGGGTGAGGGGTCAAGGCAAGGCAGGGACTGCCATGGGAAGCAGCAGCATCAGGAGAGCCCTGAGTGGCCCTGGGTGGCTGCTGCCCACTCTCAGGCCTGCCCCACTGCGGCCTGCAGAGCTCTGGGTCACTGTGGGCACCAAGCAGGGGCCAGCTCCATGGCAGGACAAGGCGAGGGCTGCGTCTCCCAGGTGATGTCACCGTGGGGACAGGGCCCGTCTGTGACGTCACAGTGGGGGCACCCCAGGGGTGGGTATAAATAGCCCTGCCCTCGGGTCCCGCTGGCTTCGCTTCTGAGCCGTGGCAGGTGCTTCCTCTGCGCCTTCTGCATGGCACGGGCACAACGGGACTAGCACCGTGCCCTGCTGGCAGTGTCAGGCAGGCCCTTTGCTGACAGCAGCCCCTGTAGCACGGTGCTGCAGTGAGTGTCAGGAGGAGCCAGGAGGCCCCTCTTGTGTTTTCTCTGAGCACCAGTCCGAGGGCAAGTTCACCTTGTAAAGAAGAGCAGCTGTTGTTCTGATGGAAAGGACAAAGGGGTGGGCTGGGGGGTTAGGAGCGTTAGGGGTAGTGCTGTTTGCCTTTGGTTTAGAATAAACCTGTTGTACTCACACTTCAGAGTGAGTTCGTTTCTCACACTGGTCACACAGATTGTTCCCTCAGGAGGAAGAACTTGCAAGAGCAGGAGAAAAGAGAAGAATGTGAAATGTAACAATAAAAGATGACAATTGAGTCTGCAGAAGTTTACAAGAGGTCTGTAGGGCTCTGTAGACGTTTGCAGAGGGCTGTTAAATGTCCTTAGGGGTCTGCAGGGTTCTACAGAATATAGAGAATGGCTTCTCCTTGTCGATTTGATACTTTCTTTGTTGTGCAGTAAAATTTAGCAGAGAGATGTTCCTGTCTCAACTTAGTCACCTCTGGTCAGCTCTCTCCTTAGCCTTGCACACTTGTCCTGCTGTGGCCATGGGATCAGCTCAGAGGGTGAAATGCTCTGTGCCCCCTGTCTATTGCAGGTTGTGTACTGAACTAGTAAGCTCTGTGTGCTGTAACGCGGTCACAGAACTGAACTGAGCTGTATCCATGCTTGCTGCTGCTTGTGCACTGTGAAATGGTTGTGTCTTCCTACACTGTTGTCACAGGCTGTGATACCATAGTATCAGGGGTAATAAGAGACGGGGAAAAGCATGCTTGATACAAACCAGTCCAAATCCTAATCCAAATACCAATCCCAATCTGTTTACTGCACCCCAAGCATGGGGTTATATACTTTTTTATCAGAAGGCTACACAGGAAGGTTACAAACCATCTCAGACTCCGATTGGTTACATGCACCTGCGTCAGGACTACGTTAGGATTACTACTTGGCATAGACATTCTTCATGTTCTCTCAACCACACCTATATTGTGTCTGGCGATTCTAAGTCAGCAGAGATAGGCAAAAACCACAGACTCCAGGCTTACACTTGTTCACATTTGCTACACCAGTCTCTAAGGTCATTCCAACCCTCTATCAGCACTTACTGAACTCTCTCCTGTCCATGGCTTGACAATAGCTGCACCACAGTCACACAATTCTATAAAATCACTGCATTTAATATTACTATATCCAACACACAGTGATAGGGGTTGGCAGTGCAGCAGCTTGTGCCCTCCTTTTCAAGTATGCTCATCGGTGGTGTGCTGCCTGCGCAGAGCCTGGCAGAGCTGATGGCTGGTTCTGGTGTGGAACCGCTTCAGGCTTTAATGTAGACAAGATTTTGCCCATGGAAATGTAACTTTTGTCTGTTCCTGACTCTGCCGTGCTGGTCTTCAGCTGCCTGGAAAGAGTGATCTCATCATCGTGTGCTTTCCTGTGCAAGGTACAGCTCGGAACGGTGCATTTGCCATCTCCAGCCTGCTCTTCTTTTAGAAACTTCTTAAATCTGCAAATACAGGGCTCAGCATGAAAAAGTGGCCAGCTGGTAGATGTTCCACTCCCTTAATCATCTTTGTGGCTCTGCACTGGACTCTTCCAAGGTCTCAGGTCCTTCTTAAACTGAATGGCCCAGAACTGAACATGATATTCCAGATATGGCCTCACCAAGGCAGAGCAGAGCAGGAGGAGGACCTCTCTCAACTTACTAACCACAGCCCTTCTAATCCACCCCAGAGTGCCGCTAGCCTTCTACCCACCAGGACCACCAGGTCACTCTCCTCTGTGCCGCTCTCTAACAGGTCAGTCCCCAGCCTGTGCTGCTCCATGGGGTTGTTTTTTTTTCTCAGATGCAAGACTCTACACTTGTCCTTCATTAAATTTCTCCCCGACCACCTCTCCAACCTGTCCAGGTCTGGAAGAATGGCAGCACAGCCTTCAGGTGTGTCAGCCACTCCTCCCAATTTGGTGTCATCAGGAAACCGTTCCCTCATCCAGGTCATTGATGAATATACTGAATACTACTGGTTCCAGTACTGAACTTCTCATCCTTGATATGGCAAAAGACAGCACTGAGGATAAGTTGTTGCATCACCTTTCCAGGGATGGAGGTGAGGCTGACAAGACTATAGCGACCCAGGTCTTCTTTCTTGCCCTTTTTGAAGTCTGAAGTGACATTTCCTTTCCCCTAGCCCTCAGGCCCCTCTCCCTCCTGTTCCCCAGGACTTACCAAAGACACTGCAGTGTGCCCTAGCAATGCCTTCTGCCAGCTTCCTCTGTATCAGCCAGGGCCTGCAATTTCAAGGCTCCTACCAGCTGCCTGTAAAAGGCCTCATCAACTTCCTCATCCTCACCAGGAGGTTGCAACAGTAGTACCACCCATGCCAGCCTGCCTCTCAATTTGCACCCACAAATGTTCAACTCTGGCAGGCAGAGACCAGAGGGGAAGCCACCAGGCTGGGCCAGCTCCAGCTCACTCCCTGCTGCTCCTCTCTGCAGGCCTAGCAGTGCCCCCCACCCAAAGCTCTGCCTGGCCCTGGGCCAGCTCCAGATGCTATGTGGTGGCAAGGGGGCAGGCAGGGATGACACAGGGAAGACTATCAGATCCCTCACCCTCATCTGGCCCTGCAGCTGGTGAGTCTTGGTGCCATGTCCCACCAGAGGGGCAGGCAACATCTCTGTGCTACCACTGTGGCTGTGCACACGTGCACAATTCTGCCCACAGGCTGGGCAGCAGCAGACACTCGGGCTGCTTCTCCTCTCTTTCTGCAGCTCCTGGGCACTTACGAAGCTCTGTCTCGGCACGCTGCGTGGGCAAGCCCTGCTTGGCACTATGACCTGGGCAAGCCCTGCTCCCAGCAGAGCAGGATGTACCAGCCCCAGGATGCTGTGCACAGGAAACCTCAAGGCTGTGGGGAGCTTCGGAGTGGGCAGAGCTGCTGGAGCTGTTGAGTGGCCACCACACTGTATCTTTCCTAATCCTGCTCTGGCCCCAGAGGCTGCTCCTGTCCAGCAGCAGCTGTATCACTTCTCACCTCCTGCTCTTTCCCCTTGCCCAAGCCAGGACACTCAATTCCAGGAGCCTGTAGAAGCTGGTGGAGGAGGAAACAAAGGTGGGGATGGCTCAGGATGAAACCTCAGCCTGGCTGGGTCCCTCTCTGCTGCTGGCCTGCTCAGTGAGTGCAGGGCTTTTCTTGCAGGCTAGGGCAGAGTAGCAGCCACCCCCTGTCCCTTCTGGCAGCCAAGGCAGAGGTGGGCTGTCCCAGGTCGAGGCTATAGGGTTAGAATTTTTCTGGGGACCAGAAGATTGTTATTCAATGCCATAATTCTGCTATCTCTTTATAGACTGACACCAAGGTCAGTTCGTTCTCCTTTCCTCCTCCTCCTGCCCTGAGTGTGTGGCGGGAGCCAGTTTATCAGGCACATGTGAGCAGTATGGCAGAGGCGCTGGGGGGGAGGACTGGAGCACAGGGGAGTGCAGATCTAGTTGTTTGGGGATGGGGCAAACTTCCAGGGGGTTTGCCATGGATGCAGTAATTGCTTTGTAATGTCTATTGCTGTATTCTCTCTCTCTCCATGTAATTGTGTATTTTCTCTCCAGTTTGATTTGAGAGTTTAATCTCTGTCGGCTCTCTGTAAGAACCCACGGGAGAATTCTGTGCCGTGCGGGGAACGAGACCCTCGCTTGTGCGTGGACTGAACTGGAGAAAAATGCAGGATTAGAGCTCAGGGGAAATGGTGCCGCTCAGTGAAGCAGGCATGGAGAGCTGGGAGGCTTGGAGAAGTGAGCCGCTGCCCTCCCGGGTGGCGGAGGGGGATGAGAGAAGCGAGTGTCTGAGGCGGCTGAAGATCCTATGGGACCCCCGCCCCTGAACGGCCACGGATCGAGCTGACCCACAGCGCGGTGCCCAGCGGCCCTGCCCGGGGCGAGCTGGAGGCGTCGGGGAGAGCGGAGCAGGCAAACCCCTGCGTGTTTGCCCCTCCTGATGGGAATCCGCGGCCGGTGGAAACGCGGGCAGTGGAAACGGAGGCGGCTCCGGCCGTGCCGGTGGCCTCCCCTGCACCCGTGGATCCAGGCAGCGTTCCCAAGATGGCGCCGGGCGGAGGCAGCGCTGCCCCCCGTGGCGGGCTGATGGCCGCGGTGGCCACCCGCTGGCTGAGCGCAGCCGCTGCCTATGCAGGGCATGAGCTGGTGGCTGCGGAAGGAACGGCCGTGCCTTGGTACCCTTCCTGTCCCAGCGCAGGCAGCGAGTACGGGCAGGCTGCGGCTGCAGACGGCGAGCCTGCACTGGGAGTGTGTCCTGCTGGGGAAGATGCGGAGAGCGGCGATGGGGACCCCCTTCCCCCGCTGCGACTCAGCATGAACTTTACAGTGGCGGAACTGGCGGTACCGAGCATGGGAGGGCGTTTGCCCCGGTTCCCGAGCACGCTGCCTGGTTCTGCACAGAGTAGCCAGACAGGAGTAGCGGCAGCGGCAGCCCTAGAGCCGAGCTCAGGCGGCAGGGCGAGCCGCAGGCGTGCCCTGGCGGTAGCTCCTCCTCTGGCCGGTAAGGCAGCGCAGCGGATGGGTGCTCCCGGTCGGGCAGTGGTGAGGATGGGCGCTCCTGGTCAGGCAGTGGTGAGGATGGACGCTCCCGGTCAAGCAGTGGTGAGGATGGGCGCTCCCGGTCAAGCAGTGGTGAGGATGGGCGCTCCCGGTCGGGCAGTGGTGAGGATGGACGCTCCCGGTCAAGCAGTGGTGAGGATGGGCGCTCCTGGTCAGGCGGTGGTTGCAGCGAATGGCACTGATCCCGTTCTCTTCCCTATTCTGCAGCCTGCTCCTCGTCCACCACCAGAACCTCCTCCTTCTCAGTTGTCTGTCGTGGGTTTTTTAAAGAGAGACGACATCGAAGGGTCAAAAAGCGACGTCGTGGACCCACAGCTGGTGAATGTGGGGAAGACTGGAGCAAGGTGGCCCTTCCCTGCTCCTCTGTGCCCTGTGCTGGGTGGCAGGAGCCAGTGCTGGGAAGTTCAAGGCTGGCACTTTCCCTGCAGGAGTTGGAAGCAGATAGAAACGTTTTTGAGGACAAGCAACTTTTCAGCCTAAAATGGCAGATACAAGGCGAGCATTTGAGGTTATTGGTAAAGGAAAGGTCCTAGCTCCAAATCTCTTTTTCCAAAGTGTGAGGTTGTTGTGGAGGGGAAATTAATTGATGTGAGGTGATATTTTCCCCAAATTAATATTATTGATTCTACTATTCAGAACTCTGGCCACCCCCAACCACTGATTTTAATAATATTTTGGTTCTTACACAGTCATGAAAACAGTCTCTGGATACTAACTAGATCTACTAATAACCAGCAAAATATGTAAACATTAATCATAGAATCATAGAATCAACCAGGTTGGAAGAGACCTCCAAGATCAGCCAGTCCAACCTTATCCCCCAGACCTATTCAGTCATCTAGACCATGGCACTAAGTGCCTCATCCAGGCTTTGCTTCAACACCTCCAGGGATAGTGACTCCACCACCTCCCTGGACAGCCCATTCCAATGCCAATCACTCTCTCTGCCAACAACTTCCTCCTAACATCCAGCCTATACTTCCCCCAGCACAACTTGAGACTGTGTCCCCTTGTTCTATTGCTGGTTGCCTGGGAGAAGAGGCCAACCCCCACCTGGCTACAGCCTCCCAGACCAGGAAGCAGATACAAGTATTTTTGCGGCTGTGTAATTTTTTGGCCACAAATTGCAGATACAGAGTGAGCATTCGAGGTTATAAGCTAAATGAAGGGGCCTAGCTCTACATCTGCTTCTCCAAAGTGTGAGGCTCCTGGAGCTGGTCAGAATGATGCCTTGAGTTCCAGTGACAGCTGGAAGCAAATATGAGCAGTTTTGAGGCTGAGCAATTTTGAGGCAAAAAAATGCCAATAGAAGGAGAGCATTTGAGGTTATAGGCTACAGGAAAGGGCCTACCACGAAATTCCTTTTTCCACAGAGTGAGGTTCCTGGAGATGGTCAGAGTGATGCCTGGAGTTCAGGCCTAGCACTTTCCTTGCAGGCGCTGGAAGCAGATATAAGCATTTTTGAGGCTGACCATTTTTTTTGGCCACAAATTGCAGATACAGGGCTGTTGGGGTTTGAGCAGAACTAAAAAGAGCAGGCAGAGTAACTGAACAGACTTAGGTCATTTGGATAAGGAGGCACAGCTGCAGGAAAGTGGCCCTGGGAGGCTGGCAGAGAAGCTGCTATCTGTAGCTCAGCTGTGTGAGGAGCCAGACTGGTCAGCCCTGGGAACAAGCAGTGTTGTGGCTAGAGTTGCTGCAAAGGGGGATTAAGGGGGTCAGTTGGTCAGGGCTGCCTCTGTGTGTGTGGACAGCCCATTCCTGCCTGTGTAAGTGTATCAAAAGTACATGCTCCTCTACCAAACTCCACTACATGGGTATCAGGCTTAGCTTCAGTAAATGCATTGACCATTATGCATCACGCTGGTGTAAACCTGGTGTCTCTCCCTCTCCTGCACGGCCTAGAAGAGAGGCCAACTCGACACAGGGCAAATATTGGAGGTTATAAAGGAAAAGAAGGGGCCTAGCTGCAAACCTCCTTTTCCAAGGTGTGAAGTTCCTGGAGAGGGTTACAACGATGCTTAGAGTTCAGGGCTAGCACTTCTCTTGCAGGCACTGGAAGCTGATAGAAGCTTCTTACCGGTTATGTGTGGAGGCATGTCACATAATGGTTTTCCAGGCTTAATGTGGGATTTACAGAGCAAATGCACTTTGTGAAACATAAAAGTACAGACCCTTTCAAAGCTTAAGGCAGCCTGATGGATCCCTTTTGTCTTCTGTGAGCCTAGTGTGACTTATGGGTTACATTCTGCAAATTACATGGATGCAGAGGTGGAGGAGGGGAGGAGACCTCCTTGCTCTCTACAACCACCTGAGGTTGGTGCTGGCCTCTTATCACAGGTAATTCACAATAGAACATGAGGGAATAGCTTCAAACTGCAACAGGGTAGGTTTAACTGGACATTAGGAAAACATTTTTCAGAGTAGTCAGGCATTGGAAGAGGCTGCCCAGGGAAGTGGTGGAATTACCATTCCTGGCTGTGTTTAAAAGCCATTTAGATGTGGTGCTTGGGGATATGATTTAGGAGTGAGCATTGTAGAGTAGGGTTAACGGTTGCACTACATGATCTCAGGGTTTTTTCCCAACCTGAATGATGTCACCATGATGAGAAATGTCTATGCTGATCTCTGTTACATAAAGGAAAGCAAGAAGTAGTTGAGTTATTCCTACCTTTGGAAAAGAAAGAAAAAAAGCTCAGCATGCCCTCTTAGCTCGTTACTTTGCTTAAGCGTCAGTAATGATCAGCACTGTCCTAGACAAAGCATATGAAGGGAAAACCGCAACTTAGATGTGAAAAGGGCAGAAGGGAAGGGCAAGTTAAGTTCATCTACTTAATACAGCTGCCTTGTTCCTTAAATTGCATTACAGCAAAAGATGCACCAGTACACACCCATGTTAGCCCCCAGAAAAACACAACAGATCAGATTTAACAGCTGCTTTCTAGCTGTAAGAAATAAATTCTTAGGAGAAGAGTCAAATTTCAAGTCTGGTCTCTCTCATGTCTTTATTCCTTTATCTCCAAGTGGTGCAGATACAAATCTATCCAGAGTTTTTTATTAGCAGGTTTTTTTTGGTGGTTTCTTTTTTCCCAGAATCATTAGTACTCATTTTAATCAAGTGGTAAAATGATTTTATTGGTTTTTACAAATCCAAAATAAAAAAAGATAAATAAATTATTTGCATACACAAAGTTTTTAATAAGATCCATACAACTCCCAAGAAATTTAGTTGCATTTCCTTTTGACTGACACTTGGCAATCCAAACCTTACCCTGACTTTCCAAAGAAGCAGCTAGACGCAAACGGTACCTTTTTGTGACTCTACAAGGTATCACATCTGAGTGCTTGAACACCCAGGGAGAGGATTGAGGATGACTGAAAAACTAAGCATTCTTCCTTAGCCTCTGGTCTCATTTCTGGTATCCCTCAAACGGCAGGTTCAGGTAATCAGAGACACTGCTTGTTCAAATGTAAACAACTAGTAACTAATAGTAAAGTGTACAAATGTGGGATTTGGAAATGCAAGGAAAAAAGACATAATTTAGGTCAGATATTAAAAGAACAAGCCAAAACATTTTTATAGCATCAACAGACAGCAAAAACCACGGGACTTGAATTTAACATTATTGTGGCAGCCAGTCCTGAAGAAGTAAAGAATGAAAGACTATGCAGCAAGAAAACTAGGAGGGAACTATTGGTGTGTGATAGCACCTTCAGTAGTTTAGTGTCACCGGGCATAAAACCACATCAGGTGGTCTACCTTCTCAGAAACTTTGTCGTAGCAACCATCTACCTGTCTACCTCAAAGCACAGTTATCTGGCAACACGTTAAAAAGCAGATGCATCTGAGATCTACGGAAAACACCAGTCAGCACTTGCACTCATAGATAAAGGATTGAACCGTGGAGAAGAAAACAGTCAAGGTAATTCAGTTCAAGCTACCAACAATGGCACAACAGACCAACAAGTTGTTTCCCTTGCTGTATGTGGTAAAACAAAGGCTTCAGTTCACATCTTTCAAAAAGTCAATCTTCCATAAAGCACAGGGTAAAGGCAAGTTACATATAAGTGATGTTATGCTTACCTCAGAATGGAGTTTGAAGCACAGACACTCCTCCTTACCCAACCATTCCACTAAGTGAAAATTGAAGCTTCCTACTAAACAACCTGAGCAATTTACTGACAAACTCTGTTTGCATGGGGATACTCTTTTATTTACAGTAGTACCACACACAGGTCAGGTATTAATGTCAGACATTTACTAATCTAAACTTAGCTACAGTGGCTTTTCTCCCTGATGGTTGTGTTTCACTGGATGGGAAGTTTGAGTTCTTTTAAGTTAGCTAATATTTGTGCATTGATGACAGAGAAGTGTTTCAAGTTAGGTAGACCAGAAGACAGTTGCGAACCATCAAGTCTAATCTGGGAAGTTTTCAGTTGCCACCTTCATTAGGCTTTTTTTTCCATAGTTTCCCCATAATTTCTTTTGGTGGTGGCAGTAACTATAGCTTCTAAAGTATTTTAATTCAATTTCAGAGAACAGATTGGTTAAAAACCACCAGCAGCCTGTTTACATTATTACACAGAGAGGAAGTAACAATGTAGAACTGCATTGAGGGCAAGTGCAAACATACCTAAGGCTGTACAAATACAGGCATAGTATTACGTTGTAAGACCACATACAGCCTTCCACCTGAACTACAAGTCAGTTCAGAACTTGATTTCTGGGATAGTTATGTATTATCTGTTTATTTCATAACAAGGACTGTTACAGCACGGACTTTTGAAGACTTGCATTGAGGATTACAAATCAAGTTCACTTCTTGGCACTCAAAACATTACCAAATTAAGAGTTCTTGTAAAACTTAAAAAAAAAAGTCAGAACATTTAAAAGATGAAATTAACACTGGAAATGTCATGTTGATGTTACAGAGCCACTTCTCACTTGCAGGAATTCCTTAAAGAAATGGAATTTATTTTAATGCAGCATCATAAAACTTAACAAGTCAGAATATTTCTCCACAAGAGCGTGTGTGACTTTTGGGAGTTAAAGCTTAGGTAGCAGTTCACTTATGGACGGCTCTGCTGCGCTGCTAATGTGGTTACTGGATGTCGGAAGCAAAAGGGAGAGCGGTGTCAATTAAGTTCTAAACAGAAATGTAATGACTTGGGCAAAATGTAGAAGCTTTCACTGTTCACAAAGATTTGATTTTGAAAAGTGGCTTGCACCAAAACTTCACTACACGTTTCTTAAATCTGAGAACCACCGTCCTTAGATACAAAGCAAGCTGTTAAAATGACTTCTGCTGTATTCACTACATGTAACACACACATTGTGACATTTTAGGCTGCTTATGACTACAGAATACATTTCTGTATTCTGCAAGAATTATCTGAGGTCATGCACAGAAGTATCCAGAAGTTGCATCTGCCAGACTTAACTCCTTGGGCTTGTTATATTGGTGCCAAACGAGATTACCACGAGAAACATTTTTGAACAGCACTTCTTGTGAAATGAAGGCTTCATTTTTAGAATTTCCAGTCTTTAGCAGCTTGCCAAAAAGAATTCCATTTCTGTTAACTGATGAAAAGGGGAAGGAAGTGAAGATGGTAATAAACCCTTCACTGTATTGGCCCAATATTGTAAAAACAAACCATGGATATTAAATGCAGTGTCCTCCTATTTTTCATGCACGTTGTGTTAAAGCTGTAAAACATGAGCAACACCACAATAAACATTTTTACTTTATACAAAGAAGTGAATCTGCTTGAAAAGTACATGCAAGTGTGCTGGCTGGAGTTTAGAGAAGCTTTTATTCATAGAAATGAAAATGTTTGCTTTTTAAAGGCTAGTGTGATCAATATTTATCTGTATGAATTATAATCAGAATAACTCAACAATTCCCTAGTTTTAGGATTGTCCTAAAAAAACCCCAAACAAAACCCAAAAGAACCCCAAACAAACAAACATCAACCAAAAGAACCCCAAACAAACAAACACCAACCAAAAGGACCCCAAACAAACAACAACCAAAAGAACCCAAAACAAACCCCAACCAAAAGAACCCCAAACAAACAAACAACAAACCAAAAGAACCCCAAACAAAAACAGCCAACAAAGAAATAAAAAAAGCTACTTACAGCACAGTAAAATTTCCTCAAAAGTGACTGCAGTTTCTGCCATAAATATTCCAACCCCACAGACTTTGTTTCATACTGTCATACATTCCAAACTATGGAAGAGGTTCTGGGGATCCCTTTCTCCCTGGCCAACATAAGCTGTTCTTCAAATAAACACTTACTATCCTGTAACAGGTTTGAAAGCTGTTTTTATTTTTCAGTTCTGCCAGAACAAATTTACTGTCAGATGGTCCAAGGGCTTGGTCCCAGGGGGAAGGATGGGGAAGGTGTTTTTGTACCCGATTATATTCCCCAACATTGATACACAAGCTCCAGTGCACATGAATAACTTTGCACCCACTTTTTAGTAGGCTGTTGTTGTTCACTAGCTCCAGGCTACTTCTCCCGACATGGTACTTCACTAAATGAAGTTCAAAGTTTTGTCTGCAGTCTTCAGTATGTTGGGGGGAAACCCTAGGGACACACATACATAGTAATACGTAGACATCTCTACTGTGCTATAAAATCGATACCTCCATCTGTCATAGTGCATGCAGGATAATTCATGAAAGAAAATACTCGGTGCTCTCTTCTCTTCACAGTATTTAAACTCCTATTGTAAAAAGCAGCTTGAAACTATGCCACAAGACTACACTGTCCATCTTGACCACAGGCAACCTGTTTAGCAAGTCAGGCACTGGAACTTTAATGTTTTTTTTTACCCAAGTTCAAATAAGACTGTCACTGAGACTGTCGACTTGGTCTGCTTTAATTTGCACCAGAAAGCTGGTAAAGAAACATTTAGAGCAGTTTATGATAGAGATTAAATATGACTAATTTTGCAAAATACAGCATATTTTTCTGTCTGCAGATGAAACCAACTGTCTTTACATGAGCAGATTTACACAGTTGCAGTACACAGATAAGAGTTCATAAATAAAAGTTCTACTCCGTATACCATGCCTAGCGATTTTCAAGTCAGTGTAACCTCCGAAGCACATAAACAGTGTGGTTGGTACAGCCTTCACCACAGATGTGTCTCACGAATCTCTGCAATGATCTGACTGGCTCGCTGCAGGGCCTGCACACAGAGACACAAAAGCTTAAGTTATTTCAGTTCTCCAAAGAGATTTCACAAAGAGGTAACAGAGTCAGGCTAGGAAATGCGATGTTAAAAATCAAATTTAAGCTGATGACTTACATTATGAAATGAGCAACAACATTGACAATTCCTCCAAACAAGATTAGGCAAGTGGAAAACAAGGAAAAGGTAATGGCAACACTTAGCACAGGTGTGACTGAATCATTTCTCTAGATGGTAAGAATTAACAATTGAAAACTGAACGTCCAGTTAGAAGCAAAAAGAGGGCATTGTTTTGAGCAGCTTCTACATATGTGTTCTCAGTAACATCCATGTTTGTCTTAGCCTTTGAAAATTATAAGTACAAAATGTTTTTTCACCACACACAGTTTTGTTGCTTTAAACCCTCCTCAGAATAAAAGGGAAACTGTGCCTATTTTGTAGCATTTTAAGCATTCTGATGCGTTCATTACAATCTAGACTGCTAAACTTTAAAGAACACAGTACCAGCTAATAAGCTAATATGAAATTTAAGGTATTGCTCCTAGCTTGGGAAAATCTAAGCTGTGAGTTTGGCCCTTTAAAGTCTGCAGTTGCAGAGACTTCACAGACAGTTGCCCTCATTCAAAGGTTGATCATAAAATAACAAAAATTAAACTTGCTGCAGGTGGTCTCAGACAAGCAGTATGTGAGGATATCAAATCTCTCAAACACACACTGTCTGACCAGACTGTGTCTGACCACCTCTTGCTACTTCTTTAGTGAGCTGCAGAGGGACTCCTTCCTATGCGGTTCAACCCAAAGCAGCATATTTCTGCTGCAACTGTAGCCAACTACACCACACAACTGAAAATGAAAACAATTAAAGAGTTCTTCAACTCAGAGATGTCAAAATTGCACTGCCACACAGATGTATGTGGGGGTCATAGTAAGTGGGTCCCAGCATTCCCACAATTATGAGATTCATTAGGCTCTGGATGGTGCATATCACAAGATCACATATACATGAATGATACTTAAAACATGGTATGCTTAATCCCCCAAAGAGAGCTGCTGAATGGTAAAAGTTAAATAACAGCAAATTACTAAGCCCAAATATATATAACATCCAGATGAAAGCTTCTGCTTTACACCAAAATACAGTTTGAGTCCCCTCTTTGCAAGCACTCAATCTACATGTTTTAATTCCTCTGGCAGAGAGAAGCAATACAGTGGCATACTCTAAAAAAGCAGCAAAGAAAAAGGAAAGGGAAGTCTTCCAGAAGTCTTATCTATATGGTTCAAATTTAATTAACCATCCCCGTGAGGTCCTGATCTTTTTGATACCTTTAGCATGTCAGCTGCCTCTTTTCTGCGCTGTGCCATGTCCTCGGACTCCGTCAGAAGGTCATCCAGCAACAAGGATTTATACAGCTGTCCTACCAGCTCACTCTGAAGTGTGTCTTTCACGTGATTCACCAGAAAATGCATCACTGCCTTTGGCACACTGCAAGCACACGAAGGTTGTTTCTTCAGAAAGAATTATCCAAAACCAGGTCTGCTCTAGACTGAGGAACACACAGTGTGAACAAGTGGCTACACACAATCTTGGCTCAAACTAGCAGGAACTCACCACTATCATAGATAAAAACTTTATCAAATAAATGTCAGACTCTTTTCAGTGGTACCCAGTGATAGGACAAGGAATAACAGATATAAGCTGGAACACAGGAGGCTCCCCTTCAGCATGAGGAGCAACTTCTTTATTGTGAGGGTGACAGAACACTGGAACAGGCTGCCCAGAGAGATTGTGGAGCTGTCTTCTCTGCAGACGTTCAAAATCTGTCTGGATGTGTTCCAGTGTGATCTGCCCTAGGTGATCCTGCTTTGGCAGGGGGCTGGACTCAATTTTTGGAGATCCCTGCCAACCTGTAACAGCGTGTCCTGTGATTTCCAGCTCTGTGTCAGGCTAAAACACCTGAAAGAAACCACTGTCTTAGCTAATTTCCATGCTGCTAAGCTTCCTGAAAAAAAATCCAAATATTGAATCTAGCTGAATTTGATTTTCTTTAGGACTTAAGATGTGTAGCAGTACTCTTCTGGGGAAAAAAAAAAGGGCAAAATATTTCTATGAGCACCGTCAGAATCAAATCATCATACTAACACAGTGCCAAACACTAAGGATATAAACACAGGATCAAAACCTGAATTAGTGCACCTGGATTAGTTCACCAGAGGGACAGTAACTGACACTAAAAGTACTGATGGTTGTTCCCAACAGTGAGATAAAACATGTTAGTTTAGATAACCTTGGTGGTGTCGTTCCTGGCAGCAGTATTTTGCAACTAGTACCATCTCATTATGTA
Source organism: Pogoniulus pusillus (assembly GCF_015220805.1). NCBI lineage: Eukaryota > Metazoa > Chordata > Aves > Piciformes > Lybiidae > Pogoniulus > Pogoniulus pusillus. The sequence continues at coordinate 23,363,601 of NC_087278.1, forward strand.
GTGCCCCAGATCTAAATCACAGTAGAACAGGAGTGTTTTGCTCATTCCGAGTGCTGCAGTTGTCACTCAAGAATTAGCTTCACAAGGACCATGCAAGCCTAAAGACCCAGACTCAAGAGCAACCAAGATCCATCAACATATTTGAGCTTTTGGAATCATACTCCCAGTCTGGCTAGAAATTTTTCCACTACGTTCTGCTGCTTTATGGGTCTTTACTAGACAGCTGTGGGAAGAATTCTGGAAAATCACTACAAGCCTGTACTAGCACTCAAGTAATTCAATTTGCATTCTCAAGTGAATAAATCCATTGCAAGTTCTACCAAAAAAAAGGGCTTAAGAAAAAAGCCTAGAATATTTAAGAAGTCACTTGGCTAGGAGTGGCAGCAAGCCAAAAGTCATGTTCAAAGCTGCATGGGTGTCATCCAAACCATCCAGGTTAGAGCTTGACTCAGGTCTGCAAGTATTGATCTGAAATGGACGTGATGAGTACCCACCTTCAAGAAGGATTTGCTCAAACCATTTCTGAATTAGGTGAAGAGCTCCTAATATAGCAAATTTGTAACGCTTGATAGAGCTTGTCTTTGTTTCAGTTATAAATGCATATTTACTGCAGAGAACATCAAGGGCTTGTTTAGAATACACAAGGAGGCAACACTGCTAGCACCAACACTGCAGCAATATGCAGGTAAACAAAGCGATTCCCTGCCATGAAACACTGCAAATTATATTGAGGAGATTATTATTTTACTAAATAAACCAAAACTCTTATGATCTTACTGACTTACTCTAAAACAGGGTTTCCAGATTCCCCTATTTCTCCCCAGATTTCCCATATGTATAAAAAAACCAGATCTTTCCACCAAAACTTAATCAGAGTTGTACACCATCACTACAAAAGCATAAATTGAAGGCATTTCCATAATTACATAGCAGCAGAAACACCACTTTTACAGTATTTCCATTCTTAGAGCTGTGTGCTAGGGAAATTAGCTGCAGTAGTTCCTATTCAACCTTCCCTTCTGAAATAACTGGACAGTAAAGCTAAGTTCTGTAAGGGCTATGCAGCACTTAAGAGTTCATTCTAATTATCTGCTGCAAATCAGCCACCTGAATTGCAGTGTTGTCCAGAAAAGCAGGCAACTCCCAAATAATTAAACTTTTTACTTCATATAACAGAACTCAAACCATTATAAACAATCAATGGTTCTCTAAGCTTCCTAATTCTGTAAAGGGTCAGGTTTTACTGCTGCTGCCCCTTCTAATTAATAGGAACAAAAAATCTTCTTTTCTCTCTGTCTACAACCATAAGCACATATGAGTTATCTCAGTTGGAAAAGACCACTACGGCTATTAAACTATGTCCTGAAGTGTTACAACTACACATTTTTTGAACCCCTCCAGGGATACTGACTCTACTACCACCTCCCTGGCCAGCCTATTTCAATACCTGACCACCCTTTCAGTAAAGAAATTTTACCTGATATTCAACCTGAATCTCCCCTGATGAAACTTAAGGCCATGTCCCCTTGTTATATCACTTGATACTAGGAAGAAAAGACCAACACCCACCTCACTACAACCTCTTCTCAGGGAATTGTGGAGAGCAATGAGAATCATAGAATCAACCAGGTTGGAAGAGACCTCCAACATCATCCAGTCCAACCTAGCACCCAGCCCTACCCTGTCAACTAGACCATGGCACTAAGTGCCTCAGCCAGGCTTTTCTTCAACACCTCCAAGGATGGGGACTCCACCACCTCCCTGGGCAGCCCATTCCAATGCCAATCACTCTCTCTGACAACAACTTCCTCTTAGTATCAAGCCCATACCTCCCCCAGCGCAAGTTGAGACTGTGTCCCCTTGTTCTGTTGCTGCTTGCCTGGCAGAAGAGACCAACCCCACCTGGCTACAGCCTCCCTTCAGGTAGTTGCAGACAGCAATGAGCTCTGCCCTGAGCCTCCTCTTCTGCAGGCTGCACACCCCCAGCTCCCTCAGCCTCTCCTCACAGGGCTGTGCTCCAGGCCCCTCACCAGCTTTGTTATCTTTTGCTGGACATATTCCAGCACCTCAACATCTCTCTTGAATTGAGGGGCCCAGAACTGGACACAGTACTCAAGCTGTGGCCTGACCAGTGCTGAGTACAAGGGAAGAATAACCTCCCTCGTCCTACTGGCCACACTGTTCCTGATCCAGGCCAGGATGCCATTGGCTCTCTTGGCCACTTGGACACACTGCTGCCTCATCTTCAGCTACTATCTACCAGTACCCCCAGGTCCCTTTCTTCCTGGCTGCTCTCAGCCACTCTGTCCCCAGCCTATAGTGCTGCTTGGGGTTGTTGTGGCCAAGTGCACAACCCTGCACCTGGCCTTGTTCAGTCTCATGCCACTGGCCTCTGCCCACCCATCCAGCCTGTCTAGGTCCCTCTGCAGGGCTCTCCTACCTTCCAACAGATCAACACCTGCTCCTAGCTTGGTGTCATCTCCCTTCAGCCTTCTCTCCTTCACACTAAACAATCTCCTTTCCCTCAGCTGCTCCTCATGTGACTTGTTCTTCAGACCCTTCAACTGCCTTTCTCTGGACATGCTCCAGCAGCTCAGTGTCTCTCCTGTAGTGAGGTGCCCAAAACTGAACACACCATTTGAGCTGAGATCTCACCAGTGCCAAGTCCAGGAGCATAATCACTGCCCTACTCCTGCTAGTTGCACTATTTCTGATCCAGATTAGGATGTTGTTGGTTGCCTTGGCCACCTGAGCACATTGCTGGGCCATTTTCACCCGGCTGTCAACCAGCACAGCACCCTCAAGTCTTTACTACCAGACAGCTTTCCATCCAGTCTGCCCCAAGCCTGTAGCTTTGCATGGGGTCATTGTGACCCAAGTGCAGGGCCTGGCAAAGTAACATGATGAAATAACCAGATTACACACATGACTCTTGAGATATTACAACATTTGCATGGCTTAAACATTTCTAGGAAGTTTTGGTTTACCTGTCCTGAATGTTCTTCCTGACAATAAGGAAGTAAGACTTAATGAGTCGTTCAATCACTTCACAATCTCGTTGCTCACGGGCAGAAAGTTTGCGTGCAACAGGTACAGGCTATGTGAAAAAATAAAAACCTCAGTTTACCAATTCTGCTCATTTGCATAAGTAAATAAAACTGCAGTCTAAAATAATCCCTGGAATTCAGATGTTTTATATCCTGAGCCTAAGCTACAAAGAGGCAGTATTTTTCTTTGTTGACTCACCACATCTAGTAGGTTTACAGCGTGTCCTTTTTGAGGACTAGCAGGTAGGGCTGCAGTTGGCTTGGATTTCTCTTCTGCTGATACTTCTTCCACTTTTGAAGGTTTCAGCATTCCTCTCCAGTTGCCTGTTCCAGGCTCCTGAGGTGCATCTCCTACTCCTGGAGCAGCCTGTACATACAGAACAATGAACACTAGAATTAGAACTTGGACACTGCAAAGCAGCATCTAATCAAATCTAATCTCTTGAGCATAGGTAAGACTCACTACAAATGAGATTTTCATATATATATATTCACTTCATTCTGTTTTACACATTCCACACCTTTGCTTTCTCTCTGTTGCCTGACACAAAGTACCACCAAAATGAAAGCTTTTAAAATTTATATTCTTCCTAATAATGTTATGGAAATGCCTCACACTGGGAAACTCCCTGGCATTTTAAAGGTCAAAAATCACTTCTGAAATATTGAATGGTCTTCTTTAACCATTTGCCTTTCACTACACACCCCTGGATCAATACAGTCCACATTATCAGGATCATCTTTTGAAAATCACCACAGCTCTTTGAATTAAAATATGAACTGAATTTTCTTACAATAGCAGTTAAAAAGTATGCACAGTTATGCTGCTGGGTACCACAGCTATGAACATATTTGTGCTGCCAGACCTTGAATTACAGAAGGTTTCTTTTGTAACAAATCAAACCCAAAAATTTCTATCCTCTGGTAGTGAAGACCAGGGTTTCTAAGCAAATTCCATTTTCTCCTAAGAAAGAGCCACAACACCCAACTCTTAAGCATTAGGACAAAAGAAATATTAGTATCCACTACATGTTAAATTAGTATTTAAAAAATCCCAAACAGTTTAGTTTGATGAGTAAGAGTGCTGGTTGTTATTTCTTTATCTTTTCATAAGCCTAGTATCTGTTCTACTTACTACTGTGCTTTAAAACTTTATTGCTCTTTGAAAAGCATTCAAGGCTCAGAACTACTGCTACTACTCATCTTATTTTGGATCTATAAGGCAATAAGATAAATTCATCTCCTGTGCTCATCTTGAGTCTGAAAAAAAGAGTGAGAACCAAAGCCTGGCAAATAGATCACCAAGAGCTGCATTCTTGGAGGAAACCCAGCTAACTCTGCACAGCAGACATTTTGTTACAGTTGCACGACTCTTCAGGAGCACTGTAAAAAATACTTAGTAAGAATACAAATTGACCTCTGCTACTAAGAGAGACCTGTCAATGAGCAAAGCTGCACTATGTTATTTCTAACTGCCAGACAGCTGTTCCCAATGGCAATAAACCCAATGCCACTCTCCTCTGGTATGACTGTGGAGCCTTCTCTGTCTTCACAGAAGTTTCAGAAAACAAAATGATGTTCTTTAACAAGACTGTTGAGTATGTACCACCTAATAAATGACCAGTTTTGTGGGAAACAAATGACACAATTTATCAGTTTCTTGCAATAAAAACATCCTCACAGTGGCTCTCAATTTATCTGACAAAAATAGTCAAAAGTGCACTAAACTGGATTTTGGCTTTAACTATTTTGTTCTGGACAGTAATGGCAGCTTTGCAGTAGAAGCTGAATGTGGATATGCAAAGAAGCACAAAGCCTGAGTCCTCTTGGTACTCCCAATACACAAACTTGTGGCTACATGTATTTTCTGACTCCAAGTAAAAGCAATTAGCAGAAAAGTCTACAGTAATGAGCTGCTATCTTAATATTAGAGACAGCACACCTAACTTGTAAAGCACCACTGCAGAACACATTTCACAAATGAAAGTAAACCAGGTATTGAACAATTGTGTGAAACAACCAAAAGGAGGTTCAGTCTGAGCAAATACTATATAGATTCCCTGCAGAAAGCAGGAAACTCACTTTTTTTTTTTACCTTATCTTCTGTCCTCCTCCTTTAACTGTCAACACATTAAAAACATGCAGTTTAACAACCATGCTGAACACTTGATTACAACAGTGTTGCACCAATCAGTCTACTGACTACAGTTTGAAACGAATTACGCTGCATACCTGCACCGCAATACATTGCAGGCCGAGAGTTCAAAGAGCAGTGATTCCACCTCAAATGGCTCATCATTACCTGCCACTGCACATACTAATATCAGTGATGCCAAGAAGTCTATGCTCTGTAGAGCATACTGTGTCAGTGACAGAGCACTCAGGACAAACTGCTTTCCATACAATCCGTGTACCACAACAGAAATGCGCATGCAGTGCTTATAGGAAAAATCAAGACAGACCTTGCCATCAGCCTCAGCAGAAGCAGCAGTGACAGTCTCCTGGGAAGCAGGTGCCAATGCACCTGGAGCTTTAGTAGACTAAGGAAAGTAAAAAAAAATGCAGGGAGGAGAAAAAAAAAAATTCAACTGAAGACCACCAAATCTACCTGGCAGATTTCATACACTTTTACCTACTAGTACCTTTGAAAATCCAGAAAAGAAAATACTTCAAATTTGCAAGCAAAACAGTAACAGAAGCAGGAAAAAAAAAAAAAAAAGCATCTCCAAGACAATTAGGAGAAGTTTGACTTATCTGCCTTTAATTTCATTTAAGCTCCTACACAGAGAGTATAAATCACAGAATCATAAAATCAACCAGATTGGAAGAGACCTGCAAGATCATCCAGTCCAGTCTATCACCCAACCCTGTCCAGTCAACTAGACCATGGCACTAAGTGCCTCATCCAGGCTTTAATGTGAAGTCAATAAAAAGAAGGATCAAAAAGCCCTACAAGCAGTCCCTGGATAGCTACCTTAAATTCTGAATTTATGCATGATCTGGCTTCTATGGATTAAAGGCACTAATATTAGATTGATTCTGGGACTCCATCTCACTTTTTAAGCTAAAAAAACTTTATGAACAGATTTCTATTGACTGTAGTAACTACTGTTACAACATATGAGGAGTTTAAACTAAACTCTTTATATCTGGATTCTAAATACTTCACCTAGTGTTAAACACCTGACTTTGTAAAATTCCAGCTGATTGTCAGACCATTCATTTCTACAACCAGGCAGTGTTTTCCATGGCACTTGCTTCTTCCACCGCTGAATTTACTTGTCAAGGAACTAATTCCAAATCCTGGTAATACGAAGCAAGCTCCAGAGACAGAATACATGACTGGATTATGATGATCAACTGAAAACACCCCCTCCATCATCATCATCATCATCTCCCAAAGAAATTAAGTCTTCAATAAATTGCAATTTTAAGAGTTCCTTAAAGAAAAAGAATAACCCAAGCCCAGCCACCAAGTTACTCTGTTGGCACATGGAATACTTTAAATCACTTGCTCATTTTTTTAAATTGGTATGTCACAGCTATAAATTTAACCTCTAATTCCTGCAGGCATTTCGAGTACTAAGTGTAACACTAAATTTATAGGCAAGTCTTCAGAAATCCCAGATCTAAACTTGCCCAAGACTGCATCTTTGGAAGAAGAAAGATGTTCCACTTCTATCTTATGAAATTCAAATTAAAAAAAATCAGTATCTGGGAGCTCCCAAGACTGTTAGTAGGGTAATAAATCAAAGTTTCTAATACTTAGATAAGATCAATAGTGAATGCATTCAACTTTCATCAAATAAATAAACAAGAAGCAGCATTTACTTACCTTGTCTCGTGACACAGCAGAAGGCAATTCCCTGGCTAATCTGTTACGTCTTTGTTCCTTTAAAAACAACCCAGCAAGATCTCAATTATGTATTACTCCATATCAACACACATGCAAGGTTTATATTTTACAGATGACTTACATTTTAGAGACAGATACTTGTAATGCCATTTCATCCAGTGTCATGTGGTCATATTAATACCCAAATAATTGAAGTTTTCATTGATTAAAACTACCTCAATTACAGTATCACAGTATCACAGTATCATCAGGGTTGGAAGAGACTTCACAGATCATCAAGTCCAACCCTTTACCACAGAGCTCAAGGCTAGACCATGGCACCAAGTGCCACATCCAACCTTGCCTTGAACAGCCTCAGGGATGGCGACTCCACCACCTCCCCGGGCAGCCCATTCCAGTGTCCAATGACTCTCTCAGGGAAGAACTTTCTCCTCACCTCCAGCCTAAATCTCCCCTGGTGCAGCCTGAGGCTGTGTCCTCTTGTTCTGGTGCTGGCCACCTGAGAGAAGACAGCAACCTCCTCCTGGCCACAACCACCCTTCAGGTAGTTGTAGACAGCAATAAGGTCTCCCCTGAGCCTCCTCTTCTCCAGGCTAACCAATCCCAGCTCCCTCAGCCTCTCCTCGTAGGGCTTCTGCTCAAGGCCTCTCCCCAGCCTCGTCGCCCTTCTCTGGACACGCTCAAGCATTTCGATGTCAAAAGTAAATTCTTAATATGCTTTTGTAAAACTCTTTGCAATACATTTAATAATCAAAACCAAGATCTTTAAAAGATCTAAACTACACAGCTTGGCTCAGCACAGATACCCTACAGCCTTCATATTACACTTGAAACATTCAAAGTAATCTAAAAGAATTTGATTCTATGGCCAACAGGATTAACTATGATTAGCCTAAAAGGAAGGAGGCAGAATTCATTGTACAGGAAAACAGAATTTGAAGCAATCAAGAGAATCAAAGATCTGATTTTTCTTGAAGTTATCAGTTGACTGTCCACTGAGTAAGGAAGTTTTATGAGCTTTGCTTCTGCAAACATTTCGATGTTCAGGAAAATGTTGGGAAATAACTAGTTTAAGTAACATGTAATAATACAATAATCTCACGTTCAAATTCTCAAAGTCCTAAGTTTTGTAGTCACAGCAGTTTGCACACACAGAGTTTCTGAACTAGACCGAAGAGCAGTGTACAAAGGCAAATTCAACTGTATACCCAGTCAATAGAATATTTATGGAGAGGAGAAAGTAAAAGGTTAAAGAGCAGAAAAGATAACGTTTGAAAAAAGAACACTGCTGTGAAAGAATGCATTGGTTAAGCAAGAGGAACACAGGAGTATTAGCAAGCTCTTAAATGTGTGAAGTACTGACTGCTACAAAATCAGATTGCAAGAAACAATTGAGCAGATCAGTTGTAGAACAGCTGCTTCTACAGGATGACAACAGCACAAGGATTATCAAAGCAGGGCCTGAAAAATCACTGAAACTGTAGAAGGCCTATGAGAGATTGATGGAGAAGACTTAGGGAGACTGAAGCATGGTAACATGGATTCAAGAACAATGTTGAAAGGAAGCAGAAATTAGAACCTGATAGAAGAAACAATACTTTTATTATACTTTGATGAGTGAGGGGAATGTGATAGCTATTGATACATTGATCATGAAACAAAATGCAGTTACTCCAACATTAAAGAGTATTTCACAACTATCTATTTAAAGCTTTCCTTCCAAAATTTTTCTTTAATAGCCAGTACTCAGGTGCCCATCTGATATTCCAGACAGAAATATAGGCAGAATTGTTTTCAGTGAAGTATCAACTGCTGCTTCTCAATGGAATAGGAAATACAAATCTAAAAATCACTAGATCAAAAAAGTATATGCTCATCACATTGTTATACTTCCAAATGCAGAACCAGGACTGAATGAAAGGAATTCAAAGACTTTTTTTTATTTTACCAATTATTTTGGCTCCTGATTAAAGGAGTCAAAAAACTTCTTAAAGATAATGTAATTTCTTACCTCTATGTTGTTATTCATTAAACCACAGGCATCGGCAAAGTCTGGATGTTTGGTATTGATATAAGCTAACTCAATGGCCACTAGATTATGAACCTGCAATTCAATATTATTCACAGTTCAGTACTTCAGTGAGTAAATCTAATCCTAGTGAAGAGCAATCACATACAATGCTAGAAAGCATAGTCTAACTATCTATAACAGAAGATTGTCCTTTGCTACTTGAAAGACATTAAAGTTCTGTTCTGGAAGACAAGAAGCAAATGCTCTTGTTCGCTCCAGTAACACTGAGATCTACAGCCAGTTTGGATGTTACATCAGTTGAACTTGTTAGCTTCATCAAGCTAAGCCACTCTCCAACAATAAACACACAAAACTCAGCAATTTCCTGAGTGTAAATGGTGAAGTGAGCTATATAGTCCACCTTCATCCAAAACCCTCATACAGCATCTGAACTAGTGAGATGGCTCATTTATAGTTAGCACACAGAATCATAGAATGTCAGTGGCTGGAAGGGACCTTGAAAGATCATCTGGTCCAGCCTCCCTGCCAGAGCAGGTTCACCTAGAGCAGATCACACAAGAATGCATCCAGACAGTTCTTGAATATCTCCAGAGAGGGAGACTCCACAACCTCCCTGGGCAGATGGTTCCAGTGCTCTGTCACCCACATAGGGAAAAAATTCTTCCTCAGGCTCACATGGAACCTCCTATGCCTCAGCTTTCTCCCATTGCCCCTTGTCCTGTCACTGGGCATCACCAAGAAGAGGCTGGCTCCATCCTCCAGGCACTCAACTCTTACATACTTATAAACATTAATCAGGTCACCCTTTAGTCTCCTCCCCTCCAACCTAAAAAGCCCCAGCTCCCTCAGTCTCTCCTCATAAGGAAGATGCTCAACTTCCTTAATCATTTTTGCGTGTCTGCAGAATAGTTTTTGCATTTCACACTAAACATGCTCAGATTCAATAACTGAAACACATTGTTTCCTCCCTAATAAGCAGCTTAAAATAGACTATTAAAACATATTGACTCAGAGCTATAAGTTGGATTTTCAGTTCTCACTGGGTAAAGGGCATCCCAAGCAAAGCAAACCTTTTGTGTTGATTTAATTTCTGAAATACACAGAGTAAATTAATTTTCATCACTGCATCCCAAACAGCTTCCCTTTACATGGGAGGGAAATATCTGTGTATGAGAAAGACTAGGAAATGTCAAATCAGGCAGGTTTTCCTCACCTCTTCAGTTTTTATGTAGCAATCTTCTAATACAGAAGTCTTAAACTCTGTAGATATTAAATACCTAGGTATTTATAGAATCATAGAATCAACCAGGTTGGAAGAGACCTCCAAGATCATCCAGTCCAACCTAGCACCCAGCCCTATCCAGTCAACTAGACCATGGCACTAAGTGCCTCATCCAGGCTTTGCTTGAAGACCTCCAGGGACAGTGCCTCCACCACCTCCCTGGGCAGCCCATTCCAATGCCAATCACTCTCTCTGTGAAGAACTTCTTCCTAATATCCAGCCTATACCTACCCTGGCACAACTTGAGACTGTGTCCCCTTGTTCTATTGCTGGTTGCCTGGGAGAAGAGGCCACCCCCCACCTGGCTACAATGTCCCTTCAGGTAGTTGTAGACAGTAATAAGATCACCCCTGAGCCTCCTCTTCTCCAGGCTAAACAGGCCCAGATCCCTCAGCCTCTCCTCATAGGATTTGTGTTCCAGGCCCCTCACCAGCTTTGTTGCCCTTCTCTGGACATGTTCCAGCACCTCAACATCTCTCTTGAATTGAGGGGCCCAGAACTGGACACAGTACTCAAGGTGTGGCCTGAGCAGTGCTGAGTACAGGGGAAGAATAACCTCCCTTGTCCTGCTGGCCACACTGTTCCTGATGCAGGCCAGGATGCCATTGGCTCTCTTGGCCACCTGGGCACACTGCTGGCTCATCTTCAGCTTACTGTCTATCAGTACCCCCAGGTCCCTTTCCTCCTGGCTGCTCTCCAGCCACTCTGTCCCCAGCCTGTAGTGCTGCTTGGGGTTGTTGTGGGCAAAGTGCAGAACCCTGCACTTGGCCTTGTTAAATCTCATCCCATTGGCCTCTGCCCACCCATCCAGCCTGTCCCCTGATGAATTGGATTCCTGACATTACTGAGCAAACAGAAGCATCGAGAAAGACACCAGAAAACAGACACTTTTTCTAGCATAATTCTTTTAGACAAAAAAGAAATTACCATTTCATTTGTGACAGGAAGTCTTCTACGCAGAAGACAGGTTACTACTTCAACTATGGCATCGTGCAATTTAGGAAATCTCAGTAATTCCTGAAAAAAAGAATAATTCATTGATGAGGTTTTCCAGATTTTTTTAAGGAAAAAGGTGGGAGAAAAGTCCAGTAATTACTAATGTAATTCTAAAGCATGGATTTTTACCTGTGTACTGTAATTACTACAATGCTGGATAATCCTCTGCATTTCTTCATGAACCAGCTCCACGCAGCGCAAGCTGGGTTCTTCTAAACGTTTGATTTGCCTTTTCACCAGTAATTCAAATGAAACTTCAGGAACAAACAAGGCAGGACGAGGACCCTAGTTTAGAAGGAAGGAAAAAAACTGCTAAATTGTGGATGGAAATAATGCTCAGTTTTAAGAATCACAGAATCAACCAGGTTGGAAGAGACCTCCAAGATCAGCTCCAAGATAACGCACAAGAAAACTGCAGGGCTTCATCATCTTCTTGCAAAGAGAAGAGAGGAGGTAGAAGAATGAGGAAAGGAAGCAGCCACTGCTACCAGGGATAACACTGGATTATGCCAGTTTAATATGGTCTTGAAACTTTTAAGATCAAAGAATCAACCATGTTGGAAGAGACCTCCAAGATCATCCACTCCAACCTACCAACCAGCCCTATCCAGTCAACCAGACCATGGCACTAAGTGCCTCAGCCAGGCTTTTCTTGAACATCTCTATGGATGGTGACTCCACCACCTCCTTGGCCACCCCATTCCAATGGCAAATCACTCTCGCTGGGAACAACTTCCTCCTAACATCCAGCCTAGACCTCCTCCAGCACAACTTGAGGCTGTATCCCCTTGTTCTATTGCTGGTTCCCTGGGAGAAGAGTCCAACCTCAATCTGGCTACGACCTCCCTTCAGGTAGTTGTAGACAGCAATGAGGTCACCCCTGAGCCTTTTCTTCTCCAGGCTAAACAACCCCAAAAAAAGAAAAAATGTAGTATTACCTGATGAAGCCTAGAATAAATCAGGTCACAAAAGAACATTCAGAATAAGTCTTAAGACTCTTTAAGAGTGAAATATATTACAAGAATATTAAAAAATAAAAGCTATACAAGATAAAGTCTGTATCAAATAATGAGCAACCAGTTTCCTTATAAAGTGTTTGAAGATTTCTACTTACTAATGTCACTCTAGGGTTAGTATTGTGAACAATTTCTTTCAGTTTTGTGGATCCAATTTTAAATGAAATTTATCAGAAAGGCAAGACATTCTCTTCCTAACTTCAGAAAGAGAAGCTACCATTACTGATTTCACAGTCCTGCACATACAATTCGTACTGTAAGGTAGGTGGGGTGTTTGTTAAGTATAATGCAATGTCACTGATTTGAACACAATTTCATTTATGACCATACACACCCATGCTTAGCTATACACAAAATGTTTAACCTGAAATTTCCTTTTTTTCTTGTTTTTAAATTAACTTCAGAAACACAAAAATGTTACATATCACATAAAGCCAAGACATCTCTCCTGTTGCTAAGTGCTGTTACCTTTACAGAAGGACAAGAGCACAGAGAATGATCACTGCTGCAGAGTACCTAACGTGTTCCAAGTAATTACTGACCATGAAGAAATGTGACAGTCTATACTCAACAGAACACAGTGCAAAAGCAGACTGACATGTCTGACATCCAAAATCAAGTTCTAGTCTATAAACTGCAAAATTCAGAAGTGAATTTCACCTGCTCATTTGTAGCAATACCAATCATCACAAGAAACCAAACTGGTCAGTGAACACTAAACCATTAAAGAGCTGTGTTCCTTATACAGAATTAAATATCCAAGTATTTCCTAGCCCACACATCTCAGAAAGTCTTCATAGTTTAACAGAAGTATTTAATGCAAAATAAATGCAGAGGCAGTCTCCCATCACCATTTCTGTAACATATAATAGCTCCAGCAAACTGTTGCCAAAGCTGAGCTTTATTTCAGGCTACAAATAACAGTAATGAAATGCAAGCATTCACCTTAAACTTATCCATGTACAATAATGGCTGTAAATTTGGATATTGACATTTTTTCTACTTAAAATACCAAAATGTAGGGCTCTGTTTCTTCATATTAACTCATTCAACTGAGAGCACTAATACACAGGACTGAAAGAGCACACATTTGTTGAAACTTTATGTTCAAATCCAACACATAGCAGCGACACTTAGAAGTGTGGAAGAATACTCACAGTAGCATTTCTAATGGCAGTCAAAATATCAATAGTATTAAGGCCACCCAGTGGGTCAACAGATTCTAAAGTTCTTCCAAAGGTCTCATGAAAAATGTAGCAGATTCTGGCTCCACCACACCTGAAAGAATAAAACAACAGCTGAAGTAGTAAGCAAGGAAAAAAGCTCTCATTGCAAGCATCTTTTAGGTATTTGGATTCAAACATTTTTGAGTTTGTTGTGCTCAAGTGCAGTAGTATTGCCAAGTAAAGTGAAAAAGCTCTCATTGCAAGCATCTTTTAGGTATTTGGATTCAAACATTTTTGAGTTTGTTGTGCTCAAGTGCAGTAGTACTGTTAAGTAAAGTGAAAAAGCTCTCATTGCAAGCATCTTTTAGGTATTTGGATTCAAACATTTTTGAGTTTGTTGTGCTCAAGTGCTGCCAAGTAAAGTCAGCAAAGGCCACTGTGTCAATCTAACTGTTCACTCAATATTCTAGAAAGCCATTCGATACTCACAGCTCTGAAGTCTCTATGTATTTTGCTGTTCCTTCAATGGTGTTACAATATTCTGTGGCAAATTTGGTAATAAGCTGCAACAAGGTGGCACTTTTGTCCTCAACCGGCTCTCCATAGCTGTTTAGTAAAGACTGGTACTGAGCAGCTAAAACATTGATTCTGGTTTTCAGTTCTGGCAAACAATCCCTGATATGATGCATCAGTAGTCTAAAACCAGAAAACAATGTCTCATGAGAAGGGTGGAAGTTTCAGCTTTTTTATCTCCATCAAAACAGAGAAGAAACAGAAAAATAATCACCTCCATTTACTTAGGAGAGAGACAGTAAGTTCAGAAAGTGATTTTGGAACCAACCAGAGACAGGGAAGGTAAAAATACATGTTTACACTTACTTCTAAGACACCAATATATATCTTAGTATCTTTAAAAGCACAGACTTCTTTTATTTTACATAACATGTAATACCTGTTCAGTGTTCTAGCAAGATACTTGGTTCCATTGCGATTGGCTAGGGAAGGATACTTCTTTTGAAGAAAACCGTACTCATCACGAATGGAATCAGCTACACTCTTCTTATTGTTAATATCCAACTGGCTCCTGAAGGGCAGAGTTACACAGATGTAAAAACAAAAAAGATACACCTCTGCTCTTCTGGTCAGGATATCTAACACTTGGCTCCTGCTTTACACACCTAACTTACCTTCTTTAGGCAATAAAGGATTTTATTTCTTTTTCCATGTAGCATAATCAACAAATTAGTATGAGTAGCAGCTATAAACAAACTAAGCAACACCTACTGAAACTACATGAGATTTAGCCTAGCTAATGAAAGAAGATAAAGCCAGCAGTACTACTGCCACATGCAGTTAGCACTAATACATACAAGATCTGTACTGCATCAGTGCTAATGTGAACAGTTGACCAGAAGCATCCCTCAAGCTACAAAAAAAAAAGGAACAACAGCAGAAAGAAGTGACACTACAGTTGTTTTAGTAGTGTCTCCACTCCTTTTCAAAATAGCAAGTGGCTGAGTGGAAGAAGAGAGAGGCTTTTCAGAAGTGAGCAATGAGCTTCTCACTTGCTTATTCAGAAGTGTATTTCAACATCGAGCCACTGTACTCTTTAAAACTATATTCAAAGCAAAAGCTTTACTTCCTATTAATACAGTTTGAAAAAGAGCATCAATGTGCCCAGACAGACCTGTTCACTACTCCAATGATGCCAAGTTTGACTGGAATCACTCTTCCCAAGAGTACATCCATAGCATCAGTGCCAGCATCCATGAGATCTAGCTTTGTGATAACAGCAAGGGTTCTTCGACCTACCAAAAGGAAAATTCACTCTCAGAGATGTTTTGTCTTGATCAGAGTAGCTAAAACTCATAATTCAAATAGTTCCTCATACAGCAGCATATATTTTAATTATATAAACCAGCAAAGACTGAATTCCAGCAAGAATGTGTGGTATTAGTCTAGCTTGAACCCTTTATTAACAAGAGTATAATAAAGTGTCTGGCAGGTATTGTTCACCACACAGATCTTGTTAAAGAAAATGGTTTAAGTACCATGCAGTTTGAAATTAGAGTCATTACTGCCTACAACAGTTGTGTTCAGGACCCAAAGATCTACTGATTTCCCTGAGGTACTGGTTTATTTTTTAGACTAAAAAAGTACAAGTTAGAGAGTCCACCTACTTTAGTAATTCAAGTTCTCACTGTATACCATTGCCCCCGCAACATGAGTTGCTGCTCCAGACATTTAAAGTTGAGAGTTTTGAGAAGTGATTCAAAAGTCACAGCTGATTGTTTTTACAGGAGTAAATTAAAAAGGAAAAGGTCTGCTGCCTTGAGCCAGAACAATTTAACTGAGAAGACTGCCAGAAGAGGTCCTCCCTCAAGATGGCCTGCTTACCATCTGGATCCACCTCCCGTGCAATTTTAAGTGCTTCTGAAGTGGCCATGTCTGTGTTAGCAGCTGTGACCGCCAGAATAATTGAATTTGGGTTACTGATGAATTGAAGGATTAGCTCTCTTATCTGAAGTTCAATGTCCTTAGGCTGATCACCAACAGGCACCTTGAGAAAGAAAAATGGTCAAAAGTGAGTACTTACACCTGTGTGACACCACTCATTCAACATCCATAGCTACACCACAATATAAAGTTTACCAGTCCTTTACTTCACCTACTCACAAACAAACAGGTGTTACGGTTTTGACAATGAAAGGGAGTATCTTGAATGATATGAAAATCAAGACCACTACTATAGAAGTATGAATTGAGTTTATTTGATGCAGCTGTCAAAAAAAATTGATATCCAAGAACCACCTGCACAGCTGGCAGAGTGAAGTGTGTCTATGTGCACAGGCAGAGAAAGAAATCATCTTCATGCAACAGAAAATTATTTGCTATAAAAGCAGAACATTTCTGTTAGTGTACCCCACATAATACAACTTCTTATGCATAGCAACTTCTGGAGAAGCAATGGGGAAAACATTTGCAAACATTTCAACTACTCATTTGTCTGCAGGTACAACTCTGAAACTTCAAATGCTACCTCTTCTGTTAAAAAGATGATGCTGGCAACACAACACTTGAAATACCTCGGCTGTATAAATAAAGAAGAATTTAAGCAAATCTACTTCCTACAACAGCAAAGAGCATCAGAAACCCAGGTCTTAAAGAAGAGATGGTGACATCTCAAATTTATATAACTTGAGCAAAGCTGTTTTGTCTAACAATGCAAAATAATGCCAAGGAGTGAACATACACTACAAGTTTCAAATTACCCTGTTCATCCTTGAGTCAGAAGAACAGCATTCTGCATCTTACCTTTGTCATTCCAGGTAAATCCACGAGAGTCAGATTTACAACATTAGATGAAAAAATCTTAAGATGAATTGGTTCAGGACTGATCCCCTGGAAATATATTAATAATAAAAATATATTAGTGTTTTTTTTTAATGCACCTTTAGAAAAGCAAAAGTTGTAGTTTCATATAAGAAAAACTTTCATCGTAGACCTTACAATTACATAGAGAGGAAAAAAAAAGGCTGTTACTTCTGTCAAGCAACTCCTTTGCCTTTGGAAGTAGCCCAATTTTCCTCCTCAATATAATGCATAAAAGCTTTCATATTTTGGTGGTTATATAGATATGCAATAACAGAACAGTCACTTTTATGATCACTCAAAACCATGCATGTGGGAAAATAGAAGTAAGTTAAACCTGAAGGCTTTGTTTTTCTCCCACTATTATTATAGACCTTTTAAAGTAAAGCAACAGCAATTCTCTGCATTTTGTTTTTGCTGAAGTCATTTATCTCAAGATAAGAATCAGCCATACTGTGTTTCTCATTAGAACAGTTGAATGCTTTTTACTTCTAGCCACAAAAATTATTTAAGAAAGGTTTAAGCAGCAAAACAATCTATAGCAAGATAAAGATGGAGAATGCAACAGTTACCTTATTGTTTCCTGAAATTCTCTCTGTTTCATTTTCTATTTCTTGACGAATTTCATCAAAATCTGTATAGATCTGAAGGAGACAAGAAAAAAATGGTTTAAAAATCAAAGACAGCATCCACTTACCTAATTGCAAAACAATGTCCTCTTTTCCAAGACACTGAAAAACTCCATAACTAAGTATACATAACCAAGAATGACTATCAGTCACTAGTGCTAAAAATGACAGGAATTGTTATCTTGGTAATTAATCTGTTGATGAACACTGTGAGATGGCAGTTATTAGCATTTATTACCATATCAATGTCATACAAGGTATAATATAATGTTTACTTAAGTACAATTCAAACACTTAACTCCAATCTAGCTGCAAAGCTTTGAAATTAATAAGCAACATATAACTTGAAACTTCTCATTCTGAAGAGGATGAAGGATAGTTTCATTTTAAATTGTTCCTACTCTTGCCAAAACTGCTCTCTTTCCACCAATCCAAAATAAATTAGCACAGAGCTACCCTTGCAAAGGGTCCCTCTGCATTCCTCTCTAGATTTCCTTAAATTTATAGCACAGAATCACAGAATCAACCAGGTTGGAAAAGACCTCCAAGATCATCCAGTCCAACCTAGCACCCAGCCCTAGCCAATCAACTAGACCATGCCACCAAGTGCCTCATCCAGGCTTTTCTTCAACACCTCCAGGGACAGAAACTCCACCACCTCCCTGGGCAGCCCATTCCAATGCCAATCACTCTCTGCCAACTTCCTCCTAACATCCATCCTAGACCTAGACCTCCCCCAGCTCAACTTGAGACTGTGTCCCCTTCTTCTGTTGCTGGTTGCCTGGCAGGAGAGACCAACCCCACCTGGCTACAGCCTCCCTGCAGGTAGTTGTAGACAGCAATGAGGTCATCCCTGAACCTCCTCTTCTCCAGGCTGCACACCCCCATCTCCCTCAGCCTCTCCTCACAGGGCTGTGCTCCAGGCCCTTCACCAGCTTTGTCACCCTTCTCTGGACACATTCCAGTATCTCAACTTCTCTCAAATTGAGGAGCCCAGAACTGGACACAGTACTCAAGATGTTGAGTACAGAATGTTTCTAAGCTGACAACAGTTGGAAGCTGGGAGAGTATCATATAGAAACCAAATCAATGTTCCACAAAATAAACAACTATCAGCAAACTTTCTGTCTTGAATTTAAAAGACTGTTTTCAGAAGTGTGCTCATAAGAAAACAAAACTGAAAATCCTCAACAGTTTGGCATGTAGTATATCAGGCAGAATAATCACCTTTTTGGGAAAGTCAAGGCAAGAGATGTAGCATTAAGTATACGTATGGCAGCATATTTATGACACTGCTAGTCCATCAGAGTAAACATACCTTATTTTTGGTGTGAAGAAATTTACCCCACTCCTCAGCATCTATCTCTGAAAACAAAGAATTCATAAATGAGGAAGAGGAAGCAGATGTTTCAATGATGTTTTTCCAAAAGTCCCTATTGAAAACTAAAATGTGATTGATTTTCTTCAAGCAGCACAAGAAAAACTAGTCTGCTTTTTACAGTTAGGTATTAAATAGTTCAGGACAAATACATTTATAATTCCGCTTATTCGAGCGCTGCATCTCATTAGTCTCTCTCTGTCTTACAGAAGGTCTACCTTTCTAATTATGATTGAGCCAATCAGATATTCTACCACTTTTCAGAAATGGTCAAGTGCATTACATTTCAGCTTGCAAAAGGAAACAAAAGAATTGTTAGCAGTACTTAAAAAAACCAAACTGAAACCGAACCCAGCTATTAGCACATTTTCTTTCACCATGCAGTGCGATCAAATTACAGCTGAAATAAAAGGTTAGAAAAACCTGCAGAATGATAACCAAGCCAACAGAAAAAAAGGTAAGAATTCTGCATAACAATGAAGTCTTAGGAGAATATGTCTTTTCCCAAATTTGTCAGAGCCAAACGTCTCAACTTTTGTCAGTTGTAACTGAAGTACTTGAGAGCTATTCAAGAGTGGTCCCAGAATCAGCAAAGGAGGTTTTGTCAATTACTGCTTTGTTGCACAGGCAGCAGTTTGAATCATACAGTGAGATACTCACTTTCACAACAGGAATTCTAAGTATTAGTGGTAACTTTTAGTTCATATTGTGAGATTGTGGTCATTTTCTCTCTGCTCCTTGATACAGAAATCCACTCTAGAGGAATATTTACAAGTAATCTGGCTACTTAGCAAACATATTGTGTGCTAGTTTGAGCCTAGCTGGGATATTTTAATGAGAGGAATTAGATGCTAGGCTGTGAAAAGGAAACAGCAGCGACGTCTACTTCACTCATAGGCTTGCTGAGATGGGTAAAAACAACACAAACATAGATAAAAGAGTTGCTCTTGGGCTATGGCTGCATGCACTTTTCTCTCTAACTTGCTAACTAATCCATCTGCTTCCTAACCCCCCCATGTCAATTCTCCAAACTCATCTTGCACATAAGGCAAAGTCTGGGATAAGGTAGAGGGGTGGAAAGGAGGTGGAAGGGTGGTTGGGAGTCCCTCCTGGGGACCTGGGGACTCTGGTTTCTGGGAGGGCTGTTGTATTTCTGTATTACTTTTTCAACTTGTATATTTCTGTATATAGCAGTATATATTGTAAGTACCTGCTTATACATTGTGCCAAGCTGTAAATACAGCTTCATTCTTTAATTTCCAGATCAGCTGAGTCTAGTCTGGGTGATTTTCACAACTGGGGGGGCGGGTAACACACAAACCATCTTATACTGAATACCTGTGATCACGTCATCTTGATGTCAAAACATTTTTCTATACAAATTGAATTTCAAGATACTGATGAACCAAAATTTTAAAGTATTTGGGAATTAAAAGTGCAGAAAATTTTATGAAGCAGCAACAGCACAGAAGAAAAGCAAAAATTTTCTCACTCTAATGCAACAAAGTAAAAAACCAAAAATCAACCATATCACAAGACTTAGCAAAATAATCAATCAACACAGTAGCAAAGTGTAAAAGTGTAACCAACAACAAAGTGGCATGAAATGTATGTGGCTTAGTGTATAAGCATGCACTCTATGCACAGGGAGAAAAGGCAAGTGGATAAAGGCAACCTTTAGAAAGGTGTCTTGCATTTTTCCACGTAGCAGGGTCTGCAGTTAAAGAGAAACAGCATTGAATGTTTAATTTTCTTCCCATCATATTTAGCATTGCATTTTATTAACTTTCAGTACCAGATTGTATTGCAAAGATCACAAATGCATTTAGAGAGATGTGCATGCTGCTCTACTATTGATGAAAATGTTTAACATACTAACAATATGCACAGAAATAAGATCTGATGCATGTTAATCAGATATTCCAGACAGTGAAGTTTACTTAATAACAACTTTATCACTGCTGTTCACCTATTTCCAATAGGTCACAGTTTTCTATCCAAGTACAGAAAACAGCACCATTATGCTACTCAAAAGCTTAATTTCTTTGGCAAAATAGGTTTCTCATAATTTACTCATGGCAAGAATGAGAAAGAGTAAGGAATGAGAAGTAAAAAAAAGTTTTTAAATGTCATTAGAAGTAATATTAGCACTTGGGGGGGAGGAGGGGAAAAATCTGAGGTTTTGCACCAACCTTTTTAATGCTCAGCTAAAAACCCAAGAAAGAAAAAGGGAGTCTTGAGAGATTTAAGAAGAGACAATATTAGCTACTGCTTTTCTCAACTTTGAACTGTCTCAGAATGTTTTCTGAAATATCATCCAAAAAAAGCCCACATTTTCTTGAAGAGTTGATGAGTTCACAACTTTGTTTTTATGCAATGTCAGTACAGCACCATAGAAGTGCAGAAATCAAAACAAACTGGAGAACATATTTCTGGCCTGAGCCCATTTGGCACAAACAAGAAGGTCTGGGAAGCCAGAATGATTTTAATGTCTTGCTCACATAGTTAAGGAAAAAGTTTGTCATCAATAGAAATATGATTATTTATATAGTCTGGATCCATTGAATTAAAAAATAATTACAAGAACTACATTTATCTTTGGTTTTAACTTGTTAATATCTACAGATCAATAGAAACTGGAGGGTTTTTTAAGACTTAACAAGCCAAAGTTTCTTTACTATATTTAACTAAAAAAAGACATGAAAAATGTATGTCTGTGTTTTAGCTTTGGTGCACATAAAAGAGATAGGCATAAAAAGCATGTAAGGAATAAATGCAATCTCCTGACAAACAAAAAAAAGTTAAGGAATAAATGCAATCTCCTGAGGTGTATCAGAGAAAAGCTTTTAGAAATACAGCAGGAAAACTCTTCCCCCACTTATCTGAGGAAGTCCATACTGACACCTTAATATTTGAGAAACACTTCCCAAAAGCTCTAATGTAATGCAAAGGAGTTTTTAGGAAAGGAGGAAGTATTTGCATTACTCAAAATGAAGGATGCTTAAGATAAGGAAAAATACATTTTAATTAGTCAACGTTCACCAATCCAATGTTCTGGTTTACCCACAGCACATTTTTAGAATCACTAGTTTCCCTGGTACATTGGTCTTCCCCTCGTTATGTTACTTTCTGGAAGCAAAACTTTCAGGTAACTTAATCACCTGCTTAGATTCAAGATTCAACACCAGATAAAAGAATGCAGAAATGGTGTTTTGGTCATTATAAAATTATTACAGATCATTAATTAATAAATTATTAAACCAGCAGCTACTAAGAAGAAACAGATTCTGCCTTTCCAAAAAACATCTCCTGGATGTCTATTTGCTTTTCTGGCTTTGCATATATTGGAATGAGACATGAAAACTTTAATATACTGGAAAACTAGACATGACTACAGTAATTTTCTTAGGACTGCTCTACAAACTCTTTCTTGTTATCTCCTATACTGCAATACTTCTTTGTGAAGCTCAAAATGCGTACAATGCTAACCAACTTCAGTAATCCGTGTACCTCTTCTCCTGTCCTAAAGCAGGAGAAATGTTTCTCACACAACAGGGCTTG
This sequence comes from Pogoniulus pusillus, assembly GCF_015220805.1. NCBI lineage: Eukaryota > Metazoa > Chordata > Aves > Piciformes > Lybiidae > Pogoniulus > Pogoniulus pusillus. The sequence continues at coordinate 23,385,936 of NC_087278.1, forward strand.
AAAAAATGCTAATTAAAATCATAAAAGGCTACCACCATCAGCGATTTCTTGTAGCATGACAAGAAGGTCCCAAATGCTAAAAAGGACAAACATTTGCAAAGCATGAAGAATCTCACTCCTTTTCCTAGCTTTCTAGTTCCCATACTTGCACAGCTTTTGGACTCAGCAGACTACCATCTGAACTCTATTTTTCCATCCCATCACCTCACCCTTCCTAAGTATCTTTGTTTAAATAGAAAGAAAATAAATGCAACTTGTGAAAAACAAACCATGTGCACATCTTCCAATCCCTTCTGTATGTTGTACTACCCATTCCATCCTTGACTAGACGGCAAATTCTTTTGAATGAAAGCTTTTTCTCTTATGCTTCTGGAAACCTAAGTACAATGAAGAGGTCCACAGTGTTTGGGAGCTTACAGGTAAGAGATTCCTATTTTAAGTAGAGAGCAAAAAACTGACAGTGTGATTAGCAAGTAACAGATGTATATTATTCTTGTGTTCCATATCAATTCCATTTGTTTAGAATTTGAACAATGTTCAGCTTCCTATTTTAGACAAAAAAATCCCTTATGAGCATGTGCTAATTGATTATTTGTAAGCTCCTCTTTCTTTTCTATTCACTAACAAAGGGCTAAGTTACCAGAATAGGTCTTAGATATTTGACCAATTTAATAATTCACGAGGCCAGTTCTCTCATAAATGCAGTTTTGTTTGCAATTTGATAAGAGAATATCAGTGTAGTGTCACCACCTCAAACACACTATATGTACTGAAACACTAGAGGATAACAACAAACAGTAAAAGCATAATGAGAACATTTTATTCACACCAAATCACACACATCTCTGTAGAATGCATGTGTCACTCTGAAATACCATGTTATGAAAACAGAGCACTTCACATTTAATGGAAAATTCACCACTCTACTATTTCTGACTACCTTGATTTACTGCAATGCCCACCATACAAGGAAATCACACAGCTCATCAGTGACTTTGAGGGACAGTGGAAAAGATCTTCAGCATTGCACGTCAGAAAAACTTTAAGATACTTCAAGTGTCTATCTGCAATCCTTTCTCAAGAATCTTTCCCAATGTGATAAAAAATAATTAAAAAAACAACAAAAGAAAAAAATGCAAAAGTTTAACAATCACCAACGTAACCAAATCCCCTAAACTGGTATGCATTCTTTGGCAGCTCACATGCATCAGAAGATGCCATGACTTAGCTATTGATAGACACCATTTTTGCCCATCATGGTCATGAAGACAAGGCTTAAACAAACAGCACAGCTTTAGGTTAGTAACAGGGAAGATTACTGCAAGCAAACACTCTGACATAGCTAAAATTTAAGCTCCTATGAACCACAGACCAGTACTATGTTTAAATTGATGTATTTATATGTAATACTTGTACATACCCAGAACAAGCACTAGGATGGGTAAAAGCAACAAATCACACAAATCACAAAACAATGAGGCAGTTGCATAAAACTATCTGCACAGAGTGTTCATTACCAGCACATTCAGAAAGCAGCATGTTTAGACTGATACTCTCCAATAATTGATTTGTAAAGAAGTAATCACTCAGCTGGAGTATATCCTTTTCTGCAAGACTATGGACAAATTTCTCTCTTGGAAATCCCAAATGCTTATTCAATCCTACCTCAACACCCACCTCCTAACAAACAACAATGACTTGTAATAGTATATTGACTTATTACAATATCAGACAGCAAAGCTAGGATAAAAAGTGGCCACCTTTTCCTTCCCAAGCTACTTGACCCCATCTTCTCAGATGTAACACCACAATATGTACATATGTTAAACCAGACTAGCAACAAAACCATTTAGACCTTGATTTGTCTGAACTTTGGAGGAAAAGCAGCATTTCAAATGGAACTGATAAGTCATAAAGGTTTTTTGTTCTCACCAAAGAAGCCCATGTCCCTCCCAAAGGAACATCAAAAAGAGATCACAGCACATGTGTCTTACATACAGATTTTTGCCCCAAAGATCTAAGTGGGCCCTCCTTAGGACAAGGAGCAATGGGTGTAAATTGCAGCAAAAGAGGTTCCGCCTCAACACAAGGGGGAACTTCTTTACTGTAAGGGGAATAGGCTTCCCAGAGAGGTTTTGGAGTCTCCTCCTCTGGAGACTTTCGAGGCCTGTGTGGATGTGTTCCTCTGTGATTTGTGTTAGATAGTATTGTCTTGCTCTGGCGGGGGGGGTGGACTCGATCTCCTTGGCCCCCTTCCAACGCCTAATATCCTGTGATCCTGTGGGCCCAACATCCTTACGCAATAATATCATTGACACCTTCTAAATGCAAGATCTGAACCCTCAGATCAAATGCAACTTAAAACAAAAAAGCTCTCCTTGACTCAGAACGCTCCAATGACAAAAGCATCCTTTATATCTGGAAAGCTGTAGAGAGAACAAAACTATATCTTGTTCCACAACTCAGAATTAAAGCATACTGAAAAATACTAGAAGCTGTAACTCTGCACAATGCAAGTAACATAAAGCCACATGTAAAGAGATAAAATGTGCCAGTCCTAAAAGATTGTCCAGAGACATTCTGAATTTTCCATCTTTGGAATTTTTCCAGACCCAGATGGAAAAAAAACCCAACAATGTGAGGAAGCCTGGTCTTAAGGTGCTTTGTTTGAGGAGGAGGTTGGACTACAGACCTGCTAAGATTAATTCCAACCTGAATTGTTGTACAATCTTCTACACTCCAGGCCACCCTGGACTGAACACTGTAAGTTCCTCATTGTTATGAACCTGAATCCTGCCTAATCTGTGCTTGCAGCAATAATGAAAATTGGCACTTAAACCTTTTCCCCTGCACAACACTAGTAACTGTTCTTTAGCAACAAAGGCTATGAATATTATATGCAGACAAATAGTGTAAAGAATCTGACTTACTATTGCTGGAAACACTTGTTTCAAAAAAATTGAACACAATAACTACAGCCATCAAATGCCTGTATACTTTCACTGTCTACAACAAAAAGCTAAGATATGTCTTACTATCAGAAGGTGGATATGAGCCTGCTGCTCTTTCATAAGATCAAGAGCACTAGTCAGTATAGAATGAGTATGTGAACTCCCAAGCAACAAGTAAGATTACTTTCTTGATCTGCAGAAGGATAATATACAAACACTACAGAAGACTAAGCTTCAAACTTCAAGCTTTGGAACATTTAGAGTTGCTCTTGGTGTGTTTGGAATCACTCAGGGCAGCCCAGTAAGGCACTATCTGTAAGCTACAGGACACGTCCACTAAATTCTTTTTGCACCTACTGCAAGTTTGTTTTCCCTCTCTTCTCTCATCTATTTCCTAACCTTCTAAAACCTCATGTTCTCATCCTCTCTAGGAAAAGCCTTACTCATGCAGCAAATGAGGATGTGAAGAGAAGCATAAGAAAACCATGCTCTTTACACTCTAAGCAATCATTGTAACTAAAAAGTTTTCTTTGGCCTACTTTTCTCATAACTGTTTCCTAAGAACAAACAGGAAAGTGTAAAACGTTAAAGATATTTTGAATGCCCAAGAGATCTTTACTTCATGATATTTGCTACATGGACAGAACAGATGTGACAACAACCGTGTTTAGTTAGAAATAAATTGCAGAAAGCACACTCAAGTTTTGAGATTACAACTGATGTTTCAGTCAGTAAGACTAAAAGTTTCTTTCTCTTTTACTAGGCAAAACACGTTATCAGATTACACTTACCATTTTCATCTCCAGCTGTTTTCCGACCATCCTCTGGGGAAACGTGCACCAGCTGCAGAATAAGAGGTCTCCGGGTGACAACTCCAGTACCTCTTGGGAGCAGATCCCTCCCCACAAGACTTTCCAACACAGAACTCTTTCCACTGCTCTGAAAATCAGAATACAGCTACATGATTTTCTTAAACATAAAAAAAAGCAGTAATATTTTAGTTTTGGTTTGCTTTCATCCTTCCTGCAAACAATGCTCTACTCTGCAATACAGTGTCCAAATGAGAGGCTGATGGACTTGCTGCATCTGAAGCAGTAATGATGGCCACGCACTGAACTTTGCACTAACAGTCTAAATCTACTTGGGATACTTAAAAAATCCATGTAGATAGATGGATTTTTTTTCACTTAAGGCTAACACATAGTTATTATACCTTGCATAATACCCTACTTAACATTTTCTATCCCAAATATTAATCTCTCTAGAAACATTTTGGAAAAGAAAAAAATACTTTTCTTCAAAATGCTTGGGAGGAAATTTAGTGTCTTCTACTATGTCATTTTTTTAAGCACCTTGCAGTAACACCTCACTTGCAGACTATGGAATTTAACCTTCTGTTACTATTAATATACACTAGCCATGTTAATAATAACAAGAGTGTTATGAAAAATTAACTATGTACACTTGAGTACATAAACTATTACAACCTTCTACTCCTTTTGCATTCGAGGTGGTTTTGGTGTTTTGCAGGTTTTGGTATCATGTATTATATAAGCTTCATAAGTGAAGACATAGTTTTACTCCTAACATATAAACTCCCATTGTTTTATACTGTCTCTTCCATTCTCTGTGTTAAGTATTTAACAACTGAATTGACTGCAAACATCTGTCTATGCAACAACAAACTGCAATGAATTGAACATACTTAGACTGAAATCACAAATACTCTTTGAAAGTCTACATTTAAAATATTCCCCTGCAGGACTTTTGTATAAAATGTGGAATTAGGCTACGTGGTCAAATAAGCAGCTGTTACCACATAGATTTTAAGACCAAGTCAAGACCACTAGCATGTTAAAAGTAACATAAACAATAGATATAAACATGTCAACATAATGCTTTGAAAGTCTGACTGGTAAGATTTTGTCTTTTCATTAGAACTGTATTAAATTCTTCCTATTTTCAGCAGCTGGAAAGTCAACGTGGGCATGCCAGGAGAAAACCTGCTCTGACAACCATTGCCCTCAGCTAAGAAATTATTCAGTATTAATGCTACTATAATTCTACCAAACAATTATCTTAAGAAACAAACCCAACAACAAAACCCCAACAGATGCTCCTAGAAGTTAGAATATGCATTACTGCTACAGAATCTCATTTCAGCTTTGCAGTTATGAGTACGTAACCTAACATTAAATAAAAGCAGTGTTGAAAATATTTCAAATATCACATACTTAGTGACATCTTAGGGGACTTTTCTAAAAACTAAAACCAGATCAGCAGATATCCAGCAGCACAGCACTATTACAGAGCACATTTCTATTAGTGCAGCAAGACCAGACAGGAACCTACTACATGAGAGCATTACAACCTATTAAAAATAGGATTTGTGTACAGAAGAACAAAATAAATACTAAAATACAAGGCCAACCTCCCAGAAAGCTTGAATAGTGACAACAAATGAAAGCATTCTTTTCTTCTAACATTTTACTTTATATCTGGGCTTTATGGCAGAGAAAAATGCTATTCCATCAAGACTGACATTTGACTCAATAGGTGACTAACCAACCAACACAGATCATGCATATTTTTCAAAGTAAATCTGAGTCAAATCTGACAGCAGTGAGACCAGCTGTCTAGAAAAGGTAGGGAGGAGGACAAGGTCACAGGAACAGAAAGACAGCCTTAAGATTTTTTGCTTTGAAAGGCTACCCAAGAAAGCAACTCATAATTTTCTTCTTCAGCTGAACTTTTCCAATCAAATTTGGGTGCCTCCCATGCAAGAAGCTTATTGCAGGACATTGGGCAGTGAAAACTTATGAAAAGATAACAATCTGGCTAAAGCACAAACCAGCTTGTGGTGGTTTGGGTGTTACTTGCTCCCCCCACTTTGGAAATCACCCAGACTAGACTCAGCAGGCTCTGGAAACTGAATGAAGCTTATATTTACAGCTTAGCACAATATACAACCAGGTATTTACAATATATACAGTTACATACAGAAATATACAAGGTAAAAGGTAATGCAGAAACACAACAGCCCTCCCAGAAACCTGAGTCCCCAGGAGAGGATCCCAACCATCCTTCCACCTTCTCCCATTCCCCTGCCTTTACCCCAGACATTGCTTTGTGCCCCAAGGAAGAATGGAGGGGCAGCCAGGAGGGTTAGGAAGCAAAGTGGATTAATCTGAGAGATGGAGGGTGAGGTTAGAGAGAAAACGCAGCCCACAGCCCAGACAAAGAGCGACTCCCTTATCTATGTTTGGATTCTTGCTCTTAGACCTCTCAGCAAGCCTATAAGTGAAGTAGACATCACCACTGTTTCCCTTTCACAGCCTGTGATCTAGTTCTTTTCACCAAAACATTCTAGCTAGCTTCAAAGTAGCACGCAGCTCTAGAAACCTCTCTGAAGAATTACTGATATTACAGAATGTGAAAAAAAAACACATCTCAGTGACAAACAACAAACCACTGGCCAAGCTACTCTCCGTCATTTATCAACAGTCCTGATGCACTGGAGAGGTCCTCAAAGACTGGAAGCTGGCCAATGTGATGCCCATCCTCAAGAATGGCCAGAAGGAAGAACCAGGAAATTACAAACCTGTTAGCCTGACCTCAGTGCCAGGCAAGGTCAGGGAACAGGTCATCCTGAGTGCCAACACAAAGCACCTGCAGGATGGCCAAGGGATCAGGCCCAGCTAGCATAGATTTAGGAGGGGCAGGTCTTGCTTGACCAACCTGATCTCCTTTTATGATCAGGTTACCCACCTGGTGAATGTGGGGAAGGCTGTGGATGTAGTCCACCTGGACTTCAGCAAAGCCTTTGACACCACCTGCCACAAGGAGTTCCTGGAAAAGCTGGCAGCTCATGGCTTGGACAGATTGACACAGATATTGGTCAAGAACTGGCTGGAGGGCTGGGCCCAGAGAGTGGTGGTGAATGGTGCCACATCTACTTGGCAGCCAGAAACTAGTGGTATCCCCAAAAGATCAGTGCTGGGTTCGATTCTGGTCAATATTTTCATTGATGATCTGAACCAGGGCATTGAGTCCATCATCAGTAAGTTTTCAGATGACACCAAATTAGGAGCAAGTGTCGATTTGCTGGAAGGCTGGAGGGCCCTGCAGAGGGTGGGCAGAAGTCAACGGGATGAGATTTCACAAGGCCAAGTGTAGGGTTCTACACTTTGGCCACAACAACCTCATGCAGCGCTACAGGCTGGGGACTGAGTGGCTGAGAGCAGCCAGGCAGAAAGGGACCTGGGGGTACTGATAGATAGTAGCTGAAGATGAGCCAGCAGTGTGCCCAGGAGAGCCAATGGCATCCTGGCCTATATCAGGAACAGTGTGGCCAGTTGGACAAGGGAAGCTGCTCTTCCCCTGTACTCAGCACTGGTCAGGCCATACCTTTAGTATTGTGTCTGGTTCTGGGCTCCTCAATTCAAGAGAGATGTTGAGGTACTGGAAGGTGTCCAGAAAAGGGCGACAAAGATGGTGAAAGGCCTGGAACACAAACCCTATGAGGAGAGGCTGAGGGAGCTGTGGGTTGTTTAGCCTGCAGAAGAGGAGGCTCAGGGCAGACCTCATTGCTGTCTACAACTACCTGAAGGGAGGTTGTAGCCAGGTGGAGGTTGTAGCCAGTGGGGGTTGGTCTCTTCTCCCAAGCAATCAGCAACAGAACAAGGGGACACAGTCTCAAGTTGTGCCAGGGGAGGTCTAGGCTGGATGTTAGGAGGAAATTGTTGGCAGAGAGAGTGATTGGCATTGGAATGGGCTGCCCAGGGAGGTGGTGGAGTCACTGCCCCTGGAGGTGTTGAAGAAAAGCCTGGATGAGGCACTTAGTGCCATGGTCTAGTTAAGTGGCCAGGGCTGGGTGATAGGTTGGACTGGATGATCTTGGAGTTCTCTTCCAGCCTGGTTGATTCTAAGTGGAATGCCTGCTCAAAAAGATAAGCTATGATAAAGGAGCATCAAATACACTGAATAAAAACAAACACACACAGAGAGTAGTTACAAAATTAGCAGAGTTTCATTTACTAGAAATATTCTTAGGGACTCTTGAGCAAGATTTGTTACACACATGTAGAATGATTACTCAGTCTCAAAGGGCTGGAAGTGAGACAGATGAAGTAACTTCTCTTGAACATGTAATCCAAGTAGATAAGGAGTAACAATAAACAGCTAAAGTCCTAACCAAGAACTTCATCAAAGCAAGAAGTCAAAATCCATGGGACAAGCTGCTGCACACTACTGCTCACTGCTTGGTTTTACCAAAGGAGTGGTATTCCAGAAAGACAAGATTGTTGCAAGAAGCTATGTGCAGAACTAAAACACCAAGTCTTACACCACTCTCAGCTATTTTGGAATGTAGAAGGAACAATCTGGATCTTTCATAAATGTGAAGTAATGCAATGGATGAGACACTACAGTATCCTGCACATTAGGAAATTAGTTTCAAATTGCATTAGGTTCCTTCATTAAAGCAATCTGTTCTTGGAACATAATATGGTATCTAATGACGCACTCCTTAATCTGGGCCCCATGCACATCCATTACCAAGAACTGTCTGGGTAAGGAAAGCAGTAAACACAAAGCTGATCCCTTTCTGCCAGTGAGATAAAGTGGGAGATGTGGATCTGTTCAGTACACAAATTCAGTTCCACCAGTTCTTCATATAACTGATGCAGGAGAAGACTAACACTGATAACCAAGAGTACCATGTAATTTTTAGGAATAAGCTCTAGCAGCCTAATGCTTGTTTTGTTATCTCATTGGAATGCTTGTCATGATTTTAAGCAGACTGATATCCGTAAGTCATCCCATTATACAAACCTTTTGTGGCCTGTCAGGTGGACCTTAATGCCTGATCCTATGATTTTTTCAGTTGTACACCAGTAAACACTTGCAAATCACAGAAACACAGAACTGCAGAATGTTAGGAGTTGGAAGGTACCTAGAGATCATTGAGTCCAACCCCACTGCCAAAGCAGGAACACCTGGGGCAGGTCACACAGGAACGCATCCAGGTGGGTTCTGAAATTCTCCAGAGAAGGAAATTCCACAACCTCTCTGGGCAGCCTGTTCCAGTGCGCCATCATCCTTACTATAAAGAAGTATTTCCTTGTTTTGAGGTGGAACTTGTATCCTGGCTTGTACCCATTGTTCCCTGTGCTATCACTGGCACCACCAAGAAGAGATTGGCACCCCCCTCACAGTAGATATTTATAGAAGTTGGTAAGATCCCCTCTCAGCCTTCTCTTCTCAAGACTAAACAGCTCAAATTCTCTCAGCCTTCACAGGAGAAATGTTCAAATCCTAAATTGTCCTCGTACCTCTCTGTTGGATTCTCTCCAGCAGATACAAGGAATTGCTAACTATGAGATTTCTTAGTGATATATAGTAATCCCTGAAGAATTCTCTTAAGCAATATATCTTCTTTTACACCTGAAGCAAAACAGCTGCAATTTTGCCATTTTTTATCATAAGAGCAATATACAGACATAAAAGGTTTTAAAAAAAGAAGTTCTATTACTGGGAAATATAAGGTACTTTTTTTGGGATCTCATCCCCAGGAATATTACCCAGATAGGTGCTTTGAAAAGTACTTTGCAGTGGCTATCCTGGAAGACTTCAGCATGCTAGAGCCAAAGAGCAGCAAGATTCTTTTTTTTCCCCTGGTTTTGCAGACACAAATTATTCTGAATAAAAAGGTCAGCACACATTCAATTTCAGAGCAGTCCCACAAGGCAGCTGCTTTGGTTGGGAAAGCTACTGTGGCAGAATTTTCATATGTGAACCAGGGTCATTCCATGCTAGGCTGGTTCTAAACAGCTAACATTTAGAAATGTATTTACTGATTAGAAGAGAATTTTGAAATGGTAAGTAGGCCTTGTGAATTATTACAAGACACGATTTGGAAAATATTTATACCTCTAGAAAGATGCAGAAGAGCTAACAGGCTGATCTCAACTTGATAAAGCAGTAAAATGAGCATAATGCAGCACAAGCTGTGGCAAAATACATTTGTTTTCTGTGAAAGATCTTGTCTGGATTACAAGACTGTTGTTCCTGCAGGCCATTCCCCATTCATTGGAATAGAGAGCTATTCTGAAACAGTTTGGAAGCCCCAAGAAGTGCCTCCATGAAAGACAACATGTACAAGCAGTAAGGAGAGCCAGAATTTGCACAGCTTAGTAAAAATTCTGCAGGAATGATATACTTACACTATATCTAAATCTAGAAATACACCAAACAAACAGAAGATTTGCAGGTCTATTCTTTCTCAATACATCAATTCTCAAAGTCCTCCAGTAAGAAAAAAATGCCTCACATAAACAGAAATGCCGAATACAAAACTTCTCTAAGCTAGATCATGAAACTAGGGTATTTAACACCCACATTTCAAAGCCATATAGACTAACTTTACTTAATACTGCTTATTACTATATTCATTACTTTTTTTCAGTAAAATGAAATCAAAACCAAGCCAACTTGTATCTTCAGATTTAAAAAGTTCTAAACTCCCAATATTAGCTGCCAGTTTTTCCTTGTTCTAATTGGAGTGATGAAGATCTTAACTTTCCCATTCAAATCTTCCTGCTCACTGCCATCTGGAATGGGTTGCCCAGAGAGGTGTTCGAGGCCCCATCCCTGGAGGTGTTTAAGGCCAGGCTGGATGAGGCTATGGCCAGCCTGATCTAGGGTAGGGTGTCCCTGCCCATGGCAGGGGGGGTTGGAACTAGATGATCCTTGTGGTCCCTTCCAACCCTGACTGATTCTATGATCTGTCTGAACTTCCTCACTCAGGATAAAATGTGTCTTAGTCTGGGAAGTGCCTTTTACAGAATCATCTAAACCTGGTTTGTGTCCGGTTCTGTTCCTTACATGGTAGTAGAATTGGGACTGAAAGTTAGTTAACCTTCTGACTACTATATGAACAAACCTTTTCCAAGAACTATACAACCCTGTTCTCTCTCAATTCCAAAATACAATCACCAGAGCTGTCTGTTTAATAGCCTTGCCCTTCATTTTCCTGAAATCATTTACTTTGCATTATCTCTTGTGGGCAAAATAGAAGATTCATCTCTTCTAATCAAAACAGATTCTCTGAGAAAAACAATTGCTAGTCAAAAGATGAACAGGACTCTGGCAGTGTGCATACAAAACTAGTGGGGAAGAGAACACGCCACTCAATCCACATCCTTCTACAACTGTGTATTCTCTCCACTCTTCCAAAATAACTGGGCAGTTGCAAACAAAATCAGTACCTTCATTGAAAAGATGTTTGTTATTGCTTCATATTAAAAATCTGTCAAGATAAAAGGCACCTAACTTATTAAAACTTTATTTTCATTCACATAGTCTACACCTAAGAGTGAAAATGCCATCCTCACAATCAGAGAGGCCCTCAGGACTTAAAAAGTATAGCTGTTTAGATACTGAGAAAGCCCATCTAAAAAATAAACAGCATAAACCTAAAAGTCTACTCTATAGAACATTAGCAGCAAAACTTACATCTGATAAATGTAAATAGCTAATTAATGTCAGCCTCACTTTGCTGCTTATCCGATACAGACACCAGAACCCTAACAGCATGATTTGACAGGAAGAAGGGATGGAAAACGGAAAAGAGTTACACTCAAATCCAGCTACAATGAATGTGAGGTATCAAAACAAAACAAAAAAAAACCAGGAAGTTCATAAAACACTTGGAAGCAAACCCAAGCTCTCCTCAGCCAGCATAACCAGAAGTGAAGCTATAGTCTAGTTACACCCCCTTTGATAAATGTAGAGGAAAATGTAATTTTTAACATCTGCTTGAATTCTCAGTAAAAGATCCCTGGACAAAACCAAAACAAAGTAAACCTAAACATACAAACATACACACACACCACCATCCCCACAAAAAAAAAAGGAAAAGACAACACTGAAAAATCCTAATCAAACAAAAAGCCTCAAACAACCACAACAAGCAAACAAAAATAAAAACACAAGGAGGAAGAATGGTTCATATGAGGTTGCTTGGTGCAAGCTGAAACTGGGTTCTTGCCAGCAGATTGAACAAACCAGGTAAACTGCAATGGCTTGAATTTTTGCTCCCCTAATTTTTTGTGACATGCTTTGACACAGCATCCACTAGATTCTTTTCCTTATTTTAGCAATCAAGACCACAGGTAAGAAGTTGGAAGCAGTGGGAAGCTAAACAGGTGAATTACCATCCCAACTGCTTAGTCTAACAGAATATATTTATTCAAATGTTAGGGCTATCTGTTTCTCAGATCAAGAAACCTTTCTCCTTGGCAATCAAAATTCATTTAGCATAGAAATATGAATCATGATACTCATTACAAAGAGCAAAAAAGGAAATAATGCTCATCTTGGAGCCAATCAGAGAGTCTAACAGCTTCTTTGGATGGAAACATCCAACACAAAAGTCTATGTTAAATACTGTAAACTACATCTCCTCATTTGAAGTCCCAAAATAGTATTAACTGAAGACTAAGCAAAAACAAACAAACAAACAAACAACACAAACATACACCTGAAAAGCCACTTTAAAATCTCAATTTGAATTTCATTAGTTGCTTGCTTGTATGATCTTTAATGCAAAGGAGATTTTTAATGTAAGGGAGTCATCATAAAGCCTCCTATCAGCTACAGAAATAGTAAGTGCCTGATATAGCTTACCAGTGCATAGCCTCTACTATCCAACTCAAGTATTTTATATCTATTTTATAAAGTGGCTGGCAAAGTCAGTGAATCTATCTGGTTCACATTAGTAAAACAAAGAAAGACTGCTCGTTGCCTCACAAGCAGCTCAACACAGCTTTTAACAAACCTATTTGAAGCTTCAGCAACGTGCAAGCTTTAAACATAGAGCTCATTTAAGTCATATAATGAAATACCCGACGGCAGAGTTGTCGTTATTACTGTCTTAGGTAACATGTGTAACATCACACATTCAATAAACACTGTTAATTTCACAGGAACAAAGCGGGATCCGTTACATTCGAGTTACATCTGTGTTTAACGTTTCATTTTCAATTCCCTTATGCCTGCTGCGGTTCTGTTCACACACATCCTGCTGCCGAAAAGTTTTGCTGAAGAGCAGCAACCCATTTGAACAGATCTGAACGGGCCTGAATTATCTCCGAGCCCAGCAGCAACATTATCAGGCTGAGGCATGCACGTTTTAACTGTTAGTCAACAAAAAGTCTGCCTTCACCTCTCAACTTCATTCCCTATCATCAGCTAAGACAAATAGGTTCAAGCAACAGAACTTGTAGGAAGGGAAAACGATCCTCGACTACAAGATGCGGTTCTGCTAACATCCCTTTTAGTCAGCCCCCACTTCACAAAATGGGAATCCAGAGACTAGAGATGACGGTCACGCTGAAGCAGCAGGCCTCGGAGCGGGAGGTGCCACCACACCTCCGGTGTTGGGGGTCGACGCGGGGCCACGGGAGGGGCAGGGCTGGCCCTTCTGGCAGCCCTCGAGTGCTCCTTGGCCGCCTGAAGCGCAAAGGGGAGGGAAAGCGGTGAAGAGACACTCCCGTTGCAAATGGTGGGGAGGCAGAGGAGACCGCGGAGGCAATGAAGAAAGAGAGTGAAGGGGGACGTGGGCAGGGAAGGGCGACCGGGGCGGGCGTCCGCCCGTCCCTGCCACCCTCCGCTAGTCGCGTCCCTCCGTGCCCTTGGCGGAGGCGACCGCGGGTCAGTAACAGCGGAGGAGCGATGAACGGCTCGACTTTGCCCTCAAGGAGGTAGCAGCCCGCACCGCCCCCTCCCCGACCCCGGCCTGGCCTGACTTGCCGGCCCTGCCTCGCCTCACCTGTGTGCCCACCACCACGATCTGCGGCAGCTGGATGATGTCAGCCCCCACCGTGTTAAACACATCCTGCAGCTTGTTAATGACCGGTATCAGCGCCTCCATAACGGCGCGGGAGGGAGGGCAAGGGCCCGGGAAGGCGTCGGCGATGAATGGGCGCGACAGGCAACGGCACCCGTCAGCCTCACCCTCCGCCTGCCGCCATTGGCGCCGGCCCCCACGCACGGCGCGGCCCCCAGAAGGCTGTGCGCGGAACCCCGGCCGTAGCGCCGCCGCCCCGGGGCATCATGGGAGTTGTAGTGCAGGGGAGGAGGCAGGGCGGGCGGGGGCGGTTGCTGCTGCCTGTCAGTTGCTGCTGCCTGTCAGTTGCTGGTGTGCGCTTCCCGCTCGCAGGAGCAGAGCTGCTGGGCAAGCGCTCAGGGGGCGGAGGGTCGGGAGAGCGGACAGCCTGGTCGCTGTGGGCTTGTATTACAAACCATGTCCAGGTTTTATCCTCTCTTCTGGAACGTGTCCCGAGAAGGGCAACAAAGCTGTTGAGGGGCCTGGAGCACAGCTCTGTGGGGAGAAGTTGAGGGAGCTGTGGGTTGCTTTTCATGGAGAAGAGGCTCAGGAGAGACCTCACTGCTGTCTACAACTACTGAAGGGAGGCTGTAGCCAGGTGGGGTTGGTCTCTTCTGCCAGGCAAGCAGCAACAGAACAAGGGGACACAGACAAGTTGTGCCGGGGGAAGTCTAGAATGGATGTTAGGAGGAAGTTGTTGTCAGAGAGAGTGATTGGCATTGGAATGGGCTGCCCAGGGAGGTGGTGGAGTTTCTGTCCCTAGAGGTGTTGAAGCAAAGCCTGGATGAGGCACTTAGTGCCATGGTCTGGTTGATTGGCCAGTGCAGGGTGCTAGGTTGGGCTGGATGATGTTGGAGGTCTCTTCCAACCTGGTTGATCCTATGATAAAGCTGATCGCTGCCAGGGATCCCCAGTGGCAGTGTGGTCCGAGAGTCGAAGCAGCAAAGGGAGCCTGTGTGGGGCAGGTGGGTCCAGGGTGGCTGCCCGAGGCAGTTTGTAGCAAGCATCACAGAGCAGGCACATTTAGTCGAGGCGTTATGTTTTGAAAATCCCTGAAAAGCAGGAAACAACCAAACGTGTGCCCTTATTGCCCAGGTGTGGCAGCGGTGCAGCCTCAGTACAGCAAGGAAGGGTAATGCATGGAAGGTGCTAGACCTTGACAACATCTGGTGCCACAAAGCCAATAGAGCAGGAAAACTGCTGGAGATGAGGAAAAAGTGCAATGAGGGTCTCCATGGATAGTAAAGAAGGAAAAGAAGAAGACCTGAAAACCGAGTAGCTGAAAGCATCTTCTCCAGTTTCTGTTCACAAGTTGAGAACTACAATAGACATGTTTAAAACAGCTGTGTTTATCTTGTTTGCCTTCTTATATATCTCTATATACATATATATATATATATATGTATACATGTGTGTGTGTGTATTTGTGTTTTCTTTCAAATCACTATCAATGTGAAATTTTCTAACTAGGGTGCAGAATAGCAGGTTTGGTTGAGAGGCTGGGAAGTGGGAAAGTCCCCCACAGCAAACTGCTGGCTAAGCTGTCAGCCCATGGCTTGGATGGCAACACTCTGTGCTGGGTTAGGAACTGGCTGGAGGGCCAGACCCAGAGAGTGGTGGTGAATGGTGCCACATCCAGCTGGCAGCTGTCACTAGTGGTGTCCC
Source organism: Pogoniulus pusillus (assembly GCF_015220805.1). Classification (NCBI taxonomy): domain Eukaryota; kingdom Metazoa; phylum Chordata; class Aves; order Piciformes; family Lybiidae; genus Pogoniulus; species Pogoniulus pusillus. The sequence continues at coordinate 23,401,440 of NC_087278.1, forward strand.
TCAGGGATCAGTGCTGGGCCCCATCCTCTTTAACATCTTCATAGATGATCTGGATGAGGGCATGGAGTCAGTCATCAGCAAGTTTGCAGATGACACTAAGCTGGGGGCAGATGTGACTGAGTTGGAGGGCAGAGGGGCTCTGCAGCGGGACCTTGACCACCTGGACAGATGGGCAGAGTCCAATGGGATGGGGTTCAATAGCTCCAAGTGCAGGGTGCTGCACTTTGGCCACAACAACCCCATGCAGAGATACAGGCTGGGGTCAGAGTGGCTGGAGAGCAGCCAGCCAGAGAGGGATCTGGGGGTACTGATTGATACTCGCCTGAACATGAGCCAGCAGTGTGCCCAGGTGGCCAAGAGAGCCAGTGGCATCCTGGCCTGCATGAGGAATGGTGTGGTCAGCAGGAGCAGGGAGGTCATTCTGCCCCTGTACTCTGCACTGGTTAGACCACACCTTGAGTACTGTGTTCAGTTCTGGTACCCCCAGTTTAGGAGGGACATTGAGATGCTTGAGCGTGTCCAGAGAAGGGCGACGAGGCTGGGGAGAGGCCTTGAGCACAGCCCTACGAGGAGAGGCTGAGGGAGCTGGGATTGGTTAGCCTGGAGAAGAGGAGGCTCAGGGGTGACCTTATTGCTGTCTACAACTACCTGAGGGGTGGTTGTGGCCAGGAGGAGGTTGCTCTCTTCTCTCAGGTGGCCAGAGCCAGAACAAGAGGACACAGCCTCAGGCTATGCCAGGGGAGATTTAGGCTGGAGGTGAGGAGAAAGTTCTTCCCTGAGAGAGTCATTGGACACTGGAATGGGCTGCCCGGGGAGGTGGTGGAGTCGCCGTCCCTGGAGCTGTTCAAGGCAGGATTGGACGTGGCACTTGGTGCCATGGTCTGGCCTTGAGCTCTGTGGTAAAGGGTTGGACTTGATGATCTGTGAGGTCTCTTCCAACCCTGATAATACTGTGATACTGTGATACTGTGATTATACAAGAAGAATGAAACCAAATGATGACTTGTGATGTGAGATACAGCAAATAAGCTGTTTGATCTTTAAATGCCTTTCTCTTGAGTGTGCTTTCTCAAAGATAAATTATTAATATGCTAGCACTGAGTTGATTTCTGGCTTTGTCCTTTCTTGTAAATCAACAGGCTTAAAATGCTCCCAAAATCTCAACTTCTGGATGGCATTAGAATTTGCAAAAGAAATGTGTTCTTACCTGTATATCTTTACTACAAAGTTTCTTGCTCTAACCCAGGAAGCTTCACACTGCTTGACAAGGGACTAATATTCTGTGATAAAAGCATACCAATGGAACTTAGTAGGACAACTCACAGGGTTGGAGGATCTCAGTAGCCAGCTATAGGCTGTTTCATAGGCAGAGAAGAAGAGGTGGAAGTCATGCTCTGTTTAAGGAAAGATTTGAATATATAGAAGTTGACTATGGCAATTATGGAAGCCCTGTGGAATGCCTCTGGGTCAGAGGGCTTGTCTACAAGGAGGATCTTACATTTGCTGCCAACCTCCAAACCAAGATGATAAGACCACAAAGCAATAGTTGGGTCAACATAGTGTAGTCTTAAAAGTGATTTCAGCTATCTGGGCATCTATTGGAAGAATAACACAGCAGCTCAGATGTTGTCCATCAAGTTCCCAGAATACATAGAGGACTACTTCCTCATACCAGTATTAGATGTGCCAACCAGGAATGAGGCATTGCTGGACTTGCTACTCAAAAACCAAGAAAACCTGCTCTGTACTATCTAAATTAGTTAATAGCTGCATTGATCACAATATTGAGCAGTTTGGGATCTTGCTGAGCATGCCAAAGGTTAGCATTAAGACAAAGGTTTCAGGTTCAGCTGGGGAAGCTTCCATGGAGGATAAAGGGCTAGTGAGTACTAGGAGCTTTTCAAGAATGCTTTGCTGGAAGCATACAAATGATGAGAGGACTGGGAAGCCTGCCATATGAGAAAAGGCTGAGAAAACTGGGTCTGTTCAGTCTGGAGGGAAAAAAATTGCTAAGTCTTAGGGGAGATGTTTTCACTATGTTCCAGTATTTAAAGGGTTGCTTTAAAGAAGATGGAGACAAGGGATAATGACTCTTTGGAGCATCCTAATTGAACACAACAGGAAGAATTTTCACAGTAGGAACAAACCAGTCATTAGAATAATCTCCCCATTGACATGGTGGAGTCTCCAGCATTGGGCACTTTGAAGATTTATCTGGACAGGGTGCTGGGCCATCTTGTCTAGACTGTTCCTAAGCAAGGTGGACCAGATGATTCTTGAGATTCATTTCCAACCTTATATTCTGTGATTCTAGGCAGATGTCAGAGAGTAACAAAATATTAAGGGTTGGAAGGGACATCATTAGTCCAACTCCACTGCCAAAACAGGAACACCTAGGGCAGGGCACACAGGAATGCATCCAGGCAAGTTTTGAAAGTCTACAGAGAAGGAGACTCCACAGTCTAATCTCTGGGCAGCCTACTCCAGTGCTCCATTACACTCGCTGTGAAGAAGTGTCTCCCTGTGTTGAAGTGGAACCTCCTGTGTTCTAGTTTGTAAAATATTGTGAAGAAGGTCTTAAATGACCTTTTGGAGAGGAGTTCTTGTCATAGCCTTACAGGCAGGATTATTCAGCAGTCTCACACATTAGCCTTCTCTGTGCTGGAGATGATTGCTCTAAGGGATCATTAATACCAGTAAGATATTTGGCATCTGCCTCTCCATCTTCCAGGATAGCAAACATTCCCCCTCACAGCAAATACTCTTTCTGAAGGGTTTGCTCCTCACTTTCTAGCATGGAACTTTGTCTACTTTAATCCCTGAAGGAAAGAGCGGGGGGAAATAAAAAGGCAAAAGCAAAGCATTCCCATTGCACAGGAAGAGAAGCTGCTGGCACCTGAAGTAGATAGGCAATACCAGATTATTTCTCTGTGCAAATGTCTTCTCTTCTGCTATTTTCATTTTGCCAAACAACCTCATGGATGCCATTGTGAAATGGAACAAGTGCAACCTGGTTTATGTTTTCATTTAAACCAGAAGTGGAACAAAGGTAGAACTGGAAAAATGTCAGAGAGGGACAACAAGGATGATGAAAGGTGTAGAACAGCTTCAATATCAAGACCAACTAAGTAATCTAGGAGTTTTCACTATGCAGAAGAAAGGGCAAGGGGTAGGAGGATTAAAGGTCTGTGTAATCAGTAGCAGCCTGGACTGAGTGAAAGAGCATCAGTTTTGTTTAATGTCCCTTCAAAACCAAGTGTTTTTGTAGCCTCTGATGACACTGGCAGCCAGATCAGATCAAATCCAAGGCAGCAGCCCTCGTGGGTGGGTTGTTGAGCTCCATTCATCTTAAAGAATGTTGTAGACAGTATAAGTTTAAATAGATTCAGAAAGTGTTTGGACAAGTTTAAGAGAGAGGGAGAGAGAGATGTACTGCATGTAAATAAATATCTATGCTGGAATCAAATCTGGCTCTGAATCATAGAATCAACCAGGGTGGAAGAGATGTCCAAGATTGTCCAGCCCAAAATATCACCCAGCCCTTTCCACTCAACCAGACCATGGCACTAAGTGCCTCAGCCAGGCTTTTCTTGAACACCTCCAGGGATGGTGACTCCACCACCTCCCTGGGCAGCCCATTCCAATGCCAGTCACTCTCTCTGGCAAGAACTTCCTCCTCACATCCAGCCTAGACCTCCCCTGGCACAACTTGAGACTGTGTCCTCTTGTTCTGTTGCTGCCTGCCTGGCAGAAGAGAATGACCCCCACCTAGCTACGACCTCCCTTCAGTAGCTGTAGACAGCAATGAGGTCATCCCTGAGCCTCCTCTTCTCTGGGCTAAACACTCCCAGCTCCCTCAGCCTCTCCTCATAGGGTTTGTGTTCCAGGCCCCTCACCAGATTCATTGCCCTTCTCTGGACACCTTCCAGTATCTCAACATCTCTCTTGAATTGAGGAGCCCAGAACTGGACACAGCACTTAAGTACAGCATGTTTCTAAGCTGACAATAGTTGGAAGCTGGGAGAGCATCATACAGAAGCACTGTGTGTGCTTCCCCTTTAGGCTGCCTCAATATAGCTGTTCTTAGAATTTTATCATAATATTTTAAGAAGCACACAGAGAAATAACAGTTGCAGATCTGAATTGAGACAACCTAGTCTGCCCAGCAGAGATGTCAAAAGAACTCTCCAGGGCTGGATACCTAAATGGAGAAGCACAGTTTAGATGAAGGAAGTGAATTAATGAAGGAAAGTAAGGAAAAAAATATATATGAAAGAAGATAGAGAACTAGGAACTATCAGAATGCAAAGTTTAACACCTGGCATTTCTGGCTAAAAAGTGAGAGCTGGAAATGCCTCTGCTGTCAAGTGTTATGTCCTGCACCAACTTTAAAAAATCCAACACTTACCTCAGCCCTGTTGAGTCCTGTGCCAAAGCAACATTCTATCAAGCAATGGTCATCTGCAGCTTTCCATGGCTCGCCTACATTGTACTGGACACAAAACTCAAAAGCTCTGAATAAAGGCAGTAGCAGTCAAATTGATTATTTGCTATAAATGAATTGACATTAGAAAGCAGGAACTGTCACACTGAATCTGACCTGATAGCAATCTACATCAGAGTCTCCTCCATGAGACCATCCAGCATCCTCTTCCTGGGAGAAAATACAAAAATGCAGTAATGAGACCTTCTGATTCCAAAACTCTATTACAGAATTTTGATACTGCTGTAAGATCTGAAGCAGACAGTTCAGTATTTGTCCTGGTTTGTGTCACTGGAAATTAGATTGCTTTATTTGTTTAGTTGGTTTGCCCCATGCCATGAAATTCTGGTCTCAAATGACATCCTGTGCAGTATATTTCATGATCTAATTATATGCAGCACAAAAAGCCAATTTGGTGTCAGTTTTAAATTTGATCTCCCCTAACTTCATTATAAGCCTCCTTGATGTTATGTTTGAAGTCAGGAAAATAAAATTTCCAGTCTTTCTTCTCCATCATATGAATTTCTTTCAGGTTTTGCTTTGTCATCTTGTGATGGTTTGGTTGTTCCCAGCCCCCCCACACTTTGGAAATCACCCAGACTAGACTCAGCCAGCTCTGGAATTTGAATGAAGCTTATATTTACAGCAAATTTAGGGGCCTGGCAGAACCTGATTTTTACATAAAATGTTGTGTTCTCCAGAACCACCTCATCACAGATGTAACCGACACCTTCTCATCATGCTTATAGCAGAGACTTGCACAGGAAGCCTCATTACAAGCTGAGATAAAGAAATTCCTGAAATCCCTTGACATAAATAACTGTTATTTTGGATCTTCTAAACACATTTCCCATGCTGATGAAGTCTAAATCTTCATTCTTGTTTTTTTTTTCCCCCAGAAGAACCAGAAACCAGAGATTTCCAATCCATTGTCCCAAGGATTCTGCTGAATTGGCAAAGTGAGCACTTCAGCTGGCTGTAAGAAGGTCACAGTGCTGATAGGAACCCTCACTTTATGTGTTACCTGGTGTGCCAGTTTGAAGCTAGCTAGAAAGTTTTGGTGAGAAGAACTAGATTACAGGCTGTGGAAGGAAAACAAGGGTGATGTCTACTTCACTCATAGGCTTGCTGAGAGATACAAGAACAAGAATCCAAACATAGATAGGGCACTTCTGCTGGGGGAGCTGGCTGAGCTGTTTTTCTCTCTAGCCTCTCTGCTGTCTCTCTTTGCTTCCTAACCCCCTGGCCAAACCTCCATTCTTCCTTGGGACTGGGGCAAGGTTGAGAGGGGTGGGAGAAGGTGGAAGGGTGGTTGGGAGCCCCTCCTGGGGACAGGTTTCTGGGAGGGCTGTTGTGTTTCTGTATTACCTTTAACCTTGTCTATTTCTGTCTATAACTGTATATACTGCAAATGTATCACAGTATCACAGTATCACAGTATCACCAAGGTTGGAAGAGACCTCACAGATCATCAAGTCCAACCCTTTAGCACAGAGCTCAAGGCCAGACCATGGCACCAAGTGCCACGTCCAATCCTGCCTTGAACAGCTCCAGGGACGGCGACTCCACCACCTCCCTGGGCAGCCCATTCCAGTGTCCAATGACTCTCTCAGTGAAGAACTTTCTCCTCACCTCCAGCCTAAATTTCCCCTGGTATAGCTTGAGGCTGTGTCCTCTTGTTCTGGTGCTGGCCACCTGAGAGAAGAGAGCAACCTCCTCCTGGCCACAACCACCCCTCAGGTAGTTGTAGACAGCAATAAGGTCTGCCCTGAGCCTCCTCTTCTCCAGGCTAACCAATCCCAGCTCCCTCAGCCTCTCCTCGTAGGGCTGTGCTCAAGGCCTCTCCCCAGCCTCGTCGCCCTTCTCTGGACACACTCAAGCATCTCAATGTCCCTCCTAAACTGGGGGGCCCAGAACTGAACACAGTACTCAAGGTGTGGTCTAAGCAGTGCAGAGTACAGGGGCAGAATGACCTCCCTGCTCCTGCTGATGTCTGCTTGTATATTGTGCTAAGCTGTAAATATAAGCTTCATTCAATTTCCAGAGCTGGCTGAGTCTAGTCTGGGTGATTTCCAAAGTGTGGGAGGGCAGGTAACACCCAAACCACTACACCTGTATTGAGACCCAGTCCTACACCTGTATTGAGACCCAGTCTCTGACAAAATAATCTTGGGGTAGGGATGCAACTTTGCTGGGCCCAATGATGAACTAAACAACTGAGAGCCCCAGCATTCTCTCACTTTACCCACAGGGAAGTTATTAACCCAAATTCATTGAGTATTTGAAGTGCCACAGAAGTTCTCAGAAAACCGTTCATGCAGAGCTGAAAGCAGCTTTTGAGTTAAGAAAGGGGCAGGGCACAGAGCTCAAAGGACAAACAGTGGTCAAAGTTCATCAGTCAGTAACAAAGCCTGAACACTCTAGTGTAAGACATCAGTGTTTCAGACAGGACAAACAGAAGTAGAAGCTTTGGCTGAAGAGTAAAAGAATCTTTGTACGTTTTTGGAAATCAAAATGTACTCTTAGATAGCATTATTGTGGCCAAAGTGCAGGGTTCTGCACTTTGGCCACAGCAACCCCAAGCAGCGCTATATGCTGGGGACAGAGTGTCTGGAGAGCAGCCAGGCAGAAAGGGACCTGGGGCTATTGATAGATAGTAGGCTGAAGATGAGCCAGCAGTGTGCCCAGGTGGCCACGAGAGCCAATGGCATCCTGGCCTGCATCAGGAACAGTGTGGCCAGTAGGACAAGGGAGGTTATTCTTCCCCTGTACTCAGCACTGGTCAGGCCACACCTTGAGTGCTGTGTCCAGTTCTCGGCTCCTCAATTCAAGAGAGATGTTGAGGTGCTGGAAGGTATCCAGAGAAGGGCAACAAAGCTGGTGAGGGGCCTGGAGCACCGCCCTGTGAGGAGAGGCTGAGGGAGCTGGGGGTGTGCAGCCTGCAGAAGAGGAGGCTCAGGGCAGACCTCATTGATGTCTACAACTACCTGAAGGGAGGTTGTAGCCAGGTGGGGTTTGGGCTCTTCTGCCAGGCAACCAGCAACAGAAGAAGGGGACACAGTGTCAAGTTGTGTCAGAGGAGGTGTAGGCTGGATGTTAGGAGGAAGTTTTTGGCAGAGAGAGTGATTTCCCATTGGAATGGGCTGCCCAGGGAGGTGGTGGAGTCACCGTCCCTGGAGGTGCTCAAGAAAAGCCTGGCTGAGGCACTTAGTGCCATGGTCTGGTTGATTGGCTAGGGCTGGGTGCTAGGTTGGACTGGATGATCTTGGAGGTCTCTTCCAAACTGGTTGATTCTGTGATTCTATGATTCATTCAGCTAGCAAGGAAAAAAACCCAAAACCTTTCCCCAACCAAACCTTATCCTAACCAAACCTCACTGGTATTCAGGAGGAACTGAGTTTGTATCTTCTGCTTTTGATGTAGTATTTGAAAAAAAGGCTATCTCCTGTAGTATTTTAAAGGCAGCCCAGCAGGAGCATTTCTAATCTTGTGCAACACACATTTTCTTGTGCATGCTGCTTGCTGGATTACGATTGGCACAATTTGAAGTTTGAACTGGAACTACAGCAACCAAGCATACATGATTTACAAAACCACAGCCTGTGTATAAGGCTAAAGGATAAGTCAAGTGTATCTGTCTTGCACTTTTTTTAGTTCAGTTCAGGGCTGCATTTCTGGAGCAGACACTTTATGTCTTGCACAACATGCTTTGCTTAGCATCACACACTCATCTTGGGAGTCTTTTCACATGAAATCATAGAATCATAGAATCAGTCAGGGTTGGAAGGGACCACAAGGATTATCCAGTTCCAACCCCCCTGCCATGGGCAGGGACACCCTACCCCAGGTCAGGCCTTAAACACCTCCAGGAATGAGGCCTCAACCACCTCCCTGGGCAACTCATTCCAGGCTCTCACCACTCTCATCCTCCACAACTTCCTCCTCACATCCAGCCTGAACCTACCCATCTTCAGCTTCACTCCATTCCCCCCAGTCCTGTCACTCCCTGAGAGCCTTAAAAGTCCCTCCCCAGCTTTTTTGTAGGCCCCCTTCAGATCCTGGAAGGCCACAAGAAGGTCACCTGGGATCCTCCTCTTCTGCAGATTGAACAGCCCCAACTCTTTCAATCTGTCCTCACAGCAGAGCTGCTGCAGCCCTCTGAGCATCCTCGTGGCCCTTCTCTGGACATGCTCCAGCATCTCCACATCCAGCATCTCTTGTAATAGAGGCTCCAGACCTGGATGCAATACCCCAGGTGGGGTCTCACCAGAGCGGAGTTGAGGGTGAGAATTAGCTCCCTCACCCGTTGGCCACACTTCTGCTGATGCAGCCCAGGCTCTGGTTGGCTGCAAGTGCACACTGCTGGCTCATGTTGAGCTCCTCAGGGGTGCTTTCCAGCCAGTCACTGGCTGGATTTGTGATTGGCATTGACTCGACCCAGATGCAGGACCTTGCACTTCAGCCACTGAGAACATTTAAATTTAGTGTTAGTTTGCAGATGAATATACACCATAAGCAGAGTATGTCCATTGCAAATGCTGTGTCCCAAAGCCCTGAGCTAAAAGATTTGAATTTCCTTTTGCAAGCTAAGATACAGGTGAGCAAGGCAGAACAGGCAAAGCAGGTAGTTCTACATAGCTAGGCAATAAGTCTAAAGAGCATTACTGTTGAAACCTTCTCCTCTTCCATTGCAGGCTCAGTCATTTAATGTCACATTGTTAAAAAGCCATTCAGTAGTAATCAGAGTCTGAAACCCATTTCCCTGAAGCAGAAACCATTACCTAGAGTTCAGAAGAATTAGTTGGGTACACTGTATTAAAACATGCTCAAAAGAGGCCTACAAACATAGAATCAGAATCAAACAGGTTGGAAGAGACCTCCAAAATCATCCAGTCCAACCTAGCACCCAGCCCTACCCAGTCAACCAGACCATGGCACTAAGTGCCTCAGCCAGGCTTTGCTTGAACACCTCCAAGGATGGTGACTCCACCACCTCCCTGGGCAGCCCATTCCAATGCCAATCACTCTCTCTGCCAACAACTTCCTCCTAACACCCAGCCTATACTTCCCCCAGCACAACTTGAGACTGTGTCCCCTTGTTCTGTTGCTGGTTACCTGGGAGAAGAGGCCACCCCCCACCTGGCTACAATGTCCCTTCAGGTAGTTGTAGACAGTAATTAGATCACCCCTGAGCCTCCTCTTCTGCAGGCTGCACACCCCCAGCTCCCTCAACCTCTCCTCATAGGATTTGTGCTCCAGGCCCCTCACCAGCTTTGTTGCCCTTCTCTGGACACGTTCCAGCACCTCAGCATCCTTCTTGAATTGTGGGGCCCAGAACTGGACACAGTACTCAAGGTGTGGACCCTCCAGAGAAACATCTTTAAAGCAAGTATTGCGTTCACCGAGGACAGGCATGACATTTCTCTCCTCTCAGGAAGCTCTTACAATGCCAAGGACAATCCTGTGGTAATGAGGCAGTATTAGTCAGGCTCTTAGGGGAAGCCAGAGGAGACAACACCTACCACTTATTTACCAGCCAAGTGCTTCATGGGTTTCTGGACAATTTGCTACCAAGTCGAAACTAAGCCAGTTGCTGTAAAGGAATTAAGTGGAAGCTGTGATTACGGATTTCCTCTAGTCATGGTTTTATTGTTGTGCTTCCCTATTTAAGTACATTTTAGGATAAGTGCTGTTGTTTTTTTTTCCCTCCATATAGAACCATTGCATTGTATTTAATGATGAAGATTATGGGCTTGGAACAGCATTAACCACTGGAAAAAAGGATTTTAAAATTAGTGGGAAAACACTGTTTAACCAGCAAAAGTAAGTAGTAGATAAGAGGAATAAAATGTCAACCAGCAATACTTATTTTACTTATTTAATGATGCTTTTATTTTACAGGATACAAATTTCTTTTTAAGTACTCAACAGGAATTAAAGTGCTTAATTTTTACAACTCTCCACCCACCTTATGACCAAATATACATATATTACAGGAAATATGTACAATATCTGATTTTTTTTTTTTACATTCATACATTTCTTAACCATAAAAATGACCACTTACATTTGCACAACTTAAAACAGCATTTGTACTTCACCTTTTTAGTATTCTTCACTTTATTGCAAAACCAGAGCAGATTTACACCTCTTCCCAGTGTTGTAATTTTAAGAAGTGTTTTTCACAATTAAACCCAGAAATGTTGCCATAATAAAAGGAATTTGATGTATGCCTTATGATTCTGATGTCAAATGTTACAGCTGATCCAGCTCCCACCAAAATTAGTGCACTAACCTGCCTTGAGGGCTGCAGGATAGAAAATATGCTAATTGAATAACCTGATAACTGTATTGCAAACTGTTCCCTGTATGCAACACATATTCTTCTTTCTTAAAAACACCAAGGCAGATGCATGCAAAAAAAGCTTTGACACAGTTCCCTCTTTTCCAAATGTTATCACCATCAGTAATTAATGAACCTACAAGGATGAACTATAAAACTGAAGTAGGTTGCTGTTATGCAGTGGCTAAAACCATGTTTCATTCAAAGAAGTCTGCTTGAAAAATTAAGTAGAAGGAAAACCACATTCTGCTTTCCTGTTAAGAAGAAGGGGTGAAAGAGCAAAATGCCATACTTAAGTCTAGGAAGAAAAGTAATCACAAGATTTAAAAGGAAGTAGAAGAAATGCCTTCCTGAACTTTGTGTGTGTGTGTTGGTTTTTACTGGTTTGATGTTTTGTTTGTTTGGAGTTTTTTGTTTGCTCTGTTTGGTTATTTGGTTTTTTAAAGTAGGCTGAAATAGTAAACATGCCACAAAAGCAGATCTACTGCTGTTGGGTTTTTTTTTACTTCTGAAGAGCATATTCAACACAGTCACTGTGGACTGTTTTCTGAATGCAGCACAGTGTATTTTGTTGTAAAATACTGTTTGAAAACAGGTCATCTGAATAATAGTCTCAAAGATAGAAATACACATATATATACACATATACACACACATGCATATGTGTATATATACACCCATATACAATCCTTAAGTTAATGTTATGTTCTGTAGAAGGAAAAGGATATAAGGAACAAACTGACTAGCAGATTAAAACTCCTATCCCAGGAACACAGTTCACTACAGGTCAGAACCAGCCAGGCAAATTCCTTACACCAACACAGCCACAGACTGGAGGAAATAACCATACAGACTGGAGGGAATAACCATATAACCAATACACCTACCATGTTATTTCAACACAGCCACAGACTGTTGGAAATAACCATACAGACTGGAGGAAATAACCATATAACCAATACACCTACCATGTTATTTCAGCACAGCCACAGACTGGAGGAAATAACCATATAACCAATACACCTACCATGTTATTTCAACACAGCCACAGACTGGAGGAAATAACCATACAGACTGGAGGGAATAACCATATAACCAATACACCTACCATATTATTCCAACACAGCCACAGACTGGAGGAAATAACCATACAGACTGGAGGAAATAACCACATAACCAATAAACCTACCATGTTATTCCAACACAGCCACAGACTGGAGGAAATAACCATACAGACTGGAGGAAATAACCACATAACCAATAAACCTACCATGTTATTCCAACACAGCCACAGACTGGAGGAAATAACCATACAGACTGGAGGAAATAACCACATAACCAATAAACCTACCATGTTATTCCAACACAGCCACAGACTGGAGGAAATAACCATATAACCAACACACCTACCCTGTATTTAATTTCAGATTAGAAAGAAGAGCACACCACAGCCTAAGAATGATGCCCATGTCACCAATGGAATTGTCTTAGGGGTAGTCAATTTTCTCCTATGTCAATTGCCTCCAACAGAAACTCATCTGAAGTTCAGCTCAGCACTGTGATTCCAGATGAGACATAGTAAGTCAGCAGCTCTCAAACTGTTGAAATCTTGGTTTTCCACAACATTTTTTGTATAATCTAAGGCAGATTGTACATGAATTTAAGTCTCTGAAATCAGAACAGCTGCAACAAGCCTATGATAGATTACACCAGCTAAACAACTCCAAACAGACTTATGGATGAAGCTCCCTTTTTATTGCTTAGAACTACAATCTACAGGGAATGTTTACTTCTTTCCTGAAAGCTTTTCCTGCAATATAAGGAACTACTAAAGCCCTGTTCATTTTAGGTGATCTTGTTTAGAAAGGAAACATTGACCAGTTTTTATACTGGCTGTGTGATATATATCTAGGTTTTGAATACTCCAAACCAACAAAACCCAAAGAATCTGTCAAGTCTTTCCACATCTTCCCAACTTATTTTTGTATACATAGATTTATTAATTATTTCCCCTCCTCCTGACTCCATTCATAACTTCTTAGAGCATCCTTCTGTAGCCATCTAAAATGCACTCAGGTAGTAGTGTATCTATCCTACATTTCATCAGTACCTTGGCTTCATCCACAATTTAAACATGTGAAGAATAAAAAGCCTCTTTTCTATAAAAGGAGCTTAAAATCTTTGAGGATACTCCTAAAGCACTTTGAGATGGTTTTGCATAAAAAGGTGCCACTCTGTATCAGATGCACTTTAAGTGGTTTCATGTTTTACTCTAAACAGAAGATAATTTTCTCTTTCTTAATATCTACTTTGCACATAAGAATTAAATAGATTTTAGAATAAGCAAAGCTAGTCAGTGTAAAGAGGCTTGAAAGTACCAAATGCTACAGATTTTACAGTAGCTCTTCAATCAAGCAAGAGTACCTGATAGCAGAAAACATTTTTTACTGGATCTGGAAGGATGGTGCAGACATGCAGCTATCACACTTACTTTTTTCATGATAGAGGAACAATGTTAAGTCATTATGAAAATACATGAATATGTTCCAAACACATTAAGAATAAAATGAGTCATTGTTCTGGATGAACACAGATAAAACTCCACAAAGTAACTTTTGATCTGCTTTAAATTGCACAGAAGATTGATCACTTTTAAAGTGAGAAATGGGCATTTCTTGGACACAAGAATGGCAAAGCTATTCACATGCATTCATGTATTATGAATGAATGCTCACTTTATCCTTACACACACAGCTGTATGGTACTAAAATGAATGCCTCTTTTTTTTTGTCTTCAGTATTTAACAGCTGAAGTCATGACTGTTTTGATCATGATAGTTAAGCCTCAGCAGCTGCTACTTTGAATTTGTTCCTCTGTGGTTGTAATTTAGAGTTCATAGCATGGGCTGCTGTAGGAGAGCTCATCTGTGGATAATGAAGTAAAACAGCATGGGTGGCTAAATCCAGAAGCAAAGTCTCCATCTTCTGACCTCTTTTAATATTGCTGGGACATGATTTTCCTACACAATACTCACAGAACCACACCAAGACATTCTGACTCCGAACAATTCTGACCAAGAGATTGATAATGAGAGCATGATATAGGTTTCATTAGAGTATGCAAAATATTCTGCACTATAGAAACTGAAACGACTGAGAGCAACTATGAGGCTAACATCTCAATAAGTAGCTCCCAATGCTAACCTCATTTCAAATTGTTTGTGCCCAAATGCAGGGCTTTGTCTAGGAGATGCTGAAATCATTCAAGTATCTTCAGATACTCAATACCACTGTAACAATAAAGCAGTCTGGGAGTTGCTGCTTCTAAACATTTCCCTCATGATTTAAGTGGAATATGTCTCTTACTTGGCTCAGAATTAAGTTTGCAGGAGCTCAGGCAACAGAATACACTACATGATTACAATCATATCATATTATTATTACCAGAATATCTCAGCCATCTTATCTGGGGACTCCTCTAAGGCAGATTTGCCCCTTACAATCAACAACTAGAATGTGGGAAACAATGTTTGTATACATTAGGATGTGCTAAGATCACTCTCCAGATGCCACAATTGAGACTCTTTTTAAATATACCTTCTTTCAGGAGGTGATGATGAAAGAAAGTTAGCCACGGAGAGGGGTTCTTGCTTACCTGAATGTTCCCCTATCCCTCACCAAGATACACACAAGACAACACATATGAGCTAGGGAGACCCAGACAAAATTTTGATAGCACTCACCAACATGAACTGAAATGGGCTTGAGCTGCCCATAAATAAAGATAAATACAGCTGACAGTAGAAGTAACTTCAAATCTCTTAGAGAATTACAGAAGAGTTTGCACATGAGATAAAAGCAATTGAGCACTCAAGGAGTAATTCAGAAATAACATGCACCAAGTGATTTGTAGAGTTAGTAATCTACAAAGGTAGGTCCTGATAATTACTAACACTACTTTAAAGCTTTGGAGTGCAAAGGCTATGGTAGATTTTGGATTTGTGCAGGCAGAGAGCACAATTCAGCCACTAAGTCGTGTGATGTACTTCTTACCAAAGGACAGAAAGTGCATACTCATGTATGCTTGACACTAAAAGCAGAGGTTACTTTAACAATACTCTGTTAAATGCTAAATGAGGTGGGGTTTTTCCCTATAGTGTTGCAGGAAGAGAATGGGAGTTCAGCGAATACTTTGCAAATCTTGTTATAAAAACCCAACAGTTTTAATCTGCCCTTGTGTTGCTAACAAAACTGGACTTGAAATCTTGTTATAAAAACCCAACAATTTTAATCTGCCCTTGTGTTGCTAACACCCTATGGGGACAGGCTGAGACAGTTGGGGCTGTTTAGCCTGGAGAAAAGGAAGGACCAGGGAGAACTTACAGTGGCCTTCCAGTTTCTGAAGGGGACCTATAAGAAATCTAGGAAGGGACTTATTTGGGTCTGACATGATTTAAAATACAGATTGCAGTTACACTGAGAAGTAAGACTCCTGGATGTTCTTATGACCATTTGATTGTAGAAGGTACATATTTTCCTTCCTTTAAGGGGTCAGAAAAAGAAAGCTAGCAATGATTTTAATTGTCTACTTGACAGTCAATCACTATCTCTGAATTTGTCATATACAAGAATATTACTGAAAAAAAAACGTTAGGGAGGTCATTTACCTCTATGTATAAAAACAGAGGTTCATAAGTGATTTAATACTGTAGAGCAAACGAGTCCTTATGCTGATAAGCTTAACGCAAGTGACATCAGTCAGCGCGACTTGAAATTTGCCGGCTCAGACCTCACGTTAGCTTCGTATAAAGCAGGCTCTGCTTTGCAACAACAGTGCTTGAAAAACTATTGTCATAAAGAAGTGTCACAGCATCTAATCTCCTCAAAAATTAAAAGATTCAAATTCAAAACGTTCTTTTGTTCTGATAGCCGTAACAGCAACATTACACATTGCCAGAAGATTGCTAGAATCTGGTGCTTTTCCAAACCACCTACTGCATTTTAGTCATTAACTACTTCACTCCTTCAAGATAAAAGTGATAGGACACTGAAAAAAAAAAAAATGACTACTCTTTCAAACACAACTTGCCCATTGCATGCCATTTACCTTACTGCTAATTTCTTTTTTACTGCATAAAAAATATCAAGAGCATTAAATGTCAGCTATTAAAACAAACCACTGAGCAGTATTTGTTAATTTAGGACCATGTTTAATTTGAAACAGAAAACATGCTTTTAAAATAAGTTGCTCACTAAGAGGAACTCAGCATCATGGAATCAAAGCAAAAGATCAAGTATTGTACACTTTTAACACTGTACATATATATTGGTTTCTTGTATTTTAGGTATTCCTTTCTAGACTGAAAAAAAAAAATCATTAGATTGTTTCATTGATAAATTGAAACTTTAAAAGCCAATGTAACTGTGAAAGCCATTTGCATTCATTAAAAAGAGACAAAGGAACACCACCTATGTACAGATCTGTGGAATTCCATCTATAAACTACATACAGTAAACCAAACTGTCCCTGCATATTTCACTACAGATATATTTTGGCAATGTGGAGGTATATCTTTTATATCCTGTTGCAAAGTCTTAACGTGTTAAGTAGGAAGCTTCAATATTGGCATTCTTAATAGAAGTAACAAACATTAACTGAAGAGCAACTGGATTAAAACCAAAGAGGAACTGCATCACGATAAGCAAGTCATACAGTAACATTAGTAAGTATTTTTAACAGCATTCACATTCTTCCAGAAGTCTCTGAAATGGACCTGTACATCACTTTTATTGACAGAACATAAATATAAGAAAAAAAAAATCCCTAAGAGACCAGAATTTTTCCCAAACATAAAGTGCTAAGAAGTGTATGGTAGTAAGAAGGTTTGTTTTGGGTGTTTTGTTTGTTTTTCTTGATTGAGCAAAGAAAGGTTAACACAAAGGTTAACCACAAATCCAAATGAAGTGTTTTAAAAGTATCAGGTGCTCTCGAGCTTCAGCATTCAGATGTTTTAGTAGATTCAGGTTGCTCTTCTAAATTCCCTTGCAGTTCATTCTGACATTCTGATGTCTCACCTTTGACAGCTAAATGGATAACTTTTAGCCATTTCTGTTTCAATTCCTCATTGTCTGCAGCAAAGCTGTGCACAGACTTAGACTGGGTCAGTTTGAAGCTGTGTGGGAGGTCAGCACTTCTCGGAGTGTCATCTACTGTATAGCCCAATAGTGGAATTGTAGCTAGAGCTTTAACATCCTAAAAAGAAGAAGTTCTTGATTAAGAACAGCCAGCTAATCTCCCCTCTACTTCTCATTTTCTGTACACGTGGTCCTTTCCTTCATTCCCAAGCTATTTGACTTGTCCTCAGCAGATGTCAGTGACAGTAACTACTAAAACCTTTTCCATTTTCTCTGTACATACCTGTGGAGCACCATACATGTACAACACAAGAGCTTCCTGCTTAGGTATGACACACCATGCTTTCTGCCAGGGCTTTGATTTTTCCATGTACTGAAGAAAGCTACATATGACACTGTTCCCAGAGACTTCTGCAGATTCAATCTAGGAAACAGTATAAAGCACAAAAAACAAAGACTAAAATATACAGCATGTAGACAGACATTTCTGAGACTGTAGAGCTGCTTCAGCTAGCTTAAAAAAAGAAGCCCCCATGCCAAGATACAGCAGTCTCTTGACTGTAAGCTCAGCTAGTGGGGTTCTGTGCTCCTTACTCTTTCTCATTTAAGAGTGTAGCCAAATCAACACAGATTAAGACCTGTATTTAGAATGACAGCCTGAACCTTATGTTTGCCTCCTCCTTCATTTTATAGTTACCTCAAGAATCAGTCCTGCTCTGCTACATCCCAAATAGCTACCTCAAGAATCAGTCCTGCTCTGCTACATCCCAAATAGTTACCTCAAGAATCAGTCCTGCGCTGCTAAATCCCAAATTTAGAATGACCTTTAAGGGATTTAAGATATGGTGAAGGCTAACTGCAGTTTTATGATGTTTGTTTCTCCCTTGGTGTTGTGGTAGGCCTGACAGGCACAAAATAGGCTTACACATGTCCTGCCTTGCCTAGGCATGTTTTCCTGCCCCACCAGAGAGGCAAGTGCGGGAAATGGACACAAAATCTGGAGCTGCTGAGTCTGGCCTGCCCAGGGTCCTGTGGCGTAAGGCACACACACTCAGCTTGTGCCTGCCTAGTCCAAGGCCTGTGCTTTTCCCAAATTAGGGAAAAGGGAGCCTGTGGCTTTGCCTAATATGGTATGGTTTGGCTAACTGCTGTCCTGGTTGGCTATTCTTGTGTCCAAAGGGCAATTCATCTTGGCCCACATTGATAAAAGGAGATACACAGGTGAACAACCTGCTTTTGCTTCCCTGCTTTGCTCCCCTGCTCTGTGCTGTGCTCTCTCTGCTGTGCCCAGCCCTGCTGCTATTGCACACCACCTTATTGCTTGCCTGCTGAACTCCACGGCTGTGAGTCACCAGGAGCAGACCCTGGATGCCTGCACGCAATCAGCCTGGGTGGCCAGCATGACATTGTGCTGAGACTGCACCACATCTGCCTCTGCACCTGAAGATCTTGCTTAGAATCCCTGGACATATACACAGATCAGGAGAACAAGGTCAGAGATTGTCTGCGTCCTTTCCCCAGAAGCTGGGAAGATTCAAACCTCAACGTCCAACAAGACAGAGTCCCCTGAAAGCATCTGGGCACTGTCTGGACTGTGGCTAGCCCCTGCAAGTGGGTAATCATAATAATTTGTGAGTAAATGCTTAAATGCCTCTTTGTAATTCTCTACTGCCTTCTGCCATAGAGCAGAAAGAGCTTGGGTCCATCTAGTGGGCAAGCGGCGTTTGACCGCGGGAACCTTCTCTTCCAGTTCAATGAGTGTTTGTATACATTTTGCTGGATATTACTAGATCTAGATATTATCCATAGAATGTTTCCATGGCCGTGTAAGAACTCAAATATTATTAAAATTAGTGGCAGGGGGTGGCCAGAGTTCTGAGTATCAAAATTAATAAACAATATTTTGGACAGTATCATCTCGCATCAATGAATTTCCCCTCCGCAACACTTGGTCATAAGAGAAACATGGCTCTGTATTGTCTCATTGAGATCTTTAATTTGTAGATGTCAAAAGATGAGGGAAATTCAATGCCTTAAAAGGTAAACACTGATTGAAACAGCATCTCAGACTTGGAATAGCACAACTCCCTTTCATTCTTCTCACCTCCATGCCCAGTTCTTTCAGTTTGGGTCTATGTTTTCAAGAGTCACTGTAGTAGCAGAGGGTTTTGTTACTACAACAGCCTAAGTTCAGAAGAAGGAAACCACATATTTAAAATGAAAGGGAATGTTTTATCACATTAGCTAATGTAACTGGAAAGAAGCAAACAAGCTCTAAGGTCCGAAATCCCCCCCTTTAAAAGACACAATCTTTCTAAGAAGCAAGATAGTAATGAGAAAGATGAATGCTGAAAATCAAAATCTATTGGAAGAGAACAATTTGGTCCACAAGCTTACTTCTCAAACAGCAAACAGCCCTGCAATAATACTGTCCTTCTTTCACTTACTGATGAGCCAAAACTGTTTGCAGCTATGCACATACAGTAGTCTTTTAATTGCATACCTCCAAGATGCCCTTCCTTTTCTTTTCTTCACTGTCTGTACAACCAATTATAACATGATAGCAATCCTTACAGACTTTGTTCAATTTATTGCCATCATATTCCAGATGTGCCTTGTAATCAGAACATTTCCAGCAAACCACCTTAGAAACAAGAAAGAGAACAGACACAGGATACACATTAAGTATCTATAAAGTTTGATGAAAACAGAATTTAATTAAAAATCAGTCTTATTTTACCTACTCAGTAATATATTGTTTAATTCCTGTTGCATCAGCAATGGTGTGGCCAGCAGGAGCAGGGAGGTCATTCTGCCCCTATACTCTGCACTGGTTAGACCACACCTTGAGTACTGTGTTCAGTTCTGGGCCCCCCAGTTTAGGAGGGACATTGAGATGCTTGAGCGTGTCCAGAGAAGGGCAACGAGGCTGAGGAGAGGCCTTGAGCACAGCCCTACGAGGAGAGGCTGAGGGAGCTGGGATTGGTTAGCCTGGAGAAGAGGAGGCTCAGGGGAGACCTTATTGCTGTCTACAACTACCTGAGGAGAGGTTGTGGCCAGGAGGAGGTTGCTCTCTTCTCTCAGGTGGCCAGCACCAGAACAAGAGGACACAGCCTCAGGCTGCGCCAGGGGAGATTTAGGCTGGAGGTGAGGAGAAAGTTCTTCCCTGAGAGAGTCATTGGACACTGGAATGGGCTGCCCGGGGAGGTGGTGGAGTCGCCGTCCCTGGAGCTGTTCAAGGCAGGATTGGACGTGGCACTTGGTGCCATGGTCTAGCCTTGAGCTCTGTGGTAAAGGGTTGGACTTGATGATCTGTGAGGTCTCTTCCAATCCTAATAATACTGTGATACTGTGATGTTCTTTTATTAGAAATATTTTTCAGGTTAAAAAAATTGTCCTGCATTAAAAAAAGAAATCAGGAAAAGAAAAGTAGCCATTTCAAAAAAGAAAAGTAGACAAATTGACTCAAACCACTTCAACAACTCAACAACCTTTTTTGTGGACTAATTTAGATCGCTGCCTTCAACCAGTATCTCTAGAGAAAACTAATTAAGCATTCCAAATTAGTCATTGTTGCAAGGCATCACCACTGACCCAAATTCATTCCCAAGAAAAAATGTTTTAAAATTAAAGTGCTAGGAGATGTGAAAGACGTACAACCCAGGGAAGTAGTTAGGAGTCTAAACAAAAGGAACAATAGAAAGGAAGTGTCTAATCTGGAAGAATTTTTAAAACAGAATGGCCTGGGAAAAAAAGTAACAAACAATCCTCAAAACCCCAGATGATCATAGAATCATAGAATCAACCAGATTGGAAGAGACCTCCAAGCTCATCCAGTCCAACCTAGCACCCAGCCCTGGCCAATCAACCAGACCATGGCACTAAGTGCCTCATCCAGGCTTTTCTTCAACACCTCCAGGGACAGTGCCTCCACCACCTCCCTGGGCAGCCCATTCCAATGCCAATCACTCTCTCTGCCAACAACTTCCTCCTAACATCCAGCCTAGACCTGGCACAACTTG
The DNA here is from genome assembly GCF_015220805.1 of Pogoniulus pusillus. Classification (NCBI taxonomy): domain Eukaryota; kingdom Metazoa; phylum Chordata; class Aves; order Piciformes; family Lybiidae; genus Pogoniulus; species Pogoniulus pusillus. The sequence continues at coordinate 23,422,422 of NC_087278.1, forward strand.
AGACTGTGTCCCCTTGTTCTGCTGCTGCTTGCCTGGGAGAAGAGACCAACCCCACCTGGCTACAGCCTCCCTTCAGGTAGTTGTAGACAGCAATGAGGTCTGCCCTGAGCCTCCTCTTCTGCAGGCTGCACACCCCCAGCTCCTTCAGCCTCTCCTCCTAGGGCTGTGTTGCAGGCCCCTCACCAGCTTCATCATCCTTCTCTGGACATGATGATGACTGTGTGATGTCACTCAGAGATTCTGAAAAAGTCCCTACTGTCCTAGAGAGCACTGAAGTGGTGCTGTGACTACAGTATGCCTTCATGACGCAGAAAAACGTGAGGAAGAAGTCATACAGTGCGATCTATGAAACAAAAACTAAACCTGGGCTTCCACTACCATCTGCTGGAGAAAGGCAGAACTACTGGATGGCAAGAAAAGAAAGGACAGTATGCTCATCAAGTCACACCAACTCTCAAGTTATGTCACTATCTCATAGCTACTTCAAAGTGGCATACATTGCCTTGGCACCATACGTGGAAAGCAGCAGTCAAACTCCCCATCCTGTCCTTTTATCCAGTGCTTTGCACATGTCCACATTGAACCCAGCTGGGAACAGTTCCTAGATAACCCACAAGAAAACTGCAGGGCTTCATCAGCTTCTTGCAAAGAGGAGAGAGTAGGTAGCAGAATAAGGAAAGGAAGCAGCCACAGCTACCAGGGCTAACACTGGATTATGCCAGTTTAATACGGTCTTGAAACTTTTAAGATCATAGAATCCACCAGGTTGGAAGAGACCTCCAAGATCATCCAGTCCAACCTAGCACCCAGCCCTATCCAATCAACTAGACCATGGCACGAAGTGCCTCATCTAGTCCTTTCTTGAACACCTCCTGGGATGTCAAGTCCATCAGCTGCCTGGGCAGCCCATTCCAATGCCAATCACTCTCTCTGGCAACAACTTCCTCTTAGTATCAAGCCTATACCTCCCTCAGCACAACTTGAGACTGTGTCCCCTTGTTCTGCTAAACATACCCAGCTCCTTTAGCCTCTCCTCACAGGGCTGTGTTCCAGGCCTCTCACCAGCTTCAATGTGCTTCTCTGGACATGTTCCAGTATCTCAACATCTCTCTTGAATTGAGGAGCCCAGAACTGGACACAGCACTCAAGGTGTGGCCTGACCAGTGTTGAGTACAGGGGAAGGATAACCTCCCTTGTCCTGCTGGCCACACTGCTCCTGAGCCAGAACAGGATGCCATTGGCTATCTCGGCCACCTGTGCACACTGCTGGCTCATGTTCAGCTACTATCTACCAGCACTCCAGGTCCCTTTCTTCCTGGCTGCTCTCAGCCACTCTGTTCCCAGCCTGTAGCACTGCTTGGGGTTATTGTGGCCAAAGTGTAGAACCCTGCACTTGGCCTTGTTAAATCTTATCCCATTGGCCTCTGCCCACCCATCCAGCCTGGCAAGCCCTCTGCAGGGCTCTCCTACTTTCCAACAGATCAACACCTGCTCCTAGCTTGGTGTCATCTGCAAACTTACTGATGCTGGACTCAATCCCCTCGTCCCGATAACTGATAAAGATATTGAACAGGACTGGGCCCAGCACTGATCCTTGGGGGATACCACCAGTGACAGCTGCCAACTGGATGTGGCACCATTCACCACCACTCTCTGGGCCTGGCCCTCCAGCCAGTTGTTGACCCATTTCAGAGTGACTCTGTCCAAGCCACGAGCTGCCAGCTTGGCCAGGATCAGCCACTCAGTAGTAACAGTTTACACACACTATGCCCAGGCACGTTACACATACGCTCATCTTCCAGCGTTCCAAAGTACTTCCGACCAGCATGCCAGCTACAGCAGAGAGAGCATCCTTTGTGCCCTGGGATACAGATTTTCCTTTCAGCCACAAGCACAGCCACAAGCTGCAGCATAGCAAGCAGCCACCAGAAGTCAAGCAGATGCTTAGACACGTTCTCAAACCTGCTGACCAGCCACAGCAGCTAGGGTTCTGCACTTACATGTCCACATGCTCGGCAGTGATGCCGCCTTCTTGTCAGCGCATTAAAGGGCTCCTTGCATTTCATGCACATAGTTACTTCATTGTCTCGTATCCACCTTGGTGCTCTCTTCCCAAGCTCAGCATTCTGAAGTGGGGTAAAGGGTGGATGGGTGAATAAAGATAGGCAGCATAAAATGTTATGCAGTACTTAAAATAGACAAAATCATTCTTCTCTTCCTCTAGAAAGGAAATGGTAAAACAGCTCAAGCTATGGAAGGAACAACAAAGAGCCCAGTCAAAAATCATTATGCATCACTGAAAGGGTACTCTGTTAAGCAGTTAAAAAAAGGAAAAAGAGAAAGGCTTTCTTACAAGATCTGGCATTATGAAGAAAAACAACTACCAGGACGATGGTTACTTTGTGATTCCACTGCTGTAAGAGTGAGGGGATTGAAAACAACGTCTCTGCGGAACATCTTCCAGTTGCTGAAAGGCAATACAGGTGCTAAGAAGGTAAGAAAGGAAAACCAGCAACTTACAGAAACCTCAACAGGTGTGTCCTCGTATTCTTTAGCAATAGCATTCCTGAATGTTTCATTCCTCTGATGAAAAGCTTCTATGGTATTCTGAAGTGCCTAAAGAAAGAGTGGAGCAACTCCTGAAACACGCTGCTTTTAAAATAGACTCTGATTTCTGACCAGCTATTGATTAGAAGAGAAAAGCTGCAGCTAGAAAATAAGACTATTGCTTTTTTTTGATTGCTTGAGTGAAAAAGGTTTTAGAAAATAAAGAATATAAATGAGCTTACCTTTATCCATTCTTCCTTGTCTTGTTCAGAACTAAAAGAAATATGTCAAATATTAGTCCAAATCTATTTCAGGAATTGTTGTCTCACTAACAACAACTTCAAAGCGCAGCTTTGAAAGTAATTTTGAAGAATTTAATTGTAAACAGCTCTAATTAACTATCCAACTTCAAAGAAATAAACCCCACAAGCCCACAAAACACTACAACCAACTTATAGAACCGAAACAACAGGAAAACCAACCAAAAATAGGATAAAAAAACACAAGCCAGAAGCATAATTTTGGGCTTCACAATTTTGCAACCATATGACCCATGGAACCAAAACAACAGGAAAACCAAACCAAAAAGAAGATTAAAAAAAAAACAACCCAGAAGCATAATTTCAGGCTTCACAATTTAGCAACCATCCCTGGAGATATTCAAGGGGAGGCTCGACAGGGCTACGGGCAAGCTGATCTAGTTAAGGATGCCCCTGCTCACTGCAGAGGGGGTAGGAGTAGATAACTTTTGGAGGTCATAGAATCAACCAGGTTGGAAGAGACCTCCAAGATCATCCAGTCCAACCTAGCACCCAGCCCTAGCCAGTCAACCAGACCATGGCACTAAGTGCCTCATTCCGGCTTTGCTTGAACACCTCCAGGGACGGCGACTCCATCACCTCCCTGGGCAGCCCATTCCAATGCCAATCACTGTCTCTGGGAAGAACTTCTTCCTAATATCCAGCCTAGACCTCCCTTGGCACAACTTGAGACTGTGTCCTCTCCAACCCAGACTGTTCTATGACACGCTCTGAGGTGAACAGACTCATATGTACCAAGGTGATTCAGGTATCTGAACTGTCTTGCAGATGACACCAAGCTAGGAGCAGGTGTTGATCTGTTGGAAGGTAGGAGAGCCCTGCAGAGGGACCTGGACAGGCTGGATGGGTGGGCAGAGGCCAATGGGATGAGATTGAACAAGGCCAAGTGCAGGGTTCTGCACTTTGGCCACAATAATCCCAAGCAGCACTATAGGCTGGGGACTGAGTGGAGAGCAGCCAGGAGGAAAGGGACCTGGGGGTACTGATAGACAGTAAGCTGAAGATGAGGCAGCAGTGTGCCCAGGTGGCCAAGAGATCCAATGGCATCCTGGCCTGCATCAGGAACAGTGTGGCCAGTAGGACAAGGGAGGTTATTCTGCCCCTGTACTCAGCACTGGTCAGGCCACCCCTTGAGTGCTGTGTCCAGTTCTGGGCTCCTCCATTCAAGAGAGATGTTGAGGTGCTGGAACATGTCCAGAGAAGGGCAACAAAGCTGGTGAGGGGCCTGGAGCACAAATCCTATGAGGAGAGGTTGAGGGAGCTGGGCCTGTTTAGCCTGGAGAAGAGGAGGCTCAGGGGTGATCTTATTACTGTCTACAACTACCTGAAGGGACATTGTAGCCAGGTGGGGGGTGGCCTCTTCTCCCAGGTAACCAGCAATAGAACAAAGGGACACAATCTCAAGTTGTGCCAGGGGAGGTCTAGGCTGGATGTTAGGAAGAAGTTCTTCACAGAGAGAGTGATTGGCATTGGAATGGGCTGCCCAGGGAGGTGGTGGAGTCACCATCCCTGGAAGTGTTCAAGCAAAGTCTGGCTGAGGCACTTAGTGCCATGGTCTGGTTGACTGGACAGGGCTGGGTGCTAGGTTGGACTGGATGATCTTGGAGGTCTCTTCCAACCTGGTTGATTCTATGATTCTATCAGATGTTAACACACTCCAGTGTTCCAAAACACTGAAGTCAGACAGATTGCCTTTGCATCACTTAGGCACTTCCAACTTTCCAGTCAGTGCAGTCACAGCTATCTTTGATATTTCTGCAAAACAAGGTAATGCACTGCATGTTGTAGACATATCTTCTATTCCAAGAGGTTCTTGAACTGACAATTTACGATTTTGGCAGCTGTACAGGGCTAACCCTCCAAAGGTAGTGACCTTGAACCTGACCCTAGGTGGTCTTGATCCTTTCCCAGGGATGGGAGTGAACACCACCAGGTGATTCATGCTTAGCCCACTCCCCCTTCCTGTCTAAAGGTCTATAAAAGCAGGGGGACTGCCTGTTTCTTTCTGCTCTGCATTCCCAGCATTACCATCCTGTTCCTGGTTCTCCTTGTTTTACCACCTGGCCATCACCCACGAGGTGGACAAAGCCATCACCATCAAAATCTGGTTGTATTTACACATTTGTATCTTGTTTTTTTCCCTTCCCTATACCTTTGTGACTTCCCTACCTCAGACACCTTTTTAATTTATTGTTAAACTTCTCTTCCTTTTTAACTTCCAAATCAGAGTGAGATTACTTATTTGGGTGTGCTTAACCTTTTCCTCTCTCTACATCTAATTCCTTTCTTTTGGGAAAGAAGGGGGAAGAGCACTCTATAAATTGGTATTTGGTTCTATCAAATCTATTTGAGTCTCTGGGAACTTAAATTAGAACAGAGACAGCAGCCTAGATTATGTTTCAGACACTGCTATTAAGATGAATCCTGGCCTCCTCAAAATCTTTTAGTCTGCTCTTTTACAGGTGTATATTTAACCCTTTGAAACCTAGATAAAAACATTGCTTACCTGGCCTGCAATTCCAGTGTTCTCTCTTTCCCAGACACTTGAAAGGTGTGTGGATACTCTTCATTGTGAGTTTCTATGATCTTCATACCATCTATGCCAACCCTGGTCCGAACTGAGAACTTTGATCCTACCAGGCTGAATTTGGGGACGCAGTAGAGCAACATGTTGTTAAACTGGAGAACAAACACACACATGGCTTTGCATTAACAAAAACACAGATGTGGCTGCTGTTTGTGCCCAGAGCTGGGCGAGATCTCAAAGCTAGACTTGGTGGATGAGAAATCGGGTTCTTACCTGCTCAGTTAATATGCAAGACCAAAGCTTTAGAGCAAGACAACTCCTTCTCATTTCTTTAGAAGTAAGACTAAAGGACAGCAACACTGGATGCAAGAATAATTGCTCTGCATGTGCAGCTGTCTTTGTAGCATTCATTATTAATTAGAGTCAGACTGGACATTTTACACCAATCAGACTGAGTATTTTCCACTTTTGTTAGTGCATTCTTATGCTCCAGTGTGCTAGCAGGAGCCTAGCTGGGATAATTTGGTGAGGAGATTTAGACTACAGGTTGTGAAAGGGAAACAGTGGTGATGTCTACTTCACTCATAGGTGTTGGGAATAGTAATGTTAAATGTAGTGATTCTATAGAATTGTCTGAATATTATACACTGGAACATAAGCCATGGACAGGTGAGAGTGCAGGAGCTCAGAAGGACTGAGTTAAGACAAAACAGAAGGTTGGAATGACCTTAGAGAATGGTGTAACAAACACAAACAAATGTAAGGCTGGAGCCTGTGGTTTTCATCCATCTCTGCTGACTTAGATTGCTTAGACACAATGTAAGTGTTGTTGAGAGAACATGATGGATGTCTACACTAATTAGCATGTAATTTCTAACACAAGTGCATGTAACCAATTGCAGTTTAATACAATTTGTAGCCTTCTGATGAAAGGTATAGAAACACATGTTTGGAATGCAATAAATGGATTGGATTGAACTTGCTTACATTAAGCATCTCTTCTGATGCCTGTGGCACTCAGCCCATGGCACATTCTGTATTCTGCTCTAAATGGTCTTTTTTTTTTTTTAGTGGAAAGGCACTGCTATCAAGTAGAAGAGGATTTCTCCCTTTCTTTGGTAGTTCAAGTCTAGAAAGGTACACAGCATGCTGCAAATAGAGGCCACCATACTCACCAGAAAAAGATAGCGTTCTTGAGCAGAGGTATTGCGAGCAGCGAGTTTCAGGATCTGTCCTTCTTTTATCAGCTCATTTGAAGGGTTCACTATGTCTTCCTCTTCCCCCAGCATCTCATATATCTCTAACAATTTCTTTAGATTCTCCTTTACAGTGAAAACAGAGTCACAAAGCTTATTAATTAGAAGCACAGAACTTTAAGCATGTTTAAGTGAAATTAGGGGAGCTTGTCTAAGTTTGGAGAACGTTAGCTTTGGGGAAAAAAAACCCTCACCAAACCATACCCATATGTCCTCAGGCATACAGAGTGATTAATTTAGCTGTATAGTAAGAAGTACTTTTAGAAAGGTTATCTCTGGTAATTTGAAAAATGCAGTTCCACATACAGCCTGCATTATTTTGTGTCCAAAATATCTCACTCCATAAGGAAGGACCTATCACGCCAGAAACAGTAAAGACTCTTTATAAACACTATCTTTCCACTAACAAATTGAGGTTGAGTCCACAAGAGGAACCCAGTCTGTCCCACTTCCCATGTGACAGAATCAGGTGCAACACCAAATGTTGTCTATCATTCCCAGGGGCTGTATAAATACATTAAGTAGAAGCAATCACTCAGACACAGGGAATCTATTTTTTGCCATTTATAGAGAAGATTTTTTTCCCTTCCAGTCCCTGACATTCTATGATTCTATGATTCTATGATTTTGGATTTGCAATTCCCACTCCTAGCTTCATCAAATAGTCCAACAGAGTATATTAAAAGATGAAGAGGAAAACAAGGATGATTTACCATTTTTCTTATTGCACTATTAGAGTGACTTGCTGCAGTGGATATAATTTCCAGGGATTCTAGACAGGAGAAAAGAGAGTAAAATGAAAAATCTTCTTTTTCCCCTATTTATATATTACATAGAAAACAGTGAAACATCTTTGAAAACAAATTATCTGGCAAGTAATTTTGAACAATCTGTGGAGACATCTTGAACTGTTCTTGTGTAGATATAGACAGGAATAAGTTTAAAAATCAGCTATGGGAGCTTAAAAACACAAGAATGACTCTAACTCCATTTTTATTTAATTTACAAGTCACAAACACACATTCTAAATGTGCATAAAGCGAATCAAAATGCCAACAAACCAAACCAAGGGCAAAACAAACAACCCAACCACAACAAAACACAACAACAACAAAGAAAAAGCAAACAAAAAAATCCCACAAAGAGAAACCACCACAACTTCTGATCATCTGCAAAGGAATCAAAACCTGTGCATTCTTTTGAAAGTCAAGCTAAACTTATACTCTCCAGTAGGAGAATACTGAAGGCTTAGTTATACTAAAGGTTTCATAGTAAAAGATTTCATAGTAAAAGATTTCATAGTAAAATACTTCATAGCAAAGGATTTCAGAGTAAAGATTTCATAGTAAAAGATCTCATACAAAAAATTTCATAGTATATATATAGTAAAAATTTCATAGTAAAAGTTTCATAGTAAAGATTTCATAGTAAAAATTTCATAGTAAAAGATTTCATAGTAAAAGATCTCATACAAAAAATTTCATAGTAAAAATTTCATAGTAAAAATATAGTAAAAATTTAATAATGAAAATATAGTAAAGATTTCATAGCAAAATATTTCATAGCAAAGGATTTCATAGTAAAGATTTCATAGTAAAAGATTTCATAGTCAAGATTTCATAGTCAAGATTTCATAGTCAAGATTTCATACTAAAAATTTCATAGCAAAAATTTCATAGCAAAAATTTCATAGCAAAAATTTCATAGCAAAAATTTCATAGCAAAAATTTCATAGCAAAAATTTCATAGCAAAATATGTCATAGTAAAAAAATTCATAGTAAAGATTTAATAATAAAGATTTCATAGTAAAGATTTTATAGTAAAATATCTCATACAAAAAATTCATAGTAAAAATTTCATAGTAAAAAATATAGTAAAGATTTCATAGTAAAATATTTCATAGCAAAGGATTTCATAGTAAAGACTTCATAGTAAAAGATCTCATACAAAAAATTTCATAGTAAAAATTTCATAGTAAAAATATAGTAAAGATTTAATAGTAAAAGTTTCATAGTAAAGATGTCATAGTAAAAGATGTCATAGTAAAAGATGTCATAGTAAAAGATGTCATAGTAAAAGATGTCATAGTAAAAGATGTCATAGTAAAGATTTCATAGTAAAAAATTTCATAGTAAAGATTTCATAGGAAAAGATCTCATACAAAAAAATTAATAGTAAAAATATAGTAAAAATTTCATAGTAAAAATATAGTAAAAAATTCATAGTAAAAGTTTCATCTTAAAGATTTCATAGTAAAAGATTTCATAGTAAAAGATTTCATACTAAAAATTTCATAGTAAAGATTTCATAGCAAAATATGTCATAGTAAAAAATTTCATAGTAAAGATTTCATAATAAAGCTTTAATAATAAAGATTTCATAGTAAAAGATCTCATACAAAAAATTTCATAGTAAAAATATAGTAAAAATTTCATAGTAAAAGTTTCATAGTAAAAATTTCATAGTAAAAGATTTCATAGTCAAGATTTCATAGTAAAATATGTCGTAGTAAATATTTCATAGTAAAAAATTTCATAGTAAAGATTTCATAGTAAAAGATCTCATACAAAAAAATTCATAGTAAAAATTTCATAGTAAAAACATAGTAAAAATTTCATAGTAAAAGTTTCATATTAAAGATTTCATAGTAAAAGATTTCATACTAAAAGATTTCATAGTAAAAGATTTCATAGTCAAGATTTCATAGTAAAAGATTTCATACTAAAAATTTCATACAAAAAATTTCATAGCAAAATATGTCATAGTAAAAAAATTCATAGTAAAGATTTCATAGCAAAATATGTCATAGTAAAAAATTTCATAGTAAAGATTTCATAGTAAAGATTTCATAGTAAAGATATAATAATAAAGATTTCATAGTAAAAGTTCTCATACAAAAAAATTCATAGTAAAAATTTCATAGTAAAAATAAAGTAAAGGTTTCATAGTAAAATATTTCATAGCAAAGGATTTCAGAGTAAAGATTTCATAGTAAAAGATCTCATACAAAAAATTTCATAGTAAAAGTATAGTAAAAATTTCATAGTAAAAGTTTCATAGTAAAAATTTCATAGTCAAGATTTCAGTCAAGATTTCATAGTCAAGATTTCATACTAAAAATTTCATAGTAAAGATTTCATAGCAAAATATGTCATAGTAAAGATTTCATAGTAAAAAATTTCATAGTAAAGATTTCACAGTAAAAGATCTCAAAAAAAATTTCATAGTAAAAATTTCATAGTAAAAATATGGTAAAGATTTAATAGTAAAAGATTTAATAGTAAAAGATTTCATAGTAAAAAATTTCATAGTAAAAAATTTCATAGTAAAGATTTCATACAAAAAAATTCATAGTAAGAATATAGTAAAAATTTCATAGTAAAAGTTTCATAGTAAAGATTTCATAGTAAAAGATTTCATACTAAAAATTTCATAGTAAAGATTTCATAGCAAAATATGTCATAGTAAAAAAATTTCATAGTAAAGATTTCATAGTAAAGATTTAATAAAGATTTCATAGTAAAAGATTTCATACAAAAAAATTCATAGTAAAAATTTCATAGTAAAAATATAGTAAAGATTTCATAGTAAAATATTTCATAGCAAAGGATTTCATAGTAAAGATTTCATAGTAAAAGATCTCATACAAAAAATTTCATAGTAAAAATATAGTAAAAATTTCATAGTAAAAGTTTCATAGTCAAGATTTCATAGTCAAGATTTCATAGTCAAGATTTCATAGAAAAAATTTCATAGAAAAAATTTCATAGAAAAATATGTCATAGTAAAGATTTCATAGTAAAAAAATTCATAGTAAAGATTTCATAGTAAAAAAAATCATAGTAAAGATTTCATAGTAAAAAATTTCATAGTAAAGATTTCATAGTAAAAAAATTCATAGTAAAGATTTCATAGTAAAAAAATTCATAGTAAAGATTTCATAGTAAAAGATCTCATACAAAAAATTTCATAGTAAAAATAAAGTAAAAATTTCATAGTAAAAGTTTCATATTAAAGATTTCATAGTAAAAGATTTCATAGTAAAAGATTTCATAGTAAAAGATTTCATAGTAAAAGATTTCATAGTAAAAGATTTCATAGCAAAAAATTTCATAGTAAAGATTTCATAGTAAAGATTTAATAAGGATTTCATAGTAAAAGATCTCATACAAAAAAATTCATAGTAAAAATTTCATAGTAAAAGTTTCATAGTAAAGATTTCATAGTCAAAGATTTCATAGTCAAAGATTTCATAGTAAAAGATGTCATAGTCAAGATTTCATACTAAAAATATCATAGTAAAGATTTCATAGCAAAATATGTCATAGTAAAGATTTGATAGTAAAAAATGTCATAGTAAAGATTTCATAGTAAAAGATCTCATACAAAAAAATTCATAGTAAAAATTTCATAGTAAAAATATAGTAAAGATTTAATAGTAAAAGTTTCATAGTAAAAGATTTCATAGTAAAAGATTTCATAGCAAAATATGTCATAGTAAAGATTTCATAGTAAAAAATTTCATGGTAAAGATTTCATAGTAAAGATTTCATAGTAAAATATGTCATAGTAAAGATTTCATAGTAAAAAATTTCATAGTAAAGATTTCATACTAAAAAATCATAGTAAAAGACTTCATAGTAAAAGATTTCATAGTAAAAGTTTCATAGTAAAGATTTCATAGTAAAAGATTTCATATTCACTCTTAAAACAGTTTTCTTTTTCCCCCCAAAGAATCCTACAACTCCCCTGAAGAGATTCTCTAATTCCTTTGGGCAAGACTTTACTTCTTCACTGTATTTTCCTTGCAAATCTCTTTACCTTACAGTATCCTCTCACACCTATCTTATTTCAGCCATTTCAATTACTAGAAGATACTTACTTTCAGCATCTTTCCAGTCTAGAGAATCCTGAGGCAGCTTCCTTAGGTAGTCCTTCAGAAGCATCTCGTAGCGTGGAATGCGCTGTACTGGCTCTAGCATGTGATGTTGCAATGTCAAATTTCCACACACTTTTTCCTTCTAAAAGATTGCAAACATATTTCAGTGTAGCAGGCAAAAAATGTTATCATGATACAGTGAAGTAAAAACGATGACCGATGAAACAGAAACAATGCATTTTGAAGCACGAGTGCAAGACCTTCAGGTAGAAATGAAAAGCTACTTTACAAATTCAAGCATTTAGAAGTTCTTGCCTGAAAACAATTGTAAAAACTTTCTGAAGGGTACAGCAGTAAGCACCCAATTCGTCCAGGAGGATGGAGCCAGGCTCTGCTGGGAGATGGCTGATGAGAGGACAAGGGGCAATGGGTGGAAGCTGAGGCATAGGAAGTTTCATTTAAACATGAGGAGGATTTTTTAACCTGTGAGGGTGACAGAACACTGTGGAGTCTCCCTCTCTGGAGGTATTCAAACCCTGTCTGCATGTGTTCCTGTGTGATCTGGCATAGGAGATCCTACTCTGGCAGGGGGTTTGGACTGGATTCTCTTTGGAGGTCCCTTCCAGCCCCTAACATTCTATGATTCTAAATTCCAATGTATTTCAAATGAGGTTTGTAGTAACCCAGGCAAGAGAATTCCAATTGAATAAGAACAGTTCATGATCAGGTATTAGGAAAAAAAGCCACTTCAGTGGGCCACCAAGGTATATTTTACCCATCCGAGGCAATGTTTTCTCTGAGCTTCATTCATCAGGTAAACTCAGCCATGTTTTAAGAATCATAGATTCAATCAGGTTGGAAGAGACCTCCAAGATCATCCAGTCCAACCTGGCACCCAGCCCTGTCCAATCAACCAGACCATGGCACTAAGTGCCTCATCCAGACTTTGCTTGAACACCTCCAGGGACGGCGACTCCACCACCTCCCTGGGCAGCCCATTCCAATGCCAATCACTCTCTCTGCCAACAACTTCCTCCTAACATCCAGCCTAGACCTCCCCCAGCACAACTTGAGACTGTGTCCCCTTGTTCTACTGCTGGTTGCCTGGGAAAAGAGACCAACCCCCACCTGGCTACAGCCTCCCTTCAGGTAGTTGTAGACAGCAATGAGGTCTGCCCTGAGCCTCCTCTTCTGCAGGCTGCATATTTATTTCCACTATCTTAGATGTAATTAAATGATTACATTAAAATGCACATAGTTGTCTTCCCTGGCTTAAAATCACAAGACTACAGAATAGCAGCACTTAAATATGCTAAATACCTTAGCATATTTCCAGATGCTTAGGAAGACACATATCTGCCAAAGCTACAGGGAGCACTAGAGCATACAAAAAGCACCCTTGAAAAGAATGGTGCATTGCTTAACTGTTAAGCCTTTTGTGCCTCAGCATTTGGGGTTACATAACTCACAGCTAAAGTGTAGTGCTCTGCATAGCAGCACTGCTTGTGAGCCAACAAGAGTACTTTTGGATTCAATGCAAGGATCTACAGCTGTGCTGGTAAATCACTTTAACCTAAACCAGTATTCACTTTCCATATCTATGACAAAATGTGGCACTGCTTTAGTCTTCTCATGTTGCAACCTTTCTACTTTAGTGCTCTATGCTGCACTGAAAGGGAGCTCTGGTTGGTTTGTATCCCTCCTGCTGGCTCCAGCTCCTTCCCACCCCCTGCCAAATACTGTGGCATGATGTGGCACCACAAATGGTCCTTTCTTAATTGCTTTCAGTGCTTTACTGGTCTCCAGTGCAGCAAAAGCAGAGTCTGCTTCCCATGCTGCTCCAGCTCCTGGCTGTAAGTCACCTTCTGCAGCTTAAACCTTCAGATTAACCAGGGGGATTGGAGCCTTTGGTCTATTCCTCATAGAGGATCAAGCTGGTGGTAAGGCAAGGGTGGCTGAAGGCTGCCCAGAGGCTGAACTCCCAGCAGGGACCATCAGAGGATGGGCCAAGGGAACAGAGCTGCTGGCAGATGAAAAACTTCTTCTCCCAAAAGGTTGCCAAGCCCTCACCCAGGCTGCCCAGGGCACAGGTGGAGTCCCCATCCCTGGAGGGGCTTGGAAGCTGTGTAGATATGGTGCTGAAGGACATGCTTTAGTGGTGGACTTGGTAGTGGTTGGCTAACAGTTGGACTTGGTGACCTTAGAGGTCTCTTCCAACCCAAGTGATTCTGTCATTCTGTCTGGACTTGTATGTGGATTTGTGCACAAGTGGAGGGCAAAGAAGAAACAGAATGTGAGGTAGATAAAAACAACCTCCCTTAGTTCTAAGGACTTTGGGGTTTAATTTTCTCTTTAATGCTTTTTTAACCTATGTATTTCCACAGGTGTTTGTGTCTTTGTTATTGTTCCCCTTACCTGGATGTCTTGAATAATGAATTTGAACTGAGGTGACCTTTCAGTCCACGTTTTCACCAACTCCATTGCATTATCAAAGTTCTTCACATACTCTCCATACATCTTGAGGAAAGGAGCTAACTTCTGCAGAATGTCTCCAATTCTGGGGGTGGCAGCCCTGCAAAGCAAGAGGGTGGAATCTCAGAGCAAACAGGAAAGGAAAATAAGTCACACAAGGTTATAAAGCTCTTTGAAGAATTTAACAGAGAATCCTTCCGTTTGGGACTGCCTCCTACAGAGTTCCAATGGAGCCACAGAAAAAGACCTGAATTCACATAGAGCGTTAGTGTCCTATAGCACATCATCAGAGCACTAAACAAAGAAAGAAGGTGTGCTGCTTTGAAGCTAGCTAGAAAGTTTTGGTGAGAAGAACTAGATCATAGGCTGTGAAAGGAAAGCAATGGTGATGTCTACTTCCCTCAGAGTCTTGCTGAACAAGCAATGTAGGTACAGAAAGACTTTGTATTTCTGTATTATCAAACCACAATGCTATTCACCTCTACAGTCTGAAAACTCTAGTATTAAATAGCTGACCTATTAACCATGACTTGTGGCACTGCATTTAAAACTGCCATCACTGCAAGAGATCATTGGTCTGTCGAATGGCAGCACAGCAAAAGCAACTGCAGAACAACAGGTTTCCAATGTACAAGCTAACAGGCATCCTACAAAGCTGAGAGTTGCCTTTTTAGGGCAGAACAGATTATGTGAGTAGGTCAGCTCTGCAACTGATAGGTCCAAACTTTTTGTTGAAAGAGTGAAATAACTTCTTCAACAACCTGCCCCAGATGCTATCAGGCAGCACTCCTATATCCTTCCCTAGGTATCTACTATTTGTCATACTCAAGTACAAAAGACAGAGCTAGATAATTATTTTGTTTGATGTGAGATCACTGTTATGCTCTGTAATGCTCTTTTCATGGGCAATATATTGCAACAAGGCTGTTTCCAGTGTTTTCAAGCCATATGTTGTAAAAGATACTCAACTGCAGCTGTTGCTCAACTCATTTGAAATGAAACCAGCAGTTAACTCAATTTCTGCCCAGTGAGCTTAGATTCACACTGTCCTTTCTTATAGAATCATAGAATCAACCAGGTTGGAAGAGATCTCCAAGATCATCCAGTCCAACCTAGCACCCAGCCCTATCCAGTCAACCAGACTATGGCACTAAGTGCCTCATCCAGGCTTTTCTTGAATACCTCCAGGGATGGTGACTCCACCACCTCCCTGGGCAGCTCATTCCAATGGCAAATCCTGTGCACCAGGGCAGGATAAAGATACTGAGCTATCTTTCTGTGTTGATTACAGAGTATAATTACAGCTCAGCTATTCTTCTTGTTTCCTCCTAACAGAAATTAAGAGAAGTTGGAGGGAAAATGACCCCAAAATACACCTGTCATGGATTTTTATTTCAAAACAGAAAACCAAATTGCAGTAGACCAAGCATGTATCCCACCTTGCTACAGACAGCAATGATGACCAAGATTACTGTGCTACACCAGTAACAACTACCTGAAGGGGCATTGTAGCCAGGTGGGGGGTGGCCTCTTCTCCCAGGCAACCAGCAATAGAACAAGGGGACACAGTCTCAAGTTGTGCCAGGGTAGGTATAGGCTGGATATTAGGAAGAAGTTCTTCACAGAGAGAGTGATTGGCATTGGGATGGGCTGCCCAGGGAGGTGGTGGAGGCACCGTGCCTGGGGGTCTTCAAGAAAAGCCTGGATGAGGCACTTAGTGCCATGGTCTGGTTGATTGGTTAGGGCTGGGTGCTAGGTTGTAGTGGATGATCTTGGAGGTCTCTTCCAACCTGGTTGATTCTATGATTCTATGCCTGTTGTTTATCTCGCTTTTATACTCTGTGACATGCATTCATCAGGTAGGATACCATCTCAGTCTGAAGCCCTAATTCAGTGATGCATTCCATCATGAGTGATCTCTTGGCTTCAGCAAGATTATTTTGAGCAAACGATGCAAATTCTCTACTGAGTCAGATCCTGATGAAGAGTGGAAGAGCAGATGTTCTCCTACCCACAGTACTTCCTGGGCCAGGAACAATTAATGATGAAGATACCTTCCCTACCTCAACCCTTTGGCAGTACTTCTACAGACACAGCTTTAGCAGTATATTAACCAGGGAGTCACCTCTTACCATTCTTGCATTCTTTTCTCGAGTTCTGGAAGTAAGAATTTACTGTGGAAAGCATTTATTGAGGAAATATTAGAGAAGATTTTGTTAATCACTTCAGCTGGAAATGAACCTCTGTTTGCTTCCTCAAGGAGTCTGGAATAGAACACCTGCAACACAGAAAAAGAGCCTATTATCTTTAAGCAGTAGAAAACCACCTACCCACCCCTCCTACTCCAACTGAGACAAGATGAATATTTCAATAACATAGATCATGACAAACTCATTTAATCTCTTTCCCTCACCAGAAGTTAAAAGCTTCTCTCCTTTATATCCCACTTAATTTCTTGTGAGCCAGGCAAGCACTGCAGGCAGAGCTGGCAGGAAGGAAGCCAAACTGAAGTAGTGCCATTTTGGATGGACTCCAGGCATCCTGTCTGTTTAAACAGCTAGATCATCACAGCTTTCCCAGTCTTGCAGTCATATTTTCCACTCTTGCCTTCTTTTCAATTTGCATAATGTCTGATCACCACTAGCCCAACCTCTTTGCAAGTAGCTGGCAAACTATGGGTGGTCTGCACAACATCTAAAACACAAAAAGGGCCCAGTTCTTACCAGATTCTACTACAGTCTCTTGAAAACAATAAATTAGCAAAAAATGAATAATAAAAAAGAACAAACTCCCCCCACCAAAAAACAGCCAAGCAAAAAAACCCAAAACCCTAAAAAAGAACAAAACTCCCCCCCACAAACCCCAACCCAAACCAAACAGACAAAATCACCAAAAAACACAAACCCAAGAAATAATCCCCAAACTTTCCCAATCAGTGAGTTCTACCTGACTAGGGACAGCTACAAAACAGCTACAGGCACACATGGCTGCTAATGTGCCCATCACACAGATCAGTATTTGTGGACTATGCTCCCTCTAACTCCCTTCTCTGATGCCTAAACAGACTGCATCTCCCTACAAAGTTTGAGTAAGGGCTTGGAAAGGGAGTGTGACAACTTCCAGAATTCTGGCCAGTTAATATTTGCAAAAGAGGCAGAAAAGCAATGACTTTATGACAGCATCAAGGAAAATAATTCTCCAACACCCATCAATTATTCTCCATCACCCATCAATTATTCTCCATCACCCATCAATTATTCTCCATCACCCATCAGAAAAATAAAAGAGTGAAGCAAACTTTTCCCTATATTTTTAAACATCTCTAAATCAAAGCTCTTTTTCTTTCATTTTTGGCAGTATTTTGTCTTTTGAAACACACTTTGTCTGTGGATCTGCTAGGTAAATCTACTGTCAAGAGGACTTTTATTTGATCTCCAAGCAGTCTGCACAATTGTTCCATCAGCTGAGACTTTACTTTTCATCAGTGATTTTTACAAGACCTCTGCATTAGACCTGAGAAATTTAAACAGCTATGTCTGACAGATAGACCATGGATGAAGGCAATGCAAAGCTATAAGTAACCAGGTAAAATGGATATAAAGGTGAAAATGTAGCCAAGACATAGCAAAGGAAGATACTCAAGAACTACAGACTTTCATATTTAAGGAATAGAAATTTGATTCTAGACAAGAATTCAACTCTTTCCTTGCAGGAAGATTAATTTCCATTCATTTCAATATTTAGTCTAAACACATAATGGGAAAATAGGGAATATACATTTTTAAATGGACATCTTCTTAGGTTCATTGACACTAAGGAGAAATTCTGATTGGGTGGTTCAGATATGAATTATTTTAGTAGTTTTCCAGGGGCAGGTGGTTTCAGCATTGCAAAATGACATCCTTCTCCATTTCACCAGAAGACAAGAAATGGTTGCCCATCCTCTTTCTTGGGTAGCCTACCAGTATGCACTACTATTGCTCAGGGTGACATTTACACACAGAGAACATGCTTCAGGAATAGCCACACACCTTTAATATTGAAAAAAGAAACATAGGCAAAAGCAAATGACTGTCTGGAAAAGTCAGCAGAAGATACCATCTCTTGTGTGCTTTATCGTAGCCATTCAAGTGAATTCAAGGCAAGGACAGGGAAAAACCAAATGCAAGGACAGGGAAAACCAATGCAAGGACAGGGAAAACCAAATGCAAGGACAGGGAAAAACCAAATGCAAGGACAGGGAAAACCAAATTCAAGGACAGGGAAAACCAAATTCAAGGACAGGGAAAACCAAATGCAAGGACAGGGAAAACCCAAATGCAAGGACAGGGAAAAACAAATGCAAGGACAGGGAAAACAAATGCAAGGACAGGGAAAACCAAATGCAAGGACAGGAAAAAACAAATGCAAGGACAGGAAAAACCAAATGCAAGGACAGGAAAAACCAAATGAAAGGACAGGAAAAAACCAATGCAAGGACAGGAAAAACCAAATGCAAGGACAGGAAAAAACAAATGAAAGGACAGGAAAAAACAAATGCAAGGACAGGAAAAAAATGAATGCAAGGACAGGAAAAACCAAATGCAAGGACAGGGAAAAACCAAATGCAAGGACAGGGAAAAACCAAATGCAAGGACAGGAAAAACCAAATGCAAGGACAGGGAAGACACAAATTCAAGGAAAGGAAAAACCAAATTCAAGGACAGGGAAAAACCAAATGCAAGGACAGGAAAAACCAAATGCAAGGACAGGAAAAACCAAATGCAAAGACAGGAAAAACAAACGCAAGGACAGGAAAAAACCAAATGCAAGGACAGGAAAAAACAAATGCAAGGACAGGAAAAGCAAATGCAAGGACCGGGAAAACAAATGCAAGGACCGGGAAAACAAATGCAAGGACCGGGAAAACAAATTCAGGGACAGAGAAAACAAATTCAAGGACAGGAAAAAAAGAAATTCCAGAACAGAGGAAAAAAACCAAATTCAAGTACACAAAACCCCACAAATTCAAGTACAGAAAAAAAACACAAATTCAAGTACAGAAAAAAAACACAAATTCAAGTACAGAAAAAACAAATTCAAGAGCAGGAAAAACAAATTCAAGAGCAGGAAAAACAAATTCAAGAGCAGGAAAAACAAATTCAAGGACAGGAAAACCAAAAATTCAAGGAGAGGAAAACCAAATTCAAGGACAATGTACCCCATCTAGCAGGTCAAGGCGGCTAACGTAGGCTTTTTCTGTTTGCAGAAGTTCATTGGCAATTTTGTGTCGTTTCTGTTCATCTGTCTCCTGTAGGAAAATAAGAGCAGCTCTTAGGACACTGGAGGAAACATAACTGAATTGAAAAGACACATGGTTACCTTACAGTGCAACTAATAAAAGATACCCATTTTGAGAGAAGTGAACTTTCCAAGAGTCTAATAACAGATGTGGAAGTCAGAGGAGGATAAAAATCTGCCAAACTGCAGCACGAAACTCAAAGCCCCAAACAAGTAACATTTCCCAGTTAGTACAGGAATCTTTGCCAAAAGCACCAGCTCCCTACTTCACAGAGCAGCTCACATCCTGGTAACTGAGTACCACTGACCTTTCAGAGCTGGAAGAACTGGCGTGCAGAGTAAGAGGGAACAGATGGGATTAGTTGGTGTTCACCCCCACCCGTTTCAAAGTATCTGAACTGCACATTCTTTGCATGACAGAATTACTGAAAAATAACCACACAAAATGTTTAATGTTCATCAGCACACTCATTGCTGATTAATTGCTGACTGCAATTTGAGTGCTCCTTCGTTAGATCTTTATGGAAGTCACTTTTGCATCTTGAGGGAAGTGTTTACTTTGAAGTCCTGAGGGAGTTGGGGCTGTTCAGCCTGGGCAAGAGGAGGCTCAGGGCTGACCTCATTGCTGCCTACAACTACCTGAAGGGAGGCTGTAGCCAGGTGGGGTTGGGCTCTTCTCCCAGACAACCAGCAACAGAACGAGGGGACGCAGTCTCAAGTTGTGCCAGGGGAGGTCTAGGCTGGATGTTAGGAGGAAGTTGTTGGCAGAGAGAGTGATTGGCATTGGAATGGGCTGCCCAGGGAGGTGGTGGAGGCACCATCCCTGAAGGTGTTGAAGCAAAGCTTGGATGAGGCACTTAGTGCCATGGTCTAGTTGACTGGATAGGGCTGGGTGCTAGGTTGGACTAGATGATCTTGGAGGTCTCTTGTTGATTCTATGATTTCAGAAAATACCTTTTGTGATTCTTCTGCTGAACAGAAATTTAATACACCCATTCGAATTTCAAGTGTAAAGCTAAATATGTAAGGATATAAAATTATGAGTTGCTATGAGGAGTTACTTCAAAGCAAACAATGAAAGCACAGCCAATATTAAAACATCAGGGGAAATGCCTCAGGCTCACCAAGTGTCAGATTCAACAAAGTGACACTTCCATCACAAGAGTTTTACTCCAGATTGAGTGCCAGAAATTGCTCACATCTCATGGCACCCAGGTTTTTCCCGAGTAAATGACAGCTTTATTGCAGTGCCTATGGCAAAGTTGCAATTTTCTAAACAGTAGGATAACTTCATACAGAAAAAAACAAAAGAGGAGAGCTTAAAAGAGCTATTTTGGTTTCAGACTGCACATTGCTTTCCACAAGATTATGCTAAACATTTGCAAGTGCATTTATAATGGTGGCTTGCAGAGTACTGAACACTAAAATCTCTTCAGTTAAAGGACTTTTTCAGTTTTCCAGTATAAGTATTCCAAATATGAACACGTTTCAATTCTAATCTGCAGTGTTAACAGCCACACTGCTACATGGCAAGCCTCCTCCCTCAATAGAGCCTTTCAATAGTGACTTCAAAGCTGTTCATTAAATCTACTTTAATCAGCATAGCAACCACAGTTACCTACAGAACAGCACTTTAAGTGCTGTCAAGAGACACTGCAGGGAACTGGAGGATTAGCTCTTACAGCTCCAGCATGCTGTTTCGTGCAGCCTTTTATGAGGCATCTCACATACAGACTTGAGGCACAAAACCATGGAGGCTCCTGGTTCCTTAACAATTTGATTTATTTCTCCCCCTTCCTCAAACCCCACTTTTTCCTCTGGATTACTGCTACAGATCCAATCCATAGTTTTCAGATTACTTGAAACTAATTGAGAGGGGGAAATCATTCATAAAAGATTTGAAAATATCACACAATATCAGAAATTCAGGGGGGAAAAAAAAGCATTTAATCCTCATATCTAAATAGGACAAATCCCTTTTAATTTCTCACTATGCCCTGATCCAATCTTTGCCATACTCTCCATGTTGACCTTAGACATCTTCCTAATTCTTGTACCTTAGTCTCCTTTCTACATGAGTCATACTACCTGACACAAGTCATCTGTGTGGGAAAAAATATGTACACCCTGGAAGTTTTATTTAATCACAGTTCCATGTTCTTATTCCAGACTAACAGCACCCATTTAAAGGCTTCTATTAGTATAAGAACAAAATGGTATTCCCAACCTTCTTTTACAGAAGTCTTTGGTTTCTCACATCACTGTCTCAGTACTTGCCCATGTTATGTGAATTCTAAGCTGCATTTTCTTCTGCTAGCTCCATCCTCCTCACCTGTTTCACTGTCTAGATAAGTACCCTATCTAAAGAAAAGGACCTGGTTTTCAGGTCACTTTAGCTTCCTTCCTTTTGGAAACAACAGACCACAGAATAGTTTGCAAGTAGCAGCACCCATCTCCTGTGGGAGTGGTGGCCCCATGTCCTGAGGACATCAGGTGAACTGGGACCAGATGTGTGGGTGTTGGCAAAGCTCTGCTACAGAGGAAGGCACATCTGGTGGAAAGGCTCACTGCTGCACAAAGCTAGTGCTGCAGCTCATGTACATCTGCATGTATATATGTCTTCATTTATTTGCTGCTTCCAGGGAATTCATCTGCAGTCATCTCAGCTCTGCCGCAGTGCCTACCATGCTGAGCTACACATCTACCCCCAGGTGCCCATCCATGCCTCCTTGAAACAGACAAAGAAGCAGCAGCCAAGTTACGGACTCAGACAGACCCCAAGAAAAGGGGCTTAGCTTCTGCAGACCTGAGTTGGGCTATTCTCAGTAGCAAAAAGCAAACCTTACAACAAAAGCTTGGAAGTAAATCCTGGATGTTTGTGACAGCGAGAATGACTCAGAGCCATTAGTTATTAGAGCTGCTTCAGAAAACAGCCCTAAAAAACCACGTAGAAATACTGGAGAAAAATTCTGAAAAGGAAACAAATAATT
Organism: Pogoniulus pusillus; assembly: GCF_015220805.1. Taxonomy (NCBI): domain Eukaryota; kingdom Metazoa; phylum Chordata; class Aves; order Piciformes; family Lybiidae; genus Pogoniulus; species Pogoniulus pusillus. The sequence goes on from NC_087278.1 coordinate 23,444,694, forward strand.
GAAGCCATTAACTTAGTACTCAACTTCTAGAAGTCTTCAGTGCCTTCCTAAAGAGCTATTGTATGAAATCTGTCTGTTGGCCAGTCTGATTTGCAAAATCAAGTATATAAAGGGAGATTAGCCTTTCTATATTCTGCCCTCCCACATCCAGCCCTTCTGCACCCTGCCCTCCCACATTGAGCCCTTCCGCACCCTGCCCTTCCACATCCAGCCCTTCTGCACCCTGCCCTTCCATATCCAGCCCTTCTGTACCCTGCCCTCCCACACTGAGCCCTTCCGCACCCTGCCCTTCCACACTGAGCCCTTCTGCACCCCACCCTTCCACATCCAGCCCTTCTGCACCCTGCCCTTCCACATCCAGCCCTTCCGCACCCTGCCCTCCCACATTGAGCCCTCCTGCACCCTGCCCTTCCACATCCAGCCCTTCCGCACCCTGCCCTCCCACATCGAGCCCTTCCGCACCCTGCCCTTCCACATCCAGCCCTTCTGTACCCTGCCCTCCCACACTGAGCCCTTCCGCACCCTGCCCTTCCACATCCAGCCCTTCTGTACCCTGCCCTTCCACATCCAGCCCTTCTGCACCCTGCCCTTCCACATCCAGCCCTTCTGCACCCTGCCCTCCCACATCCAGCCCTTCTGCACCCTGCCCTCCCACATTGAGCCCTTCTGTACCCTGCCCTCCCACATTGAGCCCTTCCGCACCCTGCCCTTCCACATCCAGCCCTTCTGCACCCTGCCCTTCCACACTGAGCCCTTCTGCACCCTGCCCTCCCACATTGAGCCCTTCCGCACCCTGCCCTTCCACATTGAGCCCTTCCGCACCCTGCCCTTCCACATCCAGCCCTTCTGCACCCGGCCCTTCCACATCCAGCCCTTCTGCACCCTGCCCTCCCACATCAAGCCCTTCTGCACCCTGCCCTTCCACATCCAGCCCTTCTGCACCCTGCCCTTCCACATCCAGCCCTTCTGTACCCTGCCCTCCCACACTGAGCCCTTCCGCACCCTGCCCTTCCACATCCAGCCCTTCTGCACCCTGCCCTCCCACATTGAGCCCTTCTGCACCCTGCCCTTCCACATTGAGCCCTTCCGCACCCTGCCCTTCCACATCGAGCCCTTCCGCACCCTGCCCTTCCACATCCAGCCCTTCTGTACCCTGCCCTTCCACATCCAGCCCTTCTGCACCCTGCCCTTCCACATTGAGCCCTTCTGTACCCTGCCCTCCCACATCGAGCCCTTCTGCACCCTGCCCTTCCACATTGAGCCCTTCCGCACCCTGCCCTTCCACATTGAGCCCTTCTGCACCCTGCCCTCCCACATTGAGCCCTTCCGCACCCTGCCCTCCCACATTGAGCCCTTCCGCACCCTGCCCTTCCACATCCAGCCCTTCCGTACCCTGCCCTTCCACATCCAGCCCTTCCGCACCCTGCCCTTCCACATCCAGCCCTTCTGCACCCTGCCCTTCCACATCCAGCCCTTCTGCACCCTGCCCTTCCACATCCAGCCCTTCTGCACCCTGCCCTTCCACATCCAGCCCTTCCGCACCCTGCCCTTCCACATCCAGCCCTTCTGCACCCTGCCCTTCCACATCCAGCCCTTCTGCACCCTGCCCTTCCACATCCAGCCCTTCTGCACCCTGCCCTTCCACATCCAGCCCTTCCGCACCCTGCCCTTCCACATTCAGCCCTTCTGTACCCTGCCCTCCCACATTGAGCCCTTCCGCACCCTGCCCTTCCACATTCAGCCCTTCTGCACCCTGCCCTTCCACATTGAGCCCTTCTGCACCCTGCCCTTCCACATCCAGCCCTTCTGTACCCTGCCCTCCCACATTGAGCCCTTCTGCACCCTGCCCTTCCACATTGAGCCCTTCCGCACCCTGCCCTCCCACATTGAGCCCTTCCGCACCCTGCCCTCCCACATTGAGCCCTTCCGCACCCTGCCCTTCCACATCCAGCCCTTCTGCACCCTGCCCTTCCACACTGAGCCCTTCTGCACCCTGCCCTCCCACACTGAGCCCTTCTGCACCCTGCCCTCCCACATTGAGCCCTTCCGCACCCTGCCCTTCCACATCCAGCCCTTCTGCACCCTGCCCTTCCACATCCAGCCCTTCTGTACCCTGCCCTCCCACATTGAGCCCTTCTGCACCCTGCCCTTCCACATCCAGCCCTTCTGCACCCTGCCCTTCCACATCCAGCCCTTCTGCACCCTGCCCTTCCACATTGAGCCCTTCTGTACCCTGCCCTCCCACATTGAGCCCTTCTGCACCCTGCCCTTCCACATCCAGCCCTTCTGCACCCTGCCCTTCCACATCCAGCCCTTCTGCACCCTGCCCTTCCACATTGAGCCCTTCTGCACCCTGCCCTCCCACATTGAGCCCTTCCGCACCCTGCCCTTCCACATTGAGCCCTTCCGCACCCTGCCCTTCCACATCCAGCCCTTCTGTACCCTGCCCTTCCACATTGAGCCCTTCCGCACCCTGCCCTTCCACATCCAGCCCTTCTGCACCCTGCCCTTCCACATCCAGCCCTTCTGCACCCTGCCCTTCCACATTGAGCCCTTCTGTACCCTGCCCTCCCACATTGAGCCCTTCCGCACCCTGCCCTTCCACATCCAGCCCTTCCACATTGAGCCCTTCTGTACCCTGCCCTCCCACATCCAGCCCTTCTGCACCCTGCCCTCCCACATTCAGCCCTTCCACATCCAGCCCTTCTGCACCCTGCCCTCCCACATTGAGCCCTCCCACATTCAGCCCTTCTGCACCCTGCCCTTCCACATTCAGCCCTCCCACATCCAGCCCTTCTGCACCCTGCCCTCCCACATTCAGCCCTTCTGCACCCTGCCCTCCCACATTCAGCCCTTCTGCATCCAGCCCTTCTGCACCCTGCCCTTCCACATTCAGCCCTTCTGTACCCTGCCCTTCCACATCCAGCCCTTCTGTACCCTGCCCTTCCGCACCCTGCCCTTCCGCACCCTGCCCTTCCACATCCAGCCCTTCCGCACCCTGCCCTTCCGCACCCTGCCCTCCCACATTCAGCCCTTCTGCACCCTGCCCTCCCACATTCAGCCCTTCTGCACCCTGCCCTCCCACATTCAGCCCTTCTGCATCCAGCCCTTCTGCACCCTGCCCTTCCCCATTCAGCCCTTCCACATCCAGCCCTTCCACATCCAGCCCTTCCGCACCCAGCCCTTCTGCACCCTGCCCTTCCGCACCCTGCCCTTCCGCACCCTGCCCTTCTGCACCCTGCCCTTCCACATCCAGCCCTTCCGCACCCTGCCCTTCCGCACCCTGCCCTTCCACATCCAGCCCTTCCACATCCAGCCCTTCCTCACCCTGCCCTTCCACATCCAGCCCTTCCTCACCCTGCCCTTCCACATCCAGCCCTTCCACATCCAGCCCTTCCGCACCCTGCCCTTCCACACCCTGCCCTTCCACATCCAGCCCTTCCACATCCAGCCCTTCCACATCCAGCCCTTCCGCACCCTACCCTTCCGCACCCTACCCTTCCGCACCCTGCCCTTCCACATCCAGCCCTTCCGCACCCTGCCCTTCCACATCCAGCCCTTCCGCACCCTGCCCTTCCACATCCAGCCCTTCCGCATTCAGCCCTTCCACATCCAGCCCTTCCACATCCAGCCCTTCCGCACCCTACCCTTCCGCACCCTACCCTTCCGCACCCTGCCCTTCCACATCCAGCCCTTCCGCACCCTGCCCTTCCACATCCAGCCCTTCCGCACCCTGCCCTTCCGCATCCAGCCCTTCCGCACCCAGCCCTTCCACACCCTGCCCTTCCGCACCCTGCCCTTCCGCACCCTGCCCTTCCACATCCAGCCCTTCCGCACCCTGCCCTTCCGCACCCTGCCCTTCCACATCCAGCCCTTCCACATCCAGCCCTTCCACATCCAGCCCTTCCGCACCCTGCCCTTCCACATCCAGCCCTTCCGCACCCTGCCCTTCCACATCCAGCCCTTCCACATCCAGCCCTTCCTCACCCTGCCCTTCCACATCCAGCCCTTCCGCACCCTGCCCTTCCACACCCTGCCCTTCCACATCCAGCCCTTCCACATCCAGCCCTTCCACATCCAGCCCTTCCGCACCCTACCCTTCCGCACCCTACCCTTCCGCACCCTGCCCTTCCACATCCAGCCCTTCCGCACCCTGCCCTTCCACATCCAGCCCTTCCGCACCCTGCCCTTCCACATCCAGCCCTTCCGCATTCAGCCCTTCCACATCCAGCCCTTCCGCACCCTGCCCTTCCACATCCAGCCCTTCCGCATTCAGCCCTTCCACATCCAGCCCTTCCACATCCAGCCCTTCCACATCCAGCCCTTCCGCACCCTACCCTTCCGCACCCTACCCTTCCGCACCCTGCCCTTCCACATCCAGCCCTTCCGCACCCTGCCCTTCCACATCCAGCCCCTCCGCATTCAGCCCTTCCACATCCAGCCCTTCTGCACCCTGCCCTTCCACATTCAGCCCTTCCACATCCAGCCCTTCCGCACCCTGCCCTCCCACATTCAGCCCTTCCACATCCAGCCCTTCCGCACCCTACTCTCCCACATTCAGCCCTCCCACATTCAGCCCTCCCACACTCAGCCCTCCCACACTCAGCCCTCCTTTGTCTGCAGGGAGCCTTCCTGCCTCTCCTCGTTTGCGGCTCCATTAAGGCGCCGGGTGCATGCAGCTCACTCCGGCCAGCTTAGCAGCGTTTCTTCCCTCTGCCTGAAGTATCTCTAAGTTACCCTGGGATCATTATCACGACTTTGAAAGCGTCTTTCATACATGAGACTTACTTAGGCACCAAAGAGTGGTGAGTACATCTGCTGGAGTGAATGCCAGGACTTCATAAGCATAGACAGAATTTTCCCTGCTTTTGTGTTACTGTTTTCCAAGTTCTGATTGTTTAAAGGGCTTAATTCCGTGCCATTGTTTCCTGTCACCCAAAAATCCAAAGAACCTCAGGGAATTTCCCCGATTTTTCATTAATAAGTAATATCCATACAGAAATTAATAGTCACAATTGATAAAGATTATTAATGTCCAGTACAACTTCAAGCACAACATGTGAATGATTTCAGGGAACATTTCAAACCTGTTCTAATTGGTAACATGTGGGCAACCAAGGTATAAAACCAAACAGAAATGGTTAGAGTGGTGTGCTATCATAGAATCAACCAGCTTGGAAGAGACCTCCAAGATCATCCAGTCCAACCTAGCACCCAGCCCTGGCCAGTCAACTAGACCATGGCACTAAGTGACTCAGCCAGGCTTTTCTTCAACACCTCCAGGGACAGTGAATCCACCACCTCCCATTCCAGTGGAAGCCCATTCCAATGCCAATCACTCTCTCTGACAACAACTTCCTCCTAACATCCAGCCTAGACCTCCCCTGGCACAACTTGAGACTGTGTCCTCCTGTTCTATTGGTGGTTGCCTGGGAGAAGAGACCAACCCCCACCTGGCTACAAGCTCCCTTCAGGTGGTCGTAGACAGCAATGAGGTCACCCCTGAGCCTCCTCTTCTGCAGGCTGCACACCCCCAGCTCCCTCAGCCTCTTCTCCTCATAGGGTTTGTGTTCCAGGCCCCTCACCAGCTTTGTTGCCCTTCTCTGGACATGTTCCAGCACCTCAACATCTCTCTTGAATTGAGGAGCCCAGAACTGGACACAGCACTCAAGGTGTGGCCTGACCAGTGCTGAGTACAGGGGAAGAAGAACCTCCCTTGTCCTGCTGGCCACACTATTCCTGATGCAGGCCAGGATGCCATTGGCTCTCTTGGCCACCTGGGCACACTGCTAGCTCATGTTCAGCTACTATCTACCAGTACCCCCAGGTCCCTCTCTGCCTGGCTGCTCTCCAGCCACTCTGTCCCAGCCTGTAGTGCTGCTTGGGGTTGTCACGGCCAAAGTGCAGAACCCTGCACTTGGCCTTGTTCAATGTCATCCCCTTGTCCTCTGCCCACCCATCCAGCCTGTCCAGGTCCCTCTGCAGGGCTCTCCTACCCTCCAACAGATGGACACCTGCTCCTAGCTTGGTGTCATCTGCAAACTTACTGATGCTGGACTCAATCCCCTGGTCCAGATCATCAATAAAGATATCGAACAGGACTGGGCCCTGATCCTTGGGGAACACCACATTCACATTAGAGGTACACAATTGCAGTTTCTGATCAAAACATTACAAGTGTGAGATAGCAGCAGGTGCATCAGGCAGGACTGTAAACATATCTCTGTATGGCTGCTTACAGTAACCATTTCACCAGGGCTTAGTTAAATATTATTCTTAAGCATTCATAGTAAGGATTCTAAGGATACGCAGGAAACACAAACAAGTAACTTCCACCTAAATTCTTCTCAAACTCTGAAACTAAGAAGAGGTAAGAAATACACTGCTGAGAGGATGAAGTTTTCATCTCCGTGTTCCAATTTCCTAGCACTGTTTTCCCATCCTCCTAAGCTTGCAAAAACGATGATCGTATGCGGTCGCGGGAAGCCAGCGGAGGCGGGATCGGGGTGCTGACGAGACCCCTCAGCCTGAGCTAGCTGCAAGCTGTACAGTACACTTTATTGAGGCAGGACAGCAGCTTATGTGCTGCTTGGAAAGGGCGTGCATAACTAACTTAGTTTGAGATTGGTACATGTGGAAAGTACAGATTGGCTGAAGGTTATGTCTGAAATACAGATAGGTCAATCTATGTCAACAGTCCTGTGGTGTCCGGCCCCTGCAGCTGGCAGGCTCTGCCTCCCACAGCTGCATGCCAGGGGTGCCACCCACTGCCTGGCATCCTGCCTCTGAGATGGACTTAAGGACACTTCCCAGCACGGGTTCACTGACTGCTTATCAACTTATGTCCTGTTAGCAAGAAATCCTTCCACAATCATATAAAGCAGCCTTTACATAAATCTAAAATCCAATATAACCATAGCTTACTTCACAAACCCAGGGGCTTTGCACTAATATATTGTGTCACACAGAATGAGAGACCTAAAACATGAAAAAATATAGTTCAGTCTAGGTTGTTCTTGTTAGTTTGTAGTGCTGAGTATATTCTAAAGTTACAGAGTGGGGCTTTCTTGTCTAAGGTTCCATTACCTGTCTTGGTTCTAATTTAAATTCCCAGAGACTCAAATAGATTTGATAGAATCAAAGAACAATTTTATAGAGTGCCCTTCCCTCTTCCCCCTTCTTTCCCAAAAGAAAGGAATTAGATGGAGAGGGAGGAAAAGGTAAGCACACACAAAGAAATAATCTCACTCTCATTTGGAAGTTAAAAAAGAAGAGAAGTTTAACAATAAATTAAAAAGGTGTCTGAGGTAGGGAAGTTACAAAGGGATAGGGAAGGGAAAACAAATACAAAATGTGTAAATACAAGCAGATTTTGATGGTGATGGCTTTGGCTGCCTCGTGGGTGATGGCCACGTGGTAAAACAAAGAGAACCAGGAACAGGATGGTAATGCTGGTAAGCAGGGAGTGCACAAAGAGTGAACAGGCAGTCCCCCTGCTTTTATGGACCTTTAGGCAGGAAGGGGGAGTGAGCTAAGCATCACCTGGTAGTGTTCAGACCCAGCCCTGAGGAGGGGTCAAGACCACCTAGGGTCAGGTTCAAGGACACTCTCCCTCGAGGGTTAACCCTGTACAGTTGTGCTTGTTAGTTTATAATGATGAGTATATTCTAAAGATACAGAGTGGGGCTCTCTTGTCTGAAGTTGTTCATCATTTGCTGTCATCCTCTCATGATAACTGCTGTTATGGGAGATAGATTCGTAACCTCCTCTGTCTTAAAACTAATGAAAGTAATGTGACAGAAGCTAGACTAACTGTAAGTGAAGCTTGTTTGGGATTTTATTAAGTTTGTCCTTAATTATTTCTGGTTTTGGGAGTAGAAGTGGGTACTTCCATGCTGGCTAAATAATGCAGCAGTATTAGTTAGCACTGGTACTAACCTAATGATTGCCTAAACAATTAGGCAACCTGAACTGAGATTCTGTGATCTCATAGCTGCTTCATGATCCAACCCTTTCTTCCCTATCCATTGGGAAGTATAAATGTAGATTGCAAAAATAAGTTGATATTTCCATTAACCTCCTGAGTCCTCAGATTCTGCAGCCAAAGAAAGCACTAAGCTTTCAAGCCCTGCAATGATAGTCCTGACACACCTGACATATTAATGGTATAGGACAGTCCATTGAAGAAATGATGGATTTCTTGCACAGCAACCAAGAAAAGCAGTAAAGGTTCTGGTATCCCTAAAAGGGGATTGAATCATGGAGGTCTGTTCCAACCTGGTTGACTCTAAGATCATCCAGTCCAACCTAGCACCCAGCCCTATCCAGTCAACTAGACCATGGCACTAAGTGCCTCAGCCAGGCTTTTCTTCAACACCTCCAAGGACAGTGAATCTACCACCTCCCTGGGCAGCCCATTCCAATGCCAATCACTCTCTCTGACAACAACTTCCTCCTAACATCCAGCCCAGACCTCCCCTGGCACAACTTGAGACTGTGTCCCCTTGTTCTGTTGCTGGGTGACTGGCAGAAGAGACCAACCCCACCTGGCTACAACCTCACTTCAGTAGTTGCAGGCAGCAATGAGGTCATCTCTGAGCCTCCTCTTCTCCAGGCTGCACACCCCCAGCTCCCTCAGTCTCTCCTCACAGGGCTGTGCTCCAGGCCCCTCCCCAGCTTTGATGCCCTTCTCTGGACACATTCCAGTATCTCAACATCTCTAAGGTTGTAAGATGGTAATAGTCTTCTCAAGAGGATTCACATATTTATATTAACTGCTAAAGTTACACAGTTTTGTTCATTATTCACTACTGCAAAAGATGACCATAAATTTTAGAACCCAGAAGTTAGCTTTGCAGCAGAGTTTTCCCCATTGCAGTCAAAAGTTTGCCTTACATTTACCATTACACAGTTTCCTGAAGGTTTTGCACCCGAAACACCAGAGCTCCCAATACTGCCATTAAAAAGAAGATGTCAAGTAAGGACTATTAAAGATGCACAATGGATTTTTCTCCATCTGTGCCAGGCACGCAGTCTACATCCCTGCTTCTTACCAGTCCCACAACAAACAACAAAGCATTTTTGTCTCCTTGTGTTCAATTAGATCTAGCAGCAGATTTCACACAAGATGTTATTCAGGAAGTTAATTGATTGGGATGTTCTTGTACTTGTCAGCCTCCACATTAATTATAGGCAAACTGAATTTTATGACAGAAGGTGTTTCTGCAGCAAGGCAGGGAGCTTTTCACTTTGGTCTGGGTTTTTTGGTGGTATGTGTGGCTTGTGACTTTCCTATCAACCCAGTAAATAAGAGAAATAAAGCATCCTCTACTCTGGTTACTTGAAAAAGTGCTTCAGAACACTGCCAAGTTTAATAAGTTTTGCCTCAGCTTTTCCAGAACTTGCAATAATATAACTTCAGTCAGACCTGCAGTGATAAGAGGGGGAAACAACCAATGGTAAGAGCAACACTCTTTTAAAACAAGCTTTCTTTTCCAAGGAAAAAAAAAGGTCATTTCTGCTCTGAATTTGTGCCACTCTTCAATTCAATTCCCCTTTTCTGGCACTGGACTTCTGCTGTATGTGTATGCATTTACAAAGAGACAGCAGCACTATTTTCTCTTCCCTAAATTAGGAAATACAGCATCAACATCAAAATATATATCCTATGTGTAATTTGAAGTTTGCCTGTGACTCACATGCATCTGCTCCTCTTGCTTTTACTGAATTATATCTACATTTGCCTAATTAAAAAGGGCAGAAGAGTCTGTGCAGTGCAACTTCAACTGGCCCACATCCCAGTTTCAAGATTCTTTACTGACTGAAGGAGTGCTAAGCACAGTCACAGACTGTCTAAATGCTCCTGCTTTTTCCCAATGCCTGCTTGGTTGCAGAAACATCCTAAAGCTCTACCAGACCTCTCCTGCTCCTCATCACCCTCCCACTATTCCACACGGCATGGCAGCAGCTACTTAGACCTCCAAAGGGCTGATTTCAATCTGCAGGTTGCATTAATCCAAACTAAATTGGTGTTTGATGTTGCCAAGTGTGGCAGATATGTTTCTTAATCATAGAATCAGCCAGGTTGGAAGAGATCTCCAAGATCATCCAGTCCAAGCTAGCACCCAGCCCTAGCCAGTCAACTAGACCATGGCACTAATCCCACTATAGGGGACATGCTTGTATCACAAGCAAGCTGATAACTCAGAAAGATCCAGTGCAGTTTTATGGATTCACTTCTCCAATGATGCCAACTGAAGTCATTCTGCATGGGTTTGGCTTTACCCTTCAAGCAAAAGCAAACAATACATCTAGTCACAGTCATATCAGACCTCACAGTTTGACTCTTGGTGAGTATAGGACAGATCACAAGTGATCTCAACAGCTCGAGACAGATTTGGATGAGGTTTCAGCCATTAGCATTTGCCCAGTTCCTTCCTGGACTTTACAACAGAACTGCCTCCAAATTTTGCCTTTTCCTGAAAATGCTGCCAGCACCTTAGTGCATGACTTGGATTTGTGCCTAACACTGCTGCCCACAGAGCATTTAGCACTGTATTGGCACAGCGAGAGGAAAAAGGCATTACTGAACAGGAGATAGAAGCATAATGAGAGGTGTGGCAGGTAAAAGTGCCTTGGACCATGACCAGCTTTATGTTTAAATCAAAGCCATCATGTTAATTCATTACTGGAAAAAGCAACCCCTAAAACAAAGAAGAAAACCCACACAACCCAGAACGTTCTTGTCGTTACAGAGGAGATTTTATTCTGTGACACATGAGAATCTGAGCCCCACCTTTCCCACACACGGAATCTACCCTCAAACACATGTGTGTGACCTTCAGCTAACTACACTTGAGAAAGGATGGAAGTCTGTAGTTAACAGGTGTACTCCTGACGAGCTGTGATGAGCTTTATCAGCACTCAGCTGTTTGGCTCTTTGCAGAAGATGAAGGCCAGGAGAGTCCAGCCCAGCTCTCCCTGCCATGACTCACACTGGTTACTCTTCAGTACAAGAAGGCAAACTGCATAATCAAGCCTTTAAAAGGGGAAATATGAACACTTTTCCAGCAATTAATTCTCAAGGCAGATTATTTTTTCACCTTCTTACTTCACTTAATGATTAAACCCCTCTCTTACAAGGAGCTCAAATTCATCGTTAGAGATGTTGTTCTTGCTAACAAGCCAATTATTTAGCATACTCAGAACCTTGCATCTAATCCACAGCTAGCAGAATGGCAATGCCTTCCCAGCTTTGACCTGACAACTACATCCAAGTCAAGGATTTGCACGACAGTTCTACCTGAAGCCCTGTTGCTGCAATTTACTACATCTGGAGTTTGCTACACATAGAACTCTATTTCATATACACAACTATATATGCCTCTGGATCGAGGCAATGCCAAGCACAAATCCAGGCTGGGCAGTGACTGGCTGAAGAGCAGCCCTCAGGAGAGGGACTTGGGGTGCTGGTGGACAAGAAGGCTAACATGAGCCAGCAGTGTGCGCTTGCAGCCTGGAGGGCCAACCGCAGCCTGGGCTGCATCAGGAGAAATGTGGCCAGCAGGGTGAGGGAGGTGATTCTCTCCCTCTACTCTGCTCTGCTGAGACTCCACCTGGAGTACTGCATCCAGTTCTGCAGCCCCTATTACAAGAGGGATGTGGAGATGCTGGAGTGTGTCCAGAGAAGGGCCACGAGGATGATCAGAGGGCTGCAGCAGCTCTGCTATGAGAACAGACTGAAAGAGTTGGGGCTGTGCAGTCTGCAGAAGAGGCTCTGAGGTGACCTTCTTGTGGCCTTTCAGGATCTGAAGGGGGCCTACAAAAAAGCTGGGGAGTGACAGGACTAAGGGGAATGAAGCAAAGCTGGAGGTAGGGAGATTCAGAGTGGATGTGAGGAGGAAGTTGTTGAGAATGAGAGTGGTGAGAGCCTGGAATGAGTTGCCCAGGAAGCTGGTTGAGGCCCCATCCCTGGAGGTGTTTAAGGCCAGGCTGGATAATGCTGTGGGTAGCCTGCTCTAGGGTAGGGTGTCCCTGGCCATGGCAGTGGGGGGTGGAACTAGATGACCTTTGTGGTCCCTTCCAACCCTGACTGATTTTATGGCTAGCATGCATCTCTTGCCTGGCAGTACAAATATGTACATGGTGCTAAACATGTACATACTTCAGTGTCATGTTTTTTAAACTTCAAGTAGCTAATGGGTAAAAAGGTCTGGGAAAGAGGAAAATAAAATGGGTTTTACTGTCTTTTCTTTCAGAGAAAACAATAAACAAAATATTGTGAACTTTCTGACCTGCTCTTGGAAGCTTATTTTTGTACATAAATGATTTAGTTGTGGCAATTAACAAGGCAGGAATTATAAAATATGTAGTCAATTTTTATTTCTGTAAAGCCCTGACCACAACTCTGTACCAATTAGTTACATTTGGGTTCTGATTTGGTTGGGCAAACCTTCACAAGGATGCTTATGGGAAATTCATTCATTTAGGAGAACCAGAAAAATTGGAAAAGGTTTGGCCTCAAAATGGCTTTGCCTCACTTATGAATAGGTAGCCTGGAGCCCTGGGGAAAGTTTGTTCTACTCACTGCACTGGAGTAGAAATTTCAAGATACCCCCAGCTTCTTTGTGGCAGTGTTGGACCTGCTCAGCCATTGAGAGGCTTCCAGATCTTCCCAGGGTGCTGGGAAAGAGGCAGAGGATCTCTGACCTGATCCTGGTTCCTCTTGGCATGGAGGTTTGCAGGGGTGCAGGCAGCATCTCTTGCAGATGTGTGGAGAGCACCATGCTGGTGGCACTTTTTGCCACATTGTGAGCCACTTACATGCCTTCACCTGGGATACCTGAGGCACTTAAGTTTCCAGGTAGTTCAAGCCCAACACATCAGGGCTAAGCTGGTCTGAAGCACGAGGAAGAGCAGAATATGTTGCCCAAGAGCAGTGAGGCAGAAGCTGCAGAGGCAGCATGGCAGAAGCAGCACAACTGCTTGCACTCAGCTGAGTTTATATTATTTGCCCAAGTGTCATGGCTCTTTGGCCACAGAGACTCACCAATCACAGTGGCATTTGCAAAACTGACCACGTCAGGTGAAACCAGGGCTTGCTCACCCTTATCTGGGCAAGAGACCAACAAGTACTGATTGATACCCGCCTGAACATGAGCCAGCAGTGTGCCCAGGTGGCCAAGAGAGCCAGTGGCATCCTGGCCTGCATCAGGAATGGTGTGGTCAGCAGGAGCAGGGAGGTCATTCTGCCCCTGTACTCTGCACTGGTTAGACCACACCTTGAGTGCTGTGTTCAGTTCTGGGCTCCCCAGTTTAAAAGGGATGTTGAGATACTTGAGCGTGTCCAGAGAAGGGCGATGAGGCTGGGGAGAGGCCTTGAGCACAGCCCTACGAGGAGAGGCTGAGGGAGCTGGGATTGGTTAGCCTGGAGAAGAGGAGGCTCAGGGGTGACCTTACTGCTGTCTACAACTACCTGAGGGGAGGTTGTGGCCAGGAGGAGGTTGCTCTCTTCTCTCAGGTGGCCAGCACCAGAACAAGAGGGGACAGCCTCAGGCTGTGCCAGGGGAGATTTAGGCTGGAGGTGAGGAGAAAGTTCTTCCCTGAGAGAGTCATTGGACACTGGAATGGGCTGCCCGGGGAGGTGGTGGAGTCGCCGTCCCTGGAGCTGTTCAAGGCAGGACTGGACGTGGCACTTGGTGCCATGGTCTGGCCTTGAGCTCTGTTGTAAAGGGTTGGACTTGATGATCTGTGAGGTCTCTTCCAACCCTGATGATACTGTGATTCTGTGAAGTACTTAAGCACCCACACCTGTGGGTACCTGTTTATCACTTTGGGAGGGGACGTAGTGGCCCAAGCCTTTGTTCTCCTCCCACTCTTGCTTCCCCCATCAGCAGAAGGGTGGGACAAGCCAGGACATCTAATAGACCTATTAGCCTGCCAGGACAATAAAAAAAAACCCAACAAATAAAAAGAACAAAGTAGTACCATGGCAACAATGAAACAATTTATCTTCTTACCTTTGCTTCTACAGGTTGCTCTTGCTTACTGACTTCCTCAGTTGGTTCTTCTCTCGTGGTAGTATCAATTTCTATTGTTTCTTGAGTTTCATTTTCAGATGGAAGCAGTGTATCACTGCTTGGAGTCCTGTAGCTGCTGTTAAGCATTTGTCCTTCACAGGCAGCTAGGCTTTGCAATGACTCTCCAGAAGTACTTTCTCTTTCTCCATTTATCAAGCTGCTGTTGATTGCATTATCTGGAACTGGAGTGGACACAGCAGAGTCACGGTCTGGCAATCTCCTGTCCTCATCTTCTGCCTGGTCTTGAGTTACTACTCCATTGGCTGTGTGTAGCTGTGCAACCTGAGTGTTGTCGTTATTACTGTTTCCCTGTTTTTGTAGTGAGAGCTGGGAGGGGAGTTTTGGCTGAGGTGGTGGTGTTGATCCATATCTTCCTTGAGATTTAGAAATATGGAGAACAGAGGGATCTTTCTTCAAATCACTAGGATTTAACGGGCTAAAACCACACAAAAACCAAAACAAAAATGCAAGAGAAGTTAAACATGGTGTTATAGAAAATGTCTGGTATGGACAGTAGGAGAGTTGCACCATATAACCAATTCCTCACAACCACCTTGCTTCTGTGTTCCCATTAGGAAGTTCAGAACATTTTGATTTGAACTGCCTTATTCCACTGGACCACACTCAAACATGTGTCTCCTACTGGAAAAGCAGAGTGCTGTTCATAGGGTTTCATTACAACTTGAGAGCTGCCTTCCAATACCTGAAGGCATCCTACAGGAAGGCTGAAGAAGGACCTTTCATAAGAGTGTCTAGCAGTAGGACAGTAGGGAATGGTACTAAGCTGAGGGAGAGTAGGGTTAAACTGGATCTTAGGAAGAAGTTTTTCGGTATGAGGGTGGTAAGACTCTGGAATAGGCTGCCCAGAGAGGTTGTGGATGCCTCCTCCATGGGGGTGTTCATGGCCATGTTGGCTTCGAGCAGCTGAGTCTAGTTGGGAAGCTTTTCTGCCCATGGCAGGGAGCAGAAGATCTCTAAAGTCCCTTCCAACCTAAACCATAGTAGGATTCTATGATTAGGTCTTCACATGCCTCAAATTTCATTTATAAAATGGAGGGCAGTATGCCTCAGATGTAACAGACAAGGGAATTGAGGCACTGGTCCATGGAGCAGCTTGAATGGTGTCCCAGAAGATTATTGGCAGAAATGGAGAAAGACTCATGGTCTCCCAAGTGCTACTTTAATGCCTAAACTAATGAGCAGCACATTCTCTATAGAATCATAGAATCAACCAGGTTGGAAGAGACCTCCAAGATCATCCAGGCCAACCTAGCACCCAGCCCTATCCAATCAACCAGACCATGGCACCAAGTGCCTCATCCAGGCTTTCCTTGAAGACCCCCAGGGACGGTGCCTCCACCACCTCCCTGGGCAGCCCATTCCAATGCTCTTTAGTTACATTAAATGCATGAAAAATGTCCAAGACATTAAGCATCTATTTTCCTGGATGGGTGGGCAGAGGCCAATGGGATGAAATTTAACAAGGCCAAGTACAGGGTTCTGCACTTTGGCCATGACAACCCCAAGCAGCACTACAGACTGGGGACAGAGTGGCTGAGAGCAGCCAGGAGGAAAGGGACCTGGGGGTACTGTCAGAGAGACTAGGCTGAAGATGAGCCAGCAGTGTGCCCAGGTGGCCAAGAGAGCCAGTGGCATCCTGGCCTGGATCAGGGACAGTGTGGCCAGTAGGACAAGGGAGGTTATTCTGCCCCTGGACTCAGCACTGGTCAGGCCACACCTTGAGTGCTGTGTCCAGTTCTGGGCTCCTCAATTCAAGAGAGATGTTGAGATACTGGAATGTGTCCAGAGAAGGGCAACAAAGCTGGTGAGGGGCCTGGAGCACAGCCCTGTGAGGGGAGGCTGAGGGAGCTGGGGGTGTGCAGCCTGACGAAGAGGAGGCTCAGGAGGCTGAGATGGCAATCTCATTGCTGTCTACAACTACCTGAAGGGAGGCTGTAGCCAGGTGGGGTTGGTCTCTTCTGCCAGGCAACCAGCAACAGAATAAGGGGACAAAGTCTCAAGTTGTGCCATGGGAAGCATACTGGATGTTAGGAGGAAGTTGTTGGCAGAGAGAGTGATTGGCATTGGAATGGGCTGCCCAGGGAGGTGGTGGAGTCACCATCCCTGGAGGTGTTGAAGAAAAGCCTGGCTGAGGCACTTGGTGCCATGGTCTAGTTGAGTGGACCTGCTTGATTCTATGATTCCTATTTCAGCATATTACAGGAAGAGCATTAAATTCTTACCCCATTTCTCCAAAAGTTTCCTTATTTAGTTGTGTCCTTTTCTCATGCTGCATCTTTTCTGAAGGCTTATCTCCTCCACATTTTAAATGCAGGCTATCCTTTGTTCATACTTTTCACTGTCTCTCTCTTTTTATTTTTGAAACTTTGAATTTTAGGCTAATGAATGGCAGCCCATTCTGTCAAAGTGTTTGGTTTCCTCACAGTTACACCAAACTAATGAACACTGGAGCCAAAATAAAATCTATACATTTTGTCTGATGTTTACCAAGCCATATTCAACTTGCAACATGATACTGTGTCTGCCCTCTAACATGTTGTTCCTAGTACAGACCATTAATCTTCTAGCAAGATGAAGACTGCTTATGAACTGAATGTTTACTCCTGATTTATAGGAGAGGTTATGCAAGTACTGTAATCATGTTCTGCACTTTCATACACAGGGCTTTTAAATTTATCTCATAATAGCTTCATCTTCCACCATGTCAGAATGCAAATCTCCACCTAAGCACAGAAGGTGAAGCTCTGGAACTATTTATATTCCACTAGGTAAAAATACTTTTGCAATGCTCATCTGCTTCTGCACAAAGGATTTGTGCTAGTTTGAAGCAGGGTAGAAAGTTTTGGTGAGAAGAACTAGATCATGGGCTGTGAAAGGAAAACAAGGGTGATGCCTACTCCCCTCAGAGTCTTGCTGAAGAAGAAATGAAAACATTAGATAACACTCTCACCATTTTTTTTGTCTCTTTCTGGTTGGGCTCTGACTGAGCTGAATCTCCCTAACCTCACCTTCCATTTGGACTAACCCACCTTTGCTTCTTAACTCTTGGCCGAACCTCCATTCTTCCTTGGGACTGGGGTAAGGTTGAGAGGGGCAGGGGGAAGGTGCAGGGGTGGTTGAGAGCCCCTCCTGGGGGCTCAGGTTTCTGGGAGGTGAGCTGTGTTTCTGTATTACCTTTTCATGTGCATATTTCTGTCTATAACTGTATGTACTGTAAATATCTGCTTGTATATTGTGCTAGCTGTAAATAAATAGCTTCATTCATATTTCCAGAGCCCAGCTGAGTTTAGTCTGGGTAACTTCTAAAGTGTGTGTGGGGGCAGGGAACACCCAAACCATCACCAGATTACACTTCCCCCATCTTGAGGTGAAATACTTTCAATGAAAGCCTTAATACTGAGGCTGCTCAGGACATGCTTTATGGTTCATCATGCATTCAGTCTCGCAAGGAGCATCCCTTTGGAACATCACTATGCTAAGCTGTCAGCCCATGGCTTGGATGGCAACACTCTGTGCTGGGTTAGGAACTGGCTGGAGGGCCGGACCCAGAGAGTGGTGGTGAATGGTGCCACATCCAGCTGGCAGCTGTCACTAGTGGTGTCCCTCAGGGATCAGTGCTGGGCCCTATCCTCTTTAACATCTTCATAGATGACCTGGATGAGGGCATGGAGTCAGTCATCAGCAAGTGTGCAGATCACACCAAGCTGGGGGCAGATGTGACTGAGTTGGAGGGCAGAAGGGCTCTGCAGCGGGACCTTGACCGCCTGCACAGATGGGCAGAGTCCAATGGGATGGGGTTCAATAGCTCCAAGTGCAGGGTGCTGCACTTTGGCCACAACAACCCCATGCAGAGATACAGGCTGGGGTCGGAGTGGCTGGAGAGCAGCCAGACAGAGAGGGATCTGGGGGTGCTGATTGATACCCACCTGAACATGAGCCAGCAGTGTGCCCAGGTGGCCAAGAGAGCCAGTGGCATCCTGGCCTGCATCAGGAATGGTGTGGTCAGCAGGAGCAGGGAGGTCATTCTGCCCCTGTACTCTGCACTGGTTAGACCACACCTTGAGTGCTGTGTTCAGTTCTGGGCCCCCCAGTTTAAAAGGGACATTGAGATGCTTGAGCGTGTCCAGAGAAGGGCAACGAGGCTGGGGAGAGGCCTTGAGCACAGCCCTACGAGGAGAGGCTGAGGGAGCTGGGATTGGTTAGCCTGGAGAAGAGGAGGCTCAGGGGTGACCTTATTGCTGCCTACAACTACCTGAGGGGTGGTTGTGGCCAGGAGGAGGTTGCTCTCTTCTCTTAGGTGGCCAGCACCAGAACGAGAGGACACAGCCTCAAGCTATGCCAGGGGAGATTTAGGCTGGAGGTGAGGAGAAAGTTCTTCCCTGAGAGAGTCATTGGACACTGGAATGGGCTGCCCGGGGAGGTGGTGGAGTCGCCGTCCCTGGAGCTGTTCAAGGCAGGATTGGACGTGGCACTTGGTGCCATGGTCTGGCCTTGAGCTCTGTGGTAAAGGGTTGGACTTGATGATCTGTGAGGTCTCTTCCAACCTTGGTGATACTGTGATACTATGCTGAGGAAACACAAGAAAGCCACTTCCAAAACCTGCAGTGCTACACTTAGGTTTCTTAAGCTGCATCTCACTCGTGGATGTTATGGAAGGCTACTCTCTTCATACAGAGCAAGCAGCTTCAGAACTCCTGTTTCAGAGCCTGCAATGCTTGCCGCGTACATCTAAAGATACACAACTAGCACTGCTTTGTGAAAGCAGAGCTTATTGTGGCCAACATTTCTCAACATTCCAAACGTTTGCAGTGGCAAAGTTCAACACCAACTTACTTCACCAAATACTACAACATCTAGAAAATGCATGCCATATCAATACAAATAACTCAAAGTTCACCCTCTTCATGTGAATGATTTGAAGGGGTTAAGACAGTATAAAATTAAAATCAGGATTTCAAGTTTTTCTATTTGCTTATGAAACTTCTTTTATTTTTTGATGCAAGAAACAGTGGGATTTAGAATCATAGAATCAACCAGGGTGGAAGAGACCTCCAAGATCATCCAGTCCAACCTAGCACCCAGCCCTATCCAATCAACCAGACCATGGCACTAAGTGCCTCATCCAGGCTTTTCTTGAAGACCCCCAGGGACGGTGCCTCCACCACCTCCCTGGGCAGCCCATTCCAATGCCAATCACTCTCTCTGTGAAGAACTTCTTCCTAATATCCAGCCTATACCTACCCTGGCACAACTTGAGATTGTGTCCCCTTGTTCTATTGCTGGTTGCCTGGGAGAAGAGGCCACCCCCCACCTGGCTACAATGCCCCTTCAGGTAGTTGTAGACAGTAATAAGATCACCCCTGAGCCTCCTCTTCTCCAGGATGCACACCCCCAGCTCCCTCAGCCTCTCCTCATAGGATTTGTGCTCCAGGCCCCTCACCAGCTTCGTTGCCCTTCTCTGGACACCTTCCAGCACCTCAACATCCTTCTTGAATTGAGGGGCCCAGAACTGGACACAGTACTCAAGGTGTGGTCTGACCAGTGCTGAGTACAGGGGAAGAATAACCTCCCTTGTCCTACTGGCCACACTGCTCCTGATGCAGGCCAGGATGCCATTGGCTCTCTTGGCCACCTGGGCACACTGCTGGCTCATCTTCAGCTACTATCTATCAGTACCCCCAGGTCCCTTTCCTCCTGACTGCTCTCCAGCCACTCAGTCCCCAGCCTGTAGTGCTGCTTGGGGTTGTTGTGGCCAAAGTGCAGAACCCTGCACTTGGCCTTGTTAAATCTCATCCCATTGGCCTCTGCCCACCCATCCAGCCTGTCCTGGTCCCTCTGCAGGGCTCTCCTACCTTCCAACAGCTCCACACCTGCTTCTAGCTTGGTGTCATCTGCAAACTTACTGATGCTGGACTCAATCCCCTCGTCCAGGTTATCAATAAAGATATTGAACAGAACTGGGCCCAGCAATTTAAGATTAGCTCCAGTGTTCATTCTGCAGTCAGCACTGTGCTAGTTTGAGCTTAGCTGGGATACTTTAGTGAGAGAAATTAAGATTATAGGCTGTGAAAAGGAAACAACGGCGATGGCTGCTGCACTCATAGGCTTGCTGAGATGTATAAGAACAAGAACACAAACACAGATAACACAGTTGCTGTGTGTCTCTGGATGCCTGCACTCTTCTCCCTAACCTGCTGCCTGTGTAACTAATCCTTCTGCTTTCTAACAAAATCACAGAATCAGTCAGGGTTGGAAGGGACCACAAGGATCATCCAGTTCCAACCTCCTGCCCTGGGCAGAGACACCCTACTCTAGATCAGGCTGCCCACAGCCTCAGCCAGCCTGGCCTTAAACACTTCCACAGATGGGGCCTCAACCACCTCCCTGGGCATTCCAGCCTCTCACCACTCTCATGTTGAACAACTTCCTCCTCACGTCCACTCTGACTCTCCCCACCTCCAGCTTTGCTCCATTCCCCCCAGTCCTGCCACTCCCTGAGAGCCTAAAAAGTCTCTCCCCAGCTTTTTTGTAGCCCACTTCAGATCCTGGAGGGCCACAAGAAGGTCACCTCAGAGCCTCCTCTTCTCCAGACTGAACAGCCCCAACTCTTTCAGTCTGTGCTCACAGCAGAGCTGCTCCAGCCCTCTGATCATCCTCGTGGGCCTTCAACCTCTTGTAACAGGAGCTCCAGAGCTGGATGCAGGGTGGTTGGGAGCCCCTCCTGGGGATGCTGGTTCCTGGGAGGACTGCTGTGTTTCTGTATTAGTTTTTAACTTGTACATTTCTGTTGATAGCTGTACATACACTGTAAACATCTGCTTGTATATTGTGCTAAACTGTAAATACAAAGCTTCATTCCTAATTTCCAACTTGGCTGAGTCTAGTCCGGGTGATTTCGTAAGAGCAGGTGGAGTGGGTAACAGCTAAACTGTCACAAGCACTTATTTCAAGTTGCTGACCACACCTTGTGCAAATACCTGATTGCTGTGCACCGTTTCAAAACACATGCAGCCTTGCCATCAGCTCCTCTGGTAGGGATGGATTTGAGCACAGCCACAGTATCAACGTTCCTCCTCCCAGGTTCAAGTTCCAACAATCCACACAGATACAGTCACAAATCAATTCAAATTCTGTTACATACCTGCCTCCCTCAAAGCGATTGATGAGATCTGACACTTTACTGGACTTCTCCTTGGTGGCACTAGAAACAGGGGTGGGTGTCTCTTCCTCCATTCTTGGTTTCTGATTTGATAAAGCTTTATTCCTAGGGGTTTGGTTTGTAACAGGTGATACCTTCTGTAGATGAACTGGCTTTGGAGGCACTGCAAAAACAACAGCAATAACCAAACACTCATGAACCACTTGTTTGAACTACCATGAGTTTTTTGCATGTGGAAGTACTAAAGCAATGAAGAAAAGATGCTTTTGGCTTCACTTGACCTTAAAGTTGCTTTATGAATACAGGGACTTGTATTCATTAATGCACTGTTTGGTACACAGCATCTTGTTACACTTCTTGGATGAAAGCCAAACCAGAAGCTATTTTAATAAGCTAGAAGATTAGGGAGTTTTCTTGTTTGGGTGTTTTTTAATGGTGTATTGTAATAAACTTCTGTGGCCTCCCTAAATGCATCTTGTATGGCAAAAAAAAAGAGCATAATCAAAGGATCTGCTGAAGAGCTCAACAGAGAGATTCAAATTCACAGTATCACAGTATCATTAGGGTTGGAAGAGACCTCACAGATCATCAAGTCCAACCCTTTACCACAGAGCTCAAGGCTAGACCACGGCACCAAGTGCCACCTAAAGCTCTGGTACTCTCATTTTCTACCTTCTCCTTCATGACCTCAGTAATAACAGTCAGTGGAGAAAGTCTTTGCATTCAGCTCTGAGCTCTCTTTCCCTCACTGAACATTTCTCTCTATATATTGCTGAAAATCTGCTCCCCAATGATATTTTTTATTCTTCTCCCTTTCCCCCTACCCCTTCCATAAGTTCGCCCATTTAATACTACACTGACTAGAACATAAAAGACAATGTGCCAGGTAAGGCAACTGAGGTCACAAGTGCTGAGTATCTTTAACTTTTATCCCTTTAAATGACTGCACAGCTTTTGTGGGAAGTAAAAGCATTTCATAGATGGCATCCAAATGTGTTCTACTGTCAGAGCAACACATGTCTGGCTCTGGTCCTTAATTCCCAAGAACACAACTGTGCTAATTCACACAGTTACTCCTAAAACATATTGTGAGGAGAAGTGAAAATACTTGATATGAAACTGAAAAATAAATCCAGTTTCTGCCCTTTAATAAGAGTCAGACATAAATTGTCAGGAGTAAGCAAAGCCCTGCCCACGGAACCAGCAGTGTCAGGGCTTTGGCAATTGCTCCACAGGCACCAGCCCTCCAGTAACTACACAGACCTGCCAGGCAGCAAACATGAGGAGGAGGAGGGGACAGGAATTGGCATTAGAATCATAGAATCATAGAATCAACCAGGCTGGAAGAGACCTCCAAGATCATCCAGTCCAACCTAGCACCCAGCCCTAGCCAATCAACCAGACCATGGCACTAAGTGCCTCAGCCAGGCTTTTCTTGAAGACCCCCAGGGACGGTGCCTCCACCACCTCCCTGGGCAGCCCATTCCAATGCCAATCACTCTCTCTGGGAAGAACTTCCTCCTAATATCCAGCCTATACCTACCCTGGCACAACTTGAGACTGTGTCCCCTTGTTCTATTGCTGGTTACCTGGGAGAAGAGGCCACCCCCCACCTGGCTACAATGCCCCTTCAGGTAGTTGTAGACAGTAATAAGATCACCCCTGAGCCTCCTCTTCTCCAGGCTAACCAATCCCAGCTCCCTCAGCCTCTCCTTGTAGGGCTGTGCTCAAGGCCTCTCCCCAGCCTCGTCGCCCTTCTCTGGACATGCTCAAGCATCTCAATGTCCCTCCTAAACTGGGGGGCCCAGAACTGAACACAGTACTCAAGGTGTGGTCTAACCAGTGCAGAGTACAGGGGCAGAATGACCTCCCTGCTCCTGCTGGCCACACCATTCCTGATGCAGGCCAGGATGCCACTGGCTCTCTTGGCCACCTGGGCACACTGCTGGCTCATGTTCAGGCGGGCTTTATTGTATATTTACTAACATAATCAAAAAAGCAAGTTTGGGGAAGGATGCAGGACAGAAAGAACAAATTAAAACACTGTCATTCTCAAGTAATTACAGTGCAATCCTGAAACAAGCAGAACATTTAATTGTGTAGCTGCTGAGTAGCTGCAGTAAGTGAAGCCCCTCCTGAGAAGCGGCGCACATTAGCTCAGCTGTAGCTGCAGTGCAGTGGTAAAGCTTTCCTCATGTTCCCTCTCCTCAGGAAGTTTGTAGAAGGTCTGGCAGAATTAGGCCAATGAGCATCAGATAATTGTCCAAGTGCTAAACAGCTTTTCTGTACTGACAAAGGCAATGGGACAGCTGAAAGAGACAACACAAGCGGGCTGGGGAAAAGCAGGACACATAATTGAGCATGGGCACTGCCATCGCCCCGGGGATGAGACGGAAGGGAGAGGGATGCTGGGTAGAAATGCTGACCAGCACCACACTGTTTGGTAGAAACACACTTCACTCTTGCCACAAACTCTGTCCAACCCTGTGAATTCTCTTACATCTTAGGAGATTTATGTATGTCTCATAACAATGTTAATATCATCACGAGTACGTGTCAGAATCACTGAACTCCAGGGAATTACTGTCTACTGATTAAGCAGAAGGAACTAATTGCAAACTATTTTTATCCTGGGTCCACTGGGATGAAAATCAAGTTCTAGGACATTCTGTGGAGGTGTCACACACTTTTGCAGTTATTACTGAAGAAAATCCTGCTTAGTAGCATTTCAGTAAGGTAATCACAAGGAACCTCTGGTCAGTCTGGACAATCATAGAATCAAACAGGGTGGAAGAGACCTCCAAGATCATCCAGTCCAACCTAGCACCCAGCCCTATCCAATCAACCAGACCATGGCACTAAGTGCCTCATCCAGGCTTTTCTTGAAGACCCCCAGGGACGGTGCCTCCACCACCTCCCTGGGCAGCCCATTCCAATGCCAATCACTCTCTCTGACAACAACTTCCTCCTAACATCCAGCCTATACCTCCCCTGGCACAACTTGAGACTGTGTCCCCTTGTTCTATTGCTGGTTGCCTGGGAGAAGAGGCCACCCCCCACCTGGCTACAATGCCCCTTCAGGTAGTTGTAGACAGTAATAAGATCACCCCTGAGCCTCCTCCAGGCTAAACAGGCCCAGCTCCCTCAGCCTCTCCTCATAGGGTTTGTGCTCCAGAACCCTCACCAGCTTTGTTGCCCTTCTCTGGACATGTTCCAGCACCTCAACATCTTTCTTGAATTGAGGGGCCCAGAACTGGACGCAGTACTCAAGGTGTGGCCTGACCAGTGCTGAGTACAGGGGAAGAATAACCTCCCTTGTCCTACTGGCCACAATGTTCCTGATGCAGGCCAGGATGCCATTGGCTCTCTTGGCCACCTGGGCACACTGCTGGCTCATCTTCAGCTACTATCTACCAGTACCTCCAGGTCCTAGTACATTGAAAATCCCTGAAATGTCTTCAGAGGAGAGCCACAAACCAAAGGGCCACATCAATTCACTAATCCAAGATATTTTCTTCTATACTCCCCATTACCACAATCATCTACTGGTGTAGCTACTCTGAGATTTAGAAATAGAGCCATGGGAAAAGGACAGTCACAAGATCAATGAAAAGAATCAGGAGTCTTTAAAAACCTGCAAACCTTCCTGTAAGGTCAACCTTGTTAGCAGGGATTATGGAAAACAAATTCCATTCATTATCCCCTCAATGTACTTCTGTAGTGTTCTGTCTTAATCAGATTATATTTCAGTGTGCACACAGCAAGGATCTTAAAGGAAAAAAACCCAACCTAAAAAAAAGGATAAAAGACTGGCCCATTGTAATACCCTGCATAATACAGACCTCTGTTTCAAACCACACTGTAGAATTTTGAGCTCATTAGGAAATAGGAACTGCATATTCTACCCAAAGAAAGCCTCTCAATATGCTCTGGTAGCTACAAGTCTATAATGCTACCCAAAATATCTAACCAAGATCTAAGCTGCTGTGCCTAGATGTGCATCCAACCTTTTACATACACATAAGGAATGCTGACTCCAAACCTTATTGGTAAATATCATTTATCTTATTTTAGGAGAAAACAGTCAATCTCCCTCTATACATTTAAATCCTGCTGGTTAAAAACGCTCCTGTGCTTTGACCCAACGAAAATGTGCAGTTCCTGCGGTAAGCAACGACAGCTCTGCTTGCTGAGTCATCCTTCATCGCCTCCTTGCGTGCACCAGCACCTCCAGGAAGAGCAAATGAGTGAAGCTGCATAGATTCAAAGACTTAGACTTGCAAGAACAGTAAAAAAAACCCAAACAACTAGTAACCCAGACTAAGTAATCTTCTCTTTAGGAGGTATGCTTCCATATTTTCGTAACACATCAGAACAAGTGTCTTCCTCCAATATATTAGGAAAGAAGAAACAAGAAGACAATCAGATGTGCTTTGTTCATAGAATCATAGAATCAACAGGTTGGAAGAGACCTCCAAGATCATCCAGTCCAACCTATCACCCAGCCCTAGCCAATCAACTAGACCATGGCACTAAGTGCCTCAGCCAGGCTTTTCTTGAAGACCCCCAGGGATGGTGCCTCCACCACCTCCCTGGGCAGCCCATTCCAATGGGAAATTGGATAGGGCTGGGTGACTGGTTGGACTGGATGATCTTGAAGGTCTCTTCCAACCTGGTTGAGTCTATGATCACTCTCTCTGTGAAGAACTTCTTCCTAACATCCAGCCTATACCGACCCTGGCACAACTTGAGACTGTGTCCCCTTGTTCTATTGCTGGTTGCCTGGGAGAAGAGGCCACCCCCACCTGGCTACAATGCCCCTTCAGGTAGTTGTAGACAGTAATAAGATCACCCCTGAGCCTCCTCTTCTGTTCTTTCATTTCTTTCCTTTTCCTGGGGATGATGTTTGAAATCTAGCAATTTTACTGATAAAAGGGTCATTGTTAGAGGTTTCTTAAGCAATCATGGAGATTGTGGAAGCCTAGCTAGACATAGCTCTTGATTTTAGTTCAGCTCATGCTTGGAATCATAGAATCATGGAATCAGTCAGGGTTGGAAGGGAGGGACCACAAGGATCACCTAGTTCCAACTCCCCTGCCGTGGCCAGGGACACCCTACCCTAGATCAGGCTGGCCAGAGCCCCATCCAGCCTGGCCTTAAACACCTCCAGGGGTGGGGCCTCAACCACCTTCCTGGGCAACCCATTCCAGCCTCTCACCACTCTCATGCTCAACAACTTCCTCCTTGCGTCCACTCTGAACCTACCCCTCTCCAGCTTTGCTCCATTCCCCCCAGTCCTGTCACTCCCTGAGAGCCTAAAAAGTCCCTCCCCAGCTTTTTTGTAGCCTACTTCAGATACTGGAAGGCCACAAGAAGGTCACCTGGGAGCCTCCTCTTCTGCAGACTGAACAGCCTCAACTCTTTCAGTCTGTCCTCATAGCAGAGCTGTTGCAGCTCTCTGAGCATCCCCATGGCCCTTAGACTTCTAAGGAGTCATTCAGTTTTTCCGGTCCTATGGCACTGAATACTTCTTAAGCCACAGATTACAATCAATTGAGAAAATAGGATGCTCTACAGTAGGTTGCTAAACCCAACTGCTGAAATCTACATTAGGAATGCTTTGTTTCCATACCATTGCACAATGACACCAACCAGCCTGTCTTCTGGAATGGAAAAAACTCACCTCCAACCCAAACAAAAATGCCTCTCAGCCTCAGCAGGAGTTTCACAAGTACTCCTAGGCACTCATTAGAAAAATTGAAATGAGCAACTGATGTACAGTCTTGAGCTGACAAGAAACTTCACTGCTTTAAAGAAGTGTTGACATTTCAACGTATTTCCACCCTGCAGTAAAACTGCCTAGCACAGGCAGCAGCTTCAGTGCCCAAGATTTAGCAAATGGGTGTCACATAAAACTCATGCAAAAGGTTCAAAGAGCAGGGAATAGAAGAAGTTAGAAAAGAACCTGGTCAGCTGGCACATCACCCTATATGCATTCTGCTATTTCTAGGTTCAAATTGCTGCCTAAATATTTGTAGGTCAAGGCAAATCTGAAATAATCTAACAACTTACTTCATCTCTCATGCATCATATTTGCCTTGGAACTCAGTGGTATAACTTTGCTGACTACCTCCAGACCTCCAGTCTGGATTAGTCCACTCTGTCAGAGAAGGGATTGCACTGATGTAAGGGCAAAACACTGTTTCACAGCTGGGCTGCAACTGCTTTTCTCCACGGTCCTGATTTCTTTAAGTCCCTCACTGGCCTTCAAGTCTGTTTCATGCTTTGTTCCAAATTTTCATGAATCAAACCATATTCAATAAATTAACATACAAATTGCTAAATCACTGATGGAAGAAATTTTCAGAGGAAAAAAGAAACACATCTTTACTGTCAGGTTATCATGCAGCTTGTTTGTTCTCTACTTGAAATGCCTGAGAGGGGAGAAAATGTGAGGGAAAAAAACAAACCAAACAAAACCAAGCACAACCCAACCCAAAGCTACTTGTCAGAGACTAAGTGCAAATAAAACAGGTTCAGGGTCCAGGGCTCACTTTGAGTACAAGACTTCAGAAGTTTTTCCTCTATATTAAATCTCTCTTTCATCTGTTCAAGCTAAGATTACTAAAAATAGCTGAACTTGATTTGTAACATGACTTCTAAGCCCTCTTTTTATCTCTCATTTTAAATGTATACATTTTCACAGGTTAAATGAAGGTTGTTTTGCAAGTAGTTCATCAGTAACCAAATACACTGGCATTGCAGGGCAGCTCTGTGGCTTTATTTCCTTTCACTATGAAAAGACACTTAGTACTACAAAAGCCATCTGGAAAAATATCTCCCACTATTACAGGCTCCTCAACTCAAGAGAGAGGTTGAGATACTGGAATGTGTCCAGAGAAGGGTGACAAAGCTGCTGAGGGGCCTGGAGCAGAGCCCTGTGAGGAGAGGCTGAGGGAGCTGGGGGTGTGCAGCCTGCAGAAGAGGAGGCTCAGGGCAGAGCTCATTGCTGGCTGCAACTACCTGAAGGGAGGCTGTAGCCAGGTGGGGTTGGTCTCTTCACCCAGGCAGCCAGCAACAGAACAAGGGAACACTGTTTCAAGTTGTGCCAGAGGAGGTCTAGGCTGGGTGTTAGGAGGAAGTTTTTGCCAGAGAGAGTGATTGGCATTGGAATGGGCTGCCCAGGGAGGTGGTGGAGTTGCCATCCCTGGAGGTGTTGAAGCAAAGCCTGGCTGAAGCACTTGGTGCCATGGTCTAGTTGACTGGAAAGGGATGGGTGCTAGATTGGACTGGATGATATTGGTGGTCTCTTCCAAACTGGTTGATGCTATGGTTCTACACTACAAATATTTCTGTACCTGTACATGAAAAGTTGTTTAAAATATATAAATTCACAATCATTAAACTAAAGCACTTTAGTTTGTGTGCATTGTTTGGACTTATCCTCCTCATTCTATTTTGGTTTGCTTTGGTTAAATATGGAGGCCAAGAAGATATGAGCTATAACTTCAATAGGATGCACATATTTAATAGAAGTAAGTGGAGAAAACAGGCACAAAGTACTATTTACAACACTAGTACTGAATATAATCCACACAGCTGCACTTCTAAGTCTACAACACTGTTCTTGGCTATGTCACAGTTTGGAGCAAGCAACTTGAACAAATGCAGAAGTCATGGCTATGAAAGAGCAACAACAGCTGCTTAATTACATGAATGAATGGGGTCCAATAATATCCAACCCCTAATCTATCTAACAGCTAAAATTGATAATAAGTAGGCTGGCTTTGTTTTCAAATGGCTTAAAATTCTTTTTGATTTCAGTTTATCTATTAACAGATTCCAAAAATATTTTCCTTAGGGAGAATATGCTTCCTCTTGTGAACTCAGCTGCAGGGAACACATTTCAGAGATCTAAGAACTCATGCAGAAAGCATACTGAGATAAGTAATGTTTACATATGAGCCATAAAAACGTCTTAGTGAAGGACACAGATAAAAGACATTCCTGGATGGAGAGCAGCCAGGAGGAAAGGGACCTGGGGGTGCTGGTAGATAGTAGCTGAAGATGATCCAGCAGTGTGCCCAGGTGGCCAAGAGAGCCAATGGCATCCTGGGCTGTATCAGGAACTGTGTGGCCAGCAGGACAAGGGAGGTCATTCTGCCCCTGTACTCAGCACTGGTCAGGCCACACCTTGAGTACTGTGTCCAGTTCTGGGCTCCTCAATTCAAGAGAGATGTTGAGATACTGGAAAGTGCCCAGAGAAGGGCAATGAAGCTGCTTGATGGGCCTGCAACACAGCCCTGTGAGGTGAGGCTGAGGGAGCTGGGGGTGTGCAGCCTGCAGAAGAGGAGGCTCAGGGCAGAGCTCATTGCTGTCTGCAACTACCTGAAGGGAGGCTGTAGCCAGGTGGGGTTGGTCTCTTCTGCCAGGCAAGCAGCAACAGAACAAGGGGACACAGCCTCAAGCTGTGCCAGGGGAGGTCTAGGCTGGATGTTAGGAGGAAGTTGTTGTCAGAGAGAGTGATTGGCATTGGAATGGGCTGCCCACGGAAGTGGTGGAGTTGCCATCCCTGGAGGTGTTCAAGCAAAGCCTGGATGAGGCACTTAGTGCCATGGTCTAGACAATTGGACAGGGCTGGGTGCTAGGTTGGACTGGATGATCATGGAGGTCTCTTCCACCCTGTTTGATTTTATGATCTTCTATAAAAACAAGTAATACAGAATACACAGCTTTATTTTGCTCTAATTCTCCCTATGTGAACCTAATTTTCATGGCACCCCAAAACATTTCTTCCCTTCTGAACTGTAAAATTAACTCAAGGCTAACATAAAATTCTTCAAGCTGCATTTTCCCATAATGTTAAATCCACTACATGATTGTTATGTGAATTGTGTTTCTATAAGTGATTTATATGTGAAGTAGTCTTAATAAGAAATCCTAATTACCACCCTATCAGCACACAATCTGATTCACTGAGCAGCAGCATAATATCAGCGCTCTAAACTCACTTTTTTTATGAGCAAAAAACCCCAAACCACAACAAACCAAACTTTTTATTTCAGTGAAGCTCCTATTACGTGACACTCCTAGAAGACATCAGTCTACCTTTGCTTTGAACACAAAGTTTCCAGGACATGCTGATTTTGTTGTGATCAGCCTCAGAATCAGCAATATTATTGAAGGCCACATAAAAATCACAGTATCACAGTATCATCAGGGTTGGAAGAGACCTCACAGATCATCAAGTCCAACCCTTTACCACAGAGCTCAAAGCCAGACCATGGCACCAAGTGCCACGTCCAATCCTGCCTTGAACAGCTCCAGGGACGGCGACTCCACCACCTCCCCGGGCAGCCCATTCCAGTGTCCAATGACTCTCTCAGGGAAGAACTTTCTCCTCACCTCCAGCCTAAATCTCCCCTGGCACAGCCTGAGGCTGTGTCCTCTTGTTCTGGTGCTGGCCACCTGAGAGAAGAGAGCAACCTCCTCCTGGCCACAACCACCCCTCAGGTAGTTGTAGACAGCAATAAGGTCCCCCCTGAGCCTCCTCCTCTCCAGGCTAACCAATCCCAGCTCCCTCAGCCTCTCCTATTTCAGTAGCAAGCTTTCATCCCACGGTTTTCCTTCAGACAAATGTGGTTCTAAAAGCCTGAGATGATGGAGAACTTGCCTCAGGAAAATGTATAAGAGTGCTTACCTTGTGGCTTTGGATTTGAAGCTGAACGTGGGGGCTGTTTGACTGGCACACTTCCATTTATTCCCTGAGTTGCTTCATTGCGTACATTCGCCTCAAAGAGTCTGGTTGTGGCACCTGCTGTATAAGATCTAGACAGCTTTGGACAGATGCTGCTGCCTGAAAAACAAATGCATACAAAAAAAACCCAAGAGTTACAAACAGGATTAAATATAAGGTAGAGTTCCTATAGCTGAGAAATTGCATCTGAAGTCAGAAATGCAATGCACAACAAAATCTTACCAGTCATTTACTACGTTCACTTGGCATATGATTAACTGCACCTCACAGATGGAGATGGCTAAATGCACTAAAAAGGGGAGAAAGATGGGGAAATATGTATTTTTTAATAAATTAAAATGTGGGCAAGCAGGACCACAAGGGAGAAAGAGAAGGAAATAACAGAAAAGAGATATAAACACTGTGAATTTGATAAGCACTTAACTGCAGAATTTCACAGAATCACAGCATTTCTTAGCTTGGAAAAGACCTTCAAGATGATCCAGTCCAGTCATTAGTTTCACAATGACAAGCCCTTGGCTAAACCAAATCTCTCAGCACAACATCTAATCACTATGAATCCCTGTGGTTGGAAAAGACCACCAGGGTCATCCAGTCCAACCTTCATCCCAGCATCCTTCATCACCAGACCACAGCCTCAAGCACCACATCCACTCTCCTTTTAATCACTGCCAGTGATGGTGACTCCACCACCTCCCTGGGCAGCCTGTGCCAGTGCCTGACCACCTGCTCAGTAAAGAACTTCCTCCCAACAGCCAACTTAAACCTCTCCTGACACAACTTAAGGCCATTTCCTCTTGTCCTAACATTAGTAATTTGTGAGAAGAGACCAGCTCCAGCCTCACTACAACCTCCTTTTAGGTAGCTGTAGAGGACAATAAGGTCCCCTCTCAGCCTCCTCCTCTCCACACTAAACACCCCCAGCTCCCTCAGCTGCTCCTCACAGGTCATATTTTTTTTCCAGAGTGGTTTTGCTTATCATCTGCAAGGAAATGAGAAGCCAGAACACTTGCAAACACAATGACATCTGCAAGGATGTTTGAAGTTAGGCAAAGCATTATCTGTTTCTTTCTAATTAGACATAATTTGGAGCCATGAGCATTTAGAGAAACACAATCAGCCAGCTTGGAATGACATTAACACTGGGAGGGGGAGGAGGTGGGGGAGGTTTAAAGGGGCTTATTTATATTCACAAAAGATTAAGTCAGTGTTTTAACTTCAGGAGAACAGGTCCAGCAACAGTTCCATAAGCTTTGGAAAGATAACCTCGACATCATTAGGTCTTCTGTTGTATTTATTTCCTATCTTGCTGATAGCCCACAGAGCATCTGTACTGATACAGAGCTGTACAGTTTGCACTGCCACTAAAGTCCTGCCCTGGATCACACAATCTGAAAGAAAGGCAGGCAGCATTTCTGGATGTGACAAAAGTCCATCAGAAAAGGACTGATCTTTTCTGACCACCAGAAGACAGAATTTAAGTTCCAAAATTCCTTCTCTTAAAATGATCTATCTATGTATAACTAACACTTTAAGACTGGCAACATCTGCCAGAATGGTTGTGGTCTTTATGTTCTACTGCTAGATCTTTTCATGCAAGATCAGTGCAAAGCTGACTCAACCACTGGTATATGTGGAGGTTTAGCTAACAATCTTATCTACCAAAGCACTGCTTTAGCCACAGTAACCTAGGCAGACAATCTCCTGATGGGTTCTGAAGAGCATTTAGCAGCACTGACACTGCAGGAGGCTAGTCCAACCCAACTCACCAAACACTACAGTAGCAAGGCTAGCACAAGAGTGAGCAACTTCCCCAGCACAAACAAGAAGAAAGTAGCTTCCTGCCTGGGCAGTTATAAAGTTACCTGGACTGCAGCAAAGCCTTTGACACCGTCTGCCACAGCAAGCTCACAGAGAGTCATTGGACACTGGAATGGGCTGCCCGGGGAGGTGGTGGAGTCGCCGTCCCTGGAGCTGTTCAAGGCAGGATTGGACATGGCACTTGGTGCCATGGGTCTAGCCTTGAGCTGTGTGGTAAAGGGTTGGACTTGATGATCTATGAGGTCTCTTCCAACCCTGATGATACTATGATACTACTATGATTCACTCTGATATGGGTCAAGAAGTGGCTGGAGGGCCAGGCCCAGAGAGTGGTGGTGAATGGTGCCGCATCCAGTTGGCAGCTGTCACCAGTGGTGTTCCCCAGGGATCAGTGATGGGAACAGTCCTGTTCAACATCTTTAATTATCTGGACCAGGGGACTGAGTTCAGTATCAGTCAGTGTGCAGATGACACCAAGCTAGGAGCAGGTGTTGATCTGTTGCAGAGTAGAAGAGCCCTGCAGAGGGACCTGGACAGGCTGGAGGGGTGGGCAGAGGCCAATGGGGTGAGATTGAACAAGGCCAAGTGCAGGGTTCTACACACTGGCCACAGCAACCCCAAGCAGCACTACAGGCTGGGGACAGAGTGGCTGAGAGCAGTCAGGAGGAAAGGGACCTGGGGGTACTGGTAGAGACTAGGCTGAAGATGAGGCAGCAGTGTGCCCAGGTGGCCAAGAGAGCCAATGGCATCCTGGCCTGCATCAGGAACAGTGTGGCCAGTAGGACAAGGGAGGTTATTCTGCCCCTGTACTCAGCACTGGTCAGGCCACACCTTGAGTGCTGTGTCCAGTTCTGGGCCCCTCAATTCAAGAGAGATGTTGAGTAACTGGAATGTATCCAGAGAAGGGCAACAAAGCTGGTGAGGGTCCTGGAGCACAGCCCTGTGAGGAGAGGCTGAGGGAGCTGGGGGTGTGCAGCCTGCAGAAGAGGAGGCTCAGGGCTGAGCTCATTGCTGTCTACAACTACCTGAAGGGAGGCTGTAGCCAGGTGGGGTTGGTCTCTTCTGCCAGGCAACCAGCAGCAGAACAAGGGGACACAGTCTCAAGTTGTGCCTGGGGAGGTCTAGGCTGGGTGTTAGGAGGAAGTTGTTGGCAGAGAGAGTGATTGGCATTGGAATGAGCTGCCCAGGGAGGTGGTGGAGTCACCATCCCTGGAGGTATCACAGTATCATCAGGGTTGGAAGAGACCTCACAGATCATCAAGTCCAACCCTTTACCACAGAGCTCAAGGCTAGACCATGGCACCAAGTGCCATGTCCAACCTTGCCTTGAACTGCCTCAGGGACGGTGACTCCACCACCTGGATGAGGCACTTAGTGCCATGGTCTGGTTGATTGGCTAGGGCTGGGTGCTAGGTTGGATTGGATGATCTTGGAGGTCTCTTCCAACCTGGTTGATTCTATGATTCTATAATAGGATTTGTTGTGGTTTGAGCAGGAAATCCAGGTCATGGATTTTGCCTGCAGTTATGCCCAAACTTCGAAGTAAAACTACTAGGAACTGGGTACCTAACCTTCAGAGCTTTGTTCTGTTTGTGAGGGAACAGACATGTTACTGAGAGAGTTACACTGCTGATGCACACTCCAAAATGTTTTAAAAATAGTTTGAGCTCAGTCCAGTTATCTGAAAACCCCAAGTATGCAGGAAGAGAGTGGGAAGTCTGGAGGTCCAATATTCTCTCATTAAAAAAAGATTAAACTCCATCTTCCTCCAAATTCTATGAAATGCTATCCTCCTGAGTCAATTACACATTTGAGATACTTCCACCTCTCAGGCCATAGTGTTGTGAATGCTTTGCAGTTGCAGAATAGCACAAAACCTTCACACTGATAGCATGTTCTGCATAGATGAGTTCTAAAGGTTAATTGTCAGGCCGGCCTTCGCTGTGGTAAGCCCCTGCTGAAGCACTGCAAACCCTTGATAAGGCAATGATGTGAAAAGCAAAAACAGCCCAGATTTTTGCTGAAGTCAGAAGTGCTGTCTTGTTGAAGAAATTAGTTCTCTTTCTGCTGATGGTACTGGCCAAAAGAAAAGGGAAATTCTGTAAAGTTTAGGATTACATTTAAAAATTGGAATCTTGGTGAAGATCAGGACAAAGATCAGGTTCTAATAAAGGATTAGTTCAGACACATCTGCTGGTAAAATGCAAAAAAATGTTTTCCTTGCAAAGCTTTTCTCCAGATACAGGCAAAAAACACTTCCATGCTGCAGAAATCTGTTTAGCTTGCCGTGGGCACGTGGTCAAGGCCCCACAGATCAATGTGATCAAGGCGATGCCACATGGACTCCAGACAATTCAACGTGAATTATGCCAGGGACCTTTATTGATCATTTCAGCTCTCAATATATACCCTCAGGGCATAAAGCACATGCCTACACATTAACATAGTCAAGGACAACCCACTCCATCAGCATACACCACACCTTGCTTTCCTCATTAACGAGGTGTCCATTATCTATCCTTCCTGAGATAAGTTAGCCAGCAGCTGGTGGCAACCAAGGTCAGCATCCGTCTGTTGTTATCCTTCTTCACTTTGCATTCCCACACTTCCATGCTCACAGAAGGTGGTAGGCAACATCTGGTAACAGTGCTAATGTAAAGCATATAAAAGCTATTATTTCTTGATGGATGCAAACACTCCTAGAACAACTGAGCAAGCACTAACCTCCCTCTCACAGCATTTACTGCATGGCATAAATACACCTTCAAGTGTATTTATGAATAGAAAAGCCTGGATGAGGTGCTTAGTGCCATGGTCTAGTTGACTGGCTAGGGCTGGGTGCTAGGTTGGACTGGATGATCTTGGAGGTCTCTTCCAACCTGGTTGATTCTATGATTCTAAGTAAATGCATTATAAATTGTAGTCAGTACAAACTGTATTGCTACTGCTTTTGTAAATCAGTGAATGTACTCACACAACATCTGGTGGTGAAGTTAAACAGATGAAACAATACTGAACTCAAAATTGGCAGATCAAGCACTTGCTCCAGACTACTCACTAAGAACTAGAAAATATTTCAGCTTCTTGGTAGATACTCTACATAGTAACACAGAACAGAGGTTTCCAAATAGTAGTATGCACAACACCAAACGTGTGACCTGCCTGCAAGGACGCACAGAGCACTAATACAGAAACACAACAAACTTCAGCAAGTTCGTGCACAACACACAAAAAGATAGGTTAAAAACAGGAACAACTTTGACTTTTAACATAATTTCATTTCTAATAAATGAAGGTGAAGAGCAGAGCACCAGTGACAGAGTCCGATTCAAAGCAGATGTGTACCCATATCTGGTAGGTTTAAAGATAAGACATCATTGCACTGGTTTGGTTTGTGGGTACTCATGAGACTCAAGCATTCAACATTGCTTTTCCTACATTTCATCCAGCTTTATGGCAGAATCCATGCATCTTTCCTACAGTAACTTTTGTTATTAGACTAAAATACAGCTTATAGTAACTGTGACTAAGAGCTACAGTTTGCCAAGTTACTATTGCATGGATGGCACCACACTTAAGTAGGTTACCTGCCTCAGGATTACAGAATTTGAGCTCTAGCAGGAAGCACTGAAATGCAAACCAAGTAAGATATATCAGTAATCTCCTGATATCAGTCTCAGTATCTTATGCAAAGTCAAAGACTGAATGGTGATCTTCATGTTCACTACAAATGTCCTGCCAATACTGCCTACAGCAGGCAGGCTCAGTGTGCCTTAGCTTGCTGTCTTCCCTGGCTGTGATCTTTGTTCTTTTGGCTCTGATAAGAGTCAATTCCATGCAGGCAGACCTGTACATCTGCTGTGAGTCTTATTAAAATAAATCAGCAATTAATGGGATTATCTCTCAACATTTGTCTAAATTTTGGATTAGCACAATAAAAGTAACATGCACTGCTGGTACTGTTCCAATAAAACAAAAAGCACTGCACAGGACTTCCATTGGCTCTTTCCCCAAACTGAGCAAACAGAACCCTATTTGCCTAGAAGTAGTTATGGTTTCTCCATCCAACACGCACTGATAAATAGGATGAGATTTAACAAGGCCAAGTGCAGGGTTCTGCACTTTGGCCACAATAACCCCAAGCAGCACTACAGGCTGGGAACTGAGTGGCTGGAGAACAGCCAGGAGGAAAGGGACCTGGGGGTGCTGGTAGATAGTAAGCTGAAGATGAGCCAGCAGTGTGCCCAGGTGGCCAAGAGAGCCAATGGCATCCTGGGCTGCATCAGGAACAGTGTGGCCAGTAGGACAGGGGAGGTTATTCTGCCCCTGTACTCAGCACTGCTCAGGCCACACCTTGAGTGCTGTGTCCAGTTCTGGGCCCCACAATTCAAGAAAGATGTTGAGGTGCTGGAATGTGTCCAGAGAAAGGCAACAAAGCTGGTGAGGGGCCTGGAGCACAAATCCTATGAGGAGAGGCTGAGGGAGCTGGGCCTGTTTAGCCTGGAGAAGAGGAGGCTCAGGGGTGATCTTATTACTGTCTACAACTACCTGAAGGGGCATTGTAGCCAGGTGGGGGTTGGCCTCTTCTCCCAGGCAACCAGCAATAGAACAAGGGGACACAGTCTCAAGTTGTGCCAGGGTAGATATAGACTGGATATTAGGAAGAAGTTCTTCACAGAGAGAGTGATTGGCATTGGAATGGGCTGCCCAGGGAGGTGGTGGAGGCACTGTCTCTGGGGGTCTTCAAGAAAAGCCTGGATGAGGCACTTAGTGCCATGGTCTGGTTGATTGGATAGGGCTGGGTGCTAGGTTGGACTGGATGATCTTGGAGGTCTCTTCCAACCTGGTTGATTCTATGATAGAGCACATTCTGGAGTCAAGAATGATGAAACACAACATGAGGAAAGGAAACACAAAGCAAGTGAAAAAAAAACCACCACCTTTGACATGTAGGGGTCTTTAAAATCCAGTTAATTCCAGAATTCCAAGTGATACATAACAGGAATGTTAATTACATAAAGCAAAATAGAAACAATGGATGGCCTTGATAAACCCTATTGGAATGGCACAGTTCTCATCTTCCCAAGAATGAGCCTCCCTGCAGTCACCTGCTCCTACACCTCTTCCCTACAGCTTTTCATACTGTCGTCAACAGGTTAGCAGGGCCACTGCTCACAAGTCACACAGTTTTGGAAGGCAACTGATGGTGAAATTGATACTGAGACACCTTCAGGATAAAGGTGCTCAAGTGTTGCTGACAGCCACAAGGATGAACTACAGAGCACTGCTCACAAGAGAGGTTGCAAGTCATGGAGTTGATGAGTGGCAGCTCTACTTCTGGCCATTGCTGTTGTGGCTTTTTGCTCCTACTTCTGCCCCCATGATAGGGTGGGAAAGCAGCAAGCCTTCAGGCCTTCCTACTGATTCAACAGCTGCTTCAGCTGGCAGGATCCCCAGAAACCTGTCACTGCCACAGGGCAGCAGGGTTACCAGAGGGGGGAAGCAGAACTACCCAGCACAGCAGCTGAAGCACTTCAGCATCTCCCTTGACTGGAAAATGCTGATTTTGAACAGGCTGCCAATGCACAGCTTGTGGTTTGAAAGTAATAGCTCAGGACTGAAGTACTCTGCCAAAAGCACAGCATCACTTACACCAAGGCTTTTATAACCCACCTACAATGACTTTGCTGATGGCAGTCATTCATGAACTATTTAATGAATAATGATGTTTTAAAGAGACATATGAGACACTCAAGCCATGTCCCCAGAAAGACATACAACTGAAGGGAGAGCTCCGAGTATCAAGCACAGGAATCAAGCACTGCTCTTTCACATAGTTAGTTCTTGTATTACAAAACATTCCCTCCAATCCTTGTTTTCACTTTGGTCTTTGAACAGGTACCATCAAGCCCAAAACTGGAACAGAACACAGACAGTGGAGTTTTTTTCACTTGTAGACATGTAAACACGGCTTGTTTTTCATCAGATAATAATTTTGGATGAGACATTTAAAGATATAGGTAAAATATGCACAATGCAGAGCAATCAGAGATCCAAATGGTAAGGCAATTACTCAACATAACTCAATAAAAGTTTCACTGATAGATGGAAACTGCTTCCCACATCCAGTTTCTGAGTGGCCAGTGTGTCCGGCCAGCATCTGACAACCTGAAGCCCATCTAGCAGCCAGCTGTCTATGGATATCCTATCCACCCACTCTCCTTCCTCCTCCTGGCAACCTGCATCCACCACTGTATGTGCCTCAGTGCTGGCACACATTTAGCCCCACAATGCAGTCTGGGAAACTTAAGCCATCAAAAATGAAACCTTGCCAAAGAACCAAAGCAGCCAGTTTCACACGTTCGTTCACCTTAGATGCACATGCACTCATGGGGCAAGGGAGGCAAGACTCCCTTTCCAGAAGTAACCACATTATAATGTCAATTCTGTTTAACTGCATTTCAGTGGGGTCTCAGCAATCAGTGGGGGGAGGAAAAGAAAAGAGAAGTGAAAATTGTAAGCCACCTACGATTTAAAAAGGCATGGCTTGGAAAGTAGTGTGCCCTAATTAAAGAACAAACTGCACAACACCATTAGAGCATGAGACCAGGCACTGCTCCCTGTCATGTGAGAGACTGCAAGTAAATCTGAAGTGATGAGCTTGATGAACAATGAAGTGGAGATGGGGGGAAAACACGTGGCTGCTGGTCCCTTTCAGCAGAGCCAGTTTCACAGCTGTGCGGAACTGGATGCTTGGTGGCAAACGTCTTTTCTTCCCTAAGGCAGGGCCAGGCAGCCTGCTGCTACCCAAGCACTTCAGTCTCCCTGCCAAGTCATTAAGAACCATCATCTAGGAAGCACTGGGGAGAAAAAGCAGCTCTGTGGGAATGCTCACTGCATCAAAACCAGAAATATAAAGAACCCAAAGCTGGACCCTTCACAAGAATCTGAGTGCTTCCTGCTTTTGACCTGGTTGGTGGAAAAAAAAGGAAAAAGGAAGAATACCTAGAAGAAGCCTGATTTCAGTACATTTAGGGCCTGCCTGTGAAGCCATTCAAGAATGAACTGCTTTGTCCCTCTAAAGCCTGCCATAATTACGCCAGTTTTTACATCGTCTCTTGTCCATAAGGAATAAAAAGAGAGATTGCTGTTTCACACCAACTCATCAGTCCATAATCATTCTGACGGAATGACACCATACACAAGTTGACTGGAACCCAAATGAGGAAAAATCCCTTATTTCCAGGGATGATCACTGTTTGGCTGCCCACAGAATTCACTCTAGATTAACAAACGTACGTGGCGATATAGAATCATAGAATCAACCAGGTTGGAAGAGACCTCCAAGATCATCCACTCCAACCTAGCACCCAGCCCCATCCAGTCATCTAGACCATGGCACTAAATGCCTCATCCAGACTTTGCTTGAACACCTCCAGGGACAGCAACTCCACCACCTCTGTGGGCAGCCCATTCCAATGCCAATCACTCTCTCTGGCAACAACTTCCTCCTAACATCCAGCCTAGACCTCCCCTCACACAACTTGAGACTGTGTCCCCTTCTTCTGTTGCTGCTTGCCTGGGAAAAGAGCCCAACCCCACCTGGCTACAGCCTCCCTTCAGGTAGTTGTAGACAGCAATTAGTGCCATGGTCTAGTTGATTGGCCAGGGCTGGGTGCTAGGTTGGACTGGATGATCCTGGAGGTCTCTTCCAACCTGGTTGATTCTATGAATATTTACCTTTGAGTGTATAAAATGGATTGGATATGCTCTGAAGTCATCATGCAATGTAAAACAATGTTAAGTCAAACTACATTTAGGAAGAGAAATAATTTCATAACAGCTCAGCTTTTC
Source organism: Pogoniulus pusillus (assembly GCF_015220805.1). NCBI lineage: Eukaryota > Metazoa > Chordata > Aves > Piciformes > Lybiidae > Pogoniulus > Pogoniulus pusillus. The sequence continues at coordinate 23,485,384 of NC_087278.1, forward strand.
ATCACCACATCTGAAGAATGAGCAATGTTTCACTTGAATATTTTGAACATTAAAGTGTTTGAAGGCCCCAGGACAGACAAAAATAACAGGCTGCTTAAACCAAAACTGCAGCTATCTCAGAGAGTAAGACAGCAGTCCAGCAAGAGGAGAAAGTTTTATCCTCTCCATCCCTTCTCATCCCCAGAGCTCCCACCTCTCACCTCTCATCACTCATTGGGCTTCTGTCTAGGTCAGCATAACCCTTTGCAGCCAGCGGGCAAGTGGATGCTGGGTTTTGCTGTGCGAGTGAGCCAAATGGCTTGTGGATGAGACCAAAAGCCTGGTGAAGCCCCAGGGAGGAACCAGGCAGGAAGCACCCAGAGGCACACCTGAGCTTTTCACAGAACTGCAACCCAACAAAATGTTGCTGACTCCTATGTAATATCTGTGTTTTCCTTAGAGTCTAAGTTTCTGGCATCAGAAGAAAGAGTATTGAAATAGCCAATAGTCATTAAAAAAGAGGAAAAAAAGATGCCTTGCATTATGAGAAAGAAAGGTTTCCAAAAGAGACAGCAAATAAATATGAAATTACACTTAAAACACAACATTTGTTTAGGGCTAAACATTTAATATCTTTTACAATACAAGGTTAGGCAACACTCTAATCCCTCTCCACCTTATGTGACCTAGCACAGCTGTTGCTTCTCCTTCTTTTTCTTTCTCTCTTTTTTTCTGCTTTTTTAGTGACAGATCATAACTTGCAAGGGCTGTTTTATACAGGAAAGCAAAAGCAACCACAATGTGTTAAATATTTTGTGTAAATCTAAAGGAAAGATGTTTCTTAACCACCTACCCTTCTCAAGGTCAAGCATTGTGTGTCAAACTGTAAGGAACACATGGGCACTAGACTTCCAAACTCTTCCAGCAATGCAATCCTTTTGTTTCACAACAGTTATAAGCCCAGGGCAGCAGGGATAGACCATAGAATCATAGAATCAACCAGAGAGACCTCCAAGATCATCCAGGCCAGCCTAGCACCCAGCTCTAGCCAATCAACCAGATCATGGCACTAAGTGCCTCAGCCAGGCTTTGCTTGAACATCTCCAGGGACAGTGACTCCACCACCTCCTCCCTGGGCAGCCCATTCCAATGCCAATCACTCTCTCTGCCAACAACTTCCTCCTAACAGCCAGCCTAGACCTCCCCTGGCACAACTTGAGACTGTGTCCCCTTCTTCTGTTGCTGGTTGCCTGGCAGAAGAGGCCAACTCCACCTGGCTACAGCCTCCCTTCAGGTAGTTGTAGACAGCAATGAGGTCTGCCCTGAGCCTCCTCTTCTGCAGGCTGCACACCCCCAGCTCCCTCAGCCTCTCCTCACAGGGCTCTGCTCCAGGCCCCTCATCAGCTTTGTTGCCCTTCTCTGGATACATTCCAGTACCTCAGCATCTCTCTTGAATTGAGGGGCCCAGAACTGGACACAGTACTCAAGGTGTGGTCTGAGCAGTGCTGAGTACAGGGGCAGAATAACCTCCCTGCTCCTGCTGGCCACACTGCTCCTGATCCAGGCCAGGATGCCAGTGGCAATCTTGGCCACCTGGGCACACAGCTGGCTTGTGTTCAGCTACTATCTACCAGTACCCTCAGGTCCCTTTCTTCCTGTGCGCTCTCCAACCACTCTGTCCCCAGATGAGGAAGGGGAGCATTCCATACCTACTCTGAATGTTTAGTAAATTCACTGGATTTACAACCACTGACATAAACCATGAGACTGTCAATCTGTTTATATCAGCACCTACTACACAAATACTGAGGGTGCTGCAGGCACAAAGCAAATCATAGTGACGGTACTAACAAAACCACTTCAGTCTCTGCTGACTCTGGGTCACAGTATCATTCAACCTTTCAAAATTACATTTCTTTAAATTAGTTTTTCAGCAATATTTCCCCCCTACAGTGAACACTGCTGCTAAAAGAACCCAAACCAAACCCAAGCCAAATGACGCTGTTTCCGTCTTTGAAAACATCAAAGCTCCAGACAAGGTACACTCTATGTATTTTCCATATTTGCTGTGAGCCCTTAGTACTTGAAAAAACTGCCTTGCTCAGGCACCTGGACACAATTACCTATGTTGACAGCAGTGAATTTACACCTTCCCACAGGCACCGTCCCTTCAGGTGTGCTACTGCCTTCTCACGTAGTCCCAGCAGTCAGCACTGGAAGAATTTCTTTCAATTTCAAGACTGGAGGCAGTCAGTGCTTCCACAAGAAGCTCTCTGCTTCTCTCAGATACTACTGAGGAGCATTCAGGGATACTTGCCCGCTCAATTTCAGACCCATACAGGTCGTCGTTGTCACCTTTTCTATGCTTACTGCCTAGATGAGTAGGTTTCCTATGCCATTCTGATGAGGTGATGTTAAGAGACATCTATATGCTATTCCACAGGCTGGTAAAAGGTAACCCTTTCTTACTCTTCAAGCCAAGTATTTTCATTATAGCCCACTTCCACATTAGCTGCTTTCCTACCACTTTTAATTGGAGGCTGGAAAATGCACTGGCTGGAAAATACTGGGATAGCAGAACCTATGTCACCTTAAGGCATGCACAAAAATACACATACTTCACACATTTGATCTCTTAAAAAAGCAATGAGGATATATCTGGCATCCAGGCTGCCACTGTCACATTACAGTCCACTGCAGGCCTCTGCAAACTGAAATAATGCAAAGGAAGCCAAAGGGGAAGAGAGACTATGAGTTGTAATACCAAAAATAAGAGTTAGAGCACTAGACTGAGCTTCCCGAAAATACAACTCTAAAGAGCTAGAGCAGTGAGTTTCCTTCATCCACATGCAGATTGTTCTCAGGATACAGCAGAATGATACATAAAGTGGGAGGAAAGGTACAATACCCATCCTCTTGGTTGATTGTTCAAAGCTAGATGGAGAATGCCAGTTCCAGACTCGCTCGTAAAGCAGGTAAGGAGCCAAGAGAATTATTTTACAACAAGTATTCTTTGTTCTCAGGGGGAAAAAAAAATCACATGCCCACAAGAACTGAAATCAGAAGAGCTGGGGTACAGCTGGGGTAGCATGCACCTACACCAAGCTTTTCTTGCAAATCTCCAATTCACTCAGTGACTCCCTTCCCTTTATTAAGTTTCAGAGAGCTTTCCAGAGGGAGACCACCATTGTGAATCTAAATTTCCATGCATCCATTTCATCTATCCCTTTGGGGAAAGCTTAATTCGGAGTATTTACTGTCTTACATTAAGCTGTTATGGTTGAGTAAGTCTTTCAATTTAACTTAGCCTATGCTGAGCTTTTCTCAGAACCCTAAAATGCTTTCACTTAAAAAGTAGAGCAGCATTTTCAACAGCAGGATTAGAAAGTCAGTTAAAATTATATTTGCAATGGAAAAAAACCCCAAACCCAAACCTTTCACTGGATGGTGCAAATAAATGAAAATCATCTTTAATTCTGCACACCAATTCTGTATATTAAATGCAACATAAGCATCCATTAGGTTATTGCAACATTAGATCATTGCCGAGTATGGGTCAGAAGTGCACAGCTGCTTCCTCCAACAACGAGAGATATCATTCGTAGAGCAAATCCTTACTTATGAAAGGGTCCTACAGAAACCTTGCAGCTATAAACAGAGCTGGATGTAGCTGGCAGATAAGACAGGAAGAGAAATCACTTATAAAACATCACAAAACTGATCTGCTTTGAAGAAAAGTCTCAAGCTGATGAAAGCGGCAACCAAGCAAGCCAAAAGTAGCAGAGTTCTCGGCGTAGCAGATGTCAGAAAAGCTGTTAAAGAGACTTGCAAGCTCATTTACTGAGAATAGGAAGAGAAAGCCACCAGAGCATTCCAGCTGTATTGCATCACAAGACAGCTGGATCTTCACCGGTTTCTGTGCTTCAAAGGCGAAAGTTTAACTCCTGATGTCTCTGAACACAAATACGTCCCGAGGCTGGAGGAGACTGAAGTTTAACAGAAGCATCCCGTGCAGTCTTACCTGCTTCAGAAGACATTGGCTTTAAATATAATCCAGTACCACTGCACGAGGAATTGATTTCACAACAGCAATAAGCCTATGACAAGCTCATGTATATCCTCTTTACAAGACCTCTAAGTAGCCAGAAAGGACTTTTCACCAGATGCTCAGTAGACGCTGACAGTTTGCATGCTGAGTCTTTCAATTACATTATGCTCCTCCTCCCTGAAGGCAAGCCTGCTTTGAGAGGAAAAATGTAAGCACACAAACCAGTCAGCTCAGAGAAGAGAGGGAAGTCTGTTCACTATTAAAGAGGAAAAACAAAGAAATCAGCTTATGTAACCTACAAACTACTGGGGAAAGGAGGAGAAGGAGGAGGGACTATTGTAGGTTGTTTTGCCTAATGCCTCGGCTACTACAAACACTTAGTCACTGCTAATTGCATCGCTTTTTGAAAGCAAAGCAGTATCAAAGTTAAAGGACAAGTCTCTGGTTGGTACTGAGCTCTCCCCTTACGGTGCACAACGCTGACTTCTAACAATCTCTCACGGCACAATTTGCATTTACATTAATACCTAGAACGAAGCAAATACAACCTGTAGGATACTGGGAACAGCGACCAAAAAAAAAAAGCCTCTATTAAAGAGTTGTCATGAAAACATTAGCTTGTTTGGCATAGGTTAAAATATACCAGAGTCATTTTAAATACTGTTTTTAATAGGATGGAAGGCAAAGATTAACTTCTGAATTGTGAAAAGTGACCGCTTTTTAAAAGCAAAAGAAAAAGATGAACTGAAAAGGAGAAGTTACTGCAAGTAACTTTCTTTTGTTGTTCACAACTCTCACACCATGTGATCCCCAGCTGGCACTCTTTCATCCCAGCAGGAGGAAAAGAAATCCAGCCCTGTCACTTTGGATAATGTGGATCAGAATAAAGCAGCCAACTTGTCATTCGCTGCAGCTGAGGTCACCTTTAATCACTGTGTTGGTCCAAACCACAGCCTCCTACAGCCGTTCTAAGTCCTCCCATTCAATGCTATGCAGAAGCAGAGTGCTGCAGAGCTGCTTTGAAGGACAAAGTATCTCGTGTTACAGGGAATACACTTGCAAAACAATCCGTTGTTATGAATATCTGCTTCTCACAGAGGACAGCCCTCTGGAGTATGCCAGTGGATTATTTCCTTTCTATTACAGATGTCAGACAGAGGGGGGATTGCCAAAAAAATATGAAAAACAACTATTTTCCCTCCCATTACCTCAATATTTTGGTGTATTTTTTCTTCTCGAGAAGAGCAGATGCAGGTTGCATGCATCTGGCTTTGAAATCTGAATGGAACTCATTTTTAGCACTTGGGCCAATATTTGCATGTGTTCTTGTTTGAAGCATTTACTTTTAAACTGCTGGACTAGGAAGTTGCATTTCCCTATCTTTGATACTCCTAGCAAAGTAACCCTGGGCTCCTTAAAGACACATACACATTTTATTCACTTGGGCCATCAACACATCATTAAGCCAAAAAATAACAGCAGCTGAGTTTCAGAACTAAACCAAGAGAACTCCATGGAAATAGATTACATATCTATTTTGAAGTTCACCTCCAACAATTCAAACTTTTGGCTTCCACATGAAATATCCACCATCTAGAAATTTCCAGGACTAAAAGCCATTTGATTTGTTTGTTTGTTTGAGTTCTCCTCCTGGCTCTCGCTAGATGCTTCAGTGGAAAGGGAGAAGGAAACTCTAATTACCTAATCCAGTCATTCTGATTCTGGCCTGTTAGAAAGCAGTTTAAGTAATAGGGCCTTAAAGCTTCACATTCTTTCCTGCAAGAAATAGCTTTAAATATAATCTGTCTTGATAGATTTTTGCATATAAATGTGTGATCTCTATCTGAAAGTTACTGAGGCTAACTGAGGCTAACTGATGCTAACTGATGCTAACTGATGCTAACTGATGCTAACTGATGCTAACTGATGCTAACTGATGCTAACTGATGCTAACTGATGCTAACTGATGCTAACTGAGGGTGATTTTCAATCAAGTTTCCACATTCCACATTGCTTGCCCAGGGAGGTTGTGGCTGCTCCCTCCCTGGAGGTGTTCAAGTCCAGGTTGGATGAGGCCTTGAGCAATCTGTTCTAGTGGGAGGTGGCCCTGCCTATGGCAGGGGGTTGGAACTGGATGATCCTTGAGGTCCCTTCCAACCTAAACCATCTTCTGAATCTAAGCACAAAAGAACACCTCCCCTTCCCAGAAAACCCTTTGCAGAGAGTGTGTTTTTTCTGCTGTTTCTCATCTGAAGCAAACCATTTTCCCCACCAGGGTGGTTTGTCCACTTGCCAGCATGGCTCGGTCTCAGCCTCTCTTCAGCCTGATGTACTCTTCCTAACCCAGGAAAAACGCTGATAATGTCTGTCACACAAGTATGTGACAGATTACAAATTCAGATGAGATCAATAATTAAGTTTTCAGTTAAGCAGCACAGTAGGTTGGAAAACTGCAAGACAAATAGTTACAAAGCTATCTGGTTGATTCCATGTGTTTAAAGGTCGTTTGGATGTGGTGCTTGGGGATATGGTTTGGGTGAACTTTGTAGAGTAGGGACAGATGGGCAGAGTCCAATGGGATGGGGTTCAATAGCTCCAAGTGCAGGGTGCTGCACTTTGGCCACAACAACCCCATGCAGAGATACAGGCTGGGGTCGGAGTGGCTGGAGAGCAGCCAGACAGAGAGGGATCTGGGGGTGCTGATTGATACCTGCCTGAACATGAGCCAGCAGTGTGCCCAGGTGGCCAAGAGAGCCAGTGGCATCCTGGCCTGCATCAGGAATGGTGTGGCCAGCAGGAGCAGGGAGGTCATTCTGCCCCTGTACTCTGCACTGCTTAGACCACACCTTGAGTGCTGTGTTCAGTTCTGGGCCCCCCAGTTTAGGAGGGACATTGAGATGCTTGAGCGTGTCCAGAGAAGGGCAACGAGGCTGGGGAGAGGCCTTGAGCACAGCCCTACGAGGAGAGGCTGAGGGAGCTGGGATTGGTTAGCCTGGAGAAGAGGAGGCTCAGGGGAGACCTTATTGCTGTCTACAACTACCTGAGGGGTGGTTGTGGCCAGGAGGAGGTTGCTCTCTTCTCTCAGGTGGCCAGCACCAGAACAAGAGGACACAGCCTCAGGCTGTGCCAGGGGAGATTTAGGCTGGAGGTGAGGAGAAAGTTCTTCACTGAGAGTCATTGGACACTGGAATGGGCTGCCTGGGGAGGTGGTGGAGTCGCCGTCCCTGGAGCTGTTCAAGGCAAGGTTGGACGTGGCACTTGGTGCCATGGTCTGGCCTTGAGCTCTGTGGTAAAGGGTTGGACTTGATGATCTGTGAGGTCTCTTCCAACCCTGATGATACTGTGATACTGTGACTTGGTGATCCTGAGGGGCTTTTCCAACCAGAATGTTTCTGTGATTTCTGTCAAAGTAATATAAGAATCAACTAGCTCTGAGCAGCAGCTACCTAAGTGCTAGTTAATGAGCACTGTAAGCAAAGATAAGAGAAAGGGTCACACAAGGAAAAGTGGGGGCCAGAGACAGGAAATCATCCCTCTTCGGGGAAAACTTCTATAATAACTGCTGCAAACTTTGTAACATGACACGTGTGGGAGGGATGACATTTTTGTGCTCTCCCTCTGTTCAAGGCAGAGAACAGGCAAGAGATCAGAGCTCTGACTGCAGCTGGTCAGATGGTCCAGGCTGGACTATACAAGGCTAACAAATCCCAGCTCGACAACAGCCCACAAAGAGTTCCTGTGGCCCCACTAGCCCTTTGGAGAGAGAAGTAATTGTACCTATGTATAGGAAACAGTGGATTTTAGTTCATTTCTAGAAGGAGCAACATTAAAACAGGTATAAAGCTACTAAATCACATCTTTGAACCACATGCTTAGCATCTTGTTTTAAAAAGGTAGAAGATTAATTATGTTATCACTACTTCATTACCTAGCAGATAAGGAGATTTGGGAGAGATTAAAACAGAGACATCTCATTAACCTATTACCCTGGTTCCACATTGGTGCAAAACATAAACTTTGCTTACTCTGAGAAGAGAAATACATAAACTGCACAATGCAGTTATATTGGCAAGAATGAGATGAAAAAATTCAACAAGAGGTGCAGCTATGCCTTTCATGCCACTAGAACATCCCAACAAATTTTTCTTTCATCAAGAAATAGAATTAATTTTAATAAATTTCTCTTAAAAGCAGATGAAGGGGTGTAGAAAACAAGTAGTTCAATAAAACATTCCAATTAGTGAGTATTTGTAATACTAAAATGAATAGCTGCTGTCATGTAGTGTCAATAAAATAACTACAGGAACTAAAACCATCATGTCCTGAGGTTTGCATGGCAGACTAGTTCTATGAAATCAAGTGAAAATTATTGGCTCATATATGATTTTGTTATTCATAGAATCAACATCCAAGATCATCCACTCCAACCTATCACCCAGCCCTAGCCAATCAACCAGACCATGGCACTGAGTGCCTCATCCAGGCTTTGCTTCAACATCTCCAGGGACGGTGCCTCCACCACCTCCCTAGCAGCCCATTCCAATGTCAATCACTCTCTCTGGCAACAACTTCCTCCTAACATCCAGCCTAGACCTCCCCTGGCACAACTTCACACTGTGTCCCCTTGTTCTGTTGCTGCTTGCCTGGGAGGAGACCAACCCCACCTGGCTACAGCCTCCCTTCAGGTAGTTGTAGACAGCAATGAGGTCATCCCTGAGCCTCCTCTTCTCCAGGCTAAACAACCCCAGCTCCCTCAGCCTCTCCTCACAGGGTTTGTGCTCCAGGCCTCTCACCAGCTTTGTCACCCTTCTCTCACAATAAATACAGAGCACTTTCCAAACTAACCATCACAGTCTTTCTCTCAGTAGTTTCCCTGTTTTGCCGCTAAGAGGATTCAAACTACATACCTAACTCATTTGAATACTTGGAATGGGATGAAGCTGGAGATGAGAAGGAAGTCACACGAGAATTGTTAAGAAACCTGGAAAGCTTGAGTGTTACAGAGGTACAGGGCCAGCATGCCACAATGACACCCTCCCCCCAAAACCAAGTTAGCTTACATGACAGTGAATTACAGCCCAGCATTCAGTATGTTTGTCTCAATTGGGCTCCCCCTTACTACAGACTCACCTCAAAGCATTTAAAGAGGTTTGCTAAGGATGCTGCATCAAGACATGACAAGAAGTTTCTGCAAGCCAGTGATGGAGGGAGATACTTGGCTCACCCAAAGCATCAGCAAGTCATGAGTCATCCTAGCACAGAATGCAGCATGAGGGCCTCTGAATTTCAATGTATTGGTGCTTTGAGCTGAAGGCACCCTCCAACTTCCCCCCCCCCCCAATCCCCCCCGGGAGAGATCTTTAGATAAGTCAATGAGTCCAGGAGAAGTGTAAAACCACAACAAATTAAATGGCACATTTTACAGGGCTCCCCTAAAAACAGTATGGTTGACTCCTACTGTCACACACTCCCTTCTCCTTTGCACCCCAGTGCTCCAAACACACAGCAGTTTGATCCCGGGCAAGACTGAAAGCTTGCTTTATTCTTGGCCTAAAATAGTTTCTGAATTGCTATTAAAAGCCTCTCTTAGAAGCCTAGTAGTAGTCTGCAGAGGAGTTTCACTTGACTCCCATCTACTTTTAGGACAAGGGGATTAGCTAACAACACACCACATAGCCTTGTCCCAGAGCGACCTCCATTTCTGTCAGACCATCCATGTGCTGCCCTTTTCATGGCTCTTGGGATAGCCTAAAAAATCAGTAACCAATGATTTCATGCAGATGTATATAAACAATATCTTAATTTAAAAAAATAAGCCACAAGACCTGAAAGCAGAGACTTTGCTAACTACTGTAGCTGTGAACAGATAATTCCGTAACAAGATCCAAGAAAATTAGTCTGAAAATTCACCTACACATAACAAAGGACACTCTGAAGCTGGAGATAGGCAGAAATGTATACTGGTCTAGGTCAAAGTTTTGGAGAGAGCTGCAGTGTCCCAGACATGCTAAACAGAAGGCAACCATCTGCCCTTCCTACCTGCACCTTCTTGCTGCACTGAAGCAACGAGTGGCTGGAAAGCAGCCAGGAGGAAAGGGACCTGGGGGTACTGGTAGATAGTAGCTGAACATGAGCCAGCAGTGTGCCCAGGTGGCCAAGAGAGTCAGTGGCATCCTGGCCTGCATCAAGAACAGTGTGGCCAGTAGGATGAGGGAGGTTATTCTGCCCCTGTACTCAACACTGGTCAGGACACACCATGAGTCCTGTGTCCAGTTCTGGGCTCCTCAATTCAAGAGAGATGTTGAGGTGCTGGAACGTGCCCAGAGAAGGGCAACAAAGCTGGTGAGGGGCCTGGAACACAAACCCTATGAGGAGAAGAGGCTGAGGGAGCTGGGGGTGTTTAGCCTAGAGAAGAAGAGGTTCAGGGCAGACCTCATTGCTGTCTACAACTACCTGAAGGGACACTGTAGCCAGGTAGGGGGTGGCCTCTTCTGCCAGGCAAGCAGCAATAAAACAAGGGGACAGAGTCTGGAGTTGTGCCAGGGAAAGTCTAGGCTGGATGTTAGGAGGAAGTTGTTGCCAGAGAGAGTGATTGGCATTGGAATGGGCTGCCCAGGGAGGTGGTGAAGGCACCGTCCCTGGAGGTGTTCAAGCAAAGCCTGGATGAGGCACTTAGTGCCATGGTGTAGTTGACTGGCTAGGACTGGGGAATAGGTTGGACTGGATGATCTTGGAGGTCTCTTCCAACCTGCTTGATTCTATGATTCTAATGACTATTCTCTTCTTTCTTTTTGAGCACTGTGCAAGAGGTCAAGCAATGTGTGCTACTGGTGCTTTGTGTCTTCTTCTCCTTGTAACTAAGGGCTCTGATCACTGTGGGTGGATGGTAAAACCACAGAGACAAAACATGACAAAGTAAATGGCTTAAAAAGCTAGAAACAAGGGAAACTACTGCATAGGTCTTCAGGAATTTACCCTCTCTGACGAGAAAAATGAAATGAAGTCCCCAAGGGCCTTTGTTAGAGTTGCATTTCAATTTAGTGTTTCTACTACCACAATGAACAGATCCCACTCCCATCATTCCCCCTTGCAGCTAACAGCACAGCCCTGCCTCACAAAAATGTCCAGTGCAACCTATCAGGGAAAGTAAACTGCTTTTTCCCAGGTGAGCAAGCTGAATCCTTGTTTTGTACAACAGGACAAACCATGGCTCAGCATAGAGGAAAGGACCACGACAGCTCTTCTCAGTACTAGGCTGTTACATCAACCCAGCTCCAACATCTCAGCCAGGAACAGCCTTGGAGGTCAGCCTAAGGACTGTAGATTTTAACAGTGACTGAATACAATAGATATGAAGAATTGACAAGGACCATGGCTACATGAAGGATGAAACCCACATCTGGTCACCCAATATCCTCAAGGCAAGAGAGTCCATGTGCAGCCCATGAGCTTCTTTATGCCAAGCCAGTAGCTGTCTTCTGGCAAAGCTACATTCTGCTCTCACTCCTTGCCTTAGTTCTCATCTGACAGGGTAGCAAGCCCATTCAGCTCACTAAAATCTGCTAGGAACTGATTCAGTTTCTTTTGGATTGTTTTGTTGAATTAGCAGCCTGAGGTATCCCATGGGGTCAGATAAACATCAGTGTCAACATAAGGAGAAAAAGTAGGAGGGCAGAATAAACTCCTTCCAGGAAGCAAATCTAGTTATTTATTGTCTTGTTGATGTGCATCCTTCAAGTTTTGCCACACAGGGATTAATAAACAGCTGTAAGATAACTCCCTATTTGCAGGTATATAATAATAATTAAAAAATCTAGATTAAGCAAATGAGCTACAGAAACGTTAACCCGCCTGAACATGAGCCAGCAGTGTGCCCAGGTGGCCAAGAGAGCCAGTGGCATCCTGGCCTGCATCAGGAATGGTGTGGCCAGCAGGAGCAGGGAGGTCATTCTGCCCCTGTACTCTGCACTGGTTAGACCACACCTTGAGTCCTGTGTTCAGTTCTGGGCCCCCCAGTTTAGGAGGGACATTGAGATGCTTGAGTGTGTCCAGAGAAGGGCAACGAGGCTGGGGAGAGGCCTTGAGCACAGCCCTAGGAGGAGAGGCTGAGGGAGCTGGGATTGGTTAGCCTGGAGAAGAGGAGGCTCAGGGGTGACCTTATTGCTGTCTACAACTACCTGAGGGGTGGTTGTGGCCAGGAGGAGGTTGCTCTCTTCTCTCAGGTGGCCAGCACCAGAACGAGAGGACACAGCCTCAAGCTATGCCAGGGGAGATTTAGGCTGGAGGTGAGGAGAAAGTTCTTCACTGAGAGAGTCATTGGACACTGGAATGGGCTGCCCGGGGAGGTGGTGGAGTCGCCGTCCCTGGAGCTGTTCAAGGCAAGGTTGGACGTGGCACTTGGTGCCATGGTCTGGCCTTGAGCTCTGTGGTAAAGGGTTGGACTTGATGATCTGTGAGGTCTCTTCCAACCTTGGTGATACTGTGAAACAAGTGACCACTAGGAAACATCCACACAGAAATGGGCCAGGCAGAGAAGTTTAAGAATGGGTATTCAGGACTGCTGCAATAAGGTAAAGGGAAAATAGCACCTTAGAAGAAAGGGTAACTGGTCCCTAACAAGGCCAGAAATTCTATGATAAACTTGTTTCTGTTTAGGCTGCAGATCCAGAGTTTGTTGAAAGGACACTTAGCCTGGAATCAAAAACTCTTCCATCACACCCTTCCCTAGCTCTCCTGTTCCATATGCAAGGAGATTTAAGCCAAGTGATCTCAAGGCAGCTGTGATGAACAGCTACCATGCTGTAATTAGAAAGCAAACAGCAGCCTTTTTCCACTCTGTTTTTCTTTTCTTCCATCTCAGCTGTATTATGTGCCCCAAAGGAAAAGCCTTTGGCTGCACAAAATCACAAAGGACACAATGAAAGTTCTTAGAGTAAAGCCTGCCTTTTGGTCTTATATTCATATAGCATTTGTCACTGCAGCATCTTGCTGTCTGCTATTTAGTCTGAGCACAGAAGAACAATGTAAAACTCTCTGAACAAACAATGAAATGGTTGCAATTCTACAAAATGCAAGAACTATATTCAAGATCAGTGAGTGCCATGTCACTGGCTTCTGTTCCATTAGTGTCTGCAGAAGGAGCACTTTTGCTATAGCAACTGTATGCTTTACATCACCGAAAGCCTTATCAAGTCTCCTCTTGAAAAATACAGCTTAGCAGCTATTTTTTAGACCTCCTTTCATAGAGTCACAGAATGGTTCTTGTGTTTAGAGCATTGGAACACAACAGCCCTAAGTTCTCCCCTGGAGGTGTTCAAGAAAAGCCTGGATGAGGCATTTAGTGCCATGGTCCAGTTGCCTGGCTAGGGCTGGGTGCTAGGTTGGAGTGGATGGTCTTGGAGGTCTCTTCCAACCTGGTCGATTCTATGATTCCTCCAGACTGTTCTCAAGCTACTCCTCTCCCAGTCTGTATTTGTGCTTGAAATTGCCCCAACCCAGGTGTAGGTCCTTGCACTTGACATTGTTGAGCTTTATAAGGTTGTCAGCTTGTCAACCACACCACACAACTTGGTGTCATCCACAAACTTGCAGATGGTGCAATGCCACTCTCCATACTGCTGACAAAGATGTTAAATAGCACTGGTCCCAGTACTGAACCCTGAGGGATGCCACTTGTCACTCTTCTCCCTGTGCTGAGCCCTGAGGGATGCCACTTGTCACTCTTCTCCCTTTGGACATTGAGCTATTGACTGCAACTCTTTGAGTGTGCCCACCCAGCCAATTCCCTATCCAGCAAGTGCTCCATCCTGTAAGTCCATGTTTTTCCAATTTGGTGACCAGGATGTAAAGTGGAGCAATGTCAAATGCTTTACACAAGTCCAAGCAGATGACATCAGTGGCTCAAATAAATATTTAAGTAAATAGAGAGAATGCTTCATGTTATTATTCAGGGAAGAGGAAATCACTATTTATAGTGCTATTCATTGTATTACACAAACAACATTGGCAAATAACTGCCAAATATCAACTCTCTGGCCTTGCAGCTCTGCTTTTTCTCATGCTGTCTTCATTGCTTTCTCCTTCCCATGCCTTCTCTCTTGAGAAGGATGCTTCTTCAGGGCTCCTGCCTCCCCCACAGCTGCTGCTGCTTCTTCCCCACTGACAGTATTGACTCTGAAGATGACATTCTTGTTTGCCACTGCACTCTACCACCAGTCAGGAGATGCAGCTAGACAAGCAGAGACAGGTGGTGCTAGACCAAGAGAGCAGCTATATTGTCTCACCAACTGAGGACTCTGTTCTAGTTACTACAGAAACACATAACCTTCCTTAAGGCACTCTGTGCTTCATCCAGGCTTTTCTTGAGCATCCAGGAACGGTGCCTGCACCACCTCCCTGGGCAGCCCATTCCAATGCCAATCACTCTCTCTGCCAACAACTTCCTCCTAACATCCAGCCTAGACCTCCCCTGGCACAGCTTGAGACTGGGTCCCCTCGTTCTGTTGCTGGTTGTCTGAGAGAAGAGACCAACCCCACCTGGCTACAACCTCCCTTCAGATAGTTGTAGACAGCAATGAGGTTCCCCCTGAGCCTTCTCTTCTCCAAGCTAAACACCCCCAGCTCCCTCAGCCTCTTCTGCTCATAGGGTTTGTGTTCCAGGCCCCTCACCAGCTTTGTTGCCCTTCTCTGGATATGTTCCACTACCCCAACATCTCTCTTGAATTGAGGAGCCCAGAACTGGACACAGCACTCAAGGTGTGGCCTGACCAGTGTTGAGTACAGGGGCAGAATAACCTCCCTTGTTCTGCTGGCCACACTGTTTCTGATCCAGGCCAGGATGCCATTGGCTCTCTTGGCCACCTGGGCACACTGCTGGCTCATCTTCAGCTACTTTCTCCCAGCACCCCCAGGTCCCTTTCTTCCTGGCTGCTCTCCAGCCACTCTGCCACTCTGTCCCCAGCCTGTAGTGCTGCTTGGGGTTGTTGTGGCCAAAGTATAGAACCCTGCACTTGGCCTTGCTCAGTCTCATCCCACTGGCCTCTGCCCACCCATCCAGCCTGTCAAGGTCCCTCTGCAGGGGTCTCCTACCTTCCAACAGATCAACACCTGCTCCCATCTTGGTGTCATCTGCAAACTTACTGATGATGGACAGAAGGCAGCAAATGCACTATGACCTCTCTATCAATCCCCATGGCTTGCAACATCAATTGTTTAGGGACCACCCATGTCAGCAGTTGCATTTGTGCACCCTACCATATTGTACCAGCTCCTGGAAGACATACTCACAGCAAATCTGGTTAGTTTTTTTCCTGAATTCCAATCATATTTCTTGTGCAGGATACATGACAGCATTCTTGTTTAGCCTGGAGAAGAGGAGGCTCAGGGGTGACCTTATTGCTGTCTACAACTACCTGAAGGGTGGTTGTGGCCAGGAGGAGGTTGCTCTCTTCTCTCAGGTGGCCAGCACCAGAACAAGAGGACACAGCCTCAGGCTGCACCAGGGGAGATTTAGGCTGGAGGTGAGGAGAAAGTTCTTCCCTGAGAGAGTCATTGGACACTGGAATGGGCTGCCCGGGGAGGTGGTGGAGTCGCCGTCCCTGGGGCTGTTCAAGGCAAGGTTGGACGTGGCACTTGGTGCCATGGTCTAGCCTTGAGCTCTGTGAGGTCTCTTCCAACCCTGATGATACTGTGATAGGCATTTTCCATCTTCCCTACCTTCAACCTGCCCTGCTCTTGACTGTGACTCTGTGCTTCCTGGGAAACAGGAACTTGATGACACATCTGCCCTCCCCCTTAAAACTTTTCTCCATCTTCCCTATCACATTATAAAAAGCATCAGATCAACTTTCTCCAGAACACATCAGTTCCTGTAACTCATACAACCATTCAGTTTAGCTCCCCTTCACAGAAAGGGACATCTTTCACTAGGTCAGGTCTCAGAGCAAACAATGTGCTGTTTGTGACTATCTCCTTCTGCCACAAATATAGAAACAGCTTTATTCTCCTGTCTTTGTCCTGTTAAGGCTTTTAATGCAAGACTTCTAGGAGAGTGACAAATCATGACCTTCTATATAGAGCTTTCTTCTCACCTGCCCTTAATACATAGTAATGCTTTTTTTCTCAGGATAACCAGTCTTGCTTAAGTGTCCAGAGAAAAGTGATCAAAAGGAATTCCTCAAATCAATTTCCCTCTCAAAAAAAAACCCCAAAACAACCCAAACCAAAAACAAAAACCAACAACCCAACACCAAACAAACCAAAGGTAAGTAATGAGAATGTAGAGAGAACATCTAAGTGGTTTTCAGCTTTCGGTGAAGTAAAGACGCAAGATAAGAGATGATTGTGACACTTTACATAGTGAAGTTGTGCTGAGAGTTAGAGACAGCTTCCACAAAGACCACATCAGCACTAATAAAACTATTAATTCCCTTTAAATTATTGCTATCCATACCTCAGTGTGATAGTTTGGGTGTTACCTAGCCCCTCCACACTTAAAAAAATCAAATCACCCAGACTAGACTCAGCCAGCTCTGGAAATTGAATGAAGCTTATTATTTACAGCTTAGCACAATATACAAGCAGATATTTACAGTATATACTGAAATACACAAGGTCAAAGGTAATACAGAAACACAACAGTCCTCCCAGAAACCTGAGTCCCCAAGAGGGGCTCTCAACCACCCTTCCACCTTCTCCCACCCCTCTCAACCTTACCCCAGTCCTAAGGAATAATAGAGATTCGGCCAGGGGGGTTAGGAAGCAAAGTGGACTAATCAGAGAGATGGCAGAGAGGTTAGAGAGATGCAGCTTGTAGCTCCTCAGCAGAAGGAGCACCTTATCCATGTCTTGATTCTTGTTCTTATGCATCTCAGCAAGCCTATGAGTGAAGTAGACATCACCATTGTTTTCCTATCACAGCCTGTAACCTAGTCCTTCTCACTGTCACAGGCTGTTTACCACTGGTAAAAGGAGGTAATAAGGGATGGGGAAAAAAGCCGAACATAAGCAAGTTCCAATCCAATCCGTTTATTGCACCCCAAACATGGGTTTACACAATTTCTATCAGAAGACTACATAATAAGATTACTATATCCAACATCTCACCAAAACATTCTAGCTAGCTTCCAACTAGCACACCCAGATCTCATCAGCCAGACAGTAACAACTTTTCATCATTTATGTTCACACAAAAGCAATCAACAAGCTTTTGCCCACAGTTCTTTTACTACCATCTATGAACTCTGAAGACCTAGAATCAGAGAAGATGCCAGCTGTAAAACAGACACAGTCAAGTTTCATTTTCTTATGGAAAGAGATTCTAAAAGGAGAAAGAAGAAAGTGAAGGAGAAAGTTCTTCACTGAGAGAGTCATTGGACACTGGAATGCGCTGCCCGGGGAGGTGGTGGAGTCGCCGTCCCTGGAGCTGTTCAAGGCAAGATTGGACGTGGCACTTGGTGCCATGGTCTAGCCTTGAGCTCTGTGGTAAAGGGTTGGACTTGATGATCTGTGAGGTCTCTTCCAACCCTGATACTGTAAAACCCTACCCGATTTTGTGCTGAAGTGGATTAAAGCAGTTTCAGCAATCAACAAAGAAAATCCTAATCCATCAAAACATGATGGATAGAGCACAGGATCAAAAACGTGCCAGTAGATTGTGACAGATTGAGCAGCTTTTCCCTTACACTCTGATTGTGTCCTGTGTGTTGTTTTGCACTGCAAATGTCTAGTATCAGGTTGCTTGAATATCACGCCTACGTTAGCTTTGTGGATCACTCACACAAGCTGAGGACATTCTGTAGAGGGCACACAGAGAAAAATCTCCTCAGCTACCAACTAAAGTTTTGCTTCTGTGTTAAGCAGCAAGCAAAAAGTATCGTAGAGTTTTCAGCAGTAGGAAATATTTGGAATACTCTCAGCCAAACCAGAGGAATAGCCTCATTAAGGCAAGTAACAACAGATACAAGACAAGTCTGGAGAATGCAAGTCAATTGTTTAGAAATATTATACTTCACCTTTAATAAATTCAGATTTCTAAGCACATACAAAGAAAATAATAATGCAAGCAGTAATTATCCTGCTATGGCAAGAAAAACCAGGCCACAGCCTGTAGATCAAATGCTGAAATGGGAAAAAGACTGTGAGCAAGGTACTTTAATTACATTGTTCTAGACTAAGTTTCTAAAAAGAGAGGATTCACCATAAATAACAAGTTGCAGGAAGACAAGAGTGGGGTGGCAACACTGCCAACTTCACTAAGTGTGAACCCTGCTCACATAACTAACTGGCAAATAATTCATCAGAATCATAGAATCACAGAATCAACCAGGTTGGAAGAGACCTCCAAGATCATCGAGTCCAGCCTATCACCCAGCCCTAGCCAGTCAACTAGACCATGGCACTGAGTGAATCAGATTTTAACTGTTGCATTTCAACTCTTGGCTAAAGCTTTCATTCCATTCCTAAGCCTTCCATTTTACTTTGGTTTATAGCAGCTATCATTAAGAGTTCTTTTGCAGCAGCTTCCACAGTTAAAACTGTGACAGATATCTTGACAAGGGACAAAAAAACATTTGCTAGTTGCATTACAGTGGGTGGTCAAGTCATAACAGCAACATAAGGCTTCAAGCAATAGCATGAACAAGTGCTACTGAAGAGCACAGGCATCAGAATTAGTCATGGAAACTGCCTTGGCTCATATAACTGCCAGAAATGAAGAGTTGCACAGGATCTTCAAAGCAATGCAACAGATAATCTTATATAACCTATGAACCCTTTTGATATGTTAGAAATCTAAACAACAGGTATAATTGACCACATTGAATGCAAATAAAACTATCATCAAATACTTTATTCCAGAGAACAGATTTCAAACTAACTGTAATTACTGCAGGCATGCTATGGAAAGCCATCAAACTATAGTGAATTACAGAAAAGACACTTCATGCAGTCACTTATCTTCCTGAGCATCAACGACCTCGTTAAAGGAAGAAAAAACAAACCCACACCAAGCAAAAAACAGTAACAACAACAAAAAAGACCCTCATGTAGGAAACAGGACAGGGATGCAGCAGCACACAAGAGATGCTGGGACTGAGGAAGAGATACTGAGATGACAAATTCCAAGTGAGAAATTCAGGTTGTGCCATGCAGGAATAACATTACAGCATCAACTTGTTCTTTCAAGTAATATTACAAGTTCCTGAGCTAATTTTCCATCTACTACTCAAACAGCAACTATGTTCAATATACTACACCACCCATGGAACTACCCAATTCCTTCAAAGCAAAACCCTTCGCTGTAGATAGACTGGAATTCACAGTATTACAGTATCATCAGGGTTGGAAGAGACCTTACAGATCATCAAGTCCAACCCTTTACCACAGAGCTCAAGGCCAGACCATGGCACCAAGTGCCACGTCCAGTCCTGCCTTGAACAGCTCCAGGGACGGCGACTCCACCACCTCCCCGGGCAGCCCATTCCAGTGTCCAATGACTCTCTCAGGGAAGAACTTTCTCCTCACCTCCAGCCTAAATCTCCCCTGGCACAGCCTGAGGCTGTGTCCTCTTGTTCTGGCGCTGGCCACCTGTGAGAAGAGAGCAACCTCCTCCTGGCCACAACCACCCCTCAGGTAGTTGTAGACAGCAATAAGGTCTCCCCTGAGCCTCCTCTTCTCCAGGCTAACCAATCCCAGCTCCCTCAGCCTCTCCTCGTAGGGCTGTGCTCAAGGCCTCTCCCCAGCCTCGTCGCCCTTCTCTGGACACGCTCAAGCATCTCAACGTCCCTTTTAAACTGGGGGGCCCAGAATTGAACACAATACTCAAGGTGTGGTCTAACCAGTGCAGAGTACAGGGGCAGAATGACCTCCCTGCTCCTGCTGACCACACCATTCAGTTCTCCTGAAGACTCAATCACCATGAGCTCATGAGCTTTTGCTAAAAAGGCTTGCACAGTGCTATGTTTCTATCTTAGTTGTCAAACCTGAACTAGACACTCTGAACTACAGCCACAACTACTTAGCTGGGCAGTTGAAGATAGATTTTTATTCTGCCCCCCTCTCCCTCCCAAATGATACCACAAGTATAAGTGGAATGGGCAAGTTGCAACACTGTTAAAAAAAACCACTAGAGTTAGCTCTGTCTACAGAATCTTCATGAAGGTAATGTGATTCTGTGGTGGCAGGGAAACCACAGCACCAAAGTACAGTCCAAGAATACGTAAACCAGCAGATTTCTACAGCAAGTGAAAAACAAGCACAAAACCCCCAAAAAATAACAAAAACAAAAAACACTGTAGTGAAGATCATAGAATCAAGCAGGTTGGATGAGACCTCCAAGATCATCCAGGCCAACCTAGCACCCAGCCCTAGCCAATCAACCAGACCATGGCACTAAGTGCCTCATCCAGGCTTTTCTTCAACACCTCCAGGGATGGCGACTCCACCACCTCCCTGGGCAGCCCATTCCAATGCCAATCACTCTCTCTGACAACAACTTCCTCCTAACATCCAGCCTAGACCTACCCTGGCACAACTTGAGACTCTGTCCCCTTCTTCTGTTGCTGGTTGTCTGGGAGAAGAGCCCAAACCCCACCTGGCTACAGCCTCCCTTCAGGCAGCTGCAGACAGCAATGAGGTCTGTCCTGAGCCTCCTCTTCTGCAGGCTGCACACCCCCAGCTCCCTCAGCCTCTCCTCACAGGGCTCTGCTCCAGGCCCCTCACCAGCTTTGTCACCCTTCTCTGGACACCTTCCAGTATCTCCACATCTCTCTTGAATTGAGGAGCCCAGAACTGGACACAGCACTCAAGGTGTGGCCTGAGCAGTGATGAGTACAGGGGCAGAATAACCTCCCTTGTCCTGCTGGCCACACTGCTCCTGACACAGGCCAGGATGCCATTGGCTCTCTTGGCCACCTGGGCACACTGCTGGCTCATGTTCAGCTACTATGTATCAGTAGTTGGAAAAGCACTTCTACTTAGAAAAGCACTCCCAGTAGCCATGGGTCAGGACAGAAGACTATTCTTCTCTCTGACTCAAACTTTATCTGCTTTTTTCTGAAGCACTAGAGATGGACTGTGCCTACTGAGTCTAAGCAAGCATCATGCTTCCAGCAGAGTTTGTCTGAAGAGCCTGTTCAAGTTTTCTGCTAACAGTACTGTGACTTCAGTCCTTCTTGCTCAGTTTCCAAATCATAGTACAACACTGGCTTTTGCTCATTGACTACAGTTTAAAGTTTTGGTTAAAGTTTGTTTCCCACAGCAAACAGCAGTCTGTGATTCTTGGTATGCCAGAAGAAAAAAACTATTGAACATCTAAATAAAACGGAAGCTACAACCCTCAGAGACCAAATGGCTCCTTCCAGTACTGAGCTCTGCATTCCCAAATATACTCAAGTACTTACTTTGCTCAGATAGTCATCAAAAAAGTAAACAATTCCCATGTAGCACAGTCCAAGTAGTAATTTTATACTTAAAATAAACAGCTAATCACAGTATCACAGTATCATCAGGGTTGGAAGAGACCTCACAGATCATCAAGTCCAACCCTTTACCACAGAGCTCAAGGCCAGACCATGGCACCAAGTGCCACGTCCAATCCTGCCCTGAACAGCTCCAGGGACGGCGACTCCACCACCTCCCCGGGCAGCCCATTCCAGTGTCCAATGACTCTCTCAGGGAAGAACTTTCTCCTCACCTCCAGCCTAAATCTCCCCTGGCGCAGCCTGAGGCTGTGTCCTCTTGTTCTGGCGCTGGCCACCTGAGAGAAGAGAGCAACCTTCTCCTGGCCACAACCACCCCTCAGGTAGTTGTAGACAGCAATAAGGTCACCCCTGAGCCTCCTCTTCTCCAGGCTAACCAATCCCAGCTCCCTCAGCCTCTCCTCGTAGGGCTGTGCTCAAGGCCTCTCCCCAGCCTCGTTGCCCTTCTCTGGACATGCTCAAGCATCTCAGTGTCCCTCCTAAACTGGGGGGCCCAGAACTGGACACAGTACTCAAGGTGTGGTTATTGCTTATAATAAGAGGAACTGGATTAAATACAAAGCAAACCCCCAAACTGAAAAAAAAAAAAACCAACAAAAAAAGTAGAAGTAATTCCACTTCAAGATCACAGTATCACAGTATCACCAAGGTTGGAAGAGACCTCACAGATCAAGATAGTCTGTTGCTGGCATGCACCCATTTACCCTCACCCTGTTGCTCCTGCAAATGTGAACAAGGATTACTTGGGAGGAATACTTTCAGAAACCATTTGCAGAATAGCTGTGATTCTTCAGGTTCTTCAACTAGACACCTCAAGCAGGAAGGACAAAAATACTTCTGTAGTAAAAGTAAGCCCCTCTGGAAGAGCCTGGAAAAACCTGCCACAATTCATTGACCTATCATTAATCTGCATATCCCCAGTCTCTTGCATTTAGTTACAGCCCCACTGCGCTTGTCTAGCACAGTGATCTGCTTTAGAACAAAGTCAACCAATTTGGTGTCTTCTAAAATCTAGTACAGCAATTTCTAGTATCATGAGGGGAAAAAAAAAAAGCTGTTAATGCCATTCTCTACCATAAAAAGCACAAAAGATGCAAGCAATTTTACATGACTAAGGCTGGGCAAACAGGCCAACAGCAGCAGTGCCTGTGTCAGCAGGTTTATCCTCCCACAACATCCCAAGGATCTCATGGGAGCTGCAAAGAGAATAGTTTGTAAACAGGCACCAGGACTTTCCAAAACAGTTGACCCTTCAGAGGGAGCTGCAGGTTTTAACGTTGGAACAGCCACGCTGCTGTAAGATGACAGTACAGAACCTAAGCTTTTTGCTTGGTTTGTTGTTCAGAATGAGTAAAAAGCAATTAAAGAACAGAAAAAAGCATTAAGAACTACGCGTGTTTAAAAGCTCCACCAAACAGCAGTCCAAACACAATGTATAAATAAACCCAAATCATGTCAAGCAGCATTCCACAGTCATGTGTCAAGTAAAAAGCAGAAAGACTGGTCTGTTTGGAGAAAACAATTGTGATCCTTTATATGCAAGCCAGCTTCCTATATACCCACTCTGGATTTTACCATTTAATGACAAGTTTCCCAACAGTTTAGTCTGTACAGCCATTATAAATGATTATTATGAGCCCACTGTACACAAGATTGTATTTCTGGACAGTATTTAGCTTGGAGCTCATGCAAAGTGTCTTTTTAGTTGTTGTTTTTGTGAGATGATGTACCTAAACTGAGCTTTCCTTCTTTAAAAAAAACCCAAAAACTCCCCAACAAAGCAACAAATCACTACCCAGTAACATTCACCACCTATGATGGCCCACAAAGTCTTTATTTTAGACTAAATCTCCTTCTAGAGATCGTGGAGCAGACTACACTGACCCTCATTTGTTTGCATTAAGCATAAACATCAGAGCCACTTGTAGTCATCTACCAACTATGTTTTTTTTTAATCTTTAATAAAACAACAAAAAAAAGCCATTCATTTCAAACAGATACTTCCAGCTAACATTTCCTCTGCTACATGGAAATGAGATGTCCACTGTGAAAGGCCAGATGCTCAGATGGATTAAAGAGCGTCGTCTAGCCTTTAAATCCTGCATCTGCAAATCAACACTGACCTAGTGACCTAAAGCAAAATTTAATAAGGGGGGGGGGAGGAAAAAAAAACATAAAAGGAAGAAAAATAATAGCATTCAACAGCCACATGTAGACCATACTAGAAGGAAACACAAAAATTGTTTGTTCAAGACTATCTGGACATTTACAGTGCTCATTGGAGAATATAATGTAATATAGAATAATAGACTAAGAGCTGAAGACTGCCATATGTGGAGTCCCCTATTTATCCTTGAAACAGGTTTAGCAGAGGCAGTGGAAAAGCAAGCTTCTCAGCACGCCACCAGCTAGCTATCAGGAGAAATCAGCTCCGGAAGGGGTACACAAGCCACTACCTTTAGGTCGATATGATTGTCGATCTCTGTGAAGACTTGCCAATGAGACAGTAATTCACATCCACAGTGACAGCTAATCCTACAGGCAACAGCCACCTCGCTAGAAACAGGCAGGCAAACCGAAACACATCCCAGCCCAGTTACAGAATAACCTTGGGTGAGTTGCCCTTCCCTCCGGAGAGGCTCAGCATAGCCTGTGAAGGGTGAAAGTCTAATCTCGTTCCAAGCACAAAAGCCAATCTGCCTCCTGCGCTTTTTCAAACAGCACAGTTGCAGACCTGCAACTTGCACATGTGAACGAGTCCACCGCAGCCTGTTAAAAGCAAGCTCTGCATAAATCACCCACTTCAATGTCAATGCAATACTTGATTTTGGAGAAGGAAGAGGCTATTAAAAAAGGGAGTATTTTTTAATTACAAGATGATAGAGCATCCATTACGAGTGCTCACCTAGTTCCACCGGTGTGAGAGTGTAGCGCGATGTCTGGAAGGACTTCAGGCACATATAGCAGGCTCCCAGAGACGCAAGAAGAGCTCGTACACCACAAACAGTTCAAGTACTCAAAGAAATAAAACCCCCTTCAAGCTCACATGTGCACACTTTTGTTATGCACCAAGACTTGGAAAACACCTCATAGGTTAAAAATGTATCCTTATCAAATACGTTGCAGTCATGACTTATTAACTCCACTGGCAACTTTCCTCCCTGACATTATGCACTGACGTTTTAAGTGCATAAAAGCAGAAGGCAGCTCGGTAGAATTAGGACTGACACAGTTTTAATTAAAAGCCTCTAGTAGTGTCCCTTGTACCAAATAAAAATGGCAGTCATGACAAGAGAGCTTTATGCAGCATAAGAGATTTAGTTGAAAACTAAAAGACCACACACATGACTAAAAATATTTGCTGAAGTCACATTTTGTTTATTTGGGGCATGAATTCATTTTAATGTCCCGCACTGAAGTCAGTAATCTGAACTGCACTCAAACATTCTTCATTCATTTAGTATGAAAAAAAAACCCAATTAACTCTCCTAGCTCCCACAACAGAAAAATATATCTTTAATCAGACACAAAAGCCTTACAAACACAAATATCTAATTTTACTTTCCCCTTTAAACAGAATCCTGCCATCAAGAGTCACAATATCTGCAGAGCATCCTGAAAACTCATGTCAAGTCTCTGTACAATTAAAGTCTAAAAGAGAAAGATCAGTTGGGCGAGTTGGAGAAGGGCAGAGAGTGGGAACGGAGAGTGGAAAACCTGCCCCTGCGTTCTGCCTCCCTTGCACTGCTTCCTCTGAACAAACTGCATAAAACACCCTAAACATCCATTGTATGGCCAGCTCTGTTGGAACATTTCTCCCCCATCACCCCCTTCATGTCAGCACAAAACCCAAACATGCATCACACCTAAAAAGAAATCCCTCAGACAAAAAGCAAGCGGCGTCGGGAGGCATGTAAATCACACAGACCTGGCAGCAAATGCCATTTCATAAAGACCAGAGCTATTAATTGTTCCATTTTGCGTCAATTCGGCCAGTGATTGTTCTGACTTACTACTTCAACAACCCCAAATTAAACTGCTCAAACGGAAACGGAGATCTCTGAATTACAGTTCTCATCCCACCCCACCGCCCTGCTAACAATAAGCATGATTTCTGTGGTGCTACCATCCTTAAATCACAAAGCCACACCACCAGTTAAAAATCACCTACACACATAATGAATTTAGTACTGACCTTGCAAAAAAAGCTCACTCCTCTTGGCAAGAAATCACTAACAGTTTCGGCAAAATCCTTTTACGTGCTCCTCCAGCTAGCTAATTCCAGCCTTCCATTCACACACTCCATTGCAGATAATTGCCGACAGCACACGCTCCCTGCTTTTGCTGGTTCCCAACCCAGCAAGGATAATCACATTCCAGCGGGGAGCGAACAGATGGCAGCCTCCATGGTAACCAGTCCTCCCCAGCTAGCGGTAGCACTGGGAGACTCCCGGGGACTGGGCAACAAGCACCCTTTGTGCTTCAGCCTCGCCAAGCCCGAGCGGAGGCAGAGGCAGAGGCAGCTCCTAGCGCTCACTGGGCATGTCCAGCAGGTGACTTGTCGGCACAAGCAGGCGCAACACCTTCGCAAACGCTCGCAGCCGGCTTTAACCTTGGCACTGCGTCTTCCCACGTCACGGAGAGGGGAAAGGGGAGTAAAACACACACTAAGATGGAGGTGAAGCTAGCCAGAGTTTTCGTTTACTACCGAAACAGAGGGTTCGGGGGAAGCAGCTGGGGAGGCTTTTCTCCCCCCAGCAAAATGATTTTTTGATGGGAGGCTTCTTGCGTTTGACTTCAGCACGCTGCGACTGTTTGCTAACTGCTCTCTAGCTCCCGGACCCTGAAACTGCTCCCCTCACCAATAATGTGGGCTCCCAGGCTGGGTTTTCCTCACCAAGAGCTGCACAGACCCTTGCTTTTGGCGTTAGGGCTTCTGCCAGGATTATCTGCTCCTGCATCTGCCAAGACCAACGCTGATTCAGCAGCAAGCAAAACTGCTGTGTCTCTGCTGCACAATCCGGCTGCTGGGGGGCGTGTCTGGAAAACCCTCTTTAAACATCATGGCTGTGCCCGAAACTGCTGCTCTCCCTTGGACAGATCCTGCACATCTGCACCAACAGCATGAATCAGCCTGGCAAAATGACCACCGACCCTATCTGGAGGGCAAAAGGAAGTGGCTTTTCAAGTCCAACAGATAAAGATCTTGTCTGAAAGATTAAAAGAGCTTTGAAAGGACACATTTATGCTTTAAATACTGATGAGCTTCACAGCACTGTCTCAAAATATTCAGGGTTTGAACCACTGGATGTGAACATACATCCATCACAGCAGTACGTGCACTGACTCTGTCAATGCACTGAAAACTTTCCCCAGCTCACTCTCAAAACCACACTGTGCTTATGACTAATAACTCATAAAAAAACCCAAACCAAACCAAAAAACCCAACCAAACAACAAAAAAAAAATCATCCCCAAAACATAGGTTGTTTTACTTAAAGATGAACTTTAAGTTCCTCCATGGTAACTTACACCTGATGAATTATTCTTTTGAGGAAGGTAAAATGTTTTCCTTTCTCCCTTAATGACACTTTTGATCTTACAGCTTATCCAGCCAGGCAGTGTTGGATCCTGTAAAGGCTGAAAAGCCCTGAGCTGGAACCCATCATGACAAAAATACTTGTCCTTTCCTCTAGGTGACTGCAAGCATGGAGTTCAGTAATTTTCTTTTCCTTTTGTCCTAGTTTGAGCCTAGCTAGAATGTTTTGGTGAGAAGAATTAGATTATAGGCTGTGAAAAGGAAACAATGGTGATGGCTACTTCACTCATAGGCTTGCTGAGATGTATAAGAACAAGAACACAAACACAGATAACAGAGTGGTTCTCTGGCTTCGTGGCCTGCACGTCTCTCTCTAACCTAACCTGCTGTCTGTGTGACTAATCCATCTGCCTCCTAATCCCCCTGGCCTACCCTCAAAACTACATTAAATATAAGGCAAGATCTTGAGTAAGGTAGAGGGAAGGTGGAAGGGTGGTTGAGAGCCCCTCCTGAGGACTCAGGTTTCTGGGAGGGCTGTTGTGTTTCTGTATTACCTTTTAACATGTATATCTCTCTATATAGCTGTATATATTGTAAATACCTGTTTGTATATTGTGCTAAGCTGTAAATATAAAGCTTCATTCAATTTCCAGAGCTGCTTAGTCTGGGTGACTTCCAAAGTGGGAGGGGGGGGAGGTGAGTAACACCCAAACCATCACACCCTTGTCCCTAAATTTTCCATCTTCCCTCATCTTCACTTCATAAGGAAGTCAATTTTGTTTCACAGCAAGCACAGTGAATTTTTTCCTTGCATTGGTAAGAGACGCAGCTATTGGACTGCTATTGCATTAACAGCCTCTCAGGTCACTGCTGGCAGGGCTTAACTACTGATCTTTTTCTGAGCTTTGCTTGTGAAATTAGATCAACAGCCCTTAAATGCGTCATGATTTTTTGTGCCCATCTTCATAGATGACCTGGATGAGGGCATGAAGTCAGTCATCAGCAAGTTTGCAGATGACACCAAGCTGGGGGCAGATGTGACTGGGTTGGAGGGCAGAAGGGCTCTGCAGTGGGACCTTGACCGCCTGGACAGATGGGCAGAGTCCAAGGGGATGGCATTCAACAGCTCCAAGTGCAGGGTGCTGCACTTTGGCCACAACAACCCCATGCAGAGATACAGGCTGGGGTCAGAGTGGCTGGAGAGCAGCCAGACAGAGAGGGATCTGGGGGTGCTGATCGATACCCACCTGAACATGAGCCAGCAGTGTGCCCAGGTGGCCAAGAGAGCCAGTGGCATCCTGGCCTGCATCAGGAATGGTGTGGCCAGCAGGAGCAGGGAGGTCATTCTGCCCCTGTACTCTGCACTGGTTAGACCACACCTTGAGTGCTGTGTTCAGTTCTGGGCCCCCCAGTTTAGGAGGGACATTGAGATGCTTGAGCGTGTCCAGAGAAGGGCAACGAGGCTGGGGAGAGGCCTTGAGCACAGCCCTACGAGGAGAGGCTGAGGGAGCTGGGATTGGTTAGCCTGGAGAAGAGGAGGCTCAGGGGGGACCTTATTGCTGTCTGCAACTACCTGAGGGGTGGTTGTGGCCAGGAGGAGGTTGCTCTCTTCTCTCAGGTGGCCAGCACCAGAACAAGAGGACACAGCCTCAGGCTGCACCAGGGGAGATTTAGGCTGGAGGTGAGGAGAAAGTTCTTCCCTGAGAGAGTCATTGGACACTGGAATGGGCTGCCCGGGGAGGTGGTGGAGTCGCCGTCCCTGGAGCTGTTCAAGGCAGGACTGGACGTGGCACTTGGTGCCATGGTCTGGCCTTGAGCTCTGTGGTAAAGGGTTGGACTTGATGATCTATGAGGTCTCTTCCAACCCTGATGATACTGTGATAAACCATAGGAGAGTCCTCACCTCCTCACCAGGGCAAGTCTGGCAGCTGAAGAAGACCCATACTTCAAAAGCGAACTCACGCACAGGCACTGGTGACAGGCATGAGACCAAACCCACATCTGACAACTTCCCAAGACCAGTAGATTGTTCTGACTCCTGTCACTTATTTCAACCAATTTTCTTCCTCTAAATACACAATCTTTACATCACCAAGAATTTCTTAATCAACCACAGACACCAAACCTAATCATCCATCAGCAACAAGGGTGAAAATAAAGCACGGAAGGAAGCAGATTTCCTATTTGCATGACAATTGTTAGCAATAAAAACTTCTCATCACTCTGGCATTATGAAACATAGTGATAGCATTTCTTCATTTGTTTCCCAAAGACCATGGCTCAGAAATTAGTTTTGTTTATATATTTATGCATTTCTGGGGAAAAAAAAAATCTAAAAAACTTTAAAAAATCCCAAACACCACCAAAAAACCCAACCAAAGAATGGATTCGACTTTCACAGTATCACAGTATCACCAAGGTTGGAAGAGACCTCACAGATCATCAAGTCCAACCCTTTACCACAGAGCTCAAGGCCAGACCATGGCACCAAGTGCCACGTCCAGTCCTGCCTTGAACAGCTCCAGGGATGGCGACTCCACCGCCTCCCCGGGCAGCCCATTCCAGTGTCCAATGACTCTCTCAGGGAAGAACTTTCTCCTCACCTCCAGCCTAAATTTCCCCTGGTGCAGCCTGAGGCTGTGTCCTCTTGTTCTGGTGCTGGCCACCTGAGAGAAGAGAGCAACCTCCTCCTGGCCACAACCACCCCTCAGGTAGTTGTAGACAGCAATAAGGTCTCCCCTGAGCCTCCTCTTCTCCAGGCTAACCAATCCCAGCTCCCTCAGCCTCTCCTCGTAGGGCTGTGCTCAAGGCCTCTCCCCAGCCTCGTTGCCCTTCTCTGGACACGCTCAAGCATCTCAGTGTCCCTCCTAAACTGGGGGGCCCAGAACTGAACACAGGACTCAAGGTGTGGTCTAACCAGTGCAGAGTACAGGGGCAGAATGACCTCCCTGCTCCTGCTGACCACACCATTCCTGATGCAGGCCAGGATGCCACTGGCTCTCTTGGCCACCTGGGCACACTGCTGGCTCATGTTCAGGCAGGTATCAATCAGCACCCCCAGATCCCTCTCTGTCTGGCTGCTCTCCAGCCACTGCGACCTCAGCCTGTATCTCTGCATGGGGTTGTTGCAGCCAAAGTGCACGATTCTAATTCAGTTTCGGTCTTTTTTTTTTTCTTCATGAAAGAGATGTCCTACAAAATAATATTCTAGATTTAGTTTAACTTAAAAAAAAGTTTGCTGACACATTATAAGCAATTTTGGCATTGGAAAACCTGTTCCGGACACCAATAGATCCCTGGACCATCTAATTTTGAACAACTACTACATGTACTCCATATAGGAGGATTGCTAGCAGAAAAGGGCAAGAGCAGTCAGAATCTATTTCAGATTCTATTGTGGAATTTCTTTAATTCTTGTCTGATTTTATATAGACTGTTCAGGGCTACCATAAATTCCTTTCTTCTCCCTCCCACTTCACGGGTTTGATTGGGAGAAGGTGGTACAAAAACTGCTCCTCTTGCCCCATGGGCTTGGAAGTGGGACAGCAAAAGGTGCCCTTCTGCACGTGGGCTGACCTGTGTGGAAGCCTGCAATAGAATCGGGCTGGTGGCTGGCTGGGTTTTCACACCCAGTATAAATGGTAAATGCACACTTGATCTAGAAAAAGGATAAACATGGTAAAAGTTCCCACCTTAGAATCATAGAATCAACCAGGTTGGAAGAGACCTCCAAGATCATCCAGTCCAACCTATCCCCCAGCCCTGTCCAATCAACTAGACCATGGCATTAAGTGCCTCAGCCAGGCTTTTCTTGAACACCTCCAGGGATGGTGACTCCACCACCTCCCTGGCAGCCCATTCCAATGCCAATCACTCTCTCTGCCAACAACTTCCTCCCTAACATCCAGCCTAGACCTCCCCCGGCACAACTTGAGACTGCGTCCCCTTGTTCTGTTGGTGGTTGCCTACAAACTTGTAGGCTTGGCAAGCCTGGGCTCCTTTGAGAGAGAAAGCCAGTGTAATCTGGACTGCCCTCTCTCAGACCCTATCAGTAGTCAACTTCCTGGCTGCCTCCCAGAGACTGAGGGACCCTAGCAGTTTTGTCTCTCCCCTGCTACTGTGAAGGCAGCATCACTCCATGATGGGAAGTGCTCGAGACATTTCCAAGCTTGGCAGCTCTGCGACTTGTTTTGGGCTTCTGTGGTGTGGATCTCCATTACTGGATATTGCCTGCAATGTCAGAAGGTTGCTCCTGCAGAGGAATCCAGTAAGAGATTATTGCCAAATGCCTATCTCACCTGTGTAAGACCTGCTGTTTCCTTAATCTTCTGCTCAGCCTGATTGATAGTGGGGTAAAGCTGTGTTTATAGCTCAGCCTTTTCCATTTTCTGATTTCCTAAATTTCCAAATTTATCTATAATATCCTTTTTGAAGAAACTCCCAAGCTAACTAAATCTGCTAATAAATTAGAATCATAGAATCAACCAGGTTGGAAGAGACCTCCAAGATCATCCAGTCCAACCTATTCCCCAGCCCTATCCAGTCAACCAGACCATGGCACTAAGTGCCTCATCCAGGCTTTGCTTCAACACCTCCAGGGACAGCAACTCCACCACCTTCCTGGGCAGCCCATTCCAATGCCAATCACTCTCTCTGACAACAACTTCCTCCTAACATCCAGCCTAGACCTGCCCTGGCACAACTTAAGACTGTGTCCCCTTGTTCTGTTGCTGGGTGACTGGCAGAAGAGACCAACCCCACCTGGCTACAGCCTCCCTTCAGGTAGTTGTTGACAGCAATGAGGTCTGCCCTGAGCCTCCTCTTCTGCAGGCTGCACACCCCCAGCTCCCTCAGCCTCTCCTCATAGGGTTCTTTGTATATAGTTTGGGGGCAGGGGCCAGGAAAATAAAATAATTCTATTTTTCATAATTCCTGACTCGGCCACGTTAATTCCCTGCTTCCACAACACAGACACAGTGCAAAAATGTGAATAAAATACCTGGAACAATCATCATAGCAAAGAAAGGGGCAATGGGATGCACTACACATTTGGGCAAAATCCATAGCAAGTTACATGGCACAACACTGATCAAGTATCCTCTGTAGATGCATCAAATATCTTATTCAACTTACTTGAATGAGAGAGGGAAACAACATTGTCTAACTGCTTTTGAAGAGGGCTGGTGAAGAGAAAGAAAACTTCACTAACTCCCTTTATGCTTTATCTCAGGCTGAGCTGGATAGGCATTTAAGAATAAAATTTACTTCAGCTGGAGGATACCGATGGAAAACAAACAACATATTGACATCCTGTCTCCTGAATTGATCCCACTGAAGAGACTGGATTTCACAACAATGGCACCATGTGCTTCAGCTTTTGCCTGTCCCAGCTGCTATCCAACAGATCAATAGTGCAATATTTTATGCAAGTGGATGGGACCTTCAAGTGGATTTCAGAAATGTATCTTTTTCAAATGGGATGATTTTTGTATTTTTTTAAGTGTGTGATGATTGTTTGTAATCTGTTCACCCAAAACAAGTTGTATGAGTTTCAAGTACACCATGCTGACAGAATTTAGTCCTCGTTTTCCATGTAAGATTTGGAAGCTTTATTTACTTAGCCAAGCACAGCAACTAAGCAACTGATACCAGGCCTCACACATGCATGGTTTGGAACTTTTGCCTGTTTTCCATAGCTGCCATTAGACTTCTATCAAAACAACTCAGTAACTCCTGACAGTTGTACCTACTGTACAATACTGCCCGAGATAAAGCAGCACAATAGACTAGTAATCTGCTTTCTTACAGTTATCATCTTTGTTTCTAAACAGAAAGCTGCTTCAAAATGATAGGTATGCATTATCTTCTTTACCTTGATACTACCTGAAAGACCACCTCAAAATGATAGGTATGCATTTTCTTCTTCACCTTGATACTACCTGAAAGACCACCTCAAAATGATAGGTATGCATTTTCTTCTTCACCTTGATACTACCTGAAAGACCACCTTGAAATGATAGGTATGCATTATCATCCTTAACTTGATCCTATCTGAAAGACCACCTCCAAATGATAGGTGTGCATTATCTTCTTTACCTTGATATTATCTGAAAGACCACCTCAAAAATATAGGCATGCATTTTCTTCTTTACCTTGATATTATCTGAAAGACCACCTCAAAAATATAGGCATGCATTTTCTTCTTTACCTTGATATTATCTGAAAGACCACCTCAAAATGATAGGTGTGCATTATCTTCTTTAACTTGATACTACCTGAAAGACCACGTCAAAAATATAGGTATGCATTTTCTTCTTTAACTTGATCCTATCTGAAAGACCACCTCAAAATGATAGGTGTGCATTATCTTCTTTAACTTGATGCTATCTGAAAAACCACCTCCAAATGATAGGTATGCATTATCTTCTTTAACTTGATCCTATCTGAAAGACCACCTTGAAATGATAGGTGTGCATTTTCTTCTTTACCTTGATATTATCTAAAAGACCACCTCCAAATGATAGGTGTGCATTTTCTTCTTTACCTTGATACTGTCTGAAAGACCACCTCAAAATGATAGGTATGCATTTTCTTCTTTACCTTGATACTGTCTGAAAGACCACCTCCAAATGATAGGTGTGCATTTTCTTCTTTAACTTGATACTATCTGAAAGACCACCTCAAAATGATAGGTGTGCATTTTCTTCTTTAACTTGATCCTATCTGAAAGACCACCTCAAAATGATAGGTGTGCATTTTCTTCTTTACCTTGATATTATCTAAAAGACCACCTCCAAATGATAGGTATGCATTATCTTCTTTAACTCGATCCTATCTGAAAGACCACCTCAAAAATATAGGTATGCATTATCTTCTTTAACTTGATCCTACCTGAAAGACCACTTCAAAATGATAGGTGTGCATTTTCTTCTTTAACTTGATCCTATCTGAAAGACCACCTCAAAAATATAGGTGTGCATTATCTTCTTTAACTTGATGCTATCTGAAAGACCACCTCAAAAATATAGGTATGCATTTTCTTCTTTATCTTGATACTGTCTGAAAGACCACCTCAAAATGATAGGTATGCATAATCTTCCTTAACTTGATCCTATCTGAAAGACCAATTCAAGGCAAATAGGGTGTGTAAATTTTTAAGAGTACCAAAAAAGATAAGCTATCCCCATCTTACTAATCTCACTGTTACAAATGGATGAAAAAGAAACACAGAGCTCAAACTAGACCACTTTAGTGGCCTATTTGGTGTTGTTGTGGAGGCAGGGAATTAATGTGGTTGACTCAGGAATGTATAGAAAAACAGAGTTGTTTTATTTTCCCAAAAAACTGCCCCCAAAAGTATATGCAGACATTAATTTAGTTTTAATTAGCAGATTCAGTTTGATTGAGAAGATCTACAAGGATACCTTAGGTCAATTTGACTATTTTGGAAGTCAGGAGTTGGAAAAGGCTAAGCTACTAAACAGAGCATTCCTCACTATTCATCAGGCTGAGCCAAAAGTTTCCTCCCAGGTGAGCCAGGCTGGCTGAAAGGGCACTGCAGATGCTTGTCCCTTCGCTCTTTCAAAAGACCTGGGAGGCTCCTTAAGGCCTACCAAGCTGCACAGAGGGGGTGCTTATGGTGGGAAGCTGTCCAAAGCAGGGACGGTCCTGTCCCTCAGGAGCTTGTCCTTCGCAGCACCAGGGAACTCCTTCTGCAGGAGCTATGCAGGCAGGGGAGAACTCTAAGGCAGGAACCCCAAGGAGGGAAGTATCCCAATATTTATACTCTTCCTAGACAAAGAGCTGAGTTACCACTGCCTAGGCACGAAGAGCACAGCCAATCCCCAGCCCGCTTCCAGCGTGGGCATCTGCACAGGACACCCCTAGTGCTGTTAGAGCCCCTTGCTCCCTCCCTTCACACCTGCAGGGCTGGGGGGAGGGGAAGCAGGTTTTTTGCACCTTTCCTCTCCTATTCAAACCACAGAGGGAGAGGAATTTTGGGGTATACTGGACTCCAGGATAGATGTACAAGCCTGAAAGTTATCTTTCCTTCATAGCCCTCCAGAATAACTTCCTTACAGAAGTAGAACAATCAAGGCTTCTACTGTTATATGTCCAAAGATAGTTATTTCCAGATCAGGAACCACATCAGGCCAATACACTGAAACACTTACTCCATAAACTGGAATTACTCTAGTTTCCAAATGCTTTACAACACCTCTCCCACTAAGCTATATCGGCAGTGCCTCCAGTTAGTAACACCTCCAGAAAATAACAGTGTTCTTTTAATTTAAAGCCAACACTGAAGCATTAGTCAGGTGCACTGATTAATATAATTTTAAGTAGAACAATCAAGACTTCTACTGTTATATGTCCAAAGGTAGTTATTTCCAGATCAGTATCACAGTATCACCAAGGTTGGAAGAGACCTCACAGATCATCAAGTCCAACCCTTTACCACAGAGCTCAAGGCCAGACCATGGCACCAAGTGCCACGTCCAGTCCTGCCTTGAACAGCTCCAGGGACGGCGACTCCACCACCTCCCCGGGCAGCCCATTCCAGTGTCCAATGACTCTCTCAGGGAAGAACTTTCTCCTCACCTCCAGCCTAAATCTCCCCTGGCACAGCCTGAGGCTGTGTCCTCTTGTTCTGGTGCTGGCCACCTGAGAGAAGAGAGCAACCTCCTCCTGGCCACAACCTCCCCTCAGGTAGTTGTAGACAGCAATAAGGTCACCCCTGAGCCTCCTCTTCTCCAGGCTAACCAATCCCAGCTCCCTCAGCCTCTCCTCGTAGGGCTGTGCTCAAGGCCTCTCCCCAGCCTCGTTGCCCTTCTCTGGACACGCTCAACCATCTCAATGTCCCTCAGGAACCACATCAGACCAATACACTGAAACACTTACTCCATGAACTGGAATTACTCTAGTTTCCAAATACTTTACAACACCTCTCCCACTAAGCTGTATCAGCAGTGCCTCCAGTTAGTAACACCTCCAGAATACAACATTGTTCTTTTAATTTAAAGCCAACACTGTAGCAGTAGTCAGGTGCACTGATTAATATAATTTTAAAGTACTGCAGAAAGTAAATTATGTTAAAATGTAATTTAAAGAGCCAAAGGCCCCAGATTAGAACTTCTTTGTCTAGTAAAGAAAGACCTTTTGGAAATTGATGATTATAAAGCAGCAGTTAGTTAACAGGATTGATTTTAAACACTGAATTAATTTTAACAGTATAACACAGTGCTCAAAAGAAGTGGTTAAGGAGAATGTACAATAGCACAGCCTTCTTGAAGAGAATACTGCAGCTCACCCTTTGACATGATGTGATGGTTTGGGTGTTATCCACCCCCCCACACTTAAGAAAAATCATCCAGACTAAACCCAACCAAGCTGGAAATTAAAGAATGAAGCTTTATATTTACAGCTTAGCACAATGTACAAGCAGATATTTACAAGTTATAGAGAAATGCAGAAACACAACAGCCCCTCCCAGAAACTAGAGTCCCCAGGAGGGGCTCCCAACCACCCTTCCACTTTTCTCCTACCCCTTTGCCTTACACCAGACCTTTCCTTACATTCAAGATGAATTTGGAGAGTCAGCTAGGGGGGTTAGGAAGCAGAATGATTAGTCAGGCAGCAGGTTAGGTTAGAGAGAGACGTTCATGCAGCCCCAGAGCACAACTCTGTTATCTATATTTATGTTCTTGTTCTTATACACCTCAGCAAGCCTATGAGTGAAGTAGACATCATCATTATTTCATTTTCACAACCTATAATCTAATTCTTCTCACCAAAACAGTCTAGCTAGCTTCAAACCAGCACACGAGACAGCTGTTATTGGTGGAACCTACCCAGAAGCAAGAGGTCTAAGTTGCTTTTGCAAAACCATAAATGAACTGAAAGGGAGAGCCAAAATCAAAGTGCTTACATTCCAACCATAGAATAAATTGTGACACCAGTACTTTTTGATTCATCTGTGTTCCATATAAAAGAGGGATGACAAAAGCAGAGCCAGATTTTAGCTGAAGACTCAAGTTTGTCAAGGTAGGACAACTCAGCTCAATGTCTAGAAGCATCCAACAAAAGGGCACAGCAAGCACCAGACATGTTTGATTGTTTCTGCAGTCACACAGAGTGTTTCCATGGAAAAGCAGCAGCCTCCTTAGGTTTGACATGCAGCAGCTGACAGCTGAGCCAGCCAAAGCTCAGACATGCCAGGCTCAAAGAGAGATCACAGACAGCTCTTTGGACATTGTTCTGAGCAACCCAAGAGTAAAAGCAGCTCTAGGGTAGAGCCTAACACCAGGGACTCTGCCCTCTGCTCTTTATTTACCAGTTAAAATCCCAATGACAACAGAACAGCACATGGGTGGGAACTGTGGCCACAGGGCTTTCCTTTCTTTTTAAGCTTTCCTAAAGACATCCTGAGGAGTCTGGATGGGAACCACAGGATTGCTTTTATACCCTGGCTTGGACAAGTCTCATCACAATTTGTAAACAAAGACAGAAATGGTGTTTCTGAAAGATTAATAGCCTCTGTGTTCTCTCCTCTATAAAGCACCCTTCATTAAAAAGCACAAACCATTGGAGAATAAGGAAATGTAGAGGAATCATGCTACCATAAAACAATGACAGACATCAGAGGCATTCAGTGTGTGAGCCTCCTCTATACAGATAGAGGAAGTTCAGTTACATTTGAGAAGAAAAAACAAACAACCAAAAGTTGTTATAACTCCAGAACTTCAATTTATGCTTCACAGAGGTAACTTGAAGTACAGCAGAAGAGTTGGTGTTTGAGTTGTACTAGATATTGTAGCAGCATCTTTAAGCTTAAGCCCCTTGCAGGTGGCTAACCAATTAGTGGCAATGAACCCAGAAACACTCTTAAAATGCATTTAGCAGACCCACTCACATAATTCAGCTTGATTTGATTTAAATTCCTCTTCAAACTCAGCAGGTGCTGCTTTGCCACAGATTTCTAAGATTGAGAAACACCTGTGTAAGATCCACACAACACTTTCCTGAGCACTCTGCAGCAGTTTTCTGACTGAGCAACAGATCAGCTTGATAAAACATGATTTTCCCTACCTAAGGGTCCTTCAGCAGGTCAACAGAGAGGCCAGCAGTAAGCCATCTAAAGGTCATAGAATCAGACAGGGTTGGAAGGCACCACAAGAATCATCTAAGTTCCAACTCCCCTGCCATGGGCTGGGACACCCTACCCTAGATCAGGCTGGCCAGAGCCCTAACCAGCCTGGCCTTAAACACCTCCAGGGAAGGGGCCTCAACCACCTCCCTGGGCAACCCATTCCAGGTTCTCACCACTCTCATAGTGAAGAACTTCGTCCTCATGTCCAGCCTGAATCATAGAATCATAGAATCAACCAGGTTGGAAGAGACCTCCAAGATCATCCAGTCCAACCTAGCACCCAGCCCTATCCAATCAACCAGACCATGGCACTAAGTGCCTCAGCCAGGCTTTTCTTGAAGACCCCCAGGGACGGTGCCTCCACCACCTCCCTGGGCAGCCCATTCCAATGCCAATCACTCTCTCTGTGAAGGACTTCTTCCTAATATCCAGCCTATACCTACCCTGGCACAACTTGAGACTGTGTCCCCTTGTTCTATTGCTGGTTGCCTGGCAGAAGAGGCCACCCCCCACCTGGCTACAATGCCCATTCAGGTAGTTGTAGACAGTAATAAGATCACCCCTGAGCCTCCTCTTCTGCAGGCTAAACAGGCCCAGCTCCCTCAACCTCTCCTCATAGGATTTGTGTTCCAGGCCCCTCATCAGCTTTGTTGCCCTTCTCTGGACATGTTCCAGCACCTCAACATCCTTCTTGAATTGAGCCATCTCCAGCTTCACTCCATTCCCCCTAGTCATGTCACTCCCTGATATCCTGAAAAGACCTTCCCCAGGAGTCTTGTGGAGCAGGCAGTTATGAAGCATGTCCCATTCATAACCACAGCCAGCAGCTACACTGCCAAGCCAAAGGAAAAGCAGCATCACAGCATTTACTGGTAGCTGCCAAGGCCACAGCAACAAGATCTAAAAACTCTACCCTACCTCCTGTGCCACCTCGCACAAGTAAGTCAGGTTTTTTACAGTCCAAATTTACAGTACTACTTAGGCCAACAGTAACTAAGTCCACTGGAGTCACCACAAACATTTCTGGGGAAGTATATCAGCATGTGAGCCACTCCAATATTCTGAAAGACCTACATTTTTCATAGCTTACCTTGAATTGCAGAAGTACTCACTACACCTAAGGATAAGGGGGAAAAAAAAACCCCAAACCAGGATAAATTAAGACATACATACAAAGACAGACTCCCCCCAGAGATTCTGGAAAAGGAGTAGTGACTAACATTTGTATACAAAATTGAACTAACAAATTAATTTTGCTCAACCAGAAAAGAAAAGAGGAAATACTTTTAAAGTTTTGTCTTTACTATAGCACTGGTGAGCTCACTGAGTTAAAACCATGCAGTACAAACAGAGATGAATGTTTAACAGCATTTCTATGTCCATGAAATAATACAATATAGTGCAAACATGTACATACTATAGTGAATGCATGCACAGTATTTTATATATATATATATATATATACACATAGAAATAGTCTTCATCCAGTCTGCCATTGGAATGGGCTGCCCAGGGAGGTGGTGGAGTCACCATCCCTGGAGGTGCTCAAGCAAAGCCTGGATGAGGCACTTAGTGCCATGGTCTAGTTGAGTGGATAGGGCTGATTGCTAGGTTGGACTGGATGACCTTGGAGGTCTCTTCCAACCTGGTTGATTCTATCATTTCCAAAAACCCAAAAATGTTTGTCATGAACTGCTCGCTAATGATGTAGGTTAAAAATACCACTTCCATCCATAGTCTCAAAGATCATTACTATTCTCACACTACATGTGATAGAAAAATAGGAAGAGGAGGTTAAGAAAGTGTCAGAAGAGAACTTCAAATCTGAACACAAATCCACCGTGGGCTGGGAGGAAGATCACTAGTTTCAGCTTTGCATTGTGGGGATAGCTGCCCTGGATAAAATGCACTTCTGTTCTGCTTCCACTGCTGCTCATCCAAGTGATGAGAATTCAGTTCTGTGCCCTTGGATGCTGACAGATGAATTCCCCCCCAGTATCAGCAAGCAATATGCTTTCTTGTTGATACTAGCAAAGAAACTAGATATAGGTTACAAAATGCACTCCTGTATAAACAAGTTTGATCACAGGCTGCTAGATAACTTAGTAGCCTCATGCACTCCTGAGTGAACAAGTGTGATCACAGACTGCTAGACTCACCTCATGCACTCCTAAGTGAACAAGTTTGATCA
Source organism: Pogoniulus pusillus (assembly GCF_015220805.1). Lineage (NCBI taxonomy): Eukaryota > Metazoa > Chordata > Aves > Piciformes > Lybiidae > Pogoniulus > Pogoniulus pusillus. The sequence continues at coordinate 23,525,767 of NC_087278.1, forward strand.
CAGACTGCTAGAGAACTCACTCGCCTCATGCACTCCTGAGTGAACAAGTGTGATCACAGACTGCTAGAGAACTTGCTTGCCTCATGCACTCCTGAGTGAACAAGTTTGATCACAGACTGCTAGAGAACTCACTCACCTCATGCACTCCTGTATGAACAAGTTTGATCACAGACTGCTAGAGAACTCACTCACCTCATGCACTCCTGAGTGAACAAGTTTGATCACAGACTGCTAGAGAACTTGCTTGCCTCATGCACTCCTGAGTGAACAAGTTTGATCACAGACTGCTAGAGAACTCACTCACCTCATGCACTCCTGTATGAACAAGTTTGATCACAGACTGCTAGAGAACTCACTCACCTCATGCACTCCTGAGTGAACAAGTTTGATCACAGACTGCTAGATAACTTAGTAGCCTCATGCACTCTTGTATGAACAAGTTTGATCACAGACTGCTAGAGAACTTAGTTGCCTCATGCACTCCTAAGTGAACAAGTTTGATCACAGACTGCTAGAGAACTTACTTGGGTCATGCACTCCTGTGTGAACAAGTTTGATCACAGACTGCTAGAGAACTTAGTTGCCTCATGCACTCCTAAGTGAAAAAGTTTGATCACAGACTGCTAGAGAACTTAGTTGCCTCATACACTCCTAAGTGTACAAGTTTGATCACAGACTGCTAGAGAACTTAGTTGCCTCATACACTCCTAAGTGTACAAGTTTGATCACAGACTGCTAGAGAACTTACTTGGGTCATGCACTCCTGTGTGAACAAGTTTGATCACAGACTGCTAGAGAACTTACTTGCCTCATGCACTCCTGAGTGAACAAGTTTGATCACAGTCTGCTAGACTCACCTCATGCACTCCTGAGTGAACAAGTTTGATCACAGACTGCTAGAGAACTTACTTGCCTCATGCACTCCTGAGTGAACAAGTTTGATCACAGTCTGCTAGAGAGCTTGCTTGCCTCATGCACTCCTGAGTGAACAAGTTTGATCACAGACTGCTAGAGAACTTGCTTGCCTCATGCTGTCCTCTGATTTTTCAGAAGACAACTCTAAGTATGCCAGCTACAGGACATGGTGAGAAAACTACATACATCTTTTTCTTCAAATGCTTCTGAGAGTCTCTCACACATGATAAATTTAGTTCACAACCAGCAAGCTGTTAAAACAAAAAGTAAAAGGGAAAAAAGTTAACTTACAGCTACCCATGCCTTATGTAGGAATGTCATTATTGCAGGCAGGTATTCTTACATTCCAGTGCTTTTGTGCAAGTGACTCCAGCCATCCAGGAGACAGTGCTTAAACTGGGCATAGAATGAACATTATATAAAGAAGGAAGTTCTGGATTTCGTAACTTACTGACATAGCTCAGGAAATAAGCAACCAGAAATATTTCAACACATAATAACAGCAGATTGTGTGAGTGGGCACTTAAAGAAGAGGTTTCTTTAAAAAGAAATAAAATCCTTAGAGGTCAAGATTCATTTGACTCACTGCCATCAGTAAGGAGAACTCCACAGCTATGTTCCGTTTCACATCATAGAAGCTAAATTCCAGTCACATCTTAAAGACCTTTCAAGACCCTCACTTAAGAAAATAATGGGCAGCTCTAGCAATGCAGAATGGCTGTCACTCAATGTAGAAGACTCGTTCTGTGGTTTAGTTTGTGAAGAAGTAGGAACACATGACTAAATTCAGAAAGGATCTGTGTAAGTTGCTTCTACTTGCAGTCTCACTGCTTTTATCCATAGTGTTCAACTGTCTAGTAGTGAGTGGTTTTCCTCCAGTGCTAGCAAAGTCAGAAACATGACAATCTTATAATGTGTGTTTGATACTCTTCCATTTTTGCTTCTCACTTTGGTGGAGTTTTATACCCAGCTTCAGCACAAAGCCTCCAAGCCTTCTTCTACTGCCACATGTTTGAGCCGTGCAAAATTCAGCATAAGAAACGCATAAGCAGCAACTGCCAAAATCTTCTGACTCATTTCTGTGTTGACTGTTACTTTACTGAAGTGGTACTAGAGAATTTTCAGCTAGAATAAAAAAAGACCTGACATTTTCCAGCACCCCAGAGTTATGAATCCTCATGACAAAATCCCATGGCATTAGGCAGTGCTGATGCCAGCAGTTTTCTCCAGAGAGTTTTCTAGATAGCCACTCAGTCATCTGTCACACGACCCACTGCACGCAGCTTTTTCACGACTCTGTCAGACACTTCACTGCTAACTTTAAGTACATTACAGGCAGGGAAAGAAAGAAATAAAAAAGCCTACTTCAACAGATTTCTGAAGACATGAGGTGTAACTGATGTCATACAAACCGCTGTAACTAACTGCCTCTTTCAGATAGTCTGCTTCCTTTCAACTTTTAATGTGTGAACCACTTCAGAAACAAATCTCAAAGGAATTAGCTGTGACTGAGTTGGAGGGCAGAAGGGCTCTGCAGCAGGACCTTGACTGCCTGCACAGATGGGCAGAGTCCAAGGGGATGGCATTCAATAGCTCCAAGTGCAGGGTGCTGCACTTTGGCTACAACAACCCCATGGAGAGATACAGGCTGGGGTCAGAGTGGCTGGAGAGCAGCCAGACAGAGAGGGATCTGGGGGTGCTGATTGATACCTGCCTGAACATGAGCCAGCAGTGTGCCCAGGTGGCCAAGAGAGCCAGTGGCATCCTGGCCTGCATCAGGAATGGTGTGGTCAACAGGAGCAGGGAGGTCATTCTGCCCCTGTACTCTGCACTGGTTAGACCACACCTTGAGTGCTGTGTTCAGTTCTGGGCCCCCCAGTTTAGGAGGGACACTGAGATGTGCTTGAGCATGTCCAGAGAAGGGCAACGAGGCTGGGGAGAGGCCTTGAGCACAGGCCCTATGAGGAGAGGCTGAGGGAGCTGGGATTGGTTAGCCTGGAGAAGAGGAGGCTCAGGGCAGACCTTATTGCTGTCTACAACTACCTGAGGGGTGGTTGTGGCCAGGAGGAGGTTGCTCTCTTCTCTCAGGTGGCCAGTGCCAGAACGAGAGGACACAGCCTCAGGCTGTGCCAGGGGAGATTTAGGCTGGAGGTGAGGAGAAAGTTCTTCCCTGAGAGAGTCATTGGACACTGGAATGGGCTGCCCGGGGAGGTGGTGGAGTCGCTGTCCCTGGGGCACTTCAAGGCAGGACTGGACGTGGCACTTGGTGCCATGGTCTGGCCTTGAGCTCTGTGGTAAAGGGTTGGACTTGATGATCTGTGAGGTCTCTTCCAACCCTGATAATACTGTGATAATGATTACTTGAAAACAGAGGCAGTGTCATTAATTGGTCTATACATTAAAAGTCTCAACTCCTGCCAAGAGAAGACTAATGATAGAAAATCTGAGGTGCCATGTGAAAGACTATGGCACTCCTCATGTTGTGGGCAGTTTGAAATGGTGAAGTGACAAAATTAAGCAAAGAGAAGAACAAGAAAAGAACCCAAATCCTCAAAACCACTGTAAAAGATTTTGTCCTTTCATTTTGAGAAACTACAGAAGACTTTGTTCAGTTTCCTAAGAGCTAAGATACAATTGTAATGCAAGACAGAAAATGAATAGACAAATGCTTGCCAAGTCAAGATGAATTGCCCCTACATACCAAGGGTCCTTGCAAAACAGTGACTTTCACTAACAGCAGCACTAGGAAGACCCCAGTGACACCCACTGCAGTACCTCCTCCTCAAATCGATTGCTTAAATGGGAGGCACTATGAGCTGAAACAAAAAGTGGAGCATGAATTTACTGCATTATTGCTTTGTGAAGTGTGAAAATTTAGATTTCAGAACAGTGTCATCTAACAAGCAGTAAGACAGTTATAGAAATAGATGAATGGAAGAAATAGTGGACTACACAGTCAGTGCCCTCAGCCATGGGAAGATGGCTGTGAGACTACATCAAATGCATGTCCCACACCCATGTCCCACCCAGGATAATGAAAGAGAAACACAGTGCAGCCAGACAGTTCAGCTAATCAACTTAGTTAATTGTTGTTTAATTATTCTCCACTATAAACCCATCTGATAGGGCAAGGGATAATGGCTTTAGACTGAAAGAGGGTAGATTTAGACGTAACAAAGAAGTTGTGCATTGTGAGGGCGGTGATGTGCCGGCACAGGCTGTCTGTGGATATGCCCTACCTGGAAGTATCACAGTATCACAGTATTATCAGGGTTGGAAGAGACCTCACAGATCATCAAGTCCAACCCTTTACCACAGAGCTCAAGGCTAGACCATGGCACCAAGTGCCACGTCCAATCCTGCCTTGAACAGCTCCAGGGACGGCGACTCCACCACCTCCCTGGGAGTGTTCACATACAGGTTGGGTGAGGTTTTCAGCCATCTGTTCTAGTGTCCCTGCCCATGGAAGCAGGGTTGTAACTAGATGACCTTTAAGATCCCTTCCAAAGCAAATTATTCTATGATTCTATGGAACTACTGGTGTTAAATCAACCACTCGTTTTCTCCTAACTACTAGCTGAGCTAAGAACTCATATTCCCAGTGAAAATGGAGTTTAAACATCATCATCCCTAATGCTGCCCATTCTCTCACCCTGAAACCCTTCTCACCCTTTCCTTTGAGCCCTGAAGCGAGTATTTTAAAGCTCAGTATGAATTATTGACAATCTTTTTGATCATGTTACTTCTACCAACCTCCTGCAACTTTAACAGCAGATACTGCATTTTCATACTTGTTCTTCCTGCAATTTCAGGTTATGGAAGGAAGTGGCAGTTGGACATAAATCAGTGAAAACAAAAATTCAGCTTTTAGTTTCGCAGAGTTGTATTTGATCTCAGCACTATAAGCAGGAGGAGTGATTGCTGTTATCAACAGGGTAACACCTTCCTCCAACAGTCTACAAACCACAATTACCTAGAATACAGTAGCATCATATATTGCACTGATATTTACATATCCATTATTTTATTTAAGCTTCCATTAAGTCCTTTATAACAAATAATTAAGGCTTCTCTTTAGCAACTACCTGAAGAGAGGCTGTAGCCAGGTGGGGGTTGGTCTCTTCTGCCAGGCAAGCATCAACAGAAGAAGGGGACACAGTCTCAAGCTGTACTGGGAGAGGTCTAGGCTGGATGTTAGGAGGAAGTTGTTGGCAGAGAGAGTGATTGGCATTGGAATGGGCTGCCCAGGGAGGTGGTGGAGTCACCATCCCTGGAGGTGTTCAAGCAAAGCCTGGATGAGGCACTTAGTCTAGTTGACTGGATGGGGCTGGGTGCTAGGTTGGACTGGATGACTGTGGAGGTCACTTCCAACCTGGTTGATTCTATGATTCTAGTAAGTGCTGCACTTCAATAATTAAGGCTGATTTTATTCCCCTCAGACTATTTATATTGTTTCAGTAAATTTCAACCTAATTTTAAAACAAGCTCATACTATGATGAGACACTCACTACATAGCACAATCAATAGCCTCCAAGTTTTCAGATCCAGCTACTAATCTGTCTCTCTGCTCCATAACAAGCAGGGACTTGAGTGCTAACGTTCTTACCTGGAAGCTACAAAATGGAGACAGCATCTCAGAAGAGATAATTTCTTTAAAAAACCTCAATCCTGTGTGATCCAAAACAATCTTCAAAATTCATCCACTCAACTCAGAGAAGACTTAGCACTGTGCTAGTTTGAAGCTAGCTAGAATGTTTTGGTGAGAAGAACAGGATTACAGGCTGTGGAAAGAAAACAGTGGTGATGTCTACTTCACTCATAGGCTTGCTGAGATGTATAGGAACAAGAAATAAAAACATAGATAACCACTCTCACTTGGGCTGCTGGCTGAGCTGCATCTTATTCTCTAACCTCACCCTGCATTTTGGACTAATCCACTTTGCTTCCTAACCCCCTGACCGAACCTCCATTCTTCCTTGGGACTGGGGTAAGGTTGAGAGGGGTAGGGGGAAGGTGAAGGGGCGGTTGGGAGCCCCTCCTGGGGACTCAGGTTTCTGGGAGGGCTGTTGTGTTTCTGCATTACCTTTTACCTTGTATATTTCTGTCTATAACTGTATATACTGTAAATATCTGCTTGTATATTGTGCTAGCTGTAAATATAAGCTTCGTTCATATTTTCAGAGCTGCCTGAGTCTAGTCTGGGTGATTTCTAAAGTGTGGGGGGGGGCAGGGAACACCCAAACCATCACAAGCACATTCAAATTTAAGACAGCTGACAAACCAAAAGTATCTACATTCATCATTTATCAAAAGTGAGGCTAAAACCAGCTACAAATACTTCAGCTGACTCAACAGAGCAGCAATGGAAGACTGCCTATCTGACCATCAAATGTGTTCCTCTGAACACAACATACATCCTGTACCATTTACCACCTCCCTCCAGAGCAACAGCTGGCAGCTAGAAACACCTTTGCTTAACAGAACCCGAGAGGGACTGCTCAGTAATTAATTTTTAAAAGGAAAATTCAATCATTTTATTTTCACAAAGAGCTCAGGAAACACACACACAAAAAAAAAATAAGATAGCTGAAAGAGATTCTAAACTCAGTTATTTAGACACTGCAAAGCACATAAGAAGTCTTAGTGTTTTCCACAGCAATTTCTTTGGCGATGTGAGTGATTATGTTGTTTAGATCTGGGAGCAGAAAGAGCAGAGACATTTTCTAACAATACAGTATCACAGTATCATCAGGGTTGGAAGAGACCTCACAGATCATCAAGTCCAACCCTTTACCACAGAGCTCAAGGCTAGACCATGGCACCAAGTGCTACGTCCAGTCCTGCCTTGAACAGCTCCAGGGACGGCGACTCCACCACCTCCCCGGGCAGCCCATTCCAGTGTCCAATGACTCTCTCAGGGAAGAACTTTCTCCTCACCTCCAGCCTAAATCTCCCCTGGCGCAGCCTGAGGCTGTGTCCTCTCGTTCTGGTGCTGGCCACCTGAGAGAAGAGAGCAACCTCCCCCTGGCCACAACCACCCCTCAGGTAGTTGTAGACAGCAATGAGGTCTCCCCTGAGCCTCCTCTTCTCCAGGCTAACCAATCCCAGCTCTCTCAGCCTCTCCTCGTAGGGCTGTGCTCAAGGCCTCTCCCCAGCCTCGTCGCCCTTCTCTGGACATGCTCAAGCATCTCAATGTCCCTCCTAAACTGGGGGGCCCAGAACTGAACACAGCACTCAAGGTGTGGTCTAACCAGTGCAGAGTACAGGGGCAGAATGACCTCCCTGCTCCTGCTGACCACACCATTCCTGATGCAGGCCAGGATGCCACTGGCTCTCTTGGCCACCTGGGCACACTGCTGGCTCATGTTCAGGTGGGTATCAATCAGCACCCCCAGATCCCTCTCTGTCTGGCTGCTCTCAGCCACTCCGACCCCAGCCTGTATCTCTGCATGGGGTTGCTGTGGCCAAAGTGCAGCACCCTGCACTTGGAGCTATTGAATGCCATCCCCTTGGACTCTGCCCATCTATCCAGGCAGTCAAGGTCCTGCTGCAGAGCCCTTCTGCCCTCCAACCCAGCCACATCTGCCTCCAGCTTAGTGTCATCTGCAAACTTGCTGATGACTGACTCCATGCCCTCATCCAGATCATCTATGAAGATGTTAAAGAGGATGGGGCCCAGCACAGATCCCTGAGGGACACCACTAGTGACAGCTGCCAGCTGGATGTGGCACCATTCTCTACCACTCTCTGGGTCCAGCCCTCCAGCCAGCTCCTAACCCAGCACAGAGTGTTGCCATCCAAGCCATGGGCTGACAGCTTAGCCAGCAGTTTGCTGTGGGGGACAGTGTCAAAGGCCTTGCTGAAGTCCAGACAGACCACATCCACAGGCCTCCCACATCCACCAAGCAGTCACCTGATCATAGAAGGAGATCAGGTTAGAAAGGCAGGATCTGCCCTTCCTAAACCCATGCTGGCTGGACCTGAGCTTTTTGATATACATGGGAAGCCTACATAGAAAGGGTACATAACAGCAAACATTCTTCCTGTTTTCCCTTCCCCCTTGGACTTCACTGAATAGTGAAACTGGAGACTGCCAAGGGCCAATGTTTTAGGATGACTACCAACCTCTAACCCAAAATAAGCAAAAGTGGTGGTGTGTAGCAAAGGAATTTCTCCATATACACACCACTGTCTCTCCCATTTCTGGGGGCATTACAAAACAACAGTTATGCTTAATTGTATTCAACAAATAACAGAACTGAAGCTCATCCAGTCCATTGTTTGGCTTACAGGTATGCAAGCAAGAAAGCTGAAGGAAGAGCAAACCTGCATGGGCATGTACATAAACACAGAAATGTGTTTCAGTTTTGGAGGAGAAGAGAGATTGGAAGAAGGAAGGTTCCTTAACAAGGGGGGGATTAGTTTGGTTGTTTTTTGTGGTTTGCTTTTTTCCTCATTGTTGGTTTTGGGGATCAGTTGGTTTGAGAAGGTTTGAGTAGGGTTGGTTGTTCTGAGTTTTGTTATGATCATAGAATCGTAGATTCAACCAGGTTGGAAGAGACCTCCAACATTATCCAGTCCAACCTAGCACCCAGCCCTGTCCAGTCATCTAGACCATGGCACTAAGTGCCTCATCCAGGCTTTGCTTGAACACCTCCAGGGACGGTGCCTCCACCACCTCCCTGGGCAGCCCATTCCAATGCCAATCACTCTCTCTGCCAACAACTTCCTCCTTTGTGTATCTACATCACTATTCAGAAAATGGTCACTGGAAATTTTTTTACTTCCTACTTTCTTCTATTTTAAAATATAGAAATATTTATCTGATCAGTGCAATTATATATATATATATATATATATATAAAAGATACCCACTTCCATTTGGGTTTCTCTCCTTTTCTTGCTAATTCTGAACAGCTGCCTTGCATTTTGCCAAGTCCATGGCCACATACACCCATGACTCTGACTCACTATTTCAGAATGCAAATATTGCTACTTATTCTTTTGCTGCTTCCTAAACTTTTTTTTTTCCTTGGTCTGGAACATCCTCATCGTGGCTTTGGAATCAGTTACACATGGAAAGGCATCCTGTAGCCAGAAGTCACACCTTTAAAAAAATAATAAAAGCCTCTACAAACCACAAATAAACCCAGGGCAGCTTTGTCTTTCCCAAGGACTTTCAGAACAGATTTTGCATTAAATATGTCTGTTCTGATGGAGCTGTAATCCCAGTAACTGAAAGACCAAAGAAGACATCTCAAGATGAAATATCACATATTGTGTGATATGGTCAATGTATTCTTTTGTAGTTTCATTACAAAAAAAAGACACAGAAGGCAAACAAAAATATCCATGGGAGAAAAGCTCTTGCAACTAAGATGCAGAACTAGAGGGAGAACGCAGCATAGAATCAACCAGGTTGGAAGAGACCTCCAACATCATCCAGGCCAACCTAGCACCCAGCACTGGCCAGTCAACTAGACCATGGTACTGAGTGCCCCAGCCAGGCTTTTCTTCAACACCTCCAGGGATGGCAACTCCACCACCTCCCTGGGCAGCCCATTCCAATGCCAATCACTCTCTCTGCCAACAACTTCCTCCTAACATCCAGCCTAGACCTCCCCTGGCACAACTTGAGACTGTGTCCCTTTGTTCTGTTGCTGGTTGCCTGGGCATGCTTTATTGGCAGAACCCATCTGATTCAAGCCACTCTCGCCCCACCTCAGTTCATACAGTAATTTAGTTTTGATGGAACCTCTGAGGTCACCTGGTCCAATGTCTTGCTCAGACTAGAACCATCTTAGACTGAAGCTGATCAAGGTCTGGGCAGTTAAGCTCCAAGTGCCTTAAAGCACAGAGATCCCAGAGACCCTCTGAGCACCTCTTCCAGCATTTGACCATGTTGAAGCCCATTTTTTTTCTCATGTGGTTGGAATTTCACTTGTCACAGTTGTATTTGTTGCATCTTGTATCTGTTGGCTCTTGTGCAACTCTCTGTAAGAGTGTATCTTTTTCACTTCTGTACCTGACTGAGTTAACAGAAAACTGTACTGGTTTACTCCATAGATACTTCTTCTGGACAAACCTAGGCTTTTATATCACATTGTGATGGTTTGGGTGTTCCCTGTCCCCCACACACTTTGGAAATCACCCAGCCTAGACTCAGCCAGCTCTGGAAATTGAATGAAGCTTATATTTACAGCTTAGCACAATAGACAAGCAGATATTTACAGTATATACAGTTATAGACAGAAATATATAAAGTAAAAGGTAATACAGAAACACAACAGACCTCCCAGAAACCTGAGTCCCCAGGAGGGGCTCTCAACCACCCCTTCACCTTCCCCCTGCCCCTCTCAACCTTTCCCCAGTCCCAAGGAAAAATGGAGGTTTGGCCAAGGGGTTAAGAAACAAAGTGGATTAGTCAAAGAAACAGAGGGTGAGGTTAGAAGAGAAATGCAGCTCCAAGCTTGCCAGCAGAAGTGGTTATCTATGTTTTTATTTCTTGTTCTTACACATCTCAGCAAGCCTGTGAGGGAAGCAGACATCACCATTGTTTTCCTTTCACAGCCTGTAATCTAGTTCTTCTCACCAAAACATTCTAGCTAGGCTCAAACTAGCACACACATCTAAGTCCCTGATTATCTTAGTCAACTGCACTTACTCTAGTTCATCAGCATCCCCCTTGCACCAGGTTAGCCCAGAACTGGACACAGCACTCCAGATGTGGTTTGGCAGATGCAGCACTGTCACTGAGACACTTTCTTTGACCTGCTGCATTTGGTCCTGTTTCACCACAAGGGCACACTACTGACTCACATTCTTCATCAGGTCTCCTTTTCTGTTGCACTGCTCTCCAACCACCAGCCTGTACTTTTGCACAGAGATTTTTCAACCCAGATACTGAAACTTAAATTTTTTTAATGAGGTTTTTTTCTCAACCAACTCTCCTCATGAAGGCCTTCTGAAAAGCATCCCTACCATACTCAGGTAAGCTGGAATAGCATCAACCCTGGTATTAAGCCAGGAAAGAGGAATTCTTCCCCTTTTCCCTGTCTTACAGGCAATAACTATTACTTGACTGGCCTATCAATTGACCAGTGTCCTCCAAAGGACTCCTAGAATTGCTTTAGGAGCCACAGTCATCCCCTGAATCATTGCCTAACCATCTTGGCCCTACCCAAAAGGCAACATTCCAAAAACTTCAGTACAGTGGGATAAGCTAGCTCCTCCTCTAAGCTTAAATAGCAGAGTTCAACACTGTGCAAGTTGCTTTACTCTGAATACAAAGCACCACAAGAATGTCATCAGTAACTGTTAGCCATTATCTTCCTTCATCAGCTGAGTTTAAAGTGTTTCACATTTTTCCCTGTGTAAGTGACTGAAAGAAAACAAACAAGAAAAAGCCAAGAAAAAACTTGCAAAACTGTTTTGGTGACCTTCCCAAAACCTCTTTTGTGGAGTTTGAGTGACCTGGGAGTACTGATAGATAGTAGCTGAAGATGAGCCAGCAGTGTGCCACGAGAGCCAATGGCATCCTGGCCTGCATCAGGAACAGTGTGGCCAGCAGGACAAGAGAGGTTATTCTGCCCCTGGACTCAGTACTGCTCAGGCCACACCTTGAGTGCTGTGTCCAGTTCTGGGCTCCTCAATTCAAGAGAGATGTTGAGGTGCTGGAAGGTGTCCAGAGAAGGGCAATGAAGCTGGGGAGGGGCCTGGGGCACAGCCCTGAGAGGCTGAGGGAGCTGGAGTTGTTTAGCTTGGAGAACAGGAGGCTCAGGGGGGACCTCATTGCTGTCTACAACTCTCTGAAGGGAGGTTGTAGCCAGGTGGGGTTGGTCTCTTCTGCCAGACAACCAGCAACAGAACAAGGGGACACAGTCTCAAGTTGTGCCAGAGGAGGTCTAGGATGGATGTTAGGAGGAAGTTGTTGGCAGAGAGAGTGATTGGCATTGGAATGGGCTGCCCAGGGAGGTGGTGGAGTCACCATCCCTGGAGGTGTTCAAGCAAAGCCTGGCTGAGGCACTTAGTGCCATGGTCTGGTTGACTGGCTAGGGCTGGGTGCTAGGTTGTAGTGGATGATCTTGGAGGTCTCTTCCAACCTGGTTGATTCTATGATTCTAAGATTAGCAGGTTAGGTTTGATTTCTTTGCCTTTTATTTGATTGGGGGAGGGGCTTCAGGAAACAGGGAGAAGCAAGAAACCATAATTAGCAGTAATATCACTATACCATTATTCACATTTATTTGCAGAACTAAGTTTGTAGACAGTTTCCATGGATGAAGTGCACCATCACCCTGGGCCTTAGCTAAAGTCATAAGCAAATTCCCTGGAACACCACAGGTCATCAATTTGGAAACTAACAATACTTAAGGTTGCTAAAATATCTTATAAATCAAAGCTCAGAAGAAAATAATTGGTGCTCTTTTTCACTCATCTGGTGTTTTTTCTTCTGCTTAACTCAATTCATAAAATCATTGAATGGTTCAGGTTGGAAGGGACTTCAAGGATCATCCAGTTCCACCCCCCAGCATAGGCAGGGACACCTCCCACTAGAACAGGTCACTCAAAGCCTCATCCAACCTGGCCTTGAACACCTCCAGGGAGGGAGCAATCACAAATTCCCTGGGCAACCTGTGCCAGTGTCTCACCACTCTCACTGTAAAGAACCCTTTCCTAACATCATCACCTCCCTTGCTCTGCTGGCCACACTTCTCTTGCTGCAGCCCAGCACATAGTTGCTGTCTGGGCTGCACTCACACTGCTACCTCATGTTGAGTTTTTCATCAACCCAGACCCCCAGGCCCTTTTCTTCAGGGCTGCTCTCATCCATTCACCACCCATCTGTGCTTGGGACTGCACTGACCCAGGTGCAGGACCTTACACTTGGCCTTGTTGAATTGCAGGAGGTTGACCTGGGTTCACCTCTTCAGCCTGTCCAGGTCCCTCTGGATGGCATCCCTGCCCTTTAAGAATTGAATTCTTAAATAGTTCATTTAGAATAGAAAGGAATAACTTACAGTGGTGCTCTGGGGCAACAGACACATTAAGCTTGGACGAGATATCCAGACTATCCCATAGGAAAGATGTAAAAGTTAAATAAACACTTCCATTCAGAAAGGTGGCTTCACCTTCTGTAAGATAAGTGAGCTAATGAATAAGTGAATTAAAAGCAAGAATGAAGCACAGGACACATGAATCCTTTTCAAAGAAGAAAGATGACCATGTCACATCCTCACTGTCAAGTACATGCTTTATGGATATCTATGTTTGTCCCAGAGAGGCTTTGCACCAAGAATACAGGAAGATATCCACAGCAAATCTCGGGAAAATATTGTAACATACACAGGAATCAGTGAAGAAATTACTATGTTATTGTTGGGAATTAAATGTAGTCATTCTATAGACTCACTACATTGAATATTACTATTCCCAACATGTTATACCTTAGGTGGAGAATTTAAAGGTTAAAACAAATCCACAACACAAGAAAATAAAGTTGATGCTAAGCCACTGAATTACTTTAAGAAATCTAAGTTCAAACTTTTTGTCTCTACAATAGATTTTGCTGTCCTCAACGTGTTCCTTAATCCTCCATGCAGTTTTGTGTGGGTAATGCTCTCAACTATCAATATACACGGAGGGAACAATCATTAATTACTTAAGGTTGTGCAGATACTTATAAAGCAAGAAAAAATAATACACTCTTGTATTTAAATACTGTGTTTTCAAATACCTACATGAGAAGTGGGGGGGGGAGAAGGGGGAAAGGAAGAAAAAAAAATAAAGTACCCCAAATAAAACTTTGTTCTATTAAGGGATGAAGGAAACTGCTTTACTATTACAGGACAAACAAGTATCAGTTGCCTGACACAAAAAGGGAAGAGAATAACAACAGGAAAAGTAGCCAGCTGGGGAAAGCAGTAGTCAACAACCTAGGATCGTTTTAGTGCTGCAGCTGCTTATCTCTGCCAAGTTTCAAGAGTTAGCTGTCCTAGAAGTGTATTCAAAGTGTGTCACCAGGGAGTTCAAGCACTGACCTTGTAAGGAAAAATTCCAAGGAGAAGAGAGTGCTTTCATTAAAAGTCCTCTTGCAATTTCCCATCAAAACAGCTACTCCAAAAATGCGACCAATGTTGCTTTTTCCGGCTCGGATTCCTACCCACGGAGCTGCCAGTCTCCCATGTGCCCATCTGAATTCAGTTCCACACATCCCACTCTAAAGGGACTGACTTCTAGACTGGGAATGTTGCTACTACTATGTCACTGCAAATCTATTTTTACTGGGTGATGCATGGTGCTTCTGGGAAGACAGCAGATCTAAAATTTCAGTATTTTAAGACTATTTATGTAGAGAGCTCTTGGCAGTGCTACCCCTTGGGCTTTTAGAGATGCATACTTTAAAGTATTGGAGGACTTAAAAAGGCTAAATCTAGTCAAAAAGCAACCCAAGAAAAAGTATCAAGGTTTTGCCCACGTAACAGTGTACTTAAAACTAAATGCTAAAATATAACTTTATTCAGAATTTAACAGAAGAAAATCTGTCTGCACAGCATAGCATTGATATGAAAAGCAACATGAAGGATGAGGAAATCACCTTTGTGATATATCTGAGAGTTTAAGAGGAACTCTCTCAAACAGATTATGAAGGAAGAAGTGATGTAAAGATGTCTGAACCAACACAAAAGTAATTCACTATGTAACATCTGCACTTAGGTTTCATAGAATCAACCAGGTTGGAAGAGACCTCCAAGATCATCCAGTCCAATGTATCATACACAGCATCAGCTGGAAAAAGCCTCGCGAAGACAGGTGCAGGAAGAAACAGATCTACAAGCACAGTGTCACGTCCTTTAACGCCCCCAGGCCCAGCTGACTTATTTTAACCACTCAAGACAAGCAGAAAACGTTTATTTCAACCTCTAAACTTACATTTGGAAGTTCTGCTACCCCTTCTCTTAAATCAGAAGCAATTGAAGGATCTAAAGTATACCACTTATTAGGGAACATGCAGATACAGTTTTGCCTCTGTAGTTACAAGGGTGACCAGCACCCAACATGTCAGGAGCTACTCTGCACTAAAGGTAGTATGTGCCAGGAGATTGGATGACTGTCATCAGGCATTGCTACAAAAGCTTAAGTACCTACATAATGTGCATGAACAGAACCAGAAGCCACAGGAAACTCTGCATATTATACTAGAAGGGCAGAGTTTCATTATTTTATAGCATTCCACTTCCCCATTATCACAACATAAGAAATTTGATCAGAGGGATTGTATTTCACTGCTGTTTCAGAGCAAGCAGCATGGTTGCTCTGGTCAGTGTCAGTCAGTCAAATCTCAGGGCAGTGTACACTTCCTGCTGAAAAAGCAACCAGCCAGCCATTTACTTTTCTATTTACAGAACAAGCTGACCCACAAAACAGGAACCTCAGAATCCCACTTCAGCCTCAAGAATCATATCTAATGACACAGAAGGAGCTATAAGAAAACTGAAAGCAGAACACCAAAGGGGGTTGTTGTAAAAGTACAGAGTGGCTTGATGACATTCAAGAGCAATTTCAATAAATCAATAAACACTGAGCCTGTACAATTCAGTTGAAAAATGCCTTCTTAACAGAGAATGTGTTTCTTTGCCAATCCTTTCATCTGCCGCACACAGGCATACAATAATGACGAAGTTCAAGTGTCAAGATGTGTAGGGTCGGAGTGGCTGGAGAGCAGCCAGACAGAGAGGGATCTGGGGGTGCTGATTGATACCCACCTGAACATGAGCCAGCAGTGTGCCCAGGTGGCCAAGAGAGTCAGTGGCATCCTGGCCTGCATCAGGAATGGTGTGGCCAGCAGGAGCAGGGAGGTCATTCTGCCCCTGTACTCTGCACTGCTTAGACCACACCTTGAGTACTGTGTTCAGCTCTGGGCCCCCCAGTTTAGGAGGGACATTGAGATGCTTGAGCGTGTCCAGAGAAGGGCAACGAGGCTGGGGAGAGGCCTTGAGCACAGCCCTACGAGGAGAGGCTGAGGGAGCTGGGATTGGTTAGCCTGGAGAAGAGGAGGCTCAGGGGAGACCTTATTGCTGTCTGCAACTACCTGAGGGGAGGTTGTGGCCAGGAGGAGGTTGCTCTCTTCTCTCAGGTGGCCAGCGCCAGAACAAGAGGACACAGCCTCAGGCTGTGCCAGGGGAGATTTAGGCTGGAGGTGAGGAGAAAGTTCTTCCCTGAGAGAGTCATTGGACACTGGAATGGGCTGCCCGGGGAGGTGGTGGAGTCGCCGTCCCTGGAGCTGTTCAAGGCAGGACTGGACGTGGCACTTGGTGCCATGGTCTGGCCTTGAGCTCTGTGGTAAAGGGTTGGACTTGATGATCTGTGAGGTCTCTTCCAACCCTGATGATACTGTGATACTGTGATAGAAGTTGCAAGGTAGTTGCTCAAGTTTAGCTGTCTATCAGATGCTAGCTGTGCCTTCCGGAGGTAGGAAGAGAGAACATGTATCTGGAATACATCCAAGGCTAAGAAGGAAGCTTTAAAAATAAACTAGCTGCACACTCTGACATTGGCTCTCTGGTTTCATTTTTGCTATTAGAGAGAGACACAGTATCATTGTATAGGGTTAACCCTCCAGGGGGAGTAACCTTGAACCTGACCTTAAGTGGTCTTGACCCCTCCACAGGGGTGGGTCTGAACACTAGCAGGTGATGGTTAGCTCACTCCCTCTTTCTGTCTGAAGATCCATAAAAGCAGGGGGACTGCCTGTTTCACTCTGGCTCTGTGCTCCCTGCCTCCCTGCATCACCATCCTGTTCCTGGTTCTCTTTGTTTTACCACGTGGCCATCACCCACGAGGCAGACAAAGCCATCACCATCAAAATCTGGTTGTATTTACACATTTTGTATTTGCCTTTCCCTTCCCTGTATCTTTGTAACTTCCCTACCTCAGATACCTTTTTAAGTTATTGTTAAACTTTTTTCTTTTAACTTCCAAATGGGTTGAGATTTATTTCTTTGTGTGTGCTTACCTTTCCTCTCTCCACATCTAATTCCTTTCTTTTGGGAAAGAAAGGGGAAGAGGGAAGGGCACTTAATAAAATTGTTATTTGTTCTACCAAATATATTTGAGTCTCTGGAAATTTAAATCAGAACCAAGACAATTAATTGAGAAATATCTACTCTTCTTTTAGCTTTAAAAATCAGATGCAAGTAGAGCTTCAAAAATAGAAGCTGTTCTGAAATACCCAGGTGATGACTAGGAACCATAAAATTTACAGACCTAGAAATGGCAAAGTAATTTTAATATGCTTCCTTCTAAGCAAACATTTCCCCCCATTGAAAGGGACCCAGAACATCAGTTCTTACTGCTGTGTTTCCAGAACTTGTACAAAACCACAAATGTCCTCTTTGAAGCACCATTTTCTTCCCTCCTTCTTCAAAGCATACATGGAAGGAGGAAGACTTCGCAGCTCCATCAAGGCAGCATGGAGGAAGTGTCTAAATCTAAGTAAATCAGGGATCTGTGCTGGGCCCCATCCTCTTTAACATCTTCATAGATGATCTGGATGAGGGCATGGAGTCAGTCATCAGCAAGTTTGCAGATGACACCAAGCTGGGGGCAGATGTGACTGAGTTGGAGGGCAGAAGGGCTCTGCAGCAGGACCTTGACTGCCTGCACAGATGGGCAGAGTCCAAAGGGATGGGGTTCAATAGCTCCAAGTGCAGGGTGCTGCACTTTGGCCACAACAACCCCATGCAGAGATACAGGCTGGGGTCAGAGTGGCTGGAGAGCAGCCAGACAGAGAGGGATCTGGGGGTACTGATTGATACCCACCTGAACATGAGCCAGCAGTGTGCCCAGGTAGCCAAGAGAGCCAGTGGCATCCTGGCCTGCATCAGGAATGGTGTGGCCAGCAGGAGCAGGGAGGTCATTCTGCCCCTGTACTCTGCACTGGTTAGACCTCACCTTGAGTGCTGTGTTCAGTTCTGGGCCCCCCAGTTTAGGAGGGACATTGAGATGCTTGAGCGTGTCCAGAGAAGGGCAACGAGGCTGGGGAGAGGCCTTGAGCACAGCCCTACGAGGAGAGGCTGAGGGAGCTGGGATTGGTTAGCCTGGAGAAGAGGAGGCTCAGGGGTGGCCTTATTGCTGTCTACAACTACCTGAGGGGTGGTTGTGGCCAGGAGGAGGTTGCTCTCTTCTCTCAGGTGGCCAGCACCAGAACGAGAGGACACAGCCTCAGGCTGTGCCAGGGGAGATTTAGGCTGGAGGTGAGGAGAAAGTTCTTCACTGAGAGAGTCATTGGACACTGGAATGGGCTGCCCGGGGAGGTGGTGGAGTCGCCGTCCCTGGAGCTGTTCAAGGCAGGATTGGACGTGGCACTTGGTGCCATGGTCTGGCCTTGAGCTCTGTGGTAAAGGGTTGGACTTGATGATCTGTGAGGTCTCTTCCAATCCTGATGATACTGTGATACTGTGAAAGCTTCTCATCTGCCAAATGGTACAAACAGACAGACCAAGCAGTACTCATTCTTCAGTCTTACCAGACTTGTATTTTGAGGTATTGTATTTTGACACAGCAGTAGCTCAGTGTTACTGAAGTGTACGTAGGAGTGTGATAGTTTGAGTCTAGCTGGGATATTTTGGTGAGAAGAATTAGACTATAGGCTGTGAGAAGGAAACAGTGGCGATGTCTACTTAACTCATAGGATTGCTGAGGTGTATAAAAACAAGAACATAAATATAGATAACACAGTTGCTCTCTCTAGCTGTGGCTGTTTGAGCTGATTTTTCTAGCTCAGACATAGGGGAGAGGTGAATGCTCCAGGGATGTGCCATATAATGGCAACAATAGATAAGTAAATAGAACTTCACTGGAGCATCAAGAGCTTGGATGTCTAGAAGCACAGCTTGTTCCCCCTCTTTTGCTGGCTTCTGCTGCTTGAGCTGCACCTGCCTATCTTCCCCAGCTGCTGTTTTGGCTACTGCTGCTTTTGCTGCTTCGCTGCCTCTTGACACCTCCCCCATCTCCCTTAAGGTTACTATATATTTTTCTTCTCTAATAGTTACCTCTCTTTATACTGTTACACTTACACTATAGGAAATACAATTTCATCTTTCCCTGACTTTCAAAAGATCTGTGTTGTGGTGAGTTTATTCTCCTGAGGGAGTGATCCACCCTAACCCAGGACACTGGCTCTGGCTGCCTGAACTGAACACAGGACTCAAGGTGTGGTCTAACCAGTGCAGAGTACAGGGGCAGAATGACCTCCCTGCTCCTGCTGACCACACCATTCCTGATGCAGGCCAGGATGCCACTGGCTCTCTTGGCCACCTGGGCACACTGCTGGCTCATGTTCAGGTGGGTAACAAATCAGCATCCCCAGATCCCTCTCTGTCTGGCTGCTCTCCAGCCACTCCGACCCCAGCCTGTATCTCTGCATGGGGTTGTTGTGGCCAAAGTGCAGCACCCTGCACTTGGAGCTGTTGAATGCCATCCCCTTGGACTCTGCCCATCTGTCCAGGTGGTCAAGGTCCCACTGCAGAGCCCTTCTGCCTTCCAACTCAGTCACATCGTCCCCCAGCTTGGTGTGATCTGCACACTTGCTGATGACTGACTCCATGCCCTCATCCAGATCATCAATGAAGAGGTTTATATGGAGATGCTCTGGGAGTCCTGCACCTCCTGGGATGTTTGCAGACTGCTGTAAGAGTTTGAGAACACCCTTGGTCACTACGACATCATGCCACCATTACAAGCAGGATAAACTGGAAGAGGAACGATTTGGATTTTGCACTGTTTTTCTTGGTCATAGCAGTGCACCTTTGTGAGAGTCTAAATCCCCCCTCCCTCGTTCATCAGCAAGGATAAAGACTGCCATCGTCTCTCCCTAATCACCAAAGATAAAGATTGCCTTTGTTAACCTCCCAGGCTCAAACAAGGTACTTGGCCGAAAGCTCAGGGATGCAAATCAACAGAGAGTGCCTTTAGAGGAAATTCCTGGACCTCAGCCTGGCTGGAATGCCCAGGATGTGTACATCTCATATCAGCTATCCCGAAGAGAAAAGGCTTATCTGTATTCGGGGTATGGACAGGTAAGCTGCACAGGGAGGGGGCAGAGGTGCTGCCACCGGCCCCCTGTCAATGCATGAATGTGCAGGAAGCTTTCCTGAAGAGAAATGGGGAAACCTGGACACTGATCTAAAAACCTGCATAAAAAGACAGGAGCAATGCCTGCCAAAGGGTGGACCTCCAGGTGTGCACCTCCGCCAGAGCTGCACATCCACCAGAAGAACCCCTGACAAACTCCACCGAAGAGCATCCCTGGGCCACACACTTGTCTCTCTCCCCCCCTTCGGTGGCTGACAGTAATATAATCCCTGCTCTTTCCCTTCCCTGCTTCTCTGTTTCTCCATTGTTCTCTCTCTCTCCCCCTGTTTTGTTCAACTTTATCCTTAAATAAATAGTTTTGTGGTGATCTATGGCCTCGCTTGCACTTTAATTTCACAGCACAGAAATCTTGTTCTTCTGGACAGAGATATTGTTAATCTCTGTTCTCTGGACCTTAACAACCTTCCTTGAATAAAAGTGGATAAAATTTATTAATGTTTCATAGAGGAATTGTCAAATTGTTCAGTTACCTTTAGTCCAAAAGGAAACAAGTAGAAGTTTTCCTCTTTCATGGGAATATTAGCAGCTCTCAATCTTTGGTACTTTCCTCTGTAATGGTGGAACTAAATAGCATAACAGAGACCTCAGCAACATTTTCTTCATCTTAAAGCCAGCTTATAACAGTCTTAACAGAAATGCCACACAAAGACTCATTTCCTAATAGAAACCCTTTTGCCATCTTTGATCCTGGAAAATTCACTCTGACAGCTACAATAAAGAAGAGGTTACTGTCACAAGCCAACTATTTTGATCACCTCCTACAAGTTGGCATCCCGAGGGAAAGAAGTGGAAAAACATTTTATGGGAACAGCATAAATAAAGGAGTGGACAAAATGAAAATCCAAGGGCAATAACATGCCTCACTACTGCACAGGCATTCCATACAATTCATGGAATTAGACAGCAGCAGTCTCTCAGAGAGCTCTTTTAATCACACAAAGAAGAATTTCTAAAGCTTTCTAAAGTTTGGGTGTTTTTCCACAGCAGCAAGTGGTTCACCACCTTCAAGTTATGAGAAGTAAAACCCTATTAGATTGATCAATCTAACAAAAAATAAAGCTACAATTAGGAGAAAACAAAACAAAACAAAACATCTGAAATGGTAGCTATTTCAGCTTTGAAATGGTAGCTATTTCAGCTTGTCAAACCCACCCAAAACCCTTCTATTGTATGCACACATAACGCACCCAGACATACTCCTGGCAGTCCTAAGTGTCTTCCATTTCTCTGGACCTATTGCCAGCACTTTTGGAAAGTAGATTCTTTATTCTTAAAGAAGCCATGCAAATGATCCCACAGGTGAGCCATGCAAGCAGAGAGTGTCTGCTGCAGCAGGTCAATAAGGCATCACAGGAAGGGCAGCATTGCTTAGCTTCAAAGACAGAAGGAGTGCCTTGGTTAAGAGGTATTGACTGCCTCCTCTAATTACTGCATTCTAGACCTCGCATTTTCACAGACCTCAGCTGTCTGCAGTTGCCACTTGTCTCAGTTAGATTTTGCTCTTAATGACAATTTAACATTTTGAGAATGGGCAAACAAACATTTTTTAAGATCAGAAGCACTTTCGTTGGGTTTCCAAAACCAGCCCAAGCCAAATACTGTACTTACTGATACTAAACTACCCTAATCTGTTGGTTTGCATGTTTGACTTTAGAAATGCAAATCCAGTATGTAGACTCGTGAATCATTGAACTGGTTTTCATTCAGAAGAGCTCAAACTCAGTACATTGGTAAAACAGAATTTTTAGCCACTACTATTATATAGAAAGGAACACTTTTAACCTTGCTCTCAATTAGCAATACTTTTACTTGCCCTGTGCATGACTTAGAAAAAAAAATCAATCTTAATTAACAACAAACATAAATAATTAAAATTTTTTTTTTCATGTTGAAGAATATTGTCAGCAGAACAGAACACAGCTTAAATCTGGGTTTTCCCTTTAACGTTTCTAGGTAAAGAAACACACAACTACTTTTTCACTTGAATATCCACTACGTTAGATACTTAAGAAAAGCAGCTGTATGGAAAATGATTACACCCATACCACACAATGAGAATCATAGAATCAACCAGGTTGGAAGAGACCTCCAAGATCATCCAGTCCAACCCAGCACCCAGCCCTATCCAGTCAACTAGACCATGGCACAAAGTGCCTCATCCAGGCTTTTCTTGAACACCTCCAGGGACAGTGCCTCCACCACCTCCCTGGGCAGCCCATTCCAAAGGCAAATAACTCTCTCTGTGAAGAACTTCCTCCTATCATCCAGCCTATACTTCCCCTGGCACAATTTGAGACTGTGTCCCCTTGTTCTGTTGCTGGTTGCCTGGGAGAAGAGACCAACCCACTTGCTATTCTGAAGCATTTCTACGTAACTCACAATAATTGATTTACTTACCAGCAAAGACATCTACGAGCATTTAAGAACTTAGGGATGCATTTCTTCTCCTTTGGTCAAAAGATACTTTTTGACTTCCTGCTCACATCCTCAACACTGACACCCGAGACAGCTGCACAACCTACACACTGAAGGTTCTATCTTTCACTTCCTTTAGTGGCTTTTAAGGGCAAAATGGGAGAGAGCTTTAGTTCACCATAATGCTGCACTTCACAGTTACTTCATGAACGTACTGGTTTTCAAAAGGAAAGCTTTACTCCTACTTTCTGATGTATCCACTCAGATCCTATAAAGGGATGCACAGGAAGATGGCAAGACTCAACACTACCTCAAAACACCTCCCCTTCATTCTTACTGCTGCATTCTGAGCACATAACATAGTCCAGAAAGCAGATACTTAAGCAAACATTTCAAGTCTCTCTGGATGAATGGAAAGCACACTACTGTAGCTACCTGCAGAAGATGTTGTTAGGCTGCACTTTACCATTCCTTGCAGAGCAGTTGTCATTGCTTGCTGAGTATTGCCTTGTTGTGGTTTGAGGGGGGCCCTGACATCCTGAAAACTACAGACCAAGCTTGGTCCCAGGGGCTGAACTGATCATCCCTGGATATTGTAGTTTTGTTATTCAACCCCATCACCCTGCCAACAGTTGATTAGTGGGCAGCAAAGTCAGTCCCTCCTCTTTTCTCCCTTTTCTGCTCTCTGAAGGGATCCTTATCTGAGTAACTATGTAGAGGTACTCTGTGGGCTGCAGCCTTCAAGATGGCAACCACAGTGAATTTTGGCCTGTTTGACGCCTCAAATGGGAGACAATGTTTGGGAGAGGGAAGAAAATGAGCACTGAGGTGTTGCTGGGTTTGGTTGAGGGGGAAGGTTTTGGGGGTATCTGTATTAGGTGTTAAGGACTTATGTATGCTGTATCTTTTCCTTCTCATCTTTAAATGCAACTTTACTGTATTTCCTCAGAAAGAATAAAAGCAGAATAATCTCAGTCTACTGTGCTCTTAAACAGAAACCTATGACATGGCTATAATTTCTATAGGAAAACCTGAGTTAATTGAGCAGTGTGCCCAGGTGGCCAGGAAAGCCAATGGCATCCTGGCCTGGATCAGGAACAGTGTGGCCAGTAGGACAAGGGAGATTATTCTTCCCCTGTACTCAACACTGGTCAGGCCACACTTTGAGTGCTGAGAGGTATAAGAACAAGAAATAAAAACATAGATAATCACTTCTGCTGCTGGCGAGCTTGGAGCTGCATCTCTCTTCTAACCTCACCCTCTGTTTCTTTTGTAATCCACTTTGCTTCCTAACCCTCCTGGCTGAACCTCCATTCTTCCTTGGGACTGGGGTAAGGTTGAGAGGGGTGGTGGGAAGGTGAAGGTGCAGTTGAGAGCCCCTGCTGGGGACTCAGGTTTCTGGGAGGGCTGTTGTGTTTCTGTATTACCTTTTACCCTGTATATTCCTGTCTATAACTGTATATACTGTAAATACCTGCTTGTATATTCTGCTAAGCTGTAAATAATTAGATTTCCAGAGCCTGTTGAGTCTAGTCTGGGTGATTTCCAAAATTGGGGGTGGGGGGTGGAGAACACCCAAACCATCACAGCAGGTCAGGAATTTGCCACTAATTTAGTTATGGTAGAGTACAGGATTCAGTCCTTTGCCCTACCATCTGACAAAACAGTCTGAGGGAATAATTTGTTCTTATTTAGATGGAACACGCTTGTCAAGGACATTTGCTTCTTATGTTCAAAAAAGTATAGCTAGTAACTTGCACATTATTCTTTGTTTTGCTGCTCAATAGTAAGAAGGAGGGACAGGAGAGAAAGTTGCTGAGGTGAAATTATTTTGCCAACTGTCAGCAGATTCCCTGCTAGATTGAGAGTGGGATTTACTAAGCTTTTGAGTCAGTCTCTGAAGGCAACTGTGAAGTGCTAAGTTATGTAGAGCATGAGAAAACGAGAAGGAGCTTGCATTGGAACTTGTTTGGTTGTTGGATCTTATCCTTGTTTGTTTTCAAGGGCATCTATTGTCACCGAGGCAGAAAGCAAAACTGAGTTTCAGAAAGGTTTCACTATTCAGCATAAGAAACCACACTACAGATATGAAAATGATAGTGCACGAGTTGCAGCAAAAGAAAGTCTAGCCACTAAAAGGGTAAGAGTCTTTTAAGTCATCCTTATCTATTTCCACAGTTCATCTTTAACTCCAATTTTTTGTCATTCAACTGCAGCTCCAAGTTAGCTATTCACAACGAAAGAAATAATGCAGGTAAAGTGCTGGTTTTATTCCAGACTTTGAAGTAATGATAGAACACGAACATGCTAAGCTACTGCTAAATGTAACCATTTTATGATTGATTACAGATGAGACTGTGAAAAGGAGATATTTTGGCTGAAGTCTGTGGCAAAGAAACCTACATTCTGCTATATGTCTTTCACTTTGAACACAAAAAGGCTCAGGTCTGATTAGATATAAATGGATGGCTGATGGTAGAAATCACCTTACCTTTCGTATCACATGGCTCAGTTGCACAGCACAACCATTTCGTCTGACTCACAGCATTACCGGGCACAGAAGTCATTTGCAAATGATTCACAGTTAAACTAAACCTTAGAAAAACTAAAGCTGGCTTACTGGCTGCAGGCCAGTACTCGAGAGCTGCAGAGTTCAGAGAAGGGCAGTGTGTGACTGTTCACCTTGAATGCAGCTCTTACCCACTGCAGCCAGTTTGCTGTTTTGTTAAAAACTACACTTGAGCTTCCTCTCAACACACACATAACAGACACAAGGATGTATGCAGCTTGATAACAGACAGATCAGATGATGGCAGTACTCAGAGACCTATGGACCTGCTGTAACCCATTAGAGGGATGCTCCTCCATGTAGTCACAGCACTCTATATACAACCAATGCTGTTGCCAGGTCACCTTTTTCATAGGGTATGAAAAGCTCAGAAGCACTAAGGAGCTTTTCTGGCACTTAAAACTACATCCCTAACATCCGCTAAAGCAAAACGCAATCTGTGGGTCATGCCCATAATTACCAGTAGGAAGGAAGGAACAGACCAACTTGGCCAAATCATATCCAGCTGGAAGTACAGCAGTAACCCCTGCTGTCTGAGCACAGCCACTACCACAGGGTGACTGCGGCAACTGCACCAGCTCTGAGTAACAGCAGCAAGTGTTGGGGAAGTGTGACCTAGTGCTCATCTTCCCTGGTGACGTGTGTGTATAGCTACTGTAATACATACATTGAAGTGAGAGTAAACCAGGGTACAGCCTCCACATTCTGCTTCCAGCAAGGAAGTAATTTATTAGTCTTTTTTACAATGAAAGTTGGTGGAGCATTCGGTGAGCTGCCACGAGGGAGATAAGGTTGTTTTAAATGCAAATATGAAGTCAAAGGAACTGCTGCATTGAATTCACCTGCCCAAGAAGTGTATGATCCCTACCCAAGCTTGTGCAATGACACCAAGTTAAATATTTATCTGTCAAGACTTGCCTACAAGTTGAATCTCATACAATGTTTTATTGATATGTAACCTCATTGCTGTCTACAACTACCTGAAGGAAAGTTGTAGCCAGGTGGGGTTGGTCTCTTCTCCCAGGCAACCACCAGTAGAACAAGGGGACACAGTCTCAAGTTGTGCTGGGGGAAGTACAAGCTGGATGTTAGGAGGAAGTTCTTCACAGAGAGAGTGATTGGCATTGGAATGGGCTGCCCAGGCAGGTGGTGGAGGCACCGTCCCTGCAGGTGTTCAAGAAAAGCCTGGATGAGGCACTTTGTGCCATGGTCTAGTTGATTGGTTAGGGCTGGGTTCTAGGTTGGACTGGGTGATCTTGGAGGTCTCTTCCAACCTGATTGATTCTATGATTCTATTAAAGACCAACATGTAGCTGCTCAAACTTTAAGTATCCACAGGGACCGTACACTAACATTGAATTTTCACACTTTCAGCATAGCAAGGCACAATTCTGTGTGTAAACCAAACTGGCTGAAGCTTTGAAAGATACAGAAGTTGAATAAAATTGCTTAAGTGACAACTAATTATTAATGCTATATTAAAATCACCCTAAGTTTAATAAAAGTCAGATACTTCAAAAACTCTTATTCTTGCCATGCCTATAAGGTTATAAAATTACCTTCACTTTAACCTCTAAGGAGTTGTAAAACACAGGTATGGGTTTATTATTTAATTCAAACACTTAACATTAGAATTAACAGAAAAATTCCACACCTGCCTCCTACTTAATAGCAGGCAGGTAAATAAGAGAGGGGATTCTCCACAATCCACTGATCAGGAAACAATCAATTTTCTTTTCAGAAACTTATTTTGCCTGTAAATCCCTAAACTGTGTCTGCTAGGTCCTAATTAGTGAACAGGACAATATCTACAAAACAACACACACAACTCACCAAAATCCCCACAACTTTTAAGGTAATAAGAAGCAAATACTAGAAGAGTAAAGCCACCTCTTCTAATCATGTTCTCGATGACACAAAACTGGGAGGTGTGGCTGACACACCAAAAGGCAGTTCTGCCATTCAGCAAGACCTTGACAGGCTGGAGAGCTGGGCAGAGAGGAACCCAATCAAGTTCAACAAGGGCAAGTGGTAAAGTCCTGCACCTGTGAAGAATAACCCCATGCATCAGACCAGATGAGGGGCTGACCTGCTGAAAAGTACTTCTATGGAGAGGGACCCATTTGTCCTGGTGGACAAGTTCATCATCAGCCAGCAATGAGCCCTTCTGGCCAAGAAAGCCAATGGTACCCTTGGGTACATTAAGAATATGGCCAGCAGGTCACAGTATCAGAGTATCACAGTATCATCAGGGTTGGAAGAGACCTCACAGATCATCAAGTCCAACCCTTTACCACAGAGCTCAAGGCCAGACCATGGCACCAAGTGCCATGTCCAATCCTGCCTTGAACAGCTCCAGGGACGGCGACTCCACCACCTCCCCGGGCAGCCCATTCCAGTGTCCAATGACTCTCTCAGGGAAGAACTTTCTCCTCACCTCCAGCCTAAATCTCTCCTGGCATAGCTTGAGGCTGTGTCCTCTCGTTCTGGTGCTGGCCACCTGAGAGAAGAGAGCAACCTCCTCCTGGCCACAACCACTCCTCAGGTAGTTGTAGACAGCAATAAGGTCTCCCCTGAGCCTCCTCTTCTCCAGGCTAACCAATCCCAGCTCCCTCAGCCTCTCCTCGTAGGGCTGTGCTCAAGGCCTCTCCCCAGCCTCGTCGCCCTTCTCTGGACACGCTCAAGCATCTCAATGTCCCTCCTAAACTGGGGGGCCCAGAACTGAACACAGCACTCAAGGTGTGGTCTAACCAGTGCAGAGTACAGGGGCAGAATGACCTCCCTGCTCCTGCTGACCACACCATTGCTGATGCAAATGGAGGTCAAAGGAGGTTCTCCTTTCCCTCTACCCAACTACATCCACATCTGGAGTACTGGGTCCAGTTTTGGGCTCACCAGTTCAAGAGAGACAGGGAACTACTGGAGAATCCAACAGAGGGCTATAAAAATGATTAGGGGACTGAAGCATCTCTCTCCTGAGGAGACACTGACAGATCTGAGGCTCTCTAGGCTGGAGAAGACAAGACTGAGAGGAAATCTTACAAATAAAGGGCAGAGGTCAAGAGGATGGAGCCAGTCTCTTCAGCAGAGCCCAGAGATATGACAAGGGGCTATGGGCACAAACTAGGACACAGAAAGTTCCATCTAAGGATACAGGAAATATTCCTTTTCGATAAGGGTGACAGAATGTTAAAACAACTTGCCCAAAGAGGCTGTGGAGTCTCCTTCTATGAAGACTTTCAAAACCTGCCTGTACAATTTCCTGTGCAACCTGATTTAGGTGGACAAGACACCCGTGCTGTGCAAGCTGCTGCCTCCTGTGCTGGTGCCTCGAGGCTCTGCAGAAGGCAGCATCTGAGGCAGAAACTGTTTGGATCACAACATAAAAGTCAGCCAGAGAATGTGCTGCTCTGACTGCAAGGTAGTGATGAAAGCATAGCTGAACTAACCATTTGCAAATGGAAACATTATTCAACTCTAGACAGTATTTGAGGCTCTTGATACATTTCTAGATATGATTACTGTAGTAACAGACAAATGTAAGTCACTGCTGAGTTATCATAAAGATTATGATGAAGTTAAGCAATGAAAATGGATGTGAAATTCTGACTCCTGGAAACTTGCTTACCTATCTTACAATATGAGATATGCATTAACTATTACCTTCAACATACAAAACTGACTTCCTACCAAAATTCAGTGTGGTATGTAAAAGAAAACCTAGCCTTGTCTTGAGTTTTCATTTGCAATGCTGTGGAAACTTTTGTGAGAGAAAGGATTTGAATAATCTTACTTGGTTATATTTGAGTATCATGCTAGTTTGAAGCTAGCTGGAATATTTTGGTGAGAAGAATTACATTATAGGCTGTGAAAAGCAAACAATGGTGATGGCTACTTCACCCACAGACTCGCTGAGATGTACAAAACCAAGAACATAAATATAGATAAGAGTGTTGCTCTCTGGCCTTGGCTGCATGCACTTCTCTCCCTAACCTGCTGTCTAATCCATCTGCTTCCTAATCCCCCTGGCTGATTCTCCAAACTCACCTTGAATGTAAGGCAAAGTCTGGGATAAGGTAGAGGGGTAGAAAGGAGGTGGAAGGGTGGTTGGGAGCCCCTCCTGGGGACTCTGTTTTCTGGGAGGGCTGTTGTGTGTCTGTATTACCTTTTTAAACTTGTCTATTTCTGTCTACAGCTGTACAAATTGTAACTATCTGCTTGTATATTGTGCTAAGCTGTAAATACAAAGCTTCATTCTAACTTCCAGCTCAGCTGAGCCTCATCTGGGTGATTTCTTAAGGGGGTGTGGGTAACACCCAAACCCTCACAAGTATTTATTGTGTCATGACACATAAACTGGAAGAGTTGAGTTAAACTGCTGTGCCCCAGAGCCATTCCCTATGCAGACACTTCAGCAGCATTACCAATCCAGTCTTACACATTTTGCCATTATGGCAGTTCTTTCCTTTTTGTAGAGGCTCTGTAAATATCCTTTCATAAAACCAGAGTAGAACTCATGAATTATAGAGAATAAGAGTCTAAACTATTGGTATCAAGCAAGTTATGGAACACTGTGAAGGCCTTCTGGTGGCTTGTGTAAGAGGATGTCAAATACCACATGCTATTTCAGGTAAATGCTGAATGAGTGCGCTTTGATTGTGGCAGAAAAGAAGTGACCAGTAAGGGTTTAACAGATGCTTTACCATCTTCCCCTCCCCACAAAGTTAAACAGTAATGTTTAACCTGAGATGCTTGAGATACCCCACAGAATTCTATTCAGTTTTCTAAAAGATTTGTTGATTAAAATATTTACATAATAAGGCATGTACCAAGGAAATACTGAATACTGTTTCTTCCTTTTCCATTTAGTTTCCTTACTTTTTATTACTTATTAATACTTATTACTTTGTTACTTTTTTTTAATTACATTCCCAATTCAGCGTTTTCTGTAAGTTATGAGGTACAAAAAATTGATTATTATTAGTAACAATTTCAACAGAACAAGGGGACACAGTCTCAAGTTGGGTTGTTTAGCCTGGAGAAGAGGAGGCTCAGGGATGACCTCATTGCTGTCTGCAACTACCTGAAGGGAGGCTGTAGCCAGGTGGGGTAGGTCTCTTTTCCCAGGCAACCAGCAACAGAACAAGGGGACACAGTCTCAAGTTGTGCCAGGGGAGGTCTAGGTTGGATGTTAGGAGGAAGTTGTTGGCAGAGAGAGTGATTTGCATTGGAATGGGCTGCCCAGGGAGGTGGTGGAGTTGCTGTCCCTGGAGGTGTTCAAACAAAGCCTGGATGAGGCACTTAGTGCCATGGTCTAGTTGACTGGATAGGGCTGGATGCTAAGTTGGACTGGATGATCTTGGAGGTCTCTTCCAACCTGGTTGGTTCTATGATTCTATGAATAACATGGAATATCTCATGCATTTTGAAGATGTGACTGAGGAGTGCTTTCCTGACCAACTTGGTTGGTTCTATGATTCTAATTAAGATTAAATTTAATTAGGATCCAGTCCCACCCAACTGCTGAATAACTAAGACAATGTTCACAGAGCTAAGATACACATGCTACATGCCACATCATCCAGTGATCCAATATTACTTGTATTTTAAAGTGGTAATCCTGCTTTTCTGTTGCAGTTCAACTGCATTTTCTGAAAACAACCCAAAAAATCCCCATTTAAAACTAGTTAGCTACAAAGTTGTATTGGTCACACGAGAAAGGCAGAAATGATGCTTTTAAAAGCTCCCAGTTGTTAAACCTGGGAAGCAGTGATTTTCCACAGTTAGGATGGACAGACACTTGTTTAAACCATACCAAAATTCTTGGAAGAGGCAACTCATTTGGGTTTTGTAGGTACTAATGAGGAAATTAAAAGAACTTCAATGTGACTATTGTTCTTATTTCTATTGCAAAAAGCTTTTAATATATCCAGTGCAGAGAAAATACAGAAGAGCAACACTTAAAAGGACAATTCCCTCAAATGAAGTTGACCAGCAAGGGTAGTCCATGCCAGTCTGATCTCCTGCTGGCTATACACAGCAGTTAGGATGTGCTTTTTTCTCCTACTTTGGACACATCAGAAGTGTTTTTCTGCAGATATATTCTGTGCTTGATACAGGACAGGGAAACAATACATGGAAGTTTAGAAACAGATTATGTGCACAGCCAACCAGTTGTTTTGTTGTTTCCTTTCACCCTTCTGTTCAATCTAACCAGAAAAGCCACCACAGAAGTCTAAAGTAAATACCTCCTGCTGTCTGACCTTACCTGGCAGTTTTTAAACAGTATGTAAACAGTCACCTCAAGCATTAACATGTCCTTCATTTGTAAGCTTGGTCAGTGAGTCTGTCTGCTGGATCAGATTATAAAATAATAAAGAACACAGCCTACTGCATTATTATGAAGAACTTAAGAGAGCGTGAAAGTGATTACAGAGCAACAGTCAGGTCAGATCACCAGAATGTGATGAAAGTCAACAAACATCTACATCATCACCATCAGTAAGTTTGCAGATGACACCAAGTTGGGCGCAGGTGTCGATCTGTTGGAGGGTAGGAGAGCCCTGCAGCAGGAGCCAGACAGGCTGGATGGGTGGGCAGAGGCCAATGGGATGAGATTTAACAAGGCCAAGTGCAGGGTTCTGCACTTTGGCCACAACAACCCCAAGCAGCACTACAGGCTGGGGACAGAGTGGCTGGAGAGCAGCCAGGAAGAAAGGGACCTGGAGGTACTGGTGGAGAGTAGATGAAGATGAACCAGCAGTGTGCCCAGGAAAGTCAATGGCATCCTGGCTTGGATCAGGAGCAGTGTGGCCAGTAGGACAAGGGAGATTATTCTGCCCCTGGACTCAACGCTGGTCAGGCCACACCTTGAGTGCTGTGTCCAGGTCTGGGCTCATCAATTCAAGAGAGATGTTGAGGTGCTGGAAGGTGTCCAGAGAGGGGCAACAAAGCTGGTGAGGGGCCTGGAGCACAGCCCTGTGAGGAGAGGCTGAGGGAGCTGGGGGTGTGCAGCCTGCAGAAGAGGAGGCTCAGGGCAGACCTCATTGCTGCCTACAACTACCTGAAGGGAGGCCATAGCCAGGTGGGGGTTGGTCTCTTCTCCCAGGCAAGCAGCAACAGAACAAGGGGACACAGTCTCAAGTTGTGCCAGGGGAGGTCTAGGCTGGATGTTAGGAGGAAGCTGTTGGCAGAGAGAGTGATTGGCATTGGAATGGGCTGCCCAGGGAGGTGGTGGAGTCACCAACCCTGGAGGTGTTGAAGCAAAGCCTGGCTGAGGCACTTAGTGCCATGGTCTGGTTGACTGGCTAGGGCTGGGTGCTAGGTTGGCCTGGATGATCTTGGAGGTCTCTTCCAACCTGTTTGATTCTATGATTAAAAATCACTATTTCCTAAAATGGACAACTATTTTTATTAGTAAATATATGCAACTTGCTTTCAAATTTAAAATGCATCTTAACAAAAGTCACACTTCTATATTTAGAATAAAGTAAGTTGAAACCTGTAAGTCAGCTGCATTATCATCTTTGGTGCAAGACAGGAATAAATCGCAGGACTTCACATTTTGCATTACAGTTCCACCACATTTTTCCCTCTTTCTGGGCTGTTTAACTTACCTTAAATGAACATCTGTGATAGCTTAACATCTAACAGTATTTCATTGTCTTGCCCTACCTTCTACTCAGCATCTGTTGCCTCCAGTTTTAATTTATTTTATGCTTCATTTCACAGAGTTTCAGAGTAATCAGAAGTGTCAAATTGCTCTGAAACTTATTAAAAATAAACCTTTGCATGCATGGCCTTGCAAACCACTACAGCAGTTCAATTTTTCCTCCTCTTCCATTTAAACTCATTTATCTTCTGATACCACCTCTGTGTAATTTTGCACTGGAAAGAAATTTCTGATTTTGACTTGGGTCATCAACATTTCAGAGGTCCATCAACCCTTCCCTACATTAATTCCAAAACTCACTTCTCCAACTAAAGGCACTTCTGTTAAAATGCTACTTCCAAGGCAGCTTGTTAAAGAAAGTGTTAATATTTTCTTTTTTAATTTTCTTCTTTGACTGGTTTGTGTTATTGGTGAAATTACTGCTCTGGGGTGTCCTCTCTAATTCTCTCTCTGTGGGAGCCCCAAGTTGGTATCATAGTATATCATAGGATCAACCAGGTTGGAAGAGACCTCCAAGATCATCCAGCCCAATCTAGCACCCAGCCCTGGCCAATCAACCAGACCATGGCACTAAGTGCCTCATCCAGGCTTTGCTTCAACACCTCCAGGAACGGCGACTCCACCACCTCCCTGGGCAGCCCATTCCAATGCCAATCACTCTCTCTGCCAACAGCTTCCTCCTAACATTCAGCCTAGAGCTCCCCAGGCACAACTTGAGACTGTGTCCCCTTGTTCTGTTGCTAGTTGTCTGGGAGAAGAGACCAACTCTCACCTGGCTATAACCTTCCTTCAGGTAGTTGTAGACAGCAATGAGCTCTGCCCTGAGCCTCCTCTTCTCCAAGCTGCACACCCCCAGCTCCCTTAGCCTCTCCTCATAGGGTTTGTGTTCCAGGCCCCTCACCAGCTTTGTCACCCTTCTCTGGACATGTTCCAGCACCTCAACATCTCTTGAATTGAGGAGCCCAGAACTGGACACCACACTCAATGTGTGGCCTGACCAGTGTTGAGTACAGACAAGGTATTTTGCCAACCTTTGGATTCCTAAGGGAACACAGTGGTAACAGAATGCTGTATCACTAGAATGAGTGAGAGACAGGCACAAAAAACCATCTGCTAGAGTGAGAGAGTCCAAAAGGCAGTAGGTCGTGGGAAGAGAAGTAGAGCATGTAAGCATCTCCCAATAAATAGGTGCTTCCTTCACAGATCAGGATCTCTGGCCTGTCTGCAGCAAGCAGCCACTTCTCCATGACCTTGCATTAGTTTGTAATTCATGGATCACCCTGGGACCTGGCTGGACCTGAGATAGCAGAGCTCACAGATCGAACCCACATCTCTCCCCTCATCCAAAGTACAGGAGCTTGTTGATAGCAGCCTGAACATATCAAGCTGTCAACAGCTATGCGTTTGATGTGTTTCGACCACCAAGAGCTGGAGGCAGAGCTTATTCATAGACTTGACATGAGGGAAGGGATCATTCTGATCACTGAAGTGTAACTGCTCATCCTGGTTAGCCTTATATTGAGGAGAGATATACAATACCCCACATGGCAACAAAAAGCCTTCCCCTCCCATAGAAAAAGGTGTCTCAGCTACAAGATTCACAGGCAGTCATTTGATTTAAACACTGAATTTACAGTAATGTTCACAGAATCAACCAGGTTGGAAGAGACTTCCAAGATCATCCAGTCCAACCTAGCACCCAGCCCTAGCCAGTCAACCAGACCATGGCACTAAGTGCCTCATCCAGGCTTTGCTTCAACACCTCAAGGGACAGCAACTCCACCACCTCCCTGGGCAGCTCATTCCAATGCCAATCACTCTCTCTGCCAACAACTTCCTCCTCACATCCAGCCTAGACCTCCCCTGGCACAACTTGAGTCTGGGTCCCCTTTTTCTACAGGGAGAAGAGACCAACCCCCACATGGCTACAGCCTCCCTTCAGGTAGTTGTAGACAGCAATGAGGTCACCCCTGAGCCTCCTCTTCTGCAGGCTGCACACCCCCAGCTCCCTCAGCCTCTCCTCATAGGGTTTGTGTTCCAGGCCCCTCACCAGTTTTGTTGCCCTTCTCTGGACACATTCCAGCACCTCAACATCTCTTTCAAATTGAGTGGCCCAGAACTGGACACAGTACTCAGTTTTGAAGACTATCCTCTTAGTTTTATAGGGATTAGAGGGAAAAGCCCACAAGTAAGCAAATATTTTTCCTTTCTGTTAAACTTTCATCCTGGGAAGATAATTTGTGTTATACAGCATATGCATAACACTGCTTTAAGACATAACAATGCCAGATGTAGCAGCTGTAGTACCTTAGCACAGATTACTCTCTGCTCAAGACATACTGACAAACAATCCAGTTATGATCAGAAATTTTGACTGAAATACTGGGAGAGGAAACATCTCTTACCATGGTTTAAGAAGTGGGTGAAAAATTTGATAATTGTAGTATTAAGCAGACAACTATTGACAGACAAGGAACAAAAAAAATAGCCAAGGGCAAATCACAGCTTTTGAAATGCTTGTTATTTATGAACAATTTCCTGTCTCAATATTTGTGTTCTGCTGGTTGCCCCACAGTAACTTATCCTTAAGCAAGGTTTTCCTTCTCCAATCCAGAAATCTCCCAACTACATCTACTAATTTATCTGCCAAAGCAACTTGCTTCTGTGAGACCAGCTGGCTAAGCTGTCAGCCCATGGCTTGGATGGCAACACTCTGTGCTGGGTTAGGAACTGGCTGGAGGGCCAGACCCAGAGAGTGGTGGTGAATGGTGCCACATCCAGCTGGCAACTGTCACTAGTGGTGTCCCTCAGGGATCTGTGCTGGGCCCCATCCTCTTTAACATCTTCATAGATGATCTGGATGAGGGCATGGAGTCAGTCATCAGCAAGTGTGCAGATGACACCAAGCTGGGGGCAGATGTGGCTGGGTTGGAGGGCAGAAGGGCTCTGCAGCAGGACCTTGACCGCCTGGACAGATGGGCAGAGTCCAATGGGATGGGGTTCAATAGCTCCAAGTGCAGGGTGCTGCACTTTGGCCACAACAACCCCATGCAGAGATACAGGCTGGGGTCGCAGTGGCTGGAGAGCAGCCAGACAGAGAGGGATCTGGGGGTGCTGATTGATACCCGCCTGAACATGAGCCAGCAGTGTGCCCAGGTGGCCAAGAGAGCCAGTGGCATCCTGGCCTGCATGAGGAATGGTGTGGTCAGCAGGAGCAGGGAGGTCATTCTGCCCCTGTACTCTGCACTGGTTAGACCTCACCTTGAGTACTGTGTTCAGTTCTGGGCCCCCCAGTTTAGGAGGGACATTGAGATGCTTGAGCGTGTCCAGAGAAGGGCGACGAGGCTGGGGAGAGGCCTTGAGCACAGCCCTATGAGGAGAGGCTGAGGGAGCTGGGATTGGTTAGCCTGGAGAAGAGGAGGCTCAGGGGTGACCTTATTTCTGTCTACAACTACCTGAGGGGTGGTTGTGGCCAGGAGGAGGTTGCTCTCTTCTCTCAGGTGGCCAGCACCAGAACAAGAGGACACAGCCTCAGGCTACACCAGGGGAGATTTAGGCTGGAGGTGAGGAGAAAGTTCTTCACTGAGAGAGTCATTGGACACTGGAATGGGCTGCCCGGGGAGGTGGTGGAGTCGCCGTCCCTGGAGCTGTTCAAGACAAGGTTGGACGTGGCACTTGGTGCCATGGTCTAGCCTTGAGCTCTGTGGTAAAGGGTTGGACTTGATGATCTGTGAGGTCTCTTCCAACCCTGATGATACTGTGATAAGCAATCTTGTAAAGACCCAGGCCTCCAGTGACTAAGGAAAGCAGGAGGGAGATTAAGGAGAAGCAGAGATCCCCTGACATCAGCAATAAAGAAGGGTCTGCTTGACCAGAGATGAGAAAGACCCTGGAAGGAAGACTGTGTGGGATGTTCATCGCAATTAACCATTCCAGACCACAGGGGTTGCAATTGGGGTAGAGAATGGGGAAATACTTATGTTAATGAACTCCAAGAAATAACTGTAATAACCCTACCTCCTATTATGAATATGCCTGCTCTTGTGACATAAACTGTGGCTTGTGCCAGCATGGGGTGTGCAGGATTGCTGGAGCAACCCTGCCTGCACCCAGCACTGTAATAAAACATACCTGCTTCATAACCCTGCATGAGTTTTGGGGTTCATTTCGCAGGTCACTGCATGCACAAACTACTATTTTCTCAATTTCAGCTATGTCTGAAAGCATTTTGGAATGCTGTTTAATAGCACCTCTGCAGTTTTGCCCTCTCAGGGCAAAGTTTCTCCAGCAAGGAGTAAACTAACACTATTTTAATCAGATCCGTGTCAAATTGTAACTCTTACTTGAAAGCATTTGTGCCTTGCCACTAGCAAGTCAAGCAGTGAATGCAAATTCCAATCCAAGGAAATCATCAGCCAGATTACCAGCAAGTCAGTACTGCCAGACCAACAGTTATTGGGTTAAGCAGACAAGGGCATTATTAGGCAAGGACTAAGTAGACATTTGTGGTGAAAGGTCCAAATTATGCCTAGAATACATACCAAACACAGGCCCCAAACACCTGCCCCAATACCCACCTTGCTCCCCCCTTCCCACTGCTTCTTCCTGGGTGGAAGAAGCAGGGAAAGCAGCCAAAAGCTTTGGCGCCTCTCGGTCTATCTCAGACCCCATATCTGGCCTTGTTCTGCAGCTTGCTTTGTTTGTGATAAACAAAGGTCACGATCCTAGGCCTGTGCATCTGCCTTTTTTGGAGAAATGGCTCTAGGAGTGGTTTTATCTGCTGCTGTTGGTCAAAGACGCTTCAAACCTGTGGGAGAATTCTCCCGCAGCAGGATGAGAGCTGGTAAACATGAGAGCTTGTGCTGGGAGATGTCCTTGAGCATTGCTGGCTCAGGAAGCTAGGCTGTGGACAAGTGAGCAACCCATGCACACCTGCAGGGGGCTGGGCCTGACACAGCTACAGGGGGCTGAGCCTGCCAGCCCCCTGGGGTGGAAACCACAGGTTGTTGGCACAGGGTAACCTATCTGCACCTTGCACATGGCTCTGGGCCAGTCTGTACTGTCCACTTGTGCCAGCCCCAAACTGATTGTATACAACTCCTCTGAGCACTATATAAGAAGCTTCGCTACCCTAATAAGGTTGTACTGATGCACAGAATCATAGAATCAACCAGGCTGGAAGAGACCTCCAAGATCACCCAGTCCAACCTAGCACCCAGCCCTATCCAATCAACCAGACCATGGCACTAAGTGCCTCATCCAGGCTTTTCTTGAAGACCCCCAGGGACGGTGCCTCCACCACCTCCCTGGGCAGCCCATTCCAATGGGAAATCACTCTCTCTGTGAAGAACTTCTTCCCAATATCCAGCCTATACCTACCCTGGCACAACTTGAGACTGTGTCCCCTTGTCCTATTGCTGGTTACCTGGGAGCACAGAAGCTGCTGAGTCGACTCCTCAGTACCCCGATCTCGCTCCTCATCCAGCCTCCGGTCTCCGACACAATCCCTAGCAAACTGCTTGTTTGCTGCTGCTGCTTTTGTTTCGTTGCTACCTCTTTCCTTAAGCACCTGTGTGTGCCACCACACTTTGCGTGGCACATAACTGGGGACTTGCCTACGACGGCAGCCCTGACCCTGCCCGATCGAGCCAGAATAGAGGTAACGACCCAGCAACGAATTGCAACATCAGGACTTGCCAGCTCGCCGTGCCCAGCCCAAGGGCTGACTCCTTGCTATACACAGCACTCAATCGCACTGCTCCAGCCCACAGACCTGGACCCTGCTTTGCCCAGGTGGCTGCTGACCACCTGTGAGAAATATATATTTGAGCCGATCAATTCGTGGCAAGAGGCCACAGACAGGGAGGAAGGGGGGGGTTGAATGGAGCTGCACTCCTCCCTGCACAACCATCACAAAAGCATGCACTTGGCTTAAGGTAACAGCAATAAATAATTAGAAACTAGAAAGCTTGGTGGAGGAGGGAGGCAGGTGGAAGAAACAGCCTTTGTGTATGAGCAAACAGAGGACTAGTTTGGAGTTCACGGAAAGGACACTTGAGGAAGACCCCTTACTTCATCACTGAAGATCCCTTACTTCATCCCTGAAGACCACCAGAGGGACCACCGGATAAAAAGAGACATGCGTGGAAGAGACACCTCCCATTCTTAGAACTGATAAGGAAAACCAAATCTTTCCTTAGAATTAGTAATGAATATGCAATAGAATAGGGTATCAAAAGGGAAAACTGAAGGCAAAGGCTGTGCATTAGGGTAGAGCAGAGCCTCCCCACGCACCCAGGCCTGTACATTGCTTGATTCCTGCGACTCTATTAAAGCCTTAACTTGCATGAACGCCAGTTTGTGCCTGTTAGTTATGACACCACCCAATGACTTCCTGAGAGCCACAGAAGCCCTCTCGTGTCCTTGGGCCTTCTCCAGCGGTGTGCTCAGTCTGGACTGAGCAAGCAGCAAAGCCCCATGGCACCATCACCACCTGGCTTTCGCTATATGTATTTTCCCATTTATGCTTTTGGAGAGCAAATATTGAGACTCTTAACCAGTGAGTATCACAGTATCATCAGGGTTGGAAGAGACCTCACAGATCATCAAGTCCAACCCTTTACCACAGAGCTCAAGGCCAGACCATGGCACCAAGTGCCACGTCCAATCTTGCCTTGAACAGCTCCAGGGACGGCGACTCCACCACCTCCCCAGGCAGCCCATTCCAGTGTCCAATGACTCTCTCAGTGAAGAACTTTCTCCTCACCTCCAGCCTAAATTTCCCCTGGCACAGCCTGAGGCTGTGTCCTCTCGTTCTGGTGCTGGCCACCTGAGAGAAGAGAGCAACCTCCTCCTGGCCACAACCACCCCTCAGGTAGTTGTAGACAGCAATAAGTTCACCCCTGAGCCTCCACCTCTCCAGGCTAAACAATGCCAGCTCCCTCAGCCCCTCCTCATAGGGCTGTGCTCAAGGCCTCTCCCCAGCCTCGTTGCCCTTCTCTGGACACGCTCAAGCATCTCAATGTCCCTCCTAAACTGGGGGGCCCAGAACTGAACACAGGACTCAAGGTGTAGTCTAACCAGTGCAGAGTACAGGGGCAGAATGACTTCCCTGCTCCTGCTGACCACACCATTCCTGATGCAGGCCAGGATGCCACTGGCTCTCTTGGCCACCTGGGCACACTGCTGGCTCATGTTCAGGTGGGTATCAATCAGCACCCCCAGATCCCTCTCTGTCTGGCTGCTCTCCAGCCACTCCGACCCCAGCCTGTATCTCTGCATGGGGTTGTTATGGCCAAAGTGCAGCACCCTGCACTTGGAGCTATTGAATGCCATCCCCTTGGACTCTGCCCATCTGTCCAGGCGGTCAAGGTCCCGCTGCAGAGCCCTTCTGCCCTCCAACCCAGCCACATCTGCCCCCAGCTTAGTGTCATCTGCAAACTTGCTGATGACTGACTCCATGCCCTCATCCAGATCATCTATGAAGATGTTAAAGAGGATGGGGCCCAGCACTGATCCCTGAGGGACACCACTAGTGACAGCTGCCAGCTGGATGTGGCACCATTCACCACCACTCTCTGGGTCCGGCCCTCCAGCCAGTTCCTAACCCAGCATCCTAACTCAACTCTCTCTACTCAACTTTGTCAAAGTTTATGCTTCGCCTTTAAGCGGCAGTTTGTGTCGCAAGCCTCTCCAGTTACAAACGTTTGTGTTTTTTAAGTGTCTCCTAGATCGTTTAATTTGACTGTACAGATACAGTCTGCAAAACAGCTTTACCAACCACATCATAGAATCTCTGTGTGTTAATTGTAAATGACTTTAGGGAAATTTTCTTAGTATAATTAATAAATTAATACTTTTACATCGGCCTCATTACAATTGACTCCTAAGCCAGGTTCAGACCTCTCCTTAACATTTCAAGCCAACCCAAGACACACCTATGAGTGACTTCAGTCCTGGATAGTCTATGAACCAAACAGTACCTCCCACTTGTTTTAAAGGGATTATTTTGATCCTAAATATTTGGAACAGAAACAAGGGAAGAAAGAAATAAGAAAACAGTAGGATTACACTCAGGAAGCTAAGTTCCATTTCCTGGCACTTTTACACAACAGATTTGCTTCAGGAGAAGGCACGAGGGATTAATTTGGTCCACAGAAACAGGAAGCTCTCTAATAACAAACAGGAAAATATATTTTCATGCTACTTCTGCAGAAAGCATTTTTTAATAGTTGATTTTCCCTCATTTCTGAAAGGAGAGGAATATTTACAGTATCACAGTATCATCAGGGTTGGAAGAGACCTCACAGATCATCAAGTCCAACCCTTTACCACAGAGCTCAAGGCCAGACCATGGCACCAAGTGCCACGTCCAATCCTGCCTTGAACAGCTCCAGGGACGGCGACTCCACCACCTCCCCGGGCAGCCCATTCCAGTGTCCAATGACTCTCTCAGGGAAGAACTTTCTCCTCACCTCCAGCCTAAATCTCCCCTGGTGCAGCCTGAGGCTGTGTCCTCTTGTTCTGGTGCTGGCCACCTGAGAGAAGAGAGCAACCTCCTCCTGGCCACAACCACCCCTCAGGTAGTTGTAGACAGCAATAAGGTCTCCCCTGAGCCTCCTCTTCTCCAGGCTAACCAATCCCAGCTCCCTCAGCCTCTCCTCGTAGGGCTGTGCTCAAGGCCTCTCCCCAGCCTTGTCGCCCTTCTCTGGACACGCTCAAGCATCTCAATGTCCCTCCTAAACTGGGGGGCCCAGAACTGAACACAGCACTCAAGGTGTGGTCTAACCAGTGCAGAGTACAGGGGCAGAATGACCTCCCTGCTCCTGCTGACCACACCATTCCTGATGCAGGCCAGGATGCCACTGGCTGTCTTGGCCACCTGGGCACACTGCTGGCTCATGTTCAGGCGGGTATCAATCAGTACCCCCAGATCCCTCTCTTAGAAGCAGTTTCTTATATATTCAACCTTTCACACAGCTTTTTTAAGCATCATCTCAACTTGATTGGTGCCATGGTCTAGTTGACTGGATAGGGCTGGGGATAGGTTGGACTGGATGATCTTGGAGGTCTCTTCCAACCTGGTTGATTCTGTGATTAAATCTCAACTTCAGAAAAATTGTGACTCCTGCATTCCCAAAAAGGCATGTAAAGGAACCAGCTGTCTTTTGCAGTGGTCTCTAATGAGTCTATAGATTCCACCCAAGACTCAGATTAGCCCTAATAATCATAGAGGTTTTCCCTGCCTGCACTGTGTAGCAATCAGATTTTCAATCACTGCAGACCAACCAACAAAACGCAGCTGAGAACAAAAAGCCAGCAGCAAGGAGATAGTTCCATGGGGCTTGGATTGCTGATGGAACTCTGTCAGGCTTGGCTTTGCTTCCAAACAGGAACAATTCTTCTGTGGCTGTGTGCTGCCATTTGTCTAAGGAGAGCAGGGGGGATGGTGACATGGAGCTGCAGAGAGCAGCGGAGCTGTCAGATGCAGTGGCGCACAGCCCTGTGAGGAGAGGCTGAAGGAGCTGGGGGTGATCAGACCGGAGAAGAGGAGGCTCAGGAAAGATCTCATTGCTGCCTACAACTATCTGAAGGGAGGTTGTAGCCAGGTGGGGTTGGTCTCTTCTCCCAGGCCCCCAGTGATAGAAGAAGGGGCCACAACCTCAAGCTGCACCAGGGCAGGTTTAGGCTGGGTATTAGGAAGAAGTTCTTAACAGCAAAATTGATTGGCATTGGAATGGGCTGCCTGGGGAAGTGGTGGAGTCACCATTCCTGTAGGTGTTTAAAAGTAGACTGGATGAGGCACTTGGTGCTGAGGTTTAGTTAATTAGAAAGTGTTAGGTGATAGGTTGGACTCAATGATCTCAAAGGTCTTTTCCAACCTGGTTAATTCTGTGATTCTGTGAGAATGAGGGTCCAAAGTTACCACATTTACAAGAAAAACCAAACCAAACCAAACCCCACAACAGTACAGAAAACTATCAGGCAGGGCACAGTTGCCTTTCTAACTTAATAAACCCCTGAACAGCAAACACTTGTTTCTCATAGACTAGGGCAACATGCTATTGGACTCTCATTTATTTATCATCTGCAAGATGGAAATGCAAAAAGACTGATTTTTTGCTAATATAATTTAATAAAATCATGTATTTTTAGCAGATAGAGGTACAACAGTAGCAGCAGGGAACTATTTTTTTCTCCTGTCAGTATGTGCAGATACCTTGCTGCAGTGAATGCTGTCTTGAATGCAAATGACCTCAGCTCCCTAAGAGGAACACTGCAATGTGTGAGACTGCCAATATACAGTACAATGCCAGCAGATATATATTTAGGGGAAAAGGCAATGAAGAAAACAGACCAGAAAGGGTGTACATTTGCACTTAGAATCATAGAATGAGTCAGGGTTGGAAGGGACCACAAGGATCATCCAGTTCCAATCCCCCTGCCATGGGCAGGGACACCCTACCCTAGAGCAGGCTGCCCAGAGCCTCATCCAGCCTGGCCTTAAACACCTCCAGCCATGGGGCCTCAACCACCTCCCGGGGCAACCCATTCCAGCCTCTCACCACTCTCATGCTGAATAACTTCTTTCTGACTTCCAGTCTGAATCTCCCCACCTCCAGTTTTGCTCCATTCCCCCCAGTTCTGTCACTTCCTGAGGGCCTAAAAAGTCCCTCCCCAGCTTTTTTGTAGGCCCCCTTCAGATACTGAAATGCCACAAGAAAGTGACCTCAGGACCTCCTATTCTACAAGCTGAACAGCCACAACTCTTTCAGTCTGTCCTCATAGCAGAGCTGCTCCAGCCCTCTGAGCATCCTCATGGCCGTTCTCTGGACTCACTCCAGCATCTCCACATCCCTCTTGTAATGGGGGCTCCAGAACTGGATGCAGTACTCCAGGTGGGGTCTCAGCAGAGTGGAGTAGAGGGGGAGAATCACTTCCCTCAACCTGCTGGTCACACTTC
Source organism: Pogoniulus pusillus (assembly GCF_015220805.1). NCBI lineage: Eukaryota > Metazoa > Chordata > Aves > Piciformes > Lybiidae > Pogoniulus > Pogoniulus pusillus. Next base: position 23,569,457 of record NC_087278.1, read on the forward strand.
TAATGCAGCCTAGAGGGCCAACCATAACCTGGGCTGCAAGTGCACACTGCTGGCTCACGTTGAGCTTCTCACCCACCAGCATCCCCAAGTCCTTCTCCTCAGGACTGCTCTCCAGCCAGCCCCTGCCCAGCCTGGATTTGCGCTTGGCATTGCCTCGACCCAAGTGTAGGACCTTGCAGTTGGTCTTGTTGAACCTCATTGGGTTGGCTTGTGCCCACCTCTCCAGCCTGTCCATGTCTCTCTGGATGACATCCCTTCCCTCCAGCCTGTCTGCTGCACCACACAGCTTAGTGTCATCAGCAAACCTTCTGAGGGTGCACCAAGTGCCGCTGTCCATGGCACCGTGTTCACTTAAGTGAGCAAAGCCAAGGAAACAGTACAAGGTTTGAAGGCCACAGAAGTTAACCTCTTCTACATACAGTGAGCATTGAGACAACAGTACTGATGACACTAAAAAGAAATGCCTTGCTATGAAAGCAAGTTACTGTGTCTTTACTTCTTGAACTATGTCTTCACAGATAAATCAAGTTGGTTAAGTGGAGATACTTAAGCTATTTTAATCCTCTGCAGAATCAAAGTAATACTTGCACCTTGCAGAAAGCAGGGCTTGTGAAAGGTGCTGAACAAGCAAGCAGTAGCCTCCACATGCTCCTCGGCAGATAGCTAATTTTCAATTAACATGCATACATGCATTTGAGGGAAAGGTTTGCTTCAGTTAGTATCAACACTGAATTCTAATTTAGTAGAAAAAAAAAGCCACCAAATCCACAGTACTTACTGCCTTCAAAACTAGGTTATTAATCATACTAATCCACTGAATGCTTTTCTCTCAGCTGTCTCCAGAAACCAGCCTTGACATTTCCCAGCTATTTCAAAGCACCTCTGTAGATTCAAGTATTCTTTTATCCAAACCTTTAAATTAACATCAGCTTCTAATTTTTGCTTTGTCCTGCAAGTAGTTAAACACACCAAACTTTTTCAAACCCAAACATTAACAAAATTCAGTAGCAATTTTTGCACATGACAATGAACCTGAATTACTTAGACTATAGGAAGTAGAAGAGAGATATTTTTTTTTTCCTGTTAGAAGACACTTAGACAGAAATGTACAAAAAAAGACTGATGCTGTAACAGAAAATAATCACAGTATCACAGTATCAACAAGGTTGGAAGAGACCGCACAGATCAGCAAGTCCAACCCTTTACCACAGAGCTCAAGGCCAGACCATGGCACCAAGTGCCACATCCAATCCTGCCTTGAACAGCTCCAGGGACGGCGACTCCACCACCTCCCCGGGCAGCCCATTCCAGTGTCCAATGACTCTCTCAGTGAAGAACTTTCTCCTCACCTCCACCCTAAATTTCCCCTGGCATAGCTTGAGGCTGTGTCCTCTCATTCTGGTGCTGGCCACCTGAGAGAAGAGAGCAACCTCCCCCTGGCCACAACCACCCCTCAGTAGCCTAATACTGCATTGGCAATGGTTTCAAGCAACACCAAGAATGGAGACGCTCTCAGATCTTCTGTTTTCCAGCATAGAAAACTTGTGAAGTTTCCTACTTCCCCAGGCCAACACCAAATGCTGTGAGGAAACTATTGAGTGTACAGGTCTTATACAGTCTTTGCACTTTTTAACACACACTTTACTAGTCTGAGAAATGTTCTGGAATGTCTGCCATATACATAATTCAATTTTCCTAATGCATTTACAACCAAATATAGCTCATGCAATACAACCAGTTTCTCCAGCTGCATTCGAGATACAGATCTGAGATAAGTGCCAGAGACCTGTCCCCAAGCAGTAACATAAGCAATTGGCATTTCACAACACTTGGCAATGAGGATTGCAGATGTGTAGGCTACGTTAACTCCTCCTTACCCCTAAAGGTTGTCAAGCAGGTTAAAGGCATACTCCTGCTTTAGAAACCCCTTTAGAATTAAATTAGCACTTTGTAAACCAGCAAACTGAAGCACCTGAAACATCTGACTTTTATTTAAAAAGCAGAGAACACACCCAGCTTTGTCACACCTGAGGGATCAAAGTTCATACTTGCAGCATGAAGGCAATTTGATCACCTTTTGTCAGCACTAGAAGGAAGTGCAGTTGCTTTCTGACTACCAAGAACAGAGAGGAGCTACAAAGCTACCCTAGGATTATAAAATGGAAGAGTCACCTCTGCCAACAGAACCATGAAATTACTATGGTTGAAAAAGACCTTTAAGATCACCAAGACCAATCCTTGTCTAACTCTATCACTATGCCACTCTACACCATATCCTTGAGCACCATATTTATACAGCTTTTGAATACATTCAGAGGTAGTGATTCAACCACTCCCCTGAGCAGGCTGTTCCAGTCTTAGATAACCTTTTTACTAAGGAAACTTTTCCTAATTTCAAACTTAAACCTCCTCTGGTGTAACTTGATGCCATTTCCTCTTGTCCTATCGGTTGTAACTTGTGAGAAAAAAAACAACACTCACTTCTCTACAACCTCCTTTCAGGTAGTTGTAGAGAGAAATAAAGTCACCCCTCTCAGCTGCCTTTTCTTCAGACTAAACAAGCTCAGCTCCCTCAGCCACTTCTCACAAGACTTGCTTCCAGACCCTTCCCCAGCTTTGTTGCCCTTCTCTGGAGCCATTCCAGCAGCTGAATAGTCTCTCTTGTACAGTGGCATCCAGGAAACTAGAAACGGTTCATTCGCAGACAGCTATCAACACCGTCAGGTCCCTTTCTGCCAAGCAGCTTTCCAGTCAGCCCCAAACCTGCAGTGGTTGCTGCAGCCTAAGCACAGCCCCTGGCCTTGCTGAAGCCCACATGAGAGCAGATAAAGAGCCAAAGCCCCACTAAAGAAGATGAATTGTATACACAAGGTTTCTTCATCTCCTTTTCAACGAAAAATGGATTACGAATGATAAAAAGGAATAATTATGTATCTACACAAGGAAAGCCAAAAATCACCACTAATTCTCCCTTTTATTTTCCACATCTTTAGGATGAATTACTTGTTTGGGTATTTTTTTTTCCCCTTTGTTGTTTGTGTTTTTCATACTGCAAGTGTATTTAACAAACATGATGCAAGGAAGCACTATGAATTTGGCTTTTGCAGTGCAGGCACATTTCATAAGCAGCACATTGTTCTTGTTCTAGCCCCTGCAACCTTTCTGCCATCCAAAAGCCACAAGAAGAATGCTCACACTGAACAGCTATGCACTGCATATACGTTTTACTGAGAAGGTCACCCAGCGGATTTGGTGTGTGCACAGATCAAAAAAGCAACAAGAAAAGACTGTATGAAACTGTTACCCAGGGGTGTAAAGTAACAGCAAGCAATTGCAGAAGCCTAATGAAACTTAAGCAGAAGCTAACAGAAAACACAGGGTCCCTGTTGTAAGCTTACCTCTGTTAGAGGAGAATGAAATCCATTAATTCTACATACTACAAGTAACAGCTGCCTCTTTCTCCTTCCTGAAATAAACAAGCAAGTAAAACCTCAGGAAAAAATAAAACCTACCACTAACAAAAAACTGTAAGTTCCTGTTCTTGTCCAAAGCCATTACACATTAAAGGTAAAATAAAGCCAACTATGAACATTGTTGCAATAACCTGTGTTCATCTGTGCATATTCCTGCAAAATTCAGGAGGCCTCTTGCCCAGGAACTCAGGGAAAGTCAGTCCCCAAGTGAAATATCCTGTATTTGACATGTCATCACTCCCATACTTGACATGTCATCACTCCCATACTTGACATGTCATCACTCCCAATGTTACAGTAAGCACGTGTCAGAGATTTGAAACTTTATTTCCACTTTGTGCTTCCACATCCCTAAAGCCAGGCAGATGCTGACACTACAGTCAGGAGCAGAGCGTGTCATGCCACCTGTCACAGCAGAGCTGCTGGGTTTGGACATATAAATGGGGGGGGTGCATCACTCGCTCAGAACTTTGTGGTTTGGATTTTTTGATAGCTTATCTTTACAACAGGGTCAAGGCAACACAGATAACCAGCCTAAGATGATTGCCCCTTCTAACGTTACTGCATTGATGTCACAGCATCTGCCTTCTGAAGTATAACGTATCGAACAAGTCCAGCAGAGGTTTGTTGCTGAGGAGGACAGAGGGACGGGCACGTGTAAGAGGCAAGAGGGGAAGGCTGTTTTCCTGCCAGGCTAAACGCTGTCAAAATTACAGTTTATGAACATTTCGAGCCGTGATAGAGGCTAAGGGTATGAGCCGAGCTATTGCCATCCCCAGCCGTCCGAGGGTTCGGATGGCTTCTCCGCACCCCAGCCCAACTCATCCCCTGCGGTAGGCGGCTCCGCGGCCGCCACGGCCGCCAGCGGGGCCCCGCAGGGGAGCTCTCAGAGCGGCGGCACGGGCACGCAGAGCCAAAGTTGATGGAAGCAGCCTTCTCCTGGCTTTGAGGAGGAGAAACAGACTTCTGTTGACACGAACCGGCGAGCAGACAGAGGAAGCTCGTGGAGGACTCTGCCCACACTAATGCGACCCAAGACAGGGCGGCGCTGCTATTTTACCCGCACCTCCGCGGGACGAGCGGCCCCCGAGCCTGCCCGCCGGGTGTCCTGTCGGAGGGGGAGCGGCTAGAGCCGTGGGAACCATCGAGGACGTTACCTGCAAGTGTGGTCGGGGCTGGGGGCCCCGCGGGGCAGGTGAGCACTGCTCCATTGGAGGCGGCGGTGGCGGCGGCGAGCAGCACAGCGGCGGGGCTGGATTTCCTGCGGATGGCTCCCCGCCTGAACCGCGTGCGGCCGGCTCCGTTCATCCTGGAGGCGGCGGACAGAGGGAGAAGGGCAGTCAGGGAGAAGCCGCAGGGTCCTCGGTGCGCCTCCTGCTCCGGGGGCGACAGAGCCCCGCAGGAAGCGTCCCCTCTTCGCCCGCTGCACCGCAGCTGCGGCCTCTCCCCGCCCCTTCCCTTCCCCGCCAGCACCTGTCCGGATGCCTCCTCCCTCCCGTCCGCCCTGCCCCGTACTAACTGCCCAGCGGCTGTCGGGCGCGGAGTCCCGTCAGCATAGCGAGCCCCAGCCCTCCGCCATAGGGACTCTCCGAGAACTTCTCCGAGCCGGGCGCCCGCTGCCCGAGCGCCCCGCGCTGCCCACGCAGGGAGGTGTGTGCCGCACCTGCCCAACTCCCGCCCGGCCGGTGCTGAGCCTTCCCGGCCGCTGCTCTGGCCCGCCCCAGCGTGCACCTTGCGGCCGTGGCAGACCCCCCTGCGCCCCGCTCACGCAAAGTCCCGCCGTGCCCCTAGGCTGCCTCCTCTCCCTGCTCACCTCTGAAATGACTTCCCTGAACGGGGAGGCCCAATTCCTATAAGATTTATCAGTGTGCGTAAAGGAAATTGGCCGTAATGCAGTTCCCTTCTTCCAGCAAGAAAATTCTCGAAGGTAGCTGAGTCCTAGCGCTTACAAGTGAGTTTTGGTGCCAGGAATGAAGCTGCAATAATAAATCCAGATTAAGTGGTTCACTCAGGCTAAAGCTGTTGCCTCTCTAAATTTTAATCAATGCTAAGTGAAAAAGGCAATCAGCTCTGCTGCTGCAAGACCTGAAAATAGGTTCGTTTATATATAGCAAGTGTCAGGGAGCTTGATGCAGAGCAGGTGTGAAGTGGTGGTTCTGCTACACGGGGATTTACTGGGCCCTGGCAAGCCCAGGTTTCAGGGCTTCTTTAAAAGATGACCTCCTGTTTTGTGACATGCTACTCGCTTGCCTTCAGCCACTCTTGGAGGATTTCCTCACAAAGGAGGAGTGCAGTCAGCCACACATACTTTGGTAATAGTCCCAATAACCTTTCATTCCCAGGAAGTCTATGGATTCACAGGGGCTTGCTAGAACATTCTGAGGGAGTATCCCGTGGCGTTTGTCCTGACCTTATGTCTTTTTTCGGGTGCTGTCAGAGATGGGAAGTGGACAAGAAAGGCCTCTCATTTGAACCATAAAGTCACTCTTATGTGTTCAGTAACTGGGCTCCTCAGTCAAGCTGATGACTTTGCAACTTCGTTGGCTCTCCAGTGTCCTGGGTTTGGGCTGATCCCTCCCCCGGGAAAAAAAATTCACAACACAAACCCCCCTACTTTTTGAAAGTCAGGGAAAGATGAAATTGTATTTTCTTATAATATAAGTATAACAATGTAAAGAGAAATAATAACTAGAGAAGGAAGGAGGGGAAAAAAAAACACAACAATACAATAACCTTAAGGGAGATGGGGGAGGGGTCAAGCGGCGGCGAAGCAGCAGAAGCAGCAGTAGCCAAAACAGCAGCCGGGGAAGATAGGCGAAGCTGCAGCAGCAGAAGCCAGCGGGAGAAGGGGGAGAACAAACTGTGCTGCTAGACATTAAGTTCTTGATGCTCCAATGAAATTATAGTAATTTATCTATTGTTGCCATTTATGTGGCCTATCCCTGGAATGTTCATCTCTCCCCTATGTCTGAGCTAGAGGATCAGCTTAAACGGCCACATCCAGGGATAAGGATACCTTTTGTCATCATCTACAGGGTCATGATGACATATGCATGGGGGGGATCACCTTCCTCTAGGGTCCATGTGAAGCTGCTGCTGAGTCCTTTCCAGCAAGCTTTCTTACATGCAGGACCCAAGAGCAGCACACCTCCTGATGTCAGGGGACCAATCACCTACCTATGTGAAGCACCGACTGTGTTTGACCCGTGGGAGGCACGGTGGCAGAGAGGTCACGGTGGTGCCACATATGCAGCCACAAAGGATCACAGGGCAGAAGTCACGAGGGTGAGTGTTCTGCTTTCAGTGTTAGAGAGCAGGTCAGCAGTGGGCATGGACGGGAACTGGTAGAGCTGGGACATCTGCCACCACATACCAAAGATCTCACTCTTTTGGTCTCTTTGTAAAATCATTCTGTTCCAGAAGAAAGCTGGTATCTTACAGCCTCCCTGCTAATCTGATTTGTGTGCTTGCAGTCACAAACACTACGTTTTACCCTGCAAAAAACTTGGTGACTTAAAGATAAAACACTGACTTCAGTCACCTGACCTGGGTTTGGCATACAGAGATTAATGTCTTTATAAAGAGCTCTAGGTACCTGCTGTCTTTAATGCAATGAGATAGAGATTCTTGGAAAATTTAGCTGTGTGTAGTTCATGGATGTGTACCAAAGATCAGTCATAAAGTCATTTAGATAAAAATCTTCTTTCAGAGTACTGGTTGCACTTGAATCTTCCTCTGGACTCAGACCAACTCTAGTACTGATTTAAACACGGAGAGAGCAAGAGAGGCAGAGAACCTCTCATTAGTAATTCTCAAAGCATTTCACCCAGAAGGAATTATTTGCCTCTCTTGACATGTCAGGAAAATGAGGTATTACAGGATGAAGTGATTTGTTGGAAGTTGTCCAAGTTGTCTGTAGAGTGGTAAATACAAAATGTTAGCTTGTGGGAATGAAAGTAAAACTGAAAATAGAGGAGCTGTCTCTGCTTCTCTTATAAGCAATAATTCAAGTGACATTAGCCCAAATATTGCTCAATTTCCAATCTTATGCTAGGCATAATTATAATTTATTATTAAGCTTGATACCTGCTTCTTTAAACATAGAGTTCTGCTCCTGGAACAAAAACCCCCTAAGGAATCAAGGGCAAATGCACACACACCCTACGGATCCCAACTAAATGGTAGGAACTATGTTAATTTTGTTTTCCATGATGTTATCAGTGAGCAGTAACTTATTACAATGCCATTCTGGAAAATAAAGGGCACCTCAGAAAAGAGAAGCATGACAACTCTGTGGCATCAGGAGATCAGTTTTTCTTGAGAAAATCCTCCTGAAGCACACTGTGTATTTAAAGCAGAGAGGTGACAGCCTGTGGCAAAAGCAGCTCACAGAGTGAGTAGATGCATGGTAATTGTAGTGCATTTGTACACCGAAGTGCAGTACAGGCTCCTCAGAATAGCTACTTGTGCTAGTTTGAAGCAGGCTAGAATGTTTTGGTGGTAATTGTCTCGCTTCTTCTCAGTTAGTTACTGCACAGACCTGGAGCAGCTGGTTCAAGCTGGCTCTGAGCTGCTGTACACCAGCAGCAGGTCTGTTCTGCCTGCTTTAACAGGCTAACAACTGGCTGCCCCTTCTGGCATGCCCTTCCTCCTTTTTTAATACACTGCTCTCAATCTCTCTTGTCCTCTGCCTCCTGGAGAGAGAAAAAGTCTTTTGGAAACATCAGCAAGAGGAAAGATGTTATTCTAACTGTAAAAAGTCAGCCAGAGATAGATGTAATGTTGGAAAACAACAACCTAAAGGATTAAAATTTTAGTGTAATAACTGCAGAAGGGACCTGAGAACATAAAAATCTGCTTAAACATAGACTGGTGCTGCCAATGCTGCTTAACTATATGAAGGTCAGAAAATGACGCTACTTGAGTAAAAGCCTTGCAGTGTACCTCTCATCTTAGGTGAAGTGTAAGTTAGTTACATGCCCTCTGATGTATGGTAACTAAGGTATCACAGTATCACAGTCTCACAGTATCATCAGGGTTGGAAGAGACCTCACAGATCATCAAGTCCAACCCTTTACCACAGAGCTCAAGGCTAGACCATGGCACCAAGTGCCACGTCCAGTCCTGCTTTGAACAGCTCCAGGGACGGCGACTCCACCACCTCCCCAGGCAGCCCATTCCAGTGTCCAATGACTCTCTCAGTGAAGAACTTTCTCCTCACCTCCAGCCTAAATCTCCCCTGGTGCAGCCTGAGGCTGTGTCCTCTTGTTCTGGTGCTGGCCACCTGAGAGAAGAGAGCAACCTCCTCCTGGCCACAACCACCCCTCAGGTAGTTGTAGACAGCAGTAAGGTCACCCCTTAGGTAACCAATAAGCCACAGCTAGCCTGTTCAAGTGTGGACAACTTCTGGGCCATCTGGCTTCAAAGCCTTCCGTGGGGGTGGTGAGAAATGCAGTGCTGGAGAGCGATGAAATGATGCCTATTTGCTTGTGGAAATACAGGAGCCCCACAGAACCACACAGAAGTTCTATGTGTACAAGGAAGTCAAGGGCAGCTGACAAGGTTTAGCCTCAAGAAAACACTTCTGGCATGTGAAAGGCTTGCAAGCACTCATGCTGCTGGAGCCCCGAAGCACTGAGGGAAACAGGGCTTTGTAGGCAATCTTTGTTTAGTCTGAGAGAAAACAAATGCTTCACTTTGTATGTAAACCATTGCTACTCTAATAAACCTCTTTGTATTAACTTCTTTTCTCCTAGAGGGACTAGCCTCTCCGCATGGAGGCGTGGGTAGTTTTTTTGAAAGTCAGGGAAAGATGAAATTGTATTTTCTTATAAGTATAACAATGTAAAGAGAAATAATAACTAGAGAAGGAAGGAGGGGAAAAAAAAAAACCAATACAATAACCTTAAGGGAGATGGGGGAGGGGTCAAGCAGCGGCAAAGCAGCAGAAGCAGCAGTAGCCAAAACAGCAGCCGGGGAAGATAGGCGAAGCTGCAGCAGCAGAAGCCAGCGGGAGAAGGGGGAGAACAAACTGTGCTGCTAGACATTAAGTTCTTGATGCTCCAATGAAATTACATTAATTTATCTATTGTTGCCATTTATGTGGCCTATCCCTGGAATGTTCATCTCTCCCCTATGTCTGAGCTAGAGGATCAGCTTAAACGGCCACAGCTTGCTTTTGATTAACTTTTTCAGCAAGACCACTTTTGTTGCTGCCTCTGGTCAATGCTCTCTGTTTCTGCTGAAGGTCAGTTTTCTTCTCTGTGCTAGTTTGAAGCTAGCTAGAATGTTTTGGTGAGAAGAACTAGATTACAGGCTGTGAAAGGAAAACAATGGTGATGTCTACTTCCCTCATAGGCTTGCTGAGATGTATAAGAACAAGAATCCAAACATAGATAAGGCACAACTTCTCCTGCTGGGGAGCTCTGAGCTGCATCTCTCTCTCTAACCTCACCCTCTGTTTTTTCTTTCCTAATCCACTTTGCTTCCTAACCCCCTGGCCGAAGCTCCATTCTTCCTTGGGACTGGGGTAAGGTTGAGAGGAGGGGGAGAGAAGGTGGAAAGGTGGTTGGGAGCCCCTCCTGGGTACTCAGGTTTCTGGGAGGGCAGTTGTGTTTCTGTATTCCCTTTTACCTTGTCTATTTCTGTCTATAACTGTATATACTGTAAATATCTGCTTGTATATTGTACAGGCTGTAAATATAAGCTTCATTCAATTTCCAGAGCCATCTGAGTCTAGTCTGGATGACTTCCAAATTGGGGGGGGGGGGGGGGGGCAGGGAACACCCAAACCATCACATTCTCAGTTACACAGTAAATCTTTTCCTGGATTCAGTTTTTGGGCCTCTAGTTTCAATTTCTCCGAGTACAACCTTGAGCTGTATCCCACAGCAAATCTTCAGAGTAAATTTTTAGAGCTTTAACCTCCAGGACCTTGAGAAGGTAGATGCATGAGCTCAGCATCTAACAAAAACACAAGAATAATATCTCTAAACATTACAAACATTGGAGTGTTTAGAGAGCTTATTTAGAACTGACTTGGACAGGACCTTCTCTGAGGTCTGACAGAAAAATGCCATTCCCTAAAATTAAAATGCATCTTAAAAGTCTAGAAAATCCACACTTAAATACATACCTAAGCCAAGTCCTGCCTGTGTTAGGGTACAGCTCATTATATGTTTTGAATCTTCTCTAAACTGCATATGGTATAACCCACAAACCAGTTCTGCCAGCAGGGAAGTATAATAAAGAACAAGAACTGATATAACAAAAGATAGAGTAGGACACCAATTAGAGAGGAACCTCAGACCCACATGCACATTCCAGATGAAAAGTCTCTTCCAGTGGCAGTTACAATGCACAATGCAACTGCAGTGTGTGCAAAAGGGGTACACAGAGCAAGCAAGCAAATGTGAAGCAGATACATAACCTGTTAAAACAGCAAAAACCCCACAGAATCCAGCATTCAAAAACATAATGTGGCTTTTACCCTGAGGCTGAAGACTCTGGCTGCATAGCTCAGGGAGAGGCTTACAAAGAGAAGAGCAGCTGAAGCCTGATGCTTGTTCTCTATGCAGCACCCAGTGTCCCAAAAGGGTGAGGACACCAAATTCATAACATCATTTTATAAGATTTGGCTTTCACCAAAAATGCATCCAACTCTGCCATTGCTTATTCCCCATCAAACAGTCTAGAACTCACCATCTTAGGAATGGCTTTACTTCTCCAGGAGAAAGAGCTGAAGGGCCAGCAGCATGAATTAGGAGTCAAGCATCAGCAGTAACCCATGACAAGCGCTGCAAGGGGGGTTAGACAAATCCTTTGCTAGAACAAAAAGAGATGAGTAGGTAGCCCTCAGAAGAAAATTCATGGCACCTTTTTTTTTCACCCAGATATGTTCTGTTTTGCTTGACTGTACAAGGGGCAACACTGTCCAGTTCTGGGCCCCTCAATTCAAGAGAGATGTTGAGGTGCTGGAATGTCTGCAGAGAAGGGCGACAAAGCTGGTGAGGGGCCTAGAAAACAAACCCTATGAGGAGAGGCTGAGGGAGCTGGGTTTTTTTTAGCCTGGAGAAGAGGAGGCTCTGGGGTGACCTCATTGCTGTCTACAACTACCTGAAGGGAGGCTGTAGCCAGGTGGGTTGGTCTCTTTTCCCAGGCAACCAGCAACAGAACAAGGGGACACAGTCTCAAGTTGTGCCAGGGGAGGTCTAGGCTGGATGTTAGGAAGAAGTTCTTCTCAGAGAGAGTGATTGGCATTGGAATGCTCATCCAGTCCAACCTAGCACCCAGCCCTGTTCAGTCAACCAGACCATGGCACTAAGTGCCTCAGCCAGGCTTTGCTTCAACACCTCCAGGGACAGCAACCCACTACTTCCCTGGGCAGCCCATTCCAATGCCAATCACTCTCTCTGCCAACAACTTCCTCCTAACAGTATCTCAATGTCTCTATTGAATTGAGGGGCCCAGAACTGGATGCAGCACTCAAGGCGTATGTACTCAAGGTGAAATGTACCACATGGACTAAATAACCCACCTTGATAAGAGCACCTGGCTACTACATCTAAAACCACTTTGGCATTCCAGAGTGTGCAGGGTGGATGTAAGCAGGGTTGTGAAAGGTTACAGCTAGAGGAACTTGGCTCACTTCTTTGAGTCTTGATGTTTTCCCATCACACAGTCTCAGTTTGTCTATCTGTAGGTGAGAGATAGCAGTACCCATTTTGCAAAGATGTTTTGTGAATTAATTAATATGCACAGAGGGCTATGAAGATAAAAAGAGCTACTCTGCATTTAGCTAAGATAGTAAAACCCTTTGAAAGCAGTGGTGGCTTCACACAGGCATTTCCTTTTTAAGCAATGTGGGACTTTGCTGGTATTTATATGCAGTGCATTTAGAGATGTTCTCATTTTACATTTTGCATGGCTGAAGCTGGTCAGGAAAGCACTCCTCAGTCACATCTTCCAGATGCATGAGATATGCCATGTTATTCATATAGAATCAACCAGGTTGGAAGAGACCTCTAAGATCATCCACTCCAACCCAATCATCCACTCCAACGCAATCATCCACTCCAACCTATCACCCAGCCCTATCCAATCAACCAGACCATGGCACTAAGTGCCTCAGCCAGGCTTTTCTTCAACACCTCCAGGGACAGTAACTCCACCACCTCCCTGGGCAGCCCATTCCAATGCCAATCACTCTCTCTGCCAACAACTTCCTCCTAACATCCAGCCTAGACCTCCCCTGGCACAACTTGAGACTGTGTCCCCTTGTTCTGCTGCTGCTTGCCTGGCAGAAGAGACCAACCCCACCTGGCTGCAGCCTCCCTTCAGGTAGTTGTAGACAGCAATGAGGTCAGCCCAGAGCCTCCTCTTCTCCTCTTATGCCCACCATTCTGTCATCTGCTCTGTCTGCAGTCGCTGTAAACTTTAGCTTTGGGATCTTTTCCGTTATGACCTGGCATATCTCTATAGGAAAGCCAGAGTTCATTAACCAGAAGTTGCCTCCTGCTCCAGAACAAGGGAGGTGGTTCTCAAGGGAAACACTACACAGACATGCTCCTTGGAAACAGAAGATAACTTTTGTTTTTTTTTTTAAGCCAGACTTTTTCAGTGACCTTACTCATACCAATTCAGCTGCACAGTACCAGCTGAAGGGAGAACACAGAGGAAGGGGAAGGAGTAATATAGGTTAGAGGTTTCTTAAATCAAGTTTGTCATGAGAATGCCATGAAAGGGGCAGCCCTCTGTGGAAATGCTATGAAAACAAATCTGCTGAGGAAGAGAAGCCTGCTCTCCACTTTTTCATTTTTTTCCCCCATTCTCAGAAACTCTTCATTTCAACTGCAGAGAAGAAACAGCTAGTGTAGGAAAATTCTATCCTGAACTGCCACACTTCTGCTAAAATCACCGTGCAACACTTGCCAAAGGTACTTCTGCAAGGAACACAGATAAGGGGGGAGTGCTCCCTTTGTCAGATAAAAAAAGGAAGAAAAGAGGGAAGTGGGAAGAACTTCAGTAACAGCTTTTGAACTGCACTTCTGTCACCAGGTACAAATCCTTTACTGTTCAAAGCACTTCACCATCCTGCCAAAACCAGGCAGCCCTACAATAATTTCTCATTAAGTCAAATGGTACAGCAGGCTTAGAGGAGCAATCTTTCCTCCAGGCTCTTGCTGGCCCATTTCTAAAAGCTAGCCCATTTGCTATCCCTCAGAGACCCTGCTAGCACCAAGGGTCACCTGAAGAGCTGCAGTGGCCACCTGCCTGCTAGGTCTGAGCTCCTGGGCCACTGAGGAATTGGCTGCTGGGGGAGGATTTTCATAGAAACACAGAATCATTTAGGCTGGAAAAGACCTTTAAGAGCAGCTAACCAGCCAACCACTAGCCCAGCAGTGCCAAGTCCAGCACTAAACCACGTCCTTCAGCACCACATCTTTTAAATTCTTGCAGGGATGTTGACTCCACCACTCCCCTGAGCAGCCTGTTCCAGTGCTTGACCACATTTTCAGTGAAGAACTTTTTCCTAATACCCAAGCTAACCCTCCCCTGGTGCAACTCAAGATCATCTTCTTTTGTCCTGTGGTTTGTTACTTGAGAGAAGAGAATGACATCCATCTTGCTACAGGCTCCTTTCAGGTAGTTGTTGACAGCAGTAAGATATCTCCTCAGCCTCCTTTTCTCCAAGGTAAACAAGCCCAGTTCCTTTCACTGCTCCTCATAAGATTTATTCCCTAGGTCCTTGATTTTGACCATCTTGCTGTCAGAGAAAGGCTTTCCCACAAGGGCTAAAAGATGTTTACTTTCAAAAGAGGTATGGTACATTGCACACAGCATTCCCAAGGCAATTTTATGCTGACTGCAGCTCTTTGCTTCCACATCTCCTGAGGGTGCATGTCTGCATGTTAGAAAGCATTCTGTTACTGTGACTTTATGCAGATGTTGCTGCATTTCAGAAATTACTCAAATCTGTTAGAAACACATAACGAGGAATCACTATTTTTGTGTCTTAGAATCACAGAATCAACCAGGTTGGAAGAGACCTCCAAAATCATCCAGTCCAACCTAGCACCCAGCACTGGCCAATCAACCAGACCATGGCACTAAGTGCCTCAGGATTTTCTTCAACACCTCCAGGGACAGTGACTCCACCACCTCCCTGGGCAGCCCATTCCAATGCCAATCACTCTCTCTGCCAACAGCTTCCTCCTAACATCCATCTTAGACTTCCCCTGGCACAACTTGAGACTGTGTCCCCTTGTTCTGTTGCTGGCTGGCTGGGAGAAGAGACTAAACCCCACCTGGCTACAGCCTCCCTTCAGGTAGTTGTAGGCACCAATGAAGTAACCCCTGAGCCTCCTCTTCTCCAGGCTGCACACCCCCAGCTCTGTCAGCCTCTCCTCACAGGGCTGTGCTCCAGGCCCCTCACCAGCTTTGTTGCCCTTCTCTGGACACCTTCCAGTACCTCAACATCTCTCTTGAATTGAGGAGCCCAGAACTGCACACAGGACTCAAGGTGTGGCCTGACCAGTGCCGAGTACAGAGGCAGAATAACCTCCCTTGTCCTGCTGGCCACACTGTTCCTGATCCACACTAGGATGCCATTGGCTCTCTTGGCCACCTGGGCACACTGCTGGCTCATCTTCAGCTACTCTCTACCAGCACCCCCAGGCCCCTTTCTGCCTGGCTGCTCTCAAGCCACTCTGTCCCCAGCCTGTAGTGCTTCTTGGTGTTTTCTTCCTCAATCTCTGAAAACAAAGGCAGCATCTTTGCTTTAATTCTGATTCCCCTGCCCTTTAATGTTGATTTGCTTTCTTACTTTCCTGTCCTGTAGCTTTTAAACTTACAATTATGGATCTTTAAGAACGAAATAAATGCAAAAGCATAAACCAAGGCAATACAGTGTAAAGTGAAGTAAAGAGAAATAGACTAGACAGCATTGGATTAAATGAACAAAAAAGGCCAGTTTATTCACTGGAACGGTTATGCATTACACTGTAATTTTCATTGGAACATAAATATGTAAGAATCACTATCATTTTTTTCTCTTAATTCTTTTGTTCAGCACTAGAGTGTTTCTCCCAACCATTTGACTGCATGATCATATTACACATGTAAAAGCACAGACTGTATGAATCCCTCACAAGGCATTAATCTAGGATTGTCTACAAGGACGAGTAACCATGGGAATTACTTGAAGTTTAAAAACCAAATGATGCATTGTTGGAAACAAGAATTATTTCACTTCTTTTTTTGTTTGTTTGTTTTTGTTTTTCTTTTAGCATAAAGTAGCAACAAGAAGAGTTTCCAATATTCAATCTTTAGCAAATGAACATATATAATTTCATATTCTTCACCATCTAGAAACACTCTATCATTTAACCCCAAGAAGGCAGGACAACATAATGTCAATTCAACATAGGAATAGCTGAGTTATTACAGCAGCAAACATACATTATACAACTTTGTGTTTGTCACAAACTCCACCAATGTTAAAACTCTTTTGAAAGGAACACAGCAATTTGTATGGTTTGTTAGGCACAGAACATCATGCAAATGGAAACATCCAGTAGATTACAAAAGTCACAAAACATCAGGTTTTGCTCTCTCTCTCTCTTTTAAAACAGTTTACAAAGGATGAAGTTAATTAACCCTTTAACAGTCAAACCACAGGGCTGAAAATCAATAGGGCAATAACTAATAAAATGGATTTAATTTATCCTCTGCCAAAGCACACATAATCCTATCTGTGAACAGGAGGGAAAAGAACAAAGCTAGATTACTCTTATTTCTTCTTCATAGCTGATAAAATAAAGCCTGAGCTAGCAAGCTAGTCAACTTAAAACTTTTATCAATCCCTTGTGTTTGCAGACTTCCAAAATACTCTGGAAATCTGGTAACCATGTAATCAATAAAACCCTTTTAAACTCTCTTTACTAATGAAGAGGGAAAAAAAAAAGACCCATCCACTCTTCTCCACTCTTTCTTTTACAGCAAATCATGATAAGCAAAACAAATGCAGAGCTTTGTAGAAAGCCATTTTTGAAACACAAGGCAATATCATCCAGAGTCTGGCCACATATTCGACTCCAGTCATGGAATGCAAGATTTCTCCTTTACCTTTTGCCACTTTGTCTCTTGGTTGCCATTAGATTTCACCAAGGGTTTTTCAAGAACTCCACAGGAAACAGTTTAGAAGACTCCTAAGGATTTAAGCTGTGCACCTCCAAGTGAAAGACACAGACTCTCTGTGACAGTCATCTTGCCTTTCCAGCAGGAGGAACGTACAGATCACACAAGAAATAAGAACTTTCTAGCTTAGGGATGGATATGGGAAAGCTACACAACGTTAAGAATCTCACCTGCACACTTTGCCTTGCATATTTAGATGTATTTGATCCTGAAGGAGAAAGGCAATTGGTATGTTTGCTTCTTTTCCAGAGGATGCTTGATTATACTACAAATAACCCCTAGTGGCTAGAAAAGTATACCCCTTTCAGACTCCACTGCACACACAGCAAAGAAAAAAAGCTAAGAAAAGTGATGACTGAAATTTGTAGAGAGGTAACTGTAGCAGTTATCATACTTCAAAGGTCAAACATCAGCACCTGCTGTTCTCTTGAGTACAAAAGAAACAAAAAGTACTTCAATGGATAGACAACTTCTGCCAAAGAAAGGAACAGACCTCAGAAGGGCTGAGGTAATCTACACCTTATGATGATGATGATCAAATCAGCTACAGTAGAACTGGTAGCACAGCTCCTGACTTTGGCATTGCACACTGAATCAAAAGAAGAGTCCAGACTTGTGGGTGTCATTCCCCGGTGAAATAAGGGCTGGGTTATGTTTTACTAGCAGCCTACTATGTTATTTCCAACATTAACTGTTGTGAGCAGCTTTCATAGGTGAGGTCATACTTTGTAAGTGAGGTTATATTACATAACATAATCTTTCTGTTCACACTCAAATATGGCAAATGGCTTAAACAAGTTCACAGCTTTTTAAAGTAAAGAACAAACTGGAAGTCATCCTGGCATTGAAACTGGCAGCATCAACTACAGTTTCATTCTGTGAACCCTACTCTGTAGCTATGATCACACTGATTTACTATGAAAAGTGTGGATGAAGAAAGCACAGAGATGCCAGCCTCTCGATCAGACAATCAGAAAGAATATCACCAGCACCTACATCTGGAAGGCAGAAACTTCTATGTGATTAACATGAAACATGGTAATGTTTCCTCTCTCTGTAAAACCTCCATTTATCTTCTGACTGACAGCAAATGTTTTCATACAATTATATTTTACAATTAACTTATCCTTTCCCCCCCCCTCATATTTGATTTTTTCCCTGTTGTTTTGAGGGGTTTGATGTTGTTGTTGTGGGGGTGTTGTTCTGTTTTTCTTTTCTTTTCCCCCCCTCCCTTACATTTCCTATAAAGTGGATTTTCCAGAAGTGGATCATGACTCATTTTCCCTATATCCAGAAATAATATCCAAACCAATATGCCCCAGAACTGAACAGGCTATTCCAAATCAGAGAAACCTCAAGGCCAGCACTGAAGACAGAAGCTACACTTCAGATACCAGAGTCAGACCAGGACTGGAATTGATTTTACTGTGTAGAACATGTTTCAGCCTTTATGTTTAGAACATGTTTCAGCCTTTATGTTTAAAACATGTTTCAGCCTTCATGTTTAAAACATGTTTCAGCCTTCCTGTTTAGAACATGTTTCAGCCTTTATGTTTAGAACATGTTTCAGCCTTTATGTTTAAAACATGTTTCAGCCTTTATGTTTAGAACATGTTTCAGCCTTCCTGTTTAAAACATGTTTCAGCCTTCCTGTTTAGAACATGTTTCAGCCTTTATGTTTAGAACATGTTTCAGCCTTCCTGTTTAAAACATGTTTCAGCCTTCCTGTTTAGAACATGTTTCAGCCTTTATGTTTAGAACATGTTTCAGCCTTTATGTTTAAAACATGTTTCAGCCTTTATGTTTAAAACACGTTTCAGCATTCCTGTTTAGAACATGTTTCAGCCTTCCTATGTATACTTAACTGTTACAAAACAAATGTGTCACTTTTAATCTTTAAAAGTCAGAATATATATATCAACAGATCATAAATTAATTTTAAATGGAAAAAATACAGTATTTTACAACCCTTAAAAAAAAAACCAACCAACAAACCCAGGCTTTTGTTTCTGGTTTTGTCTGCATGTATATTCCCTAAAGAAATCTCTCACAGAGTTGTATGTAATCAATTGCTATGTAATAAAGAAGAGTTTATTATCTCCAGTTCAAGATATATATTTTATTTCATACTAGTTAACTGACAAAAGTTGTCCCAGGGACATCCCAGGGACCTACAGGGTTTTATCACTTACAAGGCAGTAGCTACAACCATTTGTACATTTAAGTTGGTTTGTTTCTAGTTCTCTTGCATTTCCAACACTTAAGTTTTGTTACAGATTAAAAAAAAAAGGGAAATTGAAAGTTTACAAATGAAGAATTTAAAGCTCGAGAGAATAAAAACTTTAATAAACCCATTTATTCCTATAAAATGGGCCCACAGTTTCTATACCATTGGATGCTGTTCCATAACTCTTAATCCACAGGGACACACCAGGACAATGTTTCAGTTTAAAAAAAAAATTGCTCTGCAAATCACACCTGGAAACAAATACATTTCTAAACAACTGTTCTGATACAACATTTTCCCCTCCCTCACCCCCTCCCCCCCCCCCCAATAAATTCATATCTATAGAAAGGAAATGGATTTCACTGAATTTCTGTTTAACTTGAATTCAGGGAAAATGCCTTCAATTTGGAGAGGAAAACAGGGAAAACTATGCCAAGAGCAGCCTGAAGTAACTGTATTCAAAGTACAATATATATTCACATATATAGTTATATATATATAGTTATATATTGCACTTTGAATATACAGCAGCTGTCTTTGTTGGATGCAAACGTGGCCACTGTACACTAGTCTGACAAGGGCAGGAATTCTGAGATGCTTTCTGAAGGCAACATTTGCCTCAGGCAAAACATTGGGTTTTTAAAAGCAGAATTCCAACTAGCAGCTAATCTGAGTGCCACACGTTAGGATAGGGCTGAACTTGGCTTGCCTGTGACACACCACCACATAGATCAAATGTGGGATTGAATAGAGGTGTAAATGTGCATGCAAACGGCATGGAAACTGAAGTGGAAATAATGCTGAGCGTTGTCTGTTTGATCTGATCCGAACTGGCTATCAGTTTGTTCCTATTTTCTCTGCCTGTGACTCTGAATGCTTTGTTACAATGGCTGAGTTGCTTTGCCAAGGTTACATGACACACACTGCGGATGACACAGAGTATTTCTATTTACAGCACCTTTGTTACTGGTACTATGGTAAGAATGATTTCTTAGGCACACTGAGTGGTCACCGATTCTTTCCTTTGCTGATGTTTTGTGTATCGTTACATGTGGTAAGTACTGTCACCAACAGAAAGCTGAACTGATTTGCTCAGATTCAGGCAGAATACAAAAGAACTACTCCAACTACATCTGCAGCTTCCACCCCTTTCCCCCTCACCAGACGCTCTATAGCTCAGTCTATACTGTTTCCTGCTCGTATGCCACACGGATGCTGCAGAGGAGGAATCAAGATGTGGAAATATCTAAGCCTTTCTTTAAATAAATTAAGGCCACCTGACAAAGCAAGGAGTCTGCTAGTTACCAACGAGAAGGCAGGCAGGCAGGCAGGCAGCACTGCAGATGTTTTTGCTAGCAGATGACCAGAGAGGAAGCCCATAGAACCATGACCACCTACTTAGCCAGTTGTCTTGCTGTCAGGTACTGTGCAAAATAAACTTCTTTATCCTTGATTTTGTTCTGAAGCTCACTACTTTAAAAAAAAATATAAAGAAAACAAAAAGGGGGTGGGGGGGAACTTACTCAGCTTGTACAGGAAAGAATCTTTACCTAGGAACACTGTGCACTGCTGCAATAGTCTGTGTAGCGTAGATCACCTGAGAGTATTTGTCATAAACTGACATGAGCTAAGGTTCTGTGTCTGTTGATTTTTGGCAAGGAAAATACTCACTAAAGTCCTGCTAACTTTGATCCACACCATTCACCCTACCTGCATGAGCTCTTTTTTCATCGCAGAGTGCTTCGTACAAACCGCGTACAAATTCGCCCTTCGTACTAGCCTTTCGTGGTAAGGCCTCGAGCTAGTGTCCTGAATGTGGCAGCGGGAGGAAAGAAGGGTTTGAATTAGCACACAGCATTTTACTTGCCTTAGATTATCTTTCTCAGATACTAAATAGAAATAACCCCAAAAAACAGCACCGATTCGTCTGGAAAGCGAAAACATAGTTACAGTGCAAGCGAGCAACCGAAACCAAATCAGTACATCATCCTTTCATCTCCTTCTTAGGTTTAATGTCTGTCTGTCAGTGAAGAACTACCACAAAACCAAATGCTAGCAGAATAGGAATGAAAAAAAAAAAACCCAACCAAAACCACAACCCAAGTGCATAAACAATATCAGTGCAGCAGCAAAATATACAGTCGTTGTTAAGGTCCCGATCCGACCCATTTCCAACACCTTTGTGCAATAAAAAGTTGGCCATAGGTTGGCCGATGCAAGAAGCCTCTTTTTGATATCAACACAGTCATTCTTCACTTAACCTATTTCTGCTTGGGTTCGTTTTTTTTTGTTTGAAAGCAATTAAATACAACTCTCATCAAAGAGAAAAAAAAGAACAAAAGAAAGGCTGTACTCCTGAAACACAAAACTCTGGTGCAAACAAAGTAAGAAATAAATAGCACACCCTTCATGAGAAAAACCAATTTCAAACAGGTTCCTATGGCTGAACTTAGAGGATGTGAGGGTAGGATTTTTTGTAACATACTCTTTCAAACACTGGCTTAAGTCTCTCATGACTTCAGAGGTAAAGCCAAGCAGCTCCAAGAACCATTTTTGTCAGATGTTAGATTTCACTACGCTTTAGTTGTGATAACAAAGTTTGAATACAATCAGAGGAACCATAAAAAGTCTTCTTGATAGGTTGGGCTCTGTGCTTTGCATTCTTCTTCTCAACCTTCCCTCCGTCGACAGAGCAGAGGCTATGAATCCAGACTTGCCAATGCAGCAACAAGGCAGGATTGTCTACCCTCTTGCAGGGAACAACCCCAACCTTTGTTGCATGAATTCCACTCTGTTTACATTTTTTCTTACGTTGCATATGAAGATTAGGGGTAAGGAGGAGGCTTAGAGAGACAGCTGAGAGGGGCACACTGAGAGCTGGAATGTGGCTGCTCTTCTGGAAGAGCATTAGGACTGAAAATTAAAAAGAAAAGAGAAAAAGTGCTTAAAATGCATAGCAAATATTTCACATGCACAGAAATAGTACACAGCTGGAAATGAACTTCAAAAGGGAATGGAGCCTCATCTCAAAATCTCTGTCCTGAGATAGGCAGTATACACAAAGCGAATCCACAGTGCATGCACATTCAGTGGCACCTGGATGCACACACGAAGTAGCACTCATACCCTGCCTGCCAGTTCATGTGCACAATTGCCACTGGCAGTGCTCTGGTGAAAAATGCCAGGTGGAAAAATGCGTCTGTGAAATGCATGTGTGAAATGGGGGCACAAATTTGAGGAGCAAAATACTGCTGCCATCTTTACATGGGCATTGGATTTTCCGTACGTCAGGAAAACAGGTTCCATCACTTTGTACAAACATGACCTCTTAGAGTTGGGGCTGTGCGGTCTGGTGAAGAGGAGGCTCCCAGGTGACCTTCTTGTGGCCTTCCAGTGTCTGAAGGGGGCCTACAAAAGGCTGGGGAGGGACATTTTTAGGCTATCAGGGAGTGACAGGACAGGACTAGGACGGATGGAGCAAAGCAGGAAGTGGGGAGATTCAGACTGGATGTGAGGAAGTTGTTCAGCATGAGAGTGGTGAGAGCCTGGAATAGGTTGCCCAAGGAGGTGGTTTAGGTCCCATCCTTGGAGGTGTTTAAGGCCAGGCTGGATGAGTCTCTGGCCAGCCTGATCTAGGTTAGGGTATCCCTGCCCATGGCAGGGAGGTTGGAACTAGATGATCCTTGTGGTCCCTTCCAACCCTGACTGATTCTATGATTCTACTCAGTGTGACCTATTTAGATGCACAGTTGTACAAAAGCCTTCCTCATCAGGCAACATAAGCATTCCATGTTTTTGTAATCAGTGCTTCCAAAGGGTGGGGTGCTTTGTGCTTTGTTTTCTTCTAGTTTTGTACTATTTGAATCTTCTTTGATTCTTTCATAACCTTTTGTAATTTGACAGATTTTATATGTATAGTTTATATAACAGCATGCAAGCCTTAAGCCTCTATGCTGGTTTGAGGCTAATTTTTACTGAGGGAAATGAAATCCTTAGCTGTGAGAAGAAAGAAAAAAACCTAAAACTAATCTATACCCCTCTGTTTTCTGCTGAGAAACACAACTAGACAAAATACAGATAAGGCACTCACTTCTCACACACTGCTCAGATCTCACTTCTGGCTGTGCCTTTTTTCTGGCAGTCTGGTCTCTGTGGCTGACTCTGCCTTTAACTCTCTAATCCACCTAACCTCTTTTTCCTCTAACCTCCTTGTCATCTCTTTTTTTTTTGACATGTCATCTCCTATCTCCAGATTTATCACGTGAGATACACATGGGTTGATCTGGTTATTTCTGAAGAGAGGGAAAGAGGGAGGGGGAAAGGGTTTTGGGCCAGGAGCCCTCCTGGGGACTTCGATTGTTTCTGGGAGGGGTGTTGCATTTCTGTGTTGCTTTTAATTTGTATATAACTGTATATATTTGTGCCTGTCTGCTTGTATATTGTGCTGAGCTGTAAATGTAGCTTCATTCTTAATTTCCAGCTTGGCTGAGTCTAGGATGGGTGATTTCATATGAGTGAGGGGGGCAGGTAACACCCAAACCACACAAGCCTCTAAATATGCATTTGTAGTGCTTGCTGTGAGATAGTGCAGAGGTGAGGATCAGCTTTCAGCAAGCCATGTGGGGCCTAGCAATACAGCACAAAGATAAGGGTCAGCTAACACAAACGTCTTCTCAGTGCAGACTTCCAGGGCACTTCTGCTAGAAAAGCAACTGATGATCAGGTTTGCTCATTTAAGGGCAGCTCAACAGCCTACTCTGCGCTGCAGTAGGCAATGTGGACATAGCTTAAGTGAGTCCTTTATGATTTCTGAGCTGTGGCTTGTGTTGTTTTAAAAGGGTGAACTTCAGTTCATCTTGCCAATGCCAAGCTAAGTAAAAGCCATAAAAATTTCAAGGAAAGCATGTGGCAAAGCAAGATACCAAACCAGAATGCAAGTAAATGCATTTGATGGGAAGAAAAATCCCAAACAAACAAAGAACACAAAAAAGGTTCTTTAATGTGCTTGGGAAAAGGTTTCTTTCCCCCCTAATGTTTGAAAGATTCTGCAGCCTTGAAGTTATTCCAAGCTCAGCAGTGTGCTATGTGATGAAGTACAATCAGGTATGTCCTTGTCTTCAAGAAAATTTGCCTTATCCATTTTCCCTCTTTAGAAACCATGCTTTTACATACTATCTTTGCAGTGCAGACTATTGGAGTGTTGGCTGAAGTCATGCAATGAGTCTGTTGCTGGAAATGAATCAATTTGAAATGCCAGGGATATTTGAATATCTGCCATTGGCCATGCCAGCGGTACTGCAAATGTCTGTAGTTCCTCATATAGCATTTACTTAGAGAAACAAAGAAATGACATTGTGCTTGCTTGGAGAGAGGAACAAGTGTGGCCCATGACCATTAAGAAAGTAGATGGCAATGTCCACATTTTCCAATCAGAGAAGCCCAGGAGACTAACTGAATTCACAGCCATTACAATTAATCAGGAGCTGCAGTTCTTGCACTTCTGGGCTTAACTGAAGAACATAGGCTTGCATGTCTTAAGTTATATTCTGTTTCACATTAATGCTCCTGAAAATGAGTTTCCTGGTCACTTAATGGCTGATGAGAGTCAGTTAAAGAAGGCCAGGACCTCACGAGCTTTGTTTTGTGCTCAGCTGTCTGAATAGCTGTCAGCCCCAAAGTGTCTAGACCTATGGGCTATGACTCTTCAGTTTACATAGAGATTTAATCTAACCCTAAGCACCAAGACATAAATAGTTAATCTATATTCTTGAAGCTTAATAATTGGACTTATTTAATCAAACACTCTAAGAGGACACCAAACCTGTCTTCTTAGAGTAATTCTTTAGTGACTGTAACTGTCCTTTTCTTCTGTCATGTTCTGCCCCATGCAGAAACAGCATCTAAAGAGCAGCATGAGTGAAATCTCTGCCTACTCTTACCCAAATGAGTCTGTCAGAAGTGGCTGCAAATGGACCCAAAAGCTCTGAATTTACTCTCAAACTTATGTACCCATCATAACCAGCTCCTGACTTCAGCATCTCCTAACTTCAAGATAGGATTAGGAGAAGCACTAGTCCCAAGACTTTCAGAGAAACAAAAGAACATCACATATGGGGAAGACAAACAAGGAGGTGGTCATTTTACACTGCTGCTTCACTCTCCTCCCTTGTTGCCCCATTTCATTCTTCTATTATTGCCAGAAAGGAAGAGAAACTAGAAAGAGTTTTTTTCTTGCTCATTAGTTAAGGATTGTTTAGTTTTGGAGCTTTAAAAATAAGCAACACGAGATGTTCATGCTCTGAAGGAGAGAACTGATGAGGAAATGACCAGACTTAAGACTAGTTATGTCCATCAATGGCCTGAAAAAGGACCTCTCTGAGGCACATAGGAGCCTCCTCTACACAAATGTGCACCCCCATAATGATGTTTTAATATGACCTCCAGTGCAAAGTCAGCCCCGACTGCACATAATGTAATGCAAACCATCTCAGGCTCTGCTCAGGCTAGAAAGTGCTGTGCTTAGAGTTAGATTTGCTTTCTCTTTGTGGTAATTCTGTGTTGCTTCCCACTTTGAAATACAATACACATTTCCATGCACAAAGAAATATATAACTTAGTCTCATCATTCCCTTTTCAAACAGTAATAAATATTAGGGTCGTTAAGAAGAGAAAAAACTATTTACAAGGCTATCAGGCATCTTTGTAGCAACAAATATACAGCCATCACTTGCAATACCAGCCAATTTGTATCTTTTCCTAATACTCTAGTTGTTACCCCTTCCTCTCTTCAGAAAGACAATACATCCAGTTAATTCATGAAAATTACACTACATGTGTGTGTGTGAATAAAAAACATCACAAAGCTCATGGCAGGCAGGTCCTGGAGTTGAGCTATCAAACATATTGACAGTTGAGGATGGCAGGTGAGATTAATAACACAAAGCAATATAGAGTCACAGAAGAACCTGAAGCTGTTGACTGTTAAGTGGAGAATAAGCAAGAACATTTCTACACCCCCCTCCCCTCCCCATCTCTTCTCTCCCATGGGATATGTGCTTTTAAAGCATTTGGTTTAGTAGACATTTTTAAAAGCCTCTCTTGATAAGTGGGTAGTATTTGGCAAGCTGCTAATTCAGCTGATCTCTGTGTATTATAGAATCATAGAATCATAGAATCAACCAGGTTGGAAGAGACCTCCAAGATCATCCAGTCCAACCTAGCACCCAGCCTAGCCAATCAACCAGACCATGGCACTAAGTGCCTCAGCCAGGCTTTTCTTGAAGACCCCCAGGGACGGTGCCTCCACCACCTCCCTGGGCAGCCCATTCCAATGGGAAATCACTCTCTCTGTGAAGAACTTCTTCCTGACATCCAGCCTAGACCTACCCTGGCACAACTTGAGACTGTGTCCCCTTGTTCTATTGCTGATTACCTGGGAGAAGAGGCCACCCCCCACCTGGCTACAATGCCCTTTTTATGATCTGGTTTGAAGCAAGTTTGGTGTCTGACAATAAGCACTGTGTTCTCATGATATTCAGGGGAAACTTGACTATGATACAAGGGCAGACACACTCTTTTAAATATTGGGTGATGGCAACACTTCAGTCTTGTCCAACACAGCCCATCAGACAAGTAGGTGCATAATTTTGCTGATAAGCTCCATGCCCCAGTAATTTCAATAGGAACTGCCACATAATACTGCCAGAGGATGTGATTTCAGGAATTTGGGCAGGGAGGTACATACTTTTATGGGAAACTACTATAAGACTGTCATAGAAAGACAGTGTAGTCTGTGATCAAATTGAGACTACAGTAGCTGTTGTCTCCAGCAACCTTTCCTACTCATATGATTACCTAATTTTGGCAAAGAGGGACAAGGAGTAGATTGCAGCTTGTTAACAGTTTTACAGAGGTTTATAAGAAAAGCCTGGCTGAGGCACTTAGTGCCATGGTCTAGTTGAGTGGACAAGGCTGGGTGCTAGGTTGGACTGGATGATCTTGGAGGTCTCTTCCAACCGGCTTGATTCTATGATTCTATATATGTAGACAGCAGGAAGGGTGAACATTGTCCAGTAATTTTTAGATTTGGTTGCTTGCCCTATACTCCTAGACCTAGAAATTAAGGTGATGAATGGAAGGCAGAAGACAACTTTCATGCATTATTGCATCTGTTCTCTTAGAGAAGATCTCACTCACTTTCTGTAGCAGGTTCTATCTGAAATATACAGACTTAAGCAAAGACAGACAGATGTATAGCTAAATAAATTCATTAGATAGGAATCTGTTCATAGCTTCTCCAGTGAAGCCTATGCACTGGAATCACATTTATTACAAAATCCAGAGTTACTTAAGTCTCACTTCAAATTCAGTATGGGCAATGGATAAAGGAAAACTCTCTGTATTTGATGGTAACATTCAGAGTGAATCTCTCTGTGCAGTGGTTGAGCATATTGTTTGAACATGATTTGATGTATTGCTGGATGCAAGAGTTACCTGTGTGAATTACAAGCCCTAACAAGCTTGTTTAATCCTGGGAGAAATGCCACTGAAAGGTCACATTACAGCAAGAGTAATATTACAGACTTAAAATGGTCTACACATACCCCTAAAATTAAATACCCTCCATTTATGTAAATTTATCCAGCAACAAAATCAGTACTATTTTGACATCATCAAGAAACTACCTGGATAAAAAAAGACCAAATAGGGAATGCAAGATGCAGCTTTGCATTCTTTTCCATGTTCTTACATGGATGGGTGTGAACGCTGTGATTTGTGTTTGCACTGTCACTGCAGAAATTACCACTGGTCCTCAAGCATTTAAAATGTTGCTGTTAGTGAAGAAGTGCAGCAAAGAGCTTTTGTATCAACGAGAGGAGTTGCAGACGTGCATGCAGCTGTGTGCAAAGAGAAGAGAGTTAGTGGAGTTTACCTGACAGTCTGGCAATCTGGCCCCCTGGCTAGTTGTGAGCCGTGTGGCGGTATGGAGGCAGCAGGCTGCTGACAATCTACAAGAAACTGATAAATTAGACATATATACAGAGAGATTACAGAGCAAGGGGTTAGTAACAGTAGTACAAAGGCTACACATCTGATGGAGAGATTTACTGAGGAATGTGTTCTGGGTTCCTTATCTGACAGAAACAGCAATAACATTAATTGTTGCAAGATTTTGTTCCTTTTCAAAAGGAGCAGTGGAGACTTTTTTCTTTCCTCTTTTGTCCCTTGGCATTGGCAGATTTTTATTTAAAGGGACAGCAGTAATGGGATGCATTCAGGATCTGGGTTTCAGTCTTGTACTTCTCGTTATTCTGCTGGCAATTAACTTTCTTTATATGAAATGTAAGCAAAAGACCTTATCAATAAAGCTGCTCAAAATTTCTCCTGAGAACTTGCATTTATAGAACAACAATTACAGCTGACATCTCATTATAGCCTTCAGAAGAAAGTCCTCACAATTGTGCTAGTTTGAGCCTAGCTGGGATATTCTGGTGAGAAGAATTAGATTACAGGCTGTGAAAAGGAAACAGTGCTGAGGTCTACTTCACTCATAGGCTTGCTGAGAGGTATAAGAACAAGAACACAAACACAGATAACAGAGTCTCTCCCTGTCTTTGGGGCTGAACTTCTCTCTCTAACCTGCTGTCTGACTAATCACTCTGCTTCCTAACCCCTCCCACCCTGGCTGACCCTCCAAACTCAAGTCTAGGGTAAGGTAGAGGGGTGGGAAGAAGGTGGAAGGGTGGTTGGGAGCCTCTCCTGGGGACTCAGGTTTCTGGGAGGGCTGTTGTGTTTCTGTTTTACTTTTTAACTTGTATATTTCTGTATCTATTGTAAAGACCTGCTTGGATGTTGTGCTAAAGCTTCAGTCAATTAGCAGAGCAGCTCAGTCTAGTCTGGGTGATTTTTCATGAGTGTGGGGGGGCAGCTAACACCCAAACCATCACAGCAACTTCTAAATAGTATTTGTGAGGTTGTTTTCAGTAGGAAAAAAGGGGGACTTGATACTTTAGTTTTCTACTCTTCTGTCTAGATTTGCTCCTTTCCCCCGCATCTCTCTGGTCTTTCTTTCCCCTGTGATTGAGACTGTCAGACTCTGCCTGACAGTCACTGGAGTCCTTTGGAACATTGAAATCTACAGGTGAAATTCCCATCACCTGGAAAACTAGCAGAGATTACTTTGTGTCTCCAACAGGGTTTGCAGACCTGTCATCCCCTCTGACTGCCTCAACCCAGTTCTCATTCAAACTCTTCAGTGAAAAGGAGTTCAATTCCCCTGGACTTTAAAAATGAGACAACAAAACTTCATATACTTGGCAAGAATTGATGGTTTTTTTTCAGTTGGTTGCTTGTTAAAGCTCAACATCAGTAATAATTTCCCTTTACAATGCAGATGTTTTCCAATGGCCACTTCTATTCTTTGTCTCAATCAAATGGGAGAGAGTGCAAATAATTTGCTGTGAAGAGATTAGTGAAGACATCAGGTACAAGACACCTTCTGAGCAACACTGAGCAGCATATCCATTATTACAGCACATCTCTTTCATATGAGCCCAGAGTGCTTCTCCTTACTTCCTGTGAAGATCTGTGCTGACCTCCAGTGGGTAGAAGCAAGTACCCACACCTCTCGCTCCTTCCAGCTTGAGCCACAAGGAGAGGATTTTGGATCTGTTTTCAAGTGCACAGGTATCAGAAGCCTGTCTGGGCAGTTAGTGCTGGCACCAGTGTGTCAGGAAGCAGAAATGGAATGAGAAAGGATACTGTGCCATTCCCACATTTAGCAGGATGGTCACTGTAGTCTTCAGTACAGCTTTTAGCAGAGGAGTGCAAGAGTTTGCAGTGTAGCTGAGTGATAAACAAAACCGATCTTCATTTCGGCACGAAGCTCAACTAAAAGAAAAGGGGCCTGGGAAAAGCAAACTAACTGCAGAGACCAGAAATTACTGTAAAAGAAAATAAAATCATTTAAATGGTTTGCAGAAGGCCAAAGCAAATTCATTCTGGATAGCTTATGAAAGGTAACCAATGTGGGAAGGAATATGGAATCATCTCTATTGATGACCTGGACGAGGGGATTGAGTCCAGCATCACTAAGTTTGCAGATGACACCAAGCTAGGAGCAGGTGTGGAGCTGTTGGAAGGTAGAAGAGCCCTGCAGAGGGACCTGGACAGGCTGGATGGGTGGGCAGAGGCCAATGGGGTGAGACTGAACAAGGCCAAGTGCAGGGTTCTGCACTTTGGCCACAACAACCCCAAGCAGCACTACAGGCTGGGGACTGAGTGGCTGGAGAGCAGCCAGGAGGAAAGGGACCTGGGGGTACTGATAGATAGTAAGCTGAAGATGAGCCAGCAGTGTGCCCAGGTGGCCAAGAGAGCCAATGGCATCCTGGCCTGTATCAGGAACAGTGTGGCCAGCAGGACAAGGGAGGTTATTCTTCCCCTGTACTCAGCACTGGTCAGGCCACACCTTGAGTGCTGTGTCCAGTTCTGGGCTCCTCAATTCAAGAAAGATGCTGAGGCGCTGGAATGTGTCCAGAGAAGGGCAACAAAGCTGGTGAGGGGCCTGGAACACAAATCCTATGAGGAGAGGCTGAGGGAGCTGGGCCTGTTTATCCTGGAGAAGAGGAGGCTCAGGGGTGATCTTA
The DNA here is from genome assembly GCF_015220805.1 of Pogoniulus pusillus. Lineage (NCBI taxonomy): Eukaryota > Metazoa > Chordata > Aves > Piciformes > Lybiidae > Pogoniulus > Pogoniulus pusillus. Next base: position 23,599,999 of record NC_087278.1, read on the forward strand.
TTACTGTCTACAACTACCTGAAGGGAGGCTGTAGCCAGGTGGGGGTTGGCCTCTTCTCCCAGGTAACCAGCAATAGAACAAGGGGACACAGTCTCAAGTTGTGCCAAGGTAGGTATAGGCTGGATGTTAGGAAGAAGTTCTTCCCAGAGAGAGTGATTGGCATTGGAATGGGCTGCCCAGGGAGGTGGTGGAGGCACCATCCCTGGGGGTCTTCAAGCAAAGCCTGGATGAGGCACTTAGTGCCATGGTCTAGTTGATTGGTTAGGGCTGGGTGCTAGGTTGGACTGGATGATCTTGGAGGTCTCTTCCAACCTGGTTGATTCTATGATTCTATGATTCTATAACACTGCATGATGAAAAGATGCAGACAGGTTTCCATAAATACAGAAGAAATTGTTGGCACAGAATTTGCCAGAACAAGGCAACTGCCTGATTTATGGTCGTGTTCTACTATCTCAAACATCCTCCAAAGCTTTTACCATGCTAGATTTGGCAGACTGCATGAACACAGAGCCAGATTCCACAAGCACTACACAAACTGGGTAATAAGTCCTGCAGCTTCACGTGAAACAAGTTTTACCTGGCGCCAGCAACACTCACATAATCTCACTCACACTCAGTACAAAATCTGGTCATCTGCAGGACTTAAAGTGGCTGAATTGTTCTCCTGTATCTCCAGAAGTGAAGTTTTGGAGGATTATTGTAGGAAAGGGCTAAGCATAATGCATATGGCTTACACAAGCATTTGAAATTCAGAGGAGCTCTTATCTACTTACGTCCAAGTAGTAGAGGCAGAGCTAACTTTATTCCTTCTATATTTGATACTGTCAAGTATTTTGGAGGCTTTATAATGCTGTTCTCTAATGTCATGACAATCCTAAAATGACTTCATGCTACCTTGTGTTTAAAGGTAAAAACTAGCAGATAGCATTTGGTCATTCTAGTAAAGAACTCCTGCCTGTATCAAGTTTGTTGCTCCCTGGAGTACTTTGCTGACTGTTAGAAGTTTCAAAGATGTCTTCATTGATTCTCTAGTCAGCATCCCATACCATAAAGACAAGGCAAGAGAGACATGCTCTCTCTTTTACTCAAGAATATAAGGAAACTAAAACATTCTGTTGGATGAAGCCAGTTCCCAGTATTGCCCAAATTTCAGGGAGCATCAGTCAAGCCAGAAGAAGTCAAGTAGAAGACATCTGGGAAAGTGACACAGAGTATACTTTTTGGCCTGTCTTCTGAGACCACTACCAGCAAAATTATATAATCATTAAATACATATTGGCTTATTTCTCTACCATCTCCAGTTGCTGTGAGGAAATAAACTGCTGGGAGCAAGGAGTGAGCTGGTTTCTTAAGAACCTTTCTGTGATTCTGTGAACTTATAACCTCCCTGGGCAACCCATTCCAGGATCTCACCACTCTCATGGTGAAGAACTTCCTCCTCACGTCCAGTCTGAACCAAGAAATTGAGCTTGGTGATCACTTCAATCACAAAAGGCAAAGAGGAGCTATTGCACACAGCTATTGACATGCAGGACTTGAGTCTGTAGACAGTCCTGTGGTGGTATCAATGTTCACCACTCTGGGTTAAAGTGTAGAGGTTTGACTTGTGATGTACATCAGGCCTGTTCCAATTTTCCTGTTCTTAACCTTTCAAAGCAATGGCAACAGTGGTGTAAGTGTAGCAGAGATTCCCTCTTTCACAGATTAGCCAGTGCTGGTTTTCCTTTGGAATCTAATGCTTAGTCCTAATCAGGCTAATCAGCTCCCGTCGTAAGAGCATTAAAAATACCAAGCTCAGAGAAGCTACATCTGCTCATGTGAGGATTGACTGTGCTGCCATAAATTGTCTGCCAAGAACATTTCCTTTTGGCTTCATCACAAACCCAAAGCATTTCTCTCATGTCAGCAAGGTGTGCTGTGTCCTCCAGTCTGTGAACTGGGTGACTCTAATCAACACAGATCTGCTTATCTGAATTATTACTGTCTGAGAGACATCAGCAATGTCCTCAGTGATAGTTTCCAGCCCCACCTGCTCAGGACCAGCAGACTGCAATGGGACATTTCAGCACATTTGGAAACTCAGTAAACTATTAATCTCAACACAGTGCTGTCAAAACCCAAGACTAGCAAGAATCTCAAGATAAGCATTGGGAGTAACTGCTATATAATAGACTTTTAACTGCATCCAGTTCAATCAATCAATGAAGGGCTTTACTGTCTTTTATCTGAGAGTCAAACCACAAAATAAACAAACACTCTTCACAGGTATTGTTAGGTATTTGGCATTTCTGATATGAAAAAGGTTGGGGGAAAATCTGTTCTTGATAAAAGAAAAATGCTTATGACAAAATGAGAGACTGAGGCTTTTTCAGTGCTTTAAAACAAACTCTCCTAACATTCCATTGACCACTCCAGGCTTACAGAAAGTCAGTCCTAAAAGTTTTTGATCTATCTCACCTTGTGTCATGCTGCTCAATGTCAACTGAACTTGCTCCATAAGGTTTGAGAGTTTTTATTACTGTGTCTATGAAGATGTTACTGGCAATTTACTTGAAAAGAGAAGCTGTCTCCATTTACATGGTAAGGAATTGTTTTCTTTCCCCAGGATATCAACTAAGCAGGGAAGAAAGAAGAGTTAATAGTATGAGCCAAAATTATTAGGCAAAGAACCAACTAGTAGCCTTCTAGTTGTGCCGAGGCAGAAGGATGGCTCACCACACATCAAGTCCTACAAAGACAAATCATTCTTTTCTGCTCAAAGGTGGGAAACAGGGAAAATTTCCCAAAGCAAGAGACAAATGTGAGATGGCAAGAAGATTGGGGTAGAGGGTACTCAAACACCTGCCCAGCTGAGATTTGTAGAGATATCTTCAAACTGATGACAAGATGAGACAAATCCTCAAACTGCTTATCTCCAGGGGTGATGTGAGCATAAGTTTGTATTATTATTTGATTATCTACTTTCACTTCTAATTTATTTCTGTTTTTTCTAATGGATGCCAAGAAAGCTTCAGTCTTCCTCAAGGCCAATAGGAACTTTAAGTGGGAATGGTTATGGAAAAGAACAGCTTGTGAGAGGACAGATGTGGCTTACCTTTGGAACAAAAGCATGAATAATAATACAGGTCAAAGATTAGAAGAGTTCCTCCCTTCTGCTTCCAGGGTCAGTTTGGGTCTGGAAAAAACATTTACCTTTGCCCTGTGCACAGACTCAGTTGGTCAACTTACCAGCTGCAAACTGGGTACAGCTCTGCATTTCTGCAGGCTGTCCCTGGAACAAGAGGGCTACGATGGAGCAACCACACAGGCTCCATCTGGACTTTTTAAGTCCAGCTCTTTCAGAGCAGGACTGACCCAGGTTGCTCTGAACTAGGACCAAAACGAGCAGCACAGGGGAAGTGAGACATGATGCAGCTCCATGAAAGCCAGCCCCATCCTGGCACAGCTAGAACGGAAGCAGCTTTTACCAGAAGCAAATAGCTCCTGCACAGATATTTTCCAGTATCCAGATTCTCTGGGTTTTCCTTTTGTCCAAATTTTACCACTCCTTCCATTAAATTGAATAATAGGTCATTGATTGAAGAGAGACAAATTCATCAATGAAGTATCACTTTTGGCTTACTTCATGGTAAAACTGATCTACTAGGAAATTTCTGTGCTGTCTTGCAAAACAGACTCATATCTTAAGCTTGCTCTTCAGAGAAACTTGTGTCTTAGAGTTCTGTGGCTTGGAGGAGTTTCAACAACCATGAATTGTCCCACTGCTTATTACTTAGCCTTCTCAAAAAATATTTAAAGACTAATTGAGTTGGAGGCATCAGCAATATCTGTACATTGTGCTAATATGCAATAGGCTGGCAGTAGGATGCATCTAAAATCTTCATCTACTGTCATGTCCACATATCTGTCCTCTTTCTTGCAAAATTGGCCACTTGTTTTGACATTCCCAAGCTCCTGACACAGGCCTCCTACTGCTGCTTTCCCTCCTCTCAAGTCTTTACCTGGAGGATAAGGTCAGAGTAAACCTAACGAGGAACCTTCTATTAAGTGCTTCTCAGGAGTAAGACCAGTATAGCTTATTGGCAGAGGTAAGGGATTGAACTCCTGTTTCCTTACAGCATTCAGGAAATGCTATCTGTCTTGGCAGTGGCAGTTTCCACAAACCAACTCATGGAGCACCCCTAACAACTTCATGTGCTACCTGACACAGACAGATGGTTTAGTAGGTCACTGCTTTAGTGGTCTTCCAGAGCATGTCAAGTTTCTTGGCTGTGTTCTACTGAGCATTTTCATCTACACAACAGCTATGCTACACAGATTGAGTTTCCCCCTTCTTTCCCTATTCTGCATGATTTGATTTGCACTCTCTTTTTTAGACTTGAATTACTCCCAGACTAGGATGTTGTTTCCTCATCAGTCCACGTGTTCCAGTGGTAATGTGACAGCTAGCTCAAAGTAGAAAGATAAAGCTATAACCCAGCCTTGCTGTTTGCTGTAGCTCATACTAAGAATAACCTTTTAAAAAGAAATAATACCTAGTCATTAACATAATGAATGAAATGCAATTTTCTCCAGTCACAGACTAAGAAGATTAAGAAGTTTCTTGTCAGCTCTGTAGCCTTTTTCACACTTTCTATGTCATAACGTGTTTATTCTGTGAATGCTTGAAATAATTCCTCATTAAATCTACTGATAAAGGGTTAGTAAATAGCAGAAATGGAAATGGGAGAGGATGAAAACATATATTCAGTTCCCTTCTTTTATAGACAGTTCATAAACAGCACATTTGGAAAGGTCTGATGATTCATGAAATACTCACTAAAAGACACAACACATTTTTAAAAGCTTCAAAAGAGGAAAAGAAAGGTCTTAAAAATCACCACACTTCTGTCTTGTTGATCATTCATCTTTCATGGAAATGTTAAGTGGCTATGACAAAGTTCAGATGGCCACAAATGTATCCAAACCAAAAACACTTGCACTGTTTTATGAGTAAAGAAGGATCTGGTCCCAAATAATACTTGCACTGTTTTATGAGTAAAGAAGGATCTGGTCCCAGATAATACTTGCACTGTTTTAGGAGTAAAGAAGGATCTGGACCCAAATAATACTTGCACTGTTTTATGAGTAAAGAAGGATCTGGTCCCAGATAATACTTGCACTGTTTTAGGAGTAAAGAAGGATCTGGTCCCAGATAATACTTGCACTGTTTTATGAGTAAAGAAGGATCTGGTCCCAGATAATACTTGCACTGTTTTATGAGTTAAGAAGGATCTGGTCCCAAATAATACTTGCACTGTTTTAGGAGTAAAGAAGGATCTGGCCCCAGATAATACTTGCACTGTTTTATGAGTAAAGAAGGATCTGGTCCCAGATAATACTTGCACTGTTTTATGAGTAAAGAAGGATCTGGTCCCAAATAATACTTGCACTGTTTTATGAGTAAAGAAGGATCTGGTCCCAGATAATACTTGCACTGTTTTATGAGTAAAGAAGGATCTGGTCCCAAATTTGAAGCCAGCACAAACAATAACTTTAGTAGGCTTTGGGAGAAAAAAAAACCATAAGGTACATTTGTAAAGTTTCATAAGCCTAAAAAATGTGGACAGGGAAATACTTACAATCAGGTACATTAGTCTTGACTACAGATTTGCTGGTGAGCTTACTCCATACATCACAACATCCCAAGGAAATGTATTAGAGAGCTAAAAATATCATCATGCCTAATTTAAACAGAGACTCACTTCAGCTTTGCCTATTTTTATGAGATGAGAAGCACAGAGTTTAATACCTGGTATCTTTTAGGGTAAAATTCAGAAAGTCATGAAACCACATTAAATCTTGCCATAAAGTGGATGGATTTTGTTACATGGTTAAGACATTTCAGCAGCTGTTTTAGTTAATTGATAAGACTGGGTTCCAAAGGACAAAACTCTCATAGAAAGCAACAAATACCTGGTAACACACCCTAAAGTGTCACCTGCATACCTGTTTGGTTAGAAACAACCAGAAGTATAATAAGATCTTACTGGAGAACTTCAAGAAATGATGCTAATATTAACCATTCCAACCAGCAATGACTTCATAGCTTAGATACAAAGAAAAACATGTCAGTAGCCTTTTAATGAAAGTATACAGCAGTAAAGCATGGATGTCACTGCAATCTTGCTGGGTTTTTTGTTTAGTGTCTTAACAAACAGGCTGGGGCATCTATTAAATGCAGGTTTTGCTTCAGACTTCTTTATGCAGTGAAAGATACAAATAGAAATGAAATAAAGCTGGTGAAACTGCAGTGAATTCATGCCATAATAGCTAAATTATATTGATCAGCATGAAATGTATGATTTTTTTGGGTCTCATCAGTGATAACTAGAAAGCTGCAAGGAAGGAAGAGCACAGAGCAAAAAGGTCCTGTTCACAGTGGCACCAAGAGGTAAAAGTGCATTTAGTCAGCTGAGTCCTTCATTGGTTACAGCCAACTGATGTCCTTGGCAAGGATATTGTTCTTTGAATTCAAGTGGCCTCAGCAAGGACAATGTTCCATGCTTGAAATGGCATAAATATGCAATGCTCATTAAGCTTAGTTAAATGAGCATATCAGATGCAGGAGATGGCCCTAAGAGCAGGAAGATATATACATATATCTGTATATATATGCACTTATACCATTCATGGAAGAATTGATACATACACACACACATATGGCATGTTTACAAGCCCCACAGAAATCTGAACAATGTGGAACAAAAAGGTGAACACAGATAACAAGTTAATACTGATTGAATCTTCCTTCTTGGGAAGAGCATCATGTATAGGTTAAAATAAAAACCCCAACAAAACAAACCCAAACTATACCTTGTTTTAAAAACAAAACCTGCTAAACCACAGAGAATCTATTTCTCAAAGAGAGCAGAGATATATTAGACCAATACTGAATCAGCCTTGTGATAAGCAATAACCTGCCTGGTTACACAAGCTCAGAAACATTTTGCACATACAAGATCACCATCAATACAAATACATTCTTGGTAGATAAAAATATAACAGATTCACAGATGAGATCTCAGAAGAGTCATCCACAGACCTCTAATGAGGCAAAGGAAATTGGGACTCGGACTAAATCTGAGTTGTCAGCATTGAAGTTGTGGGTTGTTGGATTCTTTTTAAGTAATGGTTCTGTAGAACTGTCAGGCTCCAGCAGCTTTGTATTGTTTGCATGAAGCAAATCAGACTTACATGACTGAACAGTTCAGAGCAGACTAGCTTGACTAGTTAAACATTATTTGGCTGCATGTCTTAGTAGAGGTGGCTCAGTTAATTGTCCATCCTGGTTTTCCACATAAAAACTCACTCAGAGTACAGATAAATTCATATTGTTCTTGAAACAGATTCAGAGTAGACTTCTTTAGCACCAAATCAGCATAGAAAAAGTTACCTAGGTCCTAGCCATGTTGAGTTTCCTTGGCTTTAATCTATAAAATCCATTCACAAAGAAGAAGCAATAAATATTTTAAACTGAATGCCCTGAGAAATCATGTCTTAGTAGAAGTGGCTCAGTGAATTGCCTATCCTGCTTTTCCAGAGGAAAAGCTCACTCAGAGTACAGATAAATTCATATTGCTCATGAAACAGATTCAGAGTAGACTTCTTTAGCACCAAATCAGCATAGAAAAAGTTACCTAGGTCCTAGTCATGTTGACTTTCCTTGGCTATAACCTATAAAATCCCTTCACAAAGAAGCAGCAAGAAATATTTTAAACTGAATGCCCTGAGAAATCATATCTTAGTAGAGGTGGCTCAGTTAATTGCCTATCCTTATTTTCCAGAGGAAAAGCTCACTCAGAGTACAGATACATTCATATTGTTCATGAGACAGACTCAGAATAGACTTCTTTAGCACCAAATCAGCATAGAAAAAATTATCTAGGTCCTAGTCATGTTGACTTTCCTTGGCTTTAATCTGTAAAATCCCTTCACAAAGAAGCAGCTCATTCACTGAATGTCCTGAGAAATGAAGATCTACAAAGCACTCTCCAAGCAAAATTCAAGTCTGGGCAGATTGTGTTCCTCAAAGCCTTTTCCCACAATCATGTGTAAAAGCAGCTGTGCTTTCCTCTACATACAGCTTGCTGACACTGCTGCTGTTCCAAAATTGAAGAGTGCATTTTAAACAGTAGTGCAGTGATATGTATAGCAGCAAGGCTTAGTATCCAGGAGGAGCTTTCTGACATTGGTATTTAAGAATCAAAAGAAAAGCTGGGAATATTTTGGGCAAAATCCTCCTAAACAAACACAAAAATGTGCACAACTTTGAATTTAAACTGTTTTCACCACACAAAGAGCAAATCCTGTTGTGAAAAAATCATCCCCCCTCCCTTTGCAACGTTTTAAGATGTGCAGGCTCATCTCTGCAGAGAGCCTCTGCTATGGAAAGCAGTTTTAGTCTGAGTCTCTCTCAGTTATATCCCAATCCTTTCCTCTAAAAGCAGAGGGTAAATAGCTTAATTTCCTATTAAGGGCTTCTACCTATAGTATTACTTTTGGAGATGTGCCTTCATACTGCTTAAATGATGAGAAAGCAGAAGAAACCAAACCCAAAAATCTTACCTCACGTTATCTTAAGAAAAATAGAAGGAATATGAGCTTCTGATTACACTGAGAATAGTCTTATACTTCTGAAAATCATCTCCTAAACACTGCACTTCAAAAGAAGCTCAAAATCCAGAGAGAAAAAAAATTAAGTAGCATTAGAGCATATTTCCCATCCCTTACACCAGGAGAGGTTCCTTATCACCTAACATGGCCTATTGCAAGCCCTTAATTCCCTGTAATGCTAAGAACCACCCTACTCAGCAGGCTCTGCTGCTTGTAATGTTAGATTGTGTCTGTGCTACATCAAACAGATCAAGGCATTCCCATGCCTATTCTTCAGAGACTAGACCTATTCTAGTCTATAGACCATCCCAATTCTAGTCTATAGACCATCCCAACCTATTCCAGTAGAAAGGGTAATTAATAAAGACACCTCTTAGGCAATCTCCCTTGATTTCAGGCTTAAAAACTTAATTGAGAGCCATTTTAGGACCTCCTTAGTGAGATGCTGGGGTATTTTTTTCATGATAGATTTGTTAGCTCTAAGAAATAGTTTCTACAGATGCTGTAGGTTAGCTGTTAGAACTTTCATGCTAGAACAAGTGAGAGAGAAGAGTGGTATCAGGCACCTACAGCAAACACTTTGTGTCTTATGCTTTCCTTGAAGAAGGCAAAAGAATCATATCCTATATTTGGGAGAGTGAGGTATTAAGAGGCATCTAGTGACTTCATATTCAAGGAGTTTCAATGCCACTGCAGAAGAAAGGCTATTTCTAATACAGTGTTACACACTGTAGAACCAGCCTCAGCTTTCCTCTGTGCCTTGACTTCATGCAATTGTTAAAGCAGCCACATGCAATTGTGGGCTGGATTTGAGTCAGGCACACACCACCTGGCTCCAGCAGAAGAATAAGGACTTGGAAGTGTAAAAGTGGTAGAAAACAACAGAAGAAAACAAGAAACACCCAGCAAAGCTAAATGCATATTGCTACCTAGGGGAAACAGAACATGCTACTTTGGAAATGGACTGAGTGGTATTTTCAGCCAGAGCAGTAAGGAACTATTACTTCAGTTAGAAAGCCCAGGTGAAGTTATACTGCTACAGCTTGATGCCAGAGGGACAGGCATGCTGGTCCAAAGTTAAGGGTAACAAATGACAATCTCTTCCTTGAGAGGTCTTCAATTCAGCTCATCTTCACCTGTGAGTCTTCCTGTCACAGTCTTTCCCTGAAGAAGACAGTGAGAGCTGATCTCAAGTTTCCTCTACCAGGTAGTCAACAGTGGTCAAAGCTAGGGCCAGAGCACAGTGAGCATATCCTCTTCTACCAAGCATCAAGTCCAGAAGGAAGTACAAGAAGAAGACAAGCACAGCATGCCTACTGCATGGGAAGCATTGGGCAAGGAATCTTGCCTGGATTATCCCTCTGCCAGTTTCAGTTAATTTGTCTATTGCTTTCCATCACTGCTCAGGCCACACCTTGAGTACTGTGTCCAGTTCTGGGCCCCTCAATTCAAGAGAGATGTTGAGGTGCTGGAAGGTGTCCAGAGAAGGGCAACAAAGCTGGTGAGGGGCCTGGAGCACAGCCCTGTGAGGAGAGGCTGAGGGAGCTGGGGGTGTGCAGCCTGCAGAAGAGGAGGCTCAGGGCAGACCTCATTGCTGTCTACAACTACCTGAAGTGAGGTTGTAGCCAGGTGGGGTTGGGCTCTTCTGCCAGGCAAGCAGCAACAGAACAAGGGGACAGAGTCTCAAGTTGTGCAGGGGGAGGCATAGGCTGGATGTTAGGAGGAAGTTGTTGTCAGAGAGAGTGATTGGCATTGGAATGGGCTGCCTGGGGAGGTGGTGGAGGCACCATCCCTGGAGGTGCTGAAGAAAAGCCTGGATGAGGTCTAGTTGATTGGACAAGGCTGGGTGCTAGGTTGAACTGGATGATCTTGGAGGTCTCTTCCAACCTGGTTGATTCTATGATCATGCACATTCCCAGTTTCAGCCTTCCAGCCCCCGTAACACTGGGAGCTAATCAAAGGATAAGGAAGCCTGCATGTCATGTGAAGTAATAGTGTGAAGATAATCGTTCATGAATTAAAAAGACAAACAAACCAAAAACACCCTCAATCAAAAGTAAGGGGGGAGGGGAGGGGGGGAAGGGAGGGGGGGAAGGGAGGGGGGAAAGGGAGGAGGGAAAGGGAGGGGGGAAAGGGAGGGGGGAAAGGGAGGGGGGAAAGGGAGGGGGGAAAGGGAGGGGGGAAAGGGAGGGGGGAAAGGGAGGGGGGAAAGGGAGGGGGGAAAGGGAGGGGGGAAAGGGAGGGGGGAAAGGGAGGGGGGAAAGGGAGGGGGGAAAGGGAGGGGGGAAAGGGAGGGGGGAAAGGGAGGGGGGACAGGGAGGGGGGACAGGGAGGGGGGACAGGGAGGGGGGACAGGGAGGGGGGACAGGGAGGGGGGACGGGAGGGGGGAAGGAAGGGGGGAAGGAAGGGGGGAAGGAAGGGGGGAAAGGACTGCATTTAACTTAGGCTTCATCTCTCCTGCTCTTTGGAAGACACAGCCACAAGCCAAGCTCTACTTTGCTCCATAGTGTTCAAGTTCGGATGCTGTTCTTTCACATCGTTTCTGATGAAGATGCAGGTGTGGGTTGCTATGTTTCTTGCTGGGTTGCTTGACTACACAAATCATCTGAGGACAGAAACTTTTAACTATTCTCTACAAAAGCAGCAAAATAACAGCCTTCACTGTTCCTTACTTCCAAGAAGCAGATAATTAGATGGAGAAAAGAAAATTCTGCCTGGTGCATCATTCCTTTGATTTGTTAACAACAGTAAGAAATCTTCCAGGAACCAGTAAGAATGATGCTGAAGGCTCTCCTACCTAGAGCTCAGTTTGATTCTAATATGTGCCCTGCTGGAATCTGAGTGCTCACAGAAGTCACAGAATCACAGAATGTTAGGGGCTGGAAGGGACATCAAGAGATCATTCAGTCCAAACCCCCCTGCAGAGCAGGACCACCTGGAACAGATCACACAAGAACGCATCCAGATGGGATTTTAGTATCTCTCAAGAGGGTTTGAATCTGTCGGTCTCACAGGCTGAGATTAAGGCCATGTAGAATCACAGAATCAGTCAGGGTTGGAAGGGACCACAAGCATCATCTAGTTCCAACCATCCTGCCAGGGGCAGGGACACCTAACCCTGGATCAGGCAGGGGTGATCTGATCACATCATCAGATGTGATGGCATAGAATTCTGACAAACCCATTGGGAAAGCTGGGATTGTTGTAGATTCATGAGGACAATTGTAACATACATCAGCAACACTGTCACTGAGTTGTAGTCTGACTATGCAGAGATGTGCCTGAAGTGCCAGGTAAGACTTCAAACATTATTTCCTGGGGAATTCTATTTTTCAGGCTGCTACATCCTTTGGCTCTGTTACTGCAAAATACTACAGACTGTGTCAGTGTTTCTCAGTCTGTGCTCCATGCATCTGTCATGCCCTGTGAGATACCAGATGCTGGTCCATGAAAACAGGGGAATAAAGACAGTCAGGATCCAGAATCTCGAATTCACAGATCACTTAATACTTCACTAACAATTCTGCAATATAGTATATTGAGTTCACCTATCTATTGATCAGGTTACCTGCCTGGGGGATGTGGGGCAGGCTGTGCATGCAGTCTACTTAGACTTCAGCAAAGCCTTTGACAGCATCTGCCACAACAAGCTCCTGACAAAGCTGGCAGCTCATGGCTTGGACACATTCACTCTGATATGGGTCAAGAACTGGCTGGAGGGCCAGGCCCAGAGAGGGGTGGTGAATGGTGCCACATCCAGTTGGCAGCTGTCACTAGTGGTGTTCCCCAGGAATCAGTGCTGGGCACAGTCCTGATAGGTATCTTTAGTGATGATCTAGATGAGGGGATTGAGTCCAGCATCAATAAGTTTGCAGATGACACCAAGCTAGGAGCAGGTGTGGAGCTGTTGGAGGGTAGGAGAGCCCTGCAGAGGGACCTTGCCAGGTTGGATGGGTGGGCAGAGGCCAATAGGATGAGATTGAACAAGGCCAAGTGCAGGGTTCTACACTTTGGCCACAACAACCCCAAGCAGCACTACAGGCTGGGGACAGAGTGCCTGGAGAGCAGACAGGAAAAAAAGGGACCTGGGGGCACTGGTAGATAGTAGCTGAAGATGAGCCAGCAGCGTGCCCAGGTGGGCAAGAGAGCCAATGGCATCCTGGCCTGGATCAGGAACAGTGTGGCCAGTAGGAAAAGGGAGGTTATTCTGCCCCTGTACTCAGCACTGCTCAGGCCACACCTTGAGTGCTGTGTCCAGTTCTGGGCTCCTCAATTCAAGAGAGCTGTTGAGGTGCTGGAAGGTGTCCAGAGAAGGGCAACAAAGCTGGTGAGGGGCCTGGAGCACAGCCCTGTGAGGAGAGGCTGAGGGAGCTGGGGGTGTGCAGCCTGCAGAAGAGGAGGCTCAGGGCAGAGCTCATTGCTGTCTACAACTACCTGAAGGGAGGCTGTTGCCAGGTGGGGTTGGTCTCTTCTCCCAGGCAACCAGCAACAGAACAAGGGGACACAGTCTGAAGTTGTGCCAGGGGAGGTCTAGGCTGGATGTTAGGAGGAAGTTGTTGGCAGAGAGAGTGATTGGCATTGGAATGGGCTGCCCAGGGAGGTGGTGGAGTCACCATCCCTGGAGGTGTTGAAGCAAAGCCTGGCTGAGGCACTTAGTGCCATGGCCTGGTTGATTGGCCAGGGCTGGGTGCTAGGTTGAACTGGATGAGCTTGGAGGTCTCTTCCAACCTGGTTGATTCTATGATTCTATGAACACAGTTCTTCTTTAAGTCATTACTCTTCCAACCACTAAACTGCATTGATAATATACAGACAGGATTCTTCATGTAAAGGTCATCCAGTCCCCAGCTTAAAATCTGGTTCTTTTTTGGCCTGGCACTCTTGCAAAGTGTACATGGGAAGTAGAACTCCAGTTACAATTGGAAAACTCTTGTAAACTCTATGTTAGAAGGTTGCCATTTTGGGGGTCTACATCTTCACATTTCCAAACTGGGAAATTTGGCTGCACAGAAAATGCAAAGTCCTGTTCCCTAAAGAGATATGAAGTGTCCACAAGAAAGAAAATCATCATTGTAGTGTTATAGACTGAAAAGGAAAGATTCCAAGAGACACTGCTGGTGTTTAGGAAGGAGATTGCTGTCAATGGGGTAGAATACAGGCCTGTGGCCTTCTTTGGTCAGCAGAATAGAAGGAGATTGCTGAAAGAGCAGGATCATTTACTTCACACATTTAAAAATCTGCTTCTTTCCCCCTCCCTACATCTTAATTTCCAGGAGTCAGCTCTCAGATTTATTTACTTGTTAGGCAAATATCTTATTTAGACTGCACTTTTCCACTTGTCCTCTGAGGGGGTGTTAGTTGCATGGCACTGCTCAAGGGTGGCTGTGATATTGCTGGCACTGAGTGAGAGATGCAACACCAAAGGGTATTGCTGAGCATCTCTTTGAGGAGGAACCACTTTATGGGGTTTAGCTTTGGTATTTTTTACTTCTGCTTTTTGTCTGTAACAAATTTCAAAGCAAAGAATTAAAAGATGTACGACCAGAAAAGAGTAGGCAGATTGAAAGGCCAAAGATTCCACTCAAGCACAGAACAAAAGGAATTATTATCTTGTCTGCCAGGAGAAGAGAGATGTCACAACCTTTGAACTGGCATTCCAGATTGCACTTCCTTTCTATACCTTGTCTCAAGCAGATACTACATTTTGGCAGGCAATGAAGAGCAAAAGCTTCCTGCAAAGATAAACTTCATGACTCAATGTATATGAACTAAATCTTCTGTGAGCCTGACTGAAGGCTTCAAGGTGAGCATAAGCCAGATGCTGTGTAGGCTTCTGCACACTACCAATCATTCCCTCACTTGACCTCACTCTTCTGACTCCTCTGACAGTTTGTGCTTTCCATGGGAACTACCAACACCTACACTTAGCAGAGTAAGCACCACCCAGGCACAGGGGTGCAGCCTCTGTGGATGTCAGCAGCACTGCATCCATCTCTACCACAGCTGGACCTTCCCCATTGCATCTGGAACTAGTTTGGGCTGCTGTTGGCAGAATGCCATCTCCTGCCACAGGTGACATAGGAGGAGACATTTTGCTTTTCAGGCTTCAAGAAGAGACCCAAATTAGATTGCATCTGCAGTGCTGGGAAGGTCTCCCACTCTGCTAACCACTGAGCACCACATGCACCCAAGGAAAAAATGTTTACCTGGTATGGCCACGGTTAACCTTTTTTCCTTGCTGAGACGGTGCCCATGGATGAATTCACTCATGGAGGGGGGGCCCCTCAGAAGATATGACTCTGTGGAGGCAGGATGAGGGGGGGCTCTTAATAATTTCTGGAGGTAGGTCCCTGAAGTCCTGGGATGGCTCTGATCACAAAGGGAAGGTGAGAATAGTCTTGCAGGAGATCCAAGAAAAATACATATGGAAACAAAAGAGTTTTACTTTAATTACCTTTCAAAGCCTCATGAATGACAACATCAGGTTAATTTGCTTAACAGGTCAAAAAAAAAAGCTAGTGTTGCCACCCCACACCATTTCCACAGCATGGCACCTCGCCTGCATTAGAAATCCTGCTTCATATTAGGGGAGGCAGAGAGGAGTTAGAATTACATCTCAGCATCCTACAGCTGACATGTACAAGGCTCCCTGAATGCTTTCTTGGTTTTGCATTGTGACCAAAGCACACAAGAAAAAAAGAGAGTGATTATCTTGAATTTCTTTAACAGAGAGTCCTCTTCATCTTTGGAACTATTGAGATCCCCACACCTATAGAGCTTTGGCAGCGCAGCCACAAGACAAGATGAGAACTCAGTGCTCGAGCAGCTAAGTATTTGCATTAGGTTACGAATGGCAGCTGCACCCCTTCAAGACTTTGCTTGCTCTCATGTAGAAAAATGGATCTGAGTGAACACATCCATATTCTTTTTCCACCAATGAAGAACAAGTGAGCACCAGAGCTTAACAAAGAGATGCAGTTTCTTTTGTGTTAAGCGCTGAAATGCTGATTAGGGCACAATCCTTCCCTGTTTCAGATGCTCACTGTGGAAAACCTTAAGGAAAACTTGTTAAAGCAAACACAGTCACACTGATATTAAAGACATACAAAATGCAGCGAGACACAGACAGAACAGAGTTCAAAACACATTAAGGAGAAGAAAATAACACAGCGAGTGGGTGGATCTGAACCACACATTGCCAGGCTTTGAATTTCATGTTTGTATCCTCCCCACCTCCTTCTCCCCAGATAAAATAGGAATAAAAGAATAATGCTAAATTATCACAATTCAGTGAACAACTTTAATGAAAGTCTGGCCTCTGCACTGTACTGTGCAGATCACTGCATGCATACCTTTTCCTCTGAGTGCCACTGCTGACCAGTAAGTTTGGCTGCTGTGGGCCCTGACTATGCAGGAGGAAAGTGTCTATGCTTGGCACGGTGGCTGATGCCTCCTCACTTACTTTAGGGCTGCCGATCTTGCTCTTTCCCAGCTTGCCTTTGCTGCGTCGGGACTGCTCGTGGTCAAACTCTAAATCCTCCAGGCGCTGGGTGAGGGCAAGTTTTTGCTGGATAGCCATGCGCAACAGAGAGTTCAGCGTCTTCTTCTCATCCTCCGCAGCTGCCAGCTGCCTTTGCATCTCATCCAGCTGCGTCACGTACTCATCACACCTGGGGAGGCAAAGCAGATGTCATAGAATCATAGAATCAACCAGGTTGGAAGAGACCTCCAAGATCATCCAGTCCAACCTATCCCCCAGCCCTATCCAGTCAACCAGACCATGGCACCAAGTGCCTCATCCTGTCTTTTCTTGAAGACCCCCAGGGACGGTGCCTCCAGGGGAACCAGCCCAAGAACCTACACTACTGATGGCCCACATTCCTGGGCTGCATTTGCAGGGGGAGATTCAGATCCAAGGTTTTGCTGGAAGCAGACCACCTGAATGTTTTCATTCCCAATTTGAATAAGTTTGGGCATGGATCTGAATGCCAACACTTTTTAGTGAGGAGGAGAACCTGTGATATCAGACAATAGGATTCTAAGTGCAGATAATAAGCAATTGGAGGGGAGGCTTGGGATTACCTCCAGGTTAGACCACAAATGAAAAATTTGGGTGCTGGTTCTGACAGTAGCTCATCATGGTTAAGAATGTCTACCAACTAGATAGTAGTATTTTCCACAGACAGTAAAATCATAGAATCAAACAGCTTGGAAGAGACCTCCAACATCATCCAGTCCAACCTAGCACCCAGCCCTGGGCTGTCATTTAGACCATGGCACTAAGTGCTTCATACAGTCTTTTGTCGAACACTTTCAGGGATGGTGACTCCACCAC
Source organism: Pogoniulus pusillus (assembly GCF_015220805.1). Taxonomy (NCBI): domain Eukaryota; kingdom Metazoa; phylum Chordata; class Aves; order Piciformes; family Lybiidae; genus Pogoniulus; species Pogoniulus pusillus. Next base: position 23,616,993 of record NC_087278.1, read on the forward strand.
CTCCCTGGGCAGCCCATTCCAATGCCAATCACTCTCTCTGCCAACAACTTCCTCCTAACATCCAGCCTAGACCTCCCCCAGCACAACTTGAGACTGTGTCCCCTTGTTCTGTTGCTGGTTGCCTGGGAGAAGAGACCAACCCCACCTGGCTACAGCCTCCCTTCAGGTAGTTGTAGACAGCAATGAGGTCCCCCCTGAGCCTCCTCTTCTGCAGGCTAAACAACCCCAGCTCCCTCAGCCTCTCCCCGCAGAGACATGTTCCAGGCCTCTCACCAGCTTTGTCGCCCTTCTCTGGACACTTTCCAGCACCTCAAAATCCCTCTTGAATTGAGGAGCCCAGAACTGGACACAGCACTCAAGGTGTGGCCTGAGCAGTGCTGAGTACAGGGGCAGAATAACCTCCCTTGTCCTACTGGCCACACTGTTCCTGATACAGAGTACTATCCACCTCAGCAAAATATTACCCAAAAAACATGATGTAGTTATATCTACAGCTTCAATATTATCTTTCTTCTACAGGATCTTAATAAACATGAGCATCTCTGTGCCGTGAGGAAGAGGGATATATCTGGAGCCTTGGTTGGCTTAAAGCCAACATGCACACCTATTTCTGCTCCGAGTCGTGAGATGCCTGTCGAAGCCTGAGCCAGTTTCTTTGACAGAGACGTTACAATAAAATCAGGATCCTGAAGATTAACTCATTCAAAATAGGAATTACTGTAAAGTCTGTTAGCAGAGTTTCAAAGACTCCTGCATCCATTTCTCTTATTCTGTCCAGTTTTCTTCTCTGCCTAGAATCATAGAATCAACCAGGTTGGAAGAGACCTCCAAGATCATCCAGTCCAACCTAGCACCCAGCCCTAACCAATCAACCAGACCATGGCACTAAGTGCCTCATCCAGGCTTTTCTTGAAGACCCCCAGGGACGGTGCCTCCACCACCTCCCTGGGCAGCCCATTCCAATGCCAATCACTCTCTCTGTGAAGAACTTCTTCCTAACATCCAGCCTAGACCTACCTGGCACAACTTGAGACTGTGTCCCCTTGTTCTATTGCTGGTTGCCTGGGAGAAGAGGCCACCCCCCACCTGGCTACAATGTCCCTTCAGGTAGTTGTAGACAGTAATAAGATCACCCCTGAGCCTCCTCTTCTCCAGGCTAAACAGGCCCAGCTCCCTCAACCTATCCTCATAGGATTTGTGCTCCAGGCCCCTCACCAGCTTTGTTGCCCTTGTTTTCCAAACGTATTTTCTGTTGAAAACTTCAATAAACTAACACCTACCACCTCTGTAGCACAGTGGCAATAGAGAAATTGGCTGCTTTGTTTTAGTATGCCAATAAGCCAGTTTTGGGTTTGAATCATAGAATCAACCAGGTTGGAAGAGACCTCCAAGATCATCCAGGCCAACCTAGCACCCAGCCCTGTCCAGTCAACCAGACCATGGCACCAAGTGCCTCATTCAGTCTTTTTTCGAACACCTCCAGGGACGGTGACTCCACCACCTCCCTGGGCAGCCCAGTTGGAAGAATATTGATTTTCCCCAGGCCTTAGGCTGTGTTCTTGGTATTTAGATATCTGCATTTTAAACTGATAAAACTGAGCACTCTAAAGTAAAAAACCCAACCAAGCTCCATGAAGGTGACAAGTGGGGTCCCTCAGGGGTCAGTGCTGGAACCAGTGCTGGTTAACATCTTCGTCAGTGATATGGACAGAGGAATTGAGTGTACCCTCAGCAGGTTTGCAGATGACACCAAGCTGTGTGGCACACTTGACTTGCTAGAGGGCAGGGATGCTATCCAGAGGGACCTGGACAGGCTGGAGAGGAGGGCCCAGGCCAACCTCATGACCTTCAACAAGGCCAAGTGTAAGGTCCTGCATCTGGGTCAGCGCTATCACAAGCACAGAAACAGGCTGGGTGGGGAATGGGGAATGGCTGAGAGCAGCCCTGAGGAAAAGGACCTGGGGTTCTGGGTTGATGAAAAGCTCAACAGGAGCCTGCAGTGTGAGTGCAGCCCAGACAGCAACCCTGTGCTGGGCTGCAGCAAGAGCAGCGTGGCCAGGAGGGCAAGGGAGGGGATTCACTCCCTTTACTCTGCTCTCATCAGACCTCACCTGGAGTTCTGTGTGCAGTTCTGGAGCCCCAACACAAGAGGGACATGGAACTGTTGGAATGAGTCCAGAGGAGGGCCACGAAGATGATCAGAGGGCTGGAGAAGCTCTGCTATGAGGACAGGCTACAAGAGCTGGGGCTCCTCAGCCTGGAGAAGAGAAGGATTCGAGGAGACCTTATAGTGGCCTTCCAGTATCTGAAGGGGGCTACAGGAAGGCTGGGGAGGGACTATTGACAAGGTCTTGTAATGACAGGACAAGGGGTAATGGGTTTAAACTGGAAGAGGGAAATTTAGACTAGATGTTAGGAGGAAGTTCTTAACAGTAAGGGTGGTGAGACACTGGCACAGGTTGCCCAGGGAGGCTGTGGCTGCTTCCTTCCTGGAGGTGTTTAAGGCCAGGTTGGATGAGGCCTTGAGCAACCTGCTCTAGTGGGAGGTGTCCCTGTCTACAGCAGGGGGTTGGAGCTGGATGATCCTTCAGGTCCCTTCCAACCTGGACCATTCTGTGATTCTATATTACTAAAGCACTCTTAGATAAATTTGCCTTTCATTATCTGCTATAAACTGTAACAAGCTGTCCCTAGGAGACCTGGATATAATAGATTCTGTTATTTGGCTTCATCCTTGAGACAAATCCAATCTCATTCACACAGCATTTTCCAACTGCTCTGATTAATTCTACACCCTGTGTAGATGCTACCCTGCAATAGCAACCCCACATTCTTGGCAGTTCACCACAGTGTTCGAGCAGTTCCAGTCATCTGACCTGCACCACGACTCACAGCTTCCTATTATTCTTCACAGACACATGGTCCATTGTCACTCTGTTTTGTTGCTCAAGCATTTTTACTTTTATTGGGTTTGAGAAAAAGTGTTCAGAAAGATTAAAACTACATCAGTCAAGTAAAGGCCATAATTAACTTTAGAAACTGCTGAGTTAATAGCCTCAGATCTCCATGAAGTCTGCAGCAGTGAAGGTTATTTCAGGCAGTGGGAGGCAGCTGCTGTCTGCAGCCATGGCATTTCCCTTCATTGAAATACTCTCTGCTGCATAAAAGAATCATAGAATCATCCAGGTTGGAAGAGACCTCCAAGATCATCCAGTCCAAGTGCCTCAGCCAAGCTGGTCTTCAACACCTCCAGGGACGGTGACTCCACCACCTCCCTGGGCAGCCCATTCCAATGCCAATCACTCTCTCTGCCAACAACTTCCTCCTAACATCCAGCCTAGACCTCCCCTGGCACAACTTGAGACTGTGTCCCCTTGTTCTGTTGCTGGTTGCCTGGCAGAAGAGACCAACCTCACCTGGCTACAGCCTCCCTTCAGGTAGTTGTAGACAGCAATGAGGTCTGCCCTGAGCCTCCTCTTCTGCAGGCCAAACAACCCCAGCTCCCTCAGCCTCTCCCCGCAGAGACACATTCCAGGCCTCTCACCAGCTTCATTGCCCCTCCCAGGACACACTCCACTACCCCAACATCTCTCTTGAATTGAGGAGCCCAGAACTGGACACAGCACTCAAGGTGTGGCCTGACCAGTGTTGAATACAGGGGCAGAATAACCTCCCTTGTCCTGCTGGCCACACTGTTCCTGATGCAGGCCAGGATGCCATTGGCTCTTTTGGCCACCTGGGCACACTGCTGGGATGTGTGGGGTGAAAAGAAACGTTTCCAGTTAAAAAAGACAAAAAGCATTACACACATCCATATTGCCCTTTAGCTCACACATTGCATAAACTTTCATGAAGTTTCACAGCATACCAGGAAAGGAAAAAGGTTAAAGGCTCCTGAGACAGATGGCTTCAGGCACAGCCCAGATCATTGTGGACCAGGCAGGGCTCCAGGAAGCAGCAGCTCACTGAACAAATGTTTCAGAAGTGCTCAAACAGTAGTGAATAACAAAAGTTAGATTACATCATCCTGAGTCAGAGCCAAGCTTCTCCATTCCCTCAGGACAGGTGTAAGCTGCAAGTGATCATTAAATACAATGCACTGTAATCTTGCTCTCTGCTGGTGGATGTGTTGTCAGAGCTAAAGTCAAGGCTTCACCTATTTCTCATTTCTCTTGTCTTTGGATGAAAGCAGGTAGACACAGAGTATAACCTGCTTCAAGAAGCTTATATACAATCAAGCAGGTTGGAAGATACCTCCAACATCATCCAGTCCAACCTAGCACCCAGCCCTATCCAATCAACCAGACCATGGCACTAAGTGCCTCATCCAGGCTTTTCTTGCACACCCCCAGGGATGGCGATTCCACCACCTCCCCGGGCAGCCCATTCCAATGCCAATCACTCTCTCTGACAACAACTTCCTCCTAATATCCAGCCTAGACCTCCCCTGGCACAACTCCAGACTGTGTCCCCTTGTTCTGTTGCCGGTTTCCTGAGAGAAGAGACCAACCCCACCTGGCTACAGCCTCCCTTCAGGTAGTTGTAGACAGCAATAAGGTCACCCCTGAGCCTCCTCTTCTCCAGGCTAACCAATCCCAGCTCCCTCAGCCTCTCCTCATAGGGCTGTGCTCAAGGCCTCTCCCCAGCCTCGTCGCCCTTCTCTGGACACGCTCAAGCATCTCAATGTCCCTCCTAAACTGGGGGGCCCAGAGCTGAACACAGTACTCAAGGTGTGGTCTAACCAGGGCAGAGTACAGGGGCAGAATGACCTCCCTGCTCCTGCTGGCCACACCATTCCTGATGCAGGCCAGGATGCCACTGGCTCTCTTGGCCACACTGCTGGCTCATGTTCAGGTGGGTATCAATCAGCACCCCCAGATCCCTCTCTGTCTGGCTGCTCTCCAGCCACTCCCACCTCAGCCTGTATCTCTGCATGGGGTTGTTGTGGCCAAAGTGCAGCACCCTGCACTTGGAGCTATTGAACCCCATCCCATTGGACTCTGCCCATCTGTCCAGGCAGTCAAGGTCCCGCTGCAGAGCCCTTCTGCCCGCCAACCCAGCCACATCTGCCCCCAGAAATGACGAAAGACCTTAGTGAACTTGAAGAAGCACAAGCATTGGAGTCAGAGGGGTGTGTGTGCATGTGTAATATAGGAAAAGGATGGTTCCTGCTTTCTGCAAATGAGACCTTTGGAGAAAAGTGTTGACTTGCTGCTGAGACCAGAAACAGGTGTGCTGTGCTCCCCTTGCATGGTGGTATGACCTTCAGTGCATTTCAGGAAGAAACCATATGCTTCAGCACCAAAATGCACATCCATTTGCAGGCCAAATGAAGAGAAAAAGATGAGTAAGGAAAGATAAAAGGATACTTCTCTATCAAACAGCACTGTCAGACAATTTTCAGATCTGTAATATAACTCTGCTATTAGAGACATATTCTCTCTGCAGTACAAGCTCAGGAGCAAGTAGCATGTGATGCAGGATAACCATGGAAACCACTGTTTTATTCAACAGGAGACTAAACTGTTGCTTTTTTCATGCTGAAGGTTGATTTTGCTTCTAATGTTGTTGCATGGAGAATCTTAGAGCCTTGTAACAGATTTCTTCATAGAATCACAGAATCAGTAAGGGTTGGAAGGGACCACAAGGATCAGCCAGTTCCAGCCCCCCTGCCATAAGCAGAGACACCCTACCCTAGATCAGGCTGCCCAGAGCCTCAGCCTTAAACACCTTAAACACCTCCAGGGATGAGGCCTCAACTACCTCCCTGGGCAACCCTTTCCAGGCTCTCACCACTCTCATGCTGAGCAACTTCCTTCTCATGTCCACTCTCAATCTCCCCATCTCCAGTTTTGCTCCATTCCCCCCAGTCCTGTCACTCTCTGAGAGCCTGAAAAGTCCCTCCCCAGCTTTTTTTAGGCCTCCTTCAGAAGGCCACAAGAAGGTCACCTGGGAGCCTCCTCTGCTGCAGACTGAACAGCCCCAACTCTTTCAGTCTGTCCTCATAGCAGAGCCCTCTGAGCATCCTTGTGGCCCTTCTCTGGACATGCTCCAGCATTTCCACATCCCTCCTGTAATGGAGGCTCCAGAACTGGATGCAGTTGTCCAGGTTGGGTCTGACCAGAGCAGAGGGGAAGAATCTTCAATAGACATCTATAGCATATCAGCAATCTGTAACTTAAATGCTATTCCAAATGGACTATTCAGAGTGAGTCAATGATTTGAACATTTAGGAAGATTGATTCAATTATACAGGTCATTATATTTCTGGGTAAGGAAAGAAAAGGGATATTTCATGACAGAAATCTATAGGATCACACTAATGTGCAAGACCTTGCAGTGAATAAATTTTTCTGACTGTGCTCAGAAAATACTGAGCAAATCTTCAGGGCAGGGACATATTCCATAGGCCATGAACTGCATGTTTAATCATTACTGCATGGAGTCTATGAACAGTGGCAGCTTTGGGTGTGCTTTACCTCTTCTAACATTAGACCTTTACAAAGTGGATATCTCTAACTCAGCAAGACACCCAGATTCCCCTTACAGTTCCTAGAAGTGAAGCAGAAGCTTGATTGTATCCTACATAAAAGACACCTAGAGAAGCACCTAAACAAATGGCATCATTTAATTCTCACAGAAGAGACACTGCTGTCTCCCACCAACCTGAAACTTAACAGAGGTGTGCAATGAGGATGCCAAACAGGGTAAACAGAACTTAGTACACCAGCAACCTGACATTCCCTGTAGCAACAACTTCTAATCTTTTGCAAACTTGTTTTACCTCACAGGGTGATGATTTATGCTCCATAGAATCATCAGGGCTGTAAGACACCTCAAGGATCATCTAGTTCCACCCCTCCCTGCCATGGACAGGGACACCTCATACTAGATCACATTTCTCAGAGCCCTGTCCACCCTGACCTTAAGGACCTCCAGGGATGGAGCTTCCACCACCTTTCTGGGCAACCCATGCCAAACTGTTGCTTGATTTATGTTTATGGTGCCACTCCTCTCCTCTGAGTAAATAGCCTCCCAGGTACTCTTGCAGAGTTAGTACACTCATGTGCCTCCTAGAGTAATGAGCTTTCACATGAAGATGGACACATGCATTTCTGATACACCAATACAACTTTCCTTTCTTCACAACAATCTTCTAGATGCTAAAGAATGCTGGTAGAGAGTAGCTGAAGATGAGGCAGCAGTGTGCCCAGGTGGCCAAGAGAGCCAATGGCATCCTGGCCTGGATCAGGAACAGTGTGGCCAGTAGGACAAGGGAGGTTATTCTGCCCCTGTACTCAACACTGCTTAGGCCACACCTTGAGTGCTGTGTCCAGTTCTGGGCTCCTCAATTCAAGAGAGATGTTGAGGTACTGGAGTGTGTCTGGGGAGGGGAAATGAAGCTGGTGAGGGGCCTGGAATGTGGCCCTGATAGAGCTGGGGTTGTTTGGCCTGGAGAGGAGGGGGCTCAGGGGTGACCTCATTGCTGTCTACAGCTACCTGAAGAGAGGCTGTAGCCAGGTGGGGTTGGGCTCTGCTGCCAGGCAAGCAGCAGCAGAACAAGGGGACACAGTCTCAAGTTGTGCCAGGGGAGGTCTAGGCTGGATGTTAGGAGGAAGCTGTTGTCAGAGAGAGTGATTGGCATTGGAATGAGCTGCCCAGGGAGGTGGTGGAGTCATCATCCCTGGAGGTGTTGAAGCAAAGCCTGGATGAGGCACTTAGTGCCATGGTCTTGTTGACTGGCCAGGGCTGGGTGCTAGGTTGAACTGGATGATCTTGAAGGTCTCTTCCAACCTGGTTGATTCTATGATATCAATGGAGCTACCCTGGTTCACACCATCTGCTGAGTTGATTCTTCATTTCCATTAAGGAATTCTTCTGATGATGAATCTATGATGGATTTGTACACAGCACCTCTGTCATGGCATGGAAATGTTCCCTTTCCTCTCTCCTGGCTTCTGCTGCCACTCTCACTAACCCACAGAAGTCCTCAGCAGCCTGGAAGAGGTGAGATAGCACCCATATTTATACCACAGGGAGCACTGAAGAGATGTTGATGTGAGGCATGAACACATCTTACCACTTATGGACTAAAGCACAAGCAAAACATATGCATTGTGCTCGACCTAGCGGGGAAAAAAGCCTCAATAGAGCAGAATAATTTCCTGAAGATACTCATTGCCTTCCTTAATTTCAGGATTGAGACTTCATGGATGAAAACATTGGATCTCTTAAAAAAAGGGATAAATAAACAGAGTTTAGGTAATCTTTTAAAAAGCAGCTAAACAAAAAGCCCTTCTGAAGAAGGTACGGGAGGAAGAAACATGAGAGTTGATTAATTGCTGTCCTGCCAGGAGGAACTGTGTTACAGAAGATAAGTGAAACTTTGCTCATGTGAAGGAGAAGATAATAAATCAGCTATCACAGCAAGAGAAAATAAGCCTTCAGGCTGGAGGGGGAAACTGTGGTGGCCTCAGAATTACTACTGCTGGATTACAGCATAGGCTGGTTGATGAAATAGATTTTACCAGGGGTAAAAAAATCTTATGATAATGAAAAGATGAGATTGCAAAGATCATGGTGACACAGCCAGTTGGCAGCTGTCACTAGTGGGGTTGCCCAATGATCAGTGCTGGGCACAGTCCTGTTCTACATCTTTATTGATGATTGGGATGAGGGGATTGAGTCCAGCATCAGTAAGTTTGCGGACGACACCAAGCTAGGAGCAGGTGTTGATCTGTTGGAAGGTAGGAGAGCCCTGCAGAGGGAGCTAGACAGGCTGGATGGGTGGGCAGAGGCCAATGGGATGAGATTGAACAAGGCTAAGTGCAGGGTTCTGCACCTTGGCCACAACAACACCAAGCTGTGCTACAGGCTGGGGACAGAGTGGCTGAGAGCAGCCAGGAGGAAAGGGACCTGGGGGTGCTGGTAGAGAGTAGCTGAAGATGAGCCAGCAGTGTGCCCAGGTGGCCAAGAGAGCCAATGGCATCCTGGCCTGGATCAGAAACAGTGTGGCCAGCAGGACAAGGGAGGTTATTCTTCCCCTGTACTCATCACTGGTCAGGCCACACCTTGGGTGCTGTGTCCAGTTCTGGGCTCCTTGATTCAAGAGAGATGTTGAGGTGCTGGAATGTGTCCAGAGAATGGAACAGTGAGGGGCCTAGAACAGAGCCCTGTGAGGAGAGGCTGAGGGAGCTGGGGGTGTGCAGCCTGCAGAAGAGAAAGCCCAGAGGTGACCTCATTGCTGTCTACAACTACCTGAAGGGAGGCTGTAGCCAGGTGGGGGTTGGTCTCTTCTCCCAGGCAACCAGCAATAGAACAAGGGGACACAGTCTCAAGTTGTGCCAGGGGAGGTCTAGGCTGGATGTCAGGAGGAAGTTGTTGGCAAAGAGAGTGATTTGGCTTGGAATGGGCTGCCCAGGGAGGTGGTGGTGTCACTGTCCCTGGAGGTGTTCAAGAAAAGCCTGGATGAGGCACTTAGTGCCATGGTCTAGTTGACTGAATAGGGCTGGGTGCTAGGTTGAACTGGATGATGTTGGAGGTCTCTTCCAACCTGGTTGATTCTATGATCATCATTAACCATACAACAGCTTTACATTGCTGAATTGCTGCATACTTCTGAATGTGAAAACAAGACACATTAATCTACTGTTTGATTTCTACTTCAAAAAGCTCTCTAAATGCAAATCTATTGGAGAATACACTGGCATTCATAACACTTTCCTCAAGGTTGTATTGACACTGCTGTTCTTCAGCTTTGTAGTCCAGGACATGCAGCTGAGTAGCACTTGAAAGCTTGCAGGTTTTGCACAGAGTGCAGTCTAATACTCATTTACCTTCATCTAGCAAACCTCTGACCTTGTAGAAAATAATTTCTGGCTCTTCTCTTAAGAGCCCAACATTCACAGCCAAGTCTGTTCTCCTTTAGCCCACACCTTGTACTGTGCTGAGCCAGACAGTGAAACCATTTCCCTTACCTGGTTGCAAACATTGCTCTCAAGGATGAGAAGGTTGCTGCATCTTCCTTCAAAGCCTTTAACTCATTCCGTAGTTTGGTCATGGTTTCAGTCACCATTGCTTTTTCATTTTCATATTTATTCTTCAAATTGGCTAGTGCCACTTCAGCTGTCTGAAAACACAAACAAGGATATGTGCTTATAAGACAGATATCTGACAATAGCTAAGATGCTATGTTTGAGTTTCCTTTTGATTTCTTTCTTCATTCACACAGGGAAAGAAGTTAGACCTGAGCCCCCATGATGGTTTGGGTGTTCCTCACTCCACCACTCTTTGGAAATCATCCAGACTCAGCTGGCTCTGGAAATGTGAATGAGGCTTATATTTACAGCTTAGCTCAATGTACAAGCAGATATTTACAGCATATAGAGTTATAGACAGAAATATACAAGGTAAAAGGTAATACAGAAACACAACAGCCCTGCCAGAAACCTGAGTCCCCAGGAGGGGCTCCCAACTGCCCTTCCACCTTCTCCCACCCCTCTCAACCTTACCCCAGTCCCAAGGAAGAATGGAGGTTTGGCCAGGGGGTTAGGAAGCAAAGTGGATTAGTCAGAGAGACAGCAGAGAGGCTAGAGAGAGAAAAAAAAGTGCAGCTCCAAGCTCCCCAGCAGAAGTGACTTATCTATGTTTGGACTCCTGTTCCTGTGTCTCTCAGCAAGCCTGTGAGTGAAGTAGACATCATTCTGCTTCCCTTTTCACAGCCTGTAATCTAGTCCTTCTCACCAAAACATTCTAGCTAGCTTCAAACTAGCACAGCCCCACTGCACTTGAACCTGTTAATGTTTTAGATTCTACTGTGTGAAACCAGGAAAGAAGCAAGCAGTTGGAAGGCTAAAGCGAATGTCAATGCACTGGCAATAACTTGACACCTCAATTGTCTCTGCAAAACTGGGCAGCTGTATGTTAGTACAACTTAAGGAGCTGCTACCATGTTGTCTGAGCTGCAATAAACAATCAGATGTGTCCCATGATCACTTTGCAGACAGGACACATAGCGTGTGAGACTCGACCTCTGCAGCCAAAGTGGGAACTAATGTGTTTCACATCATGCTTCCTGCCAGCTGAGGCTTTCCTTGTGGGACAAGACTGCCAGGAACTGATGGCTGGCACTGGCAATGCCTACTGTTGTGCAAACCACCATTATTTTGGCAGATTTAACCACTACCAAAAGAAGAAGAATAAAACAACCCATATGGAATACAATTTTCACTTAACAGGAAAGTAAGGCTTTGGAATCACCTTTTCCTTCCTTTTTTTTTTCCCTGCTCCTGCCTTCTTTTTTTCCCTGCTCCTGCCTTCTTTTTTTTCCCTGCTCCTGCCTTCTTTTTTTCCCTGCTCCTGCCTTCTTTTTGTCCCTGCTCCTGCCTTCTTTTTTTCCCTGCTCCTGCCTTCTTTTTTTTCCCTGCTCCTGCCTTCTTTTTTTCCCTGCTCCTGCCTTCTTTTTTTCCCTGCTCCTGCCTTCTTTTTTCCCTGCTCCTGCCTTCTTTTTTCCCTGCTCCTGCCTTCTTTTTTTCCCTGCTCCTGCCTTCTTTTTTTCCCTGCTCCTGCCTTCTTTTTTTCCCCTGCTCCTGCCTTCTTTTTTTCCCTGCTGCTTCCCTCATTTTTTTCTTTCCTTTTGCAATTTCATCCATTAAATTTCTTTAATTTCCTCTCCTATGTCTTTTGATAGCTAAATTTGTCTTATTTTTATAACAATTGAGCTTTTAACTTTCCCTATGAAGCTTAGTATCCTTTTGAAAGTATTTGAAGTCCATAGTCATTCAAAAACACTGCTGTTGAGAGAGATAAGGGAAAAAAAGTTGCCTTCTACATTTGCTCAGAGGGGGTTGTGGTTGCTTTTTCACTCCAACTTATGCATGAATTTGCAGCATTTCTTACAGGCAATCAGTTTGTCCTGTTGATCTTGTGGATTTTTGAGCCATTAGCAGAGCAGAGACATGCAGAACGTTAGTTCAAAGCAACCAGCAAGGGAACATGACAAAAGATGGTAATGTCCAAAAGCTGGAAATCTGGTTTAGATTCCAATTTCTGAAACCCAACACATTTCTCACTAACAACTACTCATAAAATCATAGAATCAACCAGGTTGGAAGAGACCTCAAAGATCATCCAGGCCAACCTAGCACCCAGTCCTATTCAGTCAACCAGACCATGGCACTAAGTGCCTCATCCAGGCTTTTCTTGAACACCTTCAGGGACAGTGACTCCACCACCTCCCTGGGCAGCCCATTCCAATGCCAATCACTCTCTCTGCCAACAACTTCCTCCTAACATCCAGCTTAGACCTCCCCTGGCACAACTTGAGACTGTGTCCCCTTCTTCTGTTGCTGGTTGCCTAGGAGAAGAGACCAACCCCACCTGGCTACAGCCTCCCTTCAGGGAGTTATAGACAGCAATGAGGTCACTCCTGAGCCTCCTCTTCTCCAGGCTAAACAACCCCAGATCTCTCATCCTCTCCTCATAGGGTTTGTGTTCCAGACCCCTCACCAGCTTCATTGCCCTTCTCTGGACATGTCCCAGCACCTCAACATCTCTCTTGAATCAAGGAGCCCAGAACTGCACACAGGACTCAAGGTGTGGCCTGACCAGTGCTGAGTACAGAGGCAGAATAACCTCCCTTGTCCTACTGGCCACACTGTTCCTGATCCAGGCCAGGATGCTGCCAGCTTTGCCAGGAGCTTGTTGTGGCAGACAGTGTCAAAAGCTTTGCTGAAGTCCAGGTAGACTACATCCACAGCCTGCTCCACATTCGCCAGGCAGGGAAGCTGATCATAAAACATAACATAAAGCCATGTCAGTATTTCCTACTAAAAACCTATTCAGTTGCTTCTGAGGAAATAGCAGTTAGAATTGGCAGCATTAAAAATACTCTTTTTCCTAATTGTACCCTCACTGCTAATGCCTTCTCTGCTTGCACATCAGTTTGCATTGAGATTTTTTTTTAAATCACTATTAACTCCTTGCCACCTTAACAGTTGGGTTTCCCATGCCAAATCCAAAATCATCACCAAAAACACATTAAAAAAACCCCAAATCCAAAATCATCAGCAAAACACATTAAGAAAAAAACAAATCTAAAATCATCAGCAAAACACATTAAGAAAAAACTAAGCACTTTGAGATAGATTCAAACAAATGCAGCTTTTCCCAACCTTGCTGTGTGCTTTGATATCATGCAGACTAACAAAGTCTCATAACATAAAGCCATGTTGGCATCTCCTACTAAAACCCTATTCAGTTGCTTCTGAGGAAATAGCAGTTAGAAATGGCAGCATTAAAAATACTTTTTTTTTACCCTGATTTTACCCTCACTGCTAATGCCTTCTCCACTTCCACATCAGTTTGCATTGAGATTATTTCTTTAATCACTTGTAACTCCCTGCCACTTTAGCAGTTGGGTTTCCCATGCCAAATCAAAAATCATCAGCAAAACACATTAAAAAAGAAAAAAAAAATCCAAAATAATCATCAAAACGCATTTAAAAAAAATCCCTAATCCAAAATCATCAGCAAAACACAGTAAAAAAAATCTCAAATCCAAAATCATCAGCACAACACATTAAAAAAAATCCAAAATCATCAGCAAAACACATTAAACAAACAAACAAATCCAAAATCAATCATCAGCAAAACACATTAAAAAAACCCAAATACAAAATCATCAGCAAAACACATTAAAAAAAAACCAAATCCAAATTCATCAACAAAGCACATTAAGAAAAAACCCAAATCCAAAATCATCAGCAAAACACATTAAAAAAAACCCAAATCCAAAATCATCATCAAAACACATTAAAAAAAAACCAAATCCAAAATCATCATCAAAACACAGTAAAAAAAACCAAATCCAAAATCATCAGCAAAACACAGTAGAAAAAAACCAAATCCAAAATCATCAGCAAAACACAGTAAAAAAAAACAAATCCAAAATCATCAGCAAAACACAGTAAAAAAAAACCAAATCCAAAATCATCAGCAAAACACAGTAGAAAAAACCCAAATCCAAAATCATCAACAAAACACATTAAGAAAAACCCCAAATTCAAATTCATCAGCAAAACACATTAAAAAAAACTCAAATCCAAAACCATCAACAAAACACATTAAGAAAAAACCAAATCCAAAATCATCAACAAAGCACATTAAGAAAAAAACAAATCCAAAACCATCAGCAAAACACATTAAGAAAAAACCCAAATCCAAAATCATCAGCAAAGCACATTAAGAAAAAACCCAAATCCAAATTCATCAGCAAAACACATTAAGAAAAAACCTAAATCCAAAATCAGCAAAACACATTTAAAAAACTCAAATCCAAAATCACCAGCAAAACACATTAAGAAAAAACTGAAATCCAAAACCATCAAAGCACATAAAGAAAAAACTCAAATCCAAAATCATCAGCAAAACACATTAAGAAAAAACCCAAATCCAAAATCATCAGCAAAACACATTAAGAAAAAACTCAAATCCAAAACCATCAACAAAACACATTAAGAAAAAACCCAAGTCCAAAATCATCAACAAAGCACATTAAGAAAAAACCCAAATCCAAAATCATCAGCAAAACACATTAAAAAAAAAACCAAATCCAAAATCATCAGCAAAACACATTAAGAAAAAACTCAAATCCCAAATCATCAGCAATACACATTAAAAAAACCCCAAACCCAAAATCATCAGCAAAACACATTAAAAACCACCAAGCACTTTGAGATATATGCAAATAAATGCAGCTTTTTCCAACCTTGGTGTGTGCTTTGGTACCATGCAGAGGATGGCAGACAGCAGCCTACCCTTTGGCAGGATAAAGCAGACATTGTTGGCTTCCTATCTGGTTTCAGCCAGGAGGTTAAAAATGTAGATTGAGCAATGAACATGGAGAAGATGGATTAGCTACATTTAATAAAACTGATTTTTTTAAGGGAAATTGAGGGAATACTGCATCAAAGGGCAAATTCCTATTTAACAGATATGACTAAGTCAGATTTACTTAAGAATTTTCAGGTCACTAATGATACAGAAGCAATTTATGAGAGCACAGATAATAGCTCAAGCTGAGTTCTGCTTTGCTCCTAAGGCAGGAATTCAGATGTTACAGCCCTGTGTTCCTTAAGCTGTTGTATCTGATTTCTGAATACAGAACTAATGTAAAGCATTTCCTTTGTTTAGAAACTAAAATGAGTTAAAGATACGTGTCACCTAATACTAGACTTAAGAAAAAAAAGTATCTGTTAAATTGTTTCAGTAGTGGGATAACAGAATCACAGAGTGCCAGGTTGGAAGGGACCCCAAGGGTCATCTGGTCCAACCTTTCTAGGCGACAGTCACAGAATCACAGATCACAAAGCTTAGAGGTTGGAAGGGACCTCCAGAGATCATTGAGTCCAACCTCCCTGCTAAGGCAGGATCACCTAGGGCAGTGTGCTCAAGCTGGCCCAGCACACAGTCAAGCTGAGTCTTAAACCCATTTAAGAGGCTCAGGGGTGACCTTATTGCTGTCTACAACTACCTGAGGGGTGGTTGTGGCCAGGAGGAGGTTGCTCTCTTCTCTCAGGTGGCCAGCACCAGAACCAGAGGACACAGCCTCAAGCTATGCCCGGGGAAATTTAGGCTGGAGGTGAGGAGAAAGTTCTTCACTGAGAGAGTCATTGGACACTGGAATGGGCTGCCCGGGGAGGTGGTGGAGTCGCCGTCCCTGGAGCTGTTCAAGGCAGGACTGGACGTGGCACTTGGTGCCATGGTCTAGCCTTGAGCTCTGTGGTAAAGGGTTGGACTTGATGATCTGTGAGGTCTCTTCCAACCTTGGTGATACTGTGATACTGTGATACTGTGTGATACTATTTCAGGGCTGTCCTCCAGTTGGGTTAAAGCTCTGCGAACAGAAGAAAACACAACTCAAGTCTGTGGAGGCAGAGTGGAGACAGAACTCCATTTGCCTCTTCTTCCTCTTCCGATGAGCCATTTCCAGCTGTGTCCCTGAGCAACGGAGGGCAGCGTGGCAAAGCGTGCTGCCAGCGAAACGCTACCCCTCTGCTTTAACCAGGTGCTGCAGTACCGCCGGTGGCCACCAGAGGGCGCTTCGCCAGTGAGACACGGCCCGAAAGCGGAGCGGACCCAAGCAGCTCCTTCAGTTCTGGTGCTCCTCCCGCATCCGAGTGGGGCAGGGACTAGGAAAGGCAGGTCCTACCATTTTACAGTGCATTCGGTCCTGCTCATCCGTATTACTCCAAGCAAAAAAAAAGCTTTACCTGAAGTGTCTCTATAGTGTTAACAAACGGTAATAGCAGTGCCGCAAAGCACAGCGAGGTGTGATGCGGACCCTGTGGAGGGAGCAGGCTGTGCAGTACCCACTAGCTTCAGGCATCCCTCTCACAGGAGCCTGCTGCGGCTCTCCTCTGACACCTCAGGCACCAGCAGTGTCTTGCCATGCTATGTAAGTGATAAAAACACATAGTTTCCTATTAATGGCAGCTTCATCAGGGCCTGAGGAAGGTTTTTAAGAAAACAGAATTCAGTCTCCTGCGGTTCTGGAGCCCATGTGAATAACTGAACCAGATGTCCTCTGCAGGCTCATCTGAGATGAAACCCACAAGAGTTTCAAAAACATCCCCAGCCAATTGCTGCTTAAAAACATATTGTTTTGAAGGTGAAGAACTCAAGGGGATGAATCTTGACTCATTGTGTGCTTTTAGACCCTGAGCTACACCCATCAGTTGAAGCCGGCAGTAGTACTACCATAATAAAACTTGTCCCAGTCCCCCTGCCCCCACAGTTTACATTTCCCTCTTCCCTGTGATATTATTATGTCTTTTAACTTGGAAATTTGAGGATGCCAATATTTGGTTCGCATAAACAGTTCTGCAGGATTCTACACCCAGTTGTACAGTTAAACATTTCTAAGCTGTTATCCAATAAATAAAAGTTTAATTAATGGCATTTTTGATATAAGAAAAAATCAAGGAATGCTGGTAAAAAGGTCTCAGAGACCAGCTGCACATTTTGAGGGTGTCTGTGGCAAACCATAAAATACCAAACTCTGTACAGATGTTTGTTTATAGTAATCAGTTGATAACCTGCAAACCTAAACAAGGGCTACTGTAGGAGTGTCTGCAGCTACTCCTTGGAGATCTGTGATAAGCACTCTTCACAGTATCACAGTATCACCAAGGTTGGAAGAGACCTCACAGATCATCAAGTCCAACCCTTTACCACAGAGCTCAAGGCCAGACCATGGCACCAAGTGCCACGTCCAATCCTGCCTTGAACTGCCCCAGGGACAGCGACTCCACCACCTCCCCGGGCAGCCCATTCCAGTGTCCAATGACTCTCTCAGGGAAGAACTTTCTCCTCACCTCCAGCCTAAATCTCCCCTGGCACAGCCTGAGGCTGTGTCCTCTTGTTCTGGTGCTGGCCACCTGAGAGAAGAGAGCAACCTCCTCCTGGCCACAACCACCCCTCAGGTAGTTGTAGACAGCAATAAGGTCTCCCTTGAGCCTCCTCTTCTCCAGGCTAACCAATCCCAGCTCCCTCAGCCTCTCCTCGTAGGGCTGTGCTCAAGGCCTCTCCCCAGCCTCGTTGCCCTTCTCTGGACATGCTCAAGCATCTCAATGTCCCTCCTAAACTGGGGGGCCCAGAACTGAACACAGGACTCAAGGTGTGGTCTAACCAGTGCAGAGTACAGGGGCAGAATGACCTCCCTGCTCCTGCTGGCCACACAATTCCTGATGCAGGCCAGGATGCCACTGGCTCTCTTGGCCACCTGGGCACACTGCTGGCTCATGTTCAGGCAGGTATCAATCAGCACCCCCAGATCCCTCTCTGTCTGGCTGCTCTCCAGCCACTCCGACCCCAGCCTGTATCTCTGCATGGGGTTGTTGTGGCCAAAGTGCAGCACCCTGCACTTGGAGCTATTGAACACCATCCCCTTGGACTCTGCCCATCTGTCCAGGCAGTCAAGGTCCCACTGCAGAGCCCTTCTGCCCTCCAACCCAGCCACATCTGCCCCCAGCTTAGTGTCATCTGCAAACTTGCTGATGACTGACTCCATGCCCTCATCCAGATCATCTATGAAGATGTTAAAGAGGATGGGGCCCAGCACTGATCCCTGAGGGACACCAGTAGTGACAGCTGCCAGCTGGATGTGGCTCCATTCACCACCACTCTCTGGGTCCGGCCCTCCAGCCAGTTCCTAACCCAGCACAGAGTGTTGCCATCCAAGCCATGGGCTGACAGCTTAGCCAGCAGTTTGCTGTGGGGGACAGTGTCAAAGGCCTTGCTGAAGTCCAGATAGACCACATCCACAGGCCTCCCACATCCACCAAGCAGTCACCTGATCTTGTAAAGACCCAGGCCTGCAGTGACTAAGGAAAGCAGGAAGGAGATAAAGGAGAAGCAGAGATCCCCTGACATCAGCAGTAAAGAAGGGTCTGCTGACCAGAGATGAGAAAGACCCTGTAAGAAAGACTGTGTGGGGTGTTCATTGCAGATAACCATTCCAGACCACTGGGGCTGGAATTGGGGTGGAAAATGGAAAAATACCTGTGTTAATGAACTCCAAGAAATAACTGTAATAACCCTACCTCTTGTTATGAATATGCCTGCTCTTGTGACATAAACTGTGGCTTGTGCCAGCATGGGGTGTGCAGGATTGCTGGAGTGACCCTGCCTGCACCCAGTGCTGTAATAAAATATACCTACTTCATAACTCTGCATGAGTTTTGGGGTTCATTTTGCAGGTCACCTTACTCAGCAAATCCATCTTTCCCATTTCAGTGAGCACTCTTTAGGCTGATGCTTTATCTCTGACAGCAATAAAAGAACAAGCTCAAACTAGATTCGCTGGTAGCATCAAACAATAAATGATAGCTCTATGCTAATGGAAACAGTATTTAATTTTGGATCCAAATCCATACACCTCAAATTACATCTTAATGACATGGAAAATCCACATATAGTTGCTCCCAGCTATTATTGCTCAGCTAGAGATGGCATTTAGTTACTTGGATTAATATTTAATGTGTTGTATTGGAGGAGGTGAAATAAAAGACACAATGTATATTTAAATGTAGTTTAAAAATCCCCATTGCTCTAGAAATGCAGCTACAGAACCAACAATCAATTCAACTTGAAACTGTAATTGACTATTGGGAATTGTAACACTGCCCCTCTGCTTTTGCCTTGCTCCAGAGGAAAGGCTTTTCTGCCTTTGGTGAGTGATGGCTGCTGAGAAAGGCAAGGCTAAAGGGCTCAAAAAGAAGCAAGGAGGAAGGGAAGAAAGGTCTGCCCTCACCATGATTGAGTGAAAGGCTAAATAACCAGTGAGCAAATTCTCTTCTCTGAGGCACTCCTGGGAAGGCTTGTAAGTGACCTGTACACAGTATCACAGTATTATTAGGATTGGAAGAGACCTCACAGATCATCAAGTCCAACCCTTTACCACAGAGCTCAAGGCCAGACCATGGCACCAAGTGCCATGTCCAGTCCTGCCTTGAACAGCTCCAGGGACGGCGACTCCACCACCTCCCCGGGCAGCCCATTCCAGTGTCCAATGACTCTCTCAGGGAAGAACTTTCTCCTCACCTCCAGCCTAAATCTCCCCTGGCGCAGCCTGAGGCTGTGTCCTCTTGTTCTGGTGCTGGCCACCTGAGAGAAGAGAGCAACCTCCTCCTGGCCACAACCACCCCTCAGGTAGTTGTAGACAGCAATAAGGTCTCCCCTGAGCCTCCTCTTCTCCAGGCTAACCAATCCCAGCTCCCTCAGCCTCTCCTCGTAGGGCTGTGCTCAAGGCCTCTCCCCAGCCTCGTTGCCCTTCTCTGGACATGCTCAAGCATCTCAATGTCCTTCCTAAACTGGGGGGCCCAGAACTGAACACAATACTCAAGGTGTGGTCTAACCAGTGCAGAGTACAGGGGCAGAATGACCTCCCTGCTCCTGCTGACCACACCATTCCTGATGCAGGCCAGGATGCCACTGGCTCTCTTGGCCACCTGGGCACACTGCTGCCTCATGTTCAGGTGGGTATCAATCAGCACCCCCAGATCCCTCTCTGTCTGGCTGCTCTCCAGCCACTCCGACCCCAGCCTGTATCTCTGCATGGGGTTGCTGTGGCCAAAGTGCAGCACCCTGCACTTGGAGCTATTGAATGCCATCCCATTGGACTCTGCCCATATGTGCAGGCAGTCAAGGTCCTGCTGCAGAGCCCTTCTGCCCTCCAACCCAGCCACATCTGCCCCCAGCTTGGTGTCATCTGCAAACTTGCTGATGACTGACTCCATGCCCTCATCCAGGTCATCTATGAAGATGTTAAAGAGGATGGGGCCCAGCACTGATCCCTGAGGGACACCACTAGTGACAGCTGCCAGCTGGATGTGGCACCATTCACCACCACTCTCTGGGTCCGGCCCTCCAGCCAGTTCCTAACCCAGCACAGAGTGTTGCCATCCAAGCCATGGGCTGACAGCTTAGCCAGCAGTTTGCTGTGGGGGACAGTGTCCAAGGCCTTGCTGAAGTCCAGACAGACCACATCCACAGGCCTCCCCACATCCACCAAGCAGTATCCTGATCATAGAAGGAGATCAGGTTAGAAAGGCAGGATCTGCCCTTCCTAAACCCATGCTGGCTGGACCTGAGCTCTTTGCCATCCCTCAGGTGCGCTCTTATCACCCCCAAGATAACCTGCTCCATCAGTTTCCCTGGCACTGAGGTCAGGCTGACAGGTCTGTAGTTCCCAGGTTCCTCCATCCGACCCTTCTTGTGGATGGGGATCACCTTGGCCATTTTCCAGTCTCCTGGGACCTCTCCAGTGAGCCAGGACTGCTGGAAAATGATGTAGAGCAGCTTGGCCAGCTCAGCTGCCAGCTCTCTCAGCACCCTGAGACGTTCCTGACTGACTGCTTTAGTAGCAACTTACCTGCTTGTTGGCTTTCAGCACTGCTCTCAGGGTTGCGATCTGTTCCCGCTTGGTACTCAAGAGTGATTTCAGTTTCAGTATCTCTTCCATTAAGGCCTCCTTGTCCTTATCAATCATGGGAGCCAGCTCCCGAGCTGCAGCACGCTGGCGTGACAGCTGCAGTGACCGATCGACAGCCTTCTGCAGGTGCTTGATTTGGTCCCTTATTATGGCATTGAGGTTGTAGATGTTCATCGGCTCTTTGCGGATGTCACTGGTATCAGAGACAGGGGAGGAAGGAGGGGCTGTGATGACAGGAGAAATGGAAGGTGTTTTTGTTGGGCTCTGTTCCTTGACAGGCTCTGTGGCCTCTTTTGTCACCTGCTCGGTTGGGGTTCTGGCTTCCACAGGTGATGCCACCCCTCTTCTGGCAAGACGTGGGGAAAGGAGACCTCGAGGGTCATCTGGTCCTTTCAGGCTCCCACTGCGGGTGACTCTGCTTTGCCTGTAATAGTCCAACATGACCCTGTTTGGTGTCTCATTGTTGCACAGGCAGACATGATGGTAGAGCTGAGCCAGCTCTTCACTAAACGTCACCAGCTCATCTTGGGCGGTGTTGAGGGTATTATGGTTTTCATTTGCTATGCTTGTCATCCTTTGCAGTTCCTTTTCCATGTGGACCATTTTTTCCTGGCTCTCCTTGGTTGACTTCTCCAGGCTTGTCACCTGCTCATCATAGGTCTGGATTCTGCTCTCATATTTGGCCTTCTCTTCAGTGTAGTTTTCCACGTATTTATTGTACTTCTCCTTTAAGGCTTTAATTTCTGCTTTGAGGTCTATAACCTCAGTAACAGCTACTTTGTATTTACATTCTAGGATCTCCAAGCCATTGATGTCTACTTCGTAGTCATGTGCTTCCTCACTGGGGTCTCGGCCCTTCTCACAGTCAAGCTCAGCTTTCAGCTCCTTGTTGCTCTGCAACCCCCTCATAGCATTGACATGCTCTGTGAGCCTGTGGACTCGCTCATGTTGCTCGGTCAGGGCTCCCTTGGTGTGCTCCAGCTGTGTCTGAGACTCCTGCAGATTGGCCAGGAGAATGGCCTTCTCTCTCTCCACCTGCAACAGAGTCAAAGTAAGAGACCAAGCATCTCATTCTGTCTGTGCTGACCACCAAGCTCCGCAAATGGATTAGTCAATTCCAGTCCCCCACTCTGCATAGTCAATTCCAGTCCCCCACTCTGAATGGCCAGGAGAATGGCCTTCTCTCTCTCCACCTGCAACAGAGTCAAAGTAAGAGACCAAGCATCTCATTCTGTCTGTGCTGACCACCAAGCTCCGCAAATGGATTAGTCAATTCCAGTCCCCCACTCTGCATATGCAATTCCAAGACATCTTAGTCATATACACCTAAACCACAACATTGTCAGAGAGATGGATGTAACTCTCAGGGGTTAGGAAGCCTCAGTTCTTGTTACAATTTGCAGTGCCACCTGGCCCACCACATGGCCCAAATACTACATGCCTAGCCAGTTAGAGTAATGATACACAGTTTATTACAACATATGTTCCATAGAATCAACCAGGTTGGAAGAGACCTCCGAGATCATCCAGTACAACCTATCCCCCAGCCCTAGCCAGTCAACTAGACCATGGCACTAAGTGCCTTAGCCAGGCTTTGCTTGAACACCTCCAGGGGCATATAAACTGCATCACTGTCACCTCTAAGCTATTCCACTGGTACATACACATTTTTCAACGGAGTTTCAATGTACATCTCCCAGGAGTGTCTCTACCAACTCTTCACAATGTTTATTTACATCTTTGGACTGCTGCAAACTTTCATTAAGGCTTGATTAGTGAATTCAAACACAGTAAACAAATGGCTGTGTAGTTTTCCATGGATTAGACTGGATAGCCTGTTGTGTGGGAATAACACAGATCAGGAGACTGAGCACATTGTCCTGGTAGGGCATAAATCCTGCCAGGCCAGTTTAACCCTTGCTTGCCTCCTCCTGTTGTGGTCTGGGAGTGAAGCCAGTTCAGCAAACAATAAGGGTTTGGCCCCAGCAAAGCCTTGAGGGTTAGGGGGCTTAACACCACACATCAGGTGTCTTGTGCTGCCCTCAACGTGCCTGCATGGTCAGAGGCATGAAGCTTCGAATTCATTGGCCAGAACAATGGTGCTAGTGCCTATTGGCCAATTTGATTTTCAAACTGAAGTATTTAAAGGGGGATGATTTAGAAAACCATGCCTTTTCTGCATCCTGCCTTTCTGCATGGAGCCCTTCTGCCTCTCATCATCTGTGGCTCGTTAAAGGTGGCCACATGTATGCAGCTCACAGCCAGCAGCTTAGCAGCATCTCCTTCCCTCTGCCTGGAATATTTTGTATGTTACCCTGGGATCATTATCACGAGTTTGAAAGCATCTTTGATACAGGAGACTTACTCAGGGATCAAAAGCATTGTGAGTACATCTGCTGGAGTGAATGCCAAGCCTCCATCAGCATAGGTAGAATTTTTCCTGGGGTTTGTGTTACTATTTTCCAAGTTCTGATTGTTTAAACTGTTTAATTCTGTGCAATTAACCTCCTGTCGACTGAAAATCCAAAGAACCTCAGGGGATTTTCCCAACTTTTGAATATTAATTAACGAATTAATATTCATACAGAAATTGATATTAATAATTCATAACTGTTATTAATTTCCAATACACACATGCAACCTCCCATGACTCCCCAGCTCCAGCATGGAACTGTAAGTCCTTTTATGGACAGGATAGAAAAAGCAGTCAAAAATGGTTCTGACCTAGTAAGTTCCTTTCTGAATAGATATAGGGAAATGAGGATGCTGCACAGCAGAAGATGCTGTGGAGGAGGAGAGGACTATAGAAGATGTAATGCTCAGCATCTTAAATCAAGTGAACATGAAAAAGTTTGATCTGCTCAGGTATTTGGTACTCAGGTTATCAACCCTGAAACACTTCCAATTTCACATTGTAGGTGTAATACTCCAACTTTTTATATGCCTTCATCCTCTTCTGAGTTGTGAATTGGGAAGTAGAGGAGAGCACAAGGAGATAGGATCCTTCTTGCTTTCATGGCTTTTTGAGCCTGCCTGGTCTACTGCACTTTCTTTCCCATGGCTGCAGTATTTCAGCCCTGTGTTTACACATGCAGTGCAAACAGCACACTCTGCATTCCCTTTATGAGCAGCTGAATTACTAATTCAGAGAATTTAAGGCTGTCAGTTCTGAAAAAAAACACCTTTTAAAAATAACTTTCATTCCCTAATGAGTATTCCCCCATGTAGTATTTGGAAGATAGTCAAATCAGCCACCACAGATCTCACTGAAGGGAAAGAAAAGCTTTTCAGATACCAAGAAGGCATTAATTCCACCTTACACAAAGTTCCAAGCAGTGCTTCAGACTCTTATTTTACCTTAACAAGGCATTTGGGCATTGGTTGCTGTTCAGAAGAACTAAGCAACTAAAGCATATGATGGTACTCTGGTTTTACAGGCAGGCTTTCAAAACATTAGAGCTTGCAATCAACTGAAGGCAAAACCAGCAAGAATAAAAGTCGTGTTGAAAACATCTGAAAAACAATCAGCCTCAATCCCTGGTGTACAGGTGACTTATTAAAAACAAACAAAGCCCAAACCAGCCCAAAACTAAGCAAATGAAAAACAAACAAATGAAACTCCACAACCCAGGGCCAAACTAAAAAGAAACCTCAGGGCCACACTTCATCTTTTATGATCCAGGAAAATTCTGTCTTCTTACATATAGGCTGCTGCACTTCAGGCACTTCATGCTCTGTGCAGAAGAGGACAGCTGAGTACTACGAGTTTCTTGGTACTTGTCTCCACTCAGTAGAGTTCTGATTCTCCTGTTCCTGTGTCACACTATTAGGCAATCCCCTTACTGCTCATTCTCTATGCCAATCCACCGTTATTGAGAAAACCTAAACCAGGGAAACATCCCCCTTTGCCAAAGGGATTGTCACAGAATCAGTCAGGGTTGAAAGGGACCATAAGGATCAGCCACTTCCAACCCCCCTACCATAGGCAGGGCCACCCTACCCTAGATCAGGCTGCCCACAGCCTCAGCCAGCCTGGCCTTAAACACCTCCAGGGATGGAGCCTCAACCACCTCCCTGGGCAAACCATTCCAGCCTCTCACCACTCTCATGGTGATCACTTTACAAAATGATCACTTTATAAAAGGTTCACATTAGCATTTTGCAATAAGCCCTTTCAGTATCTTAACAAATCAGGTTTCTAGTTAGAGACAGACAAACCTAAAACCTTTTAACACTGTGCTAGTTTGAGCCTAGCTGGGATACTTTAGTGAGAGGAATTAGATGCTAGGCTGTGAAAAGGAAACAATGGTGATGGCTGCTGCACTCCTAGGCTTGCTGAGGTGTATAAAAACAGGAACACAAATATAAATAACAGAGTTGCTCTCTGGCTTTGACTGCCTCCCTTCTCTCTCTCTAACCTGCAGTCTAACTAATCCCTCTGCTTCCTAACCCCCCTGGCCAATTCTCCAAACTCACCTTGAACATAAGGCAAAGTCTAGGATAAGGTAGAGGGGTAGAAAGGAGGTGAAAAGGTGGTTGGAAGCCTGTCCTGGAGACTCAGGTTTCTGGGAGGGCTGTTGTGTTTCTGTATCACTTTTTAACTTGTGTATTTCTGTCTATAGCTATATATGTATAGTAAATGTCTGCTTGTATAGTGTGCTAAACTCTAAATATAGCTTCATAGAATCATAGTCAGGGTTAGAAGGGACCACAAAGATCATCCAGCTCCAACACCCCTGCCATGGGCAAGGGCACCCTACCCTAGAGCAGGTTGGCCAGAGCCTCATCCAAACTGGCCTTAAACACCTCCAGGGGTGGGGCCTCAACCACCTCCCTGGGCAACCCATTCCAGGCTCTCACCACTCTCATGCTCAACAACTTCCTCCTCACCTCCAGGCTGAACCTACCCATATACATACCTATGCATATCTACACAAGATATATACTGTTCACCTTTTAATTACTGGCAAAGTTTGCCAGGCCTGTTCCCATAAAGAAAACACTACATTTCAAGTTTTCCCCGTGAAATTACCTATGTCTTGCATTCAAGTTATTTGTGCAAAGCCCTATGTGTCATCAGTGTTTGCCATGTCACAGCTCAGATCAAAAGTTCCCACGGTGAATTTGGCAATGAAGTAAATAAAACAATTAACTTTTCAGCAAATATGGGACAGAGCACGTAGGGATTTACAGTTCTCTAACAAGCACTGAAAATTGGGTTTGCTCTCCTTCCAAATTGTCTTTTATGTTTTAAGCAGTGAAGGATTGACGTTTACTCTCTGTAGAAGGCACTTTTTGGGAAGCCTGTAGCTAGAAAATGCTGGATGTTTCCTTCACAGTGCCAAAACATTTCAAGTTTTTGTGGCAGAGAAGATGCTCAACAGCTTGGGCAGTGGGACTCTTGTTCTGTGTGCCATTGTACACCTTCTAATTTGACATCAGCTTTGGGGCTGGCAGCTTGAGTTTTGATCTGGCTTGCATCCCAGCTTCCTATTCTGGTTCTGCCTGGGCTGATCTTGGATGAATAGAGAACAAACATTTGCTGTATGGTCCCCAAGGCACCCCCTGCAGCCTGCACATCCGCCAGGACTGCCAGCACGGACAACAGCACTCTGTGACATCTCATACGCCACATGCTCTCCGAGGGCACAGTGATTAAGAGGAGCTCTCCTCTCCTTTTGTTCTCTTTTGACAGCATGCCAAACCTTGCTCAAACTGAATCTAATGGCAAACTCCCTTTGACTTGCAAGAAAGCACAGTCAAGTCTGTCTGTATTTTAGTGAGGTTTTTTCCAGATAGCTTTGGTCATACTGGAAAGCACTTTTTATGCCACTTGCAAGCTCAGGGCCATTTCCCATCATCAAGCCAGGAAGAAAAAAAATCTATCCATTTGCAACTGCAGCAAGAAGACCTTATTGTTGTCTACAACTACCTGAGGGGTGGTTGTGGCCAGGAGGAGGTTGCTCTCTTCTCTCAGGTGGCCAGCACCAGAACAAGAGGACACAGCCTCAGGCTGTGCCAGGGGAGATTTAGGCTGGAGGTGAGGAGAAAGTTCTTCACTGAGAGAGTCATTGGACACTGGAATGGGCTGCCCGGGGAGGTGGTGGAGTCGCCGTCCCTGGGGCACTTCAAGGCAAGGTTGGACGTGGCACTTGGTGCCATGGTCTAGCCTTGAGCTCTGTGGTAAAGGGTTGGACTTGATGATCTGTGAGGTCTCTTCCAACCCTGATGATACTATGATACTATGATAAGAAAGTCCCTTCCTCCTCTGCCTGATAAACATCTGCTCTCAGATCACACTGACTTTTCACAGACAGATTGTCTGTTTCATGGGGGTGTTTCTAGCAAAATCTGGATATAAAGACAGAAGGCTGAGAACAGGACACACACAGTCAAAAATATCACTGCAGGATGCCTGTCTAAACACTACAGGAGATTAAATTCAGCTCTTACCTGCATGAGCTGCTGCTTCAGTTTCTGTATTTCCGATATGTTGAGCTCGCTGAAGAGGTCAGAGACAGGGTGCAGAGATTCTCCTTTCCTACCCGCCGGAGTTCGGTAGTCACCATTGAGCTTCACAAGAGGCCCATGGATATGTCCGTTCATTTTGTCATCGTTGTTGGGCTCGCCCCCATCCTCTGCAAACTTCAATCCATCTACTGATATATTAATATGGTTATTATACATACTGTCACTGAGGTTGATATACTGGGAGAGTTCCTTCCTCAGATTGTTCTTTTGCTCCCTTTCATTTTTTAATGTTTCCAGAGCTTCCTCCAGCTGATGCTCAGCAATCTCCTTCAGTCGAATGGCATCTTCTAGCTGACTATTAAGCAACACTGTCTCCTCCTCAAAGCGCTTAATCTCATGCTTTAAGCCTTCATATTCAACCTGAATTAGACAAGACAGAGAACATTCATAATACTAAAACTTGAGTCATGAAAACCTGCCATTTATCAGCCTTATTGAAATAGGTGTTACAGAAACTACCACTTGAAATAGCAGACACCGCCTGCAGGCACAAAGAATTGGCTGCACGGAAAATGGAAGTGAAGCTTGCTCTGCTAAATATTCCACAGCTCACTTTCTTGGCATGTGAGAATTAAAAAATATAACATTGTTTTCTGAGTAACTTATCAGGATACACAAAGTATTTTGTGGGATGAAGGCTGCAGAGTAGTACTTGGCAACCTGTTGCTCTGACAGCGCTGCCTGAAGCATGTCCTCCAGTGACCTTGTGCAGCCTTGCCAGGCTTGGAGGCACTCGCTGGCCTTTCTCCTTCTCAGAGGACAAGCTCCTCACCTCACATTGAGGTGCAGCATTTTAATCCAGGGATTCAGGCTGAGAATTCTTAAACAGAAAAGGAAAAGCCCATTCTATTTTTAAATCTACATTTAGGAACTTGATATATTTTTTGATTGGAGGGGAAGGCCTAGCTGAAAAATCAGGAAATCCAATCAAGTGGCAATGCTTATAACTAAAGGACTTTAGAAATAATCCACCAGCCCTTTCACAACTTCACATCTACATGAATTGGCTGGCTCCCCAGTTGAAGAGGGACAGGGATCTGCTGGAGAGGGTCCAGCGGAGGGCTACGAGGATGACTAGGGGACAGGAGGGCATGGCTGATGAGGAGAGGCTGAGGAACCTGGGGCTGCTTAGTCTGGAGAGGAGAAGACTGAGAGGGGATTTGATAAATGTTTATAAGTATCTGAGGGCTGCCAGGAGTGGGGGGACAGGCTCTGCTCACTGCTCCCTGGGGTAGGACAAGGAGCAATGGGTGTAAGTTGCAGCAAAAGAGGTTTCGCATCAACACAAGGGGGAACTTCTTTACTGTAAGGGTCCCAGAGCACTGGAACAGGCTTCCCAGAAAGGTCGTGGAGTCTCCTTCTCTGGAGCCTTTCAAGGCCTGTCTGGATGTGTTCCTCTGTGATCTGTGTTAGATAGGATTGTCCTGCTCTGACAGGGAGGTTGGACTCGATGATCTCTTTGGGTCCCTTCCAACCCCTCACATCCTATGATCCTATAAAAACCAGACATTTATATTATCTAAATTGCTACCATTTCACAGATTCTTTCTCACAAAAGCTATTAAAATACCCCAAACCCAAATAATGTCAGTTTAGCACTGAGACTTCTAACATGGTTTTATCAGCAGAAGCATTAAAGTACAAAATGCTCTCGAAATTTTATTCTGTAGATCAAAATGACTTTAGGAACCACAAGTGCATGGATACTCAACTCAAAATCACTCATTTTTAAAG
This sequence comes from Pogoniulus pusillus, assembly GCF_015220805.1. Lineage (NCBI taxonomy): Eukaryota > Metazoa > Chordata > Aves > Piciformes > Lybiidae > Pogoniulus > Pogoniulus pusillus. The sequence continues at coordinate 23,646,250 of NC_087278.1, forward strand.
CCATTTAAAATGTGGAAATTCTATTTCTCTGCACAGACTGCTAGCATTTGATTTAATTAAGAATGAAATATTGTGACAAATATAAACACTTGCAAGCAAATTTTCTTCAGAGGGAGACTCAGAGCATCCTTAAATTCCTGATAGAGTGTAAATGCCTCCTATTTGGCTGTCAAGGGAAAAAAACATGTGCCTGAAAGAGGGAATTTGCTGGGCTGGTAAATAACTCTGACACAAAAATGACCTGCTATAAATTCACAGAGTCACAAAACCATGGAATGCCAGGTAGGAAGGGACCCCATAGATCATCTGGTCCAACCTTTCCAGATGATAGTGTAGCTTAAATGAGGTGGCCCAGCACCTTGTCAACCTGAGTCTTAAAAATTACCAGTGCAGGGGAATCTACTGCTTCTCTTGGGAGATTATTCCAATATCTATCTATTCTTGTTGTGAAGAATTACCTCTGGATTCTAGTCAAAATCTCCCTAAGAGTACACTGCCTCTTGTCTATTCCATGTGACTCCTCATGAAAATGGAGTCGCCATTGTCCTGGTAACCACCCTTAATGCACTGGTATGGGGTAATAAAATGTTCCCTAAGCCTTCTCTTCTCAAGGCTGAACAAACTCAGTGCTCTCAGCCTCTCCTCATATTGGAGGGTCTTCCAGTCCTCTGATCAGTCTCATAGCCCTTCTCTGGACGCTTTCCCTTGTTGATACAACCCAGCATCCTGTTACTGCCACAGCACACCGTTTGCTCTTGCTGAGCTTGTTATCCACCAAGACCATGAGGTCCATTTCGCACAGGGCTGCTCTCCAGTGAGGTGGGATCCCAGTCTGAGTTGCACTCCTGGATTACATATTCCCAGGTGCAAGACACTACATTTGTCCCCACTGAACCTCACAAGGTTCTTTATAGCCCACTCATTCAGCCTGTGCAGGTCTTCCTGGAGGGTGGCTGTCCCCTCTGGAGTGTGAACCTCCTCACTCATTTTGGTGTCATCTTCAAAATTCATCAGGGTGCTCTTGATTCCCAACATCCAGATCACTTACAAAGATGTTAAAGAGTTTCAGGAGTGTGAAAAGTGTGAAATGATGTAACCATTTCTTTTACCTTCATATTACCTGCAGCACAGCTCCATTGCTTTCAGTGTTTCGGTTGCATTTGTGCTAGAGCAGTAAAATAGCACTAAAAGATAACTGATATTTCAGTTCTGCATATTCCTGCAGGAATAGGGCTGCTTTGTTACCAACCTGCTGTTAGAAACTGTGACAGTCTTTACTGTTGGATAAAAGCCCTAACTGAACCAAGCAGCACGTTAGGCCATAAGCCAGGGGCTACAACACAATGCAGTTACCATCTGCTAGCAGCTACAGAAATGGAGTTATGGAGTGCCTTGTTACACTGGCCTGGACAGCATGAGAAAGGCAGAATATATTACATCATCCAGCCTGGATAGTTCAGAAGTTAACTCTTCTGAAATCATATCAAATCTTGTTTGTTCAGTTTAAAGTACAACTGTGTTCTTGATTGCTTCCTCAACAATATGGATATCCAACAGCAAAGAAAGCTGTGCTTTTGTAAGTGGGGGAGAACAGACCTAGTGACTACTACTGTCTGGATGCAATGGAGTGATTCCTTGGGGGTGCATTCAGTGCCACGAGGAAAATTACAATGTCTTTGTTTGCCATCAGCTGCAAATCTCTGTAATGAGGAAAACAAAAAACCAAACAAACTAGGAACAGCTGACATCTCTTCACCTATTTCTGAAGCTTGACAAACTTGTAGGTTAGCACAGCTGAGAGGGAGCAACACTGGTACAGGAAAACACAGGGAGCAGAAAAAAAGGAGAGTGGGAAACAGATTGTTTCCTCTTTTCAGTTTCAGAAATGGAAAGGAAATGCAAGAAACAAACTGAGAGGAAGTGAAAGGCTGAACTTTGTTACTAAGCATTAAGTTCAGCATGCAGGGAGGGAGGAGGTGAAAAGCAGGAAGCAAAAAGGTGCAACTTAATCTATTTTAATAATTGCTCTGCTATTACAAAGTTCTGCAAAGAGATATTCCATGAGGTTTCCCTAAAACTGAGGTAAGGGCCTCCTCATATGTCAAAAATGGCCACTAACACAGCTTTAGAGTAACCATTTAGCAAGAACCCAACTGGAAAAAACAAACTTCAACATATTAGGAGGCTTCTACCCAAGTCCTCTGCAGAACTACATTATGGAAATTTGCCCAAAGGGTGTCATTTTTCAGCACAGTGCCTAGAACCCTTTGAGGCTTACTTGGTTTTGCTTCAGTGTGGACACCAGTTTCTGTAAAGTGATGTTTTCTTCTTCAAGCTCAGTGTAGTCCTGCAGGAGTCTTGCCTCTCGAAACTTGTACTCTCGGATCTCGTCCTTCATTCGTATCCTTTGTAGTTCCACCATTTCGTTGTTCTGATGAGAGAGAATGCAAGTACATTATTGTTCATGCAAGGACACCTCAGAAAAGGCCAAAGAAAGAATTATTCCTGAAATAGAAAAGACTAAGCAGTTCAAACCAAGACAATACCACCTTTTGATCTGAGGCCATGCAGTAATTTCAAGCGTGTGTGCTGGCAGGGCAGTAATTAGGACATCTGGAAAGGAAGCTTGATTAAAACAGTTAGATGCTTATTGAAACAGAGAAGCTGTCAAGGCTTTATCATCTCCTTAGTTATATTGCTCTGTTGTACAGCTGGACTTAAATAAAATTACCACCTGTTTTTCACCCAAACATGCTTTCTACATCCATACAGAAAACAATGAGTAAGGTCATCTGTTCTGCAAAGATCTGTTACTGAGCAAGGTGAGCTCATGTGTGAATATCTGCACTCATTTAGAGGCACACAGATAGGTGGGGGGGACCTGCCAGGCTCATGAAGAACCTGACAAATGCATGGCTGTGCAGAGCAGGATGCACCCAGGAGTCTGAGAACACTCAAGGTCAGCACTTTCAGTTTTCCTTTGGAATATACAGTTCACAGGCAGCCTTAGGAGAACACAGAATCACAGACTCAACCAGGTTGGAAGAGATCTCCAACATCATCCAGTCCAACTGAGCACCTAGCCCTAGCCAATCACCTAGACCATGGCACTAAGTGCCTCAGCCAGGCTTTGCTTCAACACCTCCAAGGATGGGGACTCCACCACCTCCCTGGGCAGCCCATTCCAATGCAAATCACTCTCTCTGGCAACAACTTCCTCCTAACATCCAGCCTAGACCTCCCCTAGCAGAACTTGAGACTGTGCCCCCAGTCTGGTTGCCTGGCAGAAGAGACCAACCTCCACCTGAATACAACCTCCCTTCAGGTAGTTGTAGACAGCAATGAGGTCCCTCCTGAGCCTTCTCAGGTCACAAGGCATCAATTTTACCAAATATTGCTTCCACTGGATTCCAGCTCTGAGTCAGTTTGACTCAGATGTGAGTTTGACTCATGCCATGGGAAGATGGAGTTGACATGCAGCTGAAAAAGACTGGTGATTGATGTGGTCAATAGGAGCAACCTCCCCCTTACTTCTCAAGAGAAGCCTGCATTTTCCTGACAGATAGCAATAAGCTTAATCAGTCACATCTTTTCTGTGCCTGCAGGAAGAAGCTGAGCATTGCCACAGCAGCTGGTGGAGGGAAGCACTACTGCAACCTTAATGATGCCACCTCACTGTTTGGGTGTCAGAAAGGGCACATCTGGGGAGCACTAATGGATTTCTGTACAAGATTTCAGTGTGGAGAGAGAACAATTAAGTAGCTACCTGCTGAAGTTAAATGTTTAAAAAAAAACCATTACAGGAGAAATGGCAGCCAAGAGAGCTCTAAACAGTACAAACCCACACATTCTGAATTGACAGTAAACACAACTTTGCTTAGCACTAAATACACAGCCTTGAGCTCTGTGGTAACAGGTTGGACTTGATGATCTATGAGGTCTCTTCCAACCTCGATGATACTGTGATACAATTATCAACCCCTGGAAAATAGCATTGCAAAGCATGGAAAAAAATAACCTTGATGCAAGAGTTACAAAAGCACTTTTTAAAGTAGAGCCTTTTTGTTAAGAAAAAATAGAACTCATCACCTGCCTCTCGTGGCAGTGAATTAAGAAGGAAAAAAAGACCCTACCTAAAGGCATGCCTTTGGTTTAAAAGATCCCCAGTGGCAGAAGAGTCACACAACTCTAGATAGAAGTAACTGTCTGCAAATATTCCTGCATCTATCACTGCCTAATAAACCTCTGAGTGAACTGTGAGAATGGCACTGCAAACAGTTTCTTGAGATCAAAGCATTTCATGCCTCAGAGCTGCTCATATGCATTTTGTTTCTGTCAGCACATTCTCAGCTGTGGCAATTATTAGCACTTCCTAGGTGTGAGCATATGTGCAAGTCTAAGACAGTAAGTGGACAGCACCAAACACATGACTCCACTGTGTCAACTATAATTATCCTACTCTGCAACTCTCTTAGTGTTTGGAGGATGATCAGCCCAGGGAATCAATAACAATCAGCTGACATCCATCCAGTGCACACAGTCACTCTGCTGGTTGAAAGGAAGGAGTCTCTGAAAAGAGAGGAAGAAAAAAGATGACCAGAAATAGAACAAAGATTTTTTACTGAATCCTGACATGTTATTTCCTTGGAAGAGTACAAAGCATCCTACTTTGAAAGTGCTCTCGTATTAATTCTGTACAGTCAGAGCACTTATTTGTCTTTTCTTTTACCACAGAGAGCAAAAGAAAATGGGAGGTATCATCCTGCTGGAGTGCACCATCATTTCTTTAGGGCAGAAATCACATCACCACCTGTAAATGCTCCTTCTCCTAATAAACTCAGAGGTACAAACACAGGCATTTATAGCATTGTTCATTCTCTTAGACAGAAGCAATCTATACAGAGCAGCCTCTACTCGTCATTAGTGATGGCATTTGGCCAAAGAACAACCTGAAAAGAGAAGACTATCCCTTCTGCCACACCTGCTGCAGCACTGCCTGCTCTGCTAGGGCCAAAGACTCTGCTGGAGCACTCCTACTGCTCTGTCATAAGGGCAAAACAAACTCAACGCATTAAAGAATATGGCATTGTCTTTTCAAAGGTATGTTAAATGTGACTGTGTTAGACTCGATGATCTCCTTGGGTCTCTTCCAACCCCTAACATTCCCTGAGCCTGTGAACATGCTCTCAGGTCCCTTCTTCTGTGTGCAAACATCTGCATGATACAGGCAAATGTCCCCCAGCAGCAAAGTGCCCCAGCGCTTTCTATGCTTCTAGTGAAAGGTGATGCTATTACATGAGCCAGCAGTGTGCCCAGGTGGCCAAGAGAGCCAGTGGCATCCTGGCCTGCATCAGGAATGGTGTGGTCAGCAGGAGCAGGGAGGTCATTCTGCCCCTGTACTCTGCACTGGTTAGACCACACCTTGAGTACTGTGTTCAGTTCTGGGCCCCCCAGTTTAGGAGGGACATTGAGATGCTTGAGCGTGTCCAGAGAAGGGCGACGAGGCTGGGGAGAGGCCTTGAGCACAGCCCTACGAGGAGAGGCTGAGGGAGCTGGGATTGGTTAGCCTGGAGAAGAGGAGGCTCAGGGGAGACCTTATTGCTGTCTACAACTACCTGAGGGGTGGTTGTGGCCAGGAGGAGGTTGCTCTCTTCTCTCAGGTGGCCAGCACCAGAACAAGAGGACACAGCCTCAGGCTGTGCCAGGGGAGATTTAGGCTGGAGGTGAGGAGAAAGTTCTTCCCTGAGAGAGTCATTGGACACTGGAATGGGCTGCCCGGGGAGGTGGTGGAGTCGCCGTCCCTGGAGCTGTTCAAGGCAGGATTGGACGTGGCACTTGGTGCCATGGTCTGGCCTTGAGCTCTGTGGTAAAGGGTTGGACTTGATGATCTGTGAGGTCTCTTCCAATCCTAATAATACTGTGATACTGTGTGATACTGTGATACAGGAGAAACATAGAATCAGCCAAGTTAGAAGAGACCTCCAAGATCATCCAGTCCAACCTAGCACCCAGCCCTGTCCAATCAACTAGACATGGGGTCCTCAAACTATGGCCCACAGGCTGAATACAGTCCCCCGGGGTCCTTGATCCAGCCCGCAGGTATTTACAGACCCCCCACACCGCTGGGGACTGGGGGGGAAACCAAGCAGCCACTTCCTGCCACTTAATCCACTCGCCGACCTCTGCAGCCCCCAAGCATCTGCTGGGACTGGGCTGGAACCAAACTATAGCCTGGCCTCTGACAGTGTCTGAGGAACAGTGAACAGGCCCCCTGTTTAAAAAATTTGAGGACCTCTGACCTAGACCATGGCACTAAGTGCCTCATCCAGGCTTTGCTTCAACACCTCCAGGGACGGTGACTCCACCACCTCCCTGGGCAGCCCATTCCAATGCCAATCACTCTCTCTGACAACAACTTCCTCCTAACATCCAGCCTAGACCTCCCCCAGTACAGCTTGAGACTTCTTCTGTTCCTGCTTGCCTGGCAGAAGAGACCAACCCCACCTGGCTACAGACTCCCTTCAGGTAGTTGTAGACAGCAATGAGGTCTGCCCTGAGCCTCCTCTTCTGCAGGCTGCACACCCCCAGCTCCCTCAGCCTCTCCTCAAAGGGCTGTGTTCCAGGCCCCTCACCAGCTTCGTTGCCCTTCTCTGGACACGTTCCAGTATCTCAACATCTCTCTTGAATTGAGGAGCCCAGAACTGGACAGAGGACTTGAGGTGTGGCCTGGCTGCCAGGGAGAAGAGCTGTTCTCTTTTCCTTTGTAGCACATCTCGATGCATTTTGTGGAAAGGAACCAATCTTCAACCTCATTTTAGTAAACATATGCCGAGTTTATTCTTTGTTACTGCCAGGAAGCAGAATACATTTGACAATTGAACACATTAACTTCTCACAACTCTCTATTGTTATTTTGAACTGTTTTAAATATGTATTCCTTAAGCAGACAATATGCAGGTATGAAGGATGGGTCTTGCTGTACTGATAGAGTGTCAATGAGATGCAAACATGGTTCAGCATCATGTTAGATAATGGTTGGACTCGATGATCTCAAAGGTCTTCTACAACCAAAGCAATTCTGCGATTCTCTGATTTCATTTGGCTGTTGAATCAGCCTTGTTTGAAAAGAGAATGACAGGATTTAGAACTGATGGCAAAGGAGCCTGTCAGCAGGGCTGTTATCCATATGAGCCACTAGAGGACAATGTAACCCAAACTATTAGCTGTATAATTAGTAATTAAACTTCACTGGTAATCAAGCACTAAATATTACACTTGCAGGATAAAGCAGTTGAGCCAGATGCTTTTACTGGAGCACTGCCACAGATTTTTTTACATTCTCCAGTGAGAATTCCTCTATGAACTACCCACTGGAGCTGTAAAACTCAAATTAATCCAAAAGGTGGAGCTAAGGATATACAAGCAACAGTGTAATAGCTGTAAATGGTCTCCAGTCCCAGTCACCAGCTGAACATGATGCAATGCTTTTTAATGGATCAGTGACAAAGAAGGAGGAAAGGGCCTTTCTCTGAAACTACAGAAAACAACAGAGTCCTTGTCAGCATTGCATCTCATCATACATGAACTCTGATTGTGGAAGACGTCAGTCACATAGCATGTCTAATGAACCTACATAGAATCATAGAATCAACCAGGTTGGAAGAGACCTCCAAGCTCATCCAGTCCAACCTAGCACCCTGCCCTAGCCAGTCAACCAGACCATGGCACTGAGTGCCTCATCCAGGCTTTTCTTGAAGACCCCCAGGGACGGTGCCTCCACCACCTCCCTGGGCAGTCCATTCCAATGGGAAATCACTCTACAGTGGAACAGAAAACAGGAGGCTCAGAGAAGATAAAGGCTGTTCAGGTCACCTATCCACTAGTAGATACACTTTCAGACTTGGCATATATGAAAAGTAGAAGACATCTCTAGGTTTTCATGAAGACTTGCATGAATGAAAACTGGAAGACATCTTTAGGTTTCAGTGGGGCAAGGCATTGGAATGGGCTGCCCAGGGAGGTGGTGGAGGCACCGTCCCTGGAGGCGTTCACAAAGCCTGGATTAGTGCCATGGTCTAGTTGATTGGACAGGGCTGGGTGATAGGTTGGACTGGATGAGCTTGGGGGTCTTTTCCAACCTGGTTGATTCTATGTTATGCATAACCTTCTAATTCTCATAACTCATGAATAAAGAACAGTGGAATATGCAGATGCTCACAATTTAATGGCATGCTATTATACCTGACGTGGCATAAACCCCCTTTTGATCTGATGACAGTTTTTATTGAACTAGCAGCAAATTAAATGCAATGCAAAGTTTGTGCTGAGACATGGTCTCATGTGTTTGCTGACAAGTCTCACTGTAAATTTGAGTGTTGTGTTTACTTCGCTCTGCAGAGGAAAATACAAGATGCATTTTTCATGAAGAGCAGCAACAGGCATGCCATAGCAAACACAATTCAACTGGGGTGCAAATTTAATTACAAGCATGTTAAGTCCACATGGGGAAGCACTGTCAGCATAGCCTTGGCCAAAATTGGTTTAGAATGACTGGGTTTTTTTTCCCCCAGAGTGATTCAGTCACAGAATTAACCCCAATTCTAAATTATTTTTGTTTCTTTTTAAATATATTGCTTGTACCTACCTGCAAATGAGCAAGTATGCATAATAAAAACAGCCAAGCCCTAAAGTATCTTTCATTAATTACCTTTAGAATATATAGATATATACCCCTTAGAAACTTTTCAATCTGATTGTGTCTCCTCTTAAGGAGCTTCTAAGATGATTTATGAGTACATTTTTTGTTTTCTGTAAGCAAAGAAAAATCATACAGAGAATTCTTCTCACTGGCATAGTGTAGCAGGACACCTCTGGAAAGCCACCCCCACTCTTTTCTACTGATGGGAGAACCCAGAGAGGAAAACAGTACAAGGAAAAGACCCAGAAAGAGACTTGTTACACTAGGGAGGAGGCAAGCCAGGGATTACCAGCTGATCTGCAGACATACCCACCCTGCCCTGCCACATCCTGATTTTTCATTCTGAAGGGATAAGGGAAGACAAAAAGAGAAACCAGAGGATGAAAGTGGAAATAAAAGATGCAGGACCTGGGTCAAGGTGATCCCGAGCTCAAATACTGGCTAGATGATGAGTGAACTGAGCATAGCCCTGCCAAGGACAACTCAGGCGTGTTTGTGGCTGAAAAACTGAATATGAGCAGGCAATGTGTGCTTGCAACCCAGAAACTCAGTCACATTCTGGGCTGTCCCAGAAGAAGTGTAGCCAGCGGGTCATGGAAAGTGATTCCAGCCCCCTACTCTGCTCTCATGAGACTTCATATGGAGTATTTTGTCCAGCTCTGGAATCATTGGTGCAAGAAATACACAAACTTGCTCAAATGGGTCCAGAAGAAGGCTAGGAAGATTATCAGGGTCTGGAACACCTTTGAAGACACACTGAGAGAGTTGTGATTGTTCAGCCTGGAGAAGAGAGGGCTCCAGGGAGACCCTACTGCAGCCTTTTGGTAATTAAAAGGGCCCTACAGAATAGGTGAGGAAGTGTACTGATAAGATGAGGTCTAACATTTTCAAACCGAAGGAGAGTAGGCTTAGATCAGATATTAGAAAGAACTTCTGTACTGAGAGGGTGGTGACTCACTGCAACAAGTTGCCCAGGAAAGTTGTGAATGTGCCCCCCTGGAAGTGTTCAAAGTCAGGTTGGATGGTGCTTTGAGCAACCTGATCTAGTGCAAGGTGTCACTGGTCATGGCAAGGGGTTTGAACTAGATGACCTTTAAGGTCCTGTCCAACACAAACCATTCTGCGACAACCATTTTTGTGTATTTGCCAATAAGTGTTTTAAGTCCCCAGAGAAGGTGTTCTACACTAGGCTTGAAGTTTCCTTCTCCCATATGGAAGAATACTCACCTTGAACTGAAAGAAATATATTATCCATAGTTACATATATATATATATATGCATGCAAAGCCACAACGGGATTTTGAGGATGACCTTGTGTGACCTGATCTACCCAATCCTCACGATTCAAAGAATCATAGAATCAACCAGGTTGGAAGAGACCTCCAAGATCATCCAGGCCAACCTAGCACCCAGCTCTAGCCAGTCAACTAGACCATGGCACTAAGTGCCTCATCCAGGCTTTGCCTGAACACCTCCAGGGACGGTGACTCCACCACCTCCCTGGGCAGCCCATTCCAATGCCAATCACTCTCTCTGCCAACAACTTCCTCCTAACATCCAGCCTATACTTCCCCTGGCACAACTTGAAACTGTGTCCCCTTATTCTGTTGCTGGTTGCCTGGCAGAAGAGACCAACTCCCACCTGAATACAACCTCCCTTCAGGTAGCTGTAGACAGCAACGAGGTCACCCCTGGGCCTCCTCTTCTCCAGGCTAAACACTCCTAGCTCCCTCAGCCTCTCCTCATAGGGTTTTTGTTCCAGGCCCCTCATCAGCTTCGCTGTCCTCCTCTGCACACATCCAGCATCAAAAGCAGAACCAATTTTGCTTTCCTTTCAAGGCACTGACAGCTCTGTATCCCAAAACCACATTACTTCAGATATTCTTTTTCCTCTTTGTTAAAAGCCTGCATTGTCCTTTCCAATCTCAATTTATCTGATTTCATCCTTCACAAAGTTTCATTCAGGTGGCATTATTAGAGTTCACGATGCTGTACTGTACGTGAACCTGGCACACCACTTAAGAGAACAGAATATAATTCCTATTGTCCAAAACCAGAAGCATTAAGTCTTGAAATTACACAAATTACTGACATTTCTTAGCTTTTTCATTGTCTCAAAACCAGAAAAAAACCCAGACATGCTATTGTGCAGAAAATATAGCTGTAGAATAACATAAGTACATACAATCTTTCTTTTGGATTTACTTACAGAACAACAGCACTGTCGAAGTCAAGGATCATAGAATCATAGAATCAACCAGCTTGGAAGAGACCTGCAAGACCATCCAGTCCAATCTATCACCCAACCCTGTCCAATCAACCAGACCATGGCACTAAGTGCCTCAGCCAGGCTTTGCTTCAACACCTCCAGGGACAGCAACACCACCACCTCCCTGGGCAGCCCATTCCAATGCCAATCACCCTCTCAGAAGAAAAGCAGCTGTATATTTGTTAGCTATAGCAGAGAGGTCAGGCCAAGATAATTCATTTCAAATTTTATCACCAGCAATGGTTCTTAAATAAAGCATTTACAATACCTCCAATAATTTAATCATCTTAAATGCCCAGTACACTTAATTGGAGTTGCTAAATATGAAGTAGTAAGGGAAAATTCTATCAAAGGCAATCAAAGGACCCATTTATGTAGTTATCACTACCTGCTAGGTTGGAAACCTAGAGTATTTAACATTTTAAATCCTGCTACATATAAATCCCTATAAAATAGCTATTTTAGGAACATTTTTATGCAAGTAGAAATTAAAAGACTAAGATAGAGACTCTTCTGGGAGAGTTATGGTCACAAAACATTATAATAACTGCTTTATAAAGTGATATAACCTACAAACCTCTAATCATACATATTTACCCAGAAAACAATGGTCTGGTTTGACTGCATTTCCAGCAATTAATGCATTAGAATGAATGTATTAATTGTATATCAATTATACATTAATTCTACTTTAATTATAATTAGAATTGCCCCCTGGAATGAACACTGCAGTAATATTCCAGTGCTCCTTCAAATGAACAGCAGCTTCACCAATCTAAGCAGCCTGAGAGGAATTCAGACTCCAAAGTTGCAGTACAGATCACTTAATATGGTCCTACACTGGCACAGGATCATTTCCAGTAGCAGCACAATACCTCCAATAATTTTATCATCTTAAATGCTCAATGCACTTAATTGGAGCTCCTAAATCTAAAGTAGTAAGGTGAATTTCTACCAAGGCAATTAAAGGGCCCATTTATGTAGTTATCACTACCTGCTAGGTTGGAAACCTAGAGAATTTAACATTTTAAATCCTGTTACACATAAATCCCCATAAAATAGCTATTTTGGGGACATTTTTATGTAAGTAGAAATTAAAAGACAAAAATAGAGACTCTTCTGGGAGAATTATGGTCACATAACATTATAATAACTGCTTTATAAACTGATGTAACCTACAAACCTCTAATCATACATATTTATCTGGAAAAGAAGGGTCTGGTTTGACTGCATTTCCAGCAATTATTGCATTACAATGAATGTATTAATTGTATATCAATTATACATTAATTCTACTTTAATTATAATTAGTATTCCACTCTAGAATGAACACTGCAGTAATATTCCAATGGTCCTTCAAACAAACAGCAGCTTCACCAATCTAAGCAGCCTGAGAGGGAACTCAGACTCCCAAAGTTGCAGCACAGATCACTTAATATGGTCCTGTGTTGGCACAGGATCATTTCCAGTAGCAAAATATCAATGGGTGGACAAAGTTTTAATGTGAGGAGAACATTCTGGAAGTTGTTTCTTTTAAACTCATGCCTCTGCTACTCGTTTGTCTCCTACAGCTCCAATGGCATTAAACATTTCGTGTGAGAATTTACTTCTAAACATCATAGAATCAATAAATCATAGAATCAAGCAGGTTGGAAGAGACCTCCAAGATCATCCAGTCCAACCTAGCACCCAGACCTATTCAGTCATCTAGACCATGGCACCAAGTGCCTCATCCAGTCTTTTCTTGAACACCTCCAGGGACAGCGACTCCACCACCTCCCTGGGCAGCCCATTCCAATGCCAATCACTCTCTCTGCCAACAACTTCCTCCTAACATCCAGCCTAGACCTCCTCCAGCACAACTTGAGACTGCGTCCCCTTGTTCTGTTGCTGCTTGCCTGGCAGAAGAGACCAACCCCACCTGGCAACAGCCTCCCTTCAGGTAGTTGGAGACAGCAATGAGGTCTGCCCTGAGCTTCCTCTTCATGCCAACTGGGTAAAAGAAAGATGAGGACACATCATACCTTGGAGCAGGCTGATAACATCTGTCAAAGGTAGCATTCTCTAAGAAGAATACTCTCACAATCCATTCAAGGCTATGATGGCCTTCAAATTTCTCCAGGCACCAATAGACAAGACCTATGTCCACCTAGGAGCCAGTCACAGCCCAAAGACAAGTCTTACTCCCTCTCACAGAATCATAGGCAAGGCTTACTCCCTCTCACAGAACCATAGGCAAGGCTTACTCCCTCTGATAGAATCATTTTGATTGGAACAGACTCTTAAGATCAAGTGGAGAGCCAAGTCCACCACTGAACCATGTCCAGCACATCTGCATGCCTTTTAAATACCTCCAGAGATGGTGACTGCAGCCTGCTCCAGTGCTTGACAACCCTTTCAGGTGCAACCACTGGTGTGCTCTCCTTTAGTGCAACTTGAGGCTATTTCTTTTCATCCTATTCTTTGTTACTTGGGAGAAGAGGCAAACATCTACCTCACCACAATTTCCATTCCAGTAGTTGGAGAGCATTACAAGGTTTTCTCTCAGTCTCCTTTTTGCCAGACTAAATGCATAATTGCAGTTCTCTCAGCCTCTCCTCCTAAGAGCTGCTCTCCTGACTCTTCACCAGCTTCCTCTGTGTTATGTTCTTGTTGCCATCTGTAACCTCATTGCTGCAACCCACATTCTGGTCAAGATGAAGTGCATGGGGCAGCAGTATGCAGCCACAGGTGGACAGTGCACTACCTCTTAACATCTTGGATGCCTGGGCACTATTATAAAGATACCAAACCCAAACTGCTGTTGCCAGGTTAGTGCAGGAGAAGAAAGAAAAAAGAGGGGGTGGGAAGGGGGGCAGTGTGCAGACAGAGGGAAAGGGGAGGGGGGAGAAGAGGTCTGAGGTATTGGACAGAACAGTTTTTTTTTGTTGTTGGGTATTTTTTTGTACCCAATTAGGAGCTTTTTAAATGAAGGTTATTGCTTTCTAGCTACAATTTAAGAAGCCAACAGCAGTGATTTTACATGACAATGCCTCAAGGCAGGCTTTTTGATGGAGGATCCACACAGGCCTTTTCAAGTTCATGAAGAAACCCAGAGCTGGTTTTAAAGCCTAACTGATCGCTTGGGAGAGGCATCTGCCAGTTAGACATATCCCTTTGAAAGGCCATCTGTTAGGTGCAAAGTGCCAAATTTCCTTCTAGACCCAAAGGGGCACACAGGCTGTGGAACTGTGATCAGTTTAAACTCAGCAGTCCCACAGCTGCTGCTGCCAGGTCCTGAGAGGCCAGTGGGGTGCCAAAATAAAGGCTGCGATGGTTTTGGGTGTTACCCGCCCCCCCACACTTTGGAAATCACCCAGACTAGACTCAGCCAGCTCTGGAAATGGAATGAAGCTTCTATTTACAGCTTAGCACAATATACAAGCAGATATTTACAGTATATACAGTTATAGACAGAAATATATAAAGTAAAAGGTAATACAGAAACACAACAGCCCTCCCAGAAACCTGAGTCCCCAGAGGGGCTCCCAACTGCCCTTCCACCTTCTCCCACCCCTCTCAACCTCACCCCAGTCCCAAGGAAGAATGGAAGTGCAGCCAGGGGGTTAGGAAGCAAAGTGGATTAACCAGAGAGATGGCAGAGAGGCTGGAGAGATTAAAAAATGCAACTCCGAGCTCCCCAGCAGAAGCAGTAGTGCCTTATCTATGTTTGTGTTCTTGTTCTTATACATCTCAGCAAGCCTAGGAGTGAAGTAGACATCACCATTTTTTTTTTTTGTTTGTTTCACAGCCTGTGATCTAGTCCTTCTCACCAAAACATTCTAGCTAGGCTCAAACTAGCACACTAGCTTTCACAGCATCAGCCAGAGCAGGGGCAGCAAGACACTGCAGAAAACAAGCAGTTGTACTGGTGTCCATACTCCCTGACACTGCTGAAAAGGGCAGGCACAGAGACTCTGGTGCCAACAGGAGGTAGGGAATACCATCACCATCCATTTGGAGGTGTTAAAGCACCACTGGCACAGATAACACCAAGTGACTATGAATTTATAACAGTTATGAATAATGTAGGAGCACCTGGTGTAAGAGGGGATAGGATAATGATTTCTGGGGAAAGTGATGAAGATGTATGTTTTTATGCTATGGAAAACTCCTGGGACCATGGATTCAGCGGTACATGTCTTTAGGAGTGATCTCAGTTGTGCTAGTTTGAGCTTAGCTGGGATACTTTAGTGAGAGGAATTAGATGATAGGCTGTGAAAAGGAAACAATGGTGATGGCTGCTGCACTCCTAGGCTTGCTGAGATGGATTAAAAACAAGAACATAAATATAGATAAAACACTTGCTCTCTGGTTTTGGCTGCCTCCCTTCTCTCTCTGTAACCTGCTGTCTGTGTAACTAATCCCTCTGCTTCCTAATCCCCCTGGCCGATTCTCCAAACTCACCTTGAACGTAAGGAAAAGTCTGGGATAAGGTAGAGGGGTGGGAGAAGGTGGAAGGGCAGTTGGGAGCCCCTCCTGGGGGCTCAGGTTTCTGGGAGGGCTGCTGTGTTTCTGTATTACCTTTTCAGCTTGTATCTTTCTGTCTATAGCTGTATAGATTGTAAATACCTGCTGGTATATTGTGCTAAGCTGTAAACACAAAGCTTCATTCTTCAATTTCCAGCTGCTGAGTCTAGTCTGGGTGATTTTCTCAAGGGGCATGAGGGGCAGGTAACACCCAAACCACCACAGTAGTGTACTACAGCACTGCAAGAGAAGAATACTGACTTGACAAAACCACAGTGGCTATGAAGTGTCATTTCTTTGTTTCATGACCTTGACTATTTTAGGACCCATTATCCTTTGTTGGTATGGCAAAAATATGTCCCTGTGTATTGACTGCTTGCTTTTGCATTGCTTGCTCTAACTTTTGATGTCAGTATGGTTTCAGAGATCCCTGTAGTAACCTGCCTCTGAGTGTGCTTGGCAGCAACTTCATTCTCCCATGTTCAAGGCACGGAGCTACGCTCCTTGTCAGCTTTCTATTTCCCATGGCAACTGCCTCCTCTCTTCTTAGGACTCAGAGCTATTTTAATTACAGCTGACTACTCACACAATCCTACATTCTTTATACTCCTTATACCAGTAATCAAGCCATGCTGTCGAGGGATGCACATACTCTCAGCTCAGCTCCACCATCCTGCATTGCATTGCAATGCTACCCAAGTGCTGGTTTCCAATTTGCCTGCTGAGACAATTTTTGACCTTGCAAATGCTGGCTAGAAATCGGAACAGTGATGCCTGTGAACAAGTGCTTCTCCATTCTCCTGCTGTGGGAGGACTGTGCTGCAGGAAACTGAGAGCATGTCATGGCACCCTGTGCTAGTTTGAAGCTAGCTAGAGTGTTTTGGTGAGAAGAATTAGATTACAGGCTGTGAAAGACAAACAACAGTGACGTCTACTTCACTCATAGGCTTGTATAAGAACAAGAATCAAAACATAGATAAGGGAGATGCTCTCTGTCTGGGCTGTGGGCTACATTTCTCTATCTAACCTAAGCTGCCATCTCTGTGATTAATCCACCTGCTTCCTAACCCCCCTGGCCAACCCTCTAGTCTTCCTTGGGCATAAGGCAAGATGTGGGGTAAAGGAGAGGGATGGGAGGAAAGGTGGAAGGGCAGTTGAAATCCCTCCTGGGGACTTAGGTTTCTGGCAGGGGAGTTGTGTTTCTGTATTACCTTTTAACTTGTATTTCTATATATAGCTGTATATATTGCAACTATCTGCTTGTATATTGTGCTAAGCTTCATTCAATTTCCAGAGCCCCTGAGTCTAGTCTGGGTGATTTTACAAAGTGTGGGGGTGACTGGGAACACCCAAACCATCACACACACAGACTCAGGGCTGACCAGCAGTACAAGTAAATCCATTCCTCAGCACAGTGCAGCTAAATTAATAAGGCTGTGAGTTTGAATTAATTAGACATGCAATTAATCCCCATACTCAGCTCACAGAAGATCATAAAAACAATAGGAAAATGGATCTCAAAGAGGCTCCATGGCAGCATCTGTCTTTGCAGAGATAGGAATAACTTTATGTCATTCGTGGTATCTGCCTAATCTCTTCTTAAATATTTCCAGTGACAGATTCCATCCCCTTTACCAGAAACTTGTTTCCTCTTCTCACTTCTGCCTTTGTCAGAATGTCTTTTGAATGTCTAATCTGAACTCAAGTCTCATACTGCAAGCAGAAAACAGTATTTCTTCTCCCATCCACAAAACAGGATGGGAGAAGATTTGTTTTTGCAGGAAAACAAATGCATCTGTACTTGTACACTGGAATCTTGCATTCACCCACCTCTCTGAGGAGATGATCTACCACTGAGAAAACTCCTTAGATGTCCTTACACTGCCATACAGCAGTGATGCAGGGAGATGGCTGATGATTATAGAATCAACCAGGTTGGAAGAGACCTCCAAGATCATCCAGTCCAACCTAGCACCCAGCCCTATCCAGTCAACCAGACCATGGCACTAAGTGCCTCATCCAGGCTTTGCTTCAACACCTCCAGGGACAGTGACTCCACCACCTCCCTGGGCAGCCCATTCCAATGCCAATCACTCTCTCTGCCAACAACTTCCTCCTAACATCCAGCCTAGACTCCCCCCAGCACAACTTGAGACTGTGTCCCCTTGTTCTGTTGCTGCTTGCCTGGCAGAAGAGCCCAACCCCACCTGGCTACAGCCTCCCTTCAGGTAGTTGTAGACAGCAACGAGGTTCCCCCTGACCCTCCTCTTCTCCAGGCTAAACAAGCACAGCTCACTCAGCCTCTCCTCATAGGGTTTGTGGAGGTGAAAAGGAGACTCCAACTAACATTTCATATTCCCTCTCATACCTGGTCCTACAGAATGGATTAGGAAAGGAGTAACAAAGAAGCAGCCATTAATAATTTTAGAAAGCAACAGCTAAAGAATACAAAGAAACTATTCATGGGTACCAATCTATTTCGAGTATTCATCTGGGACATGCTCTGTCGTGCTGCAGAGGAGCTGTGAGAGCTCAGCATCAAAGCGCCTCTGTAAACCTCTGCTCATAGCAGAGCTTCCCTCATGGAAGTTATTCTTGCAGATTGCCAGCTGCAGAAGTGTTTCTAAAAGCTGCTTGTGAACCTGCACCCACCACCCTCACAAGGACAGCAGACTATTTCAAGCTGCCCTTGAAAAACATCAATACAGTATAAAAGGCTGCTCCAAAAGAACGAGCAACAACAGAGTTAAACTTCAGAAATTCTCCTCCTTCTCCATCAGAACAAAGACACAGCAAATAAAAACAACTGTGCCACAAAACTCAAATGTGGCAAATTCTACTGTTAATAGGAGAGTATTTCCTCAAGTCAGGAGTCATTTTGATTAAAACCCATGTAACATTACCCATCTGCTGCAAAACACAGCACAGCATTCTGCAGTTTCTTTGACCTTGTATGCAGAACACCCACCCCCACTTAATTCTGCTGTGGCAGGAGCAGAAACATCAAATCAGAACAAGAAGTTGACTCATAGTGAAAAGATAAAAGGGGCTTAATGAATAATGCCTTTATTTCTCAAAGGCTTAGCAATTGTATTTTAGATACTATAATTTATTGACTTAGGTGGCAAATGCAGCTGAAGATAAGCACTCCCTCTGCCTGGAAACTACATCCTTTAGGATTGGATTTTACACATAGTTTTAATTCATTGCAGCACACATGGTGACTCCTGAATACAAATGCCTACGTAAAGTAAACTGCACTAAGTGTTACTTGAAGTTATTGATATGGACAGTAAAAATACCTGTACTCAGAAAAGATTTTAGTGCTCCAAGTTGACCTTCTTGTGGCCTTCCAGTATCTGAAGAGGGTCTACAAAAAAGCTGGGGAGGGACTTTTTAGGCTATCAAGGAGTGACAGGACTAGGGGGAATGGAGCGAGGATGGAGGTGGGCAGGTTCAGACTGGACGTAAGGAGGGAGTTCTTCATCATGAGAGTGGTGAGAGCCTGGAATGAGTTGCCCAGGGAGGTGGTTGAGGCTCCATCCCTGGAGATGTTTAAGGCCAGGCTGGATGAGGCTCTGGCCAGGCTGATCTAGGGTAGGGTGTCATTGCCTATGGCAGGGGTGTTGGAAGTAGATGATCCTTGTGGTCCCTCCAACCCTGACTGATTCTATGATTCTACTCTCGACTATCCAATATAAATCGGTACAAAACCTGATCTTTGCCTTTTCCTTTATTTATCTGAACACAGATTCCATATTTCACAGATTAGCTTTCTATAGCTATGAAGAGGAGGCTCAGGGGTGACCTTATTACTGTCTACAACTACCTGAGGGGAGGTTGTGGCCAGGAGGAGGTTGCTCTCTTCTCTCAGGTGGCCAGCACCAGAACAAGAGGACACAGCCTCAGGCTGTGCCAGGGGAAATTTCGGCTCGAGGTGAGGAGAAAGTTCTTCACTGAGAGAGTCATTGGACACTGGAATGGGCTGCCCGGGGAGGTGGTGGAGTCGCTGTCCCTGGAGCTGTTCAAGGCAAGGTTGGATGTGGCACTTGGTGCCATGGTCTGGCCTTGGGCACTGTGGTAAAGGGTTGGACTTGATGATCTGTGAGGTCTCTTCCAACCTTGGTGATACTGTGATATATATAAATGAAACAATTATCAGTAGCAGTTTTTACACTGACAGGTTTTTGTCTTGTCCTTAAAAAGCTGAGGAAACAAGATTCTCACTGCTCAGCATTCAGGACAGAAATACAAATGCAAATTTATGTGTGCTAGTTTGAGCCTAGCTAGAATGTTTTGGTGAGAAGAATTAGATGACAGGCTGTGAAAATGAAACAATGATGATGGCTACATCACTCATAGGCTTGCTGAGATGTATAAGAACGAGAATATAAACATAGATAAGAGTGTCTCTCTCTGGGCTTTGAGTTGAGCTTCTCTTTAACCTAACCTGCCATCTGTGTGACTAATCCATCTGCTTCCTAACCCATCTGGCTGACCCCTCCAAACTTTCCTTGAACATAAGACAAAGTCTGGGGTAAGGTAGAAGGGTGGGAAGGTGGAAGGGCAGTTGGAAGCCCCTCCTGAGGACTCTGGTTTCTGGGAGGGCTGTTGTATCCCTGTATTAGTTTTTAACTTGTCTATTTCTGTCTATATTGTAACTATCTGCTTGTATATTGTGCTAAGCTGTAAATATAAAGCTTCAGTCAATTTCCAGAGCCACTGAGTCCAGTCTGGGTGATTTCCAAAGTGGGGGGGGGCGATGAGGACAGGTAACACCTAAACCATCACAGTATGCCACGAGAGCACAGTGCAAGGGCTGACTACTAATGCCATAATCCCTGTGAGAGTTACTCAATCACGTTGCTCACAGCAGCACAACCTTAGAATTACAATATGCATATGGAAATTGAACAAACACCTAAAATCATTCACAGTATCACAGTATCACCAAGGTTGGAAGAGACCTCATAGATCATCAAATCCTTTGATGCAAATCCAGGTATTCAGGGGAACAATATGAATAGGAAACTTTAATACTTTGCCAGTTTGGTGAGCTGATCCCATGTTTCTGGCAAAGGTGGAATTGGAAGGAGTAAGCACCATTTCTCAGCTAGGCTCTAGGCAAAGACTGATGGCTCCAAATCTCCCAAGCTTGGGAGATGGCTAGGAGATTGAGGTCCTTTGGGGTACTGGTAGATAGAAGCTGAAGATGAGCCAGCAGTGTGCCCAGGTGGCCAAGAGAGCCAATGGTATTCTGGCCTGGATCAGGAACAGTGTGGCCAGCAGGACAAGGGAGGTTATTCTTCCCCTGTACTCAGCACTGCTCAGGCCACCCCTTGAGTGCTGTGTCCAGTTCTGGGCTCCTCAATTCAAGAGAGATGTTGAGGTGCTGGAACATGTCCAGGGAATGGCGATGAAGCTGGTGAGGGGCCTGGAACACAAACCCTATGAGGAGAGGCTGAGGGAGCTGGGGGTGTTTAGCCTGGAGAAGAGGAGGCTCAGGGCAGACCTCATTGCTGTCTACAGCTACCTGAAGGGAGGCTGTAGCCAGGTGGGGTTGGTCTCTTCTCCCAGGCACCCAGCAACAGAACAAGGGGACACAGTCTCAAGTTGTGCCAGGGTAGGTCTAGGCTGGATGTTAGGAGGAAGTTGTTGGCAGAGAGAGTGATTGGCATTGGAATGGGCTGCCCAGGGAGGTGGTGGAGTCACCATCTCTGGAGGTCTTCAAGAAAAGCCTGGATGAGGCACTTGGTGCCATGGTCTAGTTGACTGGCTAGGGCTGGGTGCTAGGTTGGACTGGATGATCTTTGAGGTCTCTTCCAACCTGGTTGATTCTATGATTCTAATCATACATTGCACTGATAAGGACAATCAGGGCTCTGGATAAAATATCTTTTAGCTCAGCACAGCTCTTTAAAAAAAGCTGAACTGCTCCAGCACTTGGTTCAGACAGGAACTCTTCTTTGTTTTCAAAGGTGAAAGGAGACCATTTATATAAGGCAGTCTCCCTTAACATGGGCTTTCACAGGGGAACAGAAGCCAGTGATGCAATTTTTCCTACTTAGCATCTCAATTAGAAACTTGGATTCAGCATCAGTACACAGCACCAACAGTACTGGGAAATGGGAAGAGAGAACTGACACAGAAAAAGGAATTTGTGAAAAGGAAAATACCTTTCTTTTAAAAAGAAAGAAATTTATTATATCTTATAATGCTTAACAAAATAACCAATTTATTTAGTGAATGCTTAAATTTAGTTAAGGCTTATGTTAATAAAAACAATCACTTTAGTTAATGCTTAAACTTAGTTAAGGCTTAACTTAATAAAATAACTATTTTATTTACTTAATGCTTTAATTTAGTTAAGGCTTATGTTAATAAAAACAGTCATTTTATTTAGTTAATGCTTAAATTTAGGTAAGGCTTAATAATTGTATTTAGTTAATGCTTAAATTTAGTTAAGGCTTATCTTAATAAAATAATAATTGTATTTAGTTAATGCTTAAATTTAGGTAAGGCTTATCTTAATAAAATAATCATTTTGTTTAGTTAATGCTTAAATTTAGGTAAGGCTTAACTTAAAATAATCATTTTAGTTAATACTTAAATTTAGTTAAGGCTTAAGTTAAAATAACAGTTTTATTTAGTTAATGCTGAAATTTAGTTAAGGCATAACTTAATAAAATAATAATTTTACTTAATGTTTAAATTTAGTTAAGGCTCAATAAAAATAATAATTTTATTTAGTTAATGCTTAAATTTAGTTAAAGCTTAATAAAATAATCATTTTAGTTAATGCTTAAATTTAGTTAAGGCTTAACTTAAAATAATAATTATATTGAGTTATTGCTTAAATTTAGTTAAGGCTTATCTTAATAAAATAATCATTTTGTTTAGTTAATGCTTAAATTTAGGTAAGGCTTAAGTTAAAATAATAATTTTATTTAGTTAATGCTGAAATTTAGTTAAGGCATAACTTAATAAAATAATAATTTTACTTAATGTTTAAATTTAGTTAAGGCTCAATAAAAATAATAATTTTATTTAGTTAATGCTTAAATTTAGTTAAGGCTTAATAATCATTTTAGTTAATGCTTAAATTTAGTTAAGGCTTAACTTAAAATAATAATTATATTGAGTTATTGCTTAAATTTAGTTAAGGTTTATCTTAATTAAAAGAATCATTTTATTTAGTTAATGCTTAAATTTAGTTAAGGCTTAATAATTGTATTCATTTAATGCTTAAATTTAGCTAAGGCTTAACTTAATAAAATAATCATTAACTTAAATTAATAATCCTTATATCTAATAATTTATAATAACATATAATAAACTGATCATACAAATAAATAATGATAACTCATAGAATCAACCAGGTTGGAAGATACCCCCAAGATGTCATCATAGTATAATTTAATTTAATCCACATCAAAAAGGAGGAGCTTTCAATTCTTTTGCAGCAGTGTGCCCAGGTGGCCAAGAGAGCCAGTGGCATCCTGGCCTGCATCAGGAATGGTGTGGCCAGCAGGAGCAGGGAGGTCATTCTGCCCCTGTACTCTGCACTGGTTAGACCACACCTTGAGTACTGTGTTCAGTTCTGGGTCCCCCAGTTTAGGAGGGACATTGAGATGCTTGAGCGTGTCCAGAGAAGGGCGACGAGGCTGGGGAGAGGCCTTGAGCACAGCCCTACGAGGAGAGGCTGAGGGAGCTGGGATTGGTTAGCCTGGAGAAGAGGAGGCTCAGGGGTGACCTTATTGCTGTCTGCAACTACCTGAGGGGTGGTTGTGGCCAGGAGGAGGTTGCTCTCTTCTCTCAGGTGGCCAGCACCAGAACAAGAGGACACAGCCTCAGGCTGTGCCAGGGGAGATTTAGGCTGGAGGTGAGGAGAAAGTTCTTCCCTGAGAGAGTCATTGGACACTGGAATGGGCTGCCCGGGGAGGTGGTGGAGTCGCCGTCCCTGGAGCTGTTCAAGGCAGGATTGGACGTGGCACTTGGTGCCATGGTCTAGCCTTGAGCTCTGTGGTAAAGGGTTGGACTTGATGATCTGTGAGGTCTCTTCCAACCCTGATGATACTGTGATACAGAATCTAATACATCCAGACTGGCACTGTTAAAAAACTCTCCCCTATCAAGAGCACTGGAAAAAAATATACTACAGTGTTTCAACTCTCATTCATTCATCAAAACCAGACCTCAGATTCTGTGCATCAACTGTCCCACGGGGGGGAAAAAAGTCATCTGATTGTAGAAAGTGTGTATGAATTACAGACGTTAGGAATTCATTTCACAGGTAAAACAATAGATACCTGTGAGAGTCTGATCCTCTCTCTTGTTAATCAACGAAGATAAAGATTGCATCGGCCCTCCTTAATCAACAAAGATGAAGAAGATTGCATCATCTCTCCTTAATCTTGTTACTTCTGGGACTCAGACTCGGTGCTTGGCCCGAAAGCTCAGGGATGCAAACCGGCAGACAATACCTTTGACCTCACCCTGGCTGGACTGCCCAGGAAGCCTACATCTTATCTCAGCTACCCCCAAGGGATGTGTATGCAGGGTGTGGACAGGTGTAGCCGAGAGAGGGCGGAGGCCCTCCCCCCGGCGACGCCGGACCCCTGCGAATGTGTGAAGATGCCCTGGGGGGGCTGCAGCTGGACACTGAGCAGAAAACTGTATAAAAAGGCAGGAGAAAGGCCTGCCAAAGTGTGGTATTCCCACCGCACCACCAGTGCCATTCCCACCAGACCACGAGTGGCACCTCCATAGGACCACCAGTGACCTCTCCACCGGACCACCGAGGGCAGACCATCAGCAGACCACCAGACCTGCACACCACCTGGAGAACCTCTGACAAACTACACAGAAGATAATCCCTGGGCCACGCACCCGTCTCTCTCTCTCCCCTTCATCTGCGGCTGAGGGTAATATGATCACAGCCTTTTTCCCTTCCCTGCTCCTTCTCTCCTCCATCGATCTCTTTATCTTTCTCTCTCCCCCTTCTCCCCTCTCTCACTCTGTTCTGATCTTTCTCTCTCCCCCTTCTCCCCTCTCTCACTCTGTTCTGATCTTTCTCTCTCCCCCTTCTCCCCTCTCTCACTCTGTTCTGATCTTTCTCTCTCCCCTTTCTCCCCTCTCTCACTCTGTTCTGATCTTTCTCTCTCCCCTTTCTCCCCTCTCTCACTCTGTTCTGATCTTTCTCTCTCCCCTTTCTCCCCTCTCTCACTCTGTTCTGATCTTTCTCTCTCCCCTTTCTCCCCTCTCTCACTCTGTTCTGATCTTTCTCTCTCCCCCTTCTCCCCTCTCACTCTGTTCTGATCTTTCTCTCTCCCCCTTCTCCCCTCTCTCACTCTGTTCTGATCTTTCTCTCTCCCCCTTCTCCCCTCTCTCACTCTGTTCTGATCTTTCTCTCTCCCCCTTCTCCCCTCTCTCACTCTGTTCTGATCTTTCTCCCCCTTCTCCCCTCTCTCCCTCCGTTTTGCCCAACCTTATCCTTTAATAAACAGTTTCGTGGTGATATCTGGTCTCGTTTGCACCTTAATTTCACAACACGGAATCCATAAGAACTGGTCTTGCTCCCCTGGACAGAGATACTGTTCATCTCTGCTCCTCCAGACCTTGACAATACCTTTAGATGAAAACCTAGGAAGTTTGTAAAATACTTCTTGGTTAGAAAGAAGTCTCATTGCTAACAGAATTTATTTCCACAGCATTTCATATGACTCAGATTTATGTGCGCTATAGGAAGGGAGTGGTTAAATTCTCTCACCGAGCAGGCAGGGAGCCGAACAGATGGAAGCAGCACACAGACAGCAACAGGAATCTCTAGTCTTTGCCTATCCAGATGATCTTTAGCATTTCCATAACGTTAGGAAATGTTTCACCTCTGAAACACAATGTTCTGAGGATGAGGCAGAAACTTTCCTCTTTTCCCCCCCCCCCCCCCCCGGAATGGAAGATTATGGTCTGCCTTGGCGCCGCCACAATGCTGCTAGCATTTGTAAAAGGAAATCCCAGGCAGGTACACCTCATTTTTGCTAATTAGTAGGCTGTATTTTTTAAACAGCATATCTTTGACAGAGAATGTTTATTCAGGACTATGTGCAGTCTGGTGACAGCTGCCTCAGATCACTTCATAGAGTGACAGAATCATAGAATCAGTCAGGGTTGGAAGGGACCACAAGGATCAGCCAGTTCCAAACCCCCTGCCGCAGGCAGGGACACCCTACTCTAGATCAGGCTGCCCACAGCCTCATCCAGCCTGGCCTTAAACACCTCCAGCAATGGGGCCTCAACCATCTTCCTGAGCAACCCATTCCAGCCTCTCACCACTCTCATGCTCAACAACTTCCTCCTCACCTCCACTCTGAATCTCCCCACCTCCAGCTTCGCTCCGTTCCCCCCAGTCCTGTCACTCCCCGACAGCCTCAAAAGTCCCTCCCCAGCTTTTTTGTAGGCCCCCTTCAATTTCATTTCTTTGTAGGCAAGGGGTTTTGTATAAGATTATCCAACGATGTGCACACACATCTTTTTGCCCATAATAAGAGTGGTTTAGAGCACAATTAGTGTGCTCGGCCAAAACATGCATGACATCACTTATAGGCAGTCAGTCCTTTGCCCATGCATGGTTGCCTCTGGGCACTTTCAAACTGATACACTGCAGGGGGAAAATACCTTTGCCATACTGGGAAACAAAGCTTCCTTCTTCCTACTTATTTATGCCATATGTTCCAGAACAAAAGAGTCCTAATTACAGGAATTACTAGCCTACTTCTTTGCCTACGTGGATTTTCAGAAAAAGAAATCAGTTTAATTAACAAGAGTTAGAATCATAGAATCAGTCAGGTTGGAATAGACCTCCAAGATCATCCAGTCCAACCTAGCACCCAGCACTATCCAATCAACCAGACCATGGCACTAAGTGCCTCAGCCAGACTTTGCTTGAGCACCTCCAGGGATGGCAATACCACCACCTGCCTGGGCAGCCCATTCCAATGCCAATCACTCTCTCTGCCAACAACTTCCTCCTAACATTCAGCCTAGACCTCCCCTGGCACAACTGGAGACTCTGTCCCCTTGTTCTGTTGCTGGTTGCCTGGGAGCAGAGACCAACCCCCACCTGGCTACAGCCTCCCTTCAGGTAGTTGCAGACAGCAATGAGGTCCCCCCTGAGCCTCCTCTTCTGCAGGCTGCACACCCCCAGCTCCCTCTGCCTGTCCTCACAGGGCTGTGCTCCAGGCCTCTCATCAGCTTCGTTGCTCTAAGAGCAGCAATGCACACTGAGGCCGAGATAATTAGCTCAGTTTTACTGGATTACAGCAGTGTCGAGTTCGTGTTTAAAGTTTGTCTGTTGGGGTTTTTTCTGACCTAGCATGCCAGTATGCAAATGGCTAAACAGTGACATCTACCAGGTTTTAGTACCAATTTGTGAACAGCAGGGCAAATATAGAGTCACAGCATATATACTAGATATAGTGTGGCTCTCTTTTAACAGGCAGGTGGAGTTCAGCAGCAGAATGATTTACTTGCTAACATTTTGGGTTAAAAACTCTTCTGCTGTGTGATGGTCAGTGAGGTTAAAAAGGGCAGGTCTTGGTCAATGGAAGGCTACTTTGATGGTAGGGCTACAAGGATGATGAGAGGACTGCAGGGCATGGCTTATGAGGAGAGGCTGAGGGACCTGGGGCTTTTTAGCCTGGAAAAAAAAAGACTGAGAGGGGATTTGATAAATGTTTATAAATATCTGAGGGCTGGCCAGGAGGAAGGGATGGAACAGGACAGGCTCTGCTCACTTGCTCCTTGTGATAGGACAAGGAGCAATGGGTGTAAGTTGCAGCAAAAGAGGTTCCACCTCAACACAAGGGGGAACTTCTTTACTGTAAGGGTCACAGAACACTGGAACAGACTCCCCAGAGAGGTTGTGGAGTCTCCTTCCCTGGAGCCTTTCAAGGCCTGTCTGGATGTGTTCCTCTGTGATCTGTGTTAGATAGGATTGTCCTGCTCTGGCAGGGGGGTTGCACTGGATGATCTCCTTGGGTCCCTTCCAACCCCTCACTCTAATGCCTGCTTGCTTGCCTGTCTGCTTGCTCATCCACAGTGCTCACTCTAATGCCTGCTTGCTCGCCTGTCTGCTTGCTCACCCACAGTGCTCACTCTAATGCCTGCTTGCTTGCCTGTCTGCTTGCTTGCCTGCAGTGCTCACTCTAATGCCTGCTTGCTTGCCTGCCTGCTTGCTCGCCCACAGTGCTCACTCTAATGCCTGCTTGCTTGCCTGTCTGCTTGCTCACCCACAGTGCTCACTCTAATGCCTGCTTGCTTGCCTGTCTGCTTGCTCGCCCACAGTGCTCACTCTAATGCCTGCTTGCTCGCCCACAGTGTGTCCTGGAGTCCTGTACCCCTAAATTCCTCTCCTGCCCGGACTTCGGGGGGAAAGGGGAAAAGCCGCCTGGTTTCCCCCCCCCTTGCCTGCCCTGCAGCCGAGAAGGGGGCGGGGACTGCCCCGTGAGTTCCCGCGCTGGAGCCAGGCCGGGATTGGCCGTGCGCTTTCGCGCCTAAAGTGTGGTAACTCTGCCCTTTGTCTAGCGAAGGGTATAAATATTGGGGGTCTTCCCGCCTTTGGGGTTCCCGCTTTTGGATTTTGCGTGTGCCTGGACGAGTTCGCTCACTCTCCTGTGCCTGCACTGCAGAGAGACCAAAGGACTTGCCTTGGTGTTAGGCACACCTTTGTCTGCCTAACGACCCTTAACGACTCTTAACGACTCCTGTAGCCGCTGGAGGAGGAAGACCGACTGCACGAGCCAGCCTGAGTGAGTTATTTGGCTTAGCTTAATTTAGTAAGAAACCGCTATTAATTAATAGCTAAAGCCTTTTCCAAAAACTGACTTCCAAATATATATAGTCAGATTATTAATGGTATCCTCGTAGAATTCTCATGCAACTTAACCTGTTTATCAAACGAAATTAATCTTTGTATATATAGTTGTGGGGGCGGGTTTTGTAAAAATAAAAAATATCTATTTTTGATAAATTTTCTTCTCGGCCACGTATTACTGCCCTCTGCAACATTATGGCGCAGTGTATGCTGGGTAGTTCAATCATAGAATTTCTACAAGAAAAGGGATGCCTAATCACAGGTCTTGATTTAATTTGGGCTCAGAAAAATTGTAAAAATCCGGAGAAAATCCTGGAGAAATTAGCTGAGCGCTCAGACCCTGTGATTTCTGAGTCTCCAACGGAGCATTTCTCTGTTGTTCTGGGGTCAGTCGTGACCCAGACTCTGGCCGAATTTGAAAATTATGAAAAAAGAATTCAGGCCTTGGAAAAGGATTTATTAGCCGAAAAAGCTAAATGCCAAAGTATCTGGGAAAGCATGCTGGCGCAGACAAAGAGCCTGACCGCGGCACTGACTGCCCGGATGAAAGAAAGGCTTGTAACGCCTGCAGACACCACCTCTTCGGTCTCCGTGTCTGAATTTGAATGGAGTGATTCGCGGGAATCGGGGAGAAAGGCAGAGAATGCCCCGAGGGGCTCTTTGGGGGAGAGGAGTTCCCCGAAACCAGGCACAAAAGACTCTGCCAGAGACTCAGAGAATTCCTCTGCACATGCCTCTGCGCGGCAGAAAGCCTCAAAGCCACGCAGAAAGCGCAGGTCCCGACCGGACTCTCCCGTAGCTAGCGGTGAAGAGAGCTCCGGTGAGGAGGGCGCCGCGGTGCAGAGGCACGTGTTGCCTGTGATTAGGATTGAGTCCGTGAAGGGCAGGAAAGGCGCTGCAGGGACCACCGTGATCAAAAAACAGTTCACAGACGCACAGCTCAGTGACTTACAAGTCAAATATGCGAGAGATCCTGGGGACTCAGTCGCTGACTATGTGTATCGAGTGTCCCGAGCCGGTGGGGACCGGGTCCTTCTAGACTCGCAGGAAGCTGCTGGAGACTGGGGGGACGATGTGTTCCTGACACGTGAACCCGAGGGGACACACAGCCTCACCGCCCGGATAGCCTACTGGGCAAGCAGTGTCCGCCCAGCCTACCGGGGGGAGCCGACGGAACTAAAGGTCACCAGCTCCTCTGAGCTCATCACTGCTCTCCGCAGACTTGCCTGTGTCCAGGCTATCTATGATAAGGGTCATTATGATTGCCCATTTTATGCCCCTGTGGACCCGGAGAGACTGCACCCTATTATGAAGGGTTTGCCAGCAACTCTGCAAATCCAACTAATGAAGAATGTTGAGAAAATTGAACGTGTGCTTGGAGAAAATGCAGAGAACGATGGTGCTAAAGAGCACGTAATGACTTGGGCTGAACTGTTAACTGACTTGAATGCCCACGGGCTGCAGTTTGGGTTTGGGTCTCCTGAAGGAAAAGGGGCTGGGGAGAGACAGTCTCGTGCTTCTCCCCCAGAAAATCCCAGGACTCTGCGCAGGCAGGTCCGGCCAGTGCAGGACTGCCCCCCAAGGGGGACCGGTCCTTCAGGCTTCTCCCCGAGGGGAAGGGGCAGAGACCAACAGAGTGACTGGAGACCCAGAGAAAAGAACAGCTGGTATAGACAAGCCCTGACTTTAGGGGTACCAAAAACTGTTTTAAGGCAGCTGGCAGACTGGCAACTGAAGGATCTAGTGCGGTGCCTTCAGAAATCGGCTGCAAAATCCAGAGGCAGCCGCGAGAAGCTCAGGGCCAGCAAAAGCGGCTCGCCCAGCGGTGGCTCCCGTAGCGGCTCGCCCAGAAGCGGCAGCCCCCCCGCTGGGAACTGCAGCTCGTCCCCAGACAGAAAGGTTAACCCTTTCTCGTCTCCCATACGGGAGGCAAAACACTGAATTACTGTAATAGTGGCTCGGCAGCTTTTAATGGTCAGCAGTCACGGGGAGAGCTACAGAAGCCCCCAGAATAAAGACCTGCTGCCTAGGTGAGCCACGTGGTCACTGACCACCTGCCCCAGTACAAAAGGCCACCGGATCAGTGCACGGTGGATCGTCCCCAACTATTAATTGCTAAGCCTGGCCTTTATAGGCCGAGGCAGATTTTGTCTCCTTACAGGTTAAGGTCGAGGCAGAGGACCAGTTCCTGACCACCTGACCAGCACCTGGGAAAAGGAGAGCCAGCTACACGAGAGATGGAGTCATATCACCGGGGTGGCCAGTGGATGATGGCATCCGGACCCACGGACTGTGACCTCCAGCCATGGACTCAGAGCATCTAAGGCTCTGCCATGAACTTGGTTGCTCTACCAGGAACAGAGCAATCTTCAAATTGACTGTGTAGCTTTATTAATACTGTTTGGGCTATTGTTAAGCCTTGTTAAGTATTGTTAAATATTGTTGGGGCGATTAATGTATTACCTATTGTTAATGTTGGAAAAGGCTAAGCCATATATATATATTAATAGGTTCCTAAATTGAAGGGGGATCACCTCTCACTCAAGTTCTAGACAAAGATGCTCATTACCACCGGGGTGGGATGTCCTGGAGTCCTGTACCCCTAAATTCCTCTCCTGCCCGGACTTCGGGGGGAAAGGGGAAAAGCCGCCTGGTTTCCCCCCCCCTTGCCTGCCCTGCAGCCGAGAAGGGGGCGGGGACTGCCCCGTGAGTTCCCGCGCTGGAGCCAGGCCGGGATTGGCCGTGCGCTTTCGCGCCTAAAGTGTGGTAACTCTGCCCTTTGTCTAGCGAAGGGTATAAATATTGGGGGTCTTCCCGCCTTTGGGGTTCCCGCTTTTGGATTTTGCGTGTGCCTGGACGAGTTCGCTCACTCTCCTGTGCCTGCACTGCAGAGAGACCAAAGGACTTGCCTTGGTGTTAGGCACACCTTTGTCTGCCTAACGACCCTTAACGACTCTTAACGACTCCTGTAGCCGCTGGAGGAGGAAGACCGACTGCACGAGCCAGCCTGAGTGAGTTATTTGGCTTAGCTTAATTTAGTAAGAAACCGCTATTAATTAATAGCTAAAGCCTTTTCCAAAAACTGACTTCCAAATATATATAGTCAGATTATTAATGGTATCCTCGTAGAATTCTCATGCAACTTAACCTGTTTATCAAACGAAATTAATCTTTGTATATATAGTTGTGGGGGCGGGTTTTGTAAAAATAAAAAATATCTATTTTTGATAAATTTTCTTCTCGGCCACGTATTACTGCCCTCTGCAACACAGTGCTCACTCTAATGCCTGCTTGCTTGTCTGTCTGCTTGCTCGCCCACAGTGCTCACTCTAATGCCTGCTTGCTTGCCTGTCTGCTTGCTCGCCCACAGTGCTCACTCTAATGCCTGCTTGCTTGCCTGTCTGCTTGCTCGCCCACAGTGCTCACTCTAATGCCTGCTTGCTTGCCTTTGCTTAACTGCTTGCTGCTATTCTCTATGGAGCTCAGTCTCCTGTGCAGCTGTGCACCCTACTGCACGCCCTCTGCCTTATTATTGCCTGGTAGACTCCACAGATGCGAGTTACCAGGAGCAGACCCTGGATTGTCTGCACGCAATTGGCCTGTGTGGTGAGCATGACATCATGCTGAGACTGCACAACATCCTGCCTCTGCATCTAAAGGTCCTGCCTAAGAATCCCCAGACACATACACAGATCATTCAGAAGAAGCCAGGAGAACAAGGTCAGAGATGTCTGCATCCTTTCCCCTGAAGCCAGGAGGATTCACAGCCTCAAAGTCCACAGGCAGAGTTCCTGAAGCACATCCTGGTCTCCAAGCTGGTGACACATGGGTTTGAGGGGTGGACCACTAAATGGATAAAGAACTGGCTTGATGGCCACACCAAAAAGTGGCTGTTAATGGCTCCATGTCCAAGTGGAGGCCAATGACAAGCAGAGTCCCCTAAGGGATCAGTCCTAGAACCAGTCCTATTCAACATCTTTGTGAGTGCAATGGACAGAGAAATTGAGTGCAGCCTCAGCAAGTTTGCTGATGACACCAAGCTGTGTGGTGCAGCAGACAAGCTGAAGAGCAGGGATCCATCCAGAGAGACCTGGACAGGCAGGAGAGGTGGGCACAAGCCAACCTCATGAGGTTCAAGAAGACTAAGTGCAAGGTCCTGCATCTGGGTCGGGGCAATCCCAAGCATAAATCCAGTCTGGGCAGGGACTGGCTGGAGAGCAGCCCTGAGGAGAGGGACTTGGAGGTGCTGGTGGACGAGAAGCTCAACATGAGGGCCAACCAAAGCCTGGGCTGCATCAGAAGTGTGGCCAGCAGGTCGAGGGAGGTGATTCTCCCCCTCTAATCCACTCTGGTCAGACCCCCCCCTGGAGTACTGCATCCAGTTCTGGATCCCCTACTACAAGAGGGATGTGGAGATGCTGGAGTGTGTCCAGAGAAGGGCCATGAGGATGCTCAGAGGGCTGGAGCAGCTCTGCTGTGAGCACAGACTGAAAGAGTTGGGGCTGTCCAGTCTGCAGAAGAGGAGGCTCTCAGGTGACCTTCTAGTACCTGAAGGGGGCCTAAAAAAAGCTGGGGAGGGACTTTTTAGGCTCTCAGGGAGTGACAGGACTAGGGAGAATGGAGCAAAGCTGGAGGTGGGGAGATTCAGGCTAGATGTGAGGAGGAAGTTGTTGAGCATGAGAGTGGTGAGAGGCTGGAATGGGTTGCCCAGGGAGGTGGTTGAGGCCCCATGGCTGGAGGTGTTTAAGACCAGGCTGGCTGAGGCTGTGGCCAGGCTGATCTAGGGTAGGGTGTCCCTGCCCATGGTCGGGGGTTGGAACTGGCTGATCCTTGTGGTCTCTCCAAACCCTGTCTGATTCTATATGCAATCTCCCCGAGACAAAATTACTTCTGCACACCCTTTGTTGAAAAATAAACAGCCCAGCAACCTGCCCATTAAACCCCCACACTATAAAGCAAAAAATTACAATAAGAATATCCTGAATCCAACTGGAGAACAGCATCACTGGAAACACAGATTCTTTCTGTGTATTCACAAAAGGCAGCAGCAGTGAATCATGTTTAGATGTTCATCTCAATCATACTGAAATAATGAAAGCATCTGATGAATTAGAGACAGGAGATGGAAAGCAGAAAGCCAGAGGAGAAGGCACATGGCTCTGCACCCCTCAACAGCCCCTGACTTAAGTGCTTCAGTGGAGAAAGGAACATGTGTTTCCTTTACTGATGGTTTCACAACCCATTCTGCCACACACTGAATGGCACCATTGTAAGGCCTGAACTGGTTTGCAGCTGAAACACTAGCTTTAAAAACAGCTTAACCTTCTGTGCTACTGTGAGCCTAGCTGGGATATTTTGGCGAGAAGAATTAGGTTATAGGGTGTGAAAAGGAAACGATGGTGATGGCTGCTGCACTCCTAGGCTTGCTGAGATGTATTAAAAACAAGAACATAAATACAGATAATAGAGTTACTCTCTGACTCTGGCTGCAGGCACTTCTCTCCCTAACTTGCTAACTAATCCTTCTGCCTCCTAACCCATCTGGCCAACCTGTCAAACTCACCTTGAACATAAGGTAAGGCCTAGGGTAAGGTAGAAGGGTGGGGAGAAGGTGGAAGGGTGGTTGGGAGCCCCTCCTGGGGACTCAGGTTTCTGGGGGGGCCGTTGTGTTTCTGTACTACTTTTTTATACTTGTATATTTCTGTATACAGATGTAGATATATTGTAAATATCTGCTTGTATATTTGTGATGGTTTGGGTGTTCCCTGCCCCCCCCCCCCACTTTGGAAATCACCCAGACTAGACTCAGCTGGCTCTGGGAATTGAATGAAGCTTTGTATTTACAGCTCAGCACAATATAAAAGCAGATATTTACAATATATACAGTTATAGACAAGGTAAAAGGTAATACAGAAACACAACAGCCCTCCCAGAAACCTGAGTCCCCAGGAGGGGCTCCCAACTGCCCTTCCACCTTCCTCCTACCCCTCAACCTTACCCCAGTCCCAAGGAAGAATGGTGGTTCAGCCAAGAGGGTTAGGAAGCAAAGTCAAAGAAATGGCAGAGAGAGGTGAGGTTAGAGATGAGATGCAGCTTGGAGCTTACAAGCAGCAGAATTGAAAGTCCTTTGTCTATGTTTGGATTTTTGTTTTTAAACATCTCAGCAAGCCTTTGAGTGAGGTAGACATCACCATTGTTTTCCTTCCACAGCCTGTAATCTAGTCCTTCTCACCAAAACATTCTAGCTAGGCTCAAAGTAACACAATATTGTGCTAAGCTGTAAATATAAAGCTTCATTCAATTCCCAGCTCAGCTGAGTCTAGTCTGGGTGATTTTCTTACGTGTGTGTGTGGGGGGCAGGTATCACCCAAACCATCACATCTTCCAGACCTTAGATGGGAATGATGCTTACAGCTGCTTCAAGGCACAGCTAATAAGAGAAGTTTCCTTATGAATTGTATCATTAAACAAATCTATTGATCAAAAATGCTCAAATGCCTGTAACACAAACAGCTGTGGCTTTAGGTTTCACTAAGGAGACAAGCTTTGATATTCCAAACATTGCAACATGGTGTAACTCATACCAGAATTTTGCTGCAGTGGTAGACAGGAAAGAAACAGTCATAGAATCATAGAATCAAGCAGGTTGGAAGAGACCTCCAAGATCATCCAGTCCAACCTAGCACCCAGCCCTGTCCAGTCAACCAGACCATGGCACTAAGTGCCTCATCCAGGCTTTTCTTGAGCACCTCTAGGGACAGTGACTCCACCACCTCCCTGGGCAGCCCATTCCAATGCCAATCACTCTCCCTTGTCAAGAGCTTCCTCCTAACATCCAGCCTAGACCTCCCCTGGCACAACTTGAGACTGTGTCCCCTTCTTCTGTTGCTGCTTGCCTGGGAGAAGAGACCAACCCCACCTGGCTACAGCCTCCCTTCAGGTAGTTGTAGACAGCAATGTGGTCATCCCTGAGCCTCCTCTTCTGCAGGCTGCACACCCCCAGCTCCCTCAGCCTCTCCTCATAGGGTTTGTGTTCCGACTTCATTTCCCTTCCCAGGACACACTCCACTACCCCAAGATCTCTCTTGAATTGAGGGGCCCAGAACTGGACACAGCACTCAAGGTATGGCCTGACCAGTGCTGAGTACAGGGGAAGAATAACAGATAATAAAGGAGAAACTGGCCCATTTTGGTTTTAATGCCTCAGGCTTGCTTACAGCCCCTGGAGAAAAGGTCAGTGCAATAGAGTATGAAAAACACAATGATAATGCAGCCTTTGCATTTTGTTCTTTATGGAAAGAAATATTATCTCTGTGATTCACTCTAAGTTATTGCCATGATTTTTAATGAAATCACAACAGGGCTGAAAACAGTCTCCAGCAAATTTGCTACCTTTAGGAAGGAAGGAACTTTCCAGGTTCAGTCAAAGGACAAAATATTTGCTAACTCTGCTGCCTTTAAATAGAGGATCACAGCTCTTCCTGCCCCAAGGCACAAAAACTACAGAGGCTGTAGCACTCATTCTTCTGACTACATAAAGAATCAAGATGTCTGATATTTCTGAATTCAGCCAAGAACAGAAATGCAGACTGTGCTAGGGGTACACAGAGCTTCAGTTTGTAATGTGCTGGTTTGGTCTCAAAAGGAAATATAGCTCCCCACACCAAATGGTTATAAATGGGTTCATCTACAAGAACGTTCTTGATGCTTAGCCAGAACTTTGCCTTTGCCTTTCTGATTGCTTCAGTGAGAAGCTGGGTGGTGGTATTCATTGAATATCTGCAAACCTGTCCTTGGCTCACCAAGGTAATTGACAGCCAGAATTCAGCAGGTGTTCTTGTTGAACCTCATGAGGTTCAACAAGAACAAGTGCAGTGTCCTGCATCTGGGGCCAGGCAATGCTAAGCACAAATCCAGGCTGGAGAGCAGCCCTGAGGAGAGGGACTTGGAGCTGCTGCTGGACAAGAAGCTCAACATGAGCCAGCAGTCTGCACTTGCAGCCTGGAAAGCCAACCAGATTCTGGGCTGGATCAAGAGAAGTGTGGCCAGCACACAGCTGCTGACCAACACCTCCAGGCCCCTTTGTACCAGGAAGCTTTCCAGCCACTCTGTCCCAAGCCTGTAGATTTGCATTGGGTCATTGTGACCAAGGTGCAGAGCCCAGCAATGAGCCTTGTTGAGCCTCATACAACTGACCTCAGCTCACCAATCCAACCTGGCCCAAGATCCTTTGTAGAGCCTTTCTGTGCTCAAGTGGATTGACACTCCAAACTCACGTTGGTGTCATCTGCAAACTTACTTAGGGTACACTCAATCCTCTCATACAGATCATTGATTAAGACACTAAAGAGAACTGACCCCAATACTGAGCCCTAGAAAACACCATTTGTGACCAAGCACCAAGGGGATTTAATTCCATTCACAACAGTTTTTCAGGTCTGGCCATCCAGACAGTTTTTAACCATGTGAAGCATATGCCCATCCAAGCCATTAACAACCAGGAGGATGCTGTGGGTTTTTCTGAGGGGTCTGCCCCTTCTTCCTGATGCCAAAACCTCTCTTTTCCCCCTTAACTCTCTCTTTTTTTTTTTTTTGCTTCAATAAACATATTCATGGGCTTCATTGAATATCATTTTATGCTTCTGCTTCAAAACATGCTTAGATGTCTATGTGAATTGCAACTTCTAACACTGTGCAAAGTGGTCTTCAGATTCAGTCCCTCATCTCTGCATTTGAAGCTTTGAACAGCAAACCAAGGCCATCCTTTTCCTCTCAGATTTCTGGAGCAAGCCAAGGTAGAGTGTGTTTATGAAACTTTGTTGCTGGCTTGACAGATGCAAAAATATTGAATTTCTCTCTTCCTAACTATTTGATGACCAACCCCTGTCCACATCTACCCTTTAGATATTGTCTCTTTTTTTTGCCTTTCTCCTTTTCTTTGTCCCTACTTTTCTCATCTGTTTTCAGCTCTCTATATGCCTTGAGAGGGGCAGATAGTTGCTGTCTGTGAAATACTACGTGAAAGAAACTAGGAAAGAAAACATTTCCTTTCTCCATACTGACCAGAATTTTCTCTTGCTATTTTCATCACATCCACCTGCTAAGTACAGAATCTGGTATCTTCTCACTGCTGTTGTGTGGCCACTTCTCTTGGGAAAATGAGACAGAGAAGAGAATACAAGGGAAAAAAGCAAACTACCTTGTATAGAATCAGAGAATCAATCAGGGTTGGAAGGGACCACAAGGATCAGCCAGTTCCAATCCCCCTGCCAGGGGCAGGGACACCCTAACCTACAGCAGGCTGCCCACAGCCTCAGCCAGCCTGGCCTTAAACACCTCCAGACATGGGGCCTTAGCCACCTCCCTGGGCAACCCATTCCAGCCTGTCACCACTCTCATGCTGAACAACTTCCTCCTCACGTCCACTCTGAGTCTCCCTACCTCCAGCTTTGCTCCATTCCCCCTAGTCCTGTCACTCCCTGAAAGCCTAAAAAGTCCCTCCCCAGCTTTTTTGTAGGCTCCTTAAGATCCTGGAAGGCCATAAGAAGGTCACCTCAGAGTCTCTTCCTCTCCAGACTGCACAGCCCCAACTCTTTCAGTCTGTGCTCACAGCAGAGCTGCTGCAGCCCTCTGAGCATCCTCCTGGTCCCTCTCTGGACACACTCCAGCATCTCCACATCCCTCTTGTAATAGGGGCCCCAGACTTGGATGTAGTACTCCAGGTGGGGTCGCACCAGAGCTGAGTAGAGAGGGAAATCACCTCCCTCACCCTGCTGGCCACATTTCTCCTTAGCCACACTTCCCATGAGCCAAAACTCACAGCGTTGCCTTTGCAGGCCATTTTCCTGTCTAGGTATGCAGGGCTGATGGGAAATGACCCATTTTTAACCCACCTCACTCTGAAGCTGGCACTAACGCCACAGTCATTCTTCATGCATAGCTCACAGCCATTATCAGAGCAGACATCCTGAGCATCCCACTCAAGTGGAAATCGCATAGCCATGGTGATGCCTTCGAGGCACATTTGCCAGAAGGAGACAATGTCCTGTGCTTCAGAAGGAGAGGGAAGGCTGCACAGGCAGAACAAAGGAGCACTGAAGACTAAAATTGCATTCATATCTCGTCCTACCTATTTGATGGGATTTTGGGAACAATAACCTGGCAGAAGCAGACAAGCTGTGATTATGTATGAGCATCTGCACGTACGCATCCAAAACATTTGCCAGCAAAAGTGCATTTCTCTCAATCCTGAAGCTTAAAAGCGGATTTGACCATCACAATGAAAGGGTGATAACACTGTCTGACCTCTGCCTGACTTGCTGCCCTCCTCCTGGATGCTGACTGGCACTGACCATGGAGAATAACTAAAAATAACCAGCTTGTCTCATATACTGTAGTAAGGGCAAAGGGAGAAAAGAAGAGGGCATATTTGAGGTTCTTGCTGCTCACCCTCCTGTCATCTTCCTCTTACATTTTTCCCCTTGGGAACAGAGTTTGTTGCAGAAAGCACAATTAGCAGAAATGATAGGAGCCAAGAATTTATTAATGATTTCATACCACTGCCAAACTGGTAATGAGTTTCAGGATTTGAGGCAGAAGAGGAAGTTCTTCACAGAGAGTGATTGGCATTGGAATGGGCTGCCCAGGGAGGTGGTGGAGTCACCGTCCCTGGAAGTGTTCAAGCAAAGCCTGGCTGAGGCACTTAGAGCCATGGTCTGTTTGACTGGATAGGGCTGGGTGCTAGGTTGGCCTGGATGATCTTGGAGGTCTCTTCCAACCTGGCTGAGTCTATGACTCTATTCTATGAACCTACACCCTAGAGGACCCTACCTAAGGATGGCTCCACATTGCCATATAGAGCAATTCTGTAAGATGCTGGCTGAATGAATCCAAATGAGAAGATGTCAGTCCATAGAGGACGATAACAAACTCCAAGATCTTTGATTTTCTCATCTTTTTTCAAGGTTTCATAGATTTTGTTTGTATGTAGTTTCTTTCTATTTGTTTGGCTGGGGATTTTTGTTTGTTTGAGTTTGGTACTTGTTAAGGACATTTTTACTAGTTCTTTACTATTCAAAGGCATGTATTAGATCATAGAATCAACCACGTTGGAAGATCATCCAGTCCAACCTAGCACCCAGCACTATCCAATCAACTAGACCATGGCACTAAGTGCCTCATCCAGGCTTTGCTTGAACATCTCCAGGGATGGTGACTCCATCACCTCCCTGGACAGCCCATTCCAATGCCAATCACTCTCTCTGCCAACAACTTCCTCCTAACATCCAGCCTAGACCTCCCCTGGCACAACTTGAGACTGCGACCCCTTGTTCTGTTGCTGGTTGCCTGGGAGAAGAGACTAACCCCACCTGGCTACAGCCTCCCTTCAGGTAGTTGTAGACTGCAATGAGGTCTACCCTGAGCCTGCTCTTCTGCAGGCTAAACATCCCCAGCTCCCTCATGTGTCATGCTCAGTCTCACTCTGGTTGCACCTCACTGATTATCCCCTTCTGGGATTGGATCACCAGCAGTGCTCTGCCCTGCTAGCTAAGACACATCCCTGGAATAAGATAAACCTAATTTCTCAAAATTATCTGTTAAATCCCAGGAGAAACCCTTACAAATACATCAAAATTGATCAAATAACAAGAAAAAAAGAATGCAATGAAAATAAATGTGGCTTTTGAACAAATAAGAGCAGATGTGGATGCTCAGGGTATGATGGCTGGTAACCATCATTCATATGCAATCAGCATAGATGAGTTTTTCCAAGGTCCAAATATTAATCATAGTACCAGAAGAGACTGTGACACTTCCCTATTTTGTTTGGGCTATCTCATCTCCAAACTAATAACTCTTCAGTGCCACCAGACCAGTTCTGCACTGATTAATCATTAGTAATGTCAAAAGTTCAAGAGGAAGCAGGCTAAGGAAACAGGCAGTACTGCATCCATTTGCAGACAACAAGAGAAAGCCAACAGGAGGAGTACAATGCAGGTGAGGGACTCCCAGGAGAAATACTATTGCACTACTTGCACACTGATGACTGGGAATACACCAAGATTATTGCTCTGTGTCTCAGCTCTAATTTCCCAGAGACTCAAAAGGTAGTTGATAGAACCAGTAACACCTTTATAGAGTGCCCTCTCCTCTTCCCCCTTCTTTCCCAAAAGAAAAGGAATTAGAGGTAGAGAGAGGAAAGGTCAGCACACTCAAATAAATAATCTCACTCTGATTTGAAAGTTAAAAGAAGAAAAGCTTAACAATAAACAAAAGGTATACGAGGTAGGGAAGTCACAAAGGTATAGGGAAGGGAAAACAAGGTACAAAAGATGCACATACAACCAGATTGATGGCAGGGGTTTGTCTGCCTCATGGGTGATGGCCACGTGGTAAAACGAAGAGAGCCAGGAACAGGATGGTGGTTGCTGGTGAGCAGGGAGAGAGAGCCAACCAGGCAGTCCCCCTGCTTTTATGGGTCTTAGAGAGGAAGTGGGAGTGGGCTAACCACCACACCTGGTAGTGTTCAGACCCACCCCTGGGGAGGGGTCAAGAACACCTGGGGGCAGAGTCAAGAGCACTCCCCCAGGAGGGTTAACCTTTTACACTCTGTAACTTCAATGAGCCCTGAAAAGTGTAAAACATGCAACAACGGGCAGGCACATTCTGACACTGAAGAACAGCATCTGTCTCTCACAGAAGCTTTAACTCTTTTTTTTTCCCCCTGCTTTAATTAAAACCAGCTCAGGATATCTTGAAAAAAATCAAAAGGAATGAATTGGAACAGGGACAGTAAATGTACTTTCATTCTTGGTCTGATATTCTTTATCAGTAGCCTAAGGCCCTGAAACATAACCTCTATTTGCTTATGCATGCAGAGAGTAAGGAGTTCCAGCTAAAATTTCTCCTCCTTATTGTGTCTTCACTTTATCTGGAAGAGTGCTTAAACTTCTGGGCTTGAGCTCTGGAAAATCTGGCACACAGGGTATGCTTCCCTTCCTGCTTAATCCCAGGCAAATGAATGAAGCCACTAGGTACAAGCCAATACTGTTTCTGGGCTCCTGCTCCTGAGAGTCCAGATCACATTGCAAGGATTCTGCAAAAACTGGCACCGCTGCTAATCCCAGGGCTGCCAAAAGCCATCTTGCAACACACCACTTGAATAGACAAAAGCTCAAGTTATTCTTAACCAGCAAATTAATGCTGAAAAGAGCAAGTCAGCACAAATGGTTCTTGTGAGGGCTGCCTCGTCTAGAAACAAAACCAAACCAGCAAAAGTAGAGGCTGTACAAAGTGAATGTTTTCTCGCTTCACAGAGCTCGATACCCTCCTCCCTCCCACAGCAACCACTCACAGGTGGGCAGCTGCCAAGAAATGGGGAGGTTACAGGACAATGCTTTCCTCAGTGTCCCCTCCCAGGCACCTGCATCAGGGACTTGAACTTTCTGAACTGTGGGCTGGTTCTGGATCTTCAGGTATGTGCTAGTTTGAGCCTAGCTGGGATATTTTGGTGAGAAGAATTAGACTATAGGCTGTGAAAAGGAAACAGTGGTGATGGCTACTTCACTCACAGGCTTGCTGAGATGTATAAGAACAAGAACACAAACATAGATAACAGAGTCTCTCTCTGGGCTTTGGGGCTGCACTTCTCTCTCTAACCTGCCTTAATCCATCTGCTTCCTAACCCCCCTGGCCGACCCTCCAAACTCTCCTTGAAGCATAAATCTGGGGTAAGGTAGAGGGGTGGGGAGAAGGTGGAAGGGTGGTTGGGAGCCCCTTCTGGGGACTCTGGTTTCTGGGAGGGCTGCTGTGTTTCTGTATTACCTTTTAAACATCTATTTTTTTGCTGTATATATTGTAAATATCTGCTTGTACATTGTGCTAAGCTGTAAATACAAAGCTTCATTCAAAATTCCAGAGCTGCTGAGTCTAGTCTGGGTGATTTTCTTAAGTGTTGGGGGGCAGGGAACACCCAAACTGTTGGATATAGTAATATTAAATGTAGTGACTCTATAGAAATGTCAGAATGGTACAGCTATTGGAATGTGAAACACTGGAACATAAGCCATGAACAGGCAAGAGTGCATAAGCCCAGTAAGTGCTGAGTTGAGATAAAGTGGAAGGTTGGAATGACCTTAGAGAATGGTGTAACAAATATAAACAAATGTAAGGCTGGAGCCTGTGGTTTTCTCCTGTCTCTGATTAGACACAATCAGAGTCTTCCAAGATCATCCAGTCCAACCTACCACCCAACCCTGTCCAATCAACTAGACCATGGCACTAAGTGCCTCATCTAGGCTTTGCTTGAACACCTCCAGGCACAGCAACTCCACCACCTCCCTGGGCAGCCCATTCCAATGCCAATCACTCTCTCTGGCAAGAACTCCTCTTAACATCCAACCTATACCTCTCCCAGCACTACTTGAGACTGTGTCCCCTTGTTCTGTTGCTGCTTGCTTGGCAGAAGAGACTAACCCCCACCTGGCTACAACCTCCCTTCAGGTAGTTTTACACAACAACTACAGTTGCTGTACAGTAGAAGAGCTTGATCAGAAAACTGTGACCAAAAAAGCCATTAATCACCTGACTGAAATTGCAGAGCATGCAGGCAAAATGTCTACGCTCGTTAGTATGTAATTTCTAACACAAGGACATGTAACCAACTGCAGTTGAATACAATTTGTAGCCTTCTGATGAAAGGTATAAAAACACATTCGGAATGCAATAAACAGATTGGATTGGCTTGAGTCAGGCCTCCTCCCTGTGTCTTCTTCTGATGCCCATGATATTGAAGCCCGTGGCACCAAACCATCACAAGGTATATGCATTACTGATGGCTCCATTCTCCATTAAATTTGTCTCACTCTTCTCTGAGCAGAGCTCAGAGAGTGGTGGTGAATGGTGCCACATCCAGTTGGCAGCTGGCACTAGTGGTGTTCCCCAGGGATCAGTGCTGGGCCCAGTCCTGTTCAATATCTTTATTGATGACCTGGACGAGGGCATTGAGTCCAGCATCAGTAAGTTTGCAGATGACACCAAGCTAGGAGCAGGTGTGGAGCTGTTGGAAGGTAGGAGAGCCCTGCAGAGGGACCTAGACAGGCTGGATGGGTGGGCAGAGGCCAATGGGATGAGATTTAACAAGGCCAAGTGCAGGGTTCTGCACTTTGGCC
Source organism: Pogoniulus pusillus (assembly GCF_015220805.1). Lineage (NCBI taxonomy): Eukaryota > Metazoa > Chordata > Aves > Piciformes > Lybiidae > Pogoniulus > Pogoniulus pusillus. Next base: position 23,689,767 of record NC_087278.1, read on the forward strand.
ACAACAACTCCAAGCAGCACTACAGGCTGGGGACAGAGTGTCTGAGAGCAGCCAGGAGGAAAGGGACCTGGGGGTACTGATAGACAGTAAGCTGAAGATGAGGCAGCAGTGTGCCCAGGTGGCCAAGAGAGCCAATGGCATCCTGGCCTGGATCAGGAACAGTGTGGCCAGTAGGACAAGGGAGGTTATTCTTCCCCTGGACTCAGCACTGCTCAGGCCACACCTTGAGTGCTGTGTCCAGTTCTGGGCCCCTCAATTCAAGAAAGATGTTGAGATGCTGGAACATGTCCAGAGAAGGGCAACAAAGCTGGTGAGGGGCCTGGAACACAAATCCTATGAGGAGAGGTTGAGGGAGCTGAGCCTGTTTAGCCTGGAGAAGAGGAGGCTCAGGGGTGATCTTATTACTGTCTACAACTACCTGAAGGGACATTGTAGCCAGGTGGGGGGTGGCCTCTTCTCCCAGGTAACCAGCAATAGAACAAGGGGACACAGTCTCAAGTTGTGCCAGGGTAGGTATAGGCTGGATATTAGGAAGAAGTTCTTCACAGAGAGAGTGATTGGCATTGGAATGGGCCAGGGAGGTGGTGGAGGCACCGTCCCTGGGGGTCTTCAAGAAAAGCCTGGCTGAGGCACTTAGTGCCGTGGTCTGGTTGATTGGTTAGGGCTGGGTGATAGGTTGGACTGGATGATCTTGGAGGTCTCTTCCAACCTGGTTGATTCTATGATTCTATGATTCTTTCACCCAGGTATTCTTCTGCTTTCCACAGATGTCCTCCCAGCAAATTCTTGCACAATACCTTGTGCAGGGATGTACATAAAAGGCTTTGAAATGCTACCTCAGCGCAAATAAGGGGTCGCAGAACTTCTGCAAGCACTGTCAGATACCAGCTTCATAATTACTGCCTAGAGAGTATGGAACACAGCTGGAAGTACACTCTCTTTAATTCTCTGTTTGAGACCCTGCAGAGGACCCTTGCTGAAAGAAGCAGTTGGGAATTTGAGTGTTTATAATAAAGCATTGTTATTGTGCTGGTTTTGGCTGGGGTAGAGTTAATTTTCCTCATAGTAGCTGGTATGGTGCCATGGTCTGGACTTGTGCTGAAAGCAGGGTGTATAACACGGGGTTGTTTCAGTTACATAGTCAAGGTCTTCCCAGCTTCTCACACCACCTAGCTGAGGATGCACAAGAAGATGGAAGGGGACTGTCTCGGTACTAATTTAAATTCCCAGAGACTCAAATATGTTTGATAGAACCAAATAACAATTTATAGAGTGCCCTTCCCTCTTCTTTCCCAAAAGAAAGGAATTAGATGTAGAGAGAGGAAAAAGTAAGCACACCCAAATAAATAATCTCACTCTGATTTGGAAGTTAAAAAGAAGAAAAAAGTTTAACAATACATTAAAAAGGTGTCTGAGGTAGGGAAGTTACAAAGGTATAGGGAAGGGAGGGCAAATACAAAATGTGTAAATACAAGCAGATTTTTGATGGTGATGGCTTTGTCTGCCTCGTGGGTGATGGCCACGTGGGGTAAGAGCACAGAGAACCAGGAACAGGATGGTGATGCTGGTAAGCAGGGAGCGCAGAGACCTTTAGAGACAAGGAGAGGCAGTGGGCTAAGCAAGAATCACCTGGTGGTGTTCAGACCCACCCCTGAGAAGGAGTCAAGACCACCTAGGGTCAGGTTCAAGGTCACTCCCCCTGGAGAGTTAACCCTGTACAGGGACACAGCTGGGACAGGAGACCAAAAGACTGTTCCATGCCTTATGATGTCATGCCTCAGCATCTAAAACTGGGGGGAAGGACATTCAGTGATACTGTGTTTGTCTCCCTAAGAAGCCATTCCTCATGTTGGAGCCCTGCTTTCCTGGGGATGACTGAACACCCACCTGCCAATGAGAGGTGGCAAATTAATTCCTTCGCTTCCTTTGGTTGGCACTGACTTAACCTATTAAACTGTGTCCATCTAACTCACAAGTTTTCTGTTTTACTCTTCCAGTTCCCACCTGCATCCCACTGGGAAGCCAAGCAAGCAAATGGCTGTGTGGTGCTTAGTTGCTGGCTGGGTTTAAATCTCCACACGTATTTATGCAACAGTCCCTTGCTTACACTCCGTTATCCTGACTGGCCCTTTTTTGACCTCCCTACTGTCCATTGTTTGACTCTGTTATTCACAGCAGAGCTAAATGCTCAAGCCTTGCCAAGGAAAACAGTGTCATGCATGTGTCAGATCACAAGTCTGCATCCTAAGTCGTTGTTCCAAGTTCATTAACAAGAAACACAACCAATCAAGGCGTTTTGGATAGCTTGCTGGTATATTTGAGAGTAAACAGCAGAACAAGGAGCTGAAGATTACCCTGAGAAAACAGTGCCACAACAAAATGTCTTTGCACTATTGACCTTCCTATTCTACTGCAGCTGGTGCTTGTGAGGAGTGGTGTGCTAGTTTGAAGCTAGCTAGAATGTCTTGGTGAGAAGAACTGGATTACAGGCTGTGAAAGGAAGGCTGTGTGATGTCTGCCTCACTCATAGGCTTACTGAGAGATACAAGAAGAAAAATCCAAACATAAAGGAGTCTTGCTTCTACTTCTGCTGAGGAACTGGCTGAGCTGCATCTCTAACCTCACCCCTCTCTGCTGTTTGACTAATCCACTTTGCTTCCTAACCCCCCTGGCTGAACCTCCATTCTTCCTTGGGACTGGGGTAAGGTTGAGAGGGGTAGGGGGAAGGTGAAGGGGTGGTTGGGAGCCACTCCTGGGGACTCAGGTTTCTGGGAGGGTGTCCTGGAAGTCCTGTGTACCCCTAAATTCCTCTCTCTCCGTGGCTTGAATGGGAGGGGGAAAGCTGCCTGGTTCCCCCCCCCCTTGCCTGCCCTGCAGGCATGAAGGGGGTGAGCAAAGGGGTCCTGCCCGCACGAGGAGTGCCCCATGCAGTGCCCGCGCTGGGGTCTGGCTGGGATCGGCTGTGGCTGAGGTCTCTTCCAGCCTGGTAGATTCTATGAGTCTATACTTGGAGGATCTCAGCAGCATCTACAGCACTGCATAAAATCCAGCAACACTGCAGCAGCAGACTTCAGCCCAAGTCAGAAGTGTTCCTGAATGCCTTTGGAAACAGAACTTCAAATGGGCATAACATTTTACAGATGGAAACTCAGGCACCTAATTAATGTAGGAGCCTCCAGGAGTAGATGATGAATGTAGCAGGATGTCAGATTTAGACCTAATGACATCCTACATTAAATAGGAAGCACTGTGTACCACAACCCTATTAACAGTCCAATCCTACAGCAGCAAAACAGGAACCTGAAATCATTGGCAGTATTAGTAACAAGTGCAAGGTCTTGCATCTGGGTCGAGGCAATTCCAAGCACAAATCCAATCTGGGCACTGGCTGTCTGGAGAGTAGCTCTGAGAAAGGGACTTGGGGGTGCTGCTGGACCAGAAGCTCAATATGAGCCAGCAGTGTGCCAACCAGAGCCTGGGCTGCATCAAAAGTGTGCCCAGCAGGTCAAGGGAGGTGATTCTTCCCCTCTACTCTGCCCTAGTCAGACCCCACCTGGAGTACTACATCCAGGTCTGGAGCCCCTATTACAAGAGGGATGTGGAGATGCTAGAGTGTGTCCAGAGAAGGGCCATGAGGATGCTCAGGGGGCTGAAGCAGTTCTGCTGTGAGCACAGACTGAAAGAGTTGGAGCTGTTCAGTCTGGAGAAGAGGAGGCTCTGAAGTGACCTTCTTGTGGCCTTCCAGGATCTGAGGGGAGCCTACAAAAAAGCTGGGGAGGGACTTTTGGGGCTCTCAGGGAGTGACAGGACTGGGGGGAATGGAGCAAAGTTGGAGGTGGGGAGATTCAGACTGGATGTGAGGAGGAAGTTGTTGAGCATGAGAGTGGTGAGAGGCTGGAATGGGTTGCCCAGGGAGGTGGTTGAGACTCCATGCCTGGAGATGTTTAAGGCCAGGCTGGCTGAGGCTGTTGGCAGCCTGCTCTAGGGTAGGGTGTCCCTGCCCCTGGCAGGGGGGTTGGAATTGGATGATCCTTGTGGTCCCTTCCAACCCTGTCTGATTCTATGATTCTAAGTACAAAAATCTCTGTACTGCAGAAGTGAATAAGAGATTAGCTTGGATATCAAGGGCAGTGGGACTGCACCCCTTCATTCTAGATGTCTTTTCACCTGGGTTCAATGCATAATGCCTCACCAATTTGTATCTTTCTCCCCACTCATGTTTCCACTGTCCTCATCCCTGCTTTTGCCCTCCAGAAGCTCAGGTGTGTGCTGTTGCCAGGGCCCATTAACATTGCTGCCATATAAACTTCCCTGTTCATGTTATCTTCTGGACTACAGGTACCCAGGTGTCGATTTCTTTCCACATTGCCAGCTGCTGCTGCAGTGGTATTCAGCAGCAAAAGCTATGAATGAGCTTCTTGAATTTCTTCTATTATTCCCCCTGACTTTTACTGGTCTTTTGGGGAAGAAAGAACTTAACCCACACCTGCCAGCCCCTTCATACACAAATGTGTTCATCTACCCACCTCACACACCTCCTAATCCCTGTTTTATAACACCTACAGAGCTCTACCATCATCTCTGTTTCTACATCATTCATCTCAATTTTCTACAGTTTCAACCTGCTCCCCCTCTTCATGCTTTCCCCCCCATCTGAGTCAAATGCCAGGGTCAAAGTACTCAGCCTGTGCATGAAGGAAGAGTATGATCTCATCACAAGAGCTTTCTGCTCCAGGTTCTAAGCTGGGTCATCTGTGCTTGTATAACCACCCCTCTCACCAACTTCTCAAGGTAGTGATTTCACCTCCTTAATCCACCTGCAAAGTTCCTACAGTTACCATGAGATTAATCAGAGAGACAGAGGATGAGGTTAGAAAGAAATGCAGCTCTGAGCTCAGGCTGTGCTCAAACTCCCTTATCTATGTTTGGATTCTTGCTCTTAAACCTCTCAGCAAGCCTATGAGTGAAGTAGCCATGACCATTGCTTTCCTTTCACAGCCTGTGATCTAATCCTTCTCACCAAAACATTCTAGCTAGCTTCAAACTAGCACACCCCTAAGTCCTTGGTGGAAGACTAGAACAGAAAGGGCTACCTACTTTCCAAAATACACATTTCATTTTGTCAGGTGATAGTAACCTGATTCCTATCAGAAAACGTTAGGGATTTTTTATTCCATCAATAATGCTGCTGCTGCTGTTTTACCTTTATGATTGTTTTAACATGAACCTAGAAAGCCATTTGGGTACAGAGACTCTTGGTTTATCCTTCACCATCAAGGTTAAATCAATGCACAGCTTCTTCAAAAATACATCTTTTTCTAATGATGAGCCTTGAAATCAATTTATTTGCTTTCTCACACTGAGATGCCTAATTTCCAGAGACCTGAAGCTAATATATTCCATTTATACCAAGAGTGCTCCAGGTCAAGCTGCCCTGCAGGCATCAGCTGTGACTGTGTGGCAGATACTCACAAAAAAGTCATGAATTTTTAAGCTCTGGGGCTGTGGTATTCCCAAGAATCCCAGCAGCATTCGTGCAAGTGCATTTTGATAGTTCACAAAACACTCATACAAATTCATATGGCATTCATCCTGTGCACACTCAGAAAGCAGAATGTATTCACAGAGCTCCTACACCAAGCTAGAGAAAAGAGAAACACCAACGGTGTTATTTAAGGATGTACCCATAACAGGAGGTCTCTTTTTCATAGGATTGAATCATAGAATCAGCCAGGTTGGAAGAGACCTCCAACATCATCCAGTCCAACCCATCCCCCAGCCCTATCCAGTCAACAAGACCATGGCACTAAGTGTCTCAGCCAGGCTCAGAAGCCCTACGAGGAGAGGCTGAGCGAGCTGGGGTTGTTTAGCCTGGAGAAGAGGAGGCTCAGGGGTGATCTTATTGCTGTCTACAATTACCTGCCCAGGGAGGTGGTGGAGGCACCATCCCTGGGGGTCTTCAAGAAAAGACTGGATGAGGCACTTAGTGCCATGGTCTGGTTGATTGGCTAGGGCTGGGTGCTAGGTTGGACTGGATGATCTTGGAGGTCTCTTCCAACCTGGTTGATTCTATGATTCTATGATTCTATAAACACAGCAGAAGGACATCCTACTTCTGCAGGCATTTATAGCCTTAGAATTTATGTGTTTTGACCAAGGTATACTAAGATGTGCTCCTTTGAGCACAGTGTGACAAGATCCTTAAGAGTCAGAGGTAGGCATCAATCATCCTCTACACATCTCCTTATATTTGAGTGGTAATAGTGTGAGGCAGGCATCAATCACCCTCTACATCTCCTTATATTTGAGTGGTAATAGTGTGAGGTAGGCATCAATCACCCTCTACCTCTCCTTATATTCAAGTGGTAATAGTGTGTGGTGTGAGCTTGTTAATAAACTGACTGAACTAACCTCACTTATGTTGAGCTCTGTGGTAAAGGGTTGGACTTGATGGTCTGTGAGGTCTCTTCCAATCCTAATAATACTGTGTGATACTGTAAATACATTGACTGTAGGTCCTCAAAGCAAAACTTCCACAGAAGTCAAGGACTTTATACTCAAGGCCCAACATAATTTTAATAATAAGCATAGGTTTGATTTATTATTATTCAAGTAAATTATTTTCTTGCATATTAATTAATGCCCAGGGCTTGTTTCCACTTAACCATTAGAACAGAAAATAAGCACAGCTGGTATCATACTAGGGGTTATTATTACCTCCAAAGAAATTAAAACAACCAATCTTCTAGGGAGGACAGGTACTGAAACTACTTTCTGAATAACCTAGAGATCAATAATCCTGATGGAAAAAGGAGGATTTGCATTTAAAGGAATCCCAAGCTGACCCTAGAGGCAAGAACTAAATACAACAGCAAAAGTGTATTTTCTTTCATGTGGTTGCTGATTTGTGACTGAATCCCAAGTCACCAGGACTTGCAATCTCCAACCAGATGGTTAGGTTGGTGATTAGATAGAAGCTGATTGCCTGCTGCTAAGAAGATTCTAGGATGTGGTTTCAGAATTAGTAGATATAAATGTGGTGGAGTTTAATTATTGGTTTTGTTCACCACCACAACAGCAATTGCAATCACATATTGTGTTTGGAGCTCATAAATAAAGAGCATATAATAAATAAATAATTAAATACAGGGTTTTACTTCTTATTGAAACCTCATTTGTATTATGGGCATGTTCAGTGCAGCCACTAAATACAAATGTTTGGTGGGAGTAAAGGACTTGGTCCCAGAGAGACCTCGTCCCAGGAGTTTCTGCAGATGAAAAGGATGCCATTCCACTCAGCTAGAGAAAATACAACAGTCTCTGCTAGTTTTTAATTCACATGAAAGAATCACTTTCTGGAACCAGCTGGGAAGGATCTCTTCCAGCAGCTGGACAGCAGGGAGAGCCCATATGTCCAAGAAAGGGACACGAAAGGCACAGCCAAAACAAGGACATGGTCACATACCATAAAGAATTGTGCTGGTTTGAAGCTAGCTAGGATGTTTTGGTGAGAAGAACTAGATTACAGGCTGTGAAAGGAAAACAGTGGTGATGTCTACTTCCCTCACAGGCTTGCTGAGATGTATAGGAACAAGAAATAAAAACATTAGATAACCACTCTCACTTGGGCTGCTGGCTGAGCTGCATCTTACTCTCTAACCTCATCCTGCATTTTGGACTAATCCACTTTGCTTCCTAACCCCCTGACCGAACCTCCATTCTTCCTTGGGACTGGGGTAAGGTTGAGAGGGGTAGGGGGAAGGTGCAGAGGTGGTTAAGAGCCCCTCCTGGGGACTCAGGTTTCTGGGAGGGCTGTTGTGTTTCTGTATTACCTTTTACCTTGTACATTTCTGTCTATAACTGTATATACTGTAACTATCTGCTTGTATATTGAGCTAAGCTGTAAATATAAGCTTCATTCATATTTCCAGAGCCAGCTGAGTCTAGTCTAGGTGATTTCTAAAGTGTGTGGGGGGGTGGGGAACACCCAAACCATCACAAGTGTTTTTAGTTCTTATTGAAGCCTCATTTGTATTATGGACAAGTTCAGTGCAGCCACTAAATACAAATGTTTGGTGGGAGTAATGGACTTGGTCCCAGAGAGACCTCGTCCCAGGAGTTTCTGCAGATGAAAAGGATGCCATTCCACTCAGCTAGAGAAAATACAACAGTCTTTGCTAGTTTTTAATTCACATGAAAGAATCACTTTCTGGAACCAGCTGGGAAGGATCTCTTCCAGCAGCTGGACAGCAGGGAGAGCCCATATGTCCAAGAAAGGGACACGAAAGGCACAGCCAAAACAAGGATATGGTCACATACCTATGAGGAACTCAGCACAGGAGATGAGGACTTGATATTATTCCTTATTCTCCCTTTCACAGTAGTTACCACTGGCCAGCATGGTGAGACACACAGCTCTTAGTGAGCCCAGAGTGCATGTGTTTCAGTCAGGGAGAGCCAATTTGCTAGGAGAGCTGAAGGAAACAGTGTCACGTTCCGCTCAGGCATGGCCTTGGCACATGAATTGTGCTAACTAACCACCTATATAGAAACACTAGAAAAATTATACCAGTCCTCCACTAACTGGGATATAGAACAAGTGTTAAAAAACCCCAAATTCTCTGTCTAAACTACCAGATTAAGGGGAAAAAAAAAAGAGAGAGACAAGTTGTTAAACATTCTTAAGTTCTCTGTTGAAATTAATCAATGACCACTGTGCTCCACGTGGCCAGGAATGACATTTGGCTTGCTGATTGTATCCCATTTTCTAAACAGGAGCACTCATTTTAATTTTGCCTTGCACTAGAAGAAAACTGGTGAAAGCCTTATTGAATTCTAACCAGTCCAGAATATCTGAGAAATTCTGTGAATGCTGAGAAACAGCAAGGTTTCTGTTCAGTATCTTTACTGATGATCTGGACAAGGGGGTTGAGTCCAGCATCAGTAAGTTTGCAGATGACACCAAGCTAGGAGCAGGTGTGGGTCTGTTGGAAGGTAGGAGAGCCCTGCAGAGGGACCTAGACAGGCTGGATGGGTGGGCAGAGGCCAATGGGATGGGATTGAACAAGGACAAGTGTAGGGTTCAGCACTTTGGCCACAACAACCCCAAGCAGCACTACAGGCTGGGGACAGAGTGGCTGAGAGCAGCCAGGAAGAAAGGGACCTGGGGGTACTCTTAGATAGTAGTTGAACATGAGCCAGCAGTATGCCCAGGTGGCCAAGAAAGCCAATGGCATCCTGGCCTGGCTCAGGAACAGTGTGGCCAGCAGGACAAGAGAGGTTATTCTTCCCCTGTGCTCAACACTGGTCAGGCCAAACTTTGAGTCCTGTGTCCAGTTCTGGGCAACCTGTTTTGCATACTAAGGTCCAAATGACTGGAGCACAAGCTTTCACAAGATGCTTAGGGGCTGAACAAAGGTCAAGAGAGATGCTGAGATACTGGAATGTGTCCAGAGAAGGGTAACAAAGCTGATGAGGGGCCTGGAGCACAGCCCTGTGAGGAGAGGCTGAGGGAGCTGGGGGTGTGCAGCCTAGAGAGAAGGAGGAGCAGCGCAGACCTCATTGCTGTCTACAACTACCAGAAGGGAGGTTGTAGCCAGGTGGGGTTGGTCTCTTCTGCCAGACAACCATCAACAGAATAAGGGGACAGAGTCTCAAGTTGTGCTGGGGGAGGTCTAGGCTGGATGTTAGGAGGAAGTTGTTGGCAGAGAGAGTGATTGGCATTGGAATGGGCTGCCCAGGGAGGTGGTGGAGTCACTGTCCCTGGAGGTGTTCAAGCAAAGCCTGGATGAGGCACTTAGTGCCATGGTCTAGTTGACTGGATAGGGCTGGGTGCTAGGTTGGCCTGGATGATCTTGGAGGTCTCTTCCAACCTGGTTGATTCTATGATTGATGAGAATCAGCAGTGGTCAGAAAATGTGTTTATGTAAAATTCACATAAAATACTACACCAGGTGCCAGGTTGTTTTGGAAATGACAGTTTCTGGAAATGCATTATGTTTGTAAGGACATTTTGCTGTTGTTGAAGAATAATTTTTACTTTTTTTTTTTTTCTTTCTAAATCAAGGTCACAGTATCACAGTATCACAGTATCACCAAGGTTGGAAGAGACCTCTCAGGCCAGGTGGTTGCTGAGGTGATCACAGACTGATAGGTGAGTATTTTCATTTCTTGTATTATTTGAACTACTTAGAGCCATGGCATCCATCACACTCCAAGAACATTCAACCCCTTGCTCCCCGCACACCCCTATTTACCTCTTTCAAGTCTTGGACAATTGCAGTGAGTCTCTCATTCTCTGCCTGAACATTGGTGACAACCGCCCTGCTCTGCTTCAGCTCATTCTGCATCTCCAAAATCTTGCCCAGGTAATAAGCTTCTTTTGATGCAGACTCCTGGAGGAGAGTTTCCTCGCGTGTTTCACCATCCTCAGCCACTTTGCGGTGAATCGAGAAGGACTGCCCAAATGCCTGCAAGAGCAAAACAGCACATGGTATAAAACTACTGAAGCCCCAGGAAACTTACCCAGCATAACAAGCAGCTGTGAAGTCAGCAGGGATGAAACAGATCTGTGAGTCCCAAACTCTGCCCTAATAAATACGGCCTCAGTGACTTCAGAGCAGCTGAGGGCTACCCTCTCGTTTGGCTGAGATAGAATCATAGAATCATAGAACCAACCAGGTTGGAAGAGACCTCCAAGATCATCCAGTCCAACCTAGCACCCAGCCTTATCCAGTCAACTAGACCATGGCACTAAGTGCCTCATCCAGACTTTTCTTGAAGACCCCCAGGGACGGTGCCTCCACCACCTCCCTGGGCAGCCCATTCCAATGGGAAAAAGCATCTTGAAGCTGTTCTCATTTGCAGTATGGATTTATGCCCCCTGGCTAGGCAACCTCCACTGAGATCAAGATGGTGCTTTGCTAACTAGTCATTAATTAGTGCCAGTGTTTAACACTCCTGCATGTGGCCAGCTGACAATCCATCAGTTCCTTTCTTCTCTAACTCTGCAAAACAAGAGTTTTGCTCCAAGGAGCATAAACAGCTGTCAAATATTTCTAAACTGCTTTCCATGCTCAACATTGTTTTATTACAGGAGCTGACTTCACAGTGTGGAAAAAGAGCTTCCCATAATTTGAAATGAAGATAAAAGAGCAGTAGCCACCTACACCCCTGGTAAACTAAACAGTTAAACAACCTCTTCATCTAATTTGTACTCAGTGTTTTCTGTTCCTGCTGAAAAGAAGCAAATTTTAATAGTCAGGAAGTTTCTAAATATGTAGGTATTTTTTCACTAATTCTCCTCTTAATACTGCCTTAAAGTAGGCAGTTTAATAAGGCAGTATTTCTCAGTGACAATTTGTGATGTTATTTTGGTCAGCTCTGAAGCAACCTGGAAGAAGGTAAAGTGAAAGGCACAATAGTAGAAGCGATGGAGATGTCATTTGGCTGTGAAAGACAGAGGGGAAATAATTGCAATAACATAATCACCTAAAAAAAAAACAGGATAACAGAAAATAATATATAAATTAAATTGAAATCAGTAGCAAAGTGGAGTAAAATAAATGTAGAGTAAACACAGAGTAAAATAAATGTAGAGTAAAATAAATGCTAATGCTGTTTTGATTGGATTACCTTCAAAAACAGACATTTGGTTGAAAATTACATGTCCTAATTCTAGAGAAAAGCCCACAGAAGACCTCTAATGTTAAGAATACTTAGCCTAGCAACAGCTTTCATAGATCTTAACTCGAAGAGAATGGCTTTGAAAGACCATGAGCCCACAGAAGACCTCTAATGTTAAGAACACTTAGCCTAGCAACAGCTTTCATAGGTCTTAACTCAAAGAGAATGGATTTGAAAGACCATGAGGTTTTTGTCCCCAACAGAGAAAGATATAACCCATGGTAATGTATGTTCTATCAGTGGGAAATTCCCCCCAAAAGCCTCATTTCTACCCAGTTTTGTGAAACCAAAGCAGAGTATAGGTTTGTACTCACTGCAAGCAGTGACTTCCTTTGCCTTCTGTACAGGGTTAACCCTCCAGGGGGAGTAACCTTGAACCTGACCCTAGGTGGTCTTGACCCCTCCTCAGAGGTGGGTCTGAACACTACCAGGTGATGGTTAGCTCACTCCCCCTTCCTGCCTAAAGGTCCATAAAAGCAGGGAGACCGCCTGATCTCCCTCTCTCTGTGCTCTCTGCCTCCCTGCTTACCAGCATCACCATCCTGTTCCTGGTTCTCTTTGTTTTACCACGTGGCCATCACCCACAAGGCAGACAAAGCCATCACCATCAAAAATCTGGGTGTATTTACACATTTTGTATTTGTTTTCCCTTCCCTACCTCAAATACCTTTCTAATGTATTGTTAAACTTTTCTTTTTAACTTCCAAATGGAGTGAGATTCATTCAGGTTCAAGGTTACTCCCCCTGGAGGGTTAACCCTGTACACCTTCCCACCAAAAAGAACTACTCGCCAATTGAAATCCATTGCTTTACTGCTGCTATTTGTAGCCTTTCAGAACCTGTTCTAAGCTTTGCTGGCACTAGAACTGAAGAAGCCCCTTAGAAACTTCAAAGCTAAAAAGTTTTTGAACAGGGCTTTCCTTTGAAGTCTACTCCACTTAGAGAAACCTGTGAGCTCAGCATTATGAGAGTCTAAAAATATCCAACAATGTATTAACCCAGCTGTCCTCTCAAAAGACTCCAAGGTACAGAAATAGCAAGCATCAGCAACTTGCCCAGTAGGCTTTTCCAAATAACAAGAAATTCAGTTCAATGAAACTGTTGGGTACTGAGTCAGTCACAACATCTGTGAAACCAAGACGACTGTTGCCACAGGCTACCATGCCACAGGCATCAGAAGAGACAGGGAGATGCTTGATGCAAGCAATTTCAATCCATTTCTTGCATTCCAAACATGTGTTTATATACTTTTCATCAGAAAGCTACAAACTGTATTAAACTATAGTTGGTTACATGTACTTGCTTTAGAAATTACATACTAATTAGCATAGACATCCATCATGTTCTCTCAGCAGCACTTACATTGTGTCTAAGCAATCTAAGTCAGCAGAGATGGGTGAAAACCACAGGCTCCAGCCTTACATTTGTTTGTGTTTGTTACACCATTCTCTAAGGTCATTCCAACCTTCTGTTTTGTCTTATCTCAGTCCTTCTGAGCTCCTGCACTCTGGCCTGTCAAACAGTAGAGTGTGGTGGGATTCCACCTCTGATACAAGTGTTTCATACACACATAATCAAACAGAGTGGTAGGGGTTGGAAAGGACCTTTGGAGATCATCCAGTCCGACCTCCTGCTAATGCAGGACCACACAGCACACTGTGATCCTGGGAAACCTGAAGGCAGGAGTGGAATCTCTCCAGAGAAGACTTCACAACTTCTCTGGGCAGCCTTCTCCAGGACTCCAGCACCCTTACAACGAAGACGTTTCTCTGTATGTTCAGATGAAACCTCTTGGGTTCTAATTTGTACCTATTGTCCCTTGTCTGTTACTGGACACCACTGACCAAAGTCTGTCCCCAACGCTTTAGCTCTTGCTGAGTATTGAGAAGATCCCTTCTCGGGCTGCTCTTCTCTGAGATAAATATCCCCATGGCTGTCAGCCTTTCCTCCTCACAGAGATCCTGTAGGCCCCTCAGCATCTTTGTAGCCCTGTTTTAAAAAGCAAACATGTTTATTTCCCCAAATTACCATTCTTCTAGAGTTATGTTCAGGTGTTTTTGTATTCCAAGTTCATGTATTCTGAGGATCTTTCTACCCTAAAGCAAGTTTTTGATGGGCAATGTTAAAGGCAGTAAAAAGGTAATTGAAGTGGGGGGACTTTGGGGAATTAGTGATGTTTTAAATGCAAGCTGTTACTTGGTGTAAGCTGCCCATGGTTTATGTTCCAGTATTTCAAGGTTCATTAGCTGTACCATTCCAACAGACTGTCCTGGGAATGCTACCAATACATTATATCTTACTCTGCACTCTTCTAGTCAGTGGCTCACTGTTCCTGATTTAAACTGACCAATCTAATAAAGACCCTACAAGGCAAATGTAAATGCCACGTATCCAGGGGAAAAATCAAAACACAATAGAACAGCAGGTAGGTAGGGCTGGAGAAGGTCATGAAGAAACAGGACGTGGAGCCCCTTCAAACCAAGGAACTATAGTGAAAGCACTATGGGTGAGTCCCTTCTGACCAAGGAACTACAGTGAAAGCACTATGGGTGAGTCCCTCCTGACCAAGGAACTACAGTGAAAGCACTATGGGTGAGTCCCTTCTGACCAAAGAACTACAGTTAAAGCACTATGGGTGAGTCCCTTCTGACCAAGGAACTACAGTGAAAGCACTATGGGTGAGTCCCTTCTGACCAAGGAACTATAGTGAAAGCACTATGGGTGAGTCCCTTCTGACCAAGGAACTATAGTGAAAGCACTATGGGTGAGTCCCTTCTGACCAAGGAACTACAGTGAAAGCACTATGGGTGAGTCCCTTCTGACCAAGGAACTACAGTGAAAGCACTATGGGTGAGTCCCTTCTGACCAAAGAACTACAGTGAAAGCACTATGGGTGAGTCCCTTCTGACCAAAGAACTATAGTGAAAGCACTATGGGTGAGTCCCTTCTGACCAAGGAACTACAGTGAAAGCACTATGGGTGAGTCCCTTCTGACCAAGGAACTACAGTGAAAGCACTATGGGTGAGTCCCTTCTGACCAAGGAACTACAGTGAAAGCACTATGGTTGAGTCCCTTCTGACCAAGGAACTATAGTGAAAGCACTATGGGTGAGTCCCTTCTGACCAAGGAACTATAGTGAAAGCACTATGGGTGAGCCCCTTCTGACCAAGGAACTATAGTGAAAGCACTATGGGTGAGTCCCTTCTGACCAAAGAACTACAGTGAAAGCACTATGGGTGAGTCCCTTCTGACCAAAGAACTATAGTGAAAGCACTATGGGTGAGTCCCTTCTGACCAAAGAACTACAGTGAAAGCACTATGGGTGAGTCCCTTCTGACCAAGGAACTACAGTGAAAGCACTATGAGTGAGTGCCTTCTAACCAAGGAACTACAGTGAAAGCACTATGGGTGAGTCCCTTCTGACCAAGGAACTATAGTGAAAGCACTATGGGTGAGTCCCTTCTGACCAAGGAACTACAGTGAAAGCACTATGGGTGAGCCCCTTCTGACCAAGGAACTATAGTGAAAGCACTATGGGTAAATGCCAATGGACAATGACTATGACCTTCCAGGTGCATATTGTGTCTAACACAAATGTACTTAGGAAGTGCATTTTAGCATCTGTGACAGTTGAGAACGGCCATGAGTAGAGATTCTGGGGAGAGTGCATAACATAACAGAAAACTACTGTGTACTTAACATTTCCTTGTACATTTTGCCCACAAAAAAAAAACATAAGAAAAAGGTTTTTTTTTCCCCCTGTGAAACCAAATTTGATCACTACTGTACATTATGCTATCCAATTTTTGTCTTAATCTGCTATCAACGTGTGACAAGTCAGGGGAAGGGAAGAAAGGAAGCCTAGTTCTCTTTCCATATGGAAGAAAACTAGGTGCCTTTTAATTAACAAGCAAGCAAAAAGTCCTGTTTCTGTGTTTCACAGCCTGTATAGAACAAGTTGAAATTCTCCACTTAAGCCTTTCCATAAGATCACTTTCAAATAAGCCACAAGTCAATATTTTCATCTATTTGGAGTTTAGATGTTTGCTTATTTAGAAAACCATACAACTTTGCAATGACATAAATATTTTAACCAACTGTGCTCACTGAAGCTATCTCAACAGCAGAAAAACTTAGTTACCTGGAAAACTTCTCAGATCAATTAACTTTATAGCAGGGACAATAGTTGTGCTCCAACAGCAACCTTCTTCCAGGCTTGGACATGACAATGCTGGTGAGAGGCCTTGAGCACAGCCCTATGAGGAGAGGCTGAGGGAGCTGGGATTGGTTAGCCTGGAGAAGAGGAGGCTCAGGGGTGACCTTATTGCTGTCTACAACTACCTGAGGGGTGGTTGTGGCCAGGAGGAGGTTGCTCTCTTCTCTCAGGTGGCCAGCACCAGAACAAGAGGACACAGCCTCAGGCTGCACCAGGGGAGATTTAGGCTGGAGGTGAGAAGAAAGTTCTTCCCTGAGAGAGTCATTGGACACTGGAATGGGCTGCCCGGGGAGGTGGTGGAGTCGCCGTCCCTGGAGCTGTTCAAGGCAGGATTGGACGTGGCACTTGGTGCCATGGTCTGGCCTTGAGCTCTGTGCTAAAGGGTTGGACTTGATGATCTGTGAGGTCTCTTCCAACCCTGATGATACTGTGATACTGTGTAATAAGCTTCACACCACTGCTTCATACAAACAGGACCCTTCAAGCTTCACAATTGCCTCCTGAATGTATCGGACAGTATATGGATGACCTGGTCCATAGTTCATTAAAGAGATACAGAGTTGTGGTGCTGAAGGAGGTGGTTTAGCATCAGACTTTGTAAGAGTTAGATAGAGGTTGGAGTCAATGATCCTACCCTATAAAAAACAGAGGAACTTCCTCTTTGGCTCTCTCTTACCCTACCTCCCTGCCTGCCAGGACCACCCTCCTGTTCCTGCTGCTCTTTGTTTTACCACATGGCCATCAAATCATGAGGCAGGTGAAAAAAACCCCTTGTCATCAATCTGGTTGTGTGTATATATAAATATACACATTTGTATCTTGTTTTCCCTTCCCTATACCTCTTTGTAACTCCCCTCCCTCAAATACCTTTTATTTATCGTTAAATTTTAAATTATGTTTATATTTATTGTTAAACATTTGTCTTAACTCCCAAATAGAAGTGAGACTATTTATTTGGGTGCGTTTTACCTTCTCTTCTCTACATCTAATTCCTTTTCTTTGAATAAAATGGGGGGAGAGGGAAAGGCATCCTATAAATTGTTATTGGTTCTATTAGAATCATAGAATCAAGCAGGTTGGAAGAGACCTCCAAGATCATCCAGTCCAACCTAGCACCCAGCCCTAACCAATCAACCAGACCATGGCACTAAGTGCCTCAGCCAGTCTGTTCTTGAACACCCCCAGGGACGGTGCCTCCACCACCTCCCTGGGCAGCCCATTCCAATGCCAATCACTCTCTCTGTGAAGAACTTCTTCCTAATATCCAGCCTATACCTACCCTGGCACAACTTGAGACTGTGTCCCCTTGTTCTATTGCTGGTTGCCTGGGAGAAGAGGCCACCCCCCACCTGGCTACAATGCCCCTTCAGGTAGTTGTAGACAGTAATAAGATCACCTCTGAGCCTCCTCTTCTCCTAACTATATTTGAGCCCCTGGGAAATTTAAATTAGAAGTGAGACACAGAGGTATGCACTGGATCAGTTGGCAGAGAGGCAGTTATATGTAAGAACTGGATGAAACTGGAGCTGGAAACAAGTATGGCAGGCAGAAGCTGCAGATGAAGCTCACCTCACTCAGGGCTCTGCTTGAAAGGATGCCCTTAACTAAGATATATCTTTTCAAAGGTGATTATTAGAGCCAAGTAATAGATGCTATGGGATGTTGTATATGTACTCTGAGACCTGAGAATTGTGTAACAGTATCATGACTTCTTAGAGGTATATTAAAAATGTTAATGTTTATTATGTGAGTGCATGATAAAGGATGGTAACAGTGGGCACACACAGAAAGAGGTCAATCTGATCGTGGAGAGAGGCATAAATTCTGAAGAAACAGCCAATTCCCACTGAACTCTAAATAACCCCAGATGGAAATTCCAGTGTCAGAAGCAAACCAGCGTGAAAGAAGTAACACAGTGATTAAAACAGGCAGGGAACTGCAAAAGAGCAAGAGAAAAACAACTGTTCCAAACAACACATGTAAGAATACTTACGTTAGAAATACAAACAGACAGACAAAGCTAATGGCAGTGAGTGGCAGGAAACCATGCCTGCACATCAAGGAGTTGTATTTAGCACTAGGTGTGCTAGTTTGAAGCTAGCTGCAACGTTTTGGTGAGAAGAATTAGATTACAGGCTGTAGAAGGAAAACAAATGGTGATGTCTACTTCCCTCACAGGCTTGCTGAGATGTATAAGAACAAGAAATAAAACCAAAGATACTCACTCTCACTTCTGCTGCTGGCAAGCTCTGAGCTGCATCTTACTCTCTAACCTCATGCTCCATTGTTTTTTGGCTAACCCTCTTTGCTTCCTACCCACCCCGGCCAAACCTCCATTCTGCCTTGGGACTGGGGTAAGGTTGAGAGGGGTAAGGGGAAGGTGCAGGGGTGGTTAAGAGCCCCTCCTGGGGACTCAGGTTTCTGGGAGGGCTGTTGTGTTTCTCTATTCCCTTTTACCTTGTCTATTTCTGTCTATAACTGTATCTACTGTAACTATCTGCTTGTATATTGTGCTAGCTGTAAATATAAGCTTCATTCATATTTCCAGAGCTGTCTGGGTGATTTCTAAAGTGTGAAGGGGGGGCAGGGAACACCCAAACCATCACACTAGGAAAAGAAATAAAAAAAGGAGGAATAAAGCTAGATGTCTAACTTCAGTGCAGAAAGCAGTAGACATGCAAAAGACCAGCTTCAAACATAAGTAGGTAATGAAGGATGCTATTTCTGAGTTGCAATGTTATTTTTATCACCCGCCTTCTGGGGCAGGAATTCCAAAGTGTTTGCATAGAAATTCACCTATTTAGTCTGTAATGAATAATAAGCAACAAAACATGACCTGACTGCTATCAGGATGAGCAAGTGGCCTACTTGCTGTGGCTTTGACACTTAGATGTATTTTTTTCTGATGCATAATGCAACAGCATTGATCCTGTTCAAATGATTTCCTGCTTCAGCTGCTAACTTGCTGCAAAGCAGAATCTATTATGTATTAGCTACCTCCACATTCTTAACACAAACAAAAGGGGGAAATCAGTGTGGTATTATCCAAGAGAGTAGCACATTTCCTAAGCACATGTCAGTGCAGTATCACAGATGGATAACTTTGTGAGAGATCATAGAATCAGCCAGGTTGGAAGAGACCTCCAACATTATCCAGTCCAACCTAGCACCCAGCCCTGGACAATCAACCAGACCATGGCACTAAGTGCCTCAGCCAGGCTTTGCTTGAACACCTCCAGGGATGGCAACTCCACCACCTCCCTGGGCAGCCCATTCCAATGCCAATCACTCTCTCAATGCCTAACTGGAGTTAACCTCAGCAACAGGCCCTATTTTATTGCACAACCGAATGCATTCTTATTGAACATTCCCTTGATCATTTGCAATTCAGTGCCCCTCTTTCCACTAAGATATTTTTTCTTTTTAAGATAACTAGATTTTTTTTGTTTAATCCATTCTTCAACAATTTCTTACCCAAAGCTCAGGGTTCTCTGACATTTTCAGGGAATTGCTTGAATGAGTCTGGCACAGAGCCACAAAAATGATTAAGTGAATACAACATCTTCCTTACAAGGAGAGACTGAGAGAGCTGGGGCTCTTTAATTTGGAGAAGAGGAGACTGAGAGGTGATCTCATCCATGTTTGGAAATACTTAAATGGTGAGCATCAAGAGGATGGAGCCAGGCTCTGCTCATTGGACAAGGACTGTGTTTCATTCTTGGGGGGAAAAAAGGCAAAAACAATACAGGAATCAGAAATTAGTCAAAATCTGAACTGCGTTTCTTGGCAGTGTTGCAGCACAGCAGCAAACACCACCCTCCGAAGTGGCTGATGAGCTCTCTTCAAGTTGTGCTGGGGGAAGTATAGGCTGGATGTTAGGAGGAAGTTCTTCATAAAGAGAGTCATTTGTCATTGGAATGGGCTGCCCAGGGAGGTGGTGGAGTCACCATCCCTGGAGGTGTTGAAGAAAAGCCTGGATGAAGCACTTAGTGCCATGCTCTAAATGACTGGCTAGGGCTGGGTGCTAGGTTGGACTGGATGATCTTGGAGGTCTCTTCCAACCTGGCTGATTCTATGTTTATCTGTGTTTTCTTTAAAAGTGGGGAAGCTTTGTGCCTCTATAATTTAAACACTATTTAGACGGAATCTTTTAAGACAGCTGAGAGAGATCAATAGGTTTCCATTTGGAATGCAACTCTAAAGTGATTAAAGTCTTCAGTGCAAATAATATACATCTTGCAATCAAAACACAGACAGATGCATGCTTAGTGATGACAGAAGGAAAAAATTAATAGGTACTGTGTGAATAGTGCATGTGAGATGGACAGCTCATGCAGAGAAGCAGATTGAGAATTCAAAAGCAGATTGAGAAGACAGCCTGAATCAGCATGGGCACACAGGCAAGCAAACTACACCATGAACTTTTAGGTTGAGAGGCTACCTGAAAACAGCTTGTTGGTTTATAGCTACAGAAACTTCCCATTTGTCTGATTGAAGAAAGCATGGAGTCAGTCATCAGCAAGTTTGCAGATGACACTAAGATGGGGGCAGATGTGATTGAGTTGGAGAGCAGAAGGGCTCTGCAGCGGGACCTTGACCGCCTGGACAGATGGGCAGAGTCCAAGGGGATGGCGTTCAATAGCTCCAAGTGCAGGGTGCTGCACTTTGGCCACAACAACCCCATGCAGAGATACAGGCTGGGGTCGGAGTGGCTGGAGAGCAGCCAGACAGAGAGAGATCTGGGGGTGCTGATTGATACCCACCTGAACATGAGCCAGCAGTGTGCCCAGGTGGCCAAGAGAGCCAGTGGCATCCTGGCCTGCATCAGGAATGGTGTGGCCAGCAGGAGCAGGGAGGTCATTCTGCCCCTGTACTCTGCACTGGTTAGACCACACCTTGAGTGCTGTGTTCAGTTCTGGGCCCCCCAGTTTAGGAGGGACATTGAGATGCTTGAGTGTGTCCAGAGAAGGGCGACTAGGCTGGGGAGAGGCCTTGAGCACAGCCCTACGAGGAGAGGCTGAGGGAGCTGGGATTGGTTAGCCTGGAGAAGAGGAGGCTCAGGGCAGACCTTATTGCTGTCTACAACTACCTGAGGGGAGGTTGTGGCCAGGAGGAGGTTGCTCTCTTCTCTCAGGTGGCCAGCACCAGAACGAGAGGACACAGCCTCAGGCTGCGCCAGAGGTGGCACTTGGTGCCATGGTCTAGCCTTGAGCTCTGTCGTAAAGGGTTGGACTTGATGATCTGTGAGGTCTCTTCCAACCCTGATGATACTGTGTGATACTGTGATGTTGAACTCTCCTACAGAGAGGCAGAAGACAGATGTATGCTTGAGCCCATTACTGATTTGCCTTTTAGCTCAGAACAGCAATCAAGGTTCCTAGACTTATTAGTTCCCCCATCAAAAGGAATGAGATTACTGACCAAAATTCAGTTGTACCTAAGCAGCTGTCTAAGCATAGCTTCCAGACTCAAGATGATCCATTTTATGTTACATAGTTACTGTTATCAAATATTTGACTACTTTTATAACATTAGACTTAGCTTCTTTTCCAGATGGCTGCCCAGTCAGTCATGTCCCACGAGAGTACTGTGTAATGACAGCAGTGGCTGTTGCTAGCTTTGTTTGCAACATATATTGTAGAGATTTTTGTGACTAACTTGCCTTTCGTACCTGTAACTATTATAGGATCATAGGATGAGCTATGAAAATGAACACTGAATCCTAAACTCCACTGTCCATCAGCAAGCCAGTAAAAGGGGGAGTGAATAAGAATTTCCATTTCATTGCCTTTAAGAACACTCTAGATCAGGTCTTTGTAATTCCCTGTCCTGAGCATTCCCTCCAGGCACAGAAAACAGAAGAAAGGGAAAGCTTGGTACAAAGAGCACCACTTATCTGTAACACAACTAATTAGCCTACTCTGGTCAAATCTAATATGGTAAAGAATTATTTCTGTAAGCAAAATAATTCACACATTGAATCACAGAAGCTCTTAGATTGGAAAAGACCTTCAAGGTCATTGAGTCCAATCATTAGCTTCACAATGACAAGTCCTTGACTAAACCAAATCCCTCAACACAACATCTCATCACTAGGAATAGCTATGGTTGGGAAGGACCACCAAGATCATAGGATGTTAGGGGTTGGAAAGGACCCAAAGAGACCATCGAGTGCAACCCCCCTGCCAGAGCAGGACAATCCTATCTAACACAGATCACAGAGGAACACATCCAGACAGGACATGAAAGGCTCCAAAGGAGGAGACCTCCACGACCTCTCTGGGCAGCCTGTTCCAGTGCTCTGTGACAATTACAGTAAAGAAGGTCTCCCTTGTGTTGAGGAGGAACCTCCTGTGCTGCAACTTACACCGTTTGCTCCTTGTCCTATCCCAGGGAGCAGTGAGCAGAGCCTGTCCCCCCCATCCTGGCCAGCCCTCAGATAGTTATAGACATTTATCAAATCCCTTCTAAGTCTTCTTTCTCCAGACTCCCCCTCTACTCTGCCCAGGTTCCTCAGCCTCTCCTCATATGCCATGGCCTCCTGTCCCCCAATCATCCTCCTAGCCCTCCACTGGACCCTCTCCAGCAGATCCCTGTCCCTCTTAAACTGGGGAGCCCAAAACTGAACACAGTATTCAAGATGAGGTCTCACCAGGGCAGAGCAGAGGGGGATGAGACCCTCCCTTGATCTGCTGGACACACTCCTCCTAATACAGCTCAGGATCCCATTGGCCTTCTTGGCCAAGTATCTCCTACTCATTCCATACACTGACTGTTAATTTAACTGTAACTGGCAATTTGAAATGCAGTAAAATGCAGTAGTTGTGTTCATGTATAGTTAAGCAATACAAAGTGTCTCAAGGTGCTGCCTTGATGGAAGGGAATCGATGCTTGCAGAAAGGAAAGAGATTTTAGATGGTGGCTATGAAGCAAGGTCTTTGGTGAGGGAACTGCACTGCCAACAGATTTCTGTGGGTTCTGTTGTTTTATTTTAAAAATATTAAATCTGCTGGCTCTTCAGATATAGAACTTCAACAGTGATTGTAACAATACAAGCAATAAGGGAGACCTGTAGGGATGTTTAATCCAGGTCTGAGCAAGCACATCTGAGGCTCTTCAGATATGGAACTTCATAGAATCAACCAGGTTGGAAGAGACCTCCAAGATCATCCAGTCCAACCTAGCACCCAGCCCTAGCCAGTCAACCAGACCATGGCACTAAATGCCCCAGCCAGGCTTTGCTTGAACACCTCCAGGGACAGTGACTCCACCACATCCCTGGACAGCCCATTCCAATGCCAATCACTCTCTCTGCTAACAACTTCCTCCTAACATCCAGCCTAGACCTCCCCTGGCACAACTTGAGACTGTGTCTCTTGTTCTACTTCTGGTTGCCTGGGAGAAGAGACCAACCCCCACCTGTCTACAGCCTCCCTTCAGGTAGTTGTAGACAGCAATGAGCTCTGCCCTGAGCTTCCCTAACAATAAAAGCACTAATGGAGACCTGTAGGGATGTTTAATCCAGGTCTGAGCAAGCCCATCTGAGGTTCTTCAGATATAGAACTTCAACAGTGATTGTAACAATACAAGCAATAAGGGAGACCTGTAGGGATGTTTAATCCAGGTCTGAGCAAGCCCATCTGAACCAGAAGTGCAGTGAAGGAAGGCATCCAATGTGTCCTGAGGTCTGCCATTCTTCCTATGGCAGGGAGGTTGGAGTAGATGATCTCTAAGGTCCCTTCCAACCTAACCAATTCTATGATACTATGATTTCTATGTTCTGTGCCATACACATGAATGGGATTTTTGTGTTTGAGTTTTTTCTCTCCTTTCTTTTTCTTCTTTAAATATCAAGTCTCTTCACATGCTCATCTTGGAGAAAAATCAAACAAACAGCAAACCCCCAAACAACAACAGCAAAAACAACCCACTAAATGTTTTATGCTGTTCTGAAGCAAGCTGACAACCCATGGTTTCCTTGTTGGTTCTCATGAGATTGGTCTGAAAAGGACTGTTACAATACAGCTATTCATGATCTGAGACAGGATATATTGCAGTTATGAGCACAGTAGAGGTAACTATGATAAATCTCTAAATGTTACCTGAAGAAGCTATTCTGTTATTTCCTAAAGGCAAAAAGCATTGGAACTTTATTTCCAAATATCATCTTTCTTAGTCAAGTTGATTCAATAGTAATGCAAATGCTGGTGCATCATTGAGTCATGCAAGTTAATATCTGCAGGAGAGATTGAACTTGCAAAAGAAGACTTGCAAGCCAATGGGCTGAAGACTGGGAACTGGTAGATAGTAGCTGAAGATGAGGCAGCAGTGTGCCCAGGTGGCCAAGAGAGCCAATGGCATCCTGGCCTGGATCAGGAATGGTGTGGTCAGTAGGACAAGGGAGGTTATTCTGCCCCTGGACTCAGCACTGGTCAGGCCACACCTTGAGTGCTGTGTCCAGTTTTGGGCCCCTCAATTCAAGAGAGATGCTGAGGTGCTGGAAGGTGTCCAGAGAAGGGCGACAAAGCTGGTGAGGGGCCTGGAGCACAGCCCTGTGAGGAGAGGCTGAGGGAGCTGGGGGTGTGCAGCCTGCAGAAGAGGAGGCTCAGGGCAGACCTCATTGCTGTCTGCAACTACCTGAAGAAGGCTGTAGCCAGGTGGGGTTAGTCTCTTCTGCCAGGCAACCAACAACAGAACAAGGGGACACAGTCTCAAGTTGTGCTGGGGGAGGTCTAGGCTGGATGTCAGGAGGAAGTTGTTGTCAGAGAGAGTGATTGGCATTGGAATGGGCTGCCCAGGGAGGTGGTGGAGGCACTGTCCCTGGAGGTGTTCAAGCAAAGCCTGGCTGAGGCACTTAGTGCCATGGTCTGGTTGATTGGCCAGGGCTGGGTGCTAGGTTGGACTGGATGATCTTGGAGGTCTCTTCCAACCTGGTTGATTCTATGCCTTTATGCCAGAAACACTGAGATCAGACACAAGGAAAACAGAAGCAATAGTGAAACTGTTTGCAGGTGCAGAACAGTAGGACAATTATCAACAACTCTCAGTCTTTTCCCCAAGGCAGATTTGAGTAAGAGTGTGCACAGAGTGGACATCTTCTGTTTGTTTTTCAGCAGATCCCTACAGCATCTACAGGCCTGTTGAAATCCATATATTAGATGCTAATCAACAAGCCTTCAGAAAGCACAGAGGGAAATGAGCATTTATATTCAACTCAGCTACAGACATGGCCCTGCTTCTGCAGTGCCAGTACATACTGTGCTGATTTCAATCAATATGCCACAGTGTGAGGTCTTAGGCAACCATACCACTACGTTATAAATAAGGAATTGAAATGTTGCTAAATGTGACAGGAAATATTTATAGGCAAGAAGAAAGCACTACTATGAAAATGAACATTGAATCCTAAACTCCACTGTTCATCAGCAAGCCAGTAAAAGGGGGAGTGAATAAGAATTTCCATTTCATTGCCTTTAAGAACACTCTAGATCAGGTCTTTTTAATTCTCTGTCCTGAGCATTCCCTCCAGGCACAGAAAACAGAAGAAAGGGAAAGCTTGGTACAAAGAGCACCACTTATCTGTAACACAACTAATTAGCCTACTCTGGTCAAAATTAATATGGCAAAGAATTATTTCTGTAAGCAAAATAATTCACACATTGAATCACAGAATTTCTCAGATTGGAAAAGACCTTCAAGATCATTGAGTCCAATCATTAGCTTCACACTGACAAGTCTTGGACTAAACCAAATCCCTCAGCACAACATCTCATCACTAGGAATTGCTATGGTTGGGAAGGACCACCAAGATCATAGGATCACAGGATGTTAGGGGTTGGAAAGGACCCAAGGAGATCGAGTGCAACCCCCCTGCCAGAGCAGGACAATCCTATCTAACACAGATCACACAGGAACACACCCAGACAGGACTTGAAAGGCTCCAAAGAAGGAGACTCTGCGACCTCCCTGGGGAGCCTGTGCCAGTGCTCTGTGACAATTACAGTAAAGAAGTTCCCCCTTGTGTTGAGGCAGAACCTCCTGTGCTGCAATTTACACCCATTGCTCCTTGTCCTATCCCAGGGAGCAGTGAGCAGAGCCTGTCCCCCCTCTCCTGACCAGCTCTCAGATATTTATAAACATTTATCAAATCCCCTCTAAGTCTTCTCCTCTCCAGACTAACCAGCCCCAGGTCCCTCAGCCTCTCCTCATAAGCCATGCCCTCCAGTCCCCTAGTCATCCTCGTAGCCCTCTGCTGGACCCTCTCCAGCAGATCCCTGTCCCTCTTCAACTGGGGAGCCCAAAACTGAACAGAATATTCACGATGAGGTCTCGCCAGGGCAGAGTAGAGGGGGAGGAGAACCTCCCTTGGTCTGCTGCACACACTCTGGATCATCCAGTCCAACCTTCAAAATTTGCACTGATGTCTATAATGGTGCTTATATGAGTTGACATCATTACCAGGCCAATCTCCAGCTATCACAAAATTCCCACTGAAATCAGTAAAAGTATTACCAGGAAAAAGGAATGTCCTGGGTTAGGCTGGATCCCTCCCCCAACGGAATAAACTCACTGCAACATGGATTTTTTTTTTTGAAAGTCAGGGGAAAATGAAATTGTGTTTCTTATAGTTTAAATATTACAGCATAAGGAGAAATAAACTGCTAGAGAAAAATAATAACAACCTTAATGAAGATGGGGAAGAGGTCAAGCGGCAGTGAAGCAGCAAAAGCAGTAGCAGCTAGCGTTAGTTTGAAGCTAGCCAGAATGTTTTGGTGAGAAGAACTAGATTAGAGGCTGTGAAAGGAGAACAATGGTGATGTCTACTTCACTCATTGGCTTGCTGAGAGGTATAAGGACAAGAATCCAAACATAGATGATGTACTTCTTCTTGGGGCACTGCCTGAGCTACATCTCTCTCTGGCTTCTCTGACGTCTCTCTGATTAATCCACTTTGCTTCCTAACCCCCTGGCTGAACCTCCATTCTTCCTTGGGACTGGGGTAAGGTTGAGAGGGGTGGGAGAAGGTGGAAGGGCAGTTGGGAGCCCCTCCTGGGGACTCAGGTTTCTGGGAGGGCTGTTGTGTTTCTGTATTACCTTTTACCTTGTCTATTTCTATCTATAACTGTATCTACTGTAAATATCTGCTTGTATATTGTGCTAAGCTGTAAATAAAAGCTTCATTCAATTTCCAGAGCTGGCTGAGTCTAGTCTGGGTGATTTCATAAGAGTGGGGGGGTGGGTAACACCCAAACCATCACACCAGGAAAAACATAGGAATGTCCAGGGTTAGGGTGGATCCCTCTCCTGGCAGAATAATATGGATTGTTTTTGAAAGTCAGGGGAAAATGAAATTGTGTTTCTTATAGTTTAAATACAGCAGCATAAGGAGTAATAAGCTACTAGAGAAAAATAATAATAACCTTAATGAAGATGGGGAAGAGGTCAAGTGGCAGTGAAGCAGCAAAAGCAGTAGCAGCTAGTATTAGTTTGAAGCTAGCCAGAACGTTTTGGTGAGAAGAACTAGATTACAGGCTGTGAAAGACAAACAAGGGTTTGCAAGGCAAACTTCTGACTGAAATGGGAGAAACTGTTGCAAAGCCAACTTCTTGGTTCTAAAACTTATGGTCATCTTTAGCAGTAGTGAATAACGAACAAAACTGTGTAACTTTAGTAGTTAATATAAATGTGTGAATCCTCTTGAGAAGAATATTATCATCTTATAACCTTAGAGATGTTGAGATACTGGAAAGAGTTCAGAGAAGGGTGACAAAGCTGGTGAGGGGCCTGGAGCACAGCCCTGTGAGGAGAGGCTGAGGGAGCTGGGGGTGTGCAGCCTGCAGAAGAGGAGGCTCAGGGCAGACCTCATTGCTGTCTACAACTACCTGAAGGGAGGCTGTAGCCAGGTGGGGTTGGTCTCTTCTGCCAGGCAACCATCAACAGAATAAGGGGACACAGTCTCAAGTTGTGCCAGGGGAGGTCTAGGCTGGATGTTAGGAGGAAGTTGTTGTCAGAGAGAGTGATTGGCATTGGAATGGGCTGCCCAGGGAGGTGGTGGAGTGGCCGTGCCTGGAGGTGTTGAAGCCAAGCCTGGCTGGGGCACTTAGTGCCATGGTCTGGTTGATTGGCTAGGGCTGGGTGCTAGGTTGGACTGGATGATCTTGGAGGTCTCTTCCAACCTGGTTGATTCTATGATTCTAGTGCTAGAGTATTTAACTTTTGGAGGCAGAACACACATTAGCTTTTAGAAATATAGCTATTAAAGCAAAGGTTTAAAAGGAAAAAGACAATTCAGAGATGACTGCTGCTTCAGGCATTTATACAGCCCCCTAAAACATGAAGTTAAAGCTGGAAAAATCACTAAATAAAAGTGCACCCTTCAGAAGAAGAGGCCAAAATGACAGACCTCTCATTGATTTTCAAAGGAAGGTTTAATGAGAATGCTGCTAGTCATGGATTTACCATTGGGACCTTTATTCTTCCATTAGCATTGATCAGTGCAGCAAACACACCTGTTTCACACAATGCCCTTGCAGCTGGGTGCTTACTCAAAGTGCTGGATAATCTCATGCTTCCAGATCAAGTGAGATTTTAATGCATATGCTGGTACCAATAATCACATTACAGCAACAGCTTTCCTACTTAATACCAAAAAAAAACCCCAAAGCCAACCAAAAACCAACAGTAAAGTGAGAACAAAAGAATGGAATTGACATAGATTGTCCCCAGTGTAATCCTTAGGGAGCTTTAATTCCTTATGTATAGGGTGAAAAGAGGAAAAAAAGAAAGCAAACAAACCAAATGAGGACAAGGACTTGTCTGACACCAGTCTGTGTGAGAAGGTAGATGGCCTGGCACTTCTCCAAGTACTACTGTGTTCACACCACATGTGTCTGTCTAAAGCCAACCTGACAATAAACTTGACAAGGCAGACTCTGCCCCATGCCATGCATTTCATAGAATCAACCAGGTTGGATGGGACCTCCAAGCTCATCCAGTCCAACCTAGCACCCAGCCCTGGCCAATCAACTAGACCATGGCACTAAGTGTGCACTTCTGCACTTATTATCTTAGTGCAGCAGGGCTCCAGACTGATCAAGCTCCCTTATGTCACCCCAACATAGGCAAAAGGCAAACAGTCCAGCCACAGGGTAGTTTCATAAGCAGGAAGCCTTTAGCTTTATAAGCCATTTGTCCAGGCATAGATTTCCCAGTGCTTTTGCCTAAGGACTCAACTGTCCCTAGCACTACTTCCCTTTTACCACATGAACAGAAAGGAATGGGGCTGCACTAAGGGTGGGATTTGCAAACCCCATGCAAACCAGCAAGATCAGCAATCCTCAGGCAACATCCACAGTTCCAAGCTGTGCTTATAGGGTGGGCCCATCGTGCCTTGGCCAAAACCTTAAGGAGTTCTCAGCCCTGTACTCTGATACAGAGTTAAATAGAGAATGCTGTATTTCACTCTCACTTGTGAAATAAGCTGTCTCCCAGCAAGCAACCCCCAAAGGATAACAAGTTTAAGAGGATAATATGTTTTTGCTCTATCAGCAGCTTTGTCTCAGGGTGACCTATAAAATAATTACTTGAGCATATTCAAATCAAGCTACCTGATTCTACTGAGAAAGTAATAGTAGCTTTCTCAGTAGCCTGAAACCATTGCCTGACTGACCAAAGAGGCCACATTTTAGCCCAGGATATTTATTTCTGGATAATACACTGCATTCTGGCTAATGAGTCAGGATAATTTGCTCAAGTGGAAATTGCAAGCAAACTGCAAACAGTTTTAACAACTGACTTGTGAAAATCAGCAAAACCTGTCAATCTCAGCTCTTCCAGAGGGAGTCCTGTTTTCCAAGAGGGTTTCAAATTACTTTACCAGCATCATCAGATTTTTCCTTGTGGAGTCTTCCTTCTCACTACAGCAGTTTTTGTGGAATGGAAAGTCTTTTTTCTTCCCTTGACACCCATCTGCAGGAGTGAAGCTCATCCTCTTACAGAGCAGAGGATCGGCAACACAGACAGGAGAACACCACTGTCAGCAGCCAGCAAGGGAGTGAGTGCTTAGCTAGTAAGCTAAATCTGTCATGGCACCAGATGCTGGGGTTTTCCTTTCCTTCTCCAGAAAGGAAGCTTCCACATATCCCTGAAACCAATACTTAACAAATTGGGAAGGAATGCATTGCAGTATGAGCCAGGTGGCCACTTGCACAGCTGCAGCATCACAATGCCTTCCATAAATGATAAAGGTGAAGGGTTTCCTGCTTTCCTGAAGAGATTTTAAACCAAAGTAGTAAGAGTAGTACAAAAGAGAATATGGACACGTGCTCACACAGCACAAGAGAGGTCAAAAGGAAAGTTAGAAGCTATTTGCTATAGAGCCCCATATATGTGATTTCCTGTAACTGAAAAGGAAGAACAAACTGACCTGAAGACAGAGTATCAAGATAACAAAGAACAGGACTATAGCCACAAAATATCCAGATAAGGAAAATGAGAACTGTGAAATCCAGGATTTTTCTGGTGGAATTAAAAGATGAGGCACAAAATCAAACCCTCCACCCACTCCTAACACTTACAGTCAACAAATCATAGAATCAACAGGTTGGAAGAGACCTTCAAGATCATCCGGGGCAACCTAACACCCAGCCCTGTCCAATCAACCAGACCATGGCACTGAGTGCCTCATTCAGGCTTTTCTTGAACACCTCCAGGCACAGCAACTCCACCACCTCCCTGGGCAGCCCATTCCAATGCCAATCACTCTCTCTGCCAACAACTTCCTCCTAACATCCAGCCTAGACCTCCCCTGGCACAACTTGAGACTACATCCCCTTGTTCTGTTGCTGTTGTCATTACCAATGAACAAGAATTCAAGCCATATGATGACTACCTGATACCCTCTGCCACTCAGATGATCCCAACATGACTACTTGTGCACACATACATGTCCTGGTTCATGAAAGTAACAGAATGAGTCTGGGTATGTAGAAGTTGAGCATCTCCTAGATTCTGCTAAATTGCTATCACCTACACACCCCATAAGGTCTCCAGAAGCATAGAATCATAGAATCAAGCAGGTTGGAAGAGACCTCCAAGATCATCCAGTCCAACCTAGCACCCAGCCCTATCCAGTCAACTAGACCACGGCACTAAGTGCCTCATCCAGGCTTTTCTTGAAGACCCCCAGGGACGGTGCCTCCACCACCTCCCTGGGCAGCCCATTCCAATGGGAAATCACTCTCTCTGTGAAGAACTTCTTCCCAATATCCAGCCTATACCTACCCTGGCACAACTTGAGACACTAAGAGTTTGCTTCACTTTGAAGACAGTTCTTTTAAAAAGCATTAAAACATCCACCTCTCCAACATGAATGACTCATTACAAGACCTCTTCACACTACCTGAACTACATAGGCTTCACTGGGAAAATGAGTCTGGCACAGCTGGTATTTTGCCTAAAGGTGTAAACCACAATTCTCAAGTTTCTATTCATTCTTCAACGTTGCCATGGTGAAGCTGTCAGACTGTGGTAGAAGCAGCCAGTGGCCTTTGCTTCTTTCTCACAAATGCAGGTGTGCTCTGGGCAGAATAGCTATCAGTACTTCTCCAGTGTATGCCTGTGTCTCACAAGAGGACTGTTGTACAGAACAGCATAATTATTGTGTGTAGATGTCTCAGTTCTAGCTTATATTTCCCAGAGACTCAAATATAGTTAATAGAACCAATAACAATTTATAGGATGCCTTTCTCTCTTCCCCCCCTTTTTTTTTCCCAAAGAAAAGGAATTAGATGTAGAGAGGAAAAGGTAAAACACACCCAAATAAAGAGTCTCACTTTGATTTGGAAGTGAAAGAAAACTTTAACAATAAAAGGTATTTGAGGTAGCAAAGATACAAAGAGCTATAAGGAAGGGAAAATAAGATACAAAATAGAATCATAGAATCAACCAGGTTGGAAGAGACCTCCAAGACCACCCAGTCCAACCTAGCCCCAAGCCCTATCCAGTCAACTAGACCAAATAATATACATACAACCAGATTGATAGCAATGGGTTTGCCCACCTCGTGGACTGATGGCCACGCGGTAAAACAAAGAGCAGCAGGAACTGGAAGGTGGTCCCAGCAGGCAGGGAGGCAGGACAAGAGAGAGCAAAAGAGGAAGTTCCTCTGGTTTTTATAGGGCAGACAGGAACTGGGAGCGGGCCAAACACCATACCTGGGGTCAGGCTCAAGATACAACCTTGGGGAGGAGTCAGGAGGACCTGGGGTGAGGGTCACAGTATTAGTATCACAGTATTATTAGGATTGGAAGAGACCTCACAGATCATCAAGTCCAACCCTTTACCACAGAGCTCAAGGCCAGACCATGGCACCAAGTGCCACGTCCAGTCCTGCCTTGAACAGCTCCAGGGACGGCGACTCCACCACCTCCCCGGGCAGCCCATTCCAGTGTCCAATGACTCTCTCAGGGAAGAACTTTCTCCTCACCTCCAGCCTAAATCTCCCCTGGCACAGCCTGAGGCTGTGTCCTCTCGTTCTGGTGCTGGCCACCTGAGAGAAGAGAGCAACCTCCTCCTGGCCACAACCACCCCTCAGGTAGTTGCAGACAGCAATAAGGTCTGCCCTGAGCCTCCTCTTCTCCAGGCTAACCAATCCCAGCTCCCTCAGCCTCTCCTCGTAGGGCTGTGCTCAAGGCCTCTCCCCAGCCTCGTTGCCCTTCTCTGGACACGCTCAAGCATCTCAATGTCCCTCCTAAACTGGGGGGCCCAGAACTGAACACAGGACTCAAGGTGTGGTCTAACCAGTGCAGAGTACAGGGGCAGAATGACCTCCCTGCTCCTGCTGGCCACACCATTCCTGATGCAGGCCAGGATGCCACTGGCTCTCTTGGCCACCTGGGCACACTGCTGGCTCATGTTCAGGTGGGTATCAATCAGCACCCCCAGATCCCTCTCTGTCTGGCTGCTCTCAGCCACTCCGACCCCAGCCTGTATCTCTGCATGGGGTTGTTGTGGCCAAAGTGCAGCACCCTGCACTTGGAGCTATTGAAGCCATCCCCTTGGACTCTGCCCATCGGTCCAGGCGGTCAAGGTCCCGCTGCAGAGCCCTTCTGCCCTCCAACCCAGTCACTTCTGCCCCCAGCTTGGTGTCATCTGCAAACTTGCTGATGACTGACTCCATGCCCTCATCTAGGTCATCTATGAAGATGTTAAAGAGGATGGGGCTCAGCACTGATCCCTGAGGGACACCACTAGTGACTAGTCAAGACCACTCATCCAGGAGGGTTAGCCCTTTACAGTAGCCATAATCAACGCATAGATAACCAACATCTATATATACACTACATCCCCACTTTTAAGTATATGCATTGTCTTGACCTTGAAACACTAAATATATCCATAGAAGAACTATAATTTTATTGATATAAGGTAGTGGAGAGCATTAGCCAAGGGATTTTTCAAAGCAAAGTCCACTTTCCAAACCTGACTGCCATCAGTTTACCATGATGAATGTTTATTACGATCAAGACCCGATAAAGGTAGAAGGCGAACAGGAAGGCTGGTGACACTTAACCATGGATGGAAATCATAGGATCAACCAGGTTGGAAGAGACCTCCAAGATCATCCAGTCCAACCTAGCAGAGTGATTGGCATTGGAATGGGCTGCCCAGGGAGGTGGTGGAGTTGCTGTCCCTGGAGGCGTTCAAGCAAAGCCTGGATGAGGCACTTAGTGCCATGGTCAGGTTGATTGGCCAGGGCTGGGTGCTAGGTTGTCCTGGATGATCTTGTAGGTCTCTTCCTTCCTGGTTGATTCCATGATTCTTGCACGCACATAGAATCATAGAATCATAGAATCAACCAGGTTGGAAGAGACCTCCAAGATCATCGAGTCCAACCTATCACCCAGCCCTAGCCAGTCAACTAGACCATGTCACTGAGTGCCTCATCCAGTCTTTTCTTGAAGACCCCCAGGGACGGTGCCTCCACCACCTCCCTGGGCAGCCCATTCCAATGGGAAATCACTCTCTCTGTGAAAAACTTCTTCCTAACATCCAGCCTATACCTACCCTGGCACAACTTGAGACTGTGTCCCCTTGTTCTATTGCTGGTTACCTGGGAGAAGAGGCCAACCCCCACCTGGCTACAATGTCCCTTCAGGTAGTTGTAGACAGTACTTCAGGTAGTTGTAGACAGTAGACATCTAATCATGTATCAGCTCTGATGATTTCAGAATACGCCAGGAAACAGAGACAGACTATATTTAGAAGACTGTCCAAAACCCTTTGGCTGCTCTGAAACTAGCAACTCATTGCGTGCTTTTTTCCAAGGCTACTCACTCCATCCTTCCTAACATGCTCCAAGCAGTTCTATGACATTTTGTTCAGCATGAGCAGTGCTGCAGCTGGGCCAAACACGTGTGGCATTCCATCTCACAGCTGAGAAACACAGGCATGTGGGGAAGCTGTGCCCAGAGAGATAAGAGGAACAGTAACACAAGGGAGAGGAATCAAGGATCTAGAACATAGCAGGTCGAGGGAGATGTTTCTCCCCTTCTACTCTGCTCTGGTCAAACCCCACCTGGAGTACTGCATCCAGCTCTGGAGCTCCTATTACAAGAGGGATATGGACATACTGGAGCGTGTCCAGAGAAGGGCCAGGAGGATGCTCAGAGGGCTGCAGCAGCTCTGCTGTGAGGACAGACTGAAAGAGTTGGAGCTGTTCAGTCTGGAGAAGAGGAGGCTCCCAGGTGACCTTCTTGTGGCCTTCCAGGATCTGAATGGGGCAACAAAAAAGCTGGGGAGGGATTTCTTAGGCTGTCAGAGAGTGACAGGACTAGGGGGAATGGAGCAAAGCTGGAGGTGGGTAGGTTCAGAGTTGGATGTGAGGAGGAAGTTGTTGAGCATGAGAGTGGTGAGAGCCTGGAATGGGTTGCTCAGGGAGGTGGTTAAGGTTTCATCCCTGCAGGTGTTTAAGGCCAGGCTGGATGAGGCTGTGGGCAGCCTGATCTAGGGTAGGGTGTCCATGGGGGAGAGGGAGGGATTGGAACTGGATGATCCTTGTGGTCCCCTCCAACCCTGACTGATTCTATGATTCTAACCTTGCCACAATTATATTTAGGGTAAAGTCTGCCACTTAACATTATCCTTATGAAATACATGCACCAATGACAGAGAGGTCACTGTGGTAAAGAAAACCTGAAAATCAAGATTAACAGTAGCAATAACATCAACAATAGTAATAATAATAATGTGGTATAGCCTGAATTGTGCCTTTAAAACTTCTTCCAGATATTACCTGCCATACTGTAATTTATTACTATAGAATTAATGCTCATAATATGCAAGCCTCAAATTCAACACACATAGGGTTTCATATTTTTTTAAACAAAACAAAACAACAGCCAAAAAAAACCCCAACAAAACCAACATCATGCAGGAGAAGTGAAAAGGCAAAACATTAAAATGATTTAAATATTTGACTTCTTGGAAGCAAAGCAAACAATTGAGACAGCTCTGCTGTCATAGCAATGTATTTATTAGGAAGCTGGTCCTAGTGGGTCAAAAGGTTAAATGTCTGAGCTGCTGTAAGAATTATAGGAGCCAGGAAACTATTTCATTAGATCCCAAGATAATCATGTCTCATTGCTGAGCCTGCTAATATTGCACAGAATACCAATACTATTAGAATGACAGAACACAGCAACCCTTGGTGAAAAAGAACAGGTACAGCTGGAAAGAAAACCAACTCTGGCTTTTTACTTCGCAGAGGAAGGTCTGGGGTTTTGGTAAGGTTAGAGTAAGTAAATGACTTATTTTATGTAGAAAAAGAACAATGCCTTTAGTTGAAAGCCTTAATGAGAAAAAAGGAATGAGAAAAAGTGAGTGTTAGAGAGGGGGGAAAGGGAGGCGGGGGGGGGGGAAAGGGAGGCGGGGGGGGGGGAAAGGGAGGCGGGGGGGGGGGGAAAGGGAGGCGGGGGGGGGGGAAAGGGAGGCGGGGGGGGGGGAAAGGGAGGCGGGGGGGGGGAAAGGGAGGCGGGGGGGGGGGGAAAGGGAGGCGGGGGGGGGGGGAAAGGGAGGCGGGGGGGGGGGGAAAGGGAGGCGGGGGGGGGGGGGAAAGGGAGGCGGGGGGGGGGGGGAAAGGGAGGCGGGGGGGGGGGGGGGAAAGGGAGTTAAATGGAGACTACTGAGCACATACTGGGTAATAACCAAATACCAACTTGTAATGGTTTAAAGCAAAACTATCAGGTTACCCTGCCTGCTCCCCCAAGACAGAAGTAAAGAGAAAGTAAGACACAAAAAGTCAGAGTTGAGATAATGAGATTAGAGTTTACTGAATAAACAAGATAGCATAAATGCACAATTACCTTAGCTAATAATCTAATAATACACTGCATGATTAGCATGCATGATTACCTTAGCTTAGCCTAGCTGCAGAAAAAGCTCAGTGAAATGCAGACAGAGAAAGCAAACAAGGAAAAAAAAAAAAACCAACAAAAACCAACCAAACCCCCACAACACACCAATATAGAATCATAGAATTGACCAGGTTGGAAGAGACCTCCAAAATCATCCAGTCCAACCTAGCACCCAGCCCTAGCCAATCAACCAGACCATGGCACTAAGTGCCTCATCCAGGCTTTGCTTCAACACCTCCAGGGACAGCAACTCCACCACCTCCCTGGGCAGCCCATTCCAATGCCAATCACTCTCTCTGGGAAGAAGAGAAGCAGCTAACATCCAGCCTAGATCTCCCCCAGCACAACTTGAGACTGTGTCCCCTTGTTCTGTTGCTGGTTGCCTGGGAGAAGAGACCAACCCCACCTGGCTACAGCCTCCCTTCAGGTAATTGTAGACAGCAATGAGGTCTGCCCTGAGCCTCCTCTTCTGCAGGCTGCACACTCCCAGCTCCCTCAGCCTCTCCTCTCAGGGCTGTGCTCCAGGCTCCTCACCAACTTCGTCACCCTTCTCTGGACATGTTCCAGCACCTCAACATCTCTCTTGAATTGAGTGGCCCAGAATTGGACACGTAAAAGAAAAGCAGCAGCTATCCCTACCCCACTGCCACTGGTCTCACTGCCATCCCTGCAGAAAAAAAGCCAACAGCCAAAAATCCTGGAACCCAGAAGCAGTAACCAGAACAGGAAGCCTCTCATGTTACAGTTTGAACTTCAAGTTCCACAATACTTTTCTCCAGCCAGCACTTTGATTTTGAAGCTGGCATGAGGCAGGACAGTATGACTAGCAGCAGACTAAAACTCAACCTGTGACACACCTTCAGAAAGCTTGCAAGCGAAATAGGCACAATAACAGCTACAGAAGTTGAGGGAAATTAAAACAACTG
Organism: Pogoniulus pusillus; assembly: GCF_015220805.1. Classification (NCBI taxonomy): domain Eukaryota; kingdom Metazoa; phylum Chordata; class Aves; order Piciformes; family Lybiidae; genus Pogoniulus; species Pogoniulus pusillus. Next base: position 23,727,009 of record NC_087278.1, read on the forward strand.
GAAAAGAAACTTCTAGTGTGACTTACATTTTGCAGGACATTGTCCTGAAGCATATTGTACATGCTCTCCCCTGCACACCATTGAAAGAGAAATAAACCAAAGGCAAAAACTTTGTGACAGAGCAAATTATTAAACACCGAGAGCAAAAGATGAAGAGCAAAGCAGAAATGAGCAAATTATTGCTGAAGTGGATTTAGTTAAGTTAGAACAGCACTGAATTACATTAGTTGTTTAAGCAGGGAAGCATGAGTGATTTCCAATGGAAGGGTAAAATACAGAACAAAATCAAATTGCCCAAGCAGCCAGAATGGTAGGTGACAGAGATGTACTTAATGCAGAAGCACAAGCTAATCCAATAACTTGAGAAAGAACTAAGATGGACTTGATGAGTCTTGCAGTACTTTAAAGGCTTTGCTATATTAGCATGAATTCCTTAATGTTATATATCATAGAATCATAGAATCAACCAGGCTGGAAGAGACCTCCAAGATCATCCAAGCCAACCTAGCACCCAGCCCTAACCAATTAACTAAACCATGGCACTAAGTGCCTCATCCAGGCTTTGCTTCAACACCTCCAGGCACAGTGACTCCACCACCTCCCTGGGCAGCCCATTCCAATGCCAATCACTCTCTCTGACAACAACTTCCTCCTAACATCCAGCCTATACTTCCCCCAGCACAACTTGAGACTGTGTCCCCTTCTTCTGTTGCTGGTTGTTTGGGAGAAGAGACCAACCCCAACCTGGTGTTCCCTGCCCCCCCACACCCAGACTAGACTCAGCTGGCTCTGGAAATATGAATGAAGCTTATATTTACAGCTAGCACAAGATACAAGCAGATATTTACAGTATATGCAGTTATATACAGAAATAGACAAGGTAAAAGGTAATACAGAAACACAACAGCCCTCCCAGAAACCTGAGTCCCCAGGAGAGGCTCCCAACCACCCCTGCACCTTCCCCCTGCCCCATGGAAGAATGGAGGTTCGGCCAGGGGGTTAGGAAGCAGAAGTGAGTTAGGCCAAATGGAAGGTGAGGTTAGGGAGTAAGATGTTGCTCAGCCAGCAGCCCAAGCCAGAGAAAGAGAAAATGGAGAGAGTCTTATCTAATGTTTTCATTTCTTCTTGCCATATTCCTTAGCAAGACTGTGAGTGAAGCAGACATCACCATTGCTTTCTTTTTTCACAGCCTGTAATCTAGTTCTTCTCACCAAAACATTCTACCCTGCTTCAAACTACCACACCACTTTGATAAGAATAAATAGCAGCATACTGACAAGAAAATGGTATTCATTTTGTCAGGAGGATGGTGGAAATCAATCAGTATTCATTGTATATACTAAGTAGATACCAAAACAATCAACACTTTGAACATCACCACATCATAATAATGTTTTCCAATACTGAAGACACTAGCCAGGATTTCCAAAGACTATCAAGCATCTATATTTATGCAACTCAAAGGCCTTTGAATGTTAAAAGGCAGGGATTCAGTGCTTATAAAGTCCCCCTTATAGCCTAGTTTCAAATGAGGCTCTCATAAGTAATTTATTACCATTGCTATTTTGGAAACTTCCTGGAAAGATTCATTCTAGTTTGTATTTCCCCCTCAAAAAATGGGACAAAAAGCCTTCCAGAAATCTAGGACATTTCATATTTTTAAATGGAGTAAGCATACTAACATTTCAGGTTGAAGAGCAAGGAGTCTGGGATCTGAGAAAGGGAAAGAATTCAAATCTCTTCCCTGCAATTGTCTTTGACAATGCAGGGCTGTGTAGGCATTTTCTTGTTTCTCAAAACGGGGGATATTATTTATCATATTTTCATAGAATCAACCAGGTTGGAAGAGACCTCCAAGATCATCCAGGCCAACCTAGCACCCAGCCCTACCCAGTCAACCAGACCATGGCACTAAGTGCCTCATCCAGGCTTTGCTTGAACACCTCCAGGGACAGAAACTCCACCACCTCCCTGGGCAGCCCATTCCAATGCCAATCACTCTCTCTACCAACAACTTCCTCCTAACATCCAGCCTAGACCTCCCCTGGCACAGCTTGAGACTGTGTCCCCTTGACCTGTTGCTGGTTGCCTGGGAGAAGAGACCAACCCCACCTGGCTACAGCATCCCTTCAGGTAGTTGTAGACAGCAATAGCATCCAACTGACAGCATCAAATTCTGCAGAATTTAGAGATTGTTTCTTCCACTTTGTATACATCAGCATCGTCCTAGGAAAACCAAGTCATAAGAGTTGTGTCATGAGAATGGTAAGGAATACTTTTCATAGAATCACAGAATCAGTCAGGGTTGGAAGGGACCACAAGGATCATCTAATTCTGTCCCCCCTGCCATGGGCAGGGACACCCTAACCAAAAGCAGGCTGCCTGGAGCCCCATCCAGCCTGGCCTTAAACACCTTCAGGGATGAGGCCTCAACCACCTCCCTGGGCAACCCATTCCAGCCTCTCACCACTCTCATGCTGAACAACTTCCTCCTCATGTCCAGCCTGAACCTACCCACCTCCAGCTTTGTTCCACTCCCCCCGTCCTGTCACTCCCTGAGAGCCTAAAAAGTCCCTTTCAATACTTGTAAGCAGCAGTATGTGTGGATATGTAGGTATATGCAGAAAGCATAAAGTACAGGAACATTTACTGCAGGGAGAGGCTGCAAAGACATTTAGGTAGTTAGATCTTGTACTCTGTTGACCTAGGGGAGGGAGATGGGGATGGAAGATTGCTTAGAACTCTCCTCCCTGCTTGGATTTTGTCCAAGTTGACAGGCTGTGATACAATGCAGCTTAATGAAATACTAAAGATTATTTTCCATGCATACATTAAGATGGATTGCTTTTAACTTCTTTTGGAGGGGAAAGCAACCACAATCCTATGGCTTATCTACAGAGGGACCACATTTCACATGTTATGCACTGCACATTTCAGGCTAATGTTAGAGCTGGTGGTGCTCACTTCTCTACTTGATTTGCTTCACTCTGCTAGAGAATACATTTTTCCATAAAGGAAGGGAAAAAAAAATCACCTCAGCAAATTATTTCCCCTCCCACTCACTCCCCTGCACAATTTATTCATCTAGCAGTGCTGGAAATTCAGCAGGGAATTACCAGCCTTCTGTTCAGTAACACAGAGCAGCTCCAGGGATACAAGAGAGGGGGGAAAAAAAAGATGGGAACTCTGAGTGAATGCCCTTCCTGCTAAATGGCAGGGGAAAAAATGAGACAGAAAGAAAATTATTTTACTACTGATAAATGCTACAGAAACAAGACAACCTAAATGCTACAGAAATAAGACAATCTGACACTTCAGTGAATGAGGTAGTTCAATAAAGAGGGGCTCTGCATGGCTTAAGATATCAAACCAACTGTCCTGAATCAAACAGGCTATAAATAGCTTGTTATAGGTCTTTGTGCAGTTACTGGCACTAAAGGAAGACCCACCACGGCTACAGACTGAATTGTGCTGGGGGAGGAAGGCCAGCCTGTGCTATCTGCCAAGCCCCAGTATTCCAGCTGGTGCCATGAATGTGGATGAGCTAAGGAGCACACAGATGGATGAGAGGGTGCAAGGCCAGCTGCTCAGCTCTCAAGCAAGAAAAAGGCTGATGGCAAGAACAAGTCACTGAATCAAAAGTAGCGGAGTAAGATACCTCCTCAGCTGGTTACAGGAGAGCCATGGCCCAAGGAAATTATTAACCTATGGCACTGGGAAAAGCTACTGCCATCAAGAATGCTCTTCTGGCTCCAAAAATGTGCATGAAGTGTTACCCACCAAAATAACTAACAAAACCTGACACATGACATGAGTACGCTCATAGTTCTCTGCTAAGACGTCTGGGCGAAGAATCACAGAATCAACCAGGTTGGAAGAGACCTCCAAGATGATCCAGTCCAACCTAGCACCCAGCCCTAGCCAGTCAACCAGACCATGGCACTAAGTACCCCATCCAGACTTTTCTTGAACACCTCCAGGGATGGTGACTCCACCACCTCCCTGGGCAGCCCAATGGCAAATCAAACAAAAGCTTGTTTGTTCCTGGTTTCGTTTGGGGTTTCTGTTTGTTTGCTTGGGAATTCAGAATTTTAAAGTTTAAAATTATCCCAATGATAAGAAGGATCTCTAAAAGGTATATTGTGACTGGCACAAAAGCCTTATAGTTGAAAGAGAGAATGTTCCAATACCAACCTGCAGCAGTAAAACAGGGTCCATGAGAACATGTCTCTAACAGCAAGCAACAAAGTGAGACACAAAGCACCACTGGGTGCCACATAGATGCACACAGTTACCCATCAACAAACTGGCTCAGGCACTAGAATGAGTGAGCACATCAGCATGGTGCACAGCTTGGGCCACTCACAGCTCAGGGCTCACTGTGAATTAGCTGCCTGATGGAGTGCCATACAGGTGCTACTCTCCCAGGCTTTCAGTCAATATAGATCTCTCTATGTGCCACTTCCCTCTGCAAATGTAACTACAGTTACACACGGACAACCTCTTCCAACTGATGTGGGAAAGGAAGTCACCTCCAAGGGTATGCAAAGACATGTACAGCATCAGTGTACTTAAAAGGCAAGGGTGAATAAAACAAGCCAAAAGGAAGTCTCCTTTTCTCTATTTTCATAGAATCAACCAGGATGGAAGAGACCTCCAAGATCATCTAGGCCAACCTAGCATCCAGCCTTAGCCTAAGTGCCTCATCCAGACTTTTCATGAACACCTCCAGGGATGGCAACTCCACCACCTCCCTGGGCAGCCCATTCCAATGCCAATCACTCTCTCTGCCAACAACTTCCTCCTCACATCCAGCCTAGACCTCCCCCAGCACAACTTGAGACTGTGTCCCCTTGTTCTGTTGCTGGTTGCCTGAGAAGAAGAGACCAACCCCACCTGGCTACAGCCTCCCTTCAGGTAGCTGTAGACAGCAATGAGGTCACTCCTGAGCCTTCTCTTCTCCAGGCTGCACACCCCCAGCTCCCTCAGCCTCTCCTCACAGGGCTGTGTTCCAGGCCCCTCACCAGCTTCACTGCCCTTCTCTGGACACCTTCCAGCACCTCAACAACTCTCTTGAATTGAGGAGTCCAGAACTGGACACAGCACTCAAGCTGTGGCCTGACCAGTGCTGAGTACAGGGGCAGAATAACCTCCCTTGTCCTGCTGGCCACACTGTTCCTGATCCAGGCCAGGATGCCATTGGCTCTCTTGGCCACCTGAGCACACTGCTGGCTCATGTTCAGCTACTATCTTCCAGTCCCCTCAGGTCCCTTTCTTCCTGGCTGCTCTCAGCCACTCTGTCCCCAGCCCATAGTACCGCTTTAGGTTGTTGTGGCCAAAGTGCAGAACCCTGCACTTGGCCTTGCTCAATCTCACCCCATTGGCCATTTCAAGACAGCAGTTGCTATATAAATCTTTACATGAGCAGAAAATTCTCCAGCAAGCAGATTTCAGTTTAGGAAGCCTGTTGTACAAGTGGTTCAGTTTTTCCCAGCAGAAAACCTCAAGGAAAGCAATAAGAACAAAATCCAGATCTTTGTTCAGCCCCTAGGCACCTCATGAAAGCTTTTGCTCCAGTCATTTGGACCTCAATATGCAAAACAGGTTGCCCTGGAAAAGTCAACTAAGTCAGTTCTGTCAAAGTAGAACAATCAGTCACTCAAGATGAGTACACCTGAAGCCTTCCTCATTTACCCTGCTAAAGAGAATAGGGATATAACCTACTTTCAGCTCTGCTTGGTAGAGTGTTCCCCTTCACACTCACAGATGTTCCCAGGTTCTTCAGTCAACAGACTACATTCTTACAGAGCTCACTGCAAAGGGATATATGGACTGAGAGATGCCTAACCCCAAGGAAGGAAATGCATTGATCTACCCATGTGAAATAATTGTTGCTATAGAGCAGCTGAATGCAGTGGCAATGTAACAAAAGATAATTTCTAGCTGTGTTTCAAAGAAATCTTTTCCAGCCACTTGCAGAAAGGCAAGACAGAAGGTGTGAATTAAGCCAGGCAGTTGCTGTTCCTATATTGGGAAATATTCCTACCAAAAAAAAATGGATCTCACAGTCATATGAACTTCATGTAACACAAGAAAATAGAACACCTGCTCATGTTTGAAATATCTCCATTTCTTACTGAAAACTATTTTTACTATCTAAAGAGTGGCTGTCAACGTCTCCATGTCCAAGTAGAGGCCAGTGACAAGGGGAGTCCCTCAGGGGTCAGTCCTGGGACCAGTCTTGTTCAATATCTTTGTGGGTGCCATGGGCAGTGGCACTGAGTGCTGCCTCAGCAAGTTTGCTGATGACACCAAGCTGTGTGGTGCAGCAGACAGGCTGGAGGGCAGGGATGCCATCCACAGAGACGTGGACAGGCAGGAGAGGTGGGCACAAGCCAACCTCATGAGGTTCAACAAGACTAAGTGCAAGGTCCTGCATCTGGGGCGAGGCAATGCCAAGCACAAACGCAGGCTGGGCAGTGACTGGCCACAGAGCAGCCCTGAGGAGAGGGACTTGGGGCTGCTGCTGGACCAGAAGCTCAACATGAGCCAGCAGTGTGCACTTGTAGCCCAGAAAGCCAAGCAGAGCCTGGGCTGCATCAGGAGAAGTGTGGCCAGCAGGGCGAGGGAGGTGATTCTCCCCTCTACTCCACTCTGGTCAGACCCCACCTGGAGTACTGCAGCCAGTTCTGGAGCCCCTTTTACAAGGATGTGGAGATGCTGGAGCAAGTCCAGAGAAGGGCCACAAGGATGCTGAGAGGGCTGCAGCAGCTCTGCTGTGAGCACAGACTGAAAGAGTTGGGGCTGTGCAGGCTGGAGAAGAGGAGGCTCTGAGAGGGCAAAGCTGGAGGTGGGGAGATTTAGATTGGATGTGAGGAGGAAGTTCTTGATCATGAGAGTGGTGAGAGCCTGGAATGGGTTGCCCAGGGAGGTGGTTGAGGCCCCATCCCTGGAGACGTTCAAGGCCAGGCTGGCTGAGGCTGTGGGCAGCCTGCTCTAGGGTAGGGTGTCCCTGCCCATGGCAGGGGGGTTGGAACTGGCTGATCCTTGTGGTCCCTTCCGACCCTGACTCATTCTATGATTCTATCTCCTATAGGTTGCCATTTTTTTTTAAATAGGAGATTTAAGCCACAAATTTGGAGGTTTCAGAGAATTAATCTGGGTAAGCAATTTCCTGCCTTCATCTCCCAGATCTCTACTTTGCTTATGAAGTTAATTCTACCAATATTGACTGTATACCTTGGTTAGTGAATTTACCTACCTTGGTTAGAAGTGAAATTAATTCTACCAATATTGAGTCTGTAACTTGGTTAGAAGTGAATTTAATTCCATCAATAGTGACTCTATACCTTGGTTAGTGACATGACCTACCTTGGTTAGAAGCAAATTTAATTATACTAATGTTGAGTCTATACCTTGATTAGTGAATTTAATCCTACCAATACTGAGTCTATACCTGGGTTAGTGAATTTATTTCTACCAATATTGAGTCTATACCTTGGTTAGTGAATTTAATTCTACCAATATTGAATCTATACCTTGGTTAGTAAATTTAATTCTACCAATACTGACTCTATAGCTTGGTTAGTGAATTCACCTACCTTGGTTAGAAGCAAATTTAATTATACTAATATTGAGTCTATACCTTGGTTAGTGAATTTAATCCTACCAATACTGAGTCTATACCTGGGTTAGTGAATTTATTTCTACCAATATTGAGTCTATACCTTGGTTAGTGAATTTAATTCTACCAAGACCGAGTCTATACCTTGGTTAGTGAATTTAATCCTACCAATACCGAGTCTATACCTAGGTCAGTGAATTTAATCCTACCAATACTGAGCCTATACCTTGGTTAGTGAATTTAATTCTACCAATACTGAGCCTATACCTTGGTTAGTGAATTTAATTCTACCAATACTGAGCCTATACCTTGGTTAGTGAATTTAATTCTACCAATACTGAGCCTATACCTTGGTTAGTGAATTTAATTCTACCAATATTGAGTCTATACCTTGGTTAGTGAATTTAATTCTACCAATATTGAGCCTATACCTTGGTTAGTGAATTTGATTCTACCAATATTGAGCCTATACGTTGGTTAGTGAATTTGATTCTACCAATATTGAGCCTATACCTTGGTTAGTGAATTTGATTCTACCAATATTGAGCCTATACGTTGGTTAGTGAATTTAATTCTACCAATATTGAGCCTATACCTGGTTAGTGAATTTAATTCTACCAATATTGAGTCTATACCTTGGTTAGTGAATTTGATTCTACCAATATTGAGTCTATACCTTGGTTAGTGAATTTAATTCTACCAATATTGAGCCTATACCTGGTTAGTGAATTTAATTCTACCAATATTGAGCCTATACCTTAGTTAGTGAATTTAATTCTACCAATATTGAGTCTATACCTTGGTTAGTGAATTTAATTCTACCAATACTGAGCCTATACCTTGGTTAGTGAATTTAATTCTACCAATACTGAGCCTATACCTTGGTTAGTGAATTTAATTCTACCAATACTGAGCCTATACCTTAGTTAGTGAATTTAATTCTACCAATATTGAGTCTATACCTTGGTTAGTGAATTTAATTCTACCAATATTGAGCCTATACCTTGGTTAGTGAATTTAATTCTACCAATATTGAGCCTATACCTTGGTTAGTGAATTTAATTCTACCAATATTGAGCCTATATCTTGGTTAGTGAATTTGATTCTACCAATATTGAGTCCATACCTTGGTTAGTGAATTTAATTCTACCAATATTGAGCCTATACCTTGGTTAGTGAATTTAATTCTACCAATACTGAGCCTATACCTTAGTTAGTGAATTTAATTCTACCAATATTGAGTCTATATCTTGGTTAGTGAATTTAATTCTACCAATACTGAGCCTATACCTTAGTTAGTGAATTTAATTCTACCAATACTGAGCCTATACCTTAGTTAGTGAATTTAATTCTACCAATATTGAGCCTATACCTTAGTTAGTGAATTTAATTCTACCAATATTGAGTCTATATCTTGGTTAGTGAATTTATTTCTAACAATACTGAGTCTATAACTTGGTTAGTCGATTTACCTACCTTGGTTAGAAGCAAATTTAATTATACAAATATTGGGTCTATACCTTGGTTAGTTACTCATTCACACCTTAAGAGAAATCACTCCAGAGCTGCTAAGCATCACCAGACAGATCCTACATTCTGAAAACCACTTACTCTTATTAAAACAGCTAGACTACAAGAAACATTACTAAACAATTTGTTCTTGCTGCTGTTGTTTTGGTGGGTTTTGCTGTGTTTTCCCTTAGGTTATGAAATAAAGTTTCCTATGAATAGTTGCTAAAATCAGGTGACACGATTTAAGGTGTGATTAATTCTTTCCAATAGCATGATCTACCAGTGGGAAGAACATCACCTCAAAAAAATCCAGCAACAAATAAAGAATATGCTCCCAGGAGATAACTTCCCATTAAAGATGTTCCTTTTCTACTACAGAAACACTCCCCTACACTGCACAGAAGCATTACCTGTGAATTAAGATTTTCATGGATACAGAGACCTCATTTCAAAGGCAAATGAGATGTAGCAGCTACTACACCAAATAGAGAGGGATCTGGGGGTGCTGACTGATACCTGCCTGAACATGAGCCAGCAGTGTGCCCAGGTGGCCAACAGAGCCAGTGGCATCCTGGCCTGCATCAGGAATGGTGTGGCCAGCAGGAGCAGGGAGGTCATTCTGCCCCTGTACTCTGCACTGGTTAGACCACACCTTGAGTGCTGTGTTCAGTTCTGGGCCCCCCAGTTTAGGAGGGACATTGAGATGCTTGAGTGTGTCCAGAGAAGGGCGACGAGGCTGGGGAGAGGCCTTGAGCACAGCTCTACGAGGAGAGGCTGAGGGAGCTGGGATTGGTTAGCCTGGAGAAGAGGAGGCTCAGGGGTGACCTTATTGCTGTCTGCAACTACCTGAGGGGTGGTTGTGGCCAGGGGGAGGTTGCTCTCTTCTCTGAGGTGGCCAGCACCAGAACAAGAGGACACAGCCTCAGGCTGTGCCAGGGGAGATTTAGGCTGGAGGTGAGGAGAAAGTTCTTCCCTGAGAGAGTCATTGGACACTGGAATGGGCTGCCCGGGGAGGTGGTGGAGTCGCCGTCCCTGGAGCTGTTCAAGGCAGGACTGGACGTGGCACTTGGTGCCATGGTCTGGCCTTGAGCTCCGTGGTAAAGGGTTGGACTTCATGATCTGTGAGGTCTCTTCCAACCCTGATGATACTGTGATACTCACTTATATAAACATATTGATCCAAGTCTTCAGGGAGAGTTGAATTCATCCCAAAAGCTGAGACCTTGCACTAGTCACAGGCAAGGTCACACAGTTCCAGAAATCTTGACTAGGAACTAGATATGCTTTGAATTTCCACAGTGAAGCAATTGCTTAGGTTCCTACCAGATAAAGGTGCAAGATTTAAGTAGGTACCCATTAATTTTGATTCCTCAGGACACAGGTTGAGTTTTGGGTTTGTTTAGGGTTTTTTTTGTATTGGTTTTTATTTTTAACTTGAGCCTTCTTTCTTTTAAACTTCTTTATCTCTTTCTATTTTTGCAAACATAGCCAGAATTCCTGTCAAATGTGATTTCTATCTTATCTGGATAAATATCAGCTACACTGAAGCATTTCATTCCCAGAAGTAAACTGGACTCTTGAAGTTTCAGCTCTGTTGAACTCAAATGGAAGCTTGAATCATCTAGGCAGATGTTTGAAGGTGCAGATTTGCTCTCCTAACTTATAAAATACACAATTTTAATGGTCACATGAACTGGTGTAATTTTCATACAACCACAGAATCACTCAGGGTTGGAAGGGAACACAAGGATCAGCCAGTTCCAACCCCCCTGCCATGGCCAGGGACACCCTACCCTAGAGCAGGCTGCCCACAGCCTCAGCCAGCCTGGCCTCAAACACCTCCAGGGATGGGGCCTCAACCACCTCCCTGGGCAACCCATTCCAGGCTCTCACCACTCTCATGCTCAACAACTTCCTCCTCATGTCCAGTCTGAATCTCCCCACCTCCAGCTTTGCTCCATTCCCCCCAGTCCTCTCACTCCCTGACAGCCTAAAAAGTCCCTCCCCAGCTTTTTTGTAGCCCCTTTCAGATCCTGGAAGGCCACAAGAAGGTCACCTGGGAGCCTCCTCTTCTGCAGGCTGAACAGCCCCAGCTCCTTCAGTCTGTCCTCATAGTAGAGCTGCTGCAGCCCTCTGAGCATCCTCGTGGCCCTTCTCTGGACACACTCCAGCATCTCCACATCCCACTTGTAATAGGGGCTCCAGAGCTGGATGCAGTACTCCAGGTGGGGTCTCACCTGGAGTGAGTTACTCTTTTTCAGCATGCATGATCAACATGAACATGAAAAAAAAATCCAGTTATCAAGTTGCTGATACTGTCACTAATATCATCACTCTAAGTGTAAAGGAGGCATTTTACCCTAAAAGAGGTAAAGAAAAGAATACATTTCACTTCAAGTTGTAAAGAACAGAAGCAGTACAAAGGAGACTCAGCATCAGCAGAGGAAAAAAAATAGCAGCACCAAACCCTCTGTTTTTCAGGGGTCCAAATGGATAGATCTGGTTGGATTTTTAAGTGGATTTTCAATGAAGATGTAAATGAAGTCTCAATCTAGGAAAGCACAAGCATGTGATAACCTTGGCATGTCATGGGCCTCTACGTTTCCATAGCACTAATTACAACGAGGGCGTTCAATTGGATGAGGACAGAACTCCTTATTTTCCTCTTTGCAGCTCCTCAGGGAATCATTTCAGGCTGGATAAAGTCTAGGATATTCACAGACAGATTTACTATTGCCTGAAAAAATAAATGACCAGTCAGATCTACCTATCAATAGATAACCCTGAGTGCATTTCACATTCCTGAGCTGGAAAACTTGCTATCACATTTTCAGGGCAGCTTTCTTATGAAGTCTAAATGTGTGATAAGTAATACAGGTTCACCTGTAAATGACACAAACATCCCCCTTTCTTTTAATCACTCAATAAAAATGCAACACAATTGTGGGCATTTGGTCTTCTCTCTACAATATTTTGGAAGGAATAAATATTTAACTTCTTTCAAAACAGCCAATCTTCCAAGTGTCTGTTAGAGACAGGATGAGACTGAACAAGGCCAAGTGCAGGGTTCTGCACTTTGGCCACAACAACCCCAAGCAGTACTATGGGATGGGGACAGAGTGGCTGGAGAGCAGCCAGGAAGAAAGGGACTTGGGGGTACTGGCAGATAGTAGCTGAAGATGAGCCAGCAGTGTGCCCAGGTAGTCAAGAGAGCCAACAGCATCCTGGCCTGGATCAGGAATAGTGTAGCCAGCAGGACAAGGGAGGTTATTCTGCCTCTGCACTCAGCACTGGTCAGGCCACACCTTGAGTGCTGTGTCCAGTTCTGGGCTCCTCAATTCAAGAGAGATTTGAGGTGCTGGAACGTGTCCAGAGAAGGGCAATGAAGCTGGTGAGGGGCCTGGAGCACAGCCCTGTGAGGAGAGGCTGAGAGAGCTGGGGGTGTGCAGCCTGCAGAAGAGGAAGCTTGGGGGGGCTCACTGCTGTCTACAACTACCTGAAGGGAGGTTGTAGCCAGGTGGGGTTGGTCTCTTCTCCCAGGCAAGCAGCAACAGAATGAGGAGACACAGTCTCAAGTTGTGGCAGGGGAGGTCTAGGCTGGATGTTGGAAGAAAGTTATTGCCATGGAGAGTGATTGGCATTGGAATGAGCTGCCCAGGGAGGTGATGGAGTCACTGTCCCTAGAGGTGTTCAAAAAAAGCCTGGATGAGGCACTTAGTGCCATGGTCTAGTTGATTGGACAGGGCTGGGTGAAAGGTTGGGCTGGATGATCTTGGAGGTCTCTTCCAACCTGGTTGATTCTATTCTATTGCACCTTAGTGAATATTTCAGCAAAGAAATGGGTTCTTGTTCAGTTTCCCCCAGGGAAGCTCAGTGTTCAGTTTAACACAGAAAGACTATTGTGCACCTGCCTTTTAAGAAAAACCCATGCTATTAGTACAGCAGGGAAGTAAATTTCCTTCCAAGTGGTCAACCTTGCTCATTGAGATATGGACCTGAAGCACAATTCTATATCTGCTTCTCAGATCCATTTCTAGTGAACACTGGAATCTGTCCCAGCCACATATCCATTGCCAAGGCTGATTTTCTTTCCATACTTCCCTATCAACTTGCCAGGTGACCCCAGCTGCTTTTGGTGGTTCTGCTACTGCAGTGCTCATTAGCATCAAGCTTAATAGCATCACTGAAATACTAGATTATCTCATGAGATTACAGAACTTTCTCCAGCTAATTGAGTTTATTAGCCATCTGCAATAGCATTAAAAGCATAACTGAAGGGGAAAGTTCAAGTGAAAGAAAAAGTTAAAGTCCCATAAATAGTAAAAAAAATCAAACCACAACAACTCGTTTCCATTCACTAACAGCAACAAACTTAGGAAACATAATGCTGAGAAAAACATGCACTCAGGTTTCTCCTCAATCTGTCCTTCTGTGCCATCACAGCCGAAGCCAAGGACTGCTTTGAGATCCTGCCTTCTGAGTAGTCCTGAATCGCTGTCCTTATGCAGTCCTCTTCCACAAACTAGCCAAGAGCAAATAAGCAAAATGGAGGGAAAAGTGAAGCAGACTGGCTGGCATCCACAGCTGAGCATCCCTCTTACTCAGCATGTTCATACAGGCACATTAGGGCAGGCTGGTCACAATCCTGTGGGCAAAAGCATCCTGAACCTGCTACTGGGACTGGCAGAATATGGTGGATTCCAATGTCTGTCACCACATTGTAACTCTGTGATGGTTTGGGTGCTACCCACCCCCACACACACTTGAGAGTATCACCCAGACTAGACTCAGCTAAGCTGAAAATTAAAGAATGAAGATATATTTACAGCTTAGCACAAGATACAAGCAGGTATTTACAATATATACAGCAAGATACAAGTTAAAAGGGTAATGCAGAAACACAACTGCCCTCCCAGCCCCACGAGGGGCTCCCAACCAGCTTTCTACCTTCTTCTCACCCCTCTACCTTACCCCAGACTTTGCCTTACATTCAAGGCGAGTTTGGAGGATCAGCCAGGGGGCTTAGGAAGCAGAAGGATAAGACAGATGGCAGGTTAGAGAGAGAAGTGCAGCCCAAAGCCAGAGAGCAAATGTGTTATCTATGTTTGGGTTCTGGTTTTTATCCATCTCAGCAAGCCTATGAGTGAAGTACCCATCACCACTGTTTCCTTGTCACAGCCTACAATCTAATTCTTCTCACCAAAACATCCCAGCTAGGCTCAAACTAGAACACACTCATAACTGTGCATTGCTTGGGTCTCTGATACATGATTCCAGGTTGTCAGCATCCTTCTATCTTTAACTGTTGGTCCAGGAGAATTAACTCAAAGGGCATTTTTTGCCTGAAGAGTTGTTTTTTACCATGATCTAGAACAGCTTGTCTCTTCAAATGCACAAAAGCTTACTTTAACCTCTACTCTTTGGCCTCAGTAGTTGAGAGAACAAACTTCAGAGTTCCTGTATAGGGTTAACACTCCAGGGAGTCCCAAGCAAACAGGGGGCACCTAGGGGCTCACTATGGAGAACACTGTGTGAATAGGGGAAAGCATGGACAGATGGCATGGCCAGCCCACCTCAGCTCTATGGGCCAGACTGAGGGAACTGCAGGGTGCACACACAGGGAACAACTCCTCCAGAAGAGGGGTTGCCCCAGTGTCCCGCAGGCAACCCTCTCACCCAAGGGGTGGTCCTGTCAGTAATTCAGGTCCACGTGCCTCATGTGGTCACAGTGGCCAGCATTAGAGATGCCCTGTCTCTAGCCAGGTGGAGAACAAGGACAACAGAGTATATTGGGATGTGTTTGTGAAATGGCCTGGCACTTTTGAAGCCAAGAAATATCGAGCTTTGGTAGACATCGGTGCCCAATGCACTCTGATCCCCTCCAGCCGCAGCGGGACAGAAACCATTACCATCTCAGGAGTCACAGGGGGGTCACAAGAACTGACTGTGCTGCAGACTGAGATAAGCCTCACTGGGGATGTGTGGGAGAGGCACACCATAGTAACTGGCCCTGGTGCACCTTGCACCCTGGGCATCAACTTTCTCTGGGAAGAGTATTTTAAAGACCCGAAAGGGAACAAGTGGGCATTTGGCATTGCAGCTGTAGAGACTGCAGACAAAGAGCAGCTGTCTATTGTGCCTGGCTTGTCAGATGACCCTTTCATGGTTGGTACCCACAAGGTGGAAGATGTTAAGTTACCCATTGCTTCTTGTGTAGTTCATCATAGGCAATACCGCACCAACAGAGACTCCCTGCTGCCCATCCAGCAGCTGATTCGCCGCCTGGAGCGGCAGCTTGGCATCAGCAAGAGCCACTCACCCTTCAACAGCCCGATATGGCCAGTGCAGAAGGAGAGTGGGGAATGGAGACTGACTGTGGACTTCAGCAGCCTGAACTAAGCGACTCCTCCAATCAGTGCAGCTGCGCCTGATATGTTGGAGCTCCAGTATGAACTGGAGTCAAAGGAGGGCAAGTGGTGTGCCACAATTGACATGGCTAATGCTTTCTTCTCCACACCCAGTTCCTCTTTCACTTCCTTCAGGAGTACCAAGCAATCAAATAAATGTATTTTTGTAAGAGAGATTAATAAAGCAAAGAAAGTGCTTTTAAGAACCATGTTTGACAGAAACTACTCTAAACATATTATTAAGAAAAAGCACTTAATATGTGCACTGAGCAGATCTAGAATAAATCCCCAGAACAAAAGCCACATGTGACTGGTGAATATTTTATGTTTCTAATGTAATCCAAGCTTGCTTATCCCAGTGAAACTTCCTGTTTCCTGTATATATCCTGAAATGTCAATTTCACTTCTCCTGGAATAAGATACAGAATAGGAGATGGTTGTATCCACAAATGGGGAGCTTGATACATTGACCTCTCCTACAAACCAAACTACAGCAGATTCAAAGGGGAAAATGTTCAGTGACTCAATAAGGGTATTAAAAGTGCAGAGATGAGGATCAAGGACAGTCACTGCCTGGAGATCACAGTCCAAGGACCCTTTCTCCTGCAACTCTCAGTTATCTGACACCTACCTGTGATGAGAGCTTTTTTCCAATTTATCCCACTGCACTTTCCCTGATGCTAAGAGCAAGCCAATTTACAGCATTTGAGGCTAAGAGACAGAACTGCATGAGAAATATTTGCATTCACTTTACTCATACACATTCACCATGATCAGAGACAGCCTTTGGTCAGCTGGCAGGATGCCTCACTCGACTTGCATACTTCTGGCACATGTCTAAATCTCCCCTTCTATCTCCTTTATTAAAAATGCAACAAAATAGAAACATGAAAGAAAATTCTGGCAAATTCCCTCAAGAGAGAATTAATGTGTTTGATAGAAGCCCAATCAGAACAGCTTCCCCTTCAGAAACCATAGACTCATAGAATCAACCAGGTTGGAAGAGACCTCCAAGATCATCCAGTCCAACCTAGCACCCAGCCCTACCCAGTCAACCAGACCATGGCACTAAGTGCTTCAGCCAGGCTTTGCTTGAACACCTCCAGGGACAGTGACTTCACCACCTCCCTGGGCAGCCCATTCCAATGCCAAACTCTCTCTGTGAAGAAGAGAAGAAGCAGCTAACATCCAGCCTAGACCTCTCCTGGCACAACTTGAAACTGTGTCCCCTTGTTCTGTTGCTGCTTGCCTGGCAGAAGAGACCAACCCCACCTGGCTACAGTGTCCCTTCAGGTAGTTGTAGGCAGCAATGAGCTCTGCCCTGAGCCTCCTCTTCTCCAGGCTGCACACCCCCAGCTCCCTCAGCCTCTCCTCACAGAGCTGTGCTCCAGGCCCCTCACCAGCTTTGTTGCCCCTCTCTGGACACCTTCCAGCACCTCAACATCTCTCTTGAATTAAGGAGCCCAGAACTGGACACAGCACTCAAGGTGTGGCCTGACCAGTGCTGAGCACAGGGGAAGAATAACCTCCCTTGTCCTGCTGGCCACACTGTTCCTGATGCAGGCCAGGATGCCATTGGCTCTCTTGGCCACCTGGGCACACTGCTGCCTCATCTTCAGCTACTATCTATCAGTACCCCCAGGTCCCTTTCTTCCTTGCTACTCTCCAGCCACTCTGTCCCCAGCCTGTAGTGCTGCTTGGGGTTGTTGTGGCCAAAGTGCTGAACCCTGCACTTGGCCTTGTTCAGTCTCATCCCATTGGCCTCTGCCCACCCATCCAGCCTGTCTAGGTCCCTCTGCAGGGCTCTCCTACCCTCCAATAGATCAACACCTGCTCCTAGCTTGGTGTCATCTGCAAACTTACTGATGCTGGACTCAATCCCCTGGTCCAGGTCATCAATAAAAATACTGAACAGGACTGGGCCCAGCACTGCCCATCGAGCTCCAACCTCTTCCACCACCTGACATTTGATCAGACATTTTTCTTCACTCCTCTCAAGGGAGATTTCCTGGTACAGACTCAGTACTAATACCTAAACTACTCCTTAAAGCTTGCAGAAGCAAGTATGGTATGGAAATACACTGTAAATCCTATGGTCAACAAAAGCTGTGCTGGATGCCACTCATACAGAAGTTTGCAGCATCCTTTTGTAGTCGACCTTGTTGCTCCCTGAAAAAACAACAGACCAAAACCCCACAGATCAATCATAGAATCAACCAGGTTGGAAGAGACCTCCAAGATCAGCCAGTCCAACCTAGCACCCAGCCCTATCCAGTGAACTAGACCATGGCACTAAGTGCCTCAGCCAGGCTTTTCTTGAACACCCCCAGGGATGGTGCCTCCACCACCTCCCTGGGCAGCCCATTCCAATGGGAAATCACTCTCTCTGTGAAGAACTTCTTCCTAACATCCAGCCTAGACCTACCCTGGCACAACTTGAGACTGTGTCCCCTTGTGCTATTGCTGGTTGCCTGGGAGAAGAGGCCACCCCCCACCTGGCTACAATGTCCCTTCAGGTAGTTGTAGACAGTAATAAGATCACCCCTGAGCCTCCTCTTCTCCAGGCTAAACAGGCCCAGCTCCCTCAGCCTCTCCTCATAGGATTTGTGCTCCAGGCCCCTCACCAGCTTTGTTGCCCTTCTCTGGACATGTTCCAGCACCTCAACATCTTTCTTGAATTGAGGGGCCCAGATGCCCTCTATCTGTCAGCTTTTCTTCTGTGAGGAGTCTGAGCAGCAGACAAAAATAAGGATGAAAATGCAATCCAATCTCACAAAATGTTTTGCTGACAAAATCCTAAGCCCTGTTACCATACATGGGTATAAACCTTGACTTAGGTTATGTCAGCAGAGGATTTAAAGAGCCATTTTAAAAAGCACACAGATGTGCAGTGATCACCTCATACAGACAGTTCTTCTGTCTGGAAGAAGAGATAAAACACTGTACTATGACCTTTTCTGTTACCTAGAGTTTGGTGGTTAGATTACTACATTTATTGCCCAGTCTCACATTTAACTAACTTTAAAAGGTCCAACAAACCTACAAACACACAGCAAGAGGGAAGCAGTGCAGTAAGTGTTATAGAACACAAGCAAAGATCCTTGGGTTAGCCTGAACTAGCACAAAACTGAGCACACAAGGAAGAAGCCTTGCAGTCCCCATCCTGGGGACAGAAAAGCCAATCAATAGAGGACTCAATTCTGTATAGCACTAACAGGCTAATCTCACACACACCACCTTGAATAAACTCCTGCCTTAAGCAGATTGCAGCCCAATCTATCATGAAGTTGAAAGACTGTACTTCCATACTTCAGCCTGGAGTAACAGAGGGGAAAAAAGAGAAACACAATGCTAGAACCCTGTTGTACAAATATCTTTCCTGAGCCACTCTTCCATTTCAGTTAGTTTACAGATGAGAACTTGGGCATTTTGTTCTCCCCTCTGCTGCTACAGACTTCAGGGGCTCATGGCAATAGAGTACACCTAAAGTTACTCCTAGACTGTTGCTTTCTTAAGCTGATCATTTTGACTGCAGTATTAATGTGTTTCCAGTTTATCTGTTGAAGACTGAGCTCTTTCTCTTGTATTTTCTTTCTCTCAGTTAATTTATCTGACAGAATGCATGAAATTATACTAGATGCTGCTCCATGACCTCGTTTTCCCTCTACTTTTGGAGGATGAAAGTTCTATTTCCTCCTCATTCTTAATATCTTCTCAGAACTGATATTTCCAGTGTATATGTTAACTTTGACATGCTTTCAAAGTAAAGGCTTTAGTATAAGCTGCACAGTATTTCATATTGTAAATCATAGAATCAGTCAGAGTTGGAAAGGACCACAAAGATCATCCAGCTCCAAGCCCCCTGCCATGGCCAGGGACACCCTACCCTAGAGCAGGCTGCCCACAGCCTCATCCAGCCTGGCCTTAGACACCTCCATGGATGAGGCCTCAACCACCTCCCTGGGCAACCCATTCCAGGCTCTCACCACTCTCATGCTCAACAACTTCCTCCTCACATCCAGCCTGAATCTCCCCACCTCCAGCTTTGCTCCATTCCCCCTAGTCCTGTCACTCCCTGAGAGCCTAAAAAGTCCCTCCACAGCTTTTTTGTAGGCCCCCTTCAGATCCTGGAAGGCCACAAGAAGGTCACTTCAGAGCCTCCACTTCTCCAGACTGAACAGCTCCAACTCTTTCAGTCTGTCCTCACAGCAGAGCTGCTTCAACCCTCTAAGCATCCTTGTGGCCCTTCTCTGGACACACTCCAGCATCTCCACATCCCTCTCATAATAGAGCTAATAAATGGAGCTGACAAAAGTCAGATTTTTAGGCTAGTCACAGCACAGGCATCATATCACTGGAGAACTCCTAGCATGACTGCAGCTTTCAGTTAACACAGCAAATGACATACTAATAAAGTTGATGACAGACTTGGCATACAGAGACCTTTTATTTCTTCCTTTTCCACTTCTTCAGTCTCCCAAATTCTTACTGTAGTGCCAATCCTTCCCTTAACAGCACGAAAAAAATCAGACAAAGGAAAGTCAAATGCCTTGCAAAGGACTTTTCAATAACACAGGCAGGCTTCCACTTGGCTTGTCACTGGTTTCTCAGCCAACAAAGTAAATTAGCTACTAATACTATCATGGAAAACCACCTTAAATCCAAGCCTAAAATTCAGCCATTTCATTATCTAAGGGAGTTAGTTTATGGTTGGGGTTTGTTTGGTTTTTAACAACACTCATCTGCACCAGTGAAGCACAGAACACTCTCACATTCATAACTAATGCTACCCTACAAACCTGCAATATCACTAAAAGCAATATGCCAATCCAATTTTAGCTCCTCAGGCTCTACAGAGATGGCTTCTGGCAAGGTAATCCAGGCATACTATGTCTTCATGACTTCACAGCAGAGCTGGCAGCCCTTGGTAGTATTAGCTCTGCTACTCCAAGCACTCATGGAGAGGACACAAGCTTCCCTTTGATCCTTCTAGTCATGCACTACTCAGGACTCTCCTTGACTTTGCTCTTCCCAGAGCTGCAACATTTCTTGTTTGCAAATCTGCATTTAACTCGTGCCTGGATTTGAACCTTGTCCTGCAAGCTTCACAGAATCAGTCAGGGTTGGAAAGAACCACAGGGATCATCTAGTTCCAAACCCCCTGCCATGGGCAGGGACACCCTACCCTAGACCAGGTGGGCCAGAGCTTTATCCAGCCTGGGATGAGGTTACCAACCTCCAGGACTTCTCTCTTGTCCCAAGGACACCTCAACAGCTTCTGATATTTCCCCCCACAATAGTTTCACTTCTGATACTTTGTCTCTTTGTGTCTGTGACAGAACTCAAGCAAGAATAACTTTGATTAAAAAAGGCAGAAGAGATGAAAATCAGTTCTTGGTGCTCAGTCAGTTCTGATTCAGTCCAGTACTGGGACTTAAATGACAATCTGTTTGCTTCTGTTTAGATTAAGAGATTTGCTTTTTCCCTCTCAAGACCATGGTAATGAAATTGTTTCCTCTTCCTTGTCATAGAATCAACCAGGTTGGAAGAGACCTCCAAGATCAGCCAGTCCAACCTAGCACCCAGCCTTATCCAGTTATCTAGACCATGGCACTAAGTGCCTCATCCAGGCTTTGCTTCAACACCTCCAGGGATGGCCACTCCACCACCTCCCTGGGCAGCCCATTCCAATGCCAATCACTCTCTCTGCCAACAACTTCCTCCTAACATCCAGCCTAGACTTCCCCTGGCACAACTTGAGACTCTGTCCCCTTCTTCTGTTGCTGGTTGCCTGGCAGAAGAGACCAACCCCACCTGGCTACAGCCTCCCTTCAGGTAGCTGTAGACAGCAATGAGCAATGATCTCTGCCCTGAGCCTCCTCTTCTGCAGGCTGCACAATCCCAGCTCCCTCAGCCTCTCCTCGTAGGATTTGTGCTCCAGGCCCCTCACCAGCTTTGTTGCCCTTCTCTGGACACTTTCCAGCACCTCAACATCTCTCTTGAATTGAGGAGTCCAGAACTAGATGCAGCACTCAGGGTGTGGCCTCACCAGTGCTGAGTACAGGGGAAGAATAACCTCCCTTGTCCTACATAGAAACTGAGATATGGAACCTGCCTCTTCAACCCAAAAACGTTTTTAACCCATCATAGAATGTTCAGTTTAGATGTTACTGAGATATTAAACAATGTGTGCATGTACTTACACCCCCCCAAAAAAACAACCTTCAGCCATACAGAATATAGTTCAAAATGTCACTGAAGTCACTTAAAACATTGATTTCACCTAAACCTGTGTGCTAGTTTGAAGCTAGCTAGAATGTTTTGGTGAGAAGAATTAGATTTCAGTATGTGAAAAGGAAACAATGGTGACGTCTGCTTCACTCATAGGCTTGCTGAGATGGATAAGAACACAAACACAGATAATACAGTCACTGTCTGGGCTTTGGGCTGAACTTCCCTCTCTCTCTAACCTAACCTGCTGTGTGACTAATCCACTTGCTTCCTAACCCCCCTGGCCAACCCTCCATAGTACCTTAAATGCAAGGCAAGATCTGGGGTAAGGTAGAGGAGTGGGAGGAAGGTGGAAGGGCGGTTGGGAGCCCCTCCTGTGTTCTCAGTTTTCTGGGAGGGCTGTTTTCTTTCTGTAATACCTTTAAACTTGTGTATTACTGTATATACTGTAAATATCTGCTTGTATATTGTGCTAAGCTGTAAATAAAAGCTTCATTCTATTTCCAGAGCTGCTGAGTCTAGTCCGGGTGATTTCCAAAGTGTGTGGGGGCAGGGAACACCCAAACCATCACAACCTGGAGCACATTATACATCACCACCACTTGCATACACTGCAATCAAGTGACTGCAGGTGCTAGCAAAACCCCCTTGCTTGACTTCAGAGGATCTTGACTCATTGATATCCTTACTTGCAAACGTTCTGATACCAGGGTTTGAGCAGGATTGAGCAGTCTGAAAAATAAGAACAGGCAGGGTAGGGCTAAGGTCACTCTGCTAAAAAGCACAGCTGCAAGGAAGCAGGCTTGGGAAGGCTGGCAGAGAAGCTGACAAAGTTAGCTGCTATCTGTAGCTGAGCTGTGCAAGGGGGCCTTGAAGGGGGGCAGGCTGGTCAGGCCTGGGAACAAGCAAATGTTGCTGTTAGTGGAGCCTACCAAAAGCACATACATATGTACTGAATCCACTACATAAGTACCACTCTTAGCTTCAATAAATAGATTGACCTGCTATGTATCATACTGGTATAAGGTCGTGTCCTTCCAGTCTCCTGCACAGACTTTGAGAAACTCAGCATTCCTGCTTGCTGGTCCATAGGTGGACATGAATTAGAGAATTTTGGATATCACATGACAGATTTTTAACAACAACAAAAAAATGGGGATGTTGAGAATACACTGAAAATTTTTCTCTCTACTGGATTTTTTTTCTCTTTAAAGACTATCCCAATGAAAATTATGTATTCACCTACAGTCAGCATCTCATACAATTTCCAGCTTCCCCTGAAAGAATAATTTCCATCTCTTTTAACAGTCTTAGATCAAAGACTGGCTTGATTATGTCTTTTCAGCATGAGAACACTGTCATAGAATTAAGGGAGGGAGGAAAGGGGGAAAGTGTCATTCTAAGACTAAAATAACTGCCAAACCACTAGAGACAGAAAGACAGACTTTACCTCAGTCACATCCTCTAAAGTTGTCCTCAGAGGTATAGCCAAGTGAGGGACAGGGAGGGTGGTGGGTTATTCAGATCCAGCCTAGTATTTCTATAACTTTCAAGGAGAGAGAGGAAGTCAGGCAGGAATTCTATTTGCTCCCTCACTTGACCATCTCAAAATCATTCAAAGTCATGGGTTAGCAAGGCTATTGGCTGTCTCAGAAGATAAATCATTCCGTGCTTGATACAAATCCAAGAAAGTCTACCATACATCTTAATTTAGAAGAAATTACTCCCCATTTATTATTTGCTGTTACAACTTTAAATTTAAATGCCTGTTCCTGCTTAGAGGGAATTAACAGCATTGTGATGGTTTGGGTGCTACCTGCCACCCCCACCCCCCTTAAGAAAATCACCCAAACTAGACTCAGCAGCTCTGGAAATTGAATGAAGCTTTATATTTACAGCTTAGCATAACATACAAGCAGACATTTACTATATATGTACACAGAAGTATATAAAAAGTAATACAGAAACACAACAGCCCTCCCAGAAACCAAAGCCCCCAGGAGGGACTCTTAGCCACCCTTCCACCTTCTCCCACCCCTTTACCTTACCCCAGACTTTGCCTTCCGCTCAAGGCAGTTTAGAGGGTCAGACAAAGGGGTCAGGAAGCAGAAGGATTAGTCACACAGATGGCAGGCTAGGTTGGAGAGAAGTTCATGCAGCCCCAAGAGACAGAGAGTGACTCCCTTATCTACATTTGCGTTCTTGTTCTTATACATCTCAGCAAGCCTATGAGTGAAGTAAACATCACCATTGTTTCCTTTCACAGCCCATAATCTCATTATTCTCACTAAAACATTCTAGGCTCAAACTAGCACATTGAGCTTCCTAATGGAACAGTTAATTGTTGAGAATTATGTCTAGATGAGGCTTTGGCTAGCCTGATCTAGGGTAGGGGTTGACTAAAATCACCCAATGGTGACCACTGGATCGTCACTGAAATTCAGCCATTTCATTATTTAAGGGAGTTAGTTTATGGTTGGGGTTTGTTTTTTTTTATTAACAACACTCATCTGTACCACTGAAACACAGAACACCCTCACATTCCAAATGCAACCCTACAAACCCTGCAATATGACTAAAAGCAATATGCCAACCCAATTTTGAAATGACTCCCCACTTATTATTTGCTGTTGCAACTTCAAACTTAAGTGCCATGGTCAGGATGACTGGATAGGGCTGTGTGATAGGCTGGACTGGATGATCTTGGAGGTCTCTTCCAACCTGGTTGATTCTATGATTCCATGACTGTTCCTGCTCAGAGGGAATTCAGGACATACATTGATCTTGCTAATACAACAGTTAATTGTGGAGAATTATAGCAATGAACTTGACCATAAAGGAGAGAAGAGGAAAACATCAAAGATAAATGTTTTAAAAGCTTGTAATTGCAGGAAGAGCAGCTCCTCACCTTTAACTGAGGATGACAGATCTAAAGTAGCAAGAGAACGTCTTGTTGGAATTGAAATAACCACAAAGCTCCTCCAAACACACAGCAAACTGCAGTAGTTATAACATCCATAGCAGAAAAACAAGGAGTTGTGTCTCACCAGAGATACTTACATAAGCTACATTTCTCATTTTTGTGTGAATATTCCTTCCCAGCTTTTCACAGGACTAAAGTGATCATTTAAGAAGTTTGAAAGTATCATAAACAGTTTCTGACAACATAAGGCATTCATTTTCATCATTACTTTCTTCCTTCCTTTGCTTGTGAACATTGAGGAGGCTCAGGGGTGACCTCATTGCTGTCTACAACTACCTGAAGGGAGGTTGTAGCCAGGTAGGGGTTGGTCTCTTCTGCCAGACAACCAGCAATAGAAGAAGGGGACAGAGTCTCAAGTTGTGCCAGGGGAAGTATAGGCTGGATGTGAGGAGAAAGTTGATGCCAGGGAGAGTGATTGGCATTGGAATGGGCTGCCCAGGGAGGTGGTGGAGTCACCGTCCCTGGAGGTGTTGAAGAAAAGCCTGGATGAGGCACTTAGTGCCATGGTCTGGTTGACTGGATAGGGCTGGGGGATAGATTGGACTGGATGATCTTGAAGGTCTCTTCCAACCTGGTTGATTCTATGATTAAATACCAATATGTCAAGAAGGTGTCAATAAGGGAATATCCTATTCATGAAACTCATTCTCTGTTTGCTTTAGCAGATGAAGGATCAGCTTTGCATTATTATATTGAACCAGTTACAGATAAGTAGTAAAAGGAGCTGAGAAATTTTTCTTAAGTGCTTTGCAGTATAATCTGGAAGAATGGAAGCACTCATACTGCACATTCCCAAGTGACATTAGGATGGTATGTCCAGATCTCCAGAAGCCCTGCATCTGTTTGTCTTCACCAACAGAAGTAATGACATGATTCAAGATCAAAAGTATTAGATCAGTGTTATATTTCCTACGTAACTTCTGTTCTGTACTATTCAAATCGGAGGGAAAAGTGTTGGCAAAATGGTAGACTACTCAAGTTAGATTCTCTGCTTCAATTAGAGAATCCAGTAGGTGTGAGAGTCTAAATCCTCTCTCCTTGCTCATCAACAAAGATAAAGATTGCCTCGCCATTGTCTCTCCCTAATTAACAAAGATAAAGATTGCCTTTGTTAACCTCCCAGGGCTCAGACAAGGCTCTTGGTGGAAAGCTGAGGGATGCAGATCAACAGACAATGCCTTGGAGGAAATTCCTGGACCTCAGTGTGGCTTGAATGCCCAGGATGTACATCTTATGTCAACTATCTCAAAGAGAAAAGGCTTCTGTGTACTGGGGGTATGGACAGGTAAGCAGCGCAGGGCGAGTGCGGAGGCTCTCCCCCGGTGCTGCCAGCGGCCCCCTGCCAATGCAGGAATACACAGGAAGGTTTCCTGAGGAGATGCACCTGGACACTGATCTAAAAACCTGTATAAAAGCAATGTCTGCTGAAGGGTGGACTTCCACCAGAGCACCACCAGAAGAACTCCTGATGAACTCCACAGATCATCCCCAGGCCATACACCTGTCTCTCTCCCCACCAGTTGCAGCTGATGGTAACATGATGCCATCTTTTTCCCTTCCTTGCTACTTCTCATTTTCTCTGTTGTTCTCCTTATCTCTCTCCCCCCCTTCTCTCTCTGCCTGTTTTATCCAGCTTTACCCTTTAATAAATAGTTCTGTGGTGATACTTGGTCTTGCTTGCACCTTAATTTCACAACACGGAAATTTGTAAGAAGAGATCTTGCTCCTCTGAACAGAGACATTGTTAATCTCTGTTCCCTGGACCTTGACAGTAGGGCCAGGCACTAAGGCACAATTGCCCTGAGTTTGTATCTAAGAACCTTCCCTAAAGAACTGTTCCTGAGGACTCTGCAGTGCCCATGACAGTCATTATATTCTCCACTTCTCAAAGAAGAGATGGAGTCTCGTGAAGCACTCTCCAGTCCCTGTATCAGCATACATCAAAGGGGAATAACAGTATCACAGTATCATCAGGGTTGGAAGAGACCTCACAGATCATCAAGTCCAACCCTTTACCACAGACCTCAAGGCCAGACCATGGCACCAAGTGCCACGTCCAGTCCTGCCTTGAACAGCTCCAGGGACGGCGACTCCACCACCTCCCCGGGCAGCCCATTCCAGTGTCCAATGACTCTCTCAGGGAAGAACTTTCTCCTCACCTCCAGCCTAAATCTCCCCTGGCACAGCCTGAGGCTGTGTCCTCTTGTTCTGGTGCTGACCACCTGAGAGAAGAGAGCAACCTCCTCCTGGCCACAACCATCCCTCAGGTAGTTGTAGACAGCAATAAGGTCACCCCTGAGCCTCCTCTTCTCCAGGCTAACCAATCCCAGCTCCCTCAGCCTCTCCTCGTAGGGCTGTGCTCAAGGCCTCTCCCCAGCCTCGTTGCCCTTCTCTGGACACGCTCAAGCATCTCAATGTCCCTCCTAAACTGGGGGGCCCAGAACTGAACACAGCACTCAAGGTGTGGTCTAACCAGTGCAGAGTACAGGGGCAGAATGACCTCCCTGCTCCTGCTGACCACACCATTCCTGATGCAGGCCAGGATGCCACTGGCTCTCTTGGCCACCTGGGCACACTGCTGGCTCATGTTCAGGCGGGTTCAGGAAGGATGAAGCAGGAACAGATGTGAAGAACAAGTTCTTGCATCCACCAGAGCATCAGTGAGCTCTGCACCCTTGATAAGATAATGCTGTGAATCTCTGGCAGGAAGAGGCTGTGTTAAATATTCCTTCTCCTTCTAAACTACCTACTCTTTCTTCCCTAGGTAAGGGCCTTCTTGTGAAGTGTTTAAACAAAATACAAACCTTTTTTTTTTTTGCTTCTGCTCAAACAAAATATCCTTTCACCTTACTGCAACCTAAAAAGATGTGGATAAAGAGAAACAAAAGAGTGCATAAGTGACAGAAGGAGAGAATGTAGTGTTTCCTTGGATGTGACACTTGCTGCATTTAAGACCATCTATAGACCAGACTGAAAGCAAGATTAACTCCACAAAAGCCAATGACTTTACACCCTGCTCTCATTATATGTATTCTGAACTACAGTCTGTTTCTTTTAAACCTTATATGGAAATTCCTATTTCTTTTGCAATGGAAGCAAGGAAAAGAGGAAGAAAAAGATACTGGCATTTTCCAGAAAGTATTATGTTCAGTTCCTCAAGTTTATTCAGCTGCTGAACTCAGCACTATATCCTCTGCATCAATAAACGCTCACTTAATCCATATTCAGGGTCTAACCAATGAAGCAAATCAATACCACAGCCTGGTTACAGGATGCAGAGAGATGTAGTACCTGCAGTTGTCAGAGAACCGACCAGTAGAAACACTAAAGCTGTCACCAGCACACATCAGGCGTTATCATCACTGCCATCTACCTCCAGAAAAAGTTTCGTTTTACATGCACATGTGGCAGCCTCAGGTCCTGGCAAATTAACACAGTGTTAAATAAAGGTGTTACAGGGCTCTTTCACCACTTACAAAGCCATCAAAAGCAATTCTGTCCTTTAGAACGCTGCATGTGAACATTCTGGCAGCGGCAACGACCAGCCTGTCTGTACCTAAAGATAGCCCAAATGGAAAAGTGTTCCAGCTATTAAAGTTGTGTGCTTGGCAAAATAAAACTATGGAGTTTGCCTTTGCTAAAATGGAGCTTTTCCTCTTTCCGTTCCTTATGATTCATCTGCCTCAACTCCCCATGTCAGAGATTAACAGAAAAGAAGCTTAGTATTTATTTTCTATTTACTACCCACAGTTACAATATAAAGAATCATAGAAGAATCATAGAATCAACCAGGTTGGAAGAGACCCCCAAGATCATCCAGTCCAACCTAACACCCAGCCCTAGCCAATCAACCAGACCATGGCACTAAGTGCCTCATCCAGGCTTTTCTTGAAGACCCCCAGGGACGGTGCCTCCACCACCTCCCTGGGCAGCCCATTCCAATGCCAATCACTCTCTCTGTGAAGAACTTCTTCCTAATATCCAGCCTATACCTACCCTGGCACAACTTGAGACTGTGTCCCCTTCTTCAGATTAATCATACAGCTGGGATTGTGAACTGTTGCCACCTCAGCCCATCATATACTGGGTTTTGGATGCATGGCTCATCTGGCGTTGGCAGCTCACTTGTGGCTTAGCGATGGTTGAGCAGCACTTGCAGAGTGTCAAAGCCTCTGCCCCTCCAGAGCAAGTGTCATAGAATAGTCATAGAATCAACCAGGTTGGAAGAGACCTCCGAGATCATCCAGTCCAATCTAGCACCCAGCCCTAGCCAATCAACTAGACCATGGCACTAAGTGCCTCATCCAGGCTTTTCTTGAACACCTCCAGGGACAGTGACTCCATCACCTCCCTGGGCAGCTCATTCCAATGCCAATCACTCTCTCTGTGAAGAACTTCCTCCTAACATTCAGCCTAGACCTCCCCTGCCACAACTTGAGACTGTGTCCCCTCGTTCTGTTGCTGGTTGCCTGGGGGAAGAGACCAACCCCACCTGGCCACAGCCTCCCTTCAGGTAGTTGTAGAGAGCAATGGAGTCTGCCCTGAGCCTTCTCTTCTCCAGGCTGCAAAGGAGTTGGACTGGATGAGCTTTGGAGGTCCTTTCCAACCCAGACCATTGTGTGATTCTGTGATATATTGATTTTAAAGCACGAATTCCAGAAGTTTTTCTTTTTCCCTTAGAACTTCTCAAGAAGTTTGATGTCACTCCAGTTGGTGCAAAAAGTGAATGATCCTTCTTATCCCATGCTTAGTATCAAATCAGAGCAGGACAGATATGGAAAGAATGGAGAAGGGCAGACATCAAAAGGACAGAGTGAGACAGACATGGAAAGGACAGAGCAGGACAGACACAGAAAGGATTGAGCACAACAGATATGGAAAGAATGGAGCAGGATAGATAAGGGGAGGATGGAGTAGGACAGGTATGAAATGGATGGAGCAGGAATGATATGGAAAGGACACAGCAGGACAGATATGGAAAGGCCAGAGCAGGGCAGATACGGAAAGTATGGAACAGCGAAGTGTGGCAGGCAGGTCAGGCAGCAGTCAGATGCTGCTGCTAGAAGGGACCTCCTGCCTAGGACCTCGAGCCCCATCCATCAGCTCACACAGCTTCTCTTTGGAGGTCTGCTATAGCTGCACACCTGAAGTCTTTTTTCACAGTATCACAGTATTATCAGGGTTGGAAGAGACCTCACAGATCATCAAGTCCAACCCTTTACCACAGAGCTCAAGGCTAGACCATGGCACCAAGTGCCACATCCAGTCTTGCCTTGAATAAGTGGAGTGGGCAAGAGGCTAGAAGGGGACACAGTGGAAATATCAGTTAGCCATTGGGATATCCCAGAGACCATAATGTCAAGCTCTGTGGTAAAACTGGAGTATGATCTGCCCAAGGTTGCCTTTACTCCTCATTAATCTGCTGGTAGGAAGTGGTGAGTGATTGCCTTAATAACACTTGTTTGTTTTCTTCTTCCTGATAGGAGGCTCAGCAAATTGGCTTTTCTTTCTGATTTGGTTTTTGTTTTGTTTTGTTTTTTTTGTGGCAGGGTACAAAAGGCCACAGAAATTATTGTCTATGTTGTGAACTGAGTTGCACTGTAGGAGAAAAATCAAAGGGGAGTCAAACATGAGTGACTTTTACCAACTTCTTCAAAAATAGAGCCGTGCCCTAGGAATTCAGGGAACATCCATTTCAGGAAACAAAATCTGTAATTTAAATTCGAGGAGGCAACAGCTCCTCAGCAGACAGACTGAGTAGGGCTGCTGCAGTTCAGCAGTCACAGTACAAGCTCTGCTGGGCACACATCATACTAAATGCAATGAGAAATTGCCTTCAGACAAGTCTATCAAATAATTTTTTGATTCATAACAGCTAGAGACAAACTGAGCTCCCAACTACTTCTAATTTTCATCAAATTGAAGCTCCCTAAGTGAATGAGACTGAAAATTCAGTTTCCTTCTCAGCTCTGCCACTGATGAAATCTAGATGGACACTGAAATCCATCAGACCATGACCAATTAGCAGACCAAGCGTGCACTGCCACAGCCACGCTGCTGGGCTCCACCTCCAGCACTGCACCAACTCCTTACACAGGTGTGCAACTGCCTGGGGAGATGTTAAGTTTCTGCACAGTTACTGCCTTAAGCTCCCCAGAGCAGTGTAGAATTCCCATTGGCCTAACATTTAAAGCCATAAAATATCAATAAAGTAACACACTGCTCTCCAAACCCACATTAGTTTTTCCTTTACTGACAAGTAATTTGAACTAACAAAAAAAAAAAAAATCAGTTTTCACCATGACAGAAAATGTTTAGTGAAGAATTTTAATAAACCTAAAAAGAAAGTGGGAAAAAACTACTATTGATCAAGTCAAGATCACCTAACGTCACCTGTTATCTCCTGAGAGTATATAATTATGTTATAGACTGATTTTGAGAAGCAATAGCTTTTACTCACACAAATGTGTAGATAAAAGCAAAGGCCAGCAGAGTCCAGGTATCTCTTCCATGCTTGCTTGTCATCTACCTTCATTTCACCTTGCTTATTCAGCTGTTGTTTTGAAAAGACTACTATGTATTTTTGCATCTTGCATAGAGCCTCCAGGTTCCAAAGTGAACATAAACACATCAGTAATAACGAAATGCCAAGTGATATCAGACTCAGAATATGTCTTCATCTACCTCTTCTGTACAGGACTTAAATCTTTTCTTTATTGATGCATTAAATAGATGTATATATACACACAGTGTGTATGTATCACAGTATCATCAGGGTTGGAAGAGACCTCACAGATCATCAAGTCCAACCCTTTACCACAGAGCTCAAGGCCAGACCATGGCACCAAGTGCCACGTCCAATCTTGCCTTGAACAGCCCCAGGGACGGCGACTCCACCACCTCCCCGGGCAGCCCATTCCAGTGTCCAATGACTCTCTCAGGGAAGAACTTTCTCCTCACCTCCAGCCTAAATCTCCCCTGGCACAGCTTGAGGCTGTGTGTATGGGTGTAGACAGTTGTATATACACATACATATGTATACACACATCCACATACATATGCACACCCCCTACTTATGTTTTACACATCTATAAAGCCATAAACAATGTATATTATAACCAAACATTTACATAGACATACTATAGAATATAGATGGTGAACAGTCACCTGCTTTTTCCCGACTCTTAAATCCATTTCTCCGTAAAGAAGAGATCCTTTTGCCCAAAGGAAAACATACTGAGGTTACCAGCAATAGAAAGGGAGGGAAAAGTCCAAGAGAAGAGGAGAGAAAGAGCACCACTGATTCCACTTGCCACACCGCCAGTGTCTCGGCACCCAGGAAGCAGGAGCAGAGGCCTGAAGCACAGAGTGCAGGGAAAGCCACACAGATGTCACCACCAGGTCCGGGAGCAGCAGCTCACACGCTTCCTGACAGAGGAGGGCAGGAGCAACTGGGAAGTCCATAGAGCAAGTTCCAAATTTAACAGCAGGAGAGAGTCCAAAATGGACACTTCCAGAAGGGAAATCTTGCTTTGGTAACATTCCTGCAGTTCTATTAGCTCCCCTATCAACTTACTGCTTCATAAACTAGAGCTGAGGCACTAAAACGATGCATTTGTGGGCTCCATGGCATTGCATAAGCTTATAATTCAGTAGACTTTATGACTACAAGTCATTTGTATCGATTTATTTACTTCATTAGCAAGGGGAAGATGTAATTCTGCATTGATGGAGAATTGACTTGAACAAAGAATAGCTGATCAGACATTTTAAAATCACATTTTGAAGTTTTCTGATGACATACCCAGAATTAAAGATCAAGAGCACAGAGTTAAACAATCTGAATCTATGGTTAGAAATTTAAATGATGGGCGTGATCCACAGGGGAACAAGTCATGCAGCTGAATCACAGAACCGACCAGGTTGGAAGAGACCTCCAAGATCATCTACTCCAACCTAGCACCCAGTCCTGGCCAATCAACTAGACCATAGCACTAAGTGCCTCATCCAGGATTTTCACAGGATCACAGGGTGTTAGGGGCTGGAAGGGACCCAAGGAGATCATCGATTCCAACTCCCCTGCCAGAGTGGGACAATGCTATCCAAAACAGATCACAGAGGAACACAACCAGACAGGCCTTGAAAGTCTCCAGGGAAGGAGACTTTCTTGAACATCTCTACAGATGGACAGTGACTCCACCACCTCCCTGGGCAGCCCATTCCAATGCCAATCACTCTCTCTGCCAACAACTTCCTCCTAACATCCAGCCTAGATCTCCCCCAGCACAGCTTGAGACTGTGTCCCCTTGTTCTGTTGCTACTTGCCTGGCAGAAGAGAACAACCCCCACTTGGCTACTTTCACCAGGCAGGCAGCAGCAGAACAAGGAGACACAGACTCAAGTTGTGCTGGGGGAAGTATAGGCTGGATGTTAGGAAGAAGTTCTTCATAGAGAGAGTGATTGGCATTGGAATGGGCTGCCCAGGGAGGTGGTGGAGTCACCATCCCTGGGGGTGTTCAAGAAAAGACTGGATGAGGCACTTGGTGCCATAGTCTCGTTGACTGGATAGGGCTGGGGGATAGGCTGGACTGGATGATCTTGGATGTCTCTTCCAACCTGGTTGATTCTATGATTCTACAATTCTATGATTTTACAAACTCTCACCTTATCTCCCCCAGTTAATAAAGCTTTACAAGACCTGCTAAAGCTAATTTCTATGAAAACTCTTTAATTTCATTAACAACATAGAAACTTTTTACTCTTGGCCTTTGAAGGAACCGTGTTAACAAGGTCCAACAGCTTCCCAGGAGCACAGCTGAAAGCTTCATGAGGAAAGTCCCTTCCTACCAGCCACTGCACACAATGCAGTGAACATTGTGCCTTTGAAATTCAAATCATGTTGTCATTTTCCTTTGCTGTAGCCTCTCCTGCACAACTGTCATTAAAGCAATAATTTGGCAAGCATGAAACATCATCTTTAAGTAAAAAAATCATATTCCTAGAGGAAGAGATGTAAATATTTCATTCTAATGTACAAAAGGAGAAGTGAGAAAAACAAGTCTATTAATAACAACCCTCACCAACTTGCTATTGAGGAGCTACAAAAATGTAAAGAAGCATTCTCTCTTGATCTACCTACAGGGAAAGTCGAGTGCAAAGTGCTCAAGGCCACAGAGGGAGTTAGAGTCACACCTATGGAGCAAAGCTGAGGTTCTGCAGTCCCGCTCTAATACTTTGCTATTGCACCACATTTCATCAAGCAAATCATTACATGTGGATGGATTTCTTGCTTAACAGGACACGAGCTGATAAGCAATGAGCAACCCTGTGCTGCAGAGTGTCCTTGAATCCATCTCAGAGGCAGGAAACCAGGCAGTGGGTAACACCCCCCACATGCAGCTGCCTGAGGACAGAGTCAGCCAGCCTCTGGGGTCTGACTCTACAGGTTGTTTATATGGGTTATAACCTATCTGTACCTCACACATAACCTTAGGCCAATCTGTGCCCTCCACATGCACCAATCTCAGGCTAGGCTAGCTATGCACACCTCTTCCAAGTTAGCATATGATCTGCTGTACTGCCTCAATAAAGTGCACTACTTGCAGCTAACTCACACTGAGTCATCTCTTGAGTGCCGCAATCCTGCCCCCGCAATTACAGAAACAACCACAAAGAAACCCACACTCCTGCTGACATCCCCCAGATCACCCTTCCCTTGGTGGCTTTCTACAGACCACTTCTAACCTACCTTCCCCTTTTGGGTAACTCTGCCACCTGGCAAGGCTCTGCAAGGACTTGCCTTAGCACCAAGCCCAGGACAGACTGCAGTGCTAGGACATCCAGACGGCTGCAGCTCTGGCTACAGCCTCCAGGAAGATAACTGGGCAACTGCCCCAGCAGGGACTGCACTGTGGGAGGATCTCCTGAGAGGCTGAAGTTCTCAGTAGGACTGAGTCAGCTCTATTGCTACCTTGTGAGGATCCAGGAATGGATGGAACCAAGCATGATGTCAGCACTCAGAGAAAATAATCCGTCCTATCAGCCTAATGGAGCCTGAATCTTTAATGGGATATTGATTCCACTAATGTTCCTGCATGCTGTCATCTGGGAGCAAAATACCTCTTTGTTACACAGCAAACTATGCTCAGGGTCATGCAGTACAAGTGCCAACACCATTATGAAGGGGGTTCTGTTTGTTGGGGTTTTTTCCCCAAACCAGAAGAGGTCTTCAAAATTCTGTATTCAAAAGGCAGTCACTAACATTTTCAGCACGAAAAGGAAAACAGGTCCCACCTCATATCATAGAATCAGTCAGGGTTGGAAGGGACCACAAAGATCAGCCAGTTCCAACCTCCCCCACCATGGGCAGGGACACCCTACCCTAGAGCAGCCTGGCCAGAGCCCCATCCAGCCTGGCTCCAGCCAACACCTCCAGGGATGGGGCCTCAACCACCTCCCTGGGCAACCCATTCCAGGCTCTCACCACTGTCATGCCCAACAACTTCCTCCTCATGACCACTCTGAATCTCCCTACCTCCAGCTTTCCTCCACTCCCCCTAGTCCTGTCACTCTCTGAGAGCCTAAAAAGTCCCTCCCCAGCTTTTCTATAGGCCCCCTTCAGATACTGGAAGGACATATGAAGGTCACCTGGGAGCCTCCTCTTCTGCAGACTGCACAGCCCCAACTCTTTCACAGTCTGTGCTCATAGCAGAGCTGCTGCAGCCCTCTGAGCATCCTCCTGGTCCTTCTCTGGACACACTCCAGCACATCCACATCCCTCTTGTCCCAGGGGCTCCAAAACTGGATGCAGTACTCCAGGTGGGGTCTCACCAGAGCAGAGGGGAAGAATCACCTCCCTTGACCTGCTGGCCACACTTCTGATGCAGTCCAGGCTCTGGGCTGCAAGTGCACACTGCTGGCTCATGTTGACCTCTCCTCCACCAGCACCCCCAAGTCCCTCTCCTCAGGGCTGCTCTCCAGCCAGTTCCTGCCCAGCCTGGATTTGTGCTTGGCATTGCCTCGACCCAGATGCAGGACACTGCACTTGGTCTTGTTTGCTGCAGTCATTGTGCATTACATCTTCTACACAGAAGACACCTCATTGATGTAGCAGGCAAGGCTAGCAGAGCTGCAGGAGTTACAGAACAAGGTGCTGCAGTGCTATATTGACATTTCAAAGGCTCCTGTAGTCAGAGGTTTTGTTCTGCTTTCCACCTCTTCTCGCTATGGAAGTGAAATAAAATCTCCTTTTAAATTCCCCAGATGGGTACTGGAATGCCCATGGTGGTTAAGCACCAAGATTATGCACTTCAAGTCATACACTGAACATTCACCAGTTCTCACTGTTGGATTATTTCTGCTACCAAGCTTCAGACCCAAGGAGCCCTTGATTGGGGTGATCAGGGAATTTCTGGTAGGTAAAGGGGTTTTGCTATGAAACTCCTTTTCCAAACCTCAAACCTCTCCTTTACTTCTCATTCCCTGTAGGACAAGGGCAGACTCTGGTCCCGTTCCTTCCCTCCCCCAAATCGCAGCCAGCTCTCATCTGATATCTCACTTCTACTTGCATCATCATGATGAACAGAATCATGTTTCCAATAAGGACAAGAGAAGTAACAAGCATTTATTTCTTCAGACAGATTCATGTAGAAAGATAATTTTTAAGATTACTAATGACCATCTTCATATTCCTTTTAAATTCAGCCCCAACAAGTATCTAAATAACTCCCTTTGAAAGCTGCATCACTCATGGCTATTCACCTCCTCTACCTTTTATACTGTACTTGAACTAATTAAGCAGAAAATAGAGTGAATAATCTGATCCACCTTTCCAAATCTTATTGCCTTCCTCCTCAAACAGCAGGGGCCACAGCCACTTTGGAAAACCAACACAAGGAGAAAAGCTCTGCCAATGCAACTTTGGTCCATCGACCCCTTTTCTCCAAATCTAGAGCTGTCCCTCATGCAGGACCCTACTTAAAGAAGTAGTTGTCCCACTTCTGCAGTGCTGGGAAAACAATCTTCATCCTGCAGACAGCTGCAAAAACTCCTGTCAGTGAATAAATTATGAAGTGCCTCTCAAAATTGTTATAACTATAGCTAGAAGACACAGGATGAGTCATAATACTGAAAAAATGACACCTCCTTACGTCAGATCACAGAATTTCTTAGATTGGAGAAGCCCTTCAAGCTCATCAAGCCCAATCATTAGTTCCACACTGACAAGTCCTTGACTAAACCAAATCCCTCAGCACAACATCTAATCGCTGTGAATCACTGTGGTTGGAAAGGATCACCAGGATCATCCAGTCCAAATGATCAAATCCAGGTACTTGATATAGAAACCATACAGCTCCTTCAGACAAAACACTCCTGCCAAAGCTGTGTCTTTTCTAAATCAGTAACCTGTCTTGTTCTCTGGCTCACAATGATCTCTTTGGTTTTGTGTTTGGCTTTTTTCACACTACAAATAATGATTACTTTGTTTCATTTGTGCTTTATTCAGCTGCAAGCAGTCCAAACATCCCAGCTAGGCTCAAACTAGCTCATCTCCACATGAAGAAACAGATTTTGGGTTAATCCACTTTGCTGTTTAAATGCTAGCCAAATAGCTGCACTATCCCTGAGCTGAAGATGCTATAGGAATGAGTCATACAAATACACCTTTATGCTCCAACCAGAAGACCTGCAATCCTACTGTGCTAGTTTGAAGCTAGCTGGAATATTTTGGTGAGAAGATTTAGATGCTAGGCTGTGAAAAGGAAACAGTGGTGATGGCTGCTGCACTCATAGGCTTGCTGAGATGTATAAAAACAAGAACATAAATACAGATAACAGAGTTATCTTTGGCTGCCTCTCCTCTCTCTCTAACCTGATGTCTAACTAATCCATCTGCTTCCTAACCTTCCCCCTAGCCAATTCTCCAAACTCACATTGAACATAAGGCAAAGTCTGAGCTAAGGTAAAGAGCCTCTCTGCCGTCTCTCTTTGCTTCCTAACCCCCTGGCCGAACCTCCATTCTTCCTTGGGTCACAAGGCAATGTCTGGGGTAAGGTAGAGGGGCGGGAGAAGGTGGAAGGGCAGTTGGGAGCCCCTCCTGGGGACTCAGGTTTCTGGGAGGGCTGTTGTGTTTCTCTATTCCCTTTTACCTTGTCTATTTCTATACATAACTGTATATATTGTAAATATTTGCTTGTATATTGTGCTAAGCTGTAAATAGAAGCTTCATTCAATTTCCAGAGCTGGCTGAGTCTAGTCTGGGTGGTTTCCAAAGTGTGGGGGGGTTCCAAACCACCACACAAAGATATTATGGTGACTGAGTATGTGGGAAAACAGGACTTTAAGCTATCCATTTTGAGCCTACATAGCCTAATACAGGCCAGTTTCCAGCACCCTAAATTATTTGGGATCACGCACATCAACTCCCACATGCTGTGTGAGGACCACAAGAGAGATAACTGATACAGGTTGGGAAAGGACAGAGAGATTCACCAACAGCAACAGACTTTTACCACATGTTTGAGAGGAAAACTGTACTAGAAAACACTTTGCTATTAAAAAAGCCCAGAGCACCATTCATAGAATCAACCAGGTTGGAAGAGACCTCTAAGATCATTCAGTCCAACCTAGCACTCAGCCCTAGCCAGTCAACTAGACCATGGCACTAAGTGCCACATCCAAATCAGCTGCTGACAATCTCTGTATTACTTAAAGCTGCTTAGCACACTGCTATGTCTGTGTCAACTCGGTACAGACCTTCTTTAACCACTATTAAGTTTCAGTAAATTACCCCACTTATCTTTAAGCTAACCAGTGAAATTCCATCATCTACTCCTCATCCCTAAATGACCCTCCTCATATCATCTGCAGATGGGATGAACACTAAGGAGCACAGGGTTTACCCCACTGGGGTAGTGGGGAACACTGACCTAGTTTGTAGAACCTGTCTCTTCCTATATTTCCTGGTGCTAGCCTTATTCTTCTCTTCTGTCCTGAAAACACCCAGAATAGAACTCATTTAAAGAATTCATCTCATTAAGCAGGTGCTGGGTCACATCCTCAGTGAAAGAGCATGAATGAATTTCTTCAGAAATCTGTCTGGAGAGGAGGAGGCTTCGAGGCACAAGCCAACCTCATGAAGTTCAACAAGACCAAGCCCATCTGGGTTGAGGCAATGCCAAGCACAAATCCAGGCTGGGCAGTGACTGGCCACAGAGCAGCCCTGAGGAGAGGGACTTGGGGATGCTGCTGGACCAGAAGCTCAACATGAGCCAGCAGTGTGCACTTGCAGCCCAGAAAGCCAAGCAGAGCCTGGGCTGCATCAGGAGAAGTGTGGCCAGCAGGGCCAGGGAGGTGATTCTCCCCCTCTGCTATGCTTTGGTCAGACCCTGGCTGCAGTACTGCATCCAGTTCTGGAGCCCCTACAACAAGAGGGATGTGGAGATGCTGGAGTGTGTCCAGAGAAGGGCCACGAGGAGGCTCCCAGATGACCTTCTTGTGACCTTCCAGGATCTAAAGTGGGCTACAAAAAAGCTGAGGAGGGACTTTTTAGGCTCTCAGGGAGTGACAGGACTAGGGGGAATGGAGCAAAGCTGCAGGTGAGTAGGTTCAGAGTGGACGTGAGGAGAAAGTTGTTCAGCATGAGAGTGGTGAGAGGCTGGAATGGGTTGCCCAGGGAGATGGCTGAGGCCCCATTCCTGGAGGTGTCTAAGTACAGGCTGGATGAGGCTGTGGGCAGGCTGCTGTAGGTTAGGGTGTCCCTGCCCATGGCAGGGGGGTTGCAACTGGCTGATCCTTGCGGTGCCTTCCAACCTTGACTGATTCTATGATTCTAAGAAGCCTTCCTAAGGAACTACAGACACAACCAAGTACCTGCAACCTAACCTACAAATTACTTTTTTGAGTAAGAATTTTTGAAAACTGCTGCCAAACCTCTTGTCACAAATTAAACTTTGGTTACAGTTAGCAATATTTTAGCATAAAGATATTGTGCTAGTTTGAGCCTAGCTGGGAAGTTTAGGTGAGAAGGATTAGATGACAGGCTGTGAAAAGGAAACAATGGTGATGGCTACTGCACTCATGGGCTTGCTGAGATGTATAAGAACAAGAACATATAGATAGATAAGGCAGTTGTTTGGTCTCTGTCTCTCAGGCTGCACTTCTCTCTCTAACCTGCCTGACTAATCCATCTGCTTCCTAATCCCCCTGGCCAACCCTCCAAGCTACCTTGAGCGTAAGGCAAAGTGTGGGAGGAAGGTGTAAGAGTGGTTGGGAGCCCCTCCTGGGGACTCTGCTGTCTGGGAAAGCTGTTGTGTTTCTGTATTACTTTTTAACTTGTATATTTCTGTCTATAGATTGTAAATATCTGCTTGTATCTTGTGCTCAACTGTAAATACAGCTTCATTTATGCAATTCCCAGTGACTGAGTCTAGTTTGGGTGATCTTCTTAAGTGTGTGGGGGGCAGGTAACACCCAAACCATCACAGATATTATTTGCTAATGCAAGCTAATCCATTACTTAACAGGCTTAGGAAACTCTGCCTGTGATTTTCCAAAGAGCAAAGAAGTTTTGATTGAATAAGTGCAACTTCCATG
Source organism: Pogoniulus pusillus (assembly GCF_015220805.1). NCBI lineage: Eukaryota > Metazoa > Chordata > Aves > Piciformes > Lybiidae > Pogoniulus > Pogoniulus pusillus. The sequence continues at coordinate 23,767,360 of NC_087278.1, forward strand.
CAAAGATTAGCTGCAAAAGCCTTCCACAAGCAGGCCAAAGTGCACAGCTTGACAGTTTAAACCCAGCATCAGTCTGCTTCCATGAAAAGCCTTCCACCGTTCTCTTCCTGACCACCCATCCCCAGTTTCACACTCCCATCAGCACCAGGATTCACACACCCCAACAGCTGTCAGATCAGAGAGCAATAAAAGCCAAGCTTTTTCTAAGCTCCCAACAAATCCCAAGCAAAACAGCATTTCAGTTACTTTTCACTCACAAACGATCAAGTCTGCTCTTTGGTGAGCTTGCTCTAGATCAGCATGCATCATCTAGAGTCTTACCTGCCTTATCTACAGCAAAACAGAGCTGTCACCTGCTTCTTTTAAGGCAACAGCTCCAAAAGCAGCTCTAGCAATAAAATGCATTTATCTGTAAATACTATTAAAAATCAAAACAAAACCCAAACCAAAGCCTACATAACACCACTGCAATTTACAGGGATTTATACACACACACACTGACTTTGTCTTTTCAGTGAGGTATGAGAGGCTGTACAAGCCAGGAAAAAGCTCACCTACACACTCTCCAGCAGGCAGCAATAGCAGAGCCCGAGGGAGCCTGCTCCTAAGGCCATGTATGCACCAAGACATGCTCAGAATGCATGCCAGCTTGCACATCTGGGACTTTCTGAACCAGAAATACTCTCTTCCCATTTATCAGCCTTCTACAGATATTCCTGAAGCCTGTTCTATCACAACAAACTCCACAGCCCACCTGCACGGTGCAGAAAAGGCTTCCTTTCACATGCTTGCAGCCTGTTGCCTACTAGTTATGCTTGATGCTGCCAGCTCTCCTGCTGCAGGACACAGTAGGCAGCTGTTCCCTAAACACCTCCCCTGACAGTCACAAACACAGACACCTCCATCATATCTGCCATTTTAGCTCTTTTCCAGCCTGAAGAATCATAGAATGAGTCTGGGTTGGATGGGACCACAAGGATCAGCCAGTTCCAACCCCCCTGCCATGGCCAGGGACACCCTACCCTAGAGCAGGCTGCCCACAGCCTCAGCCAGCCTGGTCTAAAACACCTCCAGGTATGGGGCCTCAACCACCTCCCGGGGCAACCCATTCCAGGCTCTCACCACCCTCATGGTGAAGAGCTTCCTCCCCATGTCCAGTCTGAACCTACTCACCTGCAGCTTTGCCCCATTTCCCCTAGTTCTGTCACTCCCTGAGAACCTAAAAAGTCCCTCCCCAGCTTTTTTGTAGGCCCCTTTCAGATATTGTAGTTCACCATTCCACTTTCAGAATCATTCTGTGCCTTTAGTCACCCTTGTCACTTCTGCCCACATCTGCTCCAGTTCAGCTATCATCTCAGGAATGACAGCCCATAGGAAAGGGAGGCCAGAAATGATGATGCTATTTAAGACACAGATGCAGCACTGCTCTGTACAGAACCATCCTTAAGCTTTTCTGTTGGTTCTCCTCCATTCCTCCCCTGATAACACCATTTGATTGGGGGTTTGGGGCTTTTTTAACCATTACTGAAAGGCTGCTTTCATAAGAATGTCTTTTCTAACCTTAAGAAATCACTTCTGAAGGGAAGCTGGCAGCTCAAAGCAATACATTGATTTTCATTTGCCCTCCTCTAGCCCAGCTGCTCAAATTCATAAAGCCTGCCTGCAATTTTCAATTAGGTCTCTATTTGAATACCTAAATGTCATCAGCAGCTTGATCACTTCACTGTTTACTCTCTTTTCCAAGTCATCCATCAATATATCGAGCAGCCCAGGCTCCAGCAGAAACCCCTGCAATAGTTTACTTTGTGCTTTCTCTTCACTGTGCTATTTGCCCATCACACTGAGAACTGCACTTTGCCATTTTTCATCCATTATTATTTCACATGAAAATTCTTCTTTCTGGTCCAGCACAGCGTTGAAATGTATTTAGTTTGAAATGAAGTGCTGGGTGATTTGTCAAGTATCTATGGAAAATCCAAGTATATCATCACTCAGGAGACTTTTTGTGGTGGTTTGGGTGTTACCCAACCCTCACACTTTGGAAAATCACCTAGACTGGACTCAGTGGCTCTGGAAATTGACTGAAGCTTTATATTTACAGCTTAGCACAATATACAAGCAGGTATTTACAATATAGACAGAAACAGACAAGTTAAAAGGTAATACAGAAACACAACAGCCCTCCCAGAAACCTGAATCCCCAGGAGGGACTCTCAACCACCCTTCCACCTTCCTCCCACCCCTCTACCATACTCAAGACTTTGTCTTATGCACAAGGCAGCTTGGAGGGTTGGCCAGGGGAGTTAGGAAGCAGATGGAATAGTCACACAGATGGAAGGTTAGGGTAGAGGGAGAAGTTCAGCCCCAGAGAGAAACTCTGTCATCTATATTTATATTCTTGTTCTTATACATCTCAGCAAGCCTATGAGTGCAGTAGACATCACCATTGTTTCCTTTTCACAACCTGTAATCTAATTCTCACCAAAAAATTGAGCTAGGCTCAAACTAGTATACATTTTTTCTTTACATGCTTCAAAGAACTCAAATAAACAAATGAAGCAAGACCTGCTGTTGCAAAAGCCACACTGATTATTTTCATATGCATCCTGTTTACCTGAAGGTTAATTCAGTTCTTGAGTGCAACCTCAAGTCATCTCCCCTATGCAGACAATAAGCTTTTCGGTCTTCCCTGGAAACTCTGCCCCTTCTGCCCTTTATCATCCCATCAGTCTTCTGAACCATATCATAGAATCAACCAGGTTGGAAGAGACCTCCAACATCATCCAGTCCAACCTATCAACCAGCCCAATCCAGTCATCTAGACCATGGCACTAAGTGCCTCATCCAGGCTTTGCTTGAACACCTCCAGGGATGGTGACTCCACCACCTCCCTGGGCAGCCCATTCCAATGCCAATCACTCTCTCTGCCATCAACTTCCTAACAACATCCAGCCTAGACCTCCCCTCACACAACTTGAGACTCTCTCCCCTTCTTCTGTTGCTGCTTGCCTGGCAGAAGAGACCAACCCCACCTGGCTACAGCCTCTCTTCAGGTAGTTGTAGACAGCAATGAGGTCCCCCCTGAGCCTCCTCTTCTGCAGGCTAAACAACCTCTTTTTTCTTGCAATATAACCACTTTGTTTCCCTTATTTTATTTCTTATTTAGGCATACTATTTTCTATGCAATCTCCAGTACAACAGCTTCAAAACATCACAAAGGTTTGGCCTGTAACTACACCTTTCAGTGTTTCAAACAGAAAGGCAGCAAAGCCTTCAACACCCTCTCCACATACACACAACACAGACCCAAACTAAGCCATGCAGCAAAACTCACAACCTCCTTTTTATTCTGCTCTCTCAGTAGTGCTGTCCATAGCTCCTGGAGGGATTCTTCTGTCTTGCCCATGCTGAGATGCCAGATTTCTGTATGCTGCAGTCACTACCAGAGGGAAGCTTTTCTCCTGTGATGTACATTATGTCTGCATCCTCTTTTAAAGACAAGCATTTATTTCCTACTTTGCTTCCTGGTATTAGCACAGGAATACATACACTGTGCTTTGGGTTCATTTTCCTCTGTGCACATTTAATAGCATTCCATGTGGTTCCACTCTTCCATTTCCTACCTAATTAGTGCTAAGTGACAACAGAGGACATAGAGAGCATGACAGAGGAATTACTGCTTAAGTTCTGTTTCCAGAACCTCTAGATTCACTGTGCCAAGAACACAAGCAAGAGACACTGATACTGGATCCTCTCCCTCCCTTCCTAGGAATCTGTCCAAACAACTTGTGATGCCCACCATCACCCCAACACCCAAGTCACTGGGTGCTTCCTTCAGTTACAGAACCTGTTTCTAATAGATTCCTTAAAAATTAATACTTCCTCCTATTTCAAAGGCCTGGGAAGATATTTTCAGGGACGTGTTGCAAAAAGGAGAACTGATTATTACACCTCACCATCATGTCACTACCCTTCTGCTGTTTGACTAGGACTGTCCCTTTAGAGATGGCACAGCTGGCCTATGTCCTTGACATGCTCCTCAGTGAACTTCTCTAAGAGAACAAGGGGACACAGTCTCAAGTTGTGCCGGGGGAAGTGTAGGCTGAACGTTAGGAGGAAGTTCCTCACAGAGAGAGTGACTGGCATTGGAATGGGCTGCCCAGGGAGGTGGTGGAGTCACCATCCCTGGAGGTGTTCAAGAAAAGCCTGGATGAGGCACTTAGTGCCATGGTCTGGTTGACTGGATAGGGCTGGGTGCTAGGTTGGACTGGATGATGTTGGAGGTCTCTTCCAATCTGGTTGATTCTATGATTCTTGTTTCCATTTTCCTCAGCAACATCTGCACTAAGCTAAAAGTGAATCTCCCTTGGCATAGCAGTGTGAAACGAGCCTCTTCATCTCTCCACTTTTATTTAGTTCAGCTCTGAGCCATTCTCAAAGGCAACCACGTTTGGAACCTCAGTGCAGGAAATGGAAACCCCTTCTGCCTTGGTGGATTTCTGCCTCCATTTTATTTAGAGGGGATCGCTGATAGGTTTTGGTTGCATCTATGCAATCCTTTTAACTACATTTCTCAGGTTTTATTGACAATGCTGGGCAGTGAGAACTTAGTGGCCTCTGATCATGCAATATATTTGGATTCAGCTAGATTTCTAGTTGGGTTGTGTTACCAAGCTGCATTGTTACCTGAACCTTGCATGTGAAAACCACTGAGCTGGCATCATCCCCATTGGTTACCATGGTTTGCTTATTAACAAGCCAGATGCCTGTGAAAAGCAGGCATCACACTACCTGCTGCTGGAAGACTATCATGTAAATATGTAGTTTCAGTGGCTTGAGACCATGGGAGAAAAAAACCCAACCATTGACAACGTGTTTGCCCCTCCTGACTCAAAGCTGAACAAGATTCTCATTCCCTAATACAAAGCTCCTTCCTTGTCTCTCCCCTCCATCTCTGCCTTTCCTGCACAACTTCAGAGACAGTGTTGTACCCACATGAATCACAGAATCAACCAGGTGGGAAGAGACCTTCAAGATCATCCAGGCCAACCGAGCACCCAGCCCTAGCCAGTCAACCAGACCATGGCACTAAGTGCTTCATCCAGGCTTTTCTTGAACACCTCCAGGGATGGTGACTCCACCACCTCCCTGGGCAGCCCATTCCAATGCCAATCACTCTCTCTGACAACAACTTCCTCCTCACATCCAGCCTATACTTCCCCTGGCACAACTTGAGACTGTGTCCCCTTATTCTGTTGCTGCTTGCCTGGCAGAAGAGACCAACCCCCACCTGGCTATGACCTCCCTTCAGGTAGTTGTAGACAGCAATGAGGTCCCCCCTGAGCCTCCTCTTCTCCAGGCTCTACACCCCCAGCTCCCTCAGCCTCAGGAAAGATTTCTCACTGTTTCAGTTAAATTGGAAGCACAAATAGAAGAAGAGATTTTGCCTGGCAGCTGATACTCCTAAACGCCCAAGGACACCCTATGCTGAACCTTCCACAAAAATTACAGTGGCATTCCATCAGCAGGAACAACATAACACTACCCTAAAATAACATAGCAACACATCTTCCACAAGCAATCCAGAGCAGTAATGTACAGAAAATGGCAAGTTGCTGTCACAGAAAGAAGCCACAGCCCCTCTACTATCACCAGCACTGCACACAGGAGGTATGGAAGTTGGACTTCAGTTCACCACCAGTGAGCCTCTTTTTCCACAACTCCTTCACTGCAGCAGAGCTGCAACTAAGGAAGGATTTAAGCTTACATATATATATATATATATAATTTTGGGGTGCAGGAGGGAAGGCAACATACAAAGACCAGAAATGTTTAAAGGAAGATTTGAAGACAGTTCTTACCAAATAACAAAAGTATCCATCTTATTGAGTGCCAAAGAAAGGTGCTGACACAGGTGTTTCCTGGGGCAAGAAGCTTTCCAGTCTCCAACAGCTACACTGAATGCAGGCTCTTGGAAAGGTGCAGGAGATCTCACTCTTTGACAGATGTTACACAAAGTGATGACTGATCTGTTGTGGGCATGCAGAATGCAGAAGAGTTGTGGGAAAGGATGTGAAGAGATTAACAACAGTATAATAACAAGCCTTGATTCTCACCAGCTGTGTACCTTCATCTCAGAAGGAACAGATAACAGAGAGCTCGTTAATGAGGAAAACAAGGCATGTATTTACCCAGATAGAGTGGGTTGTCCTTGGCTCATTATGCTAATGTGTAGGCATATGCTCTACTGGCCCAGGGCTTATATACTCAGGCTGTGTGTAACAAAGTGTCTCTGGCATAATCACACTGAATCACCTGGAGTCCTTCATGGCAGGTCTCTGATCACACTGGTCCACAGACCTGACCGCGGTTCCCGTGGCAAGCACAGATTTATCACAGTATCATCAGGGCTGGAAGAGACCTCACAGATCATCAAGTCCAACCCTTTACCACAGAGCTCAAGGCCAGACCATGGCACCAAGTGCCACGTCCAATCCTGCCTTGAACAGCTCCAGGGACGGCGACTCCACCACCTCCCCGGGCAGCCCATTCCAGTGTCCAATGACTCTCTCAGGGAAGAACTTTCTCCTCACCTCCAGCCTAAATCTCCCCTGGCACAGCCTGAGGCTGTGTCCTCTTGTTCTGGTGCTGGCCACCTGAGAGAAGAGAGCAACCTCCTCCTGGCCACAACCACCCCTCAGGTAGTTGCAGACAGCAATAAGGTCACCCCTGAGCCTCCTCTTCTCCAGGCTAACCAATCCCAGCTCCCTCAGCCTCTCCTCGTAGGGCTGTGCTCAAGGCCTCTCCCCAGCCTCGTCGCCCTTCTCTGGACACGCTCAAGCATCTCAATGTCCCTCCTAAACTGGGGGGGCCCAGAACTGAACACAGCACTCAAGGTGTGGTCTAACCAGTGCAGAGTACAGGGGCAGAATGACCTCCCTGCTCCTGCTGGCCACACCATTCCTGATGCAGGCCAGGATGCCACTGGCTCTCTTGGCCACCTGGGCACACTGCTGCCTCATCTTCAGCTACTGTCTACCAGTACTCCCAGGTCCCTTTATTCCTGTCTGCTCTCAGCCACTCTGTCCCCAGCCTGCAGTGCTGCTTGGGTTTGTTGTGGGCAAAGTGCAGAACCCTGCACTTGGCCTTGTTAAATCTCATCCCATTGGCCTCTGCCCAACCATCCAGCCTGGCAAGGTCCCTCTGCAGGGCTTTCCTGCAGATGTTGCAGATATTCTGATTTCAGACAGCTAACCAAATCCACCACCCTTAAGGGCTCCTGCCTCTTTTCTATTTTGATGCACAAGCATTACATATTTATTTCAGTTCAGCAGAGTGATCTCTTACCCAAGAAAAGCCAACTGCAAGACACACAGAACACTCTATCCAACAAAACTATTTCAACAGTTTCTTTTATAGTCACAACAACAAAACCAAATCACTACTTGCATATTATATGTACAGTAATGGAAGAAAGTGACCTAAATGCTAGGTTCTAAAAGGTTCAGTGTATCAGGGCATTCAGAGGGGGGAAGCAAGGGGAGAGCTCAGAAAGTTTTGTTAATTGCTGCCAGGTGGACACTATAACACACAGAAGCTCTCACTGTGTGATAGATGTTTAAAAAATACAGAATTCCAAAGTATCACCTTTCATTATAAGTTATCAAGAGTTAAATAGACAGACAGGGGGAATAAAGCAACAACAACAACATTTCACCCAGGAAGGACCTTCAAATCATCATATTTAAACCAAGTCTCCTTACTGCACGTTTTCAAACAGACTTGCAAACCATGCAAGCAAACTCCATCTTGCTGGAGCTGATCTAAGCATGAGTAAAACAAAATTAGGTTCAAAATCTTGGAATTTCAGGGAGATAGCTAAGGAATTTCTCCCAGAGCCAAAGGTTTCACTTACAGGTGGTGCTCTGAAAGATGTGTTTTCAAAAATTACATCACTGACTGAGTTATGTTGTCCCTCCTCTGCCCTTCCAGTGAGCTTTGTGGGATAACAACACAAAGACACTAAAGCAGTAAGCAATCAAACCCCCTTAGAGCTAGCAAGCATTAGAAGAGAACCTTTGAAAGCTTGAAAACTGCCGAGTTTGGCTGGAGGTGGTTTAGCAGTGGCTGCCGAACCTACTTCTGCACCTCACAGTAATTGCTAAGGAGCAGACTGAACTCAAGAGGGCTGCAGGAACGGCTGTGCAATTCAAACCACACTCCAGCACCTCAGGCAGCACTCCAGAATCCCCCCCGCCCCCAGCACCAGCCTCATCTCATGCAGCACACAAGTAAAGACCACCCCCGCTCCAAATGCAGGATGATATCATGCAACAGAAATATTTGGAAGTTACCATAAAATCCAGGAGCCACGCTGCCTGCAGGGCTTTGAGGGTTGCTGTTTTCCTCTGAGGTTATCTTCATTTGCAGGTGTTTGCTATTAGCAGCAATTAGCAGCTATTACCAGCTGACCTGGGGTTCCCAGTCACAGCCCTAGTATGGGACCCGCAGGCAGAGAACCAAGCTCTTAAAGGGAGTTCTGCACCAGATAGACCAATTCCTAGCTTTGAGGGTTGCTGTTTTCCTCTGAGGTTATCTTCATTTGCAGGTGTTTGCTATCAGCAGCAATTAGCAGCTATTACCAGCTGACCTGGGGTTCCCAGTCACAGCCCTAGTATGGGACCCGGAGGCAGAGAACCAAGCTCTTAAAGGGAGTTCTGCACCAGATAGACCAATTCCTAGCTTTGAGGGTTGCTGTTTTCCTCTGAGGTTGTCTTCATTTGCAGGTGTTTGCTATTAGCAGCAATTAGCAGCTATTACCAGCTGACCTGGGGTTCCCAGTCACAGCCCTAGTATGGGACCCGGAGGCAGAGAACCAAGCTCTTAAAGGGAGTTCTGCACCAGATAGACCAATTCCTAGCTTAAGATTAAGCAGCAGAGCATGATTTAGTCACTTGGATCGAGGTAAGGAGTGAATGAAAGAAACTATAAAGAAAAAGACACAGACCACTTTATATAAACAGATTATTTTCCCATCTGGGTATCATGAATCAGAGCCTCACAGCTACTGTATAAGAATTACTTTCAAGTTCCACAGGGTTCTTCATTCTTGCTTATGTGGATAAAGACATTTCAAATAGCTAGGAGAACATTATATATTTTGAGAAATATACACCAAAATCTCATTTGTTACTTCCCAAAATAGCAGGTATGAAGTGTAGCTGACACCTGGGTGTGCAGGAGTTGTTACAAGCTTCAAAAGTCTTCTGCCTCCTCACTGCAGTGAGGAGAAATAGTGAAGAGAAAAATGTGTATTTTGAGAAATCTCCACCAAAACCTCATTTGTTATTTCCCAGAATAGAAGGTGTGAGGAGAATCTTACACATGGGTTTAGAGGAGTTGTTAACAAGCTTCAAAAGTCCTCTGCCTCCTCACTGGAGCTGTCTCATTGGTATTCTAGCAATGCTTGCACTGTCTGAAGATGGAAATACTACTACTTCAAATGGAGCCCCCACTACAAGAGGGATGTGGAGATGCTGGAGTGTGTCCAGAGAAGGGCCAAGAGGATGTTCAGAGGGCTGCAGCAGCTCTGCTGTGAGCACAGACTGAAAGAGTTGGGGCTGTGCAGTCTGCAGAAGAGGAGGCTCCCAGGTGACCTTCTTGTGGCCTTCCAGTATCTTAAGGGGGCCTACAAAAAAGCTGGGGAGGGACTTTTTAGGCTGTCAGGGAGTGACAGGACTGGGGGGAATGGAGTAAAGCTGCAGGTGAGTAGGTTCAGACTGGACATGGGGAGGAAGCTCTTCACCATAAGAGTGGTGAGAGGCTGGAATGGGTTGCCCAGGGAGGTGGTTGAGGCTCCATCCCTGGAGGTGTCTAAGGCCAGGCTGGATGAGGCTGTGGGCAGCCTGATCTAGGGTAGGGTGTCCCTGCCATGGCAGGGGGGTTGGAACTGGCTGATCCTTGCGGTGCCTTCCAACCCTGACTGATTCTGTGATTCTCTAAGAGCAGATAATGATATTGCCATTTTAGTGCAAACAAATGTCAGCTGAACAATGTGGTTAACATGCATTAATCACCTCCCCTCTCACCAGATTTTTCCTAAATATCTTAAGTAACTGGACACACAAATTCTTTCTGTTAACACAGATGTTATCACTGAAATCTCCTTTCCATAGAGTCGGTCTGTAAAAGAAAGGGCAGGCACACACTTCATGGAACCAGTTGTTGCTATGAAACAGAAGCTGCTTTATGTAATCCTGTGACCACTCTCAGCTGGCATAACAGGGCAAGAGAAATGTGCTACTGACCTGTGAAATGGACCCCAAAACTCATGCAGAGTTATGAAGCAGGTATGGAGAGCAGCCAGACAGAGAGGGATCTGGGGGTGCTGATTGATACCTGCCTGAACATGAGCCAGCAGTGTGCCCAGGTGGCCAAGAGAGCCAGTGGCATCCTGGCCTGCATCAGGAATGGTGTGGCCAGCAGGAGCAGGGAGGTCATTCTGCCCCTGTACTCTGCACTGGTTAGACCTCACCTTGAGTACTGTGTTCAGTTCTGGGCCCCCCAGTTTAGGAGGGACATTGAGATGCTTGAGCGTGTCCAGAGAAGGGCGACAAGGCTGGGGAGAGGCCTTGAGCACAGCCCTACGAGGAGAGGCTGAGGGAGCTGGGATTGGTTAGCCTGGAGAAGAGGAGGCTCAGGGGTGACCTTATTGCTGTCTACAACTACCTGAGGGGTGGTTGTGGCCAGGAGGAGGTTGCTCTCTTCTCTCAGGTGGCCAGCACCAGAACCAGAGGACACAGCCTCAGGCTGTGCCAGGGGAGATTTAGGCTGGAGGTGAGGAGAAAGTTCTTCCCTGAGAAAGTCATTGGACACTGGAATGGGCTGCCCGGGGAGGTGGTGGAGTCGCCGTCCCTGGAGCTGTTCAAGGCAAGGTTGGATGTTTCACTTGGTGCCATGGTCTGGCCTTGAGCTCTGTGGTAAAGGGTTGGACTTGATGATCTGTGAGGTCTCTTCCAACCTTGGTGATACTGTGATGTTTTACTACAGCACTGGGTGCAGGCAGGGTCACTCCAGCAATCCTGCACACCCCATGCTGGCACAAGCCACAGTTTATGTCACAAGAGCAGGCATATTCATAACAAGAGGTAGGGTTATTACAGTTATTTCTGTATTTTTCCATTCTCACCCCAATTCCAGCCCCAGTGGTCTGGAATGGTTATCTGCAATGAACACCCCACACAGTCTTTCTTACAGGATCCTTTTCATCTCTGGTCAAGCAGACCCTTCTTTACTGCTGATGTCAGGGGATCTCTGCTTCTCCTTTATCTCCTTCCTGCTTTCCTTAGTCACTGCAGGCCTGGGTCTTTACAAGATTGCTTATCACAGATCTCCAAGGAGTAGCTGCAGACACTCCTACAGTAGCCCTTGTTTAGGTTTGCAGATTATCAACTGATTACTATAAACAAACATCTGTACAGAGTTTGGTATTTTATGGTTTGCCACAGACACCCTCAAAATGTGCAGCTGGTCTGTAGGGCCCTAACATGACCATTCCTTGATTTTTCTTTGTGATGGTTTGGGTGTTACCTGTCCCCCACACTTAAGAAAATCACCCAGACTAGACTCAGCCAAGCTGAAACTTGGAGAATGAAGCTTTGTATTTACAGCTTAGCAGGTCAGACAAGCAGATGTTTACCCTATCTACAGCTATATACAGAAATATACAAGCTGAAAAGGTAACACAGGAACACAACAGCTCTCCCAGAAACCTGAGTCCCCAGGAGGAGCTCCCAGCCGTCCTTCCACCTCCTTTCCACCCCTCTACCGTATCCCAGGCTTTGCCTTATGTTCAAGATGAGTTTGGAGGGTCAGCCAGGGGGGTTAGGAAGCAGAAGGATTAGTCAGGCAGCAAGTTAGGTTAGAGAGAGAAGTGCAGCCCAAAAGCCAGAGAGAGACTCAGCGTTATTGATGATTATGTTCTTCTTTTTACACATCTCAGCAAGCCTATGAGTGCAGTAGCCATCACCATTCTTCCCTTTTCACAGCCTGTAATCTAATTCTTCTCACCAGAATCTCCCAGCTAGGCTCAAACTAGCACATTCTTATATCACTATTCTAGAGTGAAGACCTGAATCTGGTTTGCACCATTATGGAGCCAGCCTTTTGTCTGGCAGAAATGCGAAAAACCTTGCTGATAGTGTGGGAAAGAGAAGAGTCACTGTTCTGGGGCACTGTCCTGGGGCTTCAGCACCAGCAGGAAGTCACAACCACTTTGGTTAATCCTTAAGTGCATGTTGAGGGTAGGGCTTCCCTCCAGAAACATCTGAGCAAGAGAGATGGAGGCAGCTGAAATCCAATGGGAACGGTTTGCAGGAAATCAGCTGTTGGGGTGATGAGCAAAGAGATCCAGGCAGGGCTAGGTAACGATCCAGGAGATACAGACACAGAAAACTTACAAACAGGGTAGGCTGCCATGGCTGCTTCAGCTTCCTCCATTCCTATAGTCCCACACATGCACACAAACCCACTCCTGAGCCATCAACAGAGCTGCCTGCAGCTTCGTTAAGATGGCAGCAGGCAGATTGCTTCCCATGTCTCATTAATTCAGGCTTTCCTGCCCATTCATCCCACCACTATCATCTGCACAGCCACAGACAGGAACACCTACAGAGGAGCAAGCATGGGGTTCACCCAGGCAAGTGGGGGTCCTCCTGCTGATTAAGAGTGAGCAACACTCCTGTGGAGCAAAACACTGGAGAGAAGCCTTCACCTGCACCCTTCCAGCCCAACTCTTTGCCACTATGAGCATTGTTACTCAGAGACCTCCTAAACCAGATCAGAGAAGATGTCTTTCCAAGAGGTATCTGAAAACAGATCTTTGTGCAGATCCTTCCTGAAAGTGAAGCCATTCCAGCTGTTGACCTGATCTGCTGGGGGAAGCAGCAGCCTTCTAGAGGAGCCTGAGAGAAGCAGGGCCTAAGAACTGACAGGTGCCACCAGTGGAGGAGCAATGCAGAACCTTATAGAGTCTGGCAAATATCACACAGTGCCACGTCTGGCTTTGCAGCAAGCACTGTGAGGTGTGCACCATTGCTTCCAGGGACAGGAAACACCTTCTCCCCAACACACAAGCATAACCAACAGAGTTATCAGGGTCTCCTCTGGCAAACACAGAGCTGGGCAGAACCGGAGAGCTGACCACATCCCGCACAGCAAACCATTCATCTAAAAGGGAGATCAAATCCCTCTGCCCCCAGCCAGAACCAGGACTGCTGAGGGTGTCAAGTTCCACCTCTCAGGAGAGGGATTTCTGCAGGCAGAGCAATTACCACCTCATCAGTTAACTAAAACTGCACAGTTTGACCAAAAGGACATTGTCCTGTTCACCCTAGCTGAAGAAATAAAGCATCCACATTTTCAAAGGTGATCAGTATAAAACAGACTACTGTAACAGATGGGATTTAACTGTCAGGGTTTACAGCTGCACATAATGTTTTCCTTACATATCTCATCTCCCATCTTGGTGGAATGAGAAGATACATGCCAAACAGCTGTAACAGATTCTGCCTCTTCCACAACAAAGCTAAAGCATGCAGACTCCTGTTACATCCCATTAAGACTGCATTTGACAGGAGAGGTACACATTATAAGTGACCTCCTCTGCACAACTTCCAGCATGGGCATGACACAGCATCACCAAAAAAGAAAACAAGCATCTTTATGGTGTGCCAGGATTAAGGTGTGTGTGTGTGGGGATTATATTTTATATGGAGAAGCTCAACAGGAGCCAGCAGTGTGCACTTGCAACCAGAGCCTGGGCTGCATCAGAAGAAGTGTGGCCAGCAGGAGGTGATTCTCCCCCTCTACTCTGCTCTGGTCAGACCCCACCTGGAGTCCTGCATCCAGCTCTGGAGCCCCTATTACAAGAGGGATGTGGAGATGCTGGAGTGTGTCCAGAGAAGGGCCACAAGGATGCTCAGAGGGCTGCAGCAGCTCTGCTGTGAGCACAGACTGAAAGAGTTGGGGCTGTGCAGGCTGCAGAAGAGGAGGCCTCGAGGTGACCTTCTTGTGGCCTTCCAGAATCTGAAGGGAGCCTGCAAAGAAGCTGTGGAGGGACTTTTTAGGCTGTCAGGGAGTGACAGGACTGGGGGGAATGGAGCAAAGCTGGAGGTGGGGAGAGTCAGTCTGGATGTGAGAAGGAAGCTCTTCACAATGAGAGTGGTGAGAGGCTGGAATGGTTTGCCCAGGGAGGTGGTTGAGGCTCCATGCCTGGAGGTGTTTAAGGCCAGGCTGGCTGAGGCTGTGGGCAGCCTGCTCTAGGGTAGGGTGTCCCTGCCTGTGGCAGGGGGGTTGGAACTGGCTGATCCTTGCAGTGCCTTCCAACCCTGACTGATTCTATGATTCTATATAAACACTGGTTAAAGTACTCATCATCCTGTCCTGTTATCTTCCATATCACTTGATCCATACCACCACTCAAAACAAAGTCACTGCCCAACCTCAGGGAGCAGAGGCTGACAAAGGCTCCCACCCAAGTGATATGTGTGCCATGATATCATGGCACACATGGGCTAAAAACATGGGTATTAATTGAAGCCTGAAGAAGGAAGCTCTGGAGCTACACACAAACCTGCTAATACAAATCCTGCCACGACCATCACAGCTTTATAGGCTCCCTTTTGCAATTCATCATTGCACAGCAGGAAAGTTCTCCTTTGCCCTGCAGTCTCTTTTTAACAATCTGCAGTACACACTTTTGCATGCAGTTGCTCTAATACTTTTCTTCCATAGCTGCTTATATTCTGCCCAAAGTACATTTATCACTGGTTTAAATAAAAGCCTACCTTTAAGCACAGAAATAGTCCCAACAGAACTTACATCAACAGCTTGCACTTTTATGTGGACATTTTGGCAATGCTACTGACTGCATTTTTGTCACACCAGGGTAGCAAGAAAAAGCTCACAGGAGTTTTGCTGGTAATTCTTCTCACCAAAACATGCTAGCTAGCTTCAAACTAGCACAATTACATTTAGGACATTCCCTTGTAAATAAACTATTCCATGTAGCCAGCTATCAGCCAGATTCCTACCCTAAGCTATCCTTGTGTATAGCAATCAGTATTCAAGGGGATAAATAACAATCCAATGTTCATAAACTACACAGATTTACTTCCACCTCCACCTCATTCTGCAACTCAGGTAGATATTCAGCTGCTCCCATGCAAACAGTCACTTAGAAAAGATCTTCCCAAAGGACTTTCAGCACTTTTAATTAAAGATTCTGTCCTAAGGCACCTGCAGGCAAATCCACCTTGAGACAAAAGGGGAACTTGGCTACAGTATTATTTCCTTCCTTCTCTGAAGCCTGTTGACAGGAGGCACAATTGAGTTGTCAAGCCCTCGAGTATATCTGAATGAATATCCTAAAGACTGAGCAAGTTTGTTGTCCACTTCCCTTAGCATACTTGTGCCTCGGCTGGTGATGGCCAGAAGCCTTTTACCCTTGAACAACTGTTTCCAACAGTCATGGAAAGTTTCCCTCATCTTTCTTCCTGTCCAACACTTCTTATTTTCAAAAGTTTTATCTTCCTCTCTCCCTGTACATGTATGTTACACAGACACATAAGGCAGGGACAGGCTCTGCTCACTTGCTCCCAATGATAGGACAAGGAGCAATGGGTGTAAGCTGCAGCACAGGAGGTTCCACCTCAACACAAGGGGGAACTTCTTTACTGTGAGGGTCACAGAGCACTGGAACAGGCTCCCCAGGGAGGTTGTGGAGTCTCCTTCCCTGGAGACTTTCAAGGCCTGTCTGGATGTGTTCATCTGTGATATGTGCTAGATTGTGTGGTCCTGCTCTGGCAGGGGAGAGGTTGGATTTGATGACCTCCTTGGGTCCCTTCCAACCCCTAATATCCTGTGATTCTGTGAACTATATATCTATATATATCAAAGTACATATCACAAATTACAGAATCACAGAATTTCTTAGATTGGAAAAGACCTTCAAGATCATGGAGTCCAATCATTAGTTTGGCACTGACAAGTCCTTGACTAAACCAAATCCCTCAGCACAACATGTAATCACAAGGAATTGCTATGGTTGGAAAGGACCACCAGGAACATCCCAGTATCCTTAATCACTAGACCATAGCCTCATGTTGGAATGGTACAGCTATTGGAACTTGAAATACTGGAACATAAGCCATGGACAGGTGAGAGTGCAGGAGCTCAGAAGGACTGAGTTAAGACAAAACAGAAGGTTGGAATGACCTTAGAGAATGGTGTAACAAACACAAACAAATGTAAGGCTGGAGCCTGTGGTTTTCACCCATCTCTGCTGACTTAGATTGCTTAGACACAATGTAAGTGTTGTTGAGAGAACATGATGGATGTCTATGCTAATTAGTATGTAATTTCTAACACAAGTGCATGTACCCAATTGCAGTTTAATACAGTTTGTAGCCTTCTGATGAAAGGTATAGAAACACATGTTTGGAATGCAATAAACAGATTGGATTGGCTTGCATCAAGAGTCTCCCTGTCTCTTCTGATGCCTGTGGCAGCCTCAAGTGCCACATCCACTTCCCTTTTAAACACCTCCAGGGATGGCAACTCCACCACCTCCCTGGGCAGCCTGTTCCAGTGCCTGACCACATCCATCTCCCTACAGACATTCTTCAAACAGGAAACATTTTGATGAAGTTCTGGTGATAAGAAAAACAACTATTTTTGCTGACTTGCAAGAACATGGGACTCTCCTACAACGTTACGTTCACTTCTTGGAAACAGATGGCATGCAGGGTTAACCCTTCAGGTGGAGTGACCTTGAGCCTGACCCTAGGTGGTCTTGACACCCGCCCTCCCCACCTAGGGGTGGGTCTGAACACTACCAGGTGATGGTTAGCTCACTCCCACTTCCTATCTAAAGATCTATAAAAGCAAGGGGGCTGCCTGTTCTCTCTCTCTGTGCTCTCTGCCTCCCTGCTTACCAGCATTACCATCCTGTTCCTGGTCTTCTTTCTTTTACCACGTGGCCATCACCCACGAGGCAGACAAAGCCATCACCATCAAAATCTGCTTGTATTTACACATTTTGTATTTGTTTTCCCTTCCCTATCCCTTTGTAACTTCCCTACCTCAGACACCTTTTTAATTTACTGTTAAACTTCTTTTTAACTTCCAAATCAAGCAATATTTATTTATTTGGGTGTGCTTACCTTTTCCTCTCGCTCCATCTAATTCCTTTCTTTGGGGAAAGAAGGGGTGTGATGGTTTGGGTGTTCCCAGCCCCCCCCCCCCCCCCCCCCCCCCCACTTTAAAAATCACCCAGACTAGACTCAGCCAGCTCTGGAAATATGAATAAAGCTTATCTTTACAGCTAGCACAAGATACAGGAAGATATTTACAGTAGATACAGTTATAGACAGAAATATACAAGGTAAAAGGCAATACAGAAACACAACAGCCCTCCCAGAAACCTGAGTCCCCAGGAGGGGCTCTCAACCACCCCTTCACCTTCCCTCTACCCCTCTCAACCTTACCCCAGTCCCAGGGAAGAATGGAGGTTTGGACAAGGGGTTAGGAAGCAAAGTGGATTAGCCCAAAATGGAGGGTGAGGTTAGAGAGTAAGATGCAGCTCAGCCAGCAGCCCAAGTGAGAGTGGTTATCTATGTTTTTATTTCTTGTTCCTATACATCTCAGCAAGCCTGTGAGTGAAGTAGACATCACCCTTGTTTGTCTACCACAGCCTATAATCTAGTCCTTCTCACCAAAACATTCTAGCCTGCTTCAAACTAGCACAAGGGGGAAGAGGGAAGGGCACTCTATAAATTGTTATTTGGACCTATCAAACTTATTTGAGTCTCTGGGAATGTAAACTAGAACTGAGACAGATGGTATGGCAAATACTACAGTAAACTGTAAGATTTCAACAAAAAACATCTGTTTGAGTAAATGAAAGAGCTTTTTCACCAAAATCCCAAACCTAACATCTGTATGCTTGCCTGTGCACGTATTCTCTTACTGAAGTCAAATGGATATTTGGATTTGTTTCTAAGAAAAGAGCAAATTTAGCTGGTTTCTCAGATTTCTCAGCCTCCATTTTCTCTGATACTGCAAAAAGTATTTCAACAAAATGTACCTATTGCCACACAAAAAGACCCTGAAGTCAATTTACATCAACAGTTCTCATCATTAGTTCATACCCTGAAGAGCTGCAAGGTTTCAGGAGCAAAAGTCACGTCTTGGCTCTGTGGCTGCACTGTGTTTAGATGAGTGAGGTGCCACTACAATGCCAAGAATCAGAGGGCATGAGGGTGACACCAGCCTTCTCAAGCAGAAAATGGCAGGTATGAAATAAGGAGATCTGCTAACCTACAGAGGAGCTTCTACTCATGCAACCCATTATGTTCACTAGATAATGTCTACACAGACAGCAGTAAAGTAGCCCCACCATGCTGCTGACATCCTGCTCCTACACCTCAGGCAAAGCTCAGAACAGTAACCATCTCCTTAATGAGGTGATGATCCAGCACATGGAGCAGTAGTGTGTTCAGCCTCAGAGAAGTATCATAGTATCACAGTATCATCAGGGTTGGAAGAGACCTCACAGATCATCAAGTCCAACCCTTTACCACAGAGCTCAAGGCCAGACCATGGCACCAAGTGCCACGTCCAGTCCTGCCTTGAACAGCTCCAGGGACGGCGACTCCACCACCTCCCCGGGCAGCCCATTCCAGTGTCCAATGACTCTCTCAGTGAAGAACTTTCTCCTCACCTCCAGCCTAAATCTCCCCTGGTACAGCCTGAGGCTGTGTCCTCTTGTTCTGGCGCTGGCCACCTGAGAGAAGAGAGCAACCTCCTCCTGGCCACAACCTCCCCTCAGGTAGTTGTAGACAGCAATAAGGTCTGCCCTGAGCCTCCTCCTCTCCAGGCTAACCAATCCCAGCTC
Source organism: Pogoniulus pusillus (assembly GCF_015220805.1). Taxonomy (NCBI): domain Eukaryota; kingdom Metazoa; phylum Chordata; class Aves; order Piciformes; family Lybiidae; genus Pogoniulus; species Pogoniulus pusillus. The sequence continues at coordinate 23,786,315 of NC_087278.1, forward strand.
CCTCAGCCTCTCCTCGTAGGGCTGTGCTCAAGGCCTCTCCCCAGCCTTGTCACCCTTCTCTGGACACGCTCAAGCATCTCAATGTCCCTCCTAAACTGGGGGGCCCAGAACTGAACACAATACTCAAGGTGTGGTCTAACCAGTGCAGAGTACAGGGGCAGAATGACCTCCCTGCTCCTGCTGACCACACCATTCCTGATGCAGGCCAGGATGCCACTGGCTCTCTTGGCCACCTGGGCACACTGCTGGCTCATGTTCAGGCAGGTATCAATCAGCACCCCCAGATCCCTCTCTGTCTGGCTGCTCTCCAGCCACTCCAACCCCAGCCTGTATCTCTGCATGGGGTTGTTGTGGCCAAAGTGCAGCACCCTGCACTTGGAGCTATTGAACCCCATCCCCTTGGACTCTGCCCATCTGTCCAGGTGGTCAAGGTCCTGCTGCAGAGCCCTTCTGCCCTCCAACCCAGTCACATCTGCCCCCAGCTTAGTGTCATCTGCAAACTTGCTGATGACTGACTCCATGCCCTCATCCAGGTCATCTATTGACCATACTGAGCTCACAAGCACTCAGCTAAAGCAGTGGGCTGAACAGCTACATCATCCTCTCCACAGTGTCTGTCAAACACGTTCAGCTGTTGGGAAGCAGGTGGTGGTGACATCGCTCCACAGCCAGCTTGCACTAATTCAGCATGACACCACTGGAAGCCAATGTCACAGTGGACCTCCACCAACTGGCAAGAGGACATTCAAAAGCACCTGCTGTCATGTGAGGTGCTACTTCCAGGGCATCATCTTCACTAGCAGAAAGGTGGATTTCAACCATCTGTTCACAAACACTTTAATTTCACCGAGTGCCATGGTCTGGTTGATTGGCCAGGGCTGGGTGCTAGGTTGGACTGGATGATCTTGGAGGTCTCTTCCAACCCAATTGATTCTATGACTCTATGATTCTAAGTGTAGAAAAGGCCCTAAGGTTTTACTCCAGGATAGACTCAATAAAGGTAAAATGACTGGTTATTACCAAGCAGAAACATGCACAAGAGCCTTCTACTCAGACTCTGGTAGCACACTGTTCATCATTTCAGTTGTCTGTAAATTCAGAGCACCTCAGGTTGGTCAGATTGAGGTCCTTAAGGAAGTGCAAAAGGCTGCACTGCACCTTCCTAAGATACTAACAGCTAAATGCTGTGGTTTCATGCTGAAGAAGTTCAGTGTAGATATAATGCAAATCTTGCTCCCATTCTCTTCTTCTCAGAACAACAGAAAATGGCTGCTTAGGAAATTTCACATTCAATAACCATAATTTTCAGCTTTGGCAGATTAGATCTGAAACAGAAACAGTTTCAATAAAAAAGTACTTTTCATCTTATGAGCACTGATGGATTTCTGCTGTGAGCTTGCTCATTAAAGAACTTCCAGAACTATTTTCAGCCTTCACCTCATCTCCTCTCTTCAGAAATCAACAATTCTGATGCAAAAAAATAATATGATTAGCAGAGAGTCCCTCCCCAAAGCAGTTATTCAGCCAAACCACTCACACAGCACAGAATCATAGAATCAACCAGGATAGGAGACCTCCAAGATCATCCAGTCCAACCTAGCACCCAGCCCTATCCAGTCAACCAGACCATGGCACTAAGTGCCTCATCCAGGCTTTGCTTGAACACCTCCAGGGACAGAAACTCCACCACCTCCCTGGGCAGCCCATTCCAATGCCAATCACTCTCTCTGCCAACAGCTTTCTCCTAACATCCAGCCTAGACCTCCCCTGCCACAACTTGAGGCTGTGTCCTCTTTTTCTGTTGCTGCTTGCCTGGCAGAAGAGACCAACCCCACCTGGCTACAGCCTCCCTTCAGGTAGTTGTAGACAGCAATGAGCTCTGCCCTGAGCCTCCTCTTCTCCAGGCCGCACACCCCCAGCTCCCTCAGCCTCTCCTCACAGGGCTGTGCTCCAGGCCCCTCACCAGCTTTGTTGCCCTTCTCTAGACACCTTCCAGCACCTCAACATCTCTCTTGAATTGAGGAGCCCAGAACTGGACACAGCACTCAAGGTGTGGCCTGACCAGTGCTGAGTACAGAGGCAGAATAACCTCCCTTGTCCTGCTGGCCACACTGTTCCTGAGCCAGCCCAGGATGCCATTGGCTCTCTTGGCCACCTGGGCACACTGCTGGCTCATGTTCAGCTACTCTCTACCAGCACCCCCAGGTGCCTCTCTGCCTGGCTGCTCTCAGCCACTCTGTCCCCAGCCTGTAGCGCTGCTTGGGGTTGTCATAGCCAAAGTGTAGAACCCTGCACTTGGCCTTGTTAAATCTTATCTCATTGGCCTCTGCCCCCTCACCCAGCCTGTCAAGGTCTCTCTGCATGTGTAGACCTTTGTTCAGGGCAGCACTGTGCTTAATTTTGAAGTACTTGACTCCAGACCTTTCAGATCACCTGGGAGTGATGCAACCATTACAGTGTTAGCTCGTTTGAAACTTCTCTTCCTCTCTACCTCCCAAATAAACTTAACTATTCAAATTACTCAGATGAGTTCTGATTTATGATACAACAGCCACAAAATTGAATCCTTCTTTCCCAAGAGCCCTAGTTAATTCCTGCTCAATATTTTGGATTGACATCCAAAAGCATTACACAAGCACAAAGGCTTACACATGCAGATACACATCCCCACTCCCATCCTAAAGCAGATTTGATTAAGTGCATTAGTACCCAAAAAGCTGTTTTCCTTTTAGCTTAGTTAAGCAACTTAGAGTTCTCTCCTTTCAGCAATATGATTGTGAAGATAAATATGCTACTGTTTGGGGGCTTTAGGGTTGTTTTTTAACAGTAAATTCATTGTGCACCTTTAAAAAGGAACTCCACAACACACAGCTTTGTGCAAAACTGAAAAGCAAAAATTACAACTCATTATCTGCAACTGTGCAACAAAGAATGGAGCTCTGAATCAGTGTTTGTCCTGCTGCTGTTTGAGGAGGCTCAGGGGTGACCTTATTGCTGTCTACAACTACCTGAGGGGAGGTTGTGGCCAGGAGGAGGTTGCTCTCTTCTCTCAGGTGGCCAGCGCCAGAACGAGAGGACACAGCCTCAGGCTGTGCCAGGGGAGATTTAGACTCGAGGTGAGGAGAAAGTTCTTCACTGAGAGAGTCATTGGACACTGGAATGGGCTGCCCGGGGAGGTGGTGGAGTCGCCGTCCCTGGAGCTGTTCAAGGCAGGATTGGACGTGGCACTTGGTGCCATGGTCTGGCCTTGAGCTCTGTGGTAAAGGGTTGGACTTGATGATCTGTGAGGTCTCTTCCAACCCGGATGATACTGTGATACTGTGATACTATCAGACTTATCCCATTATATCTCAAAGAGATGAAGTTGTTGTTTTTTTTCCTGAAGAGCAGTTTAAAAACTCTAGAAATGAGCTGCATATCTCTGAAGTGTCTTAGATTTACAACAAAAGCCAGATAGAACTGCATAAGTGCAGACAGATGCTGTACAAGAGATAAAACACAGAGTCAGAGATGCCTTTCCATTAAAATTCTGCCACTGTTTTCTCCTGAAGGGTAGAGACTGCAGAGACTGTTTCTAATTAACAACCTCCAGGCCTGGCACTATTTTGTATGTTTATGGATAATGTTGGCAGCTGCAGAAGCTCTGAAGAGAAAGGAGACATGGTAAGAGGATGAGCGATTCAGCACACGGCTCAACACGACTCCACGTCAGGAAAGAGCAAATGCAATTCTCAGGTGTATGGAAAGGAATTAGGAAGCAAGAACACAGTTTTTCTCCCCATGTAAGGCATTAGCTGCATGGATGTGGGATTAACTGCCAGTTCAAATAACTTGCTGCTTTTCAAAGACAATGAAAACTTAGAGATGATGCTGAGAACTACAGTAGTGTTTCAAGGTTATAGAAAAGCTCAGCAGTGAGGACAAGGAGCTCACTGTTTAGCAGGCAAAGAAGATGGCCAGGTGACTTAACTATGGCATTTTACTATGGCAGGCTGAGGGACTTGAGTCTCTTCAGCCTGGAGAAAATTAGGCTTTGGGAAGATCCTACAGCAGCTGCATGGATGTGGGATTAACTGCCAGTTCAAATAACTTGCTGCTTTTCAAGGACAATGAAAATTTAGAGATGATGCTGAGAATTGTAGTAGTGTTTCAAGGGTATACAAAAACTCAGCAGTGAGGACAAGGAGCTCACTCTGTTTAGCAGGCAAAGAAGATGGCCAGGTGACTTAACTATGGCATTTAACTATGGCAGGCTGAGGGACTTGGGTCTCTTCAGCCTGGAGAAAATTAGGCTTTGGGAAGATCCTACAGCAGCTGCATGGATGTGGGATTAACTGCCAGTTCAAATAACTTGCTGCTTTTCAAGGACAATGAAAACTTAGAGATGATGCTGAGAATTGCAGTAGTGTTTCAAGGGTATACAAAAACTCAGCAGTGAGGACAAGGAGCTCACTCTGTTTAGCAGGCAAAGAAGATGGCCAGGTGACTTAACTATGGCATTTAACTATGGCAGGCTGAGGGACTTGGGTCTCTTCAGCCTGGAGAAAATTAGGCTTTGGGAAGATCCTACAGCAGCTGCATGGATGTGGGATTAACTGCCAGTTCAAATAACTTGCTGCTTTTCAAGGACAATGAAAACTTAGAGATGATGCTGAGAATTGCAGTAGTGTTTCAAGGGTATACAAAAACTCAGCAGTGAGGACAAGGAGCTCACTCTGTTTAGCAGGCAAAGATGGCCAGGTGACTTAACTATGGCATTTAACTATGGCAGGCTGAGGGACTTGGGTCTCTTCAGCCTGGAGAAAATTAGGCTTTGGGAAGATCCTACAGCAGCTGCATGGATGTGGGATTAACTGCCAGTTCAAATAACTTGCTGCTTTTCAAGGACAATGAAAACTTAGAGATGATGCTGAGAATTGCAGTAGTGTTTCAAGGGTATACAAAAACTCAGCAGTGAGGACAAGGAGCTCACTCTGTTTAGCAGGCAAAGATGGCCAGGTGACTTAACTATGGCATTTAACTATGGCAGGCTGAGGGACTTGGGTCTCTTCAGCCTGGAGAAAAGAAGGCTCTGGGAAGATCCTACAGCAGCTTTCCAGCACCTGAAGAGGGCCCACAGGAAAGCTAGAGAGGTACCTTCTGTAAGGGCATGTGGTCATAGGAGCAGAGGTTTTAAACAAGAGCAGGGTAGGACATTAGGAAGAAGTTCTTTAACATGAGGGTGATGAGATAGTGGAACAGTTGCCCAGAGAAGTTGATGAATATCACCTAACATCTCTGGAAGTGTTTAAGATCCAGCTGGATGAGGCTTTGAGCAACCTAGTCTAATAGGTGTCCCTGCCCATGGCAGTGGTGTTGAAACTAGATGGTCTTTTAGATCACTTCCAACTCCCAACTCAAGTCATACTATGGAGAAAAAAAAACCTCTTTTCAGCAGAAATGTGTCTGTTCATAAGGAGCTTTCATTTCAGGAAAAAGAAAAACGTAACAAGAACTTCCAGGTGGGATTTAAAACTAAACACACTGAAATCTGAGACAAAGGAAGGTAAGCATTAAAATGAATTGCTAAGGAAATGGTAGAGTCTGCCTTTTAACATGTTCATATCTAGACTGGAAGCCTTTTCAGGAGATGCCTACAAGAGAAACACAAACCATGGGATCCAACACAGAGTTAATAGTTGAGCTATGTTCCAGCTCTCACTTCTGAGGTCAGACTAGACAAACTATAAGCACTTTTTTACTCTTAAACTCTGAATTTTCCATCCAGCCAAGAGCAAATCCAAATGGTGAAGTGTGGGATCACAGGTCGTTAATGAAGAACAATGGTCAATCAGGGTCAGTGTCAACACAAGCCTTGGGCAAACTGAGTCAGAGTGATCTGATTAGGAGAAGCAAGGAGATTGTCCTTCTCATCTGATGGATATGCCTGTCCTTCTTATCTGATGAATATGCTAAGACTGCTGCTCCACGGGAAGCAGATGTGGCAGACAAGAATTTAGATTGGAAGAAAAGACGGTTTTGCATGTGATAAAATGATTAATCAATATGTAAAAATGTTCAGCCTTCGGATGCCTTCTGACAAAGTATATAAATCCTCTATGTTGCCTAATAAAGTCGGAACTTAGCTTGCATCAAGCTGCCTCCCCGTCTCTTTGTCGCAGCAGTGAAGCTGTAAGCACTTTGGATGGGATCTATCTTTCCTAAAATCAAATTACCTAAAAGTTTGTTGTCCACCCTGAGCAAGCCACTAGCTCCTCATAGAAGAGGCACTCAGGAGTAACCTTTTGCACTCTGCCTGTCTCCTTATCTCTTTCCCTCCACTAAGTAAGAAGAAAGCCCCAAAGACTCCCTTCCCATGCATAACATTTGGGTGACAGAAGGTTATCAAGATGAATCCAGACTTACACAACACTGTGTAATGCTATTAAAGACAAAAGTGCCAACCCGTTGCTCAGATGCTAGGGATGCAGTCTCAGCCTGACTTAAGTCAAGGGGAGGTTTTACCTTTAACTTCAGTGACTCTAAGGACTTTTGTCTCTAATAGGAGTTACTCCTATGACAGTCACCTCTACTGGCCCTTGAGTCAGTGCCTGGGTGTTGCCATGGTGGAAGGGCAGACCTCTGATCCAGGAGCTTGAGAGAACAAAACAATAATGGGCTGCCCAGGGAGGAATGGGCTGCCCAGGGAGGTGGTGGAGGCACCGTCCCTGGAGGTCTTCAAGCAAAGCCTGGATGAGGCACTTAGTGCCATGGTCTAGTTGACTGGATAGTGCTGGGTGCTAGGTTGGACTGGTTGAGCTTGGAGGTCTCTTCCAACCTGGTTGATTCTATGATTGTATGTGTCACAAAATGTGTGATAAAAGAAACAGCAAGAATTTGTATTTAATTCCTATCCCCTGTATTAGAAGTCTTCATAGTGCCCAGTGGCACACAATAATTTGGAAGAACAGCTGCATTTTCAGTTCCCATTAGTAGTTTGAGGCATGCATGCAGGCAAGTAGTAAGGATAGGACTAAAATTTTGAGGTTCACTCTGGACTAACATAAACCACAGGTTTAATTAGTGAGAAATAAGACAAAGCTATAACCTTGTGGTATAGTTTATATGAAGAAGACTCTGCTTTATCCACAGCTAGTTTTGTAATAAAAAGAGGTGTTGACATAACTGCAGAAAACAAGGGCTGTTTTCAGAACATTTTCCACTTAACCAGAGCCACCAACACAGACATTTGCAGATGGGCAGTAACTTTAAATGTCTGTAAAGGTTCAGACCTGTTTTCCTTCACAGAAACCTCCACGAATCTCCTGCTACAGGCAATGCAAAACACTGAAGCCTAGAACCAAGATACTCAGTGGCTGTAACAGACTTTGTCCACAAACATCAGCTGATGTGTCTCTAAGGACCATCCACCATAAACTCAAAGCTACATCCAACTCCTTGCTCAGCTGAGAAGCATAGCTCTAAATGCACCCCAGTCATTTAATTCTTTTGAGCAACTCATCCAGCACCTGCCAGAATACAGGAGCCTCAACTCTCAGAGGAAGGCAGGAAACTACAGATGGGAACACAATCATCCAGTCCAACCTAGCACCCAGCCCCAGCCAATCAACCAGACCATGGCACTAAGTGCCTCATCCAGGCTTTTCATAGAGTCATAGAATCAAACAGGTTGGAAGAGACCTCCAAGATCATCCAGTCCAACCTAGCACCCAGCCCTATCCAATCAACCAGACCATGGCACTAAGTGCCTCATCCAGGCTTTTCTTGAACACCTCCAGGGATGGTGACTCCACTACCTCCCTGGGCAGCCCATTCCAATGGCAATCACTCTCTCTGTGAAGAGCTTCCATGAAAAGGAAACACTGATCCATTGATACGTTCACTACCTTACATTCAGTCTATGGAGTGGATTCTGGAAGTTGAAGTTAATATACTGCCTGACACAGAAACTTCAGCTATGAAACAGGACAATCAGCCTGTCTAAGCTCTACCATATGTGTCAAACCTGGTTAGTCCATGGGAACTACCCAGGCTGCAGAGAAAATCAAGATGGGGATTTGTACTGGATTACCAAGTTTTCTTTGTCATTGCCACTTCTCTTCCCCTTAGAAGACAGGACAGAAAAAGTGACATTTCAGGATTCTGTGCTTTAAATTTCATGGTACAGCTACTGGTTTAACATTAAAAATAAGACTTCTCTAAATGTCACTCTCAATTTCTTGCCAATGAAGATATGAAAGTCACACTGAGTTCACCACTTCCCACAGCCTCAGAAAAAAATGAAACACTGCAGAAGCTCAGTTACCACCACAGACATTTCCCCAGCTAAGCTACTAACACTGTAGAACTGAAGAGAGAGCATTATTTAAGACTTTATTTAGCCAAACATGTCTGAGAAGATTGTGATGTCTTTCAGAATATATCAGTGGAAGCTGAAGCAGGTCCAGCGGAGGGCCACAAAAATGGTCAGAGGGCTGGAATACCTGTGCTATAGAGAAAGACTGACAGAGCTGAGGTAGCTCAGCATGGACTGGAGAAGATCATAGGATCACAGAATCAACCAGGTTGGAAGAGACCTCCAAGATCATCCAGTCCAACCTAGCACCCAGCCCTAACCAATCAACCAGACCATGGCACTAAGTGCCTCAGCCAGGCTTTGCTTCAACACCTCCAGGGACAGTGACTCCACCACCTCCCTGGGCAGCCCATTCCAATGCCAATCACTCTCTCTGCCAACAACTTCCTCCTAACATCCAGCCTAGACCTCCCCCAGCACAACTTGAGACTGTGTCCCCTTCTTCTGTTGCTGCTTGCCTGGCAGAAGAGCCCAACCCCACCTGGCTACAGCCTCCCTTCAGGTAGTTGTGGCCAGCAATGAGGTCAGCCCTGAGCCTCCTCTTCTGCAGGCTGCACACCCCCAGCTCCCTCAGCCTCTCCTCACAGGGCTGTGCTCTAGGCCCCTCACCAACTTCATCATCCTTCTCTGAACACATTCCAGGATCTCAACATCTCTCTTGAATTGAGGAGCCCAGAACTGGACACAGCACTCAAGGTGTGCCCTGAGCAGTGCTGAGTACAGGGGCAGAATAACCTCCCTTGTCCTGCTGGCCACACTGCTCCTGAGCCAGGCTCTTTGCAGCCTTTCTTGTTTAAAGGGCACCTATAAAAAGAAGGGACAGTCTTTTTACAGGGCCTGGTGTGACAAGGCAAAGGGCAAATATTTTAAACCAGAGGAGGGTAGATTTAAACTAATGCTAAGAAATCAATGCTTCACAATGAGGGTGGTGAAACACTGACACAGGCTGTGCAGAGAGGTGCTTGGTGTCCCATCCCCAGAAACATTCAAGGTCAAGTTGGACTGCACTCTGAGCAACCTGATCTAGTTAAAGGTATCCTTATTCACTCATTACAGGAGGGTTGGACTGGATGACCTTTAAAAGTCCCTTCCAACTCAAAATATTCTACAAGCAGTACATTTCATACAGCCAAGACAAAGACATACAGCACAGAGAACTGTTATTCACAACTAGGCTTTTCCCACAGTTCTGCAGCCTGCATATGTAGCATTTCTGACCATATGGCATGTGATACAAAGCCACATACTGATAAAAAGGCAAAAATTCCTCCCACAGCAAGCAGGAGACACAGCCCTGGAAAGATTCCCCCCTAAGGCTGCTCCACAGGCACCGCACCCAGCTATCCCCTCCTGCTCTGCTCTGGCTAGCAAAATCCAGGCCCACCACTCTCCTTGGGCTCCTCCACTTTTTCTCTTACAGTGAAAGGTATCTTTAGACTGACAGTACTAATAGAGCAGAAAAACCTTCTCAAAAGGCCTTAGGAGTAGGCAGTCCCAACAATTTTCCCTATAGGAGACAGCAAAGTTTACTACCCACTGTATTAGTGTAAAACCATTTTCACCAGCAATAGGAACCAACACTCCCAAGGGCTGCTCTCTGCTGTTGCAGCATCACTTCAGCATAAGGAGACTGAAATCCAGCAGAACAGTAGAGCAGGCAGCTCTGAGCTTATCTGTCTCATTTCTTTGCTGCCAACATGGCAGGACTGAATTCTTTTTTATGGTTGTTTTACCCTCCCTGGTGCATCTGAGGTGTTCCTCCAGAATAAACCTAACAGCTTCTGAGCCAAAGCATACCCTTAATCACAGCTCCTGTGCTGCCAGCTAACCTGCACTGAGCTGGCCTGGTCTCCAGGGACACACCTAAAGATTCAACAACCAGCTGCTCTTTGCTTTGTACAGCACTGGAAACACACAAATCAAAGCTGTGGTTACCAGCTCTGGTCTGAAAACTGAGACAGGGGCAAATATCTGAGGGGCAAGTGTCAAGTGGATGGGGCCAATCTCTTTTCAGTGGTGTGCAGCAATAAGACAAGGACCAATGGCTGCAAACCAGAACAGAGAAGGTTTCACCTCAACAGGAGGAGAAACATCTTTACAGTGAAGAGTGACAGGGCACTGGAGCAGGCTGCTCAGAGAGGTTGTGGAGTCTCCTCCTCTGGAGACTTTCAAACCCTGCCTGGATGCATTCCTGTGCAAACTATCCAAGGGGATCCTGCCTTGGCAGGGGCTTTAAACATGATTTTTGGAGGTCACTTCCAACTTCTAAGGTTCTGTGATTCTGTAACAGCACTTTGAATATTGCCTAGGATCCACATGGCTTCTGTGCTGAAAGCAGAGATCACTCCTACCCCTTGAGACATCCTGTCTGCCTCTTCTCTGTTACAGCTGTCACCAATTGAGTTTTAGTCTGCTGCTATTCATACCATCCTGACTCACTCCAGTTCCACAATGAAATTACTGGCTGGAGCAAAGCACTGTGACACTTGAAATTCAGACTGTAACATGGGAGGCTTTCTGTTCTGGTTGCTGGTTCTGGGCTTTTTTGGGTGCTGGATCTCTTCCACTGAGATGGCATTGGGACAGGTAGCTCCCTGGCCTGGGCTTTCACGTTGCTTGCTTCTGCTTGATGCTCGCTGCTCCTTTCCTCCCTGCTTCTTCTGCAAGTAAGTTAATTGTGCTAAGGTATTCTCATTTATCTAGCAAAAAAACTCTTATCTCAGTTCTTTGTCTGAAATGGGTGGTTTCTTTGTGTACTGTTTTTCCCCCTCTCACTTCTGTGCTGGGGGAGGAAGAAAATTTAGCCCTTGCATTAACTCATTACCTATTTTATTTCTCATCTGATCCCACTACTGTGCATGTAATTCCCTACATTTCTCTTTTCCACACAATATCACTAGAACTGTGAGTAGGGACTGTAGACTTCCCTTCTCACATGCTTTCTCCAGAACTGCATTAAGGAGTGACCAGGCAATGAGAAGCAGTCACTGAGGAAGCATATGAAGGGAAGATAAACAGGTAAAGACACTAACCCCTTATTCTGGTAAAACAACAGCAGGAATAATCATAGAATCAACCAGGTTGGAAGAGACCTCCAAGATCATCCAGTCCAACCTAGTGCCCAGCCCTATCCAGTCCATGGCACTAAGTGCCTCAGCCAGTCTTCTCTTGAACACCTCCAGGGATGGCAACTCCACCACCTCCCTGGGCAGCCCATTCCAATGCCAATCACTCTCTCTGACAACAACTTCCTCCTAACAGCCAGCCTAGACCTCCCCTCACACAACTTGAGACTGTGTCCCCTTCTTCTGTTGCTGGGTGCCTGGCAGAAGAGACCAACCCCACATGGCTACTGCCTCCCTTCAGGTAGTTGTAGACAGCAATGAGGTCTGCCCTGAGCCTCCTCTTCTCCAGGCTAAACAACCCCAGCTCCCTCAGCCTCTCCTCATAATCTGTATGACTGCAGGCTTCATTGTCCCTGTGGAGGGATGTCAGGAAGAGTGAGAATACCTGCTCTCTCTGGACTGCTGTAAATTCACTCCTGTAAACCTCAATCGTGCAGAAGAACTAGGTCAGCCTGGTTTTCTTCAAACACATCAAACCAGCCTCTTATCCTCAGGTGCTCTCTCTACAAAAAAAAGGCCATCAAAATTCAACCTCTTTTTACCTACTGCTTCATCCAGAAGATGAAGGTCCTGCTCCTAACAGCAGACAACTGACTTCACCTCCAGAAGGCATTCAGCAATGCAGCAGTAGGCACCACCAGATTTCACTTACACATGAGGCATAATCCCTTGATCATCTCACTAAAAACTGTCACCATATGCAGCACTGAATCCATATGAATTTAACATTAGCTTCTTCATGATTGTCTGTGTATACCTATAATAAAAGACTTCAAGGTTCAGAATTTGTGGCAATGTCTGTGCCATTCATAAATCATGAGTAAGACTTCTTTAAGCAAGGTAATTACCTCAGGTATCCTGCACTATGTGGAAATCTAATATTTACACAGAAGTGCCTTACTGAAATGTCAATATCACAAAGCCTGCAATAACTGACTAGATTATTTGGGACAAGAACTTCAGCAGCTATGGAACAATGTGGCTTTTTGTGATGGTGACAGTGGCAGTCCAATTTACCAGCTGTAAATGACAACTATTTGTCATGGTTTGGGTGTTCCCCGACCTCTACACACACACACACTTAAGAGCATCACCCAGACTAGACTTAGCCAAGCTGAAAATTAAAGAATGAAGATACATTTACAGCTTAGCACAACATACAAGCAGGTATTTACACTTATATACAAGGTAAAAGGTAACACAGAAACACAACAGCCCTCCCAGAAACCTGAGTCCCCAGGAAGGGCTCCCAACCACCCTTCCACCTTCCTCCTGCCCCTCTCAACCTCACCCAAGACTTTGCCTTATGAACAAGGTAGCTTGGAGGGTCAGCCAGGGGGTTTAGGAAGCAGGTGAATTAGTCACACAGATGATAGGTTAGGTTAGAGAGAAAAGTTCAGCCCCACAGAGACAGAGAGCGACTCTGTTATCTATATTTATGTTCTGGTTCTTATACATCTCAGCAAGCCTATGAGTGAAGTAGGCATCACCAGTGGTTCCTTTTCACAGCCTGTAATCTAATCCTTCTCACCAAAACATTCTAGCTAGGCTCAAACTAGCACACTATTTTTACTGATGCTTTCTCATCCCATGTTGCAAACATTCCAGAGAATGATCACCTGCACATCTTAGGAAGATGGACAGAAGGAGCCTTCAGATCTCAATGAACTATGTGGACAGAAGGCTTGGGACAGAGTGGCTGGAGAGCAGCTGGAAGAAAAGGACCTGGAGGTACTGGTAGATAGTAGCTGAAGATGAGCCAGCAGTGTGCCCAGGTGGCCAAGAGAGCCAGTGGCATCCTGGCCTGTATTAGGAACAGTGTGGCCAGTAGGACAGGGGAGGTTATTCTGCCCCTGTACTCAGCACTGCTCAGGCCACACCTTGAGTGCTGTGTCCAGTTCTGGGCTCCTCAATTCAGGAGAGATGTTGAGGTGCTGGAAGGTGTCCAGAGAAGGTCAACGAAGCTGGTGAGGGGCCTGGAGCACAAACCCTATGAGGAGAGGCTGAGGGGGTTGGGGGTGTGCAGCCTGCAGAAGAGGAGGCTCAGGGATGACCTCATTGCTGCCTACAACTACCTGAAGGGAGGTTGTAGCCAGGTGGGGGTTGGTCTCTTCTGCCAGTCAAGGAGCAACAGAAGAAGGGTACAGAGTCTCAAGTTGTGCCAGGGGAGGTCTAGGCTGGATGTCAGGAGGAAGCTGTTGCCAGAGAGAGTGATTGGCATTGGAATGGGCTGCCCAGGGAGGTGGTGGAGTCACCGTCTCTGGAGGTGTTGAAGCAAAGCCTGGATGAGGCACTTAGTGCCATGGTCTGGTTGATTGGATAGGGCTGGGTGCTAGGTTGGACTGGATGATCTTGGAGGTCTCTTCCAACCTGGTTGATTCTATGATTCTAAGGTCTTATGTTACATTGTTCCTCACATTATACTACCTTAGCTCACTAGGTTCATCTCAATGGCAACAGGTGGGCCAGATGCTGCCCTTCCTGCAAAGGGGTGAAGAAGGGCTGTTGAAGGACTATGATGTGTCAAAGCACCAAACTATTTACCCTGCCTTTAGGCCCAAGCTGCTGCACAGGTGAAGGTGGGATTCAGTCACCACTGTCTTATAAACCACATCTGTAAAGAGCTTACCCCTTGCAGCTGCAGCCACTGTATCAGCCTGATGACACTGCATTGGCTGTGCACAGCAGAGCTAATTCTGTGTGAGTTCTGTAAGTGAATCGGGTGCAGAGCAACAACAGATCAGTGCTTTCCTGTGCAGGATTTTGTTTCTCTTCCCCTCATTAAAAATAGTGACAGTTGAAACCCACTCTTAGTGAGAAGAGTCTTTAAACAAATAAGGGTCCATTGCATAAGAGCTCAATACTGCAACAAAAGAGGCACAAATCAGTGAGCCATTCAATGATTCAGTTTTGGGAATTTCCACCACTGCCTACACAAACAAAGCTAAAGGTTTGTGACAGCTGCTTGTGTTTCGATTATCTCTTTCAGGATCTCCAAGTTCAAAACCACATACTAGAGAAGCAACTGGCAGAAGGAAATTATTCCTAACAGCCCATCCACAGAAGGGGCCCCATTATTATTATTAATTACTCATATTGCCATAGAACCTAATTGTCCCAACGAAGAATAGAGGCTCACTGTGTTACACTCAAATACAAAGAGGCAGGCAAGGCCAGGCCTTGCCCCACAGAGCTCACTCTACAATATCTCAGTCCAAGCTTGACATTAACCATTGCCAGCTCTGCAAGGAGCCCGATTTAGCGCTCAGCGCACCCCGTGAGATTTCAGCTGGCCCAAGTTCCCAAAGCACGGCAAAAGTCATGCCTCAGAGAGTGCAGAAAGACTTCTCACATATTCTCATTACAAAGGGCATCCCACATGCTGGAGCTCAGTACTGTGAAGTGTGTCGCTCAGCTTTGACCCCATGCAGCAGTAGGAACAAGAGGTACTTTGTAGGGCAAGGCTACTCAAGAGGTGGTGGGTGAGGAGAGGTAAGATGCATTCCTTGCAGGGAGAGGCAGCTGGTAGTCCTGCCCCCTGCAATTGGCTACTAGATGTGGGGAAAAGCCAACTAAAATGAAGCCTTTCCACCAGCTGTAGGCATTGTGAAGACCTCAGCCAAAGCAGAGTGCTGGTTCAGAAAGGGATTAAGTGGGAAGGAGTAGGCAGACTGCTAAAAATACCAGGATGGCAGCCAGGAGTAGTCAGCTTCCAGAAGAGAGGGCAAAGCAGAATGGGCAGCTGAGGGTGAGAGATGGTGATGTACTTTAGGATCCTTGGTAATTTCCATGTGGTCTGGGATCACCAGAGCATGTGGGAGCAGAACCACAAAAAGACAGTAAGAAGGGGGACAGTTCTACAGGCAGCAGGATGCAGGTGAAGAGCTACTGATGGTCTCTACTGGATTTAGACTCTCACAACTGATGGTCTCCACTGGCTTCACCACTGAGTGCTGCCAAATAATGAAGTAAGAAAGCACATGTTTCCAGAAGGTTTTGATTGTCATTTTTCTTAAGTTTTGATTGGGTTACTGTAGCAAAACTAGCAGCAACACCACTCCTAAATAGCCTTACTCATCACATTGGCACCAGTGGGAGGTACTGCCAGGGCACAAACTGGTCAGGGAGTACAGGGCAGTGCATTGCTTCAGCTTTCTGGCTGACTGGCTTTTCTACATGGATGGATCTTTGGAGATAGATGAGGGGGCTAAATCTGAGAAAAATCTGTGTTTTCTTTGTGATGTAGCTACAGAGGTGACCTTCTTGTGGCCTTCCAGGATCTGAAGGAGGCATACAAAAAAGCTGGGGAGGCTCTCAGGGAGTGACAGGACTGGGGAGAATGGAGCAAAGCTGGAGGTGGGGAGATTCAGACTGGATGTGAGGAGGAAGTTCTTCAGCTTGTGAGTGGTGAGAGCCTGGAATGGGTTGCCCAGGGAGGTGGTTGAGGCCCCATGGCTGGAGGTGTTTAAGACCAGGCTGGCTAAGGCTGTGTGCAGCCTGCTCTAGGGTAGGGTGTCCCTGCCCTAGGGTAGGGTGTCCCTGCTCTAGGGTAGGGGTGTTGTAGCTAGATGATCCTTGTGGTCCCTTCCAAACCCTGACTGGCTCTGTGATTTCATACTGAATTATGGCAGAACAGCCTATCCCCCCCCCAGCTTCTGGGCCTCGATTACTTATCTGTAAACTTCCCTTATTATTCCTTAAGAACAAATCCCTGACAAGGTTGCCTATTCCCACTGTGAAACCTCTATCCTATAATTTATATGCTTGAAACTCAATGTGCCAGGCATTGAAGAATCCCCAGGTACTACTGCCACACAATAAATAATTTAGCCCATGCTGCTGACACTTAGTGGGCAAGAGAGCAGCATCTTGATGTGTCAGAACGTTCCCACTGTAACAGAGCACGGTGTGTTCCTAAGGTGACAGAGAACTAGACCTGTTTGCTAACAAAATTACTTCCTAGTAACTACAATCTGCTTTATGCTGATGCTTTTGTTACTACTATATCGATGTGACACCTGTCAGACACAAACCATTCACTGAAGACTCTTCCCTGCAAAGACCCTGGCCAGTGTTAGTGGCTGTTATGGCTGGATGCAGTACCCATCCCTCTGGCAGCAGCCAAGGTCATGCTGACTCACTGCCTCTGGCTTTTCCCCTGCATCCATCCTGTGCCAGTGCTCTGGTAAGTGCTTGACTGTTCTTAACAATGTCACTTACAAAGCTGCAATTCCTTTCTCCACAGAAATGCTGGACTGCAAGCTCCTGAAAATGTTGCTTATCAGATTTTGGACTCCTTTGTAAATAGTGGGTTACTTTCCTCTAAAAAAATAATAGGTGATACAAGACTTGAAATAGAGGCCTCAGCTAAGGAACCTGCCAGGAGAAGAGTCTCTGCCACAAGGTTTTGGGGCAAAATCCCAGATTCCCTTTGCCAAAGCCAGTTCTTCAGAGTGGAATAATTAACAAGAGGGTCCCTGGGTAAGAGCAAGAACTACCTGAAGGGAGGTTGTAGCCAGGTGGGGTCAGTCTCTTCTGCCAGGCAAGCAGCAACAGAACAAGGGGACACAGTCTCCAGTTGTGCCAGGGGAGGTCTAGGTCAGGTATTAGGAGGAAGTTGTTGGCAGAGAGAGTGATTGGCATTGGAATGGGCTGCCCAGGGAGGTGGTGGAGTCACTGTCCCTGGAGGTGCTGAAGCCAAGCCTGGCTGGGGCACTTAGTGCCATGGTCTGGTTGACTGGACAGAGCTGGGTGATAGCTTGAACTGGATGACCTTAGAGGTCTCTTCCCACCTGGTTGATTCTTTGATACTAAGCAAGCAGAAACTGCTGGCATCCCAACCAGCTTCAGCTATGGGAGCCTTACTCAGGTTCTCAGCAGTAAAGAAACCAGGGGAGGCATTTCAAACAAGAGATCTTCACAGAATAAAAAGTGTGGTCTTCACCTGCATCTCAGCCTGTTAGACCCAGGGAAAGGGTTATTTATACTCAAACAAGGCATATATGCTCATATGCCCACTGACTGGACAAGGGGAAACATAACTCCCATTTTCAAAAAGGGTAGGAAGGAGGATCCAGGGAGTGACAGGACTAGGGGGAATGGAGCAAAAGCTGGAGGTGGGGAGATTCAGACTGGATCTGAGGAGGAAGCTCTTCAGCAATGACAGTGATGAGAGCCTGGACTGGGTTGCCCAGGGAGGTGGTTGAGGCCCCATACCTGGAGATGTTTAAGGCCAGGCTGGATGAGGCTGTGGGCAGCCTGCTCTAGGGTAGGGTGTGCCTGCCCATGGCAGGGGGGTTGGAACTAGATGATCCTTGCAGTCCCTTCCAACTCAGACTGATTCTATGATTTTAGATTTAAGTGTCTTCTCATCAGTCTAATCTGCTGCAAATGCAACAGCCATAAAGCGTAGGCATAACTCTGACTGCCTCCAGCCTCAGCTCAAGGCACAGTAAGTAAAGCATTTTTCAAACATGAAGTGCTAAGGCTACATTCAAGGCATCGCTGCATTTTCAGTTCCTGAACAAATACTGCTCCATGGCAAGACAGAAGATAGTTAAAATCCCAAATCATGAAGCTGTGTTATATAAACTACAGCAAAAATATTTAAAGCCAGGAGCCCAAATGTGTATCCTTACATCTACACCCAGACAAGATGATCAGTGATTTCAAAGTATCTGGGCAAAAAGAGACCACATAGATTTTAATACAAGGGGGCAAAAAAAAACCCCTAGGTTTTAATAAAAGGGGGCAAGAAAAAATACATCCAATGTTTTCTATGGCAACTGAAAAATAAACCTAGTTTTTAATACAAGGGTGCAAGAAAAAACAAATCCAATGTTTTCTATGGCAGCTGAAAAATAGACCTAGGTTTTAATACAAGGGTGCAAGAAAAATCAAATCCAATGTTTTCTATGGCAACTGAAAAATAAACCTAGGTTTTAATACAAGGGTACAAGAAAAATCAAATCCAATGTTTTCTATGCCAGCTGAAAAATAGACCTAGGTTTTAATACAAGGGTACAAGAAAAACCAAATCCACTAACTGAAATACAGACTTTATATAAAGGGTTAACCCTCCTGGAGGAGTGGTCTTCACCCAGACCCCAGGTCCTCCTGACTCCTCCCCAAGGGTAGGTCTGACCCTTTCTCCAGGTATAGTGTTTAGCCTACTCCCACTTCCAGTCTAGCCCCCTATAAAAACAGAGGAACTGCCTGTTTTGCTTTCTCTCATCCTGCCTCCCTGCCTGACAGCATCATCTTCCTGTTCCTCTCTGTTTTACCTCGTGGCTATAATCCATGAGGCAGTCAAAATCATTGCCATCAATCTGGTAGTGTATATATATATATATACACACACACACACATATATATAATCTTGTTTTCCCTTCCCTATATCTTTTTCTAACTCCCCTACATCAAATATCTTTTATTGTCATTTTTTTGCTCTTTTAACTTCCAAATCAAAGTGAGATGATTTATTTGGGGGTGTTATACCTTATCCTCTCTACACTTAATTCCTTTTCTTAGGGAAGAGGGAAAGGCATCCTATAAATTGTTATTGGTTCTATTGACCATATTTGAGTCTCTAGGAAATTTAAACTAGAACCAAGACACTTTGGGGCCCAAATCTCCAGTCATCTAAAATGTGATCATTCAGTTTTATCACACATTTGGGAAAAAAAAAAGAGGTTATCACTCAACTGTGTTGCTCCAGATTTGCTACTATTTTTACACAGTTGAGCTTTCAGCATCTTAAGTGAAATTTTTATGACCAAATGGCAACCAGCAGCCCTTAACTGGCAGAAAAATACTAAACACTTAGCTAATGCCCAAGAAATGGAATCACCTAATGCCCAAACTCCTAACAGATGTTGCACACCTTCATCTCCCACATGGCTATATACAGCCACATATATTCCACTGGTCAGTTATGTATCATGCACTTCACTTCACAGTGGAGTCCCTGTTGCCATAGCCTTGTGGTTTACTTACAAATCTGTGACAAAGGCAAAGGTCTATGACTGAAATTTCATGGGTCAGTAATTGATCCAGTGCACATTCTTAGCTTACTGCAGATGGAAGACAAACAGCAGCTGAAAGCTCTCTGGGTTTCTGCTAGGGTTCATGTTGGATTGGTTAGTTGATCAGTTGTTTTTCACCTTACCCCTACACTTTTGGGGATAGCCAAATGCACAAACCTTACCCTTACACATCTGGGAATAGCCAAATGCACAAACCTTACCCTTACACATCTGGGGATAGCCAAATGCACAAACCTTACCCTTACACATCTGGGGATAGCCAAATGCACAAACCTTACCCTTACACATCTGGGAATAGCCAAATGCACATACCTTACCTTACGATGTAGTTGCCATTTCAGAAACTTGGTGGGACGACAGACATGACTGGGCTGTTATACTGGAGGGATATAACCTTTTCAGGAGAGATAGGCAAGGGAGAAGAGGAGGAGGGGTGGCCCTGTATATTAGAGAGTCACTCCATGCCATTGAGCTAGAAGTGAGGGATGAAGGGGTAGAGACCCTGTGGATTAAAATCAGAGGTAGGACTAATAAATCTGACA
This sequence comes from Pogoniulus pusillus, assembly GCF_015220805.1. Classification (NCBI taxonomy): domain Eukaryota; kingdom Metazoa; phylum Chordata; class Aves; order Piciformes; family Lybiidae; genus Pogoniulus; species Pogoniulus pusillus. The sequence continues at coordinate 23,806,383 of NC_087278.1, forward strand.
TCCTGGTTGGAGTCTGTTACAGACCACCCAACCAGGATGAGGGAACAGATGAGATATTTTACAAACAGTTGGAGGCTGTCTCAAGATCTTCAGATCTTGTCCTTGTGGGTGACTTTAACCTGCCAGATATCTGCTGGGAACTTAATTCAGCAGAGAGGAGGCAGTCCAGGAGATTTCTGGAGTGCATGGAGGACAGCTTCATGACCCAACTGTTAAACGAGCCTACTAGGGGTCAAGCTCAGCTTGACCTGCTGCTCTCCAACAGAGAAGGGCTGGTAGGAGATGTGATAGTGGGAGGCTGCCTGGGGTGTAGCGACCACGAGTTAGTGGAGTTTTCAATATACAGGGAGGTAGGGAGGCACCTCAACAAAACCTACACCTTGGACTTTAGGAGGGCAAACTTCAATTTGCTCAAGGAACTTATTTCCAATGTCCCCTGGGCAGCAGTTCTTGAGAACAAAGGGGTCCAGGATGGTTGGACTTACTTTAAACAGGAGCTCTTGAAGGCACAGGAACTGGCAGTTCCCACATGCCGAAAGATGAGCCGCAGGGGGAGGCGACCAGCCTGGATGAGCAAAGAGCTCCTGAAGGAAGTGGGGGAGAAAAAGAGGGTGTATCGCCTCTGGAAGGAGGGGAAGGCTTCTCCTGATGTGTTTAAGGAGGTAGCCAGACTATGTAGGAGAAAAATTAGAGAGGCTAAGGCTCAGCTAGAACTTAGGGTGGCCACTTCCGTGAAATTTAACAAAAAACACTTTTATAAATTTATCAATGCTAAAAGGAAGGGCAAGAAGACCCTCCACTCCTTACTGGACCAGGAGGGGAACACTATAACTGATGATGAAGCAAAGGCAGAGGTCCTGAATGCCTTCTTTGCCTCAGTTTTCAACAGTAAGGAGAGAGGAGGAGGAGGCAAATGGCCTCTTAAACTGGGGGATGGGGTCGGGGAGCAGTGAGTTCCCCTGGAAATTCATGAGGAATTAGTTCAGGACCTGCTGAGTCATCTGGACACCCACAAGTCCATGGGACCAGATGGGATCCATCCCAGGGTGCTGAGAGAGCTGGCAGCTGAGCTGGCCAAGCCACTCTCCATCATTTTCCAGCAGTCCTGGCTCACCGGAGAGGTTCCAGGAGACTGGAAAATGGCCAACGTGGTCCCCATCCACAAGAAGGGTTGGATGGAGGAACCTGGGAACTACAGACCCGTCAGCCTGACCTCAGTGCCAGGGAAACTGATGGAGCAGGTTCTCTTGGGGCCAATAACTGCGCACCTGAGGGATGGCAAAGATCTCAGGTCCAGCCAGCATGGGTTTAGGAAGGGCAGATCCTGCCTTTCTAACCTGATCTCCTTCTATGATCAGGTGACTGCTTGGTGGATGTGGGGAGGCCTGTGGATGTGGTCTATCTGGACTTCAGCAAGGCCTTTGACACTGTCCCCCACAGCAAACTGCTGGCTAAGCTGTCAGCCCGCGGCTTGGATGGTAACACTCTGTGCTGGGTTAGGAACTGGCTGGAGGGCCGGACCCAGAGAGTGGTGGTGAATGGTGCCACATCCAGCTGGCAGCTGTCACTAGTGGTGTCCCTCAGGGATCTGTGCTGGGCCCCATCCTCTTTAACATCTTCATAGATGATCTGGATGAGGGCATCGAGTCAGTCATCAGCAAGTTTGCAGATGACACTAAGCTGGGGGCAGATGTGACTGAGCTGGAGGGCAGAAGGGCTCTGCAGCGGGACCTTGACCGCCTGCACAGATGGGCAGAGGCCAATGGGATGGGGTTCAATAGCTCAAAGTGCAGGGTGCTGCACTTTGGCCACAACAACCCCATGCAGAGATACAGGCTGGGGTCGGAGTGGCTGGAGAGCAGCCAGACAGAGAGGGATCTGGGGGTACTGATTGATACCCGCCTGAACATGAGCCAGCAGTGTGCCCAGGTGGCCAAGAGAGCCAGTGGCATCCTGGCTTGTATCAGGAGTGGTGTGGTCAGCAGGAGCAGGGAGGTCATTCTGCCCCTGTACTCTGCACTGGTCAGACCACACCTCGAGTACTGTGTTCAGTTCTGGGCCCCCCAGTTTAGGAAGGACACTGAGATGCTTGAGCGTGTCCAGAGAAGGGCGACGAGGCTGGGGAGAGGCCTTGAGCACAAGCCCTACGAGGAGAGGCTTAGGGAGCTGGGGTTGTTTAGCCTGGAGAAGAGGAGGCTCAGGGGTGACCTTATTGCTGTCTACAACTACCTGAGGGGTGGTTGTGGCCAGGAGGAGGTTGCTCTCTTCTCTCAGGTGGCCAGCTCCAGAACAAGAGGACACAGCCTCAGGCTGCGCCAGGGGAAATTTCGGCTCGAGGTGAGGAGAAAGTTCTTCACTGAGAGAGTCATTAGGCACTGGAATGGGCTGCCTGGGGAGGTGGTGGAGTCGTCGTCCCTGGGGCAGTTCAAGGCAAGGTTGGATGTGGCACTTGGTGCCATGGTCTAGCCTTGGGCACTGTGGTAAAGGGTTGGACTTGATGATCTGTGAGGTCTCTTCCAACCTTGGTGATACTGTGATACACATCTGGGGACAGCCAAATGCACAAACCTTACCCTTACACATCTGGGGATAGCCAAATGCACATACCTTACCCTTACACATCTGGGGACAGCCAAATGCACAAACCTTACCCTTACACATCTGGGGATAGCCAAATGCACAAACCTTACCCTTACACATCTGGGGATAGCCAAATGCACAAACCTTACCCTCACACATTTGGGGACAGCCAACTGCACATACCTTACCCTTACACATCTGGGGACAGCCAAATGCACATACCTTACCCTCACACATCTGGGGACAGCCAAATGCACAAACCTTACCCTCACACATCTGGGGATAGCCAAATGCACAAACCTTACCCTCACACATCTGGGGACAGCCAAATGCACATACCTTACCCTTACACATCTGGGGATAGCCAAATGCACAAACCTTACCCTCACACATTTGGGGACAGCCAAATGCACATACCTTACCCTTACACATCTGGGAATAGCCAAATGCACATACCTTACCCTTACACATCTGGGAATAGCCAAATGCACATACCTCACCCTTACACATCTGGGGATAGCCAAATGCACATACCTTACCCATCTGGGGATAGCCAAATGCACAAACCTTACCCTCACACATTTGGGGACAGCCAACTGCACATACCTTACCCTCACACATCTGGGGACAGCCAAATGCACATACCTTACCCTCACAGATCTGGGGATAGCCAAATGCACATACCTTACCCTTACACATCTGGGGATAGCCAAATGCACATACCTTACCCTTACACATCTGGGGATAGCCAAATGCACAAACCTTACCCTTACACATCTGGGGATAGCCAAATGCACATACCTTACCCTTACACATCTGGGGATAGCCAAATGCACATACCTTACCCTTACACATTTGGGGATAGCCAAATGCACAAACCTTACCCTTACACATCTGGGGATAGCCAAATGCACATACCTCTTCAGTTACTGAAGCTCAGCAGGATTATGACACTTCATTAAGCTGCAAGAACAAGACTATAGGGGTTCATGCTTGATTGGTTAGTTGCACAGTTGTTTTTCACCTTACCCTTACACATTTTGGGATAGCTAAATGCACATACCTTACCCTTACACATTTGGGGATAGCCAAGTACACATACCTGTTCAGTTACTGAAGCTCAGCAGGATTATGACACTTCATTAAGCTGCAAGAACAAGACTATAAGGGTTCATGTTTGATTGGTTAGTTGATCAGTTGCTTTTCACCTGACCCCTACACATTTGGGGATAGCCAAGTGCACATACATGTTCATTTACTGAAGCTCAGCAGGATTATCACAACTCATTAAGCCTCAAGAATAAGACTGTAGGTTTGAGACACATTAATTGTGCCAATTCTCACTCCTTTGGTAAGAAGAAATCTAAATTGTCAATTTAGAACACATTTTGTCACATAGATCTTTATGACAGTGCTGTCTGCCAGCAGATGATGGGTGCAGACTCAAACATTACTTGGCTTTGTCTCAGACTTACCCATGTAAATCTACATCACTGCAGGGAGGGCTGGAGCAAGGGAAACCCCACTTATGAAGGGCAATAAGGAGAAGCCCCACAAAGCTGCTTCTATCTTCATGCAAAGATATTACACAGCGTGAAGGCCTTTTCTCATGGCAGACTTGCCTGGGTCTGATCCTGGGAAGCCACAGCCTGGTCTTGCAGTCTCAAGTTGTGCCAGGGGAGGTATAGGCTTGATCTTAGGGGGAAGTTCTTCACAGAGAGACCGATTTGCCATTGGAATGGGCTGGCCAGGGAGGTGGTGGAGTCATTGTCCCTGGAGGTGTTCAAGAAAAGGCTGGAGGAGGCACTTAGTGCCATGATCTGGTTGATTGGATAGGGCTGGACTGGATGATCTTGTTTGGATAGGTTGCACTGGATGGATAGCTTGGATAGGTAGGACTGGATGATCTTGGAGGTCTCTTCCAGCCTGGTTGATTCTATCATTCTATGTAGCCAGGACTTTGAGATTGCTCTTCAAGTCATACCTGCTCTAAATGACACCAAGATGCAATCCTGAATGCAGAGTGTATTGCTACAGGATGCTTTCTTCACATGAGATGCTTAAACAAAACCTTTCCTAACTGTTTGTAGGAGAGAATCATGTGCAGTTATCAAGGAAAGAAAGGACTGGATGCAAATGTTCCACTCAGCTGCACACTCAGGAGAGGTCTGCATTTTTGCCATTGCTATGCAGACATATGGAATTATCCAGAATGGTTCAACCTTTCAATGCTCTGTGAACAACTCAAGGTCTGATAAAAACTTTTCCCACATTTTTAAATGAAGTCCAGATAAACAACATCCAGTCTTTCCCTCATACACTTGTCACAGAAGGACATCAGGTTCGTCAAGCAGGGCCTGCCTTTCATGAACCCATCCTGAATGGGCTTGATAACCCTGCAGATGCTGCATAATGGCTTTTATGATGACCTTCCCTGACACAGAGGTCAGATTGATAGGTCTGTAGTTCCCCAGGTCCTTCTTCCAGCCCTTCTTGTAAGTGGATGTCACATTTGCCAGGCTGCAGTCAGCTGGGACCTCCCCAGTTAGCCAGGACCACTGGTAAATGGTGGAAAGTGGCTTGGTGAGCACTTCCACCAGCTCCCTCAGTATTCTCAGCTGCATGTCATCTGACCCCACAGACTCTGTGTAAGTCTAAATGGTGCTGCCACTCACTAACCATCTTGGATTATTGGGGCTTCCTTGGGCTTCCCATTCCTATCTTCCAGTTCAGGAGCTGGGTATCCAGCAAACAGATAAATGGTCTTGCTACTGAAGACTGAAGCAAAGAACATACTGAGTACTTCAGCCTCTTCCTCATCCTTGACCAATATGCTCTCCACTGAATCCAACAACACACAGAGATTCCTCATTATCTTCATGGCCCACCTCTTGACCCATTCTAACAGTTCCACGTCCCACATGTGTTGGGGGATTCAGAGCTGGACACACATGAGAGAGGATTAGAGAGGGAGAATCACCCAAGGATTCAGTTGGCCTTCTGGACCACAAGCACACACTGATGGCTCACGCTGAGCTTCTCACCAGCCAGCACCCCCCAAATCCCATTTAATTCAGCAACACAAACCATCCTGTTCCAATGTGCAAGGTTGTGCCCCGAAACCTTTATTTTCTGATAGAGCTATGCCTCCCTCGAGTCAGATTGTGATTTACTCTAGTCCCACATGCTCACCAGTTCTAAAATCAAACAATAGTTGTTAAGGATCCTGGGTTAGCCACAAAATTGAGAACTAGATGCTATGGTTGCACAGTTTAACTCATCTGTGAATTTCCCATGTAGCATAGAGTCATATCATAGAATCAACCAGGTTGGAAGAGACCTCCAAGATCATCCAGGCCAACCTAGCACCCAGCCCTAGCCAGTCAACCAGACCATGGCACTAAGTGCCTCAGCCAGGCTTTGCTTCAACACCTCCAGGGATGGCAACTCCACCACCTCCCTGGGCAGCCCATTCCAATGCCAACCACTCTCTCTGCCAACAACTTCCTCCCAACTTTGATCCTAGATCTCCCCCACCACAACTTGAGACTGTGACCCCTTGTTCTGTTGCTGGTTGCCTGGGAGAAGAGACCAGCCCCCACCTGGCTACAGCCTCCCTTTAGGTAGTAACTGCTCTAGCTCTCCTCAAACTTGAATGTCAGGAGGCTGAGCACTCTATCTCATTGGACATATAAGGCCAAGACTCAGCACATTTTGGCATCCTGCATCTTGCCTTCTGGATGTGAGTAGACAAGAGTCCAGTCTTAAACAAGACTAAATCCAAATCATGCTGTGTTCATGTTTGGTCAACAGCCAAGCTTTTATAAATTCATTATTTCACCAAGCCACCTGTTTCCTTTACCTGACCCAAATTCTTATCTTTATCTTTAGAGGGTTGCTGAACCTTTTCCATCTTCCTGTCTCAGCTTTACAACTCCTAGAAGACGGGTTTTCTCTTCCAAGTATCCAAACCAGAAGTTAAAACTGCAACTGTTAACAACTTGCAGCTTCCCTCCATGGATGAGACCATTAGACAGTGGTGACTTCAGAGTTCAGTCTCAGTACAGCAACATTTAAATCAATCCAGAGTGACTTAAGGACACCAGGGAAAGCTGATTGGTGTGGATAAACTTCCCAGTGTGCATGCTGAATGCAGGGCATTGCACTTGACAGCTGTGTGTCACCTCTGAGCAATGCAAGATCACAAACTTGAAAATGAACAAACAGACAAGAGAAAAACCAGCAAGGATAGATCAAGTTTAGATAATGTAGTTGAGATGTTCACAGAAATGACTGACGGAAGGGAAAAGTGACTAAGTGGTAACTGAGGATATATTTTATCATAGAATCAACCAGGTTGGAAGAGACCTCCAAGATCATCCAGTCCAACCTAGCACCCAGACCTGGCCAATCAACTAGACCATGGCACTAAGTGCCTCAGCCAGGCTTTTCTTGAATATCTACAGGGATGGTGACTCCACCACCTCCCTGGGCAGCCCATTCCAATGCCAATCACTCTCTCTGCCAACAACTTCCTCCTAACATCCAGCCTAGACCTCCCCCAGCACAGCTTGAGACTGTGTCCCCTTGTTCTGTTGCTGCTTGCCTGGCAGAAGAGACCAACCCCACCTGGCTACAACCTCCCTTCAGGTGGTTGTAGACAGCAATGAGGTCCCCCCTGAGCCTCCTCTTCTCCAGCTTAAACCACCCCAGCTCCCTCACCTCTCCTCAGAGGCCCTGTGTTATGCTTCCTCGTTAAGCAGAGTGTTGCATGTATTACTGCTAGCACGGGAAACCTCCTTGCTGTGTAGGCAGATGTAGCACAGCTGCATGGCACAGAGACAAGGCAGGTGTGATTCAGGTGAATGAGAGTGACAGAAAGGACACAGCATAACCATGAGGGTAACAAGCCTCACTCCCAGCATGGATCACAAGGACTGTGTGCCTTACCTAACCTCACTCACTGGCCATCAGTTCTGCTGCCTGGAGTTAAATAAGGAAACACCAGAAAACAGAAAATATTGTTTTAAGGGGCTGATTTTTGCAACACTTCATAAAAAAAGAACCTTCTTCATGTGCACACACTGTGCTAGTTTGAGCCTAGCTGGGATATTTGAGTGAAAAGAATTAGATTACAGTGAAAAGGAAACAATGGGGATGGCTGCTGCACTCCTAGGCTTGCTGAGAGGTATAAGAACAAGAACACAAACACAGATAACATAGTGTTGCTCCATGGCTTTTGGGCTGCCTCCCTTCTCTCCCTAACCTGCTGTCTGTCTGACTAATCCATCTGCTTCCTAACCCCCCTGGCCAATCTTCCAAACTCACCTGGAACATAAGGCAAAGTCTGGGATAAGGTAGAGGGGTGGAAAGGAGGTGGAAGGGTGGTTGGGAGCCCCTCCTGGGGGCTCTGGTTTCTGGGAGGGCTGCTGTGTTTCTGTATTACTTTGTAACTTGTATGTTTCTGTCTATAGCTGTATAGATTGTAAATACCTGCTTGTATCTTGTGCTAAGCTGTAAATATAAAGCTTCACTCTCATTTCCAGGCTTGTCTGAGTCTAGTCTGGGTCATTTTCTTAAGTGTGGGGGAGGGGACAGGTAACACCCAAACCATCACACACACAGAGCCAACCCAATGCTAAAGATGCCTTAAAAGAGATCTTTCCAAGGATGATTTTAATGATGAGGCTGTTCCAATGCAACACTGACAAAGCTATTGCTGTTTCATTTCCAGCCTGCAGTAAAGCAACTTTTCTAAGTATTTCTAGGATTCACTCATAGAATCATAGAATCAACCAGGTTGGAAGAGACCTTCAACATCATCCACTCCAACCTAGCACCCAGCCCTATCCAGTCAACCAGACCATGGCACCAAGTGTCTCATCCAATCTTTTTTTGAACACCACCAGGGATGATGACTCCACCTCCTCCCTGGGCAGCCCATTCCAATGCCAATCACTCTCTCTGCCAACAGCTTCCTCCTGACATCCAGCATAGACCTCTCCTGGCACAACTTGAGAGTCTGTCCCCTTGTTCTGTTGCTGGTTGCCTGACAGAAGAGACCAACCCCCACACAGCTACAGTCTCCCTTCAGGTAGTTGTAGACAGCAATGACGTCTGCCCTGAGCCTCCTCTTCTGCAGGCTGCACACCCCCAGCTCCCTCAGCCTCTCCTCATAGGGTTTGTGTTCCAGGCCTTTCACCAGCTTCATCACTCTTCTCTGGACATGTTCCAGCACCTCAACATCTCTCTTGAATTGAGGAGCCCAGAACTGGACACAGCACTCAAGCTGTGGCCTGACCAGTGCTGAGCACAGGGGCAGAATAACCTCCCTTGTCCTGCTGGCCACACTGTTCCTGGTGCAGGCCAGGATGCCATTGGCTCTCTTGGCCACCTGGGCACACTGCTGCCTCACATTCAGCCTACTCGTGTCATTGCACTGTCTGAGCACAGTATGGAAGGTCTGCTCTGGCCAATTTGGGCTGCCCTAGTTGGCCAGATCTCTTACCTTCATGAAATGGCACAAAGAGCAGCTCTGTGTCTTGCAGCACAGCAAACCAACACTAAGTAAATGTAAGGCAAAGACTGAAAAAAAGATTATAAAGTAAATAAACCACCAGGGACAGGAGACAAATGCTGTACAACAATGACAGGCAGCAATCATAGACTGGGTTAGGTTGGAAGTGACCTCAAAGATTATCCAGTTCCAACCCCCTGCCATAGGCAGGGACACCTCCCACTAGAACAGGTCACTCAAGACCTCATCCAACCTGGCCTTGAACACCTTGAGGAAGGGAGCAGCCACAGCCTCCCTGGGCAACCTGTGCCAGTGTCTCACCACCCTCACTGTATAAGAACTTCTTCCTAACATCTCCCCTCTTTGGGTTTAAATCTATTGCTCCTCATCCTGTCATTATAAGACCTTGTAAATAGTTCCTCCCCAGCCTTCCTGTAGGTACTGGAAGGCTACTACAAGGTCTCCTCGAAGGAAATGGCAAGCTGAAAGGGGAACCATGAGAGAGATGCAGACCAGAGGAGCAGCCCAATTTCAGTCCTAGCAAAAGCCTTTTTGCATTAATAGTTGTCACAGATCCATCCCAAACACATAGATTTGGGACAGTGGCCTGCTTTTCCCTTCAACTATTAAGTTAATTAAACTTTGATTGTGAAAGAAATTCAGAAATACAAATATGATCATCTTCAGGTTATTGTTAATACTACCCTCCACAGGGAAGTAGGGTCCCCACTGTGATTGTTTGGGTGTTAGCCACCACCCCCCCACTCAAGAAAATCACCCAGACTAGACTCAGCTGAGCTGAACATTAAGGTGAAGCTTTATATTTACAGCTTAGCACAAGATACAAGCAGGTATTCACAATCTATACAGCTACATACAAGTTAAAAAGTAATGCAGAAGCACAGCAGCCCTCCCAGAAACCAGAATCTACAGGAGGGGCTCCCAACCACCCTTCCACCCCCTTTCCATCCCTCTACCTTATCCCAGATTTTACCACAGAAACACAGCAGCCCTCCCAGAAACCAGAGTCCCCAGGAGGGGATCCCAATCACCCTTCCACCCCCTTTCCATCCCTCTACCTTATCCCAGATTTTACCACAGAAACACAGCAGCCCTCCCAGAAACCAGAGTCCCCAGGAGGGGCTCCCAATCACCCTTGCATCTCCTTTCCACCCCTCTACCTTATCCCAGACTTTACCTCCCGTTCAAGGTGAGTTTGGAGGATCGGCCAGGGGGGTTAGGAAGCAGAGGGATTAGTTACACAGACATCAAGTTAGGGAGAGAAGTGCATGCAGCCAGAGACAGAGAGCAACTCTGTTATCTATGTTTGTGTTCTTGTTCTTATACCTCTCAGCAAGCCTAGGAGTGCAGCAGCCATCACCATTGTTTCCTTTTCACAGCCTAGCATCTAATTCCTCTCACTAAAATATCCCAGCTAGGCTCAAACTAGCACAAACTCTAATCCATAACTTAGCTTAATTTCTTCCTGTGTACTCCAGCTTTAGGCACCTGCCCTTGCTGAGATGCATTTTTCACCTTCTGCCTAGTCCTAACTACTTCTCTCTGTGGCTGGCCTGTAGTCCCAGACTGCTTTCACAGCACAGCATGAAAAATTGCTGGTTTCTCCTCATAATCACCAGCTGCTAGTGATGCAAATGGATGAAGGGACAAAGGGCACACTCATAGCTCTACATGCTGTATCAATTTCTCTAAATCAGGAAAATGCCTTCCTTCCTCCCTCCCCCCCTCCCTGCATCTGAGTGCTTCTGAGTTTACAAGGAAATGAGGAAAGGAGAGGGCTATGCAAGTCAGGTCACAAGAGTAAGACAGTTCAGCAGGAATGCATACATAGAATCATAGAATCAACCAGGTTGGAAGAGACCTCCAAGATCATCCAGTCCAACCTATCACCCAGCCCTAGCCAATCAACCAGACCATGGCACTAAGTGCCTCATCCAGGCTTTTCTTGAAGACCCCCAGGGACGGTGCCTCCACCACCTCCCTGGGCAGCCCATTCCAATGCCAATCACTCTCTCTGTGAAGAACTTCTTCCTAACATCCAGCCTAGACCTACCCTGGCACAACTTGAGACTGTGTCCTCTTGTTCTATTGCTGGTTGCCTGGGAGAAGAGGCCACCCCCCACCTGGCTACAATGTCCCTTCAGGTAGTTGTAGACAGTAATAAGATCACCCCTGAGCCTCCTCTTCTCCAGCCTAAACACCCGCAACTCCCTCAACCTCTCCTCATAGGATTTGTGCTCCAGGCCCCTCAACAGCTTTGTTGCCCTTCTCTGGACATGTTCCAGCACCTCAACATCTTTCTTGAATTGAGGGGCCCAGAACTGGACACAGCACTCAAGGTGTGGCCTGACCAGTGCTGAGTACAGGGGAAGAATAACCTCCCTTGTCCTACTGGCCACACTGTTCCTGAGCCAGCCCAGGATGCCATTGGCTCTCTTGGCCACCTGGGCACACTGCTGCCTCATCTTCAGCTACTATCTATCAGTACCCCCAGGTCCCTTTCCTCCTGGCTGCTCTCAGCCACTCTGTCCCCAGCCTATAGCGCTGCTTGGGGTTGTTGTGGCCAAAGTGCAGAACCCTGCACTTGGCCTTGTTAAATCTCATCCCATTGGCATGATTTTCAGTTTCAGCTACTGTAAGTTAAAACTGTCCCAAAGAAAAAATGCACAGCACAGAACTGTGCTGAATTAATCATTATTCCCCCCCCAGGTAACAGACAAACAAGCAAAGGAAATCCATAGCAAAGGCAAGCATGCAGCGAAGCAGCAGAGATGTGGCAGATGCAGGAGCGAGCAGTGGATCAGATTTTAGCCTCACTGCTGAACAGCACACCAATGAAAGCAACACAAGAGAAAATGAAGTGCTGAAGAATGAACTTATTTGAGCTCATTTGAAAAGCTGAGAGGTTGTTCAAGAAGAAAGTTCTTTTTTTTTCTTCCAGAAGCCCTCAATGCAGCCAGAAAAATATATGATCTTGCATGCATGTTCCTCCAACTGCCAATTGCATAAGGTATATTAAGGCAGCCCAGGTGCAGATTTACTCTATCTGACTTTGAGAATGCTCCTCGTTTTGCCATGATGAATGTCCACAAATTACTGTTCTATGCCAAATCTTCTTTTCTCCACCCTTGTTTTGCCCCTAGTTGCACTTTCAGTGGAGCCAGGTGTTTGATCTGACTGCTGTTGTGCATGCAGACTGCACAAATAACCCCTTGGAAAGAAAATCCACAATGCCATACAGAAGGGAAGGAAAAATACTTCACCTAAAGGAAGGTGAAAAGATGGCATTTTTAATCCATTACAAAAGACCCAATTCCAAACAGATGTGAGCCCTTAAATGAAAATCTGCTTAGTGAGCCCTAAGTTTGCATTCTTGAGCCTTGGAGAGGAAGTACTTCACAATAATAACACCACCCAGATCACCCATTAAAGCTTGAATCAGTCATCTTAGATTTAACACTAATCCAGTATTTTCTAGACAGTCTACAGAAAATTAACTTTCTCATGACAAAAAAAAATCCAGTTGCAACTTCCAATTATCTCTGAGTTCAACCCAGATGACTGAATCAGAATCCCTCAGATTAGAGAGGGATTTCTTAGATCTATGAGTGAAAGCATGAAAATAATTTAATTACTGGGAGAAAACAATTTGAGCTTAAGTTTTCTTTATTTTAGGACTATGTGTGCCCCCAGTGTTCAAATTTGGTTATCATTGTTTAAGGGTTGGCTGGATGAGGCACTTAGTGCCATGGTCTAGTTGATTGGATAGGGCAGGCTGATAGGTTGGACTGGATGATCTTGGAGGTCTCTTCCTACCTGGTTGATTCTATGATTCTATGACTCAAATCACATGTTTATCTGTACCTGCTCATAAGGACACAATTATTAGGAGCAACTGGTGATACAGGTTCCTGGTGAAAAACAAAAAGGTTCATCTACATCTTTCTATCATGGAATCATAGAATCAAACAGGTTGGAAGAGACCTCCAACATCATCCAGTCCAACCTAGCACTCAGCCCTATCCAATCAACCAGACCATGGCACTAAGTGCCTCAGCCAGGCTTTTCTTGAACACCTCCAGGGATGGTGACTCCACCACCTCCCTGGGCAGCCCATTCCAATGCCAATCACTCTCTCTGCCAACAACTTCCTCCTAATATCCAGCCTAGACCTCCCCCAGCACAACTTGAGACTGTGTCCCCTTGTTCCATTGCTGGTTGCCTGGCAGAAGAGACCAACCCCCACCTTTGCATGCTGCCATACCTGTAACAATAGCCCAATTACTCCTAAGATGATTTCAGCTGCTTATGTTTTCTGTAGGCTAATGTACAGGATTCGTTTCCTCTCAGAGGAAGCAATCTGGCCATAATTTGTTGAGCATCGCTTTTAACATCTGTGTCTGTACAATCAGTTCATCCTGCCCCACTCTTTGCTTCACATTCACTCCTATCCTCATGCCAGTTTATCGTGAACCAGATCATGTATCAATCTGGGTTACTGATAACATCCACTCCCCGCCTTGGTTATTTTTAACTGAGGTCAGTTTCCTACCCTGGCATGACAGGATAAACAGTTGCTCAACTGAGAGCCAGAACAGAGGCAGGAATGATAAAGGGAGACACAGAGTTGTCTTGCTGAGGGATGAGCACATCAGACTACACCCTTAGTAACCCCAGGTCAACACAGACCCAACGGCAGCCAAGAGCAAATTAAATTCAAGCACAAACTGAGGCTATGTCTCTGCTAATGGTCACTAGTTACAGGCAGCCATGCTGTTAAGTACTGAGTAATCCACAGCAAGCTGCTACTGCAACCTAACTGAGCACAGTGGGTCTCCTCAGAGACCTTGGATTGCTCAAGGTCCCTTCCTGTCTACCTTCTTTCCTCTCTAATCCAACCCTCTGATCACTGCATAGTCAGCTCTCAGCTCAGACTGGGTTCCCTAGGGCTGTATACAGCTGGAGCTTGAAAGCTCCCATGGAAAAAGACTGCACAACTTCTTCTGGGCAACCCGTGGCACTGCTTGTCCTCATGGGGAAACAGTTCTGCCTTAAATCCCATCTAAACCTCTCCAGTTCCAATTTATGTCAGTCGTTGCTCACCTTCCCACCATCTGCTCTTGTGAAGAGCATGCCTCTGTCTCCTCAATAACCTCCTTGTAGGTATAAGCAGGCTGCTTCTGGATCCCCCACGGCCTTCTCTTTCTCAAGCTGAATGAACTCAGCCTCTGTGTACAGGGCAAGTGGTTCAGCATCAGGAGAAGTTGGTCTTTCATGAATTAGGGGAGCCCAAAACTGGATGATGTTTTCTAGATGGGCTCTAGCAATTTGAAAGTGTTAATACTTCTCTCAACCTACTGGCTATGCTTCTGCTAACTGGGTGGGACAGTGTTAGCCTTTTCTATGTCAGGGCACACTGCCAACCCACGTTCAGTTTGCTGTCCTCCAAATTCTTTGCCATAGACCTGACCCCAACCAGTCAGCAATCAGCCTCTAATAACCAAATGAGAGCTCTGGAAGCTGCTGCTTGAGTCCACTAAGGCACTCCTTATAAGCACACCTCAACTGTTCTTGGTACAGAAGGTACTCCTCAGAGACAGAGGTCATGTTGGCTGAGCTCTGGAGGAGATAGCAGTGCTAAGGCTGTCTAAGTACTGTCCCTGCAGGTCTGCAGCTCGCTCATCCATGCCCCTAGTCTTCATCTCTGAGCTGGGTGCTAGACAACATAACCTTGTTGAATGACACAACAGGAACAGACACCAAGGATGAAATGTTGAGATCAGGATGAGATGCTGAAAACATTAAGCCTCATCCAGCACAAGCCCACAGACACTGTCACTGAAAGAAGCTGCCATCAGTTCTGATGCCATCAGTTTGCCACCCCTAAGATATATGTGGGCCAAATCCCTCTTTGTGGAGAATTCAGAACATCTCATTGGGAGTTTATGAGCCATTTCACAATCTCCTAAGCCTCCTGTGATGCAGGCAGGTGTGTAGAGCAATCCCCATTTAACAGAGCTGTATTTGGAATGGGCAGTCTCCCATTCTTTTGCCTTGTTTTGGATCCAGAGTAGTCCCACCAGTTCATAGAATCACAGAACCAAGCAGGTTGGAAGAGACCTCCAAGATCATCCAGGCCAACCTAGCACCCAGCCCTACCCAGTCAACTAGACCATGACACTAAATGCTGGTGACTGCACCACCACTCTGGGCAGCCCATTCCAATGCCAATCACTCTCTCTGCCAACAACTTCCTCCTAACATCCAGCCTAGACCTCCCCTGGCACAACTTTAGACTCTGTCCCCTTCTTCTGTTGCTGCTTGCCTGAGAGAAGAGACCAACCCCCACACAGCTACAGCCTCCCTTCAGGGAGCTGCAGGCAGCAATGAGCTCTGCCCTGAGCCTCCTCTTCCGCAGGCTGCACACCCCCAGCTCCCTCAGCCTCTTCTCACAGAGCTGTGCCCCAGGCCTCTCACCAGCTTCATCACCCTTTTCTAGGCACATTCCAGTATCTCAACATCTCTCCTGAATGGAGGGGCCCAGAACTGGACACAGTACTCGAGGTGTGGCCTGACCAGTGCTGAGTACAGGGGCAGAATAACCTCCCTCCTACACTTCAAAGACTGAAGAGGCAGAAGTGGGGGAGGTGGCCCCTTCAGGGAACAGTGAAGGAGCTGGACAGGCAGTACCATGTCAGAAGAGACAAGCTGGAGCTTGAGTCACTCATGGTAAAGCAGTGCAAGGAAGAGCAGAAGAGTTAAAAATGCTGCCAGGCAGACCTTCAGCTCTGTCTTTCCAAAGGCCTTGTCAGTCACTGACCAAGAACTGCTTGAAAGCCCTGCTGGTAAACTGACTAAGTGCTTCATAATCATTGATGCAACATCCCTGTGCCATGACAAAAAACACTTCTGTCCTGCCAAGGATAGGACTGCTCACCAGCAGCCTGCTTTCCAATAATTTACCAAGAATAATTTGGCTCAAGGTAGAGCAAACACTGAAGTGCATCTTCAGCCTGGAATCAGACAGCCACAGCTATGTGTAATCCAATGGAAGAATGGTTGAGGCTGGAAGGGACTTGTTGAGATCAACTTGTCCCCTCTCCCTGCTCAAACAAGGACAGCTACAGCAGACAGCCCAGGCAACAGGAGCAATATGAAGCCATTTTATACTTCATTAAAAGAATTAAAACTAACAACAGACATTATCATTACAGCAAATGCAATGTGAACATGCAAGAACACCGCTACTGAAATCACTAGAAAACACTTCCCACAAAATATGCTGGCAATTAAACTCCCAACCCAGCAGGACAGTAAAACCAGGCTACCTTCAATCCCATGACTAAAAGCAACGAGGTTTATTCCCTGCATTCTTATGGACTGCAGGTTAAAAGGCACATCTGCTCAAGAAACTTTTTGAGCAGGGGCCCTGGAATCATAGAATCAACCAGGCTGGAAGAGACCACCAAGACCATCCAGTCCAACCTAGCCCCCAGCCCTATCCAGTCAACCAGACCATGTCTAAAATTATTGTGGTCTTGCCAAAGACCCAAAATTCTGCTAATCTGAGCTGTAACTGCTTCAGGCACAGAAACATTTACAGACTGCAAGAACGCCCTATTAAAATTACTAAGGCTTTAAGAATAATACTTTGTTTCATGCTACAATCTTGCTTATCATCAGGACCACAAGTATTCTGTCTGATAACACTGAAAGCTGCTCAAGTCAACAGAAGGGAGTGCACCTCTTCACATGCCTATCATTCATTTCATTCTTGAAAATACAAGGTTTGTAGCTAATAAATGTCCCAAGTCTTTCTTGGACAACTTATATGTGTAATAACTGCTCTAATTTGGAAGAAGTCCTTATGAGGTCACTGATTAAAACTTCAAAGTTTTTGTAATGTAAATGGCCCAGACATCAAAGCCTTAGGCTAAAACAGAGAACTCTGAATGCAACAGAAGCAACAGCAGAGGTTACTAAAACAATTCAGACTGCATGGTGGACAGCATATATCCTGTACACAAGCATTAATATTTAATGTAATGTATTGCACTTTGCTTTTACTTCAACATCCTATAATGGTATTACTTTCCTATCTCACTCCTCAACAAAGGAAGTTATCAGATAGGTGAAGCTCTATAAGTGATCTACAAAGGAAAGGCCCCACTAAAGTTCCCTGGAATTTTGAATTGTCAATCTGAAGGAGAAGACTTCAGATCCTAGACTAAGACACGACTGAGTAGTTAAAGAACATAGAATCAGTCAGGGTTGGAAGGGACCACAGTTCCAACTCCCCTGCCATGGGCAGGGACACCCTACCCTAGAGCAGGCTGCCCACAGCCTCATCCAGCCTGGCCTTAAACACCTCCAGGCGTGGGGCCTCAACCACCTCCCTGGGCAACCCATTCCAGCCTCTCACCACTCTCATGCTCAACAACTTCCTCTTCATGTCCAGTTTGAGTCTCCCCACCTCCAGCTTTGCTCCATTCCCCCCAGTTCTATCACTCCCTGACAGCCTAAAAAGTCCCTCCTCAGCTTTTTTGTAGCCCACTTAGGATCCTGGAAGGCCACAATAAGGTCACCTGGGAGCCTCCTCTTCTCCAGACTGAACAGCCCCAACTCCTTCAGTCTGTGCTCACAGCAGAGCTGCTTCAGCCCTCTGAGCATCCTTGTGGCCCTTCTCTGGACACACTCCAGCATCTCCACATCCCTCTTGTAATGGAGGCTCCAGAACTGGCTGCAGTGCTCCAGGAGGGGTCTCACCAGAGCGGAGTAGAGAGGGAGAATCACCTCCCTCACCCTGCTGGCCACATTTCTTCTGATGCAGCCCAGGCTCTGGTTGGCCCTCTGGGCTGCAAGTGCACACTGCTGGCTCACGTTGAGCTTCTCATCCACTAGCACTCCCAAGTCCCTGTCCGCAGGGCTGCTCTGCAGCAGCTCTGTTTGCTGAGCAATAAATACAGTGAGCTCCTAACAGCAGCCACAAGAATACAAATACAGTGAGCTCCTAACAGCAGCCACAAGAATTTCATAATGAAATCATTAACAAAGACATGCCTCAACAAAATTCAATCCCAGTAATTGAATCGGCTTAGAAAAAGTCCACGGAAGGTAACAGTCATAAGCATAAACCTGCCTGCACTCTTGCACCAACTGATGCTTATGAAGGGATAAACTTCCTTCCAGAGCAAACCTGAAGCCTCATTTTCATAGCCCAGTATGACTTTAGAGAGGCTCTAGATCCCATGAGGTAAGAGCAGAAGCACAGACCCCCACTGACATACTGGGTCTTCCTAGCTCCTGCTAGTCACAGTGCTTTGATGTTCCACCATGCAGAGCACCCACAGGACACTGTCCAGCACGTCCTCTGAAGGGCCTGCTAAAGAAGGTACACACATTTTGGACAGAGCCTTAACAAACAAGCTGTCTTCATAATTCTGACACTGAGAGCTCTCAGACAGAACCCTGTAGCCCCAAAATCTATGTCCCTAAGGCTCCATAAGACACTTTGCCCAAACCACATGAACTCTCCCTCGTTAGCAACACCAGAGATGGCATTTGCCTGTGTCTCACAGCTGTGAAACTGATCTGCACTCATGGAAAAGTCACAATGGAAGCTAGAAAACAGATTACAGCACTAGAGAGAAGAGATACGAGCAAATTCCTTCACAGGGCTGCACCTCCACTAAGAATTCAGGGTGCTTTCTCCTTAAAGGTTACCTGCAAGAGAAAAATCTCTGGCATCCTAAATGAGAGATGGAAATGCCTTACCAACAGCAAAGGAGAGCTCTGGAATTCAGAGGCCCAGGCCTGAACTGAAAACTGGAGAGGTTCCACTCTCGCTTGCCATCAGGCAAACTACTACATTTCTCCTCTTCCTCTCTCTGTGGATATTCTCATTGTCCATGCTGTGGCTGGCACAGCATGAAGGCACAGGCCCTCAGGAGATATTCTGGGCTGCAGAGCATGCAGTCCCATTGAGTTCAAGGGGAGGTAAACAGGAAGAGAATCTGTGCCCATCACTGATTTCAGTTAATCATGTTGACCATGTTTAATCATTTCAACTCAGTTCCTTGCACTATCCCACCAGTCTGTAGCCATGTGTCATCCTGGTTTCGGATAAGTCTTCTTTTTTCCATTATTATGATGAGTTAACAGCTAACTGCAGCTCTGCTTATCTCCCTCTTCCTTTCTCACCCCCTCAAAACTGCACTGCACTTTTCCCCCTTAATTTGTTCCTTGGTTACTGCCAGGTCATTTCAAATAGCACTGACTTCATGCTGGCAGAAGTATCTCTGTCTCTCAACCTGTGATTGCTGGTTTTGAAGTCCTGAGTCTACTGCACAGGCTCAAGACAGGCAGGGGGGAGGCAGAGATCAAGTTTAAAGATCAGTAGGATTTTTCTGAAAAACAGCTTTATTCTTCTTATTGAACAGACAAAATTTTCAGCTCTTCTGGACACTGAATCAAGTCTGTAGCATAATTCATTTACTTGCAAGTAAAATGAAAGCTTTATTAAAAATACTGATCAAATTGCATCATCTAACATTCTAAAGAATATATTCACATATAGTCACATAATTTCTTAGATTGGAAAAGACCTTCAAGATCATCAAGTCCAATCATTAGTTCCACACTGACAAGTCCTTGGCTAAACCAAATCCCTCAGCACAACATCTAATCGCTGTGAATCACTGTGGTTGGAAAGCACCACCAGGGTCATCCAGTCCAATCTTCATCCCAGCATCCTTCATCACCAGACCATAGCCTCAAGCACCACATCCACACTCCTTTTAAACACCTCCAGGGATGGCAACTCCACCACCTCCCTGGGCAGCCTGTTCCAGTGCCTGACCACCTACTCAGTAAAGAACTTCCACCCAACAGCCAACCTAAACCTCCCCTGATGCAACTTGAGGCCATTTCCTCTTGTCCTATCATTAGGAATTCAGGAGAAGAGACCAGCTCCAGCCTCACTACAACCTCCTTTTAGGTAGCTGTAGAGGGCAATAAGGTCCCCTCTCAGCCTCCTCTTCTTCAGACTAAACAACCCCAGCTCCCTCAGCTGCTCCTCACAGGTCACGTTTGCCAGACCTCTCCCCAGCCTCGTCACCCTTCTCTGCACCTGCTCCACCACCTCAATGTCTCTCCTATAATGTGGTGACCAAAACTGGACACGGTACTCAAGGTGTGATCTAAGACTACTAAGTGGCTTCCCTCAATATGGAATATTTTCACGATTTCTAACTGAGTAGAATTTCAGTCCATTATATATAATGGTTTTTGTGGAGCAAAAAGATACCTGTTAAATATGGGGGGATACCCAACTGATACTTTATCTTCCCTTTACAATATATGCAATTATTTATGTTCCAAGTATAAAAATACCATAGAAAGAACCATAAAATGCAGAGATACAAGTGCTGCATGTGCACACACACCCCCCTTCTGTAGCTCCCCTGTATATGCACTGTATCAACCTCAGGTTACTTCCCTTAATGATGAAGAGAGGAAGAGTGATGGTTTTTCAGTCGGGTTTAGCAAAGCTGAAAGGTAAGAGGTAGAACTCGTCTGCTTTATACTTTGAATGTTACAAAATCACACGGAAACCAACAGCACGTCTCCAATCGAGTATTTTATCCTTACGGCATGATGCAGAAGTTTAATATCCAGCGGTGGGGGAATGACCTCGAGACTATGGTATGGCTACTTCAAGCCCCCTCCCCCTTCAATGGCAGCAATTCCCGTCACTGGCAGAATAAAGCAGGTCTATAAATAACTTGGAAAGGAACTGTCTCCCTCCTCACGCATTGCAGACTACTGTTTACATAGACCTCGAGCCCTTACAGACTAGGTTAGCTCAGCGCTCGTCCTACGGGCTGTTTCGTACCCTCTTCCTTAAAAAGCCCCGGACGATGCAGGTATGACCGGAGGCACCCTCCACCGCTGCAGATGCCTGTTAGCAGAAGTTGTGGCTCCGGGCGGCAGGGGCTAGAGCTCGGCACCGGCTCCCAGGGAAATTTCCCAGGGCAGGGGGGTTGCAATCTTGTATAATCCGTCCTTAAGCTCCATGGTCCCGGTTGATCCTCCGGCCCCAGGAAACCCCTCCTCCCCAAGCTGCGAATCCCCGCAGCCGCTCCCGGGCCCGAGCATCTTTGCTCGCCCACCTGCAGGGGGCTGGCACACGGCTCCGGAGAGTGAAACGCCAGGAGCCTCCCCGTGCCTCCTCGCAACCCGGCGGGGCTGCACGACCCTGCGAGGCATGGGGCAGTGGGAAGAGACAAAAGGCTGGGCTCGCTCACCTCCTTCAGCTGTTCCAGCTCCTGCTTGAGGCCGTCATACTCCGCCTCCAGCTCGTCGTACTGCTGCTTGAGGGTGAGCTTCTCTTCCAGCACCACCAGCCCATACTCTGCCGCCTGAATCTTCTCGTGAGTGGTCTCAGAGAGCTCTCGGGTCAGCCGCTCAATCTCGCTCTTGTAATGGTCCGCACCCTGCAGCACCTCCTCCGCAGCCATAGCCCTGCCGGCACTGCCGCGCCGCCGCGCCGCCGCCGCTCCGAGGCAGCCAGGGGGCGGGCGCGGCGGAGGGGCGGCACCGCCGCCGGACTAGGGACGAAGACGAGGACGATGATGGGGGCCGGTGCCGCCTGCGGCGGCCGTCGCCGAGCGCGGAGGTGGGCCGCCCCGGCGCAGCTGCAGCCCGCCCCGCCTCCCCAAGCCACCCGGCAAGCGGCGAGGCTGCTGTCGCCTTCGCCAGCCCCGGCTGCCGGCGGCGGGGCGCCCGGGCCGGCGAGCTCCCGGTGCTCTGGGAGGCGGCGGCGCGCTGGAGGCCGGGGCGGCGAGTGGGGCGACCGGGAGCCCGCCTTGGTGCGGCGGCTCCCGGGGAGATGCTGCTTCTGGTACCCGCCTCTTCCCAGGGAGCCGGCACCTCCGCCTCCCTTCCACACAGTCCCTCCCCTGCGCTCTTTAAGATGACAGCGTCCTCAGGTCTGGCATTCCTCGCCGGGGAAGAGGGAAAACAACATCAAAGCGCCGGGGTACGGGCAGAGGCACCCGGAGCTGTAGATGCAGCCACAGCCCGTCGCGCCTTTCACCGAGATGTCATCTTGGGCTGGCTGCCGCGGCGATGCTTCCGAAACCTACCCTGTACCCCCACGGACCCCCCCGGCAGCCGAGGGGGGCTGGCCAGCCCTGCTGCAGTTCTAGCGCCTGTCGGTTTTGCTCAGCACGTTGCAGCGATGGGCACTTTAGCGGCAGTGCTGGCAAAAGTAGAAGGAGCTGAGCAAAGTGCGGGAGCAGGCAGGCAGCCTCGAGTACTCCCTTGCCGGTTCTGAAAATCGAGAAGGCAGAGCTACCTCGCTCCTTTCCTGTCCCCAGTGAACCTACATGGGAATGGGCAAGGAAACCTGGATCTGAAGCAGCGTCGGGATGGGGCGATTGAACAAAGCCCACATTCTCCTGACGGTTAGAATCATAGAATCAGAGAATCAACCAGGTTGGAAGAGACCTCCAAGATCATCCAGTCCAACCTAGCACCCAGCCCTAACCAATCAACCAGACCATGGCACTAAGTGCCTCATCCAGGCTTTGCTTGAAGGCCCCCAGGGACGGTGACTCCACCACCTCCCTGGGCAGCCCATTCCAATGCCAACCACTCTCTCTGTGAAGAACTTCTTCCTAACATCCAGCCTATACCTACCCCAGCACAACTTGAGACTGTGTCCCCTTGTTCTATTGCTGGTTACCTGGGAGAAGAGGCCACCCCCCACCTGGCTACAATGCCCCTTCAGGTAGTTGTAGACAGTAATAAGATCACCCCTGAGCCTCCTCTTCTCCAGGCTAAACAGGCCCAGCTCCCTCAACCTCTCCTCATAGGATTTGTGCTCCAGGCCCCTCACCAGCCTGGACACATTCCAGCCCTTCTCTGGACATGTTCCAGCACCTCAACATCTTTCCTGAATTGAGGGGCCCAGAACTGGACTTGTTAATGCAAGATCTCTGTGCTGCTGATGAGGCAGCAAGACAAAACCAATTCCACTCAGATGCGGTCACACCATTGCTTGTCTGTCAAATTAAGCAGAGGACCTAATGCACAGCATATGTCTGTTTTATGCTGGCTTTCTGCTCACTGCAGAAAGGCAGATGCTACTTGTCCAGTGTAAAATGACAGAGGTACAGACAGTAACTGATCCCATACAAAGCCTACCAGTAAAAAAGTTAGCAGACAGGATTAGGGGCATTTGACAGATTTGAACTGGAAGAGTGAGTTCATCCTGGATCGATGTCATAATGTCCTGTGTCACAGCCTTTTTCCTTTGGTGCTAGCAGTCCTAAAGCCAGGTTTACTGCTTCTTCAAACTATGGCCTGCAGAAACCTGTTCCTATTGATACTGACCAAGTTTTGCTCTTAAGCACTGGCCAGACTGGCTTTGGGGTTTTGCACTCTATAATATTATTTTTTTCTTCCTTAAATACTAGTAAAATGTGATGGTTTGGGTGTTCCTCACCCCCCACACACATTGGAAATCACCCAGACTAGACTCATCCGGCTCTGGAAATTGAATGAAGCTTTTATTTA
This sequence comes from Pogoniulus pusillus, assembly GCF_015220805.1. Classification (NCBI taxonomy): domain Eukaryota; kingdom Metazoa; phylum Chordata; class Aves; order Piciformes; family Lybiidae; genus Pogoniulus; species Pogoniulus pusillus. The sequence continues at coordinate 23,830,081 of NC_087278.1, forward strand.
CAGCTTAGCTCAATATACAAGCAGATATTTACGGTACATACAGTTATAGACAGAAACAGACCAGGTAAAGGTAATACAGAAACACAACAGCCCTCCCAGAAACCTGAGTCCCTAGGAGGGGCTCCCAACCTCCCATCCACCTTCTCCCACCCCTCTCAACCTTACCCCAGTCCCAAGGAAGAATGGAGGTTCAGCCAGGGGTTTAGGAAGCAAAGTGGATTAATCAGAGAGGCGACAGAGAATCCAGAGAGAGATGTAGCTCAGGCAATGCCCCAAGAAGTACCACCTCATCTATGTTTGGATTCTTGTCCTTATACCTCTCAGCAAGCCAATGAGTGAAGTAGACATCACCATTGTTCTCTTTTCACAGCCTGTAATCTAGTTCTTCTCACCAAAACATTCTAGCCTGCTTCAAACTAACACACAAAATTAGGTATTTAAAGTTTGACAACTGAGTTAGAGTTCCCAGGAAAGTGAAGATTATGTGGGTTTGGTTTTTGGTTAAAGAAAAAAATTGAAAAGAAAGAAAAAGTTACACGGGGGAGATGGATATTGCTGCCCACCAATGGTGCACTGCATTGGAAATCAAACTCACAGATTTCCTTTGTTACTGAGCTAATTATGCAGCTTTAAACAAGTCACATCCCCTCTCTACCTTAGTTTTCCCACATCTATGAAAAATGTTAAGATGTTTTATGTCCTCAGTAAAATGCTTTGGGATCTGCAAATGGAAACATTAACACTAGTTATGCAGTATATGTATGCAGTATGTAACATATCTGTTTTATAAGTAACTGTGCATACAAGCACATTGTAAACTGGCCTGCATAAATACCTCTTCTAATTGCCTAGAGGACATAAAGGAAGTCAGTCCCCACCAGTCACTAGTGGTGTTCCCCAAGGATCACTGCTGGGCACAGTCCAGGGGATTGAGTCCTCCATCGGTAAGTTTGCAGATGACACCAAGCTAGGAGCAGGTGTTGATCTGTTGGAGGGTAGGAGAGCCCTGCAAAGAGACCCTGACAGGCTGGATGGGTGGGCAGAGGCAAATGGGATGAGATTGAACAAGGCCAAGTGCAGAGTTCTGCACTTTGGCCACAACAACTTCAAGCAGCACTACAGGCTGGGGACAGAGTGTCTGAGAGCAGCCAGGAGGAAAGGGACCTGGGGGTACTGATAGATAGTAGCTGAAGATGAGGCAGCAGTGTGCCCAGGTGGCCAAGAGAGCCAATGGCATCCTGGCCTGGATCAGGAACAGTGTGGCCAGTAGGACAAGGGAGGTTATTCTTCCCCTGTACTCAGCACTGGTCAGGCCACACCTTGAGTGCTGTGTCCAGTTCTGGGCCCCTCAATTCAAGAGAGATGTTGAGGTGCTGGAACGTGGGCAGAAAAGGGCAATGAAGCTGGTGAGGGGCCTGGAGCACAGCCCTGTGAGGAGAGTCTGAGGGAGATGGGGATGTGCAGCCTGCAGCAGAGGAGGCTCAGGGCAGACCTCATTGCTGTCTACAACTACCTGAAGGGAGGCTGTAGCCAGGTGGGGTTGGTCTCTTCTCCCAGGCAACCAGCAACAGAAGAAGGGGACAGAGTCTCAAGTTATGCCAGGGGAGGTCTAGGCTGGATGTTAGGAGGAAGTTGTTGTCAGAGAGAGTGATTGGCATTGGAATGGGCTGCCCAGGGAGGTGGTGGAGTTGCCATCCCTGGAGGTGCTCAAGAGAAGACTGGCTGAGGCACTTAGTGCCATGGTCTAGTTGACTGGATAGGGCTGGGTGCTAGGTTGGACTGGATGATCTTGGAGGTCTCTTCCAACCTGGTTGATTCTATGATTCTATGATAATACAGATTGTGGAGGCATGAAGTCTCCATGGAATAATAGGACAGAAAGCTGGGAAGAAATTTGGGCTGATTTTATTGATCCATGGCTATAAAGAGGTGGAAACCAACAGTCAAAGTTCATCTGCTTAGACAGGTAGCCTGTTTAAAAGGAATAATTTTTCTACAGTCCGAGTGAAGAAAATGAGGGAAGTCTGCAGCTGGCATGCTTGGAACTCTGTTTTTTTAGAGTTCAGGCTTTTGACATTGACCTTTTTTGCATTAGTTTCTGCTTCTGTAAATGTCCTAACATATATATGTGTGCCTGTATGTATACATTGTACTAGAATTATCTAGTTTGAAAAACAGTGAGTTTCTGTAGCCTCTAATTTTTTTGACTACTGAAAGTATGGATAAAGGCTTGTGATACAATATTCAAGCATAAAATAGGTTTTGGATTTGGGTTTTTGTTTGTTTGATGTCTTTCCTGTTCTGCTTTTGCCATGGCTGCTACCTGTCTCCTTTTAACCTGAATTACTTGCAAATAAAGCAAGCTATCCCTAGAGAAAATCAATGCCATGGTTTAGTTGATTGGATAGGGCTGGGTGCTAGGTTGGACAGGATGATCTTGGAGGTCTCTTCCAGCCTGGTTGATTTTATGATTCTATATTTTAAGAAGCATTTAATGAGCTATATGAAATGAACCACAAGTTCTACATCTTAGTGGGTGGCACAGCTATAAAAGCCAGCCTGGTGTATACATTGCACAGGGATGAATCCTTGCACCCACAGTATATACAGAAGTCCCTTTGATTCCACTTGTACAAGAATATCTCAGAAGACTGAAGCCCAACTCTCAGCAGCTGCTAATTAGCAGTGTTGGGCAGGCTCATGGAGGTGGACAAAGCAAAGGGGGGAGGGAAAGAAAAAACAAACAAAAGGAAACAGTGTGAGTACCAATCTGTCATTGTTAATAGGAGTAGGATATATTTCCTCAAAGTGGAAAAGAGGGAAAGAGTGTGATGGTTTGGGTGTTCCCTGCTCCCCACACGTTAGAAATCACCCAGACTAGACTTAGCTGGCTCCGGAAATTGAATGAAGCTTATATTTACAACTAGCACAATATACAAGCAGATATTTACAGTATATCACAGTATCACAGTATCACAGTATTATTAGGATTGGAAGAGACCTCACAGATCATCAAGTCCAACCCTTTACCACAGAGCTCAAGGCCAGACCATGGCACCAAGTGCCACGTCCAATCCTGCCTTGAACAGCTCCAGGGACGGCGACTCCACCACCTCCCCGGGCAGCCCATTCCAGTGTCCAATGACTCTCTCAGTGAAGAACTTTCTCCTCACCTCCAGCCTAAATCTCCCCTGGTGTAGCTTGAGGCTGTGTCCTCTCGTTCTGGTGCTGGCCACCTGAGAGAAGAGAGCAATACACAGTTATATGCAGAAATAGACAAGGTAAAAGGTAATACAGAAACACAACAGCCCTCCCAGAAACCTGAGTCCCCAGGAGGGGCTCTCAACCACCTCTTCACCTTCCCCCTGCCCCTCTCAACCTTACTCCAGTCCCAAGGAAGGATGGAGGTTCGGCCAAGGGGTTAAGAAGCAAAGTGGGTGAGGCCAAAAGGAAGGGTGTGTTAGAGAGATGCAGCTCAGCCAGCAGCTCAAGCAAGAGTGAGAGAAAAAACAGTGCCTAGTGTGTGTTATCAAATGTTTGTGTTTCGTGTTCCCATACTTCTCAGCAAGGCTGTGAGCGAAGCAGACATCACCACTGCTTTCTTTTTTCACAGCCTGCAATCTAGTTCTTCTCACCAAAACATTCTAGCCTGCTTCAAACTAGCACAAAGAGCACTGAGGGAAGGCAGTAGCTGTGCTGGGACTGGTTAGGAAATTAACAAGTGGCTGTTAGACTGCCAAGGCCTCATTTTTTTTCTAAGCACTTAACTGAAGCACCACACTTGTAATGAATGACCAACCTAGAGGGAAAAGGGAGGCACTGAGGAGAAAATGAAATTTAGAAAGATACTTCCAGGTCCTAGTGCAATAGAAAAGGTAATAGGCTTTAAGAAAATTTGTTTATAGAGAAGGTTATGAGAAACGAAGCACAGGAACTAATAAACAATAATGCATATAATGAAAAGTGATGATGTTATGCTGATTAACATGAGTGTCAGCATTCAGAAGAAAGGCTCTCAAGCAGTAGTGCCCTTATGTGAGTCCTCTGGGCTCAGTCCTGTTCAATGTCTTTATCGATGATCTGGACCAGGGGATTGAGTCCTCCAGCAGTAACTTTGCAGGTGCCACCAAGCTAGGAGCAGGTGTTGATCTGTTGGAAGGTAGGAGAGCCCTGCAGAGGGACCTAGACAGGCTGGATGGGTGGGCAGAGACAAATGGGATGAGATTTAACAAGGCCAAGTGCAGGGTTCTGCACTTTGGCCACAACAACCCCAAGCAGCACTACAGGCTGGGGACAGAGTGGCTGAGAGCAGCCAGGAGGAAAGGGACCTGGGGGTACTGGTAGAGAGTAGCTGAAGATGAGGCAGCAGTGTGCCCAGGTGGCCAAGAGAGCCAATGGCATCCTGGCCTGCATCAGGAACAGTGTGGCCAGTAGGACAAGGGAGGTTATTCTTTCCCTGTACTCAGCACTGGTCAGGCCACACCTTGAGTGCTGTGTCCAGTTCTGGGCTCCTCAATTCAAGAGAGATGTTGAGGTGCTGGAAGGTGTCCAGAGAAGGGCAACAAAGCTGGTGAGGGGCCTGGAGCACAAACCCTATGAGGAGAGGCTGAGGGAGCTGGGGGTGTGCAGCCTGCAGAAGAGGAGTCTCAGGGCTGATCTCATTGCTGTCTACAGCTACCTGAAGGGAGGTTGTAGCCAGGTGGGGTTGGTCTCTTCTCTCAGGCAAGCAGCAACTGAACAAGGGGACACAGCCTCAAGCTGTGCCAGGGGAGGTCTAGGCTGGATGTTAGGAGGAAGTTGTTGGTAGAGAGAGTGATTGGCATTGGAATGGGCTGCCCAGGGAGGTGGTGGAGTTGCCATCCCTGGAGATGTTCAAGAAAAGACTGGATGAGGCACTTAGTGCCATGGTCTGGTTGACTGAACAGGTCTGGGGGATAAGGATGGACTGGATGATCTTGGAGGTCTCTTCCAACCTGGTTGATTCTGTGATTCTACTGTTTTGTGTGCCACAAGCAGGAGTTAGCGAACCAAAGAGAAATTTTCCAAGGAAACTACTAAAAATGGAGTGTAAGGATCTTTAGAGAACCCAGTCAGCAAGAACTAAGTGGCAAACCAATACCTGCAGTGCAGAAAAACTGCAGACTACAGAGATGAATGTGAAATACTATTCTGTCAGACTGAATAATACCATCCCAGGCTGAGAGTGTTGTGTTCAGTAACTCTTTGTATTGGAAATTAGTACTCATTGTGAAGTATGAAAATTTATATATGAATCCTAATTTAAATTAATATTTTAAACATCAGGAAAATCCCCTGAGGTCGTTTGGATTTTTGGTTGTCAGGAAGTGATGGCACAGAATGAAACAGTTTAAACCACTGGAACTTAAAAAGGCCAAGTGCAGAGTTCTACGCTTTGCCCACAAACACAAACCCAGGCAATATTCTGACTATGTGTGCCAGTCTGAGCCTAGCTAGAATGTTTTGGTGAGAAGAACTAGATCACAGGCTGTGAAAGGAAAGCAAGGCTGATGTCTACCTCACTCATAGGCTTGCTGAGATGCCAGTTCAGGGAGATTCAGAGACTGCTTGGCCAATCAGAATCATAGAATCAACCAGGTTGGAAGAGACCTCCAAGATCATCCAGTCCAACCTAGCACCCAGCCCTATCCAGTCAACCAGACCATGGCACTAAGTGCCCCATCCAGGCTTTTCTTGAAGACCCCCAGGGACGGTGCCTCCACCACCTCCCTGGGCAGCCCATTCCAATGCCAATCACTCTCTCTGGCAAGAACTTCTTCCTAATATCCAGCCTATACCTACCCTGCCACAACTTGGGACTGTGTCCCCTTGTTCTATTGCTGGTTGCCTGGGAGAAGAGGCCATCCCACACCTGGCTACAATGCCCCTTCAGGTAGTTGTAGACAGTAATAAGATCACCCCTGAGCCTCCTCTTCTCCAGGCTAAACAGGCACAGCTCCCTCAGCCTCTCCTCATAGGATTTGTGCTCCAGGCCCCTCACCAGCTTTGTTGCCCTTCTCTGGACATGTTCCAGCACCTCAACATCTTTCCTGAATTGAGGGGCCCAGAACTGGACACAGTACTAAGAATGCTACTTAGCCAAACTTAACCATATTAGGTGAAGCCAGGGCTCACTTTTACCTTTCAGGGCAGAACACAAACAAGTGTATAAACACAGTACCCTCACATGTTCATAGTTTGGACAGACATGGAGGCACCAGGGACCTTTGTCTTCCTTTCCCATGGTTGCTTCTCCCATCAGCAGAGAGAGGGAGAGCAGAAAAGATGTCTAGGCAAGCCAGGACATGACCTGTTTTGGCCTTCCACAACACCATAGTCCCTTCAGGTGAAGGTAATACCTCCCACATTGCCAGTGCACCACTCCTCATAGTCCATCCTGTGTTTTAAGAAGCCACAACACATTATTAATGAGTCTGCACTCTGTGGTCTACCGTAGCTTCAGAATCTCTTTTTGCCTTGCTGCTTTTCCAGCCATTCAGGTCTTTGTCCTTATGCCTGCTGAGGTTCATTTTGATTTTACATCACTTACTGTGCCAAAATAATCTTGACTATCCTTCTCCAAAAGGTCTGCAACTATTTCCTGTACAGAGACATTGATAGATTCATACAAATGTGAGAGCACCTGCTCTTTCCCTAAAGATCTGTAACTCCCAGAGAGCAGGATCAGGTCTTCTCTTCTCTACACAGACTTGAGTGTACATATTTGACTTCAATTCAGCATAACAGCACGCTGATTTCTTTGCCACCAAGATGGCTGAGATGCTTTTAAGCAGAAATACTTCCCAGCCTAAGTGTAATTTGAGCTCCTCAGGGATCTGCCCACTGGCCACAGCCCTAGTTCTTCCTATTTGGTAATGGTCACCTCCTGTTGGAGAATTCTTGTTAGCAGAGGACACAGAAATGATAAACATGAGCAACTGTGCTGAGAAACAGCCTTGGGACACTGCTAGCCCAGGAAATCAAACTGTAAACAAGTGAGTACCCCACACAGAGCTGCAGTGGGCAGAGTTAGATAGCCAAGGGGGCTGGAGTAGGTGGTCTGGAGGGCTGACCCTTAGATTGTTATGGTATGCTGACCTATTGATGCCTTACAAGTAACCCTGTACCCTCTGATTGTAACCAATCTTGGTGGAGCATGCCTCTTGCTAGAATGCATATCAGTCACTGTATCACAGAAATAAAGTGGATTATGACCATCTAACCATATTGGTGAACAGAGAGTCCTTTTACCCATAGCGCTCCACCGACAACCTCCCTTCTGCCTCTCCAGCCCAGCACCAGGCTGTGGACTCTGCCCCACGGATGCCCTTGGTGCATGGAGGTCATTCTGCCCCTGTACTCTGCACTGGTCAGACCACACCTCGAGTACTGCGTTCAGTTCTGGGCCCCCCAGTTTAGGAAGGACATTGAGATGCTTGAGCGTGTCCAGAGAAGAGCGACGAGGCTGGGGAGAGGCCTTGAGCACAAGCCCTACGAGGAGAGGCTTAGGGAGCTGGGGTTGTTTAGCCTGGAGAAGAGGAGGCTCAGGGGTGACCTTATTGCTGTCTACAACTACCTGAAGGGTGGTTGTGGCCAGGAGGAGGTTGCTCTCTTCTCTCAGGTGGCCAGCTCCAGAACAAGAGGACACAGCCTCAGGCTGCGCCAGGGGAAATTTCGGCTCGAGGTGAGGAGAAAGTTCTTCCCTGAGAGAGTCATTGGGCACTGGAATGGGCTGCCTGGGGAGGTGGTGGAGTCGTCGTCCCTGGGGCAGTTCAAGGCAAGGTTGGATGTGGCACTTGGTGCCATGGTCTAGCCTTGGGCACTGTGGTAAAGGGTTGGACTTGATGATCTGTGAGGTCTCTTCCAACCTTGGTGATACTGTGATACTGTGATACTGTGATCCTTCCCATGACTGCCGGACATCCAACCCACTGCTCCCTGTCACCCCCAGGTAAAGCTGTTGCACTGCTGTGAAAAATAGTACCTGTGTCAATGTGAGACAGGGCAGAGCAGAACGTAAAAATAGGAGAACATGAAAATATGACACACTGAGAATGGCAAAGCAGGGGGTGTGGGAGCTAACTAAGGTGGAGACGTTGGAACCTACGAGCGATAACACAAAGCACTGTGGCAAGGTAGCCCCTGTCAATATGAGACATGAGTAAAACAGGGGAACAGGGGGTGTGGGAGCTAACTAAGCTGGAGACGTTGGAACCTACGAGCGATAACACAAAGCACTGTGGCAAGGTAGCCCCTGTCAATATGAGACATGAGTAAAACAGGGGAACAGGGGTGTGGGAGCTAACCAAGCTGGAGACGTTGGAACCTACGAGCGATAACACAAAGCACTGTGGCAAGGTAGCCCCTGTCAATATGGGACGTGAGTAAAACAGGGGAACAGGGGGTGTGGGAGCTAACTAAGCTGGAGACGTTGGAACCTACGAGCGATAACACAAAGCACTGTGGCAAGGTAGCCCCTGTCAATATGGGACATGAGTAAAACAGGGGAACAGGGGTGTGTGGGAGCTAACTAAGGTGGAGACGTTGGAACCTACGAGCGATAACACAAAGCACTGTGGCAAGGTAGCCCCTGTCAATATGGGACATGAGTAAAACAGGGGAACAGGGGTGTGTGGGAGCTAACTAAGCTGGAGACGTTGGAACCTACGAGCGATAACACAAAGCACTGTGGCAAGGTAGCCCCTGTCAATATGGGACATGAGTAAAACAGGGGAACAGGGGTGTGTGGGAGCTAACTAAGGTGGAGACGTTGGAACCTACGAGCGATAACACAAAGCACTGTGGCAAGATAGCCCCTGTCAATATGGGATGTGAGTAAAACAGGGGAACAGGGATGTGTGGGAGCTAACTAAGGTGGAGACGTTGGAACCTACAAGCGATAACACAAAGCACTGTGGCAAGGTAGCCCCTGTCAATATGGGACGTGAGTAAAACAGAGGAACAGGGGTGTGTGGGAGCTAACCAAGCTGGAGACGTTGGAACCTATGAGCGATAACACAAAGCACTGTGGCAAGGTAGCCCCTGTCAATATGAGACATGAGTAAAACGGGAACAGGGGGTGTGGGAGCTAACTAAGGTGGAGACGTTGGAACCTACGAGCGATAACACAAAGCACTGTGGCAAGGTAGCCCCTGTCAATATGGGACGTGAGTAAAACAGGGGAACAGGGGTGTGTGGGAGCTAACCAAGCTGGAGACGTTGGAACCTACAAGCGATAAAAGAAAACTCTGTGAAGAGATAGCAGCCTGTCAATGGGGGACGTGAACAAAACAGGGGTGTGTCAGAGCTAACTGAAGCACAGCCAGGGACGAACGATAACAGAGAGCGCCATGAGCGTGGTAGATAAGAAACTGGAAAGCGCGCGAATATGAAGACGCAAAGAGATGAGTCATAAGGACACCTGAGGAAGACTCCTTACTTCAGCCTCAGAGAGACCCCCAGGAGGATTAGTACACATGTGCAACAGTCTCAAGAGAAACTGCACTCGTTTCTGGAAATCACAGAATCATAGAATCAACCAGGTTGGAAGAGACCTCCAAGATCATCCAGTTCAACCTAGCACTCAGCCCCATCCAGTCAACCAGACCATGGCACTAAGTGCCTCATCCAGGCTTTTCTTGAACACCTCCAGGGACAGTGACTCCACCACCTCCCTGGGCAGCCCATTCCAATGCCAATCACTCTCTCTACCAACAAATTCCTCCTAATATCCAGCCCACACCTACCCCGGCACAACTTGAGACTGTGTCCCCTTGTTCTATTGCTGGTTGCCTGGGAGAAGAGGCCACCCCCCACCTGGCTACAATGTCCTTTCAGGTAGTTGTAGACAGTAATAAGATCACCCCTGAGCCTCCTCTTCTGCAGGCTGCACACCCCCAGCTCCCTCAGCCTCTCCTCATAGGGTTTGTGTTCCAGGCCCCTCACCAGCTTTGTTGATAAAGTATGTATTAGTCTGCTCTATGAATATGTGTCTGAGCAGGGAATAAAAACCCTCCAGCTGCGTGTGCACAGTGTGCAGCTGCGGAGATAAACTCCCCTGCGCCCAGCACTGCTCCTTGCTTGCCAAAATAAAACTCCTTAAACTTATCTCTAAGTTTTTGGTGGCTCAATTTTAACAGCTGCCATGAAGCCATTAGTAACAGCACCCAGGGAGCCATTAGTAACAACACCCAGGGGCAGATAAGTACCTGTGAAGGTTAAGAAGGGGCTTTGCAATCCAGAACACCCAGGGAACACAAGTGGCTTTTTGCTCCTGCAGTGGTGACTCAAGGTTCCCACTGCCACTTGCTTGCCTGGCCAGCTGCTATCCTTACAGCAGAAAGAGACGAGTCTGATGCCCTCTTTTCTTGGCAATTCTACCCTGGCACATTTAAAACTTGATTTATATTTTCCAGAACCCCACAAATCAATTGCTCAATCATCTTTAGTGTCTTTCTGGGAAGTAAAATGAGGCTCCTTCTTCCTTGTATTACATCATGTCCCTGCCAGCATCTTTGGATAGAGTGGATGTGCAGAGGTGCCCAGTTCCCAGGCTCCCTCATGCCATCACAGCATTGGCAAAAGCAGCTGGCAAAATCATATTAATAGGTATAATCCCTTGTTTGAAATGGGAGCTGACTGTGAAATGAGAACCAAAGTGCAGCTTGTGGTGCTTTCTTAATGGATTTTTCTCCTCAGAAGTGATTAGTGTGGGAGACCATATACCTAACAGTGGGCTTGTCTTGAAGTTGAAAGCCTAGGATATGCAGTGCACCCACTACTACTGAGAGGTGATTCTTCCCCTGTACTTGACACTGGTCAGTCCACACCTTGAGTCCTGTGTCCAGTTCTGGGCTCCTCAATTCAAGAGAGATGTTGAGGTGCTGGAAGGTGTCCAGAGAATGGCAACAAAGCTGGTGAGGGGCCTGGAGCACAGCCCTGTGAGGAGAGGCTGAGGGAGCTGGGAGAGTTTAGCCCGGAGAAGAGGAGGCTCAGGGGTGACCTCATTGCTGTCTACAACTACCTGAAGGGAGGCTGTAGCCAGGTGGGGTTGGTCTCCTCTCCCAGGCAACCAGCAATAGAACAAGGGGACACAGTCTCAAGTTGTGCCGGGGGAGGTCTAGGCTGGATGTTAGGAAGAAGTTCTTCTCAGAGAGAGTGATTGGCATTGGAATGGGCTGCCCAGGGAGGTGGTGGAGGTGTTCAAGAAAAGCCTGGATGGGGCTCCTTGGGACTGGAGTAAGGTTGAGAGGGGTGGGAGAAGGTGGAAGGGCAGTTGGGAGCCCCTCCTGGGGACTCAGGTTTCTGGGAGGGCTGTTGTGTTTCTGTATTACCTTTTACCTTGTCTATTTCTGTCTATAACTGTATATACTGTAACTATCTGCTTGTATATTGTGCTAAGCTGTAAATATAAGCTTCTTTCAATTTCCAGAGCCTGCTGAGTCCAGTCTGGGTGATTTCCAATGTGGGGGGGGGGGACAGGGGAACCTTACCCCAGTCCCAAGGAAGAATGGAGGTTTGGCCAGGGTGTTAGGAAGCTAAGTCAGAGAAGCTAGAGAGAGAGATGCAGCTTGGAGCTCCCCAGCATGAGTAGTTGAGTGCCTTATCTCTGTTTTGATTCTTCTTCTTGTATCTCTCAGCAAGCCTATGAGTGAAGTAGACATCACCATTGTTTTTCTTTCACAGCCTCTAATCTAGTTCTTCTCACCAAAACATTCTGCCTAGCTTCAAACTAGCACACCCAGCCAGCCCTTCCCTTCTACAACAGGCATGAAGTCTCAATGGCATCAAGTGCCCATTGGCTGGTTCAGCTGCCTGTCTTGGCTGTAGCCCCTCCCAGCTTCCTATGAAGGGGAAAAATAACCATGAAACAAAACCTTATCCCTGTCCTAGCTGAAACCAGGACAAAAGGCTTTCAAAGAAGGCATCCAGATCAAAGCTACAATTGTTTTCCTCAGGTCAAAGAACAATTAGGAGATTAAGAACTTGACCTGGAGATTGACTTTGGTGTGAATTTTCACACTCATGCATTCTATGTCTTGGATAAAATGATTAAATGATGGATATAAATTGCTATATTATTATTTCATATATAATATATTTCATTATCTATGCTTTATTAGATACTAATTATATCATAAAGCAAGGTATGACAAGCTTAACTGCTTAAAAGTCTCTCTAGAACTTTTTTCAGTAGTTGGACTTAGACCATAAATGCTGCTTCTTATAATAATCACCATGATTCACCAGACAGAAAAGGGCTGGAATAGCTGAAATGAGTACTGCATAGAATCAGTTCTTGTAAATCCTGAATTGTTCCATAAAAAAAACCCCAAAAATTAGTCAAATCCACAGGGGAAAAAGAATCATAAAAGTATTTTCTTTGTGGTTTGTTTTGCCACAATATTTTGGGTTGTTTCAATTTGCTTTTCACTTTCTGAGCCAAGTCAAAACCAGATGGTATCTGGTTCCAGTTCTTCCTTGCAACCAAGAGCTTTATTAAAAACCAAAACCAAGACCAAAACAAGCAAACAATCCCCAACAACATCAACAACAACCAAAAAAACCCAAAGCCCCCCAACAGATTATTGAATGAACTTTAGAGGTGGACTGTAACTAAACCCAACAACTATCAAGATACAAGGAAAACGCAGCAGTTGCCAACTCTGACCTTACAGGCTTAGAAAACATGACTAAATTCCTAGAGCTGTCCTGGTGCCTGGAGCTGTCATAGAATCAGTTCAGGGTTGGAAAGGATCACAAGGAACTTCCAGTTCCAACCCCTGCCATGGGCAGGGACACCCTATCCTACATTAGGCTGGCCACAGCCTCATCCAGCCTGGCTTTGAACACCTCCAGCCATGGGGTCTCAACCACCTCCCTGGGCAACCCATTCCAGGCTCTCACCATTCTCATGCTCAACAACTTCCTCCTCACCTCCAGTCTGAACCTATCCATCTCCAAATTTGCTCCATTCCCCCCAGTTCTGTCACTCCCTGAGAGCCTAAAAAGTCCCTCCCCAGCTTTTTTGTAGGCCCCCTTCAGACACTAGAAGTCTACAAGAAGGTCACCTTGGAGCCTCCTCTTCTGCAGACTGCACAGCCCCAACTCTTTCAGTCTCTCTTCATAGGAGAGCAGCTCCAGCCCTCTGATCATCTTCATGGCTCAACTTCTGGGTGAAGCATTTTTCTATCAGAAGTCTTGCCAATGAGGATATGTAGCAAGATATTATCTTGTATTTTCACAATAGCTGTCCAAATATATTTAGATGGGAAAAAATAACATGGTGTAAGAGTAAACAAATCCCACAGTGCCAGAACCTTTCCTGATATGTACTGCCATTTGGGAGGGGGTTAGGGTTAATTGGGAGTTTCTGGGAGGATGTTTCCCAAGGCTTTTTTCATTCCTTCTTGGATGATTAAGAGTTTTTGAAAGTGCAGCAGATGGAGTTTGGCATAAGGAATCTGAAAAGTGGAGGTACAGCCACCTTTGGGTGCTGAATGTTACTGCTGCTTACAGAAGTTCCTTATATCAGCAGAGTAAAAGGCATGAGGGGTGCTTACCTTTGTCTGCCCAGCTGGGCAGCGAAGGATCAAGAGAAAATAGGAGAAACAATCAAATTCTTGCCAGCATTGCACAAAACTGTGAAGAGAAATAACAGATGGCCATTCCCTTTGATGCAAGGAGCCCATCTGCTACTGCTTCTTCCATGAGCTCTTGGAGATACTCTGTGGAAAAGCTTTAGAGAACATCTCTCAACTGCAAATGGGAATGTGAGCTGTACAGGAGAAGAGAGACTAATTCTGCCTATGGAAGGGGACATGACAAGAAGGGGATCTGTACTTCAGTTCTTGGCAAGCCCCAAAACGAGCTTGAGAAAAGCTAAAACAACTCAAGGCTTTTTGGACAATGTGCAAAGTAACTCCTCCTTGAAGTCCCACACTGAATACATGTGAGTGATGATGTCTTCTGAAAACCTAGTTACAAAGTCCCAGTATCACATTCTGCAGCTCTGATACAGTCCTGCAGGACATCTCAGTTCTGCCTGTGATAACATCTCTCATAGAATCATAGAATTAACCAGGTTGGAAGAGACCTCCAAGATCATCCAGTCCAACCTAGCACCCAGCCCTATCCAATCAACTAGACCATGGCACTAAGTGCCTCAGCCAGGCTTTGCTTCAACACCTCCAGGCATGGTGCCTCCACCACCTCCCTGGGCAGCCCATTCCAATGCCAATCACTCTCTCTGACAACAACTTCCTCCTAACATCCAGCCTATACCTACCCTGGCACAACTTGAGACTGTGTCCCCTTGTTCTATTGCTGGTTGCCTGGGAGAAGAGGCCACCCCCCACCTGGCTACAATGTCCCTTCAGGTAGTTGTAGACAGAAGTAAGGTCTCATTCTTACCTACCTTGATGAGCAGAGTGGTAATATATCTTGATCTTATTTAATGCTGATGCCTGGTTATTTCCATTCAATGTTCCTTTTAAAAGGAGTAAGTTCAGGAATATTGCCATTTTTCAGGCTGCATGAAAATTCAGGCAGTATTATTACCACATTTATCAATATGATGTTGTGCTAGCTTGAAGCTAGCTGGAATATTTTGCTCAGAAGAATTAGATTACAGGCTGCAAAAAGGAAACAATGGTGATGTCTACTTCACTCATAGGCTTGCTGAGATGTATAAAGACAAGAACATAAACACAGATAACAGAGGTGCTCTCTCTAACCTGATGTCTCTGTAACCAAACTTCCTTCTTTCTAACCCACCTGTTCAATTCTCCAAACTCATCTTGAACATAAGGCAAAGCCTGGGATAAAGTAGAGGGGTGGAAAGGAGGTGGAAGGGTGGTTGGAAGCCCCTCCTGGGGACTCTGTTTTCTAGGAGGGCTGTTGTGTTTCTGTATTACCTTTTTAACCTGTATATTTCTGTATATAGCTGCATAGATTGTAAATGCCTGCCTGTGTATTGTGCTAAGCTGTAAATATAAAGCTTCATTCCTTAACTTCCAGCTTAGCTGAGTCTAGTCTGGGTGATTTTCTTAAATGTGGGGAGGGTGGGTAACACCCAAACCATCACAGATATGAATGGAATCATCTCTACAAACACACTTTTCTGAAAGCAAGATGGTACTTTGGAGTACCCAGTGCAAGCATGGGGAAATAAAGTTGGCAACCTGGTAGTCCTCCAGCTCCTGCCCAACTGCCTGATTTGCTCTGATGTTTGCTGCTGGTCACTCAAAACATCAACAGCACTGTTGTTGACAGGCAACTGAATAAATAGGAAACAGCCTTCAATAAGAAAATCTGTGACCATGAAGATAATAAAAGTGCCCAGCTAAAAGGAGAAAAAGAAATACTAACCCTTCTCTCCTCCCTATTTTTCCTTAAGAGCATTTTGCCTCTTTAATACTGCAAGAAAATGGCAGCTGCTATGTTGTAAGGGATTTGGCAATTTACTGCTGTTAGATGCAGCAGGGAAGGTTAATTTGCAAACTTGTCACAGATTTTCTCTGCAGAGATTGTCAGAGTAGAAACATGTTTTGAAACTGAATTAGCAGGATGAAGGACTTGTTTGGAAGAAGGAATTCCTTGCAGGAATGGTCAAGGAATCATAGAATCATAGAATCAACCAGGTTGGAGGAGACCTCCAAGATCATCCAGTCTAATCTAGCACCCAGACCTAGCCAGTCAACTAGACCATGCCACCAAGTGCCTCAGCCAGGTTTTTCTTGAATACCCCCAGGGACAGTGACTCCACCACCTCCCTGGGCAGCCCATTCCAATGCCAATCACTCTCTCTGCCAACAACTTCCTCCTGACATCCAGCCTAGACCTGCCCTGGCATAACTTGAGACTCTGTCCCCTTCTTCTGTTGCTGGTTGCCTGGCAGAAGAGACCAACCCCACCTGGCTACAGCCTCTCTTCAGGTAGTTGTAGACAGCAATGAGGTCTGCCCTGACCCTCCTCTTCTGCAGGCTGCACACCCCCAGCTCCCTCAGCCTCTCCTCATAGGGTTTGTGCTCCAGGCCCCTCACCAGCTTTGTCACCCTTCTCTGGACACATTCCAGCACCTCAACATCTCTCTTGAATTGAGGAGCCCAGAACTGGACACAGCACTCAAGGTGTGGCCTGAGCAGTGTTGAGTACAGGGGCAGAATAACCTCCCTTGTCCTGCTGGCCACACTGTTCCTGATCCAGGCCAGGATGCCATTGGATCTCTTGGCCACCTGGGCACACTGCTGCCTCATCTTCAGCTACTATCTACCAGTACCCCCAGGTCCCTTTTCTCCTGGCTGCTCTCCAGACACTCAGTCCCCAGCCTGTAGCCCTGCTTGGGGTTGTTGTGGCCAAAGTGCAGAATCTGCACTTGGCATTGTTTAATCTCATCTCATTGGCCTCTGCCCACCCATCCAGCCTGTCCCTCTGCAGGGCTCTCCTACCTTCCAACAGATCAACACCTGCTCCTAGCTTGGTGTCATCTGCAAACTTACTGATGCTGGACTCAATCCCCTCATCCAGGTCATCAACAAAGATATTGAACAGGACTGGGCCCAGAACTGATCCCTGGGGAACACCACTAGTGCCAGCTGCCAACTGGATGTGGCACCATTCACCACCACTCTCTGGGCTCTGCCATCCAGCCAGTTCTTGATCCAGCACAGAGTGAATCTGTCCAAGCCATGAGCTGCCAGCTTTGCTAGGAGCTTTTTGTGGCAGACACTGTCAAAGGCTTTGCTGCAGTCCAGGTAGACTACATCCACAGCCTGCCCCACATTCACCAGGCAGGTAACCTGATCATAAAAGGAGATCAGGTTGGTGAGACAGGACCTGCCCTTCCTAAACCCATGCTGGCTGGGCCTGATCCCTTGGCCATCCTGTAGGTGCTTTGTGATGGCACCCAAGATGACCTGTTCCATCACCTTGCCTGGCACTGAGGTCAGGCTCACAGGTCTGTAGTTTTCTGGCTCCTCCTTTTGACCCTTCTTGTGGATGTGTATCACATTGGCCAGCTTCTAGTCTTTGGGAACCTCTCCAGTGAGCCAGGACTGTTGGTAAATGATGGAGAGCAGCTTGGAAGACATGTCTGAGCCAGCCTCTGTGGCCATTAGCTGAAGTCCTTTGCATCCAATCCATGGAAAGCTAGAACCATAGAATCAATGATGTTGGAAGAGACCTCCAAGATCATCCAGGCCAACCTATCACCCAGCCCTGTCCAGTCAACAGCTTTGCTCCATTTCCCCTAGTCCTGTCACTCCCTGAGAGCCTAAAAAGTCCCTCTCCAGCTTTTTTGTAGGCCTCCTTCATATACTGAAAGACCACACTAAGGTCACCTCATAAAATTATTTTCTTCAGCTGCATTTTTCTATGCTTCTGTGATTTGCATTGTTACCAAACCTCAGTGGTGTCAGAAAAACAGCAGGATCAGATACTATTTTTCAACTGAAATTTCCATATGGGTCAGCCTTTTTGATCTCAAAATATTCTGCAGCACTGGAGAACAAATTCAGCCAAATGATCAGCAAACATGGAAGCTGGAGGTAGAGAACTGGAAGATTTTTGCCCTGTTTTTCTTCTTATTCAGCCCAAACTACTTTATTTTTAGATTGTAGCACATTGTACCCCTTCCATAAATACTCCACCTTTTCACTTTGATTGCAAGTTCATAATTCATTGATATCAACACATTTAAATCCTGAACAGGCACCCATATGGAGAGCAGCCAGACAGAGAGGGATCTGGGGGTGCTGATTGATACCTGCCTGAACATGAGCCAGCAGTGTGCCCAGGTGGCCAAGAGAGCCAGTGGCATCCTGGCCTGCATCAGGAATGGTGTGGTCAGCAGGAGCAGGGAGGTCATTCTGCCCCTGTACTCTGCACTGCTTAGACCACACCTTGAGTGCTGTGTTCAGTTCTGGGCCCCCCAGTTTAGGAGGGACACTGAGATGCTTGAGCGTGTCCAGAGAAGGGCAACGAGGCTGGGGAGAGGCCTTGAGCACAGCCCTACGAGGAGAGGCTGAGGGAGCTGGGATTGGTTAGCCTGGAGAAGAGGAGGCTCAGGGGTGACCTTATTGCTGTCTACAAGTACCTGAGGGGTGGTTGTGGCCAGGGGGAGGTTGCTCTCTTCTCTCAGGTGGCCAGCGCCAGAACAAGAGGACACAGCCTCAGGCTGCACCAGGGGAGATTTAGGCTGGAGGTGAGGAGAAAGTTCTTCACTGAGAGAGTCATTGGACACTGGAATGGGCTGCCCGGGGAGGTGGTGGAGTCGCCGTCCCTGGAGCTGTTCAAGGCAGGACTGGACGTGGCACTTGGTGCCATGGTCTGGCCTTGAGCTCTGTGGTAAAGGGTTGGACTTGATGATCTGTGAGGTCTCTTCCAACCTTGGTGATACTGTGATACTGTGTGATATGATTTGCAGATTTGAATAGTTCTTCAACATCTCCTGTCTCTTCTTCCACTTATCATCATTTATCCCACATCCTTCATCACTTATCCCACAGTTTCTTACCATAATGAATAAACCTTAATCCAACTGGTAAAGCCCTGGATAAGCTTCATCTGCAGAAGCTATGGAAAATGTCTCTCACCAGGAAAATGTGCATTACAATGAGCATCAGAGTGGCTCAAAAGCAACATCCAAGATGCAATGCACAATGTTGGAGAAGTTGTATGTGACAAACCAAGCAAAGCATATTTAAAATCAATAACAACTTTTCAGCTAATGTGACTTGGGTTTGAAGATGTTCATGCAGTTATTATACAGAGCAGCAATGTTCACTTGTGGAAGAGCCAGGTTCTGCTATCAGTCACAATAAATGGACTTTAAGTGGGGTTGTACCAGCCATCTAAAACCAGAATTTGGTCTGAGTTAGTAGTAGTTTCCTAAGAAGTTCCAGTGAAATGTGTGTCCTTTTCAGGAATGTCAGGCTGCTTTCTTTTGATGCAACTCTTCAGCACTTGCAGAACAAAGTCTGAAGGGGAAAAGGCCTCATATTTGCCTTCCAATCGAGGTCAAAACTAATGCTGCATTATCAGCTTTTCTTGAGCTCTTTTTCACCCAGCTCTAGAAATTACCTCTTACCATCTCAAAGCCTACAGTACGAGTTGAACTAGGGAACTGCCAATATTTCTGCCTGCACATTTGCCCTGAAGCCTTGATGGAGGAGTGAAACAATTTTCCTGAGCTCCTACATAGGTATTAGTCTCTTCATTTGTTGCAAAAGGGGACATTAATTAACGCGAGATGATATTTTCCCCAAATTCATCTTGTTTATTAATGCTGCTGTTCAGAACTCTGGCCACCCCTGACCACTGATTTTAACAATATTTTGGCTCTTCCACGGTGATGGAAACAGCCTGTGGATAATATCTAGAGCTAGCAATAACCAGCAGAACATACAAACATTAAATAAACTGGAAGAGGAGATTGCTGCGGTCAAATGCCGCTTGCGGCCAACGCACCACTTGCCCACTAGATGGGCTCAAGGAGCTCGTTCTGCTTATGGCAGAAGGCAATGGAGAATTACAAAGAGGTAGTCAAGCATTTACTCACAACATTGTTATTACCCACTCGTGGGGCTTAGCCACAGTCCAGACAGTGCCCAAACGCTTCCAGGGAACTCAGTCTCCTCGGCTGTGGTACTTGATTCTTCCCAGGCTTCTGGGGAAAAGGGCAGACAATCTATGACCCTGTCTGCTGATTCTTGTGGCCATTTGAGCTGATCCTCTAGCTCAGACATAGGGGAGAGATGAACATTCCAGGGATAGGCCACATAAATGGCAACAATAGATAAATTAATGTAATTTCATTGGAGCATCAAGAACTTAATGTCTAGCAGCACAGTTTGTTCTGCCCCTTCTCCTGCTGGCTTCTGCTGCTGCAGCTTCGCCTATCTTCCCTGGCTGCTGTTTTGGCTACTGCTGCTTCTGCTTGACCCCTCCCCCATCTCCCTTAAGATTATTGTATTGTGTTTTGTTGGTTTTTTTTTCTCCTTCCTTCCTCCTCTAGTTATTATTTCTCTTTACATTGTTATACTATAAGAAAATACAATTTCATCTTTCCCTGCTTGGGGTTGTTGTAGCCAAAGAGTGGAACTCTGCACTTGGCCTTGTTAAACCTCATCCCATTGGCCTCTGCCCACCCATCCAGCCTGGCCAGGTCTCTCTGCAGGGCTCTCCTACCCTCCAACAGATCAACACCTGCTCCTAGCTTGGTGTCATCTGCAAACTTACTGATGCTGGACTCAGTCTCAGCACGTGGGGTTTTGCCTGTTTCTCCATGTTCATCACCACGCTGTCCTGTACACCTCACTGACCAAGTGAATCCTTACAGCGTAGACATCTGCAGACATCTCATCAGAAAATCAGGAAGAGGGAGGCTGATGTGATGAACTCCTCAGGAAAGCTGCTGCAGTCTTGGGCTGTCCACGATCCTTTTGAGAGGGAAACATTGTCACTGCAGAGGATTGCTTGCCTGTTTTTGGCTCTGTTGGGCTGGCATCAGAAGCTCCCCTTCCCTCCACATTTTAAGGGTTGGTTGCAGAAGCAGACCTCGAATTAAAAAAAAACCCAACAAGGTTACTTTGTCTCCCATCTAATTTTTCCTTGCCTGAGCCGTTCTGTTGGCAGGCAATTTCGTGAAGATACGGTCTGATAAACTGACTTTGAACACTGAATCAATTGTGTGATTTAAAGTAAGAGCCCAAACTCAGCCAGCAAGTCATAAAGCAAAAACCAGTCATTAGAAAGAGAGCTGCAGCAAGCCCTTCGAATGGGTTTATGTCCAAAGCAGCCTTTAATGGTAAATAATTCTTGTGCTTGAGAAGCAAAGGGACTGAAATAATTGTTTATGGAATTGCAATGTGCAGTTAATTGAGAAGCAAAGCAAGATTCCACTCCTTGTGATTTTAAATCCTTCTGTGCACAGCTACCTCACTCAAAGGCCACAGAAGACTCTTGGCCTGGTGGTTATTAAGTGAGATCACTCACAGGGTTTCTTTTCCTCTTTCTAGTTACAGAAAGAGTGTCAGGAAAAATTAGACTGACAAATCTTTCCTTACAGGGAATGCAAAAGCAGGGCGAAGGAAAAGCCATCTGCTCTCACTGGTGGAATTTCATGTTGGGTCCTATAAGGAAAAGTTCCTGAGGCATGTAAAGCAAAAATCCTGCAATTCTGGGTGTTCAAAAATCACCAGGACAGCTGCCAGAGTGCATCTGTATCAGGCTACCGGCAAACTCAGGGTGCTTTGATCCAGCCCACGGTGAGCTGCACTACATAAAAGGCACAGCAGATTGGTATTCGATGGCTGTAGATTGAGAGCATTTCTTAACAGGGAAGAGAAAGAGCAGAAGGGAAGGGTGGAGAAGAGGAGGCTCCCAGGTGACCTTAGTGTGGTTTTTAGGCTCCATTGCCCCCAGTCCTGTCACTCCCTGAGAGCCTAAAAAGTCCCTCCCCAGCTTTTTTGTAGCCTCCTTCATATATTGGAAGGCCACAGAAGGCCACCTGAGAGCCTCCTCTTCTGCAACCTGCACAGCCCCAACTCTTTCAGTCTGTCCTCATAGCAGAGCTGCTCCAGCCCTCTGAGCATGCCCATGGGCCTTCTCTGGACACACTCCAGCACATCCACATCCTTCTTGTGGAGGGTCCAGAAGAGCCTTCATGATATCATCACAACACTGAGCACTGGATCATCACCCAGGCTCAGTGCCTGCTCTAGACACTTAGATGCTTATCAGCAGAGATGAGCTTTGCTGTTTCCAATGCTTTGTGCTGTCTGCTTCCAACACCATGGTCACTGTAAAAACTTAAATAGAACCTAACCCTGGTTTCAAACCATCACCTTTTCTCCTGTTGCAACAGGTGTACCAGAAGGTCTGACCTCCTGCACAGATGTGTCTGCAAGGCACAGCACAGATCGGTGGCTGTCCCTTCATCCTTTAGCTCACTTTTTGTCATCACTCCTAAGTCTAATTCAAGCCCCCAGATCTCTGGTCTTAGGAAAAAACAGCCAGTGCTGGAGATGTGACAGCTAGGTCTTCATGCCAGTGTTACCCTCATTGCTAGTACTGACAGAGATCACCTACTCCTCATGGAGACATGTGAAGCCCCTGGGTAGGAGCAGAGGTCCATTGCAAACTCTTCATTTTGTAGAAGAGAGCAGTGAGACTATGCCAACAAGCCTGTAAAAACAGAGATACGTTGCTGCTGAGTTGAATGTAGTTGCCACACTGGCATCTAGTGGATTTAGTACTCATATCCATTTTAGCACTCATTGTACTAAATGTGATTTTGCTGGACATGCAAGTGCTTAAACACTATTTTTTCTCCCTCCTACACAGTTTCTGCCTTTACTCACTCTGTTCTCCTAAGATTGCTTCTTTCTGAATCCCATTTTTACAATCATTTTATTGTCTTATTTTCTACAACACTTCCTTTTTGTTTGGGTTACTGTAATTGCCAGGCAGATTAGTTCTCCACTGTCAGCCAGTGACTGCAGAATGTCCTTTCCCTTCCCTTTCCTTCCCCTCTCCCTTTCCCTTTCCCTTCCCCCTCCCTTTCCCCTGCCCTTTCCTTCCCTTCACTTTCCCTCTCCCTTTCCTTCCCTTTCCCCTTTCCTCCCTTCCCTTCCCCCTTCCCTCTCTTCCTTTTCCCTTTCCCCCTTTCCTCCCTTCCCCCTTCCCTCTCCCTTCCTTTTCCCTTTTCCCCTTTCCTCCCTTCCCCCTTCCCTCTCCCTTCCTTTTCCCTTTCCCCTCACTTTCCCTTCCCTTCCCTTTCCCCCTCCCTTTCCCTTCCCTTCCCTTTCCCCCTCCCTTTCCCTTCCCTTCCCTTTCCCCCTCCCTTTCCCTTCCCCATTTCCTTCCTTTTCACTTTCCCTTCCCTTTCCCCTTCCCTTTCCCTTCCCCATTTCCTTCCTTTTCACTTTCCCTTTCCCTTCCCCCTTTCCCTTTCCCTGCCTTCCCTTTCCTTCTCCATTTCCTTCCCTTCCCCTTTCCTTCCCCCTTTCCCTTTCTTTTCCTTCCTTTCCCTTTCTTTTCCTTCCCTTCCTCTTTCCCCTGCCTTTCTTTGCCTTGCCTTCCTTTCCTTTTTGGTAAGC
Organism: Pogoniulus pusillus; assembly: GCF_015220805.1. NCBI lineage: Eukaryota > Metazoa > Chordata > Aves > Piciformes > Lybiidae > Pogoniulus > Pogoniulus pusillus. The sequence continues at coordinate 23,853,198 of NC_087278.1, forward strand.
ATCTCTTTTCCTTACAGTAAGGTAAAACTACGTCTCCTGTCTGTGAAAGACAGAAGGCCCCTACCGACTTACTCTAAGTGATGTAGTTGTGCTTTGATACCACTCCAGTCGTCAAAAACAGTTCCACAGGCCAAACACACTGAATGTCTCTCTCTTTACATGGTGCCTCTGCCTCCCCAGGCTTCAGACCCACACTGTTTACAGTCTCCTACTCTAAGAAATTGCCAAATAAACTCAAGTACTTCAAAGGTAAGGAAATTTTGACATACAATTCTGCCAGCTAATGTTTGCCTAAACCTTATAAGTCTGCAGCTACAATAAACTTAGAAGTAGGCAGGTATGGTAAACATCAGCAAAACAGTGCTATCGGCACGACAAACACTCCCCAAATCCTGGCTTCTCCCAATTCAGGAAGGTATGCAAGATCCAGCTGTTGGTCCTTAGGTTCCATACTTAAGAGGGATGTCACAGCTGATGCATGAAGGTGGCCTGATGATGTTTGCCTTAGCATCTATAGATTTCCAAACAGTAGTACAGAAAGAGTGATCACCCACTGGAATGGGCTGCCTGGGGAGGTGGTGGAGTCACCATCTGTATTGGAAATTAATAATCTGTTGTGAATGATGACTATTAATTTCTCTATGAATATTGATTTTTACTAATAATACTCAAACCCCAGGAAAATTCCCTGAGGTTCTTTGGATTTTCAGTCAACAGGAAGAAACTGCACAGAATTAAACAGTTTAAACAATCAGAACTTGGAAAACAATAATGCAAAAACAGGAAAAATTCTAACTAATGCCTATGGAGTCTTGGCATCCACTCCAGCATATACTCACAGTGCTTTTGGTCCCTGAGTAAGTCTCCTGTATGAAAGTATCACAGTATCCCAGTATCATCAGGGTTGGAAGAGACCTCATAGATCATCAAGTCCAACCCTTTACCACAGAGCTCAAGGCCAGACCATGGCACCAAGTGCCACGTCCAGTCCTGCCTTGAACAGCTCCAGGGACGGCGACTCCACCACCTCCCCGGGCAGCCCATTCCAGTGTCCAATGACTCTCTCAGGGAAGAACTTTCTCCTCACCTCCAGCCTAAATCTCCCCTGGCACAGCCTGAGGCTGTGTCCTCTCGTTCTGGTGCTGGCCACCTGAGAGAAGAGAGCAACCTCCTCCTGGCCACAACCACCCCTCAGGTAGTTGTAGTCTCCTATATGAAAGAAGCTTTCAAACTTGCCATGATCCTGGGGTAAAACACAAATGTTCCAGGCAGAGGAGGAAGGAGATGCTGCTAAGCCACTGGTGTGAGCTGCATACAGGTGGGTGCCTGTCAACGAGCGGCAAAGGAGGAGATGCTCTGTGCAGACAAAGGCAACTGCAGAAAGGCAGGTTTCTAAATCACCCCCCTTTATATACTTGATCTTGAAATCTAACTGGCCAACAGGCACTGGCATCATTGTTCTGGCAATGAATTCAAAGCTTCCTGCCTCCTTTGACTACGCAGGCATGATGAGGCTAGAACAAGACACCTGACAGGAGGTGCTAAGCCCCCTAGCCCTCAAGGCTCTGCTGGGGCAAAATCCTTATTGCTTGCTCCTCTACGAGCTCCCAGACCCTGCTTTGACAGGATGAGGAGAGCCAGGGTTAAATGTGACCAGCAGAATTTATGGCCTACCAGGACACCACCCCTGGAAGTGTTTAAGAGGAGGCTGGATGAGGCTCTTAGTGCCATGGGTTAGTTAAGTAGAAGGGTTAGGTGAGAGGTTGGACTCGATGATCTCATAGGTCCTTTCCAACCTGGTTAATTGTGTGATTCTGTGATTCAATGCCAATCCTGCTCTGCTAAGCCTACCTTTTGTTCTTTGATTTATCTCATACAATCAGCCAGGGTTGGGAAGGACCACAAGGATCATCTAGTTCCAACCCCTTTGCCATGGGCAGGGACACCCTACCCTACATCAGTCTGGCCAGAGCCCCACAGTTTCAGCAACCCTGTGGCTTTCTGTACTGCCTCTTTTATGTAGCCAGATTGCTCATCACCGTCCCTGGGGAGTGTCACTGTCTGCTCAGCAGACTCAAGACGGTTCACTTGCAGTGATCTCAAAGCACAGAGGCTCCTGGTACCACGTTGCCCCCTTCCCGCAGCGCTTGCACCTGCATATCCATGGAAACCACATTCCATCGTACAGGCTCAACAGCTTAATCAGTAACTTATTGCTGGAGCAGGCCATTGTAAACTCATGTTAACGTATTATCCTGAAAATTAAATTAGCCCAGGTTTGGAGAGTCCTGGTTCCTGACTACAACATTGAGACACATGTTCTTCAGACTGATTATCGCAGGAAGCCAGCTCCAAATCACTCCATCTGCCCTCCAGAGATAACTGACCACTTCACCCTTGCCCTGCGGCTGTTCTAACCACAGTGATTTTGCAACATCCACCCCATGGCTATCAGATGTTAAATCAGCAATTGGATAAATCTTTTAATGCCAGGTCAGCAATTCTATTATTGCTTTACAGTTACACTAAGTCAGTGATTTGGCCAATCTCTGTCCCATCAGAAGAAAGGCTGAACAGGTTTATGCTGGCAGTTTTCTCACTGGCCCATCTCAGCTCAAGTTTCTTTTCTATAGCAAGAGTCTGTGGCCCTCTCCACCTCCCCCTGCTACCCAAATGCCTCCAGCTTTTCCCTTTAAAAAGAAAAGGGAAAATGATGTTGTAAAGGAAGAATATGAAGCCATCCACTAAAACACAACAGAAAGGGGCAGTGGTACTTTGAGCATCGTTTAGTCTAACAGTTTACAAACCACAAGCCAATAGTCTGGACCAGCTTTTCACAGAAACACAGAATGGAGCAGGTTGTTTCCTTCTCTCTATTCATGCTTCTGCACTCACAGCAGAGCTTTCATTAAAAACCTCTCACATGAATAGATTCCAAGGTTATTTTTGATAGAAGTCTTCATGTTAATAATTGTTTTGTTGACTCTCTGCCAAAAGTAAAGACAAAAAATGTGTTTCATAAGCTATGGCAATGATCTAGCTGGGAAAGACACCCTAATAGTACCACATTTGTGGCTGACAATAGCTGGGAGCACAGAACTTAAGCAGCATCCTTTAGAGTAACCTGGCATCTTCAGCAGTTAATGTTCAAGTGAATTTCCTCCTAAGTAAATGAAGATATGAAGCACAGAGGATGCAACAAATTCAGAAATTGACTCACATATTAGATACAACTTAGGAGACCAAAACAACACAGAATCAACCAGGTTGGAAGAGACCTCCAAGATCATCCAATCCAACCTAGCACCCAGCCCTATCCACTCAACTAGACCATGGCACTAAGTGCCTCATCCAGGCTTTGCTTGAAGACCTCCAGGGACGGTGCCTCCACCACCTCCCTGAGCAGCCCATTCCAATGCCAATCACTCTCTCTGGGAAGAAGTTCCTCCTAACATCCAGCCTATACCTACCCCAGCACAACTTGAGGCTGTGTCCCCTTGTTCTATTGGTGGTTGCCTGGGAGAAGAGGCCAACCCCCACCTGGCTACAATGTCCCTTCAGGTAGTTGTAGACAGCAATAAGGTCACTCCTGAGCCTCCTCTTCTCCAGGCTAAACCACCCCAGCTCCCTCAGAGTAAGTTAGTGTTAGACCTTGCTAGCAGGTGGCCACCCTCACAGAGATGACAGCTAACCTACCCTGTCAACAGGCTCTTAACAGAAACCTGTCCCTGGTGAAAGGACCACTGGAGTAACAGAATTCAGGACAGAAGAAAAAAATATTCCAGAGTAGAATTGTCTTTCTATGATTACAAAGACCAAGTCTCCCAAGTAAGGCAAGGAGATATAATTACCAAGTTGCATTGAAAAGCACAAATCCAGGCTGGGCAGTGAGTTGCTGGAGAGCAGCCCTGAAGAGAGGGACTTGGGGCTGCTGCTGAACCAGAAGCTCAACATGAGCCAGCAGTGTGCACTTGCAGCCCCGAAAGACAACCAGAACCTGGGCTGCATCAGGAGAAGTGTGGCCAGCAGGTCAAGGGAGGTGATTCTCTCCCTCTACTCTGCTCTGACCCCAGCTAGAGTACTGCATCCAGTTCTGTAGCTCCTATTACAAGAGGGATGTGAAGATGCTGGAGTGTGTCCAGAGAAGGGCCATGAGGATGCTCAGAGGGCTGCAGCAGCTCTGCTGTGAGGACAGACTGAAAGAGTTGGGGCTGCTCAGTCTGCAGAAGAGGAGGCTCCCAGGTGACCTTATTGTGGCCTTCCAGTATCTGATGTGGGACACAACAAAAAGCTGGGGAGGGACGTTTTAGGCTCTCAGGGAGTGACAGGACTAGAGGGAAGGGAGCAAAGCTGGGGGACTGGACTGAGGAGGAAATTGTTCAGCATGAGAGTGGTGAGAGCCTGGAATGGGTTGCTCAGGGAGGTGGTTGAGGCCCCATCCCTGGAGATGTTTAATGCCAGGCTGGATGAGGCTGTGGCCAGCCTGCTCTAGGGTAGGGTGTCCCTGCTCCATGGCAGGGGGGTTGGAACTAGATGATCCTTGTGGTCCCTTCCAACCCTGACTGATTCTATGATTCTATGACTTTGCTACTTGTGGTTAAGAGTAGGAGTTGTAGTCTTAGTCCATTTCTTAATTCTGATGTGTCTTGTTTCTGAGCTCTGTCTCACTGTGCTATTTCCAGCTGGCATGATTTGGTCTGATCCATTAAAAGTCTTGTCTTTATGTAATACTGGAGATCTAAACGACCACATCATTCTACTATAAAGTATTATCATTTCACAAGGTATTGTTTATACCATAAAAAGAAAACAAGAAAGAAACTATTTTAAGCATGTAACAAAAGAAACTTAAAAACTTGCTACAAACAGAGAGGAGAATGGAATCACTGAGAAAGATGAAAAGTAGCAAACACGACTTTGAGAGAAAACCAAGAACATGGTGGTTGGCTGCTGCTCTAGAGAGGGACCACCAAAATTATCAGAGGACTGGGACACTTCCACTGTCAAGAAAGATACAGGCCATGGGGATTATTCAGTGTGGCAAAGAAAAGGATCTATGTAGACCTTATTGCAGCCTTGCATTACTTAAAGGGACAGAGACAGCCTTTTTAGCAGGACTTGGTACTGCATGACAAGGGGTAAAGGAACACAGATTTAGACAAGACACAAGGAAGAAATGTTACAGAGTTGAGAGTAGTGAAACACTGGCACAGTTTGCCTGGAGAGGTAGCAGATGTCCTGGAAACATTCAAAGTCGGATTGAGTAGGATTCTGAGAAACTGATCTAGTCCCTGCTCACTGCAGGAAGGTTAGACAAAATGACCTTTTAAGGTCCCTTCCAATTCAACCCATTCTATCATTTGGTTATTTCTCTTGGGCTCTTTGCTTGTTAGACAAATGGAGAGTTAGCTGCAGGAGCAGAAGCTGCCATCCTCTCCCTAGAAGCCTATGCTAGGACCAAAAAAAGCAAGGGTGTGTAAACATGACTTCAGAGTGCTTACTATAAGTAGGTATTACTGATCTTTTTCTGAGCTTTGCTTGTGAAATTAGATCAACAGCCCTTAAATGCATCATGATTTTTTGTGCCCATCTTCATAGATGACCTGGATGAGGGCATGGAGTCAGTCATCAGCAAGTTTGCAGATGAAACCAAGCTGGGGGCAGATGTGGCTGGGTTGGAGGGCAGAAGGGCTCTGCAGCAGGACCTTGACCGCCTGCACAGATGGGCAGAGTCCAAGGGGATGGCTTCAATAGCTCCAAGTGCAGGGTGCTGCACTTTGGCCACAACAACCCCATGCAGAGATACAGGCTGGGGTCGGAGTGGCTGGAGAGCAGCCAGACAGAGAGGGATCTGGGGGTGCTGATTGATACCCACCTGAACATGAGCCAGCAGTGTGCCCAGGTGGCCAAGAGAGCCAGTGGCATCCTGGCCTGCATCAGGAATGGTGTGGTCAGCAGGAGCAGGGAGGTCATTCTGCCCCTGGACTCTGCACTGGTTAGACCTCACCTTGAGTGCTGTGTTCAGTTCTGGGTCCCCCAGTTTAGGAGGGACATTGAGATGCTTGAGCGTGTCCAGAGAAGGGCGACGAGGCTGGGGAGAGGCCTTGAGCACAGCCCTACGAGGAGAGGCTGAGGGAGCTGGGATTGGTTAGCCTGGAGAAGAGGAGGCTCAGGGGTGACCTCATTGCTGTCTACAACTACCTGAGGGGTGGTTGTGGCCAGGAGGAGGTTGCTCTCTTCTCTCAGGTGGCCAGCACCAGAACGAGAGGACACAGCCTCAGGCTGCACCAGGGGAGATTTAGGCTGGAGGTGAGGAGAAAGTTCTTCACTGAGAGAGTCATTGGACACTGGAATGGGCTGCCCGGGGAGGTGGTGGAGTCGCCGTCCCTGGAGCTGTTCAAGGCAGGACTGGACCTGGCACTTGGTGCCATGGTCTGGCCTTGAGCTCTGTGGTAAAGGGTTGGACTTGATGATCTGTGAGGTCTCTTCCAATCCTAATAATACTGTGATACTGTGATTTCCCATTTGGGGAATAAGCAGCCCCTTTGCTGTGCTTATAGGCAATACTGCTCATTGAACACACTGGCTTCACAGCTTCTGGGCATCCTGGGAGCTAAAGGAGGCCTAGGATTGGAGAGAATGGACTACATGGTTATGTAATGGCCATGGGAAAGCAATAGGTTTTGTAACAACAGCTCCCATGAGCGTAGAAAAGCTGAAAGCCACTTGCCTTAGCCCAGCAGAGAGCACCCCCACCCCACAGCAGTGGGATTTCTCATCTTACTCTGTTTTTTTAACCTGAGAGCATTTCATTACACCATGTTTCATCTCAGTGCCAAATTAATACAAGACAACAGCATTCTGGGACCAGTGTTCACAAATAAATCTAGTACAAGTATCCTCAGGATACAGCCATTTCTAAACATCTCTTTCATCCTGCTCATTATGTCACAGTTAAGCTTCATCAAAACAGCTCTATGTGAAGGACAGCAGTGACTTACATAGAATGCATAGTTACAGCACAGCATAAAGATGTTTGTCAACACTGGTACCATAGAATCAACAAAGTTTACACAGCCATTGACCCCTTGGAACTCATCTTATTTATATATACAATTACCTATAAGCATTAAAGCAGGTTATAAGTTTGTGCTCTATTTGAGCTCCCTTTCCCATACCCTTTTTCCATTAATATCTTTTTTTTGTTATAGCAATGTTTAAAATTTAGGGTGTCTTGCATGTTTAAGCCTTGTGTGTAACTAAAGTCTTATCAGAGAAGAAAATTTGCTTTGGATGCACTTGTACCTCAGAACAGTTTCAACCACAGCTGCATGAAATGCTGAGGAGCAACATCAGGTTTCCCTACAGAGAGCTCTTCCTGTTGGCTGTCCTACCATGATGCCTGTTTGTATGCACAGGATGGCAGGGGTTGGAAGGGACCCAAGGAGATCATCAAGTCCAATACTCCCTGCCAGAGCAGGATCACACAATCTAGCACAGATCACAACAGAATACATCTAGACAGGCCTTGAAAGTCTCCACAACCTCTCTGGGGAGCCTGTTCTAGTGCTCTGTGACCCTTACAGTGAAGAAGTTTCCCCTTGTGTTGAGGTGGAACCTCTTTTGCTGCAACTTACACCCATTGCTCCTTGTCCTATCCCAGGGAGCAGTGAGCAGAGCCTGTCCCCCCCCATCCTGGCCAGCCCTCAGATACTGATAAACATTTATCAAATCCCCTCTAAGTCTTCTCCTCTCCAGACTAAAAAGCCTTAGGTCCCTCAGCCTCTCCTCATCAACCATGCCCTCTTGTCCCCTCATCATCCTCTGAGCCCTCCGCTGGACCCTCTCCAGCAGATCCCTGTCCCTCTTAAACTGAGGAGCCCAAAATGAACACAGTATTCAAGATGGGGTCTCAGCAGGGCAGAGTAGAGGGGGAAGAGAACCTCTCTTGATCTGCTGGACACACTCTTCCTAATACCCCCCAGAATCCCATTGGCCTTGGCAGCGTAGTTGCAGAGGATGCCCACAGGTGACAGTAGCAGAGACAATCACGTTTGGCTCTTTATGCAAGTCTGTGCCAAGCCAGCACAGCCACACTAAGAGGTTTGATGTTAACATGTGACATTTATGAATGTATCCAGACTGCTGCTTCTATAGAGCAGATGGGCTTCAGACTTTTTATGCTGTTCTCTGCAGGCACTCCTTGTAGCTGTAATGCTGCTCCTTGCATATATTTCCCTCTCAGCAGCTGTCAGAATGGACAATGGCCAAATAATTAGTTGCAGCAATTTATCAAAGAGATTCCAATATTGGCAAAATGGCTGTAAGGTTAATACACTGGAGACTGGGAACTATCTTCAGCAGTTTAAAATAACAGCAATCTGCTGAGTATGGCATCACTGAACATTAAGGGACATTTGTTTATGGAGCTTGACAAATTACAAACATCCAAGATCTCCTGACTGATGTCAAGAATAACTGCCACTGAGGTAATTCTTCCATGTTGATAAAATCAGTCTTCCCTTTGTCAATATGCCTCAGCAAATGAGCTGTGATAATGAACAGGGGGGGGAAAAAAGTGTTTTTTTCCTCTACCTATATTTGTGCCATGGATCTGTTATCTTACTGTGTTGATATTTGCTCATACTTGGAGACAGATGAGCTTTGCTGTCTCACTGACACGAGGATTCTTAACACTGGCATGACAATCACAGATTCTGCAAATCACAGAATGGTGGGGAGTGGAAGGAACCTCTGGATATTACCCAATCCAAATGCTCTGCTAATGCAGGTACACCTAGATCAGTTGTCCAAGGACACATCTCCAGGAGTCAACACCATAACCTCTCTGGATAGCACATTACAGTGTTCTGTCACCCTCAAAGTAAAGTTTTTCCTTATGTTCACGTGGAACCTGCATGTTCCAGTTTATGCCTGCTGCCCCTTGTTCTGTTACTGTGCACCACTGAAAAGAATCTGGTCCAGTCCCCTCAGCCCCTGTCCTTTAGATAAACATTGAGGAGATGCCCTCTTTGTCTTCTCCAGGGTAAAGAGCCCCATCTCTCTGAGCCTGCCCTCTTCAGAGAGCTGCTCTGGTCCCCTAATCAGCTTTGTAGCCCTCCATTTGTCTTTTCCTCCTACGTTAAGAACCACTAACATCAAGGAACATCAACATCTTCCACAGTATAGTTACAGACAGTTTTGCAGGAGTTTCCTGTCAAGCACACTGCTGCTTGTCCCACCAGCTGACAGCTGTTGGTATCCCATTAGGAAAACTCCCACCTCCCTAAGGAATAGGTCTGCTAGATCTATCAAACATTTTTCACTTCTTTTGTTGTGTTGTTGGAGTTGTTAATTCAACGTCCTAGAGGATGAATCCAGGTGGACCATCACCTATCTTCTGCTGGGGTTGAAGAGGAGCATTCTTTTTTGTTCTTACCTGCAGAATGGCTGTAGGCACAGGTAAACTCTTTATCCTAGTCTTCATTCCTGCCCCCTGCCTTTGGAGCTTGTTAATTCTGAGCTGTAGTGGCTTGTTCCCCGAGAGAACACCACAGACTACACAGTATCTTTCAGTTTTGTGTTGGCACAGTTACTTTTAGTCCCTTGTGTCTTCCAGCACGAATAAGCACCTCTCCATGTGCAACTTATGTATGATTCAGTTTAAAGGTAAGCACTGCAATAAATTCTCCTTCTATTGCTTCTGGCAGTACTGCATCTGCATCTTGTTTCTACAGTGACAGAGATTCAGCACAGTCTCTGTACTTCTACAGCACAGAAGACAGCTGATTTTTTATTTTTAATTGATGTAATTAAATCATAGAATCAGATAGAGTAGTACACAGACACCGAGATTAACAAAGTACGTGGATTCAACATCCTCAAAGAGCTGTTTTCCCACTGCTGCCATCAGCAACCTTTCTAGGGTAGTGTTAGTGATGAATAATTTCAGTAAAACCCAAATAAATCTGGTGAGAGACACTTCCCCTTGTGTTCTAGCCAGTCCTATGGGATCAGAGGGGCCAGAAGCATTCTTCTTTCTGAAGAATGGGATGTAAAAGAAAGGCATTGTGACCCAATTAACATACCAAGTACATTCCTTATTAGCTGTACCTCCACATATCAGTTTGAAGTCCATCTTCTGTGGTGATTTACTGCAGGATTATTTTGTTACAAAGATTGTAGTTTCTGTCTTCATAGCAGAGCTGCTTCAGCCCTCCGAGCATCCTCGTGGCCCTTCTCTGGACATGCTCCAGCATCTCCACATTCCTCTTGGAATAGGGGCTCCAGAACTGGATGCAGTACTCCAGGTGGGGTCTCAGCAGAGCTGAGTAGAGGGGGAGAATCACCTCCCTCACCCTGCGGGCCACACTTCTCCTGATGCAGCCTGTGCAAGTCTCATTAGTTAACACTGCACAGAGAAACACAAGGAGTGATATGAACTAATCTGTACTGAAATACACTTACGAATGTAGCCACAGAAAGCCTCACCCCAGAACAGATACCTTGGCAAATCTGACATTATGCTCTATCAACACCTTAAACCTTATGCTGAGATATAACCACGAAGGTAAAAATCTTTCTCTTCCTACTGTTCATTAAGTGAAAACACAGATGCACTACAAGACTACAAGACCTACATTCATTTGAACTTCAACAGACAGCACTGCTTTAGAGCATTTAGCACTGATTTTCAGCAATGGAGGCAATGAACAATGGTAGTCCAGTATCAATTGCTGAAGAATGCATTAGTAACCAGATGCCAGCTGGACTTTGTATCACTGATTATAAGACAGTATGCTGCTAAGCCCAGCTGGCCTGCTAATTATCACCATGTAGGTTTGTTGCATTAAGAATAAGGATTCTATGCTTGCCTGTTAAAAGCCACAAGGACTTTCACTGAGTTTTTGCAAGTTCAAAAAGTCAGTCAACTTCTGCCTGTTTCAGAGCTCTGCTGAGGACTTTGACTTTTGCAAAGTTGAACAGATGGGCAATTGATTAAGGTGACAGAGGTATTTACAGGTTCAGAATGTATAATCATAAATGCATGTGCTGACACAAGACTAATAGCAGTTAGCAAAAGCTCCTCCAGCTCTTCACTGTATGGTGAAGGCATAGTTCTTACCAAAAAGGTATCACTGTCTGGAGTGAAGGAGGAGAGCCTGCTGACTATTCCCAATCGGTGTTCAGTCTCTTCCTCCCCAAAGGGCACTCCTGTCTTGGTATTTTATATCTCAGCTCTACCCACTCCCCCTCCCAGAGTGACACTGTCACATGATTTGGGTGGAGAGTAGCATAATGATGTATGTTTAGCATGTTAAGTTCACTATCATATTCAGATGACATATACATACACTTCAACTTCTGCAGATAACCAGGCAAAGGGCACAATGACCTCCAAAACGTGTCAAAACTGCTTGCATCAGTAGTTCTACCTGAAACAGCACCATCTCATCTTAAAAGGCTTCCTCCTTCAGCCATTCCGCATGCCAGCTCAACAGACCTCCACCCAACATAAGAATCTCAAGATCATAAGTATCTTAATTCTGCACATACAATTCCCACAGGGTGACCTATCCAACTGACCTATTTCTGGTTTGGCTACAAGGATATTGAGAAACCACAGCAAAGGCTTTGTTAAACATTTTTTGCAGCCCCTTTGTCCAGAGAATCTGTCATTTCAAAGGCACCAAGTACATCAGGTGTGATTTACCTTTCGTAAATCCATGCTGATTGTTTCAAATCACCTCATCTTTGCTCTGCTTGGGTAGTCATAGCTTCAAAGAGGCTTGCTCTACAAACTTCCCAGAGAAAGGGGTCAGGTTCTGGTGGTCATCATTTTGTCTTTGAAAATGAGTGGCAATAGAGATTTACCTTTTAATACTTACTACAAGCCTCATTCGTGACTCTCTTGAAGTACAAAGGCAAGAATGACAGAAGTGGTTGCTCTTCCTACTGACATAGTTTCATAGAAGGTAATGTGAAGAAGAGAGAACAGACACCAACACCATAGGATGTTGCACACCCACATCCTACAGTTCTGTATCTTTTGGCCCCCAGCAAGGACCAGAAGGTCCCTAAAGCACACAAGTGAGAAGCTGAGGGAGATACTGTGACTGGCAAAACAGAGGTCTCTCTAGCCAAGACCCTGTCCCCACAACACCCAAGCAAAGCAAGCAGGGCGGATATGGTAGAGCCAAACCAGTGCCCAAACAAGCAAGGAGTGGATGACACAGGGCCAGTGTAAAACAAGGAAATCAATCTGCAGACCAGGATCAGATCTAGAGATAGTAACCAGGGTTAGATATAGTTATGATTGACAGGCAGCTGCATAGCAGTAACATAACTCTGAGTCCAGGCAGAAACACCACCCATGAGTTAGGGTTTGGATCAATAGGCAATTTCCATGTCCACACTCAGAGTTGAAAAACAGGCAGACCTTGAACATTGCTCAGGCAGAGACTGAAGCCTTGGCTTGAGCTGAAATGGAGCTCCCAGGCTCATGAGCTGGCAATATGAGCTGAGGAGTGTTCACATAATAAGACCTTTCAAGTATAGGCTACTTGCAAAACTGTGGGGACAAATCACATCCTTGACGAGTGCCTTCAGTGCTGGTGAATGTTCTTTGTGCTCACATATTAGCCTGGCTCAAGCAACATAGCACTCTCTTTTTCACAGCAGCCACATCTAGGTGGATGCCAGCATTTAGCCTGTCCAAGGCCAAGGGCTTGCTGCAGTATCATGGCCTTAGTCAGTACCTAAGAAGCAGGAGAAATGCAACTGAGTAAAAGCATCTGGCAGTACTCTTATGCAGTATACAGGTGCATGCAGCAATCTCCAGGCAGCACAGAGCTGGCTTCGAGCCTGTGTTAAGTGCAGAGTACTTAGAGTGCAAACACTTACATGAAAACTAAGCCAACACGTGAACAAAGCAGGCAGAATGTGGCCAGGCTTTTCCAAAGATCATAACCACACCAAAGCAATACAGACAAACCACCATGTAAACATGGTCACAGAGATATGGCTCACTCATTGGTATAAGAGCAAAAGGTGATGTAACTGTATCCACGTGGACTCAAACCTGGTATTCTCACTTAGTGGGCACATAGAGTTGGTAAGCAAATTGCTCCAAATATTTAGAATACAATTACAAGTCGACCACTGAAGAACTTGCTATTGTAAAGAATTCACTCAAGCACTTAACTCAGCTTCATCTATCACTATGCAGGACAAAACCCATATTAAATTGTTGACAGAAACTGTGTTGTTTGTACTGGGTACAATTAAGGCTACAATAAATATCTCCTAATACAGGCAGTACAATCCAGGTGCTAAACTCTCAATGAAAATACAACCTTCTCAGTGTTATCAGCTTTATTACAAAATTCCAGTGGCAACATTCCCCTCAGACTAATATTTGACCATCCAATCATTTAAAAAAACCAAAAACTAAATTAGTAAGACAGTAGTACCACATAGAAAGGTGTGCTAGTTTGAAGCTAGCTAGAATGTTTTGGTGAGAAGAACTAGATTACAGGCTGTGAAAGGAAAACAATGGTGATGTCTGCTTCCCTCATAGGCTTGCTGAGATGAATAAGAACAAGAATCAAAACATAGATAAGGCACAACTTCTCCTGCTGGGGAGCTCTGAGCTGCATGTCTCTCTCTAACCTCACCCTCCATTTCTCTGACTAATCCACTTTGTTCGGCCCCCTGGCCAAACCTCCATTCTTCCTTGGGACTGGGGTAAAGGGAAGGTGAAGGGGCAGTTGGGAGCCCCTCCTGGGGACTCAGGTTTCTGGGAGGGCTGTTGTGTTTCTGTATTACCTTTTACCTTGTCTATTTCTGTCTGTAACTGCATATACTGTAAGTATCTGCTTGTATATTGTGCTAAGCTGTAAATATAAGCTTCATTCAATTTCTACAGTCAGGTGAGTCTAGCCTGGGTGATTTCCAAAGTGTGAGGGGGTGGAGAACACCGAAACCATCACAAAAGGGAATGAGAAAAATCTCCCAAACAAGTTGGAAAGGACCTAGAAAAATCACGTCCAAGTCCCCTGCCAAAGCAGGATCACCTACAATAGTCCATACAGGAATGCATCCAGGTGGGTTTTGCCAGTCTGCAGAGCATTTTCCACAACCTCACTGGGCAGCCTGTTCCAGTGCTCCATACACATGACCAAAGTGAAGGACGTTTTTTCCCCGAGAAGCTGGTTTTTAATTCAGCATAGAAACCAAGCTAGGAAATTATAGTCATGCACTACTGAATAATTATATCCTAGATGCCTACAGGAACGTAGTAGCACCAAAGACTTTTTAAGTATGCACAACAAGCAATTCCCAACTCGAAGTGAGAGATGGGAAGGGCAAGAAAAAACAGAAGATGCTGAAAAGCAAAAAAATATTGAAACAGTCTCTGAAGTCTAAGTACATGGTGTTCAGAATTCATCAGGAAAACCTTGGACTGAAGTCCAATTCTCACTTGCAACTGTGAAACCTTTTAAGAAAGACCTTTTGGAACTTTATAATGCTGTTTGTTTCATCTACAGGAATACCTTCAATGCCTATTTAACTGTTTCATTTAACTAGCAGCAATAAATACAACTTTATACCTTCAAACTATATCAAGAGACAAGGCATAGCCTTCAGAAGTTTATTTCTAGTATAAAAACCATTCCATGAAATATCTACATTTTGTACTTTCAGTATAAAGGTTTAAACAGGTATAATCAAGTATGAACTTTGTGAAGGAAAAAAAAAATTACTCGTTTCAAAATTCCAAACAATAATGAAAAGGCACTTGAATGGAAGATATTCAGCAACAAAGAGAACTCTTACACCACAGTGAACACAGAGGCAAATATTATCTAACACTTTATAAACAGAAGATACTAATTACAGCCTAGTTAAAAAGCAAGAAACATAATCTGGACACGAGCTAGTTCAAACTCTTTGAACTTCAACAATCACACCTTTCTAGTGTGAAGAAAGCAAAGAGAGAGGAAAACTAAAGAACTCTTCAGTCAACTATCAGTTTACAGCATTATGTTCAGATTAAAAACTCACAAGTTCCACGAAAAGCAATGTAAGGAAATTGGGTAGTAGGAGAAATACTTCATGGTATCCACTGATTTGTGTGTCTAATCCCAAGATTTTTATGTTTTCACTACCCCTTTTCTTAAAAAAAAAAGAAGTTTCTACAAAAATAGAAAACCTTTTAAGAAACACAACAAGGAGATCAGCATAAAGGTGTAATGCTTGGGAATCTACTGCAATTCCTTTCCAGTAGGAAAGTTTTTCCACTGCCAGCAATGGAAAGTATCACGAATCGAAATGTTTCATAATCAGAAAACAAACCACAACTATGACAGTTTAAAGGAGTTTGAGGTCATTGTGGTCAAGATTCAGCTAACTCCCGTATCATAAAACCGAAATAACAAAACAACAACAACAACAAAAAACAACCAAACAAGCAAAACCAAAAAAGCCACAAAAATTCCAATATAGCAAAAAGAAACAGTAACTGAACAATGCCATTTTCAGCATCAAAGCATGGTTTTGCGAAAACACAGAACACAATCTCAATCGTTCACAGATACGAGAGGGGAACAATGCCAACACCCAAACAAAAATTACATACATCTATTTACAATAATTCAGAAATATGAAGGAAGAAGAAAAGCATTTTAGTGCTGGCATTTTTTCCCCAGTGATACTGAGTGAAACCTATGATATAGGAGTGCTATCAAGGCTTTTGAGTCTTTTTTTCCAGATACATTTTCCGGTAGGTCTGAAACACCTCTTTTGAGTCTTTCACTGGAATGTGAAGGGCCTCACCATCTCCATCCAGAAGCTTTATAGCTGTATCAAGTGGAATACAGTCCTCATCTGTAAGACAGACAGAAAAGCAGGTTAAAGCAAAAGCTCAAGAGTCTTCAAGTAACTCTGCTCCTTATGTGTGCTTATGTGGTACTAAAGGCCAGCCACTGCCAAAAAGGATGCCACAAACATCCTTCCTAACCTCAAATTTAATCTTCAGTGTATCTTTAAGCACTACATGGTTATTAGGGTATCTTTGTATGAGATTACAGCAAAAGAGGTTCCACCTCAACACAAGGGGGAACTTCTTTACTATAAGGTGTCGCATACTGCTGCTGAAGTTGAGGAAATGGACTTAAGGACTCCAATATGGATTGTAAATGTAAGCCATTTAATACACAAATCAGAAGGCTTTTTATACTGACACAAGATGACATGTCGATTTCTAATTGGTCCATGTTACACATTTTTGTGGTTTAAACATAATCATTAGTAGATATAAAAAGTATTTTTATGAGCAGTACATGTTCTCATATATCAGACTCTACATTTCCAGATGTCCAAGTCCTTTGTTCTAAGGTATGTCCGTGACTGATTTACTACTTTGTTCTTTTGCACAGCTGCACGACAAGGACACAGCATCCTCGGGCTGACCGATGATCTTACTTGCTGTGTTCAAGTCGTTTATATATCGATTGCAAAGCAACAGCTCCTACAAAAGTACCCACAATAAGGGTCACAGAGCACTGGAACAGGCTCCTCAGGGAGGTCGTGGAGTGTCCTTCTCTGGAGCCTTTCAAGGCCTGTCTGGATGTGCTCCTCTGTGATCTGTGTTAGATAGTATTGTCCTGCTCCAGCAGGGGGGTTGGACTCAATGATCTCTTTGGGTCCCTTCCAACCCCTAACATCCTATGATCCCATTATCTCCCTAAAGAATATTAGGAAGTGTGTGAATGGAACCATGATTGTGGGAAACAGAGAAGGAACAAGAGCAAGGGCTGAAAGAATGGCAGATACCAATGCCAAGGACACATTCAACAGCGATAAAAGATGTCAATGTTGCAAAATGTCTTGCTTGCATGAAGACTACAACACAGATAGTTTGTCAGCGAATTTTCACTCTGCTAAGAGGAGGACAACAATAATGTTACAGTCTGCTGAATGCATCATTTTGTGTTCTGTTAGACCAAAGGGGAAAGGCTGTAACTAGAAAGAAACCTAAAGCCAAGAGACAGCAAGAAGCAATCCCACTCAAGATTTACAAAGGATGGAACAACCAAATCTTGAGGTAGAAGATGCCACTGCCACAACTGTTGACTCCTAAGAGGTACAAAGAGGCCATCCAAAAAATAATTTGCCAATCAAGAGAACTAAGGAAGTATGTAACAGCAGCACCAGTTTTCCTCTGTGTGTCACTCGTGTAATCCTGTCCAGATGACTGCCACAGCCACTTCCAGTACGTGTGAGCATGAGTGAATGTGCAGGCAGTGCCAACTTAAGATGAAAGCCATAATACAGTGTTTTTTAAATCACTTTCTGTTTGCACAGTCTCACACTACATCTTCTGTAACTTCCTACATTTTAAGGTAGGCAAGAGACAGCTTGGTCTTTACCTACAGTTTAAAACTAATTGAACCAGTGGTACTTTTGACTCAACGACACACACATGCAGAAAATTCCAGTCTCCATAATATACTCTTATGGCAATAAAAATCTCCACAAGCCTTTGAAACCTCTATGTCTACTCTAGAGCATACCTTTTAGCAGCAAAGCTACTAAAGAATAAGTTGAAATATTTTATTAGTCTTTGCTACTGTAAAAGGGACACTTAAAACCAAGCAAAGAGTATTTCATTCATACTACATCAAAAGTCATTTCACCTGTAAAGATTCCTTCCAGCTTTTTTTGCTTCACTGCATCACATTTTAACCAATCTTCTTTTTTACTCTTGACACCTAAAAAGAAAATGTTCACGTTTGAGATTTCTGTATCACAAGTTTTGGTGTCTATTCAGCATTAAGTTTAAACATAAACTAGCACATGCTAAAGGAAATTTCTTTCAGATGTGGAAACTACTGCAAGGGCCGGTACATAGAGTTTAAGATTTGGTTTAATTTACAATCAAATATAGCTCTGACACAAATATGCTTCAAAAAGTACCATGTAAAATGTTGAAAGATTGAGGACAGGTTAGAAGAGGAAGTTAAAAAACGGCAGCTTAAAGCAAAGATGGCAAACGTTACAGAAACTGTGTGCAGGTCCAAGCTCTTAATGCTGAAAAAGATCTCTCTGCACTGTCTATCCACTCAGATCTATACAGAACCAGGTGAATACTGAATACAAATCAGATTACCTTTGCCATCTACGACAAGGGAATCTGCTTTTCTGCAAACAAGCCAAGCAACCGCCTACAAGTAAATCAGTCTTCTTCTAAAGTTACTTGGAACTGCAGTGCTCTAAATTACTCTAACCATACTAGCTAAAGCCTAAAGGGAGAAATAACAAAACAGAGGCTCAGGGGTGACCTCATTGCTGTCTACAACTACCTAAAGGGACGCTGTAGCCAGGTGGGGGTTGGTCTCTTCTCCCAGGCAACCACTAATAGAACAAAGGGACACAGTCTCTAGTCGTGCTGGGGGAAGTACAGGCTGGATGTCAGGAGGAAGTTCTTCACAGACAGAGTGATTGGCATTGGAATGGGCTGCCCAGGGAGGTGGTGGAAGTCACCGTCCCTGCAGGTGTTCAAGAAAAGCCTGGATGAGGCACTTAGTGCCACGGTCTAGTTGACTGGCTAGGGCTGGGTGCTAGGTTGGACTGGATGATCTTGGAGGTCTCTTCCAACCTGGCTGATTCTATGAAAATGTCCCATGCTCTTTCTCAGCTTGGTACACAGCTACAGCCTTGTCAGGAAGTTAGCCAAGCTACTTTAAACTTCAGCTTCTAGCATCTCAAGTTTTCACTGTTTTTGTGTAACACAATTTTTCAGGGGAGTACATTTGTAAATGGATGTACTTACAATTTAGTAATCAAGATAGCATCATACCTGCCACAACAGTTTTCTCTCTTTCCACGGAATTATTTGCAGCTGAGATTTCTTCATCAGCAGCTGGATTTCTGAACAGTATCTCTGGACACAGCTTGAATTCTAGCACATCCAGTCTGTGTGCTTTAACTTCTGAGACAGAAGTGTCTCGTTTTGCCTCTGTGTTGTTCTTGGATGCTCTGGGCTTTGCATGCCGGACATGTCTGACAGGTGATGTCTCTAGTTTTGTCAGATATATGCGTTCCTGGGATGTGCGTTTAAATGCAACTCTGTTCAGGTACTGTATTTTTGGTTCCTTTTGAACATGCAATTTTAATCTGTTGTTTCTTCTATTTAAGTATAGCAGGTTTTTATCAGGAAACATTTTCTCAGAGCAGTTGTCTTGGTTTTGAATATCAAGACATTTGTCTTTGCTAGAGAAGTAGCTTTTAGAGACGGTAGAAGATTGAGGCCCTTTTTTATGCAGTTTAAGCAGAGAGCGATCTGCTAATGAACTCTTCCTTTTGCAGCCTTTTTCTCTGTTCAGCTTTTTAGCTTTGTCAGTATTTATCATGCAAGGGTGTGAAAAATGCTTGGAATTTTTTGCTTCCAGATGTTTCAGTCTTGCTTCTTCCACCTTTATTTTCTTAGGGTCTCTCTTGCCAATCACATTTCCGTTCCTCTTCCGTTTGTATGACTGTTCTTGTGAAGGATGAACTTTCACAGATTTATGATGCAAATATTTGGGGTTCCTTGACTTAAAGTCTACAGTGCTACAATTTGGGAAGTTTATAGCATCAGTACCATAACTATTAGAGTTTTTATGGTTTACCTCTGTTAAGTTGGCATTACTTCTGATGTTAATTTCTACATCTTGATCAAGTATCTCCTTTTGCTTCCTACAGTCTTGTCCTTCACCTGAGTACTTTTCACAAGTGTTAATTTTTTGTCCTTGATCAACTTCAGCATGCTTAATTTCAACAGTTTCTGACTTCGTACATTCATGGATGTCTGGCTCGGATTTCATGGCCAAATCTGGTTTGGTTTCATCTTTTGCAAACAACTCTGGTTTGAAAACTTCCTCTTCCTTTTTGTCAGAACAAAGTTCTTTGTCTAACAATGGATTTCCTCCACTGATCTGTAGTTCTTCCTTCAAGTTGCTGCTTTTAGATTCATCAGCATCCTGGTTTTCAGAGGAATTAGGTGGCCCAATTCTTTCCTGTTGTGTTACATGCTCTTTGCATTCATTACTCGCCTTTAGCTCAGCATTTTCACACATTACAGAGGTACATTTAGAAATATCTTCTTCATTTGTGCTAATGCTGTTTGGGACCCTTTCAGAAACGTGAAGTTTTTCAACTGCACATTCGTTTTTCACTAGATCATCAGATTTACTGTCGTTCAACTGGCTCTCTGTACAGCTAGTATGTTCAGCTTTTGAAAGCTGATCATCATTTTTTTCTGAATCGGATATTCCAAGTTTACAGGGGTCCTGTGGTATTTTACATGGTACAGATAAACTCACTGAAGAATGATCCTTTTCCTCTTTTATGGGGTTGGGAGTTTTTGGTGTTTTTTTTTCACTCTCACACAGACTCTGACCAGGATGAACACTGCCTTCAGCGTTTTCCTCCTCAGCTGACACCTTTTCTGACTGTTGACTTGCTGTTCTCCTGCTGTCATCAGAGGAACACCGGTTGTGTTCAGGAAACAGTTCTTGTATCTGATCAGAGCTTAACACTTTGATTTTGATCTCATCTACTGGGTCCTTCAAAGGAGTATTTTTATCACAAGTTTGAGTCTCCTTCTGAGGTTGAGTCTCTACCCAGCCAGTCACAGAATTGTTCCGTACTGGTTCTTTTGGTCGCAAATTAGCACTTTCAATGCCATATGGAAACCAATGCATCAGTTCAGACAACTGATTGTTTAGACATTTTAGAGGTTCTGCATCACAAAAGATTACCTCTTTTTCTGTGCTATTTTTACTGGGCATGTCACTTTGTTTACTGAGCACATCGTTTTGTTTACTAATATCTCTTGGAACAGTTGACAAGTCTGTTTCAGCAGTCACACTGATTGATGAATCTGGTGAATTTTGAGCCGACTGCTGGTTCACACTAGCAGGAATTTCCAGGTCATTTTCAGGATGCTTGATAGATAAATTGGGTAATATTTTCTCTTCTGTGGCAGAAACCTTTTCAGTAAGACTACCACTGTTTTCTTTCTCCAAGTGACTGATTGTGGTACCATTCCAATTCGTACGTGCTTTACTAGTGCAGCTTGATGATTCTCCCAGCATCTTTTGCAACAAGGTCTCTCTTTGGGGAGTGTTATTACTCAGCTTATTTTTATACAAGTCCAGCCGTTGTTTCTTTTGCCTTGGTTCAGATGCATTTTCTTCTGATGAGCTACCATTTAATGCCTGTGTCTCAGAATCTGACCTGAAGATACTTGCTATTTGTGGATTATAAAACCTATCACCTTCAACAAGAGAACACACACTAGAAATACAAAGCATCTGTTCTGCATTCACAACTGTGGATGTATCTTCTGTCTCTAACAAAGCTTGTTTGTCTTTATTGCCTCTTACACCTTCTTGAAAGATTTGACTAGAAAAATTTGGGCCAAATTCAGGAAGAGAAGGCTTGTTTTGTAATCCCTGCTGCAGATTTTCACTGGTATCTTGTGCAGGTTGACTACGTTTCTTTCGGTTTTCATCACGTGAATCATTTGCGCTCACGCTGTTTTTCTGCAACGTGTTTCCATCAGCTAACTTGGTCTGCTGCAGATCTGAGTCCTCTTTCTCTACTAGAACACAATCACTAGGTGACAAGTCAACAATTTCTACTGTTTCTTTATCAGCATTTACCACACTTACATCATTTTCCCCCTCTTCTTGCAAGCTACATGTGCTCTCCAAGTCAATTACTGGATAGGTTTTAGCTGCAGATGTTGGGCATTTGTCCGCCTGCTCGCTCCACGTTCTCTTTTTAGCAAGTACTAAAGGAGAGACAACTGCAACCTGAAGTTCAATACTTTTTATCAAATTACAACCCAATGTATCGAGTTTTTGTCCTGCAGAAGCAGCTGCTACAGGCAAAACTGCTTCATCTGTATTTCTATTAACCAAACCAACATTTTGTTCTCTATTTTTTGTGTTTTGGTTATAAAGTGAAACCCGATTTGCTGCGGGGCTTTCGTTTGATTGGCTTTTTTGGACCTTTGCAGCTTCTGAAGGACCCTTTTTCCACAAGCCCAGGCATACAGTTACCTCTTCCACACTATGACTGTTCTGTTTAAAAGATGTATTTTCAGTAAGCGTCTTTTTTTTCTGAGCTACATTACTCTGAAATTCAGCTTCACCAGAACCGGTTGTTTCTGATACAGGACCGTTTGTGTGAACCACAAATGCCTGCTCACCTTTCAAACTTCCTGTGTTTTTCTTGTTAGTGTCCTTTAGTAAGTTTCCATCTGAAGCAGATGTGTCTACAAGTGTTTTTTCATTACACAAGAGATTGGTCAGTATTTTATCAGCGGTAGCACCAGCTGTCTTCTCTTTCAATATATTCGTGCTGCTCAGTACAAACTGAAGAAAGGATGAGTTCTCAGGGTATGATGGCACATTCTTTGACGCAGTTTTAATAGAGCTACTCACTTGACTAAAAGATGAAGCATTATTCAAGGATGTCACAGTTTCAGAGGAGGCCACGGCATCTGCACCCCTTTGTGCTGAGACAGGAGTGCTCTCAGGATTCTTTAATGGAGCAGGGCGTTTGCTCTGAGAGGGAACAGGAGCAGCGGTTGATGAAAGGCTTCCCTGCTCCCCCCAATGGTTACTTTGAGTCACCTCTAATCTTCTGTTGTCAACAGTGACTACGTTTTTGTCCCTTCTTTCTTCAGATAAAGAATTACTTTTTGGACTACCTATCCTCACTGTTTCAGATGAAGCTAGTACATTTTGGTTGGGTGCACACAGATGATGAGAGACAGTATCTTGGTAACTTGGAGGAGCGGGGAGAGTACCTTCATCATATTCTGAAGCTGCTAAGAGTCTTCTTCTAAAATGATCCATCTTTTCAAGCAGGAAGCTTCTTTTTTTCATAGCAAGCAGCTTTTGAGATTCCCAAGCTAGTCTGTCTCCTGCATTTGTTCTGCCTTCTACTCCCGCTGAAGAAATTTGAGAATTAACAGACTCGGTCTTCAAACTTTCTTGACCTGAAGCAGGATCACTCAGTTGCTTTGAAGCAGCCACTGAAGAAAGAGTTTCCATTTTGTTTAGAATACTATACAGTTCTTTGTAAATGTCAGGAGATGGCACTGACATTTCACTAAGAGGATGACTTGCAGTCACACTTCCACTTGATTTACAGACAGTCCCAACTGATTGACCGACTCCTCCAGACAGTTGTTTCTGAAATTGTTGCTGAACACTATTAAAACCAGACACATTTTTTTGATCTGATGAGTACCTCTGTTGGCTAAAAGTGTATCTACTAGGCACACTTTGAACTGCATGTGATACCTCTATTGAAGACTGTGCTGCAGCTCTGGAATCACAGTTGGCAGGCAACAGAGATGGTGCCGAACATCCACTAGGAGCTTCTGATCCCACTGGGCTTGGCTGATATTGTGCCCGCTGTACATTTGCTTCAGTATTTTGATTCAGTGAGTGTAAAACTTGAAACTGAGCATTAGGATGATATGTCTGGTTTTGGACAAGTTGCCCAGACATACCAAGAGATGCAGAAGTACTCTGGGAATGAATGGTACTTTGATATAATGATGTAGTTCTCATTGAATTAGGCTGTGGTATTTGCGGCCACCCAGCGTAACCATTGGTGGTAGCATACTGAGGATCTTGATGTACGCTCCTCACGTTACTTCCAGTGCTGCTTTGAGAAGACAACGGAGGTAAATTTCTATGAGAATACATGTAGGCATTAGATGCTGGCCAAGAAGTCTGAGTTATCTCTGCTTGCAAATGTGATGTCCATTTGGGAGGTTTTGGAGCTATTGGTACATAGGACTGTCGAGGTCGATCGGCTGAGTGCTTTGAGATAAAAACATCATAATCATTACCAGATACAGATGTTCCTGGTAAGGCCTGATCTGAAGTTTTGAATCCTCCAACATTTACAAGACTGAAGGCAGTATTGCTAGTTGGCACATACATCGTTTGGTTATTCCCAGGATAAGTGCATGCATTAGCAGAGGAATAGGAATTTCTCTCAGGAAAAGTATGTGCATTAGAAAGCAAATGAGAGTAACATCCATCTTGACTTTGGGGGTTCTTCGCAACAGCATTCTGGAGTGGTCTTACATTCCAGTCCATCTTTTCTATTTTTTTTTTTTCAGTCAAATCCCAAAATTCTAAAAGAAAATTTAAAAATAATCAGACCTTATTTTTTTGATTTAAACTTATTTTCCTTTCCAGTAAGTTACTCAGAATGCATTATGAACAGCACCATTGAACTTAAAATTGCTAGGTGGAAGAGCACACCATTGACACATCCTGTGGACACCTACTCTGTCAACATTAAGTTGCATGAACTGTTTTCCCAGAATGCATATAAGGTATAAAAGGACAAATCAGCAACTAACAATTCTGCTGACTATCTGATGAATAATAAAATTCTCATGTTATTCTGCTAATTCTTTTATCATTCAATTTTTAAGATTGCTATGTTTACCTACTCATCCAAAAACAACAGAAAAGCCCTAATGTATTTCTATAAAATGATAAAATAGCTAACAGTTGAGAGCTAAGCATGAGAAGCAACCAGAGAATATACACCAAGCTGGGGGCAGATGTGACTGGGCTGGAGGGCAGAAGGGCTCTGCAGCGGGACCTTGACCGCCTGGAGAGACGGGCAGAGTCCAAGGGGATGGCATTCAATAGCTCCAAGTGCAGGGTGCTGCACTTTGGCCACAACAACCCCATGCAGAGATACAAACTGGGGTCAGAATGGCTGGAGAGCAGCCAAACAGAAAAGGACATGGGGGTGCTGGTTGATACCCGCCTGAACATGAGCCAGCAGTGTGCCCAGGTGGCCAAGAGAGCCAGTGGCATCCTGGCCTGCATCAGGAACAGTGTGGTCAGCAGGAGCAGGGAGGTCATTCTGCCCCTGGACTCTGCACTGGTTAGACCACACCTTGAGTATTGTATTCAGTTCTGAGCCCCCCGGTTTAGAAAGGACATTTTGATGCTTGAGCGTGTCCAGAGAAGGGTGACGAGGTTGGTGAGAGGCCTTGAGCACAAGCCCTACAAGGAGAGGCTGAGGGAGCTGGGATTGTTTAGCCTGGAGAAGAGGAGGCTCAGGGGTGACCTCATTGCTGTCTACAACTACCTGAGGGGTGGTTGTGGCCAGGGGGAGGTTGCTCGAGGTTAGGAGAAAGTTCTTGACTGAGAGAGTCATTGGATACTGGAATGGGCTGCCCAGGGAGGTGGTTGAGTCACTGTCCCTGGAGCTGTTCAAGGCAAGACTGGACATGGCACTTGGTGCCATGGTCTAGCCTTGAGCTCTGTGGTAAAGGGTTGGACTTGATGATCTATGAGGTCTCTTCCAACCTTGATGATACTGTGATAAGGTCACTTTTCAGATTGATATGAGGAAATAGGAGATAGCATAGCATATTGTAACAGATACTGAGAACATAGAAACAGAACAGGTAGTCATATAATCACATAGAGAAAAATGACTAACAGGATTTACAAGGAACAGTGTAAGCCATTCCAGTGTTATCTAAATAAACAAGATATTCCAGTGTTATCTAAGAGGAGAGGCCATAAAGAAGAAGAACTAAGTGACATCCATCATCAACCCATCAATAAGCCTCCTTGATGAGGAGAGGCAGATGACCACAAAGGGCATAAATTAGCTCAGACCAATAAGGATACTGCAAACCTGCAAGGTCAACAAGTTCCAGGCAAGAGGTGAAAAGTATATCATGAGGCAGACTCATGGCCTTCCTCCTAGAGACTACCGCCTGCATCTAGAGGACCCCTGCCCACAATTCCTGGAGGGAACTACGCAGGCACAGAGGACTGATAAGCTAATTAGCATACAAAGCAGGAGTAGGGGGGTTAAAGTTGTGAATATGTATGGTCTCGTTGTATAAATGTGGGAGGGCTTGCTGCTTCGGGCATGCACATCTGTGGTGGAAAGATCCCTCGTGCATCTGTGCGCAATAAACATACCTACTTTATAACTTGTGAGTTATAGAGTCATTTCCGTATGTCATGACAAGATTCTATTTCATCTATACCTTCAAATACTACAAAAGAAAAGAGAAAATTAATTTGGGTTCAGTAAAGGTATCTTGTAGTATTGTGAGCACTTGTTTTATTTTACATGTCCTTTAGTCTTCTTTGACGTCGTGGGCAGTTACTAACATCAAGAAACACAAGTCTGACTGTAGTTAGTGGCACACACAGCTACAAGCAAGCCACTCCTAATTATTTTTGGTAAGTGTTTATGTCCAGCAGAAGACATGAAGCATGGAGACAGCATCATCACCTCTGCTACTGCATTACGTGCCGCTCCAAGAGGTGATAAAGTCACAAATGAGAGATGTTGAGATACCAGAACGTGTTCAGAGAAGGGCAATAAAGCTAGTGAGAGGCCTAGACCACAGACCTGTGAGAAGAGGCTGAGGGAACTGGGGGTGTTTAGCCTGAAGAAGAGAAGGCTCAGGGGTGACCTCATTACTGTCTACAACTACCTGAATGGAGGCTGTAGCTAGGTGGGGTTGGTCTCTTCTCCCAGGCAAGCAGCAACAGAACAAGGGGACACAGTCTCAAGACATGCCAGAGGAGGTCTAGGCTGGATGTTAGGAGGAAGTTGTTGGCAGAGAGAGTGATTGGCATTGGAATGGGCTGCCCAGGGAGGTGATGGAGTCATTGTCCTGGAGATATTCAAGAAAAGCCTGGATGAGGCGCTCAGTGCCATGGTCTAGTTGATTGGCTAGGGCTGGGTACTAGGTTGGACTGAATGATCTTGGAGGTCTCTTCCAACCTGGTTGATTCTATTCTATTCTAAATCTCTACTATTTCATGTGTTACATTCCTGAATTTACACTAATTACCAACAAGCCCAACTAAGTAAGCTTATTAGCTCTGAATGACCTCTGCAAAGTTGTTACAGACAACATCTTCAAAGCCAAACACTGTTTCAGTCTTCAAAAAAGGAAAACAACAAAACCTAAATATGACATTCTACAACCATAAGCGTTGTCTGCATTGCAGGAAGCTCCTCTTAGCATGGTCAAACTCACCTAAAATAGAACAAACACCTTGCTTTGTGCAGAGTATTAGACAATTTCACAACGAAGTGCTCCAAATCTGTTGAGGAATGGCTAAGGGATAAATGGACACAGAGATTATATGAAGCTGATGGGACAGCAGAATGAGGAGACTGCAACATGCTGACATGACAAGTGCCCAAGGACACTGCCCTTAAGCGAAGTGGCAAACAAGGAAAGAGGATGTGTATCCTGTTTTTGAAGGAAGCCAGCAGCCTGGGCTGCAGGAAGTGCCATGTGAGTGTGACCGTTAGAGCTACAACCAATGTAACTGCTGACAATGGAATACATCAACTGCTTGCTATAAAAGTAGGCTACTGCCCAATAAAGTTGTCACCTGCTTATAATCCATATTGGATGGGGTGTCCATTTCTTTCCTTCTCCCACACAAATCATTTCTCCTAGATCACTCCAAGCTTCCAATTTCTTTTTCAATAGGCTTTTTTAGATTTTAAGACACCTGATTTCAAACTGAGCTATTATGAACATCACTCAGATCTAGTCTATAAAAGCCACGAAGTTGTAAGTTTTCCAGATGCTTTTATCAAGATGTAAAAAAAAACAGTTCTACAATCTCCTCTTTTACTTTTTCTGATCTTAAAGGACACCACTAACAAAAGAAAACAGGAAACAGAGTCACATATGACATTTGTGAAAACCATCAACAACAGCACTAAGGCAATACTTACAGTGATGGTGAAATCTTAGATGAGAAACGAGTGTTTTGCATCCAAGCTGAAGATTTCAGACTGCTAGTATTACACTGGGCACCTCCTGAAAAATAATCAGGGAATGAAACAATCACATCCTTAAATTAGATAACTGCTGGAGAAATTCAACATTTATACATTTCAGAAACAAGACTGACGTGTAAATAAGGCCTGCCAACTAGTAGTTATTGTAAAAGCCTTGCTAAACCAAAGAGAAACTTTGACTGTATGCAACACATAACTTTACCAAAAGAAAAACCCAACTTTTGTCACAATAACAAGCATAACAATGAGAAGTACAACTGTAGTTCATCATCATTATTACCTGGATTAAGAGAAGTAAGTTTGCAACTGTGATCACAACCTTAAATACAACAAAACATTCTATATTAAAAAGTGTTAATTTGCAGGGAGCACTTACCTCGGGAATAAGATTTCAGAAGTTCAGTATAAGCACAAGACTCCAAAAGACAAAGGGAAGACTGCTCCTCACAAATGCCTACTTCATTCCTTCACCTGCTGCTTTCTCAACCTGCTCACAAGCCTCAAAATTCATCAGCAACTACTACAGAGGCAGCTGTCATTTTTTCATTGACAGTGCATCTAGAAAGGGGATGCAGACTAACCTTCACTGAACACAGAAGTAACAGCACAGCTCTTCAAAGAATCTACAATGCAACCAGAATTGCTGACATACTAGGCATTCTTAGGTATGTATCTGACCTCACTGCTCTCTACAACTACCTGAAAGGAGGCTGGAGTGAGGTGAGTGTTGCCCTGTTCTCTCTAGTGTCAAGTGACTGAAGGAGAAGAAATGGCTTTAGTTTGCACCAAGGGAGGTTTACACTGGTAACAGGAAAATATGTCTTTACTGAAAGAGCGAGCAGGGTGGTGGCAAAGTCACTGTCCCTGAAGATGTTCAAGAAATACATAGAAATGGCACTTTGGGACAAGGTTTAATGGCCACAATGATGTTAGATCAATGGTTGAAGTTAATGGTCTTTAAGATCTTTTCCAAACAAAACAACACTCTGATTCTGTAATCATGGGCTAAGGCCAGCAGCAGAGGATCACAATACTGAAGATCCTCATCACCTGAAAAATCAAGTTACAGAGGCAAACATCCCTCTCCAGGTTGTGTCGACACACAAGCAAAGTGTTGCTGAAGCCCCCATAAATAAATGTGGTCTTTGAAGGGCCCATACAAGGATGTTGTGGACCGTAACAGGCCATGAGAACATATTCTGGGGCTGCTCTCCTTGTCAGTCCTTGACAAACAGGCCAGTAAGGTCAGAACACAAGTGGGCATATTGTGTGCACGTGTGTGTACGCACATGCCACAGACTGGTTATCTAAAGGGCATCTGCTCAAAAATAATCAAGTGCCAGAGAAAAGATGGTCATAGGCCACCAACTGATCACGTTGAAGAGGAATACAATCACCATCTGTATGAAACTGTAACTGGAGAAGTTCAAGAACACTTTTGAAACAAAGAATAATTCAACATAAGTATAAATGAAGTGTGATTTTTTTTAAACAAGAGGAAAACAGCTTAATGTAGAAACAGTAATTAAGACCTATGTGATGCTGTCCAAAACCAACCTAATAACATCACAACACTACCTGTGTCAAAGTATTCTCTCCATCACATGCTCTAAAGAGCTCAGTCTGCATCTAGCTAGAGGACTGACAGTGCAGGGCATAACAAGTAGGTATGCACACCTCAGCTGTGTACACACAAACTTCAGGGATGCCTCCTCACCTGCATGCGCATCAGAAGGTTATGGGAAACAGTAAATGCTACCCTGTCTCCCACAGAAGGTGTGTGTAAGAAGAGGCCTTGTGGTTGTAACCCATACACATCAGGGCTATAAGGTGGAGCAAGAGGAAAGCATGTCACTTTCTGAAATAAAAGGAGAGTGTTCAGAAGCAGTGTAGCTTCCAGAAACTGCACATGCTTAACATTTTTCAAGCGCCACATTTCATGGTTTGTTATCTGAAGATACAGCTGAGTGATGGCCACTTAATTACATGTTCTTAAACTGCTTCAATCATGAATAAACTACATGAACAGCATAGTTCTCTACTACAGTTTACATTACTCTATTTGTGTAATTGTTTTTGCAGTTGTACATTGTAGTGCCTGGGCTATTATAGGAAAAAAACAACACTGTACTGTTTGCATAGTCACAGGCTCTATCCTCTGGTACATAATATTTGCTCCTAGTAACACACTGACCTTAAGCATGATTAGTGGAAGGAAGTAAACAATACTCACACATTTAGTGACATCGGTAACCCAAAAGCACCATGAGGAAGCAATCAGCAATAGGAGATGTAAGGAACAAAGATGAATAAGGAATATTTGATCAGTTGACCCAAATGTTCCCACGGCTTGGATAGCAACACTCTATGCTGGGTTAGGAACTGGCTGGAGGGCCGGACCCAGAGAGTGGTGGTGAATGGTGCCACATCCAGCTGGTGGCTGTCACTAGTGGTGTCCCTCAGGGATCAGTGCTGGGCCCCATCCTCTTTAATATCTTCATAGATGATCTGGATGAGGGCATGGAGTCAGTCATCAGCAAGTTTGCAGATGACACTAAGCTGGGGGCAGATGTGGCTGGGTTGGAGGGCAGAAGGGCTCTGCAGAGGGACCTTGACCGCGTGGACAGATGGGCAGAGTCCAAGGTGATGGTGTTCAATAGCTCCAAGTGCAGGGTGCTGCACTTTGGCCACAACAACCCCATGCAGAGATACAGGCTGGGGTCGGAGTGGCTGGAGAGCAGCCAGACAGAGAGGGATCTGGGGGTGCTGATTGATACCTGCCTGAACATGAGCCAGCAGTGTGCCCAGGTGGCCAAGAGAGCCAGTGGCATCCTGGCCTGCATCAGCAATGGTGTGGTCAGCAGGAGCAGGGAGGTCATTCTGCCCCTGGACTCTGCACTGGTTAGACCTCACCTTGAGTACTGTGTTCAGTTCTGGGCCCCCCAGTTTAGAAGGGGCATCGAGATGCTTGAGTGTGTCCAGAGAAGGGCAACGAGGCTGGGGAGAGGCCTCGAGCAGAAGCCCTACGAGGAGAGGCTGAGGGAGCTGGGATTGGTTAGCCTGGAGAAGAGGAGGCTCAGGGGTGACCTTATTGCTGTCTACAACTACCTGAGGGGTGGTTGTGGCCAGGAGGAGGTTGCTCTCTTCTCTCAGGTGGCCAGCGCCAGAACGAGAGGACACAGCCTCAAGCTGTGCCAGGGGAGATTTAGGCTGGAGGTGAGGAGAAAGTTCTTCACTGAGAGAGTCATTGGACACTGGAATGGGCTGCCCGGGGAGGTGGTGGAGTCGCCATCCCTGGAGCTGTTCAAGGCAAGGCTGGACGTGGCACTTGGTGCCATGGTCTAGCCTTGAGCTCGGTGGTAAAGGGTTGGACTTAATGATCTGTGAGGTCTCTTCCAACCCTGATGATACTGTGATACTAGCAATAGAATTTCAGCACATGAAAACCAACTCCATGGAAGACCCTTTGATCACTCTGGAGAAACAGTCACACAGAGAAATCATTGCTTTTCAAAAGCACTGAAGTTTACTTTATCCAGGTCCACTGATAGGGAGGAAATTGCATTGTACTATGATTTGAACTGTGGTTAGCAGAACCTCATTATTTGCCAGTCAATGTGAAAGCCAACACACAGCTAGCCTCCACTCAGTTACCTATCAGGATAGGTCCATGGGAGTACAACATCCCTCTCAGCAGGGTAGGTTGACCTCAGCCAGTAGCCAAGGTCCCACACAAACACTTGCTCATCTTCCAAGGACAGGAGACAAAATTGGAAGAACAGGGGAGAAAACTCGATAGTCAAGAAAAAGTAGAGAGTATAATAGGCAAAGGAAATGGAAGGTAGATGGTGGAAAACAATCAATACAATAGAAACCATTTCCTACAAGCAGACCAATGCCCATCTAGTTCCTGAGCAACAGCCACATTGCAAGCCAATCCTTGCTTCCTCCTCCACCTGTTTTAACTGCTGAGCATGAGGTTATCCTGTACAGAATATCCGCTTCTGCCAGCCTGGGTCACCTGTCCAGCCTCTTGCCTACACTTACTGCAGAGGCAGAGTGGAAAACAGCATTTGCTCAGCAATCACCAAAGCACTCACGAGTTACTAACACTATTTCAACCCGAGATCCAAAACAGAGTTGTGAAGAAAGCAGTCTTCATTCCAGCCACATGGAGTACAGGACTGCAAACAGCAATAAACTGGTCAGCTCATGACTGATACGGTTCATTTAGAAGTCCTGGTTTATTAATTTTACTGTCTTATCTAAAACTAAGGGCTCATCTTTCGCCCTGGCATAACCATTTCCATGCTAATAAATCAATTGCCATAGCACATCATGATGCAGTTCTGCATGGTGAAAGCACTACAGGAATCGACTGCTACAAATTGATCCCTGTACTCCAGCACCATGGCTGCACAGGGACAAGCTGCTGGAGAACACAGGCAGTGCTGAGGATGTCCTACAGCAATCTCCCCATTCCACACAAGTATACTGTAGCACAATATATTAATTAGGGACATAAACAGTCAGGAAGTAGTGCACAGAAAGCAGTATGAAATAAAGTAGTTTACCTGCCTGAAGCTGTCAAAATGACAATTTAAATGTAAAGTTCAATTAATAAACATATTTCATTTACTTCCACTTAAGTATTGAGCTTTGTCTGTTTGGCTAAGTACAGATTGACCTAATCTTGCTCTGTTTTCAGTTGGACAATTAAGATCTAGCTTAAGCCTGGTGGCAAATTTTATCACAATTACTTATATGTGGGAATTAAAGTTAAAACTGTGTTTTGAGTTCCTATTTTTTCTTAAATCAGTATTGTTTGTATATACATTTAAAAAACCCTAAGAATATAAACTAAGAAAAAGCATCTTCAACTTTATAATTCATGTAAAGTGTTAACCTGAACACTCAGTACAGCAGCATTAAAAAGCAGTTTCTCTAAGCACTGCTACATGTGTATGTGACTGAAAGCTGATGTACACCAAGAGCAGAAATGAAACTGAAATTGTGATGTTGCAATCACACCCTCTGCTGCTGTCTACCCTTTGAAGCAGTAAGGTTTTGAAGAAGAGTGACATTTACTTGGATAAGACACTCAGTAACAATTACATCTTTATTGCCAATTCCTTACAGCATCACTAACAGGCATCACTCAATTCCCAGGAAAGTATGCTCACCCAGTATCCTATTAAGAGAAGATGACCAGGATGTAAGCCAGCTGTTCCTTAGGCACATGCTCCTCCCATTGGGGCTTCCAGGGAGCAGTGCACACATTACTCAGTGCTTTCTGGGTTACCACATAACTGGGCCACTCTGCTGTTGGACAAACCTAGGGCCCTGTTTGGTCTTGATTATCTCTTTGCGGTACCTACACATCTGGGATCTCCAAAGTCCTGAGCAGCACAGGCTTGCAGTCCAGAATCCCAGTGAGGCACAGAGATGATAGTCAAGTTCAGAATCTCATTTGACAGAAAATGAAATACAGAAACTACAGAAACATGAATGTACACAAATACAGACTTTGCTACAAAGCCCCTTAATAATCACTGCTGGTAAAACAGGAGTTGTTCTACAAAGCAAACAGCATAGCTTTAGTCAGTTCTTAAAATTTGAGAGTCACTAACTTAACACCAAATAGAAGTTACATTACAGGGAAATCCTCTGATGAAGAGGTCTGCAAGAACTGAGAGGTTATCCAGTTCCAATCTAAAGAAACATTACAAGAAAGGACAAGTGTTGCAGCTATCTGGTTGCTGAGGGAACATGGCCAGAGCTTACACAGATCACTGTGATCAAAAGCAATGCCACATGGACTCCAAACCAATTCAACGTAAATTAAGCCAGAGACTACTGATTGTTCTGGCTCTCGTTATATAGTCTTTGAGCACAGAGCACACACCTACAGATTATCATAATCAGGCAAGGACAACCCAGTCCTCTGCATAAACTCCACCTTGGTTTTCTCATTAACATTATGCCCACTATCTATCCTTCCTGAGATAAGGTGGCCAGCAGCTGGTGGGAACCAAGGTCAGCATCCACCTGCTATTATCCTTCTTCACTTAGCATTCCCACAGACAAGTGACTAAACACTGGAACCTGAGCATTCAATATAGGGAAAGAAAGTGTAAGAAAATCAGAACAAGTCCGCTTCATTTAGTCATAAGTTAAACGAGGAGAATTTATACCTGTCGTTAAGTTTGTGGTGAGCAGAGTCAAGGTCCTTGGTGTGAGATTTGGACACACATGCTCTGCTTCCACCCTTCTGCTATTTATGTTGATTTTTATGAAGTCTTTTCAAGTTTACATGCATTAACAGAAAAGGACTCTTCCCTTGAAAATAGTCTTAGGGGCAGCAACAGCAGGGAATTGGGATTGGTGCGAGTTGTAGGCTGACTTGGGAACTGGTGAATGGCTGCTTCTCTTGGAAACAAGAGACATTACCTTGAAAAGGTCACCCAGGGCGGGGACAATAGCAGCTAACAGCTCTTCCTAGCTCTCTCCAGGCACTTGTCCCCCAAAGGAGACTCTGGTACCATGCCTGGAAGTGAAACTGCACCATTGATGCATCTGCAGCCTATGCCTATCACAGGTTCTGGGATCCCCGAGCAGCCCAGTTTGTGGGTCCAATTGATTCAGAAACATTTGCACTTAACTGCCCATCCACTCTATGTACTTGTCTTTACTGCCAAAGAGTCCTGCCCCCTTACATACATCAGTCCTGGCACTGCACAGCTGGGACATGACAACCATGCTTTCACAGGTGGAAACCTTAGATTATTTGGAGTGCTCAACAGTATGGATGAAGAAGCCCCAGGCAATGAGCTAGATACTATGACTACTGCTCTGCAAAAGTCTTTACTCTCACTTACAGTTACCATTACTTAAGCCAAGACTGCAGCAGTGGTTGACTACAAACCTTTTTACCTTTTTAGGAATGTCCAAAACAGTGACTTCAAGTTATTACTGAATATTCTGGAGTAATCCAAGTGAATGTTTCCTCAGCTCTGAGATGCCTTGAAGGCCACACAAGGGTGCAAGATACAGTAGCTGCAATCCTAAGAGAAATTGACAGCAGAATCCTACCTGCTGAAACTCATAAAAGTTGTAGAATCATAGAATCAACCAGGTTGGTAGAGACCTCCAAAATCATCCAGTCCAACCTATCCCCCAGCTGACTCCAAATACAGCTGCAAGCTTATCAGCTCTTATATATATTACAAACACAAACTCGGCTTCTGCCTATGTACTGACTACAGGAGACAAAACTACTGAAAGAACTTACCCTATCTCTGGGTTTACACCAAGACAAATCTGTAATCCATTCTATGGATCATCAGCAGCCCTGGCAGAGAAATAAAAAACAACACTGAAAGCATTGAAGCTTGCATACCTGATCTGGAAGAGGTGTACATGTGAATGGAATTCCCCCAGCAGAGTCTCACATTCCTTAGTACATTCCATGAACAGGCTGAGACAGGTTTCTTCCACATGGGCAATAGCTAAGTATATTTATGAGCCTGTACAGACACCAAGAGCAACTGTAGCTCTGGATTTGTAGTTCCGTTAGTTTCTTCGGGTTTATTACTTATAATCACTCTGTAGGCCTTAAACTAAGAAACTCATCAAATAATTTACCTTTACCACTGATCTTTAATACACCATCTTTATTACATAAAGGCAAGAGATTACTACCACTTAGAGTCAATAAAGCAAATTGCTTGTAGTCATGGGGTGGAGTGTGACAGATGCAGTCAACTCCTCCACCAAAACTAGTGATCTGGTTCAGGCTCCCAAGGAAGTAGAGCCGCAGGCTGTGACCTGGTCAAGGCCTTCTCTGGTTCTAAACTGTTCATTGAAAAACCCACACAGGAACAGGGTGACATGGTGAGCTTTGAAGGATATGAAACACTGATCACACAAACACCACATGAATAGCAGGTGGTTCTTCCAAGAACAATTTGTCAAGGAACAAATGAGTTGTGGATACAAGGAGTCTCACCATTTCCACTGCATGGAAATTGACAACCAGCCAACCACTTGAAAAAAAAGAGACAGCCTGAGTGAGCCTTTTTTGGTTTTGCTCTCCCTGCTAAGCAGCATGGTGATGATCTCCCCTTGAACTGGGATCCTTTCCAAGGTTAAGGCACCCCATAGAACCTGCAGATCCTTGGTCAGGGACTACTACCATGAATAGCCTTGTAACATGGGGTATTAACATCCAGAAATTGTATTTTGCAATTGTTATTACATCCACTGTAGGGCAAGCAAAATTGAACTTTGTCATGGGATTTTAAGGCTCACTTAAACATCTTACTTCCATAGAACCACTTTCACTGCTACCTTCGGTGGTGGTTCTTGAAACATTCTGAATCTCCTCCCCAAGTGTAATTGAGGCATTCACAATAGTTCTATTTTCTTTATTAAAAGCTTCCTTTAATGGACTGAAATGCTAACCACCAAACATAGGTACTTCAGCAGTAGCCACATTGAACTACAATTGTAGTTTCTCACCTGTTCAAGACATGCAGTTCAGGAAACACAAAATTCCAAGAACTAAAAGGACAAAAGTTCAGTTGCATGTCAGCACAATTTCACTTGTTTCTGCTTCTGGACTTCTAGCAGCCAATCCCATTTAAACAAAGGCATTTAAAATTAATTTGGAATGTCTGACATACAGTACCATAGAAAGATTAGAGCAGCTTGGCAGACCTGCCCCAAGATGGTCTGAATCAACTAAATGCAAGAGAAAGTACACATACACACCAAGAATCCAAATTTTTCTCAGCTTACAACTGTATTTTACACATCACAGCAGCACCAACACAGAGGGGTTTTCCTGCCACAGCAGTTACATAGCAGATAAATAAGTGGTTTCTAACAAATTATTTCAAGCATTACAAAAACAGTTATTGCCTTGGCCTGTTTTAGTTTTACACTCATGAGCTTCATGTTGAATCAGGCTCTTCCAACCCTCTTTTGTGGGGTCTTAGCATTGTCTCCTCCAGCCACCAGGACTTTTGATGGGACTTCATTCAGTCTTATCTAGTGGTATTTGAGTCAGTTTACCATCAGATTAGTTTAAGGATTTTTGTAAATGAGTGTACTTAATTCTCAAAGTCCTCAAGGCCCAAAACTAGCACAGCAGGAAGAGAAGCCCAACAGGACTTTTTCAAAACAGATGAAGAAACAGGAAACAGACTTTTCAGCTCAAACAACAGTCATTAAATCAAAACTCATAAAAATTATCCTCTTCAAATTATTTCTCTAGCACATCTCTGGTACTTGTTAAGTGATGCCACAAGCGACCACCTTCAAGCAGCTCTATGGCTTGGTGGTTGCTCCGGTTCTGATGCTGAAGTCCAGCCTGGACACCCAAGTGTCACCGCTGCAGTTCTGTGGACACTGGTGCTGTTAACTGTTTTGCTGTTTGCAGGCTCAACCAGTAGCAAGGCTGAACACACACCCCAGACACACACAGAGGACATGGTCATAGACGGCCACAGAAGTGCTGCCTTCAACAGCACCCATAGGTATGACTCACATAAAACTCAGACGGGCAAGTCTCTTTCCTCCTCTTTGGCTGGTTGTGTTTGACTGTCTCTAAAAAACCCAGCTCCCACTACTCACTACAATCATAAGCACACATACATTAAAAGACACCCATCCAGTAACCTTGCATGGTTACCAGGTTCTCTTACCCACTTCAAAGGATCTCCTACTTGCTAGCTGGTCCAAACTGACACTCACTAGCAAACAGTCCACTGATACACTTGTTTTCTAAGCATTTCATGCTCACAGATCTCCCTAAATACCAGCACAGAATCCCGGTTCTTCTGATACTACATGGACTCACAGTCTCTATCCACCAGCTAGTCTGACTTGAAGCGTGTTAGCAATTTAATAGGCTAGCCCCAAATGCGCACTTTGGGGAAGATAAGCTCCCTTGTGCCAGAATAACTGCCCATGCCCCCTGAGTTCTCAGGATAAACTCCATTGTACTGTTATCTTGGATACAACCACTGCAACAATCACCACACTTGGGCTATCTGCTGCTTGAATGGTATATCAGCATATACCATGCTTTGACAAATACACCCATTGTGCTGTTATCTTGGTTACAAGTGCAGCAGCCTGGGGCTAGGGTGATCGAGCACCCCCTGGCCACACCTAGGCCACGTGCTGCTTGAATTACACACAAGAATGACTCCTCACCCATCGTGGCCAGAATGGAGAACACCAACCAAAGCAAATCATCTATAATCCTATCAACAGCAATCAGAAGGGTCCTCCAGGACCACAGCAGGAGGTGTGATCCAGTACCTCCCTGATCTAGAACTCTTCTCAGTAGAATTTGTGAGGATTAGAAGATCACTCACCAATGACTTCACAAGTAGGCTACAGGCCTGACATAGGAAGGTTCATTGACACATCCTTTTTCTCAAAACTCACAAGAAGGGGCATTTTTCATCACAGGCCATCCTCCACGAGTGTGCAGTTTGGTTCAGATCTTCCTGTGTGTGTGCACCTGTGCCACACAGCAGGTGTCAGCCTGCCTGTACCTGCGATTTTACTGCACCTCCCTCTTTGTGTGCAACCCTGCTGTAAGTTCCAAGTGATCCCACACCACACTGTCAAAACATCATCATCTCAACCTTGTTATCAGGAAACGTGGACCCCAAAACTTAGGCTAACATTTTGACATGAGTCTGCAGCAGCCTGCCTTAGAGGCAGCTACTGATCCCAGGAATGTTATGCACTCCCTATGGATACAAAGGTGCAAACACTGCAGGAAGGAGAACTACATGCTACAGAGTACTTTGCTGTTCTCCATTACAGACAAACCATGTAGCTGTTGTCCAGGAAGCCTTATCATGACTTCTACCTCAGCAGCAATGAAGAAATTGTCAACTTCAGAAGAACTTCTCTCACTACAATGTCATTATACTCTGAAAACACACCTGTTGGTCAAAAGCCACCCACTTCCAGGGCAGACCACACCTTGGTTACTCCTCCTTGGTCATGTGTGGAAGCCTCACTAGAGGGAAGTAGAGACTGGCAGAGATCCATAGGCAAGGTATGTTGCCAAACATAAGAGAGGGCTTCTTAGCAAACAAACTTTGGAAGCTTTCTTCACCAAGGACCATGACAATTGGAAGGCCAGCAGGACACTGCGTAGACCTGAGATCACAGTGACATCTTGGACCTGTGGTGGTAGCTATCCACCACCCTCAGTGTCAGGAATTTCTTCCTAAAGTCCAACCTAAGTCTGCCTTTATCTAGTCTAAAATCATTGCCCCCTTATCCCAGCACTACATGTCCTTGCAAACAGCCCCTTCCCCACTTTCTTGCAGGTACTGGAAGGCTGTCATAAGGTCTCCTCAGAATCTTCTCTTCTCCAGGCTGAATAACCCCAATTCTTTCAGCCTGTCTTCACAGGAGAAGTGCTTCAGCCCCCTCATTTTTGTGACCCTCCTCTGGACCCTCTCCATCAGGTCCACATCCTTTTTATGTTGAGGGCCTCAGAGCTGGATATAGTACTGGCCACACTTCACAGTTTATGTGGTTGAGGGTGCAATTGGTGGTCTGGGATGCAAGTGCATATTGTTAGCTCATGTACAGCTTTTCTTCCACTACTACCCCCAAGGCTTTTTCTGCAGGGCTGCTCTCTGCCATCTCACGTTATCATCATCATCTCCCAGCCTGTACTGATAACAAGGATTGCCCTAACCCAGGTGCAGGACCTTGCACTTGGCCTTGTTGAACCTCATCAGTTTTACCTGAGCCCATTTCTCCAGTCTGTCCAAGTCCTTCTAGATGACATCCCATCCCTCTGGCATATTAACCTCACCACTCAGCTTAGTGTTATCTACAAACCTGCTGAGGACAACTTTTGAGGTCTCTTCCAACCACATATAGTCTGTGACTCAGTCTCACTGTCTACATCATTGATGAAGATATTGGACAGCACTTGTCCCAGTACAGACCCGCAAGGGACACCATTTGACAACCTTTCTCCACCTAGACATTGAGCCACTGACCACTGCATGCTGGATGTAATCATCCAGCCAATTCCTTATCCACTGAGCAGTCCACACGTTAAATTCCTCTCTCTCCAGCTTAAGAGATAAGGGTGTTGGGGGGGGGCCGTGTCAAAGGCCTTGCATAAGTCTGGATAGATGACATGCATTGCACTTCCCTTATTCATTGATGTAGTCACTCTGATGTAGAAAGCCAGTAGATTGGTCAGGCAGGAGTTGCCTTCAGTAAAGCTGTGCTGGCTGTCTCAAACCACTTCTCTGTCCTCCATGTGCCTTATCAGAGCTTCTAGAAGGACCTGTTCCATGATTGTCCCAGGCAGAGAGGTGAGGCTGGCAGGCCAGTAGTTCCCAGGGTCCTCTTTTTTAACCCTTTTTAAAAAAGGGGGTGTAATGTTCCACTTCTCCCAGTCTCCAGGGACTTCTATGGACTGCCAGGAACTTTCAAATATCATGGAGAGTGGCAACTACATCAGTCACCTCAGGACTCTGGGATGCATCTCACCAGGTCACATAGACTTCTGCATGTTCAGGTTTCTCAGGTCATCACAAACCTTGTTCAGTTAGAGCGAGAGGGACTTTGCTCCCCTGGTCCCTGTCTCGCAGGCCAACTCAGGAGATGTGAGGTTAGAAGTTATCAAAGAAGACCAAGGCAAAAAAAGCTGCTGAGAACCTCAGCCTTCTCCTTGTCTGTTGCTACCAGCTTGCCATTCTTGCTTGCTCACCATGGGAGTGTGTATTTCCTTAAACTTTTCTTTTCTGGTTGACATACCTGTAGAATCCCTTCTTTTACTTTTTGTATCCCTTTCAAGATCAACTCCATCCATGTCCTGACCCTCCTGACCTCATCCCTACACAACTGAGCAGTGCTCCTACACACTGCCCAAAACATGTCACTGCTTGAACTTTCTGTGCTTTTAGTTTGATCAGCCAGTCTTGACCAGGCCATGTTGGTCTCTTCCCTTCCCTGTTTGGGTTCTCACACCTTCTTGCTAGTGTCATTTGACAAAGTCTATCATGAGACAACCTTGCTGAAACAAACACAATCCACACACTTACCCACAAGCATAGCTCAGGAGGTTTGCTTCCTGTTATTATCCCCAGTACTATTTGTCCATCAGCTTTTTATCTCTTAACATTTTTATTCTTCCTCTCTTATTGTTTCCTTTGCACTGAAGAAGTCTTTGAGCAGATAAGCTCTATGAAGCAGATGTTCTCACCTTCTGCATGCTCTTACACTCAAATTCCTCTATTTTACTGCTAGAGTGTCCTGGAAATAGATGGTGCTCCTTCAGTATCAGTATAAGTTATCCTTTTAATTCTTTGCCTGTTACTACTTCTGCTGCTTTCCCACACACTTCCATTAATACATCAATCAGTCAAGGCAATTATAATATTTCTAACACAAATTGTTTCAATAGGTGTATTTTAGTGCAGCAGTTGCAGATTTCTACTTATCACACTTCATAGAAAAAAAGTGAAATGCAGAGAATCATGAAATACGCTTTTATCTCTGAAGAATTTCCTCCAAGAAGTAAGGCACATTTGAAGAACTGTCTTGCATCTCCATTAGTTTAGAATCAGAATTATTTAGGCTGGAAAGACCTTTAAAATCCAACAATTAACCTAACATTATCAAGTCCCCTGTTAAATTATGTCCATAAGCACCACATATTTTAAAATCCCTCCAAGGACAGTGATTTCATCACTACCCCAACCAGTCTGTTCCAACACCCACCTCAGGACAATCTCTTTTCAGGTAGTTGCAGAAAGTAAGAGTCTAACCTCAGCCTCCTCTTCTGTAACCTAAGCTCAACTCAGGGTTCACTCAATCCACTTGTGATGGTTTGGGTGTTCCCTGCCCCCCCACACTTTGGAAATCACCCAGACTAGACTCAGGCAACTCTGGAAATATGAACAAAGCTTATATTTACAGCTAGCACAATATACAAGCAGATAGTTACAGTATATACAGTTATAGACAGAAATAGACAAGGTAAAAGGGAATACAGAAACACAACAGCCCTCCCAGAAACCTGAGTCCCCAGGAGGGGCTCTCAACCACCTCTGCACCTTCCCCCTGCCCCTCTCTACCTTACCCCAGTCCCAAGGAAGAATGGAGGTTTGGCCAGGGGGTTAGGAAGCAAAGTGGATTAGTCCAAAATGGAGGGTGAGGTTAGAGAGATGCAGCTCAGCCAGCAGCCCAAGTGAGAGTGGTTATCTATGGTTTTATTTCTTGTTCCCATATATCTCAGCAAGCCTATGAGCAAAGTAGACACCACCATTGTTTTCCTTTCACAGCCTGTAATCTAGTTCTCCTCACCAAAACATTCTAGCTAGCTTCAAACTAGCACATCCCTCATCCAGATCACTGAAGTTATCCCTTCTTCAAAAAGTATTGCTCTCCAGTCTTTGACACCTAACTTCTGATTTTAAGAAGTTTGTGATCAATGTATGGGAAGAACAAACTAAGCAGTTGACTGAATTTCAGACAAGGACAACAAGAGTAATTTTTCACTAGAAGAGCTCTTTGTGATTTTCACGTTTTGCAGAAAGCATTTACATCAGCAGTAAGGTATATCACTAGCTTTGAGATCACAAGAGTGTTCTTTAAAAGTTAACATAGCTGTGATTATGGTTTGCAAAGTTTTTTAAGCTTCCTGCATATTGTAAGCTACATAATCAACACTTTCACTCATTAAATAATCTTCCTCAAAATATAAAAGCCTACAGCTTTCAGGTTCTGTTTTCACTGCTCTTTGCAGTTTCAAAACTGTTGAGAAGTTACAACTGTCATGCTTACCAAAATCGTAAATCACCAGGAAGATTCTAGGAATTTTTAGCAAGCAAATGTGTGAAAAAGCAAAAATCCATTCTCTGTCAGCAATAAACTCCTTTGAAAAGGCTGTGGCTGTAACAATACTCAGTAGAGCTTAGAAATTCTTTTGAGTTGCTAAGAAAGTTTACATTTCCCCCAATTCTATTTCTTCCCCCATTTCTACCTTTTTAGTTGCACTGATGCTGTTACTTGAAGTGCTTCATGATGAAGCAGACTATAGACAAAGTAACTTCCACATTTCAATATTTTTAAAAAGATTACTTACTTGAGCAATCTTGCTTGTGTCCCACTTCAGA
Organism: Pogoniulus pusillus; assembly: GCF_015220805.1. Classification (NCBI taxonomy): domain Eukaryota; kingdom Metazoa; phylum Chordata; class Aves; order Piciformes; family Lybiidae; genus Pogoniulus; species Pogoniulus pusillus. The sequence goes on from NC_087278.1 coordinate 23,896,274, forward strand.
CAGATGTGTAGCACTCACTGGATAGGCAGGACCTCCTTACTGATCTGTTCCAAGAAGGGACAATTATTAAGCTGGTCTGTACCAGTATCACCACACAGTTTCCTATGTCCCAGATTACTACTAATACATCCAAAAATCTCCTGTAAATACTCGATGAGGCTAATTGATTGGCTACAGCTGGGTGATAGATTGGACTAGATGGTCTTGGAGGTCTCTTCCAACCTGGCTGATTCTATGAAGTCAAATCTGCTGTGAAGCAACAGCTTCCTCTTTATTAGTGCTTTTCTTTTATCAGTTCATGAAGTAGTCATCTAACACTAACAACCATAATGCATTTTTCACCATTATTTCCTTACCTTTTCTTTCTTCTTAGAAGTCACTAGCAGGCTCTACTGTTTCACACAAGCCTTCAGTCAGGCTTAGCTGCTCTAGGAATTAAGGCACCTTCTCAGCCTTCTGCTCCCTTTACTCTTCCTTTGCTGTCTTCAGCCTTCCCTAGACCTCTTCTAAATTAGAGTGGGGATTACTATCCTCCCTTCTGTGACCATTTGTTGACTACTGTCCACCAAAGTAGCGAAGAAAGGCTCAGTGTTAAAGGAACAGATTATCACATTGACCAGGACAAGGAGAGGCCACAAACATTGTGACAAAGTCATACACATCCAGTGCACTGATACGTTGCTTGTTGTTGCAGCAAATTAAACTGGGCAAGCTCAGCATATACAGGACATAAAGAACCACTTCCTTTGTTTGCAACCCACAGCCAGAAGTGTCGTGGTTTTTCTAAAGATAGTGACAGAAATTAAACTCTCAAATCAAATTGGAGAAAAAAAAATACAGAATTATATTTAGAGAGAAATACAGTGATAAACATTACAAAGCAATTACTGCATCCATGGCAAACCCCCTTGAATTTTTTCCCATCCCAAAAAAACTCGATCTACACTCCCCAGTGCTCCAGTCCTCCCTCCCTCCCAATGCCTCTGCCATCCAAAGAGGCCTACTGCTTACATGTTCTTCCTGATAAACTGGCTCCTGCCACACACACAGGGCAGGAGGAGGAGGAAAGGAGAACGAACTGACCTTGTTGTGAGCTTGTAACAAGATAGCAAAATCATGGGATTCAATAACAATCTTCTAGTCCCCAGACGATTTTTAATCCTATAGTTCAACCTGGGACATTAAGTCAATACACTCAGGTGGTGGCTCAGAAGATCACAGTAAGAAGCTTGATTGGACAACTATGGGCATAAGGCCTCAAAACAGGGACAGTCCCACTTGGCCAGGTGCACCATCACACCCTACTCCACCACAGGTGATGGAACAAACACAACAGGCCAAATTTTGACCATTTTTCATCACTGGGAAAAAAAAATTAAGATCCCACCACACACAAACCCACAAACAGAAGAGCCAGAGAATATTATTTTGTGTACTTTCTAACAACAGATATTACCAAAGCATGCTTGCCTGCAGAAAACACAAAGTCAGTAACTTGTTGGCTCCCCATCGGTTAAGGTTTTGCTTTGAGGCTCACAGGAACTTCTACAGTGGCTATCAAGCCTGTAGGATTCAACTCTGTAAACAGTAGTAAGAGCAATTCTTAACACAAGTCTGTTTTCTCTGCCAGAAACGTTCATCTAAAATGTTTTAGAACACTGGCTGGTTAAGTCAAGGAAATCAGGTGGTAAGAATTCAGTTAGGATCATTTGATGTTACTGACAGGTTTTACTCCCATCATGTTCCAAAGCAAGAGCTTGAAAATATTTACCAAGAATCACAACGAGCTGGGTTTGTTTTGTTCTAAGTCATCCCAGGAGGCTAGTTAAGAGTGGGGTAAAACCTGGCATTACCACAGAGCTCCTAGAAAGAGTTGAGTCAATCTTTTAATAGTTTCTAGGAAAACAAACTCCAGCGTTCCTACAGGCTTCTGAAGCCTGTCTTGTGCTCCTACTCACATCCGATCTGATGCCTCTCATTTTCACCAATAACAACAGCATATGAAGTGTTGATAGGGTACTTGCCTCGTTTCACCCATAAAGAGTAAGTTATGCAATTCTTTCAAGCACAAAAGCAGAAATAACAACCTCTATCTCTTTAAAACCTTTTTATCTCTTGTTATATAAACAGGTTTGTCAGTTCAACCACAATACTCGACTGCAGATGTCCCTCTTACACAAGGCCAAGCGCTGCCTCCCTATTCCATACCTTGTGATACATACCTGAAAGGGTAAAGTAAGAACGACATGCAAACACCGGCCATCCATCACAGAGCTTGGATGCAGGGCACCTGAAATACCTGGCCATCCATCACAGAGCTTGGATGCAGGGCACCTGAAATACCTGGCCTTCCATCACAGAGCTTGGATGCAGGGCACCTGAAATACCTGTCCATCCATCACACAGCTTGGATGCAGGGCACCTGAAATACCTGGCCATCCATCACAGAGCCTGGATGCAGGGCACCTGAAATACCTGGCCTTCCATCACAGAGCCTGGATGCAGGGCACCTGAAATACCTGGCCTTCCATCACAGAGCCTGGATGCAGGGCACCTGAAATACCTGGCCATCCATCACAGAGCTTGGATGCAGGGCACCTGAAATACCTGGCCTTCCATCACAGAGCCTGGATGCAGGGCACCTGAAATACCTGGCCTTCCATCACAGAGCTTGGATGCAGGGCACCTGAAATACCTGGCCTTCCATCACAGAGCTTGGATGCAGGGCACCTGAAATACCTGGCCTTCCATCACAGAGCCTGGATGCAGGGCACCTGAAATACCTGGCCTTCCATCACAGAGCTTGGATGCAGGGCACCTGAAATACCTGGCCTTCCATCACAGAGCTTGGATGCAGGGCACCTGAAATACCTGGCCTTCCATCACAGAGCCTGGATGCAGGGCACCTGAAATACCTGGCCTTCCATCACAGAGCCTGGATGCAGGGCACCTGAAATACCTGGCCTTCCATCACAGAGCCTGGATGCAGGGCACCTGAAATACCTGGCCTTCCATCACAGAGCTTGGATGCAGGGCACCTGAAATACCTGGCCTTCCATCACAGAGCTTGGATGCAGGGCACCTGAAATACCTGGCCTTCCTCACATTACAAGCTCACGACCCTAAAAGCTGTTACTACTCTTTTTTTTTTTCAGTAACATTTTTCAGCCCTGTCTCCCTGCATTATCACATTTTACAGAGAAAGACAGTAAATAAACTTCTGCAGCAGACAAACTGTTGGACCAAAAGCGCGCCTGCAGATAACACTGTGTTTGCTCTGTCACTTGCAGGGCGCTGGATTGACGTTAACTGTGCCTGCGAGACAAGCTGCAAACTAGCTGCCTGCTACTGCACGTCTCGGTGCCTGACCGGCTCTAAATCAAGTACCCCCCACCCCTGACCGTCAGAATGGGGCCGCCGGCCACCCCAAGAGACCCGCAGCCGCCTTGACCGACCGCTAGTCTTGCAGGGCCCTCAGCTGCCGCTGCCCCTCACGGCTCCGCCTGCGGCCTCCTGCGCTACCCCGAGGACGAGATGGGTTTATCGACCCAGCCCGAGGAAAATGGTTCCACTACTCGCCTCGAGCCTCGCTGGAGGGGCGGCGCGGCCCTCACCGGCTCCCTCCTCCCCGCCAGAGGTCCCAGGCAGCGCTTTCCTGTAGCCGCCAGGTCCGCGGCCCCGCAGGACGAAGGAAAGCACAGCCCGCGCCGCGATGCCCCCACTGCGGTATGGTATGGCCCAGCCCGGCCCGCCCCGCCCTGCTCCGTTCCCATCCCTTTCCTTCGCCGCCACTGCCCGTCCTCACCGAACCCGGCGCGGCTGGCCGGCGAGTCACTCTGCGCACAGAGGCGGAGCCAGAAGTCGAAGGCTCTAAGGCGAAACGGGGAAAGACCACGACCCTCCACTGTGCCGTTACCACTGTCGGGCAGAGGCCTCTGGGTGGCCGCTAAGGACCGCCCCGGGGCGGGATCCTCCGCGGGGCGGGGTCCGTCGCGGGGCGGGATCCTCCGCGGAGCCGCTGCTGGGGACCGCTGCTGGGCGCTGCTGGGCAGTGCTGCTGGGGACTGCCTGGTCTGCGCAGGCTGTGCCTGGCCGTGTGAGGGTTTGGGAGTTTAGGGTGGGAGACTTTGACGTAGGGAAAGAACTCCATAACTCGAAAGTTATAAAGTAGGCATGTTTATTGCGCAAGATGCACGGGGGCTATCTCCTCCAAAGTCGTGCCTGACCCAAAGGAGCAAGCTATGCCACCTTTATACACTGAAACCATGCATATTCATGAAACGCCTATGCATTTTTATCACTGAAACCCGCTTACTCCTGCTCCATGTTAACTTGCAGTCCTCTACGCCTGCATAGTTCCCTTCAAAAATTGTGGGCAGGGGTCCTTGAAGTGTGGGCGATGGTCTTATGGAGGAAGACCGTGGGTCTTCGTCACAGTGTACTTCTTCACCTCTTGCCTGGAATTTGGTGATCGTGCAGGTCTGCAATACCCCTATCAGCCTTAGCTCACTTATGTCCTTGATGGTCTTCTGCTTTTTCTCACCATGGAAGCTTGCTGACAGGTTTATGATGGGTGCTGGTCAGTTCTTCTCTTCCCAGATAACATTATGATGTCTTTGCTCTTGCCTTGCTCTTTAGATAACCTTTGAATGCTTTCATGTTGCTACTTGTGAGTACATCCTTTGTCAGTGATTAAGACCAGCTTCTTCCCTTGCTAGTCATCTACTTCTGTGTTGTGCTAATTTGAAGCTAGCTAGAATGTTTTGGTGAGAAGAACTAGATTACAGGCTGTGAAAGGAAAACAATGGTGATGTCTGCTTCCCTCACAGTCTTGCTAAGGAATATGGGAAGGAGAAATGAAAACATTGGATAACACTCTCACCATTTTCTCACTCACTCTCGCTTGGGCTGCTGGCTGAGCAACATCTTACTCCCTAACCTCACCTTCCATTTGGCCTAACCCACCTTTGCTTCTTAACCTCTTGGCCGAACCTCTATTCTTCTTTAGGACTGGGGTAAGGTTGACAGAGGCAGGGGGAAGGTGAGGGGTGGTTGAGAGTCCCTCCTGGGGACTCAGGTTTCTGGGAGGGCTGTTGTGTTTCTGTATTACCTTTTACCTTGTGTATTTCTATATATAACTGTATATACTGTAAATATCTACTTGTATATTGTGCTACCTGTAAATATAAGCTTAATTTATATTTCCAGAGCCAGCTGAGTCTAGTCTGGGTGATTTCTAAAGTGTGGGGGGGCAGGGAACACCCAAACCATCACAAGTGTGATTTCATGATTACCTATTTTGTTTCTATGTTCCGAGTGTAGATATACTGTTAGTCATAATGTTCTGTTCTATGCTATCCCCTATTTCTTCATATCTCCATATCAACATTAGTTGGTTGGGCTGCATCAGCCCAGATGAGAAACTGTGCGACCACTACAGTTCAGGCTCTGCAGCCGGCTTGTGTGCCTTATGAGAATGAGTTCAGCCCGAGAAAGGGCAAGTTTACATGAGGCTGCACCAGGCCACTGACAGGGAGCTGCGCACCACGATCTGATTTGGCTTTCGGTTTCTCCAGCTCCTCCACACTAAGGCCCTCCTACCTGGTCTCCCTGCCTTCTCAAGTACCCAGAGAACTCCAGAAACTCCCTGCTTCAGGAGCATCACAATTTCTGCGAAAGAATACAGTGGTTCTTCCACTTCCCACCATGAGCTGAGGACCAGCTGGGTCTTCAAGAGCAGCGTGGAATTGGGAGGAACCTCTGGAGTTTGATAGAGGCTCTGTAATGAAAGCTAGGAAGATAAGGAGAAAAATAGTACCCGTGTCAATATGAGAGAGGACAGAGCAGAATAGGAGAATGGCAGAGCAGGGGTGTGTTGGAGCTAACTAGGTGGGGGACATTGAAACCTACAGTTAGGAACAAGTGATAACAGAAAGTGCTGTGAGAGATAGCACCCTGTCAATGTGGGACGTTAACAGAACAGGGGTGTATCAGAGCTAACTAAGCAAGGTTAGGGATGGGCAATAACAGAAAACGCCACAAGCATGGTAGGTAAGAAACCATGAAGCACACAACTGTGCAGACTCAAATAGCTGAGTCACGATGAGAACACCTGAGGAAGACTCAGCCTCATGACCACCAGAGAGACCACCAGGAGGATTAGCACGCATGCACAACAGTTCCAGGAGAAACCGCAAGCGCTTCGGGAAGTGTTTGGATATGTATTAAACTGCTCTATGAATATGTATGTAAGCAGGAAATAAAAATCCTGCAACTGCTTGTGTACAGCGCGCAGCTGCGGAGCTATAGCTCCCTGCGCCCAGCGCTGCTTCTTGCTTGCCAAAGTAAAACTCCTTAAACTTACAGAAGTTTTTGGTGGCTCGATTTTAACAAGCCCAGACGGGAAACAGTGCGAGCGCTGCGGCTCAGGCTCTGCGGCTGGCTTGTGAGCCTTATGAGAATGAGTTTGGCCCGCGAAAGCGTAAGTTTACACGAGGCCGCTGACAGGGAGCTGCGCACCACGATCTGATTTGGCTTTCGGTTTCTCCAGCTCCTCCACGCTAAGGCCCTCCTACCTGGTCTCCCTGCCTTCTCAAGTACCCAGAGAACTCCAGAAACTCCCTGCTTCAGGAGCATCACAATTTCTGCGAAACAATACAGTGGTTCTTCCACTTCCCACCATGAGCTGAGGACCAGCTGGGTCTTCAAGAGCAGCGTGTAATTGGGAGGAACCTCTGGAGTCTGATAGAGGCTCTGTAGTGAAAGCTAGAAAGACAAGGAGAAAAAAAAGATAGATATTTAATGTGTGATAAATTAGAACTAGATGATGCGCATTGGTGGGAGAAACTAATGGAAAGCGCATTAGAGCTGTGAACCGACTGCTGTGAAACAACAACTATTTGTGCAAAACAAGGAAACGACTGCCTGTTGCAACCAGTAGATAAAGGGAGCTAAGAGTGTGAGAAATATATTTTGGACCCGATTGATTTGTGGCCAGAGGTGACAGATAAGGAGAAAGAGGAATTTTGAATGGAGCTGCACTCCCCCTTGCACCACCACAAAAGTATGCACTTATCTTGACATAAGATGAGAAGAGCAGAACAATAAATCATTATAGACCAGAAATGCTGATGGGGGAGAAAAACAGGTGAGGAAGACAGCCCGGGCGCATGAGCTGAAAGGAAGAGTCATGCAGAGGACACTGCTGCCTTCAAGTTCATGAAGAGGTCATTTGAGGGAGACCTCTTCACCACTGAAGACCACCAGAGGGACCACCGGATAAAAGAAGACATGCGCCGAAGAAATACCTCCTGTTCTTGGAACTGATAAGAAAAATCCAACCTTATCTTAGAATTAGTCATGAATACATATTAGAATAGGATCTATAAAGAGGAGATTAGAAACTAACGGTGTGCAGTTAGGGTGGAGCAGAGACTCCCCACGCACCCAGGCCTGTACATTGCTTGATTTCTGTAACTCTATTAAAGCTTTATTTTTGCATGAATGTAAGTTTATGCCTTTTTATTTATGACAAGAGTAAGCAGGAAATGGCTACTTATGTAGCTAGATTTTTTAAGACATGCTGAGATAGCTTACACAGCATGAACAGTGGCGTCATTGAGGAGCCATACAGAGGACACCTCCGGCCTTCATCTTTAAAGGATCACCAGAGGGGGAAGAAGAGACCCTCAGAACAAAAAAAAGGTATGCACCGTGAGACCCCACCCAAGTTCTGCCCATACCAAGGAACAATTTGCATAAGACTGCCTTTTCTTGGAATAGTTTATGCATGTGTATATAGAAGCATAATATAAACCACAAACTAAGGAACTAACTTGTGCTCGTTGGTGGAGAAGCCTCCCCACAGCACCCAGTGATGTTTGCTTGCTTTCTATTGCCTGAATAAAAATTTTTATCCATTTTGAGCCCATCATTTATTGCAAATGTGTGAAGAAAATGCATGTGAACTGTACAGTACTTAAACTGCACATCACAATCCTTAGTAGAATGAGAACTGACCATAATTCTGTAGTCATGGCTTTAGTGTTATATAAAGATTCCAGTAATCGGTGCAGCTTACTGTTGCACAGAATTCCTAGCAATTAGTACAGCTTTCCTTTTATCTAAAAACAACTAGACATTTTAGTCACCTGTACCTCCTCTGCAGATTGAGTCAAATTCTCAATGATCAGTGTACAATACAATAATAATAATCCAGACTGATGTTAAAAAGTGCACCCTCTGCAAATGACACCGAACTGGATGTGTTCATCTGCTTGAAGGCAGGAAGGCTCTGCAGAGGGATCCTATAATGAGAGGCTGAGGGAGCTGGGGTTGTTTAGCCTGGAGAACAGGAGGCTTAGGGGTGACCTCGTTGCTGTCTACAGCTACCTGAAGGGAGGCTGTAGCCAGGTGGGGGTTGGTCTCTTCTCCCAGGCAACCAGCAACAGAAGAAGGGGACACAGTCTCAAGTTGTGCCAGGAAAGGTCTAGGCTGGATGTTAGGAGGAAGTTCTTCACAGGAAGAGTGATTTGCCTTTGGAATGGGCTGCCCAGGGAGGTGGTGGAGTCACTGTTCCTGGAAGTGTTCAAGCAAAGCCTGGATAAGGCACTTTGTGCCATGGTCTAGTTGACTGGAAAGGGCTGGGTGCTAGATTGGACTGGATGATCTTGGAGGTCTCTTCCAACCTGGTTGATTCTATGATTCTATGGTCTCGACAGACTGGATAGATAGGGCAAGGTCTATGAGGTTTAACAAGACCAATTGCCAGAATCTCCACTTGGGTCACAACAACCTTATGCAATGCTACAGGCTTGGGGAAGAGTGGCTGGAAAGATGCCTGGCTGAAAAGGATGTGAGAATGCTGGTTGACAGCTGAGACAAAGGAGTTAGACTCAACAGCAAAATATTTACTGTTATGTCAACAGCTGGAGTCAATGATCTTAGAGGTATTTTCCATCCAAACCAATTCTATGGTTCTGTGATTCTGTGCTATGTGTTTTCATGAGCCCGGAACGCACACACACACACACACACACACACACACACTTACACTTCACAACTTCCCATTACAGCAGTGAGATTGGGAAGCTGTTGCAGCAGAGGGACATATTGTGTATTAGTTTTCTTGTTACCTAAGGTTGTGTGGCTTCTTTGCCACATAGTGCTTAATTTTCTGGGCATCCATAATCTTTGTCTTCTGATTCCAAGCTACCAGAGCACACCTCCCGATCTAGTGCTGTTTGTGTGGCATCCCTGCCTCCTTCCTGCACTACCAGGCATGGTCTCTCCTTGGTCAAGAACCTTGGTGCATTATGTAAAAAGGAGCAGCCTATAATAAACTGTGACCAGCAGGGGTTGTAAACAGAAACTGGGTGTAATGAACCTTGGTGTGTGCCATGGCTGAACTATGGACAGGAGAGCACTCTGAGAAAGTATAGATGTCAAGGGTAAATCATTCTCTTTAGAAAGCATGTAGCATGAATGAAGCATAACTACCATGAAATAAGTGTTTGAGGGTTGTCTCAAGATGCAAGCCTGCTTGCCTGGAAGACCGATATGATTGATTGATTATATTAGTTACACTGCCTCGAGCCAAAATTATCTAGGTAATAGTGTTAGCAACATCAGGCTGAGAAGCAGGACTAGCAGAATTATGACCATTGAGGAGGAAGCAGAATCATAGAATCGCAGAATCAGTCAGGGTTGGAAGGGACCACAAGGATCATCCAGTTCCAACCCCCCTGTCGTGGGCAGGGACACCCTACCCTAGATCAGCCTGGCCTTAAACACCTCCAGGCATGGGGCCTCAACCACCTCCCTGGGCAACCCATTCCAGGTCTCACCACTCTCATGCTGAACAACTTCCTCCTCACGTCCAGCCTGAACCTACCCACCTCCAGCTTTGCTCCATTCCCCCTAGTCCTGTCACTGCCTGATATCCTGAAAAGTCCTTCCCCACTTTTTTGTACATCCCCTTCAGATCCTGGAAGGCCACAAGAAGGTCATCTCGGAGCCTCCTCTTCTCCAGGCTGAACAGCCCCAACTCTTTCAGTCTGTCTTCATAGGAGAGGTGCTCCAGCCCTCTGATCATCCCTGTGGCCCTTCCCTGGACACACTCCAGTACATTCCACATCAGAAGAGGAAAGTATCCAGTTATCAACCCCAGAAGAAGACCATATCGACTAGCTCAGACTGCTAGGATGCCACATCCAGATAACACCTTCAAGATGTTAAGCTACATCAGAGAGAACATGAGCCAAGGAATTGTGTCATGATAGATGTAAAACTCAGAGTCACAAATGAGTAAAACTCATGGAGTGCCAAAAGAAAATGCCATCAGGAAAATATCTCTTTAGGGTGTAGTCTTATAGCTCAGTTAAAGTGGTGCTGCCATGGCTAGTAGAGAGGCTAGAGGCTGTGATTTAGTTTTGTGCTTCTTCAAGGCTATCAGCAGTTGCTTTGTCTGGGCTTGTTTTGGCTTGCTTAGGGCTTTGCCTTAGCTTGTTTAGCTCTAACAGTTGCCTAACAAATTGCCTATAATGTTACCTAACTTGTTTTAATTTCAGTTAACTTTGTGCATTTTGTGCTATACTCTTACATTACTTTAGATGTATTTCTGTAACTATAGTTAGTGAAAAAAGGATATTATTCAGTGTAGTGGGAAGTGTCGGTGGCCTAGAAGGAGTAAAAGTGTGGGGTGATAGCAAAGGCTTTGAAAATACAGACACTAGATTGTGCCCAAGGCCTCAGGGTTGTAAACAGATCACTGGTGGTCAATTACTGGTAACTAAAGGAATGCAGCCTTGGGAACTGGATAAAACCACTTTTAATGATAGCAGAGAGCAAGTGTCCAACATAATTTAAACTAAACCACAAACGGTGAATTTTGTTCTAATAAAGAAATAATAAATAAAGGGAAAGATGTGGTGCATGGTACAAAATATATAAAAATAAACCCAAGTACAGATTCCAGAGTGAGGAAGAGATCCTCACCATCACCATCAGATTGCTTCCAGTGAAGAACAAGGGACACCAGTGAAGCATCATAACTCTTCAAATAAGAGTCCTCACTGTTAACCTGTAGGGCTAGAGGGGTGGTGAAAGGCTAAGTGTAACATCAGAGACCAGGGCTAGGTTCTAGAAAGTTTCTGTAAAACTGTTTTAAATGCCATTTAATGTGACCTTTTCTGTAATAAACACATGAAATGGACTACTAATGCCGCTACTATTGTCACCAGAATTGATGACTGAGTGTTTAAGTTAGGCTGATACTGCTTACCTGAAGATAAGAGTGTACTGAGATAACTGGTCCCAGGGAAACCTTAAAGAAGGATTCATGGTCAGAGGCTCCCAAAACAGTAGACATGCATAGGTAAGGATTAACATTGTTTGTCAAAGTCCTAGTTCCCCAGACTGTTGCCCTGAAGTTGAACTTACCTCATTATAATGCAAAACCCAACCTCAGACTTTTCAAAGCTCAATCCACATCTCAAACCTGATTGCTATCAGGGTGATGAATCCATAGTGTGAGTAAGCCTCTGTGAGAGTGCAGGTGAGCTCAGAACTGACCAATCTCATCATGGATGGAATCTGCATAGAGTGCAATGCCATCACTAGATGCAATCTGATGCTGTGTCATCTCAGGGTTCCCAACAGCAGAAGAGATTTAAGATTTTGTAACTCGTTGCCACTTTTTCTGGAACATTAATAAAATGTGTTTGTCTTGAGTGTGTTTCTGCTTTTCTTATTGGGAATCAGAAAGAACCAATATGTCCTTATCAAAAACAGTCCAGCTTTTTGAAAGAAACTGCCAGTGATGCAAAAACTTTGATATGAAAGTAGGGTGGCACTGTCTTGATAGAGAAGACTATTCATGCAGTGAGGTAGCAACAAGTAGTTAGTTCATACATTAACATAGACAAGATAATCCCTGAAAAGAGAAGAGGAAGAGAACTGCTTATCATGACGCTGCCCTTCCCTGCAGAGATCAGCACCTGACTCATTTGCTTTAGGTGAAACTGATGCAAGATATCATCTTCCTTATAGCTTTACTCAGTCACAACTATCTAAACTGTCACTCGCTGTGTGTGACTCCTACCTTCTTCTCTTTTCTGATGAATGGATCCAACCATTTCTTTTCACAACAAAGAAGCAATGGGGTGAAGATCTACTCTTGCCTTGGCTAAGTAATGCAGCAGTTATTGAAACAAAACTCAGTACAAGAACATATAGATAGGGAAAGTAATTTGAAGTAAACTTTTTCAGTCAGCTGACACTGTTTATTCATGTGTGCACCAACAGAAGCATCAGTATGTGTGTGTCTCAGCAATCAATCCAGGATAACTTGTGTATGACTTGTAGGATGACACATGCTAGTCTTGAATCCTGTCTACATGTCCTAAGATCTGAACAAACTGCTTTTGGATAGGCTTTATATAGCCTTTAAGAGCCAACAGTTGCTGTGATCTTTTGCCTCAGTGTGTAGTTTTGTTCCATGTGAGTGTTAGGCAACACAGTGAGTCAATGCTTGGCTTTTGTTTTCCCTATCTAGTTATCTAGATTTTCAGTCTAGTTATCTAGTTTCCCTATGTAGTTATCTTCAGGCCAGTTCCTTTATCTTTCTGTCATCTTACCTTATAGTTTTATTTTCTTTTTATCTGGTTCTTGAATGAAGCCATGCATGGCTGCACTGTGATCCAGGTGAACTGCTGACCTTAGGTAACAATATATGCCATTATTTTACTCCTTGTTCTACTGTTTCTTCTCATGTTTTCACTTTGCCCAAGCAGATTTCCACTCCCTCTTCACTGAGAACAATGTGAGCATTTAAGATAGTCTTTTTAAGATAGTCTTTTTAAGATATTTAAGATAGAGCATTTAAGTCTGCATAAATTCCAGCTAAAACTTTGGGGTTCATTTGCAGATTAGGGTTTCAAGTTGCCTTCTTTTTTTTCATGTTATCTAAGTAACCTGAAGTATATGACGTAAGGAAAATGTGGTGGAGGGGCAGCAGCCCCAAAACTGAGGCCTCTCTATGCCTCTACATGCCTGGACATGTTTTTCTGCCAGGACCCACAGGGCAGTAAACAGGTTGTGTAACACACACACGCCCAGTCCATGTGCCCCTGGGGTCTGCCCAGGTGATCCCCTATTGGGAGGTCCAGGCAAACACCTACTGCCTATTAAGGTAAGGTTTGGCTTACTGCCAGCCTGATTGGTTTCTTGAGATGTCCAAATGAGCCACAAATCTCGGCCCAGAGTCTATAAAGAGGGGTGCAAAGGAGCACCACGTGGTCAGACCGTCCAGACTGTTCAGAAGTTCAAAGCATTCAGAGCATTCAGACTTAGAGGCTCAAGCTCAGCTCTGATAGCAGCACCCTGCTGCCCTGACCTGCTTGCATGGCCTGGACACAGGATCAGGCCTTACTCACTTGCAAGCATCACTGAGGCTCAGCCCTCTTGCATTGATCTCAGGGCGCAGTTAAGCTGTCTGCGAGCCCTTTGAGAAGCAGAGCGCCTGCATGCCTGCACTTCATACATATATGGGGAGCTGAGAACCCCCTGCTTAAGCCCAAGAGCAGCCGTACACACTGGCTTGCTGCCTTGCATTTATCTACGGAGCTCGTCTCCCTGCAGCTCGGCATAGACCCCGCTTGCCAACTGTCCTGTAAGTCTGGAAAGATCCAGGCCCAGCAGACCTTCAGATAGTCTGCTAACCTACAAACACAGCCTGCTAGCTGTGAGACCGTGTTAGAAGCTGCATGGACAGATCCTTCTCCTGCACCTGGAAAATCCTGCCAGCTGATCATCCATGGACATGCACAGCATCCAGAAGCTGCAGCACCCAGGCAGAGTCCACTTCACTCCAGGAGAGAAGGTTAGAGAAATCCTGTTTAACCCAGAGACTGGGAACACTTATTCCCCTGCAAGCCGGGACAGACTCCAGCCTTCACCAAGAGCCAAATACTGGGCACACGCTGTGACAATCCCAGGAGGGTGATTAATGATTAATACTTAAAGCAACACATCTAAGCAAGCTTTAATTCCTTTGTAATATAAGTTACCTCTACTTTCAGAGCATACACAGTTTCAGCCCTTGCTGGACAGACAGTATAGTTGTTAAGAGGCATTAAGAATAAGGGAATCTTTCTCTCTGTCTATAGTTGTTGATAATTTGATATTTCCATTTAACAATCAATCCCTGTAAATATATCCCAAGCTGTTTTCATAAACTTGCACTACGAACCTGATTTCATAGTGGTTGGGGGTGGCACAAATTTGTAAATAGTAATTTTAATAAATAATTTTATAAAAAATTAATACAGCCTCAAATTAATTTCTCACCTCTCCCTAACAGGGGAGGAATAAGAGAAACCCCTCCACGACAGAAAAGACTCTATAACTTGAAAGTTATAAAGTAGGTATGTTTATTGCACAAGATGCACGGGGGCTATCTCCTCCAAAACTCATGCATACCCCAAAGGAGCAAGCCCCCCCACCTTTTTACACTGAATTCATGCATATTCATGAAATGCCTATGCATTCTTATCACTAAAACCCTCCTGCTCCCCCTTCGTATGGTAATTATCTTATCAGTCCTCTGCGCTTGCGTAGTTCCTCTCAGAAGTTGTGGGCAGGGGTCCTTCAAATGTGGGCAGTGGTCGGTTGGAGGAAGGCTGTGAGTCTTCGTCACAATGTACTTTTCACCCCTCACCTGGAATGTGATCATCATGCAGGTCTGTAGTCTCTCTAGTGTCCTTATCAGCCTGTGTCTTCTGCTTTTTCTCCTTATGGATACTGGCTGAGGGGTTTATGGCAAGTGCTGGTCAGTTCTTCTCCTTCCTCCCCGATACCATTATGATGTATTTGCTTTTTGGCCTTGGAATGTTTTCATGTTGCTATTTGAGAATGCATCCTTTGTTAATGATTAAGGCCATCTTGTCCCCTTGTTAGTTGTCTTTGTTTCTTTGTTCCTATTACAGGTATACTTTTGGTTCTATGCTATCCCTTATTTCTTCTTCCCCTCATATCATATGTAAGTTAAATTGCTAGTTTTATTTGTCTGTTCTGTTGTTAGACAAGTTCTAGCAGGACTCATTATAGGGAAGTTCTTTGCTATTGACATGTTTTGCTTTCCAGTTCTTCACTGTCTTTTTTTGAAAGAATGCTTTCATTATATTCTGTACTTGTGGATCTATCAAATTAGGATCATGTAATGTTTTAAGAGTTGAAGCTTCTCAAAGCTCTAAAAGTAGGTCTACAGTTTTCTTGGCTTGCCTATCTGAAGATGTGTGTCATGCACAACACTGCAGAGGATTTGAAAGCTTACAGAATGTTTTGTAACAAAGCAAGAACAAATCCAAGCCAGTGACAGCAACCCTAATGGCTACTGCAGCAGTACCACCGTATCACAGAATCACAGAATCACAGAATCACAGTATCACAGTATCACCAAGGTTGGAAGAGACCTCACAGATCATCAAGTCCAACCCTTTACCACAGAGCTCAAGGCCAGACCATGGCACCAAGTGCCACGTCCAGTCCTGCCTTGAACAGCTCCAGGGACGGCGACTCCACCACCTCCCCGGGCAGCCCATTCCAGTGTCCAATGACTCTCTCAGTGAAGAACTTTCTCCTCACCTCAAGCCTAAATCTCCCCTGGCACAGCCTGAGGCTGTGTCCTCTTGTTCTGGTGCTGGCCACCCGAGAGAAGAGAGCAACCTCCTCCTGGCCACAACCACCCCTCAGGTAGTTGTAGACAGCAATAAGGTCTCCCCTGAGCCTCCTCTTCTCCAGGCTAACCAATCCCAGCTCCCTCAGCCTCTCCTCGTAGGGCTGTGCTCAAGGCCTCTCCCCAGCCTCATCGCCCTTCTCTGGACACACTCAAGCATCTCAATGTCCCTCCTAAACTGGGGGGGCCAGAACTGAACACAGCACTCAAGGTGTGGTCTAACCAGTGCAGAGTACAGGGGCAGAATGACCTCCCTGCTCCTGCTGACCACACCATTCCTGATGCAGGCCAGGATGCCACTGGCTCTCTTGGCCACCTGGGCACACTGCTGGCTCATGTTCAGGCAGGTATCAATCAGCACCCCCAGATCCCTCTCTGTCTGGCTGCTCTCCAACCACTCTGACCCCAGCCTGTATCTCTGCCTGGGGTTGTTGTGGCCAAAGTGCAGCACCCTGCACTTCGAGCTATTGAACCCCATCCCATTGGACTCTGCCCATCTGTCCAGGTGGTCAAGGTCCCACTGCAGAGCCCTTCTGCCCTCCAACCCAGCCACATGTGCCCCCAGCTTGATGTCATCTGCAAACTTGCTGATGACTGACTCGATGCCCTCATCCAGATCATCTATGAAGATGTTAAAGAGGATGGGGCCCAGAACTGATCCTTGAGGGACCAGTCCCTATTTGTTCAGGTCCTCTGTTTGGTTTTCCCAATTCTCACATGGAAGAGTCCAAATCAAATGTAGTCTGATGTAAATTATTTCATCTCAAAGTTAGGCTGGCAATGCCTTACCTGTGCAAGGCTTAATTCAGCTGTAACTTTGCTGTGTACAAACCCTCTTCAACATACTTGATTATTACCTAAAGGATAGACAGCATGCTGTCTTGCATGGGTTAGCTTACAGGCTCGTTTGTTTGTTGGTGCCTCTCAAAAGAGTTTGAGGCTGGCTGGAGCAGTCTAGCTCACAAGGACACCTCAGGCACTTACTCATTGTTACAAATAAGCTAAGTCTGGCTGAGCCATTTGTAGAAGCTCAGCCCTTAGGATCTGTGGTAATTAAAATTTTGCAGTTACCATTTTCCTTTGGGCTTTTGTAATGGTTTTATTTCTCTGCATCCTTATCATCTTGGGGATTATCTAATTCCATAGAAATGTGTGTAACAAGCTGTTATTTAGAAATCAGCTGAACTAATTCTTCTGTGAAACACGATTGAGTTTTATGACACCGAAAGCTACTCCATAAATGAAGCATTCTACCAGATATGGAAGGGCATAAACCTCTGTGGTATCATTTTCTAGGAGAGAAGCTGGTTAATGGTATCAACAAAGACAAGTAGTTATTTCCTATTGCTGTAGTTTGCAGGAGGCCTGAGTAGTTGATGCAAATATCATGGTGATGACCATGGTGATGACTCTTGTGGTAGTGAAGATGAATTTTTATTCTCCTTTGGCTCATTAAACCTATGTCTTAGCTGATGAATCAAGCCTTGGGGCAATGGAGTCTTTTAATTTTTGTTTTGAGCATGGGTATTTAGTGCTTGTTTGGAGGATTTTCTGGGTTACTAGATTAAAGTCTGCCTGCAATACAAAACATTTTATGGCCAGCACAACTAGCTTCCTGCTTGTATATAGGAAGTACTGTTGCTTCTGCACATCTCCTGCACATCTCCATGGTTTTTAAATGATCTCTTATGTGCACATGCATTATATCACATAGAACATTTATGGTGAGTTCTTTTATATCACTTGACTAATCTTACAAGTGTTTGTCACAGACAAAATTAAGCACAAGGTGTGGGAGAAGGAAAGAAATGGACACCACATCCAATATGGATTATAAGCAGGTGACTGTCGGAGTAAACCAGTGGAGCACTATGAGTAAATGACAGTATCACAGTATCACAGTATCATCAGGGTTGGAAGAGACCTCATAGATCATCAAGTCCAACCCTTTACCACAGAGCTCAAGGCCAGACCATGGCACCAAGTGCCACATCCAATCCTGCCTTGAACAGCTCCAGGGACGGCGACTCCACCACCTCCCCGGGCAGCCCATTCCAGTGTCCAATGACTCTCTCAGGGAAGAACTTTCTCCTCACCTCAAGCCTAAATCTCCCCTGGCATAGCTTGAGGCTGTGTCCTCTCGTTCTGGTGCTGGCCACCTGAGAGAAGAGAGCAACCTCCTCCTGGCCACAACCACCCCTCAGGTAGTTGTAGACAGCAATAAGGTCTGCCCTGAGCCTCCTCTTCTCCAGGCTAACCAATCCCAGCTCCCTCAGCCTCTCCTCGTAGGGCTGTGCTCAAGGCCTCTCCCCAGCCTCATCGCCCTTCTCTGGACACGCTCAAGCATCTCAATGTCCCTCCTAAACTGGGGGCCCAGAATTGAACACAGTACTCAAGGTGTGGTCTAACCAGTGCAGAGTACAGGGGCAGAATGACCTCCCTGCTCCTGCTGGCCACACCATTGCTGATGCAGGCCAGGATGCCACTGGCTCTCTTGGCCACCTGGGCACACTGCTGGCTCATGTTCAGGCGGGTATCAATCAGGACCCCCAGATCCCTCTCTGTCTGGCTGCTCTCCAGCCACTCCGAGCCTAGCCTGACTTTTGGTTCACCAATATGGTTGGATGGTCAAATCCACTTTATTTCCATGATACAGTGACTTATGTGCATTCTAGCAAGAGGCATGCTCCACCAAGATTGGTTACAATCAGAGGGTACAGAGTTACTTGTAAGGCATAGATAGGTCAGCATACCATAACAATCTGAGCCTCTGGGGCTGGCTAAACTCTGCCCACCTGCAGCTGCCACTCCACCCCCTGCAGCTGCATGTGGGGGGAAGCTCCCTGTGTCTGATATCTAGCTCCCAGGATGGACTCAAGGACATTCACAGCACAGTTGCTCATGTTTATAATTTCTGTGTCCTCTGCTAACAAGAATTCTCCAACAGGTGACAACTTTATTGGGCAGTAGCCTACTTTTATAGCAAGCAGTTGATGTATTCCATTGGCAGCAGTTACACTGGTTGTAGCTCTAACGGTCACACTCGCATGGCACTTCCTGCAGCCCAGGCTGCTGGCTTCCTTCAAAAGTAGGATACACATCCTCTTTTCTTGTTTGCCACCTCACTCAAGGACAGGGCAACTTGTCACATCAGCATGTTGCAATCTCTGGAGGCCTTACATCTACATAGCTCCCTCCACCTGAGTCGGCCTCATTCTGCTGTCCCACCAGCTTCATATAATCCCTGTGTCCATTATCCCTTGGCCATTCCTCAACAACAAAGCACCGACTTGGACCACAAAACTTCAAGAAAATACAGCATTTGTAAAATATTTAGGCAGAAAGCTCTGAGCAGAAGAGTGAGGGGATGTATGTGGGGAGGATATGTCAGGCTATTTTGTGTCTCTTGCCTTGCAAGAAGGTTGCATGAGAGGTGCCTTGCTCTGGAGCCACAACAACGTATATGAATCATAGTCTGAAAGGAGCCTCCTAGCATCCGTAATGACTCCTTTCTCCTCCAAGAATGAGGCTGGATAAAGTTATAGAAGTCTTGCCCCAAGTACTAAGTAATACAGGAGTTTCATACTAAGTTAGTAACCATTTAGTCACTGTAAACACTCATATATAATAAGATAAACCATACAACTGACATGTGCCTTTATCATTGTTTTCTCATTCAATAAATATCTCCATAGCTAGAATAGATTTTACTACAAAATTCCCAGTATAGACTGGCTGTTGCATGTAACCTTCTTCCTCGCCACACCTGAAGTAGTCGTGTTTTTAACCATCTGTGGTCCACTGCAATGTAGCCTTATGAGTACAAACCTAATGGATGTGGTCCACACCTAAAGCATGATGGACCCTGGATGTCCAGACTAAAAAGCTTTCTCTCACAACTGTTGGTCAACATCTGGCAACAGCTGCTTCTGCAGACCTGCTGGCTCAGCAGCTCTGTTGAATTTAAACCTCACTCAATGTTGAAACAAAACCAAATCCAGTCTCTGTTCCATGATATTTTCCCTAGGGAAGTACCCTCATTCTCACAAATCTATTAATGTCTAAGCAGCAGCATAAATTATTAGCTCAATCTCCTTTGAATATCATCAGTACTCTCATTTTCTAGACACTATAGAAAAATGCCTTTTTTTGTGGGGTGCATTTGTTTTACAGTTAGTCCTGTCCTGAAATCATTGATGTGGATTTCAGCTGCGTCTCAGCTCCATACCATCAGGAGCCCTCTGTGTTGAGTGTCGTCATGCACATTGTTGTTTCCACTTGAAAATGTGTTGCAGGAAATTGGTTTCATACAGAGGGGAGTATTTACAGCCACAGAAATAACATGCCAAACATAAGTTAGCTAGATATTCTCATCAGCTGCCACTGAAACTAGAAGCAACAGATATGGGAAAAGGGATAGAGAACATAGAGTGTAGGAACCTAGTTAAATTATTAACTGTGTGAGCACTGATATAGAGCATCATCAATCAGATAAACACAAAGGAGGTGAGTTTAGCTTGGGAGGGCCTTGAAACACTCTCATGGAGAAGAAGAATACTGTATTCAAAGATGTGATGGACATGGGCTGTGAATGGCACAGTTCCTCTTCCAGGCAAGGTACCACAGTCTCCTTCAGGGGACAATTGCCTGGAGAGAGCTAGGAAGAGCTGTTAGCTGTTGAAAGAGCTGTTAGCTGCTGTTGCCCCTGCCCTGGGTAACCTTTCCAAGGTTAAAGGGTCTTTGGGGTCTCCTTTTTGTTCCTTGGAGAAACAGCCATCCACCAGTTCCCAACTCAACCCAGGACTCATGGCAGCCCTGATTCTCTGCTGATGCTGCCCCCAAGGCTGCTTTTAAGTGAAAAGTCCCTTCCTGTCAGACAGGCAAACTTTGAAAGGCTTTTTAAGAACCAGTGAAGGTTTCTCATGTAAACATGGCATCTCTACAGAAGAGAAGAGTGACAGATGGAGAGATGGAGAGAACTGGAAGGAGGAAAAAGGTGAAGGCAGAGCACATGTGTTAAAATCTCACACCAGGTACCTTGACTTGGCTCATCTCAAACTAAAGGGGTAGGTATAAATTCTCACTTTACTCACATGAGAAAGTGAAGTTGGCTCACTCTCAGTTCACTTTCTCTCTTCCTAAGACACAGAGACTTAATTCTTTAGTCATTTATCCTTTCTTATAAGTTTATTTAGATTTCAATAACCTCTCAGGTACTCATGAACCTCTTTGTCAGATGAATTTGTGAGGCTGTAGCCCCTCTTTGATAGAATTGAGAGTTGTTACAGAGACAAATCATCGACTGAAGTTACACTGCTATGTTTGTAGTAGAAATTGTTTCACATGCAATGATTTTTTAAGGACTCCTGTAGCACACTCTTTAAGTTTCACTGGGGTTTAGACCTCAAGCCTGTGTGCTTGCTGCCCAGGACCTTAGGCATTTCAAACACGCAAGCAACATTTGACCTAAGTTCCCCAAATTGTGTTTATTTTTGCACTGAGTGTCTCCTAGTCACATGCAAATGCCCTACACTTCTCAGCTGGTGACCTGCTGAGGAGGGAGAGCTCCAAAGCTTTGGTGGGAGCACTCTTGTGTCAGAGGTGGCCTCTTTTACTTAGGTCATGTCTTCTTTAATGCTGAGGACAGCATTTGTTAGAATATAAGCAACTCACAGCCATCTAGCAGGATTCATCCTTAAATTGGTATCTCAAAGCACGGTGTAAACCATTCTGCCTTGAGAAAAGAAAAGCCAAGTGGGGAGGCAAGGTCACATAGGAAGCGATGATTTACTTGGATCTCACAGGAACAAACTAACACAGTCTGAGTATTTTCCTGGATATATTTTATCATTGAAGATAATTAGGGAGGCACTGCCCTGAAAGTAGTACAAATCATGAACATTTTCTCATACAAAGAGCGTTTGGTCAGATTAGGTTTAAAGGAGAAGCAGCTCAACAATTTAAACACAGATTGACTAGCCAGTTTTTCCATGCTAAACTGTTTATCCATCCATCCATCCATCCACCTGTGAGAAATATATTTTGGATCCAATTGATTCATGGCAAGAGATGACAGATAAGGAGGAAGGGGAATTTTGAATGGAGCTGAACTCCTGCTTGCACCACCACAAAAGTATGCATTTAGCTTGAGATAAGGCGAGAGGAGCAGAGCAGTAAATAATTAGAGACCAGAAATGCTGAAGGGGGAGAAAAAAAGTTGAGGAAGAGAGCCTGTGCACATGGATAAAAAGGAAAGGGGATTCTCTCCATAGCCAGCAGACAGGCAATCTAATCTTCTCCCCTTAGACTGGAACACTGTTTAAGAAGTCATTCCACCCCCCCAACCCCTACTCTCACCCACAGCTTTGTTGAGTGCATATGTATATATTTTCTGTACCTATGGGGAGATTTCCCTTTTCTAAGTGAGTGAGTACACATTCTGGTTCTTGTCTCTCCAGATAGCTTATCTGGTTGATGCCAGTCTATATTTCCTGCTTACATCCAAACCTGTAATTTTATTGAGTTGGAAGGAGTGCAGATTAATTGCAATAAATTCAGTTTTCATGTGGCTGTTGCTGCCTACTTTGTGGGTGCCTCTGCAACATCCTTTGAAGAGATGTAAGCAGGACACAAAGTCTACTCCCTTACTGATGCGCATCAAGTCCAGTTTCAAGGGAGAGAGTCCATTTACCAGACATAAACTACACTGGCTAACAATATGAGATACTGTGTCCCAAGGTAAATGTGTTTTCTATCACAAGCTCACAGGATATTAGGGGTTGGAAGGGACCCAAAGAGATCATCGAATGCAACTCCCTGCCAGAGCAGGACAATCCTGTCTAACACAGATCACAGAGGAACACATCCAGACAGGCCTTGAAAGGCTCCAGAGAAGGAGATCCCACTGCCTCTCTGGGGAGCCTGTTCCAGTGTTCTGGGACCCTTACAGTAAAGAAGTTCCCCCTTGTGTTGAGGCGAAACCTCTTTTGCTGCAACTTACACCCATTGCTCCTTGTCCTATCCCAGGGAGCAGTGAGCAGAGCCTGTCTCCCTGCTCCTGGCCAGCCCTCAGATACTGATAAACATTTATCAAATCCCCTCTAAGTCTTCTCTTTTCCAGACTAAAAAGTCCCAAGTCTCTCAGCCTCTCCTCATAAGCCATGCCCTCCAGTCCCCTAACCATCCTCATATCATAGCCCTCCGCTGGACCCTCTCAAGTAGATCCCTGTCCCTCTTAAACTAGGGAGCCCAAAACTGAATGCAGTATTCAAGATGAAGTCTCGCCAGGGCAGAGTAGAAGGGGAGGAGAATCTCCCTTGATCTGCTGTACATACTCTTTTTAATGCATCCCAGGATGCATTAAAAGGGCACACTGCTGTGCCATGGTTAACTTGTTATCCACCAGGACCCCCAGGTCCCTCTCCACGAGACTGCTTTCCAGCAGATCACCTCCCAGTCTGTACTGGTGGAGTTTATTATTCCTTCCCACCAGCACAGGAAAGCACATGGAAAGAGGATCTTATAATTCATAGAGGCTTATGAACTATAATGCAGGAACAGTTAGTGCAAAGACAAACTGTTGTGCAGAGACATCAGAAATAAGGCACAGGTCATACCCTTTAACTGGGAGTCAGTGCAAGCCAGTCTAACAGAGCTGACTCAACAGTAGATGTTCAAGAATTAATTGCTTGATTAATTATGGTACACATTGACACCTTATACTTAACTTACAGAAGAATCCAGGAACTGAGATGATGTAGCAAACATATTATCTAACTGTTGTTACCTATCAACACAGGAAATAAATGTAACTAAGCTCACTGTGGGACATTATGGAAGGGGAAAGTGCTTTACTTTAAAAGTTATTTCACTCTTACTCATTGTCTCATACTTAAATCATCAAAGATGTATGCATCACAGTATCACAGTATTATCAGGGTTGGAAGAGACCTCACAGATCATCAAGTCCAACCCTTTACCACAGAGCTCAAGGCTAGACCATGGCACCAAGTGCCACGTCCAACCTTGCCTTAAAGTGCCCCAGGGACGGCGACTCCACCACCTCCCCGGGCAGCCCATTCCAGTGTCCAATGACTCTCTCAGTGAAGAACTTTCTCCTCACCTCCAGCCTAAATCTCCCCTGGCACAGCCTGAGGCTGTGTCCTCTCGTTCTGGTGCTGGCCACCTGAGAGAAGAGAGCAACCTCCTCCTGGCCACAACCACCCCTCAGGTAGTGGTTCATCAGGTGTCATGTTGTTGTGAAGATCCTGAAGTCTGCCTGTCTCACAGTCCTGGGACTGCTACTGAAACAGCCTGGCAAAACTGACTTTTGCCTTTGTCAGAGGCCTTCATAAGGACTTTCACTGAGACAGTTTTGAAAAGTTAAAATACAGATCAGTTTAATTGATTGAAGTGACAGGTATGACAGATTCAGAATTGCTGGTAACAAATACACTAACTGCAAGTGATCGATCTTGGGTTAGACATTGATGGTAACATCCAACAGAGATGCAGATCTTTGCAACAGCACTAAAAGCGATGCCAGCAAAAGTTAAGCTATCTATTGATGGTGCAGTTCTTACCAAGCCCTGGCTTGGATCGAGGAAAAGGCACACTGCTTGTGGTGAACCACCACTTGCTGATACCTCACTCTCTGACCAGCCAAGTCCCGAGGCGATGTGCTGAAAATACCAACTCATTTACACGAGTTCATGGAGGGGTGGCCACTTGCTGACAATTGCTCCCTATGCAAGCATCTGATTTATTAGAAGATGTTTACATACTTCACTTCCATTCCCACATCCTACTAACCTTCATATTTGTCTGTTTATCAATCACACTCATGCCTCTCAGTCTTGCAGGTGGCTTTCCAGCCTGCTTTTCACATACTCTCGTGACAGCCGTTCTGTTATCGCCGCAGCTCCCCACACAATCTGAAGGTCAGTTTCACATCCTTATTATCTACTGATGTTTGGATCCCACAGAAAAGGAGCACAGACTGTCAAGCATCTCCATCTCACAGTATCACAGTATCACAGTATCATTAGGGTTGGAAGAGACCTCACAGATCATCAAGTCCAACCCTTTACCACAGCTCTCCTAAGTCTTCAGTCTTTCCCTCACCTAGAGAGGTATTTCCTTTGTGATTTTTTTGTTAATATCCTAACCCCATCTGTCTCTGATTTCTAGGTGACATCTAGCACGATTTCAGTTGAGAGTTGAGTAATATAGTCATATCTGTTCAGAATGCACTTAATTTCTCTGAGTACCATACCTAGGAGTGTAAACTTTCATTTAATTTTTCATCTAGTTTGGCAAAGGTCTTCACTCACTAACTATAGCCTTCAAAATCTGTTTGGAAGCTGCTTGGGTTTTTTGTTGTTTCAGCCTTGCCTCATGAATTTTAACTGAAACAGGACAGTCTTATCTTGACGAGACTCCCTCCTTCAGCCGCCTGGCAGGCCAGCTCTGCAGATCTCCATTTCCAGAGGTAACATAAACATCTCTTGGTTGTAAGCATCTCAACCTTTCTTCTGTAGCATGCTAAATTTACCTGCTTTCCTGTTACATGGCAAGCTGGGCAGTTACCCCACAGTAGAAGGCTCTACATGTCTTCTAGAGGACACAAAACAGCTGTTGAATCTTCTCTACATCTCTTGGACTCCTCTTGATTCCTGTAGGAGTCAGCAGTAATTCTAGCAAGAGCAATTAACTGCCTTGGAGCGTTGCTCCCTTTAGCACCCTTAAGTCTCCAGTAAAGCTGCTGATTATCAGCTTTGTTTTCCTATTTTGTCAGCCCTATCCTGACAAAAATAGGAGTATCATAAGGGTTGTAGCTTGTCTTCACACTGAAAGAGTGCAATGTAGCACATTGTAAACTCACTGCTATCTTCCTGCAGACAGACTGCATATACCAGGCAGCAGAAACTGCAAGGTTGCTCTGTAGAGAACCAGCATCCAGTAGCCAAAAGGGGTCCTACAGACAGCAGTTCATAGCCCTCACCAGCCAGTGCCCAAGGCCACAGTACCTGAGCACGCCAGAGCTAGAGATGGCAACCAAATCCAAGTGAGAGTCCAGAGTATGAATCCTCATGGCAATGACACAGTTCAGAGTTAAGCCAGTCCAGGAGCTGAAGGCTGGATAACTAGACCTCCATAGCTAGGCACAGGCACTGTGGCAGCTGAGCTGAAGATCAGCATTCCTCCAGCGTAGCTCAAGCAAAAAGTAAAGATCCAGGTCTCGGCTTAATTAGACTTCCAAGCCCATGCTCTGGGGAAGATGTCTCATGTGAGATTTCTTCAAGTTTTTTAAAGCTTACTAATGATCTTAGGGCTCTGATACTGCTGATAAGTCATATGTGTCATGGCCATATTGGAGTGGAGGTCCTTGGGTGTGACACAAACAGGAAGCTCCTTGGTACTTAATAGTTTCATTGCTGTTAGTAATTCCCCTAGTTAGAGACTGACACAGGGCATTCTTTTAACCCTTCCTCTGCTGCTTTCACATGCAAATTTGTCCATTCACAATCCACTTACAATAATTTTAATACATTTACTACGAATCACTGTTAAGAAGCCAAAGCAATAAACATATATGCATGCCTGCCTTCTCTAAATATAGGTAAAATGAAGTCTCTTCCAAAATCCTTATGAACTGTCATTGTCTTGGTGGCAAAGTATTCTAGCAGACTGATGCTGTGTCTGTATTGCTGCATACTGCAACAACAAAGCAGCAGGTACTTCTGGAAAGAACTTGACATTTTTAGATCACCTTCTTTTGCTCTTTATACTGTGTGACATTTCCTGACAATTACAGGGAACAGCAATTAACATTATCACTTTTTCTAAAGGGAGAAGGCTTCATTTATAGTTGTTGCTTTTTAAAAGAATTTCTTGTATGAGAGGCACACTTTCTCAAGGCCTTGGTCATTTATGGGGATTCATTGCCCACCCCCCGCTAGTATAGACCAAAGAATGTGCAGCTAAGATGATATTAGAAGTGATAATGGACCAGATTAAGAGAGCAACTGTAGGCTCATAGGAAGTAAATAGAATAGAATAGAATAGAATAGAATAGAATAGAATAGAATAGAATAGAATAGAATAGAATCAACCAGGTTGGAAGAGACCTCCAAGATCATCTACTCCAAACTAGAACCCAGCCCTATCCAATCAACCATGGCATTAGACCATGGCACTAAGTGCCTCATCCAGGCTTTGCTTGAACACCTCCAGGGACAGCAACTCCACCACCTCCCTGGGCAGCCCATTCCAATGCCAATCACTCTCTCTGCCAGCAACTTCCTCCTAACATCCAGCCTAGACCTCCCCCGGCACAACTTGAGACTGTGTCCCCTTGTTCTGTTGCTGGTTGCTGGCAGAAGAGACCAACCTCACCTGGCTACAGCCTCCCTTCAGGTAGTTGTAGACAGCAATGAGCTCTGCCCTGAGCCTCCTCTTCTGCAGGCTGCACACCCCCAGCTCCCTCAGTCTCTCACCAGCTTCGTCGCCCTTCTCTAGACACGTTCCAGTATCTCAGCATCTCTTTTGAATTAGGCACAGGGTGACCTGTTTCATATAACAAAATTAAAACTAAGCTGCCTATTCCACAGAGTTCTTCAAACACTGTCTTACAGTGATGTTTCTAAAGACAGCAAGGACTGCCTTATTGATTCATCAGGCTAACACAGCTGCAGTGATGTGATTTGCATTTATAGGAACTATACTATTTTTTAATTATTCAGTGAGATCCCTATGCTTGACCTCAAAGCATATAATTACAGGATCACAGGATCACAGGATGTTTGGGGTTGAACCCAAGGAGATCATCGAGTGCAACCCCCCTGCCAGAGCAGGATGATACTATCTAACACAGATCACACAGGAACACATCCAGACAGGCCTTGAAGGACTCCATAGAAGAATTGAACATGTTAAACTGGCTGTATCCCTCTGAAGAACTCAGGAAGAGTTCATATGGGACAGTTAAAGAAAAAAATTGAATTTCCATGGGAAATTAGAAATTCCTTAGTACATGCAATGGGCTACAAGACACTATGTAAGAAAAATACTGTGATAGAGTAAGAATAGAGTCAGAAGATATCTAAGAATGTAGTGATATCTAAAAATGGAAGCAAATCTGAAGGTTTCAAGCTGAGCATGATAGATGAATAAAATGTGCTCTGTGGTGTAGTGAAAGCCTGCCAGTTGTGAATAAATAATCAATTGGAAATTACTTTGGGATATTAAAATGCATCTTCTTTGCTAACAAGGCTATTTAGTCAGATATATTTATCTTTGTATCTTATTCCAAATCAGGAAAAGATTCATCCTTTACAGTGAAGTATTGAAGACACATCTTGTATTAACTAGGTCTGAACACTGCAGGCTCCCACACAGAGATGTCTCTATGGGTCCCTCTTTATGTCTGTCATTTCAAAGGTCTGCAGTTGTGCTGAGGTGGCTGTAACTCGCTTCTTAATGTCCCTCATTTGCTTATCAGACTCAGAAGAGAAAACTAAGACTGTAGCTGTGTGGGAATGCAGAATGCAGAAGAGCTGTGGGGTGCAGGTGCAGGAGAGCTGTGGGAACGGAGTGAAGGGAAGAGACAACAGGCAGATCCTTGTAATAACAGACCTTGGTTCTCACATGCAGCTGGCCACCTTATCTCAGAAGGGGTAGGTAATGGACCTTCGCTAATGAGAATAACAACTGTGTCCAGTTCTGGGCTCCTCAATTCAAGAGAGATGTTGAGGTGCTGGAACGTGTCCAGAGAAGGGCGACGAAGCTGGTGAGGGGCCTGGAACACAAACCCTACTAGCAGAGACTGAGGGAGCTGGGGGTGTGCAGCCTGGAGAAGAGGAGGCTCAGGGGGGACCTCATTGCTGTCTACAACTACCTGAAGGGACATTGTAGCCAGGTGGGGGGTGGCCTCTTCTCCCAGGCAACCAGCAATAGAACAAAGGGACACAGCCTCAAGTTGTGCCGGGGAAAATATAGGCTGGATATTAGGAGGAAGTTCTTCACAGAGAGAGTGATTGGCATTGGAATGGGCTGCCCAGGGAGGTGGTGGAGGCACCGTCTCTGGAGGTCTTCAAGCAAAGCCTGGATGAGGCACTTAGTGCCATGGTCTGGTTGATTGGCTAGGGCTGGGTGCTAGGTTGGACTGGATGATGTTGGAAGTCTCTTCCAACCTGGTTGATTTTATGATAAGGCATGTACTTATGCAGATGTGGTGGGTCATCCCTGACTAATGATGCTAACGTGTAGGCATGTGCTCTACTGGCTGAGTGTATAAATTCAGGCTGTTATGATCAATAAAACTGGCTTCAGCATAATTCATATTGAATCATTTCTGAAGACCCTTGCGGCGAGTCGCAGCCATACCGGTTTATGGACTTGTTTACCATGACCTGCCACCAAACAGTGATAGCAGGCAGCACAGCCTGCAACATAGCTGGTTTGAAGAATCCAGATAATCACTGTAACCTTTCTATCTTTCTCACCTTCAGTGTCCTACTTTACTATTTGGATCCCCTGGCTATATATCTGCAGTGTAACATAGAAAATCGTCGCTAGAAATCAGTTATTTCCTTCCTATTTCCTCCACTCCATGGAAGGATTGACAGCAATCAGGAGTTTGAGAGTGGGATGAGAAAACTAAAAGAATTGTTGTGTATTCCTAATAATTCTTGGGTAACTGCAACTGGGCTTGTGCATTCATGGTGTTAAAGTGGTGCCAGCTGTTAAACAGATGGTCATAAGAGAGGAAGAGAGCAGTCACAAGATACTTAGCAAGGGACTCTGGCATGTAGAATGGGAAGGCTCCCAGACCAGTCTCAGATGGCACATTTGGTTCTTGCTACAGCAACATCCTGTGATCCTTTAAGTATCAGCTCAGCACCTAATGAACTGCAGCACCAGTGTTCATGCTTATGTGCACAACTCCATGAGCACTGTGGTAAAACCCTTCCTGATATGAAGCAATAGACTGTGGGGGAGGCTGGATATAGCCATGTGAAGCTGTCAACATTTTGTCAAGTTAAAATTTCGACTCTGAAAGATGCCATTCATATAACATTATCTCTAAGCATTTCAGAATTCAAGCAGACATTTTTATGCTTAAGATAGTCTCTGCTGTAGTAGCATCCATTATTGCAGTAGAATTCATTGTACTGTCACTTCCTAGCTCAAACAGAATCCATTGTATAGCATTAATAGAAAGACTTGCTACAGCCTTAAGCCACAAGCAGTGAACTTAGTGATGTGAAAGAAGTCCCAAGATTGGTGCATCGAGTGAAAAATCACACAGCCATTTCCATCAGCAGAAGCTGTGTCCTCCAGATAAGAAAAGGAATAGCTAGCTTGGAGACAAAGAAAGGATGCAATAAGGAACAAGAACATCCCAGACACAAATATTACTACTGCACCAATTTCTTGCATGAGGGGAGGGAACATAGACTGTAAGGATGGAATTGGCCAGACATTTCTTTGTTCAGGGTCCTTTTCTGGAGGCACCTAACATCAAGCTGTACCACTCAGTAAATCTGCATGACACACTTTGTGTCAGCGACTGCTTTGGTGAGTGCAGAGTTGAACTTGAGGAAAGAAGAATCACCTGAGGATGAGTGTGTGAAGAATGGAAGGGGCACCTGTCACAGGCTGTTTGCCATTGGTAAAAGGGGGTAATAAGAGACAGGGAAAAAAAGCTTAAGATAAGCAAGTTCCAGTTTATTGCACCCAAGCATGGGTTTATAGACTTTGTATCAGAAGGCTACATAAGAGGATGACAAAATCATGTTAGACTCTGATTGGTTACATACATTTCTGTTAGAACTACCTTAGGATTACACACTAATTATTAGGATACCTTGGCTACGCATTTCTTATCTTCTGACAAGGCACAATAACTTTTCTTTAGCAAAGCTATATTATCTTAGTCCTTCAGAGGATGTATCAACTTAATCCTAAGCAAACAGTTATGGCATCTAAGTGAGAAAACAGGAATCAAATGGTGCCAGGCTGTGAAGGCCATAAAACAATTAATTTAGACTGGAGGCCTCTTGTTTTACAAACCACATTTCTTTCAGAGGCACTTTGGTCCTACACTTTCACTGGCCTGCTTTCAAGTCCATAACTTGTGCTTCAGTGTGCTAAATTCAGACATTTCTATAAAATCACTCTATGTAACATTACTGTACTCTGCACTGGTTAGACCTCACCTGGAGTTCTGTGTTCAGTTCTGGGCCCCCCAGTTTAGGAGGGACGTTGAGATGCTTGAGTGTGTCCAGAGAAGGGCGACGAGGCTGGGGAGAGGCCTTGAGCACAGCCCTACGAGGAGAGGCTGAGGGAGCTGGGATTGGTTAGCCTGGAGAAGAGGAGGCTCAGGGGTGACCTTATTGCTGTCTACAACTACCTGAGGGGTGGTTGTGGCCAGGAGGAGGTTGCTCTCTTCTCTCAGGTGGCCAGCACCAGAACGAGAGGACACAGCCTCAGGCTGTGCCAGGGGAGATTTAGGCTGGAGGTGAGGAGAAAGTTCTTCACTGAGAGAGTCATTGGACACTGGAATGGGCTGCCCGGGGAGGTGGTGGAGTCGCCGTCCCTGGAGCTGTTCAAGGCAGGATTGGATGTGGCACTTGGTGCCATGGTCTGGCCTTGAGCTCTGTGGTAAAGGGTTGGACTTGATGATCTGTGAGGTCTCTTCCAATCCTAATAATACTGTGATACTCTGATACTGTTATACTATACCAAACATCTCCCCCTTCCTGTTGAATAAAGAATATTTTAGCAGTGGAGTGTTCTATCATTTTCTGATGCATTGCAATAATACCCAACAGGCACCCATTGCCCTGCTGGAGCTACCAGCTGTGAAAGGACTCACCCTGGTTTGCAGCAGTTAGTCTTGGGTGGTGTGTGTGTGGCTCCCTGAATGGTATGTGAACACTCAGGCAGCAGCTTCTGCCTTAATACCCTCCCTTCCTTTTCTGCTGTTTCTTAGGTCTCAGAGAAGAGAGATGAACTAGAAACTTTGTACACAGCATCATTTCTTTTAAGAAAGGAAAAAACCAAAGGGAAATTTCTATTTTTTGTTAAGGTACATGGGACCCTGCTGCAATTGTTCGTGTGAAGAACATATTTTTGGAAGCATATTCTGGCATCTTCTTCAACACACCATGCATGTTCAGTCCTCATTGAGAAAATCCCATCATCTCTTGTGCATAGAGAAGGAAGCAGTAAAGCTGTTTCACTAAGTGGAATAACAAAACAAAACAAAACAAAACAAAACAAAACAAAACAAACAGAATCACAGAATCAACATCAGGTTGAGAAGCAGGAGTAGCAGAATTATGACCATTGAGGAGGAAGTAGAATCACAGAATCAGTCAGGGTTGGAAGGGACCACAAGGATCATCTAGTTCCAACCCCCCCCTGCCATGGGCAGGGACACCCTACCCTAGATTAGGATGGCCAGAGCCTCACCCAGCCTGACCTTAAACACCTCCAGAGAGGGGGGCCTCAACCACCTCCCAGGGCAACCCATTCCAAGCTCCCACTGCTCTCATGCTGAAGAACATTCTCCTCACATCCAGCCTGAACCTACCCATCTCCAACTTCGCTCCTTTTCCTCTAGTCCTGTCACTCCCTGATATCCTGAAAAGTCCCTCCCCAGCTTTTTTGTAGGCCCCCTTCAGATACTGAAAGGCAAAACACCCTGCTGTCAAAAAAGGCACAGTAGAAACTATACCATTGTTTTACTGGTATTTAAACTCAGCTGTCAACATGCTTTATACAGTTCAGTGACCTTCGCAGTCTTTAAGTACTAAACAGAGCTCTGATGTGCAAGTGACATAAGATTTATGATTACTCATTTCGACATAGCTCCATCTGGTGTCATAACCTGGAGGGAATCAAAAACACTTGAGTAAAACTGGTATATCGATGCAACAGTAGCACTTCCATAACTATCACAGTATCACAGTACCACCAAGGTTGGGATGTCGACTCCACCACCTCCCCGGGCAGCCCATTCCAGTATCCAATGACCCTCTCAGGGAAGAACTTTCTCCTCACCTCCAGCCTGGGTTCTTTCCAGATCTCAATAAAAAAAGGCATTTTGCAACTCTGTGTGGTGAAATGCTATTTATTTAATTAGAAACTAAGAGTAACTTGTCAATCTTATGTCATTTCTCATGCTAGGAATCCTCATGCTGAGGTGCCTGTGTGGCAATGGCAAATAGGGGATCATGAGTGATACCATGACTCCAGTAGACTGCCAGGGATATTTCAGCATCCTGGTCATCTGGCAGCCACATTCAGTTGTATGAATGGCTTTGGCTATGGGTAAGATTCCTGTAGTCTCAGTAAAGCTTTGGTTTTAATCTGTTGTCATCCTGCATTACTGTTCAGACAGCCCCCTGGGGGCAAGCACACAACGAAGGCAGGCTAAGAGCCTAGACTATGAGGTGCCATTTAATGCCCTTGAGGTGTCAAGGTGATCTTTATAAGGTCTCTGGCAAACTCTGCTTTTGTCGGGTGTCTGTCACACTTTTGTGAGGGTTTTGTGAGTTTTCTGCCAGGGCTGCTGCATCTGCCACAGCCACACTGTTACCAACTGCTCTATAGTACCTCACAGCCCATGGAAACACTTTGCTTGAGTAGTAAATACTTCTTGCTCAGTTGTGTTTGCATCTTGTAAATTCCATTACTTCATAATGCTACAACTTCACATTCAAAGAGCTCTAAGACCAGCAACTGATAACCATCCCAATCTCCCTACTAACTTGTGAGAATATTCCAGTGCTGCTTTCCATGGCATTCCATGCATAGCCATTTCAATTGTTTGGGGGATAATCCCTACCCTGTTGTCTATTTCAGGCCATGTTTCTAGCAAAGCAAATGAGCCAGGAAAGAATCCAGTGCCCAGTACTGAGCCATAGAATCATAGAATCAACCAGGTTGGAAGAGACCTCCATCTTGGAATGGAGGTGTGAAGAACTTGACCTAGTGTCTAAACACTGTCACAAAACACTGGAATGGGCTGTCCAGAGAAGTTGTGGAGTCTCCTTCTCTGGAGACATTTGAAACCTACGTGGATGTGTTCCTGCTTGACTTGCTCTCGGTGACTCTGCTCTGGCAGGGGAGTTTGACTGGAGATCTTTCAAGGTCTCTTCCATCTGGGACCCTAATGTTTTGTAATATGCTGTGATTTTTCTGCAAAAATAGCAAGCAAAACAGTTGAACAGGATGTCTTGTCCTAAACTTAGCTCTGTAACTCTATAGCTACTGATAACTTGACAAAACTGCAAGTTTTGCAATGCAGGCTGCAGCTCTCTGCACCTAACCACGAGTTCCATGTTGAACAATGTTGCAATACATTCTGGACCTTATTGCACAGCTACACCCGGGGGTCATGGAATGGTCAATGTTTCTTAAGGAGTCCTCAGATGGAGAGAGTTCCCTTTAGATGATGGGCACATGCACAGTTTAGAGGCAGAGAGCGCACAAAACACCCCAAAGGGAGGGTTGAACTGTCCTATAACCACAGCAACCAGCTGAGGAAGTGCAAACACATATGAGACTGGAAAGGCTATAAAACCTTGAAAGCAACTGCTAGAAGTTTGGAGCTCCCTCACTAGAAGAAGACAGGAAAAGAACTCACAGGACCTGTGAGACATCACTGGCTCCACAGCGGTGGCTATCTCTCTGCTTTTGTTCTTTCTCACTTTTCCTCCTTTTCTGTATTTCTGTTTTTTCCCTCTGCACACATAACCAAGTGCCTTTCTCAACCAACTCCTTGACTCCTTGCTACGACCAGCAGACTGAGACAATGGGGTGGCATCAACTTTTTTGCTGACCATGGCATGACTGTTCCTGGACATTGGCAACTGGACAAAACGTGTGAGTCACAGTATCACAGTATCACCAAGGTTGGAAGAGACCTCACAGATCATCAAGTCCAACCCTTTACCACAGAGCTCAAGGCCAGACCATGGCACCAAGTGCCACGTCCAACCTTGCCTTGAAGTGCCCCAGGGACGGCGACTCCACCACCTCCCCGGGCAGCCCATTCCAGTGTCCAATGAC
This sequence comes from Pogoniulus pusillus, assembly GCF_015220805.1. Lineage (NCBI taxonomy): Eukaryota > Metazoa > Chordata > Aves > Piciformes > Lybiidae > Pogoniulus > Pogoniulus pusillus. The sequence continues at coordinate 23,931,090 of NC_087278.1, forward strand.
TCTCTCAGTGAAGAACTTTCTCCTCACCTCCAGCCTAAATCTCCCCTGGCACAGCCTGAGGCTGTGTCCTCTCGTTCTGGTGCTGGCCACCTGAGAGAAGAGAGCAACCTCCTCCTGGCCACAACCACCCCTCAGGTAGTTGTAGACAGCAATAAGGTCACCCCTGAGCCTCCTCTTCTCCAGGCTAACCAATCCCAGCTCCCTCAGCCTCTCCTCGTAGGGCTGTGCTCAAGGCCTCTCCCCAGCCTCGTCGCCCTTCTCTGGACACGTTTGAGCATCTCAATGTCCTTCTTAAATTGAGTCACTACTGGCAGGATGCAGAAACAACCACAGAACCACAGATGGAATGCAAAGAGTTACCTCATCAACCAGGGGATCCCTGAAGCAGCACTCAGGGAGAGGCACATAAGCTAAGCTCAGTCCATGGTGGAGGATCACCAACTCTGCTGTTTGTGCTTGTTTTATCAAGGATCTGTGCAGGTGTAGTTTACCCCAGTTTAACCTTCTCCATAGCAAGGCAGCAATTGCAAGAATGTCCAATAGGGTGCTTCTGACTGTCATAGGGTTAACTGCAGATGTTCTACTTGTCAAGCACACAAGGATAATCTATTAGTATGCTGCAGGTAACTTAAGCATGCTTATTACAATGCACCTTGCCAATCTTCCCATATTATCCCACAGTGCCTTGACAGATTCTTAACACAGGACATGGAGGAGCTGATGGGGAAGTTGCTATTTTGGCAGTCATCCCTACAAACAAAGTGAAGTCCCAGTCAGGGATATGAAGGTTGGTGCAGCTCTGAAATGGAGTTCAGGGCCATGAAAGGAGAGAAGGCAGCAGAAACTGAGATCCTGCTCTTGGACTTCATGAGGCCAGATTCTCTGGGATTAATCCATTTGATATAATTCAGAGGGGAAGAGAGGTCCTTGAGACCTAGTTGTAAGGATTTTTTCCCCCAAGGAATCACTTCCTACAAGCTCAAGAATGGCCTGCCCAGGTGTTTTCAAAGGGAGGTGGAGGGCCTCGTGGATGAACAAAGGGGATCCTAACTGAACTCAAGCATGAAAAGGAAGCATACAAGAAGTGGAAGCAAGGAAAGGTAGCCCATAAGGAACAGAGCCACTGTCTGAGTGTGCAAGGATGGAGGTCAGCAAAGCCAAATCCATCTAGAGTTGAATCTTGTGAGTGAGATAAAGGGCAACAAGAAGTGTTTTCATCTACAAGAGAAAATGTGGACCCACTCCTGAATGGGGCTGAGACCTGGTGAAAAAAGAATACCATAGCAGACCACCACAGAAGGCATTACAAGGAAAATAGAGTGATTTCAGGCAGGACTTCAGCAGAACTTAACTGTAATTTTGATGGTAGAGATGCATATGTTAGCCTGAGTGACTGCTAAACCTAAATATATAGTATGACATTAATATGTGCTGCCATTAACAACGCAATCTGTATGTTCTCTTTACAAGAATTTGTTCCCACAGGAATATGTCAAAGCATAACACTGTCCTCAGCCCTCAGTGTACCCTCTAGAACATCGTACAAGTGACAGGTTGATGGCTTTGTTTCACTTCGAAGAACACAGTAAAGATGTGTAGAACAATGAGGCCACTGATCCTCACCACAGAAGAATTCTGTGCAGCAATCTCTACCATAGTGCTGTCCCTTGTGCTGTATCATGCATGTTTCCCAGCATTAGAAACATCATGTAAGACTTCTCACTGTAACTTTTAAACCCATCTTTTCCTCTTAAGTATCCTGAGCCTTTTTGATGAGATCCAAGAGAATCAGAATATCACACTGCAAAAGAGGCACAGAAAATGTTGAGCTCTTCAATGCCTTCATTGTCTTTGCCTTAATAGAATTATCATTTGGAGTGGAAGGAATCTCTAAAGGTTATTTAGTCTAAACTTCCTGCAGTCAGCAGGAACATCTTCGGTTAGCTCAGGTTGCTATTCAGCCCAGCATGGATAATTGGATAGCAGGATAAATTTGAAACAGCCTGAACTTCTGGGTTTGAAGAGTTGATGATCAGCAGCACAAGCTGAATGGCAGTCCCTTGTGGTCAGTACTAGGGTCATACCATTTAACATCTTCATCAATAACCTTGGGCCAAAGTGCATTCTTGCAGCTTTGCAGATGATCCAAAACTGGGAACAGTAGTTGATGTACCAGATAATGTCTCTCTGAACAGAGACAACTGACAAGTTGGAGAAGTAGGCAGAAAGGAACCTCTTGAAGCTCAGCAAAGGGAAGTGCTGTCTTACACTTAGACCTGGAGTAGAATAACCCTATGTACCACCCATCTAAGCCATGTGCAGTCAGTTTCTCCAGGAAGCTGCTGTGGAAAATTATGTCAAAGGCATTACTAAAGTCCAGATAAACAACACCCACAACCTTTCCTTCATCCATTCAGTGGGTCACCTTGTCATAGAAGGAGATCAGGTTCATTAAGCAGGACCTGCTCTTCATGAACCCCTGCCTAAGTCTAACTTGGTCTTGTAGCCTCCCTGCTGCTCAGGCACCTTCTGTTACCATGCAGCTGCATTCCTTGGTGTTTTTGACTGAATCAATGTATAACTATGTAGCTTCTTTGTTCATTGGATAAGGCCTTGGAAATGTTGTAAGATTTATCTAGGGAATTAGAAGGCTTTTAATGCTGAAATGTCAGGATGAGGAAAGACAAGCCAAGTAACTAATCAGCTCAAAAAACATCTATGTGCATCAAACATAAAGCAAAGTCAGATAGGAAAAAAACTTGTGGTTGTTTGAGGAACATCCTTTTCTTTGTCTAGGAAGTTGACTGAGTTGGATAAACATTAAATGTCCTATCTTGACTCAATACAATAAAAGGATAATGTGGGGAAGGTGATGCCTGCCCAGATGTCCACCAGATGACCATCACAGGCCTCACACAAGCACACAAGTATTTTGCCAACACAGCAAATTCAAAATGGACATGTGTGGTGGTTTGGGTGTTACCCACACCCCTATACTTTGGAAATCACCCAGTCTAGACTCAGCCAGCTCTGGAAATTGAATGAAGCTTATATTTACAGCTTAGCACAATATACAAGCAGATATTCCCAATATACAAGCAGATATTCACAGTATATACAGTTATATACAGAAACAGACAAGGTAAAAGGTAATACAGAAACACAACAGTCCTCTCAGAAACCTGAGTCCCCAGGAGGGGATCGCAACCACCCTTCCACCTTCTCCCACCCCTCTCAACCTTAGCCCAGTCCCAAGGTTCATCCAGAGGGTTAGGAAGCAAAGTGGATTAATTAGAGAGACAGCAGAGAGGCTAGAGAGAAGTGCAGCTCAGGCAATGCCCCAAGAAGAAGCGAATCCCTTACCTATGTTTGGATTCCTGTTCTTATACCTCTCAGCAAGCCTATGAGTGGAGCAGACATCAGCACAGTTTCTCTTTCATAGACTGTGATCTAATCCTTCTCACCAAAACATTCTAGCTAGCTTCAAACTAGCACAATGTGCACTAAAATATACTTGTTTAACCTTGTGAATATGTAATAGTGACATGGGAAAAAAAGCCCTGGGTCGAGACAAAGCTTACTGGAAATGATACAGTGCACAATTACCTTATCCTATTTGCAGAATAACACAGCAAAAAGCAGCAGCAAAAGCCAGTGACAAAATCGTTTCCACCACTCAAGCATGCAACAGCCCACCCAGCAAAAAGTGACCAACACACCAGACCTTAAGCAGCAAGTGGAAGAGGAAGCCTCTCATGTTGCAATCTGATTTGAAGCCCTATGATATTTTGCTCCAGACAGCACTTTCATTTTGAAACTGGCATGATGGCAGCATGGTATCGGTTATCATCATCATCATGATTCAATTCAAACCATGACAGTCACGTTCAGTGAGAAACTTTTACAGCTATCTTTAATGAACAGTGCAGGTTACTGAAGCAACAGGAGTGCACATCCTTATGGATTGTCTGTGATAAATACACTGACTGCAAAGCACAACCTGGTATCAGGAATATGGATAATACAGCTTGGCTACAAACGCATGCAAATTGGGAGACAACTCTATAGAGATTTTGAAGTTCCCCTGAAGAAGCATTTGGCATTATCAAAAGTTCAAATCTTAACCAAAAGCATCCCTGTGAGGGGGAAGAAAGGCTCAGCCTGTTGACTGATCCCAGAAGTTAGAGGTGATCTGTGATGGTATCTTCCCTGATATGCCTCCGCTCTTAAGCCATTTAATACTATTTTTTCACCTTTCAGGTGGTGCTCAAGTGACTTTAGTCATAGATACCTTTGTTATGATTGGCATGAATTTATCTTGATTCACTTTTAAAGGTATAGACTAGGTAAAATTCAGAGTGCATGATGAGTGAGGGAAGGCTGCACCTTTGTCACGGAGGGGTATTCTGCGACCTAAGCCTATTTTGGCAGAGGGGAGAAATTAATTGGGGCGAGATAATATTATATAAAAATATATATTTATTGAACTCCATATTCTGAACTCTCACCACCCCCAACCACTGAACTTTAATATTAATATTTGTTCTTACACGGTTATGAAAACATTCTAGAACAAAATATGTACAGTCACTTATTAATTAACTAGCAAACATTCAAACTATAAACAGAGAGAGGAGTTTTCCCCCCAGCAAATACCGTTTGGGGTCTCTATACTATTCGTCCAGCAGAGTGGGCTGGAAACTGATTCTGCTCTATAGCAGAGGCAACTTATATTACAGAGGTCTTAAAGCTTTTACTCACAATTCCTATTAATCATAAATCACCCTCCAGGGCTACGTCACAGCCTATGCTAGTGTCCAAACTTTAGGGGATCTTTGCCCGTGGACTTTGAGGCTGGAATCCTCCCAGCTTGAGGGGAAAGGATGAATGTTCCCAGTTTCTGGGGAAATGGTGATCTCTGATCTGGTTCTCCTGGCGAGGGATGCAACCTCTGCCTTTGTGTTGCTGGCTTCTTCTGGATGCTCTGTCCAGGGATTCTGAGGCAGGCAGGATCTCAGGTGCTGGAGAAGAATATTGTGCTGTCTCTGGCATGGTTCTCACACGGCTAGCAGGCCATGTGTGTGTGTGCAGACAATCCAGAGTCTGCTTCCTGGTTATCTTAGCAGCAGTGGCACGCTTACCGGGCAGTGATAGGCAGTGGGCATGCGGGATGTGTGCGGCTGCTGGGAGACTGTGCTCCGTAGGTAAAGGCGGGCAATGCAGGATCTGGTCCTGATAACACAGTGGCATGCAGATGTGCACAGCTGGCTGAGAGACTATAAGCTCCACATATATTTATAGGCAGGCTAAGTGAGCTTCTGCAACTAACATATGCAGGCAGGGAGCTGCGTGTGGGTCAGAGCATGAGGGTCTGAGCCTCTGAGCATCCGAGCTATGCAGTGGAGTCCGAGCTTGGGGGTCTGAGCCATTCAGGGTCTGAGCGTGGGGGTCTGAGCCATGCATGGTCTGAGCCTGCACCCCTGTTTACCTGTGCACCCCTATTTATTGAATGTGGGCAGAGATTAATGGCCCCTTTGGCCACTAGAATGACCAAGCAGGTTGGCAGTCAGCCAAACCTTACCATAATGGGCAAAAGCTACTTGCCTGGACTTTCCCAAATATGGGGATCACATGGACTTACACCAGGGAGACATGAGCTAGGTGTGTGGGGGCTTACACAACCTGTTTACAATCAGAGGTCCTGGCAGAAAAACATGTCCATGCAAGGCATAAATAAGCCTCTTTTTGGGCCTACAGACCCTCCAAGACAACCTTAGAGATGGGTAGCCTCTGGGACGGAGGTGTGTTTTGGTATTATAACAAGAGTGTAATGAGCAAAGTTTGCACAAAGGACAGCATTTGTCCACAAAAAATACAGACCTTTGACCCAGGGTAGATGATAAATAGCTTAACAGTTCCATAGTACCATCCAGTTCCCATCGCTGCAGTGATAACACAGAGCCTGACCATGGTGTCTGTACTGCACTCCACCCTCAATGTTGTTTGCAAAGTCACAAGCTGTGTTGCTCAGGGATTCCCTGTGGAATGGATTCCTTGCATATCAGTTGCCCTCTTGCCTGGAAGCTTGTTCACTATTACATCTCTCCTCAATGTGTGAACAATGCCGCACCTTGCAAGTTAGTAGGCTGAAGATGAGGCAGCAGTGTGCACAGGTGGCCAAGAGAGCCAGTGGCATCCTGGCCTGCATCAGGAACAGTGTGGCCAGTAGGACAAGGGAGGTTATTCTTCCCCTGTACTCAGCACTGGTCAGGGCACACCTTGAGTGCTGTGTCCAGTTCTGGGCCCTTCAATTCAAGAGTGATGTTGAGGTGCTTGAACGTGTCCAGAGAAGGGCAACGAAGCTGGTGAGGGGCCTGGAACACAAACCCTATGAGGAGAGGCTGAGGGAGCTGGGGGTGTTTAGCCTAGAGAAGAGGAGGCTCGGGGGTGACCTCATTGCTGTCTACAGCTACCTGAAGGGAGGCTGTAGCCAGGTAGGGGGTGGCCTCTTCTCCCAGGTAACCAGCAACAGAACAAGAAGACACAGTCTCAAGTTGTGCCAGGGAAAGTATAGGCTGGATGTTAGGAGGAAGTTCTTCCCAGAGAGAGTGATTTCCCATTGGAATGGGCTGCCCAGGGAGGTGGTGGAGTCACTGTCCCTGGAGGTGTTCAGGAAAAGCCTGGATGAGGCACTTGGTGCCATGGTCTGGTTGATTGGCTAGGGCTGGGTGCTAGGTTGGACTGGATGATCTTGGGGGTCTCTTCCAACCTGGTTGATTCTATGATTCTATGATTCTATGAAATTTCCAAGTCAACTCCAGTAATTGTTCCACACCATGTTTCTGTTAGATATGGATCCTTCAGTTGATTTTTCAAGAACAGAGGGTTCCTTATCTTCCTTGATCCCTTCTTCATTTTAATAAGGGTAGGTGATGGGTCTTTGCTCTGAAGATAATGATGCTGCAGTTGTATGCTAAGAGCATTGTTAGTTCCTGAGGACTGTATGGTCTCAATTCATATCACAGGTGGAACTGCAAAAAGACAGCGGAAAAAAACGGAGGAGTGGGAGATGGGGAGGAAGAGAGAGGGAGAAAATTAATTGCAGACTCTCATCTCCACGGACTTGTCATAAATAACAGGCATAAACTGGCGTTCATGCAAAATAAGGCTTTAATAGAGTTGCAGGAATCAAGCAATGTACAGGCCTGGGTGTGCAGGGAGACTCTGCTCTACTCTAACACACACACTTTGCCTTCAGTTTTCTCTTTTGATACCCTACTCTATTACCTACTCATTACTAATTCTAAGGAAAGGTTGGGTTTTCCTTATCAGTTTTAGGAATGGGAGGTGTCTCTTCCACGCATGTCTCTTTTTATCCAGTGGTCCCTCTGGTGGTCTTCAGTGATGAAGTAAGGGGTCTTCAGTGATGAAGTAAGGGGTCTTCAGTGATGAAGTAAGGGATCTTCCTCAAGTGTCCTTTCCATGAACTCCAAACTAGTAGTGTCCTTTGTATTCCTCTGTTTGCTCATGCACAAAGGCTGTCTCTTCCACATGCCTCCCTTCTCCACCAACCTTTCTAGTTTCTAGTTACTAATTGCTGTTATCTTAAGCCTATTGTATACCTTTGCTATTGTAATAGGTAATTGTAATTGTTTAATAAAGAAACATTTTAATAGAGTGTTAAGTATGCCTAGGTGCAAACGGCAGTGTAGGAACAGCTGTTGCAAATCAGGAAATATGCCTAACTGCAGAGGTCATGCTATATATGGTAATGTGCAAAGAATAAGCTAGCTAATTGCTGAAAATTTCAAGGACTAAGCTTTAGGTACATCCTTAATTTTGAGATCCACATGTGGGACTCGGGACACTAATCAGTCATATTCCAAGGACTAAGCTTTAGGTACATCCTTAATTTTGAGAAAACATGCCACATATGGGACTCGGGACGTTAACCAGCCAAAGGAAACCCATATATGGAGAGGGGTTAACCAGAGGACACCTGAGGAGGACTGCTTACTTCATCCTCAACGACCACCAGAAGGGAAGGAAGACCCTAACCCAAAAGAAGGAACATGTGCAGAAAGGATGGATTTATAGGCGGAACAAGGCAGACAATGTGTGTGCTAGTTAGAAGCAAGCTGGAATGTTTTGGTAAAAGAACTTGATAACAGGCAGTGGAATGAAAAACATGGTGTCTCCTTCTCTCACAGTCACGCTGAGAACTCTGGGAAGAAGAAAGACTTTTTCTCCTTTTTGTCTTTCACTTCTGCCTTTGCCTTCAGATCTAGTCACATCTCATTAACCTTGCTCCTACTAACCTTGCTCCCTAACCTCTTGGCTGCACCTCTCTTCTTCCTGAGAACTGGGGTAAGGTTGAGAGGGGCCAGGGGAGGTGTTGGGGTGGTTTGAAAGCCCCTCCTGGGGACTCAGGTTTCTGGGAGGGGAGTTGTGCTTTTGTATTGTTTATCCTTTGTATATTTCTGTATATAATTGTATATAACTGTATATATTGTAAATAGCTGCTTGTAAATTCTGCTAGCTGTAAATAAATTGCTTCATCTATATTCCCAGGGTCTGTCTGAGTTAGCTGGGGCAAATACAAAGTGTGGGGGGGCAGGTAAGAGCCCAAACCATCACAATGTGGTATAAATATAGGCTGATTGAGAAACCTGACACGACAGTTGGCAGGAGCGGTGACTCCCCTGTCGTCCAGCGCTGCTACTTTGCTCATATTCTACTTGCCTAATATTATGAATAAATTTGTAATCTGGAAACTTTGATTTTGAGTCATTCTCAATTTATAACACTATGGTGGTGCAAGGAGGAATGCAGCTCCATTCAAAATCCCCCTTCCTCCCTGTCTGTGACCTCTTGCCACGTTGAGATGCTTGAGCGTGTCCAGAGAAGGGCAACGAGGCTGGGGAGAGGCCTTGAGCACAAGCCCTATGAGGAGAGGCTGAGGGAGCTGGGATTGGTTAGCCTGGAGAAGAGGAGGCTCAGGGGAGACCTTGTTGCTGTCTACAACTACCTGAGGGGTGGTTGTGGCCAGGAGGAGGTTGCTCTCTTCTCTCAGGTGGCCAGCACCAGAACGAGAGGACACAGCCTCAGGCTGTGCCAGGGGAGATTTAGGCTTGAGGTGAGGAGAAAGTTCTTCACTGAGAGAGTCATTGGACACTGGAATGGGCTGCCCGGGGAGGTGGTGGAGTCGCCGTCCCTGGGGCAGTTCAAGGCAAGGTTGGACGTGGCATTTGGTGCCATGGTGTAGCCTTGAGCTCTGTGGTAAAGGGTTGGACTTGATGATCTGTGAAGTCTCTTCCAACCCTGATGATACTGTGATACTGTGTGTGTGAATTGATCGGATCACAGATCTATTTCTCCCAGGCTGATGGTTAAACCGGTGCTGCGGTGCAGCTCTACTGACGGCAGCGACGAGCGGAACAGCCACTAAAACAACTTTGCCCCTTGGCCAGGCTTCCCGTATTTTTTCTCCCCGGTATCTCCCAGGGCAGACACGCTGTTCTAAATATTAAGTGCTGAAAATGTGGAGAGACAGTCCCTTTGTGCGAGATATTGTTATAAGTACCAGGCATAAACTGGCGTTCATGCAAGTTAAGGCTTTAATAGAGTCGCAGGAATCAGGCAATGTACAGGCCTGGGTGCGCAGGGAGGCTCTGCTCTGCCCTAACGCACAGCCTTTTGTTTTTAGTGTTCCCTTTTGATACCCCATTCTATTACATATTCATTACTAATTCTAAGAAAAGGTTGGGGTTTGCTTATCAGTTCTAAGAATGGGAGGTGTCTCTTCCACGCATGTCTCTTTTTATCCGGTGGTCCCTCTGGTGGTCTTCAGGGATGAAGTAAGGGGTCTTCCTCAAGTGTCCGCTCCGTGAACTCCAAACTAGTCCTCTGTTTGCTCATGCACAAAGGCTGTCTCTTCCACCTGCCTCCCTCCTCCACCAAGCTTTCTAGCTTCTAATTATTTATTGCTGTTATCTTAAGCCAAGTGTGTGCTTTTGTGATGGCTGTGCAGGGAGGAGTGCAGCTCCATTCAAACCCCCCCTTCCTCCCTGTCCTGGGCCTCCTGCCACGAACTGATCGGCTCAAATATATATTTCTCACAATTTGAAGGCTCTCACAACACCTGAGGCCGTTTCGTGAGACGCTCCTACCGCTTCCCGCTGCAATGCCTGAGGCGGCCCCTGGACAGGCTGGGAGCAGGACTACATCTCCCATCATGCCACTGGGGGGAGAGAGGCGCCGCCATTTTGGCTCCGTTCCCCGGAGCCGCGGGGCTGGGGCGGCGCTGTGTTGGCGCTGTGTTCTCGGACCCTGCCGCCGCCATGAGCCGCCTTAGCGGCCGCTGGGACGGCCCCGACAAGGATTTCCTCGCTCCTTCACAGCTCCTCCTGGACCTGTGAGTGCCGCCCCGAGACCCTGTGCCCAGCGGCCCCTTTTCCCGGCGGGTTCAGGGCGGGTCAGAGCGCTGCTCTCGCAGCGGAACAGCGGCCTCCAGTAACGGCAGCTGCACCGAGGCAGCTGCAGCCCGGGGGCAGGGTCTGGCCGAGTGACAGGGCAGAGGGACGGAGTTTAGCAGGCCTGTGGTGGGCGTGGCGCGAGTGGGCGACAGCGGTTAGGAATGACACCAAGGCAGGGGACAGGGTTTGGCAGAGCTAAGCAGGAGCTACTGGAGAAGCGGCAGCGCTTGGCCGAAGTGACATGCAACAGATAAACCTTTAGGGATGTAGCTGAAGGATGTGGCCTTGTATGACAAAGGTCTGCATGCATAACAGGCATTGAACATAGAACAGGGGACAGCCACTCAGCAGGTGAACACAGCCCCACAGAAGGCTCAGAAAGTCTGTTTGACCTGGCTTAGCTAAAGCTGTAGGATGCTGGTTTGCACCGGGGAGGTGCATTTCGGATCTCAGTAGGAAAGGTTTGGGCTCTTAGTTTATTGCATAAGGAATAGCAGTAGTAGGAAAACCAGTAACAATCTTGTGTCCCTTTTGAGGCTGGGGATCCCAGCTATCACAGCAAAGCCCTTTCACATTGCTGCACAGATCCTGTTTGTGACAAGGTTCACACTCATTGTGCTCTTCAGAGCTTTGAAGATTTTTTTGAGAAGAGAACAACTGTTCTTCATTTCTGTTATAAATTGAGAATGACTCAAAATCAAAGTGTCCAGATTACAAATTTATTTATAATATTAAGCAAGTAGAATATGAGCAAAGTTGCAGCGCTGGACGACAGGGGAGTCACCGCTCCTGCCAACTGTCGTGTCAGGTTTCTCAATCAGCCTATATTTATACCACATTGTCTGCCTTGTTCCGCCTATAAATCCATCCTTTCTGCCCATGTTCCTTCTTTTGGGTTAGGGTCTTCCTTCCCTTCTGGTGGTCGTTGAGGATGAAGTAAGCAGTCCTCCTCAGGTGTCCTCTGGTTAACCCGTCTCCAAATATGGGTTTCCTTTGGCTGGTTAACGTCTCGAATCCCATATGTGGCATGTTTTCTCAAAATTAAGGATGTACCTAAAGCTTAGTCCTTGAAATATGACTGATTAATGTCCCGAGTCCCATATGTGGCATGTTCTCTCTTATCTCAAAATTAAGGATGTACCTAAAGCTTAGTCCTTGGAATATGACTGATTAATGTCCCGAGTCCCACATGTGACATGTTCTCTCTTATCTCAAAATTAAGGATGTACCTAAAGCTTAGTCCTTGAAATTTTTAGCAATTAGCTAGCTTATTCTTTGCACATTACCATAGATAGCATGACCTCTGCAGTTAGGCATATTTCCTGATTTGCAACAGCTGTACCTACACTGCTGTTTGCGGCTAGGCATACTTAACACTCTATTAAAATGTTTCTTGATTAAACAATTACAATTACCTATTACAGCTGAAGGATGTGGCCTTGTATGACAAAGGTCTGCATGCATAACTGGCATTGAACATAGAACAGGGGACAGCCACACAGCAGGTGAACACAGCCCCACAGAAGGCTCAGAAAGTCTATTTGACCTGGCTTAGCTAAAGCTGTAGGATGCTGGTTTGCACCGGGGAGGTGCATTTCAGATCTCAGTAGGAAAGGTTTGGGCTCTCAGTTTATTGCATAAGGAATAGCAGTAGTAGGAAAACCAGTAACAATCTTGTGTCCCTTTTGAGGCTGAGGACCCCAGCTATCACAGCAAAGCCCTTTCATATTGCTGCACAGATCCTGTTTGTGACAAGGTTCACACTCATTGTGCTCTTCAGAGCTTTGAAGATTTTTTTGTGAAGAGAACAACTGTTCTTCATTTCTGCAGTCAAATAAAGGCATGTTACATGCTGCTTAACCTCAAGACAAGACTGTGGATGTTGTAATCTACTTGTAAATATACTGAGCTGGAGCTATGCACAGGCTTTATTAGTGTCAGTCAGCAGTCACCAAGGTACAGTGAAGGCACTGCATTGTTACACATCTCCAGAAGTAGGAGTTAAAAGTGTGTGCACTGATTATCTAGTGGTCACTCGTGCTAATGGACTTGTCTCTGCAGCCAAGGCTTGTGGTTAAACTCTGCCTGGATTCTGCTTTAAATTGCTGTTTCCTGGTTGCAGTGTCTTCTGCAGTGACCTGCTACAAGTATCTCTATTACGCTGCTAACTCTATAGGGTTTTTGAATTGTGACTCCATATGGGAAGTCTTTCCTTGTGTAACAGATTAGTATTAGCCTTAGTATTTTGTCCTCTGTAGAGTTTTCAGTTGCTGTGAGTTAAATTTGCTGTAGTTTCATGCCTGATTCCTGACGAGGTTGTGTTGCAAAAAAAAGCTGTCTATAGGGACTCCATCCAGAGTTCTGACTCTACGCTAAATTTACTTCGCCTTAACTTTAGGCTGCTGCTGCCCCCTGCCACTTCTGGCAGTATTATTTCTCTGACTTCAAACTTTTATTCAGGAGAATTTTCATTCAGGTCAGATATCAGACAGTTCTGTGAATTTCATAACCACCCTGAGAAAGGCACAGTGAGAAGTGGTTGGCAGGATAAGTGAGGGATGAGTACTAGCCTTTTCAACCTCTGTTTGGACTTTAGGTTTGGTTGGAGCGGTGTGTAATGACATGTGGACTGCTAGTAGTAATTCTGGTGAGGGGACTGGAGGGAAGGTCTTGTGAGGAGAAGCTGAAGGAGATGGCGTTGTTCAGCATGGAGGAGACTTAAAGGGGACTTTAACACTCTCCACATCTACCTAAAAGGAAGCTGTAGTCAGGTGGGTGTCAAGCTCTTCTCCCAGGTAACGAGTGACAGGACAAAGGAGCATGTTCGGAAACTCTGTTAAGGAAGGTTTTAGTTGGGTATTAGGAAGCACTTCTTTACAGAAGGGGTGATTAGGCACTGGAGTAGACTGCCCAGGCAGATGGAGTCACCATCCCTGGAGATCTTTAAGAAAGGATTGTATGTGGCACTTTGTAGCATGATTTAGCTGATGTCATGGTGTTAGGTTATAGACTGGACTTGATGATCTTGGAGATCCTTTCCAGCCTTGGTGATTCTCAGGTGCAGCCAGAACCCACGAATAATGTTAGAGCAACCATCAAGCCTATTCCTGCCAAATCAGGGAGCCACCAGCCTCCCCTCAGCCTTTGTCCCCTTCACCATTCACCCAGTGTCCACCATGGGCACTCACCAGTGATGATGGGAGAACAACCCCTCTGCCCAGTTGGGCACAGCTTAGAACTTCTGCCTTTCCTGGAATTGGTTAAAAAGGAGAGAGGGCAGGGAGGGCAAAGTGGTCACACCTGGGATGGGAGGAGACTCTAACAGAACCCAGGTGCTCTGGGTTTGGGGGGAAAAGGGAAAAGTAAGTTGTGGTGTGGAAAAGGGACAGATATGGTGGAAAAGGAGAGGTGGTGCTGCCAGGAGGCAGATGGAGATGAAAAGAGAAAGATGGGGGGAAAAGGAAGGAGATGGAGAGGAAAGGAGGAAAATGGGGGGAGGGGGAAAGAGGAAGATGGGGGGAAAGGAAGGAGATGGAGAGAAAGGAGGAATATGGAAAGAAAAGGAAGGAGATGGAAAGAAAAAAAAAAAGGAAGATGGTGCAAAATAGAAGATGGAGAGGAAAGGAGAAGGATGGGGGAGAAGGGAGATTAAAAAAAATCCCCAAACAACAAAAAACAATAAAACCACCCTACAACAACAAAAAAACAAGCAGAAAACTGGATTGTAGTGTTTACATTGAAACCAGCCCTCTCATGACCAACACTTTGTCAATTCTGCTTGGAGTAAAAACCAGACATCTTCACCAGCTCACTATGTTGGCTGAAGAAGAGCAAGCCACACCTGCCAAAGAGGAAAAAATTAGGGAATAAAGAGGAAAACTAAGAAATAAAAATGACAAACAAATACAAATTAAATACATATATATTCAAAGCATGAGGTCTTTCAGCAGGTTCTCCATGGGATGCATTCCTGTATGACCTGAGCTAGATTTCATGGTCCTTATCTGGCAGGGGGGGTTGGACTTGATGATTTATGGAGGTCCTTTCCAACCCCCATCATCCTGTGATCCTGTGAATATACTATCAGCAAATTAATATTGTGATCTGGATCAGTGAGTGCAGTGAATTAGGCTACAATTGTTGTCTACAGCTGGTTGGGTAACACACAGCAAGATCAGTTAATTGACTCAGAAGAGCAACAACTGAATTGGTTCCACCATGGAACAGATGGAACTAGTAAGGTTTCGAGGCAGCATAGCTGGGTGCAGAAGATGACATTTTAAGGCTTGATTGTTGTAGTTTTAAAGTGTAATACCTTCTTTTGACTGTACTGTAAACTTTCTTTATTTCAGGTGCCTTCGAAGTTTGACAAAGAACCTTTCCAGATATGCTGCAGATATTAAATCGTTGCCACCCAACATAAAGGATAAACTGATTAGTTTAATGAGTAGGCAAGGACAAATAACAGATTCAAATATCAGTGAGGTAAGAATCCACTCAAGACTATACTGCTTGTAAGAGTTAATACAGAGAGATAAACTAAACTGAAACTGTTTGCATGAAACAATAAATTCAGACATGCTTACTCTGTCTCTGTTTTTAACAGGGTTTTTCTTAAACTTTGTAATTTTAACAGTATTCATAGTAATAAGGTTTTGTTTGTAGAATCAAGTAAATTAAAAATGTTCTCCCTTCAGTGGTAATTGACTTCTGTGTAATCACCTGATGTATATTACCCCTTTTCAGTACAGGAAACTAAACTTATATAAACCAGTTCCTATTCCTGAATGTAGTATGTTTCAAGAAGCTAATGATTCAGAGGAATTGACTCACAGATGGACTGTAAGCTATCTAGTGGGGAAAGTGTAGGGTCCACACTCTACCAAATTGCATCTCCACTGAGACAAAATTTCAGTCAGCTTATATAGCATTTTTCTGAAGCACTCCATTCTGTGGTTCATCCCAAATAAGCAAGTAGTCTGGTTACATTACTGCAGTGCTCTATTTTGTCTATTCTAGCTCATTCTATGCTTTTCTAGATAGCAAAGCATACACACCTAAAGGCAGCTGTTTTGCTGGGTGTCATACTCCTGCCGTGGGGTAAGCCTCTGACAAGTTAAAAAACAAGAATTATGCTAGCTCATACTTATGCTAAGAGTGGCCTAGTTCTGTCAAGCAAACCTTAACTCCATTCCTTAATTTACTAGGGCATAATTTAGTAATGTTATTTTCTATTGACATTAAGCATTCAGTCTTGATTCTTTGAAATACATAGAAAATTCAAATTCTCTGATCCATTTTGCTCACAGAGGTGTTTTCAGTGTTTCAAAATTAAACCAGTTAATGACTTTTCATTATCTGTAAATTCAGGGGCCTGTTGTGGTATCTGTCTACTGTCATCTTTTAAACCTCAAAGCAGGGCATGAGAATTGGGGCAAGCTGAAGGTTGGTCTTAGTAAACCAGAAAATGAGTGACTCCCTGTTCGTTCCTGCTTTGTCCTGTGACTCAGAAGAGGCAAACAGTATTGGTTTCTCACAAAGTGGAGCCAGAGCTAGAAGTACTGTGGAAAAATTACTAACAGCAAACTTCATCATTAGTATGCTTTTTTTTTCCAACTGTACAAAATACATCTTTGAATAGAAATAAGAATCTTATTCTGGAAAATATGAGTTGAGAAAACATTCAGGGTATCTGTTAAGTACTTTCTAAGCATCCTAAGAAATGGATATAATTAAAACCATATGATTGTGTGTGTATACATGCACAAAACCTATTAGTAGGTTTTTAGACTGGAAATAAACTAGAGATTTTAAGTTGCAGTCTTTTCCTTCTTATTTAGACTTTCTTGCATCTAATAGTTAATTTTCTCAAAAAGACTCAGGCAGTCTCAAAACCAGCAGTTTGTTCAATTTTATTGTGTCTTAGTGTGGACTTCTGAAAGAAATCCAACAGTCAGGAAAGGCATCTTGAATAACTGTTAATGCTCATCTGGTATTTAGCTGTCATCCATGCATTTGGGGGTTTTGGGTTCCTCAGATATCAGTCAAATAAGAGCTGAGTGTTCTCAAAAGTGCTCAAAAGTGTACTGTGGGATAGGTGTTAGGTTTTGTGGCATAAAGAGACATATTGAAGGCTTCTAGCATTTGGGAAGAAAAAGCTGTCAAAGTTGTCCAAGGTCTGCCATTCATTTTGAGGAAGGTGGTGATTATAATCTCCCAGAAGCTTTTACTTTTTTTAAAGGCTAATTTGACTTTGTCATTATGGCTTTTAGCATCTTATATATTTGCAATCCAGAAGAAAACCATTATTACTTGTAATATTTTTATTGTACCTGTTAAAATGTTGAACCTGAGAAAGAAATGTGTCTTTAACAAGCTGCTAGCTCTGTGGTTAGCTTTGCTTGTGCATGGAAGTTTACCATTAAGCTTTTATCCTTGTGTGTTAAGGGAGGGAATAAAAAAGCTGAAGAGAGTAATATAATGTGATGTGAAACCATCATCTACTCTTTCCCTCTTAGTCTGAAAAACAGCTCAGCAAAACCACAGTTTTTTTTGCACAAGAGGGAGTTATAAACTATATTTATTAAGGAGTAGTGAGAATCATTGAAAATTAAAACAGAAATAAAGTATATGGCCATTGCTGCTAAAATCTGAGGCCTTCCTTTGCTTTAGGTCTACATTTCTAAGTCCTTTCTGGGAATATTTCACAAAAACTCCAACCTGTGGCCTTGTGGGAGTGAAAGAGCCTTGTTTAATGAGGATTTGGTACCTCCTCAAGGTACAGTAATGAGAATCCTTGTTTATAAGAAAAAGAGTGTGTGTTAGGTGAGAAAAAATACTCTGGGGTAAAATACCTTTCAAATATTACCCTTATGTGTTCAGGAGCTTTAAGTTTTGATCACTGTCAGTACTTTTTCACACTTACAATTTCTGCCATGAAAGTTGAGTATGTTTGAGGGCATTATCCTTGATATAATCCTTCTACCTTATCTGTGTTGGCAGAAGCACTAGTGTTAGCAAAGGTACCTTCAAAATAGTAGTGTTAGTCCCCTCCTACTCTAGATGTGATCACAGAAGTTGAGTGTTCATGCTGTAGGGGCTGAACCATTGTGCTGTTGTGACAAATATACTGTATTTTCTTCAGAGTTTTTAGTTCCTAGGACTGGCAACTCCATCCTCTAATGTATATTTTTGTTGAGTTCTATGTGATGTCTACCATTTGCAAGTATTTTAGCTAAAACTATATATGTTCTGTGGCACAGCAGAGTTTGACTGAAATGGTAGGTTTTTGTTACAGGTGTTGCATCCAGCTGTTGAGTCTCTAGACCTCCGAGACTGTGATATTTCAGATAATGCATTACTGCAGCTTTATAACTGCAAACAGCTGAAAAAAATCAACTTAAATTCTTGCAAAGAAAACAGATTAGGAATCACTTCAGAAGGTATGTTATCTTCGTGTAGATAACTGGGATCTTATTTCTGCTTTATTTTTCTTATTAGATGGGAGTAAATTGCAAAAAATACTTGGGCTAAAGATTGCTTTTAAAAAATCCCCAGTGCCACACCAATACTAATTAAAAGTCTCTTCAGTGGTGTAAATTATAGACCAAGAGCACTGGTTGTCTTCTGAGAGAGAGCTATCAGGTTACACTCATGCTAGGTTTCTGGTAAAACTATGCTACATTTGATCATATTTTCCATTTTATCTTAATTATTCCTTCTTCAAAACTTGTTTCAGAGCCTCACCAGTACCACTAGTGTTGAAGTGCAAAGCCTGTGATTTCCTAAAGTAATTTTTTACCCTCTTCCAATTAAATGTGCTTGATAATAAATAAGCTTATAGCATCTTCTTTGACTTAAAAGACTTTACTTGCTTTAAAGACTTGAATTGCTTCACAATTTCAGGTATTACTTTTAACCTCCAGTTTCAAGTTGTATGAAGGAGCTATTAGCTTAAAATAATTCAACTTGCTGAGGTTTATTTCCTACAAGTTTTGATTTGTCTTTTGATTACATGTAGTCCTTTGCTCC
Source organism: Pogoniulus pusillus (assembly GCF_015220805.1). Classification (NCBI taxonomy): domain Eukaryota; kingdom Metazoa; phylum Chordata; class Aves; order Piciformes; family Lybiidae; genus Pogoniulus; species Pogoniulus pusillus. The sequence continues at coordinate 23,949,596 of NC_087278.1, forward strand.
ATCATTACTACTTGAGGCCAAATAGCCATAGAACCATGTAATGGTAAGGGTGGAGGGGACCTCTGAAGATCACTGAGTCCAACCCCCTGTCTGAGCTAATGTATACTGTACAGTCTTGGTTTATATTGTTTTACCAGTGTATAGTGATACACTTACCTCTTTACTTAAGTCATTGGCACTTTTTCATGCACTCACTCAGATAATACCTCATGTATATAACATCCCTCAAGTATTCTTCTGCAGTATGGATTGGAATCAAGCATTTAGAAGTTTTAATCAACTCTATCACTGTTCACTGTAAGTTTGTTTTTCTCATCCTTGAATTAAAGAGAGCACAGCATTTTCTTTTTATACAGGGTCTTGTTGTCAAGGCATGAAATGAAAGTTGAACAATTGATGACTGAGGGAGAGCATATTGGATTCAGACTGGTGGTTATGTTAAAAAATGAGTACTTTTTGTAATGGCTTTGTTTCTTTGACAGGTGTCATAGCTCTGGCCTTATCCTGTCCTTACTTGCGTGAAGCGTCTTTTAAAAGGTGCTGTGATATAACCGACAGCGGAGTTCTTGCTCTTGCACTCAACTGTCAGTTTCTAGAAATAGTGAGCTTGGGAGGCTGTTCAGGCATCATGGATGCATCTCTGCAGGCACTAGGGGAAAACTGCAAATTTCTTCACAGTGTGGACTTTTCATCTACTCAGGTAACTACGGTGGCAGCTGGCCAGGTGACTTTAGTTTGTTTATTTTTTAAGGCTCTGGTGATAAAGTCGAAACATATCCTCTTTAATGTTCATTGGCTCACTGGATGGCAAAGAACTGGGGGAAGAATGTTGCCTGAAAGGACTGTGCAGACTGAAGCAGTTTGTGGAAGATGTGGGACAGATTAGAATCATAGAGTCTACCAGGTTGGAAGAGACCTCCAAGATCAGCCAGTCCACCCTATAACACAGCCCTAGCCAATCAACCAGACCATGGCACTAAGTGCCTCATCCAGTCTTTTCTTGAACACCTCCAGGGATGGTGACTCCACCACCTCCCTGGGTAGCCCATTCCAATGCCAATCACTCTCTCTGGCAAGAACTTCCTCCTAACATACAGCCTGTACCTGCCCTGGCACAACTTGAGACTGTGCCCCCTTGTTGCTGCCATGTAATATAAGCTCTATGAAGAAAACTGTGTGGTGGATCTGATAACCAGTCCAGCTTTTGAACGTGGGAGGAAGTGTAATGAATTTCATTCCTGGAAGCAAATTAAGAAAGTTGCCTTTCTTGCCCTTCTAAAGAAAGGAATGTCTTTTGTCTGCTGTCTCTTACGGGCAGTCATTGCTTTGTGGCTGCTTGTAGCCAATCACTTTGGTAACACGTTTAGTGCAAATGTATGGTGGTATCATGGAGGTATCCACAAAGAGTAGCTACTGAAAATGAAGATTTATGCCAATAAAAAATTACCCAGCACTCTGATGGACGAAAGTAAATGACAAGTTGTGCTAGTTTGAGGCTAGCTAGAATGTTTTGGTGAGAAGAAGTAGATTACAGGTGGTGAAAGGGAAACAGTGGTGATGTCTACTTCACTTGTAAGCTTGCTGAGAGGTATAAGAGCAAGAATCCAAACATAGATAAGGGAGTCACTCCCTGTCTGGGCCATGGGCTGCATTTAAACCTTTTCATTTATAAGTGCCACATTCTGACCATAATAGCATACACACTACTAAATGACATAAGGAAGCTGCAGAAATGGTGGCTATGCAGTTGGGAACATCCTGACAGAAAAGCCAGGCTGGTTCACATGGGAGTAAAAAAACAGAGTGTTTAATTAACTGAAAAAAAAAATGTAGTTGCATAATTTTATCTAACAGCTTAGGTAGAAAATATTATAATTGTCTAGGTTCTAGTTTAAATTTCCCAGAGGCTCAAATATAGTTAATAGAACCAATAACAAGTTATAGGATGCCTTTACCTCTTCCCTCCTTTTCCCAAAGAAAAGGAGTTAGATGTAGAGAGTATAAGGTAAAGTACACCCAAATAAATAGTCTCATTTCAATTTGGAAGTTTAAAGAAGGTATTTGAGGTAGAGAAGTTACAAAAGATATAGGGAAGGAAAAACCTGATACAAAATATGTAAATACAACCAGTTTGATGGCAATGGTTTGACTGCCTCATGGGTTATGGCCATGAGAAAGAGAGAGAGCAAAGCAAGCAGTTCTGTTTTTTATAGGGGGGCTAGACAGGAAATGGGAGTGGGCTCACCACCACACCTGGTAGTGTTCAGACCCACCCCCAGGGGGGAGAGGTCAGGAGGACCTGGGGTCAGGGCCAAGAGGACCTGGGGTCAGGGTCAAGACCACTCCCCCAAGAGAGTTTACCTTTTACAATAATGTAAACTGTGTTCAGTGACTGCAGGGAGTGAATAAAGTAGCATTTCTCTCCCCCTCCCAAATAGATGTGTTTGAAAAAATTTGGCTTGTAACCATTGTGTAAATACCAATGTGTTTTTTTTCCTCCAGGTGACAGATGATGGCGTTGTAGCACTAGTGAGTGGAACATGTTCAAAGAATTTAAAGGTAACTTAATTAACCTAATAACAAAGAAGTGAGTGAAAGTAAATACCTGTGTTGCTAAATTACTGTCATAGTAGTACTTCTGAGGGATGTTTTTTCTTAAACTAACTTTTGCTTGTGTGCACACTTACCCTGACTGTGGCTATGGGTTGTATATTTTCTGTCTCTCTGTAGCAGTGCCCCAGACCAGCTTTTTCAGAACCTCAGTCTTTTTGAAATGAGTTTTGTTCTGTTGAATGTGTTCACTCACAATGCTTTAGAAAGCTATACAATCATAGAATCATAGAATCAACCAGGTTGGAAGAGACCTCCAAGATCATCCAGTCCAACCTAGCACCCAGCCCTAACCAATCAACCAGACCATGGCACTAAGTGCCTCATCCAGTCTTTTCTTGAAGACCCCCAGGGACGGTGCCTCCACCACCTCCCTGGGCAGCCCATTCCAATGGGAAATCACTCTCTCTGTGAAGAACTTCTTCCTAACATCCAGCCTGTACCTCCCCTGGCACAACTTGAGACTGTGTCCCCTTGTTCTATTGCTGGTTGCCTGGGAGAAGAGGCCACCCCCCACCTGGCTACAATGCCCCTTCAGGTAGTTGTAGACAGCAATAAGGTCACCCCTGACCCTCCTCTTCTCCAGGCTAAACAGGCCCAGCTCCCTCAACCTCTCCTCATAGGATTTGTGCTCCAGGCCCCTCACCAGCTTTGTTGCCCTTCTCTGGACATGTTCCAGCACCTCAACATCTTTCTTGAATTGAGGGGCCCAGAACTGGACACAGTACTTAAGGTGTGGCCTGACCAGTGCTGAGTACAGGGGAAGAATAACCTCCCTTGTCCTACTGGCCACACTGTTCCTGATACAGGCCAGGATGCCATTGGCTCTCTTGGCCACCTGTGCACACTGCTGGCTCATCTGGCCAATAAATGCAAATGAATGCTTATTTTTTTCTCTTGATTTCTTTGGAGTTTCTTCTGATTCTGTTGAACACAAGTAGGATTTGTAATGTGAATAATTTCATGGGTTTAAGAAATTACCTTGAGAAACACCTCTCTGTAGATAAATCTCTTAACTTATGAGGGCAGCTGTGAATGAAGTGACCTTATTGTGTTCTTTTAGGATCTGAAGGGGGTCTACAAAAAAAGCTGGGGAGGCACTTTTTAGGCTCTGAGAGAGTGACAGGACTAGGGGGAATGGAGCAAAGCTGGAGATGGGTAGGTTCAGACTGGACATGATGAGAAAGTTCTTCAGCATGAGAGGGGTGAGAGCCTGGAATGGGTTGCCCAGGGAGGTGGTTGAGGCCCTGTCCTAAGAGGTGTTAAAGGCCAGGCTGGATGGCGCTCTGGCCAGCCTGATCTAGGGTAGGGTGTCCCTGCCCATGGCAGGGGGGTTGGAATTAGATGATCCTTGTGGTCCCTTCCACTCCTGACTGATTCTATGATTCTAAGTTATCTTTGCATCAGATGAGCACTGAGCCAGTGATGGAGAAGAGGTATCTCATTCCTCTTAAAATAAATTATCTACATTATTTACTTGCATGTGTACTTTCATAGAGGCTGGTTCTGATTCCAAGTTATCAATCTATAAACTGAAATGGGAAAAAAGTAATACTTTCACTAGCTTATCATATTTAATTTAAAAAAACCACCTCTGAACAAAATACCAAATTTGAGTCAACTGACAGTATGAATAGGCTGGAGAAAAACAGAACAGTTATTGTACTGTTTGGGGAGTGAACAGTTAGACTTCTGTTAGTTTTTTTCTTCAGCTGATTTTGTCTACTTTGAACAGTGTGTTTAGTCTTTCTATGCCCTCTGGTACGAGATGAAATGAGTATTTTTCAGACCATAACAATGACTTTTTTTTTTTATCTATGCTAAAAGCAGCTCGAAAATATCTGAATAGTAGTGTGAGGTTTGCTTATTCATTTTCATGTGCTCAATATTTGTTTCTGCTTTCCTAAAAGCTGTGTATTTAAGTGTGTTTGCTTTTATTTTGGGGGGCCTTTTTTTTGAGAGTCTGTGCAGTAATAGAGCACTTGTTTGTGTTATAGTCCTCATACCTCTGTGTCATGTCATCAAAGTGCAAATTTATAGCAAGTGAGCTAATATCAGGTACTTGGTGGAAAAAAAACTAAGGACTTAAAGTTCTCAAGCTGTAATTAGCAGGTAGATTCATGCATCTTTTGACTTGATTCAGGGGCATTCACAGATTCTACATTTCACTTATTACATGGATCTAAAAGTATCAGCTTTTTAAGATCTTGTTTCTGTGAATGTAGTTCTTGTTTTCTTTGTCATTATTCTGTTCAAAGTTGCATTTATAACAGAAGATCACTTTAATTTCTGCATTCTTTGAACAGCTTTGGAGTTTATTATTTGGAAAAAGACTTTCACAATAAAACAGTCTTGGCTTTTTCTTCTTTTTTGCTCAAGATTCTCAAGGTGTATTTTCCCAAATCCTATATTTGTTACATTTAACATTTAGAGAAGGATATATTTGGTAAGAGATGAATCCCCTTGCATTTCAGCTGGTCCGCAGGGGTCAGAGGGGCTAGGAGTGGCTGGACATCTCGCTTAATAGGTAGGTCAGTTACTGCCGTGACTATGGGCTCAACACCAGACACAGGAGCAGCCTGTCTGCTGTAGGTCTGACTGCATTCAGAAGCAGCAATCAGGTGCATGAATAGAACCATCGATTCATATGCAACATGCACAGATTCTTTAAGATGGCTGTGCCCTAAGCTCTATAGCTCTGAAATGCAACTGCAGTCACAAACTTGGTCTCTTGGGGAAGCTCTTGGCATAGCAAAGGTTACAAAATTAGCAGAAAAGTACTCTTTCTGGTGGGTAGGGGTGAGGGGGACAAAACCACTGATCTGTCTTGGCTCTTCAGTGTCCAACTCTCAGTCCTCTTCAAATAAGATCTGAAATGCTGGCTGCCCAGGGAGGTGTTGGAGTCACCGTTCCCTGGAGGTGTTCAAGAAAAGAGTAGATGAGGCACTTAGTGCCATGGTCTAGTTGACTGGCTAGGGCTGGGTGCTAGGTTGGACTGGATGATCTTGGAGGTCTCTTGCAACCTGGTTGATTCTATGAAATCAGAGCAATATTTACACCTTGTTATCTATGATTGTGCAGAGTGTGTGTTTGGGACTGTGGTCAAACCATTGTTCCTGGTGGTCAAGCAGTTGTTCTTTATTAGTTGAACAAGATATTTCTTGGTTTTGATGTGACTCTTCTAGTCAGCAGTATTGCAGGTGATAGATGGAAGAATAGAATGGTGAGCCTTTGCCTCTGAAAAGGATTGGGCAAAGGTAAGCTCTGCCTCTGAAACTATGACAGGCTTTTGCTACTACTGTTTTCATAACAGGAGATCCACATGGTGCGCTGTGTGAATCTGACCGACATTGCTGTGGAAGCAGTCCTTACTTCCTGTCCAAAGATACACATTTTTCTGTTCCATGGATGCCCATTGATGACAGGTGAGTCAAATCATGCAGGGACTATGAAGGGTCATTATTTCTAAACAGCATCATCTTGCTTGCTGGAAAAGAATACTGTACTTTGTGCATGATCTTTAGTAATAATAGGTAAAGTAACCATACACTGAGATTTTCAAAGCAAGAGTTTGCTTTGAAAGGTGGCATCCTTCAGAGAAAGTTTTTTCTTTGTTTGGAACCTGATTTGTTTGTTTGTTTTTAAATTTCCTTCCTCCCCCCTCCCCAATGTGCTGATGAAGTCTGAAACTTGATGATAAGACTTCAGAAAGACATGTTAGCATCTTAAAACCTACTCTGTTCCAAAAGTATGAAACAGCATCTATTCAAGAAACAGTGGAACTGTTCAGACAGACAAAAAGCAACTGAAGTGTTAGATCTTGGGTTCATAGAATCATAGAATCAGTCAGGATTGGAAGGGACCACAAGGATCAGCTAGTTCCAACCCCGCTGCCATGGGCAGGGACACCCTACCCTAGATCAGGCTGGCCAGAGCCCTGACCAGCCTGGCCTTTAACACCTCCAGGGACAGGGCCTCAACCACCTCCCTGGGCAACCCATTCCAGGCTCTCACCACCCTCATGGTGATGTTGAGGTACTGGAATGTGTTCAGAGAAGGGCGACAAAGCTGGTGAGGGAGCTGGAGCACAGCCCTGTAAGGAGAGGCTGAGGGAGCTGGGGGTGTTTAGCCTGGATGTGCTGGTTTGAGCATGTACATAACACCATTCTTGGTCTGGAAAGACAAATCACGTGGAGACATGGAACTCCAGAGAGAATCAAATCAGACAACAGAACACATGTCAAGAACAGTCTTGTGAAAAAACAGGCCAAAGAGCACAGTACTGAGTGGATCTACCACATGCCCTACTATGCACCAGCTTCAGGAAATACTGAATGCTACCATGGTTTGCTGAAAACTGCCCTAAAGGCCATGGAGGGTGGAACTCTGAAAAACTGGGACAGGCATTTAGCATAATCAACTTGGTTGGTGAATAGTAAGGGGTTTTTAAGTTCAGTTGCTTGGTGATACTTTACAGTTAAATGCTTGGAGAAAGAACTGAGTAGGTTTGAATTACTACAAGTGTATCTGAAGTGTGATGCTGTAATAGCAAGATAAGCAGAAATACAGATACAGAATAGGATTATTTTGGGGTTTATCTAATTTCTAAATACTTCTGAATGAATAACAAGAAATTCCTTGGTGTTTTTGCAGATCGTTCCCGAGATGTTTTAGAGCAGCTAGTCATATCAAACAAGATCAAGCAAGTGACATGGACTGTTTACTGACTATTTACCGTGTACAGATGAGTGTAAAGTTTACAGATTGGCGAGCTCTTGCAGAAAACAAGCATGTTCATCTTGGAGAAAGAGGTGGTGACTTCTGTACCATCAGATTGCTTCGCCCTGTGTGCCCACCAGAGGTCTCTGCCCATTCCAGTCGTTGCTTGTAAGTTTGAGCTTCCCCGCTGTCTTTACTTGAGGCCCTGCCTGGCTTTGCGTTGCTGATGATACTTCATTAAGAGGAAAGTTATGCTACGATTTATACTACACTCTCATTGCTCATTATCCCTGAACTATTAGACTTGACTGATACTTAGCATTTTTTAGCATCTTAGCTACTTATACAAATCCAGTTTAAGTAAGTCTGTGTTCTGACTTTGTAGTCTGACTAGGTAATTGCATGCAGAAGTACCTGTGAAATTGAGACTTTCATCTGACAAAAGTCAACAGGGAGATGTGGTGAATGGTGATGACATTAACAGCAATGTGATTGTATCTTAAGTAGTAGCAAACAATCTCCTTTCACATCTACTTTTGCTAGACCTGTAAGAAAACCTTTTGATGCCACAGAATTCTGAAGGGTTTACCATCAAATATTTGATGATTTTTTTACACATCCAAAAGTAGAGTCTGCAAACATGTAAATATAAACTTGCTTTCAAATTGTTATGGTGACTTAACAAATTTCAGGAGAGCTATAATCAATCAAAGAGTCTCATGTATGGGCAAATACTGGTATGTTCCTGCATGGAAGTCTGTTTAGGGAACAAAACACTGGTCCTTATAAGCATAGCCTTCAGTGTGGTAGTACCAAACTTAGTGTCTGAGTACATGAATCTCGCAATGGTAGAGTTAGCAGAGTATGTATTTTGCTGTATGCATCTTATTGTATCTCTAGTGGCCTCCAGAAGCTGAAAATGCCAATTACTGATATATCATTCAGCTGTAGTTACATGAAAGAAAAAAGAAGTTTGGAAGTGTAGAATCAGTATATTAGTGATGAAGCAGTGGTCTCATCACAATTACAAGTCATGGTCATTGGCTTTCCTGAAACAGCATAACCACTAGTGAGACTTTCACAATTTCTATGTTAAACTTTGTTAAATGCTACCAATATTAGCATTATACAAGGCAGGTGGCACACAGTGTTGATAGTCTGAATCTGGAAGTAGCAGGGTTTAGCTAAGGTGCTCTTGCATGTATCTGATGACACTTAGAAGCCCAGGAGTTTAGGCAACCATAAGGAATATGCTTACTTTATCATTTTTATAACCACACCCATTTTAAATGTTGCAAACATAAACCAGTCTTCTTCTAATCTATTTAAGGTTCAGGTCAAATGGCATGGAAGATACTAACATATGTTGCATCCCATAATATTAAAGGATATTGTGATGTCTGACAATAATTTCTGTCCTTCTGTTCATTATATGGTTTATTGAAGTGCAAATCCATTTAGAAACCTTGATCAAGCCTAATTGTCAAACTCCAATGCCTCAATCCTGGACTTGATGATCTGTAAGGTCTCTTCTAACCCTGATGATACTGTAATCCCCCAGTTCTTGTTGTAAGCAGTGCTATTGCTCAGCCCAGTAATGAATGTGTTCCTATCATACCCATGGGTATAACTGCACCAATACAAACCATTCCTGCAAAGAGAAATTGGGTTTGTTACATTAGTGATTGGGATCTGAAGGCTGTAACTGCAGCAAATCCCTGGACCAGATAGAAGCCTACGATCCTAATTGACCATGATTTATTCTCTTTTTTATTTTACCAAAGAGTAGTTTATTGTTTTTCCATGTGGAATCTCTGGTATCAGGGCCCATCACTCCTTTGAACTTGTGGATGTGAGTTGGCAATACATTTGTTTTCTGCTATTTTTCATATTGATCCACCTAGCCAAGTAGGCAGCAGCAATGATACACTCAGCAATTGGGTCAAGTAAATAAAGCACAAGGACCAGGCTGGCAGACATAGTTTCAGGAAGGGTGGCCAAAAAAAGTAAGTAGAATTGTAAGCAAACTCAAATTGGAAGGGGACTTAGGAGGTCTCTACCCTAACTTCCTGTCCAAAGTAGAGCCAGTTCAGATCAGCTTAGTCGGGGCTTTATCCACCTGAGTCTAGATGACAGAGCTTTTGCAGCTTTTTGAGGCAACTCATTCCACTGCTTGGGGACATTCATGGTGCAAAGTTTTCCTTTGATACCATTTGACCCTATTTTGTTCAACTTAAAAGCTGTCCCACTGGAAGAGCCTGAATGTTGTCCTGACAACCTCCTCATAGGTATGACCAGGCTGCTCCCCTTAAAACTTTCCCCTTGCCAGCCCAAACAAGCTAAGTCATGTTAACTGTAACATAGTGCAGTGATGGGCACCAGACTTATGTCAGATGCCACTTTCCTTTCAATGCAGAATGAAAATAGTAAATTAAGATAATGTAAAGCAGGTAAAGGTGAAAGATAGCTAAAATCTGTAACAGCAAAGGACACTTAAAAACCATCTGCTTGTGCTACTGCTAGCCTCACTGACAGGGTTGTCTTTTTCCCCCTTGTTGATATAACCTTGGAGTTGTCATGCTGCAGCCAAATTCAACATACACTGTCCCTAAACATGTATGCAGCCTCTTCTGAATGTGTAACTTAGTGGTATATGCTTAAAAATCTGTACAGGCCTGTAGTGAATTAACACTATATTTTCAAGCTGAAAGTTGAATGTAAGTCACATTAAATCCTAGTGCACAGTCAGAGGATTTCTGGAGTTGTTTTTCAACCATTTTTGGTTATACTGGTATTCTTCCATGCCCTTAGCTGTTGGATTGGCTAAATAACACCTTGCTCATGATTAGCTCACTTGGGGTTTGATTTATTGTTAGGTTTAGATTTGATTTACACTTATTTGTGCTTCTGGACACTTCAGGCGGGTAGCCTACAAGTAGTTCTCTTAATTTGGCTATTTCCTTTATCACACCAAAAGTAATGTAATTCTGCTACGAGAAGTTGATTGGAACAACCATATTGCAAGTTGGTCCCACTGGGAACAGTAGTAACTACTAGATCTCAAGGAAAGAAAATCTGGGCTGGGTGATAGGTTGGCCTGGATGATCTTGGAGGTCTCTTCCAACCTGGTTGATTCTATGATTCTGTGAAATCCTTCACTGTCAGAGCCTGAGTCTACTCTCTTGAATGTTTGTTACTGGCAGAACTCTATGATTCACCGTGCATCAAAAACCCTCTAGTAGTTGTTACCAACAAATGTTTACAGGAACTGGATGAAGCAGGGGAAGCCTCATGTGTACACTCAGTGCTTCATGTTCTGAATTGTTTTGATACTGTCATTATTGCAAATTGTTGTGTGAGAACTGTGGAATATTCACACACTGTTCTGAAGATTAATTGTGAGTCTTCCCTTCACTTCCATCTGTACATGGTCATAAAACACCAATTAACATCTGTGCTCCCAAACCTCCTACTTCATAAACACCGTGGTTTTCTGAGTACTTTCTTGTGTTTATAGACTTGTCAGACTCTGGACCTAATGTGTGTAAGGCTTTAGCCTCACAGTTAGGACAAATGTGGTTGTGGTTAAGACAGGAAACAACATATGTCAACTCAGGAGGGCTTGGAATACAGTGGATGGTGTCCTCCTGCCAAGTTTGCGTATGTTCCACTGAGATAAGGAAGTTTGCTGCACACGGTGAAAAGGATAATAAAGTAGAAGGTCTCTGCAACCCCTGACTCAACTGGTGGAAAGGGTAATGCTGCCCTTCCCCACCTTGTGCATGCACAGACTCGTAGGCAATGTTTCCCATGACTAACCCACAAAACAACACCCATTTTGGGAGGGAATGAAAAGGACCAGAACACACTGCCAGATGCGTGGCCGTCACCAAAGACCCAAGGAATGGGTCAGGAAAGACATCACTGGAACTCTGAGTGTTGATCTGGATCTTTTCATGTTCTCTCTCAGACACATTGTATATATGTACACATATGTAACTTCAGCCAGACAGGTAACAAATCTCTTTTTGTATGGTGATATAATGCAAGTCCCCTTAATTTGATCCAAACCAGAGCCACTCCTTTATCCTTCCTTCCTCTACTGTTGAGAGGGATGTGACAAAAGCTTCCATCACATCTTCTGGCATTTCAGTAGTTGTAGGTGCATTGTGTTTAGTTCTGCAGTTATTACTTCCCCACCACTACTTGTTCAATAGTTAACTGCTGAAGGTGGCAGTTGCTGCAAGATGGCTCTGAAAAACCTTGGTTTCTTCTTCAAATGGCTGCAATTAAAGCCTCTTGGATAAAATTATCTCTTTTTTTCTTCTTTTCTTTTGGTCACTTTTTACCCTGTAGAGTTCTTTCTTGACAGACATAGTTGAGAATGATTCAAGCTTATCCTGCATCTCCTCAGGAGAAAAATAATTCTATCTCACTTTTATTCCTGCTTTTTATGTAGTTGCCTTCTGTTCAGACACATCACAGAAGGAAAGATTTTTTCATCCCTCACCAGCTTCCCATGGTGTTAGATTGACTTTTTTTACCCCTGCAAAGTAAGGGAGGGTAGATCATTTGACCCTACTCTCTAGGTTATAAAGTTACCTTTTAGCTCTTGCTGCTTAATCACTTCCCTCTTACTACAAATTTTCACTTCCAAGAAACATAGTTTAGATTCATGTGCAACTCCTAAATAACCACTCTAGCAGCTTCAAGGAAGAGTGAGTTTTTATTACAGAGGGGAAGATTTAAATTAATTTGACTTTCAGAAGAGATATCCAAAAAAAGAGCAAGGCACTTCAAGTTGAACATAGTATAAGCTAATAATCTAGCTGAGAGTTTTATGAAGGACAACAACCATTTTCTCCATAGGTAAGCTGCAACAGTCTGTGAAAGCAGTACAATAATCTTTCAGCCACCACCTTCTCCCCAAAGCAGTGTGCTGGACATCCAAAGCATTTCACAAGAGTGTCGGGGAGCAAGACACAAATGTACACATGAAAAAACATCAAGCATGCAAACTCTGACATGTAACTTGTCTTTACATTTGCACTTCAGTGCAGGCTCCTCTGAATACAGTTCGCATGTGGTTTATACCTCAAATGACTGAAATCAGTACAACGAAGGTACAGTAATTACTTTACACTGGCAGATAATCTCCATGTTTAATTCCTATTTTCATTTTAAACACTTAGGGGAAAAAAAAGCTAACCAAGGGACAAAAAGTTCATTAGGAAACCAGCTTCAACAGCTTTCTGAACTATTTGAGGGCTGATAACTCCAGACAATACTTGATGTTAATCCATTGTTTTCTTGTCTAGTGTACTCAGGAAGGGAATATTCTATGACTTTGTGTAATTGGCTGTGAATTCTGTGGCTTAAAAACTGATGCCTGCCAGGGTCACCAATCAGCACTTCTGTTTGCTGTATCCTGATGCATTTCCTCAGCCAGTGATGCAGACCATCAGCAAGTTGTTCATCATAAAACATGTCTCCTAGGACAATGAGGTCCCAGTTGCAAGCCTCTGAATTAATGATGTTCTTAATGGTGATGGGGAAGGGAGTCAGGTGGTTCAGTTCACAGTTCAAGATCATTGCCACTCCTGCAACTGAAGAATTTCAGAGTCAAATGAAAGTTACATTTTAGGATTCTGCCTTTCAGCCTCCTGACAAATTTCCTTGACACCTCTTTCCATGTACTTTCTTAATTTTCTTTTACCCTGTGTAGGGATTCCCACAGTTTTCATGGGTCAAAATCTGTCATGAAGTGATGGAATTTTATCCTTACTGCACCATGACATAGGAAAGAACTGTTCCTAGAATGAATACCAATGGAAACTAATCAGAGAGTCAAACCAGAATATCCAACTGCCTTAATCTTCCTCCCTAGCCAATGGCTTACTAAATTATTAATAACCTGAATTCTTAAGTCAGTTATGGGAAAACAAAGACTGGGTCAAAAAGGCAAAACCAAGGACTCAACATCTGAAGTGCAGGAAAATGCTATGGTTCTGCAGAGAGAAGGCAAGTTTCCATCTGTGCTTGGAGTTCTGTGTGTTGACAGCATTTGATACAAACTTCATTGCCTCTCATTCTAAGCAGCTATGGAGATAGACAGTGCAGGCGAGGGTGGTACAATCCAGCCTCTAATACTGGCAAAATTTATTCATCTTTTTAGCATTTTTAGTACTCTTTGGAGCCTGAGTTGCCCCCAAATGGAGCAAAATCAATGTTTAATGTGCTTTAAAAAATACAAAGATAAAAAAATAAGGGCCTTACTAGGGTCAATGTCATTAGCAAGGACTTGGGATGCACCACTCATGACGGCAGCTATTGCTGTAGCACCACATCCACTTCCGAGATCCAGAACTGATCGTCCTTTAACGACACATGGATTATCTAAAATATACCTGAAAAGAAAAAGTGTTAAAGCCATGGCCAAGATTATGTAAATGTCTCAGTTTAGCTTTACACTGTGTAAGAGTTCTTATCATACATGTAACGAATCATGGTATCCTAAAGCACTATTCCACGTGAGCACTTGGTACACAGCTCCTTATTTGGCTCTGCTAATGCAGAAACCCAGAACCATCACTTTTCTATCTCACTGCTCCTCCCCACCCCAAACAGAAAGAAATCCAGCTCAGTAATCACCTCTTTAATTCAATCAGCTCCTCTCTGAGACAAGCTTATCTAATACATGGACACAAACCTCAAGGTGACTAAAATGCTTGGCATCAGAAACAGGAAAGTAACCTGTTGCTAAGAATTTGTCAGAGTTAAAGGCAATCTGACTGATGAAATGTGAAGATATATTCAGAGTACTGCACCATTCTGAAGGCAAGGCCTACCCAAGGCCCTTATATACTGCTTATGCAACTGCTTCAAAGAAGAGGAATTTGTGTTTTCCTGAGACATGCAGAAACAGATGTAAAAACTTCTCATTTGCTTAATCTTGTTCCTGAGCAGCAACAAGAGAACAGAACAGCAGTTGAGGAGAAAGAGTAACTTCATTTAATTGCTGATTCCTGCCATGAGGAATCAGAAAGCAAAAGCGTCTAGGCTGGAGACAGAAAAACTGACAGAAGGCAAGCAGAGGTTGTTGAACACTGCTAATCACACAGCCATTACTGAGCCTTCAGAGCTTCAACAATTGAAACTGAATCTTCTGCAAGGGAGGAGGCTCTAGATGACAAAAGTTACTGCAAAGTGCCATCAATCTGCCACCAATTTCAGTAACTTCTTTGGAAACAGGAAAGAATTCCACAAGGAAAGTGATGGCTGATGGCACACAAGGCTACTGGTAAGCACAGCTTTTTCAGGTGGGTTCCCACACAGAGAACTGTATGTTAAGATTGGTGTAAATGGCAAACAAATGGAGTATCTGGGCCTAGAAGTCCCAGCAGGAATGGCAGGAAGAGGCCTAATAAGTGTGTCCAGTATTGATGACATTTAGATCACAGCACACCTGTATGCAGACTCTCAGGAACCAAGCAGGGAGACCCTACCTTCAAGGAAAGCATTTCAAGCCATTAAGTGAGGATTAAGAAGGTTGAGATGAGGACTGAAGATGCAAAACACTACATCAGAAACCCAGGAAACATGAGGAGGACCTGACATACCACGCCTCTGGTCCTACATACTCAAGAAGTCCTATCAGACGGCTTAGACATGCACAACTTGGTGCTTTTGAGTATGTGGTTATCGATCCAATTGCGTGAAACCAGCCCAGTTTTAGTGAAAATCACTTTCTCCAGTGAGGTCTGGCACTCAGCTTTGTTACACTGTAACCACAATGTTGCAGGAGTAGTATGCAATGTTTAGGCTCATTCTAGTTCATCCATACGGCAGGCTAATCAACTTGCCATTTAACTGTCAGAATCACCTTCTCTCTGGTCAAAAACACCTTCCTATTTATGCTTTCTTGCAGAAAACCAGCAAAGCCCCAGTTCAGATCCTTCCCTTTCATCTATGTGAGGAATGTCTGACAGCTTGCTCTTTGCTGTAACAATCAAGAACTCTTGTAACTGCTGCGAGAGACTTAATTTTACAGACTAAAAGAACTCTTAACTAGTAACTGGAACCTTAAAGTTATTTTGACAGCAAGTAGCCAAAATGTCACAGAATCATAGAATCAGTCAGGGTTGGAAGGGACAACAAGGATCATCTAGTTCCAACCCCGCTGCCATGGGCAAGGACACCCTACCCTAGATCAGGTTGGCCAGAGCCTCATCCAGCCTGGCCTTAAACACCTCCAGGGATGGGCCCTCAACCACCTCCCTGGGCAACTCATTCCAGGCTCTCACCACTCTCATGATGAAGAACTTCCTCCTCTCTTCCAGTCTGAATCTCCCCTTCTCCAGCTTTGCTCCATTCCCCCTAGTCCTGTCACTGAGAACCTAAAAAGTGCCTCCCCAGCTTTTTTGTAGGACCCTTTCAGATACTTAAAGGCCACAGAGGGTCTTGACAGTAAGTAGCCAAAATGTCCTCTGATGTGACTAAAAGACTGCCACAATAATGCCTGACAATAAAGCTGCTGAAATCCTAAATATGGAGAGTGATTCAGACTAACCAACACTCCAAGTGCATCAGCAGTAGCCTGCTTTTCTCAGCAGGCCATACAGATCCATGGTCCTGTCTATCTGCTACGAAAACCCCAATGTGTTAAAACAAAACAGCATCTTCCTGTTTGGAGTGGCAGTGAGTGGTAGGATAAAACACCTCACTTTTGATAGTAACTGCACACACTTCCACAGATCCAAATTCAGCCCTGCTGTCAACACACACATGACCACTGAAGACAACACATTTCAGCTTAAGAACATTAAGTTATTCCATATACAGCAGGTGCTGGAACTTCACTGCCAAGCAGCAGATACTGTGCCTCTCCTGTGTAAGGACAGGAGTATGGATAATGTGCTCTCATACAAGGCAAATGCACATTGCTAGAATTACTGCAGTCAGGTCTGACATTCTGGACTGTGGAGGGACTTTTGCTAACAGGACATGAAATGATAAATATGAGCACCCGTGCTGAGAAGTGTCCTTGAGTCCATCTTGGACTTAAGATACCAGGCGCTGGGTGGCACCCCCTATGTGCAGCTGCAAGGGGGGTGGGTTAGCCAGCCCAGGGGCTGACCCTGCAGACTGTTATTGTAAGCCACCCTATCTGTACCATGCCTGTAATCCTGGACCAATCTGTACTTTCCACATGTACCAATCCTAAACTAAGTTAGCTGTGCACACCTCTTCCAAGTATGCATATAACTCACTGTAACACGGAAATAAAGCAGAGAATGACCATCTAATCATATTGATGACCCAAGAGTCATTTATCCCCTGGTGCCGGCACTGGACTGCTGCAAACTGGACTTACTAACTTTGGTTGCTTTGGTTGCATGCTGTGTACCTGGAGAGGGCTTGGCCTCCTGGCCAGTAAATTGCCCAGAATGGATCCCCATAAGGCCACAGGTCAGGTTTTTCCCTCCAGAACCTGCAGCGAGGGGTGAGAAGACGCAGTCGTATCTCTGGCGTGAGGTGCCCACTGCTGGTGACCTCTGTGTTCTCCTCCAAAAATGCTCTCACCTCAGGGTCCAGAGACTTGCCAGTGCCCCAATGACAGCAGCGCTGCCAGTGCAGAGAAGGACCTCCCCTCCTGCTCCTCCAAGCCTTGGCAAAGGTGTTCTGCCTGCCCAAGAGAAGGAGCCACTTCCAGGTGCAGAAGGCCATGTCTCCCCAGGAATGCTCAGAGTACAGTGTATCTAAAGCAGGTGATGAGGCAGAAAGCTTGAATCAAACTCGCAGGATGTTGTTTTGCATAGTGATGGTTGATAATTCCTGAAAGGAGAACAACGCCATGTAAGTAGTGTTTTCTCAGTGACATCAAGGCTATGCACCACCAGGGCTCTAGGAAGAGGAGGTCAATGTGCCTTGTCCCTGCCCAAAAAACCTTTGAAGCATGAAAGAAGTGATACTTAAAGAAGAAGCTGTCATAATACCCACTCAGGAGACTGCAATGAACACATCCAGCAAGAAACTACCAATTAGCAGGACAGCTGATAGAGCTAAAAACTAAACATGCAGCCTTTTAATGGCTCCCTCTCTTTGCCTTGAAGATATGCACACAGAAATTTAATCTCATTTAAGGTTACTCCACTGAATCTTCACCTTCTAGAGCTGTCGGGTTGAACTCAAAAAGGGACAGCTGGAAAGACAGGATAATAAAATCAAGTCTTAACACTGTATATTTGATTACTTCCACTTTTCTTTATTTGTTGTCCTGATTTGAGCTCAAATAGAACCAACTCTCTACTCCGTGATTTTACTTTTCAGCTAAGCCTTTTCTAAGTAATTGCACTCTCTGAAGGTAACAGCATAGCTCTGCAAACAGAGCCTGCTTCTAGAAGCGATAATGCTTGGTGTTTATAGTTACTACTAAGGATTGGATCCAAATGACAGTAAGGGAATGGAAGCTCATTTATTGACACAAGCACACTTTCTTTAAAGCTATTTTGATTGGTTTCTTTTCCAGCCCACAAGTCTCTCTCCCTTATTCCCTTTCCCTTGAGAGAAAGAGAGAGAGAGAGAGAGAGAGAGAAAGAGAAAGAGAAAGAGAAAGAGAAAGAGAAAGAGAAAGAGAAAGAGAGAGAGAAAAAGCTGTCATTTGTTTAGTGGCTGGCCTAGCCTCAAGTTGTGATATTTGTCTGTAACTTCAGTAAAAGTTCATCTGTGTTTGGTGGCATTTTTGTTGTGCTGGCCTCTGCTTTAGGTTCTGGCAGTCACTAAATGTTAAGCTGTGAACTCCCCTGCAGTTACACTTTGCTGTTTGATAGTCCAGCTAAGTTTTTGATTAAATAGCTGGCTAAGGGCATTATACTTTTATTATAAACAAATACACATGGCTGAACGTTTGCATTTGTCCACACTCAAGAATGCCATTCAGCAGAGTCTGTGACATTAATGAATGCAATTAATGAATGTCTTCCTTCTTGAAGGCAGAGCTATAGCTCTCATCTGCCTAAGGGAAACATGAAGTTAACTGAACCGAGTTAAATACCAATCTTGTCAGACAATTCCATAATGCTGTTTTTTTCCCCATGAATTGCTGCAGATTAGCAGGGCTGAGATGCAGTAGCAGGTATTTTGCATTGCCTTTCATGATGATTCCTCTTAAAATTAATTGTCAGCAGAGAAATGGCTGCCAAGAGCTCTGTGCTCAAAATGCCAAACTAAGCAGAAGGCATAAGGATTGCTGTCCTTGCATGTGACACTCCTGGCCTTCCCATCTTACTAATCAGTGGGCGAGTGGAACTTGGAGAAGGGGACACAAGCAAAACCCACCGCAAAACCCCAGCCCGATCAACAGCAATTCCTGTGCATGGTAAGCTTTTTCGGTTGGTTTGTATGTTTGGAAGCAGCAGGTGCCTTTCAAAGCATCCCCACGCTTCCCAGCGCAGGGAGTCAGGCGAAACCAAGGCCAAAAGCTGTTACCCAGCCCTGAAGCCACCAGTTACCCCCCGCACCGCGGAACGAGCCGGTTTGTCACCCCACCCTGGGCATCCCTCCGAAAAGCGGCCGTAACACCCCGACGGACACAGCCAGCCCCGGCGGCGCGCCGGCAAGGGGAAGCCACGCACCGGGGCCACCGCCGCTGCCGGGGCTGTCGCGCCCCGTGTAGGCCGGGCCCGTCCAAGTCAACTCGAGTCGAGCCGCTCCGGCAGCCACCGCGCCGGGCCGGTCCACGGCGTGCCGGGACGTACCGGGCCACCCGGACGACCCACCCCCACCCGGCCGCACCGCCCCCCGCCGGGGCGGGACCGGGGGTGGGAAGCTCCTAGCCCACACTTACCTGCTCCCGGCCGGCGCGGCCGCCGCTGCCGCTGCGCTTCGCTCCGCCCCGCCGCGCTGCGCGGGGGCAGGGCCGGGCCGGGCTGAGCCGCGCCGAGGGGAGCAGGTTCCAGCGGCAGTGCCGGCGGGGCGTGGGCCCGGCTGGTTCGCGCTGCAGGTGTTCGCTGGTGTTTGGGCTTTGGGTTTTTTTTTCATGCCCCGAACCGCAGCGCTTCGGGGCAGCTCTCTGGGCTTGCCCCTCTCTAAATCTGGATCGCGGAGCAGCTCCGTGTGCTGGCGCAGCTCGGTGTGCTGGCGCAGCTCCGTGTGCTTGCCCAGCTCCGTGTGCTTGCCCAGCTCCGTGTGCTTGAGCAGCTCCGTGTGCTTGCGCAGCTCGGTGTGCTGGCGCAGCTCGGTGTGCTGGCGCAGCTCGGTGTGCTGGCGCAGCTCCTGCTTCACTGCAAAGGCTCGAGGCCATGTCAGCCAGCTGTGTTTGAAATTGTGATTGAAAACATCAGACAGCAAAACCAGTAATAGCAACACCAAACTGGGCATCGGTGAAAAGCAGCTGGGTTTTGATCACTGTCAAATCTGGTGTGGCCTAACCAAAGCTTCCCAGAGGCTTCAACACCACAGCAGTCAGTGAAGGTACTGCCACTGAGAGGCCATCCAGCCAAAGCACAGCAGTCAGTGAAGGTACTGCCACTGAGAGGCCATCCAGCCAAAGCACAGCAGTCAGTGAAGGTACTGCCGCTGAGAGGCCACCCAGCCAAAGCACAGCAGTCAGTGAAGGTAGTGCCACTGAGAGGCCATCCAGCCAAAGCACAGCAGTCAGTGAAGGCACTGCCACTGAGAGGCCACCCAGCCAAACCACAGCAGTCAGTGAAGGCACTGCCACTGAGAGGCCATCCAGCCAAACCACAGCAGTCAGTGAAGGCACTGCCACTGAGAGGCCATCCAGCCAAACCACAGCAGTCAGTGAAGGCACTGCCACTGAGAGGCCATCCAGCCAAACCACAGCAGTTAGTGAAGGCACTGCCACTGAGAGGCCATCCAGCCAAAGCACAGCGGTTAGTGAAGGTACTGCCACTGAGAGGCCATCCAGCCAAACCACAGCAGTCAGTGAAGGTAGTGCCACTGAGAGGCCATCCAGCCAAACCACAGCAGTTAGTGAAGGTACTGCCACTGAGAGGCCATCCAGCCAAACCACAGCAGTCAGTGAAGGCACTGCCACTGAGAGGCCATCCAGCCAAACCACAGCAGTTAGTGAAGGCACTGCCACTGAGAGGCCATCCAGCCAAAGCACAGCGGTTAGTGAAGGTACTGCCACTGAGAGGCCATCCAGCCAAAGCACAGCAGTCAGTGAAGGCACTGCCACTGAGAGGCCATCCAGCCAAACCACAGCAGTTAGTGAAGGTACTGCCACTCAGAGGCCATCCAGCCAAACCACAGCAGTCAGTGAAGGTACTGGCCACTCAGAGGCCATCCAGCCAGTGTTCCAGTGCTGGATCTGTACCTCAGACAAGCTGAACTTCCATTTTCTCCTCTTATATTTCTCATCCCCTTGGCTTCATCTGTTCCATTAATATGTCTGCTGCTCTCAAGGCCTATTTAACTTCTTTCTTCCCCAAACCCTCTCCAGTGTGGACTGGAGGATGAGGTCTTCCACTGGAATAATATTTTGTTATCCCTCAGTAGGGCATAGCTCTGCTGCAGATAAAGCACCTGATAACCTACAAGCAGTGGTGCTTCTTCAGAGGTCATAAAGTGCTTTTTCACCAGGCAGAAACTGTGACTTGCCTGTGGCTGAACAAGGAGCCAAAATTTCCTCACTTGCACCTTTCCCTGGCTGCTGGCCTACACAGAGTGATACCCCCGACAGGAGGTATCACTCCCTTCCAGGTGGGCACAGGGCCAGTCAGGTCTTGAGTGTGATATATGGAGATTTGGCTTTTGCACAATAAAGTAGTCATAGGACTTAATCAGTAAAATAACAAGGTAGCTGGTGGTGGTAGGAGTTGCCCAGGGTGTCCTTGACTGAAGATAACGGTGCTGCAGCAAAGCTGGGAGGATCTAGGAGGCCCCTCTGATTGATGTCCAAAGAAAAGACAAGGAGGAGAGTTGATCTTGTAAAGAAGATCAGCTGTAGCTTTGCTCAAATGGACTCAGGGGTGGGGGATAAGGGGGTTAGGAGTAGTGCTTAGACAATGTAAAAGAACATTCATGAACATGTATAAAACTAACACAATGTTATCTAGTCCTTATCCTATGTAGGCAATATTACCTGTTGTTATGGTGTGCCTCTAGCACTGTTGTTATTTGCTATGGGATGCATCCAGTGCTGTTTGCCCTTGTTTTATAACAAGCCTGTTATAGTTCATTTCTCACAATTTGGGGGGTTGTCTGGGACCTCCCTGCTCCTGCTGACCACACCATTCCTGATGCAGGCCAGGATGCCACTGGCTCTCTTGGCCACCTGGGCCAGAATAATAAACTCTCCCACAGCTTCCCTGTGGGACAAAGTGTCCTCAGTTTAACACACTGCCTTTTGAAAAGGCTCTTGTGTATTGCTTGAGGTGATCAACCTAAGCCCTGCAACACTTAGGGTGACAGTCTTCTTAAAACAATGTATGGCTGAAGATGCCCGAACCTCTGAGAATATGAGGCCATCTAGTGGTTTGTGCTGCCTTAGTACGAATAAAATGTGCTCTCTGGCGTCTGCAAGCTGCCTGGACAGTTGGACGTTTTCCTTCAATGGAGGCGATTCCCAGTGTCTCAGGAGCAGTAGCCTCTCCGTAATGGGCTACAGAGAGGCCAGGATGCAGGTGATGCACTGGGAGAAGGTCCCAGCAGAAACTGTTTTTCCCCCTGCCGCATAAGGGAGCCTGAAGTCCACAGGCATACTAAGATGTGATGCATTTTACTCTTTTAAAGTAAGGTTCACACTCAAGACTTTTTGGAAGCCATCTCCCAAGGTTATATAAAGGTGTGGATCTTTGGGGTTTAGGCTCAAAGACATAATTTCTTGCAGCTCTTAGGAGAGCCATTAATTTTCTAGAGTCCTTTTTCTTGAGTCCTTCAACAGCCCTTGCTAGACTTCTCCAAGGATGGATACATATTGTGCTTAAAATGCACAATTAATGACACAGGTCTTTGTGCTCTCTAGATTCTCACCATCGTGCTAGGGACAAAGAACTCAACAATGTAGCAGAAAAATCTTTATCAAAGGTTATGATCAATGGTGCAGAGTCTAGTTGGAGGCCTGTGGCTAGTGTTGTTCCCCAGAGGTCAGTACTAGGTCCAGTCTTGTTGAACATACTCATCAAAAACCTGGCTGAAGGAACAGAGTGTACTCTCAGCAAGTTTGCTGATGATAAAAAACTGGGAGGAGTGGCTGACACACCAGAAGGCTGTGCTGCAATTCACTGAGACCTGGACAGGCTGCAGAGTTGGGCAGAGGTAAATCTCTTGAAGTTCAACAAGGACAAGTTTAGAGTCCTGCTCTTGGAAAGAAATAACCCAATACAACAGTACAGGTCAGGGATTGATCTGCTCTTTGGAGAAGGACCTGGTGCTGGTGGACAAGTTCACCATGAACCAGCAATGTGCTTTTGTGGCTAAGAAGGCCAATAGTATTCTGGGATGCATTACAGAGTATGACCAGCAGGGTAAGAGAGGTTCTTCTCCCCATGCACTCTGCATTGGTGAGGCTTCACCTGTAGTACTGTGTCCAGTTCTGGGCTCCACTGTTCAAGAAGAATGGGGTACTACATGGAAGGCTATGAGGATGCTTAGAGGATTGAAGCATCTGTCTTATGAGGAGGGGCTGAGAGACCCATTACTACGCTGTCTGATTTAGGTGTACCTGCATTAGCAGGAGGTTTGGAGTGGATGATCTCTGAGGTCCCTTCCAACACCTACCATTCTGTGATTCTGTGATCTTGTTGGCTTGAGATGCCATGTAAGACATGGCAACAGCTTTAAGCAAACTGACAGGTGATAATACACTTCTACCTTGCACATTTCATTTTATGCCTGAGAAGGTTGTCTGAGAAATCAGTCACAAAAGCTTATTCCCTGGGATCTTCAGTGCCTTTACCTGGGTATTTTAACAAGTAACTTCTCAGGTCTAATTTTTCTGAACTCCTGGTATGTGATATTACTCAGTAGCTATGTGAAATTCAGTGAAATCACTGCTGTCTAATACAGATGAATATCATGCTGAAGTAGCTTCCAAAATCTTTCCTGGTGAAAAAGTAGAGGTGAATTTCTTGCTTCCCAGCAATATTGGTTGAGATGTTAAAAACAGAAATCCACTTTCTTATTGTATAGACTCTACAGACTCCTATCATGACATAAGAAAGCTCTGATACCAATGATACCTGCCATACTTTTGCAGAAGTCCAGGTGCACCACTTAGACTTTCAGGACATACTTTCTGCTGATTACTTCAGCAAAGTATCAAAACCTGTTCTCTGTGAGAAAAAAAAATGTTTAGTTTACAAAGGCTTTTTGCTTTAGATGGTGACATCCTGAGAATTTCAGTGGCTCAGATATATGGTATATTGTGCAGCCAAGTACTATAACTGCACTGGAATTCATTCTCAGGACAAGGAGATCTTTGATCATTACATAACATCAATTTGGCATATCATGGAGGAGCACAACACTTGTGAAATGCAGTTGCAGACTAGCACACGAAGGACTCCGGCATGGTCAAGGGAACTAGTGGATTACTGGCTGCTAATAAAACTGCCTGAGTCTGTTTAAGCCAATTAACAACAAAGAAATGGAACTGCACAGGGACAGAGAGAAGGGGAAGACAGAGAGCCTCTAGCTAGGTGAGGGAGAGGAAGTTCAATTATTCTGTTGTGCCTTCAGCTGCAATCCACACCTACTCATTTCAGAATGATGGTACATCTCCTGGAGTTGAAGAATAGCTATCCTAATAGAACAGAACTCACACATTGCCTGTGATACCTCCTGAAACATTTGATGTGTTTTTCATAATGTTGCCTTTCCCCACTGCTTTGACAAATACATTAGGTTAGAGACAGGAAGGAGCAGCAGCTGGCAGAGATGAAGGCATCAAGTACCTTTTGATAGTGGATGCAAAAAGGGGAAACTACAAGGTGTAGGTTTGGGGTTTTTTTTTGAGTGGAGGTGGCTAATCAAATGAGGAGGAGATATATTAATCTGGCCCTTGCACCACTGCAGATTCAGTCTTCCTGTCATGAGAAGGCCTTGCAACAGCCTTGATGGTAAGACAAAGACAGTTGAGAACTATTATCTCTGAGCTCATTCTTGATTTTGTCTATGTATGCAGTTAAAGCATGCTTGGCTTTACCTGTCTGCTTGTGTTTGTGCACTGTCAGATGTGGGAGCGTTTTTGCAGCCTAGATGAAGACAGGAATGACACTCAGAGTGGAATGGTTTGTGCTTCTCTTTGTTGTGTTGTCTGAATGTTTGTTTTGATGTTTAAAACTAGAGGATGCATATTTTCAAGCTCTATTTTTGAAAGGCAGGATTCTTCTTGAAATACTGGGACTTCAATTCCCACATCTCTTAAATTTGAGCTTCTAAGTTTCATATCTCAGTAATATTTTGTGACAATCAGCTAGCACGAGTGAAACCTCACTGTGGAGGAAAACCTAGAAAGCAGTCCAGCCTGATAAACATATTTGTAGCTAATGAACACATCCAGATATGTCTCCTGTGGGTTTAGTTGTACAGCAAGAACACTGCAGCACAGGCAGCAGCTAAGGGACAGCAGCAGTCATGTTCACACAGCCCTTCTGGTGGTACAACTACACTGGAAGAGGTAGTAGAAAGGGTAGTTTTCAATGGGAGTTGTTCATATCTTACTTGGCTCCTCCACAAACTGAATCATCCCTGTTGCTCTTTTTGTGCTGTTGTGATGCTACTGTGATTATGTATAATAGCTTTCTGGATGCTGATGTCTTATCTGAGGTGGCTTGGGGTCTGGACACCAGTCTACAGGAAGCTTTTAGGTGTCCTAGGCCAGGTCTGGTGGGACACAGGGGTAAGAAGGAAGGACTGTAAATAGAGCTGGGCAATGGTTGTGCCTGTCACAGCATTTATTTGGATTTTCTTCTTTGTTGTTGGGGATTTTTATGTGCTTTCCTCCCAAGCCCTGACAGAGGAAGACAAAGCTGAGTGAAAAGGACAGGCAGGGAAAGGAGCTGCTTAGGTGCTACAGAGCCTCCAGACAACCTGTAGCTGCCTAAGTTTTTTCTGAATGAAAGTCATTCTCCATGTCCTTATGCTTTCTGACTTCCTGCAACAGGAAAATCCACCCTGTCTGTCTTCTCCACATGGCTTTGTCCCACACCTCCTTGATGTGTGACATGCTAAGGGCAATGCACTAGACTCATGACTTCATTATATTTATTAGAGCTTAGCTTTTCCAAGGTAGGCAGAAACAGCATCAAACAATAAAGCTAAGCCAACGTTTAGTCCAGAGCATGAAGCTATGAGTACAGATTGGGCCCTATTGCTTCCCAGATGTGCTTTCTGTTGCTACACAGGCTGGATTCACTACTGTGCTTCAGACCTATGACTAACTCCCCATTTTAAGGCAGAGCAATTGCTCCAGCTTGCTCTGCAAATTAATTCTGAAGCCATCTGATTTCAAGGATCATGCTAATAGCTATTGGTGCCATAGATAAGGTAAGCAAATCAAGTTTTCAAAGAGCTACATCAGCTCAAAGCAACTGATTGATTTAGTAATTCAGAGCCTGGTACAAGCTAAACTCTTCATTTACCTTCCACATGATAGCCTGACAAACATTTGTACTTCTCCAGGAACCAGGGGACAGAGAAAAGTATGAAGATCTGAAACAGACAAGACTGGTGATACTTACGCACTAGAACTCCTAGAGGAAGCTGTTTGCCAAGGACGTGGTACAGTAGGCCTCTTTCTTTGGCTGATTTTTTTAAACTACATCATGGGTTTTGTGGTCCCCAAGCACCTTAGTTGAGAGTCAGAGTAACACTATGTCAGGACCTCTGCTTTTCACTATTTTGCAGTAGTACCCAGAGGATATGGAAAACAAGTGATACCTCTGCAAGGATGCCCCAAAGAATGTAGATGCAGCTCCCCTGCAATGACAGGCAGCTCCCCTACATGATCAACAGGGTGGAGCTTAAGCTGAAAATGACCAGTCAGAATAGCTCAGCTACCTGAAGGGAGGCTGTAGCCAGGTGGGGGTAGGTCTCTTCTCCCAACAACCAGCAACAGAACAAGGGGACACAGCCTCAAGTTGTGCTGGGAAAGGTATAGGCTGGATGTTAGGGGGAAGTTCTTCCCAGAGAGAGTCATTGGCATTGGAATGGGCTGCTCAGGGAGGTGGTGGAGTCACCAGCCCTAGAGGTGTTCAAAAAATGACTGGTGCCATGGTGTAGTTGATTGGACAGGGCTGGGTGCTAGGTTGGACTGGGTGATCTTGGAGGTCTCTTCCAACCTGGTTGATTCTATGATTCTGTGGTTTATGCATACGGAGATGTGGGAAAGTCACAAGGGGTAGGAAAAGAACTCGGTCTTTGGATCTACTACAGATTTTTCTGTGATAACCTACAAAGTGTTAGTTGCCCTGGCTTTCCAATTCATTCTATTGTAGAGATTAAGAACCAATTATGAATATAAAGTTTGGTCTGAATAATATTTTTTATTATTAACATTTAAAAATGCAGGAAAATTCTCTAAGATTCCTTTGGATTTTCGGTTGACAGGAAGTAGTTGCACAAAGGGTGCTTATAACATGGAATTAAACAGTTTAAACAATCAGAACTTGGAAAATAGGAATGTGAAAATGGGATAAATTCTAACTATGCTTATGGATTCTGAGCATTAACTCCAGCATATGTACTCAGGATGTGTTGGTCTCTAGGTAAGTTTCCTGTACAAAGATGCTTCCAAAACCCACAATTATGATCCTGGGGTAAAATACAAAATATTCCAGGCAGAGAGAAGGGGAGAAGAACTGGGTTGCTGCTGAGCTGCTGGTGCAAGCTGCAAACACATGGCTGCCACGATTGCCAGTCAAATGAGTGTAAGAAGGAAGAGTTGCTTTGTGTGTGTTCAGAAGTTACTACAAGCTGATAGTCACCAGGTTACTAAAGATAAGATCCAGGGGAAGCAGGGCTTGCAGGTATGCACATGAGCAGTAGGGAAAGATGGTATTCCAAATAAAGGAGGAGTTTGGATCTCCTTGGTTCAGAATTCTGGGATGCACTGGACACACATCACAGGATTCTGAACACATCTAAACTGAGAACGTGGGTAGGTGAGCTGGAGCGGCAGCAGCCCTACCACCATGATGGTGCGGTTCCCGGTAGGGACACCTACCTCCTGAGATGGCAGACAACCAGCTCTGCTATCTATGCATCTTGGGAGCTCTGCTGGCCAGGGGGATAGGGTGACTATAGCCTGCCCTTTGATCCATAGAGCTACTTGGGATTGTTTCTCATGTCTTATTCAGCACTGTAGTTTCTCCTTATGGCTGTAGGATGTGAACCATAGGTATTGTGTATATACCTTTCTCGTGATGGTTTTAGTGTTTCAGCTACAATAAAGTATTGAAACTGTACCCAGAGGGGGGTACCCATGTGTGAGAGCGTTCCCTGGTCTTGAAGAACTCACTGGAACAATGAGCTGCAAATGAGGTGCTCCTCACAGTGGAGAATCAGTGCAGAAAAAATCATGGTTTCTAAATCACCCCCATTAAATACATTATTCTGACAATTAAACTGGGCAATAGGCACTAACATCATTGTTTTAGCCAATTAATTCAAAGCTTTGTGCCTCCTGTGACTAGTGTAGTCACATGTAAGCACGTTGAAGGGCTTCACAAGACATCAGACTTGGTGGTGCTAATCTCCCAGCTCTCAGGGCTTTGCTGGGGCCAAATCCTCCATTGTTCGCTCATCCACTCAACTCCTGGACTTGAAACAGAAGGAGGAGAGCAAGAGTTAAACCAACCTGGCAAGACTTATGCCCTACCAGGACACATACCTACGCAGCATACTCTCTAAAGGGATATTTGATGCAGCTCTTCTTTAGGATACAGGCAATTCCTTTGTATCAACAGGTTTCAAATACATGTGTGACCAGCTCCTTTGTTGCACTTGGTTATTTTAAAGGTCTTTTCCAACCTAAATGATTCTATGGGGTTTGCTTACAAAACAACTCAAACTGACATTAGCCTGTACATAATATTTTTGTGCCTCTCAAGGTTCTCCAAGCGTTGTGTGTTAGAAATGCACTGCAGTATTCTTTGCTGCAGCAGAGGACATGATGCAGTGGCACCTGAGTGGCTCAATGGAAGTGGGCTTGCTTCCTGGTCAAGTTGCACACAGAGCTGTTTGGATGCCTCCTTGTTGCAGCCCAGAGCTCCTAATAGGGAAGACAGCTTGAGTCATCCCCACGTTCTCGTTGTGTGATCTCACATCTCGGGTTTTATGAGCTGAGGTGTCAGGCGTTCACGCAAGCAGCTGCATCCAGCTCAAGTGGAAGCAGCAGTGTTGTAAACTGTAGCACAGCTCTTTGGCTGTAGCACCACGAGCTGGCACTAGAGGATCCAGGTCAGAAGCACTCTCAAAGCAGGCTAATCGATCTGAGTAAATGGTCCAAGGATAATGCAGCAAACAGGCTCTGTCACCTTGCAAAGAGGGAAGTAAATACTTCCGTGACTGAAATCAGCACATCTTGATTGTATGTGATGGATATCAGGGCTTTGGGGATACTAATAAGTCTTACAGACCCTGCCAACTCTCTGGGCCTCTCCCCACCCTGCCCAAAGCACTGCACCCTATTTTGCCCCTCCTGGGGCTGTCAGTTTCTGCCCCAGTGATGTCTCACGAGGGCTGTTCTCTATCTCTCAACAGTCCTGCCTTACCTGTCCATTTGACTCACCAAGCCATCCCCCTTTCTATGGCCATTCTGGGAATGTGTTCCCAGCCTGGTTCCTCTAAAGGCCTGATCCTGGCCCCTGCCCATGGGCTGATATGAGAGTCAAAGCAGCTAGACACACTGACAATGGCTAGCACCACAGACTGCTGCTTTAACCTCTGGTGGTGCTGACCACAAGGAAGTCAACCGTTCTAATTTAGCTTTTGATCAAGATTTGTAACACCTGCATTTCAGCCTGTAGGGAGGTGCTGGACTAGCCCCTTGCTACATCAGACAGTGTCAAAAGTTCCCACCCTCAAATGATGTGCTTGATGGGAATGGCTGGAATTGCTCAGCATGGATCCTGGCTTAAATAAGTTGTGGCTATTGGCTTGCAAGGAAGTCACTAAGAAATGTGATCTTCAAGGAGAGGAAAACTGCTTTGATCTCTGTCCTGTTCAAAGCAATCTCAGAGCTGATTTGCAGTAGAGCATGAGTGCAGTAAGCCAATGCAGAAAAGATGCAATCTAGTTACTGTCAGTATTAAGTACTTCAATGCAATGTGCTAGTATAAGGCATGAAGAATAAGTGACAAAGAAATAATGGCTTCACTTATGGATATAATGTTTAAGATCCTGCTAAAAACACCGTTAGGGGAACTGAAACAGGCAGTTTAGTGCCTTAATTAGCAAGAACTGCTTTTAGATTCATAACATTACATCGCTGCAATGATGTGAGCACATACAACAGAGCACACAGCAAAGCAGCAGTCCTTGCTAAATAACAAAGTGCTTCACACTGCATATTCATTGCAGGAAATACTCTTCGGCTGTCCTTGATCTTATGTTGTATATTGGATATGGATTGGGTGAATTTAGATTCCTTTACCATGCCCCTGAGCTTTCAAACGTGCTAGGATGCATTGTAATGTAGATGCAGGGTGTCTGGCACTTCTTACTGAATAAGGTTTCAAAGGGAAGTTGAGAAACTGAAATCAGGGAAGTTGAAATTAGACTTTAATTACATTTGTACAGAGGCCAAAAGCATTTTGACAAAGAGCTTACTTGCTGTTCATGAATGTGTTATGTCCAGAGCACGTGAAAATGCAGGACTGGCCCATGCCTCCACTGATCCTGGCAGTGGTAAGGCTGCCTAACTTGGAAACTGAGAGCAGGAAAAAGAGTATTTGTGACTAGGCTTTCAATGCTGCTAGCCAGGTAGATGCAGCAGCTTGTGCACATCTGCTCTGGAAGCCTCCCATGCACCAGAGATCAGTTAACTGGGAGCACAGCTGCAGACAATATTGCTGTGGGTGGGTGAGTGGTCCAAGCAACTTTCCAGGATCCCTTCTTGCTTTTCTCCTTGCCACAACATGTACCCGTGAAGCTCTATGGGTTGTTTGGGGTTTCTTGGGTTGTTTTGGCGTTTTGAGGCTGGTTTAGTCTTTTAAAAAAGGCACAGCCCTTTCCTCATGCTTTACATGGGCACTTATATGATGTTTCAAGACTCTTTTTATCTCCTCATATCTTACCCAAACAGACAGACTACTAAGGCACTGTGGTCCTGGAGCACTGAAAAGAGAGAAATTTGAGTTTAGAGGCAGGGAAACAAAACCCCTCATCAGAGAGCAAAATTTATTTCAAAATGAAGATAGAGATTTGCTGTCTGCACTGAATACCCACCTCTTTCAGGCCTCAAGTGAAAAGACATCTGTCACCAGAGGATGGCGTTGGGACGCCTGTGCTGGAAAGACTCGATGTCAGGACTGCTGCCCACGTAGAGGTATATCTGCCTCCCTGCGCAACACCGTTGGGAACGGCATGGGGAACAATAGAGCTTCGTGCCTGGCAGATGTTTGGGCAGAGGAGAAGCAGTGTTTGCTTTCTTTTCCTGGGGGCAGTTAAAGCCTAGGGAGCGCACTGACCTGATTTGCAGGACACTGGTGCTTCTGCAAGCCAAGCTGTGAGCAATTTGGCCAAGGTCATGCAGCAAGTGATGCTGTCAGAGATGGATGGAAATCTCTGTGCAGGTACTTTAGCTTAATGGTCCCAGCACAACACCTCCATTAGTGTGTGACATGCTAATGATTTATCCAAGCAGTATGCTTTGCTGATTAGGTTTTATCTCAGTAGCGACTGGAACAGTCTGTGCATCTCCTACATCTAAAGAGCAGAAGGCGTAGCTCACACTGAGCAAAATATGGTCTTTGACCTCAGGGTCTTGGCACTAAATCATACAAAAGGTCATGGCTGCATATGATCCTTCTGACTTCAGGATGGAGGAAGGGAGAGGAAGGAAAGGCCACTTAATCAGTTGCTTGGCAGAAAGATGCACATTTCTCAAGCTCAGTATGAAATCACAGGCAAAAGTGGTGTGAAATGCTGGGAGTCACCATGGATTTTTGCCATTCTGTGCCAATGAACACGTGGAGAGGAAATGGCAAGGTGACAAAGGGCACGAACCTCCAGAAACCTTGCATGGGTGTTGTTTCTGAAGGGATGTTCAAAGTTCATGGGCCCTATCTGCCTGGGGTGTCACTGCTTCTTGCCCTGAGATCTGAACCCTGATTCAGGTTCGGATGAGGTTTGAAACAAGTAGATGAGACCGGCCCTGAAGAGGGCTGAGCTCTGTGCTGTAAAGCTTGGCTTGCAGCACGATGCCCGCGAGAATGAAGGCAGGCACCAGAGCTCCACTTCTTG
The DNA here is from genome assembly GCF_015220805.1 of Pogoniulus pusillus. NCBI lineage: Eukaryota > Metazoa > Chordata > Aves > Piciformes > Lybiidae > Pogoniulus > Pogoniulus pusillus. Next base: position 23,981,357 of record NC_087278.1, read on the forward strand.
CCTATGTTTTAGAACCTGTTTTCTCATGATTAACTGGATACACTCACCAAGGAGGCAGACAGGGCTACAGATTATTTGTGAAGGAGCAGGAACACAGAGCCACTCCTGGGAGGGGGTGGGGGAGGATATGCAATGAACTATTAAATCATTTTAGCTGCCTCATGAAACCTCTCCGTCAAGGATCCTCTCTGAAGGCAGATAAGAGTGGAATGTGCCTCTCTGTGTTTGCAGGGCAAGGAAGTGTGTATCGTGGATGTCCATAGCATTAATAAAATGCAATGAGCTACAATAGGGAATTAGAGTTTTAAAACCTTTAAACTACTGAAGCTTCAGAGATCCTGTGATAGACATGCAGGAAAGAAGTCATCTTTTACGTTATCTCTAATTCTGCTGTGTGAATAATAACTGCACAGAGTGACAGAGGAAAGCCATGTGCTTTTATTCAAGCTTAATCTTCCTAGATAGGAGGCCTCTATAGAAGATGAGCTACTTGCTTTAATGGATTATAATTTTATTTAATACCTGAATATTTGACTGTAGTATCTGCTTTCTAAGTAATGATGAATTGCACTGGAGAAAATGTTCTCTGCTTTCTGCTTTAAGGCTTGTGATCTTGTTTATTTGTTTTTTAAACCCTAAGGCAGCCAATACCTTTCAAATGCTATAAGTAGTCTTCTTGCATAAGCTCAGACAATGAAAATCTCTTTATCTGTGAACCTTGTTATGTTTTTTACTTCCCACCTCTGTTAAATGTTCTCCACTTTGTGCCAGAATGACTTCAGTTTTGATCTTACAGTCCATCCTTAACCCATTTCTTTCAGCTGACCGCTCACACTTAGATTCTTATGAGGAAACTCAGAGCAGTACTGTGAACTGCTCGACTTGAAAATGAAGCAAAAGTATTGAACATTACAAACACATGTGTTGTATCTTAGCAGTTTTCCCTGTCTTTCACCCTGCAGGATCTCATGACCTATCGATATTGGAGTGAAAGAGGAGAGGCTTTCAATAGGAAATCAATGTGGCTTGGCAGCTGGTGAAAGATCTTCTGCAGAGCTGTGTGAGGAGCTGAGCAATCCATCAGCAGTAGCATGACTTACAATTCATTGAAGAACACTGAAGAAAATGAGAAGTGAAGCAACAGCGTCCCAGCAAGGAATAGGGATGTAACCTTTAAATAGCAGGCTTTTTCCACCTCTCTGAAGCATAGGGCATTTGTTCCTTGCAGAAGTAGGACAAAGAGCTTGACAGGCCTGCAGTCTGATCTTTCATGGCAGATCCTAAGGGCAGGGGGAGGTGGCATGCTTGTCATCATTTGACCCAGTTTAAACTAACAGGTTCTGAGAAACAAAGACTTGCAGAGAGGTTAGGGAGTGAGAAAGCTGAACCAACTTCATATTGAGAGAAATATTCACCACAAATGAAGACAGGAATACTTACAGAGGAAGAACAAATCTGACAAGCCAAAAATCTTCCCTTGCTGCGTTGCACCACTGGCAGTCCAGCTGGTGACTTGACAAAGCTGCTGCCACAGGACAGCAGATCAAAACAAAAGATCTCAGGCATATCTGGTCTGTTCCAGTAAGTTTTTTTGTGCTCATCTTAGTCTGAGATTCTCAATCCTACCTTCTCTCTGTTCCTTGGAGGAACACTTAAGAAGCAAATAGTGCTCTGATGCTGCTTTGTGCTCTGCTGTGCCAGGGACAAGCTTCATCTCTCCAGGATTCTTGTTAATATGCCTTGAATAGGGGACATCCAGCACATGCATTCCCCTTGTGGAGCTTTAATATCCTTTGTTCATGAAAGGAAAAAATGCTCTTAATGCCACACAGTTACCTCTGATCATCCCAGGTGCGCCTCATGGCACAATCATAGAATCATAGAATGGTCTGGGTTGGCAAGGACTTCCAAAGGTGATCTAGTCCAACTGCTTCTGCAGTGAGCAGGGGCATCCTCAACTAGATCATGTTACCCAGAGACCTGTCAAGCCTCACTTTGAATACCTTCAGAGATGGGGCTTCAACCACCTCCTTGGGCAATATGTTCCAGTGTTCCACTCTTCTCATGGCAAAGAACTTGGTCCTAATATCCAATCTAAATCTACTCTTCTGTAATTTGAAACCATGACTACAGGCCTTTCTAAACAATCTCTCTCCCTCCTTCTTATAGGCCCCCCTAAAGGTACTGGAACATTGTTAGTGGGTCTCCAGGCCTTATCTTCTGCAGGCTGAACAACCCCAGCTCCATCAGCCTGTCTTTGTGGCAGATGTATTCCAACCCTTCCAGTCCCCTTTTCTGGACCCATCCATCAGGTCCCTTTTCTTCCTGTATTGAGGGCTTTGGACCTGGAGGCAGTATTCTAGGTGAGGTCTTACCAGAACAGAGTAAAGTAGCAGAATCAACTCTCTCTATATCCTGACCATGCTTCTTTTGATGCAGTGCAGGATGCGATTTGCCCTCTGGGCTGCCAGCACATCCTATCAGTCACTGCCTCTTCCCAGGCTGCCAAATGCTTTTCCATGGCATTTAACTGATTAGTGCATATAAGGAGTAGTTTATAATGCCTTGAGGACTCATATTTGTTAGCCATTTGCTCCTGCAAGGATCTCCACAGCCCTTTTGTGGACCTGCCTATGACCACTGCAAAATTCAAGCAAGACTGCAAGTGGAGCAGAAGTGTTTGGCTCATCTCTAAAGCAGGGCATATCCTTCAGAGAGGGGCCAATGACCAGTGCAGGGCAGGCCTGGGTGCTCAAAAACCAACCAAAATGCCTAGATTCTAGAACAAAGTAGTGTGCAAAAAATCTTGGTATGGAGCCATCACAAAGCACCTACAGGATGGCCAAGGGATCAGGCCCAGCCAGCACAGGTTTAGGAAGGGCAGGTCCTGTCTCACCAACCTGATCTCCTTTTATGATCAGGTTACCTGCCTGGTGAATGTGGGGCAGGCTGTGGATGTAGTCTACCTGAACTTCAGCAAAGCCTTTGACAGCGTCTGCCACAAGAAGCTCCTAGCCAAGCTGGCAGCTCATGGCTTAGGCAGATTCACTCTGTGCTGGATCAAGAACTGGCTGGATGGTAGAGCCCAGAGAGTACTGGTGAATGGTGCCACATCCAGTTGGCAGCTGTCACTAGTGGTGTTCCCCAGGGATCAGTGCTGGGCCCAGTCCTGTTCAATATCTTTATTGATGACCTGGATGAGGGGATTGAGTCCAGCATCAGTAAGTTTGCAGATGACACCAAGCTAGGAGCAGGTGTTGATCTGTTGGAAGGTAGGAGAGCCCTGAAGAGGGACCTGGACAGGCTGGATAGGTGGGCAGAGGCCAACAGGATGAGATTGAACAAGGCCAAGTGCAGCGTTCTGCACTTTGGCCACAACAACCCCAAGCAGCACTACAGGCTGGGGACTGAGTGGCTGGAGAGCAGGGACCTGGGGGTACTGATAGGCAGTAAGCTGAAGATGAGGCAGCAGTGTGCCCAGGTGGCCAAGAGAGCCAATGGCATCCTGGCCTGGATCAGGAACAGTGTGGCCAGCAGGACAAGGGAGGTTATTCTGCCCCTGCACTGGTCAGACCATACCTTGAGTGCTGTGTCCAGTTCTGGGCTCCTCAATTCAAGAGAGATGTTGAGGTGCTGGAATGTGTCCAGAGAAGGGCAACAAAGCTGGTGAGGGGCCTGGAGCATAAATCCTATGAGGAGAGGCTGAGGGAGCTGGGCCTGTTTAGCCTGGAGAAGAGGAGGCTCAGGGGTGATCTTATTACTGTCTACAACTACCTGAAGGGGCATTGTAGCCAGGTGGGGGGTGGCCTCTTCTCCCAGGTAACCAGCAATAGAACAAGGGGACACTGTCTCAAGTTGTGCCCGGGGAGGTCTAGGCTGGATATTAGGAGGAAGTTCTTCCCAGAGAGAGTGATTTGCCTTTGGAATGGGCTGCCCAGGGAGGTGGTGGAGGCACCGTCCCTGGGGGTCTTCAAGAAAAGCCTGGATGAGGCACTTGGTGCCATGGTCTGGTTGACTGGCTAGGGCTGGGTGCTAGGTTGGACTGGATGATCTTGGAGGTCTCTTCCAACCTGGTTGATTCTATGATTCTATGAAAGGCAATTACTGACACTGAGGGAACACATTGGTGCTTTCCTATGTGGCACATCTTAAGATAGTATCTGTCAGGCAATGGCATGTGGTATAGAGAGGTGCTATTGCCCTTTGTCACATCCCTGATATGGGAAGACACCATGACAGAACAGAACACATGATGGGCACAAAGTGAGTGCGGCAAACCAACACGACTCAGCCAACTCTGCTCTGATGCGCAGGCTTGCTCAAGCCAGATGTAAAGGCCTCTGCTGCCTCTTCCTGAGAGCAGTTGTTCATACCTGGATGGAAGAAGGAAGCAGCTGATAGCTAACCTGGGTTGTGTTGCTATCCATAAATGTAGCTGAAGAGCGAAGGAAGCCCAGTGAAGAAGTATCTGTAAATGGGTATCCAATCCACCTCCTGCAGCTGAGCTCTGGATTTTTTTTGTTATAATTGATGATGTTGTCCTGTGAGCTACCTTCAAGCCTACATTCACCATTAAAGTCTTCCTTGTAATGAGGGCCAGGATAAAGGAAATAAAGCATGAGAGTGAAGATTTGCCACCCAAAGGCAGCACAGTGCCTGAAAATTGGACATCTTGGAGAGGAAGACTGGAACAACTTAGAGGGGTTTAAATGAGAAAAAATACCAGGCTCAGGGACACAACATGACCTACCAGAGCTTAGACACACTTGGCACAGCCATGTCTGCTGGCACCACAAAGGAGCTGAGCAGCCTTGTTAGGCTGGCACTTGCACCCAGATCAGTTGTCTCAGAAGAAGAAATCATTGCTTCTGTGAAATTCCCATCAGGAGAGTACTATGACCAGGAGCAGGAGTGCAACTTTTCATCTGTTCCAGAAAGAGGAGTGATTACATGAGATTCTATAACTGCAATCTCATGTGTTGTGCTTTATTCCCTTGATTAATGCTCTATGTATGACTGATTTTACTGAGATTGAAGTGTCTGTGCACTAAACTTAATTCAGGAAAAAAATACTCTCCTGTACAGAAGACAGCTAAACTAAAATCATCTAGAACCACCTGCTGCCAAGAGAAAAAGGTTAGGAGCATTGTGTTATGCTTTGGGTTAATGTTAGAAGCAGCCCTAATGCCTATGTCCTTTAGAGAGGCTGGTGAAACCTCTGCTTTGGACTCAAGACACCCATGCTGCCTGGCCTCCAAAAGAGAAGCTCCCAGTAAGAGAACAAGATAGTACTTCTCCCCAGTAAGAGTAATTCGTTTTGAATGGGAGTCAGAGACTGACTTATCACATGTGATCTGATCTAAAGCCAAACAAGCAAATACACACAAGTTAATAAACAAACCAAACTAAATAAAACAGCCTAGCTCACAGTGCAAAGTTGAGAAAATAACTGGTCTCTTGGCAAATTCCTACATGGGGCTAGCAAGGTTCAGCTTGTCATACTGAGTGCTGCAACTACCAGAATCAGTGATTGTGGTGGAGGACTTGTCTTTTTTTTTTCCTTGGATGTTGAGAAGAAGGGAAATTGGATTAGCTCTTGTCTGCAGTAAACAGAGAAGTAAAAGGGCATAAAACTTGCTAATTCAAAGAGGAGAGAGAGATGCTGATCTAGGTTGCCTCCAGGTAGGAAGTAACAGTTATTTCATGTGCCCCCATAAAATGACCTATGAAATATCAGGTTACTTGCAGGCATTTCTTCGTCAAAGGCACTTATTGAATAAGCACAAACATAAATCATAGAACAAAACGTGGCTCATGCTGCTGAGAGGTACATGAAAGAGGTCACAAGAGTTCACCAGAAGCAAAGGATGTTACTGTAATTATTACAGACTGCATGGGCCAAAAGAAGGAGATGGATATACTCAGAAGGATGAGAATATGTATGGAATTCTGCAAACAAGCTCCTTTAAATAGGCAGATGGCAGAATTATCTGCCATAAGCAGAGATCTCATGACTTTGGAGGGAAAAAAATCATCTCGGAACTTTTAAAGAGTTATCTGTCTCTTTAAATGCAGAGACCACTCTCAAGTGATTTGGCATCAAATAATAGCAATTGGGAGGTTTTTTAGCAAGGAGGATAAAATAATACCGATTTCTGCCTGGGCATAACAGAGTGGTTGGTGGATCTTAAACAAGCTGGGAATGAAGCAACATTTCAACAGTTTAGCATTCCTCTCTGAAACAGAGCACTTGTAGCAAGGAAGTATTTCTCCATTCTATGGAGCTAACGTGGTGCGGTTAACACCCGACATAGCGCTGGGATGGGGACCGCACAAAAGCCATTGGTCAGCGGCCCCTGCCGCTCCTCCCGGCCCTTTTCAAGCTGGCTCTCCCTGGCATTCGGGTCAGGAGAAGAAAAAGTCAGTTCCCGAAGCGGGATTCCTGCAGGAAGCGCTAGGCGCTGCCGACGGTCTCCTAATTCCGCCTGGGGCAAACGGGGAGCTCTCTCCCGGCGCGGGGAGCAGCAGCTCGTTTGTCACTCGAATAAAAGCCAACCTCCGCTGCTAGCGCCTTGGGGACGATAGCGGGGGGGAGAAGGCTTGAGCTACCTCCTGCTCCAGCGCGGAGGCGAAAACTCGCCCAGGGCTCTCACAACCCTTGCACCCAAGCCGCCGATAAGGACCAGGAAAGGGGCGAGGGCAACAGCAGGGCGCTGCTGCCCCCCAAGGTTTAAATGCCCCGCGGGGGCGGGCTATCAGTGTGGCACCGCCCGCTCTGTTTCCCCCGCCCCGCTCAGCTGACAGAGGAGTCTCTCCGCGCCAGCCCTCCCGGTCGCCCGCTCTCTTTCGATCGCCCGCGGAGCCGGTGTTCGCTGCTCGCCGCGGCCTGCGCGCCACCGCCGGCAATGGGGGGCGGCGCGCTGTGACCGGCCCTTGGGCGCGCCGCCGCTGCGCAGAGCCGCGGTGCTGCAGGAGCCGCCGCCGGCGGGATGAGCGGGAGCGGCGCCCCCGGGCCCGGCGCGGCGCCCTGCCGCTTCGCCCACTACTTCGTGCTCTGCGGCATCGACGCGGAGAGCGGGCTGGAGCCCGACGAGCTGGCAGGTGAGCGGAGGCGCCGCCGGGGCCAGGCGCGGCGCGGAGGCCTCGCCCGCACCGCACCGATGCGGCTTGCCGGGCTTTTGAGATCTGCTACTTCAAAATGTCTGCTCCCCCTGTGAGGAAGGGGCGAAGGAAGGTTGGATGGGGGGGGTCTCCGAGCCGGCAGAACCCGCAGGGAGGGAGCAGCAGTGGAGGATATAGCATCTGGCAGGGGGCTGGTGGAGCATCCTCCACCTCCGGGCAGCTCTTGCCGTGCACCGGGATGCGCTCTCTCCGCAGGCCGGGTTATGCCGACCTGCCGCTGCCCCTGGTCCCTAAGGGTGGAAGGGGAAAGGCAGCCCTCGCCCGCCCTCGGCTGGTGGATGCCGCGGCTCAGCCACGGCCAGCCGGGTGCGACCGGCGGGAGGATAGCGAGGGTTATGGAATTGTCTGGAGCGGGCTGGCCGAGCTTTCCGGGGGTGGCAGATGCATTTTCTTCCCTATTTGCAGTGCAAAGGGAGGGGAATTGTCTGGAAAGAACTGAATAAATTAATGGAATCGCATGTTTAATTCTGCTGCTTTAGTCCCATCTTCTGTCTGTTCAGAAGTAGTCTGCCTGCATCCTTCCTTCCCTTTCCAGCCCAGGAATGTTACAGAGTCAAAGACAAAATAATTACTATAAGATCTAACGCGTTTTGTAAAATGTTTATTTCTGGAAGGTTCACGAATGAACGTGAGCCCGATTGGATTGGGGAAAGGCAGTGCTCCTTCCGAAATGTCCTTTTTGTTTACGTGGAAGGAGCTGTTTAAGTCAGATCTTTACATACACCATTAGATCCACTGTGAGTTTAGTAACAGGGCTTAATTGCGTGGAGGCTAAACATCTTCTCCCAGAGTTAAGAGTTGGAAAGCCCTTAAGCATATACATTTGACCACTCCTGTGCATTCACGCTGCAAGCAAATGAGCTGTACGTGACTCAAGTTGCAGGGATGGGCACCGGTGCCTGGTGATGGGATCCTGGTGAGGTCTCTGTCGCTGTTGCATCAGGAAGCACCTTGCCTTCTGGTTGTGTAAGAGGGGGATCTGATGATCTGCATTGCTGATCAATATATACCCTGGTTGAAGTTCATATTTTTGTCACCTGTGAAAGGGGTGCATCTATGCACCTGACATTACAAGGAGCTTTATCTTAACATGGCATATCTCAGTGTTTTCCCTTTGCAGTGAGCACACACTGTAGGTAGTCCTGGGATCTCTAAGATGAAGCACTAGTCAAAAGTGCTTTAATGTCAGTTTGGTTTTTTGTATGTACTGATGGCTGCAATTGTATGTTTTCAGTTTTGCTTCTGAAAGTGGAGAACTCCTGACTGGTGAGGCATCTGCTAGCTGATGGTGTACAGGGTTTGATTTGCATAATAGGACGTATTAGGGTTTCAGCTTCTTATACTTGGAGTCATCTTGAACCCTTCTATCTAAAGTAAACTATTTTTAAACCAGTGTGTACTGGCAGGCTGTGCCTTCCCTAATGAATACCCAGACTTCCAAACTTGTCTTTTGCTGATTTCTGCTCCATTTTCCAGTGAGATGTGCAGTCGAGTTCTTTGGGAGCACTCCTCAAGGATGGGGCAAAGGCACAGTGTAGTGCAAGTGGCTCAGCTGCAGGGCTCATCTTTTATGATTGTTCAGTAGGTTTAGCTGAACTGCTGCAGCAACACTGAACAGAATTCAAAGCTAAAGGAAGTCTCCCTCTTCATTTTTCAGTTAAAGACAGACATTTTGGCACATCTGGGGTATGCCCATTTATAAAATATAATGCAGCTATGAATAACTCCAAAGGGAAGTTGCCACAAGTAATTCTTTCTGAAGCAAGTAGCACAGCTATTTAAATCTTCTTCCCCCTGCCCCCTTCAATAGGAAATAACAAGTAGAAATGATCTTTGTAACTGGTTTGAAGTAGGTAAGGTCCAGCAGTATGATTAGAGCATAGAAGAATTTTGGTACATCAAATTTGGGAGGTATTCTGAGTACCAAGGAGAATTGGGGTATGGTAAAGGAAGAAGCAGTAAAGTGGATTAGCAGAAATACAACGGGACTTAATGATTGCTGTTGAGCAATGTTGTATTTTTAGGGACTCATGACAAGAGCTTTCTGCTATCAGCTGGGAGCTCAGTGGTTGGAAATGTTAGGGAAGAACAAGGAGTGCTGTGAGCCACAAATATAATGCAGCTGTGGAAGAAGTAACACCTTTTAGATGTAACCAAGAAAGCATTTCTGCTAAAGCTTGGGCACTACTAATGCCATTATAGGCAGGTACTGCTGAGATCCCTTCTAGAGATCTGTGTTACAGACTTCAAAAACTGTGCTACTGGGATTGAATTAATCACCAGAATAGGTAGGGAGGGAACAGAAAGACTAGAGTAGCACAGAAAAGCCACGAATGAAGGCTGATCTCTGTAAAAATGGTCTTGCAACATTTTTTTGCAAGGAATGATCCCATCCTTTCATTACTGAATTATGTAGCTGTGATAGCTTTCCATCTTACTATTCTCATGCATTAAGGAGCATGTGGTAAGTCACAGAATCAGTGAAAAGTTGCTGTGACTTAAGCCACTACAGGTTGCTCTCACTTTAACAAAAAAGGTAATCAGGAACCTGCTGGTCGCCAAACTTGTGAATCCCTTAACACAAAACGCCTTACTCAAGCCAGGTCTTATTAGGAGCTGTGCTAGGGCTGAGTAGAGGAGTATGAGAGCTCTTCCATGGCCTCAAAGGCCCCAGGGCTTCTACTGTGAACAGAAAAGCAGAAGTCATAAAATTCTCGAGGGATTTTCAGCTTCTAGATTGACCTGCTGATAATCAGCTGAGGCACAGACACCTCAGCAGGGCACGTGGCATGCCAAGGAGCTGCTGGTGAGTCAACTCTGCTGTCATCTGCAGCTCCCTGACCTGCAGACAGCCTGAGATCCACTCCTGTGTGAAGGCTTAAGTCCAAAACATTTCTCCACACAAACGCTCTGCAGTAAAAACCAAAACAAAAACCCAAACAAACCACCCACAAACAAGCACAGCTCCCCCCTAAAATAAACCCAACCCAGCAAAAAAATAACCCAAACGAGAGAGAACAAATCCCCACACACCAAAATCCCCTCATCTGCTGCATCAGGCATGAAGTGAAATACTTTGAGGATGCTCCTGGAGGCAGAGCGAGAGCTACCTTTTGAATTCTTACTGTAGAGTTGTTAGGTTTGTTCACAAAATGAAATAAAGCTTGGCATATTTTTCAGGCAGAAATGATTTGCTTTATAGTTCTCATTCCTGGGGATGCTCAGTGCTTAAAATAAATGTTGTAGAAGAAAGTTTTCCATCATGCAAGTAGTTCAGTTTGCTTTGCTTTGATTTCTTTTCTTCTTTAGTATGTACGCAGCACATATTTTCTTCTTTCTTTTTCCCCTAAATAAGAATTTGCTCCACAGCTGGCTTTTCAGGTAAATTAATTGAAGTGTTTTAAGTGAGTTAGTTTTCAAAAGTGAAAAGCTGTATACCTATTGCTCCACTTGGTAGTGCATCCAGACACACATCCAGCAATTTATGAGTTATAACACTGCTGGCACACTTGCGGCACTATCACAAAGCTCTCAGCCAAGGTTAGAAGAGGGGGGAAAAAAGGTCTTTGTAGGGATTTGAGGGAGGAAAGGAGATGAAAGATTTCTTGGCACCTAGCACTTACTTGAAGAGGTCAGAAAACGAGGATGTGAAATAGCACTTCATGTGAAAAGCATGCAAATTTCAGCGTTGGCTTCTGTGCCCTGGTGAACTCTGCTAAAATAGGATGGAGGCAGATTTTCTCTCATGTTCAGAGCTGATGGAAAATGCACTTCAGTTCCCTTTCATCCTCTTGCCTACTTCATAGAATCATAGAATCATAGAATCAACCAGGTTGGAAGAGACCTCCAAGATCATCCAGTCCAACCTATCACCCAGCCCTAACCAATCAACTAGACCATGGCACTAAGTGCTAAAGCCATTTTGAGACTATCAAAATTGCTTTATCAAAACATGGATTGCATGTGCTTAGATGAACTTGTTGTAGTAAATATTTAACGTTGCCTTAGACATAATTGTTCATTGAGTTGTGTCTTTTTTATATGTTGTTGTACTGTATAAACTTTGTAACTTTGATACTATCTCACAGTTTTTAAAAGCAGTGTCCAGTTTTGTGTCCAGTTCTGGGCCCCTCAATTCAAGAAGGATGTTGAGGTGCTGGAACATGTCCAGAGAAGGGCAACAAAGCTGGTGAGGGGCCTGGAGCACAAATCCTATGAGGAGAGGTTGAGGGAGCTGGGCCTGTTTAGCCTGGAGAAGAGGAGGCTCAGGGGTGATCTTATTACTGTCTACAACTACCTGAAGGGGCATTGTAGCCAGGTGGGGGGTGGCCTCTTCTCCCAGGCAACCAGCAATAGAACAAGGGGACACAGTCTCAAGTTGTGCCAGGGTAGGTCTAGGCTGGATGTTAGGAAGAAGTTCTTCACAGAAAGAGTGATTTCCCATTGGAATGGGCTGCCCAGGGAGGTGGTGGAGGCACCGTCCCTGGGGGTCTTCAAGAAAAGCCTGGATGAGGCACTTGGTGCCATGGTCTGGTTGACTGGATAGTGCTGGGTGATAGGTTGGACTGGATGATCTTGGAGGTCTCTTCCAACCTGGTTGATTCTATGAAAGCCAGCAAAGGAGGGAAATGGTCTAGGTGAAACTCTCACAAGGAGCTGATACATAATCAATGGAAAAGAAAAGTTGCATTAAAAAAAATAAAAAGGAGGTTACTAAGCTTAGTTGTCACACCCAGGGAATACTGCAAGTGAGGTCCTTGATGTCAGTTCTGTTGCTTCTATCCCCTCTTGCAGTTAATGAGCTGGATGATATGGCAGTATTTATAAAATGCTTAGAAATAGGGAGTGGTTACACTTGAAGTATAGGTGCAAGCCATGAGATTTTTCTGGCTGTAGCAGCTTTTGCGTTCTGCTGTGAGGGTATGTTGAATTTTGTAGTATCTTGTTAGAGCGAGTTGAAAACTGCAATTTGGAAAAGTCCAGAGTACCTATGGCTCAACTGAAAAAAAATAAATAAAAGAAACTAACATTTTCTGTCAGGGGAGCCATCTAATGTTCTGGAGGAAAGTAAAGAGACAATTAGGGATGGGCGTTTTGTTCCCAAGTGGAAAGACTGGTCCATGCTCCACTGAGAATGCTGACGCTGAAGCAGTTTGAAAGGAGAGAGGATGTAGTAAGCCAGCGTGGGATGAGACCTGAGGGGCTATGCTGGATGGTGTCTTCTCCATCTCAGAATATGAATGTTGGTGGAGATGTGGTAGCCCTCTTGCTGTGTGACATGAAAAGTTTTACAGCTTTTCTTCCCACACACCAGCCCTAAAATATTACCTCAAGACTATGCTCACAGTGAGGAGACATTCTAGTTACTCTGTCTTGTCTAGCAAGATATTTTACACCATCTAGTTTTGGCCATTGCCTAAAGATTCAGTATCTTGTTGTCCTGGTTTGGTGTATATTTTAAAGTTGCAGAGGAATTAAGTATTCTACTTCTAAGACCTATTTTCAAGGGGTTTATTTTGATTTCCTTTGTAAGCAGCAAAGCTGAGAGTGCTTGCTAATCATGCTCATTGGAAATGTTGAATGTCTTGGGGAGATAAACATTACTTCTACATTCTGCTGTTTCCCAACAAATATCCAGATGCCAATATTTATTTTTAACCCAATGAAATGTTGCTTCAGTCCATAACATGGAAAACCAGGCAGGGCACACTGCAGTCTGTGCTTCTTACTAGTAGGCTCTTGTTTTCAGAAAGCTAAAAAGCTTAGCATCTGCATACTCATGCTTTGCAGAGTCTCCCTGCAGCCCGGGCAGTTCTCCATTGCGCTTCCTTTGTGCCAAATCACCCTGCAGTGCCACAGAACTCAGCAACACAACTTCTTGTTTTCATGACAGTTTTCTGAAAATAAGTTATTGGGTTTTTTTTCTAGTTTACTGGAAAAAGACTGAGAAATTTCCCTTCACCAAGGAATATCCAGACAGTTGTGGTTCGTCTTCACAGCTTGCTCTAGTGGCTACAAATGAAAGGCAAGCTACAGGAGTCTAGCTTTTCATTTCTGAGTGCAGTTCATAGTCACACAAATCCTTTTCAGAAGGATGGTCCAGAGTAAGCAGCCTGGATGTAGACAAGAGTGATATGAGTGGAAGAGAAGATGGCCTGTGCTGTAGAATTTAGCAGTACTTAATTAACTTCTCAGAGGCAGTTGTAGTAGATTGCTTAGGATTTCTGATCATCATAGGGCTCAAAGGAGGAGTGGAACTGAAGCATTTCTCCTGTTCCCCTTAGGAAGCAGTGCTTAAATACAGTACTAAATCTTCTGACGTTTACAGATGGAATAAACAAGTCTCATTGATCACAGGATGTGAGGGGTTGGAAGGGACCCAAGGAGATCATCGAGTCCAACCCCTCTGCCAGAGCAGGACAATACTAACACAGATCACACAGGAACACATCCAGACAGGCCTTGAAAGGCTCCAGAGAAGGAGACTCCACATCATCTCTGGGGAGCTCTGGGACTCTTACAGTAAAGAAGTTCCCCCTTGTGTTGAGGCAGAACCTCTTTTGCTGCAACTTACACCCATTGCTCCTTGTCCTATCCCAGGGAGCAGTGAGCAGAGCCTGTCCCCCCACTCCTGGCCAGCCCTCAGATACTGATAAACATTTATCAAATTCCCTCTAAGTCTTCTCTTTTCCAGACTAAAAGGTTCCAGGTCTCTCAGCCTCTCCTCATAAGCCATGCCCTCCAGTCCTCTAATCATCCTCATAGCTCTCTGCTGGACCCTCGCCAGCACATCCCTGTCCCTCTTAAACTGGGGAGCCCAAGACTGAGCACAGTATTCAAGATGAGGGGGTTGGATGCAGTAGCTGGCTTATTGAAATAACTTAGTTTTTGCAAGTTGTCCTAAAAAAGAAGGAAACACTGGGTATACACTATGGGAAACCTGCCTGATAAAAATCTAAGCTGAGTTAATCCTCTGCTCATGTGAAAACAAGTCTTTTTGATCTTGGTCTGCAGAAGTGCTGAGCTTCTAGTTAAGATGAGTATGGAGATAATCTCTGCTTTCATGCAACCTCCACTTGATGCTGAAATAGAAGTAATGTCTCTGCTGTCTTCTATAGCTTTAAAGGTGGTGGCATGGATAGCTGGTGTGGTGGTTTATTCTAAACGTGGAGGGTTTTTTTTGCTGCTGGGGAAAACCAAATTCCATTGTAATGCCACACAGATATTATTTATTTTTTTTTTTTTAAATAGGTTTCTGAATTATACATTAAATACTTCACTTCTGTAGGAGGGTTTCTGCAGCCAAAGGAAATGGTGCTTTTTATAAAGAACTGTCAATATTATTGACAATTATCATTTCTAGGTACAGTAAGACTCCATGGACTGGGATAGCAGACTGTGGAATCGCTGATGGCTGCAATGTATTGTTATGTTATAGTAATAGTGCTTGCTTCCTCTCTCTCTACACCAGAAGTTAAATACTTCCCAAACCTGGTGTTGACTCTTCAGTTACATACTTGCCTTCATCTAAGTTTTTTATACTGTATTCCTTTGAAAATAAGATATTGATTGGGTCAGGAAAGCATCATTATTCTGGATGAGGCATTTAGTGCCATGGTCTAGATGACTGGATAGGGCTGGGCGATAGGTTGGACTGGATGATCTTGGAGGTCTCTTCCAACCTGGTTGATTCTATTCTATCAATAGCACTGATTTCATTAATGCTAAACCAGAGAGATGTATTGTGCTTTTTTATCAGCTAGGCTGCTGTTTTAATTTCCACTTAAAAAGACTAAACCCCCCTGCACTCTCAGAGGCTGTTTTGCTGCCAGCAGCTGTTTGGTAGCACAGATGAAGGTGTGATTGTGTATGTGAGGGCTTATTTTTGGTGAAAACCTTAGTAACTGGCCTGTTCATATTCCCAGAGGTAGCCTTTTTCCTTCACATAGCTGGCAGGCAGAATGGCTGAGCTGCTGTCCTTTACAAGAATGACCTAAATCCAACCCTAATCTTGTCCCTGCACATCAGCTTGAACACACCACTGGCCCCATCCTGGCGGCTTAGTGGTGCAGTGGCTGGGGAGACCTGGGATCCCTGGGATCACAGCCACCTTCATTGGGCAGAAACTACTGAAAGGCAAATGTGCACACATCCTGAAGCCTACCAGATCAGGCCTTGTCACAGGGAGGTATTGTCAGGGAGAGTGAAGACAGATTTCTGAACTTGCATTGAAGGTGCAGGTCCCTGTTGCCAGTGGAGATGTTCCTGTGTTGATGTCCATCTCTGTGGTGGTCCACGCCACTGGAAGATGGCAGCATCTAGAGAAAGGCAATGCCTGCCCTGTTGAACACAGGGAAATAGAAACTCTGTGTATGTCATAATTGCTCAGGGCAGTGTGTGACTGTAGTGTTAATTTTTCTGCCCAGCTCTTGGCCTGTGAAGTCTTTCTGTCCTTGCCAGAGTGATTTCCCAGTGCTGCAGGAGCTGTGCCAGCACCCTAACACCCTGCCTGCAGATCTCCTGTGCTAGTGTAGAACTTGCTGTAGGAGTCCCTCCAAAATGAGCTGCTTCAGGAAAGGCTGAGATGCATACAAGCCAGCAGGACAGAGGTGTCAGGGCTGTCTTGCCTGCCTTCTTTCACCTGCTTGTCACGGACTAATCAAGTTGTCCTTAATGCCAGCTTGTCCCTGAAGTGTGCTGGCAAGTGTACAGCCTGCAAAGCTTCTGCGTGGGTTGCTGTTGGGTACCCGGCTGGCACACTGCTCCCCACTGCAGTTCCTGATCTGTTCCACTAAGAGCTGGAGTCAATGAAAAACATGAATGAAAGAAAACAAACCAGCATGTGCACTTTGATCAAGTTAATGCTGTGGTGTTGGGCTGGTGCTCCTTGCTTGGAGCCAAAGGTAGTTTTACTCAGCTGTCTGATAATTATATCTTAGCTGAGAGCCTTCTCCTTAGGGTGTCCAATGCTTGATGAGGGTGCCTGGTTGGAAACATGAAGCAATGCTCCTTCAAGGTGAGAAGTTTTGCTTCTTCTTCCACCTAACCCAGTCTGTAAAAATAACATCAAAGCAGCCAAACAGGTGCTTAGATAGTGAAATAGAAAAAATAGTCCCTTGCTAATTGTTTAGCCTAGAGAAGAGGAGGCTCAGGGGTGACCTCATTGCTGTCTACAACTACCTGAAGGGAGATTGTAGCCAGGTATGGGTTGGTCTTTTCTCCCAGGCAACCAGCAATGGAACAAGGGGACACAGTCTCAAGTTGTGCTAGGGGAAGTCTAGGCTGAATGTTAGGAGGAAGTTCCTGGCAGAGAGAGTGATTGGCATTGGAATGGGCTGCCCAGGGAGGTGGTGGAGTCACCCTCCCTGGAGGTGTTCAGGAAGAGACTGGATGAGGCTCTTAGTGCCATGGTCTGGTTGATTGGCTAGGGCTGGGTGCTAGGTTGGACTGGAGGTCTCTTCCAACCTGGTTGATTCTATGATTCTATAATATATTCTTTGTGTAGAGTTGTTTTGAAGAACCTTGAGAAATGCCAGTTACATGCTTCCAGTGATAATACAGAAACTAAGTTTTAGTATAACATATTACTGGGGGGAGGCATCTGATTCTGGTGGATCTGTCAAGAAAAATTTTCTTCATGGATTCATACAAAAATGTCAGCAGTTCTTGCTTTATGGTCAGAGACAATGTTTAAACATGTCAGTCTTAGAGAGTGAGCTCCTCCTCTTTGGGGCCTGGACTTGGCTTTGGTTTGCAGTCATCAAATTGCAACAATAATTATTGGACCTAAGCAATTAAAAACCAACAACAACAAACAAAAAAAACAGACAAACAAAAAACCCCACCAGACAAACAAAAAAAATCACCTCTCCCCCATCAAAACAGGCAACAGAAAATCCAACCAAAGAAAACCCCATTAAAAAAAAAACAACCAAAGAAAGCCCCATTAAAAAAAATCCAACCAAAGAAAGCCCCATTAAAAAAAAAATCCAACCAAAGAAAGCCCCATTAAAAAAAAAATCCAACCAAAGAAAACCCCATTAAAAAAATCCAACCAAAGAAAACCCCACAAAAAACAAAAATCCAACCAAAGAAAGCCCCATTAAAAAAAAAACCAACAAAGAAAGCCCCATTAAAAAAAACAAAGAAAACCTCACAAAAAACAAAAATCCAACCAAAGAAAGCCCCATTAAAAAAAATCCAACCAAAGAAAACACCATTAAAAAAAAAACCAACCAAAGAAAACCCCACAAAACCTCATTAAAAAAATCCAACCAAAGAAAACCTCATTAAAAAAATCCAACCAAAGAAAACCTCATTAAAAAAATCCAACCAAAGAAAACCCCATTAAAAAAAACCAACCAAAGAAAGCCCCATTTAAAAAAAAAAACCAAAGAAAGCCCCATTAAAAAAAAGCAACCAAAGAAAGCCCCATTAAAAAAAACCAAAGAAAACCCCATTAAAAAAAAAGAAAACCTCATAAAAAAAAAAACCAAAGAAAACCCCACAAAACCCAAAAATCCAACCAAAGAAAACCCCATTAAAAAAAAAAACAACCAAAGAAAACCCCACAAAACCCAAAAATCCATCCAAAGAAAATCCCACCAAAAAGAAAACATCCAACCAAAGAAAACCCCACCAAAAAATAAAATCCAACCAAACCCCCAAGCTTTGTATCAGATTGAACCAAATCCTGCTTTGAAGTTGTGAGTGGTAGGCTGCCCTGCATGAAAGCTAGAGGAGCCCTCTGTTCATCCTCCTTCTTGGCATTCTCTTGTCATGTTAAAGACTAACATGTGGAAGGGTAAAGGGGCTTAATCTAAAACACCCTTCTGTGTTAGCAGCGACAAGTGTGTGGGGCTGCTGCTTTTCATGGGTGAGTGAAACGATTTGTATACATTTACATTTCCCCCTTAGCATTCCTGTAAAACGATGCTCATTTCCATGCACAGCTATTTTCACTGACAAAGACATGCAGTGCCATGCCTTGTAATGCAATGTCACCTGTGTTGCTATGGATGTTCCTTACCTCCTTAGCAGAGGCCCTTCGAATCTTGTGACTGAAATAAGGCTGAGCTCTTTGTTATGAAACCAAGTGGTAATTTCTAAACAAAATACTGATCCAAAGGACCAAGCAGTCTGCTTTGAACTGACTAAATAACATTTACAGTACAGTTGGAGCCTGCTGGGAGAGGATACATCTGCCCCATCCTCTTTAACATCTTCATAGATGACCTGGATGAGGGCATCGAGTCAGTCATCAGCAAGTTTGCAGATGACACTAAGCTGGGGGCAGATGTGGCTGGGTTGGAGGGCAGAAGGGCTCTGCAGCGGGACCTTGACCACCTGCACAGATGGGCAGAGTCCAAGGGGATGGCATTCAGTAGCTCCAAGTGCAGGGTGCTGCACTTTGGCCACAACAACCCCATGCAGAGATACAGGCTGGGGTCGGAGTGTCTGGAGAGCAGCCAGACAGAGAGGGATCTGGGGGTGCTGATTGATACCCGCCTGAACATGAGCCAGCAGTGTGCCCAGGTGGCCAAGAGAGCCAGTGGCATCCTGGCCTGCATCAGGAATGGTGTGGTCAGCAGGAGCAGGGAGGTCATTCTGCCCCTGTACTCTGCACTGGTTAGACCACACCTTGAGTGCTGTGTTCAGTTCTGGGCCCCCCAGTTTAGGAGGGACATTGAGATGCTTGAGCGTGTCCAGAGAAGGGCGACGAGGCTGGGGAGAGGCCTTGAGCACAGCCCTACGAGGAGAGGCTGAGGGAGCTGGGATTGGTTAGCCTGGAGAAGAGGAGGCTCAGGGGAGACCTTATTGCTGTCTGCAACTACCTGAGGGGTGGTTGTGGCCAGGAGGAGGTTGCTCTCTTCTCTCAGGTGGCCAGCACCAGAACAAGAGGACACAGCCTCAGGCTGTGCCAGGGGAGATTTAGGCTGGAGGTGAGGAGAAAGTTCTTCCCTGAGAGAGTCATTGGACACTGGAATGGGCTACCCGGGGAGGTGGTGGAGTCGCCGTCCCTGGAGCTGTTCAAGGCAGGATTGGACGTGGCACTTGGTGCCATGGTCTGGCCTTGAGCTCTGTGGTAAAGGGTTGGACTTGATGATCTGTGAGGTCTCTTCCAACCCTGATGATACTGTGATACTGCTGTCCTGGCCCAGATAGGTATTGCTTACACTGACTGTGGCCATTTGAGTTAGATTTCTAGCTCAGACATAGTGGAGAGGTGAACGTTCTAAGAGCAGGCCATAGAATGGCAACAATGGATAAGTTAATATAATCTCCTTGGAGCATCAAGAGTTTTATGTCTGGAAGCACAGGTTGGACCTTCCCCTTGCTGCTTTTGCTGCTTCATTTGTGCCCACTGCTATCTTCCCCCTGCTGCTGTTTTGGCTGCTTCTGCTTCGCTGCCACTTGACCCCTTCCCCATCTTCATTAAGGTTATTATATCTCTGTGGTAGTTTATTTCTCCTTACACTGTTATATTTAAAGTATAAGAAATACAATTTCACTTTTCTCTGACTTAACAAAAAATAATCCATGGTGTGGTGAGTTTACCGGGGGAGGGACCCACCCTAACCTGGGACACTGACTTAGATGTCTTGAGGGTTCTGGAGCGCGAGTTCTTGCTGGCCTGGAGACTGCTTGGAGGGCCTGAATCCCGGATTTAGAAGCCCCCCTCTTCTGCACTTTTTCTGCAGGTTGCTACTGAGATTTGCATTTGCACTGCTGGGCCCTTTGCTTTCACACAGGCTCACAGGATGTTAGGGGTTGGAAGGGAC
The DNA here is from genome assembly GCF_015220805.1 of Pogoniulus pusillus. Taxonomy (NCBI): domain Eukaryota; kingdom Metazoa; phylum Chordata; class Aves; order Piciformes; family Lybiidae; genus Pogoniulus; species Pogoniulus pusillus. The sequence goes on from NC_087278.1 coordinate 24,001,321, forward strand.
CCAAGGAGACCATCGAGTCCAACCGCCCTGCCAGAGCAGGACAATCCTAACACAGATGACAGAGGAACACATCCAGACAGGCCTTGGAAGGCTCCAGAGAAGGAGATCCCACAGCCTCTCTGGGGAGCCTGTGCCAGTGCTCTGTGACCCTTACAGTAAAGAAGTTCCCCCTTGTTTTGAGGCAGAACCTCTTTTGCTGCAACTTACACCCATTGCTCCTTGTCCTATCCCAGGGAGCAGTGAGCAGAGCCTGTCCCCCCCTCCTGACCAGCCCTCAGATACTTATAAACATTTATTAAATCCCCTCTCAGTCTTCTCTTCTCCAGACTAAACCACCCCAGATCCCTCAGCTTCTCTTCATCAGCCATGCCATCCAGTCCCCTAATCATCCTCCTAGCCCTCCCCTGGACCCTCTCCAGCAGATCCCTGTCCCTCTTAAACTGGGGAGCCCAAAACTGAACACAGTATTCAAGATGAGGTCTCAGCAGGGCAGAGTAGAGAGGGAGGAGAACCTCCCTTGATCTGCTGATCTGTGAGATGCTCAGGAAAGTTTTGTTTTTAAAAATACAGCCCATGAAGTATTTTAGCAAAGAATGCAATGTGCAATCGAGTAAATATTTGGCTTTTCTTTGTTGAGGGAGGGGAGGATTTGCTGATTAGTTATTACTCAATACTATTTTTCCATCGGTATTCCCACTTGGTATTCTTCTTGGGTTTATGCTGTGCAATACTCTGACATTAATTTAAAATGCAGGATAATTTTATGCTTAGAACCAAAACAACTTCTCTGTTAACACAGATGTGCTCTTGGCTGTGATGCAGGCTGGTGTGGGGGAGACTGAAGGGGCTGTTGCAAAGTTTCTAGAGTGGGACTTTCTGTAAGTTAGATCCTGTGCTTTCTCCCTTTGTTTATTCTTCCAGTTTGACAGTTTGAAAATACACAACTCTGAATATCTGGGGCAGAGTTTTCACCTTACAAAACCAACCAAACAAAAAGTCAAGGGGAAGAAAAGCCCAAAACATATGAAATGGCTGTTCAGGAGTCACAATGCTTAAAATCTGCCAGGTGCTTTGTAACGCCTGATGCTGGATGTGTTCTCTGTAGCAGAGTTATGAAGGGTGCATTCTGCTCTGGGTTGTGCCTGGACAGATGGGCAAAGTCCAATGGGATGGGGTTCAATAGCTCCAAGTGCAGGGTGCTGCACTTTGGCCACAACAACCCCATGCAGAGATACAGGCTGGGGTCGGAGTGGCTGGAGAGCAGCCAGACAGAGAGGGATCTGGGGGTGCTGATTGATACCCGCCTGAACATGAGCCAGCAGTGTGCCCAGGTGGCCAAGAGAGCCAGTGGCATCCTGGCCTGCATCAGGAATGGTGTGGCCAGCAGGAGCAGGGAGGTCATTCTGCCCCTGTACTCTGCACTGGTTAGACCACACCTTGAGTACTGTGTTCAGTTCTGGGCCCCCCAGTTTAGGAGGGACATTGAGATGCTTGAGCGTGTCCAGAGAAGGGCAACGAGGCTGGGGAGAGGCCTTGAGCACAGCCCTACGAGGAGAGGCTGAGGGAGCTGGGATTGGTTAGCCTGGAGAAGAGGAGGCTCAGGGCAGACCTTATTGCTGTCTACAACTACCTGAGGGGAGGTTGTGGCCAGGAGGAGGTTGCTCTCTTCTCTCAGGTGGCCAGCACCAGAACAAGAGGACACAGCCTCAGGCTGTGCCAGGGGGAATTTAGGCTGGAGGTGAGGAGAAAGTTCTTCCCTGAGAGAGTCATTGGACACTGGAATGGGCTGCCCGGGGAGGTGGTGGAGTCGCCGTCCCTGGAGCTGTTCAAGGCAGGACTGGACGTGGCACTTGGTGCCATGGTCTATCCTTGAGCTGTGTGGTAAAGGGTTGGACTTGATGATCTATGAGGTCTCTTCCAACCCCGATGATACTGTGATACTGTGATACTGTGTGTCTTGTAAACGCTTGGAGAATGTCAGGGCCAGGAGGAAAGATACTACGGTCTCTCTAATGCACCCCTTTTGGGGTTGTCAATCTTTGTGTCTAATGGCAAATGCTGCCAATCCGAGGGAGAATATTTATCTCTGGAAGTCGAGGTAACAGCCATCCAGCAGAGATGAATTAGATGCTTAGCCTTTTTCCTAATACGATGCTATCCAAGTTTGTCTTACTAGTATTTGCAAACATGTTGACTCTAGCCAAGTGTGATAGCAGATGTTGTGGATTCAAGCAGGGATGTGTAGTCTAGTGTTTCTATCTCAAATCAAGGAATGACTAAGAGCTGAAAAATCCCAGTGTAAGGAGTGCTCTAAAGTAATCATGTTTTCCCGTACAAATATGAATATCTCATAGGGTGAGGCAGCTGTAGCTCTGCCCTGCTGTCGTAAGCAGCAAAAGGGGAATGGTAATGGGAGATGCTAACTCGAACAATAGCAGTCCTGGTTAATAACATACTGTCACTTCTGTGCCTGTGTCTTTGTTTTCCTTCTTGGAGCTGCCCACAGGGCACTGAGTTGGGAGGCAAAGAAAAAGAGCTGTTGAAAATTGCTCAGTCTAACACACTGGTAGGAAAAAACCCTCAACGACGACCAAATCCCCTCTAGCTTAATGTGGGCTGAACTTCCCATGGAAACTGCCTTAATGAGCTCGGAGCCCTCAGCCCTGCTTTGTCCCTGTCAGCAGGTGAGAAAGAGCTGCGGTCCTCAGCGCGGGTGCCCTGGCTGTGACCTAGGGGCCAGGGCCGCGATTAGTTCAGCTTTTGTGCTTTCAGCGGGAATGAGAAAGAGAAAATATCTTGTCTAGAGGGCTGGATGTATTCATGCTCCTTGCCCGCAGGTATGCGCTTAGTGCTGGAAGAGACATTTGTCTCGGAGCTGGGGAGAAAAGGCAGATTTAGGTCTGTCCCAGAGCAATGGAGCGTCCAAGATATATCGTCTCTGATTGTGATGAAGGTCAGAAAATGATTTGCAATTCAAAAATCTGTCTGGGGTTTCAGTTATTGGTTAATATTTTGTCAGCGTCTTGCGGCAGTGACTTCTGACTGAGCCCCAGCATTGCTCGTGGTGCACTGAACAGCTCAAAAGAGGAAGCTGACGCCAAGCAGGAGTCCATCTGTGTCGTTAATAGCGTAGCGTTGCCCCACTCGAAACTCGCCTTGTGTGATGGATAATGTGATCGCACTGGACCTGTTTCCTTCTCTTAAAGGAACAAACCCGAAAAGCAGCCTTCCCAAATAACCTGTGTCTTTTTCTGCCAACTTCCGAGCCCATAGGTCAATGAAATTTTGTCAAAGATGAAATTAAAAAGATTCGATTTTTTCTTCTCAAGTCCCTGCAGCTAAAGCAGGGATCTTAATTAACCTTTCAATAATACAAAGGCTGCGGCAGCATCAGCAGCGCTGTAGAAAGCGAGAGAGGCCCCTCCGCGTGGGTATCTTGGCAGACTAATTGGCAGCCACCTAGCTGGGGCCCGAGCAGAGCGTGCGGTGCTTCCTGCCCATCGGGCAATGAAGGGGATCCTGTGGTACTGAGCAGGAGGGAAGGAAGATCAGAGCTAACAGGCTTGTGTGAGCAAAAGGAGCTACCGATGAGACGACCTTGATTTCTGCCCCAGCATCCTGTCACATAGCTCCTAATGCTCTTCGCCCATACCTGTGAAACCATGCAGCCCTGTTAATGCCATCTTTCTTAGTCTTCTCAGTCTCAAACGAAGAGTATTTGTTACCAGAGCAGTTCTGCAACAGCTCCTACAACGTGACAACGGATGAAGGGAGCAAAGCTATGTTTGGCAATAAATAGCAGTGCAAGGATAGTTGCTTGCTGGCTCCAAGTCCTTCCTTAAGCTCCATGAAAGGATGCAGGCACTTGGCAGTGTTGGTGCTGTTGTATCCAAGGGATGTGACTATGGAAAAGCACTGTTTTTTTCTTCACCTGCCCCCACCAGAATGCACTGAATGGGAGGTACAGGAGCAGAACATGCTGGGGAAGGGAGCCCTCTACTTTAATTTTTCTTCTTAATCTTTACCCTTCCCACATTTAAAAATAAACCAGCTCACCCTCATGCTTTATTCCTTAAAAAATCTACTCTGACCTTTCTGACAATCTTGTTAAGAACCAAGAATGTATGCCTATGTGTTAAAGTGCTAATGACAAGTCATAAAACTGCATTAAGTGCATTAAATTTTGGGTAACTCCAGTAAAAGGCACTGCAAGGGATTGCTAATCGCTTTGCATTTATGAATTGTCTTGGAAGTAAATGGCAATATTCAGCTGCATCTGTCCACTGACATGGCCTAGAAAGCGATGGCATAACGTTGTATTGCAGTGCAGTGGGAGGTTGGCAATCCATGCTTGATTAATCTGCCCATGCTGAAGTGACATCACTCCATGCTTCCAGTGAGCTTGTAATAGATGAGTGCATTAACGAGCCCCTGAGTAACCCAGACTACACTTGGGGGCTAGGGGGGAAAATCAGAAAGGGAAAACATTACTGATTCGATTTCTCTTTCTTATCTTACATCTACATAATTTTTCCAAGCAGTATTTAAGTAATTCCATCTTAAAGTGAGCATTTTAAAAAGCCTCTCTGCATCACTGACAGTACCAGAGCTGGTTTGAGTGAGTTTAACCAACTGGGTTATTCAAACCTTTTTTGTTTACCTGAACTTTCTCTACCTGAAAAATGTTATAATCTTCCCATGTGAAAGACTGGCTCCTGATTATTCCCTGCTAAACTATGCTGAATCTGATAGAATATGTTAGAGTGGTTGGAGCCAAACTTCCCTCAGGGCTGGCCAAGTAGTCCTTTAAGCCATTGCCTTCATTTGAGCAGATTCGATTAACTGGTTGGTAGAAGTGTGTAGAGGTCTCTGAGGGTTGATGATAATTTGCTGTTCTGAAAGTCTGGAAATTACTCTGTCCTGAAGACAAAACCATTTCAGAGGCTGCTTAGCTTTGGCAAGGTTGATTGTCATTTACTTTCTGCACGTGTTTCAATTTCGGTGCAATTCCTTTTTTAAGCAGCAAACCATTTCATTGGGGACTTATATTTCTGTTTTGCTTACTGCTAATCGTCTTGCTAATACATTTAAATTCTACTCTTTCCAAATGTATTATCAGATTTATCTTGTGGGAGGTCATCAGTTTCACAATATTGCATAAAACTGAAACCGAATCCTGTCTGCAGCTGCACTGTTAAATAGAGCATCATTGTCAGGTGGTGAGCATGGCTGTCAAAACACTTCGGGCAAAGTGGGTAACATGAACAGTTCTTCTAGGTTAAATATTTATAGAAGAAAATGCAAACTCAGAAGGCTGCCAGCAGACAGACATACGGCTTAAATACATTGCTGTGTTGGTGAGGGCATGAATCTTCATGCTGCAGCTTCAGGAAGAAGTCAGCAAGTTTTCTCTCCTTGTGCAGAGGCTCAGCGGTGTGCCTTTTCTGCACATAAATATATATGCAAAGCAACTGGAAGTTTAAAATAGAACTGTGCAAGCAATTTGTTTGCCAGCTGCCCCCCAAACGGTCCATTCTTTTTGCCCCCTGGTCTTCTGCTGCAGCAGTCATCGCAGAAGCTCATCACAAGCCATCTCTTGCATGCTTACCCTCAAGGGCTGGTGTGCCTTTATTTCAAGTCCTCTAGTGCAAACAGGTGGTGAACTACAAGCAGCAAGATACTGAGGGGAAAACCATGTAATTACATCTGGCACTGTAGCATAATAAATCTCCCTTGTAGTCTTTTTTAGACGCCTTTTGAGCACTACACAATGGCCGTGATTAATGACTATTGTATTGTCTTAAATAATAAGCTTGAGCCTTCAGATAGGTGACATAATTTAGCCATAATGAGCGTCAGCTTCATGTGTTTGATCTCAGTGCTTTGAATTTCAGCATCATTGTTGCTATGACCTTGAGAGATTGTTTCATGTTGAAGAAAAGCAGTGAAAGGGGATGGGAGACAATTCCTATCAGAATGGGAAGAATCCAACCAATCTGTTGCTCGAGGACAGTGACTTGTTGGGCTTTTTAGTATCTCATTTTTAAATATGCAGGATGAAAGCAGTTGGATCATTCACAAACTGGACCCACTGTTATTGAGAAAGACTTTGTTTCTGAGAAAAGTAGTCCTTGCCAGGAGGTGTCTGCTAACAGTACCATTGCTGGGTGGTTCCTTTTGTGTGTCAAGATGCACCAAATACTTGTAGCCGCGAAAAGGCTTTTGAATCCTTTCCACACCATAGCTCCATCCATCACCTCCTCAGCAGGCTTCTCTGTTGTCTCCTCCCTTGACGGAAAGCAGCAGCTCTTTGATATGAGCTCCTCTTTCTTCGCATTTCTTTTTCCATTGCCTGACTTCAGCTGACACAGAAGGAAAAATGTTGTGTTTTCTTCCCTGCAGCTACCTGTGAAGAGCTCTCCCTGTCTCTGCACAGTGTATCTGCACAGCACTTTGGCAGAGCTGGCAAGGGAGGGCTGAGAAACTACAAAGCACATCAGACCTAATTATTCAGCTAGCATAAGGGCCTTTCTTCCCTGCTCGGGATATTTGCTCTTGCCTGTGTGGGTAGTTTGACTGACACAGTGTGCTGACTTCAAAGCCATTGCACAACGCCACATAAATGCTTCATACCCAAATCCATCCTCCTTTGTGTACCCTGGCCCAAATGGGTAGCCCTAACGGCAGGGTTTGGCAGGGCTCATAAGTGAAGGGTCAACACAGACTGTCCCCTTTGTCGTTATTTTTGTGGGGATAGGGGAGAAAGGGGGTTTAAATCCCTCAGTCTTTCCTATTAAGTCTGACTCATTTTGTCTGGTTTAGCATTGTGGTGGAAAGAAACATAATGGATTTGTTAGGGTCAGTGCTTCACAATGTGATGGTTGACTTTGATGGGCAATAGGGCCTAGTTTGCCACTCCAGACAAAGGATTTGTGGGTCTTGCAGGCTGCCATCTGTTTCTAAAAGCAAGTTTTTTGTGGAGAAGAAATGCAGCTTGCATGCTGAAAAAGTTGTGATTTTTTTTTTTCCTTGAGAAGCCTTTGTGTTTGAGCTTTTAATTTCAAAACTAAACAGAGTTTATTAGTAGCAGAACTCCACATTGGCCCTTCTCCAGGCAAGCTGAACATCCAAATGTCATTAGTGATGGGCTGACGTCTTCTAAAATACTATTGTAGAATACTCATCATCAGCCTCCAAGCATGTTCTTCTCTTCAGCCTCTACCCAAGCTCTCTGAAATGCAAAGTCTGTCTGCATTCAGATTGTTTGCTTTCATTCTAATACAGAAGAATACAAGGCACAGACTGGGCAAGAAATGATATTCATCTTTCATTTGATTTTTTCATTTGCACTGTAGACTTGTGCTTTCTTAAAGACACCAGAAAAAGCAGTTGATTGTACTCTGCCCCTTTAATTGAGGCTGGGAAGTCCTACATGACCACAGAGTCACTTGAATAAAATGACCAGCCAACCTGTGACCAACAGGACAAGGGAGGTTATTCTTCCCATGTACTCAGCCCTGGTCAGGCCACACCTTGAGTACTGTGTCCAGTTCTGGGCCCCTCAGTTCAAGAAGGATGTTGAGGTGCTGGAACATGTCCAGAGAAGGGCAACAAAGCTGGTGAGAGGCCTGGAACACAAATCCTATCAGGAGAGGCTGAGGGAGCTAGGAGTGTGCAGCCTGGAGGAGGCTCAGGGGTGATCTTATTACTGTCTACAACTACCTGAAGGGGCATTGTAGCCAGGTGGGGGGTGGCCTCTTCTCCCAGGTAACCAGCAATAGAACAAGGGGACACAGTCTCAAGTTGTGCCAGGGTAGGTATAGGCTGGATATTAGGAAGAAGTTCTTCCCAGAGAGAGTGATTGGCATTGGAATGGGCTGCCCAGGGAGGTGGTGGAGGCACCGTCCCTGGGGGTCTTCAAGAAAAGCCTGGATGAGGCACTTAGTGCCATGGTCTGGTTGATTGGATAGGGCTGGGTGATAGGTTGGACTGGATGATCTTGGAGGTCTCTTCCAACCTGGTTGATTCTATGATTCTATGACAAGTACGATCTGTTCATGTGCTCTATGGTAGCCTCTCTGGTAATGGATTGTTTCTGTGTATAACTACTGGAGGTAGCCATGCAGTCCAGCTCTGAAGGGCACAAAAACATCCTGCTACAGGATTTAGCAGAAATAGTGAGTGAAGTCTAGGCAGTTTTCTTTCTATCTGGAGACAAACAGCACTGCCAGCCCTGATAAAGAGGTCCTGGCACACAATTGTGTCCTACCCGTTTGTTTAGCCGGTTGCTCTCCTGGTGCAATGCAGGGGAGGTTGATCCTGTGCTTCCTAACGCTTGTGTTTTATTGTTTTGTTAAGGAGTGTGGCTGCTGTAGCTGTGCAGGTATACATGTGCATCAATGAGTATGGGGCATGGAGTCAGTCATCAGCAAGTTTGCAGATGACACTAAGCTGGGGGCAGATGTGACTGGGTTGGAGGGCAGAAGGGCTCTGCAGCGGGACCTTGACCACCTGCACAGATGGACAGAGTCCAAGGGGATGGGGTTCAATAGCTCCAAGTGCAGGGTGCTGCACTTGGGCCACATCAACCCCATGCAGAGATACAGGCTGGGGTCGGAGTGTCTGGAGAGCAGCCAGACAGAGAGGGATCTGGGGGTGCTGATTGATACCCACCTGAACATGAGCCAGCAGTGTGCCCAGGTGGCCAAGAGAGCCAGTGGCATCCTGGCCTGCATCAGGAATGGTGTGGCCAGCAGGAGCAGGGAGGTCATTCTGCCCCTGTACTCTGCACTGGTTAGACCACACCTTGAGTGCTGTGTTCAGTTCTGGGCCCCCCAGTTTAGGAGGGACATTGAGATGCTTGAGCGTGTCCAGAGAAGGGCGACGAGGCTGGGGAGAGGCCTTGAGCACAAGCCCTACGAGGAGAGGCTGAGGGAGCTGGGATTGGTTAGCCTGGAGAAGAGGAGGCTCAGGGGAGACCTTATTGCTGTCTACAACTACCTGAGGGGTGGTTGTGGCCAGGGGGAGGTTGCTCTCTTCTCTCAGGTGGCCAGCACCAGAACGAGAGGACACAGCCTCAGGCTGCACCAGGGGAAATTTAGGCTGGAGGTGAGGAGAAAGTTCTTCCCTGAGAGAGTCATTGGACACTGGAATGGGCTGCCCGGGGAGGTGGTAGAGTCGCTGTCCCTGGAGCTGTTCAAGGCAGGATTGGACGTGGCACTTGGTGCCATGGTCTGGCCTTGAGCTCTGTGGTAAAGGGTTGGACTTGATGATCTGTGAGGTCTCTTCCAACCCTGATAATACTGTGATACTGTGAAATGCAGTGCTCCCCTTGTGCTGCTGAATGGCATATTAAGACTGTGATGGCAGCCAGAAGAAACTGGCACCTTCCAGTCACCCCTGAACACAAAGGCAAAGCCTGTTTCTGTAGCCCTGCCAGGCATCTTGGCACCCTTCTGCAAACCACTCTTTTCCACCTGCACTTTTTCTTTGTTTATTCCAGTTGTCAGATACCTTCAGTTGGAAAGTTAATTGCCTCCTGTTTTTCCATCATCCCCCCACAACCTCCCCCTCCCCAAACACTATTCCTTGGAGATCCCAAACTGAAACATGTCAATAATATTTTTGTGGCAGTTCTGCAGGTAATGTGGAGCACTTGGGCTGATAAAAGGTGTCTTGCAGCACAAGTTTCATGCTTCTGAGGAGCTGAGGTCTTTGTGGTCCAAAGGGTGACACCAGAAGCCTGGGAAACACTCCTCTGGGCTTCAGACATTTCTCTGAAGTGTCATACCTGGTCGTTGGCTCTTATGTAAGGACCAGAGCTGATCCATAGTAGGAAGTCTGATCACAGACTGCTACTACCAATACAGGCTCCTAGGTGACAATTTCATGGAATTTAAATATTTTGCCAGGGAAGAGCTTGTCAAGTCCTGCTCTATAACCTACCCATCTCAGGACAGCTGATGCTGGTAATTGTCTCTGGAGATGTAACAGTTCAGCTATAAAATGCATGCCTCAGTATTCAACCTATCTGGCTTCCTCCACTTCCTTTCAACCTGCAGAAAAACGTGTTTCCTTTTAGGTATGACAGTGCCACAGTGTCAAGTCTTAACACCTATGTGGGAACTTTGGAACTCTGCTTGAGGAAGTCAAACATTTTCATCCAGTTAAATTATCAAAGCTGAGAATCAATTGGCTCTCTTCCACTAAAATACAGAGCGATGCAAGAAGCACTGCAGAAGTGTCTTTGTTAAGAGGAGCAGATTAAAATTGAAAGGATTTAAGAGAAGTATTGCAGTAGTCAATGATGCTGCATCAAGTACTTGTCAGTGGTTGTGTTATGCCTATGTTTTTAAATGAATGTTGAGTTTAAGCAGCCAGCTTGCTCTTTATGGTCCATTTGTGATCTCCAGGCTTTCGGTGGTTTGTGTGTATATATTACTCCTTGGGAGCTTTCAGGCTTGCTGCAGTGGTAGCTGTACATTCCACTGTCTCTTCTTTTTGTGTGTGTGGTCTTTGTATTTTCTACACCTTTGAAAAAGCAGAAGGGGGATGGGGTGAAATGAGGAGGGCAGCACAGGATAAAATACTTAAAAGCAAGGACAAAAATGGTGGAAAACTCATACATAGAAAATAGCAGCTGGTTTAGTCAGTTCAGCCAAAGAAGCTTCATCTCTATCAGAGGAGACCTTTTCTGCTGTACTTAATTGAATTTGCCAAGCTGAAACAAGCTCTGGCATAGTTTCAACCACTGCTGTTACTAGTCAGCAGCATTCAGAGCTGCCAAGAGATGATGAAAAACGCTGAGCAAATGCTGTGTAAACTAGAGAGTCAGCACTGCAATACTTTCTTGACCTGTTGGTGATGGTGGATCATTTCCTTTGTCTGAGTCAGTTTGGGACATTTGGGTCTCTGTCCAACACAGAGAGGTGAGTTGCTTACTGCAGGCAGCACAGGCTGCCACCACAAGGATTTTCTTCCTTGCAGAGGTCTGTGTGTTCATGTGCCTGCACAAGCTGTGTTCTGGAGAATACAGCTAATCCAATCAAGGCTTTATGGAGAAGGAAAACCGAGATTGCTTGGGATCTGTGAGAGGAAGCCAAGAGTTTTCACATCCCATTACACAGGAGCAATATTTATCTCTCAAAGAATTACAGTAAATGTTTATCCTGACATGACATTGACTGTAGGTCCTGAGAAGCTTTGTGTTCTGCACTGCCTGCAGGCTACTGGAAAAAAAATGTGTTATTTGTACAGGGCAGTAAAAATGTTGGCTGTGGAAGATGCAGTTATTTGCAGATAGAGATGGATGGTTCTGAACCAGTTCAGTGGTGAGTGATTGAAGTCTGCCTAGTGGAATGTTAGGGAACTAGTGTCTTACCGCATTAGTTACTGAGAAGGGAAGGAGCAGTGTGCAAATCAGTACCTTCCCTCTGAATTCGTTTGGAGCCATGGATGTAGGAGCTGTTGTTTTTGTTTGATAAACTTGATAAACCTCATCTGCTGTAATAGTGATTTCAATGGGAGGAAGACAAATTGAGGTGGAGAAGGAAATTGGAGGGCGCAGGCTCAAGACTGAGCAGGAAGGTTGTTCAAATAACCTTGTGAAATGCGTGCTGCTTTGAGTCAGGATGAATGCCAGCTCTTCCAAGTCTTTAAGCTAAAAAGAAACATGAAATTGTTCAGGTATATTTGAATGTAGTATTTGAATATGTTTGAGGTGCCTCTGAGAAGCAAGCCGAATTTCAACCAACAGAGCAATACAGGAGACTATGTAACTTCCTTGTGAGAACAGGCAAGCTCTCTGCTGGATTTGTGCTCTTAGTCCCAGAGTGAGTGCTTTCTATTTGTGCTGTCCAAAAGTTTGACTAGTTGTGCTAGTTTGAAGCAGGCTAGAATGTTTTGGTAAGAAGAACTAGATTACAGGCTGTGGAAAGAAAACAGTGGTGATGTCTACTTCGCTCATAGGCTTGCTGAGATGTATAGGAACAAGAAATAAAAACATAGATAACCACTCTCACTTGGGCTGCTGGCTGAGCTGCATCTTTCTAACCTCACCCTCCATTTTGGACTAATCCACTTGGTTTCCTAATCCCTGGCCAAACCTCTGTTCTTTCTTGGGACTGGGGTAAGGTTGAGAGGGGTAGAGGGGAAGGTGAAGGGGTGGTTGAGAGCCCCTCCTGGGGACTCAGGCTTCTGGAAGGGCTGTTGTGTTTCTATATTCCCTTTTACCTTGCATATTTCTGTCTATAACTGTATATACTGTAAATATCTGCTTGTATATTGTGCTAGCTGTAGATATAAGCTTCAATTTCCAGAGCTGGCTGAGTCTAGGCTGGGTGATTTCTAAAGTGGGGGGAGGGGAGTAACATGCGAACCATCACAGTAGTATTCAGTTCATCTGACTAGTGATGCAGTTCATCTGTGGGCATGGGTGTGCCTCTGTGGGTGTGTGAGATTCCTGCTCTGGATTAAGGAAGATGTTTTGTGCTTCTGTTGGACCCAGAGGAAATGACTTTTGGTGCAATGAATAGTGTTTGTGGGATGGAGGGAGGGGGGTACTAAGAATATGGGTCAATGAACACAAGTCGCTTTGTAACTTAAGATTATCTTCTAAGTTTGTCTTTTCTTTGGTGTACTGCATTAAAACAGCCCAGATTAAAAAGCCTGAGATGAAAAACCACACTAAGTGTAGAATACAGACTTCTGATTGAAGAAATGGACTTGCAGACACTTAGAAAGGAGAAGTCTGTAGCCAAAAAAATTAGCGAAACTACTAAGAGACCTGACTGGTTTTGCAGGTTATAAGGGGGAAATACTATCAGGACAGCAGATTTAGCCACTTTGGTGTGACAGTGACACTTACAGGCAAAGCAGTGAGTGGAGGAAGAGGAGAGTAGCAGTCATTTGTGATGAAGTTTAGGAAGATGCATGACTTGATTTGACCTGACCTGTCTGGTGACACTGAACTGCACTAAAGGACTTAAATGAACTATCTTACTAAAAATCTTCTGTGTGGGAGCACAGAACAGACTTTGACAGCTTTCAAAGATTCTGTTCAATGCTATCTGAAATTATCACAGTATCATCAGGGTTGGAAGAGACCTCACAGATCATCAAGTCCAACCCTTTACCACAGAGCTCAAGGCCAGACCATGGCACCAAGTGCCACGTCCAGTCCTGCCTTGAACAGCTCCAGGGACGGCGACTCCACCACCTCCCCGGGCAGCCCATTCCAGTGTCCAATGACTCTCTCAGTGAAGAACTTTCTCCTCACCTCCAGCCTAAATCTCCCCTGGCATAGCCTGAGGCTGTGTCCTCTTGTTCTGGTGCTGGCCACCTGAGAGAAGAGAGCAACCTCCTCCTGGCCACAACCACCCCTCAGGTAGTTGTAGACAGCAATAAGGTCTCCCCTGAGCCTCCTCTTCTCCAGGCTAACCAATCCCAGCTCCCTCAGCCTCTCCTCGTAGGGCTGTGCTCAAGGCCTCTCCCCAGCCTCGTTGCCCTTCTCTGGACACGCTCAAGCATCTCAATGTCCCTCCTAAACTGGGGGGCCCAGAGCTGAACACAGCACTCAAGGTGTGGTCTAACCAGTGCAGAGTACAGGGGCAGAATGACCTCCCTGCTCCTGCTGACCACACCATTCTTGGTCACCATTCCTTCAAAATTCTTTTTTGAAACAAGTTGTCTCATTCTTCCACCTGTGGAGCTTCTATGGAGTATGAACAAAGAAGGAAGGGTCATCTGCAAGATTTTTGTTTGCAGGAGGGTGTGTGTTAAAAGAGACCTCAGATGACTTGCTCTAACCCTTCACAGTGTCCTCTGCTCTGCAAACTTTGTCTTTCTCTGTGATACTTGACATGTGGAGTAGGAAAACAGTCTCACAACTCCCTTTGCCTTCTGTCTTACTTTGCTGCATGCCCAAAGAAAGTAGTTTCCATTTTGAAGCACGCCAGTTTAATGCAAGGCAACTAATCTTAGTTGTTGCCATATGTTGTATTAGTGGGTTAAATTTAGTTGGAGGGCTGAATTAAAAACTGGGTTATCTCATTCAGGCAGTCTTAAGTAGCTTGAGCTGCAAGTGCTGTTCTGTGCTGTGTATTAATGTCTACCTAGTTTGCCAGAGAGTCAAGGATTCACAGTGCTTTCTGGTGGTGGTTGAAAACTCATGTATGGCAGCTCCTGTCCTGGTCAGCTATACTATCCATGTTGTCTAATAACTGGTATGTGCTGTTGCTGTCGAGTATGATTTATCAACAGTGTTATGAAATAACTCTCTCTAAAGGGGCACATTTTCCTGCTTGCCCTTTGAAAGGTTGCTTTACATGCTGGAATAGTAAGGACCTTGTTTGTGTGTCCTTCTGCTGAACCCAGTGTGCTGTGATGGGACAGACATGGATAATGGTCAGTTGGCTTTTTGACCTTTACTGATGTCAGAGGAAAGTTTTGTTTCACTGCTTCATATGTACCTGGAGTTCTCTTCATGGTCATCATCAGGCTGCAAGTAATTCAGGTGATGCCTATGATCAGTTTGTTTGATGGATAGGATTTATCCCCATCACTGCATTACAATTCTATTGCAACTTTTGAGCTTATTTTGGAATGTGGTTTAGTCAGTCAATGTGGGGGAGTCAAAAATTGTCAATATATGATGGGGTTTTTTTGAAAGTGAAGGAGAGAATGGTGCAGTCTATTTGATTTGCTTCCTTGAGGCTGCCAGATTGACTTTCTAAAGACTACAGAGGTGCAGGCAGGTCTGGCATTTTTGAAGAATGTGCTTACTGCTCTTTTTTACAATGTTAGTCACTGGTGGTGTTCTCCAAGGATCAGTGCTGGGCTCAGTCCTGTTCAGTATCTTTATTGGTGATCTGGATGAGAGGATTGAGTCCAACATCAGTAAGTTTGCAGATGACACCAAGCCAGGAGCAGGTGTGGAGCTGTTGGAGAGTAGGAGAGCACTGCAGAGGGACCTTGACAGGCTGGATGGGTGGGCAGAGGACAATGGGATGAGGTTGAACAAGGCCAAGTGCAAGGTTCTGCACTTTAGCCACAATAACCCCAAGCAGCACTACAGGCTGGGGACAGAGTGGCTGAGAGCAGCCAGGAAGAAAGGGCCCCCGGGGGTACTGGTAGATAGTAGCTGAAGATGAGCCAGCAGTGTGCCCAGGTGGCCAAGAGAGCCAATGGCATCCTGGCCTGCATCAGGAATAGTGTGGCCAGCAGGACAAGGGAGGTTATTCTTCCCCTGTACTCAACACTGATCAGGCCACACCTTGAGTACTGTGTCCAGTTCTGGGCTCCTCAATTCAAGAAGGATGTTGAGGTGCTGGAAGGTGTCCAGAGAAGGGCAACAAAGCTGGTGAGGGGCCTGGAACACAGCCCAGTGAGGAGAGGTTGAGGGAGCTGGGGGTGTTTAGCCTGGAGAAGAGGAGGCTCAGGGGTGACCTTATTGCTGTCTACAACTACCTGAAGGGAGGCTGTAGCCAGGTGGGGTTGGTCTCTTCTGCCAGGCAAGCAGCAACAGAACAAGGGGACACAGTCTCAAGTTGTGCTGGGGGAGGTCTAGACTGGATGTTAGGAGGAAGTTGTTGCCAGAGAGAGTGATTGGCATTGGAATGAGCTGCCCAGGGAGGTGGTGGAGTCATCATCCCTGGAGGTGTTCAGGAAAAGCCTGGATGAGGCACTTAGTGCCATGGTCTAGTTGATTGGACAGGGTTGGGTGCTAGGTTGGACTGGATGATCTTGGAGGTCTCTTCCCACCTGGTTGATTCTATGATTCTTTTAGCTCAGGCAGGTGCTGGGGCCTCTCCAGTAATCCAACTGCAGCAGCTGTGCAGCAGCATTGCCTCTGGACACCAGTGTGCTCTGTCATCTTGGAAACCTGCCTGAAATGGTACAGCAGCCTCTCAGTGCATGGTTACTCATGCTCAGCAAGCCATAGTCCTTCAAACAGATGCAGGAATATGAAGAAATATAGAACTAAGCAGGTCAAAATTCAGTGTAATCAGCACATGGATTGAAACTGCCCTGCCATTTAGCACAAAACCAGTTGAAACAAAGCAATGGAGTCATCAATATGGGTTTAATTGTTTTAAAGTAATTCTATCAATATTTTGCACTTTGGTGTGTTAGTTTTATCCAGTTCAGTTGTTACACAGGTATTATTTCTTACCAGACATTCTCAGCCCTCCACAGGAAGCAGCTTTCTCTATGGCGAAACTGAGTTCATCAGCATATTAGTTTGCTACGGTTCTGCCAATAAGTATACAGTTTATAAGCCTCATGTTTTGGCTTGTCCATAGAAATGTCCTGGGAGATTCCCCAGTATCCTTCTATAAAGAGCAAAAGAGAGCTTATAGGTCTCATTTCCATTTGTGGGTTTATGTTGTGGTTGCCTGAGGGTTCAGCAGATCCACTTCTAGGAAGGACGCAGCCTGAGCGTCTAGGAAGGAGTGACACAGGCTAACTGAAGAAGTTTGGGGGTGCTCCCCTCTGGAGTCCTGTGCTCAGGCTGCCTGCTCTTCCCTGCTGTTCCCTTCTTTTCTCTCCTTTCTATGAAGTATTCCTGAGGTGTCACTCAGGAGGAGCAGTGGTACTAAAACCTTGTCCTCTGAGTAGAATTGATGCAAAGCATCCACTGTGGGGGGAAAGAAGTCATCTTGCTGAAGCTCTCCTCACAAAGAGAACATTAAGTACTTTGGCTTTTTACAGAAAGCTTAAGATTCAATTATTTTCATGATTTCCTACAATAAATCTCTTGTGGGAGAAAAGGGGCACAGGGCAGTACTTTTGAAAGCTGTCTGAGCAGGACTGGGATTCTGTGTGCCTCATGAGTTGCTGCTCCTGAACTAGTTGTTGATAAGAAAATCAAGTATCTTTATGGGACAAAACATAAGTTGATATATCTTTTCAATGCCTCCCTGTAGTTCATATTCCAGTGTCCTACCACAGCTTTGATTTATAAGGACAGACTTTTTGGTTGTGTTGCAAGGCCAGGAGTGGCTCTAAGGAGCTGTGTGAAGGAGTGCATTCTGCTAGGGTAGAATACAGGTCAGACTTTGCTGTGTCTTGGCTGACTGTAGTACCTGGCTGAATAAAAAGCCTTTGCAGGCTGCATGAACTGTTTAGTATGAAGTGGCACGTAGAACTTAAAGCAAGATTTTGAGAACTTGTTAAAGTTTAATTACAACAAGTGTGGTTTAGACACCTCATTAAAATGTTAGAACATGATGTTCAATGTGTGAGTTCAAGCAGAAGATTCTCCTGAAATATGCATCCATAAAAAGGATTCCCCCTTCAGAATACTATGGAGAAAGCATCAGAAAGTATGACATTAGCAGTGCCAGTTACAGGAACTAGCATGGAATTAACTCCCTGGGTTCATATCTACAAATGGCTTGCCCTGTGTGATGGTTTGGGAGCTACTCGCCCCCCACACTTAAAAAAATCACCCACACTACACTGAGGTGGTTGGAAATTAAAGAATGAAGCTATATTTACAGCTTAGCATAATATACAAGCAGATAGAATCATAGAATCAACCAGGTTGGAAGAGACCTCCAAGATCATCCAGTCCAACCTATCACACAGCCCTATCCAATCAACCAGACCATGGCGCCAAGTGTTTCATCCAGTTGTTTTTATAACACCTCCAGGGACAGTGACTCCACCACCTCCCTGGGCAGCTCATTCCAATGCCAATCACTCTCTCTGACAACAACTTCCTCCTAACATCCAGCCTAGACCTCCCCTGGCAGACAGACACTTGAGGCTGTGTCCCCTTGTTCTGTTGCTGGGCGCCTGGGAGAGGAGACCAACCCCACCTGGCTACAACCTCCCTTCAGGTAGTTGTAGACAGCAATAAGGTCACCCCTGAGCCTCCTCTTCTCCAGGCTGCACACCCCCAGCTCCCTCAGCCTCTCCTCACAGGGCTGTGCTCCAGGCCCCTCACCACCTTTGTTGCCCTTCTCTGGACACCTTCCAGCACCTCAACATCTCTCTTGAATTGAGGAGCCCAGAACTAGACACAGCACTCAAGGGGTGGCCTGACCAGTGCTGAGTACAGGGGCAGAATAACCTCCCTTGTCCTGCTGGCCACACTGTTCCTGATGCAGCCCAGGATGCCATTGGCTCTCTTGGCCACCTGGGCACACTGCTGCCTCATCTTCAGCTACTATCTACCAGCACCCCCAGGTCCCTTTCTTCCTGGCTGCTCTCCAGCCACTCTGTCCCCAGCCTGTAGTGCTGCTTGGGGTTATTGTGGCTAAAGTGCAGAACCCTGCACTTGGCCGTGTTAAATCTCATCCCATTGTCCTCTGCCCACCCGTCCAGCCTGTCAAAGACCCTCTACAGGGCTCTGCTACCCTCCAACATATCAACACCTGCCCTTAGCTTGGTGTCCTACATTTTGGCTTGGTTTTCCTGTATTTTGTTCTTCCATCCTTTTCTTTTGGGTCCTAACAGTTTCCTTTGGCAAGTTTGGGGTCTCAAATGCTGAAGAGAATATCTGTCATTTATTGTCATTTTTCCTTTAAATCAGTGCACGTTACTGATAAAAATTGCCACTATTCAGAAGTGTAAAGCTTCTTTCACCTGTGCAACCAGAGACAGTTTCCCTGAGCTATTTAAAGCTGGTGCTGCTTGTCGTTTTCCCCCACATCCTTCCCATCCTCCAGGTGTCTTTAACAGAAGAAACTGCAATCATCTCTGAGCACTGCTTGCCTACCACGCAGCACACTGGAGCCTGTGGAGACTTTTTGTATTGTAATTAACTTGCAGATGTTGAACATGAAAATTTTATGTGTGGATCTGAATGTAGCATCATTTACCAACTGTGAATAAAACAAGAAGAGGGCTGTGCAATAATAATGGGACTTGTTACTCAGAAAGATGGGGAATACACGAAATGGGCTTTTCTGACAGCCTTTGGTAGCACTCATAGCTTAGTTAATCAACTCAGCTGCGCAGGTGCTTCGAACAACAGGGACAGAGGAAATAGAAACCAGATGATATCTCTGCTAAAATAGAGCCAAAATGAACTACAAGCACAGCCTGTGGCGCCTATTTCTAGCCAATATAAACCTTCTTGGTAGACCTTGAGTATTGTGTTCAGTTCTGGGCTCCCCAGTTTAAAAGGGACGTTGAGATGCTTGAGCGTGTCCAGAGAAGGGCGACAAGGCTGGTGAGGGGCCTTGAGCACAGCCCTATGAGGTGAGGCTGAGGGAGCTGGCACTGGTTAGCCTGGAGAAGAGGAGGCTCAGGGCAGACCTTATTGCTGTCTACAACTACCTGAGGGGTGGTTGTGGCCAGGAGGAGGTTGCTCTCTTCTCTCAGGTGGCCAGCACCAGAACAAGAGGACACAGCCTCAGGCTGCGCCAGGGGAGGTTTAGGCTGGAGGTGAGGAGAAAGTTCTTCCCTGAGAGAGTCATTGGACACTGGAATGGGCTGCCCGGGGAGGTGGTGGAGTCGCCGTCCCTGGGGCACTTTAAGGCAAGGTTGGACGTGGCACTTGGTGCCATGGTCTGGCCTTGAGCTCTGTGGTAAAGGGTTGGACTCAATGATCTGTGAGGTCTCTTCCGACCCTTATGATACTATGATACTGTCCTGACAGCAGTCCAGCAGTAAAGGCTTCTCTGTTCAATGTGAAGAGGTTGAAGTGACACAAGCCTATGCTTTATTTGGTTTCTGTAATGCTACAAATATCATTATTCTGAAGCTCTGATGGCGACTCTGAGGCAATTGAAAATGACCAACATTATGCCAAGCATGAAGGTGCTGTGTTTTTTTTCTCCATTACTTACCACATCAGCTGTTCTTTTGCAGACTCATGGGGTGCCAGGCACTCCTGAAAATCTGATTACTACAGGCAAAGCAGAGAGTGGCCTGTGGGGACAAATTCTCTTCGTTAGTTAAAAGGGAACACATGTAAGGCAGACTGGAGAGCACAGTTGAGCAGGAGCAATAGATGGAAAAACACAAGCAGGGCAGTAAAATAGAAATGACTAAGTTATGAGGGAAAGAATATGGATTTGTCTGATCCTTGCTAAATACTTGACAAGTGATGCTAAGGCAGCTTGGAGAAAAAAAGCATTCCTCTCTTCCTGCCTCCTCCCCAGCCAGAGCCCACAGATCAGGGACATAGAGGAGAAATTAAGCAGGCAATTGCAGCTGCTCTAAGGGCAGCAAATCCTGTTCCCTAGAGTGTATGTAGATGATGACTGAAGCTTCATTTTAGATTCTTCTTCTCTGACCTGGCCTTGCAGAGACACCATCATTTTTCTAGCCCTTCCAAATGTTTCAGCACTCCTGAGTTAGGGCAGCAAATTGAGCAGATAGGTACCAAAAGGGTGGTGGATGTATTAATTGCTTAATGGTTGTAATTTCTAATATATAAAAAAGAGGCATTATGCCTTGCTATTGTATACAGGCCTGTCTCTTGTGATGAGTGCAATATGAACATGTCCCCATCTTTTTTACTTGTAGTACAGTGTCTTAAATAGCTGTTAGTGAGTAATGGAATGTATCTCCAAATAGACTTTCGGATGAGTCTTACTGCTAATGTGTTAAAAGTAACAGATGCTTTAGGGTAGTGGCTACCTTAATGTTCTTCAGGAGGAATATGGAAGTCTGTAGGTACCATATGACTTGGTGCACCTTTCAGATCCATGTTTTCTTTGATTTCACTTGCTCCTGAGTGCTCCCTTGAAAATCCCTACTCTGCTTGGGCTGTATACTGGGTTGGCTTTGTTCCTATGACTGGATGTCTTTTAAGATAGATGACTTGTGTTTGTTTAGATACCTTGAAAGAAAGATGGTGAGACAGAGAGAGTAATGGTGTACTTTGAAGGATTAAGTAAAGTTTGGGATGTAGGTACCTTGACCGCCTGGACAGATGGGCAGAGTCCAATGGGATGGGGTTCAATAGCTCCAAGTGCTGAGTGCTGCACTTTGGCTACAACAACCCCATGCAGAGATACAGGCTGGGGTCGGAGTGGCTGGAGAGCAGCCAGACAGAGAGGGATCTGGGGGTGCTGATTGATACCTGCCTGAACATGAGCCAGCAGTGTGCCCAGGTGGCCAAGAGAGCCAGTGGCATCCTGGCCTGCATCAGGAATGGTGTGGTCAGCAGGAGCAGGGAGGTCATTCTGCCCCTGTACTCTGCACTGGTTAGACCACACCTTGAGTGCTGTGTTCAGTTCTGGGCCCCCCAGTTTAGGAGGGACATTGAGATGCTTGAGCGTGTCCAGAGAAGGGCAACGAGGCTGGGGAGAGGCCTTGAGCACAGCCCTACGAGGAGAGGCTGAGGGAGCTGGGATTGGTTAGCCTGGAGAAGAGGAGGCTCAGGGCAGACCTTATTGCTGTCTACAACTACCTGAGGGGTGGTTGTGGCCAGGAGGAGGTTGTTCTCTTCTCTCAGGTGGCCAGCACCAGAACAAGAGGACACAGCCTCAGGCTGTGCCAGGGGAGATTTAGGCTGGAGGTGAGGAGAAAGTTCTTCCCTGAGAGAGTCATTGGACACTGGAATGGGCTGCCCGGGGAGGTGGTGGAGTCGCCGTCCCTGGGGCAGTTCAAGGCAAGGTTGGACGTGGCACTTGGTGCCATGGTCTGGCCTTGAGCTCTGTGGTAAAGGGTAGGACTTGATGATCTGCGAGGTCTCTTCCAACCCTGATGATACTGTGATACTGTGGTACTGTGATACTGTGTGTTGTGGGTGAATGCTGCAGAGAAGATGCTGTATTGCTGAGGACTGTCACTGTTCATCCAGTCGGCCTGCTGTGGTTCATTAAACAAAAATAACAGCTATAGCAAATGTGGCTTCAATTTTGATGGCACAGCACCTTAAGTGAGTCACAGTTTGTATTCTTAACTCATTTATTGAGCCCAATTTTTAGTAGCCTCTGTCAGGAGCATTTGTTTGTTCTAGGATGGCTGGTGCCTGGCTTACCCTTGTCAACTTATTGGCGCGGCGCTGCACCTGTTACAACACAGGTGTCTGTCTCCTACAATATAGTCATACAGTTCCCATTCAAGTTGTGCCTTTTTGGGAGCATTTTGGGTGTTTTTAAGATTCAAGGCCACTGCAGTCTCATAACTTAAACTACCAGTTAACTGGAGGCTTTTAAATGAGACTCATAACTGCGGTTCCTATGGTTACACTGGAACAGAAACCTGCTAAATGGGAGCCAGAAGGGCACAGAAAATCATTGCTATCATTATTGCAACTTCACAGTTTCCCATTTAGTCCTTTTTTTTTTCCCTTTGCCATATTTTCTCTCTAAGTGGAAGCATATTTCTCTGAAGATGAGTGGCTCTTACTGTTGGAAAACAATAGCTGGAGGATGATGGAAGCGACCTCCTGGTAACAAGTTTTTGTTCTGCCTGCAAATGGATTTACTTTGTTCTCCTCTTCTACCAGCGTTAACTTAAATTGCAAAGTGCTCTTTGTGTGCAGGTTTAAGAGGTAGTTCCTGCCTTAGCTGTAGGTGACTTGCATGCAAACTACAAACCAGTGACAACATACACCTTCCTCTCAGATGGTGGGAGTAATAAGTGGTACCTTAACTGCCATTGTGGGGAAATAATATGTGTTTAAAGCAAGCAGGCAGCAATTCCCTGAGCACCAGAACAAATGGAGCCTAGTCTCTTGTGGATTTGCCTTGTACATGATTGATTTCTGGTGTCTGAGAATGAGCAGGTGCCTCTCCTCGTAGCAGGGTCATTCTGTGGTGCTGCCATTGCATCACTTCTCCGGGGCAAAGCACACACGGCAGCACTGGTAGCACCTATTAGTGTCATCCTCACTCTGTGCCCACCTTCGGATTGGAGCAGAGAGGTCTTCCCACGTAGCCAGTTTCACCATGTAATGTTGCTAGCACAAGAGGATGTTGTGTCACTGCTGAAGTGGTGCTCATCCCTTGGACTCGCTGGAGAGGCTTTTGAGGAGGTTAGGGCACCAGGCTGCTCTTGTGTGGAGGTTGCAGAGGATGCGGCAGGGCCTGGGCAGTCACTAGAGAAGAGCAAGGAAGACAACGCTTGGCAGTACATAATGAGTCTGCTCTGTGTCCCTCTTGACACTCCCCATGCTAGTGAGAAGCTGGGTTAGTCTCTCTCCATCTCTCCAGGGTGGTGACAATCAGGTGGCAGGCTCCTGCTGTGGCGCTTGCCCACTTTGGATGTGTTTTGGGCTGCCTCTCCCGGAAAGCCCCTTCCTCTGCCCAACTCTCCTCAGGCAGCAGATTGAGATGTCACTTCTGTTATCTCACTAATGCTGGCAATGCTAAGTTTCCCCTGTAGAGCAGGGTGACTGGTAGCTGTGGGAAGGCATGTGATGTGCTTGAGAACTGACCTCATGGGGCTTGTTCTGGTTCCTGTGTGAAAGCAATGGCCTTGTAAAAACATCTTCAAGCCCTGTGGCATGAAAGCAGATTTAAATCAGCTTTTTGTGCTGCAAAAAGCCCAGAGTAATTAGACATCCATACAAATAACACTTGAGGAGACATTAGAAGAATGTTTATTCTAGCTGCTGCCTGGATAGGTGGGTTTGCCTTGCTTTTCAGGTTATTGTAAAGGAGGGGATAGAAGATCCCTGGTAAAAGAGGGACAAAAAGATTCCAAACCATAATCACACAATGCAAGCTTTTTTTCTTTCCTAGTGCTGTTTGTGACTGCAGTTATATGCAGCTTGTAAGAGTTGTCAAGCTAAAGGGAAAAAAATAAAGAACAGAGTTGTAACTGAGATAGTTTGGGAGGGAATGAAGGA
Organism: Pogoniulus pusillus; assembly: GCF_015220805.1. NCBI lineage: Eukaryota > Metazoa > Chordata > Aves > Piciformes > Lybiidae > Pogoniulus > Pogoniulus pusillus. Next base: position 24,025,079 of record NC_087278.1, read on the forward strand.
AAGGTCACAGGACTAAACACTGGGAATTAAGGATCAGTTTCCTGCTCTGGTTAGTTTCAAACTGTGTTACAAAGTGTGGCACCTACTGAAGCAACCTTTGCTTGTATCTTGGGTAAAGTGTCCAGAGTACATAAGGTGAATGGGGTTAGAAATATCAGTGAGTTGTTACAGTACTGGAAGGTAAAATATCAGAGCAACAAGTTGAAGGAGTATCCACCTATTTTTCAATCATGCTTTGTGATAAATGAATAACTTTTGGTGGTAGATTGGAGTCAGCAGCTTGACTCTGACTTGTAGATGTTACCTGGCACTGGGATTTGGGCTCCCTGAGGCTTGGGGTGCATTCACCCTCTGATCTACAGTGTCCTGCCACATTGAGCACAGGAGTATCATAGAATCAACCAGGTTGGAAGAGACCTCCAAGATCATCCAGTCCAACCTATCACCCAGCCCTGTCCAATCAACTAGACCATGGCACTAAGTGCCTCATCCAGGCTTTGCTTGAAGACCCCCAGGGATGGTGCCTCCACCACCTCCCTGGGCAGCCCATTCCAATGGGAAATCACTTTCTCTGGCAAGAACTTCCTCCTAACATCCAGCCTACTCCTCCCCCAGCACAGCTTGAGGCTGTGTCCCTGAGAGACTGAGTTGCCACCTTACCATCACAGTGCTGTTTTCTCCAGAAATGCAGAAGTTAGAAGGTTTAGCATAGCGACGGTCCCTTGGTGCCCACATTTCTCTGCTAGCCACCCTGAAGAAAGAATATCTTGCGTCCATCACTTGGTCTGAAATAGTCTTGGTTGTGAACCAGCTTGACAGAAACATAAAATATTTTATTTAAAAAAAAAATTACAAGATTGAAATGTGGGCAACAGTTGCAAAGTTGAGAAAAACAAGTGAAGATGTTATGGTTTGAGTGTTATCTGCCCCCCACACTTAAGAAGATCACCCAGACTAGACTCAGCTGATCTGGAAATTAGAGAAATGAAGCTGTATTTACAGCTTAGCACAATCTACAAGCAGGTATTTACAATATATGCAGCTGTATACAGAAATATGCAAGTTAAAAAGTAACACAGAAGCACAGTACCCCTCCCAGAAACCTATCTATGAGCAGGATGTAAGAAAACAGCTTGATTGAGCTTTCTGTTTTAACTCTCTTATGGTCAGTATAGGTAAAGCAGAAGGTTTTTAGCCCCTAATAAACTTACAAGAAAGGCTAACTGATGCATTTCCTTTAAACTCTTTTGCAGACACAATTGCCCATCCCCCACCTCAGCCATCCTTCTGCTGGTCTTGAACAAAACCAACTGACAAGATTATTTTTCCCCCCCTTGCTTTTTCTGTTGTGCAAGAACATATGGGACTCAAATCCTGTTAACAGGGGGGAGAAAAAAGGTTGTGATTTGTTTGGATGTTTCTTTAAGAATGAACTTTATAGTTAAGATGGCTTACTTCTCTTTTGGAGACATGAAGTAAGGGAAGCTTTTTCTTTAGATGCCTCTAGTTGCTGGGATCTCCTCCTTTGGCTAGACACATCACCTCCACAGCTGTCTGAACGCCAGTGCCTGCTCTCTCACTGATTTAAGGGCTGGTGGTACACACATAGGAAGCTGGGCAGGGAGCAGACACCAGGGCTGTTCATGCACTGATGGAAAATCTGGACCACTGCATTGTATTTGAAATTTCTTCTTGCATGTCTCCTTCCAGTGTACTAATGGTGCACTTCTATTTTTTGTGCAGCAAGCCTGTTTTGGTTGACATCATCTGTTCTGGAAGGTGGGGGAGAGAGAGAAATTTAGACCCAGTGTCTCCCAACTCCAGCAAAGAGAAAAAAACAAAACTGAACAAAATTTTCATTCTACCTCTTATGCCATGTTGAAGCAGGCCCTTGCTATTCCCTTAGAAAGAAATTATAGCTTCATTTTGTGCATGGGCTGCCCGGGGAGGTGGTGGAGTCGCCGTCCCTGGGGCAGTTCAAGGCAAGGTTGGACGTGGCACTTGGTGCCATGGTCTGGCCTTGAGCCCTGTGATAAAGGGTTGGACTTGATGATCTGTGAGGTCTCTTCCAACCCTGATGATACTGTGATGCTATTCTTAAAGAACACTTGAAGCTTCCTTGCTGGATCAGGCCACTCAGGGACTGGAAACCAGGCAAAATTGTGTTTGAACTGTAGCTGACGTGGGCAAGATCTTTGTCTCTGGTATCTGAAGGAGGAGACATGATGGGAAGGAGCAGTCTTGCAGAGCTGGAATTGCCCAAGGAATTTACAGCCCAGGAGTTATTTAAATCCATAAGAAAGTAATCAGTAAGCAGCCAAGTGCCCAAACCCAGGCTTTACTTGTATAAGCAAAATCCTTTGGTGCAGTATGCACTTTTGGGTATGGGCTTAACTTTTTTCCAGGACCAGAGAGCTTAGCAGTGTTACTTTGCCACTGAATCCATTTTATGAGAACCTGAGTAATACCAGCCTTGGTGACAGTTAGGTTTGTGAAAGCAGTTCATGTGGAAGTGCTGCCTCTGTGCATGTGCCACCTCTGGGAGGATGATGGATTCTCTAAGTCGTGTCGAGAGATCTGTGCATCGTTCTGCAAACAGAGGTGATGCTTCAGATCAAATCAATAAGTGGCTCCTGAGCACAAAACCTTCCCAACAGGATAACCTCTGTGTTTAAAAAAACAAACATCATAACTAACACTGATATACAAGCACTTATTAACTGACTAAGGTCACATTGGTTTAGAAACATCTGTAACTGTTTAGGTGCTCTTTAGGGCACCTCTGATGGTAATGAGTGTCTTTTACATGTGGAGAGCCAGGGCATAGTAACCCAGGGTGGTCCCCAAGGACAGGAGCAAGGAAATTTCCTTTCAGGCTACACTAACAAGCAAAAATTGTATCCTTAAGCTCCTGCCATTCAGGCAGCTTCCACCAAATCAGAGATCAAGTGAATGAGGAGGCTATAAGCACCTTATCAAAAAATACCTTAGTTGTTTCTTTGTGGTTTGAATCTTCCTTGACCCTTCCTTCTGTCCTTATTTCCCCATCTCTAACCCAAGAGCAGGAACCATCTAAAAGAGTCTTTACTTGTACTGCTTCTCTCCTTCCTGATGCATCCTAATTTATGTTCTGTGGTCTGAACAGTGTATCATCAGTCTTAATGCTTTCATACCTAAAGACCATCTATCCTTAGAGAGGCACCAGAATGTCTTTAGAAAGCATTCTGAGTTTCACTTTGGCCAACAATCTGGAGGTGCCTGTGTGCCTGATAAGCTTTATAGTGCTGTCGGGTACCATAGTGCAAGTGTCTGAAATTAGGTGAATAAATGCAGGTTCATTCCAGACTTTCAACACAGGAGAAGAGCAGAACAGGAGGAAAAAATGGCCATGAGATGAGGGCCTGCCTTTGCCTTAAGGACACTGAGGGGACGAGGCACTTCTGGATGCTGGAGTCATCTCTCCTCTCAGAAGTAGGGGAGAAAGAGATAGGGGAAAATATGCTACAAGTATGCACTGGCTGTCTGGCTCTGAAAGAAACCTGAAGGCATTCTGCTTGTAATCTTCTCCCTTACCCTAAGAATAAGAGCAATAATTTTGTTTTGAAAGTCAAGTTTTTACCTAGGCTGGGGGTGTTCACTTCACACAAAGCTTACCCTTCCACAGTGGTTTATTTGAGCCCAAGTGATGGAGCCTGACCAAGCTGCATCTCGCACCTTCAGAGCCAGGTTGGCATCTCTGGCTTTTAGGATTTGCTCTGTCCTTCTGTCTCATGCTGGGCTAATTTAGCATCATCTTGGTAAACAAGAAAAGGGTCCTTATTCAACAGATTTGAGCTGGAGTGACTGCAGCTGTTGTCTGGTCTGTGCACAAACCAATTTTGTTCATTCCCTCGCCTGGCAGGAAGCCTGCACCAGAATTGTGTCAGGACTAATCAGCATTAAACTAATGTCAGGAGGGCTGTGGCAGGCTGCCCTGTAGCAAGGCAAAAGCAACAAGGCTGTTCAGGAGGGATTAGCATTAAGTCCTGCCTGGGATGCAACTGTGCTAGGAAGGGCACCAAAACTGTGTGGAGTATTTTTCTTGGGCCATGTTGTTGTGAAAGGCTCTACCCAACTGCCAAAAAAAGGCTCTCCAAAGTGAGAAATCAGCAAGATTTTCTGTATGTGACCATAAATACAAAACCCAGGAGAAGCTGCAGTGTCCATGGAGCTGTAATGTCCATGGAGCTGTAATATCCAGAGGTACAAGTGGTGCCTTTAAACATGCTGGACTTTGCCCTCCTGGAGAGGCAAGGCAGGAGGCAATGAGTAAGTTCGGTGTGTGGTTTATAGCCAAAAGGTGATGTTGCTGACACTGCTGCTAGCCCTGTGTTACCCCACAATGGATTTGTTAAGTACTAAACAACATGAAGACTAGGACGTGGAAATAGAAGATCTGAGGCTTAGCAAGGTATAGTTCATAGCTCTAATGCCTCACAGCCACTGTATTTACTTTGCAGGTTGGAGAGTGTTTCTGCTGGTTTGCACTGAAAACATTAAATCAAAGACCTCAGCTTCTGGATTTTTGCTTCAAATAGGCTGAAATGTTGATGTCTTACTTTGCTCTCCTATCCCTCCAGCTACTGAATTGTCTTGGCAGTTTTTTGTCTTGAGAACTGTTTTTGTCTTGCTCCTGAACACCGTGGTTTGGCTTTGAAGTTCTCCCTGCTTTGAATGGGAGCATGGACCAGATGACCTCCAGAAGTTGTTTTTGACCTGATTATTCTGATCCTTTCAATCCTGATCCCCCTGCTTTCATAGGTACCCTACACCTAAAATGTTCCATCTTCTCTGATTGCATTAGGGCCCTCTCTGTGTATCTGCTCAGCATTAGTCATCACTTCTCTATCAGTAGCTATAACAGACCATTGTGTAACCACAGCCATGCTCAGAATGCCTTTTGCCTCCTAAAGCTCTAGGTAAATCTGTGGCTGCCTACATTTACATGTTAAAACTGTTTTCTAGGACAGAGCTAAGCCCAAATGAACTTTTGAACCATGTCTCTGCCACATGTTAAGCATGTTTTCATTGTTTAGGAAGCTCATTTAGGGGGAGCAAGCAGACCTTCTGGTCTAAGATGCCCCAATTAATTATAAGCTATGGAACATTAGAAATCCTCCTCCTTAAGAAAAAATCATTAGCAACAAATCTGTCTGAGAGCAGGAGCACAGCATCTTTCTGAGCGCTCCCATCACTAGAAAAATCCTTCAGGCCTTGTCAAGGAAGGGTCCAAAGTGCCCAGCCTTGCCTTGTGCTTACTCATATGTGAGATAGCACTGGTGGAGATATTGGCAAGACTCCAGCTGCTTTGAGGTTCAGAGTGTGACAAGATCCAGCACTCTGTTACCAAAGGTCTCCTTGGGCACTGTCTGGTGGCATGGAGCATTTAGTGCGTGTGAAGTTATTAATTAGGCAGAAGAATATCTGCTACCAGCAGTGCTTTCTGAAACATGACTTTCCTAAATGGAGGTGAAATGGCTTAGGAGACATTCTTAAAGAAGGAAATAAATCAACTAAACAGAAAAAAACCCTTTCTTTTATGAACACTTGGCATCTAGCCAAGCACCTACAAATGCAGATGGGCTTTCGAAGGAGCCTCCAATGCATATCCTTGAGTAATCACTGTAGTGGTTGGTCCCCACATGTGTGGTTAAAAATAAATAAGAACCTTTCCAACTCTGGCATCTCTGTGGTTTGTGTTTGCTTTTTGGGGATGTGTGTTATTTTAAGTTGGTTTAGGGTTTTGGTGGTGGTATTTTGAGAGTATTTTTGCCAGTCCTTGCTGAGAGAAATCTGGCTGGTGTGGGAGCTCTGCTGGTGCTTCAGGCAGGCTGGGCAAGGTCTGGTCCTTCCTGCAAAAATTACTTTCCCTGATGCAGTTGTTACATTTGGATGTGGAGGCTTCTTTTTCTTGCTTAATCCTACCCAGTGTGCTCTGCTGATGGTCAGTGACTTCAGGCTGTTGCCTTGAATTTGCTTCAAATAGGCTGAAATGTTGATGTCTTTGCTCTCCTATCCCTTGCCATTTCTAATGCAAGAGGTGGTTGTTTTTAATTCAAGGCATTTGACAGGTTTGAGCCCCCTCCCTGTGTGAGCACAGATGGCAGCTAAAGGGATGTTGGACTGATTTCACTCCTACCTTGGCAATGACAAACCAGGTTTCAGCAGAGAGTAGCAAGACTGTCTCTGCAAACTGGGCAGATTCAATGTCCCAGTGAACATGGAAGGGATTTGATGCTCAGTGTAACAGCTAGTGTTTTGATCTGAGATCCTACCTGCTTATGCTCTCCTGTTTCCTTATTATATCCAGGGCTCTCCTGTCCAGATCTCAGTTTCTTGAGTTCTAATGCTCTTACAGAGCTTGCACATGTAACGTTAAACCAATTTGTTCTTAGTTTTGTGTGGGTTTGGGTTTCTCCTTTTGTTTTTGCCCTTGTACAAAACATGTCACAATCATCTGTTAAAAGGGGACTTCCCCATCTGGTGACCTTTTTGAAACTGGGAGAAGATGGGAGAGGAAACAACAGGTAGTATTTCTAAGGCAGAAGAGGTCTGCCTTATAGACCAGAAAAGTACCTTCGTGTTACAGAGTTGAGACTGTAAAGAAGCCATTAGCTAAACCAGGGCCAAAATCCTATTGAGCCTGTCTCCATGATGTCCCAGCTGGAAATCTTTCTTTTCACCTTTAAACTCCCGTTTTACCCTGCAGCAACTCCTGAGCTGTCCTGGAGGAGTTGAAGCAGCCTGCAGTGCCTTGCTGCATCTTCTGCCTCAGGCATTCTGCTGCTCTGGTTGTCAGGGAATCAATTATTCATCTTTGAAGAGAAGGGCTCTTCAGGAAAATTCTACCTGACACAGCTACTTTCTTCATCCTGAGGACCATGTGTGGGATTCAAGTTTTGTATGTGCCCAGCTTGCACAGACCAGAGGTTTGAAGAAAGGGACAGCTTGCATTTGAAATATCTGGAGGCACAGAAATTCACAAGTTTTGTGATCTGACTTGGGAGTTTTGCTTTCTCAATGAAGCTGAGAAAAGAAGCTGTGGTCAAAAGTTTTTCTGCTGCTTAAAATTGTATATATCATATATAAACAAATGAACCCCCCCAAAACACACACATGCACATCCCTTTTCTTGCCATGGTGCACTGCTGCTGTATTGCCTGGATTTCCCTGTGCTTCTTTTGACCTAGGTGGGCTGGTGCACAGAAGCTCATTTTGTAGCTGTAGAGTTCAGTTGTTGAGGTTTTGAGGCCCTGTGATTTTGGTGGACTTTGGCTGTTACTCCCTTGCTCTGGACAGTAGTGCCAGCATGTGCAGTCCTTTTTCCTGCCCTCCTTCACCTATTGCTTCCCACCATCCTACATTGTTTTGTACAGATGTGATGAACTGAATAGAAGGATGAATCCAACTGTGGGGTAGAAAGCAGCACTCTCCCCTCTGTTCTTCATTCCTTTATCTGCCCTGCCAGTAATTCCTTTATCCACCTGGCATACCATACCCCATTGGAAATACTCTAGCTGGTGAACTAAAAGGTTAGATGGAGGTCTGGGAATAAACAGAAGTGAGAGGAGGAGCCAGGAGCTGCTTGTGGTTCCTGAAGCATCACTGCTACTACTGGCTGTCTGCACTTTACAGAGCACCTGCCCTGTCAGCTGCCAGCCTGCAGCTCACCAAAGGCCATGCAGTGGAAGAATAACAATGACCAAGTTGTAATCTGGGGATTAGGTAGGGCTGACATGACACAGTTAAGAAACAATTAATTGCAGCATTTTTCTGTTGTTGTTGTCATCGTGGAGGTTAAACCTGCTGAGGAACTCAGTCAATTTTCTCCCTCCTTTTCTGGGAAGCACAAAGGTAGATTGCTCTTAGAAGGTGCAGCAGAAGATAGCATAAGATACAGTTTGTCTCAAAGGAGCACAATCTCCAAAGTAATAAGTAAAAGGACATGTACTGTGATACTGTGATAAATGTTTCTATCTGTTTGATTGTGAGTTCAAGTCTGCATGATGGATGTTAGAAGGAAGTTCTTCACAGAGAGGGTGATTTGCTGTTGGAATGGGCTGCCCAGGGAGGTGGTGGAGTCACTGTCCCTGGAGGTGTTCAAGAGAAGACTGGCTGAGGCACTTAGTGCCATGGTCTAGTTAACTGGATAGGGCTGGGTGCTAGGTTGGAGTGGATGACCCTGGAGGTCTCTTCCAACCTGGCTGATTCTATGATGCTGTGATTCTATGAAATAAGTGCTTTTGCTTCTACAGGTTGTATAAGGTTGTGATGAAATGTGTTTTCAAAGCAGAAAATCAAAAGGCTTAGGAAGCAGAAGTTATCTTACACAAAGTTGATTGCTTGGCATCTTCAGTGTGCCCTGATCATCAAGGAGATGAAGCAGTGTTGTTGTTTGCCTTAAGTGCAAACCTATGTCAGAGAGTTCACCTGAATGCCTTTTGTAGAGTTGTGTGAGTCTGTGTGTTATCATTTGAGTAGGCTGACTGCACTTTGATCTAAACCAGAGAAGGAGCTGTACCTGTGTGGAGCTTGTGTTTTGCTGCCATTAAGTCAGCTGCTCAAGATCTACCCCTGTGGGCTACATCATGGACATGGAGGAAGCAATATAGAGTTGGGAAAGTGATACGAGATAGTGCCACAGTGGGATTCCACTGCCAAGTGGAAAGTATTACTGACCTGAATGAAGCAGGGCTCAGCACTAACCTGCAGGCTGAACCAGTTTTGTCAGAAAGCACTGTGTGACAGTTTGGGTGTTACCTGTGTGTGTCCCCCCAGCCCTCCCTTATGAAATCATCCAGACTAGACTCAACCAGCTGGAAATTAAGGAATGAAGCTTTATATTCACAGTTTAGCACAATATACAAGCTGGTATTTACAATATATACAGACACATACAGAAATATACAAGGTAAGAGGTAATACAGAAACACAGCAGCCCTCCCAGAAACCAGTGTCCAGGAGGGGCTCCCAACCACCCTTCCACCTCCTTTCCACCCCACCTTATCCCAGACTTTGCCTTACGTGCAAGGTGAGGTTGGAGGATCGGCATGGGGAGTTAGAAAGCAGAAGGATTAGTTACACAGAAAGCAGGCCAGGGAGAAAAGTCCAGGCACTAGCTGCAACAGAGAGCCCCACTGTGTTATCTGTGTTTATGTTCCTGTGAAGTAGACATCACCATTGTTTCCTTTTCACAGCCTATCATCTAATTTCTCTCACGAAAGTATTTCAGCTAGCATCAAACTAGCACACAGCACTATAACAAAGGGAGCAGAAAAAGGGAGGTATCACCATAAGCACACCAGAATGTTCAGATCTTTGTGGGAAAAGGATGTTTCTCTGGGGAAGGCTTCATTTGGGGAAGGTTCCATCAGAAGCACTACCAGACTGAGCAATCTTTCAGACTGTTCATCAATTGATCCTCTAATGCCACAAAATACAGCTTCAGGTTGAAGTTTCCTATTTCTGTATTAACATGAGTTACATTCAGGCTGTCATATTGGTATAAAAAGAGTAAACCTTGCTGAATTCAAAGCCCAGGATGGAGTCCTGTTTTAATAAGCAACCTTTTTCAGAGGCAACACAAATGTGTTTTGACAGCTTTGTTGGTTTGGCTTATAAGTGAGCTTAGCCAGAAGTTTGAATTGTTTGTAGTTCTTTCATGACTCCTGAATGTGCATCAATAGGATGTATGTGAGTGCTTTACACTCCTTTCATCTCATGTATGTGCACAGCCTTTTTGATTTCAAAGGAGAATACTGTTCCCACGTGCATTGCCTGTTCATCTGACAGCTTGGAGACCCAGCCCTGTTGGGCTGATTTGCTGGCTGCATGTGAAGCCCTTCATTATGGTGTGTGGTAATCTAATCCTGTTGAATCATCTTACACCTCCTTTACAAGAAGGTGTATTTTTCAGCCTGATAATAAAAAGTGCTGGCTTTATTTAAGCAAATATCCATTAATACTTGTGCTCAGCTATCCCCAGCTTAGCTTAGTGCTAGCAGCTGGGTAACTGTTGAGGTCTGCATCATTTGTTGTCACAAATATTTATAGTTTGGGTCTTTCCTCTTTTTTTTGGTGTGCTTCCTGTGTAAGTGTGTTGAAAAATTTGCTTTCTTAATGTAAACATTAAATCTAAGACACAAGGACCTGCTAACCTTTGCATTGAGGAAGTATCCATCAGGGATGCTCTCAGTGTATTTGCATGTTGCAGAATAAATCACCAGAAAGCTGTCAAGCCCTGAAGATATATGCAAATGCCTATGTCTTTTTAATCTGGTTTGTGTGTATCCTGTCTGATTTGAGATGGGAATTCTAATCCCATGAGAGCAATGCAGGAACTCCTGATATTACCACAGCGCTTTGAGGAATTATAAGCCAGCTGGTGTCCAGGTTTGAGGAATGTCTCTATTGTTGCTTGGGCCATTTTGTGGAGGATGGGAAGAGCCTCAGGTGCGGGGAGCAATTATGGACCTATAACAGTGTTCCTCCCAGTCCCCTGTCTTTGGGGGACAGGGAACATGCACATGTATGTGGTTGTGAATATATTATCCCTTCTCTTGCATAGAATAATGGTCTTCAATTCCTAGATGTATGTTTTATAAGGGATGTAGGTGGGGACCCATCCTGACACACCATAAATGACTGTTGTCTTCATTTGAGAGAATAAAAATTCTCTCGATGCAAAATTGTTATGCTCTTGGATGATCAGATTGAGTTGTCTCACACTGTCACACCCAGACACCATTGTTTTCAGAGCTGTGATTTGCCATTGGAATGGGCTGCCCAGGGAGGTGGTGGAGTCACCATCCCTGGAGGTGTTCAAGAAAAGACTGGATGAGGCAGTTAGTGCCATGGTCCAGCTGACTGGATAGGGCTGGGTGCTAGGTTGAACTGGATGATCTTGGAGGTCTCTTCCAATGCCAATCACTCTCTCTGCCAACAACTTCCTCCTAATATCCAGCCTAGACCTCCCCCGGCACAACTTGAGACTGTGTCCCCTTGTTCAGTTGCTGGTTGCCTGGGAGAAGAGGCCAACCCCCACCTGGCTACAGCCTCCCTTCAGGTAGTTGTAGGCAGCAATGAGGTCACCCCAGAGCCTCCTCTTCTCCAGGCTGCACACCCCCAGCTCCCTCAGCCTCTCCTCATAGGGTTTATGTTCCAGGCCCCTCACCAGCTTTGTCACCCTTCTCTGGACACCTTCCAGCACCTCAACATCTCTCTTGAATCAAGGAGCCCAGAACTGGACACAGCACTCAAGGTGTGGCCTGAGCAGTGCTGGAGTACAAGGGCAGAATAACCTCCCTTGTCCTACTGGCCACACTGTTTCTGATCCAGGCCAGGATGCCATTGGCTCTCTTGGCCACCTGGGCACACAGCTGGCTCGTCTTCAGCTACTATCTACCAGTACCCCCAGGTCCCTTTCCTCCTGGCTGCTCTCCAGCCACTCCGACCCCAGCCTGTAGTGCTGCTTGGGGTCATTGTGGCCAAAGTGCAGAACCCTGCACTTGGCCTTGTTAAATCTCATCCCATTGGCCTCTGCCCACCCATCCAGCCTGTCCAGGTCCCTCTGCAGGGCTCTGCTACCCTCCAACAGATCAACACCTGCTCCTAGCTTGGTGTCATCTGCAAACTTACTGATGCTGGACTTCTACACAGGTGTTTTTAGTGTGCCAATCAGCTTGGGATCCAGGCACTGAAGTGTGGGTGGATTGGTGGCAAAGAGGAAATATTTGCTTAAATGCTTAGTAATTTTAGTGTTGTTTAGGTCTTTGTCCTCTGCTGCTCTCATCTCTACTAGCAGGGCACTAAAATAATCAGCAAAATAGGCACTTTTCTGGCCTTCTTGATGGAAATCCACCTTGATATGAATGCTTTGCACGTGATACACCACAAGGCATAAAGGGAAGCCCAAGACTTGTTTCTGAGCTTGCCTTTGTAGGGGTCTGAACTAAATTTAGAGGTCTGTTACCCAGCATAACAGCACTAACTCCAGTGAGCTGAGGGCTCAAGGAAGTGCAAAATGGGTAAAAACAAAGCCCCTAAAAACCAACCCCCAAGTTAGGCACGGATGACTACTGGAGCTGTGGTATGGGCTTCTCCATGCTCTGTTTATGTTGAACTTGATTAGTGTTGAAAATCATCCAGGCCAAATAAAGCTGCCTTTTCTTTGTTCCTTGTATTGATTTGTAAGCCAAACTTAGAGTGGTGAAAGGTGTTGTCAGTGAATTTATTCACTCTCTGCCACAACTGTGTAAATCATAGAATCATAGAATCAGCCAGGTTGGAAGAGACCTCCAAGATCATCCAGTCCAACCTAGCACCCAGCCCTAGCCAATCAACCAGACCATGGCACTAAGTGCCTCATCCAGGCTTTTCTTGAAGACCCCCAGGGACGGTGCCTCCACCACCTCCCTGGGCAGCCCATTCCAATGCCAATCACTCTCTCTGTGAAGAACTTCTTCCTAATATCCAGTCTATACCCACCCCGGCACAACTTGAGACTGTGTCCCCTTCTTCTGTTGCTGGTTGCCTGGGAGAAGAGGCCACCCCCCACCTGGCTACAATGCCCCTTCAGGTAGTTGTAGACAGTAATAAGATCACCCCTGAGCCTCATCTAACTTATGTAACAAAACACCTGAAACTGGCCAGCCTGATGAGCCAAAGGAGACTCATATTGGTGCATGGTATTAAGTACACTGCAAAGTAGTTGAAAAAAACACCTGTCTTGATACAGCCTGGTTTAAAAGACAACTGATTGAGCTGTAATTATAAAAAAAACCCTTGATTGTTCTTGTACCAAAAAGCTCCCAAACCAAGCTTACTGAAAAAATCCCTTCCTCTCCTGCATTCTTGCACATAAATCTAAGTAGTACCAGTACAGATATTTTTAGGATGGCAAATTCTGGGTTCAGATTTATGGGGTTTTGTTGCATTTTTGGAGTTGTGCTTAGGGCTGTTTGTCTGTTTGTTTGTTTGGTGGTTTGGTGTGATGTTTGGGTGTTCCCTGCCCCCCCACACGTTGGAAATCATCCAGACTAGACTCAGCCAGCCCTGGAAATTGAATGAAGCTTATTATTTACAGCTTAGCACAATATACAAGCAGATATTTACAGTACATACAGTTACAGACAGAAATATACAAGGTAAAAGGTAATACAGAAATAGAACAGCCCTGCCAGAAACCTGAGTCCCCAGGAGGGGCTCCTAACTGCCCCTTCAACTTCCCCCTACCCCTCTCAACCTTACCCCAGTCCCAAGGAAAAAATGGAGGTTCGGCCAGGGGGTTAGGAAGCAAAGTGGATCAGTCAAAGAGGCTAGAGAGAGAGGCAGCTCAGCCAGTTCCCCAGCAGAAGTAGCAAGTTATGCATGCTTTGATTTTTGTTTTTATACATCTCAGCAAGCCAGTGAGTGAGGTAGACATCAGCCTTGTTTTCCTTTCACAGCCTGGAATCTAGTTCTCCTCTCAGGTGACCAGCACCAGAGGAGGTTGCTCTCTTCTCTCAGGTGGCCAGCACCAGAACGAGAGGACACAGCCTCAAGCTACGCCAGGGGAAATTTAGGCTGGAGGTGAGGAGCAAGTTCTTCACTGAGAGAGTCATTGGACACTGGAATGGGCTGCCCGGGGAGGTGGTGGAGTCGCCGTCCCTGGAGCTGTTCAAGGCAAGGTTGGACGTGGCACTTGGTGCCATGGTCTGGCCTTGAGCTCTGTGGTAAAGGGTTGGACTCGATGATCTGTGAGGTCTCTTCCAACCTTGGTGATACTCTGATACTGTGATACCAAAACATTCTAGCTAGACTCAAAGTAGCACATTTGGGTTTTTTTCTCTTTCCTTTTCTCATCTACAGAAATACCAACACCATAAAGCATATCTTGAGACAAGACTTCTACTACCTTCATCCCAGTAGAGGACAAAACCTGCTTTAAAATTAATTTGAATTTCAAGCTATGTCATGTTTTAACTCAGAGATCAGGTACATTTCATCTTGGTCCTACCCTTGTAAATGAGTAGAAAGCAGAAGCATGAAAAGGGTCCTGTGCAAAAGGCATGACTGAATACCTCATTCTGCATTCAGTCTGAAAAGGAAGGTAAACATGTAAGACAGGGAGTGGGAAATGAGACTTGCAATGAGCAGGAAGCCTTCCAAACTTCAGAGAGGATGTTAACAGCATCTAAAATGTTTTCATTACCCTGGCAGTTCAGCCCAAGCCTGCAGTTTGGTGGCTGTTGCTCCTAAGCCAGGGATCCCCTTGCCTGACAAGCTTTGGCATTTTGCTATGCTTAAGGACCTGAGTCAGGGTCTTGCTCTTGTTGAAATACTTTTGCATTGTTAGTGTTCTCTGGAAACTGAGAGATGGATTTCAAGCCCTTCTCCTTCCTATGGTTATGAGCATTGCTTATTTGCTGTGTAACCAAAAGATTAGCAGGCAATTCAAGAATAGTGATGTATGAGGCTTAAATGTAAATGAATATTTGATAACAGTTCACATCATTTTATCTATTAATAAAAATACTAATCTGTTCCACATTCAAATCTGGTGTTTGAGTAGTTGATATATATATTTTTTAAAAGGCCACTTGCTTTAAATAAGCAGAACAGACTAAAGATTTCCAGGGCATGCTTTCAGTATACTGCCTAGGAGTGTTTTGGGAGCCCATGCTTCAAAGGGCAGACTGGCAGCGTGAACAGCCCTTGATTTCTAGAGACAATAAAGAGCTGAAGTAGAAATAATTCCCTGTATTTGGAAATTTCAGTGCAGTGTTAAACCCACAACACTGTTTCCTGCCTTTAGGGACAGGCTCCAAAGTAACTGTGTAGGAGCATCATGCCTCAGGTAGGTGTTTATCATCCTTTCTCCACCCCACTGCAAAAAAATCACCCAAACCATGCATGACTTTCTGGCTTTGGCAAAATTATAATGCAGTTTTATGTAAAAGTGATGTTGTAATTCCTACTTCTTTGTTAGTACAGTGGCATATCTGTGGCCTGTTGGGAGTTTGGGCTATTTTAAGAAGCTGACAGCATCAATGCTGTATAATGTTACTCTGTAGGCAGATAGTTAAATATTTTAATCAAGGTCAGGAGGAAGGCATGATGACAATCTGAACTGCTCCATGATAGAGGCAGGGGGGTTGGAACTAGATGATCCTTGTGGTCCCTTCCAACCCTGACTGAGTCAATGATTCATTTTCTTCTGTATTTACATTTGTGCAATAACTCTTACAGATGGATGAAGCTCTTTTTCTACAGGATTTTTTGTAATGCTGAGCCTTTTCTATGTGTAACTTAGTTTGTGGCAGTAGTCATATTCCATTGTATTCCATCCTGTATTATGTTGCGTTGGCATAAAGAATGAGGCTGTACAGCGCTGTTGGCAGACCTGTGTTTGCATCACTGTTGGCAGTGATCCTCTCTTATTTGGCTTCTTGTGCAGGAATTTTTACACAAGTTCTGTCTGATTGTTTGGCCATATGATCAATGATGATAAATGGTCAAAATACTAAGATGGGTGGAAAAAAACCTCAAGGGTGGCACAGGAATTGACCGGGCTGCATGGAGAGGTTGTGGTGGCTCTGGAGGCACTCCAAACCTGCCTAGATGTGTTCCTGGGTTATTTAGGGGATCCTACTGTAGCAGGGCAGTTGGACTAGATGATCTCCAGAGGTCACTTCCAACCCCTACCACTCTGTGATTCTATGAAAACCAGAACTTGTCCCAGTCCATTTAGCTATGCATCCCTTTAAGACTTATTACATTTTTTTCCCTTTAGTTTTTCCTGTTGCAGAAGTGGTGGCTGAGTCTGTGGAAGTTCAGTGCCCAATTCCCTGTGGATTGATAATGTTGTAAAGGACTCGAGCAGCCTAGTTGAGAGGCAGCCCTGCCCATGGTGGGGACGTTGGAGTAGATGATCTGAAGGGAGGCTGTAGCCAGGTGGGGTTGGTCTCTTCTCCCAGGCAACCAGCAACAGAACGAGGAGATGTAGTCCCAAATTGTGCCAGGGTAGGTCTAGGCTGGATGTTAGGAGGAAGCTGTTGCCAGAGAGAGTGATTGGCATTGGAATGGGCTGCCCAGGGAGGTGGTGGAGTTGTTGTCCCTGGAGGTGTTCAAGCAAAGCCTGGATGAGGCACTTAGTGCCATGGTCTGGTTGACTGGATAGGGCTGGGTGCTAGGTTGGACTGGGTGATCTTTGAGATCTCTTCCAACCTCGTTGATTCTATGACTTCTGGAGAGAGCTGTGAGGGCAGCTTGGCAGACAAGCTCGTAATGGCCTTGTGGGTTTGCACCATTAGCAAGGGAAGTCTCCAGCTTTGGTAATTGCTTGTCTCACTTCCTTAAATTTAAATATTTGTGCTGTAGTTTAAGACACCTGAAGTGGAAAAACTCCCTCCCACAGATCTGAATGTGGCTTGTCTACAGGTGCCTCCTGGGAAGACAATTATCCTAAAACACAAATGCACATCTGAAAATCGTTACTGAAAGAGATCCTCTGCCCTCTGCTGAGGGCTGCCTTCCCAGGAAGTCTATACTGAAGCCTGGATTAACAGCTCAAATAGGAGGCTGTGGTGGAAATACCCTGAATGTACACCTGGAAACTGAATGACTGGAGAGGTCAATGATAATGTGGATTTATTACACACTCTGGGTGTATAAAAACAGAAGGATTGTGTAATGCCTTTGTGTAGTGTACAGATGGGACTTCTGATGAAAGAATGCTATGGTGTCAGCAAAAACATTTTTGTTTTTCTGCAGGAGATGAGCAAACTGATTGGAAGAAACCTCAGATAAACAGGCTAGCAGGAAGGTTTCCATTAGAAGTGCCTATTAGAGTAGCTGTCACTAGAAGAGGTGAAAATTACTCATCCAAGTTGTAAACAAATCTTATTTATTAAAATTAATAGTCTACAAACCCTATTGTGGAGACAGAAAGTACCTGAGGGGTGGTTGTGGCCAGGAGGAGGTTGCTCTCTTCTCTCAGGTGGCCAGCGCCAGAACAAGAGGACACAGCCTCAGGCTGCGCCAGGGGAGATTTAGGCTGGAGGTGAGGAGAAAGTTCTTCACTGAGAGAGTCATTGGGCACTGGAATGGGCTGCCCGGGGAGGTGGTGGAGTCGCCGTCCCTGGAGCTGTTCAAGGCAGGACTGGACGTGGCACTTGGTGCCATGGTCTGGCCTTGAGCTCTGTGGTAAAGGGTTGGACTTGATGATCTGTGAGGTCTCTTCCAACCTTGGTGATACTGTGATACTGTGAAATGATAAACAGAGCTATTAGGTAACTTGAATTAAGTCCTGAAAATGGCATCCTGGCCTGGCTCAGGAACAGTGTGGCCAGTAGGACAAGGGAGGTCATTCTTCCCCTGTACTCAGCACTGGTCACACCACACCTTGAGTACTGTGTCCAGTTCTGGGCCCCTCAGTTCAAGAAGGATGTTGAGGTGCTGGAACATGTCCAGAGAAGGGCAACAAAGCTGGTGAGGGGCCTGGAGCACAAATCCTATGAGGAGAGGTTGAGGGAGCTGGGCCTGTTTAGCCTGGAGAAGAGGAGGCTCAGGGGTGACCTTATTACTGTCTACAACTACCTGAAGGGACATTGTAGCCAGGTGGGGGGTGGCCTCTTCTCCCAGGCAACCAGCAATAGAACAAGGGGACACAGTCTCAAGTTGTGCCAGGGTAGGTATAGGCTGGATGTTAGGAAGAAGTTCTTCACAGAGAGAGTGATTGGCATTGGAATGGGCTGCCCAGGGAGGTGGTGGAGGCACCGTCCCTGGGGGTCTTCAAGCAAAGCCTGGATGAGGCACTTAGTGCCATGGTCTGGTTGACTGGCTAGGGCTGGGTGCTAGGTTGGACTGGATGATCTTGGAGGTCTCTTCCAACCTGGTTGATTCTATGATTCTATGAAGTACAGCACTGAAGATGTGACCACACAGATAAAAGTGTAACACTGAAGGTGAACATCTTGGGTTTGGTTCAGCACCAGTTAAAGAACTGGTAGCTTTCCCTGCCCGAGTTTCCCAGGGTCTGGAATTGCTTGCTGTGAGATCAAAGGCGCCTTTCATAATCAGGAAGCTGTAGGGCAGCATGCTGTTTGAAGCACTGAGAATTTAATCTTGTTACTAATTCTGACAGCTATTTCTACAATGTCTGTCATCATGTTCAGCACCTTTAGAGCCATGCAGACATGGAAGGTTCTATTTATCATGTGGATTTACTCTTTGCCAGCCGGGGGTGGGGGGGAGGGGGGAGAGAAGTTGTACTGGGGGGTGTTTAATGTCCATTTCACTTTTTTTTTCCCCCCTTCCCTTATTTGTGTCTCCTTTCACATTGTTGATACATGGTTTTGTTTTTTATCTCTGTTATGTTGTGTAGTCTTGTACAAATGGCTAGAAGCAGATCTCCATGGCAAGAGCTCAGATACCGCAGACAAAACCTCAGGTAAAGAGGGGTTAAGGATAAAAAAACCCAATCATCAGCCCTCCCTATCTCTTTATTTTCAATTTTCCATCTCCTCTTGAATCACGTTGTGCTGCAGAATTCACAACCAAAGCCCCTGGACTGTTTCATCCTTTTACCTAATTTAAATCAATATCTGGTAAATTTCCTCTTGTTTCTTGAAGCTGTCTTGGCAGATGTGCTTCCCCTCTCCCAGAGCATCAGGTATTTTGGTGGATATATGATAGCTAGGTCTTTGTGGTCCTGATGAAGACTGAATATCTTGTCTGATTCTATGAGACCATATTTAGAGGATACTTAGCCAGACATCCAACTAGGTGTAGTTATGTAAATCTGTGAACCAAGGGTACTGAAAGTTCCAGCTTCACTGATTTCTGCCACAGAGATCCAAAGGTTTCTGACCTTGTCCTTGTGGAAGCATGTTTTGCAGGCTAGCTTTAAGTAGCAATATTGGTGAGGTCCACACAGACACACAACCCCCCCCTGCAAATCATTCTGATGTATTGATATGGCCACATGCTTTAAAATCCCTTCAATTCCTTTACATATCCACATGAAAGTAGTAGGTCAGCCTCTGCCCTGCTCCCCGGCCCTCACAAAGAAGCTCTGCCCTGCTCCCCAGCCCTCAGAAAGAGTCGCCCCCACCTCTGCCCTGCTCCCCAGCCCTCACAAAGTCACCTCCAGCTCTGCCCTGCTCCCCAGCCCTCAGTCACCTCCAGCTCTGCCCTGCTCCCCAGCCCTCACAAAGTCACCCCCACCTCTGCCCTGCTCCCCAGCCCTCAGTCACCTCCAGCTCTGCCCTGCTCCCCAGCCCTCACAAAGTCACCCCCACCTCTGCCCTGCTCCCCAGCCCTCACAAAGTCACCCCCACCTCTGCCCTGCTCCCCAGCCCTCACAAAGAATCTCTGCCCTGCTCCCCAGCCCTCACAAATTCGCCCCCACCTCTGCCCTGCTCCCCAGCCCTCAGAAAGAGTCACCCCCACCTCTGCCCTGTTCCCCAGCCCCCACAAAGAAGCTCTGCCCTGCTCCCCAGCCCTCACAAAGAGTCGCCCCCATCTCTGCCCTGCTCCCCAGCCCTCACAAAGTCACCCCCATCTCTGCCCTGCTCCCCAGCCCTCACAAAGAGTCGCCCCCATCTCTGGCCTGCTCCCCAGCCCTCACAAAGTCACCCCCAGCTCTGCCCTGCTCCCCAGCCCTCACAAAGTCACCCCCATCTCTGCCCTGTTCCCCAGCCCTCACAGAGTCGCCCCCAGCTCTGCCCTGCTCCCCAGCCCTCACAAAGTCACCCCCATCTCTGCCCTGCTCCCCAGCCCTCAGAAAGAGTCACCCCCATCTCTGCCTTGCTCCCCAGTCCTCACAAAGTCACCCCCATCTCTGCCCTGCTCCCTAGCCCTCACAGAGTTGCCCCCAGCTCTGCCCTGCTCCCCAGCCCTCACAAAGTCACCCCCATCTCACAGACCATTCAGATGAATTATTTTTAAATGAAAAGTGTTTTGTCTACTTTGTCCCTGTCCTCTCTTTCACATAATTTTCCTCCTTCACTGTAAGATTATGAGATTGCATGATCAGAAATAATGCCTTTGAGTTAATCTCCTTGAACTCCACCTGGCCTACCACTGCCACCTTGGTTGTCATGGTGAGGCACAGAAGAAAAGCAGCAGAGCAGAGTCACTACCTAACCTTAAATGGTTAAAGGAATAGCTTAGTTGCTCCCCAGCCAAGCACAGTTATTGCTGTTTTCTCACTTGGATGTTGTGCATTTATAGCTCCTTGTGCAGGGTCATCCAGGTATCCAGTGCTTAACAAAGTTCAGCCTGCACAGAAACAGCACAGCTGCACGTGCTGAACACTTTTGATGAGAAAGAGCTTTCAGAGAGGTTGATGCTGTGCATAGTCGTGCTCCCAGGATGGTCCTCTAAAGGAATAGAAGATATTTTTGTTTCTGTGGTCACAAGCATTCCTGTCAGCATTGCAGAGCTTGGAGAGAGTGGCAGATAGCTTACATTCCCTGGACCAGAGGGTGTGGATGGAGGGTGCCTCTGCCTATTTGGTGCATAGCTTTTATATGCCTGTGTAGGTGTGATAGTTAATTAAAACAGGTCTGCTCCAGGCTTAAGATCACTGAATTTTTTGATGTGATCACTCATGAAAGCCATGACGAGCGACACCCTCACAAACTGCAGCTGCATTTCCTTAGCAATTTTATTCTTCACCTGAAACACAGATCAGGCTTGTTTTCTGATTTTGAGACATCTTCTCATTTTGAGATGAAATGAACAGAGTTTTTTCTTGATCTAGCATCCATCACCTCACCATTTGCTTTTAAACTGCAACTAAATGGCCCTTTACAACGGGAGCCACGAGTTACATGGGGTGTAGTATCCAACTGAAATGGAAGTTTAAGCTGACCCTTTTTACACCATTCTGAAAAGCATTTGAATGACTTTATTAAACAGTGTCCTGGAAGCAAAGGGATTTTCCTTTTTCATTTACTTTTGAGAGGCAGCTTACCCTGTGAGATGTGCTGTTTGCACGAATGGTTACTACACAGCCCGTCAGATGATGCTGTCTATGGCCACAGTGCTGTTACCTGGCCATTAGAATATGGATTCAATTCACACTTGATACTTGCTTCATTTTTAGTGTGCCTTGCTCATCCTGTTTGAGAGGCTAGCAAGCACTCAGAAGCACATAGTAGCTATAATGCAAATCCACTCTTTGTCTAGAATAACAGCTAATTAAACTTTCTTTCTCATGTGTGAACTGTACATTTCAGAGCTACCTAGGCCCATAGCTGATAGTGTCAGGTACCCTTCAGAATAAATCTCTCCCCTCATATTTGCCAAGAAGGTTTTTTTTCCTCTCTATGGCTGTCTTCCAGCTGCTTGTCAGTGTGGAGCTGGATGTTGTGGTGTCTGTATCTCATCCCATTTCCACGAGAGACAAAGTTCTCTGCTAGTTTGGCCAGATGATGACATTTCACCCTGACATGCAGGCTGCTTTCTGTTGTATCCTTGTACTTTTCTTTCCTGAATTATGTATCTCCTCTAAAAGCTTACCCTATCTGGCTTCCCAGGATGAAGCTTTGTGTGCAGGATGTGATCTTGTGTCCTTTCAAGCTGATGATCAATTGATTCACTTCAGTGTGGTTTCTTGGCTCTTCTCTTTTGCCTCGTGATCACTGATTGGGGTGGGGGGAAGAGGTATTTTCTGTGTGCATGTTCTACCTTAAATGTGTGTTTTTCTTAAGCACCAGAGTAGTATAAGTCATACCTTTCAGAACTCTGTGAAGGTAAGTTATTTGTGACATTTACTTGCCTTGGCAAAATTAATCCATCTTGTCAGCCTGCTAGAACATTGTTGATGCTGGTTTTGGGAGGTTGGGTTTCTTAAAGCAACACTCATGCTTCATAAACAAAACATATTAGACCTATCTGTCATCCCAACAGCTGCATGAGTATTTGCAACAGCATCCAAAATCTGACTTGAAAAACAGGGTTGTTTTTTTGTGACTAGAGTGGTTTATTTGCAATACACCTTGTTCTCCTCCACTGGGTCCAAATGCTGCCTGTCACGATGGGAAGGTGGCTTATGGGGGATAGAATCATAGAATCAACCAGGTTGGAAGAGACCTCCAAGATCATCCAGTCCAACCTAGCACCCAGCCCTAGCCACTCAACTAGACCATGGCACCAAGTGCCTCATCCAGTCTTTTCTTGAAGACCCCCAGGGACAGTGCCTCCACCACCTCCCTGGGCAGCCCATTCCAATGCCAATCACTCTCTCTGTGAAGAACTTCTTCCTAATATCCAGCCTATACCTACCCTGGCACAACTTGAGACTGTGTCCCCTTGTTCTATTGCTGGTTACCTGGGAGAAGAGGCCACCCCCCACCTGGCTACAATGTCCCTTCAGGTAGTTGTAGACAGTAATAAGATCACCCCTGAGCCTCCTCTTCTCCAGGCTAAACAGGCCCAGCCCCCTCAACCTCTCCTCATAGGATTTGTGCTCCAGGCCCCTCACCAGCTTTGTTGCCCTTCTCTGGACATGTTCCAGCACCTCAACATCTCTCTTGAATTGAGGGGCCCAGAACTGGACACAGTACTCAAGGTGTGGCCTGACCAGTGCTGAGTACAGGGGCAGAATAACCTCCCTTGTCCTGCTGGCCACACTGTTCCTGATCCAGGCCAGGATGCCATTGGCTCTCTTGGCCACCTGGGCACACTGCTGACTCATCTTCAGCTTACTATCTATCAGTACCCCCAGGTCCCTTTCCTCCTGGCTGCTCTCCAGCCACTCTGTCCCCAGCCTGTAGCGCTGCTTGGAGTTGTTGTGGCCAAAGTGCAGGGTTAATCCTCCAGGGGGAGTGACAATAAATTGTCTCAGCTCTAATTTAAATCTCCAGAGACTCAAATGAATTTGATAGAACCAAATAACAATTTTCTAGAGTGCCCTTCCCTCTTCTCCCTTCTTTCCCAAAATAAAGGAATTAGATGGAGAGAGAGGAAAACGTGTTCAGAACATGTCCAGAGAAGGGCGACAGAGCTGGTGAGGGGCCTGGAACACAAACCCTATGAGGAGAGGCTGAGGGAGCTGGGGGTGTGCAGCCTGCAGAAGAGGAGGCTCAGGGCAGACCTCATTGCTGTCTGCAACTACCTGAAGGGAGGCTGTAGGGAGGTGGGGTTGGTCTCTTCTGCCAGGCAAGCAGCAACAGAACAAGGGGACACAGTCTCAAGTTGTGTCAGGGGAGGTCTATGCTGGATGTCAGGAGGAAGTTGTTGGCAGAGAGAGTGATTGGCATTGGAATGGGCTGCCCAGGGAGGTGGTGGTGTCACCATCCCTGGAGGTGTTTAAGAAAAGCCTGGATGAGGCACTTAGTGCCATGGTCTGGTTGACTGGATAGGGCTGGGTGCTAGGCTGGACTGGATGATCTTCCAGCCTGGTTGATTCTATGATATTCTAGGAAAAGGTAAGCACAGCCAAATACATAAATCTCACTCTCATTTGGAAGTTAAAAAGAAAAGTTTAACAATAAATTAAAAAGGTGTCTGAGGTAGGGAAGTTACAAAGGGATAGGGAAGGGAAAACAAATACAAAATGTGTAAATACAACCAGATTTTGATGGTGATGGCTTTGGCTGCCTCGTGGGTGATGGCCACGTGGTAAAACAAAGAGAACCAGGAACAGGATGGTGATACTGGTAAGCAGGGAGGCAGAGAGTGCAGAGAGAGAGAACAGGCAGCCCCCCTGCTTTTATAGATCTTTAGATAGGAAGGGGGAGTGAGCTAAGCATCACCTGGTAGTGTTCAGACCCAGCCCTGGGGAGGGGTCAAGACCACCTAGGGTCAGGTTCAAGGTCACTCCCCCGAAGGGTTAACCCTGTACAAGGTGTCTCAGTTTGAAGCTAGCCAGGACTGGGAGACAGAAATGGCTCTTACTCCTCTTGGAGAGCGAGAATGAAGATAGTGATCGGAAGTTGCAGTGGAGCCTCTGTCTACCAGTGCAGCTATGTGCAAAGCGATCAGGTACAGTGAACACAGCCACAAGCTAAGCCAGGTCTAAGGCGACCCAGAAGCCTCCACCCCTTCCGCAGGCCTGAGGGTAGGCCATAACCGCCCTGCCCATCCTAGGCCTGCAGGGCCTCGGCAGGCCGCATGGCGCAGCTCGACGTTCCCTTCCAGCTGGAAGCCATCGTCCCCACACAGACCCCCGGCTCAGCAGAGACACTGCTCCTCCTGGAGGAAAGGAGTGAGAGCAGGAGAGGCAGGGAGGGGAATGGTTTGAGAATCAGTGAATCATAGAATCAACCAGGTTGGAAGAGACCTCCAAGATATCCAGTCCAGCCTAGCACCCAGCCCTATCCAGTCAACCAGACCATGGCACTAAGTGCCTCATCCAGGCTGTGCTTGAACACCTCCAGAAGAGTACAGATGTCAGCCAGGCACTGCTGACAAGCTGTGATACTGGAAAGTGGAACAGAGTAACATAATTACACCATCCTGGGACAGTCAGGTCTGGCCCTTGGGGTGCGCCTTGGTCTCTGTAGGCTGAACATGAGCCAGCAGTGTGCCCAGGTGGCCAAGAGAGCCAATGGCATCCTGGCCTGCATCAGGAACAGTGTGGCCAGTAGGACAAGGGAGGTTATTCTGCCCCTGTACTCAGCACTGGTCAGGCCACACCTTGAGTGCTGTGTCCAGTTCTGGGCCCCTCAATTCAAGAGAAATGTTGAGGTGCTGGAAGGTGTCCAGAGAAGGGCAATGAAGCTGGTGAGGGGCCTGGAGCACAAATCCTATGAGGAGAGGCTGAGGGAGCTGGGGGTGTGCAGCCTGCAGAAGAGGAGGCTCAGGGCAGAGCTCATTGCTGTCTACAACTACCTGAAGAGGCTGTAGCCAGGTGGGGTTGGGCTCTTCTCCCAGACAACCAGCAACAGAGCAAGGGGACACAGTGCAAAGTTGTGCCAGGGGAGGTCTAGGCTGGATGTTAGGAGGAAGTTGTTGCTAGAGAGAGTGATTGGCATTGGAATGGGCTGCCCAGGGAGGTGGTGGAGTCACCGTGCCTGGAGGTCTTCAAGAAGAGACTGGATGAGGCACTTAGTGCCATGGCCTGGTTGATTGGCCAGGGCTGGGGGATAGGTTGGACTGGATGATCTTGGAGGTCTCTTCCAGCCTGGTTGATTCTATGATTCTGTAGTTTTCTTAAGGGAACTGGGACTCCCTTGAGCAGCCACAGAAGGTTATTCAACAACAAAACCAGCTAAAACTCGAGGCCTTCCCCACTCTTATATCCACAGTCATGTAGTTTTTGGTCTAGCTTGGAAAAAAGTGCGACTTTATCTGGTAGGATTAGGTAGTAATTGAGACACCAAACAAGGAGAGGATTATTTTCCTGTGGAGAAGCCTTCCAGGCCTGCTTCCTAAATATCTTTGAGCAGTCTGACATGCATCTAAAGTCTGCCACTGCTGCTCTAATGCCAGAGGACAGCTTAAATGCAAGACAGCACCATCCAGGAGCTGCCCTCTCTGCTCCACCACAAGCTCAGTCAGTGCTACCAAATAGATGAGTAAAGCTACCAGGTATGTAACCCTCAAGCTACATGCATTTGTGGCAGTTGTGTAGGGGAAAGCTGGGTGGTTTACTGTCCCACTCAGTCTAAGCACACAGAGCCACATCTTCTAGAGGTGCCATGTCTTAGGTGTGCCAGAGGCAGAGCTCTCCTGAGCATGCCCAGTGCACAGGGCAAAGCCTGCTCTGGTTTCTTTGGCATCTTTCAGTGAGCACAGGCATTAGAAAGGTGAATGATGCCATTGATGTGCATTGCTGCTGGGATTTCATGTACGGCTATGTGCTACTGCAAGGTGGCAACTCGATGGAGTTGTTGACTGTCATCACTGGGGGACTCTCAAGCAAAAAAACAATGTTTCTACATCACCTATTCAACATAGGGTAGAAAACTGGCCCCAAAATCACCAGGGAAGGGCTCAACCACTGAACTGCCGAGTTGCTGCGTGCCTCTGAACTGCAGAGATTACCCACTTAGTATCCACCAGATCACAGTAACATCGTTTTGGCACGCAAAAGGAAACCTTTACAGAAGGTTGAACTCCTGTAATCACTTGCTGTTAGCAATAGAGAAGTTAATGAGGTCATCCACATGCTCTTTGACCTTTAGTAAAAGCAAACAAAAGAATTGAGAATCAGATACCTGCATTTCTGCTAATTCAGTTACAAGGTAAAACTCTGTCAGATGTGAGAGACATTGAAGGTCTAATTAGGAAATAAGCTCATGCATATTTATTTGATTAGACAAGCATATTAATTACTATCTGCTACTAAGAATTAAAGATGTTGCCAAGTGTATTTAAATGCATGCCTGGAGAGAGAATTTTTGATGGATAAGCTTGTTGGGATTTCTGTTCTGTGAAACTTATGAATTGGTGCATGACATTCTGCCTTTATTTCCAATGCCTCTGCAAGGAACTTTCTGGATCAAGATGAGAGGCTGTTCTACTGTTCTGTAGGGTAATGGCTTCTGGTTTTGTGTGCTTCAGTCTAAGCTTTGTAACCAAGCATGGAGAGGGTCCTCACGGAGCTTGTGCTCTGTACTGTGCTCTAGCAGCTAGTGGTTAGTCTGATCCAGCTTGACAGATGTGAGGTGCTAAGCAGCTAAACCTTGACATGTCTTTTGATCCAGTTTAGCTGATACTTTCAGTTCGCTTTATTTCTGTTTCAGGTTTTCTTTCTTTCTTTTGCTGGGTTTCTGGTTTGTCTTGAGCGATTCCAGGAACAGGCTGGATTCCTCTGCCAGAACTCCTCATGTCCTAATGTTTTCATTTATTTCTGCTTCAGGAGGTATTGCTGCAGTGCTGCATCA
Source organism: Pogoniulus pusillus (assembly GCF_015220805.1). NCBI lineage: Eukaryota > Metazoa > Chordata > Aves > Piciformes > Lybiidae > Pogoniulus > Pogoniulus pusillus. The sequence goes on from NC_087278.1 coordinate 24,051,937, forward strand.
TCTTGGGCTTTTTCTCCTCTCAAGCACAAAACACCATCGCAGAAGCTGTTTTCTCTCATGGTTACCCACCAAAATCAAGCACATGGTGCTAGAGGGAAAAATAATTCTGCAATCTGTCAAAATCCTGTGTTTAAAATGAGGTCTTGTATAGAAATATCTCAGATTTTAAAGATACAGGTGTCTTGGGAAGGAAAATATTTTACACCTTGTCTCTGAATGCATTTGACAGCAAGTGCTGTAGGAAGAGCTGGGTAGCTCTCCTCCACTTGGCCCTCAAGCTCACTTGGTGCAGTGGCTCTTACAGTGGGTGAGCTGCAGCCCCAACACAGCTGACTTACACCTCGAGGAATTTCCACCTGCCTACACATGTCCTCATGGAGGAGAGCTCCAGCATGAGCCTCTGCTTCCCCTTCTTAACCAAGTGGGTGGCTGGCATTGATGTAAGAAATGCCTCACCTTAGTCTCTTCTTCTGCCACCTGCCCTCTGTTGTGCAGGTGCTGCTGTGGTGGCCCTAGGACGGCAGCCCTGAGAGGCAGTTCTCTGCACTGAAGATGTGTTAAGGATTTTGTACAAGAAATGATTTTCAACCTTCTTAAAACTTGGCCTGGATAATTTTTACCTTGTGAACTGCAACTGTTCTTCTCCATTTCCTTGTGCTTCCTACAATTGCCTGCAGATCCTGAGCTCTGCTAGGTAGAAACTGAGAAGCTCTGCTTTCAAGGAGCTATTCCTACAGATAGATCCCTGGAGGCAAATGATTGCACAGACTGTGCTTTGCAAGGAGCAAAGGGCATGTGCCAAATGGCTATGACCTCAGAAACCTGTGAGTAACTGCTGAGTGATGAATTTTGCAGTGTCACCCAAAGGCTGCCAGCTTGGTGCATGTAATTCAGCAAGCACAAATTATGCTGCCACAGTCTACTTTGACTTCAGAAAGGTGTTAGTGAGGTTAGTAACTTATAGCTTAGTGTTTCTGTAGGAATGGTGGATTGCTTTTAGAGCTTGCCAAGCAATTATTTGTTTTCATCCAGAATAACCTCTTGTTAAAAGCACAAATCAAATATTGGATCTGTCTTTAAATATATATATATATATATTTCTTAAAGAAATGAAATCCAGTTCTATTTCAGCAGCTTATTCTGAGAAGCATCTAGGCAGCACTAAGGTGTCTCAAGGGGTGCTCTTGAATGTGAAATAAGGTTTGGTGAAAAACATTACATGTTGTGAACTTTCACCCTGTTCATCTCTCTCAGGTGAGGAGTGAACTAAACAGGAAAGGCCCAGTGGTAATCTTCAAAGCAAGAAGCCTGAAGTTAGTAACCTGACACCTGAGAAAAGTGTGGTCGATGGCAATATAGTTAATAGATTTTAAGAACTTCTTATAAGGTTAAACCTCATGAGGTTCAACAAGGCCAAGTTGCAAGGTCCTGCACCTGGATTGGAATCATCCTCGTTATCAGTACAGCCTGAGAGAGGATGTGATAGAGAGCAGCCCTGCAGAAAAGGATCTGGGGGCACTGGTAGGCAAAAAGCTAGACATGAGCCAGCACTTCCAGCCCAGAAGGCAAATCTCATGCTGGGCTGCATCAAAACTAATGTAGCCAGCAGGTCAAGAGAGGTGATTCTGCCACTCTGCTCTAGGACACCTCACCTGGACTACTGTGTCCAGGGGCCCTCAGTACAAAGACATGAGCTTAATGGAGGAGGGCCATGAAAAATGATCAGGGGGCTGGAGCCTACAAAGACAAGCTTGTGGGAATTAGGGGTCTGTTCAGCCTGGAGAAGGCTCCAAGGAGATCTTACAGCAGCCTTCCAGTACCTGAAGTGAGTCTAGAAGAAAGCTGGAGAAGGACTGTTTACAAGGGCATGCAGCATTAGGGTTGGGGGGAGTGGATTTAAGCTAGAGAAGGATAGACTTAGACTGGACATTAGGATGAAGTTCTTTACTGTGTGGCTAGTGACACATTGCCCAGGGAGGTGGTGGAGGGCCCATCCCTGGAGATAATCAAGGTCAGACTTAACAGGCCTCTGAGCAACCTAATGTAGTTGGGGATGTCACTGCTAACTACAGGTAGGTTGGACTGGCTGACCTCTAAGTGTCCCTTCCATCCTAATGCATTCTATGATAATATGATTTTGATTACTGTGTTGCATACTATCTAATAGTGACAACTCCATTAAGCACATCACTATTAGCATGCTGATAACTTCTGTATGCTGGATGCATTTCTGCTTGAGTTCTACTTTCAGTCTTCCTCTTTGCATTTGCTGGATTATTTGTGTGGAAGAAGTCTGTCCTTGAAATTTGATGTAGAAAAAAATAAATGTTTAATCTTCACCCAGGACTTGTGATATTAAAAATATCTATAATGACTCCTTGAATAATTTAGAATAGCTGAGAGGTGCTCATATATTTTATTGACTATACAACAGTTTCTAACAAACTTGAGAGAAAGTGATTTTTCAGCATCTAGGTAAAGCCATTTCTAGATATTCAGGCTGTAAGAGAGGGTGGAGAATTCAGGCCCTTTTTGGATAAAATTCCAGCAGTCATTGTTCTCTTATCAGTAAATGACCATGCTGTAAATACTGTGCTGCAGTCTGTGTTGCAACTGTAGTAAGATTTTATGGGTAGGAGAGTAAAATCAGACTGAATGTGTATATTTTCTGCTTCTCTTTCAATAGTAGTACATCTGTTGGGAGTGAACATTCCCAGCAAAGTGAAAGCTACACAGGCCAGCTCTGAAGCCTCACTGTTGTGACCGCCTGGACAGATGGGCAGAGTCCAAGGGGATGGGGTTCAATAGCTCCAAGTGCAGGGTGCTGCACTTTGGCCACAACAACCCCATGCAGAGATACAAGCTGGGGTTGGAGTGGCTGGAGAGCAGCCAGACAGAGAGGGATCTGGGGGTGCTGATTGATACCCACCTGAACATGAGCCAGCAGTGTGCCCAGGTGGCCAAGAGAGCCAATGGCATCCTGGCCTGCATCAGCAATGGTGTGGTCAGCAGGAGCAGGGAGGTCATTCTGTCCCTGTACTCTGCGCTGGTTAGACCTCACCTTGAGTTCTGTGTTCAGTTCTGGGCCCCCCAGTTTAGGAGGGACATTGAGATGCTTGAGCGTGTCCAGAGAAGGGCGACGAGGCTGGGGAGAGGCCTTGAGCACAGCCCTACGAGGAGAGGCTGAGGGAGCTGGGATTGGTTAGCCTGGAGAAGAGGAGGCTCAGGGGTGACCTTATTGCTGTCTACAACTACCTGAGGGGTGGTTGTGGCCAGGAGGAGGTTGCTCTCTTCTCTCAGGTGGCCAGCACCAGAATGAGAGGACACAGCCTCAGGCTGTGCCAGGGGAAATTTAGGCTGGAGGTGAGGAGAAAGTTCTTCCCTGAGAGAGTCATTGGACACTGGAATGGGCTGCCCGGGGAGGTGGTGGAGTCGCCGTCCCTGGAGCTGTTCAAGGCAGGATTGGACGTGGCACTTGGTGCCATGGTCTAGCCTTGAGCTCTGTGGTAAAGGGTTGGACTTGATGATCTGTGAGGTCTCTTCCAACCTTGGTGATACTGTGATACTGTGAAATCATTATTCCTTCATTTGTTACAGGAGAGAATTTTGACCAGAGTCCATTACGAAGAACCTTCAAGTCCAAAGTTTTGGCCCATTATCCTCAGAACATTGAGTGGAACCCCTTTGACCAGGATGCTGTCAACATGGTATGTAGAGGAACTGTCTTCTCTGCTGTTTTGTGGCAACTTCGACTCCAGTAGTTCCTGGGTTGTTTACAGCCAGCCTCTGTGTTGTGATGATGAAGGTGCTCTGCTGGAAGTAAGAGCACCCATCCTTTGGTTGCTGGTTGAAAAGCTGTAGAGGAATAGGTATTGTGAAAACATAGAGTACTTTCACACACAACACAAGTTAAATCCTGCATTTCTCTCATTAGTTCTACTTAAGTCTATGGCATGATGAAACAAGTCTAATCACTGTCTCAGTGACTGGGTGAGAAGGGGTGTAGTCACCCAGCATATATAGTCACAGGAGAAAAGGAGGTAAACCAAGGAATTTTTAAGATGCTAATATTCATATGAAATTATGGAGTGAAAAAAAATCCTTAATGCTGCATTTGGCAAAGAAAAGAGGAATATGCAGAAGCTGGAACTTAACCTAAACCACAGCCTTTTTGGGTAGTCGCTTCTAATGGCACCTGTAGGTCAATGCAACTTCTGTACATCTTTTTCTTCTCAACTAACTGATGTGAATGTCTGTGTGGCTAAGTCCTGTCAATAGTGAATGTCCTTGTGGCTAAGTCCTGTCAATAGGGGAAGGAGGAGGAAATGGTTCTGGAGTGGGGGCAATGATAACTGAAAGACTGATCTACCAGAAACCTTCCCAAAGATATCCCATTCAGAGAATGTCTCCAAAATCCCCAGAGCATTTGGTAAGAACATATGCTGGCAAAGAGAACAGATTACTAGTGTTTGAGCTTCTCAGTACAGATAGTGTTGTTTTATGACTTCAGAGTTATTGTAACAATAATACTAAACAATATTAATGCTTCCACTAAATAAAATGGCTTTTGCAGATGCAAAAAAATCATTTGGAACTTCTCTGCAACCATGAAGATGCAGAAATCTACAGCTCATCTCAGTTTCTGTTGAATTTTCTTTTTTAGCATTGTGCCAAGTAACCTGAAAACACTCGAGCTGGAAATAGCAGTGGTACAGAGAGCACATGGAAAGGCAGAGATGAGCCTGGTCACTCCCTCTGCCCAGTGACAGCTAGGGATTTTTGTCCTCTGCTTCAAATTGTGCACTTGTGGACATAGTGTGTGATATTTGGGCTGGTCCCCACATCACTTTGCTTATACAGAAAATGTGAAGGACTCAGGATGATGTTTCATCAGCACATTTAAGATGGCACTAACTCATAGAATCATAGAATCAACCAGGTTGGAAGAGACCTCCAAGATCATCCAGTCCAACCTATCACCCAGCTCTATCCAATCAACTAGACCATGGCACTAAGTGCCTCATCCAGGCTTTTCTTGAAGACCCCCAGGGATGGTGCCTCCACCACCTCCCTGGGCAGCCCATTCCAATGCCAATCACTCTCTCTGTGAAGAACTTCTTCCTAATATCCAGCCTAGACCTACCCTGGCACAACTTGAGCCTGTGTCCCCTTGTTCTATTGCTGGTTACCTGGGAGAAGAGGCCACCCCCCACCTGGCTACAATGTCCCTTCAGGTAGTTGTAGACAGCAATGAGGTCACCCCTGAGCCTCCTCTTCTCCAGGCTAAACAGGCCCAGCTCCCTCAACCTCTCCTCATAGGATTTGTGCTCCAGGCCCCTCACCAGCTTCGTTGCCCTTCTCTGGACATGTTCCAGCACCTCAACATCCTTCTTGAATTGAGGGGCCCAGAACTGGACACAGTACTCAAGGTGTGGCCTGAGCAGTGCTGAGTACAGGGGAAGAATAACCTCCCTTGACCTACTGGCCACACTGTTCCTGATGCAGGCCAGGATGCCATTGGCTCTCTTGGCCACCTGGGCACACCTGCCAAGGCTTTTAGTTTTGCCTTTGAATTGAGGGGGTGGTCAGAGGAGAACTGATGGTGGGGCGTGCAGGAGGAATATGGCAGCAAGAGGCAATAGCTGGCATTGCTGCAGTGTTTGTCTTCTCACATTACAGTAAAAACTGTCTAGTATTCATGAAGTGTGATATTATCAGACAAAAATGGAATGCTAAAACCAGCAGGAGACCTATTAAAATACAATAATTGAACTGAGCTGCAGTCAGCTGAAATCAAATAGCTGAAGAACACATCTTTCATTTGCAACATGTCCTGGAGACAATAGAAAACCCCTACAAACTAAACAACAGCAAAACACCAAACAAACACCCAACACCCACCCACCCACCCCCTTTACCAACAGCACCGTCTTTTGGAACACTTCTTTATTGTTTAGATCTTAAACATCATTTAAAGTAATATTCAGCTAAAGGAAACCCCTTGAGGCAATTATTGGCCTTTCTGATCTTGCCTTGCTGTATTAGTTCTGCTGATGTGTTTGCTTTATATGAGCTTCCAGAAGCAATTTTCCCCAGAGAAGAAAATGCATAAATCCATGAAGGTTAACTTGGGCAAACTCTGGCTTTGCTGAGTGCCTGAGGAATTTCAATTGCCTTCTGAAACCATCCTGTCACTTTAAAAAATAATCCCCTGAAGTCCCAAGCAATCACTCTGCAGTGAGTCATGTTTTCTCTCCCTTTCAAAGAATGTATCAAAGTACAGAGTTCTTAATAGGGAACTATTTCTTCCCCCCACACACACTTCTTGGGATTAGTCCTGCCAATTGTCACATATAGCATTTGCTGTGGCCATTCTGCAAGTACTGTGTTGTAGCGAGCTGAACTTCTCAGTAGAGAGGAAAGTCAGGTTTTTAGGAAAGCCCCCTCCCTTTTGAGCTCCATGTTTCATCAAGGTATGTACATTTTTGCCTGTATTTCACAGTATCACAGTATCATCAGGGTTGGAAGAGACCTCACAGATCATCAAGTCCAACCCTTTACCACAGAGCTCAAGGCCAGACCATGGCACCAAGTGCCACGTCCAATCCTGCCTTGAACAGCCCCAGGGACGGCGACTCCACCACCTCCCCGGGCAGCCCATTCCAGTGTCCAATGACTCTCTCAGTGAAGAACTTTCTCCTCACCTCCAGCCTAAATTTCCCCTGGCACAGCCTGAGGCTGTGTCCTCTTGTTCTGGTGCTGGCCACCTGAGAGAAGAGAGCAACCTCCCCCTGGCCACAACCTCCCCTCAGGTAGTTGTAGACAGCAATAAGGTCACCCCTGAGCCTCCTCTTCTCCAGGCTAACCAATCCCAGCTCCCTCAGCCTCTCCTCGTAGGGCTGTGCTCAAGGCCTCTCCCCAGCCTCGTCGCCCTTCTCTGGACACACTCAAGCATCTCAATGTCCCTTTTAAACTGGGGGGCCCAGAACTGAACACAGGACTCAAGGTGTGGTGTAACCAGTGCAGAGTACAGGGACAGAATGACCTCCCTACTCCTGCTGGCCATACCATTCCTGATGCAGGCCAGGATGCCACTGGCTCTCTTGGCCACCTGGGCACACTGCTGACTCATGTTTCTGAACTCTGAGGCAGCATTGTCCATTTAACGCCTCATGTACTGAATTAAAAGAGTGAAAGGCTCCCCAGTGTAATATGAAGGAGCAGGCTTTAGTACAAACAAAAGCACATTTCTTTCCACCCCTCACTCACACTGCAACCAGGTATGGAGCTTGCTGCCATGGCATGTTGTGAACATGAATATTTTACAGGGGCTTAACAAGTGTAATAGAGGATCTAATGGAGAAGAATTGAACCAGTGCTAGTGGGCAGTTGTCCAGAGGGGAGCTTTGGTTCATAAATATCTGCAGCTGATGATGTCTGGAAAGAGAAAGGAGTGGGTGGAACTACATTGTGTGTGTGTCCTGCCTCTGTGTTTAGGAAAAGGGTACCTTCTACTTATCCCTTCAAAAGATGGAGTATGAATTAGGTATCTTTTTTGTCTGTCTTTGTGCAGCTTTCTTTTATCTTTACAACTCATATTGATCTTTAAGCATTTAGCAAGTGTGATTTAATTCCACTTTTATTTTAACTGATGAATATGTTTAAATATAAACCCTAAAGTGTTCTGAAAACCAAAATCTTGGCCTTTGATCAGTAATCTTGGGTAGCTTTCTGTGTTTCTGTGAAGATACAGTAAAGGTGACTGACTGGCTGCCTTCTCACTGTTAGCCAGCCAGTTTCACCAGCAGGCAAGGCTTTCAGTGCTCTTAGCAGGTCCTGAGCTGCTTTTTTCCAGCACTCTCATGTGATGCATGTGACAAACGCAGATGAGATGGGAAGTGATTGATGTCCATGGCATTAAGATGAAAGTTTTCATGCATTAACTGCTGATTTTAAGCTTTCTACCACTGGAAAATGAACACAGGCCCTTCCTTTTGATCTTAGCTTCTTAAGTGACTCTTGATTCTTCCCTGCCTTGGTACTTTCCCATCTTCTTTCTTTCTCTGTCCTTTGTAGATTTAACATCAGCAGCAGTCTCAGTACCAGGGTTTGCAGCCAGGGTCTTCAAATGTTGATATTCTGCCAAACTGTGACAGAAATGGTTGAGTGTCCCTTTCTGTGTGTGCATACTCAGAATATAAAGGACAAGGGAGCAATAATTAAGACTTCCAGGGAATTTATTTAAGACAGCCTTCTGAAACTGTCTCAGATGGTCTGAATTTCCCTGAGGCTTTTCTGTTCTTGATTGTACCAGTATTTATAATTTGCTTATGCAGGTATTTTACTCTCCTACGAGGAGAGGCTGAGGGAGCTGGGATTGGTTAGCCTGGAGGAGGCTCAGGGGTGACCTTATTGCTGTCTACAACTACCTGAGGGGTGGTTGTGGCCAGGAGGAGGTTGCTCTCTTCTCTCAGGTGGCCAGCACCAGAACGAGAGGACACAGCCTCAGGCTGTGCCAGGGGAAATTTAGGCTGGAGGTGAGGAGAAAGTTCTTCCCTGAGAGAGTCATTGGACACTGGAATGGGCTGCCCGGGGAGGTGGTGGAGTCGCCGTCCCTGGAGCTGTTCAAGGCAGGATTGGACGTGGCACTTGGTGCCATGGTCTGGCCTTGAGCTCTGTGGTAAAGGGTTGGACTTGATGATCTGTGAGGTCTCTTCCAACCTTGGTGATACTGTGAGACTGTAAAGTGAAGAAAAGATAGCCTTTAATAGTGTTGAGATTAAAACCTGCCATTTCAGTCTGATTGAATTGGATAAGGCTGCCAAAGAAAGCCTACATTCTACAAATATTTTTTTTATTAATCAAACCTGCCAAAAAAAAAAAAAAAAAAAGAGTTTGAAAGTTCTATATTGTGCAGAATAAATTAAAGTGTGAAACAAGTAAATTTTTACTACTTTTTTTATCCATTGTAGAAGGCTTAACTGGGATTTGGCTGCAGTTCGTGGCTATAAAGTCATGGTTTATCTCAGCAAAGTCCATCAACTGCATTAAATTGTTCTACCAAACTCCAGGATATTTATTTCCATATACATTAACTTTAAAAGACTATGTAGGAGCTGCCCTAGATAAATTAGAATGAGAGTATTATGCTAGTTTGAAGCTATCTAGAATGTTTTGGTGAGAAGGATTAGATTACAGGCTGTGAAAGGGAAACAGGATAATGTCTACTTCACTCATAGGCTTGCTGAGATGTAGAAGAATAAGAATCCAAACATAGATAAGGCACAACTTCTCCTGCTGGGGAGCTCAGAGCTGCATTTTTCTCTCTCTCTAGCTCTCTGCCATTTCACTGATTAATCCACTTTGCTTCCTAACCCCCTGGCCAAACCTCCATCCTTCCTTGGGACTGGGCTAAGGTTGAGAGGGGTGGGAGAAGGTGGAAGGGTGGTTGGAAGCCCCTCCTGGGTACTCAGGTTTCTGGGAGGGCTGTTGTGTTTCTGTATTACCTTTTACCTTGTATATTTCTGTGTATAACTGCATATACTGTAACTATATGCTTGCATATTGTGCTAAGCTGTAAATATAAGCTTCATTCAAATTTCCAGAGCTGGCTGAGTCTAGTCTGGGTGATTTCCAAAGTGTGTGGGGGTGGGGAACACCCAAACCATCACAAGTATTGTGAAGTGAGTCTGGACTGCTTATCTAAATCCCAGCTGGACTAGCAGCAGCTTGGGCAGGCTGCTGACTGGTCTCTGCAAGGTGCACTGACAAACTTCAGAGTGGGATGTGCCTGAAAATACATAACTCTTTCTTCTGACCTCTTCTTCCATGTAATTCTACTGGTAAATTCTACCAGTAGAATTTACACCTGGTCAAGATGGTACATTAGAGTGCACACTCAGTTCTATATAGATTTGCATCCCATGGGAAAGCTGCCTTCTAATGTTGCCTTTTGGAACAGGAGTAGTAGTACTGCAACGGCTCCTTCTCTATCCTTTTATTTCTTCAGATGTAAGGTACAAAGGAAGCTTTAGTTCTTCATTTGTAAACATACTGATTTAGTTAGAACATTGGGAGTTTCATGCTGACACATTCAAACAAGTTTAGTGGGGTGTTTGTTGTTTTGTGTTAGATGACTAACAGAATTCCCAAGGAACACCTGGAAAAATGCCTTTAGTTATCACTAGGGTCACGCTTCAGTGAAGCTCCAAAACATTTTTGCTGAGTGGTAAATAAAACATGATGATTTCACAGATTTTTGGGTGTTTTCTCTCCCCATTCTACCTCTTCCCTCTTCTTTCAATACAAGCTATTTTGTAGCACTGAAGGAAGAGAGTAAATGTAATAGCTGTCAGTCTTCTTTTCTTTTTCCTTTTAAGAAAGATCAAAGAATTCCAAGAAGTCTGTGTAATTTGAATTCAGTGGTGTAAGATGCTTCTTTGACTCTCTGACTTTAAAGTACTGTGGGCATAATATATGCAAATAAGGGAAAAAAAGTGGATGGTTTTATATTATGCTTAAATAAATGAGGCCAGGACTATTCAGTAGTGAAAATAACAGTAGTGAAAATGACTTGTAGTGGCTTACTAGATGGGTCATGTTGGAGGGCATTCTCCCTTCTTCAGTCCTGTCTACCTCTTAAGTTGCATCAGTTTTAGGCTGTTTGTTCTTGGGCTACTTTTCAGAGAGATTATGTTTAATGAGATGTGGCTTGTTGTGATGCTGTGGATAAAAGGAATGTGCCTCTAAAGCAAAGTAACAGAACAAAATTGTAACTTAGTTAACTCTATTTCTTTTCTCTTTTCTCAGCTGTGTATGCCCAAAGGGCTGTCTTTCAGGACACAGGCAGATAACAGAGATCCACAGCTGCATTCGTTCATCATCACCAGAGAAGATGGCTCTCGTACGTATGGATTTGTGCTCACGTTCTATGAGGAGGTCACAAGCAAGCAGATCTGTACAGCCATGCAAACACTCTACCAGATGCACAATGCAGAGCAATACAGCAGTGTCTGTGCCTCCTCCTCTTGCAGCATGGACTCCCTGGCCAGCAGCATTGACGAGGGGGACGCCACATCCCTTGCCAAGCTCCAGCGGTACAATTCCTATGACATCAGCAGAGACACACTGTATGTCTCCAAATGCATATGCCTCATCACCCCTCTGCCCTTCATGCAAGCCTGCAAGAAGTTCCTGATCCAGCTCTATAAGGCAGTGACCTCTCAGCAGCCACCACCTCTTCCCCTGGAGAGCTACATCCACAACATCCTCTACGAGGTGCCCTTGCCGCCCCCAGGAAGGTCACTGAAGTTTTATGGGGTTTATGAGCCCATCATTTGCCAGAGACCTGGCCCAAATGAACTGCCACTCTCTGACTACCCACTGCGGGAGGTCTTTGAGCTGCTTGGCCTGGAAAACCTGGTCCAAGTTTTCACCTGTGTTCTTCTGGAGATGCAGATCCTTCTCTATTCACAAGGTGGGCATTCATCTGGTGATGCACATTAGGTCTGCTCCCAGCAGGCAGTTTCCGGGCAGCTGCAGCCACAAGAGCTGTTGATTTTCAGCAGATCTGTGAAATGTGAGATGTAATGAAAAAGTGTGAGAGAAATGAGCCTGTCCTAATGAAAACCCTAAATAATTGTTTCCTCTAGGCTGTCTAGGTGCTGCTTGTTTAATTATGCATTGTATTTATCACTTGTGACATCTAGCAGTACAATTTGCTTGATTATTATCCTTACGTTGTCCTTGGTCATGCTCCAAGACAGCATGAAACTAATCCTGTCTTCTGCAAGTTGGTGTCTGCTGGTATTTTTACAGAAGATACTCATGCATGCTACTTACCATTTTGAATTTCAGCAGTACATCACACTTTGAGAGATCCTGTGTGATAAATGTGTCCTGGTTAAAGCACTGAGAACTTCTTAGTTGTGTTGAAACTGGGTGGAGTTGTAGGGCATCCCTTCGTAGGGGTTGGTCTCTTCTCCCAGGCAACCAGCAATAGAACAAGAGGACACAGTCTCAAGTTGTGCTGGGGGAGGTCTAGGCTGGATGTTAGGAGGAAGTTGTTGGCAGAGAGAGTGATTGGCATTGGAATGGGCTGCCCAGGGAGGTGGTGGAGTCTCCATCCCTGGAGGTGTTGAAGAAAAGCCTGGATGAGGCACTTAGTGCCATGGTCTGGTTGACTGGATAGGGCTGGGTCCTAGGTTGGGCTGGATGATCTTGAAGGTCTCTTTACCTGGTTGATTCTATGATTCTTTGATTTGAGAACTTTTCAGACAAGGATGTTGGTGGTAATTTCTGAGGCGCTTAGGACTGTAATCAGCAAAGGCTAACTGTTTGCATGAAGCCTGTCCATGTCGAAGTATGCCAGCAGGCTTTTGAAAACATGGCCTCTACCTTTTCTCTTCTGGCTGTGTCTTTCTGCAACAGTGCAATACTTTGCAACAAGTCTTGGTAATTTTGGCTTAGCACTGGACATGCTCTGAGTTTTCATACCCGTGTTACTGTTTCCCTTATGATGCTGGTTGCTGCCAGTCTGGCCTGGGTGACACTGGGATACCAAAGTTATGTGCTGCAACTGTTGCAATGCGTCTGAGTGCTCTAACAAGTCAAGTTTCCCACTGGGGTTGTCCAAATGTTTTGGAGGTTCTTAAAGATTCATTGGATGTTTGTGCATATTATGTGGGTTCCCAAACAATTTCTGTGGTGCTGGTTCTACCTTTGTGAATGGCTCCTCAGGGATACAGTTTGGGGGACTGGTTTAATCAGACCAGAATGAAGAACTTGAAGCTAGGAGGTATATGTACCCCTTAAAAAAAAAAGGAAGAAAATATGCTGAATACCTGAACTTCTCAAGAGATGTGATTCAAGCAACAAAGCTTGAGATGGAGAGGAAAGTATGGGTAAGGAACCTCTGAGCTCCAGAAGTGAGCACTTGCCTTTGTTATATGAAAGAAAGGGTCAGTAAGTGTGTATTAATAATACTAATGAATAAATGACTGAGAGTGGGGAAAAATGTTGAGGGAGGTGGAAGGAGGGTAGTGCTGCAAATGACTGTATTCAAAGGATTTCTAGTTCTTTATGGAGCCCTTCTCCACATGGGTTCCAGGGGTTTGCTTTCAAGAACTGAAAATGAAAGGCTTTATCTGCTCTTGGCATGAAGTGTGAGCAGAAATCCTGCTGTTAGTTTTGATTAGGTTGCTTTTCCCCTCCCTTCTGCTTCTGTGTGTGTGTGCTTACCTCTCTCTTCCTCAGTTTGAATCATGCTGCCTTTACCACTTGACACTGGGTTTGATATTAAACAGCAACTCCTGTGAAAAGACTCCCCATCACAGCTTGCCATTCCTATCAAACCCTGGTCTCTGCTTGTGGACTCACTGAAAACTGAGATTTACTTTTTTTTCCATTAGCTATAGGAAAAATCTGCTTGTCAGATTATATTCTAGTAAGTTTTGTGCAAATGGGGAGCAACCTGCATATGCTTCAGTTTCATAATAGTCCTTGAGATGGATACAAAATATCCACTGAAGAATTCTGACTCAGTTTTCAGCACCACCAAAAGTGCCAAAACCAGCACTATTCATCACCATAAATAAGTGGATTCCTTCCAGTTACTGGCTTCAGCTTAAGGGCTTACTCGTTTTGTTTGTTTTCACTGTGGCACTGTTTAAAAGGAAAAGGAGAGTGACAATTAATCTTCTCCACCCTCCAAAATTGAGATTTGTTTTTTTATGCTTGGGTTGGTTGGTATTTTCTTCCTCTCTCTATTATTGATGAATCTAGAAGTGTCCCTGACATGACCTTTACTTCCCAGTCTAATGTAGACACAACTTGGTGGCACAGGGGAAAAAACATACATTTGTATTAGGGCAATACTGGGATTATGTAAATAGCATCATAATGCCTGTTCCCAGAGGTGAGGAATGTGGAGTGGAAGTCAAATGCAAAGCCTCAGTTTTGGTATATTCTGATACCTGAGGGGTTGGCTAATTGTGCACTGCAGCCTCTTTTAAATGTCAGTTTTGCAATTCCTGGAAGAGGAAAACCAAGCAACTCTTGTACTATTGAACTAGGCTAGATACTACTGAAATCTCCCCTCTAAGCTTCGAGAGCCATCGGGGAGAGTCGTTATCTTAATTCTCAAGTTCTTTCAGGTCAAAAGATGAAGACCAATTTTTGGCTTACATATCTCTTCTTCCAAGGTAACAAGTGACAAAGCAAATCCATCCTTTTCCCCTTTGTGCTTTAGAGAGAATGGACTCACTGGAGTGTGTTTCCAGTGGCCTGGCCTTAGTAAAAGATGGTCTTGTGCTCACAGGATGTGGTTTCAAGAAAGATAGCATTATGAACACAAAGTCAGAATTGACTGAAACAATACCATACTCAGGAAATCAAAACCTACTTCAGTGCACCAAGCTATTCCTGTGACAGCATAGCTAATAACACAAGTGGGGAATGTAAGCTATCTTTTTGAATGGTTCTAACCATGTTGGAGGGAAGCTTTTCATTCCAGCTTGTCAAAACAAACCAAGCAAACAAACAAGTTCTTCTTTTTAAAGAGTAAAGACTTCTTTTGGAAAGTTGAGTTGGAAAATGTGAATGGTCACACAATCCTGACCACGTGGTGAGCTTGCTGGCTGTTTGCTCAGGAATTGAAACTTCTCACTAAATATCTGAATTTATATTACTTTTTGCAGCCAAAAAAGAGTAGAAGGGATATGGATACCACAAGTGCTGGGAATCACTGGCCAAACAGCTTCAGTTCCTAACTTCATGGGCAGAAGGATGGTGGTCAAGAGGAGTTGCAGGTAGCTAAAACCAGCAAAGAGGTGACAGAAAGGTTGTGCAGAGACTGTACTGGCTTTTCTGGGATGATTTTTCTCTAGTCAACTAGCAGTTGATGATGAAAAGTTTATTTTTAACTCTGTAGCTGAGGAATAATGTTTCCAGCAGCCTAAAACAAAGACATCCAACTAAAGGAAGAGGTGAGAGTGTTGCTTGACTTTACCCAGCTTACCCTGGACATATTCCCAGCATGATATGAGAGTGTCTGGCACAGTTCTGTGAAGGGGACAGGACCAGGTGGTAGCTGTTAGTACAATGGCTGCTATTGTAAGCTTTATTTGCTCTATTCATGGTATTTTACAGGTGAGTGATACTCCATCACTTGGGAAAATGAAAGGGTTTCTGTGGACTATACCTTCACCTTATGGCTGTGGAGGTCAAGCAGAATGGTTGAAAGACAGGCACGAGAGAATGATGAGCTCATTTTTTTTGCAGTCACTTTTTAAGCTCTTTCACCCCAAACCATTTTAGACCATAGACAACTATGGTAATCCTCAATTTCTCTCAAGTTTATGATTTAAACTTTGAAGAAGCCTAGTGCTAACAAGTCATCACTATGGCTTTGAAAAACTGCTGTGGATAATCTTGTCCATCTGGGCCAAAAGCCACTCTGACTAAAGCATTTCAGTCTGAAGGTGTGGAACATCTGTGCTGCTTGGGAGCAGCAAACCTTGCTGTGTCGGCGTTAGAGCAACATGTGGAACAAGGCAAGGATAGCTTGGGAGCTGACAGAGACTTGTGCTTGCACCTCAGTGGCAAAACTGAACCTCAGAGAGTTGGCCAGAATCACATTTGGTAGGTAGATGCAATAAACTCTCTAAGTGTCAACTTAATATGGCCTGCTAAGGTGATACAGAAAGCTGTACCTTAAAGTGCTGGAAGCAGAACTCCTGTGGCTTCAGGATGCATATTCCCCTTTTGCCCAGTCATTAGTGGTGTCCTCAGGGTTCAGTACTGAGGCTTGCCCTTGTTGATATCTTTGTTCATGATCTGGATGAAGGGATTGAGTTTACTATCAGTAAGATTGCAGATGACACCAAGCTGGGTGACCATATTGACCTGCTAGAGGGTAGGGAAGCTTTACAGTAGCATCTGGACAGGTGAGACTGGTGAGCCAAGGTATGAAGTTTAACAAGACCAAGTGCCAAGTTCTGTACGGGGGTCAGAACTACACCATGGTAAGCTACAGACCTGAGGGTGTGTGGTTAGAAAGCTGCAACTTGGAGAGGGAACTGAAGATATTGGTTGATGGTCAACTGAACATGAGTCAGCAGTGCCCAGGTGGTCAAGAAAGCCAATGGCATCCTGGCTTGTGTTAAAAAGACTGTGGCCAGCAGGGACAGGGAGGTGATTGTCCCCTTGTGATTGCTGTCCTGGTAAGGTCACACCTTGAGTGTTGTGTTCAGTTTTGGGCCTCTCACTAGAGGAAGGACACTGAGGGGCTGCAGCACGTCCAGAGAAGAGCAATGAGGCTGGTGAAGAGCCTGGAGCACATGGCCTGTGAGGAGGGGCTGAGGGAGCTGGGATTGTTCAGTCTGGAGAAGAGAAGGCTGAGGGGAGACCTCATCCCCGGGGATGTTCAAGCGGTGTGTAGACCTGGCACATAGGACAGGGCTTAGTGCTGCCCATTCTGTGGTGAATTGAGGGTGATCTTAGAGGTCTCTTCCAACCAGACTTCTGTGATTCTGTAATACCTTCATAGAAAGAATTCTTCTAAGTTTAAATAGGGCACTTCTTTTTTACCAAGAAGGCTTTAAAATCCAAGAGGAGGGATTAGATAGTTTTCCTCTGCAGTTCTTCAGGGTGCAATCTTTGGCTTGTAGCCTTATAAACTGCCTCCTCTAGAAATCAAAGCTTGGATTGTGATGTGTTCCTTTAACTTCCAAAGGAAGGACATAAGAACTACCAGGCTTCCAATAAAGCAGGAAAAAATGGTGCATAGTGATACTCATGATGGCTAAACAAGGCACATGGTGTAGCACACATCTGACATCGTGTAAGCTTACAGACTTTCATTTTGGAACAGATTTTCTGTTGTAGTTTTATTACAGTTTATTCAATCATACAAATTAATTCTCTTGCAAGCACCCTTTATTTTACTCAGAACACAGGTCTCCTGTGAGACCATGGAGATGTAAGGGTATTGTGAATGTCCGGGCTTCCAGCAGTGTCCAAGTTAATAACACTCTATGATAGCTGCTAGAATTTCCCAAGGATCAGTAACAAAATGCCACTGGTGTGAGCTGTCTGTTGGAGAGAGATTAATTAAACTCTGGACCCTGTGGAAACCTCAGCAATCCATTTCATATGTCTGGCTTTCAGGGATTTAAACATGAGAGGGAATGTGTGGATGAGACAAAGATAAACTTCTTAGAGCTTAGGCTGTTTCTGCTCACTATAATTTTGAGCATTTCCCAAGCTGTTTTTCAAAGGGCCTCAGTAATCGCTCCTCAAAGGTTGAAACAGGCTTTGCATTACTTTTTTTTTTGCAGTCTTAGAAATGATGATACAAATTGCTATGCATATATATATATAGAGAGAGAGTCATCACATAGAAGGTCATGTCTGAAAGATCCTTCTTACACAGTCTATTTTGGGGGAGATATTTTAAAAGCAAAACACAGAGTTTGCCTTTTAAAGCATTTTTCACCATCTAGTTACATAGAAACCCTTTGATCTTCTGCTCATTATTTAAATAGATGCTCTCTAGCATTCATCAAAACCAATGGGAAGCTGTTGTGGAGAAGAGCTTACATAGAGACAAAAAGTCTCTATGCTGTGAAAGAGATCTAGGTGTAGGTCTCCTCAGACAGAGGAGGCTGCAGTGTGTGTCCCCCTGGAAAGGAGGCAAGTAATTGGATAGAGTAAGAGAACTTAATTATACTCTTACTTTTTAACTTATGTGAAAAGACAAAAACGTGTTCTTTAACTAGAAATGGCTTGGTTTAGTTGAGAAATATGAGAAATGTAGAAATATTTCTATATTAATGAATGTTTCTGTATGGAAATATTTCTATATTATTTCTCATAAAAGACAAAAACGTTTTCTTTGACTAGAAATGGCTTGGTTTAGTTGTCAATATGGCCTGAAAAGTCAAATGTTTAAAGCATCTGGAAACAAGGAAAAGGAGCTGATAGGTCTGTGCCACACCTTGAATCCTGTTGGTATTCCCAACAAACTGCAAAGGAAGATGGGGTAACTGCTTTTAACACTAAGCACACACAGACACACATGTACACTCCACCACCTCTGCTCTTTTGAGTTGCATCTTATTATTTTCCATCATAAGACATCTTTTTAAGAAAGGGGAGGGGAAGAAAGTCAAGTTAGTCCTTTATATTCCACTTATAGCAAGTGCTGGATAAATGACATAGCACTCAAAAGTAATCCTGAGCAAAGCTGTTGCTTTGATGGAGGCTGTGCCCTTCCGTCCACACTGCAGCCCTAGTACAGGGCTGCTGCCCTAGTACAGAGCTGCTGCCCATTGGGGAAGCTGCTGTGCCCCAGCATCACAGGGATGAGCTAAGGCCTTCCTGGGTCATCAGGGACATCTTCATATGCCTTGCTGCCACTTTGTCAGCTTTGTCACAGACATTTGCCCTGCTCTCAGAGGCTTAACTGTGCCAGTAATGGGAGCTAATTCAAAATTTCCTCTGTATTAATTCTTGAGGTGGCTCTTAATCATACACTAATTTATGCTAAACCACTGAGGGCACTCTACATAAATGGAAATTGACTGAAGTGGAAGATTTTTTTCCCATTAAGCATTTGCCAGGAAGGGAAAATGAGAAGAATTGGTTTTAGTAGGCACTGAATCATAGAATCAACCAGGTTGGAAGTGACCTCCAAGATCATCTACTCCAACCTAGCACCCAGCCCCAGCTAATCAACCAGACCATGGCACTAAGTGCCTCATCCAGGCTTTTCTTGAACCCCTCCAGCGACGGCGACTCCACCACCTCCCTGGGCAGCCCATTCCAATGCCAATCACTCTCTCTGCCAACAACTTCCTCCTAACATCCAGGCTAGACCTCCCCTGGCACAACTTGAGACTGTGTCCCCTTGTTCTGTTGCTGGTTGCCTGGGAGAAGAGACCAACCCCACCTGGCTACAGCCTCCCTTCAGGTAGTTGTAGACAGCAATGAGGTCACCCCTGAGCCTCCTCTTCTGCAGGCTGCACACACCCAGCTCCCTCAGCCTCTCCTCACAGGGCTGTGCTCCAGGGTCCCTCACCAGCTTTGCTGCCCTTCTCTGGACACCTTCCAGCACCTCAACATCTCTCTTGAATTGAGGAGCCCAGAACTGGACACAGCACTCAAGGTGTGGCCTGACCAGTGCTGGAGTACAAGGGCAGAATAACCTCCCTTGTCCTACTGGCCACACTGTTCCTGATGCAGGCCAGGTTGCCATTGGCTCTCTTGGCCACCTGGGCACACTGATACTATCTACCAGTACCCCCAGGTCCCTTTCTTCCTGGCTGCTCTCAGCCACTCTGTCCCCAGCCTGTAGTGCTGCTTGGGGATGTTGTGGCCAAAGTGCAGAACCCTGCACTTGGCCTTGTTAAATCTCATCCTATTGGCCTCTGCCCACCCATCCAGCCTGTCAAGGTCCCTCTGCAGGGCTCTCCTACCTTCTGAAATATAAACACCTGCTCCTAGCTTGGTGTCATCTGCAAACTTACTGATGCTGGACTCAATCCCCTCGTCCAGATCATCAATAAAGATATTGTACAGTACTGGGACCAGCACTGATCCTTGAGGAACACCACTAGTGAATGGCTGCCAGCTGGATGTGATTGACCTCAGAATGTTTCCCTGGGGGCAGAATTGACCCCCAGTTTGAGGTGCTAATTTTTAGTTTCAGACAAGTAAATGCAAGCTCGTCTTGATTATCCTGTTTGTGGAAATATTTGTTTTCAGGTTTACATAAATTGCTGCTTTGCTTTTGCCTTGCAACTCTGTGTCCCTCTTCCTTTGGGGATAAAGGTTGCTGCAATGCCATGTGTCACTTCCACAGGGTGGTCTGCTGGTAACCACTCCGTGCCACCAACCTGGCCATGTTTCCTGAAGGCAGGACTGGTGCAAGTTGATTTCTGTGGCAAGTAAACATTTCCTGAAGTCGTTTTGTACATTTTATCTGTCATCTCTTGAAAACCACCTGCCCTCTCTTGTCAGTCATCACAGCTGCTGGTATACAGACCAGCTGAAAGCTAGAAGCTTTCAGGATGCTTTGAGGTCTGTGGTGCATAGATGCACTGCCTCTGTAGAGGTTTGATTTGAAAACCTTTGCTTTCTTAAGCAATTTTTGTCTCGGATGTGAATTTCAGATTTCCTTTTCCTTCAGTGGGATATAAACAGTACAGTCTAAAGGCAGCAAGCCCTTAGGCAAGTCTGATATCTTGTGCACTCTTACTCATACTCAGAGCAAAATAGTAATCTTTATTTTCCTTTTTTTTCCTTACATACCTGCCTTGGCTAAGGCAGGTGAGAGGCCTTGAGCACAGCCCTACGAGGAGAGGCTGAGGGAGCTGGGATTGGTTAGCTTGGAGAAGAGGAGGCTCAGGGGTGACCTTATTGCTGTCTACAACTACCTGAGGGGTGGTTGTGGCCAGGAGGAGGTTGCTCTCTTCTCTCAGGTGGCCAGCACCAGAACAAGAGGACACAGCCTCAAGCTACATCAGGGGAGATTTAGGCTGGAGGTGAGGAGAAAGTTCTTCCCTGAGAGAGTCATTGGCCACTGGAATGGGCTGCCCGGGGAGGTGGTGGAGTCGCCGTCCCTGGAGCTGTTCAAGGCAGGACTGGACATGGCACTTGGTGCCATGGTCTAGCCTTGAGCTCTGTGCTAAAGGGTTGGACTTGATGATCTGTGAGGTCTCTTCCAACCTTGATGATACTGTGAGAGTGTGATAATCCTTGTCTTCTTAGAAAAACCAGCAAGAGAGTAGTAGTTACTTGTAATTCTTTGAGTAAGTGGGATGTGAAAAACAGTACTAGTCACATGAAAGTTTTAAAGCCAGTTCACATGTTTCCCTCTGAAGAATTATCTCTTACTCATTAAGGCTCATCCATTTTTTTTAATTTATTTTTTTTTCTTTGTTGGCTTTGTTTTGCTTACAACTATTACTTAGAATCCTTTTGTTCCTTTTGATAAGGTACTCTTTGAAAACATCATCTAATTATCATCCTCCAGGATACATGTTCAAAGACATGGTGTTGCAAAGCTGTGGTTTTACTAGATGCACGTTGAAAAAGCAGTAGAAGAAGTGATGTCCAGGTAGCCCATGGTTTCACATGCTTCCAAGTGCTGTCAAAGGACTTTAAAAGGAAACAAAAGAGGATGCAGAGTCTATTTTTAAAGCACTGGGCTGGGTTTAGCAGATCCAGGCTGAGACTCCAGCTCTGCAGTAAGCTTTCTGCCTTACCTTCAGTAGGTTACTGGAACAGAGAGTTGGAAAACTGCCAAACGATTCTTTCAGCGGGAAGGCTGCATGTGTTAAAAGCAGAACGGCAGCCTACTGATCACAGCAGGAACACTGTTTCTGGCTTAAATGAGTGTGTGTGCTCTCTTACACAGGCTTTACACTCAATTCTGTGGATGGGCATTTGCTGAGAGAGTCCCAGATGAAATTCTTTTCTGTCTGCAACCAAGGAATTGAACCTGTTTTGCAGTAACAGCTGAACTAGGAAAGCTGTTTATAAAAAACCAACCAACTAGTAGCTTATTAAGCTAATTGTATCTAGCAGTGCCTGTTACCAAAATTATCCTAGTGACTGTGTTAAACATGATCAGTAGCATCAAGGAAAAGTGAGCACACATTTCCAGAACTGAATGTCCTTATCCAAAAAGACACTTGCAGCTTTTCTGTGAGGATCTGTTATTTCAAATGATTCTGCAGACCAGAGCAGACTTTGAAATCCTCTCATACATATTAAGAAATGCTATTTTCTGTATTTTATTTTCTCCCAGGCAACCAGCAACAGAACAAGGGGACACAGGCTCAAGTTGTGCTGAGGGAGGTCTAGGGTAGATGTTAGGAGGAAGTTCTTCACAGAGAGAGTGATTGGCATTGGAATGGGCTGCCCAGGGAGGTGGTGGAGTCACCATCCCTGGAGGTGTTTAAGAAAAGCCTGGATGAGGCACTAAGTGCCATGGTCTACATGACTGGATAGGGCTGGGAGCTAGGTTGGACTGGATGATCTTGGAGATCACTTCCAACCTTGTTCATTTTATGATTTTTAAAGCTTCCAGAGTTATTCACTGTTATGAGACAGCTAATCTTCATCAGTAGGTGTTGTAAGTTGGGTTTGTGCAAGTGCTCCTCAACAAGGCAGCCAATAAACATGTATAAATATGGACCATTGCATAGGGAGGGTTTCATAAATGGCTAATCTGAGGCTTCAGATGCTTTTGAAATGTAACCCTGGGATTGACTTGTATGCATGGAAATGATTTTGAAGATGGAGTGACAAGCTATTAATAAGACAACATGAAAAA
Organism: Pogoniulus pusillus; assembly: GCF_015220805.1. Classification (NCBI taxonomy): domain Eukaryota; kingdom Metazoa; phylum Chordata; class Aves; order Piciformes; family Lybiidae; genus Pogoniulus; species Pogoniulus pusillus. The sequence continues at coordinate 24,074,276 of NC_087278.1, forward strand.
TGTTTTTTCCCTGCTGTCTAACCTTCTGCAGATCAAGTCTGATTTTTCAGAGAGGTGCTAGTAAGGAGAATGGGTTATGCAGCTTGTTGGTTTAATTTGCCTATTTATGCAAGTGCATCTTCCCAATGACCTCCTAATAGGTAAGAAGTGTCTGGTGACAGCTTTTTTGCTGTTGCTGATGTCTGCCAGGGTATCAGGTTGGCTCATTCAGGAAATGGGAAAGGCCAGGCTGGGTTCCTACCCAGGGAAAAGCAATCAGTAGGGCTGTAGGGGAAAAAAACCTTACCTGACTCAGAACCAAAGTGTTTGTACATATATATCTTTAATGGGGTAGGGCAGAGCAGTTAGGTGAGATGGGCAAAACCCCAGGTGTTACCAAGGCTGTAGATCTGGCACCGATGAGAGTGGAAATCTTTGATTGAATAAGACAAAGCTCTTGAGATTTGTCTGGCACTGCTGAGATCTGGTTTTGAATACAGCCGTGGGGGAGCATTCGCCCCTGCCACACTTGCTGTTACTGTCATAGCCATGCATGGAAGCTGGGAAGAGCAATTCATTTTGCAAATAGTGAAGAGTAGCTTACACAAAGTGGCAGAGGCCCAGGTGCAGAATCAGGACTAACTCCCTCTGTTGTGAGGGGAGTTAGTCATAGGCTTGCACTTAGGTGTTTCTTTAACCACTTGTGTTAAGTGAAATGTGTTCCTTCTTCATGCTAAGATTCCTAGGATACTAGAGTTTGAGTCCTTTCTTGTTCACAGAATGTACTCAACAGGGAGCTGTTACCAAGGTAGAAGCTGCTGTAATACGGAGTAGAAGCAATCGTCTGGTCTCATTACAAGGCACATTATAAGGCCTGAAGGTCTTTATCTGTTTCTTGATGGATTGTCTGCAACTTGAGGTTTGCTGTAAGGTGACTATCTCCTTCATACCAACGTGTCCTTTTTTGTATGTATCTATTAAAGGAAAAAAGTGTTCTTATATAAATGAGGGACTCTTTTAACAAGGCCAAGTGCAGGGTTCTGCACTTTGGCTGCAACAACCCCAAGCAACGCCACAGGCTGGGGACAGAGTGGCTGGAAAGCAGCCAGGAAGAAAGGGACCTGGGGGTACTGGTAGAGAGTAGCTGAAGATGAGCCAGCAGTGTGCCCAGGTGGCCAAGAGAGCCAGTGGCATCCTGGCCTGCATCAGGAACAGTGTGGCCAGTAGGACAAGGGAGGTTATTCTTTCCCTGTACTCAAAATTGGTCAGGTCACACCTTGAGTGCTGTGTCCAGTTCTGGGCTCCTCAATTCAAGAAAGATGTTCAGATACTGGAATGTGCCCAGAGAAGGGCGGCAAGGCTGGTGAAAGCTCTGGAACACAAACCCTATGAGGAGAGGCTGAGGGAGCTGGGGGTGTGCAGCCTGGAGAAGAGGAGGCTCCGGGGTGACCTCATTGCTGTCTACAACTACCTAAAGGGAGGTTGTAGCCAAGTGGGGGTTGGTCTCTTCTCCCAGGCAGCCAGCAACAGAACAAGGGGACACAGTCTCAAGTTGTGCTGGGGAAGGTAGAGGCTGGATGTTAGGAAGAAGTTCTTCACAGAGAGAGTGATTGGCACTGGAATGGGCTGCCCAGGGAGGTGGTGGAGGCGCCGTCCCCGGAGGTCTTCAAGAAAAGACTGGCTGAGGCACTTGGTGCCATGGTCTGGTTGACTGGATAGGGCTGGGGGATAGGTTGGAGTGGATGATCTTGGAGGTCTTTTCCAACCTGGTTGATTCAATGATTCTATGATATGGCACCATGTCATGTTTGCTTGAACCAAAACATTGCAAAGCAATAAACCAGTGGATTAAAGACAAATTTGGGACAATAATGCAGTGTAAATGTTTTAGCTGTGCAGAACATTTTTGAGAACTATATTAGGTTTCTGTTTGGATTTTGCTTCAAACCAGTGGTCTTAAATACTTAGGGAATATGAGCTTCTGCTGGCATGTGGCTGAGGTGGCTCTCCTGGAAAGCACACTCAGCCTTAGAGGCAGTAATGTTTTCCTGAAATTCACTTTTCTCTGCTCTTTTTCCATTAAATATATATATAGATATATTTTAAATGGAATGAGTGTTATTATACTGTACTATAGAGACAACTTTTGTTATCCTTTTAATAAATGAATTTAATGATGGAATAGAACTTTGTAAGATATGAATATTTATGCTCAGAAATGTCTTCCTGGGGGTGAAGTTTTGAAGCACTATCTTATTTTCAGAATAACACCTTACCATGTAAACATGGGGTTTGCCTTGCTTTGTCACCCATGTCCTTGCCAATCCTATTTCAAAAGCAAAATACAGGAAGATAATTTAATGTCACTCTCTCTTCCTTCCTCCAGATTATCAGCGTCTGATGACAGTGGCAGAGGGGATCACGACACTTCTGTTCCCATTTCAGTGGCAGCATGTCTATGTCCCCATCCTTCCTGCCTCTCTCCTGCATTTTCTGGATGCTCCTGTTCCCTACCTTATGGGGCTGCAGTCTAAGGAGGGAACTGATCGGTCCAAGCTGGAGCTGCCTCAGGAGGTCAGTCTCTGCCTTTGGGGGCGCAGCTGAGTTGTGTTATCCATGTTTGCACAAATCTGTGCTGGGAGATGCTATGTTCAATGCTATGAAGCTTCTCTAGCACCACGAAGACTGTTTGCTGTCAGGAGTGAGGTAGTGGAGGAAGTCTTCAGAGCCCTTCTGATCTATTTCTGAATTTAATGAGTGCTGCTAATTGCATGGCTCTTTAAATGCTTCTCTCTCTGCTTCTTGCTGTGACCATGAAAATTTCTCTGCTTTCCCTACATCACATGAGTCACCAGGTTTTGTTACTCTTTGTCAGTGTCCCAGTCTTATTGACAGAGCACTCAGGAGCGTCTCATTCAGGGATGATCTTTGGGAATTTGCATGTCAGATGTATTTCCTAGATGGTATAAACCCATCCCTGTCTTCCCAATGCTGCTGAGAAGCCTGCCCTCTCCTGTCAGCCACATTCCACCCACCAGGGAGCCCATGTCTTGCTCAATGGCTTGGATTTTCCCTGGTCTATTACATTTTCTACGGAGTTAAAAAAAAAAAAAAGGAAAGTTAGGTGGTCCTCCTAGTCTAGGTGCTGAAAACATCAGTGGTAGAGAAATTTTTGCTACTCAGAGTTTGACCAAGATGATTAAAACTGCTTCACATTTTAACCTGGGCACTGATCACTGTCTGTGCTGTAAAGACTTTGGGATAGAACTAGCTTGTCTGCCTGCTCCTGAAGCAGTGGCTGGACCTATCTCTCAAACATGCCATGTTCTCACTTGGATTTCTTCTTAAAATCAGTGAGAACCAAAGAATAGCTCTTTGTCATGATATCTCGTGATGGTCCTGGTGCTGCGCTCAGCTCCGTGTGGGGACCTTTCCTGTGTGCAGAGGCCCTAAGGCTTGAAAATAGATGCTTTTACTGAGAAGGCAAGTCAGAGCTGGTGGGACCTCTTGTGGAGTGCTGTGTTCTGGAGTCCTCAATACAAGAAAAATTTGGACCTGTTGGAATGGGTCCCAAGGAGGGCCACAGAAATGATCAGAGAGTTTGCATACCACTCCTATGATGAAAGGCTGAGAGAGTCGGGGTTGCTCAGCCTGGAGAAGAGAAGGCTCCACCTTATTGTGGCCTCTCAGTACTTGAAGGAAATCTCTAAGAAAAATGGGAACAATCATTTGAGCAGGGTCTGTTGCTATAGAGTAAGAAGTAATGATTTTAAACTAAAGGAAGGTAACTTAGCCTAGACATAAGGAAGATTTTTTTTTGCTATGAGGGTGGTGAAATACTGGAACAAATTGCCCAGAGAGGTGGGAAATGCATCATCCGTGGCAACATTCAAGGTCAGATTGGACAGGTGTCTGAGTGACCTGATCTAGTTGAAGAAGTCCCTGCTAACTGCAGAAGGATTGGATTAGGTGACCTTTAAGGATCCCTTGCAACCCAAAGCCTTGCATAATTCTATGAGCAGCAGCATAGAAAAATATGCAGGGGTGGGTGGGGAGAAGGGGCATTAAGTCTGTGGAAATAGACACAGAACAAGGATAATTTGGTTTTTAATAAAGGTCTTTCATAAGTCTTTGATGAAGGTGACTGATTCTTAGCCTTCTGTGGCATATAGTAGTGCAGATCAAGTCTTACCTCGTGGATACAATGACCTAGTTGCATGAAATTTGCATTGGCATGGAAACAAAACAGAAATCTAGCTACACTTTTCAGTAAAAGCATGCTAATATTACATAATTACTGTGATTTTTAAAGTTATTAGTCATGTGCTGTTAGTTAGCAGATTAAGCTGTCATTTTCCTTAAATGAAAATTTTAATGTGACAGGCTTGCAGTATTGCTAGAATAACAAATTAAATATTGCCAGTCAGGGATGAGTAATAGTGGGGTGGAAACCACAGGCCCATTAAGATATTTAACAAATGAGTGAAAAATAATCAGCATTTATGACCAGGAAAAGGAAAGAAAGAAGGGGGCATTGAACTGGAAAGATCTTGAATCTCACATTTCTGTAGACAATAAAAGACATCAAATCCTTCAACATGCAAGCAGTGATGAAGTGCTGCTCACTTGAGCATTCCTGTATTGTTCAGGCCAGGGGCTAGCTTTTCAGGCTCTTGCTCTAAATAGAAACCATTTGTTTGCTAGAGATAAAAATTCTAACAAGTGGCCATCATGCTGTCTTAAGGTTACTAATCTCTCTGCATTCACTTTAATCATCAGATGTTGTTGAAGAGAGAAGTGAGACCAATTCCCCCAGGGTTTTCTGAATCTAAATCTCATTTTTCAAATGTTGTAAATGATATGCAGAGCTGAAATTAAAAAGCCTTTGAAATGAAATATTGATAGATAAGAAGACAGTCCTTGAGCTAAAGAACAGTACCAGTGCATACCACCACTCTGTAAGAGCTGCATAGTTAAGAAAAGCAAATTGTTTAAAAATGGTTTTCTTTGTACAGGTCAAATTTATTATGAAGAAGTGGACTAAAGGGACACTTCTGCTTCACCAAATGAATCCCAATACCCTTTAAAATATCAGGGTGAAATGTGATTAATGTCAAACATGTCCTGGAAATATATAATGTATTCTAAGTGTATTTGCTATGGAATGCATTGTCCTGCTGAAAATCTTTTCAGAAAAGGAGGAAATTAAGTCCTTTCTGCCCATATAAGCTGAAAGTAAGTCTACAGTGTTTGATGAGAAGTAAACAACAGTAAAAGTGCTTTGGAGAGGAGAGAGGAGCTGTGTTAATGGCTGAGTCAGGCTAACAAAGACCTGCTGCTGCCCTGTGGCCTTCTGCATCTCTGATTTTGCAGCTTTATGTCAGGGTAAAACCCAGCAGAGCTCAGCACCTTGGGAACCTGACCTGATTTAAGATTTTACTCAGTGAATTTTGGATGTGAGCCACAGCTCAGAAGATGAATTACTGTTTTTCATTCTGCTATTATTCCTGAGGGTGCATTTGGCATGTAATTATTTCTTATGTAGGGTTCTTCCATCCTCCTATTGACACTTTCCTAGTAAAAGTATCTGGCCTGCTAGATTCATGTCTTCACTTAGCTTTAATCTTATGGGCTGAGATCCATCTCCATTCATAGCAAAGCTATATAAGAGCACTCTCTTTAAATCTTGGGGAGAGAAATTTCCAGAATTAAAAGCCTCCATGGAAACAGAGGGTAGAGGTAGAGAGGAGTAAGGAAATAAGAGCTTGACCTCCAGTGGACAAGCTATTCAGATGTAATCACAGAATATTTGCATAGGATCTTCTTTTGTAGAAGATCTTCTTTCTTTGCTCATAGCAGCAGCATCTTTCCCACTGAGTATCTTGTTCCTTGGTAGCACATCTACAGAGGGTTCATGCAGCTGGCTTCTGGTAAAATAAATGTATCCTTGAGATGTAATAATTCACATAAATAGTATTTATGTGGGCTGCAAAGTGGTGCTGCACTTGCTGCTTGCTGTCGTGTCCTTGGCTAGTCTGGGAGGTGGTATGAAATCTTGTAGTGGGGCATGTGGGACATGCAAGTCCCAGAGGAGAGGAGTGGGCAGAAAGCTTTATTTGCTCATTAAATCGTTGCTGTCTAGTTGGTCCCCAGCTTAACTGAAATCTGAAATGTCACAGGCTAGATCACACAGCTTAATTCTCCTGCATGTGTGTGCTTTTACTTTTGTTTTGGTCTGGATCACCCTGGGAAAATAGGACTGCTTAGCAGAGGAGCCAAATTCAGTTCTGAGTGTCTGTTTTAAAACTTCTCTTTGTATTTCAGGCAAACTTGTGCTTTGTAGACATTGATAACCATTTCATCGAGCTGCCAGAGGAATTTCCCCAGTTCCCCAACAAGCTGGAGTTTATCCAGGAAATCTCTGAGGTTCTCCTGCAGTTTGGCATCCCACCTGAGGGTAACCTGCACTGCAGTGACAGTGCCACCAAACTCAAGAACTTGGTTCTCAGTGACTTGGTGAACGACAAGAAAAATGGGAACATCCCTGGCAATGCCCTCAACATGTACGAGCTGCTGAAAGGCAACGAGACAATCGCCCGCCTGCAAGCCCTCGCCAAAAGAACAGGCGTGATGATGGAAAAAATGGCCATCACAGCTCCCCTCACAGAGAAGGAGAAGGATGGGAAAGTGTCCTGTGAGGAAATGGAGCTGAGGGACTACAAACTTAACGTGCAGCTTCGGGAGGTTTTTGCCAACCGCTTCACACAGATGTTTGCAGACTACGAGGCTTTCGTCATTCAGGCTGCTCCTGACATGGAGTCGTGGCTGACAAACAGGGAACAAATGCAAAACTTTGACAAAGTAAAGATAGCCATATACTCGTTTTTTTAATCTGAAAGTGCTTTCAGGAGGGAGAGAGGATAGCTGTAATAAGTGTATATATAGCCTCTGCATATATAGGTACTCTTTAATCTGCTGTTCTTCATCCGCCTCACCGAGAGATTTGTCTGTTTCACTTACACAGGGCCAGATTGCCTGCCAAAGTCAATTGGTGCAGATCCACTGAGCCAGTCAGAGCTGTCCTGACTTGCACAAACCAAGCTGGCAGGTTACTGCCCAGCTGATGGGGCTTCTCCTGTGGGTTTGGTGGAGGGGTAGTAATGGAAAGTGACTTTTATCTTTCTTTGTTTGCTGAGAGGAGAGGTGCACACACAAGACAAAAACAAAATCGAGCCTCTTGTTTCCTGATCTAAGTGTTTTCTTAATGGGTAGTGTCCTGCACAAGGTTATTACATCATTAAGGCAGAAGAGTACTGTTATGATTTTCTGGTAATGTATACACAAGAGTAAAAAGGAATCTGAGATTAGAAATGGGGAAATAAATAGTCTGTAAGCCAGAAAAAAAAGAATGAGAAATGTTTAAAAGTGACTTTGCAAAGTAGACAGCACTCACAGCCATCAGATTTGTCAGATACAAGCTCTTCTCCAAGGAGAATATTACAGGGTTAAACAGTCAGAAACAGACTAAATATTGATTTGAGTCAATTTTTCATTTAAAAAAAATGCTGCCACGCCTTTTATTGCTTTTGTTTGTATTCAGGCAATGAACAGTGCAGCATTCAAGAGGAGGGGGTTGATGAGGCAATCTACACTATTATGATATAATAAAATGGACTGCTACAGTAGGGGGTTTCAGAGCTCAGTTAGACTTGGACACAAGCTCAGTTTTGCTTGGAATTTCATGATTAGTTGTCCATTTTAGCTTCACTACAGAATATTAGCCAAAGAGCATTGTACACCTCTTGATATAGAATCATAGAATCAACCAGTTTGGAAGAGACCTTCAAGATCATCCACTCCAACCTAGCACCCAGCCCTATCCAGTCAACTAGACCGTGGCACTAAGTGCCTCATCCAGGCTTATCCTGAACACCTCCACCACCTCCCTGGGCAGCCCATTCCAACACCAATCACTCTCTCTGTGAAGAACTTCCTCCTAACATCCAGCCTATACTTCCCCCAGCACAGCTTGAGACTGTGTCCCCTTGTTCTATTGCTGGTTGTCTGGGAGAAGACACCTTAATAATATCTCACAGTCATGACTAAAGAGGTGGTCCATGAGCTTAACCCTCTTTCTAGCTGGATCCTGCCCAACCTGAGAGGTGTTTTTGTGTTGGCAAAGCCTTGTCCCAAGCCTTTCCATTGGCTGCCAGATCATTTCTCTGCCACAGGTCTGCTCATCATGGATGGGAACGTGCCACTAATGAGCTGTTCTGTATTTCAGGCTTCCTTCCTTTCGGACCAACCTGAGCCTTACCTCCCATTCCTTTCACACTTCATCGAAACTCAGATGTTTGCAACCTTCATAGACAATAAGATAATCTCCCAGTGGGAAGAGAAGGACCCTTTTCTGCGAGTGTTTGACTCCCGAATTGAGAAGTTAAGGCTATACAATGTCAGAGCCCCCGCACTGCGGACATCCAACTACCAGAAATGCAGCACGTTGAAAGAAGCAGGTACGTTCAGACTGGTTAGTAAAATATTCAAAAGTACAGTGTCAGCCACAAAGAAATGTAGGTCCTCTGTCATCTGATCATTCCAGCTGGTGACGAAGCCCCAGAGCTACCAGAGGAGGACTCAGCAGTGTCTTTATTTTCTCTAGGCAAAACATTCACCAGGCTTTTAAACACCAAAACCAGCATGAGCCTTTATTTTCCCTTCAAGCTTTCATAGCCCAGATCCTCTAATAAATGCAAACCAAACCATGGAGCTAGTCTTGCTGTCTCTTGTTTCAGGCAGCTCCTGCTCCATCACCACGAGAGCTTTCCTTCACCACAGTGGTGGTACCTGCCCCAACTGCACCAAAGAGCCAAATCCTAGTGTCTCCTCCACTGGCCTTTGTCTTCCCCTTTCCCAAAAAAGACCTTTATTTGCCTTATGCCATTTGGTTAGAGCAGCAGGCAATGCCACACAAGTTTATGTCCCAAGCATATTTAGCATCTCCAGCTGCTCAGTGTTAATGAATATATGCTGTGTACTGAAGACTTGGATTTATTCCCATTACAGCAGCAGGCATTTTCAAACCATACCTGAGTGTCTTACTGTGCAAGGATGTGATTGATTTCCAATACTCTTAAATTTGTTGGGACATATGAATGGGGGCAAGCACATTTCTTCTGGGGGGGTTTGGTTTAATTCTTTCAGAGTATTTTACTTGCTCCAAGTGTGGCAGAAATAGAAATCCCATGTCTGCTTTACTTCTCTCTAAAACCCATTCTAATTTACAGGTCGACTGTCTATCCAGCGTCTAGTTTTGGTAGATATTGTGGCACCGGAACCTCATTTTCTGTCTTGTGAAAAGCAGCAAACTGATAGTAATACAAACTTTCCTTCATACTTACTATTCACAATATATGTGACCCTAGCACCTATGATCCAGCACCTATGTGTTTAACCTACTGGTTTTGGAATCCTTCAGACCCTCTCACCCCACACTACCCAGTCCTTTTCTCCAAATTGAAATCATATGCAGCTACTTTTGGGTTTTTTTTAGGTGTGGGGGGGAAACTCCTGCTGTTTCTAATGGTAATGTATGTAAATCTTGTGGCTGTTTCTTTTCTGTCACAGCTTTATGAAATAGGAAATGAGTGCTGTGTTGTTCTTGAGAAATGGAAAATTAAAGTTACCTTCCACATCTTTGCTAGTCGTGATAAGCTGAGAGGAACGTGCTTGCACATTAATGGATGGGCTACAAAGAGCTGAATATTCAAACTGCCAATTAAATGCTGATTTCCCCCACACACCTCCTTTCCCATCTCTTTTGCAGTGCATCTGACTCAGTGTTGAGAGGGTGACAGATTTTATTTTCTTTCTGCTCAAGAGTTGAGATGAAATGCTTGCACTTTTGAAGCAAACCAACTGAACCACCTTAATCTCAGTGGAGCTAAGATTCCTGGGGACCCCTTTCTTGTCTTGCTGTAGCCTCTCATGTTTCCAAGCATCTGTTCATCTTTTTGATGATTCTCAGGCCTTTGTCATGCTTTTTGACAACCTGTCATCCAGCAACAGCATATCTAATTTCAAGATAGGTGCCAGGTGTTTGCATATCTAATTTCATTGTAGGTGCCAGATGTTGGCAAAACTTAGAATCATAAAATCAACCAGGTTGGAAGAGACCTCTAAGATCAACCAATCCAACCCAGCCCAATCCAGTCAACCAGACCATGGCACTAAGTGCCTCATCCAGGCTTTGCTTGAAGACCCCCAGGGATGGTGCCTCCACCACCTCCCTGGGCAGCCCATTCCAATGCCAATCACTCTCTCTGTGGAGAACTCCCTCCTAACATCCAGTCTATACCTCCTGTAGCACAATTTGAGGCTGTGTCCCCTTGTTCTATTGCTGGTTGTCTGGCAGAAGAGACCAACCCCACCTGGCTACAGCCTCCCTTCAGGTAGTTGTAGACAGCAGTGTGGTCCCCTCTGAGCCTCTTCTTCTCCAGGCTAAACAATCCCTTAGGTATTGTAGCCGAACACATCTGCCCAGGGAAACTTGTCGGGGGTTAAACAAAGTGCCCAACCCTGCAGAGAATTGCAGCTGGCCTCAGAGGTGTCCATCCTGCTGAAGAAGCATTAAAGGCAAACATCAAATTGCAGGGAAAGATCACAGTGCTCTTTGCCAATTCATGATCCATGTAAACACCTGCTTGCTTAACAGTTAACTCATTTGTGCCAATGTTAGTCGTGTTGGTGATAAAACTAAAAGCAAAATAACAAAGTAACAGCTATTTCCTCACTTCTGACAGATTTCTGACTCTGAAGTCATTATTTAACTTTTTAGAGTGTTTTCAGGAGTCAAAGCATGACCACTCCTGATACTGGAGCATGTTTCTTTAGGTGGTTTGCTAACCTGGTTGTTCACCTGTGACTCATTTTCAGCCCAATCCATCGAGCAGCGGCTGATGAAGATTGATCACACAGCTATCCACCCCCATTTACTTGATATGAAGATAGGCCAAGGGAAATATGAGCAAGGATTTTTCCCAAAGCTGCAGTCGGATGTCTTGGCAACAGGACCCACCAATAACAAGTAAGCACAGGTTGTACTTTCTGGATTTGAAAGCTGATTTCTCATAGAAGATCCACATCACAGTAGTCCTGATTTTGGATGGCTTCCAACCAGCCCAATGAACTCTGGCAACTATCTCCATTTGTGGTTTGTATAGGCTGTGGTTTTGAAGTCAAAAGTTTGGGCTGTATTAGAAAGCATTAGGTCTGGTTTTGAGTGGATTCCTCAGTACTGATTTTTGTTGGATGCTGGATCCTATGTCTTCTCAGATTTCTAGTTCTATCATTCCATAATAAATTTAGAATTTGTCTCCTCACAGTCTTTCACTAAATAGGGTAAGTTGAAGACTCCACCTCATGGTGCTGAATTAAATTAGTGCTCACTTTGTTCCCCTCCTTTTCTTGTTATTACATGCTCCAAAGGCTTTTATATCTCTTACTCAGTTTTCTCACTGGAATAACCTATAATAATAACTTGGTGAGAGTGGAGAGTATGTGGCTTTGTACTCAGTTTGGTCTTCTGAGTAATGGGGTTCTGTTCTGTGCTTTGATCTGAAGATAGGGTACCTGCAGCTGTGGAGTTGAGCATGTCATTACATAGTCAACTTGCCTTGTGGGATGCTGTGTTTAGCAGGCTGCTTCCTATCCTTATGGTGGGTTTCAGCTGTATGTTGTACAATGGTGTGAGCATCCCCAGCCTGCTTGAAGTTGCATATATCTTCTGTCTTAATGCCAGAATCTTCTGTTTAGTTGGTACATACTCTGAAACATGACTTGTAACTCCTGGAGTGATAAACTTAATTTAGATAGCTGGTTTTGGTCTTACTGCAGCATGTTTCAGGATCTGTTAGTACCAAAATCCTATTACTTACCACAAAGCAGTGTCAAAGTGACAAATGTTTGGAATTTATCCAGTAGTATATTGCCAAAAAGGGTTGTAATTGGAAATTCTCAAGACCATCTGTTTATATCTTTCTGCTTCCTGACTTTCTATGTGAGCAGCAGAGGACTCTCTCTCTCATTTAAGACATGTAATTCTGCTGAATTTACACCCACATGTAAAACAGACAGCCTTTTCATGCTCTTTGCAAGTGCAGCATAATTCACTTGTCCACAAAATCAATTGAAGTATAGCTTTGCATTAATTTGAATCTCCCACTGTATGCTTCTTGGAGATACATTATACTTGCATGCTGGACTGGACCTTCTTGTCTGGGGGTGAGGCAAGATAGAATTTCAGCTACATTCCCAGGCATTTCCATGTAGCTATTCTGTGTGTTCAAAAGAAAGGGCAGAATTATTTTTGCAGGCTCCAGTTCTACACAGTAAATTTAGTCCTCAGTGTTGTAAGGCAGTATACTTGCCTTACATTCCAGTTGCTGCTGGATGGTAGCAAGTCCTCCAGTTCAAAGCTGTTTTCATGAAAACTTGTTCTCATTGGCCAGCAGGCAGATTTTTGTTGCTTTCCTTTCTGGGCAGATAAACTAGCAAATACATGACTAGAGATCATAATGTTATCTAGATGTTCCTGTAAGCAAGCAGCTCCCTGAAGGCATCTCTGTCAGTTACTGGTCTGTTAGGTGTATTGTGCTTTGTATCTAAATTAGAAATACAGTGCAAAGAACAAGCACTTTTGGGCTTCATTCCAAATCATATTGCATGTTATCCCAGGAAACAACGTTTACCTAGACAGGTGAAAATGGTGTCTGGGAGAGGAGGTGTGCAGCTCTTCCTTGCTGGACGTGGAGAGCAGGGCTCGGGGACTGTGTGAAGGTTGACAGTCATATTGAATCATTTGCACCTAAACACAGCTGGAAACAAATGCTGATCACATTACCACGTGTAAGTGTTAGAACACCAAAGTCTGTCATGTAAGTGAAGTCTAATAAGGTTTCATCTGTCAGCCTGCAGCCATGCACAGCAGCATGCTTTGCCCTACTTCTGTCATTCTGCTGCCTCCTTCCACATTTCCTCAGGACTCCTGAAAGACTGGACAAGAGGATGAACCTGTGCTCCTCTGGCCCCAGCCAGCATCACTGCCTACTGCTTTCTCTCATCGTTTGTGATCTCATGTCATTTGTGAGCTGAGAGAGCAGCTCCTCATATTTGCCTCAATTCTTGCAAGCATTCAGACTGCAGATGCATGCTTGATGACATAGAATCATTTAAGCTGGAAAAGGCCTTAGAGATCATAGAATCAATCAGGTTGGAAGAGACCTCCAAGATCATCCAGCCCTATCCAATCAACTAGACCATGGCAGTCTTTGGTGACTTGAACACCTCCCTGGGCAGCCCATTCCAATGCCAATCACTCTCTCTGTGGAGAATTCTCTCCTAACATCCAGCCTATACCTCCTGTAGCACAACTTGAGACTGTGTCCCCTTGTTCTATTACTGCTTGCCTGGAAGAAGAGACCAACTCCCACCTGGCTACAACATCCCTTCAGGTAGTTGTAGACAGCAATGAGGTAACCCCTGAGCCTCCTCTTTTCCAGGCTGCACACCCCCAGCTCCCTCAGCCTCTCCTCACAGGGCTGTGCTCCAGGCCCCTCACCAGCTTCATTACCCTTCTCTAGACACGTTCCAGTGTCTCAACATCTCTCTTGAGTTGAGGGGCCCAGAACTGGACACAGTACTCAAGGTGTGGCCTGACCAGTGCTGAGTACAAGGAAAGAATAACCTCCCTTGTCCTGCTGGCCACACTGTTCCTGATGCAGGCCAGGATGCCATTGGCTCTCTTGGCCACCTGGGCACACTGCTGCCTCATCTTCAGCTACTATCTACCAGTACCCCCAGGTCCCTTTCTTCCTGGCTGCTCTCAGCCACTCTGTCCCCAGCCTGTAGTGCTGCTTGCGGCTGTTGCAGCTGAAGTGTAGAACCCTGCACTTCAAAGTAGGGCATGTTGATGGAGGTCACAGTACAGTACCCACACAAGTTGAGCCACAAATTGCAGCACAACAAAAAAAGAGCCAATTTCATAAACTCCCAATGCATGATTTTCACAAATAAATATTGACATAGTGGTGAGCTCAGCAAAACACAGCACAGGAGCAAATGCCTGGAGAAAGCAAACCAATTCTTTTGAAATCTGCTTCATGGGTAAGAGCAACACATCACTTGGCTAAAGCCTGAGGCTAGGAGGCCAAGTAGAGCAGTATCTGTGCTTGACTTGGACTGTGCCTTCCTTTAGGGATTCCTAAATTTCAGCATCTCAACATCTCTCTTTAATTGAGGAGCCCAGAACTGGACACAGGACTCAAGGTGTGGCCTGACCAGTGCTCAGTACAAGGAAAGAATAACTCCAGAGAAGATCCACTCCTCAATGTCCTTCTTGCAGTGAAGGGCACAAAACTGAACGTGCTATTGGAGTACTGCCTCAGTACAGAGTCATTATTACTTATAGAATTGGTCAGGGTTGGAAGGGACCACAAGGATCATCTAGTTCTAACCCCCTGTCATGGGCAGGGACACCCTACCCTAGATCAGGCTGGCCTTAAAACACCTCCAGAGATAAGGCCTCAACCACCTCCCTGGGCAACCCATTCCACTTCCCCTACTCCTACTGGCCTTTGATAATTTCTGAAGTCATAAGAAAACCTTCTGACCCTGCAGAAACAGCTACATCTTCCTCTGGGTTCAAAAGTGACACTTCCACACTGCTCTAGCCTTGTAAAGCAGTGACTTCTGCCAGGAGAAAATAGGATGCAGTGTCTTATCCAGTTTGTCTGTTATCCTCCTTTCTTCTCACAGTCCCCAGCACCACACTCTGATTTCTACACATTCCCCTCTTGCTTCCTTCCCTGTGTTCATTTCCTGCCAGCCTTTTAAAATCCTAACTGGGGCTCCACTGGCTGCTGCATTTACAATGATCCAAGAGAGGAATTTGAATGACAAAAAGCCAAGCTACATAAACACTTCATGGTTTTTGATTAGCTAATTGTTAAATGATGGTGAATATGCTTATGGTGCAAAATTACAACAATGAAACAAGCTGTGTTTTCAATCCAATTGATTACCTTGTAACTTAATTTGTACTAAGAAGCTTGATAAATGAGATTAAACGTTGCATAGGAAAACAGTGGTTGCAAATCAAGCATGAGAATCTATTTGCATTCTGGCAATTTGTAGTAAATGCCTGCAAAGAACTCAACTGATTTTTATTTTGTCTTAATTTCTGTTTGTTTTCTAAGGAGGGTTTTGCTTGGGTGCACAGTCACAAAATTGCTTAAATTATGCTTTCTGCTTTTCCCCTTGTTTGGCCCTGGTTTTCCCATGTTTTATATGAACCCTGATTTGCTTTTTCCTTCCTCCCTGACCAGCCTGTTTCCTCTTCCCAGGCCTGGCCACTTGTCTCTCTCAAGCCCTCTCACTTGTATCCCAGCTTACTGTGACCTTCATGGTTTTGTCTGTCCTGTGTCCTAGTGGCCTACAGGAATCCCTAAAGGAAGGCACAGTCCAAGTCAAGCACAGATACTGCTCTACTTGGCCTCCTAGCCTCAGGCTTTAGCCAAGTGATGTGTTGCTCTTACCCATGAAGCAGATTTCAAAAGAATTGGTTTGCTTTCTCCAGGCATTTGCTCCTGTGCTGTGTTTTGCTGATCTCACCACTATGTCAATATTTATTTGTGAAAACCATGCATTGGGAGTGTATGAAATTGGCTCTTTTTTTTTGTTGTGCTGCAATTTGTGGCTCTACTTGTGTGGGTACTGTACTGTGACCTCCATCAACATGCCCTACTTTGAAGTGCAGGGTTCTACACTTCACCTGCAACAGCCACAAGCAGCATTACAGGCTGGGGACAGAGTGGCTGAGAGCAGCCAGGAAGAAAGGGACCTGGGGGTGCTGGTAGATAGTAGCTGAACATGAGCCAGCAGTGTGCCCAGGTGGCCAAGAGAGCCAATGGCATCCTGGCCTGCATCAGGAACAGTGTGGCCAGCAGGACAAGGGAGGTTATTCTTCCCTTGTACTCCAGCACTGGTCAGGCCACACCTCGAGTGCTGTGTCCAGTTCTGGGCCCCTCAACTCAAGAGAGATGTTGAGACACTGGAACGTGTCTAGAGAAGGGCAACGAAGCTGCTGAGGGGCCTGGAGCACAGCCCTGTGAGGAGAGGCTGAGGGAGCTGGGGGTGTGCAGCCTGCAGAAGAGGAGGCTCAGGGGTGACCTCATTGCTGTCTACAACTACCTGAAGAGAGTGCCATGGTCTAGTTGATTGAACAGGGCTGGGTGCTAGGTTGGACTGGATAATCTTGGAGGTCTCTTCCTACCTGGTTGATTCTGTGATTCTACAATAAGTTGTGAGCTGCCCAGGATTTATCTGCCTGGTGCTCTTGTTCTCTTCATTTTAAAATAGGACTGCTGTTTGCTTATTCACAGCCATTAACATTGGTTGAGCTTTTCAAGACAATATTTTATTTGGGTATGTATGTGTGTTTGTGTGTTTATGAATTTATTTTTTTGTGTGGGAAATGTTCTGTCTCTTGCACCAAATGCTTTGTATCACCAAGGGTTTTTCCTACCTCCCCATCTGCTGGGTACTGTTTTAAGGTTGGCTGTACCAGTGAAGCTTTTTCTTTAAAAATCTAGCCATACAATTGCATTTTCAAGTAGCAGAGAGCAGCATCTCTGCAGTGCATCTAAATGAGTGAGAAATGAATCAGCAATGAGGCATCCACAGACAATGCTGATGTCATTTCAGCTTTTTGAGTAGTAAACCTCACCTTTTACGTACGCAAATCTATAGCAGCTGCTATCAATTAGCTAATGTAATGTTGCAAACCACTAACAATGAAACCATTAACCACTTCTGTGGTTACATTCATTTGCAAGCATAAAGTGTGACTGGCAATCTGTGCTTAAAGATGGTTTCTAAAATAAGAATTGTGCCCTACTGGGACCTGGAACCTGATGGGTGACTGTACTGAATACTGATCCTCTGCTCAACTGGTGCAAAGTCGATGAGGCACTTAGTGCCATGGTCTAGTTGACTGGATAGGGCTGAGGGATAGGTTGGACTGGATGATCTTGGAGGTCTCTTCCAACCTGGATGATTATCATAGAATCATAGAATCAACCAGGTTGGAAGAGACCTCCAAGATCATCCAGTCCAACCTATCACCCTGCCCTATCCAATCAACTAGACCATGGCACTAAGTGCCTCATCCAGGCTTTTCTTGAAGACCCCCAGGGACGGTGCCTCCACCACCTCCCTGGGCAGCCCATTCCAATGGGAAATCACTCTCTCTGTGAAGAACTTCTTCCTAACATCCAGCCTATACCTACCCTGGCACAACTTGAGACTGTGTCCCCTTGTTCTATTGCTGGTTGCCTGGGAGAATATGAAAGTGGTAATAGGGTAATTAACTTCTTTCAGCTAATATATCATTTAAAAATAGCTGGGCAGAATTTAAATTCATAGGAAGAAATGTGTGTTGAATTCTTGCATCCTCTGTTCTGTTTGCTCTTCCTTGCACAGCATTACTGTCTCAAGGGAGTTTGCAAGTTAAATACTACTTAGGTGTGATGGCCCCCCACACTTGGGAAATCACCCAAAATAGACTCAGCTGGCTCTGAAAATTTGATTGAAGCTTATAATTTACAGCTTAGCACAATATACAAGCAGATATTCACAGTATACACAGTTATAGACAGAAATATACAAGGTAAAAGGTAATACAGAAACACAACAGCCCTCCCAGAAACCTGAGTCCCCAGGAGGGGTTCTCAACTGCCCTTCCACCTTCTCCCACCCCTCTCAACCTTACCCCAGTCCCAAGGAAGAATGGAGGTTCAGCCAGGGGATTAGGAAGCAAAGTGGATTAGTCAGAGCAATGGCAGAGAGGCTTGAGAGAAGTGCAGCTCAGGCAATGCCTCAAGAAGTGCAACTCCCTTATCTATTTTTAGATTTTTGTTCTTATACATCTCAGTGAGCCTCTGAGTGAAGTAGACATCAGCACTGTTCCTCTTTCACAGCCTGTGATCTAATCCTTCTCACCAAAACATTCTAGCTAGCTTCAAACTAGCACATTAGGACAGGGGTTTGTCAGGGCTTAAGGAGTGATACTGGCAAATCACTACTGCTGTTTCTTGCAGAAGATGGAGGCTGTGGGTACCACTCTTTCAGTCACATCTCTCCCTATAATCTGACCAGACAGCCTATCGGTGCAAGACCACTCTCTGCAGGGCATTTGGCTCATTTTTGTTCACTCCAAGCTTTTCTGTTCAGTCCTGCAGCAGAGATGGGGGAGTTACATTAGTCTCTGAGCCTTCATCCTCTCACCACGGAGCAGTGTGTGCAGAGCCCCTGCCCTGTCAGCCAATCCATGGTCAACTAGAACTTGGGGGGGAGAGAGAGAGAGAGAGAGATGTATGTATGGTTGCAGTACAGCGTAGCCAGTGCTGATATGAGACTGATAACAGTGGTTCATGATAGCTCAATTTTGATTCTGGCCACCTCATCATTTTTTATCACAGCATTCAAGCCTCACAGGTAAAGTGTTATCTTCTCAAAGTGTCATTGTTACCTTTCCTCCAACCTCTTGAAGCCTATTTCTATGCTCGTTGAGTCAAATTTGGTATTAAACAATACTGACTTCACTGTCTTCAGGTTAAAAGGGTCCTAGTTGGAGGTCCCTTAATTTTATTTATCTATATTGAACATAGCACTTTCCTCCCTGGTCCTTCCTTTGGAACATCACTGGGTTTTTTTCAGTCCCTGGAGGTGAAGAGCTGTCATGTTTGGACATAGGAGTTAGATAGAGGCAGACTACCAAAACAAGGCATTTCTCCTTTTTCCCTGTAGGCAGCTTGTTCCTGGGCTCTCAGAAATGCAGTGCCTGAGCTGCAGCTGCCTTGTCCCAAGAGATGTGGTGTTTGTAGCAATGCCTTTGCTTTAGGGAGCACATGAAACATGCCAGTCATCTGTGCTCATAGTTCTGGAGGCAAATAGCAAAGGAGGGAGGCTGTTTCTTGGGTCAGGGAGTACTTGGGCAGCATTAATGCTGGGCATCAGTGCTGTATGCATTCCCAGATGCCAGAGAGCCCAGAGTAAATCACCCACCAAGGTGGCACGAGCCAGGAGGACTTTGTCTCCACTCCACAGGGACATGGGCAGTAGTAGTTCAGCTGAAAAGCCCAAAACTGAGGACTGACAACAAGCAGTTGTGTTTGCCTGTGTGAGTACAGTTTTCCTCCCTGCTTTGGCAGCTGCAGTGCTGCAATATTAACAAGGCAGGGCCAGGAGAGGCACCTGCATGGGATTTTGGAAACCCAAGGGAAGTGGTATGGATACTTGCCTTAGAATCACTGAGTGACTGGAGGGATTGAAGGAGTAGCTTAAAATGCAACCTCTGCCGACAAGAGGGGCAGAAATGGTTATTGTAGCATTGAATCATCCTTGTTGGAAAACTCCTGTGTGGCCTAGAGAAGAGGCTTTAAAAGATTTGTCTACTTAGTCCTGCTTATCTGCTATTAGATCATCATAGAATCTCCCAAGATTCAGAGCAGCATCTGAATGCACAGAGCTCACCCAGTGCCCCAGCACCTCAGCGGCTGGGGAAGCAGGAGCACACAGCTTGCTCTATGTGTAGGTGCTCCAGCTAATGAGCAGAAGTCTCTTTTTTATAAGTGCTCAATGGTCTTTACATTTGTAAGCTTAAAATAGTTCTGATTAACAATCTGAAAGATGGTCCTCCCAGATGGATAACAGGGCTGGAATTAACTGAAAATGCTTTAATGATGATGTATTAATTGTAATTATTCTGTGGCTTTAATTGTGCTTTTACCTTTGGTGTGATGTGTTCCCTCAAGGGGCACTTCTACTAATTCTTATATCTTCCAGTAACTGCATAAATGCAGGAGAAGAGAGCTCTAAGCATTGTGTAGGGTTCAGAAAATACTATAAACATTAGAGCAGGAAGATACAATGTGAGTAATGCTTGATCTATAACTTACCTTTCCAATCTGTTATTGGCATACTGTCGTGTGAAATGTAAGCATGATACTAACTTGCAAGAAATGAAAGGTCTCCAGAGCCAGGTAGGATAACAGGACATTAGGGGTTGGAAGGGACCCAAGGAGATGCAAGTTTGCAGATGACACCAAGCTGGGGGCAGATGTGACGGAGTTGGAGGGCAGAAGGGCTCTGCAGTGGGACCTTGACCGCCTGGACAGATGGGCAGAGTCCAAGGGGATGGCTTCAATAGCTCCAAGTGCAGGGTGCTGCACTTTGGCCACAACAACCCCATGCAGAGATACAGGCTGGGGTCAGAGTGGCTGGAGAGCAGCCAAACAGAGAGGGATCTGGGGGTGCTGATTGATACCTGCCTGAACATGAGCCAGCAGTGTGCCCAGGTGGCCAAGAGAGCCAGTGGCATCCTGGCCTGCATCGGGAATGGTGTGGTCAGCAGGAGCAGGGAGGTCATTCTGCCCCTGTACTCTGCACTGGTTAGACCACACCTTGAGTGCTGTGTTCAGTTCTGGGCCCCCCAGTTTAGAAGGGACATTGAGATGCTTGAGTGTGTCCAGAGAAGGGCGACGAGGCTGGGGAGAGGCCTTGAGCACAGCCCTACGAGGAGAGGCTGAGGGAGCTGGGATTGGTTAGCCTGGAGAAGAGGAGGCTCAGGGCAGACCTTATTGCTGTCTACAACTACCTGAGGGGAGGCTGTGGCCAGGAGGAGGTTGCTCTCCTCTCTCAGGTGGCCAGCACCAGAACAAGAGGACACAGCCTCAGGCTGCACCAGGGGAGATTTAGGCTGGAGGTGAGGAGAAAGTTCTTCACTGAGAGAGTCATTGGACACTGGAATGGGCTGCCCGGGGAGGTGGTGGAGTCGCCGTCCCTGGGGCTGTTCAAGGCAGGATTGGACGTGCCACTTGGTGCCATGGTCTGGCCTTGAGCTCTGTGGTAAAGGGTTGGACTTGATGATGTGTGAGGTCTCTTCCAACCTTGGTGATACTGTGATACTGTGAGATCATCAAGTCCAACCTCCCTTCCAGAGCAGGACAATCCTATCTAACACAGATCACAGAGGAACACATCCAGACAGGCCTTGAAAGTCTCCAGAGAAGGAGACTCCACAACCTCTCTGGGGAGCCTGTTCCAGTGCTCTGTGACCCTTACAGTAAAGAAGTTGCCCCTTGTGTTGAGGCAGAGCCTCTTCTGCTGCAACTTACACCCATTGCTCCTTGTCCTATCCCAGGGAGCAGTGAGCAGAGCCTGTCCCCCCTCTCCTGGCAGCCTTCAGATGTTTATAAACATTTATCAAATTCCCTCTAAGTCTTCTTTTCTCCAGACTAAACAGCCCCACGTCCCTCAGCCTCTCCTCATAAGCCATGCCCTCCTGTCCCCCTGTCATCCTCATAGTCCTCCACTGGACCCTCTTCAGCAGATCCCTCTTAAACTGGGGAGCCCAAAACTGAACGCAGTATTCAAGGTGAGGTCTCACCAGGAGAGGCAGAAAGAAGACTCTCTCCTTGAATCACGTTACCCTAAAACAATTTTGATGACCAGCAAGAAACATGCTGTGAGTTACACTGGATATCAGATGAGATGGACTTGATAAAAACACAGCTTTTTAGTGTAAAGGCACAAACTATGTTACAGCTGTGCCCTGTAATAGATTAAGTAAACTGGAGTGCAGGCATCATTCAGAATCTCTATTTCAGTGTTTTCAGTACTCACAAGTCAAGCATTTATCTTGCATTCATTTCCCTCTGTTCAATGTAGCTAAACTATCCTTGGTTCAAAGGGGTGTTTTTTTCCTGCTGCATTTCTGTTTGTTGAGATTATTAAAATGTGGAGTTTTATTTCCCCCTCCTTCAGTCATGTAATGAAGTGCAGGTATTGCTTTTGAATACAAAACCAACCAACTTATTAAACTCATGGGCTGTATATTTTTCAGTATATGAGGAGGTGCAAAGACACTTAAGTCGATAATGTATTCCTCTGAGAATGTATCAGCATTTGCTGCAGACACCTATTGGGCTGTGTTGTTTAGCTACTGAAGACTTGAGGCTACATTGCTTTAAAAATATATTTCTTCTCATCTGGGATGCTGAAGTGCTGAATCATAATTACATGCTGGCCAAGATGTTTATTTCTTCCTTTGTACTTATGTTCTTGATGCTGTTTGGGAGGTAGAAAGGGGGTTTGATTTGACTGCAAAAAATACAGGTCCCTTGAATCTTATCCCTTTACATCTGTGTGGTTAGATAAAATTAGGCTTTTGGTAGACCCACTGGAGGAATTGATTGAGATAGGTACATGTATGCAAAGTCCTTCTCTCTGTAAATAGGAGGTTTTGGTTACCAGGAGTCACATCTCTGTACTGCTTTTGGGTCAAGTTCTCCTCTCTGCACTTGTTTCACATATCAGGACCTGAGTCCAACTCTGTGCAAAGGGTTTCTCCTCCAGGCATACACCTGCATACATCTAGACCTCCCTGCCCAAGCTCAGATCTGAGGTGTTATTTGGATCTTCTGTTTGGGATGCACACAAAAATAGATGATTTGGGAATCTGGAGACTGCTGTCCTTGCCAACACCATCTACATAGAGAGATTCACTGAGCACCTCGAGGCTCCCTTCTGTATAGATCTGCAGTGCTGGGCACAGTCCTGTTCAATATCTTTACTGATGATCTGGACAAGGGGATTGAGTCCAGCATAAGTTTACAGATGAGACCAAGCTAGGAGCAGGTGTGGATCTGTTGGAGGGTAGGAGAGCCATGCAGAGGGTCCTTGACAGGCTGGATGGGTGGGCAGAGGCCAATGGGACAAGATTTAACAAGGCCAAGTGCAGGGTTCTGCACTTTGGCCACAACAACCCCAAGCAGTGCTACAGGCTGGGGACAGAGTGGCTGAGAGCAGCCAGGCAGAAAGGGACCTGGGGGTACTGGTAGATAGTAGCTGAAGATGAGCGAGCAGTGTGCCCAGGTGGGCAAGAGAGCCAATGGCTTCCTGGCCTGGATCAGGAACAGTGTGGCCAGCAGGACAAGGGAGGTTATTCTTCCCCTGTACTCAGCACTGCTCAGGCCACACCTTGAGTGCTGTGTCCAGTTCTGGGCTCCTCAATTCAAGAGAGATGCTGAGATACTGGAAGGTGTCCAGAGAAGGATAACAAAGCTGGTGAGGGGCCTGGAGCACAGCCCTGTGAGAAGACGTTGAGGGAGCTGAGGATGTTTAGCCTGGAGAAGAGGAGGCTCAGGGGCGACCTCATTGCTGTCTACAACTACCTGAAGGGAGGCTGTAGCCAGGTGGGGTTGGTCTCTTCTGCAGGCAACCAGCAACAGAACAAGGGGACACAGCCTCAAGTTGTGCCAGGGGAGGTCTAGGCTGGATGTTAGGAGGAAGTTGTTGGCAGAGAGAGTGATTGGCATTGGAATGGGCTGCCCAGGGAGGTGGTGGAGTCACCGTCCCTGTAAGTGCTCAAGAAAAGAGTGGATGAGGCACTTAGTGCCATGGTTTAGTTGATTGTACAGGGCTGCATGATAGGTTATACAAGGCTGGGTGCTAGGTTGGAGTGGATGATCTTGGAGGTCTTTTCCGACACGGTTGATTCTATGTTTCTATGAAATGGTCATAGGCTGACCATTTTTGTTTTCAAGTATTTGACAGAAGGCTACACTGTTATTAGAAACTCTACAATCAGAGTAGAAATTCTTTGGGACAGAATTGTCTTGGTTTGTGTTTTGTTATAGAATCTGATTTTGGACTCTTGGGAGCTTTAAGGGTGCGTGGTTTCAAACCTGGTTACCTAGTGTCTCCTTTCAGACAGCAGCTTCAGATGAGTTAAAAATTCAACTGGGAATGGTGGAACATGTAGAAAAGATACAGGCTTTCTGTGGTGCTAGGGATTTCCCAGGAACATGAATATTGTTTAGCTTAAAGCCTTTAGGATTATAGGATGTTAGGGGTTGGAAGAGACCCAAAGAGATCAAGTCCAACCCCCCTGCCAGAGCAGGACAATCCTATCTAACACAGATCACAGAGGAACACATCCAGACAGGCCCTGAAATTCTCCAGAGAAGGAGACTCCATGAGCTCCCTGGGGAGCCTATGCCAGTACTCTGTAACCCTTACAGTAAAGAAGTTCCCCCTTGTGTTGAGGTGGAACCTCTCTTGCTGCAACTTACACCCATTGCTCCTTGTCCTATCCCAGGGAGCAGTGAGAAGAGCCTGTCCCCCCAGCTGTCCTGGCCAGCCCTTAGATACTTACCAACATTTATCAAATCCCTTCTAAGTCTTCTCCTCTCCAGACTAAACAGCCCCAGGTCCCTCAGCCTCTCCTCATAAGCCATGCTCTCCTGTCCCCCTGTCATCCTCATAGTCCTCCACTGGACCCTCTTCAGCAGATCCCTCTTAAACTGGGAGCCCAAAACTGAACACAGTATTCAAGGTGAGGTCTTACCAGGAGAGGCAGAAAGAAGACTCTCTCCTTGAATCATGTTACCCTAAAACAATTTTGATGACCAGCAAAAAACATGCTGTGAATTACACTGGATATCAGATGAGATAGCACCCAATTGCTCCTTGTCCTATCCCATGGAGCAGTGAGCAGAGCCTGTCCCCCCAGCTGTCCTGGCCAGCCCTTAGATACTTACCAACATTTATCAAATCCCCTCTAAGCCTTCTCTTCTCCAGACTAAACAGCCCCAGGCCCCTCAGCCTCTCCTCATAAGACATGCTCTCCTGTCCCCTAGTCATCCTCGTAGCCCTCCGCTGGACCCTCTCCAGCAGATCCCTGTCCCTCTTAACCTGGAGAGCCCCAAACTGAACACAGCCTATTAGACATAGGTTCGGCCAATATCACAGCAGGTACTATCACAATAACAAGTTTCTCTGGCATAATTCCTGGAGGTCCCTCGGACAGTGGAGAAAGCAGAAATAGTGCTCCTCACAAAGGAGGGAGATCTTGGAAGCTGCTGCTCAGAATACTGCATTTCATTTGTTCCTACAAACACCTGTTACTGAACTTCAGGAAATGCAATGAGCAATGGTATTGTTGGCTAACTAAGGACAGTTTACCTTGTGGTGGCATCACTATTGCTGCATGACCTTACTGTCGCCTGTGGGAGTCAGTGGGCACATTGCTACCAGGGCTTTTGTCCCTTGGGTGTGTGCTGGCCTCTTACCTGCTAGGCAGTTTCCTATGGGGAGGTCAGGCACCAGCTTTCTACCCATGTGGACCACAAAGTCCAAGTTTGTGCTTTCACTTTTGCAAACTTGTCAGGTGTCCTCTGGCTCCTGACCCATGCTTTCCCTCCTGATTTTTTTCCACTCATGTGTTTCCTCTCTCTCTCTCTCTCTCTGACTTCCCAGCCGCTGGACCAGCCGCAGCACCACCACGCAGCGGAGGAAAGACCGCCTGCGGCAGCACTCAGAGCACATCGGGCTCGACAATGACTTGAGGGAGGTAGGTGCAAGTGACATGAGCTTGTGGTCCAGAAACTGAGATTCAGATAAATGATGTATTATTTTTTTCAGGCAGTTTTGTGGCTATCATACAGTTTGTGTGGGTCTCAGCAGCCATTTAGATGCTGCTTGTCATAGAATCATAGAATCAACCAGGCTGGAAGAGACCTCCAAGATCATCCAGTCCAACCTAGCACCCAGCCCTAGCCAATCAACTAGACCATGGCACTAAGTGCCTCATCCAGGCTTTTCTTGAACACCTCCAGGGACGGTGCCTCCACCACCTCCCTGGGCAGCCCATTCCAATGGGAAATCACTCTCTCTGTGAAGAACTTCTTCCTAACATCCAGCCTATACCTACCCTGGCACAACTTGAGACTGTGTCCCCTTGTTCTATTGCTGGTTGCCTGGGAGAAGAGGCCACCCCCCACCTGGCTACAATGCCCCTTCAGGTAGTTGTAGACAGTAATAAGATCACCCCTGAGCCTCCTCTTCTCCAGGCTAAACAGGCCCAGATAGATGCTTGTATGTGTTGTACCACTCCAAAGCACACAACATGAATAAAATCTTTTTATTAGTTTGGGTTGAGACAGTCTCTTTGTCATCAGATAAATGGCTCATTTGGTGATTTAGGCAGTTGTGTTACTGCATGTCGAGAGTGGAGCTCCAGTGCCTGCCTGGCTGCGGCTACCAAGTTCAGGCAGGGTGAAAGTCCCCACAAAAGTCAAGTCCTTGAATAAATGTCAGTGCTGTAGAGGCGAATGGGGCAGGACTTTTCTCCTTTTCAAAGGAATTTTTTTTCCTCTCTCTTTCTTATGTAGATTCCTGACACTGAGTGAGCCTATTTGAAAGGTTAAAACTCTGAGGGCTTTTTATGCCTAAAGCCTGGAAGCTCCCATGCAGCTTCTAAATGTCAGCCACATACATTTCTTTCTCATCTTTTCAGTTTCCCACCCTTCATTCGAGATGTTCTGCCATATTCTTCCATTGATGCCCGTGTGTTTCTTTTGTATATCACTAGCAAAAACAAAACATTTGTGCTGTTTTGTGGCCATTCTTGCTGAATGTCCACTGTGGGAGTTTGCCCTCTGAAAAAAACCAGATGGATGACTGGGAGTGGACCCATGAACTGCAGCTTGGAACAGTGTTTCATGGACACACAGCAAAACAGCACTTGTACATGTTTGTTGCTATTTTTGCTAGCATGGCTTTGCAAGTATATTTTAAACATTGCTTTGTGTGTCTATCTCATCAGAGCCTTTTTGATAGTTTGTCATGTATTTACTTTCTTCTTTTTGTTTGGCTGTGGATCATATGCATGCTTCTTTTCCTTTGTCTCCTCTTTCTTTCTGGCTATTCTTCCATTGGGGCATCTGCCTCCTCTAAGCCATCAGAGGAGCTTTTGCTTCATCAGAACTCAGTGGCCTTCTGGGAGTGGGATCAGGGACTGCCCCCTCCTGCACGGCCTCCTAAAAAATCCTTCTCTGAATGCTGCCTGGTATGTTTTAGTTTTTCTTATTGAAAGCTGCTTTTGAGATGTTGTTAGCATGAGGAGCTGCCTTCTTCACTGCACCTCAAGCCTCTTCCTTTCTTGTAGAGTATGAGCACTTCCCTGTAGAGCCCAAAAGTGTGGTTATAATCAGAAAAGTGGCTGGAAATCAGCTATAGATTTTCATGCCTCCTGCTTGGCAAACATGCCAGCTCCAAAACTGAAAGACAAGAGTTTTGTTTTACTTGGGTTTTTCCTATGTTGATTGCCTGGCAATTCAGCTTAGGGTGTTAAATCCAAAAAGCCTTGCTTTCTGACTGTGGGATTGCTGCATCCTAGTGAGAAGATGGTGGTAATGTGTGGATGGATGCTGATTAAGAGGCAAAGGACAATTAGTTGTTTCTCTCATCCCATCCTTACCTTTGTCTTGAACTTAACAAGATTTAATAATCCTTTCTTTTTTATTTTAGTATAGTAGGAAGACATACTAAATAAATAAATAAATAAGGGTTAAATAAATAGATAAAACAAGGTTATGCATGTTTTGTACTCTTCAGAATATAACCACACTTTGCATTTTATTTATCCCTTCATGTTTAAGAAGATACATTAGATTTTCTAATTTCCTATTCCTCACATAGTTCTTCCATTATTTTGATTTTTTTCCCCTGATTTTTGTACTGAGTTAGGTGTAAGTCCCTTGTGAGATTGCTTGCTGAACAACATGCTTTCCTTATCTGTGGTTTGGGTGGGTTTTATTCCCACATGTGGTTTTTTCAACCGTTTTGAAGTCCTTAGAGTGTCAGTGAAATTACGTAGCTGAGCGCATTTGCTGAACACAGCTTTCCACACCAGAATGCTACAGTCTTGTCTGACTTGTTGGATGGATGTTAAGTGGTTCTTGTCCAAATTGTGTATTGAAAAAAAAAATCCAATTGTGTCAGACAAACTGTACTCCACCCTACAAACAAACAAACCCAAAAAGCTGTTTTCAGTTGACTTCAGTGCGGTTGGATTTTGCTTACCCATGGCAGAGAGGTTGGAACTAGATGATTTTTAAGGTCCCTTCCAACTCAAAGCATTCTATGATTCTGTTCTATAAATTATTTTCTCCCCAGATGGAAAGCTTTAAGGATGTAGCAGCTGTACCAACCTCTCAGCTCCCCAGAGAACTCAGCCAGCAGCAACACTAAGTCACTGGAGGAATGTGATCTGCTCCTCCTGGGGGAACAGTAGTCATTGTCACATACCATCCCCTAAAGAGGCAGCACTAACCAGATAAAACCACACTATGCAAGCAGAATTTTAATGTACAGGGTTAACCCTCCAGGGGGAGTGACCTTGAACCTGACCCTAGGTGGTCTTGGCCCCTCCCCAGGGATGGGTCTGAACACTACCACGTGATGCTTAGCTCACTCCCCCTTCCTGTCTAAAGATCCATAAAAGCAGGGGGGCTTCCTGTTGAGCTCTCTCTGCACTCTCTGCCTCCCTGCTTACCAGTATCACCATCCTGTTCCTGGTTCTCTTTGTTTTACCACATGGCCATCACCCACGAGGCAGACAAAGCCATCACCATCAAAATCTGGTTGTATTTACACATTTTGTATTTGTTTTCCCTTCCCTATCCCTTTGTAACTTCCCTACCTCAGACACCTTTTTAATTTACTGTTAAACTTTTCTTTTTAACTTCCAAATCGAGTGAGATTTATTTATTTGGGTGTGCTTACCTTCCCCCTCTCTCTCTCTCCATCTAATTCCTTTCTTTTTGGGAAAGAAGGGGGGAGAGGGAAGGGCACTCTATAAAGTTGTTATTGGTTCTATCTCTATGTTTGAGTCTCTGGGAATTTAAATTAGAACCAAGACAATTAATTTGATGCCCAAAGTAGAACATTCTCACTCCAGGCCACAAGTGCTATGTCGCAAGAGTTTTATTTGGCATCATTCTATTATCTTACTCTTTTCAACAAGAACTTAATAACACGTGGACAGCTTTCTGGTAAGCTTCACATTTTCACCTAGATAGGGCCAACTTCTTGCTCAGCATGTAGACCTCTCACTACTGTTGGAGGCAGAGAACACTTATATCAAAAAAAGACTACCAAAGACCAAAAATAGATGCACCCCACCCCTGAATAGCAAGGCAGCAGAACAGGAAACTTTACAAATCTCACTACATCTTGGATTTCTTTTTTAAAGAGTATGTTAAGTTTTGTCCATGCTTCTCAGTAACTGCCCCACATGAATGATCACAGAATCAAGCAGGTTGGAAGAGACCTCCAAGGTCATCCACTCCAGCCTATCGCACAACCCTGTCCAATCAACCAGACCATGGCACTAAGTGCCCCATCCAGTCGTTTTTTGAATGCCTCCAGGGGCGGTGACTCCACCACCTCCCTGGGCAGCCCATTCCAATGCAAATCACTCTCTCTGGCAACAACTTCCTCCTAACATCCAGCCTAGACCTCCCCCAACACAACTTGAGACTCTGTCCTCTTGTTCTGTTGCTGGTTGCCTGGCAGAAGAGACCAACCCCACCTCGCTACAACCTCCCTTCAGGTAGTTGTAGACAGCAGTGAGGTCACCCCTGAGCCTCCTCTTCTCCAGGCTAAATGATCCTAAATGTCAATTTTGTTTACAACTACCTTCATTTGTAATTCAAAAGCTGAGAATAAAATGAAGCCTTACTTTTCTCATGTAAACTACCCAGTTAAAAGTAGTGGATAAAATCTTTCTCCTCCAGTAAGAGTATTTCTGCTTCTTGTAATTTGTTTTCCAAGGATTTTTTTTTTCCCAATTCATTTATGGTTTGGTCACAAATTGAACAAATTTTTTCCTCCTTTCTTCTTTTATTTTTTTTAATGTGAGAATCATCTATGAAAAGAAACCTTACTTAGTATTTTGACTTCATTGCTGAATGAAGGTATTGCGCTTTTATGCACTTGCTGTTGCTGACCTCGTGCTAGTGGCTAACAGCACAGTTCTCTAACTAACATCAGCTGTTTCAATACCACAAAGGAAAATATCTTGTCT
The DNA here is from genome assembly GCF_015220805.1 of Pogoniulus pusillus. Classification (NCBI taxonomy): domain Eukaryota; kingdom Metazoa; phylum Chordata; class Aves; order Piciformes; family Lybiidae; genus Pogoniulus; species Pogoniulus pusillus. The sequence continues at coordinate 24,104,244 of NC_087278.1, forward strand.
TCTGTATTGCCAGAAGGGAGCATTCACTTCTCGAGCCTGTCACCTAAACATCAGACAAATATGATTTTGTTTGTAGATTAACACCAGCTCATTGTTTTTCACCAGCATTTGCTTGCCTAGGATTAGGGCAAAGAGGGTCCCTCTGATTTGAAGTATCTAAAATTATTCTGTTTATTTTTAGAAATACATGCAGGAGGCAAGGAGTTTAGGAAAAAATTTAAGGCAGCCCAAACTCTCAGATCTCTCTCCAGCTGTGATTGCACAAACCAACTGGAAATTTGTGGAAGGGTTGCTGAAGGAATGTCGCATGAAGGTAGGTCCTCCCCTGTGTGCTTTCCTGTGGCTTACACTGAGCCTAAAAGGCACCTTCAGGTGGTGTCCTGAAAGTCCTTCACAGCTGGAATGGCATTGATCTGTTGGTGTACTGAACTGTTGCAGGGTAGATGTGCCTTTAGTGTTTCATTGTTCAACTGCTAGCAAAGAAAGGAATGTGATATTGCTCTTCTGTTTATGTGATCAGAACTGGTGGAAAGAGTAAAAAGGAGAGGGAGGAAAATCAACATCAACAGAATGAGACATCTGAGGGGGGATCTTCTCTAATTGTTCATATTTACATGTAGCCTAAACACAATGAGCTCGAGACCCTCAGTCAAAAGGGAAGCATTCAACTTGTGTGCATGTTGTTTATGTAGCACAAATGGAGTACATCCATTTCTAATATTAAAGAAGCTTTTAGTAGCCATGGAAGTGGGACTTTTTTGTGTCAATTGCAGTTGGTAGTATACTGAATTACCTGAATTTGAAGCTTCAGTAGCTGTAACAATATAGATATTGAGTAAGACTGGAAATGTCTTTGTCTCTGTGCTATGTTTTTGATAGTGGTTGGTAATAAATCATCAGTGGAGGAACAGGGAAATGTGGCGAAATTGTGGAGACTTTTTACAATTGCTGGTTTTAATTTACAATCTTTGTAAAGAGATTGGAAGTTTCTCTGGTCAGGCCATTAGTGATGGTCTCTGCTTAGGTCATTTCATCTATAAACTGTGGCCCTTGTTGGATAACATTCCTGGGAAGCTTTGGGGATTTAAATTTGTTTTGTTTCCAATAGACTAAACGCATGTTGGTGGAGAAGATGGGCCATGAAGCAGTGGAGCTGGGACATGGAGAAGCCAACATAACAGGTCTGGAGGAGAATACACTGATTGCTAGTCTCTGTGATCTGCTAGAAAGAATCTGGAGCCATGGTCTGCAGGTCAAGCAGGTTGGTAACTGGGAAGTCAGGATTTGTGCATGCAGTACTCTAGCAAATACTGAATGTCATCTCTACCTTTTCTAGTCTTAGTCTGTCATTCTAGCGTGAAGTGGGAGGTATTTTTGGCTTCAGAGTTCCTGGTTTGTAGACCCTGAGAGTTTGAAGAGTTTGGGGGATTGGTTTATTTTTTTGTTTGGTTGTTTTCATTTTGGTTTGTTTTGAATTTAAGAAGTACCTTTGGAAATTTCAATGATGTGTTGTTAAATAGATGTTTCCTTTCTTCTCTTTCCACCTTCAGAGGGAAACCCAGGGAGAGAACAAAGAAACAAAGCAGATAGTAGTGACAGGTAGTGACAGGACGAGGAGGAATGGAGCAAAGGTGGAGGTGGAGAGGGTCAGAATGGACGTGAGGAGGAAGTTGTTCAGCATGAGAGTGGTGAGAGCCTGGAATTCATTGCCCAGGGAGGTGGTTGAGACCCCATCTCTGGAGGTGTTTAAGGCCAGGCTAGATGAAGCTCTGGGCATCCTGATCTAGGGTAGGATGTCCCTGCCCGTAGCAGGGGGGTTGGAACTAGGTGATCCTTGTGGCCTTTTCCAACCCTGACTGATTCTATGATTCTAAGATGGTGTGACTGCTTGGCTTCTTCCTCCCCTCTCATGGCCTGAGAGAGAAACACTGTTTGTCACTACTGAACATTTCACTCACTGAAATGCTCTCTCATTATTCCACTGTGTTCATTGACCTCTCCTTTTGCTCAATTTATTTAAAACTGCATGCTACATATTTGTTTTGCAGGGGAAATCAGCTTTGTGGTCACATTTACTTCAGTACCAGGAGAAAGAAGAGAAGCAAGAGCATAGTGCAGAGTCCCCAGGTGAGTACTTGGCAGTTGACTCCATGAAGGATACCTCATAGCAAATGAACTTGGGTCTCGAAGGAACACTTCAAACACGTGAAACACAGGCAGGATTTTCAGTGTGTTTGCTTGTTAATGTCAGATGCATATTTTGAGACCTTTAGTAGTCATTGTGAAGACACTGTGATGTCTGAACAAAAGAGATTGATATCATTGAAGGCAAAGGAACATACTTAAATATTCCTATCTGGAAAATGACTTGATGTCTGTTCACTAACTTCGTTCCCTTTAATCAGCACTGAGTGAGATGGGAGAAGCAGTGTTTCTACAAGAGATGATTTCTGAAAGAGCTGAGGGTGTGGAGCTAAGGCAGCTGACAGTTTTTTTTCAGTGAGCATAATCTGTCTCTCAAGTCCCAATGTGAATAATTCCTTGTTCAGTTAATCTTTATAGTGGTGACTGGTGCAGTTCAGAAATTGTCATTAATTTCTGTCCATCAGTCTAGATGCTTTAGTGCACACTTTGGCTTGGCACTTTGCAATCACTAAATTGTTTCTGTGTTGTGAGAGAGGTTGATTTTCTGATGACCTTGAGATCTCCCTGCCCAGTGGCTGCTGCTGGGATTGTAGTAAAAGTCTCTGAACTTCAGTGGACTCCCCAGTCCTCCAAACCCTGCAGATGGGGACATATATGATCAGTCCTCAATGACGTATCTATGGCTAAACTAGTCTCACTCACAGAAAGACTTTTAGTAAGCTTCAAAGAGTAATGCACTAAGCAATCTAGCTGGCAGGCACAAATTCCTCAGAGCAAAATGTGTCACCACAAAGCAGTTTGATCAGGGTAGCAGAGCAGAGAAATGCATAGCATTCTTAGCATCAAATGTGCTACCATAGCTTCCTTTTCTGTCCTCCTCAGTTGTAAGCATTCCATAGGAACACCCTACTGATAAAACTCAGTGCCTTGCAGATTTGTGTTAATAATTTTCACCAAGAAATTAGGAAGCTAAACCTCCAAGTTCAGTACTGGATTAAAGAAGAAATAGGTAATGTATTAGGCATTTTTCCTTTCCTCTACTTCTACATTTTCAGGATAGAGTTTAAGATAATGCACAGAAACTTTGAAGTTACCAGCTCCTTGTTTTCAGCTGTATGTAAACCTAATGCATTGCAGACTGCTACCATAATTTTGTACAAACTTCATATATTTTCTTCATTGTAGTTGCTGTTGGAACAGAAAGGCGGAAGTCTGACACAGGAATTAGTCTGCCCACTTTGAGGGTTTCCCTGATACAAGATATGAGGTATGCAATTTGTTTCTTAAGGCACTCATTGATAGTTTTAATGGTGTAGTGTAACGTAAGGATTCTCACCAGCTTTAGATCTACAAAGGCTAAGGAGAATTAAACCTCCTCAACCTACAAAGTGTTGCCTTTTTATTTTGCAAAACTTTTTTTTTTTTCATGTTCACTTGATTTATTTTAGATAAAAGACAATGATGAGATTTAACAAGGCTAAGTGCAGGGTTCTACACTTTGGCCACAACAACCCCAAGCAGTACTATGGGATGGGGACAGAATGGCTGGAGAGCAGCCAGGAAGAAAGGGACCTGGGGGTACTGGTAGATAGTAGGCTGAAGATGAGCCAGCAGTGTGCCCAGGTAGCCAAGAGAGCCAATGGCATCCTGGGCTGGATCAGGAATAATGTGGCCAGTAGGACGAGGGAGGTTATTCTGCCCCTGTACTCAGCACTGCTTAGGCCACCCCTTGAGTGCTGTGTCCAGTTCTGGGCTCCTCAATTCAAGAGAGATGTTGAGCTGCTGGAACATGTCCAGAGAAGGGTGACAAAGCTGATGAGGGGCCTGGAGCACAGCACTGTGAGAAGAGGTTGAGGGAGTTGAGGATGTTCAGCCTGGAGAAGAGGAGGGTCAGGGGTGACCTCATTACTGTCTACAACTACCTGAAGGGAGGCTGTAGCCAGGTGGGGTTGGTCTCTTTTGCCAGGCAACCAGCAATGGAACAAGGGGACACAGTCTCAAGCTGTGCCAGGGGAGGTCTAGGCTGGATGTTAGGTGGAAGTTGTTGTCAGATAGAGTGATTGGCATTGGAATGGGCTGCCCAGGGAGGTGGTGGAGTCACCGTCCCTGGAGGTGTTCAAGACAAGAGTGGGTGAGGCACTTAGTGCTGTGACCTAGTTGCCTGGATAGGGCTGTGTGATAGGTTGGAGTGGATGATCTTGGTTGTCTCTTCCAACCTGCTTGATTCTATAATTCTGTGATTCTAACACACAAGTTTTAATGGGGTTTTTGTTTTCCTAGGGAAGGTCTTCTAACAATAAGGCAAACTTCCCAACCAGGATGAAGGTTGGAATGGATGATCCTTGTGGTCCTTTGCAACCATAGTCATTCATAGTGATTAGTTGTTGTGCTGAGGGATTTGGTTTGGTCAAGGACTTGTCAGTGAGAAACTAATGATTGGACTCCATGACCCTGAAGGTCTTTTCCAATATAAGAAATTCTGTGATTCTGTAACTTCTACAAATAGTAGCAGATGCATTAAATTTCTTGGTGCTCACTACTTGTTAACTTCTTGCTTGTTTTGAAGTACTGACCGAGCTACAGTTGATAAACAAAGCAAAGGGACATAAAAAACCTGCTCACAATGTCTGATCAGTGTTCTTTCTTTTCACTTAGCATTTTATGGCAAATAGTTAGGAATGTCCATATTTAGAAATGTAATCAAACCCAATGCTTGGTTAAGTTTAAAGTTGGAATATGAAGTACTCATATGTGCTCTCTGTAGGAGACTATAGCCTGGTTCTGGGAAGCTTTTTAAGTAGCAGTCATTAGAAACCAGAAGGATTTAAGTGAGAAGAGGTGGAGCCTAATGTAATAGCACACAGCAGCACCAGGTCAGGCTACTGTTTTAACATTCACTTGCCATGGCTAGGGATTGCAATTGGGTAAAAGTGCCATGAAAAGAAGGGAGGAGTTAATGCAATCATGCTCACCTGTAGAGATCTGCTAGCAACTGGTTAGCTGTTTAATGTATGAGGGAACATGAGTATTGTTTCTTGTGATACCATATTCTTTTTCCACATAAAATATACAGGCAAAAAATCTTACAGTGAAAATAAGATGAATTGTAGTTCACAAAACCATGGTTACAGTGATGTGATCTTTACCATGTATCACAGTATCATCAGGGTTGGAAGAGACCTCACAGATCACCGAGTCCAACCCTTTACCACAGAGCACAAGGCCAGACCATGGCACCAAGTGCCACATCCAACCTTGCCTTGAACAGCCCCAGGGACGGCGACTCCACCACCTCCCCGGGCAGCCCATTCCAGTGTCCAATGACTCTCTCAGTGAAGAACTTTGTGTGTTACTACAGATTTTTTTTTCTGATGTGAGATTCCACAGATTAGTCAGACTTTTCTGAAAGAAAATGCAGTGTGCAAGCTTTATGTTTGATTCTCTATAATTTGAGTCTTGTGCTCTGATTCTGAGGAATGTGACTTGCCACATAAGGCTAAAATGGCATGTGAAAGGGAGCGGGGAGAATAATATACAGTGGAATTAGAGTATGATGCTAAGAGGTCATTTTGAACATGGTGTCTGTCATTTGAGCTTCCCTCCCATGGGATGTGGCAGCTATTTACTTAATTCAGTCCTGTGAGGCTGACAGGCATGTAGAGGGTCAGTCTAAAGAAAGGATGAAGGAGGATCTGGAGCGGAAACTTGCACACTGAGAGGGGATTGCCCACAGGAGGCTGCATGCACTCACTGCTGTGTGCATGCGTTTCACCTTCTGCACACTTGTACGTCAGCAAGGAAAGCCCAGTGTAGGTCTAAGCTCTCTTGCTTGAATCACAAGAATGATTCCTCTGCTTTTGTGAGAAAAAGCATAGAAGCAGAGGACTACTTTGTGTAGTATCTTGAGTATTCCATAAACATGTCTGGTCGTTGAAAATGCTGGGCAGATTAGTTGAATTTGTCATCCATAGCCTCACAGTGTACTTTCTCCTGCTTGGAAAGTGTGCTGATTAATATTTGTTTGCACACATAGATTCATGCTGAAGATAGAAGGATGTGTAATTGTTAAACTGCTGGGCTTGTGGTGCTAACTGAACTCATGGCTAGAAGATTGGACATTACCTTAAGCACGGCTTGGTTTTGATGGCTCATGCAAGGTTATGTAAACAACTTAAAAGGCAGGACTGAATCACAGTCACACTCTGAATGGGCAACAAGCCCGGGGTACAGGTAACAATGTGTGTCCTCTGCCTCCCTTGCAAAGCCAGGAAACTTAGATGTAGTAAAGAAGATGCTCAAGATAGTTATTTTGGTTCTCTGCACAGAAGTTCTGTACAAGTATGTCTGGGGGTATGCCCTTCAGCCTTTCCTCTGGATAAGAATCCACAGTGTCTCTCCCACCCCTTTTCCATCTCCACTGCCCTCCAGCATTACCTTACCCTTGGGCACATTTCTGTGCATCCAGATAGACCAGTTAGCACCGAGGCAACTCCCTGAAACCTTTCATCTATCTAGGTTCAAATTTTCGGTCCTTCCCCTTCGGGCAGGCTTTTACTTGCTACCAGTGCTTGTTTTCATGCCTGTGTTGTGTATCCCTTCCTGTGGGAAGCTTGCAGTAAAAGGTGCAAGCCCTGGGTGCTGGGTCCATGTCACAGTCAAAAGCAGCTGGGTTAGCAAAGACCTGCTACCTACATAGGATGAGCTAGTACTGCCTGTTTCTGATTGTGCTGCAATGTGGAGCATGCACACCATCCTCAGGGGCATGTGGCACTGAGCAGCTGTAACCTCTTCTGTCAGCACAGCTATTTGCAGAGGGTATGTCTCGCCATACCCCAGGCTTACATTTGACAGGGTAAATAGATTTTGCTTTATTACTAATGGGATTAAAAGCAAGTCCCAACCTAGGGAGCCGCACTGAAATTGCTGTTCAGTGCTCTGACAAGAAGAGTTTGCTGTGTGGTGGTGAGCACACAATGCTTAGGTCACTGATAAAAATAGAGCTGTTCTGAGAGACAAATAAATTTGAGTTCCTGAATGCTTTCCACTGTTGCTCTTTGCTTGGCTGTTGCTGACACCAAAACTGATTACTGAATAATTTTTATGTCTCTGGCAAGTTAAGTAGTTGCAGATCTTTATTTTTCCCAAAGGCATGGTTAATGCCAGTCTGACCTGAATCAGAAACAGGTAATGAAGAGGTACAGAGCATGCACAGAGTAAGGTTGAGTCCATCTGCCCTTCAGTATTGTCGCAGTACAGTAACACATTCTACTCGGCATTTCCTATTGGCTGTAACGCAAGCCAAGCACTTGAGGGGGGAAGGGGAGATATGCTTTGATCTTCCCATCTCAAAAAAAGACTTGAAATGTCTGAGAAGAGTGTCTCAGCACGATGTAGTTGAGCACAGTGCCCATGCTGTTTCTCAGGGGCACCAGGTGATGTGCCTGGCTGCCACACTGTGAGCCAGAAAAGGGTTTTCTAGTGGCAGAAGCAAGCCTCTGAGCAGAGATTCAGCTGGTAAGCATCACTGCTGACAAAGGGGAGCTGCTGAGCTTGCTTATGAAGGGGCCTCCTGAGTTTGCTTTACAGCTCACTGAGAATTAGTTCTTTTCACCTGGTCCATCAGTGAGCTATCTATGTGTCAGGTTAGGAAACAGGAAGAAAGTTTCTTCTTAAAAAAGAAATTAAAAAATAAAAAGCCCTCTCCCCCTTTATTTTCTTTTAAAAGGAGTTTTAAATAACCTAGGTTTTGGCACTGGCAAACTACCATTACTCCTAAACATTGCTTGTTTATTCCTGGTGGTGCTTCACATATGTACATACAGTACAGAACCGTGTGACACAGACACATCAGCTCAGACTGCAGAGGTAGACCTGTGTTTTGAGAATTTGGGTAGGTCAGCCTGGCAGAGAGGGATGCTGCTGACCTATGTGTGGTATCCACTTCCTTGTATTTCCATGTATTTCTGGACAGGACTCATTGTCCTGTCATTTACAGATTTGCCCTTAAAGTTCTGATCCTGGTGTGTTAGAAGCTCTGTAAACAGAACAGTACTTTTCCTCAAATAATGCAGGCTCTAAATATAGTGCCAAGCATGTGCTCACCTATAACAGACAGGGCAAAGCATGTGACAGTGAGACTGTACTAGCCAATGTAAAAAACATCAGGCACAGCTTTACTTCGTTGGATTTTCTTTGATGTAAATACTGGCACGTTCCCAACACTGAGAAATGCACCAGGGTCCTTCAAGGAAGATACAGGAGATGGAAAGTCAATCACAACAGAGCCTTGCCCTGCCATGGCAGCTGTCTTCCTCTTCTAAAGCTCCCTGTGCTCTGGAACTAAGATTTCTGGCCTTCTCCAAACTGAAATATGGGAAATTTAGGAAAAGAAAAGCAGAAACATAGAAGAAACCCCCTATGGAAAAGTTCTGTTTTCCTGCAGACCAACACTGTGGACAGTTGTCCAGATTATCCCTTACACTATCCCTGAAAATATCATTCTGTTTGTCACTGGCTGATTTTGCCCCAAACAGTTGTCTTTTTCTTAGATTCCCATTGCTATTGCCATCAAGAGGTTTGCTGTAGCCTTCAGAGTAGGTTGTGGTTCAGAGAAACTCTTGTGATTAGGTTCTTCCCCCTCCCACACATACCTGTTTCTGTCAGCAGCTGGAAGGGGCAGCTGTGATATAATTAGGTTCTGCAAAGTGGCTGCTTTTTAGTGTTAGCAGGGAGGACAACGCAGCAATGAGCACACCTACCCCTGCTGACCTTAGCTAAGCAAGGACACAGCTGAATTGGGGGGTAGTGCATTCAGGTTGCAGCCTGCCATGCCTGGGAAGGGCTGCCCCATGTCCCTAGGCCAGCCTGGAGCTGCTGAGGGTCTCAGTGCCACAGCACAGGGCTCTGCAGGGGCTCTGCTGGCAGTCTCTGTCTCTAGAAATTGTGTCAGGAGATGTTTTTCCATTCAGCCTCTGCATCACACTGCTGAATGCTGCCATTTTAAAGCATGTAAGAGTTATGTAATGATATATCTTTTTTTTTTCCTCTCATTTCAGGCATGTTCAAAACATGAGTGAGATAAAGACTGATGTGGGGCGAGCCCGAGCCTGGATAAGGCTTTCTCTGGAGAAGAAGCTTTTGTCTCAACACCTGAAACAGCTTCTTTCCAACCAGGCACTTGCCAAGTAAGCTGTCTGGTTTTCTCAGTGGTTCACTTGCATGTTTTCTTCAGTGGTGTGTCAAGGTGCTGTGCAGGCTCGGGGCACAGCCAGGCACCCTGTTTGGGTACTGTGGATTCTAGCTAGAAGTGATTGAAAGACAAAGGACAGCTGTGGGGTGGAGGACAGGACAGACCTCTGCTCATCTGCATAAAAAAAATGATCACAGTTTTCAGGAAGGAGATGTTTGGGTTTGGTCAGATCAGTGCATTGATTCAAGCCATTTCACAGCCCTGCAATCACTGTATCTTCTGCAAATGATGCAGCAGGGGTAGGAATGTTTGCTTTCTCACACAGCCATGTGTTACATGGATGCAAGCCAAACACAGGCCCTCATCCTGACTGCTCAGGAGCTAGGTTGGAGGCCAGTTCTCTCAGCCACTTAGTGGATAGCCCAGCCTTGCCTCCTTTTGCAAGCACAGGTACTTAAAGATCTGCCTGTGTAGGTGTTTGCTAACTTCATTTTCTGAAAGGAATTCATTTAGAAGAAAAAAAAAGCCAAACTCTATGAAAAGAAAACATTGTGGTTATTGCATGCAGTTCTAGCTCTGATGGGTTACACTTATGATTTATGCCAGAAGCTACCAAATACTCAGATCTGCTAAGGGGAAGAAAGAGGAGAGAGTAGCTGGAGACAGTCACTTTCTGGGTGATCAGCCAAAAAGATGGTGGCAGACACAGACCTTTTCCTGAGGTGCTGTTTACAGCCATCAACCTCAGCAGCTTTCTGGGAGTCTGTTGCCTTCAGACCACAGAGAGTGTGGTGAGCTCTGTGCTTTCACAAAGCAGGTGTCCTGGGGTCCCAAGGCACTGCATCGGGCAATTGGTGATGTACAGTGGATGCCTGCTGATGCTTGGTACCTTCTTGTGGTGGTTTGGCTGTTACCCCATGCCCCCACACTTTAAGAAACACCCAGCTAACTCAGACGGGCTCTGGGAATATAAATGAAGCTATTTATTTACAGCTAGCACAATATACAAGCAGATATTTACAGTCTATACAGTTATATACAGAAATATACAAGTTAAAAGTAATACAGAAACACAACAGCCCTCCCAGAAACCTGAGTCCCCAGGAGGGGCTCTCAAACCACCTCTGCACCTTCCCCCTGCCCCTCTCAACCTTACCCCAGTCCTAGGAAGAAAAGAGGTTCAGCCAAGAGGTTAAGAAGCAAGGTTAGTGGCAGTGAGGTTAGGAAGATGTAGCTCAGTCCGAAGCCAGCCAGAAAGTGAAGACAAAATGGCCAAAGTGCTATCTAATGTTTACATTCTTCTTCAGCGAGACTCTGAGGGAAGGAGACATCACCACTGTTTTCCTTTTCAGCCTATCATCTAGTTTTTCTCACCAAAACATTCTAGCCTGCTTCAAACTAGCACACTTCTGCTTAGTTTTCCCTCTCACAGTGTGAAGCAGAGGGAAGATTAGGTTTTTAGACAGGGATATTTAACAGTGGGGAGATAGGAGAGAGAAATGAGGTTGCTGTATGTTGGTTGAGGTCTGTTGTGTGTAGTGTTAGTTTACATCTGTCCTTTGCAGCAAAACCAATCCTTTAATGAGATGAACTCCATAGCCTTGCTATGATAGCATGGAGCCATCATCTGTAGGGACACGCATCTGTAGAATGTGTGTCACAGAGGGTAAATTCCCCTTATGGGTTTCTAGTAGCTTGTGTTAGCTGGGGAGTATTACTTGTCATACTTCCTATAAAGTTCAAGTCTTCATGTTTTGAGATTCAAACACCCTTTAAGATCTTTTTGCACAAGAAAAAGAAGGCAGTGTATCTCTTTCTACCAGGAAACTTTACAAGCGTTATGCTTTCCTGCGCTGCGAAGAGGAGCGGGAGCAGTTCCTCTATCACCTGCTGTCACTGAATGCTGTGGATTACTTCTGCTTCACAAGTGTCTTCACCACAATCAGTGAGTTGGAGAATCAATCATTTTGCCCCCGCATCAAAATGAGTGGCTGTCATGATTTGTAAGAGGTGATGTTGCTGTTGCTGGTGCCTGAGTAGCTGAGCCCTTATCTGGAAACCTTGGTTACTGTGTCTGGGCTCGTGGGTGCTGGGTGTTGCTCTTGGAAACCAGCTGGAGAGGCAAGGTTGTGATGAAGTGCTCTGGATAAGAGCATTGCACAAAGGATAGTAATCAGCAGAGAGTGCCACTGTACCACTTGATTTTCTTCACCAAGCTGCATGGTCTCTTTCATCTTTCCTCCCAGACAAGTCGCATCTTTCTGGCCTTCGACAAGTGTGCATCCTGCTCTCCATAGACTGACAAGGAGGTGGAAATCTTGGAGGATGAAATACATGGCATTTTGTGCTCTGATGTCTATTTTAAATCTCTTTTTATCTCTTCTTAAGTGCCAAAATTATTTCTTCTCTCTTCCACTCCTGTAAGAAGGAGAGCAGAGATGGCACTGAAAGCTGAAAATGAATCTTCGTCTCTCCAGCACTAGGCCATGTCATGAAGGCAGGACCCCATGAGATGACCTAGTTACTTGGATTCACTTTGGCAGGCCTTTGCCTTCATTTGTATGCCTGCTCAGAGTGAAGTGAAGCAAGTTTTCCACTGCTGTCAAAGCAGGCACTCATTCTGCTTTTTCTCCTCTTAAAGCAATAAATCCCCTCAGAACTAGCACAGCACAAAGAGATTTATTCATCCTTGATTACCTTATTTCTGCAGGGCATCCAGCTTGACATCTTTGCCCTGTAGCACAAACACCTGGAATTTTAGGGTATTCATTTTGAGTGTAGTATTGTTGTACAGCATACAAAAAAGTAAAAGGGCTGACTTAACTTTACCTGGTCAAAAAGGCAGCTTGTGAAACTTGAGGGAGAGGGTCTTGATATGCTAGTGTGTGGAGTCTGAGTTAAATCCAGAATGGAGTGTGTGGCAGCCCTTGTCTTAACTGGTGCAGATTTAAAAGCAAAATAATTACAACAATAATGCTAGAATCCTAGAATGTTTTGGGGTGGGATGGACCTTGAAGATTTTCTAGTTCTGGTTACCCCCTAAGATGGGCAGAAACCTCTTCCAGTAGACCATCCAACCTGGACTTGAGCGCTTCTAGGAATGGAACATTTACAACTTCTCTGAGCAACCTGCTCCGGTGTCTCACCACCCTCACAGTAAAGGATTTCTTCCTAATATCTACATCTACCCTCTTTCAGATGGAAAATGTTGCCACTTGTCCTGTCACCATGCTCTCTGATGAAGAGTCCCTCCCTATCCTTCCCACAGGTCTCCATTTCAGTACTGGAAGGTCTTCCCAAAGCCATCTCTTCTCCAGGCTGAGTAACCCCAACTGTCTCAGCTTCTCCTCATAGGGGAGGTGCTCCAGTCCTGTGAGCATCTTCATGGCTTTCCTCTGGACTCACTCCAAGAGGTCCATGCCGTTCTTGTGCTGAGGACCCCAGAGCTGGACACAGTACTCCAGGTTGCAGTCCCACAAGAGGAGAGTAGAGGGGGAGAATCCCCTCCCGCGACCTGCTGGCCACCCTTCTATTGATGCAGCCCAGGATGTGATAGAGTTTCTGGGCTGTGAGCGCACATTGCCAGCGTGTATTCAGCTTTTCATCCCCAAGTCCTTCTCCACAGGGCTGCCGAACCCCTGCGTCGCCCAGCCTGCGTGCTTGAGATCACCCCGACCCCGCTGCTGGACCTTGCGCCTTACTGTTTAGCGGAGGGATGCCCCGACCTTGGCTGACATTAAGAGCCGCGCCGGCACTCCTGACCTTCTCTTCCTCCCATAACGTCCTCTGTGCCCGTTCAGCCTTTCCGGTCGCCGGGGCCAGCGGGGCTTGTCCGTGTCCCCGGAGCGCTGAGCGAGGGCCCCGGCGCTGCCGCCGAGGCGCGGCCGGTCGTGCCGCGGGGCTGCAGCTCCACCGTGCGGCGCCGCCGCCTCCGGGTAGGTGTCGCCGGGGCCCTCGCTGAATCCAGGGCGGCGAGAGAGGCTCCTGCGGCAGGCTGCTCGCAGCGCTTAGTGCCAGGGCAAGGTTCGGGCAGCGCACGCTGGAGGTTTGCCTCCGCCCTTGCATCAGCTGTTACAGGGAAAACAGGGCAGGAGTTCTCCATGTTAAGTTGCGGAGATACGAGACGAAAACCTGTCTCAAGCTGCGGTTTACTCCAGAAACTGTGTTTATTGTAAGGAAGGCAAAAAATCAGTCAGGACTAACTTCCTCCCTGTCTCTGTTCTTAGTGATCCCTTACAGGTCAGTGATAATTCCCATCAAAAAACTAAGCAATGCAATAACAACATCAAACCCCTGGATATGTGTATCAGGAGAGCTAGGAGACACAGGTGTAATGCAGATTCCTAAGAACCACCTAGAAATGACCTTTGAGGTGAGTACATGCTCTTTACAGCTTGCTTTTCGATTTGAAATGTGTTTCTGAAGAGACGTTAATTTGGTGAGAGTTTATTGTCTTAAAATCACAGCATTAGAGGTTTTTGATTGTGAAATTGCTCTGCATTCAGATACATCCAGGGAAGTACTGTCTGGCCCTCCTGTGCTAGAAGAACGTTTCCTGTGAGCACATGAAAGTTTTAACCACAGACTTCACTGCTGTCTCTGTCCCAGACTGGAGCTCTCCTTCTCGCTTAGACAACCTCTTTCTACATCTCATTGCCTTCCATGTTTCCTTGCCTAATTTTCCCTTTCAGGGCTCATTTCTGACATCTCATTTCCCTTTCACATTTATTTTCCCTTCTTTCAACCTGTCTTCCCACTTACCACCACCCAGATCACTTTGTAGCTCTGGACAGTGCCAGATTTCTTCTACTCCCACTCCAGTTCATTGCCTGACATTGATGTTTTCCTTCCAACAAGACAATCTAAATCCTAAGCCCTACAACTTCCCAGCTTCATTTGATGCACCCAAAAAACCACAGAGATGCCATTTCCACTGAACTGTCTTCTCTGGGCTTACTGTGGTTTCTTTGTGTTTGAGTACCTGGCATTCCGATCTGCTTTCCCACTCATCAATTACAGGTTGGCTTGGTGCCACCTCAGAGCAGCTGGTGATGGGAATTGCAGGGAAAGCCCCTTCAGGCTCCTGTAGCTCCCAGCTGTATTGTGTTCAGCAAGTGATTTTGTAGGAAAATCTGCTGATAAAATTGCAGTTGCATCCACTGATTGTATGCAGACTGATGGTCAACAACAACAGCAAGAAAACCTTTTTGCCCAGTATGGGTAGATTTTGCCAGAAATTGAGAGAATATTTTTGTGATAGAGTGGTTGCCTCTCATACTCTTATTAGCATCTTGTAGAGAAGATCTACAGTCTTCTAACAAGTTGTGGCCAGGTGGGGGTTGGTCTCTTCTCCCAGGCAACCAGCAACAGAACAAGGGGACACAGTCTCAAGTTGTGCTGGGGGAGGTCTAGGCTGGATCTTAGGAGGAAGTTGTTGCCAGAGAGAGTGATTGGCATTGGAATGGGCTGCCCAGGGAGGTGGTGGAGTCACTGTCCCTGGAAGTGCTCAAGAAAAGAGTGGATGAGGCACTTAGTGCCATGGTCTACTCGATTGTACAGGGCTGGGTGATAGGTTGGACAGGGCTGGGTGCTAGGTTGGACTGGATGATCTTGGAGGTCTCTTCCAACCTGGTTGATTCTATGATTCTATGGAATATTTTATTAACTTACTTATTCTCTGCATAAGTTCACAGGCTGACCATTTTTGTTTTCAAGTATTTGACAGAAGGCTACACTATTATTGGAAACTCTACAATCAGAGTAGAAATTCTTTGGGACAGAATTGTTTTGGTTTGTGTTTTGTTATAGAATCTGATTTTGGACTCTTGGGAGCTTTAAGGGTGCTTGGTTTCAAACCTGGTTACCAAGTGTCTCCTTTCAGACAGCAGCTTTGGATGAGTTAAAAATTCAACTGGGAATGATGGAATATGCAGAAAAGATACACTTAGTGCCATGGTCTAGTTGACTGAGTGATAGGTTGGACTGGATGATCTTGAAGGTCTCTTCCAACCTGGTTGATTCTGCATTAACTGTTCTGGATTACTCTTTTGGCTGAAGGTTTCCAAAAATATCAACTGGAGTAGGCACCTGCTGTGGAAAATGTCAACCTAAGTTGCTTATTCAGCAGTATTAGAATCAATGAAAGCCAAGATCTTAGAAGATAAGTGTTTAGGTGGCATCAACAGATGTTGCTGCCAGCTCCACCTACAATTACATATTGCACTGGAGTTCACAGTTGCTGGTTCTCTGTGTTCTGTCTCTTTGTGATGTTAAGAGACTCACATTAGTGATTTTTGTCTTGGAAAACGGATCTTTGAAAGCAATAAAGCAGTTAGGTACTGGTTTACAGTGTAGAGAGAGTCAACCGAAGGTCAGTATGATCAAACTGCCTTTCTGGAAACAGGTGTACTGAAGATCTGTTTCTTCTACAAAAGCACACCTTTCTGCTGCCTTTCCTCAGAAATTTGTGATTCATGCTTCTCAGAAATAGTCAAAGTGAGTGCTCACAACAAAGAATGTAATCTCTTCACAGCCTTTTAATAGCTTTGTTTCAAGGTGTTTCTTCTGTCTTAAGATAATGATTCTGCTTTTCAGAACACTCTGTGTGTTTGTCTGAAAATACTTGCAGTAGAAATCCAAGGAGATGGAGGGAAAGCATACATTTGAGGTCATATGTGTGCCTGGGGGGAGTGGGGGGCTGTTGTCTGTTGTTTTTAAATCAAGTGAAAACTGTTCTTTATTGCAGTGCCAGAATTTAGGGAAGCTGACGACCGTTCAGATTGGTCATGACAACTCAGGGCTACTAGCCAAGTGGCTAGTTGATTGTGTCATGGTCAGAAACGAAATAACAGGACACACATACAAGTAAGTAACCAGTTTTGATTGTGCCTGTAACTCCTACCTGTTAAATCTAAAGAGAGTGAGAAAAGGTATTCCTCCAGTTGACAGAACACTGGGGGCTGATGTGGGTACCTGCTCGGGTGGGGCTGTTTACCTCCGTCCCCAGTTCTCTCATTTCAGAAGCATTACTGAAGTCAAATAATCTGATAGATGAGGCTTGAATGTAGGATTTTCTTAACAGCTCTCTGAGACAGGACAGACAGTATGAATACTTCTCAAGTGATTCACATGTTTGTGTGTAATAAATCTCTTAATTTTAAGTATTGTGGTAAAATTGTGCACAAATGAACTCTTTAAACCCCAAGAGCTGCAATGATAGTTTTGGGCAAATCTTTGGTTTCTTTTTCTCTCAAAAAAAGAAAATATTCAGATGTCTAAATGCTGACATGATAAGAAACTTGGATTACAAGAAAACAAAAGGTTTTGACAAGTTCTTAATCTTCTATTGAGTACAAACATCTTGTGTCAAAACAAAGTCTAACTTACCCTTGGTTTTACAAAGCATCTGGCTAAGCAGACTTACTATTTCTTCTAAATGTGGACTTGGAAAACTATAACACAGAGAAGTGAGTTTCAGAGCTCAAGTTTGGTCACAGCATAGGGGGAAAGTAGGAAGAAAGAAGGTACAAGCACTGGGGCTATGGATGTGTGCATGGATTTCATTAAGACTATAGATGGGGTCAAAAAGCACAGCAGTAAAATGAAGTGAGACTTGACATGAGGATATGTCACAGCTTCAGTTGGGTGGGAACTCTGTGAGGGCCATTGTTTGTCATCATAATATTTTGAACAGCTGAGTATCAGTTGTGGTTGAAGTGAAAAATAACCCAGCAGAAATCAAGATGTGTATAATACTTTGTGTTGTTCTGTGCTTTCATGCAAGCTTTGTGTATTTCCCTTTTCCTAAGGATGGGGATGAATGTAGTTTTCTGGTTTGGTTCTGTCACTTGTGGCACAGGGGGTGCTAGCAGTTGAATTTTGGGTGGTGAAAAGGCTCTGGCTACAGGCTGTTTCCTGCCTGTTAGCAGGGTTTCTGTGTGCTGTCACTCACTCTGAGATCAAGCTAGACTCCCTGTGGCTGACCTGTGCCTGTGCTGGCTGCATGGCAGGTTTCCCTGTGGGAGATGGCTTGGGAAGGGTGTCGACGATGGCAGCTTGGAGCGAATACTCATTGGAGAGCTGGTGTCCTCCACATCCGAGGAAGAACTGGGAAAGCAATGCCGTACTCCACCCCAACAGAAATCTCCTACCATGGCTCGACGACTGAGCATCACTTCCCTTACAGGGAAGAATATCAGTAAGTCCTTTGCTTACTCCCCAGAAGCCTAGGGAAATGAGCAGCAACTGCTGAAAACTAAAGCTCCTGTGAACAGGAGAGCTTCTATTGCTCCACGCTCTGCCTGGTACAGAGGAACAGCTGTGAGCTGAGGTGGTTCTGCTGCCCCAGTTTGTCTCTGCCACTTGCTCTCTGACTGTACGTCGTTGCCTCTTTCAGTGTCCCAGTTTGTCAGCTGAGGGATAGCAATATCTTTCCTTGGAGCACAGAGATACGAGATGAGGGAGAAGGAGGCAGCAAAATTTGCAGCAGCTGATGCTGGTCAGCTTCCTGGCTCACTTTGCAATCTGTAGGAAGACAGTTTTTTCTGGAGGGCATTAGACCCTGATGTGGATTCTGTGAACTGCCTTCTGGAGGAGCACATATCAAGAGGGACCCTAGAGTACATCAACTTAACGTTACTAAAATTAGGTTGTGCAACTGCACCTACCCACAATGGAGCATGGGACTGTAAAGGGCATGTGATGCATTCTGTGCTAAAACATAGAGATGAACACAGTGTAGATCCTGTTTGTAAATCATCCAGCTCCTGTAAAATTAGAGGATATGACTGCTGAAATGTCAAGCAAGGAAAGATTAGCTTCCAGGAGCAATGCAGCATTTAAAAACCACCATAGGACCACTGCTGCTCTTCATATGTGTGAGTCCATATTGGCTGGAGGACTTTGCACAAGAGCATTTCCTTAGGTCTGAGAACACTATGGCCCAGGAATTCATTTGTCTTGTAAGGCAGACCTATCTAAAACTGGCAATTATCATGTACTAAAATGATACTGAATGCTTCCAAAGTAATTGCAGGGTAAGTCAACAGCAACTGATGTAAGTCTGAAAAACTAAAAAGGACTTGCAGAAGAACCATGAAAATGATTGAAGTCTGGAAAGCATCTGCTTAAAATGAAGTTTTTAAAGGTTGGTTTGTTTTAATCAGAAAGTGGAAGATAATCTTCTGTACCTACACAGGAAGATGAGATGGTAGCAAGTGAAACACAGCATGATTCAGTAGCTGGAACACACAGCTAAAAAGGTTCAGAGCAGAAGCATGGCATAGGTTTCAAGACAGAAGATAACTTACTTGTGGAAGGAGCATTCTCTGCCTGTGGCCTCTCACACAGATAGAATGACAGGACGTGTCTGAAATAGATGCCTGTTTTGGCTCAATAAAAGAGTGTGGGTTCAAGTGGGGAATTAATGACTGCTGGGTTTTCTGGCCTCTGCCACATAGAATTGAGTCAAATGACTGGACTACAACCTTTCAGCCCACGTCTCTTCATGCAAGTATTGCTGTACTCTGTGGTGGGCAACGTATGATAAATTCAAATAGAATATGTATCAAACCAGATCCTTGGGCTGTGCATTTTTAAGCAGAGTGATTTGACTATTCCAGGGTTGCTCATCAGTTGCTTGTAATTAAGGCTGAGGTTTACCCAAGACAAATTATTGCCTGAACTCTGTTGAAATACAGAACAATTCCTGCACTTCAAGTCATGTCATTGTGAGAGTTCAATGAGTGTTTTAAAGTTGGTGCCTTCAGCTGATATGCTCTCCATCATTTTATAGAACCTAATGCAGGTCAGATCCAAGAGGGAATCGGGGAAGCTGTGAACAATATTGTGAAGCACTTTCACAAGCCAGAGAAAGAGGTACTTCCTACTTTTTATCACTTTCCTGGTATCTACAATGCATGTAAATATCTTTGTGAACAGGAATAGAGCTGGAGTACTAGCAGACTGTTAACTTCTACATTTGAAGCTTCTGGCACATAAACAAGGCAAGTTGTACTTACAGACTTTCCCTTCTGCACAGAGAGGGAGCCTTACCATTCTGTTGTGTGGAGAAAATGGTCTGGTTGCAGCATTGGAGCAGCTCTTCCACCATGGATTCAAATCAGCTCGCATTTTTCATAAGAATGTCTTCATTTGGGATTTCATAGGTAAGCTGGTATGTGGTATGGAGGCAGAAGAAACTTTAAGGAGGTGGTGGAGTTGCCATCCCTGGAGCTGTTCAAGGCAGGATTGGACGTGGCACTTGGTGCCGTGGTCTAGCCTTGAGGTCTGTGGCAACAGGTTGGACTTGATGATCTATGAGGTGTCTTCCAACCTTGGTGATACTGTGATACTGTGATGACTACTCATGCACAGACCCCAGAATCTTGGCAGCTAAAGTGCCATTTTTTCCTGCACAGCATCAGCTGCAGGTTACTTAAAGTCAGTGAGAAACAAGATAGGAAAGGAGAAATACTAAACTCTATACAAGGGATGAGTGTGGATCTGTGCAGAAATTTAAGAGCACTTCAAATTCTAGTCATTTATTTGTGCATGTGCATTCAAACAGCTGTTTTTCTACCCAGAAAGAAGGTAGGATGAAGGGTTGAGTAGAGTAGCAATCAATGTTAAGGGGAAAGTTAGGAAAGGACAGAGAGTGAAAGATTTATGGTTTTAGTTGTGAGAACTCTCCTAATCACTGCTCTTGTCTTCTACTGGTGCTTCTCTGTAGGCTTGTGTTGCAGTCATTTAAGGCATGCTTATTCCCTTAAAACATGCTTGGAAGTTGAAATACTTTGCCTGAGGGTAAATATAAAAAATCAAAGCTGATGTTATCACTTACAATGCAATCGTTGATAGGTACTGTGATGCAGGTCCTTGATGCTACTTAACTGTATAAGGCATCAACCAGTCTCCTGACCACTGCTATGTAGCAAAGGTAGATCACCACCTGCCTACAGTCTTCAGAATGAGAAATCCATATAGAAGCATGTAGAATAGATCTCAGTGGGTTGGGTTCTTTAAGGATCCCTCTGTGGAATTTTGTGTCACAGTGAAGGACTTCTGCTCACTGGGTTCTGATTTTCTCCTTCCCCTAGAGAAAGCTGTCGCTTATTTTGAAACCAGTGACCAGATTGGAGACAATGAGGAGGCCCTTTTGCTTCAGAGATCTTCCTGCAAAACCTTCTGTCATTACGTAAATGCCATCAATACAGCTCCAAGGAATATTGGAAAGGATGGCAAGTTCCAAATTCTGGTTTGCCTGGGGACAAGGTACCTAACTGCTCTTCTTTATATATGTCTCTTGCATTGAATTGGAAAAATACTTTTGCCCTAGAAGAACACTTTTGCACTGCTCTTATTACCTGTAGCTTTCCATTTTAAGATATCTTATACCTATTTGCCTATTTTAGGCAAAAAATTGAAGCAAAGCAGCAGTGTTTAAACTGCTAAAAATGTTTTGAGCTCTTGTGTAACTGTTAACTTGACAGTCATATGTATGAAATTTATCTTGAAATGGTATTTCTGATGAAGTGCTGGCTTTGGGAGTGCAGAGTTCCTTTGTGAGAGCTGGTGCATTTCTAAGTCATCATTGAATCATTTTGCCGACGAAGATGGAACATCTGCCATAATTTTGACACAGCTGTTCCAGATTAATCTTTATTTCCTATGAGAATGCTGTCTGCCTTGCACTTGTAAGCGGGGCAGAGTGGGAGGGCCTTAGTTATATTTCGAAGGATGGAAGTTGGTATGTCTAGAAATGAGCACAATTTTTGTCTTCTCTATCTGGATACATGGAAAACAGTTTTTATTTTCTCCTGAGATTTATTTCCCCTGTGCCTGTTCTGAAAGTGTTGCTGAATTCTTCCAAAATCAGTTGTCCCATTCTGCTGATACCTTGCCATAGTCATTCCTACAGGACATTCAGTTACCTGTTTTTTTCCTAACAAGACCAAGGGGTTATAATTACACTTGATTGCAGATCACAGGACACTTCTCTGTGAAAACAGCATGCATCACCCACAAAAAGAAACTGCATGTTGTTGGTTGTGTTCTTGGGGAAGAAATTGAGTTAAAGATCTGTTGTGCTCAGTGTTAAAATAATTCCTTTCATTCTGTTTACAGGGACCACCTGCTCTCTCAGTGGATCCCACTGTTAGCAGAATGCCCACCCATTACAAGGATGTACGAGGAGAATGCTCTCCTACGGGACCGCATGACCGTCAACTCCCTTATCCGCGTCCTACAGACCTTGCAAGATTTCAACATCATCCTAGAAGGATCACTTATTAAAGGAGTGGATGTTTAGCATGGCTTTGCTGAGAACTTCATTATTCCTTTCCCAAGCGAGCAAACCGCAACAGGAGACCTGTCAGAACTTGAACACGATGGTAGTGCACCACTGTAAGGCGTAGCTGCCAGCTGAAGTGGGAGTGGGAAGCCCAGTTTCTGCCAAGCGGGGACTGTCCTCTAAAGCTGCAGAAAGCTAAGATGCAGTATTGTAGTTTATTTGAAACAGAAATTTAGTATAAAATAGAGTATTTTCATGTGTTAGATGTGTGTAAATATGCTATCTTCTTTAAGAAATTATATTACTCTAAGAAATTTTTTCTTAGACTAAATGTTCTTGTTCTTGACTATGAGTAGCTTAAACCCAGGGGAAGGACCTGGCAGGGGGAAGGACTGAGGTGGGAAGGGATGTTGCTACTTGCTTGCAAGGAAGAAGCCAGTCAATGTGTAAATACAGCACAAAGTCAGCAGGGCTTTTTTCAGGTATTGCAAATACTCTTAGGTAGCCATTGGGATTGTTTCACTCTTGGAAATGGTGTAAGCAACTGCTGGTTTTCTGACTGTACATAGTCTCTCATAAGTTTTCTTTGTTTGTTTGAAGACTCAGCCTTTTCCATGCACAGAAGTTTTGAGTCATTTTTCTTTCTGTGAGGTTTTTTTCTGTCACTTTTGTGGATCTCCAAAAGGGGGAGGCAAGTGTCAAAATGCTTAAACACTGGAGAGGAGGACAGCTGTCAGCCTCAGAGCCCGAGTATGAGACCTGCGTAAATGGTGCTGCTGCAGCCTGAGATGGGGAACGATGGATCGCTTGACTTGCTCCATGTGTCCTTCGCCTGTGTACCTGTTCTGATCATTTCCCCTCACCCTCAGCCAGTCTGTGTTGTGGACAACTTTATAAATTGTTTTTTTCTCATGTCGAGGAATTTGGTTCGTATCAAATTCTTGCTGTACTTGAGAAGAATCATTGCTGCAGAGCCACAAACACCGAAGTTGCTGTGCTACTGAACTGTGTCAGCTGTTTTTCCAGTGCTGACAGGTTATGAGTCTTCCTTTATCCCTTCAAACTATCCAGAAACCAAAACAAAAAGACAGGGGGGAGGAAAAAAAAGAAAGGAGTATCTCCCTTAGGTATTTTGAGGTGTCTCTCCTATGAACACATTAACTTCAAAGACTGCAATACAGCTCTTGAAGAGGAAGTGGGAGCAACTGAAATCCTGTATGCTAAAAACATGAAAGGATGTTACATTAAAACCACCTTGTGGATAACGTGCAGCAAATATGGAGTGCATTTTCCATGTTTGTGGATGGGAGTTGGAAGGATCTGAGGGCATAGTTAGCTTCATCTGGGTTTAGTTTTTGGAGGTTAGTTGTGTTTTCTCACTTGCTTATTCCCTATGATCTTGCCAGTTTCATTAGTGCATTTCTGTGGATGTCTCACTTGGCTGTGGCTTGGGAAAGGCCCCTAACTGGTGCTGCAGGTGTACTGCCTTGTGCTGTGCTCTCAAGCAGCACTAGAGGGGCAGCAGCAGGTCTGGGCATGGTGTGCGTACGGTGAGGAGAGGGATGAGAGCTAAGGAAAAGAAAACAGGATTAAAATTAGGGTTTGCTTTCTCACCTACCTTTTCTCAAAGCTTTTCTGATTTCCTGTGGGCCTTCTGCTGTCCAGTTCTTACACCAGCACTCACTTCAGCATCTAAGTTTCACTTTACTTTCCCAGCCAGAGGAAAATTCCTCATGTAACTTCGTTTCATCAGAAGGGGAAGTTTTATAAAAGTACTTTTGTTTCCAAAAAAGAAATAAAATGTCAGGGAGCCATGGACTTTTATGAAGGTTCTAGCTTTCAGTAAGCATTCTGTCCTCCTGGGCTTGTACTTCCTTCCTTAAACTGTCTAATCTCATCCCAAATACGTCAGGCAGCACCACAGTGTCACTACTGTGAGTGACTAACACGAAGGTGTCGTGAATTAGTACGCAGCAACCACAACAGTGTGACATCTCATAGACATCCAGAAATGTGAATTTCAGAATGACAGTATGCCAGGTTGGAAGGGACCCCAAGGATCATCTGCGTCCCAAAGATATCTGGATGTTAAGGATGTGTGGCCAGGCAAGTCTGCTTAACTCAGCAGAAGATGCTCGACAGTGCTTCAGCAGCAATTGCAAATGCCACGCCTGGTACTTAACTCTATCAATAAATTATACATTTAGCACCAGAACCCATGTGGCAGCATTATTTGGTAATGACATCTTAGGATGTTTTGATTTGTGTTGCAGATCAGGCTTTTTATGTCTAATGGCTGCTATACATGAATTTGCATGCCCAACCCATTCTAAGTGACTTTCAATTTACTGAAATAATAACCTCTTTAGTCCTTAGATTTCTTCACAGCATCGTCTGCATTTGCTAGCTGAGTATGTTTCAAAAGAGTACTGCTGCAGGCTGCTCCAAAGGCTGTTTATGACTTAACCAGTCATAACATAACGTCCAATGTGACACAGGTTAAGTGCATGCAGGACAAGCTGTGCTCTAAAGAGGGAGCACAGATGCATAGACCAGACCCAGGGAAAAGGGTAGCAACTACATAAAGCCTTTCTTAAGTTAAAATAAACCAGCCTGAGAAACTTTCATATTCAAAATAGGGCCTTCCCCTATTTCAAACTGCATTAAGGAACTTTTAGCACTTAACTGTAACACAACTTCACATCAGCTTTTTCAGCAAATGTTGAGTCGTTTGGTTTTGTCAGGTTTCACATCACACTGATAGCGACAACACAAAAATCATGTATGTCTAATATTTCCTTGGGGGCAAAAAAACACCCTAAGATATGTTGGAAGTGGCACAGCTGAGTGCCTCAGACTTCTCAACTAGTTATTTTGCAGCCTTAGGAGTATGGCTCTTTGTAGAGTACGTTTACCATGTGTATTTTTATTTTAGCAGACTACTTTTGTTTGTTATAAACAGAGGGAGTCTTCTGTAAGTTTTACAGCAGTGCTCTTTCCCGCTAGAATGGTCAGAAAGCCATCAGGATTCTTCTAAGCTAAGACAGTTGTGTTTTTTTACTTCAGCGTTAAGCACCTTCTTTGGTTGAGAAAGGGAAGCTTAGAAAAGACCAATGATCTCTGGTATCTGTTTGTTGGGGGCAGTTTTGGGGGAAAGAAAAAAAAAGAGGGAAGAAAAAACTCCCATCCAATGCCTCTCTACGGACATCTGAGTTTTCATCATCCTCTTACAGCAACATCCTGCACGGTAACTTTGAAGGAGTCAGAGAATCAGATGCCTCACTATGTACAAAAGGTGTATTTATAACTCTCTGAAACGAGTGAAATCCTACTGTTCAGTGAAAGATCTGCTCATGTTTATTCCAAGTCAGTTTGTGTAATTAGATGTCATTGTTCAAAGGATGTCTTTTTAGAGTAGCTGCGCAGTGGCCTAGTTGAGAAAATGACTTCTTTCAGTCCAATGAAGGTGTGCTTCGTAAGGGGAACATATTGTATGTTACACTTGAAATGTACAAATCTACCCTCTATAGCTTAAAACGATCCTTAAATGTTTCCACTGAGTATATTTTATCTTTCCATTATTACTGACTGGACAAGAACTGGATTCTTTTCAAGATGACGTTAGTAAAAAGCATTGTTATATCAAGCACTTTAACATACAGACCACAAACTGACATGGGTTTTTTCCAGGTTTTGAAGTCCATTGCAATACAGCTTTTCATGCTATGTCCTTTACAAATTAAACTGTGAGAATAATGGGTGGTGTCACTTTCTCCTTGCAGAGTAACTGGAAGATCTGAGTCTCAAGCCAAAGTGCTCACCTGAACCCGGAGGGCATGTTTTGTAAATGGAAGGAGCAGAACAAAATCACTCAGCCAATAGTGACTTCTGATGCTGGCAAGTCACAGGAGCATAGAAGGGGAGAGAGGGTCTGCTCTCAAAACCTGTCTTTCTTCCTTCTCCTGACACAAAAGTTTGGCCATTTTCAAGGTTTGCTGGAAAGTGTGGCTGATCAAAGGGAAGAAACGGGATTGCAGTGAAATGGTTTGCTGGGCAGCCTGGCTTGCTCTCTTCCTCGGTAGCTCGAGTGTGTGGTGGTGATGTTTATCACAGCCTAGCAGCAAATTTATGGGGTCCCATAAAAGTGAATGGAATCCGTAGAGCTGCGTGTGGTCAGATTTCAGGAGGAGTGCTTCATACGCCTCCCTACTAAGTGTGCTAGCCTTGGGTATGTAAATTGAAGACAGTGGGATCTGACATGTTAAAGGCAGTAAGTACTTGAAGTAAAGCAGGACTAAACTTGCCCAGATGAGGAAGTACAAATATCTTCCTCTCCACTGTGCTGTTATTGATGCAGTCTGGAAACACTGCAATGTTTTCTGCCAAAGGTAAGTTGAAGAAAACTGTCTGAGAAAACTTGCCTGGGTAGGAGTTGAAATAGCTCACCAGTCTAGTTCTTCCTTGCAGATGTTTCAGGTAAACTTGTTGGAACAAATAATCCTCAGAGGTTGAGGCTTCTGTCATCTCAGTCAGAGAGCATTTCATTGCTGACATTCCTATTTTCTCTCCTACTGCTCCATAGGTACCATTTGAGCTCAGCACAGCATGTAAATGGAACAGGGACATTTCTGTACGAGTCTGCTATCCAGTGGCCAGTTAAGGTGAGCTACCTGCCAAAGCCACTGCAGAGCTGATTTGTCAGTGGAAGGCTTTAGTTCTACAGGAATGCTTGACACTTTAATAGGCCCATCTGTATGCCTGCAAACATTGCAGGCCACCTCAGCCCTTCTGACAGAACTTGTGTCGGAAGAGGATGGAGCCAGACAAATGATTTTATCCCTTAACCAAGCTCAGCTTTGTATCAAAGGGGAGGGAGAAGAAGAGACACACACCCCCAACCCCACTCCCACCCCCAATCCTTACCCACAGCATTTTTTTCCATTTCTATGGGGTCCAGTGACAAGAATCATTCCATGAGATCCGTTAATAAGTGTGGATTTTATCAGAGAGGCTCAAGTATTCCTAACAGTTACTCTGAGTAATAAAGTAACCCATAAGATGCTGTTCCTCTTGCTCAGAGTGGTTATCCAAAACTTGTGGGAATCTGCCTGCCCTGCACAAGGGGTGAACATAGAAGATGGCTAACACTGGCCTTTGCCCAGTGCAGACCCTAGTTTTATAGGGCCTGTTTTCTGAATGGGCTGTTTACTCTTCAGGTGTGGCCAGAGCAGCAAGGTAAAATGTGTGGGTTGTGGAGCGGTCTGTTCACCCAGCCTCAGGTGTTCAAGCCTTGCTGTAAGGTGAAGTGCTAAACAAGTGAACTTGGCAAACAAACAACTGAGTTTCATTTGCAAAGTGCATTTGGCAGGACTGTGTAGCAGATGTAGTTCTGGAGGCACTCAAATGCTTGTCATAGGGCATCTATTCTCCTAACAAAAGGCAGACGTGGAGGATGCAAGAGATGTTCTGATCTTCACACAGCATTTTCAGTGTCAGATTCACTCCCACAGCCAGATGATACAAGCCTAAAATTAAATCAAATTAAACTTTTCCCTCAGTAGCAGCCAGATGCTGGGGCTTAGTGCTCTGCAATCCTGGTATTTTCCTACTTTCAGCAAGAAGCCTTCACAAAGGTTGGTGCTAGCCTAGGGAATTCATTTTCCTTATCCTGCTTCTGCAGCTAGAGGGAAGAGAAGGGCTTCTTCAGTAGGCCTTGGAAGGAGAAATCTCACTTGACTGCTTTTAATTATGCCTAGAGAAGTTCATCAGAGGCAGCGAGTGGAGGCTAAGGTAGCATTAATCTTTAAGAATATCCCACTCAGTACTGTCCTCTCATACTGAGTTAATTTCTTCCAAGGCATCCAAGGGATATATTAGCATGGTCTTTATGCATTAGAAGAAATCAATTACAAGCTTCTGAGAGTGTGATCCAAGGGTGATGGACTGAGGTAGTTGTAGATGTCCTGGAGTCCTGTATACACCAAAATTCCTCTCCCTGTGTGTAGTTTTGGGGGTGGGTCTTCAGGAAAATAAAATAACTCTATTTTTATATATGTTCCTGACTCAGCCACATTAATTCCCTGCCTCCACAACAGTAGGTTGAAAATATATTCATAATTTAGATACTAAGACAAATTCTCTATTTGCCTTACGGAGGCACAGGACAAACATCAGGAAAAAATGTGGCTTCAGTTTCTAGGCCTCCCTGACTTTCACCAAGACCATTAAGAAATTTGCTTACTGCATATTGCATTTTGCAGCGAGGCATCTGAGGTACACAGTGGTTGGACTTCTTCAGCCAGTCTCTGCCTTACCAATCCAGGCTGTTAAGCTTTGGGGTTAGCAACTGCTCATCCAGCAGCCTTTGGTGTGTGACTGAAGGCAGCTTTTCAATGCTGCTGTGACAGAAGCACCTTGAGTTCTCACCTGTTGTTAATTCTAGTTTAAAAGCATTGGTAAAGTCTGTTGCTTTGCAGTGGTGTAGGCATATGCAAGTGTGC
Organism: Pogoniulus pusillus; assembly: GCF_015220805.1. NCBI lineage: Eukaryota > Metazoa > Chordata > Aves > Piciformes > Lybiidae > Pogoniulus > Pogoniulus pusillus. The sequence continues at coordinate 24,132,367 of NC_087278.1, forward strand.
CTAGCTGTGTGTGGTTAGAGAGCTTTGTAATTGTTATGATAGAGCAACAGGCTTTCTTCATCCTTAGCTACAATACACTGATTACTATCTGAAATGTGATTAAGCACTAGAGAAATGAACTTAAAGACTTGCTTGGTTATTGTTTAGGATGGCAACTGATTCCCTACCAAAGGGAGGAAGAGAGGATGAATACTTTGCAAGAGCAAGTCTCCCTGGCTTTTCATCCTGAATTCAAAGCTCCTCTAGGAGATACAGCCACCTATTGATATCAAGTTAATCTTGCCCTTCTCTGCCTTATCTGTCTCTGCTCACTGAAAGCCCAAATAGATCATCACCCATACCAGAAAATGTGTGCTTGAAGACACACAAAGTGCTAGCAAGAGATTTCCAGTAGTAGTCAGCAACAGTCAGTCCAAGTGGGAATCATCTTTGATTGTTTTTTCGAAGAGGCAGCTCTTCCCTTATGCCTCCTTAGCCTGTTTCTTCTGCTCAGTGCTCTCAACTGAATTAACTTTACCTGCTTGCACACGTGCAGCTTTTGAACTGTTGTTAACCCATGAGATAAATGCTCCACCTAAGAACCCCCCAGCTTGGAACCAGTGTGGCTATTGGCTAGCCAGAGATCTGAACCTCTTGCAGTGCTCTGTTGTTCCTGACTCTATAAATAGTATGAAGATGGCTGAAGTGTGGTGCACAGCACACTGAACAACAAAATCACTTTAGGAAAAACTGCATTCAGGGAGCACAAGAGGAAACATCACCTGGCTCTACCTAGCATTCATGTTCTTAGAGATGTGGAAGAGATTCCCATTCATGGTACCAGTAACACAGGATAACAAAGAAAAAAGTGGGGACAAGCAGCAGTGTGTACAATTAAAAATGCATGAAACACACAAAGGCAAACAGCTGGCAGGGGCCAAAGCTGTCTGAACACCTTTGCATGGTGCTTTGCCTGCCTCTAGAGTTAGTGCTGATACAAAGGCTGTGCTATATCCTGCCACACAAGATTTTTCCAAGGGCATTGTGTTCTCAGCACAAGTAGCAAAGAAATAGACAAAGCAGGAGAAAAAAAAGCTTGGATGAAATGGGAGAGTATTCTTGAACCTCTGGCTAAATGCACAAGGCATGTTCAAGAGCAAATTTGCCATAATGTAAAATAAAGGGATGTGAAACCAATAACTAAGTTGGGTCTGATAGAAGGACTCAGTTTTGGAGTATTCATGTTTTTATCAAAACACAAGCACCTGTTGCCCAAGCACAAAATCAACCTCGAGGGTAAAGGCAAGTGAAACTTCTTGGTTTCTCACTGCACCTGATAAAGATGCTACAGAGCAGGCCAGTTGTGACTTTAAAGATGGCAAAATTAAGGACTCTGTGGACTTACATGAGCATGTACAGCCAAGCACATGATTTAGCTTTGCTGAGCTGAACAGCATGGGCTGAAGTGTAGCTATCCTAAGTGCTCCACTCCTTAAACAGAAATCTTGGAGACATTTAGAGGTAGTTCTGCTTTTATGCAAACCTGTAGAGATAAGCATTGTTCACCAACAAGATTGAGGAAGGACTGCAGAAGAGGCAGGATGGCCAAGGAGTTATCTAAGATATAAAGTGAAAAATAAACTGAGGTAAATAAAAAGGTGAGAGGATAGCATAGGATCAAACCAAATAGGAGGAGAAGAGCTGAGGAAGCCAGAGCTGGAGAGGACCCTGCAGACTCAGGAGGAAGCAGCTTTGAGGGCTGTGAGTAGAACAGCAAATGCAGCATGAAGATCTGGATCATCTTTCCTGCCTGCTGCCATGTATAGTCCAGCAGCCCACCTCAGCCAGCCCGAGGAAAAGTAGCAGAACCCTGCAGAAGGCTGTGACAAGCACTGTGTGAATGTCTGGGAGAAAGTAGGTAGCAAAGGGACCACAGCCTCTGAGTTCCTGTGGAGAGAAGCATGGGGTCTCCACACCCCACACCAGCCTGAAGAGACCACTGACTGAGGCAGCCACAGACCTGCCCTGCCAAGCTGAAACAGGACCAGCAAAACGTCCTGCCATCTGACACTAAAGTGGGGTAAGTGAGATGTTGCAAACCTCATGGCGTGGCCTGGAGACCAGCACAACTGCCAGCCCTGGCATGGTGCTGGAGAGGAGGCTGGGGCTTGTGGAGGGACGAAGTTCACAGGTGGGCAGCCAGCATTCTCCTGCAATGTTTTTAAGATAAAAAAGGCAAGGGGCAGTGAAGAGGTGCCTGGAAAGCAGGTAAAACACTGGCACTCACTCTGCTGCTATGCTGGAGTGCAGGTCAAAGTCTTTGGTGAAGGCAGGTGTGGCTGGAGGAGAAGTTGGAGGGCAAGGGGGAAGAAGGGTCTGTCATGGCACACCCAGTGCTGCTCATTGTGCTGCAGTACCACCAAGAGCTGCAATAATGAGGAAGAGACCACAACAGCCAAGATAATAGATGCCTGAGCAGGAATCTCACGCATTTTGGCATGCTGGAAGTCTGGGAGTGTAATTTAAACTTGCAGACCAGCCATGAGCTCAGCCCAGAGCAAACACATCTGCAGTCTTAGCCAGAAAAGTTATTCTAACCCCCTGAAGTCAGAGCCACACACACCACTCTACATTTGAAATAACTAAGCCTGCACAAGAGCTGGCATAGTTTCACAGCTCAGCTGACCCAGGAGCAAAGGAAGAAGAGTAACCTCTAATGGAAGGCACTTTTGGTCCTATTCACCTTTTGTTTTCATTACTGCCACCACAATGTGACCAAGTGTGGCATAAGGGCAATCAATAGCATAGCCAGATCTGTTCTCTGCTGAAAGGCCAGTGTCAAAACCCTTCAATATAGGCAACTCATCTGAGGTGGTTCTTTTAAATGGTAGTCCCATTATCAATGAAGGAGATGCCACTCTAACACCTGACACCAGCGGGGAGATGGGGGGAGACCAGCACCCCTCCAGTTGTGAGGTTTTTAAGTTAGGCTTCTCTTGTTGTCCTCATAGATTGATTCAACTTCATATCACTTATTTCGAGTAGGAAGCATTTATCTACCCAAATCACTGAAGTCTCCAAACCAGTAGGAGACAACCAGCATCGACCTCTGCAGCGTTAACAAATGCTAAGCTCTGTGCTTATTTAAGAGTCACTTTCTGCTCCCTCTGTTCTGATCAGTCTTGCAGGGTTTGTGCAGACAGGTAAATGTAAGCCTGTCTGCTCCTACGACTGGCAAGTTTTGGGAAACAAATTATTCATGAAGTTAAACATGAGACCAGATGTTTTAGAACTTATTTTCTTTGAATTATCTGGAAGGGCATCTCAGATATGATCTCAGTTTAAGTTGCTTGTCCCATAGTATCAGATCCACAGGCACAAATCCCATCCTCTTTAACATCTTCATAGATGATCTGGATGAGGGCATGGAGTCAGTCATCAGCAAGTTTGCAGATGACACTAAGCTGGGGGCAGATGTGGCTGGGTTGGAGGGCAGAATGGCTCTGCAGCAGGACCTTGACTGCCTGGACAGATGGGCAGAGTCCAATGGGATGGGGTTCAATAGCTCCAAGTGCAGGGTGCTGCACTTTGGCCACAACAACCCCATGCAGAGATACAGGCTGGGGTCGGAGTGGCTGGAGAGCAGCCAGACAGAGAGGGATCTGGGGGTGCTGATCGATACCCGCCTGAACATGAGCCAGCAGTGTGCCCAGGTGGCCAAGAGAGCCAGTGGCATCCTGGCCTGCATCAGGAATGGTGTGGTCAGCAGGAGCAGGGAGGTCATTCTGCCCCTGTACTCTGCACTGGTTAGACCTCACCTTGAGTCCTGTGTTCAGTTCTGGGCCCCCCAGTTTAGGAGGGACATTGAGATGCTTGAGCATGTCCAGAGAAGGGCAACAAGGCTGGGGAGAGGCCTTGAGCACAGCCCTACGAGGAGAGGCTGAGGGAGCTGGGATTGGTTAGCCTGGAGAAGAGGAGGCTCAGGGCAGACCTTATTGCTGTCTACAACTACCTGAGGGGTGGTTGTGGCCAGGAGGAGGTTGCTCTCTTCTCTCAGGTGGCCAGCGCCAGAACGAGAGGACACAGCCTCAGGCTGTGCCAGGGGAGATTTAGGCTGGAGGTGAGGAGAAAGTTCTTCCCTGAGAGAGTCATTGGACACTGGAATGGGCTGCCCGGGGAGGTGGTGGAGTCGCTGTCCCTGGAGCTGTTCAAGGCAGGATTGGACGTGGCACTTGGTGCCATGGTCTGGCCTTGAGCTCTGTGGTAAAGGGTTGGATTTGATGATCTGTGAGGTCTCTTCCAACCCTGATAATACTGTGATACTGTGAAATGTCCTGCTGAGTCAATGTGTTTTCTATCTCGCAATCAGACTAGGGCCAAAGACATTGTACTTCCTCTGTCAAATCAAGAATCGCAGTTTCTGTCTTGTTTTAGTGTCAGAAGAAAATTCTACCTCTCAGCCTAATGAAAAGCTTTGTTCCAAAATGCTGCTTTTTGGTCTGAATTTAGCCCTGTCTCACGCTCAGAATTTGTACTGCAACCCCTGTGAGTCCATAAAGAGTAAGCTGCTTGGGAAGATACAGGTTGAATAGTTTGGAAGCAGTATTAGGCAGCAATTATCAGTGGCTTTTGTCAAACCCTAGGCATCCTGTGTTGATGAACATGAGACACAAAAGCTGGCACGTGTTTTATGACTAAGCTACATCCAGTACAGTTCAGATCAGGTGGTTTTTGCCCAGCCAGAAGTGCCTCCTGTTCCTTAACAGAGAATAACCAGAGTGTGCTTAGCTTGCTCCATGCTAGAATCAATCTGCCTCTGTGCAGGTACTGCTTTCATCCATCTTCAAAAGCTAACCCTTGTTGACTTTAGCTACCCTAGACATTGCTGTGCTGGTCAGGGACACCTCAATACCTGAGAACAAGGGAGGTCTTCTGTGCCAGCCCCAGCATCCTGATGAGAGAGCAGGGCTTATTTTTTACTGGGCACCATGCAGCTTGTTTTCCCAAGACAGGAGATTCTCTGCTCTCTGTCTGGCACCGTGTGTGGTCTTCTAGCTTTTTCTGACAGCTGTTTGGAATGGAGGATGTTACTCATTTTGAATACTTTGGAAGGTAGATCACTTTATGGTACATGTACTATGCAATTGGTTAGATCTTAGATTTCCTGCTGCTATGGGCATCATCACTCTTACCTGAAAGCAAACCAGGCATTTTCCAGCAACAAGTTATTTACTGACCTCAGAGAATGTGGGTACTCCTATTTCCTCTATGGAGAGGAAAATACTTGCTTTCTTAGGATTGTACATAGAACACAGATGAGTTTTAGAAGCCCACAGTGCCAGTGGGAAACGATCAGTGAAGGGAACATGTTCTGTTTCTTCAAAGGTTTTATGGTTGTTTTCAAGTCCACCATATTAGAATAACCACATAACAGAGCTTCCACATTGATGGTAACAGATTGTGCTGCACCAACTCAGCCTAGATTTCACTGAGGAATGCAGCTAGGATGCTGTAGCTGGCTGGTCTCAGTGTTTTGGCATGAATTTCACACAGGCAGATGACATTTTCTTCTCCTGATTACTTGACTTTGAGAATGACAAAATGACTGACTGCTATCTTAAAGCTGCCCTATGAAAGGACCTGGATCACTTGGAGCAGGGTTTGGCTGGACCATGACACACCTAGTGTGTGTACCTGGTGGAGTGGCCTGTCTTTGTGCACATAAAGCATTAAAAACAAGTGGTGAAGGAAGCAGCAATGATGACAGGTTATATAAACCTAGCTGAGGACTGTGCTATTAGAATAGAATAGAATAGAATAGAATAGAATAGAATAGAATAGAATAGAATAGAATAGAATCATAGAATCAGCCAGGTTGGAAGAGACCTCCAAGATCATCCAGTCCAACCTAGCACCCAGCCCTAACCAATCAACTAGACCATGGCACTACTGAAATATTTGGAAGGAAAAAAGTTATGGAGGCATTAGTAAGCCTTGCTGCCCCACAGGAGGTGGGAAGAGGGCAAAAGCCAGCACAGGAACATCACAGCCTTAAGCCCAGCAGTGAGAGCCTGGGACCATAAGTGTGGGAGGGCACTGTCATGGCACAGAGATGACAAAGCACCATAGTGTTTACCAGATCTGAATAGCTTGCCTTTAAGGACAGGGGGAGCTATGCTTCAGGCGTGAAGGAACGGGGACCACAGCACTGACCTATTTCAAAGGCAGGCCTCAAGAAGCCAAGTCTGGTGTGCTGTGCCTACATAAAGCTCACACCCAACATCTTGGTCTCACTAGGGCTAGATAGAAAGATGTCATTGATTTGAAGTGGGCTCTTGCTATCTGCTATCCCAGCACACACTCAAACTCTTGTTTACAGTGCCCCAGTCACCACACACATGCTGACTCAAAGAGTGCTGGGGGCCCATTTGCCACAGCTTATAAAAGAGGCCTTCAAGGGCTGCTGTTGCCTTACAGAACAGCATATATGAAACCCCTCCTATTCTATAGGTCTCCTATGAATGGCTACTCAGTCTGATTTGCAGGAGGATGTGTTTTATAAGAGGGTAAACTTGGCCTGTCCATTCAAGTAAGAAGTATCTGAATGCTTACACACAACTGGGAAAGACCTGGGCCTTCTCAGCTGGGTGGGAACCAGTACCAACATCCTTGCACCTGAGGGTTGCAGTTGAGCTACTCCTCTTGCCTTCTTTGCATGTCTAAATGTGTTGGATGTCTCTGCTCTGAAGCAGCTTGAGGGTCTAGAAGCAGTAGGAACACCAGGCTGGTAAGACCTGCAGACTCTGGTTTGTCTGAGCCCATGGTTGGTTCTAGGTAGCACAGAGAAAAGTATCTGAAACCTTGAACTGTTTTGATTGCAGTCAAGCCAGTTAGCAATTGGCCCAAGTGGAAAGGATCTAGCCTGTACCCAGACTTCATTTATTACATGGTGTGAATTAGATGCTCATGATTCCCCAATCACCTCTGAGTGCAAGTGCTCAGTGCCAGCACTCACGAGGAAATGAAAGATCAGCTCAAGAGGTCACTTTCACACTGTTCAGTTTTTCTGCTTCCTTGCTTACAGATAACACAGATCTACCAGTAAATACTGCTCTTAGGTTTGAAACCTTGCATTGCCACTGGTTCAGCCACTGCTAAGGGTAGTTGTCCTGAAGAGTCAGGGTGTTCAGCTATGGACAGAGATTTGTTTTGACAGCATGCTGAAAATAGCATCTCAGAAACCACACTGCTAGCTGGTTTGAGGAAGGCCAGCTCTGAAGTGTGTCTGATTGGCCAGCACATTGCTCTGTAAATAGCAATCACTTTGTTTAGCTGGTTTTCAAAGAGTGCCCGTGCCTCAAGGACAATGCCATCCCGGGGAGCTGCTCCTGGCCTGGCCATCCCTGCAGGCTGCTCTTGTTGAGCTCCCCCATGAACTCGCTCAAGGAACCATCCTGTGCATGCTCCTGCCTCCCTTCAGGGAAGCAGGGGTTCCTGCACGTCCCAGGCACTTCAGGGCCCCTTCCATGGCACCTAATCATCCTTAACCACTCCCAGGTAAAACCAGCACTCCAGTGAGAAAGAGAAATCTCAACTATGGCTCTAACCAGACATTTCTTTGGAAGCTGAAAGGTATGTGATACGGATGTCTTAAATGCTCTTGCTTCAAAAACTCTCCTCTCCATCCTGAGGGGCTTCATAAACCTTTCCTGGAGATGTAGATAACTTGTGAAATGCTTCCTCTGGCCCTGCAGGACCAGTACTCTCTTTCATTCCTTCTCTCCTATACCTTGCTGTTGTCTGCATCAGCAGGTCAGTGAAAACAGGATAACCTTTCCTGCTGGCTCTAGGATGTCTATCACACCACTCTGTGCCTGTGTAGCAAGGGTTCCTGCTGCACGCTAGCTCTGTGGCTCAGGCTCTGCCACTTCTGCCCTGGAGGCACCATCTGGTGCCCCTGACTTCTCTGCCTGCTGTAATTTGCAATAGGAACAGGCAGTCAGACCTGAGGGAAGTTCGAGTTTGAGTCTCTTTCATCACCCTATAGAGTTAATTTCAACTCTGACCACACATTTTGGGGAACCCCTGTAATCAATATCTGCTCAAATTTTGTCTGAAGCTCACCCATCCTGCTTCTGCCCTCCCTTTATCTATATGTCTTTGTCAGTGAAGACTTCCTCCTGGAAAGCCTTTCACCTTTCCTTACCTTCTTTTGATTTTCAGAACGAGATGTCTCTTCCCCAAGGAAGTGGGATGTATCCTACTGTCTTATCCCCTCATGCTGTTTTCTCCCTGCCTGCCCTTTTCCTCTGTCTGCCCTTGGCTTGTATTTAGAGGATGTTATGTGTCAAATTTGGTTGATTTGTTGCAGTCTAATTAGCTGATTCAATCCAATTAAGCTATCTGAAGTTATCTGTGTTATGTGATGTCTTTGTCAGCCAACTCCACTCCTTCTTACCCTTGCACAAAATTTTGCCTCCAGCTGCTTCCGCCAGATCTCGGTGGTAGATTTCCACCTGGTTCTTGGCTGTTTCTTCAAAGCTTGTGATCAGGACTTCAGGATCTGCAAATTTCATTTAGACACCATCTCCTCCCACCACCTCCTTCCCCTGGTTAGCCAAGTCTGCCTACAGCTCTTCTTCCTCACCAGAGACTTGTGAGTGTTGTGTCTGTCTGGCAATTTGGCAATAAGGGCAGCAAGATGCCATCCCCTTATGAGACTACTCACTTGCACTTGATCTTGGTGAGGTGTCACTGCCTTCCTTTGGCTGACTCAAAACTCTGCCCACTGAGAGATGTTTCTGTGGCTCCCTGAAGTCAAAGTCTTAAATATGAAATGCACCTCCTTCAAAGTACCCTTTTCCTTGCCTGGAGCTGTCTCAGTGTTAGGTTGATGTCATTCTTCACCTAGCTCTTCTTCCATCTGAGAAGATCTTTTTCCTTCTCTGAGTTGTTTCAGTGGGGTTCTTTTTTGTTTGGTTGGTTTTGAGTTGTGGGGGGGAGGGATTGTTTAGGGGTTTTGTGAGATGTTTTTTGTTGTTGGGGGTTTTACTATTATTTTGGGTTGGGTTGGGGTTTGTTGGTTGGGTTTGTTATCTTGGGGGGATTGATTTGTTTGCTTGTTTTGTTTGCTTGATGTTGTTGTTGCTGCTGCTTTGGGGTTATTTTGGGGCTTTTTTTCTTTTCCTTCCTTTTTCTGTTTTTCCTCCAGAAAGGGGAACCCTTGTTCTGTCTGCTGCTACTATAGATAAAAAAACAGTGTCACTGAAAGCTACAAAATCTCCTATGGTGATGGGCGAGGATTTAACCTAGGAAGATACTGACTCAAGACGCTCGGTTTTATTAAACAGCATTCTGAGTATGATCCTAGAGCATATGTGTACACCTGTGAGAAAATCCTTCCTGGCAGCTGCCCCTAGGAGTCCTGTTGCCTCCCATACTGAGCATACTGGCTTCTCCCTAGCAGAGGATCTCAGACACCAGGGTAAAAATCTCATTCCTGAAACAAGGAACAATTATCTTCCCTGGGTTTTTCTGTCCCCAGGTGTCCCTATTTACCTGCTTGATTCCAACTGACAAAGAGTTCAAGAGTAACAGCCTGTCATGGTGAAACATTGCTCTCTAGCCACCATGGATTGTCTCCCAACTACCTACCATTGCTTTGTGCTCTTCCTCAGCCAGCTGTGCCTGTGCTCAGGGCTATGCACTGACTTACAGGGTTAAGGAGATGGATACACTTAGTTAGGCATCTTTGGTTCTGTCACAGTATCACAGTATCAACAAGGTTGGAAGAGACCTCACAGATCATCAAGTCCAACCCTTTACCACAGAGCTCAAGGCCAGACCATGGCACCAAGTGCCACGTCCAATCCTGCCTTGAACAGCTCCAGGGACGGCAACTCCACCACCTCCCCGGGCAGCCCATTCCAGTGCCCAATGACTCTCTCAGTGAAGAACTTTCTCCTCACCTCCAGCCTAAATCTCCCCTGGCACAGCCTGAGGCTGTGTCCTCTCGTTCTGGTGCTGGCCACCTGAGAGAAGAGAGCAACCTCCTCCTGGCCACAACCACCCCTCAGGTAGTTGTAGACAGCAATAAGGTCTGCCCTGAGCCTCCTCTTCTCCAGGCTAACCAATCCCAGCTCCCTCAGCCTCTCCTCGTAGGGCTGTGCTCAAGGCCTCTCCCCAGCCTCGTCGCCCTTCTCTGGACACGCTCAAGCATCTCAATGTCCCTCCTAAACTGGGGGGCCCAGAACTGAACACAGGACTCAAGGTGTGCTCTAACCAGTACAGAGTCCAGGGGCAGAATGACCTCCCTGCTCCTGCTGACCACACCATTGCTGATGCAGGCCAGGATGCCACTGGCTCTCTTGGCCACCTGGGCACACTGCTGGCTCATGTTCAGGTGGGTATCAATCAGCACCCCCAGATCCCTCTCTGTCTGGCTGCTCTCCAGCCACTCCGACCCCAGCCTGTATCTCTGCATGGGGTTGCTGTGGCCAAAGTGCAGCACCCGGCAGAAGCTTTAAAGAGAAAATTATGTCCCCTAAATGATCCTCACACTAGACCAGGCCTACACAGCACTCCAAAGCAGTTCATAACTTCCCTAAAGGCTACTCTGGAATGTTACATTTTTGGGAAAGATGGGGGTCTTGGTTTAAAGGAGAGATCTCTCTTAGTGCCCATATCCACAACTGTCCCAAATGACAGATTGTATGGAGGATATAACTTTCTTGCCAGGAAAAAACCTGGCAGGCAAAGAGGGGTAATCTTCATAGAATCACAGAATCAACCAGGTTGGAAGAGACCTCCAACATTATCCAATTCAACCTAGCACCCAGCCCGGTCCAATCAAGTAGACCATGGCACTAAGTGCCTCATCCACTCTTTTTTTGAACACCTCCAGGGACGGTGCCTCCACCACCTCCCTGGGCAGCCCATTCCAATGCCAATCACTCTCTCTGTCAGGAACTTCCTCCTAATATCCACCCTAGACCTCCCCTTGCACAACTTGAGACTGTGTCCCCTTGTTCTGTTGCTGGTTGTGTAGGAGAAGAGACCAACCCCCACCTGGCTACAGCCTCCCTTCAGGTAGTTGTAGAGAGCAATGAGGTCTGCCCTGAGCCTCCTCTTCTGCAGCCTGCATACCCCCTGCTCCCTCAGCCTCTCCTCATAGGGCTTCTTCATGGTGTCTTCAAATCTCTTTAGTATAAATCCACAAAGAATAGACTTATTGGCTTTAACAGGGACGACAGCAATAGTGCTGCAGATACATGAACAGCACTTGAGAGACTTTAAGCAGTAATAGCAAAATTATAATTTTGCTACAGAATTTAAGAAATCCATTCAAATTTAAGAGAATTATCTTCACCTTAAGGAATTTGAAATATCAATTACAAACTGTTCAGAAAGGGTATTGGTCTCTGTTAAGCCTTGCTGGATTTCTTGCTTTGGCTAAGCTAGAATTGGTCTGCCTTCTTCCTAGGAGTAGAACAGTTTGAGTCCTGTCTTTCTGAATCACGTAACCTGAGTGCTTCTTTCTGGCAGTCTGAATATCACAATATCCCACTTTTATTACCCTTAAGCTTTGCTACTGCCATTTATTTGTAGCCATTATCATTCAGCCTAAACCCTAAAACAGATGGGAAAAGCACATCTTGTTATCCCCCTGTTTGCTTTAAACTAGCAGTTATGTAAGTGTTTGCACCTTCAAAAATCAACATGTTTTAATAGATAATATTCCTTGTACGGAGAGCTGGTGCAAGCAGGAGCTAAAGAATCAATCTGTTGAGATTATCTCCTTCTCAAACTGTACTCCTTGGCAAAACCTTATTTACACCTGCAAGTCAGTCCACAATTCTTTCCTTCTGAAAAGTACTTCTAGTAATTCCACCACCCCCCCCACCCCAAAATCCTTTGGCCAGATATTTAGCCAAAAAGAGGAAACTGAAAATTGCTCAAGTTGTAAAAAAAAGAACAAAAAAAAACAGCAAAACATTTTACAGTGAAATCTGAAAGCAGGAACAGCTGCCAGGGGTTGGTTTTGACCACTGCTCTTCATCTAACAACAAGTAGCCTATTTGCATTTCCTTATTTGTTAATATTGAAAAAACAGCACAATGGGATCAGATGTCTCTGCTTGGCAAGTGCCCTACTTTTCCTCTGGGTTAATACCTGTGCCTCAGCATTCACGATACAAGTGTGTTATATACATACATATATATATACCCACCCCTTGTGGTTAGCTTCTATATTACAACGTTGACATAATTCAGCTTCCCAGATAAAATCATTAAGATCCCACCCAGGAAAGGTACTAGTTTAACTAGTTTGACAGCCACGGTCCCATTAGATTTACAGAGGCTGCATGCATACTTCAAGTAGGTGTTTTTAAGAACTGACCTGGGTGAGAACAAATCCTCTGCTCTAAACCTTGTATTCCAGGTCACCTGTGAGCTCCAGCAGATAGCAGATTCCTATTTTTCACCAAGCTCTGAGTGGAAAGGAAGATGCTTAATTTTAATCTTGTAAAAGAGCTCCTGCACTGTTTCATACATCTGCATTTGCCAGTTTAAACTCAGGCTCAATACAGGTTTGGCAATATTTTTCATCACTCTCTTTTCCACACAGTGAATTCAGACAAGGTGTTTCTATCACAAGTGGAAGGGGCTAGAGGAACCTCGATGAAAGCTTATTAGCTGTTTAAATGCCTTCTATTTATTCACAAGATGACTATCAGCCAAAAGTGGAAACTCAAACCTCTGTCAAGTTATAGGGTAGCCCTGAAATGTCCTCAGCAAATGCTTCAAGGAATCTGGAGAAGTTTTAAAATGATGGTTTTGACCACGTTCTTTGCTTATGCATTGCCTTTTGGACTTGTGTGGCTAGAAATTATTTTCCTCTGAGAGGGCTCTGCTCTTCAGAGGCTGGTGTATGGGAGCTTAAATCCTCTCCAGGTGTTTTCATTATCATAAGTAAGAAGCCTACATCCTCCACTGGGCTTCAGTGCTTGCACAAGATTTGAACATTAAGGGCATGAAGCTGTGACATAAATGTCTAAGCAGTCGCACTGATTCCAGTTTGTGGAAAATCAAATCCTACCCTGGCTATTCTGTTAATGTTCACCATGGTCGTAAAGGAGGACAGCAAGTGACTGGCAGCAGCAGATCAGTTGTGTTCATCTAAGTGCTAAGAGGCAGTTTGTTGCTTAATATATATGAGGATACTCTGTGAAAATAACATTTCATTCTCATTTAATTTCTGTGCTGAATGGCACCAGACTAAAAGGACTGTCACTGAGGGGACTCAAGAAGTATGGAGAGGAAAAAGTGGGAAAAAGAATGGGATAAACCATGAGAGAATCACTTTCTCAAACAAAAGATAAAGGGGCAGGGAAAAAAAAAAACAGATATATCTTCTCTGCAAACAAAAGTTGCCAGAAGACGTGGAAGAATTCCTTAGACTAGTTAAAACCAGTAGAATTGTTTTGGGAAATGATTCAGCACTTGCTATATTCCTGCCTCACACATTGAATTTGAGTTTAGCAGTGTCTGGAACGAAGCGCCGGTAACAAAAGCAGCACATAACAGTCGTTCAGAAAACCCTCAACACTTTGCAGACAAACTTGGAGACTACCCTGTAAGAAATCCTTCTGCTGTTTGTTCCCAAACTGTCTGGTTTTACAGCACCGAGGAAGGCAATGTTGTAGAATTACTGAGGGTTTACAAGCAAGTAGAGGTGATAGAGAGTTGTTCAGACTAAGGTGAGGAAGAGAGGCTGGTGCTGCTCCTCTGGGAATCCCTCACTGAGCTAAGTGCTGCTACTGCTAGCAGTAACAGGATCATTTAGTCAGGAGCTCTAGGTGAGCTGCCACATCTGTGTCTTTATTAGGTTTAGACTGAAAAGGTCACTATCAGGATAAAATAGGTTGTGCAGGAATACTCATCCTCCTTATTTTAGTCTTTCAGCATATTAAACAGCAACTCCCACAGCCTGTGTTAGAGCTGCTCTTGAGTCTGTGTGAGAATTTTTGTCTGCTCTGGCTGGGCAGAGTTGGACCAGATGATCTTTCAAGGTCCATTGCCACCCATAACATTAACGGCATTCAGGATTCGGGCTTGGTTTGAGCATGACCCTGGGAGGGAGCAGCTTGTGCTTTTGTTGCAGCCACGGACTGCAAGGGTGCTAAGTCAGAATTGCCCGAGTGTCACCTTGTACATCACATGCTAATCCTTCTGACATAGATTGCCTCCAAAAACCAGCTATTTCAACATAATCCACCAGCTGTTCCTTAAAGCCACTATTCCTAAATTGCATTAAAAGCGTTAACCAGAGGAGGTGACGATGAGAATGTTTAAATCACTCATTCTGACACAGCGGGGGGAAAAAAAATAAATGAGCAGCTGATGACTTTTAAATCACGTTAAAAGGAACTCTTCGTGGAAAAAACCCTTCAAGAACAACACAAACTTTCCCCCTTACGCCCAGAGACCGAGACACCCTGCCCGCGGGTGCACTGGGGTTTAGCGCCGATGTCTCCAGAGCACGCCCGGCTGCGCTCCGCATGGAGAGGCACTGGTTGCTGCTGGCGGGTGACGTTAAAACCGACGTGGGGGCGATGCGCCGCTCTCAGAGCAGCAGGGCCTCTGCAGCGCTTGCGTTCGTGTTTCATTTCGCGGCGGCAGAGCGCTCGACGCTCTGTAGCCGGGCGCGACCGCACCGCGCCGCCGGGCAGACAGGTGCCTGGGACGGCCCCGCTGGGCGGGGGCTGGTGCCGGGTCCCGGCCCGGCCCACCGGGGGCGGGGCGGGGCAGCGGGCCGCGTGCGTGAAGTCATCTCCGCCATCACAATGGGCAGCACCTCCCTCCTCCTCCTCCCAGCCTTCCCGCGCGGCCTTTCTCCCTTAAAAGGACAATGGGGCGCTGCGAGCGGGGCAGGCTCGATTCAGCAGAATGGAGCCGTGGGAACGGCGCATGCGCAGAGCGGCGGCTCTGGCGGGGCGGGGAGGAGGCGGGGGCGGGGGGGGTGTGGCCTCGCGCGCCCGCGCGGGCTGGCAGAGCGCGGCGAGGTGGGAGCGCGCGCAGCGGCGGGGCTTGGCCGCGCACCGTACCGGCACCGTACCCCACGTTTGTGAGCGCAGGACAGCGGTGAGTGAGCGAGTTCTGCTTTTTAGTGCTGCTTGGGGAGGAGGAAAGAAAAGTGCAGCCGAAAAGGAGCGGGAGGCTTAAACCGGGTGGGGGGTTCCTTTCCGTTTCGGTTTTTTCGCGTGTTCCTGGGGTGGGTTTGTTGGACTGATTTTGTTTCTGCGGCAGCAGCAGTCAGTGGTTTCTCTTAAGCCCAGATTAATCCTGAGAGTGTCTCCGGTTGTGCCGCAGCGAAAACACTTTGCCACCTCAAACAGTTTGACACGCGTGGTGCTTGTGCGCGGCTGTTTCCCTTTTCAATTAGTGGAGTTTAAAGGAGGTGCTGGCGGGGCAAAGCGCCTCTCGTGTTGTTACAGACCCATCCCGAGAGCTTTGCCATTGCCCGCCTAAAGCTTCAGTTCTCCGGGAGGAAGAGCAGTCAGGTTCCCGACGATTTAACTCCGAAAGTGGTCCCCAGTTGCGGAGCGGGTTGGGTTAAACCGATCTGCCTGGCGGTTACGGGCCGCAGCTACCCAGCCTCGCCACGCGGCTACCAGGCACCACCGGCCGGGCCAAGAAGGGGGAACGTGGCCCCGTCGGCTGTGCCTTGCCAATGCGGAGGGAAGCGGGTGGCGCAGGTGCGGCTCCCTGCGCGCTCCACGGAGCGCAGTCTCGCACCTCACACCTGTAGCACCGGCGTGCACAACTTGAATGCCAGTAGGATGGCGGACGGGAGGAGGCTATAGTGGTGCCCGCCATCCATCTCTCTCCCCACCCCGTGTGTCATGGGGGAGAGTGGACAGTTGATTTTTAGTTATTGGTAGTATTTGCGGAGCGTGGGGGTCTCTGCGCGCCCCTTTACTGGGAAACGTGCTGCTGTGGGCTGGTGTGACACGTGCTGCCGGTCGCACGGGTCGCGGTGTTGGGCCGTGTGGACCCTTCCCCATATCGGTGGGCGTCCTGCCACCGGCCCGGTGTGGGGACGGTGCGGCGGGCGGCGATGGCGTCCTGCCGCTCTCGCGGCACAGCGTTAGTGAAAAGTCGCTCCAGTTGCCGTCAGCGTGTGCCTTCGCCCGGCGCCAACAAGTTTCCCGAGTTGGCCGGCTTCCGTGGTGTTTGCTCGGAGCGGAGCGGCGGAGCGTCCGGCGTGCCCCCGGCGCGGCACGTAGGCAGCGCCCGGCTGCAAGGGAAAACAAAGGGCTCGCATGTGCTGCGGGCGCCACGGCTCCCTGGCGCGCCGGAGGAAAGCGCTCGTTTGCGCGGTGCCGGTGCTCAGCCCAGGTGTGTGGTGGGATGTCCGTGGGGTAAAACATGTCCTGCGGGGGCTGATATTTTGTACCGGCTGGCTGCCGGTTCTGGAGGACTTTAGAGGGCTAGTGAAAGTTTGGATGCACACTCGTTCCCCTAGGTACCACGCTGCACGCACGGCGTTGGCGTGCGCTGGCGAACAGGCGGAACCCGCTCAGTGCCCCAGGGTAGCCTCTGGGTCTGGGGTTCGGAAAGGTCCGCGTCGCCCCCGCCGCGGCGTGCCCGCGTTACTGGGAGGTCTGCGACGGCCCTTTGAAGTGCAACTGTTGCCATGTTTGAATTACGTCAGGGCCGAGCCATGAGGTGCCAGCGCGGGCGGACGGGGGGTGGGGGCGGCGGCGGCGGCGGGAAGCAGCTATCACCCGACTGGAGCTGGGGTCAGCGTGCCCGACGGAGTTGCCGGGGTTCGACCCTCCGCTTCCCGCCGCTTCACCCCCGCCCCGTAGCCGGATGGGGCGGCTGCACCGAGACCGCGTGGTGGGGCGGTGTTTGCGGCGCGGGGGCCGCCTCATAGCGCCCACCTCCGCGCTTTGAGCTCTCCTCGCTGGCTCGCCGCCTTCCCCTTCCTGAACTGTTTTAATTTATTTTAAATTTTATTCGCCTTTCGGCAAGTTCGGCGCTGGCAGCCCCGGGAAGGAGGGGCTGGGGCTGCCCGCGTGTGTGCTCCGGTGGCTCCACCTGACCGGCAGAGCTGCCCGCCTGCGAAAGTAGGTCGTCCGCTCCGGGGGGAGTCTTTGTTCGCGGCGCTCCCGCGCCTCTGCTCGCCGCGGCCCCCAGCCGCCGAGCGAGTGAGCCCGTCGCCCCGCCGGCTGTAACTGTCGGGAGTAGGGCGCCCCGCCGTGCCCCGGGCCGCCGCTCCCCCCACGCCACGCGGTGTTCATCGGAACGCGCCACAGCCGCCGCCTCCTGCACGGCGCCTGTCCTGGGAGCCGCGGGAACGGCGCGACCCCGACTCTAACCTTCTCAGCCATCTTCTGTCAGTGCTATTTTTTTAAGCCTTAGAAGTTTTGAGTCAGGGAAGGCCTCCCAGTTGCGCTCTGCCTTTCGTGATATAAAAGTTGCCGTCTCCTCCCGTGCACCGTCTCCGGATGCTGAAGCGATTTAAAGGGACCTGCCAAACCTGTTGTTTATTCGGTTGTTCCTTAACGCAGCGAGCAGAGCTGACTTGTGCCAGACCCGCGGCTCCCCCAGCCTCGTCGGCAGGAATGGCCGCAGTTCATCCTTCAAAGAGCTTTGTCATCCTCGGTTCGCTGCCGGGCAGTCCTTTGGACCCATATTATTCAATAACCATTACAATTGCTTTAAAAGTTTGTAACCCTGCCCCAGCACTGTAGTTCTGTAGGTGGCTGCTACAGGATGCTGCCCGTCAACCTGCTGCCGTGTGCCTGAAGTGCATGTTTCTTGGTAGGGCTTTACCACCTCTACTTATGGGTGGGGAGAGAAGAGGAGGCCCAGTGTCTAGAACTGAGCCCAGAATTTCAACAGCGTCGTCGTTTCGGTGGAGACTGAATAATAAACTTGAGCACAACCTAACTGCGGTGCTTTTTCATACTGAATTTTAATTTGGTGCTAGTGGAAGAGGTAGGCTGACAGTCATGGAGGCATCAGCTTAGTAATTTTACAAGGCAAACCAGGGGAGTTATGATTCCTTGGCACAATACTACTGTGTGCTTGCTTCCAAAGGTGAGTCTGTTGCTCTCAGCTGTATTCTGGGTGTGTGCTGCTGGAAACCCCCTTCTGCACATAGCCACATTCACTGTAAACTACAGTTGGGTTTTTGGGTTTTTTGTTTTTTAAATAATAAAGAGGATCGTGCAAACTCTGCAGCACAGGAGCAGGCGGTGACCTGGAGGGCTTTCTGCTAGCACCACTGGACACCGGACTTCTTTTGGCACCCAGGTAGATTGCAGATTTCTTGGTATCTGTGGTCGATGGTAGAGGATCAGCAAGTAACAAGTTGTGGAATTTCAAAGCATACCCACAGGCATGCACCCTCCAGCTCCCACTGAAAATAGGTGGGTTTGAGTGCCAGAGCCTCTAGGAAAAAAAATCTACCCTGTTTCTCTCCCAACCCATAAATTCACAGAGAGGAGCTAATTGGCCGTGTTTGCAGTCTTTCCTTTAAAAAGAAATCATTGCTGACTTCTTATGGTAGATGTCAAAAGATATGATAAATTCACACATGTTAGATATAAACAGCATTAAAACTGACAGTTTGTTGTCTTACTCATGCTGAACATCTCTGTGTCACCAGACTTCCTGCTTTGCATTAATTCTTTACACCTGATGCTTTGTACCTCTTTGATAATGACATGAATGACGCACACAGTCCTACTTGATAACCAAACTTCTTCAGAATTACGTCTCTTAGAGCACTTGCTTTTTTGACAGAAAAGAACCGAGTGAGCTGGGGCTTGAAAACTTGAGTGGTTAAGCAGAATGGATGGGTGGGACTCCATTTCATGACTCAAACCTTTACCTTTCTATAGAATGTGCACAGACCAAAGTCGAAATGAAATGACTGGTAATAATACTTAACCTTTTTTAAATAAAGTCACTTCTTCAGCTCTTCTGCCAAATAATCAGTAGTATATTGCCTCTTAAAAACAAAAAGGGAAGAAAGAAACCCCCAAACTGTTCAATGTATCATGGTCTCAAGTATCTGTGATGCTTTTCCGGTAGCAGGTGTTTGCTAACAGTATCATAACAGCTGCAGTGAGAGTATTGAGATTAGCAGTCATAGACTGAACTCACGCACTTGCTTGAGAACATCCCAGGGTTCCCCTTCAGGGTTTCTGATCAGCCTGAACATGGTGTTAGTTAGGCCACAGAGGCTAGGGGTGGGGGGGTGAAGTCCTGTTTGAAGGTGGAATGTCTGCAGGTGGGGCAGGTTTGCTGTTTTAAATTTTGTTACACTCCACCCCACAAATATTCCTGGTTACTGGTTTAATGCTTTGGCCTATCCTTTCTGGAGCACACTGCAGTTTAGAGGAACACTCAAGTGGCTTAGCCCTTCAGGTTTTGTCTAGTGGGTTAGGTATTTCTTTCTGCTGGAGTTCAGCAGGTAAGTGTGCTCCTTTGAGACTTGACTGTTTCTGAAAACTTCACTTGGAACAGTTTATATCCCAGCTATGATGCTGTCGAGGTTCAAAATGGGGAGGAAGAAGGCCAGTTTGATAGGTGCCATGTAGTTAACTGCCAGCTGTATCTAGTGTGTTGTTTCACTGGGTGCACAACAGTAGCTGCAGACAGCTACCAGCAAGAGTTACTTGTTTTACCAAAGGAAAGATTTGGTCTCTCTGGTGAGACCCCACCTGGAGTACCATATCCAGTCCTGGAGACTCCATTACAAGAGGGATGTGGATGTGCTGGACTGTGTCCAGAGGAGGGTCACTAGGATGCTCAGAGGGCTGGAGCAGCTCTGCAATGAGGACAGACTGGAAGAGTTGGGGGTGTTCAGTCTGGGGAAGAGGAGGCTCCGAAGTGACCTTCTTGTGGCCTTCCAGGATCTGAAGGGGGCTACAAAAACGCAGAG
Organism: Pogoniulus pusillus; assembly: GCF_015220805.1. Taxonomy (NCBI): domain Eukaryota; kingdom Metazoa; phylum Chordata; class Aves; order Piciformes; family Lybiidae; genus Pogoniulus; species Pogoniulus pusillus. The sequence continues at coordinate 24,152,308 of NC_087278.1, forward strand.
GAAGGACTTTTCAGGATATCAGGGAGTGACAGGGCTAGGGGGAATGGAGCAAAGCTGGAGGTGGAGAGATTCAGAGTGGACATGAGGAGGAAGTTCTTCACCATGAGAGTGGTGCGAGCATGGAATGGGTTGCCCAGGGAGGTGGTTGAGGCCCCATTCCTGGAGGTGCTTAAGGCCAGGCTGGATGGAGCTCTGGACAGCCTGATCTAGGGTAGGGTGTCCCTACCCATGGCAGGGGGGGTTGGAACTGGATGATCCTTGTGGTCCCTTCCAACCCTGACTGATTCTATGATCGCTGAAGATGTGATTACACACAGCTCCACAGAGGATGCTGTTTTATTCAGATGTGCCTGGGCTGTTCGTGGCCAAGTACAGCTTTCCTCCAAGTGAAGTTGTTTGGGTGGAGGAAAGGAAGGGAAGTGGAAGGAAAATCTGAGGACATAGGATTCTAGAAGAATGCACAGTACACGTTATTCTAAGGTTATGTATGGTTGTTGGAAGTAAGTCACTGTTTTGAGCCATAAGATTAGCTAACAGTGTAAAATGAAGCTGCATTTTCAGTTTTGTCAAATTAACTTGGTCTCTTACTCTCTTGGAGCATTCTAGTTTGTTAAAATACCATGTTCTGGGGTCCAGCTTTAGCTTTGAAATACAAGTTTTCCTTCTGTGTGGCATGTAAACGTAGTGGGGAGGTATGTTTACATTGAGCCTTTGGTATAGGTCAGCTCCTCTGATGTACAATTTTCTCTCCCACAGTTGATTTTCAGGGGAGCTACTGCAGTTTATTTCAGCAGAGACAGGCCTAAGGATTTATTAGTGAGACAAGCAACTTAGCTGCTGGCGCCACAGACAGCTCTGGAAGCGTTTTTCGTGTATGTGCCTGTGCCTAGGTGTATGCACTTGCAGATGCAGAAGCCAGAGCACGTATATGCTTTCTATGGTGAGGTCTCTGGTTCTTTTCCTTAAAAAAAGGGGAAGAAATACCGTTTTGGCTTTCTTAGTTCCAGTGAAATGCTCTAACGATGAGCATTGGGAGACTTTAACTGACAGGAACCAGCTACAGCAACATCTGTAGGCTAGAACATATTTGTCTGTAGCCTAACTTCAGGGAGGCTAAGCTAAGGCTCTTTTGTACACAGAAGTGAAAACAAAATTATTGGCGAGGTTTCTCTTCCTCTCTGACCGTGTACTGGCACTCATGGGTTGCACAAAGGGTGAATGATCCAGGGTCAGCGAGGGGAAGGTACTAAGTAGCTGGGCTGAACATTTCTCTGGTCTTTTTAACCTCCGGGAATGTTTCTCTTTCAAGTTTTTCGAGAAGCAGGTGAACATGTTTCTTCCGACTGGCCTGGTAATGGCCTGGTAATCGTGTTACAAAGGGAGACATGCCTGCCTTCTAGGAATTCCTTGCTTTCTACTACAAAGGGTTTTCATTCTTCTTGGGTGATCAGAAAGAATGCAGAAAGAATCTGGAAAAGCAAATGAAAAGTGGCCCGGCTTTTCTTACTTTAAAACCCAAAAGACTTCAGAAGTTCTTTCTTACCTTAAATTTCATGAGCACCTGAAGCAATGCCTACTTTTAAGGTTTCTTCACAAAGTTAATTTGATGATCTAAATAAGCACCAAGTTCTAGTCCTGACAGGTAGTGAAAACACAAACCCAATTTTCACACGCACAAAGCATGCTGCTTTGTACTAGCCCTTCACAAATCTAATAAGCAGGGTGTGATGGTGTGTTTTATTATTCTCCACCTGCTTTACTGTTCTCTGCCTGACTCCCACAAAGTTTTTTTGCAAGGCAGGTCTCTATTTTTGACGGTACTTTTTTAAAAGTGAGAGGGCAGAACGATAGGAGTCCAAATTGCTGAAGCCAAGTGGTTTACTTTCAAAGTAAAATGCTGGGGGATAGCAACTTCTTCTGCAGAGGGGCCAGGGAGGAAGCCTTTTCACCTCTCTTGGGGGAATACTGCCCCTCTACTACAGCAGGTAAATCTCCATTTCTGCAAAATGACAAATACACAGCACTAAGATTTCTGTTTCTTTGCTGGAGAGCTGTCCCTTTTTATGTCTGTGCAGCTGATGATGTAAAGTCATATGTTTTATTTACACATTTAACATTAATAATGTGCTTAAATTCAGTGGAATGACCATGTGTAATGTTTTAGAACTTCTGTGGGAAATACTTAATTCCTAATTGTCATCTTTTTATCTGTGCCAGATTACAAATGGTTAAGCTTCAACAGCTAAGGTGCGAGTGTTACAGTAGCTGGCAGTCTAACTCCCTCTTCCTAATTTGAGACCTAACTTGTGAAGCTTTCAAGTTAAAACTTTTAAAGGGCACAGTCTAATGTACTTCTAAATACACATTAAGATTTCCATTTGACAGCATATTTATTCTGTACTGGTCAAATGGCAACTGTTTAGGATTAAACACATAACTGGACAGATGCCTACCATTTATAACTGCAGTTATATTTGATGCATTTGTTGGAGAAATCTGTTTTACTCGTTGTTTTGCTGCTAGCTCTTCCCCCATTCAGGCATGATGTATGGTAATTCATCAAGTGGGAAACAGATGGCACTAGTTTCCCTTGTATTGAAAGATGGTGCTGAAAGGCTGCTCCTGTGAGAATGGCAGGAACAATACAAACCAAAATATTTTCAGAATATATGTGTCTGATGCCAGCCTTTGCCAGAACGTTAATTGTAGAATTTGCATCTTGTTCTACTGTGGTATAAATAGCAGCTGGTGACAGAGATTATCTTGTCTGCATCAGGATTTCTGGGAGCAACCCGTTTAGAAAGTAAATGGCATTGTTGGTATCAATTCTGCGTTGTACTCTGCAGCAGTAGTGATGCTCTTGCTGCTTAAGTTTTGCTGCACTGATGAACCTTGTGTTTGCAGTTAGTCTTCTACTTTCTGCATAAAAGCATCAGACCATAAACTTAACATTGGGGTAGTCAAGCACAATCTAAAATTGCTGTTAAGTAGTTGAAAATTCTCACATGAGCATGCTGTTGAAACTCTGGAGGCTTGTTAAACAGTGTCCTCAAGATGCACATGGGAAACTAGGAAACAAAATGCATGCTCTTAGTTGTTTGCGTAGACATTGTTGTTTATTCATCATGATAGTCCAGGGATACTAACCTGATTTGACTCTCTATTCACTTGCTACGCGTCCCTGAAAATATGTGGAAACAGTAGGACAGAGTAGTTTTGAATCTAATAGTTCTCAATAGCTCCATTCAGCAGGTCACTGCCTGGATAACTTCTTTTACTTCTTATAGCTGCTCCTGGCCTCGGGGCCAACACTGTGTTAGTAGCCTAGCAGCATCTGGGGTGACCGGTGGATGTTTGTACGGGTCACCCTTGGAACAGCCTAGCTGTAGGTTTGCTCCTTGTGCTGCAGACATGCACAAAGAAGAAAGGATACAGTGTTTCAAGCCTGTGGCAAACAGCATGAGCTAGTAGAGGGGAGGAAAGACTTGTCCCTTCTGTCTCTCTCTTAACCCTGAAGGATCTCCTTTGCATTCAGCTTGTGCGAGTCTCTTGCTGTCTACAGGCTCTGCCAGGGGCTTGGCCAAGACAAGTTTTCAGAGAGTTGACTCCTGTCTTTCTACATGTTTATGCAATAGTAATTTCAAAGAGACACAACCTCAGTGGGCACCAAGTGGTCTTTTGTTAGACTGAAATGCAAACATGTACACTGTCAGCTGGATAGGGGTTCTTTAATGGATTTAGTGTAAAAGTACTACCCAACAATACTGGATAAGACTTTTGCTTTTCTCTTGTTCTTAGGAGCCTGGGAACTTTGTGTGGAGCCTTGCACATTTATTTGCAGTGCCACTGTGCTCTGATCTTTCCCTCTGAAGTGGGAGGATGTATTTTTGCCTCTGTGCCGAGGTCTGTGTCTAGGCCTTGTTGGTTCACTAGCTTTTGCTGTGATCCTGCAGAAAGGCATGGGATCTTTTTCCCTCGTGTGTCAGTAAAGTAAGCACAATGTTAGGTATGGCTGTTTGGTGGAAGTGTATTTTCAACCTCACCTGAACCTGCTTTCCAAATTACTTTATTGCTGCAATAATGTGGCAAGTCTTGGGGCTACAGAGTGAATATTTCAACTTAATTTTCTCTGGTTTCTCTGGAGGATGTTAAAATTATGTCCCTTACCATGTCCCTGGAGGTGAGTGCCATATATATTCACCAGTAACCCAAGTTACTGCTGGAACTTGACAGTCCTTGGGACTGAGATGTGGTGAGGAGTTTTCTCTCACTGGAGTTCACAGAAGCATTCAGGCTGGGAAAGACCCACAGGATCACCAAGTCCATCTGATGTCCCTATTCTGCAAGGTGCACCCTAAACCATATCCCCAAGCATCACATCCAATTGACTTTTAAACACATCCAGTATTGGTGACTCAACCATCTCCCTGGCAGCCCATTGCAATGCTTGACCACTCTTTCTGTGAAAAAACATGTTCCTACTATCCAGTTGCCCACAAGTGATGGAGAATTCTGCTCTTTCCTCAAGTCCTGCCTGAGCTATTGGGTCTTTCAGTAGTATTTGTGAAGAAGAGAGGTAGTTTTCTGTTAGCTTCTACAAGAATATAACAAGTTGGCCTTTTGTTAAGGGAAGAGGGGGAATCTCCTGTTACTGGTGTGATTCCATGTAATTTTATTTTTTCAGAAGGAGGAGGTCTCAGAAGTGGGAGCCTATTCACATGGAGCTTCCTGCAGCTGGTGGCCAGTCCCCTCTCTGAGTAATTAGTGTGTGATAAGCAGCAGAGGTGGCCACTCACTCCCTGCAGTGGGTGGTTTAGGCAAACCTGGCAGCATGATCTACTTAAAAGAGAAGACCTTGGAACAGTCCCTGCCTGTGTTATGAGGCTGATACTCTGGCTTGTGAGGACTTGCTGTGTGTCCCGGCCCAGCGCCAGGGAAGCACCAACTTTCCTCTGTTGTTGATTTGGGTTTTTGAAGTGCTTGTGGGAGCTCTCTTTGCTCTGACAGCATCTCATGCAGTGTCACACTGTGCATGAGAGGAGTCTGCACGGGGGAGTAACTGGCTCCTGGGGAGAAGCATTTTGGTGGTGGTGACAAGATGTATTGATGGGGTCTTTGCTGTGGTGAGTGCAGTAAATCCACTTGTAAATATATTTAACAATTTCTGCCTGGTAAATGCTTGCACTGTTTGTGTTACCTGCTCTCAGCAAGTCCTAGCCCAGATGGACTGAAAGGATAGGCAGACCTCCAAGAGCAGTGTGCCTTTTGGCTTTCTGAGCCAGCAATGAGTTTGCAGAGCTGCTGTTCAAGAAAACACAACCTCCCTGTAAATGGAGTACCTTTTGCTCCAGTGTCATTGGCTGTGGCTGGGATGTGGGAGTTGCAGGCTGAAATTTGCTCTGGGGTCCTCCTCCCTGGCGTTTTTTCTAGATAGGTTTCCTTCCCATGGAAAGCAGGGCGGGGAAGGCAGGCAGGAGGGTGAGAACTGAGGCCGTGGTGACACGGAGCTGGGATGTGTCTGGGATGCTCACTCAGGCCTGAGAATCAAGAAGTGCACCTGGGTCCCGCAGTGCAGCCATGGCCATTGAGGGCTGGGTGGAGCTCCACCCTGCCGCCTTCAGAGCGGCTTTTCTGGTGTGTCTGCCCAGCAGCCTGGAGGTACGACGGCAGCTCATTTAAAGTGACTCCTACTCACTTCTGACAAAGTTCGGCAGGGCTGATTCCAACAAACACTGGTGATGATGAGGTAGTAGTTGCAGTGACCCAAGGCTCAGCTGCCGATGACTTATCCAGGGGCTCGGGCAGGTTCCCACAGCCTGTCCCGCAGACTGTTTTGCCACACGCATAGGGCTCTCATTAGCCAAGTCAGCTGCATTCATACCTCTAGGTTGTGCTGTTGTGGATGTGCCCTTAGAGTAGAATTGTGCAGTAAACGATCTTGTCATGAGTCCTGCTGGGTATTGCTTAATAGTAGTACAGCTGTTGTTACTTATAACTTCTTCTTTTATTGAGAGTGCATTCTAGGTGCTCTTCCAGGGCAATGCAGGATAAAGCTATGGCCTAAGCCAGCAGATTTCCATGCTGTGTTATAATGTACTTTTAGTTTGCCCAGTGTTTTGCCTTGCCTATATTGTATCTAACAGTGATAAGTAACACCAGTTCCTGTTTGTTTTTACAGGCTGCAGCTGGGAGGAAAAGATGTTTGGCTTTCACAAACCGAAGATGTATCGGAGTATAGAAGGCTGCTGTATTTGCAGAGCTAAGTCTTCCAGTTCTCGTTTCACCGACAGCAAACGCTATGAAAAGGATTTCCAGAACTGTTTTGGGTAAGATTCTTCCTTTAGTCAACATCATGGTGTTGAACTAACATGTTGTCCCTCTTAAAGGCTGGAAGATTAGGTTAGCAAAGATGAGTGGTAGGGAAAGGCTGGCTTCAGCTTCCTCACAACTTTCCTGGCCAGAGCAGGGATGTCTGGATGCTCTCCTGCTGTGCATGGTTGTTCACCTGCTCTTGCTGCCGATGAAGAGCAGTTATAGTATGTAACAGTGAAGGCTGAGGCTTGTGCCTCTTCCATTTCACAGCATCTGTGGGGATTTAGTTCCTTCTCAGACTGTGCATTAGACACTTGTTCCATAGAGGTATAAAGTCTCATACAAGATGGTAAACAGCACAGGTCTGTAGAAGTTTTCTGTGACTCTGAACATACAAGAATTGTAGACAACACTTGATGAGTAAATATGTAGCACTTCCAGCAGGGTTTTTGTGGCCTACACTGTTTCAGGTACTGATGCCTTTGTTCAAGTAGGGCATATAGATATGTTATTGCAACTTACCACTGGAAACCCATTCTCCTGGAAAGTGAACATCAAGTAATTACATGCAGCAGATAATGCTGCATGTAATGCTGCTTGAAAGCATTAGTAGGCAAAACTATAACTGCCAGTGATTTTTTTTTTTGTACCAGCTGTTGTGACCATGTAACTTTTTTAGAAATACTAAGAACTTTGCAATTCTGTACAAATTTGTGTCCCTGAATTGACAGCAAAGCAAATTCTTCCGTGGTGGCTTGTAAATTGTTTTTTTCCAGTATGAATTTCTCCTGTTTTGCTGCAGTGTTCAATACAGTTGTTTCCCCTGGAAAAAGTCTGTGTTGCCTATACATTTTCTGCCTTTTCTTTCTAGTTTTGTTGGATTACCTCTCATCAAAATCTTAGGTGCAAGGGGAAGTTTTACATGCATTATATTAAAAAGCATATGTACGTGTATATGTATGGCTGCTCTTGTCTCAAGTGCTTAACATTGTGTCTAAATCTTTGCAATCTTCAGAAATGTATCCTTTCCTCTGCATGTTTTTCTAGAAACACTCTTTCCACATACACCTTTGTATGTAATGCTTTGTATTACTAGTGGTGTTCCCCAAGGATCAGTACTGGGCCCAGTCCTGTTCAATATCTTTATTGATGACCTGGACGAGGGCATTGAGTCCAGCATCAGTAAGTTTGCAGATGACACCAAGCTAGGAGCAGATGTTGATCTGTTGGAAGGTAGGAGAGCCCTGCAGAGGGACCTGGACAGGCTGGATGGGTGGGCAGAGGCCAATGGGATGAGATTTAACAAGGCAAAGTGCAGGGTTCTGCACTTTGGCCACAACAACCCCAAGCAGCCCTATAGGCTGGGGACTGAGTGGCTGAGAGCAGCCAGGAAGAAAGGGACCTGGGGGTACTGATAGACAGTAAGCTGAAGATGAGCCAGCAGTGTGCCCAGGTGGCCAAGAGAGACAATGGCATCCTGGCCTGCATCAGGAACAGTGTGGCCAGTAGGACAAGGGAGGTTATTCTGCCCCTGTACTCAGCACTGGTCAGACCACACCTTGAGTACTGTGTCCAGTTCTGGGCCCCTCAATTCAAGAAAGATGTTGAGGTGCTGGAACATGTCCAGAGAAGGGCAACAAAGCTGGTGAGGGGCCTGGAGCACAAATCCTATGAGGAGAGGCTGAGGGAGCTGGGCCTGTTTAGCCTGGAGAAGAGGAGGCTCAGGGGTGATCTTATTACTGTCTACAACTACCTGAAGGGGCATTGTAGCCAGGTGGGGGGTGGCCTCTTCTCCCAGGTAACCAGCAATAGAACAAGGGGACAGAGTCTCAAGTTGTGCCAGGGTAGGTATAGGCTGGATGTTAGGAAGAAGTTCTTCACAGAGAGAGTGATTTCCCATTGGAATGGGCTGCCCAGGGAGGTGGTGGAGGCACCATCCCTGGGGGTCTTCAAGAAAAGCCTGGATGAGGCACTTGGTGCCATGGTCTAGTTGATTGGTTAGGGCTGGGTGCTAAGTTGGACTGGCTGATCTTGGAGGTCTCTTCCAACCTGGTTGATTTTATGATTCTATTTACCATGGCTTTTTGTACTTAAATCTGGTGCTGAGAGTTTCCCTTATCATATTTTTTGGCTGCTGTCCTTGGCAGTGGAATCAGTGTGTGAAAATCTATTGCTTTTTATTTAATGTTTCTGTTAACTACAGTGAAGAAACTTGCTCTGGTCTTGTGCTATCTGACATTGGTTTGTCAAGGTGAAAATGCAATCTTAACACCGAGCACATAATAGCTTATCTGAGTCTGCTCCATTCATCTATAAATGCTTCAAAGTCTTCCCATTTACATAGCTGAAAAAAAAATCTACAATGTATCTCATTTACTTCTTTCACTGTGGATTAGGAGCAGAGATGATTTCTGAAGAAAGGTCATGAAAGGAAGCAAGTATTGCTGTCATTCCAGTGACTGCTGTTTCTGAAATCTTATCCTACGCTTATGCAGGAGGAGTGTGTTAGGTGGTATTTGTTACTCATCCTTGGAGCTCTGTGCAAAATTAAGAGCTGAATAAGCTTTTGTCAGATCTCTGAGGTCTGTTCTGAAATGTTTGTTCAAGTAGTATGATTATTCCTCGTCCCTCCTTCTCCAGGCAAACCAACCCACCAGAGAACTTTATGGCTAGTTTAGTTTGGTAAGAAAAAAAGCAAAACCAAGTGAAGGTGCAGGACTCTGTGTTTTCAGTGCCCCTTTGGAAACATTTCATTTCTAACAGTGTTTTTGGAAAGTGAGATCTGGGCTTTAGACTGTCGTGTTTGAGCATCCCAGGTGAAATTGTAATGCCTGAAAAACAGACCTTGGGAACCCTTCTCTTCCACGAATATTGATGCTCCTTGCTGTTATCAAGTGGAGAGGGATGCTTTTATTAACAAGTGATTGTTTTTGTTCTTGTTTATTCCAGGCTCCATGAGGCCCGCTCAGGAGATATTTGCAATGCCTGTGTCCTTTTGGTGAAAAGATGGAAAAAATTGCCAGCAGGATCAAAAAAAAACTGGAATCATGTTAGTAATTTCTTTCTCTACTCCCAAACTAACTTCTCTCTGTCTTAGCCTATCTTGATAGAAAGGAGAGATGCTGGCAAGAATTTGGATTTGCTCTTTATCCCACACTCTCTCCCTTCCCAGCCTTAGCATCTGTAAATCCTTCCTGGAGTGTTTCCTGTTACGTGGCTCTTCTCTGTCTTCATTTGGCTTATGTGCAAAATGGTGATTATGCAAGCCAGGATGGAGGCACAGACTGACTTACCATGTAATTCCTTGTTTTCACAAGCTCATAACTTTATCCAAGAGTCTCTTATGACACTCAAAACATTTCAGGTTTGGCCTCTATCCTAAACTGGCCGTGCTTTTCTTTAAAAATAGTTTCAACAAGCAAGGTGTCTTACTCAAGCAACACATAAATCAGCAACGTTTAGTCAGATAATTACAGTGACTAATATCTCACAGCTATTTGCATTCACATGTTCTGGTTCGATACATCTAATTCAGTTTGGGCCTAAGGCTGGCAAGATGATCAGAATTCTTTGTATAGGTTACAATCTTTATTCAGGAAGCCTTGATGGGAATAGGAGCTAGAACTGTAATTATTAGTACCCATAACTTTATTCAGAAGTTGAATTGGTTTTAAGTCAAACATTTAACTGAACCTATATTGGCTTCAGCAGCTGTTGTCTACTAAACTGAATGTGTCAGAAATAGGAGTAAGGCAGAAGTTGAAGTGAATGTGATTTTTAAACTGATTTGTTGCATTTTTTGCATCTAGTCTACAAACTAGACTTAAATATAAGTATTGTTGCACAGAGCTGCCTTGGTTTAACTAAATCGATTTTGAACCCCTTCAGCTGTGTCAGTACAGTTAACTTGACTAGGGCAGTATCTGGGCATGATGCAGAAGTATTATGCATGCTTTTTCTCTGGTTTAGGTGGTAGATGCCAGGGCTGGACCCAGTCTTAAGACAACATTGAAACCAAAGAAAATGAAAACTCTGTCTGGAAGCAGAATAAAGAGTAACCAAATCAGCAAACTGCAAAAGGAATTCAAACGGCACAGTAAGTGGATCCAAAGAAATTTTGGCATTGAAATCTGACCTCCCCTTACGTAGCTTACTGCTAACTGGCCAGGCTGTCTAGATTCAGTGGTACTCACACATTTGGGTTCTCTCTGTTCTCACAATGTCACATCTTCTGAGGGCTTGGGGAGGAGGTGGTATGAAAAGGGACAGGGTGGGCTACAAGACAGAGGTGGGGAAGCAGTTAGGGGAAGTGGGGACCCTGGTTCAAAAGTGTAGACAATTTCAGCTTATGTCCCACACTTAAATGATGTCTCTAGAAAGAACTTCTTTGCAAGACCTTGTTGTTGTTGGATGCGTGTCCTGATTCTTGCTTGTATTCTTTCCCCTATAGATTCTGATGCCCACAGCACCACTTCAAGTGCCTCCCCAGCTCAGTCTCCCTGTTACAGCAACCAGTCTGATGATGGTTCTGACACCGAGCTGAGTGCTGGGTCCAGCAGAACACCAGTTTTCTCCTTTTTAGATCTCACATATTGGAAAAGGTAAAAAAAGCAACAGAAAGTGCGCTCTGAGCAGAGAGCAAGTCACTTCATGTACATGATTCTTCATTCTGCTTCTTCAGGAATTTGCTGCTTCGGAACTTAATTTGTTTTGAGGATATAATTTAAGTCACGGAGTATTATTCAATATCTGTCTGCCTTTGGAAAGAAATGCCATGTGTTTAAGACATTTTCCCCTATCTCACTCCAATTTCCTGTATACTAATACAGTTTTTGGAGAGTATTTATATGTTTTCAGGTGTAACAGATGATATTCCTGACTGTCATCATCTTGTCTTAAACCTGTGCTTTGTAGATGCAACGTGCTACTAAGTAAAACAGTTCTCTGAACTTGCCAGCAAAACATAGCATTTGATTTGTTTGACCTGTGAAGGTAGTCATTTTAAGAGAAAAAAAAGGGGGGGAAAAAACCCAAACTCACACAACAGCTAAAACTGAAGTGGGAGGAAAACCACAAGATTTTTCCAGGAGCTGAGGAGTTTATTATCTTTTATTGCCTGTTGTGACACAGTAATCCCTTGTTTAGCTAATTGCTTTACTGAAATTGTTGTGACTTTGCTGCCTGCTCTCCAAGAGTGTTCACAGGTGCATTGTACACCAGATAAGTTCAGCCTAGAGTTGTTTATCTGAAACTTCTCTGGGAAGCAAAATAGGGGAATTAGTTTTGTACAGATAGAGGTTTAGGTTTTGTTTTTTTCCCATCCCCCCAAAGTATTGTTGTGGCTTTAGGCACAGGCTTGTTTTCTTTTTCAGAGCAGCCTTTTCCCTCTCCTGAGCTGGAGGCTTAGAAAAGTAGTTTCTTGAGTCAAACTGATTTTGTTGCATTTCTATACATTCTGTATATTCTAAACATGCAAACTGTCTCTCTCCTTGCCATTTCTTTCAGGCAAAAAGTCTGCTGTGGAATTATTTACAAAGGGCGTTTTGGGGAAGTCCTCATAGACACTCATCTCTTCAAACCTTGCTGTAGCAATAAAAAATCTGCCACTGAAAAGCCAGAACAAGAAGGACCACAGTCCCCAGCAATCTCCACCCAAGAGGAGTGGTGACTTCCTTGAATAGCTACAGAAGGTTATACAGATCCTCTTATTCTCTGGAAAAACAAATACTAGAAAAGGGACTGTTCACTTTGGACACCTGCTATGCTGCCAAAAGACTTTTCCCTAGAACTGTTTTTGGTTTTACTACTACAATTTCACAAACTCTGAAGCCAGTTTGTATCCTTTCAGAAAGACTGTACATAATATTTAAGATGCTATGGAACACTTAGTGAAGCAGAATGCTGCTGCAAGGTTGTCTAATCTTCCTCCCCCCCTACTCCCCCAATCCTGTTTCACAAGTGAATATGAGGATGGGGCTTTGTATATTAAAGTATATGTAGTTTATGTTTCTGTATTGAAAGAAGCAGTGGTTCTAAGGCTTTTTTAAATTTGTTTTCTTAAAGTTGGTAACTTCCTTTAAATCCCCAAGAAAATATTTCATTCTTAGACGTATGAGTCAATAAGAAACTAATAAATAGAAATACTATAAGCCACCTCTCTAGTTTATATAAATATATATTTTCTAAAGGTGTGGAGATCTCCCCCTATACTACTGATGTAACAAAGACAGATATTTCATCCCTCTTATGTGACACAGACTGGTAAACTGCAGACATTTCTACTAAAAGTGGTAATTACTGAGAAGGCCTCCAATATAAAATGCTCTTCAGAAGGGGTGGGAGAGCTCTCTTCTCCTTAGCTTAGGAGGAAGATTTACTTATGACTTGAAGACAGTGAAATGGGAAGCTACTTTGGTTTAACCCAGTGGCAGACATCCTGAGTTTCTTTTAGTAACTGACTAGTGATTATAGATATACTAAACATCTTGATGTCCACGTTATGTTTAATGATGGCCAAAACTGAGTAACTGCTATGTATATGTTGGCCCACAGCAGCTGATATGTGACCATAGACCAGACTTCCTGCTGGTTTTGAACCTGGTATAGAACCAAACCCCTTGCTGAATAAACAAGATTCTGGTCCAAAGACAAAATGTGATCATAGCCTGGGGTCTGAATTTTCAATTGATGCTTTGGAACTTTTTTTTGCCCTACAGTGCTTGTCTGTGTTTCAGGTTTTGTTGCATTTGTTTTTGCTTACTTCTTTGTTTTGAACAACTACCAGATCAATGCTTTTGTGAATACTGAATATGAAAAGTTCTCTGAAGAGTGGTGCTGTGTTGATTTGAGGCAGCTCTGTTTGCATACGTGATCAGAAGATAGTATCTCTGACATGGATTTCCAGACAAACTAGTGTGCAAACCTTTGTGACACTCCTTCAAACTCCACTTCGCCTGTAGGGTGGAAGCAGCTTCCTGGAAGAGTGTGCTGCAAAATGCTTCATGTTCCTCTTAGGAAAGTTTAACTTCTTTAAGTTGGGAATTACACTTTTTTGTTTAGTTCTCTTTTCTTGTTTATTTCTCTTTTGGGGGATGGGGTAGGGAGTGGATTTCTTTCTTACCGTTACTCTTTGGGATATTCTACAATGGATTGCTACAAGCTTTCCTTTTTGTGATGAGAGTCTTGGGCATAATACTGTGGTGGGTAGGGCTTAGGACTGGACTTCAATGTAATCTCACTTTCTGAATCGGCAGTGTTTAGCAAATGAACTTAGAGGTTTCATGCAAGTTTTAAGTGAATGAATTTATGCAGGTTTAAAATGAATGAATTTACACAGATTTTAAGAGAAGCCTCTACCCTCAGAGCTTTTTCTTTTTATCTCTCTCCCCTCCCCTTACATTGGGTAAGCCAACCTCCCGAGAGAAAAATCATCAGGGGAAACAGGGCTTTGACTTACCACAGCCTTACAGATTTCATGGGTCTTATTTTGCTTTCCCTAAACTGAGATTCTGAAGCAAGGACAAAGCTGCCTGCCTTGCTTTTATCTGCAACCAAACACAATTCTACGATTCTGAATTTTAGGTTGGAAAAGACCTTGAGTTCAACTGCAGATGTAATGGATACTTGCTTGTATAATAGCTTAACTAGGTTGGTCATGTCTAATAAGGGCTTGAGCAAGAGTCCTAGCTGTTTTTCCAGACACCTGCTTTAATCTGAATTTGTGTTTTCAGCATCAGTAATTCTGTACACCTAAGGCTGCAGTACTGGTGGTAGGATGTGCTCTGATACGGATCATCTCTTCTGTATTTATTTATTTATTGCTAGGTTTCAACTGCCAGCTGCTTCCCCTGCTCCCTCCCACCTCTTCCATTCCCAGTAGTAATGCAAAATGAACTGTATGTAGTCATGCACTTTGTATTAATGTATTAGAAATCTATGGAACCTGTTTTGTACTTTTATACTGTTCAGACACTTGTAATCCAACCTTTTTTTTTTACTAGGGTAATGAATAAATTTAGACTTATTTAGAAAATAAACAACTTCTCCTCTGTTTATTTCAATTCTATTGTGTTAAGGTAGAGTTAATGTTTGAACCCACCTAGGCAACTCATGCTGCTATTTGAACAAGACTTCAAGACCTTTTTTTGGAGGGAGTTGAGATAATTTTATTCCTACTCATTTGGAAAGAAAAGCAGGGCAAAGGAAGGTGTTTATTATAATAGACATGTGTCTCAGGGCAGAATCACAGATCTTTCCCTTAGTACTGTGTTCGTATTGGGCATTCCTTTAGTGGCTATGGGTGGTGCTGACGATTGGTGTTCCTGAGAGGCTTGCTCTCTGCCCAGCTCACGGGCGTTCAGCAAAGGCCAGCTGAAGCAGCAGCGTTAACAGCATGTGGAAATGTCCCTTTCCAGATCCAGCGGAGTTGGTGGAAGAGAATAGTGCTCTTCTACTGAAGCTTGAGTCTGGAGTGTTTCTTCCCACGACAGGCGTAGTCAGCTGGATGAGCTCCAGCAGACTGGTGGGAGCAAGGTCTCTGGCAGGAGATGGGAGTGAGTAACTGAGTTTAGACGATGAGGCTCTTCCCTGCCAGTAGGAAAAACATTGCAACCTTAAGCACGATGGCTGCTTGCAAGAGACTATTTTGGACTTGAGCGGAGACACTGATTTATTCCTGCTGATATGTCTGGGTATTTTCTTAGAAACTCAGCATGAGGATACTCAAGAGATTCATGCAGAAATCCTTTCTGAAAGCTCTGTGCTGACTGCAAGATTTAGTACAATAATGTCTATTTTGGACATACGTTATCTGCTGTAGATGCCTAAACATGCCTTGGGCATGATTTAGTTCACCTAAAATTAAAAGCTGTATGTGAAGCCACTGGAAAGAAACAAGTGCACCACAAGGTGGTTTAAAAGTCAGTAATGTCATGTGTATCCCTCTCTTTGCAGTGTCTACTCCTTTTTTGAAATTCATTTCATTTGCTTCTCTCCCAGAGCAATTAAATTGGGAGACAAAATCTTGAATGAAGTTCTTCTGTACCTCACCTGAATCAGCTGTCACAACAAGTGTGACATCTGCTAAAATACCTTACAGTGCAAGTATTACAAAGATATGGCACAAAGGATTGTATTATACTTGAGGAAAGACAAGGCATGTGATGAGGATGTTTTGCTGGAGGTCACCAATGGATGTTCTATGATTTCCAAGGCCTGAGCTGAGTGCATGGTGCTGCTGCTGAAGCCAGCTACGGCAGATTGTTTGCTCTTGTATGGTGCTGTGTAAGAGTCATTTTATCCTGATTTGTGCAATGTTTATTGCTCCACACTTCTACAGCAGTAAGCTTATAACCTGCTTTCTGAACAGATGACTTGGTGCCATCCAGAGCCAGCGACTCCTCTGACATTGTATAGAAGTTCAGTTTCAGTATGATGTAAGAAAAAGGGAAGATGCTTTCAAATGGTTCATGCTACTTTCATGTTGTCCAGGTTGAGGCGTAAGAGCAGTCTGCCATGTACTCTGCAGGCCTGGCTGTGCAATCACCAATGTCAGAGATGAAACTCCCTTTTGGGTCTCATTTTCCATATTCTACCCATGGGAATCGTTCAGATGTCATAGAATCATAGAATCAACCAGGTTGGAAGAGACCTCCAAGATCATCCAGTCCGACCTAGCACCCAGCCCTATCCAATCAAGCAGACCATGGCACTAAGTGCCTCAGCCAGGCTTTTCTTGAAGACCCCCAGGGACGGTGCCTCCACCACCTCCCTGGGCAGCCCATTCCATTGGGAAATCACTCTCTCTGTGAAGAACTTCTTCCTAACATCCAGCCTATACCTACCCTGGCACAACTTGTCCTAAGCGTTCAATTCTGAGCACAAGAAAGGACCATTCATTGGCTGTAGACTTCAGCACAAACTTTTTCCAGTGGTCTCAGCCTCGGTGAGAACTTGGCCCCAGGTCTCTGCTGAAGCCAAATGGAGGAGTGGGACCCCTGGAAAGGGTTTGGGAAACATGCCTGTTGTGGGTGAAACTTCTTAGAACGAAATGTGAGAACGGGGCACCTAGGCAGCTGCAAGGAAGTGTGGTGCAGGTGGGTTCGACTGATGACCTCTACAACGTGGCCTTAGGATCCCGAGGAAAACTTGGACGAAACCAAGAGCGCTGCAGGAGCCATCACGGTAAGCAGAAGCTGCCACACAGGCGGCCCGTCAGGAGAAAGGACCTGGCCGCTTGCTAGTGCACCGATGTCCTTTTCATGCCACAGCTGTCTCCTAAAAAGCCACCAGCGCCGCTGCCGCCCTAAGTGCGGCTCAGATCCCGCCCCTGCCCGTGCTCTGCGGCCGCCGCGCCCGGGCCTCGCTCCACCCCGTACGAGCCTGTGGGAAGCCGAGCCCAAGGTGTGCCCCAGCGGGGAAACCGCGGCGGGCTGACTTCCGCAGTGCTGCCGCCGCCTTCCTACGAGCCGCTGGGCAACAGGCCGCAGCTGTGCGCGATGTTTTGCCTGCCTGGGACAGGCGCAGCGGCAACTTAGCGAGGCGGCGCTGAGCCCGGCCCGATGCGGCCGAGGGCCGCCGGGGGAGGGAGTCCGGCGGTGGCAGCTGGCGGCTGTCGGGTGTGTGCAGTGCGGCAGCGCCAGGCTGTCCGCGCCGTTTCACCGCAGCGCCCCTGTCCCGGGTAGCGGTCACAGCGTCTTCTGGGAGTACGCTCTGCAGCCCTCCTGGCACCTTAGCAGGACGGGCGCTGGTACAGGCAGAGTCACCCGGCAGGCCATGCTGTCCGCTCTGCTCTGGAGGCACAAAAGAATGAGACTGAGCCGCCTCTTCCTTCTTCTCTGGTGCTCCTCGCTGCTGTGGCGGGAGCACGGGAGGTTGGTGCTTTCACTGCTTTCCAGCTCAGCTACAAGTGAGTGAACAAAGGAGTGTGAACAAATGTTTTCAGCTGGGGCAGCCTGGTGGCTGGGCTTGTAACGGGCTCGTAACCATACGCTTACAGGGCTCTGACCACCTGGGGCTGGTGCGAAGCCAACCACACAAACCAGCTGGCAGACGGAGCTGGAAGTTGCAGAAGGCTGACCCCGGCTCTTCCTTGATGACCAGGTTAAGAAAAGCATGCAAGTGCCTCCAGGAACTGTGTCAAGCCCTAGAGAAGAGAAGTTGGGGAATGGAGGCAGAACATCACGTAGGTACAGGCAGCTCTGGTTCTGCTTAGATCAGCATGCCTCTGCAAAGCATTGCATCGAAGTAATCTCTTGCTTGTGAAGAATAGGCACTTGGCATGCTTAAACCAAAGGGATGTGGCAGGGAGTGGTGGATGTGGTGTGGCCTGTCTCTGTGAAGGGGCAGACGGCCAGAGCTGGGCAAGAGGCCAAGGAAGAGACAACGTGTGAGCCTCTTTGGCCATAGGGAGTTTCAGAGCACTTGTGTAAGCATGAGTACCATGCTCGGAAAGGCCCTGCTCTGGCTGTGGGTAACACTGCTAGTATTACACAGAACACCTGTGGTGGCCATTAAGAAGCTCTGACAACAGCTTCAAGGCTATGGGAGCTGTGTCTTTGTTGTTTCAGAGATTTGTATGTGCCCTCAGCAGAATGAAGCAACAGTTCCTGTTCTACTATCTGTTTCTTTGTATTATGTTTTAATGATGGTTGATTTGTGTCCCTAATGTGGGTTTTATTGTGACTGTCATCATGGCTCCAAGCCTCTTAAGAGGTGAAGAGGGAGCAGAAAGCAAGAGCCTAGATAGCGCTCAGCACAGGTCAAGGTTGATGCCAGTCAGACAATGTGATTTGGGACAGCTAGAGATGCAGACTGTTCAGTTAGGCTTAGTGTTGGATACTCTGACTGATGCACAAGTGTTTGGAGTAGCAGTAGGCATGTCAAAGAGCCACATGCATTTTTGAGCATGCTTCTGCTAGCCTGGTCTTGCCTGTGTCTTTCATCCCTTTCCTACAGCTTAAGAATTAGAACATGGTGAGGGAGCAAGGAAAGGAGCAGTGTTTCCAGTCTGTTGAAAAGATTATGAAAAGCTTGTGTGGCAGGGAAGGAAGTGGCTGCCTTACCTGGCCTGTGTGATGGGCTCACCCCATCTCTATCTCTCCCCCCCCACCTTCTCAGCATTATCTCCAGGGAAAGTATACGCTGGATGTTAGGAGGAAGTTGTTGCCAGAGAGAGTGATTGGCATTGGAATGGGCTGCCCAGGGAGGTGGTGGAATCACCATCCCTGGAGGTGTTGAAGAAAAGACTGGATGAGGCACTTAGTGCCATGGTCTAGTTGATTGGATAGGGCTGGGGGATAGGTTGGACTGGATGATCTTCGAGGTCTCTTCCAACCTGGTTGATTCTATGATTCTGTTCTAGGCATGATTTGCCTCTAAGTGATGATCTAAGGGCTCCCCTTCTGCTTGAAAGGGAGGTACCAGAAACCATGACCTCTTTCCTGCCTTCTGTAACAGTGTACAGTTGTCTCTTTTGCTTCTGGAAGGCCTCTGTCAGCAGGCAGGAAGCAGGAAGCTCACCTCATCTGCACTGCCAGCTTTCCATGTGAGACAGGCTGTTCGCTAGCCAGGCACTTTCCCCTCTTTTGAAGGTGGGTGAGTGAAGAGCCTATCCCCTCTGCACTACCCCTCATCGTTTATACAAGCTAACCCTCGCCTATTGTTTGTGCTTATGTGAATAGCACTCTGTGCAGCACAGTGTGCGGCTCCCAGGCTTTAGATGGGAAGCTTGTGAGCTGCAGATGGCTGCACGGTGACAGCATGGGGCTGTGGAGCATGCAGCCGAGCAGAGATTCGCTGACATAACAGTGCAGATATACATGTCCTCCCTTGGGCAAAGTCTCCATCTGCAGTGACCTGTGCAGATTTGGTTTTACCTCCAGGAAAAACAGAAAAGAATCTTTAAGTAGGAATGATTTAATATCCTGGACAGCGTAATTCAAACTTCTATTGGCTTTTAGGGGCAAGAGAGGAGTTATGGAGTGAAATTTCTGCCACAGAGTTTGAAGATCATTCTGGCAGTGTAACAGGGACCTAGATCAGCTTTGACATTCTAATACAAAAATCTGACGAGTCTCTCATAGTAGTTGTTTCTTACATTACTTGAATTCAGTTAAAAGTAGCAATGTCTGCAAGCTGTGAACCATGAGGTAAATGTCTCTTAATGCTGTAACTTGGAGATTATGTACCCAGTATTTGGCCAAAATAAAAGGGCAGTGTTTGTACGAGAGATTATGCTTTCTGGCTGGCTGTGGCTGCAGGGGAACTCGCTCCATGACCCAGGATGTACCCTCCAGCTCTCTATTCTGCAATGAGAATGCAGATGGGATTTTAAACTGTGTAAATTATTGTCTGCCTCCTTGTTTAGAATTGTTTGGTAAGCTACTGCCAAGTTATTGACCAAACCTAGTGAGAAGAGAGTTTGAAAATTATGCTGTCACCTCTGCTCTTGTCTGAAGTGGAACAAAGTGAAAATTGCTTCCTTCTGTTTCACATTTTTCTCTCCTTTTGTAATCTTTGAAGATGAGCATCTATCTGAAAAGAAAGGCTAAGAATCTGATTTCTTTTTACATTCAGGTCATGATGCCCAGTACTGACAAGACAAATGGCCTTTAAAGTGACTGCAAATGTACATGCAAAATTTACAGAGAGTAAATCAGTGTTTATGTGTGCAGGGCCCATTGTTGCACTGCAGCAGTAGTGTAAGTTGTACACCATTGTGCACAGGGCCCTTGCTAACTTTAAGGGTGCCCCTCCGACTTCAAACTGCCTTTCCCTTCCCTTTCCTCATTAGTTTCTTTGACCTTGACTGCATGAGTTATTCAGGGGCCAGGATCATATATGTAAAAATGCAGTAGAGTTATAACAGTTACATTTCCCACTGAAATGGCATTCTTGCTGTGTAAGGAGAGTGAGTTATTTCAGTTTACATTAACCACTTCTGTTAACAACATCCACTCAAGCAAAGCACACTGTGACAAAGCAAGCAGGTACTCAGTGCATTGTACACTCTAACTGCATATTTTGACTTTTCCTGTTGTGTTGAGGCCTAGGTGCACTTGTTGGTCAACTGATAAATTGAGATGTTACTGACTAGGAAGTCATTACAAGCTTGTTAAAAGCTACTTGTCATGGTTTATCTGCCAGAGGTGAGGCTACTGAGTGAGAAGGTGGGGAAACTCAGTGATGGCAGCACATGCTAAAGGTTCCATACCAGTTCTGGCTTGGGAGAGCCTTGCAGAGGGACCTGGACAGGCTGGTAGGTGGGCAGAGGACAATGGGATGAGATTTAACAAGGCCAAGTGCAGGGTTCTACACTTTGGCCACAACAACCCCAAGCAGTGCTACAGGCTGGGGACAGAGTGGCTGGAGAGCAGCCAGGAAGAAAGGGACCTGGGGGTACTGGTAGATAGTAGCTGAAGATGAGGCAGCAGTGTGCCCAGGTGGCCAAGAGAACCAATGGCAACCTGGCCTGCATCAGGAACAGTGTGGCCAGTAGGACAAGGGAGGTTATTCTGCCCCTGTACTCAGCACTGCTCAGGCCACACCTTGAGTGCTGTGTCCAGTTCTGGGCTCCTCAATTCAAGAGAGATTTTGAGATACTGGAATGTAGTATTAGAAAGGGGCAACAAAGCTGGTGAGGGGCCTGGAACACAAAGGAGGGTTTGAGGGAGCTGGGGGTGTTCAGCATGGAGATGATGAAGCTCAGGGCAGACCTCATTGCTGTCTACAACTACCTAAAGGGAGGCTGTACCCAGGTGGGGGTTGGTCTCTTCTGCCAGGCAACCAGCAACAGAGCAAGGGGACACAGTGTGAAGTTGTGCCAGGGGAGGTCTAGGCTGGATGTTAGGAGGAAGTTGTTGTTAGAGAGAGTGATTGGCATTGGAATGGGCTCGCCAGGGAGGTGGTGGAGTCACCATCCCTGGAGTTGTTCACGCAAAGCCTGGATGAGGCACTTAGTGCCATGGTCTGGTTGATTGGAGAGGACTGGGTGATAGGTTGGACTTGTTGATTCTATGGTTCTGTGACTCTATGACTGATCAACATTGTACTGTCATTTCTGCTCCATCTTTTTCAGTGTTTTGCTTATTACAAGCAACTCTAAAGCTACCAGAATTGGGACTTGAATCTGGAAAGACATCATAGCCTCCATGTTTAGCCATCCGGGGGATGATGGATCAGGCCACGTATCCAGTACTAAGTATCTGCAGAACTAGGACTGTCT
Source organism: Pogoniulus pusillus (assembly GCF_015220805.1). Classification (NCBI taxonomy): domain Eukaryota; kingdom Metazoa; phylum Chordata; class Aves; order Piciformes; family Lybiidae; genus Pogoniulus; species Pogoniulus pusillus. The sequence goes on from NC_087278.1 coordinate 24,173,843, forward strand.
AGCAAAGAGCTTTAAAATATGGAAATGTCTTTAAATCAACGTAAATTAAATGGCTTATTCATAAGGGCTATTGGCAGCAGTGTGAGATTAAGTAGTAAAGGGTTATCCAGCACTTGAGATATTCTGGACCCCTTAGAACTAGTACCAAATTTCAAATTTTGAGTTTTTTTCAGGTTTTCTAAATGTTTGGGGGATTTTTAGTTTAAAGAAAATTCACAACAACAAAACAAACACACAGATTACTTGTGGATGTTAGCTGACCACTACTGCATACTTTCAGCCATAGCCCCTTTAAATACACTGGTTATTGTGAGCAACTCAACACAAAGGAAAATGAGATTTCTGATTTGAGGACTATTTTTCTGTCATCTGTTGTAAGCTGTAAATCCATGTAAAGTTTAAAACTAGTTTAAAATTAATGGTCAACAAACCTGCCTTTGTGTCTAGGTGGCAATAAAAATAAAAGAAGAAACAACTGGTCTTCAGTACATTCATTTAATAATAATTAACTGGACTAAAAGTATTCACAGGAAATTGAATGTGCAAGTAACAAGCCTCATGACTGTGCAACAAATCACACTTTTAAAGCATGTGTGTCAGTTCACTGTTCTCTATCTATTTAGAAATCGTGGTCACAACTCTTTTATTAATGTATGAGTTAGAAAATGAATGTATAATAATTTCAATCAACTTCATAATGTTGTAAGACAGTGCTTTTAAATTCTCCCATTATCCCATGCAAAATGGCAAAGTCAGTCCCACTTAATTTTTGTCATATGTTATTCCAGCAGCATCACAAATAGCTCATTGTTACATAGCTCTCCAAACAATGAGTTCAGGACATCCTTTCCTTTGCAACACTTCAGCTGCATGCTATGCACGTCATACTGTGTGATTGCCTAATGAAGAAGGGAAGCAGGTAGCCTAAGGCTATTAGAAAGAAGAAGCACCCATTAAAAAAATTTGGACAGAGATGTTACACCCTAAGGACAATGGAATATTTGTAGGGTGAATAGAAAAGGAAACATGATAAAACTAATCAACAGATGATGAAAAAAATAATAGTCTAACTTCCTTCCATCATCAGGATACTTACTACCTGTCACCATAAGTGTTCTCTCCCATGGTGGGAAAGTTCCAGACAGCTAGAAAATTTCCATAAAAGGCACAGGATAAAACCTGAGCTGTCTCTTTGGTGCACTTACAGGATTTGCTGAAATGATTAATGTGCCCCTAATAAACTGCTCCTTAGCTAAACAGTATACTTTAAAAAAAATGTGAAGACACTTAAAAATCACACACAAAAAGGTGTTTAAATTTGAGTCAGTTAATTTCTTGTGCACTTAGCCACCTACGTTGTTGGACTGGCAACACAGTAATCATATAAAATGCTTCACTCAGAAATATTTCTATTTCTTCTCAATCTACCATATGTGAATAGTGCCTCTGTCTCAACTCTGACACACACAGCAAAGCAAATGCTTCTAATGGCTGCAGTGCAAAGGAACAGCAAATTCTTCCTCTGTATATTCAGAGGAGTGGTCTGTTTGGAAGGCTGAAAAAGCATCTGGCCAGTTCAGCCTGCTACTTTACATATTTTTTTTATCTTTGTTGCTGATTTTTCAAGGGCAGTTCCTGTGCAAAGGTCTGTTTGCAGAGTAGAGGTGATGAGAAAATCTGCACTCAACCTGCTGCTGATGCAGGGTTCTGCACTTTGGCCACAACAACCCCAAGCAGCGCTATAGGCTGGGGACTGAGTGGCTGGAGAGCAGCCAGGAAGAAAGGGACCTGGGGGTACTGATAGACAGCTGAAGATGAGCCAGCAGTGTGCCCAGGTGGCCAAGAGAGCCAATGGCATCCTGGCCTGCATCAGGAACAGTGTGGCCAGTAGGACAAGGGAGGTTATTCTGCCCCTGTACTCAGCACTGGTCAGACCACACCTTGAGTACTGTGTCCAGTTCTGGGCCCCTCAATTCAAGAAGGATGTTGAGGTGCTGGAACATGTCCAGAGAAGGGCAACAAAGCTGGTGAGGGGCCTGGAACACAAATCCTATGAGGAGAGGCTGAGGGAGCTGGGCCTGTTTAGCCTGGAGAAGAGGAGGCTCAGGGGTGATCTTATTACTGTCTAAAACTACCTGAAGGGGCATTGTAGCCAGGTGGGGGGTGGCCTCTTCTCCCAGGTAACCAGCAATAGAACAAGGGGACACAGGCTCAAGTTGTGCCGGGGTGGGTATAGACTGGATATTAGGAAGAAGTTCTTCACAGAGAGAGTGATTGGCATTGGAATGGGCTGCCCAGGGAGGTGGTGGAGGCACCGTCCCTGGAGGTCTTCAAGAAAAGCCTGGATGAGGCACTTAGTGCCATGGTCTAGTTGATTGGTTAGGGCTGGGTGCTAGGTTGGACTGGATGATCTTGGAGGTCTCTTCCAACCTGGTTGATTCTATGATTCTATGATTCTTAATCAACTTTGGGATACCTTTTTGGCCACAAGGCCATGTTGTTGCCTTATGTTGTTGACATGCTGTTGGCAAGGGCAGTGCAGCCATAACCTATACATGTAAGACAGGGCAGCACTTACAATGGAAGTCTTGTTTTGTGTTGGTAATCCTGTGTATCGTGTTGATTCTTGAATCAATCTAGATCATTTTAGTCTGTGGAACAAATGCATAGTTATTTACCATTGAAACACAAAGAGAACCACATCTGTTCACTCAGCCTTTTGGCCTTACTGTAAGGTATTTCAAGGTTGTGCTTTGTTGCAGTTTTTATAGTTTTTCTTCCAAGTTGTATGGTGGTCACTAAATACTTCTCTCTCTCAAGCTCACCTCTGACTCTTTCTTATCAGTAGTAGTAATGGTGCAAGAGTATAATACTGGTTTGCTTTTCTGAGGATCTCTAAACACTGCTGTCATTAACTTGACTGGAGGCTGAAGGCTTTGATTGTTTCACAGGCTGTTATTTTCAGTTGTGCTAGCAAACAAGAAAGTTGGAATTATTCTCCTGTAGTATGGCAAACTTCAGAACCAGTTTTGGTACGTTTTACCAGAAAATGTTCCTCATATTCCATTGGCTCTGGGAGGTAGAAAAACAGTTTGCTTTTGACAACATCAGCTCTTTTTCATAACTACATTTATGCACATTTGAAGGGCTGCATAAATACCTTTTTTTTTTTTCAACCAGGATTTCTGAACTGAGCAGTATTCACAACTCCTAAAACATTGTAATTCAGGCTGTTATGTTTTGAAGACCTACTTTACTTAGAATTATTTTTGAGCCCAGCACCATGGTCATAAGACTACACAGCCAGCCAGAGAGTCATGCTTGTGAGATACTCTGGGAGATACTCTGCTACACACACACACTGGAGCCATTAGCAATTAAGGATCCTGCAGCTGAGTCAGCAGACATGCAAGCAAATCAGGTTCTCTGAGAAGAAAACGTGTTTGTGTAAGAACTCAGAAATCTGGGAGGGAAGGACCTCAGATGTTTGAGAAAGGTTTTGAAAAACACAATTGGGAGGCTAATGGAGATTAAATCCATAAGAAAAAAAATCCTTATCCCCTGAGCAGCTCACATATCAAACCCATATTTCTCCATCTTGGTGAGCAGGATGTTGTGAGAGACTATGTCAAAGACTGCAGAAATCCAGATAGATCATGTCCAATAGTCATCCTCTGTCCACTGATGCAGTTGCTCTGTCATAAAAATCCACTAGGTTGGTCAGGCAGGATTTGCCCCTAGTGAAGCCATGCTGGCTGCCTTTAATCATCTCCCTGTCCTCCATGTCAGATTTTCTACACCTGGGGATTGAGATCTCTTGCACTTTATGGGAAGCATCCTTAAAGATCTGGCAGCTCTGCTCTGTTCCCTTGTCTCTGAGGGCTGTTTCCTGCAGTTATTTTGCTCATTTGCTGGGATAAGACTTAACAAGGCCAAGTGCAGGGTTCTGCACTTTGGCCACAACAACCCCAAGCAGTGCTACAGGCTGGGGACAGAGTGGCTGGAGAGCAGCCAGGAAGAAAGGGACCTGGGGGTACTGGTAGATAGTAGGCTGAAGATGAGCCAGCAGTGTGCCCAGGTGGCTAAGAGAGCCAATGGCATCCTGGCCTGGATCAGGAACAGTGTGGCCAGTAGGACAAGGGAGGTTATTCTTCCCCTGTACCCAGCACTGGTCAGGCCACACCTTGAGTGCTGTGTCCAGTTCTGGGCTCCTCAATCCAAGAGAGATGTTGAGGTGCTGGAACATGTCCAGAGAAGGGCAACAAAGCTGGTGAGGGGCCTGGAACACAAACCCTATGAGGAGAGGCTGAGGGAGCTGGGGGTGTTTAGCTTGGAGAAGAGGAAGCTCAGGGGGGATCACATTGCTGTCTACAACTACCTGAAGGGAGGCTGTATCCAGGTGGGGGTTGGTTTCTTCTCCCAGGCAACCAGCCACAGAACAAGGGGACAGAGTCTCAAGTTGTGCCAGGGTAGGTCTAGGCTGGATGTTAGGAGGAAGTTGTTGCTAGAGAGAGTGATTGGCATTGGAATGGGCTGCCCAGGGAGGTGGTGGAGTCGCCATCCCTGGGGGTGTTGAAGAAAAGCCTGGATGAGGCACTTGGTGCCATGGTCTGGTTAATTGGATAGGGCTGTGTTATAGGTTGGACTGGCTGATCTTGGAGGTTGCTTCCAACCTGGTTGATTCTATGATTGTATTATTCTAAGTCTTATAAATCCTGCAAAAATTAGGTATGAGTCCTCAACTCATCAACTGTTTTTTTAATGCACGATTGTTTTGTTGTAAGGCAACAAAAAAAAAGGGGGGAAGGAAGGGGTTTCTTAGACTCTAAATTCTATCAACACAATAAATATCTAATAACATCCTAAATTTGTTGATTTATCAATTTATCAAAATGCCAACAGACAGACATAAAATTAACTGAATTAATACTTGGTTTAGAGGAAATTTTCCTTCTACTATTTTCTAACTTTCCAGCGCCTAATTTCACAACCATGCTAATATTTTAACATCAGATAGGCAAAGTTTCCCCAACAGTCTATCACTCAGACTACTCTTCTGTCCCATATATTATTTCCCTTCATTTTATCTGCTATGTATGTAAGTAAAGTATCTTCTTGCCCATGCTCTCAGTAGCAGAAACAGAAAACGCAGATGTGTGATTTCCACCCTCACAGCCCTCACAGCAGAATACATTTTTGCATTCACAAAAGATAGTTAGAAATCACTGTGGTGTGCAGCAGCTTATGTAAGGCAATGACAAACACTGCCAGAAGTAACCTTTCATCAGACTCCTCAGCTTTTACTTCTAAACAGCTGACAAGTAGCCACAAGGTATATATGTGTGGAAAAACTCCTTGCAGCATAGCACAGCCTTGCAGCCATGTATTTCCTAAGATCTTCCAGGTTCTTCCAATAAATTGGGTGTAACTCTGACTAACACTCCTCTTTGTGAGATGTAATGTATTTGTCCTTTGTCAGTGCCAGAATTCCTCAGCTTTCCTTTCTGAGAGATGTTTCATGACTGACTTCTCTAGTCCATCACCGTGTAATCTTTGCAACACATTTACTGTATGTTTTTCTCTTCTGGAGTTAACAAACATGTGACCTTATACTACACATCCATTTCTCTACTGGAGTTTCACAATACAGGAATGAAAGGGGTGGCAGGAAATGAAAGTGGGAACCTAGTGTCATTCTTCACCACAGTTGCTTGGGGGTTGGCTTACTCTAGCCGGAGGGAGGCAGGCTGACATGGGATCAGGATGGGTAGGCTCAATAAAGACTCAGGTGTGGAAAACTATAAGTGGTTGGGCAAAAGTTTAGAATTCTGTGCAAAGGAGATACTGCTTCTCAGAGGAGCCTGTGACTTGGAAACATGCAGACCAGAGCAGAAAGACTGAGTCTAGGGTTCAGGAGTGAAAATAGGAATGCAAGAAAAAGGTGAGTGGCATAAAATGATGGGACTGGGAAAAAAATCAGGGCTGTGTCAGTAGGAGAGGAGAAGCAGAATCAGCAAAACATAAAAAAAAACCCAACCAAACAAACAAACAACCAAAAAAAAACAACCAAAAAAAACCCAAACCAGGGTGTTTTTCTTCAGTATGCAATCACATTCTGATCGTGGAGTCAAAGGCACAGAAATGCTGAGCATCTAGGACTCCATGATTGTGACTAATGTGTGGCAAGACTCTGATAACCCAGAAAATCAGCCAGGTTGGAAGAGACCTCCAAGATCATCCAGTCCAACCTATAACACAGCCCTAGCCAGTCAACTAGACTATGGCACTAAGTGCCTCATCCAGGCTTTTCTTGAACACCTCCAGGGAAGGTGACTCCACCACCTCCCTGAGCAGCCCATTCCAATGCCAATCACTCTCTCTGGCAACAACTTCCTCCTAACATTCAGCCTAGACCTCTTGTGGCACAACTTGAGGCTGTGTCCCCTTGTTCTACTGCTGGTTGTGTGGGAGAAGAGGCCACCCCCCACCTGGCTACAGCTTCCCTTCAGGTAGTTGTAGACAGCAATGAGGTCCCCCTTGAGCCCCCTCTTCTGCAGGCTGCACACCCCCAGCTCCCTCAGCCTCTTCTTGTAGGGTTTGTGTTCCAGGCCCCTCACCAGCTTTGTCACCCTTCTCTGGACATGTTCCAGCACCTCAGCATCTCTCTTGAATTGAGGAGCCCAGAACTGGACACAGTACTCAAGCACATGATATTCTACTTAGAGCTGATCTCACAATAGATCTGCACAACATTAAACTAATTAACCTAGACTGAACTAATCCTGGCATTTTCTAACTTGGATGTGCTTGACCTTGCCACATTAATGATGCTCTTTAAGGTACTTGAGAGACCACGCATGTACTGCAAATGTATTCAGCGTCAATCTCAAGCAGTTATTCTGTGTTTGTTTTACAATGGAGTTCAAATAGCCTTTGATTTTAAATATGGATTTGGCTTGTATGAATCTTCCTTCTCATTTTTTCCTCTTTTATACAATTTCCTCATTGTGAAAGTGCACTTTAAAGTAGTGGTGAGCTGTAATTATGATTTATAGATTAGTCGCAAGTGTCTCCTCATTACTTTGCAAGGACTTAGCCCACCAGTGCTAGGTTTGACCAAACCCACGCAAAGAACAGAAATCTACTGCAAACACTTTTCTATGCTGCTTATCCCAGATGTAAGCTGTTTCTTATTCATTGGCCTTTCTTCTCAGCCATGAAAACTTGCCCCACAGAGTGACCTTATCCTAGGAGTTAAGGCTTTAAGAAAAAATAAAGTGTTTTGAGACTTGTGATTAAACCAGTAGTGTCAAGATGGATGCTGCTGGTGGTGGCTGAATCTGATTTTGTGATGCTCTGTATTCTCCCTGTTGTTTGGATCGCTCATGATCCGGGGTTCATTTTGCAATGGTCTTTCTTTTCTATCAGCCCTTGCTCTACAGTTATCTCATCCACCCTATGCACTACAGAAACATCTTTGGGTTTTTTTTGCTGTAAAACCTCTCTTTGCAGTCCTTCTTTACTGACTCATTTTTACCCCTTTCAAAATATTTCTATTTTCATAACTTTCAGAATCTCTCTGAACCTGCTGTATCATTTATTGCTTTTTGAGGTAATGGCCACAAGAATTAAAACACAGAATCATTGAATCATAGAATCATAGAATCAACCAGGTTGGAAGAGACCTCCAAGATCATCCAGTCCAACCTATCACCCTGCCCTATCCAATCAACTAGACCATAGAATCATAGAATCAACCAGGTTGGAAGAGACCTCCAAGGTCATCCAGTCCAACCTAGCACCCAGCCCTAACCAATCAACTAGACCATGGCACTAAGTGCCTCATCCAGGCTTTTCTTCAACACCTCCAGGGACGGTGCCTCCACCACCTCCCTGGGCAGCCCATTCCAATGCCAATCACTCTGTCTGTGAAGAACTTCTTCCTAATATCCAGCCTAGACCTACCCTGGCACAACTTGAGACTGTGTCCTCTTGTTCTATCGCTGGTTACCTGGGAGAAGAGGCCACCCCCCACCTGGCTACAATGCCCTTTCAGGTAGTTGTAGACAGTAATAAGATCACCCCTGAGCCTCCTCTTCTCCAGGCTAAACAGGCCCAGCTCCCTCAACCTCTCCTCATAGGGTTTGTGTTCCAGGCCCCTCACCAGCTTTGTTGCCCTTCTCTGGACATGTTCCAGCACCTCAACATCCTTCTTGAATTGAGGGGCCCAGAACTGGACACAGCACTCAAGGTGTGGCCTGACCAGTGCTGAGTACAGGGGAAGAATAACCTCCCTTGTCCTACTGGCCACACTGTTCCTGATGCAGGCCAGGATGCCACTGGCTCTCTTGGCCACCTGGGCACACTGCTGCCTCATTTTCAGCAACTATCTACCAGTACCCCCAGGTCCCTTTCTTCCTGGCTGCTCTCCAGCCACTCTGTACCCAGCCTGTAGTGCTGCTTGGGGCTGTTGTGGCCAAAGTGCAGAACCCTGCACTTGTCCTTGTTAAATCTCATCCCATTGGCCTCTGCCCACCCACCCAGCCTGGCCAGGTCCCTCTGCAGGGCTCTGCTACCTTCCAACAGATCAACACCTGCTCCTGAAAACACATCTTCAGCTTGGAAGACCTTTTGGTCTGTGGAAGGTCTATTTTCTCTATTCTTCCAACATTTTATGCCTTGTGCAGTGCTTATGCCATTATTAGAATGTAGCAAAAGTTTGTGGTTACTTTGTTGTGCATGACCAGTGGACCTAAGGGCTTTACAACGGTGGTGCGTTTAGCCAACTGGTTTGCATTTAGAGAGGACATAGACACGTTTTAGTACAGAAACTGTCTCTAAGTCTCCTCAAGGGGCTCTTTGCTGCCTCCAAAGAACCCTTCTGCTGGTGCAACTGGGCTCCACGCCGTGAGGACGAGGAGGTGGGGATCCCCTTGCGCTGGGGTGACAAGCCCCTTTTCTCAGGCTCGCCTGGAGAAAGAAGGCAGCCACATCCTTGGCCGACTACTTTGGGAGGTTGCTGTGGTACGTGGGAATAGAAGGTGCATCATCGTTTCACTGAAGACCCCCTGCGAGCCTCTTCCTTAGAGACGGACCAATGCAGGGGGTAGCCTCATCACGCCGTACGTCCCTTTCCTACGGTGCTGGTGTACTCTCCCAGGACGCCACGTTCCCCACCTCCGGCCAGGGCAGCCACCCGGCCGTGCTGCCCCCGCACGGTTCCGGAGGAGCACCAGGTGCTGCCTGCTAACCTGACGCCCCAGGCCCCAAGCGCAGTGGCCCAGGGGCGCCCGCGGTAACCCCGCGCCCCGCCCCGCCTGACGGCCCCCGCGCGCTGTCACGTGCGGCGCGGCGGCGCGGGGCGGGGCGGGCGCGGGGGCGGGCAGGTGAGGCGGCGCCGGCCACTGGGGGCGGGCCGCGACCCCCGTGCTTCCCCGCCCCGCCGCCGCTGCTATATGAGGCGGGGGGCGGGCAACGGGGCGGGCTTGAGCGTGTGTGAGCGTCGAGGTGAGTGAGGAGGTGGGAGCAGCAGACTTGGGCAGCCCCGGCGGCTGCCGCAGCAGCAACGCGAACAGGAGGAGGAGGTGAATACCCGAGACGGCGATGCCGGCAGGGAGGGAGTTTTCTGCTGCTCTTTTCTTCCTCCTCCTTCATCGTGTTTTGGGGGTGGCGGTGCCCGTGGCCTCCCTAAGGGGTGCTTCCTCACCATCCCTAGCAAGAGCGCGTTGACGGGCTGACCCCGGGTTCACCTCTCGGCAAGCCGCGGAGCCGGCGCGGTGGGGTGCAGAGGCACCTCCTTGCTCGCTAGTGGGTGCCGCGGCAGAGGCTGAGCGGGCGTCCCGGAGAAATGCGGGGTTCGTCCTCTTCAGCCCTTCGCCTTCCTCGCCGTGGGCCGCAGGTACCCGCCTAGGGTCATGTGCCGCAGGCCTCCCTGGAAGGCAGGGAGGCAGAAATGTGGTGTCATTGCTTTACAGGAGCAGGTTTGAGTAAGTAGTTGAAGATGAGGGTGGTGGAGCAGCGCTTAGAGAAGCCGTTGTTCAAGGTTAAAGTCTATCAAAGCCCGTGTCTTGCCATGGCACAGGCACATCTTTTAGATAGGTGCAGGCAGAAACCAGTTCCTCGTGGAGAATGCTGCTGTAACTGAGTGTGTTAGCTGTTTTATAAAGCATTTTTTTCCTGCCTTTTTTTTTGGGTTGAAGTATTTTTAGTTTAATTTCTTGGCTGGCTTGCTGTAAAGGTCATGAAAGGGTGAAACTGATTTAATGGTACTGAGAAGAAAAGGCCCTGTACCTTCAGGCATGCCACTTCAGCATCTTCATTCAGGCTGCATCCTGGATGCGAGGCTGGTGGCATGATTTGCAATTGCTTGCTTGCAGTTTTTTCCCTTGTGGGTGATGTGTACAGGAAACCTGCTTGGTCTTATATGGACATTATATTGGGCTTCTGGAATCATCTCCTGTTCTAATTGTGCCTGTGTAAAGGATTCATAGTGTCTGGATGAGTGGTGAGACTTGAACAATACAAAACTTGCCTTGTTTTGAAATTCCTGTTACAGATATTTTGAAAAGGGAGGGAGAAAGGCAAAAAATTGTGATAAAATAGTGCTGAGGCTCCATGTTATGTCTACGTGTTCTGAATGCGTGATAAGATGTAACTTTAAAAAGGGGAGGGGAGGGTGAGAGAGAGCTAAATAAAAAGAGTTTCTTTGCAGCTTCATCCATTTCAATGGTGCAGCTTTCCCAAGCCCCTTTCTGTCGCCCATCATCACCTTCAGGCCTGTCAGAGGAAGGGGAGGATAAGAGCATGAAGGCTACCAAGCAGCAGGTGAACCCATCTGGGGAGAGCCAGCCTCCTTCCAGTCCCCTGCAGTCTGCACTGAACTCAGCTGCCTCTCCTTCTCAGGCATATGAGACTTACATTGATAATGGGCTTATCTGCCTGAAACACAAGATCAGGAACATCGAGAAAAAGAAGGTAACTTTTTTGTTACTATTGTTTTGCTATGGCATGTATTTAAGCTGCTAATTGTGAAACTGTGCCTGTTTTGGTTGGGATAGGGTCATGTGTTTCTATAGAGAGTAATTGAGAGGTTCCTTTCTAAATAACTATTGAAAATACCTAAATGTGGATTTGCTTGTGTTGTGGCATTTTTTGTTGAAATTTATAACCTCTACATAGTACTGTTCTGAAATTAACTATTTCCATTTGATGTCGTGTCAGCATAATGTTTCAGAGAACAAGGAATACAGCTAACTAGAAGTCTCTTCTTAGTTACTGCCTTAACAGTGCATGCCCAGTGGTTAGGAGAAGCAATTGAATATTGCTCAGAACTGAGGATGCTTCTCTAATAGACTGAATCAGTTCAGAACTAAGTCGGTGTTGATTTGGAGATGGCTTATGGTCTTGCAGAAATCTTCATGTTTCTTCTATTGATTACATGCATCTACTACTAGGATGTAGAAATTGGAGTTTAGAACAGGGTTCTCTGACTCCTGGAAATACCAAATTGTATTAAATGTGTATTGCTCTTCACTTTGAATCTTTGGCTTCCTTATTTTAAATATAGACAAATGTTATTAATTATAAAGCTTTATACAGGGTGACCAAAGCAGGTTCTCTTGCTTTTAACTGTCTTTTTCTTAGGGGGGAAGGGGGAGGAATAGAACAGTGTTAATAAGAACTGAGATGATACATCTGAAAAATTGTGGCTATAGCTAATCAGGGTTTTGCATTGTTGATTGGCAGGTGACTAAAGGCTGTGTGTATGACTTCTAATTGAGAAAATGCTCTATTCTGTAAGATAAAGGAACTAATGGTGCTGTGGCTTTTGATACTGGATCAGAATTGCTGGTAAAGCAATTGTATGAATACGTTTTGCCTCTCTAAATATCCAAAAGTCTTTGGGTGAGGATAGTGATCAGACTTCTGGCCATGTGGCTAGGAGACTTGGTCCTCCTGCAGGAGATGCAGTATTACTGCTGTCTCATGTTATGCATCATGCTGTAATTTTGAATCATGTCAGACAAGCATGTTTCCTGTGTGATAAACCAATTTCTTGTTATATTTTAATTCCGTCCAAGGAAGCTTATTGCTGGGCATTTCTCAAGTACTTTTGATTTTCAGATGACAATATGACATCATTAGCTAATTCAAGTGAGTGACTGAAACGAGTAGAAGGTATTCCCAGGCCTAGGGTTTTATAGGTGTGTCATTAAAATCTTAAGTGGGCAGATAGCCAAATGCAATAATATTCAAATCCACATCCCTTTTTCCTAGGTGTATAAAGAAGCTTATAATACATAATAGTTTTATATAGTTCGAATCCACTTCAAAAGACTTTCAGTATACTCTAAATCTTTCTTCCCAAAGAAGTAGGCTAATGTCCTTAAGAAAACAGTGCTATAAAATCTTGATGACAGATTTTGAAAGACATGCTCTGGAAAATGAAGTAAGATGATGCAGGGATAAGATAACTAAATTCCAGCACTGGCTTGTAAAAGTTTAAAAAGTCTAATGTAAAATAAAGATGCTGGATTTGTTTGGAGTTCCTTAAAGCTATAAGGTCAAAGCATTAGTGTTCCTTAAAGGTAACAATTGGGAACCAAAAGGTCAAAATACAAAAGGCAAGTTGATGTTTCTGGAGTCTGAGATAGATAAATCAAAGGCACAGCAAAACTCTGGATTTTCCTTTCTCCTGAAAAGTAGTAAAATTCCTCTTCTGTCCAGGAAGAATATGTTATTTCACTTGTTTTCCATGCTCCACATTGGACAGAAATCAGTCTTTGAAAATTACTTTGGATTTTTCTGCAGCTCAAACTCGAAGACTACAAAGATCGCTTGAAGAAGGGAGAAGCCCTTAATCAAGACCAGCTGGTAAGTTTTCTTTATGCAGGAGTCTGCAGCCTCAAAAGCTTCAAACATGGCAGAAGGGGTAGTAGCTAAAGGAGGTGGTGATGTAGCTTTTGCAGAAGTCATGCCTGCAGCCTTGCAATGGTGGTTTTCACAAAACCAAATGAACAAATTATTGATAATTAAATGGAATGGTGAGCCCACAGGCTTTGTCTTCTTTAGTCTTCATATATACTGATGTAATAGAAGGTCCTTGTTTATTTTTGCTCTGTAGACTTTCAGCTTCAGTGCTCCTGCATCTTCATTTCCTGATGAGTTATTTGTATGCTGCTTATCTGTAAGGCATTGCAGTGTTAGGACCCAAACTTCAAGCCTTCATTAGTATAGCTTCAAATTGTTGACTACATAGTGCTGTTGCTTACAATTAGTTGTTAAAATTGACAGCTGATGCTGGTCTAACTTGCATGGGACCTGAAAGCTTCCTTAATGTAACAATGTGTCTATGAGTTATGGATTCTGTTGTCCTCCTAGTGCTGTCATGAGATGACTGGGAATTTTCAGTATGTCAGATGCTGTTAGAACAATGTCTTATTTGTACCTAAGAATGTTAGTACTTGGAGCGATAGATTGCAAGATCACTACTCAGCACTTTGTGGAGCTGACTTAAACTTGCCTGATGTTAAAACAGTGGGTTTGACTTTTTTCTGTCTTGGGCTAGAATGAATTCTAGAACTGAAACCCAGTGAAGGTTGTTGCTTCTTAAGCGTGTCTGAGTAGCAGTATTGCAATCATAAAAGTTTCTTGCCCTGGGCAGCCAGGATTCACATTTTAAGACTGTACTTCACACATGGTAAAGAATGATATTGTTGCAAAGGGCACTGATGTGTCAGTGGTAGTGCTGATTGTGCTAATGAACCAGTTGGAAAGATGCTTCATTGACTGTTAGCTTTATCACAGTGCAGCAGTATGAGAACACAAATACTATGCCCTTAATCAGAATCATTTATAAATGAGAACTTGACATAAATGGGAGGGAAAAGAACTTGCTAACTAAAAGCAGAGTAGACCTATTAGAGTAAACTACAAAATCTGATGTCTCTTCCTGTCTCAAGTGCAGAAGCAAATTTAAATAATCTTAATGTCTAGAGGAGGAAGATGACTATTTAGTTCCTCTAAACTTAATCTGAAATCAGGTGAGCAAGAACCTTGAGTTTACATCATGGGTGTTAAATGCAGTCTGTTTTCTTCTGTAATTCACAAGAGAGACTATTGAACAGTATTCCAAGGAAGCCTGATAATTTTCTAGGTTTTAAAGCTACTTCTAATCTTAACTGTTTATCTTTAGTATACACTGTGTTGTTAGGTGAAAGTAAAATTAGGATGTGGTGGGGAGTTAGAGGTGAGGGATTTTTTAAATGTTTTCCTTGCAAGTGCATCCAGCAGCACTAACTGTGGAGAATGGCAATTCACTTTGAACACTGAAAGCTAGTAACCCAGCTGAGCTTAACTTTAGATACTAGTAGTTTTATCCTGACTTCTGGGATATGTCAGACATGTAAAACAGGAAATTAGATTCTGTCTTGCAGTGGTATTGACTATTGTAGAAGCAAGTATTGATTCAATGTTTTAACTTCTCTAGTCAAGCCCCCAGTTTTGGTGGTGAAGGTACAAAAATGCTGCATTTGTACCTTTCAAATTCATATTCCCATGTACTGGGACCTGGAGGAAGAGAGAAGCTTGGTGGTTTAGATGCTTGCCTACAGAAACCTAACTGTTTGTAATATAGTGTAACTTTAATGTAAGTTGATGTCATCTATATGTTTTTCCCACTGCTTCTCACAGAGGAAGAAGTGCACATCTGGTGATGAACTTGTTTTGCAAGGAGTTTGGATTTAACCATAATGATGGCGCATGGCTGCCAGAGATGCTGTGTGTGAGCCTTACTGTAGAAAACATGCTTAAAAAAATTAGGAGCTTCCAGCAAGTTAAATTATCTTGCTGGCAATATTGTACTGGTCTGCAAGCTGAACACTGTCCTCAGTACTGTTCCTCCAGCTTGCTGCTAATTACTATTAATAACTATTGCTTTCCTGCAGGCTGAGTTACCGCTTGTCATGCAGTGGTTAACTGTTCCTGATGTTTTTGGGTAGGAAGTTTTACTCTGTGATTTGGAATGTTAAAAATAAAACATTTCCTGCAGCCTGTCCAGTAAATACTTGATTTGAAATTGAGTCTTCCTCAAATGTGTGGATGTTAGGGTCTTAGAAGTTATTCTCTCAAGTGCTAAGTGAGCTTGCTAATTAGCTCTTAAAAGTTTCTTGATAAATTGTGAGTGTGACTATCAGATGAGTGCTTTAAAGTAACTTACACACTGTAGGGTTTAAGGCCTAGTGCACTGAAAATAAGTGAATGAAAGTAATTGAACAAACGAACGTGCAACTTGTAGGAACACATGAAATTTGCACATGTCCTAGATCTTACTTGGATTAAAGTTTTCATCACTCAACTAATGAAATGCTTATCAAAGCTAACATTTCTGTAGAAGAGGTTTATATCAGAGTGACAGGCCCATTCTTAAAAAAAAACAACTTAGAGTATAATGTCCTGAACATAATACAAACTGTATAAAGCACATGTGAACAACTGAAGTTAGACTTAACTTGTTACTTCCCAGGCATGCCTTATTATATAAATATAAAGGTATCATGTCTCAATTACAGAGTTTTGCTATCTTCAGGGCAGAGAGATAAAAATTTAACTGGCTCCTTAGGAAGAACTCATTAAAACCAGGGTATATTAAAATGCAGTTAAACTACCCTAATCTTTTTGAAGGCTGGCTAGTGCAATGTTGGTTAAAGCTGTTAGCAAATACAGGAACAGTGCTTTAATGTGGAAACTAAATTTAAAGACTCTTTTCTGAAGGAGTAATTTACTTTCTACAGTGTTCTTTATAAAGTTTTTACAAAGCATTTTTAAAGCCATCCAGCTAAGCACGAAGGTAAAAGATCTATGCTGAACTTCCTGTCTCCTGTATTTCTTTTAAGCTTTCATGTCAGTGTCTGATTTTAAGTAGCTGTTAACCTCTTCTGAGACCTATGGGAACAGGAGAGAAAAATGAAATAACTGGTATTCAGGCTTTCCTTTTTCAACCATCAGTATACCAAGTGTTGCACAAGTTGTTGTGTCTAATACAAACTTGCAGGATGTCTGTGCAGTGGTGTGAACTGGCTTTGTATTGTACTGTATCTTAGTCATGGGCGAATGATATTTGTGACTGTAAAGTACCAGTTACAGACATAGTAGCTTTTAAAGTGTTTGTTTTGGAGAAGTTCACACTAAATGACCAATTCTGAATGAGAATAAGTAGAAGGGGCAGTATTGAGGTGCAGCCATTAGTCTTAAGCATGAATAATACTTTTTAATCCATGTCTTTGTAGGAGGCAGTAGAGAAGTATGATGAAGTAGTACACAACTTGGAATTTGCCAAGGAACTTCAGAAGACTTTTTCAGGACTTAGTCAAGATGTGAGTACAAAATACTCTGTGGTTACCTTATGACAGTATAGGGAAAAGGTTTTTTACTACATTGCTAATGACTGCACTTCTATGCCAGCATGCAGAATATTACTAAGTTTCTATCTTAGGACTTAGGGCATAATGCAAGTGCTTTAAAGTGGAGTAGTGAGCAGAGTAAATGTTGACAATTGTGCGACTCATCTCCACAACAGTTACTCACTGTGTACCCTCATAAGAACTTGTATTTAAATTGTCATTTGAACTCATCTGTGCTTGAGATTATTCCAGTTTCTGATGGCTTGTGACTGAGTTGGACTCATCCTCTGCAGAACTGCAGTCTAGTAGGGGGGCTGCTCTCCTGGAAAGAACATGCAGGTCCTTGTGGGTGTCAGGCAGAGTAAATTGAGTGTAGTCCTGGAACAGTGAAGGCTAGACTTCAACTGAGGACTGGGAGACTAAGAGCTAATTATTTGCTACTTGTAACCAGTTGTCTATTTCTGGTCACCTGGTACACAAAGGCTATAGATAAACTTTTGTGAATCCAGTGGTAGGCCTCTGAGTGCATGGGGCTGAAAAATGAGACCTTTGAGGAGTGCCTGTAGGAGATGAGATTGTTTGGTCTAGTGAGGCCTGGCAGGAGATGAAAGATTGACCTTCAAATGCCAAATAAATTACTTGAGTCAAGGTTTTTGCTGAAAGATGTGGTAGAAGGAATGAGAGTAAATTGAAATAGTAGGTTCCAGCTAGCTAGGAGGGAGGTGGTCAATCTGAGGACAATTGATCACTAAAGCAGATGAGAAGTAGTCAGATTTATCCCTGGATCTGTTCAAGACCTGATTTCACAAAGCTCTAAGCAATCTTATTCAGTGTAGTCTTTGTTCTGAATGCTGTGCTGAGATCCTGTCCAAACAGTGTTTAGATGTTTCCAGTGAGGAACAGAGCTGGGGTTAAATCACTTTGGTTTCAGTGAGAAGTGCTGCTCTGAGAATTTTACTGAAGCTTGTGGAGTTTCCCACTTACTGTGCTGTAGTTGTCCCTAATTATGGTAAGTTACAGATTTAGAGCTTTACTTAGGATTTTATTCAGTTTTTAAAGGACTACAAAGGTTATTTTCATATAAGGAAGTATTTTCATTGGAGAAATTGGTTTCTTGGGTCAAGCAAATACTATCTTCATGAAAATATCTGATTCATGGTAGTTCTGGGGATGCTAAACATGATTAGTCACTGTTAAGGCATTATTTATGTGTCTCTTAGAGAAGGCTTTAAGGACCAGTAAAATGGCTTGCCTCAATGTTGTTTGAAATGCAAACTATTTTGCTAGAGGGGCTTTTCTTGTAGCAATTCCAGTTATTACAGTGAATCTCAAAACACTCTGAGCAGAGATTTAAGAGCCTTTCGAGCAGTGTTGCTGCTTCACTGCATCACTTCTTGTATGTTGCACATAGGAATTGAATATCAAAATTTAGATTGCTTCCCACTCATTTCCTCTATAGTTGCTCAGAAAATCAGAAATGTGAGCCTTTCTGTAGGTGTTTTTGGTAATCTAGTATTAGTTTTTACCAGTTCATGTTTATTCTTCAACTTATGCTATGGTTAAAGGCTAATCTACTTCATTTTTATCTTGGCTCTACTTCTGCTGCTATAGCCAGTGCCCATTGCTGAACTCTAATGGTCATGACAACAACCTTATATCCTTTACAGTGCATTCTAGAAACCTAAGTTTTCATAGATCCTGCAAAGAAACTTAAGGTACTTCATACTGAGGCATTTTAAATTCTGCACTTGGCTAGCTTGTGCTTAAATGTGTTAGTACATGATGAGAAACCACCTCAAATGCATAATGGTTGTGTATGTTCTGTGACTTGTTTATTTAATGAGTGCTTCAGCCTTATGCCAAGGGAACAGTAGTATTCTGCTGTATCATTTAAACTGGGCTATTTAAAAGTGAAGAGGCAGTTGTTTCACTAGGAGAAATTTGAGGCAACTTCTGCATCACTAACTTCATGTGATAAATGTTAAAGGACAGCTTGGCTTGGATTTGTGCATTGGTATCCATTCTATCAATTCCTTATATTCAGTTGTGAACACTGTAACAAAGCAACCAGCAGGCATAATCAGGATCTAAGCAATATACAGGCATATCACAAGTGAAGCTACCAGTATCCAGTTGGACTAAAAGCTGGATGCATAGAAAATTAGTAGGTAAATCAGTAGCTTTTCCAGAGGAGGTGCTTGAATGGCTTTGGATGTCTGAAGAGTCAGGAACTTCTGTCGTCCTACCAAAATCAGTAGTTAGAATGTAGGATGATGAGTGCTACAATGTGTTGTTTTATCTTAGAACCCTGTTACTAAACCATTATGTTAAACTGTTGCATTCATGTATTGAACTAGCTGCTGAAAGCACAGAGAAAGGCTCAGCGAAGAGAGAGTCTACTGAAGCTTGAAGCAGAGAAGAAAAAGCTGCGTACAATACTTCAAGTCCAGTACGTGCTGCAGAACTTCACTCAAGAACATGTTCAGAAAGATTTCAAAGGTGGTGTGAATGGTGCAATATATTTGCCTTCTAAAGAACTAGACTACCTCATAAAATTTGCAAAACTGACATGTCCAGAGAGAAATGAGAACTTGAGGTAAGTTCAAGAATCCTGTCTAATTGGTATGCTCCTTTCATTATGGTAGATGTCTGGTGTTTGACACTGCCATGTCTTGAAATACTATGTTTTGCAAGACTAATTAAAATTCTGTGCAGGACACTTCTCAGTCTGAGACTAGCAATGTGGTGGATTTACCTCAAAGAGCATTAAAGGAAAGCTGCAATAATTACAGGCTCAGTTGTGTGAGCTACGTACAAGCCCTGCATTCCATGTCTTTGTGTGGGGCTATGGGAAGATAGTTCAGTACTGTCATAGGCAGAGACAGTGGTGGAGTGCTGCTTCCCTGAGGTATCAATCTTCATGAAATTAAAACAGTGCAGTAAACACAGGAGAACTGTTCCATAGACCATTCTTATGATGATCTTGATATTTCTTTATTCTGGAAGAACAAAAGGAACATGACTTAAAGTCCTAAAACTTCGAATCACTCCTCATAATGTAACTTGCCTAATTTTTGCTCTTAAATTAGCTTCTAAAGATTACCTGCTTATTAGAAGCTACACAATAGGAGTCATCCTAGGGAAATAACTACCTTATTCTGCTTCCACAAAAAGCATAATGCTTCCCTTTGGGATACAAAATTCAATAATGATGGACTTGAAAATCTGTTGTCTGGAGGATGTGGAGTAGGTTGTGAAGCTATGTCCAGTTTCTCAATAACAAGCTGAGTGGCAGGAGTATTGATGGTTGGCCCTGCATACATATGTCCAATAGACGAAGCTATTAGCCAATTAAACAGCCGTTGTTTCCAGGTCTGGGAATCTTGGCTTGGCATGAAGTCCATCCTGAAGTATCTTCTAGGAGAGTGCAAGACTCTCTAATCTGTTTTAATTATCAAAAACCCCTGATGTGTGCTAGATAGATTATTTAATGGATAGATAAAGACAAATCACTACAGTAGTGGCTAACAGGCTTAGGATTCATCACTCTGTATATAGCCTTCACTTGGAAGGCTATACATTAATCAGTGTCTTAATGAGTGGTATTGGGATGCTGCAACACTTGGTCTTGACTATGATTCTCCATGGTAAAACTCTCATTTGTTTCAGTGTTGAAGACCAAATGGAACAATCGTCTCTCTACTTCTGGGACCTTCTAGAAGGAAGTGAGAAACCTGTGGTTGGAACAACATGTGAGTGTCTAAAGAAATAACATCTAAAATGTGTGTGTTTTTTAAATGTCTTAAAACTGAGTGTACATGGGAAATTACTAAATCAAGCACTCTGTGTAGTTATTCGAGGAGGAATTGCTGTTTGTTCTAAGTTCTGTTTAAGTGCAGCTTAATAGCGACCTGGCATGTTTTCTTTTTACAGATGAAGACTTACTCTTCTACCAGTATACTGGCACCTTTTTGAAAAGTAGCTAGTATTTGAATATCTTGCAGAACCAGCAGTGGGAAGCTTTTTAGATAGCTGTGTGCAAATGGGATAAGATAGGAACACTGTTCCCTCCCAGTCAGGAAATGCTTAGCTGAATATGCTGATAGGTTAGATTTGTTGGCCCTAAGCTGAAGGTCCCAGAGCTTTGGAGATGTTTTTTAGTTTGCAGGAATTCCAGGCTCATACTTGTCTAACTACAGTGCTGAATACCACACTAAGAAGGGATAGTCATTAGTGGAGCTTGCTGTGACCTCTAATCATGCAACAGACCAAAGTGTACAATGTACAAACATCCTAACTTTTCAAGCATACTAAAATCTGTGGGACTTCATAGTCTTACATCTGTGGCTTGGTTTACAACCAGTTTTGAAACTAACATAAACACTGCTTCTATTTGGAACTTTCCTGTGAGGCAGCTGTCCTTACTTCAGTTGTAGTGTCTTTCCTATTGCAAGCAGACCTTGCTTGTCTCATTGACTCCGATCTTGTAATGGCTGTGTGCATTTGTCATGGACAATGTGTTTGAAACTGTTAGACCCCAGCACTAGTACCTTGCCTAATTTTGACATACCGAAAGTTTAAGCTGAGAACTAAGTATTAAATCTTTAATGTAATTGTGGACAAAGTGCAAGCTGACCTTGTATTGCTTCAGAAACTCTAGCCTTGTCTATGTTGACAGGAATGGATAGTTCCCTGGTTATCTTGGAGTCCAAACTTTTCTGTTTTTTTGGCTATCTAAACAACTTCTGTGGCTCTTTTGTTATTATCTCTGTCCTTTCAGTGTTCTTTTGTATGCAGGCTAACTTTGAGATAAAGCTGTTATGACTTATTAGCATTTGTTGCCTTGGGACAATTTTTTTTATATCCATATTAAATTTTAGCTAGGTTCTTGTTCATGTAGTTGTCACCTGATAGGAGTCCTCTTTCACTGACTCTTTTTCCTGGTCTGAAGACTGCGCTATCTCTACCTCCTCTAAAACAATTTCTAGTGTCACTGCTACTTCTAAGGTCTTACACTCCAAGCTGATCTCTTTTGTGTAAAGGAGGAGATGGGTCAGTACTTAGGCACACAACCCAGTGTTGCATCAGTCATGTCAACTTTGACTCTTAAAAAACTTTGGAGGATTAAGTTCAGTTGAAAACAGTCTCTCATTTGTTCTTGAAATTCAAAGCTTTCCTTTCTGACACCATCCTGTTGCTGGTAAGGGAGTCTTGTAAGGCAGTTACATAGTGACTTGGTTTCTCTCATGTTGCGCAGGCTGCACTATAAATAGCTTTACTCTAAGCATGTGGGAGACCTGGTGGCTCAGTGTTTATCCTGTGTACATTTAAACACGTGGCAGTCTTACCTGTGGATTGCAAAGATTTTAATCTGTGATATAAAGCAGTTTACCAAACACTTGAATAAACATTTTGTTGGTATAAACCAGTAAGATGTGTGGACTTGGAGAAGTTAATCTAAAGAGTAGAAGTAAGGAGTCTTGATATGTAATTTGATTACCTCTTAATTTCAGACTTTCATATCTTAATTTCATGGGTTTTTACTCTTCAGATAAACACATGAAGGACCTGTTATCCAAACTTCTAGACTCTGGCTACTTTGAAAGTATTCCGACTCCTCGTACCACTGTGCCAGTAAAAGAATTGGAAGAAGCAGCAAATAGAAAATCTGAGAGAACAAGACAGATGTCAAAAGGAGAGTCTGTCAAAGAACCAGGTGGAATATTACAGGGTTCAATTTCTATGTCATAATATTGGGAGAAACCTGAACTGAGCATTGACCTTGCATAGTTTGCTAAACTTAATCCAGTGCTGTAGCTTACTTGTGATCAGTAACCGTAAAAGGAACCTGTGAGGCTTGCAGCTGTATTTTGGCTGATATATTCTAGAAAAAAATCTAATTCAGAATAATAGGGTGTTTTTGCTTTGAGCAAGATTTGGGGATTGCCTGGCATAGGAAATGTTAGATATTACAGTAGCCAGCTTATGAGTGTCACAAAATGTTTCTTGTTTAGTGCTATACTGCAAATGTAAAACCAAATCAGGAAATAAAAGCTTGCTTAAAAATAGCATGTTGAACAAGAAGCTGAGCTTTCAGGATATCAGGTCTAGCAATTGGTACTGCCATTTAAATAGAATTTAAGACTTACTACTGTTTGGTCTATCTTTGCATTTGAAAATCAGTTGAAACAAATTAACATCCTTTCTCTAGAATCCATTATGGACCTTATGAAGTCTGAAATACAGCCACAGGAGGTAAGATACTCCCCTGCTAATTGCTTTCCCTTAGTATTGTGATTCATCAGAAGCATAACTGCACTTCTGCAGACCTATTTTAAACTTGGAAGGGAGTCTGAGCAGTAATTTAGGTGTGGTGTTGTGAGAAGCATCAACGATTTGGTTGCGTTTCTGTTTCTAGCCCCAAATTTATGGCTTCTTTGGCTATTGTGGGAGAAGTTGGGTAAAATTACATGGAGTAGTATGGTACTTTAATACTCTATTACTTCCCTAAATAAAAGCTTGTAGAGTTGGAAACACATGGATCTTTTGTGTGCTCTGGGATAGAGGAAACACACATCTACTAAAGCCAACTCTAAAAGATAAGCTTATTGCTGTAGCCCTGGTGTTGATGTTGAGAATGATGTAGGTTTTGCTGAGTTATCAGAGAAGTAGGGATGCAAAGACAGACTTGTGCACGGGAGTGTGTAGACCTGTTTTGGCAGCCTTCCATAATCCTGAGTTAAGTAGTCAAGCTTCATCTGGCAATATCTTAAAAAAATCTGTCTTGGTTCAAAAGGTAGAGGGGTGTCTTTAGTAAGTATCCCACTAGAAGCTGTACTCTAGAAAGTTTTTGTTATCTACTGGTAACTGGCTGACTCTAAAGCTTTCTGGTGACTTGTCAGGAAAAGTCTTAGCCAGTGAGCTTTGCACACAATTCACTGCATATATTTACATTCTGTTCATGACAAAGGGATAGCTCAGGAAAACTTCAGCACCTCTTCACTGAACCTTCAACTTATGTGGTAGTAAAACAGCCTGGAGTTGCAGAAGTCTGGTGTACTAAATCCAAGAATCTGGCTTTTTAGTACTTAACCTCCATTAAGGATGAGGATTGTACTTGGGTTACTGGGTCAAAGAATTTGAGAGATGGTGCTGGTGGTCTTAGAAGATTACTAATATAGTACCACAGCATTTCAGATCTTTAGGAGGAGAGCTACCACTATAAAAATCACAAGTTCAATTTTGATATTGTCACTGCCTAGAAACACCAGTTAGCATTGAGGATAAGAGTAAAAGATTGTCTCAGCTTGAGTATGTTTCCCTTGTGCTGTTGAGAACTGTTTTGAGGTTCTGTGGCATGCAGAGGTAGTCTGCAATGTTGCAGGACAAAGCCAAAGCTGTCCACATAGCCGTTGTGGCCAGTGCTTAAACTGTAGTCTCTGCTTTTGGTCAAATTTTCAGTAACTAGGTGACCTAACTTAACTGTCCTGAACTGTAGTTGCAGTATGTTTTCTTGGGAGCCATTAAGTTTCTCTGGTCTATATAGTTTCTCAACAGGCGTTATTTGCCTGAAGCAGAATACTCTATCAAGAAAAAGCCAGAAGAGTCCAAATCTTGGGAAGCTGAGTGTGCTAGGAAGCAAGAATCTCCAAAGTCCTGGGAAATGCTTGTTGATATTGAAGAGCAGAAGCAGAAACAAGAGACCTTAAAGCCTTGGGAAACTCGTGTTAGACAGCAAGAGCCAAAAAGACCAGATTCTCCAAAGCCTTGGGAAGCTTGTGTTAAAGAGGAGGAACAGAAACGTGAGTCTACAAAGTCCTGGGAGACTCGTGTTCAGGAGGAAGAACAGAAGCAAGAAGGTCCAAAGGCCTGGATAACACGCGTCCGAGAAGAGCGGGAGTCCCCCAAACCTTGGGTAGCGAAGGTTAGGGAAGAGCAGGACCAGAAAAAACAGGAACCATCTAAGCCATGGGTAGCAAAGGCTAGGGAAGAGCAGGAGCAGAAAAAGCAGGAGCCCCCAAAACCTTGGGTAACCAAAGTTAAGGAAGAACCAGAACAGAAGCAGGAATCTCCAAAACCTTGGGTAACCCAAACTAGGGAGCAACCAGAACAAAAGAAGCCAGAGCCTGTGAAATCACGGGAAATGCCTGTTAGGGAAGAACCAGAGCAAAAGAAGCAGGAGCCTGTGAAGCCTTGGGCTGCACATGTTAGGGAGGAACCAGAACAAAAGAAGCAGGAGACTCGAGAGGCTTGGGAAAAAGCTGACAGGCAGCAGCAAATGTCATCACAGCAGTTACAGAACCCTCCAAAGTCCTGGGGAGCTGCAAGTGTTGGGCCAAAGGAACAGATGGGCCCAAAGAAGTTTGATATGGAACCCAAAGAAGTGAGTTGGCATATGTAGTATTACTTGTCGTAAGCTTTTGGCACTAGTGTACTGGACTAAAGCTACCTATGAGCAGAGGCTTTATAAGGTGCATTTTTTTAGGCCTGTATTTAGAATCCTATCCCATTCTTTCATGGGGGAAATAATTCTGGCAGCTAAATTCTGAACAGTAAGACAGTCTGATTTGCTTTTTACATCAGAGTATCTGCCATGTCTGAGGCTTGAATATCTGCTTTATGCATAAGACAGAAGAATTAACTTAGTTCATCCCTAGCTATTGGCTCTGTCCACTGTTATCTGTACAAAGCAGGTATGACTCATCCAGGGATCAAATACTTTGTCAAGTGGCTGCATGCAAATAGCACTTCAGTAATTTTTTTAGGCTTTTGATTAAAATAGCTGCTGATTCAAGAGATACCTAATGTCTAGATGAAGCAATACCAACTGTACAGGGGCTTAAATATGTCTTTCCAGATGAGTGCGTAAACCATACTGCTGCCTGGAGAGTCTAACAATAGCACAGTTGGTTATAGAAATGTAAAATGAAAGCTATCACAGGGCTTACAGCTGAGCAGACTGGAAGTCTAGTTGCATTGCTTTCTTACCTGTGTGTGCTCAGGTAGCAGCCATTCTGGTAACTTGAAAAACAGCTAACTTTGTCTGCCATCTTATGTCATTAAGAGTACTGTTTAATCTATAGTTAGACTTCAGTAAGTACATGTGGAGAATTGAACAATTCTCTTGTACATAATACTGGAAACACTGCTATCTTGTTTCTGCAGGGGAGCAAAGATCAATTCATTCTGTATCACTTAAGCTTAATTAGTTGCTCTAAGTCTTGTCAGTCAGCTTGGCATAACTGACAAATGGATGTTCTTGTGCCTAGAGGCGGGAGCGCAAACAGAAGGTTGAGAATGAAATTAAGAGAGTACGTAACACGTGGCACTGGGTAACGAAACGGGATTAAGGTGGTTCAGCTTGATTCACCTGCACTCAAGCTGAGTAGCATCTCATGCCCACTGGTGGTGGTGGTACAAGTATGAAACCTGGTTTCCTCACTACATAACTCTGAGCACCAGTAGGTGTTGTGCACCCAACTATGCGTAGTCCTGCTGTAACTATGTACTGGAATAGTCTCAAACATTTTAAGATGGCTTGGGATTTATGGTGTCAGCTTACCTGAAAACTTAAATGCAAGATGCTTCCTGATGAGATGTGGTCTTTATATTTATATAGGATAGACAGATGGATGGCTTATGTGATGGACAGATCTTTGATGCAGTAAGGAAAAAGGAAGGTCTCCAGGCAGTTAAACAAATGTGTGAACTGTCTAGGAATCTTCAGTCATGTGCAGGTGTGCATGTCAGCAAAATGCTGGAATGTGAGGCTGTTTAAGATGAATTGCTGAATTAAGTAAACAAAGCACGTTTCTAAAGCATTCAAACTTTGATTTATGTAGATCATAGTGAAACACCAGCTGGCTTTAGCTTAGTAACTATTGACAGCTCTTAATATCCAAAGCATATTGTATGAGTAGAAAATGCTGTACTGTTGATCCAGTTTCCATAACCATTCTTTTCTAAAAAGGTATCTTTGACTTGTAAGGTGCATATAAGGAACGACTGAAATCATATTACAGTTTTTAGGTAATACATTTTTCTTGTCTTTCTTTATATGAAGAAAGAAAATGCAGTGCTATAGCCAGATCCATTTCACCCCTGAGAGGAATCTATAAATGACATTGTGTGGGGATTTAGGCATGGTATATAAAAAGAGCTTTCTTGTTGCTGCTGCTTTCTGGAGCTGAAATTAACCTTTTTTTATTGACTCTTGAAGCTCACATCTTTTAATATCTCAAAACCTAGGACCTTATTAAAATATGCTTATTTCACTTAATGTACTCTAAAATGCCATACCTAAGAAGTTGAGCCTGAGTGAGTGATTATGCAGGGCTACTAAACTATTATCTTAAACATTTGTGCAAACCTGATTGGACAATATGAAAGCAAGTTTGGCTTGTGCTGTCTCCCAGTGCCATTTAACTCATACTGTGAATACTGCTCTGAGTAGAAAGCAAATGTAACTGTGTATCTGCATGCCATGGCTGGTGATAACTGCTGTGATTACTGCTTAGACATCACCATTCCAGCTCATTTTAGTACTCCACAGTTAAACAGTATCACAGTATTATTAGGATTGGAAGAGACCTCACAGATCATCAAGTCCAACCCTTTACCACAGAGCTCAAGGCTAGACCATGGCACCAAGTGCCACATCCAATCTTGCCTTGAACAGCTCCAGGGACGGCGACTCCACCACCTCCCCGGGCAGCCCATTCCAGTGTCCAATGACTCTCTCAGTGAAGAACTTTCTCCTCACCTCCAGCCTAAATTTCCCCTGGCATAGCTTGAGGCTGTGTCCTCTTGTTCTGGTGCTGGCCACCTGAGAGAAGAGAGCAACCTCCTCCTGGCCACAACCACCCCTCAGGTAGCTGTAGACAGCAATAAGGTCACCCCTGAGCCTTCTCTTCTCCAGGCTAACCAATCCCAGCTCCCTCAGCCTCTCCTCGTAGGGCTGTGCTCAAGGCCTCTCCCCAGCCTCGTCGCCCTTCTCTGGACACCCTCAAGCATTAAACCTAAAGGGAAAATGAGATCCTGTATCACAGAATAGAGTTTTACTAGTATGAGGCAATTGAAATTATGTTAATAGTGTTAAGTGCAAGCAGACATGTAGTCTTTAAAAAACAAGAATGAAACTTTAACAGGAATACCTCTTATACTGACATGCCAGTAAAATGCTGAAGTGGTTGGTGTGTCTTTACATTTGTTTACTTGCACTGGTTTAACTGATTGTAAAATAAATTGTAGGTATTTCAACACCATTTTTAGTCAGTTTGCTGGGCATATATCAAAATATTTTGTTTTAAGCTAGTTTTGAGAAACATTGCTATAACAAATTAGACCTTGAACTCATCAATGCGGGGTAAAGCTCTAACCTGGATGTTGTGTGAACCACTAATGTTGCATGGTGTCTGCAAGTGTAAGTTTGAGCTGGACTAACAGGTCACTAAACTCACTCTGTGATCAGCTTGTAATGACATACAGAAACAGCATCAAACACAGGTTAGAAAACTTGGCTGAATTCCTCTTAAGTAGGCACCTGCTGCTTTTAAAGGCATCTCTTTTTTATAAAGGCATGAAATCTGAAATAATTATAACTTCCTGATAATTTTGGTGTATGCTTTGTATTGCATTTAAATCAAGTTCTGAACACCTAAGTACCAGCAAAATGGCAAAGCAGTGAGGTAACTTCGCCATACCTACTTTTGGCTGGTGTGTTTTAATCTGTGCAGAAACTAGGAAGTTAAGTTATATAGAATGGAAACTATTTCAATCTTGGGTTAAAGCTCTAATGTCATATGTAACTTTGTATGCTTGTCCTTCTTGAAGTGAAAAATGCAACCAGTTTAGTCTAATGAGCATGAATTGGAGAAGGAGATGAGGATGCCAACACATTTTAAGATCATACAGAAGATTGTATAATCTTTGCAACCACAAGTGAAACAATCTGTTTTCTTCTGCTTCCATGCTCTTGATGCTGTTTTAACTTGTTTAATGTATGGGTTTAACTGATGTAGCTAGTGGACCACTGCCAGACTTGACCTGGTTAGGTGGCTTAAAGGTGAAGAGCTTCTGTTGCCTATCTGTAAACATGTGCCTTAGTAAAGTGTAGTGAGGAGGAAGAATGTAATTGAAATATTTGGCTGATAATGGATTTACCATGACAGCAAGTGTTTTAAGGTTAAGTGTTTGCAAGTGAGGGGTAATAAAGTGATGGACAGGAAGATACAGATTCCTAGTAACTTATCTATTAACTTGCTGAGATTTAATGTTATCCAACTGTCTTTTGTCCTGCACTTACATTCTTAGTAGCTTTAGTTCCTGATTACTGGAAAGCATACAACAGTATAAACTTGCATAGGCAAAGCTGAAGGTAGTGTTTGTGCATCAGATACTAACTAAGAGTAGTGCAAGGATGCACTGTTCCAGATCTAGAACAAAGCAAAACTTCTCAGAGCTCAATAAGCAGTTACTTTGTGAACCATGCAGGTTACAGAAATGGAGTCCTCTGGAGTTCATGTGCTGTACATACACAGATTAAGTTTTTGTGAGGCTCAAGGAGCCCTCTAAGCTGCTTCCCTGTGTGCCACTGAGATTTTTGCAAATGCTAGTGATTAGTTTCAGATGATGGTTGAAGGCATGTGTAATTTCTGAATTAAGTGTGTCAAATGTCATCACACAACCTTCTGCTGTATAGGCTTCTACTAACTTCATGAAAGTACTTAACTATACTGCTCTACAGTAGATTTAAGTTGTGACCTCCTCCTAGGAAGACAAATCTTTGTACTGTAGGAAAGTGAAGGCTTTCATGTAGCTCTTCCATCACCTGGGCCAGTTGAAATAATGCAACTACTGAATGCCTAAGATTTGCTTCCCTGAAGCTGCACAGAAAGACATGAGACCCACAAAACTTCAGAGAATCACAAAAAATGTGTTAAAATACTTCAGCCTCCTTCTTCCCCAGGGTGCTTTCACAATATGCTAGTCCACATAGAAAGTCTAATGCTGAAGTGCCAGTCAGTTGGGATGAACTGTGAGGAGATTGTAGCTCCTTGATTCAGACAAAGGTAGACTTTTATTTGGGAGTGCAGGTGTATTTTTCATGCTGAAGTTTGCAAAGCTGAAGGTAATACTGTAGGAGGTAGTGCACTAAGAGTATCTGGCTCACTAGTGGAAGCACTTCAGTCTGATTAATTTACTGGCAATGTGCAGTTTCTTCATGTCTGGAAATGCCATCCTAATAAATCTGTAGTTATTGGTGTGTGCTCTGCTGTGGTAGGAAGTACATTTTCAACCTTGAGTGATGTAGCTTTAAGTTTGCTCTGGCCTTATGTGGAGATTGAGGGATGTGCTTAGTTTTGCATTAAATGCAGGCAAATTATGGTCTTCTGTATGTTCGAATGTAAGAAATGGAGTGAAGTGAATTCTTTCTTTGCATGAAGTTGTGATAACAGTAGGCTGATAGGATTGTTTACAAAGTAAAAGCTTAATTCAGGAAATACCAATAATGGCACAGAATTCCTTGGCTCGTGGTATCTGAGACCTCTGTTGCACTTAGTTAATATACTTTCAGACTTTGTCTTGCTTCCAGTATTAGATGTAATGTTTCTTCTTTGTAGGTGCCTAAACCTGTACATCAGCCAGCTGCAGAATTTTGCTCTACTTCAACTCTTCCAAAAGATCCAGTATTGAGGAGGGAAAAACTGCAGGATCTGATGACTCAGATACAAGGGACTTACAATTTCATGCAAGTATGTTTTCTTTGCCGTTGTAGCACAAAGCTCCAGCCCTTACTGTGTTAGAAAAAACAGTGCTGTCAATGTGTGTTTGTGCTGATTTGATCTAGCTTTAATTAGCCAATAGCCACATAATCAGATGGGAATGTTTCTTCTGTATGTAGAGTTTAACTTTGTCTCTCAACTAATGATCTTTTTTCAAAAGGAATCCATTCTGGATTTTGATAAAGCTTCACCAAGTGCCATTGGTTCATCTCAGCCACCTTCTGTTACTCCAGCAAGTAGCTCTGTAGGTAGGTAATACTGTAAGGGTGAACTGTATCTAAGTGTATGTGAATACTGACAGGGTTTGCTTAGGCTGTAGATCATTAGATCTGGTAAAGACAGCTTGTCTAATGATGAAAAATACCATTTCAGATAAAGGCTTCTTGTTTGCTGGAGGTGGCTTAAATTGGTCTGTCTGTCTGCCTGGAAATGGAATGCTTGTATTTCACTCACTGGCATGTGCATCTGAACCTAGCTGCAGAAGGGACATGCTGTATCTGTAATGAACTTGTCTATGTGTGGCTATATAGACATAAGCTGTGAAAAAGCTCAGGGTGAAGAGGTGTTATCTAGCTACACTTCTGAAACTGGAGCTCTCTACAATGGGCCATGTTAAACTGTGTGGCTCTTGAACTGTAAAGCATTTATCTAGTTCATTGCTTTTTTTGTCTGGAAAATTACTATCTTCTGTAGTGATTCTTTTTATTATTGAATACTTATCTTTTGCCAAGAAGAAACTGATTTTTTTCAGTTGGGTGTAGTTTACTGGTGCTAAGTCTAAATATTTTTAGCACAGACACCAATCATTGAATCAAAGTTGCGTGGTTGGAGAAGATCTCTTAAGATTATGTAGTCCAACCATTGACCTGACATGACCATGGGCATTAAACCACGGCACTAAAATAATGTGTACTTAACTATGCAACATTTAAAGTAGAACTGCATGCTGAAACTATACTTAGTGTTTGAATTAGAAGTAAATACTGCTTAAGGCATTCCCTTTTTTTACAGCTTCAAAAGAACAGAAACTGCCAAGTCAGAGTGATTTTCTTCAACCCCTTCAAGTAAGTTGAAATTAGGATTGCCCTAGAAAGGCAGAACTGGAACCAAGGAATGTAGTTTTTCACTGGAGTAGACTTAGTACTGTAATTGTTTCTCTTGTCAGTAGTTTTGCAACCAATTTCATCATACAGTAGTTTGCAAGTCTGAGATCGTTCTGCTGCTGACAATTTGCTGTTCTTCTGCTTGAAAAGTAGCAAGGATGTTTGAAATTTCTTGCAGTAAAAGTTTTGATGATATGCTGACACACTTTGGCTATTTAGCCTGTAGATTCATCATAGCTGCAGCTGTGAGTATAAGAACATGCTGCTTCTTTCTGAGACAGTGCACATCTTCAGCTTTGAGATCCTAATGTAGGCAAAAAAAAGTCTCAAATTTTGGTAGCCATGGTTAAGTGAGCCTTAAATTTCTTTGCTGTGCTTGCAGAATTGGCCAGTTTGGCATTTAGCCTTCTTTGCCCATTTAAATAAGCTCTAAAGAACTTAGGCTGAGTGTGAGGTTTCAGTGAAACCAAATATTTCAGATATTTTTTTCAAAAACTTCCGTTTCCTCTTCTTGCAAGGCTGCTTCTTCATCCATGACACCACATGGTTCAATTACTTCTCTAACATCTGCTGATCAGACTCTTTCTGGCTCTGAAACTGAAGACACAATGACACCACAGACACCAAAGGTAATGTACCCTGGGCAACACTGGTGTTTTAAGATCTGTGCAACAGCTAGCCCTAACAGAAAGCTGTGGTGGGGCATCTCTTGAAGTACAATTAAGCAGCATACAGGGACAGAATGTGAGTTACAGTTCTGGGCTCCTCAGTTCAAGAGACATGTTGAGGTGCTGGAACATCTTCAGAGAAGAGTGACAAAGATGGTGAGGGGCCTTGAACACAGCCCTGTGAGGAAAGGCTGAGGGGAGCTGGGGGTGTTTAGCCTGCAGAAGAGGAGGCTCAGGGGTGACCTCATTGCTTGAGGGGAGGATGTATCCAGGTGGAGGTTTGTCTCTTCTGCCAGGCAACCAGCAACAGAAGAAGGGGACGCAGTCTCAAGTTGTGCCAGGGGAAGTATAGGCTGGATGTCAGGAGGAAGTTCTTGCCAGAGAGAGTGACTGGCATTGGAATGGGCTGCCCAGGGAGGTGGTGGAGTCACTGTCCCTGGAGGTGTTCAAGAAAAGCCTGGACGAGACACTTAGTGCCATGGTCTAGTTAACTGGATAGGGCTGGGTGCTAGGTTGGACTGGGTGATCTTGGAGGTCTCTTCCAACCTGGTTGATTCTATGATTCTATGTTGTGGAATACTTAAAGATGGTTGAAAAAGTCTTCCTGATAGTACATAAATGCAAATGACTGATCAGTCAGCATCCTAGAATCAGCGTGGGATGAGAAATTCAGGCTAGAATGTGTGATGTGTGAGAATACAAGCAGTATAAATACTTACTCTGGTGTGATGGTTTGAATACATTACATTTGGTTAGTGTAGTATACTTCTCTAATGCCATTAGGGATGCATACATTTAGATTAATAATGTAATGAAACAGCAGATTTCTATGTAGGCTGAAGACTGAGGTGTGTTCTCTGAGGCAGTAACAAGAAGTACTGGGATTCTGACTTCCTGACTTCAGTTAAAATTTCAGACTTAGGTTTTTTAACTTGTTATGTGCAGTTAAATCTTCAGCTAGCAAACACTGTTTAGAGCTGAGAATAGTGTTTCTGTTTGTATCACTGTCTTAAAGACCTCTTCCTTAAGTGCACGGCAGTTTTCAGAAACACAACTGGCTTTTTCTTGTTGGATTCTCTAATACAATATATGTAGGCTGCAATGGGAAATGTTCATACTTTTAAAGATGATTTTTTTGGCTGATGTGCATGTTACCAGTACATTGTGCAGTGTAGCATTTGCTCTATTCCCTAATGTACTGTATCTTGACAGGGATGTTAGTCTTGAGGCATCTTGAATCATCAGTCTTGACTTGGTACTTGACACCTTTCACTTCATGTCATAAATGTTCCTGTATTGACAAGGATTAATTGTTACTGATTAATATGCATCTGGGACACTTGTGCTGTGCTATAATGGTAGAACTGTAATTTAGTGTTTTTCTAAGTTACTACAAACAATTTTACAGGACAGAGTTGCTTGTGCCCAGCACAGTCCCTTAGGCATCTGATGTGGTTTTTCATTTTTACTTTTATTTCATTTTAAAAGAAATTCTCTTATCTTCTGATGGAAGCAATGGACAAGCTTTGCTTGGTCCCAGCACAACCAGGAAGTAAGCCCTATGCTGACAGTGCACTCTCCTGGTGTGCAAGTGTATACCAGTTCTGTTTGATGCACCTGTGATGGTGTGGATAATGAGAACAGGGCTGGTAGTCTTTAGCCCAAAGCTGTGTATTGAAGTATAGACAGCTCTTAAACTTAGCATTATAAGTGTGAACTGTAGGACATGCAGGCTTTGCTAAAGCAAGCCAAGGTTAGGCTCTGAAGTCTTGTTCAACAGATAGCTAGAAGCTTAACATTGGATGCCTTTAATTGAATGAGATGTGTGTGTCACAGACTTTATTGTAAATAACTGCTTGAAGCAGTCTCCAGTTAATCATCTGAATTTTGTAGGGTTACTTGCACAACCAGTTGTGTTAGAAGGGTAGTCTAAGTCTGAATCTCTAAAGCTAATTACTTGAAACTTCTGGTTAAGATGACTATTTAGTATGTATACTTTGGGCTTAATATTTGTCATGATTTTTCAATATCCACTTGATAAAACTGTAGAATTGTTTTGGTTAGAAAATTCAAGATCAAGTGCAGCTGTTGAACTAACACCACCATGGCCATTAAACATGGCACTTAAGGACATGGTTTATGTATGTATTGAATGCCTCCAGGAACTGAGTTCACATGTCTCTGGGTAGCCTGTTCCAATGTCTGACCACTCTTTCAGTGAAGAAGTTTTTCACAATAAACCCCCTATGGCACAATTTGTGGTTATTTCATCCCACCCCATCAACTTGTTTCAACTTGTGCGTTGGTATTTCACAGCTCTACCAGAGCTCTGTACTTCTTGTAACAGGAGGTGCATGTATGGCTTTTCCTAGGCATCAGCATCACTTTCCCAAGAGAATGAAAAATATACTTCCCAGCCACTGTATCAGTCAAGTTCACATATTTCTGAGTCATTGCTACCTAAGAAGATGGAAATTGCCCAGGTGAGCTATTGCAAATACAGGTAAGGTAGCTCTGTTAGTAGCTGAAATGCCTCTAGAGCCTTACATTCCTTTTGACTTCTGACTGCCATAAATACTGATATTGTAAATCAACACTTCATCATCTGCACAGATGAAATTTAATGCAGGTTAACCTTTGTCTCATGATTTGTTTTCTAATCTGAAACATAAATTATTAAATTGGGAGGTAAAAAATCAAACTTTCTAAACTTTGAGTACCTTTGGAAAAGAAGTCACTTAATATCAGGTAGGGAATCGTCATCAGTAAATGGAACAGAAGACACCCTAGGTTTCTTTAGTGGTGCAAAAAAAATAACAGATGCCTCTTCATTGTGAAATTACCACAATGAATGGTATGTATAGTAGCTCATAGGCACATTTCACTTAATCAGCAGAGACTGCAATAGAAGTACTGTTTGCTGAGGATGCACAGCAAGATTTGAAATTGTAAGCAAAAGCTATTTTGCAGCTCTACTATGTCCAAATGTCATCCTGTAGAAACTGCTGACTTCTGTCAGTCTAGGCTTTAGAACAAATTAACTGCTTCTGTTACTGCCTGATAACTATCAAGTGACCTTTCATTACATTTGTTCTTCCCTCAGGCAACGATTCCCCTTCCAAGTGAGCCACAGTCACCATTGCCTACTTCAAGCACTTCTGTGTTGCCAGTCCCACCCGCGCAAAGCTTTCAGTCTGCTCCAGCAAGCAGCAGTTCTGTCACGATAACAGCAGCTCCCTTTCAGGCTATGCAGACTGTAAGTATGCAATTGGAGGCCACAGAAGAATAATCATTTCAATGTTTAAATGCTATAAAACTAAATAAGTCTGCTTCTGCAGAACTTCAGACATCTAAAACCAGGTATCTTGGTTTTACTTTAAGTCCCAAAATCTAACAGTAGACTATCTTAGGAGCCTCAAAGAACTAAGAGGGAGAAGTCAGATGAGAAATCAACATATTTTTAGCTGTGCCCCAAGGTTAAGTTACTGTACCTAAACTGGTTTTATGCATAGATTTCAAGTAAGAGTGCAGAAAGGAAGTTCTGAAGTGTATAGCTATTAGGACTAAAAGTTTTCTGAAGCCTGAACTGA
The DNA here is from genome assembly GCF_015220805.1 of Pogoniulus pusillus. Classification (NCBI taxonomy): domain Eukaryota; kingdom Metazoa; phylum Chordata; class Aves; order Piciformes; family Lybiidae; genus Pogoniulus; species Pogoniulus pusillus. The sequence continues at coordinate 24,209,388 of NC_087278.1, forward strand.
TCTTGCTGCTTTTCAAACTGTTTACTTGAGTGGGCTAAAACTTGGTCTGCTAGTCATGGAAAAATATACTTTTGATAAAGACTAATGTAGCTCATTTTCTTGTCTTGTTAACAAGTAGTCACTACAAAGGTCTAGGCAATCGTTCACCAAGACTAGGAGTAGTTTTTCTTGTGAATAGATACTGTGTTTCAGGCTGTGCATCTCTACTAATGTTCTCTAACACTGCTACTGTCTAGTAATCTGCAGTGCACACTTAGAGGGACTCAGAGCAAGGGTCTCCATTTAGTCATTAAGGCTCTTTTCCCTGTGCTTAGTCTTATTTACTCCTAATAGCTTCTTCAGAAGATGTTAGAAACCATTACCCACTTCAGCAAATGTATCAGTGCAGTTCCACAACTTGCTGGGCAGTCTGCATCTTGCAGTATCAAGACATGTTACGTGAACCACCAGGGGTGCAGCCCTGCTTGACCTGCTGCTCACAAATAGAGAGCGGCTGGTGGGGGATGTGGTGGTCAGAGGCAACCTGGGGTTCAGTGACCATGAAATAGTAGAATTTTTCATTATATGGTGAAACCAGGAGAGGCATCAACAGAACCTCCACACTGGATTTAGGAGGGGCAGACTTTGGCCTATTTAAAGAACTAACTCGGAAAGTTCCTTGGGAAACAGCCCCTAAAAACAAAGGGGTCCAGGAAGGTTGGACCTACTTCAAGAAAACTCCTGAAGGCACAGGAGCAGCTGTGCTGTTGTAGCGGAAGATGAGCTGATGAGGGAGGCAGCCAGGCTGGATGGCCTAGGGGCTGCTAAAGGAATTAAAGATAAAAAAGAGGGTGTGTCACCTTTGGAAAAAAGGTGAGGTATCCCAAAAAGAGTTCAAGGATAGTGCTAAGTCCTGTAGGAAAAAAATTAGAGGCAAAATCCCATTTAGAACTTAGGCTGCTACTGCTGCTAAGGAGAATAAAAAATGTTTCTATAAATATATGAATGTCAAGAGAAGGGCCAAGGACAACCTCCAGTCCTTATTAGATAGAGAGGGGAATATAGCGATAAGGGATGAGGAAAAGGCAGAGGTGTTTAACACCTTCTTTGCCTCTACCTTCAATAGTGGGACAGGTTGTCTCCAGGACAGCTGGACTCCTGAAGTGGCAGATGGAGTCAGGGACCAGTATAGTCCCCCTGTAATCCTCACAAGTCCATGGGACCAGATGGGATCCATCCTAGAGGGCTGAGAAAGCTAGCAGATGAGCTGGCCAAGCCACTCTCCATCATTTATCAACAGTCCTGGCTCACTGGAGAGGTCCCCAGAGACTGGAAGCTGGCCAATGTGATGCCTATCCACAAGAAGGGCCGGAAGGAGAAACTGGAAAACTACAGACCTGTCAGCCTGACCTCAGTGCCAGGCAAGGTTATGGAACAGTTTGTCTTGAGTGCCATCACAAAGCACCTACAGGATGGCCAAGGGATCAGGCCCAGCCAGCACGGGTTTAGGAAGGGCAGGTCCTGTCTCACCAACCTGATCTCCTTTTATGATCAGGTTACCTGCCTGGTGAATGTGGGGCAGGCTGTGGATGTAGTCTACCTGGACTGCAGCAAAGCCTTTGACAGCGTCTGCCACAAAAAGCTCATAGCAAAGCTGGCAGCTCATGGCTTGGACAGATTCACTCTGATATGGGTCAAGAACTGGCTGGAGGGTTGGGCCCAGAGAGTGGTGGTGAATGGTGCCACATCCAGTTGGCAGCTGTCACCAGTGGTGTTCCCCAGGCATCAGTGCTGGGCCCAGTCCTATTAAGCATCTTTAATGATGATCTGGACCAGGGGATTGAGTCCAGCATCAGTAAGTTTGCAGATGCCACCAAGCTAGGAGCAGGTGTTGATCTGTTGGAAGGTAGGAGAGCCCTGCAGAGGGACCTAGACAGGCTGGATGGGTGGGCAGAGGCCAATGGGATAAGATTGACCAAGGCCAAGTGCAGGGTTCTGCACTTGGGCTACAACAACTGCTATAGGCTGGGGACAGACTGGCTGGGGAGCAGCCAGAAAGAAAAGGACCTGGGGGTACTGGTAGATAGTAGCTGAAGATGAGGCAGCAGTGTGCCCAGGTGGCCAAGAGAGCCAATGGCATCCTGGCCTGGATCAGGAACTGTGTGGCCAGTAGGATGAGGGAGATTATTCTGCCCCTGTACTCAACACTGGTCAGGCCACACCTTGAGTGGTGTGTCCAGTTCTGGGCTCCTCAATTCAAGAGAAATGTTGAGGCACTGAAACATGTCCAGAGAAAGGTGACAAAGCTGGTGAGAGGCCTGGAACACAAATCCTATGAGGAGAGGCTGAGGGAGCTGGGGTTGTTTAGCCTGGAGAAGAGGAGGCTCAGGGGTTACCTCATTGCTGTCTACAAGTACCTGTAGCCAGATGGAGGTTGGTCTCTTCTTCCAGGCAAGCAGCCACAGAACAAGGGGACACAGTCTCAAGTTGTGCCAGGGGAAGTACAGGCTGGATGTTAGGAGGACGTTTGTGCCAGAGAGAGTGATTGGCATTGGAATGGGCTGCCCAGGGAGGTGGTGGAGTTGCCATCCCTGGAGGTGTTGAAGAAAAGCCTGGCTGAGGCACTTAGTGCTATGGTCTAGTTGATTGGCTAGGGCTGGGTGCTAGGTTGGACAGGATGATCTTGGAGGTCTCTTCCAACTTGGTTGATTCTATTCTATGTTGTAGGGTTTGATGGAAATTAAGGTTAGGTAGTAGCCTTTCAAAAAAAGGAATCAACAGCTAAAACACTGACATCTTGTTTGTAGTAAATTACTACTATGATGTTTTTTCTCCTTGGTTTTCTGTATTTGTGGAAGAGCTTCAAATAGAACCTTCCTCAGAGGGACAGAACTTTGATACACATTGCAAAGAAGGCAAGTGGTGATAGGGAGGTGGTTCTTTCTATTTAAATTATGCTGAGTGGTGATTTTTCATGAGAGTGGAGGAATAAGATGCTGTGATGAAGGAATTCAGAGTCTTTCTGAGGACCCAGTCTGTAAGATTAGCACCCGTTGTGATACATGTACAGAATCTTGGTCCCAATCACACTGTGTCTGAACCTAGTGTCTGTGTTCAGAGTGCTTGTGATCATAATGGTGCCACTGAAAGTTCACTTAATACTGTGGTGTTTTTAGAGGTGTCAGTGTTCAACATTATATTCAACCCCTAATATCCTGTGATCCTGTGAACACGTGTCTCTGGATTTTTGGGTCAAACTAGCAAACATCTGTCACTAAATTGCTAGGATGTTAATTCTTCATGTAGTCCAACTCAGCAATTCAGGGTTTTCTTCTTCATTATATTGCTTGGGTTCTCACTGCTGCCAGGAAAACTCAGCCATTTCAGTGGATCACCAGGAGTCAGGTGGTTCCTTGCCAAGTAATTGTAGTACAGTGACAGTAATGGAGGTATCTGATTACATGTTCTCAGGTGTCTGAACATCACACTGCTGCCATTGTGCTTATGGAAGCTTAAAGGCAGATCCTGCTTGTAGAATGCCACCTGTAACCCTCCTCACAGGAAAAAGACCACTAGTTACACTTGCTGGGTGTTGGCAGCATCTTCAAATTTCTTTTCAAAAGAAGATTGCTTTGGATAACTTTGCCTCATCTGGTAAAGGGGGAAAAAAGCACCAAAGGAATTTGCTACTCTTTTATTGTTCGGAATTTATACCAAACACCTCAGTATCATGAAGGGTTTCTGTGATGGTTCATTCTTAGAGGCAGTACTTGTTTTTTTTTTTTCATCCTGGAAAAAGTTTCCCATTCTAACTAGAAGCTTCCACAAATGACAAAAATTGTCAAGCTGTGGAACTGTGGTGTGGAGGGGAAATTAATTGATGCAAGATTATTTTTTTTAATATATAATTTATTAATTTTAATATTCTGAACTCTCACCACCCCCAACCACTGAATTGTAATATTAATGTTTGTTTGTTTGTTAACACAGTTATGGAAGACATTCTAGGAATTACACCAAACAGAACTATTATTATCTAGCAAACATTCAAACAATAAACAGAGAGAATCCCTGCAGTCAGTATGCCATTTGCCCAAGTAGATGGGCCCCAGCTCTTCCTGCTTATGGCAGAAGGCAGTAGAGAATTAGAGAGGCACTGAGCATTTATTCACATATTACCCACTTGCAGGGCTAGCCACAGTCCAGACAGTGCCCAAATGCTTTCAGGAGACTCTGTCTTGTTGATGCTGTGGTTGGGATCTCCCAGCTTCAGGAAATAACGCAGACAATCTCTGACCTTGTTCTCCTGGCTTCTTCTGGATGATCTGTATATACGTCCAGGGTCTCTAAGCAGGACCTTCAGGTGCAGAGGCAGTTGTTGTGCAGCCTCAGCACGATGTCAGGCTGACTACACAGGCCAATTGTGTGCAGACAGTCCAGGGTCTGCTCCTGGTAACCTGTGGCAGTGAAGTTTAGCAGGCAGTGATAAGGCAGTGGGTGTGCAGTAGGGTGCACAGCTCTACGGGAGACTGAGCTCCATAGAGAAAGGCAGGCAATGCAGTCAAATAGCAGCAAGCAGTGAAGCAAAAGCAGGTTGTTCTCCTGCATATCTCCTTTTATCAGTGTGGGCCGAGATTAATTGCCCTTTGGACACAGAATAGCCAATCAGGATGGCAGCTAGCCAAACCATACCATATTAGGCAGGGTCCACAGGCCTGGCTCCCCCAAATATGGGAAGAGCACAGGCCTTGCACTCAGTAGGCCATAAGCTAGATGTGTGGGCTTACACAACCTGGGCCCTGGGCAGGCCAGACTTCATGGTGCCAGGTCTGTTGTGTCCCTTTTGATAGGTAAACAGGTCTAAGCCTATTTTGGGCCCTCTATGACACTGCTCCTTGCAACCAGCTCCACTTTTACCCTGGTCTATCTTCAGACAACTTATAGTCTTGGGAAATGATCAAGATACACTTCTAGGCTCAGTATCAGTACTGCTGACAGCACTTTGTGAAATATGGATCTTTTTTAGTCAAAAGACTTCTTTCACACTTGATTTTGATAGTAGTCATCACTTCTGACAATATCGGTTCTGGCTGTTTGTTTTGAAGCGATGCAGTCATCTGAGCGATTGAACTCTGATCACACTGAACTAACAGCATCTGCACACAGCCTACTGCCTAGGCTAAAACAAAAATTTGAATTACAGGACTTGTTTAGATTGTGTTTACTGAGGGAACTCACCTTCAAATTTCCTACTCGTTTTGAATTTACCTAAGGAGTGAAGGCTGTCCACTACTGTATTTGAGTGGATAGTGATGTTGTATGAGGTTCTAAAACATGCATAAAAATCTATTCTTCCCCATTGTGGATAACTCATCTCAGTATAGGCTGTCAGAGCTTCAGGCCAAAGCTGTAACAGTGCATTTTCCATAGGAGGAAACTAAACTATGGTATGATAGCAATAAGGGGAGAGCTTAATGCTCTCTACAACTATCTGAAAGGAGGTTGTAGCCAGATGGGTGTTGGTCTCTTCTGCCAGGCAAACAGTGGCAGAACAAGAGGACACCGCCTCAAGCTGCATCAGGGCAGGTTTAGGCTGGATGTTAGGGAGAAGTTCTCCACAGGAAGAGTGATTGCCCATTGGATTCGGATGCCTTTGGAGGTGGAAGTTTAAAAAGAGGCTGGATGAGGCACTTAGTGCCATGGTTAGTTAATTAGGAGGTGTTAGGTGATGGGTTGGACTTGATTTTGAAGGTCTTTTCCAACCTGGTTAATTCTGTGATTCTGTTTTGTTGAACAAATATGGTAGCTATGTTTCTTGAGTAGTAGCTACATAAGCAGAAGTCCTGTAAATTAACTGAGACAAAGACGATTTGCAGTACAGTGTTCTTGATTTATAAGAAACATTTGTTCTGGAGATGATTTTAGGCATAGAGATTTAAACCATGACATAGCAGTGTAGTGGTATTAGGCAGACTTTAGCTGGTAGCATTAAGCACTTCTCTTTATGTTGTAGGTGTTTAAAGTCAATGCACCACTGCCTCCCCGTAAAGACCAGGAAACTAAAGAGAGTTCTCCATATTCAGCAGGATATAACCAGAGTTTCTCTACAGCAAGTACACAGACTCCTCCTCAGTGCCAGTTGCAACCATCTCATGTTGCAGAACAAACCTCCATTTCACAGGAATCTCTGTCTTCAGGTGAGAACTGTACTTGCATCTATTTCAAACAGTCTGTAAAGATCTTTGGGCTATAGTAGTTCTTCAATTCTTTAACATGTGTTGTAAGCTCTAACTCAGTGAAATTCTTACATTGTTATGTAGCACCTGTAAACACTAGGGTGACATCAACTCTAATCTTGTTGCTGGTAGGGTATGTAAACTTCAAAGTTTTTATCAGGCTGACAGACTGTTTCAAAGTAGCTTCTATACTGCTTGCATGGACACAGCCATAAGCCTGAATTTCCCTGTCAGTGGGGAATATAAAATGTGTGACACTTGTTAGGCAAACAATTGGTTGCTTGGAGTTGAAGCAATGATTAAATATTTTGGAATCATGACTTGGGTCTCTGGTAATAAACAGAAATGCTGTCTAGTGCTGGGAGTTGCTGAATGCTGAATAAAGTATTCTTAAGTCTGACCTGAGGAGTACTAAATTTCTGAGAAGTGTGATTTTTTTGCTGCCTTACTAAGCATAGAACTGTCCTGCTTGATATTCAGTTTTTGTGCTAGATGAGGTGATAAAACTGATACTAAATGTGAAAAGAAACTAGACCTTCAATAGGCCTGAAATAGGTTCCAGGATGAAAGTAAGCTGACAGCTAGGGATCTTGATTTATAAGACTGTCTAAACAAATGATTCAGAGTAATTTAAAACTCTTTTTCTGCCAGAGGAATTTTAATTGGAATCATGCTAGAACTAAACTGATCATGTATAGTCAGTAAAACAGAAAAGTGAAGAGCTCCAAAAAAATTACAAGCATATCAGTGTTCCTTGTTACTGAGACAAATGTTTATCAGCCTTGTATAGAGTATCTTGGTGTAATGTCATGATTTTTTGATTGTGTGTAGTGGCTCTGCTTGGACTTCAGAAAGGAGGCTTAGGCTGTCACTTTTGAGCCTTTTTGGATTTACATAGGTGTGCTTCCCATAGGTCCATACTTAATGGTTACAAGGCAGTATTTATAGCTAACCACTCAACCACCCTGTCAGTGAAAAGCATTCTTGAATACTTGTTGATTGAGGTGGAGCTGTCTAATAACATGTGGTAGGGATATTTGAAGAGATTGAACTCAAATATCTAGCTACCCACAGCTGCCTTCCTGCTCTTCAGGTAACTGAGGTGATCTAGCATCAAAACACTGAGGTCTTGCTAGTAGAACAGTGTTGGTTCTAAGTGAAAATTCTTAATCAAGTGTCACTTGATTTTTGTGTTAGCTTAGTTATTTTTCTTGTTGCTGCTAGGAAGTTTGTTCTAACCTGTGCAGCTGTGTCTTGCTGAATGCATTAGAGGCTTAGACTAGGCTGTGGGTGGATCTACAGTATACTTCAACAAGCACTACAAACTGCAGAATGAAAGGAAGGATCTTCACTTAAGTAATCAAGGGGCAGAACAGGGTATTCAGAGCAGCTTAATCAGTCTCTGAAACTCATAGTGCTGCCCTTGCTTTTTAGGTGTGGTAACTACTAAGCTACAAAAGCTTTGAATTCATCTGTGCCTTCTGTTTTAAGCAGTGAATTGTCAACTGGATGGAGCTGTTCCTGTTAGCAATGGTAGCCTTGCCTTTTATCCAGCACAGACTAATGTTGTTCCTAGACCCCCTCAGCCTTACCTTAACAGTCGTGGGTCTGTTAGAGGATCTGCTAGAGGTGGAAGGTCACTGGGTAATTCATATCGTTCTCCTGGTGGGTACAAAGGTATGTCTGTATTTACTACCACTTTGAAAAAAGCACTAGGACATGATTTAAGACAACATGATCATAAGTTTAGATTTTATATGTGATACCTCTTAAGATTCTAAGAGCAATGTGCAGAGAACGGTATCTTCTGTTGTACAACTTAAACAAATTGATTCTGACTTTCTTTGTAGTCCCTGTACTTTAGGTGTCAGGTGATAGAGCAATTCTGTAGCCTTGAAGTATGCAGATCCAAACTTACAGGTTATTCAATTACAGATTTATGTAGACTTTTCTGCTTGCTATTTCACTTACCACTCTGAACTTTCTACCCTCTTTATTTTTGCTGTTGGCATCTCTCCTGCTAATGGTCTAGACTAGAATTTTCTCTTCAGATGTCACTTGCAGTATTTGCCCAAAACAAAGTCCTCTTTGCTTAGCACTGCTGGCTTTAATATTGTCAGCAGAAGCTGGGATGGGGTAGAGATTCCTGGTAGTAGAGAGCCCTTCTGGATTAGTGAACCAAAGAGTTTGAAGAGGATGTTTTATTTTCTCAACAAATCAGTAGCTATTCTGCTGCTAGCTGAAGTGCTACAGGAAGTTTCATCTGACTTTTAAGCAGATACTAAGTTAACCTTTTGGGTAGCTCTGACCTATTCCACATGGAAGTGGGTGGACACTTAATTGAAACGACCATCAGAATTTATTTGGACTAAGACTGCTCAATGTCTTGTAGGAACACATATCAGACAAGGAGTTGTATAGTTCTGACTTAATGAGTTAAGGGGGTTGCTACTGTCTGGTACTGAATTGCTTGCAGCTCTTTGTTAGCTAGTGTAATAGCTAAAAAAGGCTAACTATTATAGCAGCACCTACATTTATAGCAGTGTGGAAATCTGCCTCTGGATCTAGCATGTTTTTTTCACCTCTTCTGAAGTCCCATGAGTATCCAACAGGCAATTGTTAAGGTTTGATGTTAATACTTTAAAATGGGATTTTGATTTTGTGGGTAGTTTTGAGTAACTAATGAAATGGATTCTTTATAGGAGTACTGAGACTCTGCTTCAGATTTGGAAATCAGGAATAGCTGTTTAATTGGGTAACTTAATACACAATTGCCAAAAGGCAGCTTTAGTTGTAGTCTGGACTTCGAATGTAAACCAATGAATTACATTGAAGCATCAACTTTACTTGAACAGGTTTTGATGCTTACAGAGGCTCCCCTTCAATAACTAATGGCAATTATGGCCAACTGCAGTTCCCTGGTAGAGATTATGCTGGAATGCCATATTCTCAGAGGGTAAGTACTGACTCTTTCAAATAGCCTTTTGAGCACTGTATGGAAACAAAGTCTCCTAATACTGTAGTTCTTCATTATCTTAAGCAAACCATTCCTTAAAAGCCAGAGATAAGTTTTGCTTCCTAGACAAAAGCCCTTTTTGGGGGGGGGACAGTAGGCAGCAGTTGACATCAGCTCAGGTATTGACTTCTACAGAAATGTTATTTCAGTCTGAAGGGGATCTCTGAAGTACAAACACATGGCAAATGAGATGCAATAAAATCTATTTTACTGTGAATTTTGAAGTTCTTAGTGCCTCTGTAATATAAAACAATGAAATCTTAAATGGACTTACTGAGAATGTGGTCTGGGAAAAAAAACACAAAAGGAAAACAAAAAACAACCTTACAAAACAATGTGTAAGAAAGGAAAGATTCCTGGTGACAGGAAGGGTCTTCACCTTTGAAATAAAATACTCTTCTGTAGGGGACTCATGGATTTCTAACTGATGTGAGATTTAAGGTATTGTTTAACTGAGTCAGAAGCTAACCTGATAGAACTGGCTCTAATTTCATAGAAGCTATTGCAGAAGTAAATTTTCCATAGAGCTGTTCATCTTAATTCTGAACTCCATCACTGTCTGTTCTATTCTTGAATTGTGCAAATGGAAAACCACTATCTGTTAGCTGAACTTGTTTTCAGCTTGCTTATAGCTATTTTCCTAATACTTCTGTTCTCTTCTAGGATGTTAATTACCAGCAATGCTACAAACGAGGAGGGATAAGCAGTGGTCCTCGAGCAAACTCACGAGGTATGGCTAACATCAGGTTCCCAGTTGTGCACATGTGTTATGGACTGTTGCTGTGAACAGCAAGGAAAAGCTGTACTGTCACTGATCAAGTCTGGTATAAATTAACCAAGCTAGATGGAAGCTTAAGTACAGTTTTTAGCATCACATAGCAGACTTAATTTCACTCTTCTCAACTTTGTACAGACTTGCACATGTGAAGGCAAAGGTACCTTACTGACTTTTCTTATCAAAAACTTAGTAGGAAGTACACACACAGGATGTTGCATTTGCCTTTTTAACTTAATTGCATGGTCTTCCCTGAAGTCAGAGAAGCTATCAGGCCCCAAAAGCTGCCCAGGGAGAGGTGGAGTGGAGGGTTCAAAAAATTTGTAGACATGGTACTTACTTCAGGACATAGTTTAATGGCTGTAGTGGTGTTAGGTCAATGGTTGGACTTGATCTTAGAGGTCTTTTCCAATGGAAATGATTCTATGTAGATAGGTACTTTGAAAAGCAAAGGGGGCTATGGCATATGATGGAAACTGTTTTAGGGTAAAGGTCATTTCTCAGTGTTCAGAAGAGAACTGAAAGAAATAGGAGGTGGCGGTGGTCAGTTGACAGAAGTACTCATTAGTTTTAAGATATAGCAGGTCTACTTGGTTCTAATGGATATCTTAGAGTGTTCTTTTTCAGTGAAAGTAACAATGGTTTCCAACTTCAGCATGATTGCTTTAAATTCTCAGATCTACAATCTACTAATGTTTTAATACTAGACTGTTTTAACTTGCATGTTTGAGAAGAGAGCTTAATTTTGGGAAGTAGGATGCTGAAAGCTTAAATGCTAGAATAATCCAAGTCTGAAAAACTAGAGGTGCTTTTAAAGTTGCTGTGACCTACTAAGACTACAATTCCAGAATAACACAGTATCAATGCAACTTGATGTGCAAATTTAGATTCTGAAGGTGACTAAACTACCTGACTCTTTTTGCCTGTCGTTTCAGAAATTGTTCTCTCCTCATAAGTTAGCTTATGCACTTTTAGGCTGATATAGCAAATACTAAAGCTACAACTATCACAGGCTACTGCCTTTTGCCTAATTGGAGGCTGGCACTTGGTGCCATGGTCTGGCCTTGAGCTCTGTGGTAAAGGGTTGGACTTGATGATCTGTGAGGTCTCTTCCAGCCCTGATGATATGTGATACTGTGATATTCATAGTTCAATTATGGCCCAGCTTTCTAAATGCAGGTGTGATAAATACAGAGCAGCCCAAAAGCTCAGTTCTCACGGAGGTCCTTTAACAACTCATACGCTTGCTGTTTTAGTTGCAGATTTAAGGACATTGTTCTGTTGCTTATGATTTGTCATGTTTTTTTAACAGCAGGGTGGAGTGATTCCTCTCAAGTGAGCAGTCCAGAACGAGACAATGAAACCTTTAACAGTGGAGACTCTGGGCAGGGAGACTCCCGCAGCATCACCCCTGTTGATATGCCAGTGACGAGCCAAGCTGCCACCATACTACCAGTGCACGTCTACCCCCTGCCACAGCAGATGAGAGTTGCCTTTTCTGCTGCTAGAACATCTAACTTGGCCCCTGGAACTCTAGACCAGCCAATCGTGTTTGATCTGTTGCTGAATAACCTTGGAGAAACTTTTGATATCCAGCTTGGAAGATTCAACTGTCCAGTGAATGGTACTTATGTCTTCATCTTCCACATGCTGAAACTGGCTGTGAATGTTCCCCTGTATGTGAATCTCATGAAGAATGAGGAGGTCCTGGTGTCAGCATATGCCAATGATGGGGCTCCTGACCATGAAACAGCCAGTAATCATGCAGTCCTGCAGCTGTTCCAGGGAGACCAGATCTGGCTGCGTCTCCATCGGGGAGCCATTTATGGAAGTAGCTGGAAATACTCCACCTTTTCTGGATACCTCCTTTATCAGGACTAAAACCCAGTGCATTGTTTACAAAAGAGCTGCTCCAAACACCTTGGTGGAGGGGGGTGGGACTTAGCTTTGCACTTACTACTGACTTTATAGAAGATGTGGTTCCATTATTGGGGGAAATGATGGTCCTGTTGTGCAAGGTGAAATCATGGAGTTGGGGTACTGAATCAGCACTAATCTGGCACTTTATCAGTTGTGATGTAGCCTTGCTAGTAAAGCTGTGAATGTATATTGTTTGCACTTGCCCTAAACTGTATTAATGTCCAGCTTACTACACTATTGATTGCCTCAAGTATGGGCTATTCACAATGCCTTGTTGTGCCTCAATAAAACAAGTTAATATGCATTTTAGTATTAATCTTGCCAGTGTTTTTTGTTTCTAAAGTATATCAAACTGAACTTGTTCCTGATTAGAGGGTTTGCATGCTTATCACATAGGACTGGCCTTCAAGTTTCAGTGCAGGGTAAACTACACCATGTAAATGGGATTCCTTGTTTAGTTGTTGCTTGATGCCTTTCTCAAGAGTGGCTCTTTGACCAAAATGAGTTCAACATTGCTACAGACCTGCTTCATTTTTAATCAAAAGGCCAAGAAATTAATGAAATGCTACATACTTCATTAGGTCTTAAATGCATACCATGTCAAAATTTATCTTTGTCACATCACTCATCCTTCAGTAGTGATGTAGCTAAAACTGAAATGGCTGACACTTAGCAACATTTTGAAGTTAAAACTGACACTTGTGAAGCAAAATCATAGCTTTATTCCCCCACAAGGCTCAATTTAGGTTGTATCTTGTCCTTTAAAAGAGTCTGAGGGAATCTGCTACTTGTAGCTACAGCCTGCTGCTTGCATTGTAAACTCAAATAAAAATGCAAGGAAGCATTTATGATATTGCTACAGCTAAGAGGTGATACCATGGGTCTTCAGTCATGTCTTGTGACTGAAAAGCCAGGATGCATGTCCTTGTCTAAGCTGCACAATGTAAAATACTACTAAAGCATTTCAGTGATTAAAAGGGAAGTATGAACTAGTTCAGTGTGTGTGAAACTGGCTCTTTCTACTTTTAAGAGCTTCAGTACTTCATGAGGTTGGATGGTAGCTAGTGCAGAAGCTTGACTGCTATACCTAACCATAAACTAGAATGATGCGAAGTAAAAGCCCTTCAACCATCTGTTTATTTAGATAAGGAAAAACCTCAATGGAATAGGTATCCCAGATCTTACAAAGCTGTTTCTTGGTAACCCATTACACAACTTTCAATTTTTAACAGTTCTTTCTTGGTGCCACACAGATGCCAAAGTTGTCTGAATCAGACTTTATGAAGTTACTGGCATAAAGTTCTTGGGTTTACTCCAAGCTTAGATTTCTTCATTTGTGTTTTAGAGGGTGATCATACTTACAAGTATTGGTTTAGTTCCTTTTGGCAAATTCTGAGATGAAAGAGTTGAGGTAGGATAAATCTTTAGGGAACCATGCTTTGGCTGCTACAGGTGAATGTTGAGGCCCAACTATTGAATATGAAGCCTGTATGCTAATTCTGATTTTAGTGGATAGAGGCTTATTTCTGGAATGTTCTCAGAGGATAAATGGCAGTAGTTCAGCATTTTTTTGGTAAGACTCTCCTTGTATAAAATATGGTGGATAGGATGGAGTCTTGTAATGATTTTCAGCTTCCTTTAGCTTTGCAGCTGTGGCCAAACAGACTTCATTATTTTTTTTCTTAACAGACCTGCACTTGTAGATTACTTTTTCCAGGTATGAAGAGCACTGACCCAGCCACCCCTCTCCCAGGATGTCTATATGTGGGCTAGAAAATAAATGACCTGTTGTGTATATAGCAGAGTATCACTTGTGCTGCAGACTGCCTTGCACAGGCTTAACTCAGTGTGCAGTTTATGCCCCTTGGAATTATTACATGTACTTGCATGATGGATTTCCTCTGAGTGAAGTTGCTTGAATTACTGTACTAGGCAATATCTCTATGATAATCAGGGCTAATGAAAACACAAAAGGGGTATCATAGTTCTGCTGCTAACTTCTTATTGCTGTATTTATGCAAATCAGATTTCATCTAAATTAGGTATCTTGTGCAGCCTGCTGAAGAGTCATTACAAGAATAAGGAGCTGACACTAGGTTTTTATTTCCATGTTTCCTTCTTTGAGTTCCATGAAATACTCTGAAGTGGGAAGGTACTGGTGTTGGCTAGAACAGTTAATTTTCATTAGAGCAGCTGATACTATCCTGTCTTTGTGACCAAAACACACTTGATCACACAGGGATGCTTTAGTTATTACTAAGCAGTGCTTAAATAGTCAAGGCTGCTTAAATAAAGACCTTTTCTGTTTCTCAATCCACCCTGCCAGTAAATAGGCTGGGGATATGTAATAACCTGGGAAAGGGACACAGCCTGGACTGCTGACTCCAATGGACTGTAGTGATACTCCAGACTGTAAAATGGCATGCTCAGCCATATAAGCTGGAGGAAGAGATGATGCTCGGATTACAGTATCTGACATCCCAACTACCACTTGTGTACTGCATGAAAGTCCTGGTTCTCTGCAAACAAACATCTGCCTGCTGATGGAATGTGGTTAATGTGAGAGAGAGCAAACCACAGCTATGTGGTATTGAGCTGCCTACTCATGCAGGTCATCTGTGACAGTTTCTTAAAGTTTCTAAAATACTAATGGACTGGTGGTGATTTGTGGGGTGTTTTTTCCAGGTTATGGAAATGAGACAAGACCAGAATTGTGGCAGCTGACTTTCTGCAGCGAGAAAACCTCCAGATTCTGCAGAGTTCAATGCTGTAAGAGAATGTCATTGTTGAACTGTACCTTTTCCTCCCTGACTGCTCTAATTTATCTGCAGCTGCTCTGACAAAACAGACACTGGGGGAGACAGCTTCAGAATCTTAAGTCTGGTTAAAGTCTTGTATCTGGAAGCTTGGCACACATTTATCTGCTGCAGTTCCTTGCTAGCCTTTTATCAAATCTAAGTGTCTTTTGAGATAATTAAGTTTGAGAGTCTTGTGGAGGATATGAAAAGTCTGTACTGTAGCTTGAGGTGTACTTAACTCATTTTAATCTGGTTATAGTAAACTTTGGTTATACGCTTCTTTGCAAGTCTCTGATCAAGTTAATTTTGTCCTGTCTCTCAATTATAAATGATTCTATCAAGAATGAAAGAGCTTAGAAATTTCTATCTGTTGGATGATTGTTTTCAGGTGATGGTGTACTTCCAAAAAAAGGAAGTGAAGCACTAGTGTGCCTGTCTGGCAAGTACTATTTCAGACAGCTTGTGGAATACTTGGGTCTTGGGTAAGAGGCTGTCATTGATAAGGAGTGAAGGCTAAGTACAGATCCAATCAATCACTTTGTCATTAGTTTGCTACAATGAAGTAAACACTATATTGAAAACAGTGAATTACTTAGCTTGTGGCACATCACATAGAGGATAATTGTCTCCTTTATCTCTCTTCTGTCTGTGAGTATCTTATTAACTACACCTTGCAACCAGATACTGTCCTAAAGCAACTTGGTTGGCATGACAATGGAGCAGTTGCTTTACACCAGCAGAAATTGTTGGATATAGCATTTGGGTAAAACCCTTATAGTATTTCAAAACAAGTTATGCTGATGGTAACTCTGTCAGGAATATGATTTTTGCTGAGGTCAAACTTGGGTTACTTTAAAAGTCCTTAATTTCAGCAATTGAGTTTCAATACAGGAATGCTTGTTCTAAATACTTCAAAAAACTGTTGTTATAATGCACTTGGAGTGTTTCAGAGCTTTTAAAAGAAATGTTTCAGCTCTACCTTATCTCCCTACCTCACTTTTTATTCTCAGCCCTTTTTTCTCTACTTGCATGTTGGTGCAACTTGGATTTAATGTCCTTGTCCTTAGTTCTGTGTTATCACTTGTCCCTTTCACACTGGGTCTTCTATCACCAGCAGTGTTACATAACTAACAAGGCAATCTCAGAACTCTACCTCAGTCTTTATTTTGCACAGTAACAAATGGGGTTTGGTTGGGGGAAAAAAAATCACTGCAATTTGGTTGCAAATTCATTATGAAGTAGATGAAGCCCAAAATAGTAACAGAATCTTTGCTAACAAAAGGCATGCAAGTTCTTGCTTGAAAGTAGTTACTTTCATCCTGAAGTTTTTGAAGGTACATAAAAATATTTCAATTAATGACTAAACTTAGTTTTAGAATAACATAGCTACTGCTATCTATGGAGGTTCTTGTTTATCAGACATATATCAAGCCCAGTGCAAAGGTAGACTAAAATACTTGCAACAGTACTTCCACAGCCAAATCATTGCTGACATATTACAAATAAGTACTGTTGATCAGAGTGTTACTTGATTTAGATCTTGCTGGCATTGCTTCTGATAGATTGTCTGCACAAAGAGTGAGGTGTATAAGCAAAACCTTAGGTGTAAAATGTTTTCTGCTCTTTTTTTGTAGTTAATGTTGGGTGCTACAAGTGCTGTTTTAAATACAAGTGGCAAGTGTGATTAAAGTTATGAAAAACATTTTTGGAAACTGCTAAAAAAAAAACCCTTTAAGCCTATTTTTTTCTTTACTGATATGTTTTACATTACCAGCCCCACAAGACTGAAGTTCTTCAGCGCTTAAATTTCATAACTCTTAAGTGCACCCACCACAGATCAATACACAGAAATGGAATAAACCAGAACTGCTTTTGAGCTGTCCGTTATATGCAATTTGGGAAAAGAAAGTAAGGATATCACACTACAAATCCTCTTATAGTAATTTGGGTTTAGTATGATGCATAGTCCACGACCTTTAAATAGGGGACGCAGTCTCAAGTTGTGCCAGGGGAAGTATAGGCTGGATGCTAGGAGGAAGTTCTTCACAGAGAGAGTCATTTGCCATTGGAATGGGCTGCCCAGGGAGGTGGTGGAGTCACTGTCCCTGGAGGTGTTCAAGAAAAGACTGGATGAGGCACTTAGTGCCATGGTCTGGTTGACTGGCTAGGGGTGGGGGATAGGTTGGACTGGCTGATCTTGGAGGTCTCTTCCAACCTGGTTGATTCTATTCTATTCTAAACAGGCAGGTTCCTCTGGATTAGTCTTAGTTACTATCTTAACCAAAATGAGAAAGTGACAAAGAATTGCGATAGCTACCAAATTTTTACACTTAGATTGGTTTTTTTTTTTAATATTAAGATTACTGAATATGCTCTCATGAGCTTCTAAGCAGAAATTAAAAGATCAATGAAAGTACTTAGATTTTCTTGCTAAATGTTCTAGAGCTGCATTATTAGAGAACAGAAACAATTCTTGAGTGGTGTTCCACGCCACTTCAAAAAGTAATTAAAACCATGAGAAAAAGCACAATCTCCGAATGTGAGGTAGGTAGAATTAGTTTTTACAGCTAGAATCTTTTCATTATGGGCAACCTTTTTTTTTTGGGTATAAACATATTACAGTACTGCCTGCTTTGACCATTTTCCTTGTTAAGATGTTAAGAACCTACATTATTAAATGGCAGTAAAGATGCTGTGGCAAGCATTACTGTATAGCCCTGTTGGTTACAGGAAGGTGTCCCTTCTATAAATGCCATCTCTGTATTCAGCATTGACTAAGAAGACTGTTCTTCAGTGTAGGTCAAGTAGTAAGTTTTTTTAACTGAGAAGCAGTAATGAGAATGATATTTTATACTGTAATTATAATGAATAAAGGACATTATTATGAAGGAAGCTACATAATGGGATGATCTTCTAATTTACAGAAAACAGTCTTTCTGTTTTTTCTATCAGTTAATACCATATCTCTGGTTTGTCAATGTTTGTAAAACATCACCTGCACAAATAACCAAAGGACTTGGCTCACTAAGACCCTATTAGTCATGAGGGGTTTTTTTCTGGCATGTTGTTGGTCCACGAACTGAACCTTTGACAGTCATCTTAAACCTGCACAGATGTGTTTCACCTGCATGTTGTAGGAGGACAGAAGTGGAGAATTGTTGTGCTGCAAATGTTTGCGGTTAGCATTGTTTTCATGCTCCTGACAACCTGAGCGTAAGTACTTTCCACGGTAGCTGAACTACTGTCAGGGTCTGTGTAATGTGGGACAGTGTACCACAAAGAAGATGCTCGGAAGCATAGTAGGAATTGTAATGTGTTATGTACCTCTTTAGGAACCTCAGCAAACTTCTGTGTTCTTGCATGAAAGCTGGAGCGGCCCTCTCGTGGGTAAGAAAAAGAGTAATGGTTTTAAACTACAGCAGGGAAGGTGATTTAGGGGGAGGGTGGTGAAACACTGGAATGGGTTGTCCAGAGAAACTGTGCATGCCTTAGCCCTCGAAGCGTTTAAGACCAGGCTCGATGAGGTTCTGAGCAACCTGCGCTAGGGGGAGGTATTTCTGCCCATGCCCGAGGACTGTAACTACATCATCAAGGTCCCACTCAAGCCCTTCTGTGACTCTGTGTTAGGAGTCGTTCTTCTCCGACTGCCACGTATGTTAGGTACCTGAATACTGTCAGTTCTCCACTATGCAACTGACCTCACCTCTATTCAGTCTTGTTCTCATTTTGTGTGCAAACAGCTCCCACAGAAGCAAATATAGAACAGTCTGCAGGACCGCTCCGCCTTAGCCAGCCCTGCCCCACAGGGATAGGTACCAAGGAGGCCACCAAGCAGCGCTGGACGGATCTGCACCACTGTGGCAGCAGTGCTGGATTCAGCCTCCCCTGGCCTAGCCCTCCTTACGCTAGTTGATGCTTCGCTGCGGCGGCTGCCCCAGCCTGCTCAGGGCCGGGGTCCTGTGCCGCACGAAGCCGCCTTCCCCACCGTCGTTTGCGATGGTTTGCTACCCCCACAGCAAACCCCACAGCGATGGTTTGCTATCCGCTGAGTCGCCTGTTTGCTGCCTCCATCGCTGAGGTACGGGTCCGGCGTCCGTACGTACAGAGGCAGCAGCACAGGAGCCGGCAGCCGCGCATGCACCATGCCCATAGCAGCCTCCCCGCCCCACGGCCGCTCGTTCCTTGTGAGGGGGCGCGTCCAGCCTCACAGGCTCCATTCCCGACAACGACATGGCCGCCCCTACGGACGTCCGGCCTGGAAATTGCTCCGTGACTCCGAGAACTGCCAACTATCCCGGTGGCTACTATCCGTACAACAAGATGGCGGCCACCTTTCGCCGACCTCTGCACGACACCAGAAGGGGGCGCTGCGGCCGTAAAGCAGTGCCCGTTTCCCGATACCAGCTGTCGCAAACCGGTGAATGGCTCTGGAGAGGGTCCGGGGGGGGATGGGGGACACGAGCCTGTGACTGTGGCACGGGGGGGCGGCGGCGCTAGCGGCGAAGGTAGCTCGTCGTCCTGCTCCTGTCTCCGGGGAAGTGCTGCCTGCCGGCGAGGGAAAGCGAAGATGGATCCCAACAGGATCATCCAGGCTCTGAAGGGCACTATAGATCCCAAACTGCGCATCGCAGCCGAGAACGAGCTCAATCAGGTGAGGGGGTGGATGGTCCCGGCCGGGATCCGCCGGTGGCCTGCCCCGCCCCCGCCCCGCCGCGCCTCACCGCGGCCGCCGCGCGGCACGGGGCCGCCCGGCCGCGCCGGCAGGGGCAGAGGTCGGCGAGTACCCCCAGCTCCGCGCCCGGGCGACGGAACCGGCTGTTACCCTCCGCAGCTAGGGGATCTGCGGCTTGGGTCTCTGCACCGCCGCTCTCCCACGGCACGGGCTGCACCGGAAAGCGGGGCCGGGGCGGGGATGGCGGCATCCCGAGCCGGAGTTGGCCCTTTCACACCGGCTGTTGGCGGGCGTGCACACCCGCTGCCGTCCCGGGCGCTCGGCCGCAGGGCCGGGCAGGGGAGGCCTGGTAATGGGAGCCTGCCAGGACTCCCGGGGCGGTGTCTGCCTCTGAGAGACCTGCCAGCGCTCGCAGCCTCGGGGTGGCGGGTGAGGCGCGCCGCCCCGGCGGCCCCTGTTCGCGCTATAGGTGCCCGGCGGCTGGGCGGGGTTGCAGCCCTCACTCAGCGTCGCCAGTTTTGTGACCCTGGGAGCGTGGTGCTACTTTGAAGTCTCGGCATGGCTGTTTGGTGCAGGAAGGCAGGACATCGAGCTCCCCTCTGCTCGGATCTCTAGCTCACCCCTACAGATGGTAGCAGTGACTGTCAGGGGATTCGTGTCGTCCCGTACAGCAGCGTGCCGAGTATAGCTCCGAGAAGGGCTCTGGGTTGTAAGGGGTAGTCGTTAGTACCTACTTTTGAGTCGGTATGCGCTGACTGAAAACTCTGACCACAGTCAGATATTTGAAAGAAGAGGAAGTTACCACGCGTAGCCTTAATAAAGCTTTATCTCTCTAATTTGGTGGAATATTTGATCAGTTCTGTGGGAGGACTGGGATTATTGGGCTGTGCTGGTGTGCTGACAAAACGGTTAATGAGAATTGTCTGTCAGGAATTACTGTTACTCCAGGATTACTCCTCCAGCTTAATTTTCTATTTAGGCAACTTAAAACTCCTTTTGAATTAGAGCTAGCTAATCCTTGCTTTAGCAGTTGCCAAGTTCCTTTAGTAAATCAGTGGATTGAGAGCTGGACATTGAGAACGCTCCTGGGGCACAGATAAAAATGCAAAACTTTATTTGACATTCGCTTTATCAGTATCTGTTTTTATCCCTATTATTAAGGACTGAGGGAAATTAGAGGTATTTGTAAGCAGCCTGTTGCACAGGACTCAAAACTGCAATAATCTGCTGCATATTTGGCAGGCTCTGAACAAAGAGGCAGCTGCTGGCATTCCTGGGTCCTCCTGCTAACGCTCCCATGTCATTTTAAGATCACTACTGACTACTTTGAAGCTCAGGAAAAACTTGAAAGAAAGTGTTTTAAGATTGAGATCTGTAAAGTGTTTCAAGTTCAAGTGATGGATAATGCAGTTCCTGAGAAAGGCACAGGTTTTAGGTTGAAGAGTGCAAGTATATTGAGGATGAATTGAGGTACGGTTTTTTATTTACCATAGCTGATGCTTTTCTAGCTATTATAAAGAATAGATCTTGAAATTTAGACATGCCTATTATGTAGGATTCCTGTTACTAAATGGTATATCTCAGTGAGGTAATGTACTGGTGCAATGCTGGATTTGATATGACTCTGGATGAGTGGAAGAAAAGTGCTCCTGAGAATGTCACTTAATGTGGGCCTTTGACATCTTGAAGGCTTTCAGTGCTTTTGAAGCAAGACTTCAAAACAACATTGTCATACTTATATGTGTCTAATGATAGTGTCGATGTGTCACTGTGTGCCTGCAAGTACAGGAATGCAGATGCTGGTCTTGCGTTTATCTTGTTCCAGCAAAGGAACCAATCCACCAACCAAACAGAAAGTCTTCCAACATGAAGTGGTAGTAAGCATTTGGCCAAATAGAACAGGAGTCCCCTTTATTCTTTTCAGTAGTTGCAGTGATGCTTCTTCCGGTACTGATGGGTATGGAGGTAAAACTTGCCCTCATGTGTTTAACTGTCCTGTGTTAGCCTGCCTGCAATGTACAGTGGCTTTCAGTATTGAATTCATGTAGTGACAGGAGCTTCCCAGAGACTGTAAATCATACTAGTCCACCAACAGCACTTCTCTGTAGACACCTCATTGCTTGTACCAATACAGAGATCGTAAGAGGAATACCATGGTAGTCCTGACTCTAATTTGCTTACAGGGTAGAGCGTGGGGAGTGGAGTTGAAATAAATGAAAGCTTGCTTACCTGTAAAAAACTCCAACGTGTTTGAAAATACTTTTTTCTCTTCTATGTGTGAAGCTATGTAAAGATAGAGTTAAAAATTGGTGTCTGCCTTCTGGACTGTTATCTAACTGTATTCAGAAATGGAATCAAGATTTCTTTTTCTTTTTTTTCCCTCTTACTACATCTTTTGGAAGACCTTTTATGAATTTTCTTCTGCCTGTGAATAGAAGCAAATGTTGGTTTCCAGCCTAAATTAATTTATGATCCATTTATATTCATTTGTGCCTATCTTAATTGTGAAGTAAAGTAGGTTTCTTGGTACTCATTCTAACATAATTGTCAATGGCTGATCTCTACTGACCTATTTTCCTTCCCTCAACAGGCTGTATTTCCTTTGCCTTGTCATAAAACTGAATTTATGCAGTCTAATAATAGGGGAGCACAGCTCTTCTCTGAACTTGTTTCTCTTTGAATTAATCTATCTTGTGCAATCTGGTGATTTGTGTCAGCAGCACTGCAGAAAGTCTTGTACTCAATGCCACTAATACCTCATTCTATACACCCAAAAACTACAGTTGTCTTCTTCATGTTCAACATTTACGTATTTCTTATCACTTAGTATACCTAGTTCCTTTTATACTATGTTTCACACTAAGAAACCTGCAGATTTTAGAAGTTCCTATTATCCTTGAGTACACAACCTCTTACCCCAGGCCATTTTTGTTGGTGCAGTTCTAAAGATCATTCAGTTCTTTGTAGGAATTTTCTGATCTTTCTCCTTGGATGATGCATGCTACTTCAAGGTCATCATCAAGCTTCACTTCTCTCAGTGACCTGAACGCAAATGTAAGTGAGATTTGTCTGAAATGTGATTCTTGATAAAGTAGAGCACTAATTTCCTGCCAGGTCAGTAATCTCTGTCATGTAACCATTGTCATTTTCTTCTGTGTCCGTTTTTTTCCCCCAACCTCCCATTTTTTTTCCTCTGACTCTGTTGCTTCCTAATCAGTGTGTACCTCACGATCATGTGTATCAATCACAATGTACTTGCAACAGTCAGTTTTCATACTGAGAAAGACACTCAGTTTCTGTGCACCTCTCTTGGGTATCTGTTCTAGGCTGCTGCTCTTGTTATGTCTGTCTCAGGGACTTCAGGGACTTGTGTTGGTTGTAGTTTTCTTTTTCAACGGCTATATACTGCTTTCATGTGCCAGTTCTTGGAGTGTTGTGGAATGTATTGCTTGATTATGTGAACACACAAAAGACATGCTATCAAGTTCAGATAGGATTACCATACAATTTTTATGCATTAATCTTCACAACAGGCCAACATTTTTTGGCCTGTGACAAAGGGAGAAATAAGAATACAGTTGCAGAAGTACAGCTGTTTTCTTAAGTAGTGAGGAGTGTCAGAATTTGACTTTGACGGGAGCTGAGTGGCAGATGCTGGAAGAAAAGAAAGAAGTAGGAGAAGATTGCCCTAAAGCAGAAGAATCTAGAATATAGTCCTTCCATATCTTCCACATCTTCGTTGAAATGGCTGTCATAGTGGGCCACTCTGAAAGTGACAAACACCTCATGTTACCTAGAGGAAGGAATCTCAGGTATTTGTATTGAAGAGCAACTTGATGAGGAAGTTGTGTTTCAAGATTAGAAGTTCTGTGGAAAGTGGAGTTTGTTTAAGGCTGGATGAATTTGGCAGCAGAATACACAGAGGAAAGAAGCTCAGATAGGATCTTAGAGGTGCTTATTTTCACTGTATTTGAAAACACTGTGTTTTTCCCTCCCCAAGCAATAACTTAGCTACAGACAGCTGTGTGTTGAAATAGTAGTTTGGTTTAAACAACTGTGTATGACTGACAATGTAACAAAACAGAGAAAATAACAACTGCAAAAGTGTACTTGACTGTGACAAATACTGGTGGAATTTTTTTAACTTAACACATTTTCAGTGTACAGCAAACAAAAGATAAAGCTTAATAGCCAGAGAGTAACCAGAGAGTTGAGCATTCAGATAAAATCATTGTAAATCTTAAAATAATCTTTGTGAATAGTTAATTTGGTAGGTATTCAGGGTACAAATTCCTTCTATGTGTTTGTCTTTGCAAACAAAGATAGAGTGCCTTGATTTTATGTCAAGCTTATGTGCCCTATTTAAATTCAGACGTGTAATGAAAGAGATGTTTGCTGCTGGTGGATAAGGATGGTCTTGGCTTTGTAGATCCTGAGGGAAGGCTCCAGTTTCCTATATCCATTGTGCTAGAGTGCCCTGTTCTGCAGGGGAGGAAGCAGTTCTTCAAGTGCTGTTTAGCACTCAGCCACTGTGGTTGCCATCAATTCAGTGAGAAGGTTACTGACAAATGTGATTCCAGAGCAGTTGCTTGCTGTGGGCTTTAAAAGTGACAGCAAACAAGATAGAGGAGTAATGCTTACTGAAATGAGTTTAGGAGTGTGTAGTGCATGATAACCTGGGAGCCAGATCTAAATGTTTGTGTGAAATGTATTTGCTTCACTACGATCTATTTAGGGAAGTTTGAATATATTTTCCCTGCTTCTCTCTCTCCTTGCACCTGGTCCTTTACTTGTGACGATGTTCCTCTTGCTGTTTTTCAGTGGCCCATCTGAGGCTTGCTTGTGTGTCCTCTGTTCTGTACCTAATGAAATGGAAGAGGAAGTAGGCAAAAAACGATGTGTTCTTTTGAAGACTGGAGCTGTGATGCTGAGGCAAGGAAGAATAGATGTTAGGCCAGAGGTGAAAGCTGTGCAGCTGCAGTGTGCAGATCCTGAGAGAGCGGATGCAGATGGAACAAGATGTGTGAGGACATACGCGTCTCTTCGCTGTTGCTGTCAATTTACCCAGTTGTATCTTACCAGTGCTGTATCCCAGTTCAGCTGCTAGCCTTGCACATTGCTGTGTCCCATCCTCTTAATCTCAATGGAAACTAAATGAGATATGCTGTTTTTTAGCATAAATAATCTGATCTGTGATTTGTTCCAGTGTAGCCAGTGTGTATTTTACAGAGCTTTAAAATAATGGCTCTGTGTCAGTACTCAGTTAAAGTCTATTTTGCAAAAACTTTTACTTTCTCCTTTAAAATATACATATGCTCTTGTCCAGCATCGCCTTTGTGGAAAGTTTTACCAGATCACAACGATGGGAATTGGAGGCAATGTGATTATTCACAAACTGCACAAAGCAGCATGCTGTGTTACAGGAGTTGCATTGAAGGTCTTTTTCAGCCATCTGGTGCCTCCCTGCGGCTCCTGGGCATGGCTTTTCAATATCAGCAGGTAGCTTTCTATTCCTTCTGTGAGACTGATGATATTCCTGTTTTCCCTTTCTGAAAGTTCAGGTGCAGCGTTGATAATATTTATAAATAACTGTCTTGCTGAACTCATCCAGCTCTGAGTTCTGTTCCTTGTTGCTTTCCATTTACTCAATTCACACCTGACAGCCACTCTGCACTAGCTCATGTGGTATGTAGAGCTTTATTTTCCCGTGTCCAGGAGCCTACTGTATGCTTTCCCAAGCAAGGCAGGGAAAGGATACATGCTAAGATCACAATTGGCATGATAACTGAACCCACAAGAATGTGCTGGTATAGGAAAAATGTTGCTGCATGCAGCTTTTTAAAAAGTCCTCTGTTCTAAAAACTGCAAGCAGCATGTAGTTTTGTTGCTGCACAAGTGAGCAGGATGGTATTTGAGCTTCACAAATAAAACAGAATTGGGTGTCTTGATTCTAAAATGGGCACACAATCTTAGCTGATCTCTACAACATCCATGTTTCTGATAATGAATGGAAAACAAAGCTATATAAAGTGAGAATTATGGTAATGACAGGAGTGCAGAGTAGAAGCCTGCATCTGTGTCTCTGTGATCTTTCGAGGTGTTAATATGGGAAATGTAAAGAAGCCCTCAGCAGCGTGCTGGTAGTGGTGGGCCCCCTCTGAGACACTGTGTGCACCTTCTGCGTAATGTGTCTTTTGTCACTCCAGGCGCTTGCTGAGAGGATTTGCTGCACTGGCCAAATAACCCTATTTGTGTGTATCTTGGCAAAACTTCAGGAGTAGCAGCTGTATGCCAGCACAAGTGGTACCAATAAAGCCTCCTGGAGCAGCAGTGGCTGTAATTCAGATCCAGTAAAATTGAATTTAGATTGAGTAAAAGCTGTTTGCACAGAGAAAGGGAAATAATTTATATTTTGATCACTGTGTCCACCCAAACTGTTGTGTACTGGTGGGAGTGCTGCAGGAAAACAATAATAAACCCACAGAAGGTTACTTTCATAATCAATGTGATTATAGTAGTAAAAGGTGTGCTAGATTGAGTTTGAGAGCAGTATATTGGCACTGTTTAGAAGAAAAGGATGATTAGAGTTCATCCACGTTTTTGGTTTTCTGTGCTGCTGGGATTCTTCGTGCTTTCCTGTCTCCCTGGGAGTTGGATGTTGAGTGCTGGAGGATGGTGCAGTCTGCTGCAGCCCTCGTCACAACCCTCCCACTTCATGCAGCTTCTGTCCAGTAGTGAGTGAAGGGCAAGCTTCGGATCTCAGGATACTTGATAAAAAGATTGTCTTCAGAATCTACTTCAACCAGTTCAGTGTGTCCATAAATAAATGGAGTTCCTTTACTGTCTGTTACAGCTTTTACTTTTAATAGAGTGTTTGTTTGGGATAATCAACGTTTGTAGAGAAGGGATTTGCGGAAGCCTTATGTTTTTGATTCACCACTGCTGTTTTTATCTGAGATCTCAGATTACTCTATAAACATCAAATGAGTGGTGTAGGTTGGAATTATGCTGTCATTCTAATGAGTAAAATGAGAGCCAGAATGTTAAGTGATTTGGTAAAATTACTGAATCACGGTGTTGTGATGCAGCTGTTACATTTAGATACCGTGAAAGCAAGGCAATTTTACCTTATTATGGAAAAGTTAAGTTCAGGAACTTGGTGCATGAGGTGCAGAACGTGCCTCCTATTTCAGAGCTTTTGAATGAGGCAAAATCTACAGGAGATTATAATATAGTCACTCTTATAACACAGCTCTGGAAACAACCACCCAACTGCCAGGCGTAGTTGGAGAGAAATACTACAAAAGGTGAAGTATAGAAAGCTTCTGCCATCCAGCCCCAAGAAACATCTCTCATTGAACAAACAGCACATGGATCTAAGTGATGAAAGATCTAACTACTGATGTTGCCGAGACTTAGCAGTAACTGCACCATGCTGAGTCAACAATTCTTCATGCTGGAGGACCCCTGCTGAATGACAGCAGTATAACATTATCAGTTTTTCACGTATTTTCAATCTGGCATGCTTTGCTCAGAAGTTTAATGAGTGTTGTTTTCTCTTTGAAATAGTTCATCTGCATGGCTGATGTAGCATTCGGAAAGTTCTGAGGAAGGCTGCGTGTTTTGAAGGGGTTCTGTACACTTTGTTTTAATTAAAAGTGGTTATTCCACTGTTTTTCTCCAGTTTTTATTTCTTCTGTTAAGATACACATACTTAACTAAAAGACAGCTGTACAATATATGGCTAATGCAGATGGTGTTTATGCTCAAAAACAATTTTAAAGGTGTTTTTCTTAATCTCTTGGAAATTGAGTATTGCTCTTATACCAAAATCTGTTTTGCAAATAAACAGTATCGATGAAGCATGCCAATACCTCTTTGATTTATGAAGTTAAATAATTCAAAGGCAAATCCATAGTGCTTCTCATTATGTATTCTCAGAATTATTTAAATATTTGTTATCACTAATCTTTAATAGAGAACCTTGACACATTATGTATTCCATCCATAGGCCATTTTATGCTAAGCTTTTACAAGTAATTTAGATTGCTGCAGATCTGGGTAGAGTCAAGCACTGACTTTACAGGGCGAGTTAGTAACACTGCATTTCTTAGCTTTTGTTAATACAATCTTCTTTAAACATAGTGATTTTCTAACTGTGTGTTTTGTGTATTTCAGTCCTATAAGATCATCAATTTTGCTCCAAGTCTACTGCAAATCATAGTATCAGATCAAGTTGAATTTCCAGTGCGTCAAGCAGGTGAGATAAATTCCTTGTTTTGTTTTGTTTCAATAGAACGTTAGTCTGTGAGTTGTTTCAACCGAGTATCAGGCTGCTGCAGTGTAGGGACGTTCCTGTTTGTTCTGAATGTGGAAATTAAAAGGATTTATCTTTGTTATGTCTTTCCTACATGAAGGTCAGACAAAACTGTGTGTAGGGCAAAGTCCTGATTTGGCTTCCCTGTCTTTGTAGTGGTCGCTACTGGATTACTGTGATACTGATATGAAAAGAGTATGATTTTTGCTCAAAACTTAGTATGCAGGGACCTTTAGGTATTTCTCCTGGTGGTAAAGAAGTAGTAATGCCAAGACAAATTAGACTTAAAAAACAAACAAACAAACAAAAAGAGTGGGTCTCATTTGAGTGCACATTTCTTTATTTAAGTTTCTTTTCCTGGAAAAATGGAAGTTTCTGAAAAATGAAAAAAAAAACTTGCACAATTCCCTTGGTCAAGGGTAGTCACATGTACTTGGTATCTAAGACACCTGCTCAAAAAAATAGGAAGGAAGGTCACATCACTGTTAAGTAGAATCATAGAATCATAGAGTCAGTCAGGGTTGGAAGGGACCACAGCATCATCTAGTTCCAACTCCCCTGCCATGGGCAGGGACACCCTACCCTAGATCGGGCTGGCCACAGCCTCATCCAGCTTGGCCATAAACACCTCCAGGGATGGAGCCTCAACCATCTCTCTAGGTAACCCATTCCAGGCTCTCACCACTCTCGTGCTGAAAAACTTCCTCCTCACATCCAGTCTGAACCTACCCATCTCCAGCTTTGCTCCATTCCCCCTAGTCCTGTCACTGCCTGATATCTTAAAAAGTCCCTCCCCAGCATTTTTGTAGTCCCCCTTCAGATACTGAAAGGCCACAATAAGGTCACCTTGAGGCCTCCTTTTCTCCATACTGAACAGCCCCAGCTCTTTCATTCTGTCCTCATAGCAGAGGTGCTCCAGCCCTCTGATCATCCTCGTGGCCATGCTCTGGATGCGCTCCAGCACCTCCACATCCTTCATGTAATGGGGGCTTCAGAACTCGATGCAGTACTCCAGGTGGGGTCTCAACAGAGTGGAGTAGAGATGCATAGTCTGAGCATATCGAGAAAGATTGCCCACTTCTGCATGAGTTCGGGTAGGGTGCCACATTTAACTTCAGGATACACATTTGTGTAAGGTTGGATTCTAAATCCTCATATTCTGTTTTAACTACTCCTGTGTGCTAGTTTGAAGCTATCTAGAATGTTTTGGTGAGAAGAATTAGATCACAGACTGTGAAAGAGAAGCAATGGTGATGTCTGCTTCACTCATAGGCTTGCTGAGGTGTATAAGAACAAGAGTATAAACATAGATAAGGCATTTGGGCACTGCCTGAACTCTGGGCTGTGTTTTTCTCTCTAACCTCACCCTCCATCTTTCTGATTAATCCATTGGCTTCCTAACCCCCCTGGTTGACCCTCCATTCTTCCTTGGGGCACAAGGCAATGTCTGAGGTAAGGTTGAGGGGTGGGAGAAGGTGGAAGGGCAGTTGGGAGCCTCTCCTGGGGACTCAGATTTCTGGCAGGGCTGTTGTGTTTCTGCATTCCCTTTTACCTTGTCTATTTCTGTATATAACTGTATATATATTGTAAATATCTGCTTGTATATTGTGCTAAGCTGTAAATATAAGCTTCATTCAATTTCCAGAGCCGGCTGAGTCTAGTCTGGGTGATTTCCAAAGTGTAGGGGGGAGCAGGTAACACCCAAACCACCACATCCTGTATGGTATTTTTGACACATGCAGAAAATATTCTTTTATTTTATTTCAATAAATTAATGAGTACTGTTTCATTCACAACTCTATTATTGTCCTATGGAACAGCATTTCCCATAGAAGCACTGCTGGATTTTTTTACAGATCCTATTAATCCCCAGAGTGCATAGGGGCATGCTGACATATGCTGTTTGTCCTGCTGGCATTTATTTTTTCAAAGATAATCCCAATTTTGAATGGCATTGTTAAACCATTCAGTAGTAAAGTTTGATGCTTCATCTGGGCTTCATAAAGTAATAAGCTCAATATCATTCAGGAACAAAACCCCAACCAAACATGTAGAAAATAATAATAATTAAAAAAAAGAAGAGTATTTTTCATTTTTAACAGAGCAGGGATATAAAATAGAAAAGTATTTCTAAGTCAAAACATTTCTCTGGGAATATTTTAGAGTACAAAAATTTATTTAACAGTAAGATCTATGGACAAAGTAAACTAAAGTCTTTGGCTGATCTACAACTACCTGAAGGGAGGATGTAGCCAGGTGGGTGGTGGCCTCTTCTCCCAGGTAACCACCAATAGAACAAGAGGACACAGTCTCAAGTTGTGCTGGGGGAGGTCTAGGCTGGGTGTTAGGAGGAAGTTCTTCACAGAGAGAGTGATTTCCCATTGGAATGGGCTGCCCAGGGAGGTGGTGGAGTCACCGTTCCTGGAGGTCTTCAAGAAAAGACTGGATGAGGCACTTAGTGCCATGGTTTAGTTGGCTGGATAGGGCTGGGTGCTAGGTTGGACTGGATGATCTTGGAGGTCTCTTCCAACCTGGTTGATTCTATGATTCTGTGATATACCTGGACTGGTTTCTTGTCTGAATATTCTGGTACATCATAGACAAAAAACTGTTTTTCCTCTTGCTTCTATAAAATATTTTGCAAACTGTGTCATAACTTGTCAGCACCAAGAAAAAATATTGTGTCCAAGAATATCTTATTTATAATTTAAAACCCTGACTAGTGTTCAACCGAAATAGTACAGGGATAAGAATTGATTATGAACATTCCTTTAATGTCTTACATCATATTTCCTGTGTTTCCTAAAGAATGCCTACAGGCCTTTCAGTAGTGAGGCATAAATGCTGCTTTATTTTCAGTTGAAGATTAACTTTATTTTTCATGGGTTTTCATGTGAGACAGCAGACAACAATTCTAAGAGATTATGGGAAATCCCAATAGTGAGATAAAGCTTAGAGAATTCACAACAAACATTTCTGTCTGAGTAGAAGGTAGGCCACATGCCAGTTTCATACTGGGCATTTCCCCAAGCCGAGTGTCCTATCTGTGTGTGCAGTGATTTGTTATGTGACCCTTCCAAACTTCACTTGCTAAGCTTGAGTAGTTGTTTTAGGGATGAGTAAAAAAAACAGGTAAGTAGATTTTTGTTCTGTCTTTTTTAGAATGATGGAATATTATGTCCATATGGAAAACTGCTCTAATAAAGCATGTACCCAAATGGACACTTGAGCCTAATCTTATGTAGAATCTCTAAAAAATTTGCTTTCTTACTCAGTTGTTCTTAGTACTTGTTAATTGTTAAGATCTCATGCAGTGGTTTTCAGTCACCTTTTCAACTCTTTGTTCTACTTTCAACTGTACTGCATGTTGAGCACAGAGTAAGGTGGAGATGTGTTAGAATGAAGTTATAATTTCCCCAATGTTGATATGCAGCTGCCATTTACCTGAAGAACATGGTGACACAGTACTGGCCAGACCGTGAACCACCTCCTGGAGAAGCAGTATTCCCGTTCAACATCCATGAAAATGATCGTCAGCAGATCCGTGATAACATCATAGAAGGAATCATTCGTTCTCCTGACCTAGTGAGGTACCTTACACTGTGTGGAAATGTTTCTGTCATTCAGCTGTGCACACCTGCCAGTCTGGATGTAGTTAGTGTGAAAAATCTCCATTTCTTGGGAGAAGCAGCAGGTACTTAGTTTGAAAAGGTAGTAGTAATCAATTTGAACATATTTATGTGCACTTGCTTTCCAGAAATATAGTAGCTCAGATAAGAGCCCTGTGATGTGATTTATCCTTTTTATTGTTGCTTTCAGCCTCATAAGGGTGTAGAAGTATAAATATTCATTTTCAAAGTACAAAGCTAGCTGGTTTCATGAACACTTAATTGTTTTCAGATATTGCCTGATGGATGTGAAGAGGGAAGAGGAAGGAAGAAAAGTAATGAAAATGTTCTGAAATTAATTTCTTCTTTAAAGTTAAATCCACTGAGATTTTTTTCTTGCTTTGCCATTTCCCAGAACTCTTTCAGTGCTGTCAAAATATTCATGGTACTTATGATAGAATGTCTAATGTGTTTCTACATATATTATATGTATATACACGCTATATATGCGTATATAATAAACCAAGATTTGGGATCTGTCCTTTAATATTAAGCATGATACTGATCTTATTTACCTGCAGTGAATTTCTTTTTCCTCCTGCCATAGAGCCCAGCTGACAATGTGCCTCCGTGCTATCATTAAACATGACTTTCCTGGCCATTGGACAGCCGTGGTGGACAAGATAGGCTACTACTTGCAGTCTCAAAACAGTGGGAGTTGGCTTGGAAGCCTCCTGTGCCTGTATCAGCTGGTGAAGACTTATGAGTAAGTTGACATCCATCAGCAGCTAAGGAATCAGAACTTTTAGTCTCAGCTGATTACTAAGAATGACATTCTTAAGAGCACTGGCAATTCTACAAGTAATTCAGATAGAAAATATGAATTAATAATTGCCATATGCTTCCTTTCCTGCAAATAAATGAAAACTATTCATCATCTTTCTATCATCAGTGAATTGAAAGCAGAGATGCCAGCGATAATCTGTATGAAATTACTGACTTTTTTTCTTGGGACGTTGTACTTTTGGTCTGATTCAACTCATCTATGAAACATTTCTTATATGTCTGTAATGTTTTTGTTTGAAGATTCTTCAAATGCTGGATATCTGAATGCAAATGATGTTCGACTTTTATGTCATGAATGCCATCCTGTTATTTCCATATACTCCTATTGCATATTGTTACCTGCATCATCCTCCTGATAGTATAAATTCACAAAGCACAAGTTAGGAAAAGTGTAGCATTAAAACAAACCAAAACAACTCTGTTAACAGTTGGTAACATACGTATAAACCACACAAAGGAAATGTCAGTGGAGAAAGAGAATATTTTCTGAACAAAGGAACTTTCTTTCCCTTTCAATGGCTATTCATTCCTATTTGTTCACCACCCAACTTGAGTTTGGTATTGTTATGAACACCAGAGAAATGCATGTCTCTGCTTGTGTGAGCTGACAATTAAGTAGTAAAGAACATTAGCTCTTCCATGTGCTGCATTTATGTAAGGTAACCTTTGTTGGGTTTCTTTTTTTTCTTTATAGATTAGTAAATTTGCACTAATGGTTGAAATGAGGGCTAAAGGAGGGGAGAGTGAATGAATGTATGATATTAATTTATTTTTATATTGTTTTTAGGGTACAAAAATTAAATTACTGAAGGGGAGTATGCATTTGAATCTCCAGTGAGTAGAGCCTGGACCAATATTTTTGTTTCCTTTACAGATACAAAAAAGCAGAGGAGCGAGATCCTCTCATAGCAGCAATGCAAATATTTTTGCCTCGGATTCAGCAGCAGATGATCCAGCTTCTGCCTGATAACTCCCATTACTCTGTTCTGCTTCAGAAACAGATCTTAAAAATCTTCTATGCTCTTGTTCAGGTTGGCATCTGTGTAGAGGAAAACCAAAACTTACTTTGCTGGGCACAGTGACCTCCTTCAGTGCACTTATGGATGTGATTTAATGAAAATATCAATTGGGATGGGAAAAGTTGTATACAATTAAAAAACTTTTATGAAAATATGATCTCTATAGATTTTTCTACTTAAAAACTGGTCACATGATCCCCCCAGATTAAATTTTGAATGAACATAGGCACTTCTGCATATCCTATCTGTAAGCTTACTGGAGAAATGTTCCTATTTTTATGAAGTCAGTATAACCTGCTGTAAACTGTATGGGTCTTTGAACCATGCTAGTTGGTCTCTGGAAGTGTCAGCAATGAGTATTGTATAATTGTCAAATAGTGCACTTGAACAGGTGGCATTTCTCACCTTCTGAAGATCTGGAAGAAATTATTTACTGAGGCTCATGCATTTTACAGAGAAGAGTTCGGCTTTTGCAGGGATGAGTTCATTGAGAAAGTACTTTCAGAGAACGAGAAACAAAACAAGATCGTACACAAGGTGCAGCCTGAAAATCCTTACTGGGGCTTAAAATCTAAACCAGTTTACTGTCAGATAGGGGGAGGATTAAAAAATCCTAAGATCCTATTTTACTTTTCAGTAGCTTTGCTGAATACTGTTACCTTTCTTTGGATGTAGCAGAGCAGTAAGATTAGCAAGGTAGTAATCAGTAGAATGTCTCACTAAAGTGCAATTGGTTTACTCAAATCCTGTAGTATAGGCACTGCTGTAGCCCCTACGAGTTGAATGTTTTTTTGTTGAAGAAAAGGAAGAAACAAAAAGTTATTAGGAAGTTCTTAGACCAAGAAACTTTCCCCAAATATTGTCTCTTCAGAAATTCCTCTGTAAATTAGAATCATAGAATTCTAATTTACAGAATCATAGAATCAACCAGGTTGGAAGAGACCTCCAAGATCATTCAGTCCAACCTAGCACCCAGCCCTATCCAGCCAACTAAACCATGGCACTAAGTGCCTCATCCAGTCATCTCCAGGGACAGTGACTCCACCACCTCCCTGGGCAGCCCATTCCAATGCAAATCACTCTTTCTGGGAAGAACTTCCTCCTAACATCCAGCCTATACTTCCCCTGGCACAACTTGAGACTGTGTCCCCTTGTTCTATTGGTGGTTGTTTGGGAGAAGAGACCAACCCCCACCTGGCTACAAGCTCCCTTCAGGTAGTTGTAGACAGCAATGAGGTCTGCTCTGAGCTTCCTCTTCTCCAGGCTAAACAACCTCAGCTCCCTCAGCCTCTCCTCACAGGGTTGTATCAAGAAGGATGCAATTAGAATAGTATTGGTATCTAACCTAATAAGTTTTAATTTTACTTAAAATTTCATCTTTGGAATGTAATTACTGTGGAAACATCTCTTTTCAGAGAAAATCAGTGTTTCATGGCTGGTATCTTTCTTATTTCAGTATGTGTTACCGCTCCAGTTGGTGAATAACCAGACTATGACTCAGTGGATGGAGATCTTCCGTACTATCATTGATAGAAATGTACCTCCAGTAAGTTTTAGTTTTGCAAACACCTCGGCTACTTGGGTGTTGGCACTGAAGGAACAGTCAGCATGAAGATTTTGTTAGTGTTTGTTTTTTAAGGATGAAACCTATTTAAGATTCTTAGCCTTGAAATAAGTGATGTTTGTGACAGAAGTGCAGGAAGGTCGTGGAAGCTGACAGAATTTCATTGTCTTTGAGGTAGTGACACCATGCAAGTGTGCAAACATTTAACCAGATCGTCTCAAACAGGAGCCAAAAGCTCATCACAAATCTTTAATTTGTCTCAGTTCCTCTTTTCCTTTCACACCTCTCTTAAAGAACAAAAGAAAACTAGTCATTACATTCTTGTATGTGTGTTCAACATTTACTGGCATTTCCCAAATATTTTAGAAATTTATTCCACAACCCTAACATTCCTTTTAAGAGCTTTTTCATTAGTGTATAGTTAAGGTGCATATATTTGGAGGAGTTAAAATCATGCTAAATTTTTAAGCCAGGGAACACAGTGCTTGTAGTATTCAAGTATATGTGAAAGTTTCTGTTTCTTAAATATGCATAATTTGTTAAAGTATGTTGCAGAAGTAGTGTACATACACAGTTATACTTACTAATGAATCATAGAATCAACCAGGTTGGAAGAGACCTCCCAGATCATCCAGTCCAACCTATCACTCAGCCCTAGCCAGTCAAGTAGACCATGGCACTAAGTGCCTCAGCCAGTCTTTTCTTGAACCTGAGAGGTTCTTAATGGTAGGTAGCTGTTAAGAGAACCAAAGCTTTAGTCAGTGCAATGCATTTGTATTAGTTTACACAGCATGGGATGTTTAAAATGTGCTAAATACTGAACTAATTTAAATTAACTTTATTTATTTATAGGAGACTTTGCAAATTGATGAAGATGATAGACCAGAGCTGGTATGGTGGAAGTGCAAGAAGTGGGCACTGCATATTGTAGCTCGTCTTTTTGAACGGTAACAAACTAGCAAATGGATTAAACTAAGTTTGGGTTGCAGACCTGTAACGCTGTCTGAGGTGCAACTGGATGAGACAGTTCATCAGTTCAACAGCTCATGGTCCTCAGAATGGTATTCCTGCTGCTGTCTTCTGCCTTGTGCTAGCATAGCCACTGGTCTAAGCTCTTAGATGATTTGACTCTAAGATGGCTATAAACTAGCCACACAGGAAAAGTACTCATTTTCTTTTTCTTGATTTAATTTAGTTTTTACTTCATTGAGTTACAAGTGCTTAAATTCTCAAATACAAAGGTAGGGGAAGATTAAAAAAAAAATCCATAAACATAGAAGTTACAGAACTTGTGGCAAAAAGGTGGCTGTATTTATTTGGCTGTAGCATTGTACCTTATAATCTGAAGGCAAGGAAAGGCAAGTGTGGTGCTTTGTAAGAAATGTTGATTTAATACTAGCCTGTGGGAAATGATTCCTTTGGGAATAGAAGGCTACTCATGGTCATAGAATCACAGAGACATCCAGGTTGGAAAAGACCCTCAGGATCACCAAGTCCAACCTATAACCCTGCTCTACAAGATTCACTTTCAACCATATCCCTAAGCACCACATCCTTTGTTTTCAGAAAGTGCTGTGTTTTCCTGACACAGCAGACTTCTCACAATATAAATATCTCTGTACTCTTCTTTTTTAAGGTATGGAAGCCCTGGGAATGTAACTAAGGAATATTTTGAATTCTCAGCTTTTTTTTTGAAAACCTATGCTGTGGGCATACAACAGGTAAGTACAGTTCATTTCTTCCTGAATTAGATAATTTTGGCTGAACAAATGGATGCCTCAGCAGTGTGCTTAAAGTTCATTCATTAAACAAACCCAAACAGAGTCAGGCAGCTTTTCCTTTTAGTGATTTAGTGGGTTCTTTAGGTCTCAGTGCTGTTACGGGCTTACAGACTTCCAACATTGTACTGATTTGGAATGACTACAGCAATTGGGTGCTTGAAAGCCCTGAGAGTGCTGGGTCCCAAACTCTGATTTTTTGGCACTGTTCCTTTTGTTTCTCATTCAGCCTGCTATATTCTGGGTGCTTAGAGGCTGTAGTTCTCACGCTTTGGGCTCACTAAATCCCTTGGACGCCTAGGCTTTTGGATTGAGTATTTCAAATAGAAGAAGCCAGGAGAATGCAGAGTGCTCTCCTGTTTGTGATTCTGGGCCCTTTGGCCTTTAAAGACACCTAGGAATGTTGGTGTTCAGGTGATAAGTGTTTGGGTAATGTGTATTTCCAGAATATGTGGCTGCTAAACACGCTGCTGGATGAATAATCCTGATAATCTACAGCCTTTTTACAGTTCAAATTTCCATCGTCTTTGATGCAGGGTGCCAAGCTTTTATCACATTTAAACTAGCTTTCAAAATACCAGGATTGTTGCAAAACAGAATTAGTTTTCTCCATCCAATTTGATAAACTATTCTGTTGTCAATCAGTATACTGATTCTTTGTAAATATGCAAATATTATGAACTGAGGAAAGAAATGGTTTTGGTAAGGCTATATGCATTAAATGAAAAGGGAAACAATGTAGTATCTATTCTAAACTCTTTACAATGTTTAACTCCTGGTTGAAAAAAGTAGATTCCTATAGGCTGTTGTCATACCCTTAAGCTTGTCTGGTAAGAGTTTAGCCTATACAGCAGAGGGAGTACTTTAGCTTTCAGGATAAATGGACTGGACAGTCTGCACATTTCTTCCATTTCTGTCTCTTCAATGCTGATTTGTCACATTTCCTTGCACAGTTATTAAGAATTCTATTGTGAATACCTTACTAAGCCTTCATTACCTATTCATCAGTTATTAAGTGCTGACATCGTGCTACAGTCTGTATGATGTACAATTTTTGCCCAAGGAACATGTTGTATTAAAGAGTTAAGATCAGACTTAGTACTCCTAATGAAGGAGTTACACTCAAAATACTGGAGGTGGGTAGATTCAGCCTGGACGTGAGGAGGAAGTTGTTGAGCATGAGAGTGGTGAGAGGCTGGAATGGATTGCCCAGAGAGGTGGTTGAGGCCCCATCCCTGGAGGTGTTTAAGGCCAGGCTGGGTGAGACTCTGGGCAGCCTGATCTAGGGTAGGGTGCCCCTGCCCATGGCAGCGGGGGTTGGAACTGGATGATCTTTGTGGTCCCTTTCAACTTTGACTGATTCTATGATTCTGTGAAAATAAGATTTATTATAATGTGAAGGATTATGAAGCAAAGTTTTCCTTCTGAAAATGCTTGACTCAATATTTTGTTGTATGTTGCCCTTCATTTTTGTTGTAATTCATGTACATAGCAGTTCTTTATGCTTATTAACACTTAATAGTTCATCTGCCATTAGTGCAGCTGTAGATTTTACTTAGTAGAGCAAGCCTGTGTATTATGGAAGCTGTATGTGAGAAGAGTTTGTGATAGCATACTACATGATACTATCTGACAGTTACAACAGGTAACTGAAGGTTTTATATCTCTTCTGAGGCACTAACCTAATTTTCTTTTCTAGTTCAGTATTTCTATTCTTGCCACTGCTCTTCTGAAGTAATTTTTTCTTTTCTTTTTTTTCCTGTCCTTAAAAAATAAACTCAGGCACCACTAACAGATTTAGAAACCAACTGGTTTGGAATTGTCACTATGCCTTTTTCCTCATATATTACAAGTTTTCTTGAGGTTTGGGTAATAAACTGTCAGCTTGTGAATACTGAATCATATCTTTGCTTTACAATCATAAATGATCACATGGAGGGGCTAGCAGTAAAGGTAGACATGTGCATAAATGCTTGCAGGGTTAGGTCTTCAAGTGATGTGTGATTTTTTGTTCAGAGGTATTACAGTGATTGCTCCCCTCTAGAACCTCTGCTGTGAAACTAAATTTGTCCATGTTCATTCCCTGTATATGCATGACAGTGTGTTTTCAACCTTCTTTTAAAAATACCCATTTATCATTTCTTTAGGTCCTCTTAAGAATTTTAGACCAATACAGGCAAAAAGACTATGTTGCACCACGTGTTCTTCAGCAAACGTTAAATTACCTGAACCAAGGGGTTATTCACTCTGTAACGTGGAAGCAAATGAAACCACACATACAGGTCAGTGCATAAAACCTAGTCATAAATACTATATGGCTTCAGAGTGATTAAACAAAGCCCAAAACACCAAAAAATCCCACCAAGCTTTGTTAATAGTTCTTGCAACAATTTGTCTGGGCAAAAATAGCATTTCTGTACAAATGTGGTTGGTTTGTTTTGGCATTATAACAACCTTTTATTGCAGATACTGTTAACTCAAATATTCTGTGCCATGACTTTGTTATTTTTGTTTTTAAGTGCCAGACAGGTGTAATAACCTGGCTTTTATTAGTTGCTGGTGTTCAGAATTGTTGGTAGATTTGGAGATTCATAATTGTGCTTCAAAGATAGCAGGCGAAGAGAGCACAAACTATAAGGAAATTAACTCAAGGACATGTTTTGTAAGTGAACTAAGGACTAGTGAAAAGTGATTTTCATGCTTTTAGTTTTTTTGGTATCTTAGGATCCCCTGTTGTAAATAGTTAATTCCATGACTGTTAAGGGGAAAGACGCTGAAATACAGTCTCATGTTAAGTCTTGCACTGGTGATTTCCCTCTGCAGAATGCAATGTTCTGCTGTACACAGACTGTGTCCTGTAATATATTGCTGTATACAGACTATGCCCTGTAGTATATTGCTGTATACAGACTATGTACTGTAGTATATTTTGTGCATGCTACTGTATTATTATAGATGTGGATTATATAATTATGACAGTGTGTTGCAAAAGGCAACTCTGTGTATTGTAGGGTTTTCCACTGGCCAAAATAAAAGAGCGCTGGTTAAAAGAATTTCACTCTTCAAAAAGTAGGCCTAGTAAATTAGTGCATAATGGAGGGAAGCCGTACTGGAATTTGGTTTTATGTGTATTTATATGTATTTGACTTCTCTAATGTTAGAGTATAACAGAAGAAGTGATATTCTCTTTAATGTGCTACAAAGATGAGGATGAAGAGCTCTGGCAAGAAGATCCCTATGAATATATACGGATGAAATTTGGTAAATATTTGTGTTTACTTTTTGCATTCCTTGTAACAGTACACTCTAGTCCCAAGTAACAGCATGGCCACTGTCCTGAGCAGTAGGAAAAAAAATGTTTCTGAAATCTCACCAATCTGTGGTTAAAAGAAGGCAGCAGATCAGTTGAGTTTTGGCTATTTGACTGGTAGCTTTAAGTGATTCTCTTAACGTTTTCTTCTACTTGACATGTTATCAGTGCACCACAAATGGACTATGGCTTGCTCACCTTTTAACACCAGTTTCAGTATCTGCAACTGCACATGTCCCAGCTGTCTTCAGGTTCTTGCAGTTCTCACTTTGACCAGAAGAGGTCTGTCGTGCTCGTTCCCTATAGAAAATTGTTAGTCTGGAACTTTTTTTTTTGCCAATTCTAATGACCAAATTGTAAGATAATTAGATAATAAGTATTCTTTCAAAAGACACAGGCCAGCGTCTTGGGAATATTGCATAGGACCGTATTAGGAATAATTTACTTATATTAAAAGAGTGATGTCATTAAAAAAGAGAAGGATACTTTTAAAATATAGCAAATTTAGCTGGAAAACTGTAAACCAGGGATAGGTAGTATTTAGGAATCTTCAGTTAGTTGATTCGGGATTATCATATGTGGAAACAGAATTTAAATGTTGATAGAGTAATTTAAAAACCTTGGAGAGTTGTTTTGCAAAAAATTAGTTATGTAATGTTGATCACTGAGCTGATTTTTTAACTATATGGATTCAGTTCTTTCTGTGCAAGTACTGAATCCTACTTTTATGTGTAGCTGACACTGTATTATGGAAGGTAATAAACCCCCCCCAAAACTCAAGCATGAAAGTACATTAAATTGAAGTGAGGCACACTTGGATTTGGAAAAAGAATTCCAGTAGTCTGACAGTATCTCCTGATTATGGTTTATCTTTGAGTTCTCAGGAAATGTTACTGTGTAACTTTAACCACATTTTAAGATTACCTTTTAAGATCTTTTTGTTTTATTCCATTTGTGTAAAATTTAATGTGTTTGGATTAGGAGATGTTTGGCAGCACAGTTCTATTATTTCCAAGATGTAAATGGTATTTTATGTATGATGAAAGGAGGTTGGATTGTAATGAATGAATCAAAAAAGTTTCAAGTTTCAGCAGACTTAAAAACTTCCCCAGATCCAAGTACTTTTTACATGCAAAACATTTCCCATGAGGTTTTAATAAAAGCAAGCCAAAATATGTACATATGGCATGCAGATGGTACTGGAATGTATTGTTGTTCTTCCTATAGTTGCTTTAATTAAATGAGAAAAGAAGCAAAAAAGCACCTGCTTTTTCATCCCTTAAATACATGGTCTCAGAATGAATGACTAAATAATGCATTCCTCATAAAGGGAGTGATGAGTGGTCAGTAGATAGGGAGGGCCACAAGTAAATGCATTCACAAATTATGTGACATAAGCCTTGGTTTGACTTTAACCATGAAGTGAGGACAACCCTGCCAGTAGTTTTAAAATAACCTGTTCACCTTGCTTTTGTGATATCCCCCAAACACAGTGGTTTATGAAAATGTGATTATTACATAATTCAGAAAAGCAATTTTGTTTTAATTTTTTAGATGTATTTGAGGATTATGCATCCACGACAACAGCAGCACAGAATCTTCTTTATACTGCAGCGAAGAAGAGGAAAGAGGTATGGAGCAAGGTGGTTTTAGTTACTTGGAAGTTTCCTTAGTAATGTCGTTTTCCCTTAGATTTGAAGATGCTACAGGGTCACAGAATCACAGAATGAACCAGGTTGGAAAAGACCTCTAGGATCATTGAGTCCAACCTATCACCTAACCCTTCTTATTAACTAAAACATGGCACTAAGTGGCTCATCCAACCTCCTTTTAAACACCTCCAGGGATGGTGATTCCACCACCTCCCCGGGCAGCCCATTCCAATGGGCAGTCACTCTTTACGTGAAGAATTTCTTCCTAATGTCCACCCTAAACCTACCCTGGCACAGTTTGAGACTGTGTCCTCTTGTTGTGTCACTGGATGCCTGGGAGAAGAGATTAACCCCTGCCTGGCTACAATCTCCTTTCAAGTAGTTGTTTACAGCAGTGAGGTCTCCCCTGAGCCTTCTCTTCTCCAGGCTGAACCAACCCTAGCTTCCTCAGCCGCTGCTCATAGGGCTTGTGCTACAGCCCCCTCACCAGCCTTATTGCCCTTCTCTGGACACATTCAAGCACCTCAACATCTTTCTTTAATTGAGAAGCCCAGAACTGCACACAATACTCAGTGTGGCCTAGCTAGTACTGAGGATGCTAAGTCTTGAGAAATCTGCTTGTTAGTACACAGTCAAATGCTTTTCCTGCAATTTTGGGAGAATTAACATATGTGTGAATGTGTAAATAAATAAACCTGGTTGATTCTATGATTCTATGAAATAGATAAATAACCTGGCTCTCTTGAACCTTGAAAATTAACCTATTGGAGGTGAGCTAAGTTGTAATAAATATACTGCTATTTTCCCAAATTAACCAACAGCTTCTGTCACAGCTGATCTGAGCTTCATAAACTGTATTGAAGGAAAAGTGAACATAATCCTTACTAATTTTCACATATGCTATTTAAAATCCTCTTGACAGCAATGAAATTAGCAGGAATGAAACCAATTTCATATAGTGGCTCTTGATATGAGGACACAACTTTCCTATTTCTATGCTTACAGTGATCTGTGCAAAAAGTACCTGGCTAAGCCCTGGAAAGCATGTTAGTTTGATAAAACTACAACCTTTTTCCTGAGCACCATTTTAACATCCAGAAAATACAGAGTTCTTTCTCCAGATGGATTTTCAGAGAAGTGTTTATGTCAGGTGGAATAGTCTCTGCTCTTTCTTCTTTATGTCAAAACAGTCCTTGGCTACAGACTTTCTTATTTTCATCATTTGTATTGAAACTGTCAAAATATAATATGTAAAATGTGCATAAAGGCTGTGGAAATTATATGAAACAACTGGTTTTGCCAAGAAGTCAGCTTCAGAAGCTACTGCCAAAATCAATAGATTAAGTTTATGATGTTTCAATCCAACTTATTCTTGAAGATGTTCATCCCCTTCAGGAGGGGTTTGAATCTGAGTTAGGAGTGAATTGTAATGAGGCTGATGTAAAAAACTATTAAATAGTTTACTAATTATACAAAGAAAACTTCCCCAAACTTAGTTACAATTAACAGAGATTCTGTGAGGCGGTTGGTAAAACTGTTTTGCTGAATGTATTTATACAGTCAAATTAAATGATTTAGGAAGAATCTTTAGGAAGGTTTATAACTAGAGAGGTTTGCAGCACAAACTGCCACTGAAAGGTTAAGCATAAACTTTTACAAAGCCGAGTAAAGAGAGTTCAGGTACTGACTGGTCAAAAGTCTCAATATTTGCACTCCAAAAGCATTAGCAGGAAAATAGATATCGTGAAAGCCAGGTGGTGGACTTCACGTGGTAATGATGCAGTGGGGCTGTGCTGCTGGTTCAGTCCAAATTGAGCACGCTGTCTGAGAAGGCCCATGGACACAAGAGGCGTCTTCTCTGGCTCTCAGGAAGACATTGGGTGGTCAGCAGCCACCTGGGCAAAGCAGGGTACAGGTTTGTGGGCTGGAGCAGTCCAACTGAGTGGTGTATAGACTGGCACGGCGGGCAGGCAAGTCTCAATGTCGGAACTCGTTGCTGGGTCATTACCTATATTCAGGTTCGATCAGGCAGGGTCAGGGCTGCCAGTTGTAGGCAAGTCCCTTGTAATGGTTTGGGTGTTACCCTCCCCCACACACTTTGGAAATCACCCAGACTAGACTCAGCCGGCTCTGGAAATTTTGGATGAAGCTTATTTTTTACAATTTAGCAGAATATGCAAGCAGATATTTACAGTATATACAGTTCTATACAGAAACATACAAGGTAAATGGTAATACAGAAACACAATAGGCCTCCCAGAAGCCTGAGTCCTTAGGAGGGGCTCCCAATCGCCCCTTCACCTTCCCCATACCCCTCTCAACCATACCCCAGTCCCAAGGAAGAATGGAGGTTCAGCCAGGGGGTTAGAAAGCAAAGTGGGTTAGTCAAAGAAACAGCAGAGAGGGGTGAGGTTAGAGATGCAGCTTAGCCAGTTCCCCAGCAGAAGTGGAGACTCCTGTATCTATACTGTTTTATTTTTATACATCTCAGCAAGCCTATGAGGGAAGTAGACATCACCATTGTTTTCCTTCCACAGCCTGGAATCTAATTCTTGTCACCAAAACATTCTAGCTAGCTTCAAACTAGCACATCCCTGCTTACACGCGATGCAAAGTGTGGTGGCACACAGAGGCACGTAAGGCAAACAGGTAGCGAACAAAACAAAAGCAGCAGCAGCAAACAAGCAGTTTGCTAAGGTTTGAGGCATTTTGGCGAGCCTCTTTGAGCAATAGCAACAGGTAAAACCACCCCTAGAACCAATCCTGAACTATTTCTCCAAAAAAGGAGGATGCACAGGTCTAGGATCGTGACCTGTGTTTATCACAAGAGAAAGCAAGCTGAAATACAAAGCCAGATGTGGAGTCTGTGATAGACTGAGAGGCATCAAAGCTTCTGTCTGCTTTCCTGCTTCTTCCACCCAGGAAGAAGAAGTGGGAAAGGGGGCGGAGGGCAAAATGGGTATTTGGGCAGGTGTTTAGGGCATGTGATGGATATGTGTTCTATGCATAATTTGGACCTTCCACCACACATACATACATGTAGACACATGTATTTATATACATGTGATACAAGCTAAAAGATAAGGTAAAGGAGAAAAAAATTGGTAAGGTACTTAGTGAACCTCTTCCTTTTCATCACTTTTTTTTTTTTTCATTTAATTGCTATTTACTATTTTTCCCCATTTTATTTACTATTACTAATACGAAATGTCAAGGTGATGAATTTTTACAAATTTGGCTGAAAAGTTGACAAGGGAACCTTCT
This sequence comes from Pogoniulus pusillus, assembly GCF_015220805.1. Taxonomy (NCBI): domain Eukaryota; kingdom Metazoa; phylum Chordata; class Aves; order Piciformes; family Lybiidae; genus Pogoniulus; species Pogoniulus pusillus. The sequence goes on from NC_087278.1 coordinate 24,254,142, forward strand.
AAATTTGAACTGTGGAAAGATGCTACACTTAGTACCTCACGGTTGCTTTTGCCAAGATAGAGTTTCTAACTTAAGATGTCATATGATTTTTTTTTAACTTAAAGAGTATTACTAAAATAATTTGTGTGTTTTCTGTCTTGCCTAGGTATTACCAAAAATGATGACATACTGTTACCAGATTCTGACAGAGCCAAATGTTGATCCAAGGAAAAAAGATGGAGCTTTGCATGTTATAGGCTCCCTAGCAGATATTTTACTGAGGGTAAGTGGGTAAAGAAATGAGAGGTTTGTAATTCTTATTACCAACTGCCATTTTCAAGAAGAAAGTCTTAGCTTATGATGTATGCCTTAGCCCTTAGCCACATTTATAAAGGCTGTAGAGAGATTGCACCGTGCAATAAGAATCTGAAACTCTTAAGAGTCTTAAGATTCTTTCCTGGTTTATATTCCCATTTTATACACAGATTTTTCTTCTGTTTCTGCAAAGTTGTTTGCTATGAAACAGTCTCTTGGTCCTCTCCTGATTTTTTTTAGCGAACTCCCAACAACCTACACCTGTTGTAGGCTGCTCTAGTTCCAGAAAGGTACTTAACATTTTATGGGAATGCTTTGTCTAACTTTCCAGCTTTCTTGCTGTGCAGTGTGTGACTTTGAGTCTTTATTTCATCAGCCAGTTGGGAGTTTTGAAAATCACAGAATTACAGAATTGTCAGGGTTGGAGAGGATCCCAAGGATCACCTAGTTCCAGCCATGGGCAGGGACACCTTTCACTAGATTGAGTTACCACATCCAGCCTGGCCTTAAAAACATCCAGGGATGGAGCTTGCATCACCTCCCTGGGTCTTACCACCCTTATGGAGAAGAATTTCTTTACAATGTCTAATTTAAATTTACCCTCCTCTAGCTTGGATCCATAATAACTGGACAGAGCACAGAGTTTCAGTCCTTCCTCCATTTCTTTATAGATAGCATCTTCAGAATTTAGTGTGTTCTTTTGTAGTTTGAATGCACATTTGTGCTTTCTAATGTAATATCCATCATGATTTCCTTTATACCTTTGTAGACAGTGGAGTCCAAATTATGACTTCTCTCCATGTCAAAAGTAACTACCAAAAAGTTACCACTTTTAGTGTGAGAATGGAAGCCTAGTTCTGGAGGCTTCCTCTTAAAAGTAGTACTAGAGTTAGATAATGGTTGAACTTGAGATCTTAAAGGTCTTATCCAACTGAAACAATTCTGTGGTTCTATTTTATGTGGGTTCTGTCTCTGCAGGATGTGTCTTCAAATTGCAAGCCATGTCTTACCAACATTTAGCTTCTCTCAACCACCTCTTTGGGCAACCCATTCCAGGGTCTCACCACTGTCATGGTGAAGAACTTCCTCCTCATGTCCAATCTGAACCTACCCACCTCCAGCTTTGCTCCATTCCCCCTAGTCCTGTTACTACCTGATAGCCTAAAAAGTCCCTCCCAGTCTGTCCTGAGGAGAAAAAGAAAAGATTTTTTGTAGCATACTGATTCTATATGAAATTTTCAGTCAAGAAATGTGATGTTATAACATACTTTATAAAAGAGTGGAAGTCACCAAACACTGCAGAGGCCTCTTAACCCATAATTTCTTGTGTTTGGGATTTGACAGGTGAAAAATTCCATTATCTGTTTTTGCATAAAAGACACAATTTTAAAGTGCTTTCTGGCTGTGACTTGAGATAGAGATTGTAAGGAGTTCATAGCCACAATGACCCTGCCTTTGCCAACTGGCTCTTCTCAACAGCTCCAATTTAACTCATCAGATCCAACCTGTGTACACAAGGGAAAAATATTTTCCCTTCTCTGTGTTTTTTTTCTCTACTCAGTTCTTTATCTACCTCTCTGAGGGTTGGGGAATCAGTGTGCAAAAAAGTGTTGTATCTATTGGTGAGGTGTGATTACCTAAGATACATTTTATATTAAATGCCCCTTTTCACCCTGAATGATTCTTTTAGATCATAGAATCAACCAGGTTGGAAGAGACCTCCAAGGTCATCCAGCCCAACCTATGACCCAGCCCTATCCAGTCAACTAGACCATGGCACCAAGGGCCTCATGCAATCTTTTCTTGAACACCTCCAGGGACGGTGCCTCCACCACTTCCCTGGGCAGCCCATTCCAATGGCCCTCAGTGTACATATTTTCTAGTATCTAGGTGCTAGGAAAGTTCCAAGTCTACATGCTGATGGGTTCTGGCTTCCTGTAAGTGTCTTGGGATTTGTCAAGGTTGAAAAGAAAGATGACTTTTTTGTTTTAGTCACATATTCTTCTCCAGCTAAGGAGCTTTCTATCACAAAGGAATTATTTTGGGTCATTAATAAATATGTTGTAGTGTGTAAAATAGTTTGGTTTGATGCTTATAGTAACAGTAGGTCCTGTGAAACTCAGACCTGTTTCATACATACTTACATTTATTTTCAGGTATGTATATATTCCTTTGTAGTAAGAATGAAGATAGTAGGTTATTAAGCATAATTATTTTCATTTAAAAATCAGCTGAAATCAGTTGCCTTAGAAAATTCCAGTTTACAGTAGTGTGATGAGTAGAGTTGAGTATTATGTGTACAGTTCCTTCACTTACCTGACTTTGAACTTGCAATACCTGTGAGGTTTGTTCGATTCAGTGTACAAGATCCATATCTCTCTTGTGAAAGAATACTTTTATCACATGGACAGATTGTTGTATTTGCTGTGATCAGTAGTTGAAATTGATTACTGGCCAGAATGAAGTATGTAAAATGAATGGTCTCTAAAATGTAATTTTTATTTACACCAACAGAAGAGTGTCTTCAAGGATCAAATGGAGCTGATGTTACAGAATCATGTGTTCCCGTTGTTCATGTCTAACTTGGGGTACCTCAGAGCTAGAGTAAGTTAATCACTTGTGTCCTTTCCAGTGTTTGATATAGAATCATAGAATCAACCAGGTTGGAAAAGTCCTCCAAGATCATCCAGTCCAACCTAGCACCCAGCCCTGTCCAATCAACTAGACCATGGGCACTAAGTGCCTCATCCATTCTTTTCTTGAACACTTCCAAGGATGGCGACTCCACCACCTCCCTGCACAGCCCATTCATTCTTTCCTTTGGAGTTCGCATTCATTCTGAATGTAAATGAAAGGAGGAATATACAAACACATAGTAAAAATTCAAATAATGACCTTGTGCAGTTATTTTTCAGCATTTTCAGTTAAGTGGATAGATAAAAAGTCTCTGCCATATTGTTTGCTTCTTTGATCAAATAGGAGAATTTGAGCAGTGGCTGTGGCCCTTTTGTGACCATAATTTTGTTAGCGTATCTCACTAATTGGAGAGATTGGATGGTTGTGAAGGTTAGGAGGAGTTTCCATAGAGGAAATAATATCAGTGTGAATGTAGCTTGAAGAAAATCCCTGAATGTCCATATTAGTGAAAAACAAATAGTTCATTTTCTTTAATTTCTGTTCTGATATTTTTTTCCACAGAAGGACCAAAATGATGAATGCCAATTATGTGCATGCTGAGTTTATTGGAATTTGGGAAAGGAAAATAACTACAGTGCAGAAACTATTTTACATAACTGTATGAATGTACCATAAATAGAATTTAGAAACAACACATGTAAACAGAAAAAGAGAGAGAGAGTTACCATTAGCAGTGAGTTGGTTGAAAAATGCAGCAGTCACTGACTTGCTTTTCTTTTCATCATGCAGTCCTGTTGGGTACTTCATTCATTCAGTGCTTTGAAATTTCACAACGAGCTGAACTTGAAGAATGCAGTAGAGTTGGCAAAGAAGAGCTTGATAGATGATAAAGAAATGCCTGTCAAAGTAGAAGCAGCCATAGCTCTTCAGACATTAATAAGCAACCAAGAGCAAGGTATGCTACACTGATTCTTCAGTTACAATTATTTTTAGGGGGTATTTTTTAAGATGAGGAGGTTGGTGCAGATTTATCTAAATATTTCTACCATTTAAAGACAGATTTCAGCACATTTCATCATGTTCAGACAGCTTAGAATCATAGAATTGTAGAATCGTTGAATTGTCCAGGTTGGAAGAGACCTCCAACATCATCCAGGCCAACCTAGCACCCAGCCCTATCCAGTCATCTAGACCATGGCACTAAGTGCCTCATCCAGGCTTTTCTCTAACACCTCCAGGGATGGTGACTCCACCACCTCCCTGGGCAGCCCATTCCAATGGCAGATCACTCTGTCTGTCAAGAATGTCCTCCTAACATCCTGCCTATACTTCCCCCAGCACAACTTGAGACTGTCCCCCCTTGTTCTATTGCTGGGGGTTGACCAACCCCCACCTGGCTACAACCTCCCTTTAGGTAGTTGTAGACAGCAATGAGGTCCCCCCTGAGCTTCCTCTTCTCCAGGCTAAACACCCCCAGCCTCTCCTCATAGGGTTTGTGTTCCAGTCCTCTCACCAGCTTCGTCACCCTTCTCTGGATACGTTCCAGCACCTCAGTATCTCTCTTGAATTGAGGGGCCCAGAACTGGACACAGTACTCAAGGTGTGACCTGACCAGTGTTGAGTACAGGGGAAGAATAATCTCCCTCGTCCTGCTGGCCACACTGTTCCTGATCCAGCCCAGGATGCCATTGGCTCTCTTGGCTACTGGGGCACATTGCTGCTTCATCTTCAGCTTCATTTGCTCGTTAATTGTTGTATGCGCCCCAGAATTCTGATTTCAGGTTTTTATGGCAATTTTCTGCACCAGAACGTTTCTTTTAATAAAGTAAATACCACCTGTCTTTACTTTTCTTCAGTAAAGTGAAATAGTGTGTATCTTTGAAGAAGAAATGCTACCTAGGCGTGAGGGCATGTATTCCCCAAATAGTGGCTTTCTCTTGTAGGTGGCATTTCAGTAATGAATGTAATAAATGTACAGTTTATTTACTTTCTTTATCTGCTAGTTATGGACTGTGGTAATGCTTTGGATAGGTTTGGGTTTTTCTGGGAGGAGGTTCTGTGTTGTTTTTTTTTTTTTTAATTAGTGAATTAATTTTTTTTGTAAATTATTTTATTCAAGAGTAATCACTTCATCTAGTGCCTTCAAAATGCTGTATGTTTCTGTATCAACAAATATAGAAAGTTGATGTAGTTGATTTCACCTGGTTCAACAAGAGTTAATATAGTTGATTTCACCTGGTTTCAATTGCTTTTTTAGCCAAGGAGTATGTGAAGCCTTATGTAAGGCCAGTTATGCAAGAGCTCTTGCACATTGTTAGAGAGACAGAAAATGATGATCTTACTAATGTAATCCAGAAGATGATCTGTGAGTACAGCCAGGAAGTGGCTACTATCGCCGTTGACATGACTCAACACCTGGTAAGAGACAATAGTAAAACAACAATCCAGTCAAAAACACATGCCTAGTTTGCTAAGCATTTAATGAACTTTGCACACTGTTTAAAGTAATCTTTATGAAGACAGTCACTTTTTTTTTGTATCAAACATCTTTAAAACTTAAAAGTTTTTTCAAAGATACTGAATTTTGTCACTGGTTTTAATGAGCCAAACTCTTAACTGTTTTAAATTACTTAACACAGTGAGACTTAGCAAAAAAAAATTTTTTTTAGTGGTCTGTGTTTCCCTCTCAGAAGAAAGGAGCGTGGTTTTCAATGCTGACAGCTCTTACAGATAAGACATTGCTGCTGTTGTGTTAGCTGCCTTGGTTTTGCATGACAAATCAGAAGTGAGAGTTTGCTTTAGAATGTCAAGTTGTCCATTTTTTTTGTTTTTCTTGTAGGCTGAAATATTTGGTAAAGTACTTCATAGTGAGGAATATGAGGAAGTAGAGGACAAAACAGTTATGGCCATGGGCATCTTGCACACAATTGACACCATCCTGACAGTTGTGGAAGATCACAAGGAGGTGAGATTTTATACATCTTTTCTCCTGCTGCTGCATCACACCTCTCAGACACGACAACAAGCACTTCAGTCTGTGTCACATCACTTGGGTTGACATCAGTGTGCAATTACTACAGCAGGATGGTGAATTAGTACTAAATGATCTCTGACTGTGATGGTTTGGGTGTTACCTGCCCCTCCCCCGACTTTGTAAAATCGCCCAGACTAGACTCAGGTGCTCTGGAAATTGAATGAAGCTTATATTTACAGCTTAGCACAATATACAAGCAGATATTTACAGTACATGCACTTATGGACAGAAATATACAAGGTAAAAGGTAATACAGAAACACAACAGCCCTCCCAGAAACCTGAGTCCCCAGGAGGGGCTCTCAACCACCCTTCCACCTTTCTCCCACCCCTCTCCCTTACCCAGATCTTGCCTTGTGCCCAAGGAAGATTGGTGGGTCGGCCAGGGGGTTAGGAAGCAGGTGGATTAATCACAGAGGTGGCAGTTTAGGTTGGAGAGAGATGCCACCCAAAGCCCAGACAGAGAGCTACTGTCTTATCTATATTTACATTCTTACTCTTATACATCTCAGCAAGCCTATGAGTGAAGGAGACATCACCATTGTTTTCTTCTCACAGCCTGTAATCTAATTCTCACCAAAACACTCTAGCTAGCTTCAAACTAGCACACTGACAAATTTGAATTTAAAGCCTAGTTTACTTTTGTGGTTTCTTATTTGTTCAGCTGTTGACTTGGAGAGGTATTTTTATCCCAAGGGTAAAATTCTTAGCCTTTATTCTGAAAAACACTTTTTCAGATGACTTTCTTACAGGCAGATAAAGCAGATAGTAAAATAGGAATATTTTGCATAAGGCTTGTTTTTTACAATGGTGATTTGTAATTTGTTGTTTACCTAGCAGTTTCTTGGATGGAATTACTAGGAACTGGTCTCTCAGTTGTGGTGCAACGTTAAGTCTACATTTCACATACTTAGGGAAGAAAGATTTGATCTTCTTGTACCACCTGGGCTGACTGAGGTGTGATAGAGTTCAGTGACTGACCAGAGAGACAAAGTCAGTGGCTTAAGCTCAGCTGGCACAAAAGTGCTTTGTCTTCCTTAATATCACACAGAGTGGTAGGAGTTGAAAGGGACCTCTGAAGATCTAGTCCAACCCCAATGCTAGAGCAGGAGTCATTTAGAATAAGTTACCTAGGAACATATCCAGGAAGGTTTTGTATGCCTCTGAAGGTGGAGAATCCACAACCTCTCTGGGCAACCTCTTCCAGTGCTCTTTTTTTTTCCTTATGTTTACATGGAATCTCGTGTGTGTTACATTGCCCCTTGTTCTGTCACTGGACACCACTGAGAAGAATCCAGCTCCGGATCACTGGCACTCACCCTTTAGATATTTATAAGCATTAATGAGCTTCTCCCTCAATTTCCTCCAGGCTAACAGCTCCAGCTCTCTCAACCTCTCCTTGTAAGGCAGATTTTCCAGTCCCCTAATCATCTTAGTATCTATCCACTGAACTTTGTTCAGTAGTTACCTGTCCTTCTTGAACTGGGGAGTCCAGAACTGGATGCAGTATTCCAGATGAGGCCTCACCAGGGCCAAGTAGAGGGGAAGGAGAACTTTCCTTGACCTGCTGACCACACTCTTCTTGATGTACCCCAGGATGCCATTGGTCTTCTTGGCTGCAAGGGCACATCCTTGGCTCATGGTCAGCCTGTTATCCACCAGCACTCCTAGGTCCTTTTCCCTTATTCTTACATACAGTGAGAATGTTTTATTGCCAAGTGTGAAATCTCTTTATGAAGCTGATAATTTTAAAATACATTATTTAAAATACTAATTATTTTCCTGTAAGACCATTGTGTTCCTTTAGGTTTCAAAACATCTTTAATTCCTTACAAGAACCCCTTGCACCTTTTGAAAGCTAAAGTTAAACCCAGTAGCTAAGATGAGCATCAGGAATAATAGTCTAAACTGAGTCCTCATGTCTTAGCCTAGGAAAACCCTTGTGGCTGTGGTATTTTTGCTATGACCTTAGCAGCTTGCTTTTCCTGTAGTGTGAAGTGGGGACTAAAATATTGTGCAGAGTGCTCTTCATCTCAGAATTTCAAATAATTTTAGAAGTGATGTAAGTGTTACAGAAATAACATGAGGCTGAAAGCTCCTTAGAAATTAATTTCCCTTTCACAAGTATGAAGAGAGTTTAAGGGATGCTATCTTTGGAGTCAAGTGTCTGAAGCTAAGCCAGCAAATCTGTCGTCACATATTTATTCCATTTGCTGGAATAACCCCAGAAAGCCTGCAAGATTATGTCTGTAATGAATGACCTGTGGTAGTAACGGGAAATGTCTGTGTTTACTGGTTTTAATTAGACTTAAAATGTGGCCATATAGTTCTCTTCGTCATGTAGTTTAGTTCCTAAACGCAGTCTCCTTGTTAAACATTGCAAAACTAAATCTTGACTCAGCACAGTTTTATGCTCTCAGTTTCTGTATTTGTTTCTCTTTCTGAGTCTGCTCTGGGAGGCTTTCCATAGACATTAGGCAAAAGCATCTCTTTCTTCCTTTTGACCCATTGTGATGGTTTGGGTGTTTCCTGCCCCCACACACTTTGGAAATCACCCAGACTAGACTCAGCGGCTCTGGAAATTGAATGAAGCTTATTATTTACAGCTTAGCTCAATATACAAGCAGATATTTACAGTATATACAGAAATAGACAAGGTAAAAGGTAATACAGAAACACAACAGCCCTCCCAGAAACCTGAGTCCCCAGGAGGGACTGCCCCTTCACCTTCCCCCTACCCCTCTCAACCTTACCCCAGTCCCAAGGAAGAATGGAGGTTTGGCCAGGGGGGTAGGAAGCAAAGTGGATTAGGAAAGAAAAAAAAATGGAGGGTGAGGTTAGAAAGAGATGCATTTTGGAGCTCCCCAGCATGAGAAGTTGTGCTTTTATCTGTGTTTTGATTCTTCTTCTTGTATCTCTCAGTGAGCCTGTGAGTGAAGTAGACATCACCATTGTTTTCCTTTCACAGCCTGTAATCTGGTTCTTCTCACCAAAACATTCTAGCTAGCTTCAAACTAGCACAGCCATTCTACTTCACAGAGTTTGGACAGAGGCTTTATTTGAAACACTCTGAGACTTTGAGTACCATGTTGCTTTATATCCAGACAGGAGCACAGATACAATTTTGGATAGGAACTGTAGAAGAACCATAAATGAAGATTATTTTTTAAATAAGGAGAAATGCTGTAAGTGACAAGTTTTAAAGCAATACTAATCATTGAAAACGTCAGTACTTTTGTGAAAGAACCTTAACCTTATAATACTGTGGTTGTTAAGGCAGCATTTAAAAAGTGGTAAAAGCCTTTTTGCTTTGAGGAACTTCTCATATTGGATTTGTCAAATCACAGAATCACAGAATTATCCAGGTTGGAAAAGACCTCTAGGGTTATCGAGTCCAACCTGCCACCTAACCCTTCTAATTAATTAACCCATGGCACTAAGTGCCTCATCCACTCTCATCTTAAACACCTCCAGGGACGGCGACTCCACCACCTCCCTGGGCAGCCCATACCAATGCCAATCACTCTTTCTGTGAATAATATAAGCTTTGCTCTTTTCCCATCCCACATTTCCCGCTTTTATCCCCAAACCCACAGCACCTGGGTGCTGTTGCAGTCTCCTCCCACCCCAGGTGTGACCACTTTGCTCTCCCTGCTCGCTCCCCTTTATAATCGGCCCCAGAAGAGGCAGTAGCCCTAAGCTTGCCCAACTGGGCAGAGGATCCTCCTCCAGTCGCCACTGGTGAGTCTCCTACCTTGGTGTGTGCACACTGGGTGAATGGTGGAGGGGATCAAAGGCCGGGGGGCCTGCTGGCCCCCCGGCTATGTAGGGCTAGGCTTGATGATTGCTTTAACATCGCCCATGGGTGCTGGCTGAGATGTCTCTCCTTTTTTTCATTTCACTGTAATGGGTGAAGAGATGGAGAGGAGTCTGTGTTTTAGTTTTAAATTAGGAACTTGATCTTTCTGAGTTCCAGTATTATAACAGAAGATGGTCCTAGATAGTGAAAGCTGACGTGAGTCAGGAGAGGAACTTTAAACTATGCCTTTTAAGACCCAACATTAAATGTTTTGGTTTATGCTGAGGGTTACTGAACACTGAGGAGAAATTATGTTTTGATTAAAGATTTTACCTACTTTCTATGTGAATACTGAAAGAACCCAAAACTGCTGAAAACTAGCCCACAGAGATCAGACTCTTGCTATTTCCAAAAGGAAAAAAAGAAAAGAAAAGAAATAATTTTGTAAAATAAAAAAATAGTACTTGTTGATTTAAACAACAACCAAAAAACTTCAGAACAACAACAGAAAAATGTGCAGCTCATGCCACATGAGGATAATCATCTCAGTGCTATGCTAGTGGGTAACAATGAACCTTTTTGCCTGTTGGTCATTTCACACATACTCAGACTCAGCACACCCCTTTCCTTTCTGACTGGTTTCTTTCCTCAGGCATAGAGCACAGCTAAGAGGGAACTTTTAAGGCAGCTAGGTTTTGTCATTCTCTAAAATGAATGTCCAACAGCTCTTACACAATAGGAGCAAATTGTCTCAGATTTCCCCTGCTGTGTTGTCCTGGGAGGTAAACATTGCATTTCTTCTTGTGGTGAGGGAGAGATGGATCTTGAGCATTACCGGGGCTGTGCTTACCCATCAGGTTTTAAGTTATGCACTAAGGACACCCTGAAGAAGGCCTGAAGAAATGCATTGATTAAATATATTCTAAGTTTCTAAATGAAGTGCTTTGTTTTCATTTCAGATAACTCAACAGCTCGAGAGCATTTGTTTACAGATCATTGGCCTTGTTTTGCAGAAACATGTTATAGGTATGCTTTAGGGATATTTTTAAGGAAAACATATGTTGTTTCTTAAATTAGTTGTTGCAGGCAATGCTGTCTTCCTGAACAGAGCTTCACCTTTTGTTTTGTGTGCTTCTTTAAAGAAAAAAAAGCATCAATTTTTGGTTACCATTTGTTTCCTCTGTGTGCTGGGTTAGTGCAGCCTGCTCTCACAAGCCTCTCCTCACACAGATGGGAGGGAAGGGAACACAAAAAACCCTCTGAATTGAGATAATGAAAGTTTAAGGAGATGATAAGATGCACAATTACCTTAGCCTATTTACAGAAAAGGACAGCAAAATACAGAAGTAGCAGCAGAAGCCAGCAACCTACCCCCACCCCCTGACCTGCAGCCTGCTCAACACCAAAGACAACACCTCAAACCCAGAAGTCAAAAGCAGCAACCGGACCAGGGAGCCTCTTACATTAGAATCTGAACTTCAAGCCCCATGATGCTTTGCTCCAGCCAGCACAGTCATTTTGAAGCTGGTATGAATATCAACATCAGCAGCAGATTCAGCTCAATCCATGACACTCTGATAACCTCTTTTACAGTATCAGGCTTACTATTCTCTTTTGGAGGTCAGACTCAAAAGCAGAAGGTGCAGTTCTGATTGTAGTTCTAGCTAGCTGTGTTAAAGAGCAACATCTGGAATTACATTAGTATTTTATGGACATGGTTTGCAGTTAAATTACTGCTTTATCAGTACCTTGCACCAAAGAGCTACTCAGTTTTGTGATAAGGCCTTTAGGAATAAACAATGGCTGAGAAAATAAAAATACTCTTTAGTAAGTTGTTTAAAGCAATGTCTTTGCTGTGCTGGCAATAATATTTTTCTAGTGTGTTTTCAGAATAAAAAGCTATGCATATTGTAACTATAGCCATATAAGGCACATCTAAAAGAGCCTTTTGCAGTTTGCATTGTTTTTATGCTTACTGCTTTAGTTACCAATTACTGTCTTCTATTTGATTTGGGCTTTGGCTTCAGATTTCAAGATGTTTGCAAGTTAACTTTATTTTTCAAAGCAATGTACTTAACGTTGTCTTTCCTTGCCAGAGTTTTATGAAGAAATTCTTTCCTTGGCCTACAGCTTGACATGCCAGATGATTTCACCTCAAATGTGGCAGCTTTTAGGTATTCTATATGAGGTTTTCCAGCAGGATTGCTTTGAGTACTTTGCAGGTATGATCATTTCTGTTGATGTTTTCTACTGTTTGTGAGTTTATCTCTAAAACCCACATTAGTAAGGATCACTTCTCAGAATCACAGAATTAATCAGGTTTGAAAAGACCTTCGAGATTATTGAGTTCAACCTATCACCCAACACCATCTAATCAACTAAACCGTGGCACCAAGTGCCACATCTAGTCCCTTTGTAAGCACTTGCAGGGACAGTGACTCCACCACCTCCCTGGGCAGCCCATTCCAATGGCCAGTCACTCTTTCTGTGAAGAACTTCTTCCTAACATCCAGCCTAAACCTGCCCTGGCACAGCTTGAGGCTGTGCCCTCTCAGAGACTGTGTCACTGGTTGCCTGGGAGAAGAGACTACTCACCACCTGGCTATAACCTCCTTTCAGGTAGTTGTAGACAGCAATGAGGTCCTTCCTGACCCTCCTCTTCTCCAGGCTGTACAGTCTTAGTTCCCTCAGCCACTCCTCGTAGGGCTTGTGCTTCAGACCCCTCACGGGCCTTGCTGCCACTTCTATTCAGTGTTGTGGTTTAAAATGATCATGTGTTTGAGTCAAACCCTAAACTGTTCAGCATGGGAGTATAACAAGAGCATATTGAAGGAGGAGAAGCATGTTCAAATCTGTCAGTGTGATCAATTATTGTAGGAGATCCTGAACCCAAATAAAGCTAAAATATACAAAGTTAATGGAAACTATAAATGAATTAATTAAAATGCAGTTGTGTTCTGTTCTGTACTCTGAGAATGCACCCACTGTGATCTACTTTATGGAAAATTCCTCCAAAATAGACTTCCTCACAGTCTGAATTTCTAACCATATCCATGAATCTGAGCTAGTGAATTCCATCATAGGACTACAGCCTCACTGGTTTGCACTAGAATGGCTTAGTTTGTCATTTTTCTCCCTCTCCCTGTTTTGCAGATATGATGCCTCTCTTGCATAATTATGTGACTATTGACACTGATACTTTACTCTCTAACCCAAAGCATTTAGAAATCATTTATGCTATGTGTAAAAAGGTAAGGTCTCTGATTCTTACTGTTACACTTATCACTAGTACTTAGCAATCAGATCAGTGATGTGACCTGAACATGCCAGGTTGTGGTCAATCATTTCAGCATGCAATGAAATTTGTTCTCGGCTCAGCTCTGAGCACAGATAGCATCCTCACACTTCTTAAGTGACATGCTTTTAAAAGAATTACATGCACAAATCTGTAGGGGAGAAAGTTTCTGACTCTCTTCCATGAATAGCTGTTTTGATTAGTAGAGGAATTAAGCCTGATTTCCTTGAGTTATGTATGTTGTGATTTGATTCTTTAGTTGTCAGCTAAGGTGCAAGCTCATTTGAAGTTCTTCCTATGTTTATGATGTTTCTATTTTATGCTGATTAATAAATTACACTGTATAATAAAATGGGAGATTGTGCTGCAGCCTTTCTCTGAGTGTTAAAGAGTGTTAGGCATGTAGCTACCTGCTTATTTTTTAGAAAGCTATAGAACTTGAATGTCTTCAAGAAACCTAATTCCTCAGGTTTGAGTGACACTGACCATGTACTGAGAAGCAGCAGGCAGTTTCATGTGTGTGCATATATACAAAGTGATTGCAAACAGATGTGTTTTTAATCAGGAGCTGAACTACAGATAGGACTTTGCTTGACCAAATTCTTAATCTACCAGTGTCTACTAGAATTAATGTTAAAAAATGGAAGTAGAATGTGGAAAACATAATGATTCTTTTTAAGTAAACTTTGCTTTATGAGTGGCAATGCAATGATATATACAGAATGCTAACATTCATGTAGAACTAGAGCAGTGTCTTCTACATTTTTTAACTCCTTTGTAGCCACTTATCCATGTCCTGTAGAGGTGACTTTCTATGTGTCTGAATTCCTTGCAAAATATAGTATGAGTAGATATGTGTATACCATGGAGGTGTTTTCTGATGTGTGCAGGTACAGGAAGGCTTGCTTTCACAGTTGTCAGTGGTTAATACTGATAAACTTAATTGTTATTCTGGTTGTTAGGTATTAACAGGAGATGCAGGAGAAGATGCAGAGTGCCATGCAGCCAAGCTTCTGGAAGTAATTATTCTTCAATGCAAAGGACGGGGTATTGACCAGGTGATATATATTGAGCAGCTTCTCTCTTGTATTAGTTTCCAGTGATGTGATGCCTGGATGTATCTGAGAGAAACACATGGAATTAGAGGATTTGAGGAAAACACAGAGTATAGAAATGAGGAAAACCACAAAAATAATGTGCTCAGGAGAGTTTGTGAGTTTTGAGGGGTTTTTGTATATTTTTTGTTTGGTTGGTTGATATTTTTTTTTCTTGTTTGTTTGTTGTCTTTTTTTTGGATTAGAGGTGAGCAGCCATGACTGGAAAAGTGAAAAAATGGATATAGACTGAATGATAAAGATGTAGTAAAATGTGCTGGATTATGGGTTTTTTGGCTTTCTTTCTATTTCCATTTTGATGCACACACATTGCTAAAAGTATTGTGGCTGAGAGGTTAACTGTAGGTAGCCAACTACTGAAGTTGTTTCTCTAACTGATAAGAAGTTGATTCTTTTTACTGTTTTTGATTACTCAGTGCCATTTGGAAATTAAGAACTTTTAGCATGGCTGGATTGTGAATGCTGGGGAAAAAAATCTCCATTTTCCAGAGTTTCTTAGTGCACACTTTCAGACAGTAGCCTTTTTCCTGTCAAGGGCTAAATTCTGGTCTTAGATTTTACATAACATTCCAGCCTAAATGACTTTAGCATATTTGATGTTGCCATGATGCAATCCATAGACTTCAGGAAGAAATTTTCAGTTAATTTCACTGAAGGCAATATAACTTTCCTTATGTAAGTCTGAAGATAAAAATGTTCCCTGGAGGTTTTTACTTTTGAAAGAAATTCAGGGGGCTTAAAGTGAGTTTTATGCATTTGCATTGAAATGAGTATGTTATGGAAGGCTTAATTGAGCTCCACATCTCTATGAATTAATATGGTTGCACACTGAACTGAAGCTGAGGGACTAAAACATTCATAATGCTTCCCAAATTATTATAAAGCATAAATCTGCACATATAGAATCTGGAATACATATAGATGTTTATTTCATCCCATGGGAATTCCACCACAGTCTTTATCTGAAGAAACTCATTCCAAACTTTTGATAAGAAACATTTATTAGGAAAAGCTCACTTTCTTTTTCTTGCAGATGTAGACAATTTAATTTTGAATGTCTATTCATGTTTAAATTGCTAAAGATAGGAATGTCTTTGACTTCTTTTTGTAAACCTTTACTGCAACAAATTCCACCAAGTGGCCCCAAATATTCTCCTCTGTACTGAAGATAACATTGGCAATTTAGGGGAGGATTTATAAGCATGCAGTCAGAGGCTTAAAATGCTTTTATAATAGGAAGCAACTGGAATGCATTCCTAGGGTATACCTGGACTTCACTGAACAGTTTTGTATAGTCTGGCAACAGGTATAATGTCTGATTTATTTATTTATTTGTTCTCTTCTCCTTTATATTTACCCAAAAAGTGCATTCCACTCTTTGTGGAGGCTGTTCTGGAGCGGTTAACCAGAGGAGTTAAAACAAGCGAGCTTCGTACCATGTGTCTTCAGGTTGCCATAGCTGCACTTTACTACAATCCTGATCTACTTCTGCACACCTTAGAGAACATCAGATTTCCACACAATCCTGAGCCCATCACTGCACAATTCATAAACCAGTGGATGAATGACACAGACTGTTTTCTTGGGCAAGTATTGTGTGTTTTTTTGACTTAAAAATCCATGAGTTTGACTTCCTTTGTTCACTTCTGTTTGTATCCCTAGTCATGTTGATTAAAGAGTTCTCAGGTTTTGGTTAGTCTAAATAACAGTAATCCAAACCAGGTGTTGTTGTTGTGATACCATGAAAAGTGACCTGTGTTCATGTAACTTTTCTGTGTCTGTCGAGTTATGAGCTGAGTTTTGTTGTGAGGAAACAAAGGTACAATATGTGTCATATATATCATGTTTCAGAATTCTTTTAAGTTCCTTAATCACAGTCTGCTTCACTGAGAGATGGTCCAGCACACATTGAGGATGACCTGACAAGCAAGACTTCTGCAAGATACTAACTTTTTTTCTGAAACACTGTATTAATCATTTATAAAATATTTTTAACTGCTCCATTTGATGTTAAAAAAACATTATTCTGTCCAGTGAATCCCACACTGCTGATTTTAGTCCATGGGAGTTGTTTGTTATCAGCTTGCAGGTTTGTTGTTTTGCCATTAATGTACTGGCGGTTTAGCATACTCCTAAAAGTAAACTTCATCTGTCCTCCCTCAAGATGTGCATACACTGCACTGGTGTGCACTTGGGTAGGAGACAAACGTTTGTAAAGTAAATGAAGGTGGACAAAGCCTGTAATCATCATATAACTAACCATGCACATGGTGCTGGACAGACTTGAAGTCTAGTGCTTGACAGTGTTTGCCACTCAACTGGGATGTGGTGCCTCACTGTGAGTTTCAAATGCACTTAGGGAAAGCAGACATTCAGATGTAGTTAACAGCTACCACTCACCTTCCGGCGATGAGATACATTTTGTCGCTGAAGGTTGATGTCTGGCTTCAGGTGTATGGATAGGCTTAAAACATGTCTTTGTGCATGGGCAGCACCAATAGACCGAGTGAAGTATCAGCCTGTTCAGAGTCATGCCATGCAGTGTTTGTAACACTGTCTTCTGCCAGGTCAAGCACCAGGATGTCAGTGCTCTCTACGTATCCTTGGAGTGAAAATCGTTTTTATCATCTAACAAATGTGTGTTGTTTCAGACTCCATGACAGAAAGATGTGTATAATAGGACTGAGCATTCTGATGGAATTGCAGAATCGACCACCTGCGGTGGATGCTGTGGCTGCCCAGATTGTCCCTTCAATCCTCCTCCTCTTCCTGGGCTTAAAACAAGTTTGCGCCTCACGAGAGCTCACAGAACATGAGGATCATGCTAAAGATGAGAAGCACGTTGCAGAAGATAATGGTAAAATCTCCCCTTTTCACATTGTGGATTTTGTCTGGATTTAATTTAAAGGGGGTAAGAAAT
Source organism: Pogoniulus pusillus (assembly GCF_015220805.1). Classification (NCBI taxonomy): domain Eukaryota; kingdom Metazoa; phylum Chordata; class Aves; order Piciformes; family Lybiidae; genus Pogoniulus; species Pogoniulus pusillus. The sequence continues at coordinate 24,271,235 of NC_087278.1, forward strand.
TGCAGTTAATTTTTAAGACTCGTTAGTCTGCTGAAAATAGTTCATCTTACTGGGTGCTTGAAAGGTCACCTTAGGAACTGAATCTTCCTCCAAAAATGTAAAAAAAACCATTTCAGTGTGTCACAGCTGACACTTCTATGAAAAGGGTACTATTGGTTTGAAAGCAACAATAGAACTGACATTGGTTTGGGTGTTTCCTGCCCCCACACACTTTGGAAATCACCCAGACTAGACTCAGCCAGCTCTGGAAATTGAATGAAGCTTATATTTACAGCTAGCACAATATACAAGCAGATAGTTACAGTATATACAGTTATAGACAGAAATAGACAAGGTAAAAGGTAATACAGAAACACAACAGCCCTCCCAGAAACCTGAGTCCCCAGGAGGGGCTCTCAGCTGCCCTTCCACCTTCTCCCACCCCTCTCAACCTTACCGCAGTCCCATGGAAGAATGGAGGTTCAGCCAGGGGGTTAGGAATCAAAGTGGATTAATCAGAGAGACAGCAGAGAGGCTAGAGAGAAGTGCAGCCCAGAGCACCCAAACAGAAGAAGTGCCTTATCTATGGTTGGTTTCTTGTTCTTTCACCTCTCAGCAAGCCTATGAGTGAAGCAGACATCAGCACTGTTTCACAGCCTGTGATCTAATCCTCCTCACCAAAACATTCTAGCTAGCTTCAAACTAGCACACTTTTGTGGGCTGCGCATGTGCTCTGTCTTCTCCATATGCAGCAGGAATTTGCCAGGACTGCATTGGTTATACTGTTCCCAGTAGTCAGTATTTGGAAGACCTATTTGGTCAGATTTTGAAGGAAGCTGGCTTCTGTATCAAATGGAAAGTGGGATTTGAGACAGCTGAAGTTCTTGGAATAAACAGACCTATGTGTGCCAGGAGAGAGAAAACAGCAAAGAATACTTCGTGGAGGTACTCACTCCTTATTAGGAGTTAATTTTGCGCAGCATTGCAAGCGGATATGTATGGCTGTATTTAGCTTGGAAATGGTGGTTTGAGGTGTGAAAATTAGGTTGGATATAAACAGATTATTTAGTCCACTCAAATGTCACATGTGATTTTCTGTAATGGAATTACAGAATTCTTCTCAATGCCTAGGAATACAGTACAGTAATTCTCAGTTCTCTATCTTGTGGTTCAGTCCCTGCTTGTTGCAGTTGTAGTCCTTCCTTCTGAACTGCTCCCACAAGCAGACCTGAAAGTTTTAAAGTGGAGGGGGATTTAAAAAAAAAAAGATTAATTGTAAGTCAGAAATAATTTTCTGTAAGTATGAATTAGCAGCATTTAGAATTGCACATTGGAGTTGCATTTAATTCAGAATGTAGTAGTTGTTTCATAAGCAGAATGGAAGGTAAAGTGAAGCGAAAGGTGCTCTTGGAAGTCCGTTCAAATCAAGCAGCACTGCAAAGAAGAAGAGGCAAACATTTAATCTGCATCTGGTTTTCTCTTTGTGTCAGTTTCTGAAGGCTGTCCAAGTCTTCATGTGTAAGTTGAAAAGCACAGTGATGAAACACTTTGTCAAAGACACATTTCCTCAAAGTTTTGTGGTCCTGTAATTGCACAATGACTGCATAAACGAAAGGCAAAAGATGGCAATTCCGCATTCCCCAGCTTCATTTCTCCACTTGTAAGCTTTTGAGGGCAGGGTGTTCATAGATGGTTCCCTTTCCAGCCAAAACTTAAATTTAGTAATTGTTCTTCACTCCTCAGTCATTGCTTCCTTTTCTTTGTTAAACTTTGTATTACAACACACATCACTGCTTTTGCAGAAGAAATATCAAGTGATGAGGAGGAAACAAATGAAGTGAGCCAGGTGATGCAAGAGAACCATGGTGGAGGAGGAGGCGGTGGTGGAGGTGGAGAGGAAGAAGAAGATGACGATGATGATGATGACTGGGATGAAGATGCATTGGAAGAAACTGCTCTTGAAGGGTTCAGCACACCTCTTGACCTTGAAAATGGTGTTGATGAATACCAGTTTTTTACACAAGCACTTCTGGGTAGGTGTTTTCTGGTTGGCAGAACTATGCGACGTCATGAAATAATTCAGAGATGCTTATGGTCATCATCAGGAAAAAACTTTTTCTTTGTTACAGGTAGTAATTTAGAATTGGAAAATGTGATCTTGCTTTGTAGTGTTAGTTCAACGATTTTTTTCATAGTCAGGGTTGGAAGGGACCACAGGATCATCTAGTTCCAGCTCCCCTGCCATGAGCAGGGACACCCTACTCTAGATCAGGCTGGCTACAGCCTCATCCAGCCTGGCCTTAAACACCTCCAGGAATGGGGCCTCAACCACCTCCCTGCGTAGACCGTTCCAAGCTCTCACCACTCTCATGCTGAAGAACTTTCTCCTCACATCCACTCTGAATCTCCCCACCTCCAGCTTTGCTCCATCCCTCTTAGTCCTGCCACTCTGTCAGAGCCTAAAAAGTCCCTCCTCAGCTTTTTTGTAGGGCCCCTTCAGATACTGAAAGGCCACAAGAAGGTCACCTCGAGGCCTCCTCTTCTGCAGACTGAACAGCCTAAACCCTTTCAGTCTGTCCTTATAACAGAGCTGCTGCAGCCCTCTGAGCATCCTTGTGGCCCTTCTCTGCACACACTCCAGCACGTCCACATCCCTCTTGTAATGGAGGCTCCAGAACTGGATGCAGTACTCCAGATGGAGTCTCAGCAGAGTGGAGTAGAGGGGGAGAATCACCTCCCTCGACCTCCTGGCCACACTTCTCCTGCTGCAGCCCAGGATCTGGTTGGCCCTCCGGGTGCCAACCAGATTTTGCTTATATGTACTGCAGAAAAACCCAAATAGTAGCAAATAGAGCTAGAGGTGAATTCCCTTTGTGTTCTTTTTCATAACTTTGCAGTAACAGCCTAAGTGGGACTCAGTCACTAGAGCGACTCCTACATAGAGAAGTCCTTTATCTCTTTCTAGATGTTAAAGTCACAATGGATATATTTTTTTCAATTTCCTATTTGACTAATCCTATTGGTTTTGGGTTTGAAATGAATTTCAGATTAGAAGATTCACTTCATTGTTGTTGACTGATGGCCACATCGTTAACTTTCTGTTTCAAGAAAGCAGAGGATGTAATGAAGTTCTCCATAATGGCCTGCCCCTGTTAGAGTGGGGTCTGTGCTAAGAAAACTGACAGGAATATGGATTCTGGTTTTGCAGTGTTTGCAGTTTAAAACCAACCCGGGATTCTTTGTGTTTCATTTAGTTCTTCTGCAGTTAACTTGCAATGTAACCTGCTAATCCCTTCTCCTCCATTCCTGTCCTGACAGCGGTACAGAGCCGAGATGCAGCCTGGTACCATTCACTGACAGCACCCTTGAGTGAGGATCAGAAGAAACAGCTGCAGGAAATCTATACATTAGCAGAACACAGGCGAAATGCAGCAGGTGAGTCACTTCTCTGGGGCCATTTTATCTGTTGCAGCTAATCTGTAACGAGAGAGAGAATCTCTGTGCTAATTAACATCTCCTGAGAAGTGTGAGTAGGATATTGCACTTCTATTATCCTTTGCCTGTGAGTGTGTGTTACTCAGAGGGATTAATTCTGAGATCAGTTCTGATTGTCCTCTGTGCTGCTGTTTGAACAGGGCAAGAACTAGTTTTGCACAGTCTGAAATTTGAAATGAAGAGCAAATTAAGGTAATAACTAGCTGTCAGATAGGTATTTGATGAGGGTTGCTAGAGATCATTATGTGTTTAACAGGTTGTTTAACTTTTCAACTGCTAATGCTGCCTTCACAGGCATTGTAAGGTTTTAGATGTTTAGAAACCTTTCATCCTGGAATATAATTTCAGATGTAATCAAAAGGCATACAGAGTAATGTACCATAGACTGATTTTATAGAGGATTAATTTCTCAGCTCTACTTTAGATTTCACAGAATCACAGAATTTCTTAGATTGAAAAAGACCTTCAAGATCATTGAGTCCAGTCGTTAGTTTCACACTGACAAGTCCTTGACTAAACCAAATCCCTCAGCACAACATCTAATCACTATGAAGTGCTATGGTTGGAAAGGACCACCAGCATCATCCAGTCCAACCTCCATCCCAGCATCCTTCATCACTAGATCATAGCCTTAAGCACCACATCTACTCTCCTTTTAAACACTTCCAGGGATGGTGACTCCACCACCTCCCTGGGCAGCCTCTTCCAGTGCCTGACCACCTGCTCAGTAAAGAACTTCCTCCCAACATCCAACCTAATCCTCCCCTGATGCAACTTGAGGCCGTTTGTGTGCATTCATGCATTTAGAGAAAATCTGAGTGTAATTTGTAACTGTCACTGGATTTAGGGAATAAAATTTTGTCTTGAGAGTTTTTTCCAAACCTTTGTCTTTTTATCCTAGCTGTATTGTGTCTGGCACGATAGTTCATAGACTATTTTTCATCTCCCTTTTTTGAATTCTAGAGACTAAGACAAGAGAACAACAAAGTGAGTACACATTTGACAACAAAGGACTGATAACAGCGTTTAACTTTGCTGGAAATACTCCTGGTGGCAACTGAAGGATCAGCAGCAAAGGCCAATGGGAAAGGTCTCATTACATTTTCTTGAAATCACCGTCTGAGTGTCAGGGGAGGGTAACTTAATGCTGCTGAAGATTCTCCAGAAAATAGCAGTGTGCTTCCCCCACCAGAATGCTCTTTCTAACCAGCTACTGTAATGTACAAATCCTTGTGGTGTTTTTATGGTTTGATGGATTGAAAGGAAACCTTTGTCCTCGAGGAACTTGACTGACTGGGAGGGGCCAGGCTGCACCTGATTGAGTTGCGCTTCTCAGGTTTTTACTGTGCAGAATTGATAGATCCATATGGATAACAGTGCCTTCTGTTGTACATGGATTGCCTGAACAAAAAGATTTTGGAGTGCATTATAATTTTTTAAGTGTAAGGACATTTCTTGATACACTGTAAGCCTTGGTTCCATGTTTTCCACTCACCTGCTTTTTGCTACTTGGTTTAATTGTTTGTTGCTTGTGTACACATCGCTGGATTCAGAATGTTCTCTCATTGTCCCTATTTGGTGCAGACCAAATGTGTAAAGGGAGGTGTCTGTTGGAGTTGCAAGGCATACACTGGTTACATCAAAGGGTCTTAAGAAAATTGCAAGTTTTCCCTTAATGGAATGGTCTTAAATTACTTCTCTCAGCCATGAAATTGACTTGCTTGATCTATGATGGTATGCATGGCAGTGGCTACCCTAAATCTGCATTGATATTGCCTCCTGCCTGAACAAATGAGGTGTCCCTCACATGTAGATGTTCTACATGACAGCTTTTTATTTCCACTGTTTTTGATGAATATTGGATTTTACTTGGGATTCTATAAATCTCTTCTTTTTTGGTGGTTTTATTAATTTTGTGATTTTATTCATCCATTACCATTCCAGTGGTAGTACTGAATAATGTGGCACAAAATGTGTACAATATTTTCTTTATCTGTATGGAGTTAAAACAAGTCCATACATTTCTTCTTACTCTTCCACTTCTGTGATTGAACTTCTGGCCTATATTCCATTTGGCTGTTCTTGCCCCACACTGGAATTTCATTATCTGCCAGATATTTTCCTAAACTTTGAAGACTGGTTTCTCATAAATTGAAACACTTATAACAAGGTGTTTGTGAATATGTTCATTTATTGAGAAACTGTTAGCAGTACTATGAATAGATGCCCCTTCCTTTAGATCTATTGGGATCACAGGGATGTATCCAAAATAAGTTAAGGGTGCTTTAGAATGTGAAGTTTGGATTGGAGATAAAACGTTTAGACCAGATTTTGTCTCTGTGTTGATTTCTGTATGAGTTGAAAGTATTTGCCATGCAATTTTAACCATGTTTCTTTTAGAGCAATGCCCCACCTGAGAAGTGGAAGCACTTCCCATAACACATCAAATTCTCAACTGCTGTAGCAAGTTACAGGTTGCTGGCACTGCACTCTGCTGGAGCTTTTGGGTTTTGTATCTTAGAGTAATTGATCAATCTGATAAATCTGAAGTGCTGTATGCCTTGGCTTCTGGAAAAGACTGAAGTGTCCCTGCCTTTTCTTGTCCTAGCCCCTGGAATTTTCTCAGCCTGGCAGTGATGGGACAAAAGGGTTTTCCACTGCCTTGCTTTTTCCTGCACCTTTTTGTCAGGCTTGCTCTGGTGTTGGTCTCCGATGCTGCTTGTCTTCACCCACAGCAGCTGCAGAGTGAAGTTGGCCTGGTTAGTGTAGTATTTTCACTGCTGCTACTCAATAGAAACAGTAAAACATTCTCACTTTTAGGTCTGTGTAAATGCAGACCCTGAAATTCTCTTTTCCATATTTCCAAAAGGGAACAATACACTGAGTTGCATTGTACAGGCTCTTTTCTGAATGTCAGGCCATGAAAATGTTAGATTACTTTTGCTTCTTTAGGCCTGGGGGTATATTGAGTGAGACAGCAGGAAGGCTTTGCATCCATCAGATATGTTTCTTAGGAATCACAGAAGTTTTGAAATCCTTCACAGATTTAAGAAATGCATTTTTTGAAGTTGAGGACATGGATGACTTCTCTCTTACCTGACAATTCAAGTTGAGTGTTAGGCAGGTAAACGGTTTAAGTCCTTCATTACTTTATTTTTAAGAATGCAGTTGCTGAGTTGGGTTTCTTTCAAAGTCCGTTTGCCCTCTCTACACTGGCATGCAGAGTAGAAGAGGGGTTTGCCTTTATTCCACTAAATGAGGTTGCTTGCACAGTAACAAGCTCATAGTTAGGAGTGAAGTATGTTCAAGGAAGAGTCTGCTTTCGTGTAGCACTGTATTTGTGTCACTCGGCTGAACTGTGGTTGCTCCCTACTTCTGCTGCTTGTATATTTTTCAAATCAACTGCCAAAAAAAAATCTGCCAGTTGTTTCTTACAAGAGGTTTAATCAGCAGCATGGAGTCAGGGATCTTTTGTCATCTACTTTGCAGTAGGATCAGAAATGTCTGAGGGGACGACATGCAAAAAGGTTAACTGCCCTTCCCCTTCCAGGAGATTCATGAGCAAATGAAAAATCAAATATTAATTATTCCTTTTTATTGAAAAGGGTTTTCATCCAAAAAGATTTATTGTGCCCTAGCCTCCCACAGTTCTCTTGTACTTTATAAACATACAGTTGTACATGATCATAAATAGCTGATTTGATTTTAGAGGTTTCTTTCTGAGCTGTGTCCAGCTTTGTACTACATTAAAGGGAGAGTAACACAAATGTGCATTACTGTCTCACTCTGGAGCCAAGGTAGTCATGGACTATCAGATACCAGCATGGGCCTGCCAAGCATGCTGTATTTGGAAGTGCAGAGAATCAGAAATGTATTGTACAATAAAACAAAGGCTGATAACCAGTGACCTATGTTGCTCCATGTCTGTGTTTCCAAAGTTTGAAGGCGACTCATATGGGCACAGTGGGAGCTTTACCTAGGAAATTAGCATGATGTAGGGGTTGATCACAGCAAATGTTAACCTACAGGATAGATGATCATAGCAAATGTTAACCTACAGGATAAGCTGCTTTTTCCAATAGAATTAACTGATCCTGGCTATTGAATAGTATATGGTCTTTTGTCACCCTGGACAGCAAAATAACAACCACCACACGCTTAGGTTGCTTCTTTTTGCTCTTTGCCTTTCAAAGCTGAAGTAGTTGGTTTGTTTTCATTACAAAGCAAACTCAAAATGGTCAGCTCCAGGAAGGGGGGAACTGAAGAAAAATCTTTTAAAAAACAACCAAACTCCATCAGTCCCCCAAAACACAGGCAGGGTTTGGTTGAAGTAGATGTGCTTTGGGAGTGTAACTCAAAACATGCAAAGAATCTTGCATAAAATAGTATTGGGAGGTTCTTTGCTTTAGCAGGAAAGGATGCCTGTAGGCTGTCAGGGAGTCCTGGCTTGTCTGCTGTAGGAGATGCCCATAGCCTGTTAGGTCTGGACAATTTGTGACTCTGGAATCCATCATATGATGTAGAGGAGACAAGGTAGGCCAGTAGAGGAGTTTCTTTTTTTTTACTACGAAGTAAGAGTTTGTCTCGAGACACTTGTGAGCTAAAGGACTTGCAGACAGCATGAATAATTAACTGCCTTTAGTTTCTGGAATACTTTGCAGCCTTTTTTCTTCCCTCCTTTCCTTCATTTGCCAACCACTATGTTGCCACATATCTCAGGGGATATTCAAAATACCTGAAAAGGTAAAGCTTAAACAATCTTTTCAAATTCCTATTCTTGAAGCAATGTAACTTACCCAATGCATTTCTGTCTATAGAGCAAAGTCTCTCATTTGACATAAGCATATGATACAGAACTACAAAAACTCCTCACTTGTGCCTGCAGTTTGAGCCTTTCTGTTGTGCACTTCTTTTTATGGGTACTTTGTACTGAAATTTGCTCAAAGGGTGGGCAAAAATGGAGTACCCAGTCCTGGTTCTGAGATGTGCCCTAGTCAATCTTTTGATATGTTTGACAGTCTGGCAGTCAGTTCCTCAAGGATCTCTATCTCTGACTGAGGACATTCTTCAAGAGACTATCCTTGCAGGTGGACAGAAAACCATACTTCCTTCATCACAGCAAAGCATACAGCAGCAACAGCTATACATTTCACCTTATGAGTGAAAATAGCACTCTTTTCTCTCAGATGTCAAGTACTTGAGTTAAGGGCAAGAAACCTGAAAATTAAAAGATGCCTGAGGCTAATATTAAAATGGCATTTGAAGAAAACACTCACTTTTGGTATATTAATGCTTGATGTGGAGGACTGTTCAATTTTCACAGGACCTTTGCCATTGAAGGTCTTTATCCAAGAATTGTTCCTCACTTTCAGGTATTTTCAGTGTTTGTTAGTAAAGTTGCACATACTTTCACTACTTTCCATGCACAAGTCTTGGAACTGAACTTGACAAAAGGAAGAAGAACAGAGTTTTGAGAAAAGAAGACTATCCATTAGCAGGTTATTGTTAGAAAACAGAGCAACTTTGGTCTCTGAAGAAAATATGCAACAGTATTTATACTAAAGTGCATGTGCTAAAGAAGTTAATCTAAAGCAATTCTTTGATCACAGCTGTAGCATTTTTACATTGCCAAACAATGTGTGATGACTGCTTTTGATTGCATGTGCTGTTGATAGTATGCTCAACGTAAATCACCTGCAGTGTTTTAGGGCTCAAAAGGAGACCAAAGCGACCATGCAGATTTCTTTTGGTATGAAAAGCAAAGATATGAGCACGTGCCTGCAGTGACTCGAGGAAGATACCTACATGCTACATTAACAGATTGAATTGCAGGATCCAATGCCTTTGTAAGAAGCCTGAAATATTAAATTGTGGGCTGGTTTTGAGGGTAGGAATTGACAAATGCAACACATGCATCAGTGACAAGAAGAACCTCTTCTGTACAGTGTTCTCTTAAGCTGTGCTGAATTTGCTTCAAAAATAGTAATAAATCTTACTGCTTAGGTCAAATGTTACATCTGGTGTGGATTTATATGGGAGGAATAGTATTTCTTTAAAAAATAACATGCCACCTACCAAGGGGCATAATTTTAGAGCCTCTCTTCATGCAGCCATAAAACTTACTTGCAAGAACACCCCAGAATCAATTTTAAGCAACTGTGTGCATTATCCAGAGATAATATATGCCTTTGTGTAGCAGCATGGGTTTGTTCTTCTCAGACAGGTGAGGGCACCTATTGACACGCATACCTTGCCTGCAAAATAGTGTAAACACAATAATGTAACTGACACTTGGTAAGACTATTACAGGTCATCCAAACATGAGTCTCAAAAGTACCAAAAACTAGTGGAGATAGTTGTCATGTGCTGAGAAAGGGGATTACAGGAGAGACTGGGCCAGTCTTGTGTGCGTGGAATTCATAAAGAAGATGGTAGTTTAACCAAGCCTCTACAGGACAAGAGGTTCATCCTGCTGAAACTGCAGGCCTGGTATTTGTATCAGCAGAGTATTTCCCTGACAGCAAGTTGCAGAGGTAGCCTGTTTGCCAAAGTGCTCTGGTTGATAATTCTTGCCCTTTGCTGTATGGGGCACTTCTGTGAATCCTCCAGCGGTTACTGGCCCATCTTTATGACTGGGGAGGTTGAGTTAGAGTAGTTTGCCCAAAGCCATAGCAGTGTGCTGCAGCTTCTATGAGAGATTTAAATGTTGGCTCTATAGAAGTGCATGAGAGTACTACCATGGGCTTTAATGGAGCCAGGATTTCACCCAAGAAATTTGCTAGATCCTGGGGTTTTTTTTTTTTTTTGTTTTTTTTTTTTTTTTTTTGATCACTGCTAGTGCTTTCTAGAGCAGCTCTGCCAGAACCTGTTTAATTTATGAAATTGCTTGGTAATGGTGGATTCTTCTACTGAACTGCTGTTTTAATCTGTCTAGCAGTGACATTGCTTAATTGCAGCTTGTGTGGGTTACTGGATATGACAAGAAAAATGTTTCTCAGCTAGCTGATGAATGACATCCCAATCTGGAATGTCAAAAATCTCTCTTGAGGCTTCGAGGTGAACTTGACCACATGGGAATAGAACTCCATGTGACCTGTGATACCATCTGTACCATGTACTAGGTTGTTGGGAAGCTTAGAGCCTTTCTGCAGGTATTAACGAACGTGCTGGATCAGTTGTGGTTGTCTCTTCTAACAGGCTCTAAACAATGTATTTTATTACCAATTAAATGTATGGCTTCTATGCTGCTTCCTGGCCTCCCAGAGAGTGTTGATCTTTTAGCCAGAATCACATTCTTAAGCTGAATTCTAACTGGAAATCTCTTCAAGTGGTAATATCTTTTGTTCAGACCCCAGCAAGGGTGAAAGATGATCAGTGTTTACTTTCTCTTCCCATCAGGTCTCTTAAATGAATAATTTTAATTATTTAATTACCTGTGTGGTAAAATTGCTGGGACATGATCCAATCCCATGCAGTTTCCTGCTAAATATATGGGTTGTTTTCTGGCAGAGATCAAGCTGTGAGCATTTGTGTGCACATCAGGAAAACTCTCAATGGAATCTGGAAAGCTCATACATGAATAATGAATGCTTTCTTTTTTACTGAAGATACTGGCTTTCTGTCTCTTAGCACCTTATAGAGCTGGGTGTGCAACTGCACCAAATAATGGTGCCTTATGCAGCATCAAGTGGGTCACTGTCTGTGTTTCTCACAAAGAATGCTGATTGCAAAAGCCAGCACCAGTCCTGTAGTCCTGCATCATTCCCAGAAAGCAGATTTCACATGCCACTTTCCACTGCTTCCAAACAAGTCACGCAAGGCTTTCTTGTTTATCTTATAGAAATTGTCTTTTTCATCACTGTGTGCCATGAAACCTCCCTGTAAACAAATTGGAACTGAAAAAAACAGAAGTCCCTTTGAATTAAACCACGTCTGAGACCATACAGTGGCACTTACAGAGGCAGGTGACTTGTTGAATAATATGCCCAACTGCAAGCCATGATATTAAATGTCAGACCAGGAATGCCATAAATCCTGTCTAAAAAGTGTTCAGATTATTTAATGTGTCAACATAGCCCGAACCTACACACATAAGAAAAGAGTAAATAAAGTGGATGACGTGATTGTTACTTTTTAATAACCGACATTTAAACACACTGTGGCAGGACTTAGCACGGATGGAGCGAGACTCCGCTGCACAGCTGCAGTGCCGACAATTAAACGCACGGTGGCAGTACTGAGCACGGAGGGGGCGGCATAGCTGCAGTGCCGACAATTAAACGCACGGTGGCAGTACTGAGCACGGAGGGGGCGGCGTAGCTGCAGTGCCGACAGTTAAACGCACGGTGACAGCACTGAGCACGGAGAGGGCGGCATAGCTGCAGTGCCGACAATTCAACGCACGGTGGCAGCACTGAGCACGGAGGGGGCGGCATAGCTGCAGTGCCGACAATTCAACGCACGGTGGCAGCACTGAGCACGGAGGGGGCGGCATAGCTGCAGTGCCGACAATTCAACGCACGGTGGCAGTACTGAGCACGGAGGGGGCGGCATAGCTGCAGTGCCGACAATTCAACGCACGGTGGCAGTACTGAGCACGGGCCGGGCGGCATAGCTGCAGTGCCGACAATTAAACGCACGGTGACAGTACTGAGCACGGAGAGGGCGGCATAGCTGCAGTGCCGACAATTCAACGCACGGTGACAGTACTGAGCACGGAGGGGGCGGCATAGCTGCAGTGCCGACAGTTAAACACACGGTGGCAGCACTGAGCACGGTGGGGGCGGCATAGCTGCAGTGCCGACAATTCAACGCACCGTGGCAGTACTGAGCACGGGCCGGGCGGCATAGCTGCAGTGCCGACAATTAAACGCACGGTGGCAGCACTGAGCACGGAGAGGGCGGCATAGCTGCAGTGCCGACAATTAAACGCACGGTGGCAGTACTGAGCACGGGCCGGGCGGCATAGCTGCAGTGCCGACAATTAAACGCACGGTGGCAGTACTGAGCACGTAGGGGGCGGCATAGCTGCAGTGCCGACAATTAAACGCACGGTGGCAGCACTGAGCACGGAGGGGGCGGCATAGCTGCAGTGCCGACAATTAAACGCCCGGTGGCAGCACTGAGCACGGACGGGCTTCTGGCTCAGTTCAACTTGGTGCTGTTCATTTTTTTTCCTGTATAAACTTTAAAAGACCTCCCACACACAAAGGAAACTCCACTATTTTTAGTTCAGTCATACACAAGTGATATCTATATTTCAAATCCCTATGTGGCTCTACTTGGGATTTATTTTTTAGTGTATTCTAGCAGCCTTTGTACAACACAGGAATGGGGGAGGGGGCACTTCAAAATATTGTCTACATATGAATTAATACAATTCTTCTATGTCTAGATAAAAATGAAATCTTCTTCTATATTGGATCACCTCACACTAATATTTACAGTTTAAAATATTTTTTTAATCCACTCCAAGAATTTTTCAGGCATTTCAAGTCTCCAGGGCTGCAAGAACACTTTTTGGGCTCCCCAGCCATCTGCTTTTCAAACAGCAACATGGAAGCTGTCCCTATGTATGCCAAGTGATTGCTGAGATGCAAGAGCCCAGCACTTGCACCTCCAGACATTTTCATCCTTACCCTGACAAGAAAGAGGCTTAAGAGCTGTCAGCCTGGTTAAATGACACAATGGCACTGAAGGACAGAGTGACCTGGAGGACTTTTCTTGTCTCCATCTGAGTATCTCATGGGTCATAGTGCCATAGAATAGTATGGGTTGGAAGAGACTTTAAAGATCATCTAGTTCCACCCCCTGCCATGGGTATCAACACCTTCCACCAGACTCGGCTGCTCATGGCCTCATCCAGCCTGGCATTGAACACCTCCAGGGAGGGGACATGCACACCTCCCCTGGCCAACCTGTTCCAGTGTCTCACCACATTCGCTGCAAAAATTAATTATCACTAATGTACTACCACAAAAAAAAATGCATGAAATGATACGAGACCAAACACATCCAAACTGTTGTGTTGATCTGATCCAGAGCACAGCTGGTTGTCATCATGGCTGTGACTTCTCAGGCTCTGCTCAGTGAGGCACTATTGCAGCTTAAGACAAGTTTGCACAGCCAGGGGCTGCTTCTAGCAGGGTAAAACAGATAGGTAGACTCACTGCCAGGAGCTGGGCTGCAGACCAAGGGCAGTGACACACTTGTGCCACACCTTAGGGTGCAAGAAGTTAGAGGTGGCACCTAAGAGGAGGAGCAGATAGTACAGGTGATGCTCAATTGCACAGCAAAGGATTTCATCCCATGAATGGCACCTTCAGGAGCAAGCTGAGGGAGTCACGGGTCAGGCAATCTGTGGCTGCCAGTGGCTCTCAGATGAGAATTGTCTGTCCTGATGAAATCACACTGAAGGGAAGGAAGCCTGGCTACAGATCTGGGATTTTCTAGAAAAAGGCAGATGCTGATAAGAAGGAATTCATCCCATGCATCCAGAAAAACAGGACACAAAGCTGCAGTCTGATCCTGATCCTACATTGGGCCTATCTCAATGGCGTTAGGAGATAGATACACATCCCACTGGCAACATGGTCAGCCTTTTCGTGGACTTCCCATTCCAGTACCAGCTGGGGCCAGGAGGAGATGAAACCAGAACCCAGGAATATCTCTGTCCTTTTGAATCTTTCAGGAAAACCATGCAGTGCCAGCACAATCATTGGACTGAGTAAAAAGATGCAGACAACAGCCTCAACAGCAAAGGTACACAAGCAAAAAAAGCCCTAGCAAGAGGTTGAGCCATTCACCAAGAAGAGCTCTGGGGAAGGTTCCATGAGGAACTCTTCAGTCACACAGTTGTTGAGGTGGGCATGAGAGCAACGTTGAGCACTCCTGTTGCTGCCTGCTGTTTTCTGCAGTGGGAGTGTGCTGCCGGCATGATGCAGCAGATTCTCTCAGCTGCTTACCACTCCCTATGGAGGCACCCAGAGAAACACTGCACAAAGAAGAGGTGTCTGAAAATATTTATTTTTTAATAATCTTTGCATGTCCTGTCCCAGAAGAGAAGAAAATGATGAGGAGAAAAAGGAGGTCACACAGGGGGAGTGTCTCAGTTGGCAGATATAGTCGATTTGATCCAGGAGACGTAATTGCAGACCTTGGTGTACACCCCAGGGTAGCCTTCGTTGGCACATCCAATACCCCAGGAAACAATGCCCTGGAGCTGCCCATTGCAGACTACTGGACCACCAGAATCACCCTGTGCACAGGAAGAATGAGGACATTCAGCCAGTGGTGGCAGTGTAAGTGCTGAGCCAGTGGCGCCAGAAATGCGAGGGAGGGAGGGAGCTTCACTGAGCTTTTTTGACACGGAAGTTCTACGGGAAGTAATCTCTGACTGCCACTCTGTGCCTGATGCTACTGTGCCTCACAGGATCTGCAAGTGCACCCCAGTGAGCATAGTCTGCTTGTGAAGATTCAGGGCAGAGCTATTTGCTTCCTGAGCCAAGGGGCACTGACTCACTGGGTGGAAAACACCTAACCCCTCTCAAGAAGCAGCTCTCACCTGAAGTCTCCCCTATTGTTGAAAGTGTCCCAACATTCAGCTCGAGTGAGTTCAGTGGATTCTTGGATAGGATGGCTCCTCTACTAGCAAAGGCCAGGAGAGAAAGACATGGGAAGGGAGAGGCAGATGTTTTACCTGGCAGGAGTCTTTTCCTCCCTCCAGGAATCCCACGCAGATCATGTTGCTTGTAATTTGCCCAGGGTAGGCTTTGCTGCAGTCGCTTGCGGAGAGTACAGGAGCCTTCAGGCACTGCAAGTCGTCTGGGTAGGAATCTACAAGAAACCAAGGAGAGGTGGGTGATGACATCTCTGAGTTCGTTGCAAGAAGATCTTTCCTGGCAGACAAGCAATCGCTCAACAACCAGTTTTAGCTCTCTTTGTTCCTGTGAAGTGGAATCACAGCATGGATTGCTTTTGTTTAGAGGGAACAGCTTCTCCCCATAGAACCCACGTCCTACACTGCAGCCATGTGACCTTTTCTGATGTCTGGAAAAACACTGATTGGCAAGCACAGAGCTAGGAGCTACTCTCGATCTTCTCCTTGGAGGACCAGCAGCTCTTCTGGTCTTAGTTAAACTGCTGGTGCTTGGCACTGTGCAGCTGCTAGCAGCAGGCCACAGAAGCTGTGGCAGTGCGAGCATGCTGCTGAATGGAACGGGAATGACTCGAGTGGATCCCTGATTGTACGAGCAAAGCAGAGGAAGGGCTTTGCAGAAGCTTGCCTTTAAAGCAGCTAATTGATTACTGCCTACACAATCTGGTCACCCCAAAGATGCATTGCAGCACTTGTCTGTGCTTACTCTGTACTGCTTGGACTTAACTGAGAGGCCTCAGGGTGCCTCTCAGTCCCACACGGTGCTCTACATCCCCATGGCATACTCACCGCCACTGCCGTCCGTGTCGCCCCAGCCAGAGATGAGGCATGTGGTGCCAGCTTCCACGCAGGAAGTAGGCAGAGGAACTGTCTGGACAGCTCGGTTGAGCTTGGCTGCTGTGGCAAGCTTGATGAGCATGATGTCATTGTCCAGAGTGTAGGCACTGTAGCCGGAGTGGCGGATGACTTTAGCGGAGTTGATGAACTGCTGAGTCGATTCCGTGGCTGCCAGGTTATGTTTGCCGAGCTGCACTTGGATACGACTGCAGAAGAGGAGGAGTGGCACACACATTGCTGCTCCCGGCAGGAGATGGCAGTCTCCCTCTTACCACATGCACTCGCCTGCACCCCGGCCACATTCATCTCCCTGTTGCCCACGGACTGTGTTTTAGCAAGATTAATGCACGTTCTAAGGAATCCCAGCCCCTAAGCAGAGACTGCATTATCACACAGCCACTGCACAAAGCAGTCTGTGTGCACAGAAACACTTGCAGGCGTGGAAAACCCCTTGTGATGCCTCAGCCCAGCTTCCTGAATGTGCCACCCATCCCTTGCTTGTCTCCTGTCACAGTGGACTCACATTGTTGGATCTCACCACTCAGAATACCTGCTGGCAGTGAGCAGGAAGACAGGAGGAGCTTAGGGAAGAATAAACTGCATTGCACTCACGACTTGTAGCAGTGAGCAGCTGACAGGACCCACTGGCTGCTGATGAGAGAACCTCCACAGAAGTGGTAGCCAGAATTCAGGGACACCTGATAGGGAACAGCGTTCTCTGCACAGGTGTAGCCGCCCACGATCTTGTCATCATCATCATCACTGCCGCTGATGGGGAGGGCAACTGGGAGGCAAGAAGTGGCATATGTCAACACCTGGCACAAGGAATCTTGTGCCTCTCTGACCGACTGAAGCATCTCACTTGTAGCTTCTGCCTCCACAAAGACTCCCAGTAGCACTGGTGGGGAAGCCTATTGGGTGCTCATTTGCTGCTCCCTAAAACAAGGCCATCAGAGCTACACAGGCGTCTCAGTATCTGCATCTAGAGCCGTGGCTGCTCCTCCCAGCGGGTGTCTGCACCAGGACCCCGGCTGCAGCAGTGCTCCGTAGAGCACCGAGTGTAAGGACAATACAGGTCTGCAGCTACAGTTCCTCGGCACACTCGCCCACTCGTCAGAAACTTACAGCAGCCTCAGGTCTTTCGGGGCCTGGGCACTATCTTTGCATTTCATAGTCCCTAAGAGAGAGGCTGGATGGGGTCTGGAGCCAGGGATATGTTTCTGCAGTCCTGAGTCAAAAACCGCTGTGAAGTCTGCGTTTCTTCTGCTCTTGTGACACAAGCAACTATCAACAGGCAGCAGCCAAAAGAAGTTTTATAGCACTCTGCCTGGAAACTTCTGGAAGCTGAACCTGAATTTCACTTTCCCACCACAGCCTACCTTGTGAATTTGCTCAGAAAAGACCTTCCCTATACACTGCAAAAGCAAAAGTGAGAAACACACTCACCAGCCACACCCACAAAGGCGAGCAACAGTATGTACTTCATGGTCCTGCCACAACCTCACGCCCAGGCTGGTGGACTGCTAGGGTGAGCTGCTAGAAATACCTTTTTTGAGGTGGCCTTATCTCTCCTCCAAGGTTTTTCCAGGCAAAAAGTACACAGTGGAAAATTGGAAGATCCAACTGTGGGCAATTAGCAGGCACTGGAAGAACGGACCAATGGCAGATCAATTAATCATACACCTTTCCTAGGAGAGAGAGCTCTTTTAGAATGATTTCAGAGGGCAGCCTTCCAGCTGAAAACTCTCTTGGGCAGAAACCCCAAACTCCTCAGTGCTGTTCAGTTCATGTGAGCAAACTCTTTTTGGGCTTTGGAAGATGAGTGCTTGTGTGTCTGCCTCCTTGCACGCAGCACCTGTTGAGAGCAGCCTCCACACCCCTCTGAGATTCCTCTGTGCTGGTGGTGTTCTTCTTAAGAGTGCAGATGTGTTTTGCTGGAAGCTCTAAGCTCTAAGCTGCAGGCAATGCACAGTAAGACACCACACATTTATTCTGAAAACTAAGCAAGCCAAGCCCCAAACTCCTCGGTGCTGTTCAGTTCATCTGAGCAAACTCCTTTTCTAGAGTGCAGTGTGTGTGTGTTTATGATACAGTCTTCTTCCAAATGAAAATGTTCAAAGATCAATTCACTGAGTATGAAAGAAAAGCTCCTCACTGCCTCCTAAGATAAATGGTTCAGCTGGGGCCATGTTCCCCGTAGCGCCTTGGATGCATTTCTCTCACCTATTCACTATGGTAGTACCAGAACTGTGAGGGAAGAGCAGACTCATTTGCATTCAAGTTGAAATTGGAACACCTCTCCACTTCTTTTGTTTAAGTCCTGAAATGGAAACACCCTCTTCTGCTCACGTCTGCTGAACATCTCAGAGACCCACTGGAAGGCCTTTTTAAGGGTCTTTAAAGGAACAGGCTCCAGCTGCAAACAAGTCTCTCTAATGCATCAGAATGCTGGCAGCTCCAAGGGCACAGGAAGACTCACATCATAGGGCTCAGATAGAGTGAATAAATTTGTTCAGGCTGATGCAAGATCATGGGAAAGGGAAACCTGGAAAAACTGTGGCCTGGCTCAGAAAGCTGCCCAGGAGCATAAAGCAGGGCAGCTTCTCGCGCTCATCCTTGTACATCTCACAGAGCTTGGCGATGCTCTCTTGCCAACACTGTCCTGCCTGGGAGCAGCTGTTATGTTCTACAAAGGTTCAGATCCTGCAGCTGTTCACAGCTGTGCAAGCTTTTTGTCAAATCCTTTTGCCTTGTCCTCTCTGTCTATGTTTCTCTTTCCCCAGTGGCCCATTGTTCTGCTTTCCCTGTATTTCCATCCATGTCAGAGACTGGGACTCTCGGTGTCATAGAGAGACAAAGGAGGTAGGACAGGAGTGGGGAAGGATGCATTGCTTGCTGTCTCTTCCTGCACAAGAATTAGAGAGTAGTAAGCAAGTTTAGGGGCTCAGGCAATTCCTTCTTTTCCAGGAAAGCTGAGCCACATTCCACAGATTTTAATGGATGAAAAGGTCCTTAAAAATGAAGTGACATATTTGTGGAGCTATGAGGTTGAAAGACCCTTCTGAATTCCCTCGCACCAAGGAACTGCAGGTAAGATGGAAGCAGATCAGGGCTGACCTGACAGAGATGTGTATTAGAGGGTGGCTTTATCTGATAGTGGCACTGTGCTGGTCCTCTTCAGGCTGAGATGGGAGGCCAGGATGTGGCTGAAACTAGGGGAACAGTTGCCCTCACGATTCCTAGCTCTGGAAGTGGCTTGCTTGGTGTTGTGAAGGGGTTTTGTTTGGGTTTTAGGGGATTAAATACAAGGCCGAATTTAAAAGCGTTTTAAATAATTTAGTATTATATACAAAGAGAATCCCTCCCCCCCCAAACTTATATACAGTTAACCTACACAAGTTATTTGTATGTGGTTGTGAAATTATTTTACAGAGTGTCTATTCACAGCAGGAATCAGGAATTTAGTAGAGGTTTGGAAAGGTTTGGATAGAGAGTCTTGTGGCATAAAAGTGCCATGGGTAAAGCCACTGGAATTTCTAAGCTGCTCAAATCGAGATTGTTCAGTTACTCACTAGTTGGAGTCATAGTCTCGGTGGTCCCAAATATGGGTAGCCAAAGCCACATTGTTGACCCTTGTGATCTGAATAGTTCAGTTCAGGTGTTATTGGGGCGCGCTGTCTGAGGAGGCTCCACGGGCACCATCAGGCTGGGAGCGACGGGCTGGGGCGGCGGCTGGCTGGGAGCGCCTTGGTCGATTGTTCCCTGGGCTGGAAACCATGCAGCAGTGGTGGCCCCAAAGGCGACAAAGAGGCTAGGAGCAGTGGGTGGAGGAGGGTGGCAGGAGCACTGAATTGCCCTATTTATGAGATGTGGGCCAGAGATTGATGGTCCTTTGGCCACAATACTGTCCAATGAGTGTCTGGCAGCAGGCCAAAGCATGCCAAATAAGGTAGGGTCCACAGGTCTGGTACCCCCAAATATGGAGAGGCACAGGTGGGCCCACACCCTAGGCGCGAGAGCTTATGCAACTTGTTTACCTCAACCTTGCAAGCAGGGCAGGCCAGACTTGAAGGCACCAGGCTTGTTGTGTTCCCTTGTCCACTTGATTTGTTTTCTCCTGGTTTAGATAGAAAAACACCTTTGGGGGAGGGGGGCAGGAAGAAACATGTCTGGGCAAGAATAGACTTGTAAACAAGGCCATTTGGGCCTATGTGGCCCTCCACCACACTTGGGAAGTAAAATGCCTACCTTTCCTAGGCAACATCTCTTCCCAGATGTGGGAAGAGATGTGTTCATGAGGCTGTGAATGATGACCACAGAGAGCAGAGTGACTTGGAAGGGATGAGGAGGGCTGATATGCAATTTCTGTGTTGGAATTTGTTTGGATCCTTATGGGAATTACACGTTTGCAAACTAGAACCCCAACTGTCTGGGACATGAACTGCTCAAGATCACAGACCTCCAGAAGGAGGCAACCCAGGAATTACCTAAAGCCAAATGCACAGACTGTCTCTCCCCAGACCTGTATTGGCTGAAAAAGGTGAAGGAAGCAAAGGGAGCTCAACTGTCAGCTGTGCCTGCCCACCAGAGCAGGCATCCCAGACAAGCCATGAAATGGACCTCATGATCAATAGATGACTGGGACAAGAAAATCCCTGAGGAGTTTCAGAGGGATTGTTGGGACCTCTGCTCTTTCCTAGTGTCTGATCTGTCCCACTTGCTGCACTGCTGCCCTGGCTTGCTGACTTTTCTCTACCTTCAGTGCTGCTGAATAGCAGAGGAGAATGGGCAGGACCCAAGGGAAGCTGATAACGCAGGTATCTGTTTCAAAGTTCACCAAAGACACAAGCTGAGAAAGCCTTCATGGAGTGTGAGACACAGGCCTTGACAGGGGTGCTCCAGCTCATGCTGTAGCTACTGGGGAGAGGGAGAGGCTGACACACAAGTGCACTGTGCAGCACCATGGTCTCCACCTGTTGATTCAGTGTCTCCTGCTTGGCACCTCTGTAGTTTTCTTCATGCTGCTCAGTAAACTTCCTTAGAGTAACACTGAATTCAGGGACATCCAATTAGCCTTCTCTTTCCCAGAATCATCACCAGGCATCCTAGCCCATTCCCACTTGTTTCTCCTTCCCTGATGCTGTGCACACATCCAGCCACGGTGTTCAAGAGAAAGGGAAAAATGTTGCCAGCAGTGCTCACCGTGTTGAAGACCTCTGTCGTTTGTTGCCTGGCTTCCTTCCATCCTTGCCACTCTCCCAGTAACAGATCCCTGTGCTCGTTGGCTTCCCCGGGTAGCCTGTGCTGAGTTTGTCCCTGTTCAGGAGGTCATGTAAACATCCTTCAGAGCAGCAATGCCTCAGGGCATGGTGTAGGGGATACTAGGCACCTGAATCTGGTGAGGCCAAGAGCAGAGCAGCAGAGAAGTATCACTGGTAGAGCATGAATGACTGAAATGACACTGTACAGCTGCCTTCAAGACCCTAGTGCTCTCACCAGCTGCATTCCAGCACCACCCCACACATTTGAGACCCCTCAGCAGGCAGAACGCTTGGGCTGGTTTGGTGTCTTTCCCTGCCCTGCCTCCCACCGATGTTAATTTCTCTGCATAGAGAAAAGACTCCTCACACAGCCAGGAGGAGAGGAGTGTGTGGTGTGTGTAAGAATGAGCCATGGTTGGGGGAGAGACCACAAACGCATGGGCAACTGCAAGGAACTCCTGTGTGTGCTTCATACCTCATTTTCCAGCTCTCAGGGTCTTCAGAGAGGCAGGCATCTTTCAGCACTACTCTGCCTTGCACACACTCCCACTCCCACGCACCCTCAGCACAGTTCTGCCCATGCAATCCCCTTCTCCTCTCCCTGCACCCCCAGCCCCATCCCTGCAGGGGTTTTGCTCTCCTGTGGCTGTGTGTGTCCTTGCCACACGTTCCCAGCCAGCCAATGCTTTTGCACAGTTCATGTCCTGCCCAGCCCCAGCATGTCTCCTCCTCACTTAGCACTTCCTCTTTTAGTATCTCTGGGCAACTACAACAGGTGGGGCCCTGGAAGGAGAGGGCTTCACCCCCATGCTTCCTTGCTGGTTCTTTGTGGCCATACTGGCCCCTGTAGGTAAGTCACCTCACCTCACCCCTGCATACCTACTTTGATTCCACTGCTGCTGTCCCACCTGTGTACTCAGTTGCCACCAGTGCTCCTGTTCCCAGAACCTCCAGTGTTAAGGCTGGGCAATGAGTGAGGTGGGCAGGAGTCCCTGAATCTCCTGTGATGGCTGCCTGCTTTGCTTCTGGGCACAGCCTCCAAAAGACTGCTGCTTTGGACAGAAACTGCCCAGGAATATTTCCTGACCATTGCAGAGAGATTGCAAATGCACCTGCGGAGCTGAAGGACTGTGCCATCCCCTCTGCTGCTCCCTAGCCTCCTGTGCTCCCTCCTCTAGCACACAGCACCTAGCTCAGGTTTTTCCATTTTCCCCTCCTTCCCAATATTTCTCCTTTTCCATTCCAGCATTGCCTCTGGAGCAGTCCCCAGACACTGTGGTGCGACAAGGCCAGTCTGTGAATCTGAGCTGCTCCAAGAAGAGGTCCTCCAGCACAGCTATGTTCTGGTACAGGATGCCTTTGGAGAAGGACTCCAGGCTGACTGCAGTGGCTTCTGCACTGATGGGTGGTAAAGCAGATGTTGAGGAGAACTTCCAAAGCCGTTTCAAGAGCAGTGAGATACAAGGAGACAGGATAGAGCTCTTGATAAACCATGCCTTTCTCAATGACTCGGGCACGTATTACTGTGCTGATGGTGAACCACAGTGGCTGAGCTGCTGAGGGAGCTGAGCACAAACCATCCCCCTCAATGAAGGGGACCTGCTTTTGTCCTCACTGGAGCTGAATGAGGCAAGACAATCCCTTTCCACTCAGTACCTCCTCTACTTTCTAGCCTTCCCCTATCCTGCTGTCTTGCCTTCTCTCCCCCTTCACTTAGTTTACATAATATTCATCCAGGGGAGCATCTTCCCTGCAAAGTCTATGACAACTTTCAGCAGTCAGACTCTTGCTCTTTGTCATGGGTTAACCTTTCCCTTGCTACACATTCAGGGCCCACAGCATGGCATAGACAGACAGGAATGGCACTGGGGCACTGATGCACAGAATGAGTGGCACAAACTGGGAGCCTTACTTCCTGTGTTGGCTGGTGAACAAGGCTGTGCCCCACGTAGAGAAGGAGGCAGCACTTTTTTTCCAGCTCTGTCCAATCTCATCCTTCTGCTCCTGTGCAGAATTCTGCAGAAGGGAGAACAGCAAGCAGCTCTTGTCTTCTGCAAAAGGCAAGTCTGTAGCATCACATCTCATGGTGAACTTGCTGCATGGTGCAATCTGCCTAGAGGCAGTCCCAGTACCGAGCCAAAGGCAGCCTTTTCTCCCCTTGAGATCTCCCTGAGGAGGAAAAGAAGAGCAGTTAGAGAAATCTCCCATGCTACAAGCAGACAGCAGGATGACCGCCGGCAGCGCTCCCCATACCTGGGCAACATAAGAAGGGGCACTGGGATCAGCCAAGAAGACTCCACAGGGCTGCTTGCAGGGCTGGGAGTCTTGATGCGTGAGGGCGTCTGGAGAGGAGACAGCACAGACACAAACATGCACTTCTGAGCTCTTTTGCTCTTGCCCTCCTTTGGTGCCTCTGTGCCTGTCTGTGCTGTGCACGCACTCAGGCTGCTGTGCAGCCCCACCATGCTGCTGGCATAACACTTTGCCTCCTGCCTACGTGCACACATACATGGCAGGAAGTTGGCGGAGCAGCATGTGTGCACCTGATGCCTGCATGCAGATGCCAGTCCCCACTGTTCCCAGCCAGGCAGCTGCTCTCCTTCATTGCCCTGCCCACCTGCAAAGAGGCATCTCTTTCTCTCTCGACCTTTCCTCTTGGTGCATCATTCTGCCTGTGTTGTCACCACTGGGAGGTTGCTGGAAAGAGGTGGCTTCTGTCCATGGTTCTCCAGTGGGTCCTTATGGCCATCCTGGCCCCCGTGGGTAAGCAAGTTTCCCTTCCACTTGAACAGCTGCACTGGAGTTGTGGTAGCTGCCTCAGCTGCCTGCCCAATTGCTGGTCGTGTTCCATTCCCCAGTACTTCCAGGGGGAGGATGGGCAATGTACGAGGTCATCTTTTCCACCACCTCTTTACTCTGAACATTCTACAGAGCTACAAACCTGGGGCTTGGGTTTTTGGGGGTTTTTTTGACCTATCTGAATATTTTAGTTGAGAGGACTGAAGTAATTTCTTTACCCAATACATTTTCTAGTGCGTTTGAAGCTGCTTTGTGAAGTTTTATTTCTCCTGCATGTCTCTCTCAGAGAAATGGGATGCTGACTTATACCTTGCTGATATTCTCATGCCACCCTATCCCATGTCACACTTCCAAGATGTGCTTTCACATTGCTTTCAACACGTGACACTCCTCACATCTCTTCCCTTCTCCTTACAGGCCAGGCACTCCACCAATCGCCAGACACAGTTGTCCAAGTGGGAGACTCTGTGACTCTGGACTGCTCCCAAAAGGCAAATGTATTCTTGACCTTATACTGGTACAAACTGCCCCTGGGGAAGGATGCCACTCTGCAGTTGGTTCTCTACTCAATGGAAGGTGGCACAGCAGAGATTGGGAAGGAATTCAGAAACCATGTCCAGAGCACTGGGACTAAGGGCTGCTGCTTATCTATGAAGATAGATCATGCCCTGCTCAATGACTCAGGCACATACTTCTGTGCTGAGCAAGACACACAGTGACTGCAAAGCCAGAGCAGCACAGCACAAACCCTTCCACACAATCAGGGATCTGGCCACAGCACAAGCACAAACCTGTGTTTGACTGTACCAGATTTCCTCTTGTGATCACCAGCTCTGCCTGCTTAAAGGAAGAGGTGGTATGGTCTTCCACTTCTCTCTCATTTCCTTCCTACACTATGCCATTTTTGAAACACGTTTTGACTCTCCTTTCTTCTTGTATTCACTGCCTTGCCTCATTTCTCTTCTACCTATAGATTGCCTTTTCATGGACTTTCCATTCCAGTACCAGCTGGAGCCAGGAGGAGATGAAACCAGAACCCAGGAATATCTCTGTCCTTTTGAATCTTTCAGGAAAACCATGCAGTGCCAGCACAATCATTGGACTGAGTAAAAAGATGCAGACAACAGCCTCAACAGCAAAGGTACATGAGCAAAAAAAGCCCTAGCAAGAGGCTGAGCCACTCACCAAGAAGAGCTCTGGGGAAGGTTCCATGAGGAACTCTTCAGTCACACAGTTGTTGAGGTGGGCATGAGGGCAATGTTGATCACTCCTGTTGCTGCCTGCTGTTTTCTGCAGTAGGAGTGTGCTGCCTGCACGATGCAGCAGATTCTCTCAGCTGCTTACCACTCCCTATGGAGGCACCCAGAGAAACACTGCACAAAGAAGAGGTGTCTGAAAATATTTATTTTTTTATAATCTTTGCATGTCCTGTCCCAGAAGAGAAGAAAATGATGAGGAGAAAAGGGAGGTCACACAGGGGGAGTGTCTCAGTTGGCAGATATAGTCGATTCGATCCAGGAGACGTAATTGCAGACCTTGGTGTACACCCCAGGGTAGCCTTTCTTGGCACATCCAATACCCCAGGAAACAATGCCCTGGAGCTGCCCGTTGCAGACTACTGGACCACCAGAATCACCCTGTGCACAGGAAGAATGAGGACATTCAGCCAGTGGTGGCAGTGTAAGTGCTGAGCCAGTGGCGCCAGAAATGCGAGGGAGGGAGGGAGCTTCACTGAGCTTTTTTGACACAGAAGTTCTACGGGAAGTAATCTCTGACTGCCACTCTGTGCCTGATGCTACTGTGCCTCACAGGATCTGCAAGTGCACCCCAGTGAGCATAGTCTGCTTGTGAAGATTCAGGGCAGAGCTATTTGCTTCCTGAGCCAAGGGGCACTGACTCACTGGGTGGAAAACACCTAACCCCCCTCAAGAAGCAGCTCTCACCTGAAGTCTCCCCTATTGTTGAAAGTGTCCCAACATTCAGCTCGAGTGAGTTCAGTGGATTCTTGGATAGGATGGCTCCTCTACTAGCAAAGGCCAGGAGAGAAAGACATGGGAAGGAGAGGCAGATGTTTTACCTGGCAGGAGTCTTTTCCTCCCTCCAGGAATCCCACGCAGATCATGTTGCTTGTGATTTGCCCAGGGTAGGCTTTGCTGCAGTCGCTTGCAGAGAGTACAGGAGCCTCCAGGCACTGCAAGTCGTCTGGGTAGGAAACTACAAGAAACCAAGGAGAGGTGGGTGATGACATCTCTGAGTTCGTTGCAAGAAGATCTTTCCTGGCAGACAAGCAGTCACTCAACAATCAGTTTTAGATCTCTTTGTGAAGTGGAATCACATAATGGATTGCTTTTGTTTAGAGGGAACAGCTTCTCCCCATAGACCCCACGTCCTACACTGCAGCCATGTGACCTTTTCTGATACCTGGAAAAACACTGATTGGCAAGCACAGAGCTAGGAGCTACTCTCGATCTTCTCCTTGGAGGACCAGCAGCTCTTCTGGTCTTAGTTAAACTGCTGGTGCTTGGCACTGTGCAGCTGCTAGCAGCAGGCCACAGAAGCTGTGGCAGTGCGAGCATGCTGCTGAATGGAACGGGAATGACTCAAGTGGATCCCTGATTGTACGAGCAAAGCAGAGGAAGGGCTTTGCAGAAGCTTGCCTTTAAAGCAGCTAATTGATTACTGCCTACACAATCTGGTCACCCCAAAGATGCATTGCAGCACTTGTCTGTGCTTACTCTGTACTGCTTGGACTTAATTGGGAAGCCTCAGGGTACTTCTCGGTGCCACACAGTGCTCTACATCCCCATGGCATACTCACCGCCACTGCTGAGTGTGTTGCCCCAGCCAGAGATGAGGCATGTGGTGCCAGCTTCCACGCAGGAAGTAGGCAGAGGAACTGTCTGGACAGCTCGGTTGAGCTTGGCTGCTGTGGCAAGCTTGATGAGCATGATGTCATTGTCCAGAGTGTAGGCACTGTAGCCGGAGTGGCGGATGACTTTAGCGGAGTTGATGAACTGCTGAGTCGATTCCGTGGCTGCCAGGTTATGTTTGCCGAGCTGCACTTGGATACGACTGCAGAAGAGGAGGAGTGGCACACACATTGCTGCTCCCGGCAGGGGATGGCAGTCTCCCTCTTACCACATGCACTCGCCTGCACCCCGGCCACATTCATCTCCCTGTTGCCCACGGACTGTGTTTTAGCAAGATTAATGCACGTTCTAAGGAATCCCAGCCCCTAAGCAGAGACTGCATTATCACACAGCCACTGCACAAAGCAGTCTGTGTGCACAGAAACACTTGCAGGCGTGGAAAGCCCCTTGTGATGCCTCAGCCCAGCTTCCTGAATGCACCACCCATCCCTTGCTTGTCTCCTGTCACAGTGGACTCACATTGTTGGATCTCACCGCTCAGAATACCTGCTGGCAGTGAGCAGGAAGACAGGAGGAGCTTAGGGAAGAATAAACTGCATTGCACTCACGACTTGTAGCAGTGAGCAGCTGACAGGACCCACTGGCTGCTGATGAGAGAACCTCCACAGAAGTGGTAGCCAGAATTCAGGGACACCTGATAGGGAACAGCGTTCTCTGCACAGGTGTAGCCGCCCACGATCTTGTCATCATCATCATCACTGCCGCTGATGGGGAGGGCAACTGGGAGGCAAGAAGTGGCATATGTCAACACCTGGCACAAGGAATCTTGTGCCTCTCTGACCGACTGAAGCATCTCACTTGTAGCTTCTGCCTCCACAAAGACTCCCAGTAGCACTGGGTGCCTAATGGGTGCTCATTTGCTGCTCCCTAAAACAAGGCCATCAGAGCTACACAGGCGTCTCAGTATCTGCATCTAGAGCCGTGGCTGCTCCTCCCAGCGGGTGTCTGCACCAGGACCCTGGCTGCAGCAGTGCTCCGTAGAGCACCGAGTGTAAGGACAATACAGGTCTGCAGCTACAGTTCCTCGGCACACTCGCCCACACGTCAGAAACTTACAGCAGCCTCAGGTCTTTCGGGGCCTGGGCACTATCTTTGCATTTCATAGTCCCTAAGAGAGAGGCTGGATGGGGTCTGGAGCTATGGATATGTTTCTGCAGTCCTGAGTCAAAAACCGCTGTGAAGTCTGCGTTTCTTCTGCTCTTGTGACACAAGCAACTATCAACAGGCAGCGGCCAAAAGAAGTTTTATAGCACTCTGCCTGGAAACTTCTGGAAGCTGAAACTGAATTTCACTTTCCCACCACAGCCTACCTTGTGAATTTGCTCAGAAAAGACTTTCCCTATACACTGCAAAAGCAAAAGTGAGAAACACACTCACCAGCCACACCCACAAAGGCGAGCAACAGTATGTACTTCATGGTCCTGCCACAACCTCACACCTAGACTGGTGGACTGCTAGGGTGAGCTGCTAGAAATAGCTTTTTTGAGGTGGCCTTATCTCTCCTCCAAGGTTTTTCCAGGCAAAAAGTACACAGTGGAAAATGGGAAGATCCAAATGTGGGCAATTAGCAGGCACTGGAAGAAAGGACCAATGGCAGATCAGTTAATCATAAACCTTTCCTAGGAGAGAGAGCTCTTTTAGAATGAATTCAGAGGGCAGCCTTCCAGCTGAAAACTCACTAGGGCTTTGGAAGATGAGTGCTTGTTTGTCTACCTCATTCACAGTATCACAGTTTCATCAGGGTTGGAAGAGACCTCACAGATCATCAAGTCCAACCCTTTACTTCTTTCATGTGGCACCTGTTCAGAGCAGCCTCTACAGCCCTCTTGAGATTCCTCTGTGCTGGTGGTGTTCTTCTTAAGAGTGCAGATGTGTTTTGCTGGAAGCTCTAAGCTCTAAGTTGCAGGCAATGCACAGTAAGACACCACACATTTACTCTGAAAACTAAGCAAGCCAAGCCCCAAACTCCTCGGTGCTGTTCAGTTCATCTGAGCAAACTCCTTTTCTAGAGTGCAGTGTGTGTGTGTTTATGATACAGGACACAGTATTTTCCCAGATGAAAATGTTCAAAGATCAATTCACTGAGTATGAAAGAAAAGCTCCTCACTGCCTCCTAAGACAAATGGTTCAGCTGTGGCCATGTTCCCCGTAGCGCCTTGGATGCATTTCTCTCACTTATTCTCTATGGTAGTACCAGAACTGTAAGGGAAGAGCAGACTCCTTTGCATTCAAGTTGAAATTGGAACCCCTCCTCCCACCCTCTCCTCTCCCCACTTCTGCAGAAGAGTTTTCTACGTGAGAGAGCTGGCAGCTCCAAGGGTATAGGAGGGAGGAGGAAGGGTGAATGCAGGGCAGCTGTGTTAGATGTTATCAAAGGGCAAGCAGAGGCAGCTGCTGGCATTTTTAGAAATCCATGCCCCTAGCCCAGCAGATTCAGTCAGCTGTATCATCACTGGACCCAGATAGAGTGAATAAATTTGTTCAGGCTGATGCAAGATCATGGGAAAGGGAAACCTGGAAAAACTATGGGCTGGCTCAGAAAGCTGCCCAGGAGCATAAAGCAGGGCAGCTTCTCGGGCTAGTCTTTCTACATCTCACAGAGCTTGGCGATGCTCTCTTGCCAACACTGTCCTGCCTGGGAGCAGCTGTTATGTTCTACAAAGGTTCAGATCCTGCAGCTGTTCACAGCTGTGCAACCCTTCTGTCAAATCCTCTTGCCTTGTCCTCTCTGTCTGTGTTTCTCTCTCCCCAGTGGCCCATTGTTCTGCTTTCCCTGTATTTCCACCCATGTCAGAGACTGGAACTGTTGGTGTCTTAGAGAGACAAAGGAGGTAGGACCGAACCGGGGAGGGATGCATTGCTTGCTGTCTCTTCCTGTACAAGAATTAGAGGGTAGTAAACAAGTGTAGGGGCTCAGGCAATTCCTTCTTTTCCAGGAAAGCTGAGCCCCTTTCCACAGATATTGATGGACAAAAAGGGCCTTAAAAAATGAAGGGACATATTTGTGGAGGAAAAAATACATGGAGAGTTATAGGTTGAAAGACCCTTCTTCTGAATTCCCTCGCCCCAAGGAACCTTGCTACTATATCCCAGTGAGAGACCAGAGAACCCTCTTGACTCCCACCCATCTGCCAGGGCATTCCCCATCCCCTAGTTAGGGCTGCCGAAGTACTGCAAGAAAGTTTAGTGAGCTACCTGGTGTAATCCTTTCCTTTGCTGGTATATAGAGGAGATCCTGGGAGCAGCTCAGCTGCTTTTGAGCAGGATGAGAGGAGGTCAGATCAGGGCAGACCTGACAGAGATGTGTATTAGAGGGTGGCTTTATCTGATAGTGGCACTGTGCTGGTCCTCTTCAGGCTGAGATAGGAGGCCAGGATATGGCTGAACCTATGGGAACATTTGCCCTCATGGTTCCTAGCTCTGGAAGGGGCTTGCTTGGAAAGTAAAATACCTACCTTTACTAGGCAACATCTCTTCCCAGATGACTCCTCTTGTGTTCAACTTGGAGGGGATGAGGAGGGCTGATATGTAATTTCTGTATTGGAATTTGTTTGGATCCTTATGGGAATTTCACATATGCAAACTAGAACCCCAACTCTCTGGGACATGAACTGCTCAAGATCACAGACCTCCAGAAGGAGGCAACCCAGGAATTACCTAAAGCCAAATGCACAGACTGTCTCTCCCCAGACCTGTATTGGTGGAAAAGGGTGAGGGTAACAAAAGGAGCTCAACTGTCAGCTGTGCCTGCCCACCAGAGCAGGCATCCCAGACAAGCCATGGGATGGACCTCATGATCAATAGAGGACGGGGACAAGAAAGTCCCAGAGGAGTTTCAGAGGCATTGTTGGGACCTCTGCTCTTTCCTAGTGTCTGATCTGTCCCACTTGCTGCACTGCTGCCCTGGCTTGCTGACTTTTCTCTACCTTCAGTGCTGCTGAATAGCAGAGGAGAACAGGCAGTAGCCAGGGGAAGCATTCCCACTTGTTTCTCCTTCCCTGATGCTGTGCACACATCCAGCCACGGTGTTCAAGAGAAAGGGAAAAATGTTGCCAGCAGTACTCACCGTGTTGAAGACCTCTGTCGTTTGTTTCCTGGCTTCCTTCCATCCTTGCCACTCTCCCAGTAACAGATCCCTGTGCTCGTTGGCTTCCCCGGGTAGCCTGTGCTGAGTTTGTCCCTGTTCAGGAGGTCATGTAAACATCCTTCAGAGCAGCAATGCCTCAGGGCATGGTGTAGGGGATACTAGGCACCTGAATCTGGTGAGGCCAAGAGCAGAGCAGCAGAGACGTATCACTGGTAGAGCATGAATGACTGAAATGACACTGTACAGCTGCCTTCAAGACCCTAGTGCTCTCACCAGCTGCATTCCAGCACCACCCCACACATTTGAGACCCCTCAGCAGGCAGAACACTTGGGCTGGTTTGGTGTCTTTCCCTGCCCTGCCTCCCACCGATGTTAATTTCTGTGCATAGAGAAAAGACTCCTCACACAGCCAGGAGGAGAGGAGTGTGTGGTGTGTGTAAGAATGAGCCATGGTTGGGGGAGAGACCACAAATGCATGGGCAACTGCAAGGAACTCCTGTGTGTGCTTCATACCTCATTTTCCAGCTCTCAGGGTCTTCAGAGAGAGGCAGGCATCTTTCAGCACTACTCTGCCTTGCACACACTCCCACTCCCACGCACCCTCAGCACAGTTCTGCCCATGCAATCCCCTTCTCCTCTCCCTGCACCCCCAGCCCCATCCCTGCAGGGGTTTTGCTCTCCTGTGGCTGTGTGTGTCCTTGCCACACGTTCCCAGCCAGCCAATGCTTTTGCACAGTTCATGTCCTGCCCAGCCCCAGCATGTCTCCTCCTCACTTAGCACTTCCTCTTTTAGTATCTCTGGGCAACTACAACAGGTGGGGCCCTGGAAGGAGAGGGCTTCACCCCCATGCTTCCTTGCTGGTTCTTTGTGGCCATACTGGCCCCTGTAGGTAAGTCACCTCACCTCACCCCTGCATACCTACTTTGATTCCACTGCTGCTGTCCCACCTGTGTACTCAGTTGCTGCCAGTGCTCCTGTCCCCAGAACCTCCAGTGTTAAGGCTGGGCAATGAGTGAGGTGGGCAGGAGTCCCTGAATCTCCTGTGATGGCTGCCTGCTTTGCTTCTGGGCACAGCCTCCAGAAGATTGCTGCTTTGGACAGAAACTGCCCAGGAATACTTCCTGACCATTGCAGAGAGATTGCAAATGCACCTGCTGAGCTGAAGGACTGTGCCATCCCCTCTGCTGCTCCCTAGCCTCCTGTGCTCCCTCCTCTAGCACACAGCACCTAGCTCAGGTTTTTCCATTTTCCCCTCCTTCCCAATATTTCTCCTTTTCCATTCCAGCATTGCCTCTGGAGCAGTCCCCAGACACTGTGGTGCGACAAGGCCAGTCTGTGAATCTGAGCTGCTCCAAGAAGAGGTCCTCCAGCACAGCTATGTACTGGTACAGGATGCCTTTGGGGAAGGACTCCAGGCTGACTGCAGTGGCTTCTGCAATAGGAGCTAATAAAGCAAATGTTGAGGAGAATTTCCGAGGCCGTTTCAAGAGCAGTGAGATACAAGGAGACAGGATAGAGCTCTTGATAAACCATGCCTTTCTCAATGACTCTGGCACGTATTACTGTGCTGAGCATGAAACACAGTGGCTGAGCTGCTGAGGAAGCTGAGCACAAACCATCCCCTGCTTTTTCCTCATTGGAGCTGAATGAGGCAAGACAATCCCTTTCCACTCAGTACCTCCTCTACTTTCTAGTCTTCCCCTATCCTGCTGTCTTGCCTTCTCTCCTTGCCACCCATCTCTTTCTTTTCTTAACACATTTACGTAATATTCATCCAGGGGAACATCTTCCCTGCAAAGTCTATGACAGCTTTCAGCAGTCAGAATCTTGCTCTTTGTCAGGGGTTAACCTTTCCCTTGCTGCACATTGCAGGGCCCACAGCATGGCATAGACAGGCAGGAATGGCACTGGGGCTCTGATGCACAGAGTGAGGGGCACAAACTGGGAGCCTTACTTCCTGCCACCAGTGATTTGTCCCAGCCTTGGGCTGGTGACCAAGGCTGTGCCCCACGTAGAGAAGGAGGCAGGACTTCTTCTCCAGATCTGTCCATTCTCATCTTTCTGCTCCTGTGCAGAATTCTGCAGAAGGGAGAACAGCAAGCAGCTCTTGTCTTCTGCAAAAGGCAAGTCTGTAGCATCACATCTCATGGTGAACTTGCTGCATGGTGCAGTCTGCCTAGAGGCAGTCCCAGTACCGAGCCAAAGGCAGCCTTTTCTCCCCTTGAGATCTCCCTGAGGAGGAAAAGAAGAGCAGTTAGAGAAATCTCCCATGCTACAACCAGACCGCTGGATGACCGCCGGCAGCGCTCCCCATACCTGGGCAACATAAGAAGGGGCACTGGGATCAGCCAAGAAGACTCCACAGGGCTGCTTGCAGGGCTGGGAGTCTCGATGCGTGAGGGCGTCTGGAGAGGAGACAGCACAGACACAAACATGCACTTCTGAGCTCTTTTGCTCTTGCCCTCCTTTGGTGCCTCTCTGCCTGTCTGTGCTGTGCACGCACTCAGGCTGCTGTGCAGCCCCACCATGCTGCTGGCATAACACTTTGCCTCCTGCCTACGTGCACACATACATGGCAGGAAGTTGGCGGAGCAGCATGTGTGCACCTGATGCCTGCATGCAGATGCCAGTCCCCACTGTTCCCAGCCAGGCAGCTGCTCTCCTTCATTGCCCTGCCCACCTGTAAAGAGGCATCTCTTTCTCTCTCGACCTTTCCTCTTGGTGCATCATTCTGCCTGTGTTGTCACCACTGGGAGGTTGCTGGAAAGAGGTGGCTTCTGTCCATGGTTCTCCAGTGGGTCCTTATGGCCATCCTGGCCCCCGTGGGTAAGCAAGTTTCCCTTCCACTTGAACAGCTGCACTGGAGTTGTGGTAGCTGCCTCAGCTGCCTGCCCAATTGCTGGTCGTGTTCCATTTCCCAGTACTTCCAGGGGGAGGATGGGCAATGTACGAGGTCATCTTTTCCACCACCTCTTTACTCTGAACATTCTACAGAGCTACAAACCTGGGGCTTGGGTTTTTGGGGGTTTTTTTGACCTATCTGAATAGTTTGGTTGAGAGGACTGAAGTAATTTCTTTACCCAATACATTTTCTAGTGTATTTGAAGCTGCTTTGTGAAGTTTTATTTCTCCTGCATGTCTCTCTCAGAGAAATGGGATGCTGACTTATACCTTGCTGATATTCTCATGCCACCCTATCCCATGTCACGCTTCCAAGATGTGCTAGATGTGCTTTCACACTGCTTTCAACACGTGACACTCCTCACATCTCTTCCCTTCTCCTTACAGGCCAGGCACTCCTCCAATTGCCAGACACTGCTGTCCAAAACCACGCAGTGCCAACACAATCATTGGGCTGACTAAAAAGATGCAGACAACAGCCTCAACAGCAAAGGTACACGAGCAAAAAAAGCCCTATCATGAGGTTCAGTCATTCACCAAGAAGAGCTCTGGGGAAGGTTCCATGAGGAACTCTTCAGTCACACAGTTGTTGAGGTGGGCATGAGAGCAACGTTGATCACTCCTGTTGCTGCCTGCTGTTTTCTGCAGTAGGAGTGTGCTGCCGGCACGATGCAGCAGATTCTCTCAGCTGCTTACCACTCCCTATGGAGGCACCCAGAGAAACACTGCACAAAGAAGAGGTGTCTGAAAATATTTATTTTTTTATAATCTTTGCATGTCCTGTCCCAGAAGAGAAGAAAATGATGAGGAGAAAAGGGAGGTCACACAGGGGGAGTGTCTCAGTTGGCAGATATAGTCGATTCGATCCAGGAGACGTAATTGCAGACCTTGGTGTACACCCCAGGGTAGCCTTTCTTGGCACATCCAATACCCCAGGAAACAATGCCCTGGAGCTGCCCGTTGCAGACTACTGGACCACCAGAATCACCCTGTGCACAGGAAGAATGAGGACATTCAGCCAGTGGTGGCAGTGTAAGTGCTGAGCCAGTGGCGCCAGAAATGCGAGGGAGGGAGGGAGCTTCACTGAGCTTTTTTGACACGGAAGTTCTACGGGAAGTAATCTCTGACTGCCACTCTGTGCCTGATGCTACTGTGCCTCACTGGATCTGCAAGTGCACCCCAGTGAGCATAGTCTGCTTGTGAAGATTCAGGGCAGAGCTATTTGCTTCCTGAGCCAAGGGGCACTGACTCACTGGGTGGAAAACACCTAACCCCTCTCAAGAAGCAGCTCTCACCTGAAGTCTCCCCTATTGTTGAAAGTGTCCCAACATTCAGCTCGAGTGAGTTCAGTGGATTCTCGGATAGGATGGCTCCTCTACTAGCAAAGGCCAGGAGAGAAAGACATGGGAAGGGAGAGGCAGATGTTTTACCTGGCAGGAGTCTTTTCCTCCCTCCAGGAATCCCACGCAGATCATGTTGCTTGTGATTTCCCCAGGGTAGGCTTTGCTGCAGTCGCTTGCGGAGAGTACAGGAGCCTCCAGGCACTGCAAGTCATCTGGGTAGGAAACTACAAGAAACCATGGAGAGGTGGGTGATGACATCTCTGAGTTCGTTGCAAGAAGATCTTTCCTGGCAGACAAGCAATCACTCAACAACCAGTTTTAGCTCTCTTTGTTCCTGTGAAGTGGAATCACAGCATGGATTGCTTTTGTTTAGAGGGAACAGCTTCTCCCCATAGAACCCACGTCCTACACTGCAGCCATGTGACCTTTTCTGATGTCTGGAAAAACACTGATTGGCAAGCACAGAGCTAGGAGCTACTCTCGATCTTCTCCTTGGAGGACCAGCAGCTCTTCTGGTCTTAGTTAAACTGCTGGAGCTTGACACTGTGCAGCTGCTAGCAGCAGGCCACAGAAGCTGTGGCAGTGCGAGCATGCTGCTGAATGGAACGGGGATGACTCGAGTGGATCCCTGATTGTACCAGCAAAGCAGAGAAAGGGCTTTGCAGAAGCTTGCCTTTAAAGCAGCTAATTGATTACTGCCTACACAATCTGGTCACCCCAAAGATGCATTGCAGCACTTGTCTGTGCTTACTCTGTACTGCTTGGGCTTAACTGAGAGGCCTCAGGGTACCTCTCGGTCCCACACGGTGCTCTACATCCCCACAGCATACTCACCACCGTTGCTGAGTGTGTTGCCCCAGCCAGAGATGAGGCATGTGGTGCCAGCTTCCACGCAGGAAGTAGGCAGAGGAACTGTCTGGACAGCTCGGTTGAGCTTGGCTGCTGTGGCAAGCTTGATGAGCATGATGTCATTGTCCAGAGTGTAGGCACTGTAGCCGGAGTGGCGGATGACTTTAGCGGAGTTGATGAACTGCTGAGTCGATTCCGTGGCTGCCAGGTTATGTTTGCCGAGCTGCACTTGGATACGACTGCAGAAGAGGAGGAGTGGCACACACATTGCTGCTCCCGGCAGGGGATGGCAGTCTCCCTCTTACCACATGCACTCGCCTGCACCCCGGCCACATTCATCTCCCTGTTGCCCACGGACTGTGTTTTAGCAAGATTAATGCACGTTCTAAGGAATCCCAGCCCCTAAGCAGAGACTGCATTATCACACAGCCACTGCACAAAGCAGTCTGCGTGCACAGAAACACTTGCAGGCGTGGAAAACCCCTTGTGATGCCTCAGCCCAGCTTCCTGAATGCGCCACCCATCCCTTGCTTGTCTCCTGTCCCAGTGGACTCACATTGTTGGATCTCACCGCTCAGAATACCTGCTGGCAGTGAGCTGGAAGACAGGAGGAGCTTAGGGAAGAATAAACTGCATTGCACTCACGACTTGTAGCAGTGAGCAGCTGACAGGACCCACTGGCTGCTGATGAGAGAACCTCCACAGAAGTGGTAGCCAGAATTCAGGGACACCTGATAGGGAACAGCGTTCTCTGCACAGGTGTAGCCGCCCACGATCTTGTCATCATCATCATCACTGCCGCTGATGGGGAGGGCAACTGGGAGGCAAGAAGTGGCATATGTCAACACCTGGCACAAGGAATCTTGTGCCTCTCTGACCGACTGAAGCATCTCACTTGTAGCTTCTGCCTCCACAAAGACTCCCAGTAGCACTGGTGGGGAAGCCTATTGGGTGCTCATTTGCTGCTCCCTAAAACAAGGCCATCAGAGCTACACAGGCGTCTCAGGATCTGCAGCTAGAGCCCTGGCTGCTCCTCCCAGCGGGTGTCTGCACCAGGACCCTGGCTGCAGCAGTGCTCCGTAGAGCACCGAGTGTAAGGACAATACAGGTCTGCAGCTACAGTTCCTCGGCACACTCGCCCACACGTCAGAAACTTACAGCAGCCTCAGGTCTTTCGGGGCCTGGGCACTATCTTTGCGTTTCACAGTCCCTGAGAGAGAGGCTGGATGGGGTCTGGAGCTATGGATATGTTTCTGCAGTCCTGAGTCAAAAACCGCTGTGAAGTCTGCGTTTCTTCTGCTCTTGTGACACAAGCAACTATCAACAGGCAGCGGCCAAAAGAAGTTTTATAGCACTCTGCCTGGAAACTTCTGGAAGCTGAAACTGAATTTCACTTTCCCACCACAGCCTACCTTGTGAATTTGCTCAGAAAAGACTTTCCCTATACACTGCAAAAGCAAAAGTGAGAAACACACTCACCAGCCACACCCACAAAGGCGAGCAACAGTATGTACTTCATGGTCCTGCCACAACCTCACGTCCAGGCTGGTGGACTGCTAGGGTGAGCTGCTAGAAATACCTATTTTGAGGCGGCCTTATCTCTCCTCCAAGGTTTTTCCAGGCAAAAAGTACACAGTGGAAAATGGGAAGATCCAAATGTGGGCAATTAGCAGGCACTGGAAGAAAGGACCAATGGCAGATCAGTTAATCATAAACCTTTTCTAGGAGAGAGAGCTCTTTTAGAATGATTTCAGAGGGCAGCCTTCCAGCTGTAAACTCACTAGGGCTTTGGAAGATGAGTGCTTGTTTGTCTACCTCATTCTTGCACGCAGCACCTGTTGAGAGCAGCCTCCACACCCCTCTGAGATTCCTCTGTGCTGGTGGTGTTCTTCTTAAGAGTGCAGATGTGTTTTGCTGGAAGCTCTAAGCTCTAAGTTGCAGGCAATGCACAGTAAGACACCACACATTTACTCTGAAAACTAAGCAAGCCAAGCCCCAAACTCCTCGGTGCTGTTCAGTTCATCTGAGCAAACTCCTTTTCTAAAGTGCAGTGTGTGTGTGTTTATGATACAGGACACAGTATTTTCCCAGATGAAAATGTTCAAAGATCAATTCACTGAGTATGAAAGAAAAGCTCCTCACTGCCTCCTAAGACAAATGGTTCAGCTGTGGCCATGTTCCCCATAGCGCCTTGGATGCATTTCTCTCACCTATTCTCTATGGTAGTACCAGAACTGTAAGGGAAGAGCAGACTCCTTTGCATTCAAGTTGAAATTGGAACCCCTCCTCCCACCCTCTCCTCTCCCCACTTCTGCAGAAGAGTTTTCTACGTGAGAGAGCTGGCAGCTCCAAGGGTATAGGAGGGAGGAGGAAGGGTGAATGCAGGGCAGCTGTGTTAGATGTTATCAAAGGGCAAGCAGAGGCAGCTGCTGGCATTTTTAGAAATCCATGCCCCTAGCCCAGCAGATTCAGTCAGCTGTATCATCACTGGACCCAGATAGAGTGAATAAATTTGTTCAGGCTGATGCAAGATCATGGGAAAGGGAAACCTGGAAAAACTGTGGCCTGGCTCAGAAAGCTGCCCAGGAGCATAAAGCAGGGCAGCTTCTCGGGCTAGTCTTTCTACATCTCACAGAGCTTGGCGATGCTCTCTTGCCAACACTGTCCTGCCTGGGAGCAGCTGTTATGTTCTACAAAGGTTCAGATCCTGCAGCTGTTCACAGCTGTGCAAGCTTTTTGTCAAATCCTTTTGCCTTGTCCTCTCTGTCTGTGTTTCTCTTTCCCCAGTGGCCCATTGTTCTGCTTTCCCTGTATTTCCACCCGTGTCCTTGAGCAACTGCTCGCTCAAGGAAGCTAAGTTGAAAACAGTGAGCAACCCACACACACCTGAGGGGGCTGAGCCAGCCTGCCCCCTGGGGCGGACACCATGGGTTGTTTTGACACAGGGCAACCTATCTGCACCTTACACTAACTGTGAGCCAATCTACACTGTCCACTTGTGCCAGCCCCATACTGATTGCACACGTCTTCTCCGAGCATTATTTAAGACGCTGCGCTGCCCTAATAAAGTGTACTGCGTACTGCACTGCTAATCTGCACCAGCTTTCCCCTGACCACAGGAGGAAAAAATACATGGAGAGCTATGAGGTTGAAAGACCCATCTTCAGATTGCCCTCGCCCCAAGGAACCCTGTTACTATATCCCAGTAAGAGACCAGAGAACTCTCTCCTCTCCCACCCATCTGCCAGGGCATTCCCCATCCCCTAGTTAGGGCTGCCGAAGTACTGCAAGAAAGTTTAGTGAGCTACCTGGTGTAATCCCTTCCTTTGCTGGTGTATAGAGGAGATCCTGGGAGCAGCTCAGCTGCTTTTGAGCAGGATGAGAGGAGGTCAGATCAGGGCAGACCTGACAGAGATGTGTATTAGAGGGTGGCTTTATCTGATAGCGGCACTGTGCTGGTCCTCTTCAGGCTGAGATAGGAGGCCAGGATATGGCTGAACCTATGGGAACATTTGCCCTCATGGTTCCTAGCTCTGGAAGGGGCTTGCTTGGAAAGTAAAATACCTACCTTTACTAGGCAACATCTCTTCCCAGATGACTCCTCTTGTGTTCAACTTGGAAGGGATGAGGAGGGCTGATATGCAATTTCTGTATTGGAATTTGTTTGGATCCTTATGGGAATTACACTTTTGCAAACTAGAACCCCAACTCTCTGGGACATGAACTGCTCAAGATCACAGACCTCCAGAAGGAGGCAACCCAGGAATTACCTAAAGCCAAATGCACAGACTGTCTCTCCCCAGACCTGTATTGGTGGAAAAGGGTGAGGGTAACAAAAGGAGCTCAACTGTCAGCTGTGCCTGCCCACCAGAGCAGGCATCCCAGACAAGCCATGGGATGGACCTCATGATCAATAGAGGACGGGGACAAGAAAGTCCCAGAGGAGTTTCAGAGGCATTGTTGGGACCTCTGCTCTTTCCTAGTGTCTGATCTGTCCCACTTGCTGCACTGCTGCCCTGGCTTGCTGACTTTTCTCTACCTTCAGTGCTGCTGAATAGCAGAGGAGAACAGGCAGTAGCCAGGGGAAGCATTCCCACTTGTTTCTCCTTCCCTGATGCTGTGCACACATCCAGCCACGGTGTTCAAGAGAAAGGGAAAAATGTTGCCAGCAGTGCTCACCGTGTTGAAGACCTCTGTCGTTTGTTTCCTGGCTTCCTTCCATCCTTGCCACTCTCCCAGTAACAGATCCCTGTGCTCGTTGGCTTCCCCGGGTAGCCTGTGCTGAGTTTGTCCCTGTTCAGGAGGTCATGTAAACATCCTTCAGAGCAGCAATGCCTCAGGGCATGGTGTAGGGGATACTAGGCACCTGAATCTGGTGAGGCCAAGAGCAGAGCAGCAGAGAAGTATCACTGGTAGAGCATGAATGACTGAAATGACACTGTACAGCTGCCTTCAAGACCCTAGTGCTCTCACCAGCTGCATTCCAGCACCACCCCACACATTTGAGACCCCTCAGCAGGCAGAACGCTTGGGCTGGTTTGGTGTCTTTCCCTGCCCTGCCTCCCACCGATGTTAATTTCTCTGCATAGAGAAAAGACTCCTCACACAGCCAGGAGGAGAGGAGCGTATGGTGTGTGTAAGAATGAGCCATGGTTGGGGGAGAGACCAAAAACGCATGGGCAACTGCAAGGAACTCCTGTGTGTGCTTCATACCTCATTTTCCAGCTCTCAGGGTCTTCAGAGAGAGGCAGGCATCTTTCAGCACTACTCTGCCTTGCACACACTCCCACTCCCACGCACCCTCAGCACAGTTCTGCCCATGCAATCCCCTTCTCCTCTCCCTGCACCCCCAGCCCCATCCCTGCAGGGGTTTTGCTCTCCTGTGGCTGTGTGTGTCCTTGCCACACGTTCCCAGCCAGCCAATGCTTTTGCACAGTTCATGTCCTGCCCAGCCCCAGCATGTCTCCTCCTCACTTAGCACTTCCTCTTTTAGTATCTCTGGGCAACTACAACAGGTGGGGCCCTGGAAGGAGAGGGCTTCACCCCCATGCTTCCTTGCTGGTTCTTTGTGGCCATACTGGCCCCTGTAGGTAAGTCACCTCACCTCACCCCTGCATACCTACTTTGATTCCACTGCTGCTGTCCCACCTGTGTACTCAGTTGCTGCCAGTGCTCCTGTCCCCAGAACCTCCAGTGTTAAGGCTGGGCAATGAGTGAGGTGGGCAGGAGTCCCTGAATCTCCTGTGATGGCTGCCTGCTTTGCTTCTGGGCACAGCCTCCAAAAGACTGCTGCTTTGGAC
Organism: Pogoniulus pusillus; assembly: GCF_015220805.1. Lineage (NCBI taxonomy): Eukaryota > Metazoa > Chordata > Aves > Piciformes > Lybiidae > Pogoniulus > Pogoniulus pusillus. Next base: position 24,312,673 of record NC_087278.1, read on the forward strand.
AGAAACTGCCCAGGAATACTTCCTGACCATTGCAGAGAGATTGCAAATGCACCTGCTGAGCTGAAGGACTGTGCCATCCCCTCTGCTGCTCCCTAGCCTCCTGTGCTCCCTCCTCTAGCACACAGCACCTAGCTCAGGTTTTTCCATTTTCCCCTCCTTCCCAATATTTCTCCTTTTCCATTCCAGCATTGCCTCTGGAGCAGTCCCCAGACACTGTGGTGCGACAAGGCCAGTCTGTGAATCTGAGCTGTTCCAAGAAGAGGTCCTCCAGCACAGCTATGTTCTGGTACAGGATGCCTTTGGAGAAGGACTCCAGGCTGACTGCAGTGGCTTCTGCAGTAGAGGGTGTTAAAGCAGATGTTGAGGAGAATTTCCGAGGCCGTTTCAAGAGCAGTGAGATACAAGGAGACAGGATAGAGCTCTTGATAAACCATGCCTTTCTCAATGACTCGGGCACGTATTACTGTGCTGATGGTGAACCACAGTGGCTGAGCTGCTGAGGGAGCTGAGCACAAACCTTCCCCCTCAACGAAAGGGACCTGCTTTTGTCCTCACTGGAGCTGAATGAGGCAAGACAATCCCTTTCCACTCATTGTCTCCACTACATTCTAGCCTTCCCCCATCTTGTTGTCTTGCCTTCTCTCCTTCTTCACTTAATTTACATAATATTCATCCAGGGGAACATCTTCCCTGCAAAGTCTATGACAGCTTTCAGCAGTCAGGCTCTTGCTCTTTGTCATGGGTTAACCTTTCCCTTGCTGCACATTGCAGGGGCCACAGCATGGCACAGATGTCCAGGAACGGCACTGGGGCTCTGATGCACAGAGTGAGGGGCACAAACTGGGAGCCTTACTTCCTGCCACCAGTGATTTGTCCCAGCCTTGGGCTGGTGACCAAGGCTGTGCCCCACGTAGAGAAGGAGGCAGGACTTCTTCTCCAGATCTGTCCATTCTCATTCTTCTGCTCCTGTGCAGAATTCTGCAGAAGGGAGAACAGCAAGCAGCTCTTCTCTTCTGCAGAAGGCAAGTCTGTAGCATCACATCTCATGGTGAACTTGCTGCATGGTGCAGTCTGCCTAGAGGCAGTCCCAGTACCGAGCCAAAGGCAGCCTTTTCTCCCCTTGAGATCTCCCTGAGGAGGAAAAGAAGAGCAGTTAGAGAAATCTCCCATGCTACAACCAGACAGCAGGATGACCGCCGGCAGCGCTCCCCATACCTGGGCAACATAAGAAGGGGCACTGGGATCAGCCAAGAAGACTCCACAGGGCTGCTTGCAGGGCTGGGAGTCTCGATGCATGAGGGCGTCTGGAGAGGAGACAGCACAGACACAAACATGCACTTCTGAGCTCTTTTGCTCTTGCCCTCCTTTGGTGCCTCTCTGCCTGTCTGTGCTGTGCACGCACTCGGGCTGCTGTGCAGCCCCACCATGCTGCTGGCATAACACTTTGCCTCCTGCCTACGTGCACACATACATGGCAGGAAGTTGGCGGAGCAGCATGTGTGCACCTGATGCCTGCATACAGATGCCAGTCCCCACTGTTCCCAGGCAGGCAGCTGCTCTCCTTCATTGCCCTGCCCACCTGCAAAGAGGCATCTCTTTCTCTCTCGACCTTTCCTCTTGGTGCATCATTCTGCCTGTGTTGTCACCACTGGGAGGTTGCTGGAAAGAGGTGGCTTCTGTCCATGGTTCTCCAGTGGGTCCTTATGGCCATCCTGGCCCCCATGGGTAAGCAAGTTTCCCTTCCACTTGAACAGCTGCACTGGAGTTGTGGTAGCTGCCTCAGCTGCCTCCCCAATTGCTGGTCGTGTTCCATTCCCCAGTACTTCCAGGGGGAGGATGGGCAATGTACGAGGTCATCTTTTCCACCACCTCTTTACTCTGAACATTCTACAGAGCTACAAACCTGGGGCTTGGGTTTTTGGGGGTTTTTTTGACCTATCTGAATAGTTTGGTTGAGAGGACTGAAGTAATTTCTTTACCCAATACATTTTCTAGTGCGTTTGAAGCTGCTTTGTGAAGTTTTATTTCTCCTGCATGTCTCTCTCAGAGAAATGGGATGCTGACTTATACCTTGCTGATATTCTCATGCCACCCTATCCCATGTCACACTTCCAAGATGTGCTTTCACATTGTTTTCAACATGTGACACTTCTCACATCTCTTCCCTTCTCCTTACAGGCCAGGCACTCCACCAATCGCCAGACACAGTTGTCCAAGTGGGAGACTCTGTGACTCTGGACTGCTCTCAGAAGACAAATGTATTCTTGACCTTATACTGGTACAAACTGCCCCTGGGGAAGGATGCCACTCTGCAGTTGGTTCTCTACTCAATGGAAGGTGGCACAGCAGAGATTGCAAAGGAATTCAGAAACCATGTCCAGAGCACTGCGACTAAGGGCAGCCGCTTATCTATGAAGATAGATCATGTCCTGCTCAATGACTCAGGCACATACTTCTGTGCTGAGCAAGACACACAGTGACTGCAAAGCTAGAGCAGCACAGCACAAACCCTTCCACACAATCAGGGATCTGGCCACAGCACAAGCACAAACCTGTGTTTGACTGTACCAGATTTCCTCTCGTGATCACCAGCTCTGCCTGCTTAAAGGAAGAGGTGGTATGGTCTTCCACTTCTCTCTCATTTCCTTCCTACACTATTCCATTTTTGAAACACGTTTTGACTCTCCTTTCTTCTTGTATTCACTGCCTTGCCTCATTTCTCTTCTACCCATAGATTGCCTCTTACTTTAATCCTCTACTCATTCTGTACCCATTTTTTTCTCTCTCCTCTCTCCCACCTATTCCTCTCTTATTTTCTTATGTTTAAGTGGGTTTTTTAAATATGCCTATTTTAGTCCAGTTTGCTAAGCTTCACAAAACTTCCACTGGTTCATTTACCCATCTTGCTGAGGTCCCTCTGGAAGCTCTCCCCAGTTTTGCATTGCCTGCACACAATAGAGGGTGCTCTGTCCCGTTAAGCAGGACATTAACAAACCTGTTACACACGATTGTATGTAACATACCATTAACATCCCTCACGATTGTATGTAACATACCATTAACATCCCTGTGCTACACCTCTCCTGACCAGATGCTGAGAAGAAGGAATTCATCCCATGCTTCCAGAAAAACAGGACACAAAGTTGCAGTCTGATCCTGTTCCTATACTGGGCCTATCTCAATGGCTTTAGGAGACAGCTACACATCCCACTGGCAACATGGTCAGCATTTTCGTGGACTTCCCATTCCAGTACCAGCTGGGGCCAGGAGGAGATGAAACCAGAACCCAGGAATATCTCTGTCCTTTTGAATCTTTCAGGAAAACCACGCAGTGCCAACACAATCATTGGACTGAGTAAAAAGATGCTGACAACAGCCTCAACAGTAAAAGTACATGAGCAAAAAAAGCCCTAGCAAGAGGTTGAGCCATTCACCAAGAAGAGCTCTGGGGAAGGTTCCATGAGGAACTCTTCAGTCACACTGTTGGGGGGGGTGGGCATGAGGGCAATGTTGAGCACTCCTGTTGCTGCCTGCTGTTTTCTGCAGTAGGAGTGTGCTGCCTGCACGATGCAGCAGATTCTCTCAGCTGCTTACCACTCCCTATGGAGGCACCCAGAGAAACACTGCACAAAGAAGAGGTGTCTGAGAATATTTATTTTTTTATAATCTTTGCATGTCCTGTCCCAGAAGAGAAGAAAATGATGAGGAGAAAAAGGAGGTCACACAGGGGGAGTGTCTCAGTTGGCAGATATAGTCGATTTGATCCAGGAGACGTAATTGCAGACCTTGGTGTACACTCCAGGGTAGCCTTTGTTGGCACATCCAATACCCCAGGAAACAATGCCCTGGAGCTGCCCGTTGCAGACTACTGGACCACCAGAATCACCCTGTGCACAGGAAGAATGAGGACATTCAGCCAGTGGTGGCAGTGTAAGTGCTGAGCCAGAAGCGCCAGAAATGCGAGGGAGGGAGGGAGCTCCACTGAGCTTTTTTGACACAGAAGTTCTATGGGAAGTAATCTCTGACTGCCACTCTGTGCCTGATGCTACTGTGCCTCACTGCGCCCCAGCTAAGGATGATGACACTGCCTGTTTCTGATGGATGCAGTCCTTGGCACACACTCAGGGTGTGCATCTTAAACATCATTCTGCCCAAGAGATCCGTGGAGCCAGGCACGTGTGTAACGAAGAACAGTCGCCAGGTGTGCTCACTTTCCAGACTGGATGAATCTTGGGATACTGGCTATTTGTCTCCCAGTGACTCCCAAACTAACATCTGTGTTCTAAGCTCTAAAGTCCTTGTCATTACATCTAACTCTCTGGTGCAGCATTCCTCCAACAATGTCCCAACGTTCAGCTCGAGTGAGTTCAGTGGATTCTCGGATAGAATGGCTCCTGTACTAGCAAAGGCCAGGAGAGAAAGACATGGGAAGGGAGAGGCAGATGTTTTACCTGGCAGGAGTCTTTTCCTCCCTCCAGGAATCCCACGCAGATCATGTTGCTTGTAATTTGCCCAGGGTAGGCTTTGCTGCAGTCGCTTGCGGAGAGTACAGGAGCATTCAGGCACTGCAAGTCGTCTGGGTAGGAATCTACAAGAAACCAAGGAGAGGTGGGTGATGACATCTCTGAGTTCGTTGCAAGAAGATCTTTCCTGGCAGACAAGCAATCACTCAACAACCAGTTTTAGCTCTCTTTGTTCCTGTGAAGTGGAATCACAGCATGGATTGCTTTTGTTTAGAGGGAACAGCTTCTCCCCATAGACCCCACGTCCTACACTGCAGCCATGTGACCTTTTCTGATATCTGGAAAAACACTGATTGGCAAGCACAGAGCTAGGAGCTACTCTCGATCTTCTCCTTGGAGGACCAGCAGCTCTTCTGGTCTTAGTTAAACTGCTGGAGCTTGGCACTGTGCAGCTGCTAGCAGCAGGCCACAGAAGCTGTGGCAGTGCGAGCATGCTGCTGAATGGAACGGGGATGACTCGAGTGGATCCCTGATTGTACCAGCAAAGCAGAGGAAGGGCTTTGCAGAAGCTTGCCTTTAAAGCAGCTAATTGATTACTGCCTACACAATCTGGTCACCCCAAAGATGCATTGCAGCACTTGTCTGTGCTTACTCTGTACTGCTTGGACTTAACTGAGAGGCCTCAGGGTGCCTCTCAGTCCCACACGGTGCTCTACATCCCCACAGCATACTCACCACCATTGCTGAGTGTGTTGCCCCAGCCAGAGATGAGGCATGTGGTGCCAGCTTCCACGCAGGAAGTAGGCAGAGGAACTGTCTGGACAGCTCGGTTGAGCTTGGCTGCTGTGGCAAGCTTGATGAGCATGATGTCATTGTCCAGAGTGTAGGCACTGTAGCCGGAGTGGCGGATGACTTTAGCGGAGTTGATGAACTGCTGAGTCGATTCCGTGGCTGCCAGGTTATGTTTGCCGAGCTGCACTTGGATACGACTGCAGAAGAGGAGGAGTGGCACACACATTGCTGCTCCCGGCAGGGGATGGCAGTCTCCCTCTTACCACATGCACTCGCCTGCACCCCGGCCACATTCATCTCCCTGTTGCCCACGGACTGTGTTTTAGCAAGATTAATGCACGTTCTAAGGAATCCCAGCCCCTAAGCGGGGACTGCATTATCACACAGCCACTGCACAAAGCAGTCTGCGTGCACAGAAACACTTGCAGGCGTGGAAAACCCCTTGTGATGCCTCAGCCCAGCTTCCTGAATGCGCCACCCATCCCTTGCTTGTCTCCTGTCCCAGTGGACTCACATTGTTGGATCTCACCGCTCAGAATACCTGCTGGCAGTGAGCTGGAAGACAGGAGGAGCTTAGGGAAGAATAAACTGCATTGCACTCACGACTTGTAGCAGTGAGCAGCTGACAGGACCCACTGGCTGCTGATGAGAGAACCTCCACAGAAGTGGTACCCAGAATTCAGGGACACCTGATAGGGAACAGCGTTCTGTGCACAGGTGTAGCCGCCCACGATCTTGTCATCATCATCATCACTGCCGCTGATGGGGAGGGCAACTGGGAGGCAAGAAGTGGCATATGTCAACACCTGGCACAAGGAATCTTGTGTCTCTCTGACCGACTGAGTAGCACTGGGTGCCTAATGGGTGCTCATTTGCTGCTCCCTAAAACAAGGCCATCAGAGCTACACAGGCATCTCAGGATCTGCATCTAGAGCCCTGGCTGCTCCTCCCAGCGGGTGTCTGCACCAGGACCCTGGCTGCAGCAGTGCTCCGTAGCGCCCCGAGTGTAAGGACAATACAGGTCTGCAGCTACAGTTCCTCGGCACACTCGCCCACACGTCAGAAACTTACAGCAGCCTCAGGTCTTTCGGGGCCTGGGCACTATCTTTGCGTTTCACAGTCCCTAAGAGAGAGGCTGGATGGGGTCTGGAGCTATGGATATGTTTCTGCAGTCCTGAGTCAAAAACCGCTGTGAAGTCTGCGTTTCTTCTGCTCTTGTGACACAAGCAACTATCAACAGGCAGCAGCCAAAAGAAGTTTTATAGCACTCTGCCTGGAAACTTCTGGAAGCTGAAACTGAATTTCACTTTCCCACCACAGCCTACCTTGTGAATTTGCTCAGAAAAGACCTTCCCTATACACTGCAAAAGCAAAAGTGAGAAACACACTCACCAGCCACACCCACAAAGGCGAGCAACAGTATGTACTTCATGGTCCTGCCACAACCTCACGCCCAGGCTGGTGGACTGCTAGGGTGAGCTGCTAGAAATACCTTTTTTGAGGTGGCCTTATCTCTCCTCCAAGGTTTTTCCAGGCAAAAAGTACACAGTGGAAAATTGGAAGATCCAACTGTGGGCAATTAGCAGGCACTGGAAGAAAGGACCAATGGCAGATCAGTTAATCATACACCTTTCCTAGGAGAGAGAGCTCTTTTAGAATGATTTCAGAGGGCAGCCTTCCAGCTGTAAACTCACTAGGGCTTTGGAAGATGAGTGCTTGTTTGTCTACCTCATTCTTGCACGCAGCACCTGTTGTGAGCAGCCTCCACACCCCTCTGAGATTCCTCTGTGCTGGTGGTGCTCTTCTTAAGAGTGCAGATGTGTTTTGCTGGAAGCTCTAAGCTCTAAGTTGCAGGCAATGCACAGTAAGACACCACACATTTACTCTGAAAACTAAGCAAGCCAAGCCCCAAACTCCTCGGTGCTGTTCAGTTCATCTGAGCAAACTCCTTTTCTAGAGTGCAGTGTGTGTGTGTTTATGATACAGGACACAGTCTTCTTCCAAATGAAAATGTTCAAAGATCAATTCACTGAGTATGAAAGAAAAGCTCCTCACTGCCTCCTAAGACAAATGGTTCAGCTGTGGCCATGTTCCCCATAGCGCCTTGGATGCATTTCTCTCACCTACTCTGTATGATAATAACTGCTTTGTTACTGAATGATGGGTTTTACTTAACTATGAGGTGTTCTACGCAGGCTCATTTTTGGCAGAGAAGAATTTCAGTACGCAGAGGTTTTGGCTGGGTCAGCTGCGGCAGAGTTAATTTTGTTTGCAGTGGTGAGTATGGGGCTGTTTTCTTTTTGTGCTGCAAACAGAGTTGATAACACAGAGATGTCATAGTTGCTCTGAGCAGTGTTTGTACAGAGCCAAGGCCTCTTCTGTTCTTCACATTGTCTTGGCAGCAAGCAGACTGAGGGTGGATAAAGGGCTGGTAGGAGAAACAGCTGGGACACCTAACCCCAAGTGACCAAAGGAATGTTCCATCCCATATGACATCATGCTCACCAGTAAGGCAGGAGAGAGTTTGACTGGGGTGGGGGTTGCTACTCTGAGACTGACTGGGTATTGGCTGGTTGGTGGTGAGCAGATCACAGTATCACAGTATTATTAGGATTGGAAGAGACCTCACAGATCATCAAGTCCAACCCTTTACCACAGAGCTCAAGGCCAGACCATGGCACCAAGTGCCATGTCCAATCCTGCCTTGAACAGCTCCAGGGACGGCAACTCCACCACCTCCCCGGGCAGCCCATTCCAGTGTCCAATGACTCTCTCAGGGAAGAACTTTCTCCTCACCTCCAGCCTAAATCTCCCCTGGCGCAGCCTGAGGCTGTGTCCTCTTGTTCTGGTGCTGGCCACCTGAGAGAAGAGAGCAACCTCCTCCTGGCCACAAACACCCCTCAGGTAGTTGTAGACAGCAATAAGGTCTCCCCTGAGCCTCCTCTTCTCCAGGCTAAACAATCCCAGCTCCCTCAGCCTCTCCTCGTAGGGCTGTGCTCAAGGCCTCTCCCCAGCCTCGTCACCCTTCTCTGGACACGCTCAAGCATCTCAGTGTCCCTCCTAAACTGAGGGGCCCAGAACTGAACACAGTACTCAAGGTGTGGTCTAACCAGGGCAGAGTACAGGGGCAGAATGACCTCCCTGCTCCTGCTGGCCACACCATTCCTGATGCAGGCCAGGATGCCACTGGCTCTCTTGGCCACCTGGGCACACTGCTGGCTCATGTTCAGGCAGGTATCAATCAGCACCCCCAGATCCCTCTCTGTCTGGCTGCTCTCCAGCCACTCCGACCCCAGCCTGTATCTCTGCATGGGGTTGTTGTGGCCAAAGTGCAGCACCCTGCACGTGGACCTATTGAATGCCATCCCCTTGGACTCTGCCCATCTGTCCAGGCAGTCAAGGTCCTGCTGCAGAGCCCTTCTGCCCTCCAACCCAGCCACATCTGCACCCAGCTTAGTGTCATTTGCAAACTTGCTGATGACTGACTCCATGCCCTCATCCAGATCATCTATGAAGATGTTAAAGAGGATGGGGCCCAGCACAGATCCCTGAGGGACACCACTAGTGACAGCTGCCAGCTGGATGTGGCACCATTCACCACCACTCTCTGGGTCCGGCCCTCCAGCCAGTTCCTAACCCAGCACAGAGTGTTGCCATCCAAGCCATGGGCTGACAGCTTAGCCAGCAGTTTGCTGTGGGGGACAGTGTCAAAGGCCTTGCTGAAGTCCAGACAGACCACATCCACAGGCCTCCCACATCCACCAAGCAGTCACCTGATCATAGAAGGAGATCAGGTTAGAAAGGCAGGATCTGCCCTTCCTAAACCCATGCTGGCTGGACCTGAGCCCTTTGCCATCCCTCAGGTGCGCTCTTATCACCCCCAAGATAACCTGCTCCATCAGTTTCCCTGGCACTGAGGTCAGGCTGACAGGTCTGTAGTTCCCAGGTTCCTCCATCCCACCCTTGTTGTGGATGGGGATCACCTTGGCCACTTTCCAGTCTCCTGGGACCTCTCCGGTGAGCCAGGACTGCTGGAAAATGATGGAGAGCAGCTTGGCCAGCTCAGCTGCCAGCTCTCTCACCACCCTGGGATGGATCCCATCTGGTCCCATGGACTTGTGGGTGTCCAGATGGCTCAGCAGGTCCTGAACTAATTCTTCATGAATTTCCAGGGGAACACACTGCTCCCCGACCCCATCCCCCAGTTCAAGAGGCCACTTGCCTCCTCCTCCCTCCTTTGCATCACTTGTCTGTCTTGTGCTTTATTTCTCTCTGTTATTTTCCTTCTAATAAACAATTATCATTATTATATTGAAATTAATAAACTTTCTTAACCTCAACCCATGAGTTTTCTCACTTTTACCCCAGTCCTGCTGGGGTGGAGAGACGTGAGCAGTCAGCTGTGTGGCTTGATCTCCCTGTGGATGTTTTCACCTCTCTGGCACAGGCTGTCATCAGATATTTTCAAATAACACTTTTTCCTGAGATACAGCTCTAACAACCTATGAGGTAACTCATAAGCTATGAAGGACAGCTACCTTTTCCTTCTTTTTACAGGGTTAGAATCCATTCAAAGTTCAGGAAAACTCAGTGGTGGAATTGGCAAGCTTGAGCATATCTCCAATTTATCTCAGTACTCTTTTTTTGTTTTCCCTTGTTACATGTTCAGTCTATGCTGATCTTTAACTGACCAGCAGGAAAGGCATCTCCTAGGGCTGGCTGGTAATCCCTACAGAAAAGGTTCTCCCTGAGACTCTCTATGCTGCTTGCTTCAATCAACAAGAGGACACTACTGACCTCTTCCCAGGCTAATGCCAGAGCTCAAGGCCTTGTTGGCAGACATCTGGTGGACCTGGGCCCCTCCTATTCTCCTCTCTGCCTCTCAAAGGTCCCTTTCTCAAGGGCTGCTGTGATTATCAGAATTCTATAGTGTGTGCCATGGAGCAAAGTGATCCCAAATGAAGGCAGACAGGGTGATGATGATCTTGAAGGTCTTTTCCAACCTGATTGATTCTGTGGTTCTGTGATTGTGAGACACAACTTGGAGGTCATCCGGCAGACAAACTGCTTCAGGCCATTCAGTGACAACTGTAAGGGATGAGCAGACTCCTTTGCATTCAGGTTGAAATTGGAACACCTCCTCCCACCCTCTCCTCTTCCCACTTCTTTTTTTTAAGACAACAGATCTCTGCCTGAAATGGAAACAGCCTCTTCTGCTTCAGGCTGCTGAACATCCCACAGACCTTTTTACACGGACTGGAAGGCCTTTTTAAGGGTCTTTAAAGGAACAGGCTCCAGCTGCAAACAAGTCTCTCATTTGATGCATCAGAATGCTGGCAGCTCCAAGGGCATAGGAGGGAGGAGGAAGGGTGAATGCAGGGCAGCTGTGTTAGATGTTATCAAAGGGCAAGCAGAGGCAGCTGCTGGCATTTTTAGAAATCCATGCCCCTAGCCCAGCAGATTCAGTCAGCTGTATCATCACTGGACCCAGATAGAGTGAATAAATTTGTTCAGGCTGATGCAAGATCATGGGAAAGGGAAACCTGGAAAAACTGTGGCCTGGCTCAGAAAGCTGCCCAGGAGCATAAAGCAGGGCAGCTTCTTGGGCTAGTCTTTCTACATCTCACAGAGCTTGGCGATGCTCTCTTGCCAACATTGTCCTGCCTGGGAGCAGCTGTTATGTTCTACAAAGGTTCAGATCCTGCAGCTGTTCACAGCTATGCAAACGTTCTGTCACCCCCTTGGCATTTCGAAATGAAAACAAAAAAAGCTGTCAGCCTAGCTACTCTTCAGAAGGTAGCAACATGATAGGCAATTCCTGTGAGACACACTAGAGGTCTTGAGTTACATCTTCCAGAGACTTCCTGTTCTCAGGGAGTGTATAATGATTTTGTGTTTCCTAAGAAAATGTAATTGTGTAAAAACCTTCATTCTGGGATTAGCAATACATTTTAATGAATGTGACTAGAGTAGAACATGCAGCTCAGCAGAAATTGTTTTGCCTGTCTCAGAGGTCTTAGACAGCAAAATCTTATAATTAATTCTCAGTTTGTTTCATTTCTCATCAAGTCCATGAAATAGTTTCTCTCTTCAGAACTGGAAGTCTTATTACCACTAGAAGAAAACATTTTTAAGAAATCCAGCATAACATAAAATAATCAAACTAAAAATTATGGAATGGTCTGGATTGGAAGGGACCTCCAAAGGTCATCTAGTCCAACTCCCTCTGCAGTCAGCAGAGACATCCTCAACTAGACCAGGTTGCCCAGGACCATGTCAAATATCTCCAGGAATGGGGCCCCAACCACCTCCCTGAGCGATCTGTTCAGTGTTTCACCACCCTCACAGTAAAGAATCTAAATCTGCTTTTCTCTATTTTGAAGTGCAAAGACTAGATAAAAATTTACAGCCACATGAACACTTGCTTTGTTCATATCAAAGGTGGATCAACTCTTTGTTCTCTGCCCAATCCCGATGTAAAAAATAGAACAAGGAAGGGGAGGAGCATCAGTCTCTCTAGTTTCTTCTCTCTTAACTCACAATGAGCAGTAACACACTCTTCTGGGACAGCTAATGGGCCATGCTGGCTCTTTTGCTTGTTCTCTTGTCTGGTGAGACACTACAGATCCATCTGCAGCATGGCTCTTATCAAGGCCATGCAGGCCCTTTTTGGCTATCATCTCTACTTCTTCACCTCCTTTTCTGTTTTTCTCTTTCACTTATACAGGTTCTAGGGTCAGAAGTCTCATCACACAGTGGCCAGAACAAACCCTTAAGAGAGCTGGAGAGACTGTGGACATGTCCTGCTACCAGAATTATACCAGGCTTTCTTACATGTTCTGGTACCAGCAGCCTCCAAGAGACAGTCTGAAGTTGTTAGTCAGTACTTCTACATGGCTGCAGAAGTCCTATGAGGAAGGTTATAGCGAGGCCAAGTTTAAGATAAGCAGAGATGATGATGATCACTTTGTGATGACAATTGTGAATGTGACATCCGACGATGAAGCCACATATTTCTGTGCTGCACGAGATCACACAGTACAGTGAGAGGGTTGAGCACTAAGATAAAAATCCCTGCCATGCCTGAGAGATGGAATCTGAAAAATGTGAGTGAGACAACTGAAGAGGAGCAGAGGAAGAGCAAAAGTAAAACGAGGAAGATGTGGGGGAGTAGAACCAGAAGTGTTTTTTTGAAGGGAAGACGAACAGACAAAGCAGCATCTCATTTCAAAGACAAAAGCCTTTACAAACACAAACCGGTAGATCAGCACTAAGAATTGAGGCACTGCTGATGTGGTTTGTGAAAGGCAGCAGATACTTCTTAAAATTGGTACTACAGAAGCGCAGCCATGTTGTGGGTCAGTAGTTCCCCACAGATCATAACACCAAGAGAAAAGACAAAACAAGAGATCTAGGTTCTTCCACATTGTGATGGTCAACCCAAAAGGAGATGTACCCAAGAAGAGATTGACTGCTGTAGGAGCAGAGCCCAGCCTCTGATTAGGGACATAAGGACGGCATGGGTACAGGTGGGACTAGGTGTAGCTTCCGCTGTGGAAGGGTTAACTCCTTGGCAGCTTTACAACCGACAGTGTGCTTTGCACCACTTTTTGTCCACCTGCTCCACTCACTGCCTTACTGAAGGATCTTTCTCTGCCTTGCCACAGAAATGCATACAGTTAAGAGCTGGACCAAGGCACCTCTTCACAGAACGGGCAGAGAAAGAATACCACAAAAAGGTGCCATCACCTGGTGATCTCATTTCAGAGACAGCTGAAGGCAGAAACTGCCTCCCACTGTGCCTTTGTCTTCATTGCTTACAGAGGTGAGCTTTTGACGAAGTAGCTGCTTTCCCGTTATGGGCCTGGGGAAAGTGAGGGCAGGGTACTAACAGTTCCCCCACTTGCCATTCCCTGTCTGTGTTCCTGTTCTTATCACATAACCTAGGACTTACCTTTTCATCAAAGTCTAGGGAAATATGGATGCATGACAGAAACTCAGGTTCATTGTAATGGTGGATTAATCAGAGGCTCTGAAGAGGATAAATCTAATTTCATCCCAGACCTACTCCAGTCCTCCAAAGACATTTCTGAAAGAATTTCATACACATTTCAGGAAAAGCCTGGATGAGGCACTTAGTGCCATGGTCTAGTTGACTGGATAGGGCTGGGGAATAGGTTGGACTGGATGATCTTGGAGGTCTCTTCCAACCTGGTTGATTCTATGATTCTACCACTCCTTGGTACATGCTGATAGTCAATATTCTTTAGACTCCAGGAGCTGCTCCACAACGGATATAACAAATCATTCATTGCTCCCAGGGAGCACTCATCTGCTCCTCAGAACACTCTCAGGTCCATGATCTACTTGGTTTTAGTATCAGACTACAAACACACGGCAGGGAAGCACCAAGAAAGCATTGTCCCTCACATAGCAGAGACACATTAAGTTCCTTATTTTCTTTAGCCTCTGATCTTATATAGAGACATGAATGGTGATCCAAATGCCCTGTGGAAAAGTAGTTAATGCTGGAATCATTAAGGAATGTAATCACCGTGGTGACAACTATGGGAGAGACTTTTGGGTGATTTTTTTTCAAGTTTGTTTTTATTCTCTTTTAATGAATTACCAGATCCTAAAAATCATAATAGTCCTAGCTCAGTTCTCTTGCATAAAAACGAAAAATAAAGTTTATTAGCTCTAGACACAGAAGAAGGATCCTTTTCTACTTCACTCCTTAGCATTTTTAGTTCCAAGTGCCAAATGCTATTTTAATGCCCTGTGAAAACAAACTTATCAGTAGCCTTCAACATTCCTGAAATTAATGAGCTACCTATTGACTGATCACAGCTGTGCAGTTTCCAGGTGGGAGCAGAAAACTACAGGGATCTCTAGAGGTCATTGCCATCCTGATGTTCTGCAATGTTCTCTATTCCAGCTCTGAGGTTCATGTTTTTCCTATGCAGTGCTTCTTTTGCCAGGTTGAAGTGGCCCTGCGAAGTGAAGTTTCTTACAATACACCTACTCTTCTTGTCACACTCCCTGCCACTATATTTACTCTTCTTTTGCCTCCTACTTTAGAAGGTGGCAAGGGATCTATAGCTACAGCAAAACGTGTTTGAGATGTTCAGCAGTAAGACACTTCTATGCCAGACTGCTTTTCAGACACGTTGCTTTCATGAGTTTATATATATTGATTCATGAGTTATATCTATTGATTCATGAGTTTATTCCTCTCTGGGTGCAGGACTTTGTTGAATTTCATGAGGTTATTCAGCCTGGAGAAGGTTCTGGGGAGACCTTAGAGGTGCATTTCAATATCTGAAGGGGACCTCCAGGGAGACTGAGGAGGGACTGTTTAGAAAGGCTTGTGGTGATAGGACAAGGGGCAATGGTTTGAAACTGGAGCAGAGTAGATTTGGGGCAGACGTTAGGATGAAGTTCTTCACAGAGATAGTGATAAAATACTGGAGCAGGTTGCCCAGGGATGCTGTTGAGGCTGCATCCCTGGAGACATTCAAGATCAGACTGGATGTGACCCTGGGCAGCCTCATCTAGTTGGAGATGTCACTGCTGACTGCAGGGCAGTTGGATAAGATAACCTTTGAGGGTCCCTTCCAAACCAATGCAATTTGTGAATTGTCCCATTTCTCCAGCCTGTCAAGGTTCTTCTGGATGGGAGCACACCCCTGTGATGTAACAACAACTCCTCCCAGTTTGATGTTGCCTGTGAAGTTACTGACAATATACTATGCCTCACCATCCAAATCATGAATGAAGGTGTTAAACAGAGGATGTTTTCCACCACAGCTGTTGTTCTTAGGCTTGATGTGAAACAAGAACGGACTTAGGAATACAGATAACCTTGTGTTAATCATCCAGTACAGACATGGGCTTGGGAGCAGAAGATGAACACTTGGGAAATAATACTGTACTTTAGTGGAACAACTTGCATGCAAACAATACCACCTAACAAGAAGCTTGAGTAAGCACAGGCTGGAAGAGAAGGGAAATGAAGGGAAGGAAATAAAGGAAATACACATACATAGGATAGCATAGCTTTACTGCATCTGGATGTGTGTTGGGTCTAGCTGAGTTTGAGTTAAATCACAGAATCATAGAATCAGTCAGGGCTGGAAGGGACCACAAGGACAGACACTGCCTATCCTTCCTAAAGAGCTTGTACCTATCTATCCTACATTCCTGCCACCAGAATCATCCCACAAAGTTTCAATAATAGCCACTATGTTGTGGCATCCCAGCAGCACAGTGGCCCTTAATTCATCCTGTTTGTTGCCCAAGATCCATGCATTTGCATAGAGGCACTTGTTCCATGCATTTGCATAGAGGCACTTCAACTGGGCTGGCCCTGTGCTACTCTTGTGCCAATTCCCCTTGATTTCCTCAGATTGTCCTGGTGCATCATCCCTGGCTTACTTCAGGGCAGCAAGTTGAGGGCCCTCATTAGCTCTCCATCTCTCTGCCTCTGGTGAGCTGCCCCAATCTTTGTCACCAGCCAGGAGGAGACTATTAACCTCTTCCCCCTTCAAATCTAGTTCAAAGCCCTGTCAATGAACCCTACCAATTCCTGCCCCAGGATCCTTTTCCCCCTCTGGAATAAGTTCATCCTATTAGTTGTTTGCAGCTCTGGTGCCTTGTAAACTGAGCTGTGGTTGCAGAATCCAAACCCCTGTAGATGACACCAGCCCCAGAGCCATGAATTGAGCTGTTGGCTCTTTCTCAATGTTCCCTCATCCATGACTGATGTTAGAGGGACAGAGAACACATCTTGAGCTCCCGATCCCTTCAGCAGTTGTCCTAAGGTCCTGAAGTCTCTTTTAACTGATCGTGAGCCTCTCATTGTTGCACTTGAAAGACCCGAAGTGGGTAGTAGTCTGAAGGACTCACAAGGTTGGGAATTTTACCTACAATGTCCCTTACCTGAGCACCAGGGAGGCAGCAGGCCTCTCTATGAAGTGGGTTCAGTCTGCAGATTGGGCCCTCTGCTCCCTTTAGTAGGAGTGTCCTATAACAATGGCCCTTCCAGGTTACTTTTCAGGATTGGTTTTGATGGCTGGCCCGAGGCAACCTGTCTTTGATGCTGTTACTGGGCTTTCTGAGTCCTCATCCTTGCTGATGACCTGTTCCTCCTGCAGAGCCTCATACCCATTCTGCAAGTGCACTGCAGGCAGTGCGCTTCTTAAAGCAGTGCACTTGTTCCCTTTGCATTTGTGATGGTTTGGGTGTTACCCCCTGCCCCCCTCCCCCCGACTTAAGAAAATCACCCAGCCTAGGCTCAGTCGATCTGGAAATTGACTGAAGCTTTATATTTACAGTTTAGCACAATAGCCAAGCAGATATTTACAACACAGACAGAAATATACAAGTTAAAAAGGTAATACAGGAGCACAACAGCCCTCCCAGAAACCAGAGTCCCCAGGAGGGGCTCCCAACCACCCTTCCACCTTCTCCCCACCCCCCTACCTTACCTGTAGACTTTGCCTTACTCTCAAGGTAGTTTGGAGGGTCGGCCAGGGAGGGCTAAGAAGCAGATGGATTAGTCAGGCAGGCTAGAGAGAGAAGTGCAGCCCCAAAAGCCCAGAGACAGACTCCCTCTTATCTATGTTTATGTTCTTGTTGTTGCACATCTCAGCAAGCCTATGAGTGAAGTAGCCATCACCACTGTTTCCTTTTCATAGCCTGTAATCTAACTCTTCTCACCAAAATATCCCAGCTAGGCTCAAACTAGCACAGCATTTGTTCCGTCGGGCAGAGACCTGTTCCCACTGACCCTGCCCATGTGGGTTACTACATGGAGGCTGAGCCTTGCTGATGGGAGGATATTGGACCCCCTGCTCCACTAAGAGTTAAACCTAGTTCAGGTTTGGTAGGGATTAGATTATGGAAATAGTCAATTTCCCTTTCGCAGTCTCTAATCGTTCTTAGTCTTTCCACCTCTTTTAGTTCAGCCACCACCGTCATCAGGTCTCTGATGGGCTCGCACCTAACACAGCTGCTGTCCCTGCCATCCTCCATATCGAGTGCCAGGCTCCAGCACTCGCTGCCAACCAGCTGCTTGTGCGCGGCCTCTGTCTGGGTGCCCACTATTTTTGTACTGGCCGTTGTCCGAGCAGTAACCATGGCTTTGGGTAACCTGCCCGCCTCATTCTGCCCCCGCCCCTGCCAGCGAGCAGGCAGCCGCCGCCTCCTCTCCTCACAGCCGCGCTCCGCCTTCGCCTCGCCCGCGGCGCGGTGTCCGCGGCAGCCCCTCCCGCTGCTCCGGCTCTGCACTCAGGCACCTAGGGAACCCGAGCCTGCTGCACCCCCTCCTCTCTTCAGGAGCTCCGGAGCTGGGAGCCCCTTTTCTCCAGCGAACGAACAAGCGCCCAGAGCTGAGCTGCTCGCCGCTGCCTCTCCTCACAGCGCCGTGCTGGGTTCACGCACAGGAGTTAACTTCCCCACCGCAGTTCACAGAACCACAGAATCAACCAGGTGGGAAGAGACCTCCAAGATCATCCACTCCAACCTAGCACCCAGCCCTAGCCAGTCAACTAGACCATGGCACTAAGTGCCTCATCCAGGCTTTGCTTCAACACCTCCAGGGACACAGTATCACAGTCTCACAGTATCATCAGGGTTGGAAGAGACCTCATAGATCATCAAGTCCAACCCTTTACCACAGAGCTCAAGGCCAGACCATGGCACCAAGTGCCACGTCCAATCCTGCCTTGAACAGCTCCAGGGACAGCGACTCCACCACCTCCCTGGGCAGCCCATTCCAGTGTCCAGTGACTCTCTCTGGCAAGAACTTCCTCCTAACATTCAGCCTAGACCTCTTGCGTCACAACTTGGGACTATATCCCCTTGTTCTGTTGCTGGTTGCCTGGGAGAAGAGACCAACCCCACCTGGCTACAGCCTCCTTTCAAATAGTTGCAGACAGCAATGAGGTCCCCCCTGAGCCTCCTCTTCTCCAGGCTGCACACCCCCAGCTCCCTCAACCTCTCCTCGTAGGGTTTGTGTTGCAGGCCCCTCACCATCTTTGCTGCCCTTCTTGGGACACATTCCAGTATCTCAACATCTCTTTTGAATGGAGGGGCCCAAAACTGGACACGGTACTCAAGGTATGGCCTGACCAGTGCTGAGTACAGGGGAAGAATAACCTCCATTTTCCTACTGGCCACACGATTCCTGATCCAGGCCAGGATGCCATTGGCTCTCTTGGCCACATGGGCACACTGCTGGCACACTGCTGTTCTCATATTGCTGTGCTTTGTAGCTAAAAAGGTGTTGATAACACACTGGTGTTTCAGCTACAGGTCGGCAGTGCATGCACAGCAGCAAGGCTGTCTCTCCAAATCTGCCTGCTCATCTCATCCTGCTCCAAAGGGCAGTAGGCTGGGGCTGGACAAAAGGTTGAGAGCATGGCTGACCCAGTCAGACCTAAAGGATATTCTGTAACATATGTGTTCAGCAAGAAAAATCTAAGGGAAAGGAGGGGGAAAGCAGCCATTTGTTATTAAAGTATTTGCCTTCCGGAGCAGCAGCTGCATGCACCGAGGCCCTCCCTCTCAGGAAGTGGCTGAACACTGCCTGCAGATGGGAAGGAGAGAAGAAGCATTTTGGTTTTCTTTTGCTTCTGCATGCAGTCTTCACTTCTGCTTTATCAAACTGCCTTTATCTCAACCCATAAATTCCTTTTCTTCTTATTTTCCTCCCTCAAGAAACGTCTGAAGTTTTACAAATCCATCTCTGACATGGAAATAAAAATCAAGTGTCTGTCTTTCCTCTCTTCTTTCCCATTTCACTCAATTGCATTCATGGCCTGCAAGGCCTTTCCTTCCCACAGGTTACAGAGGGACAAAGTGGGACAAGGCTGGTCCCTGCTGGCACAACCTGGAACTTGTCTTACGAACATGCCTTGAGGAGATGTCAGCATCACATGAGAATATTCCTTCAACATGAACACCGAAGTGATTTGCTTGGTTTAAAACACCATATAGAAGAGAGACTGTAAGTAAGGATACTACTGAAAGAGTAGACTGAAAAAGGAGACAGAATAATCTTCAATTAATTTTAATAGAATAGCCTTAGACCCTGAATAAGCAGTGCTAAAATCAGAGGTAGACTAAGACCAAGGCAGGCAAATAATATCCCACTACTAGCATTATTTATGCAGGGCCAGAAAACCAAAATCCTAAATGTATTTCCAAAAAAAAACCCTCAATTTAACCAAAGATAAATGTCTGCAGTCATTTCCATAATTAGTGGCTTAAGCACACAGTTTTGTTGTTGTAGAATAGAGCAGTACCTAAGATCACTTGTTCAGTATCTTGATTTCTGTAGTCCTGTGTCTTAGTCCTAAATGTTTCAGGTTAATTTAGGTTTCCCGTTCCCTTCCCTGGGATGCTAAGGGTGGTTCCCAGCTGAACAAGCCATAGGAGAAATGATAGATCCTTCTGTGATACCTGAAACCAAGAAAAAATAATTTGTGATTTTCCTAGTGGGATGAACTGATTTCAAAGGATTGTCCTCTGCTTTTTTTATTTCACATGGAAAGACATACTGAAGCAAAACCATTAAAGAGCAATAGAAACAGAATGCTTACGGCAGGTGCTTGGTCACGTTGCTGACTATATGTTGACCTGTAGTGTGAGAAGGCTAGGCTGAGATGGGCTGTGTTTGTTGGTGTGCTGCTCTTTCCCTGCATTGCCTGAGTTTGTGCTGGTACACTCTACCTCACTCTTGGGAGCTACGTCATACCTGGGCAAATCTATGAGGGGTAAAAGATAGGGTTCTGTGTCTCCGGTTAGTTATATGCAAAAGAGAGCGATAAAACTATCCTGTTACCCATCACCATCAGTCCCTACCACCTTCAGACAATCTCCAAAAGGAAGGCACACTTTTACTCCACATGACACCTGTTCATACTCATGATCACAAGCACTTGGGAGAAGCCTGTACTTCTGCTTCCTGTAGCAGGACACTCAGAGGAACACAAACTTCAGAAAACAGCATCTTACTTCCCTCTCTTTCAGAGCGATTGTGACAAGTGCAGCTCAGACCAAGGAGGATATTCGGGATCTGGCCAGGCTGTAAACAGAAACACTAGTCTGCATTAAGCAAAATGCAAACCAGCTGCTGTGGGCTTGAGGTCTGTTTAACATCCTAAGCCAGAAGTAAAAAAGAGCAAGGAGGAATGCAGTATGAACACCATCACAAAGTTACCAAGTAAAAAGTAGCTGTGTTTAGAAGCAGGCAATAAAATAAAGAACAATTCCTTTTCATCTGTAGAGGGAAAATGCCAGGATTGTAAATTCAGGGTTAACAGATACACTAAGAGGTAATGGGACTATCACACAGAAACAGCAACAACAGAGGAAGGATGTGGCCTGTGGCAATCCCTCATGGTGACTGGGTGACAAAACCAGGAGGACAGAAGCATGAGTGGGATTGTTTTTGTATGAGGATGTAACGTTGTGGGGACAGGGGGTACACAATGATACATTTCCCAGGAGGCCTTTACAAAAACCTCTGTGTTTATAAGCCTTGTGGGAGCGTTCAGCCAGCCACAGAATTCTGCAGCAGAGTGCTCATGTCCTGTCTCAGTTTTTCGTGACAGATCTGTAACGCTAGGATTTGCTGTCATTGTCTGAGACACGAGGCTGGCCTCTGTAGAAAAAATGCCAGGAGATTCTAAAACACTGACACAATTTTCTGCTAACCAGATGGACTGCAGATGCACCTAAGGCCTATCAGAGTATATGAAGCAGATAATTAGTTTCTTTCTGATGTGGTAATGTTTGCAATGGACTACAAAATAGTTCCTTGTCAATGTAATAGAAGTGTTAGAAAAGGAATTCTGACATGTAGCAGGTCTCTCCTGGAGGCACTACATAAAATGTGTTGAAGTTTTCTTTCCTAAATAAGCCTCCAGTGTTCACTGTCTGACTCATGCCTCTGAGAACAAAGGGGTTTTTAAATCCTTCTCTGCATTGTCCCACTGCAGCTCTTCCTAATGCATATCAAAAGTTTGTCTGACATCAGCTACCTGAATTAATTCTGTGAATTAAATTTTAACCTATCAAAAAAAAAATGAATGGGATCCTGCAAGACTATTCAATACAGTTGGCCTGCCATTGAAAGGAAGACAAATCCACAATTCAGGAAGAGTTGACTGGCAACCTGCTGCACCATGTAGATGTATAAAAGTCTCCAGGACCAGATGGATTTTGAGCAAGTTGGCAAAAGTGCTCAGCAAGCCACATTTTTCATCAGTCATGGGTGACAGGGGAGGTCCCAGCAGACTGGAAATTGGCCAACGTGACACCCATCTACAAGCAGGGCCAGAAGGAGGATCTGGGAAACTACAGACCTGTAAATTTAACTTTGGTGCCAGGACAGGTCACGGGGCAGATCATCCTGAGTACCATTGTGAAGCACATACAGGACAACTACAGCTAAAAATAGTTGTATGAGTTCAAGTAAGGCCAAATGCTGAATTCTGCACTTTGGCCACAACCACCTCTGTCACTGCTACAGGTTTAGAGAGGACTGGCTGGAAAGCTGCTCAGCAGAGGGGGACCTGAGGGTGCTGACTGATAGCTGGCTAAACATGAACCAGCAGTGTGCCCAGCTGGCCAAGAGGGCCAGAGGCATCCTGGCCTATATCAGAAATGATGTGACCAGCAGGATTAGGGATGTGATGAGCTGTACTCAGTGCTGCAGAGGCTGCATCTTGAATACTGTATTCAGTTTTGGGGCCCTGACTACAAGAAGGATGTTGAGGTGCTGGAGCACATCCAAAGGAGGGCAATGAAGACAGTGAAGGGTCTAGAGAACAAATGTTAAGAGGAGCAGTGGGAGAGCTGGAATTGTTTAGCCTGGAGAAAAGAAGGCTCAGGGAAGACCTCATTGTTCTCCACAGCTACCCAAAAGAAGATTATAGAGAGGTGGGGGTCTGTCTGCTCAACCAAGCAACAAATTATACAAGAGGAAATGGCCTCAAGTTGCACCAAGGGAAGTTTAGGTTGGATGTTAGGAAGAATTTCCTCATTGAAAGGGTTATGAGGCATCAGAATGGCTTGCCTGAGGAGGTGGTGGAGTCCCCATCTCTGGAGATGTTCAAGAGTCATATAGATGTTGTGCTTAGGGATATGGTTTAAGCAAGGACTTGTCACTTAAGTTAATGATCGCACTCAATGATCACAGGACGTCAGGGGGTGGAAGGGATCCAAAGACATCATAGAAAGCCAACACTCCTTGCAGAGCAGGACCATACAATCTAGATAAGGTCACAGAGGAATGCATCTAAATGGGCCTTGAAAGTCTCCAGAGAAGGAGACTCCACAACCTCTCTGGGAAGCCTGTTCCAGTGATATGGGACCCTTATAGTAAAGAAGTTCCCCTTACATTGAGGTGGAACCTCCTGTGCTGCAGCTTACATCCATTGCTTCTTGTCCTATCACAGGGAGCAAGTGAGCAGAGCCTTCCCACCCCCTCCACCTCCCTCTCCTGGCTAGCCCTCAGACGTTTATAAACATTGATTAACTCCCCTCTAAGTCTTCTCCAGACTGAAAAGCCCCATGTCACTCAGCCTCTCCTCATAAAGCAGTGTTCCAGTCTCCTAATCATCCTTGTAGCATCTGCTGGACCTTCTCCATCAGATCCCTGTCCCTCTTGAAGATGATCTTAAAGATGTTTTCCAATCTAGGCAATTCTGTGATTCCATGAAGTGGATTTGATTTAGTTCAGTGCCACAAAGGCAAATGACCTACATGACTATGACAATCACAAAGGAAATATTATTTGATTGTTAACTTCACAGCTTACAGAAGGAAAGTCTTTGCAATGTACAAGACTGACAGGACTCTCTAATTGGAGTTGTTCAAGAAAAGCCTGGATGAGGCACTTCGTGCCATGGTCTAATTGACTAGATAGGGCTGGGGGATAGGTTTGAGTGGATGATCTTGGAGGTCTCTTTCAACCTGGTTGATTCTATGATTCTATGGAGAGAACTTTTATTTCTAGGCAATGACAGCCTCTGTTGCCTTGGGAACATCTGAATGTTTTTCACATTTTCAAAGTAGAATTGCACTTAGCATCAATGAGATCACTTGGAGAGCAGAGCAAAGTTGTAAACCAGCTTGAGGTGAAATGTAGACAATAACAATATCAAAAACCTCTGGGAAACACTTTTGTAAATGCCACAGATTATAGAATGAGATTTCAAGCTGGTTTCCTGTATAAGACCTTCAGAGAGAGGTTGAGGGACCATTTGGATTCCAGATGCAGTGGACACTGATTAAGCTTCTGCTCACCAAAGTTAACTGCAGTGCATCCCTTTGCTTAACTTATGATACACCACTTTGCTACCGTGGACAACATCGTTTTCGGCAGTGGCACCAAACTTAGAGTAATAGGTAAGATTTTTTTGGTGTGTTTCTTTTTTCTTTTAGAGATCACTTCAAATCCCAGGCTTCCTCTTTAGAGAAATTCATTTAAATCTTATTCTCTCTCTGTTAAACTGGTATTTTCCTGCAGTGCTAGTAACCCAGTCTATTTTGGAGAATAGACTAAGTTTAATACCGTAGGTAGAGTCACACGTTTCATTTTGGAGAACAAAATTAATGTGTTTTTAGTGAATAAAAAGTTGTCAATAGAAAGAATTGGGATGAGGAATGGCTTAAAAAAATATGTGCATGTCATAAGTACATTCCCTTAGTAAACTGACATCTGCAAAAGTCACTATTTCCCCAAAGCAGAACCGTTCTCTCCTGTACTAGTTCTCCTGGGGATGCAAGTGATTGGAATGAGTCAGTGAAAGGCTGTCTGGAAAGAGCTGAGTTACATTTACACTTTGGACAGGTCTAGAAAACCAATTACTTTGGATCTTTTCAAGACACACAGGTATGTATTATTTCAGATAACTGGGGAAGAGAAGCCCTTCAATTTTATCATAAGCAACACTAACAGCTCTCTGCAGCTGTTTAATTCCTTCTTCTTATAGAAGAAAGCTCCCCAGGGCAAGTTTCTTTCCACAAAATAGACTGATATCTCCACAGCCAGAACACAAGACTGTTCCTAAGCTTTTGCTAAATGACAGTGGTCTCCTCATTGTATTGCTTCTGGAAGAATTGCTATCTCAGGCTTTTTGTGCCATACAGTTCCACTACAGAGTAAAATTATTACAAAATTTACTATAGATTATTCTATATATATAAAATATATCTATAATATACATTATATATATATGTTATATATATAATATTTATTTATTATATAAAAATATCTATTATATATAATAAAAGTTACTATAATTGTTATTAAACTTATTCCTTCTATTAAAAAATCAATAATCAGCATGTTTTTTGAAATCCAGTGTGAATCTAAGGCACCTGAGCTGGTGAAAATCAATACACTGATCCCTCATTGACCATAATAAATTGTACAGATCAGTTTAATAATCATAGCTGAGAGAACAGACAGAATAAAAGCAGAGACTTCATTCCAGGGAGGGAGAAAGGGAGGGAAGTTTAGGAACTGCTACCATGGGGGCAATGGTCTAGGATGCTGTGTTACATATTATAAACTCTTCAAAACATAATAAAACCCTCACATTTATTTTACAAGAGAAAACATATTCATTATTTTGAAAGCAAGGGAAGAAATTAAGGAAATGAGGCTGTTTAGTTAAGAATAAGCAGAAAGAAAATTGTCTGCATATGGGATTTTTTTTCTAATAATGCTCCTAGATAAATAGATAAATGCACTCCAAATAAATGGTGAAAGCTACAACAACCAACTCACCTAAGCCTGAAGCAAAAGAGGTATTTCTGAGGCTGATCTCACCTGCTTAGACACACAGATGTGGTGATGTTCTCCTACAGGTTTGTTCACTGGTTTTTAGGGGGTTGTAAATTAATGTACTTTGTGTTTCTTCTTGTGCTGGTACTATATGAAGGGAGGGTTAGTCAGCAGGTTTGGCTCAGAGGACTGAGAGTAGAGCAGAGGTTTTCCTGCAGCTGTAAAGCAGTGTGAATAATGAAAGACTGAATTTCGGCAGCGGGACAAAACTTGTAGTCATAGGTAAGACAAAGCTCCTTTCTGATATATGATATGTGTGATGCTGGATTAGGGGCAAGAGTGTTCTCAATAGTAGAATAATGATAATTTTTTTCACATAGCCATGAGGGCAGGATTAGTGTTTTCTTGCTTGCTTAGTAAAATGAGACATGCTGATATGGAAGCGCAGGCTTTGCAGGTGTGAATTTTGTGTCTGTTGACTTTGTCTTTTACTGAGAACTTCACAAAGGGAGAAAGAAAGAAATCTGTTTCCTCCTACTCTCCGATCAAACATTGTAGAGGTTGGGAATCAAAGATCATTCTTCAGTCTGCAAGTCTTTGCAGTTCATCTGTGTAACAACGAAAAGAATAGCTCAGAGATAGACTCTGGAGTATTGTGCTTGATAAATAGTTCTGCTGGTACTTTGCTCTCATGTCCGCCGATGTTGAGCTGGCTGCTTAAAGTTGCTTTGGTACACTGGCTTCCTCTGCAGCCCTTTACACAACTTCTAACTGTCAAAAAAGGCTCTGTTCTTTTTCTCTCCATGCACTTTTCTCCTTTGTTCTTTCTCTGTTTACCGGTTTGCTTTCTCCCCTCTCCCAGGAAATGATTTAACATCAATTATATAAAAAATAATAAGTTTGATTTTAAAACGAGAGTAGGAGTGAAATGTAACAAGAAATCATGAAGCTGACCTTGTCATGATGGGAATGGAAGAACTGTGGTATGTTTTCTCTTAGGTGGGTGAAGAATGTGTGACAGGGAATGTGTGAGTTTGTGCCAGTGTCTGCCATGAACACTGGCAGATCAGAACAGAATATGCTGTTGCTATTTTTTCTGCTTGTCTCTGCTCTTGTTTGTACCAGTCTTCTTATACTATTTCAAGTGTGTTCATTCACTGGTTTTCTTTATCCTTCCAGTAGTCTTATTGTTCTATTTTTCCATTGCTTTCCTCTTGTTATTTTTATATATATTTTAGTCTGATGAAGCTCTCTTAGCTTTCTTTTGTGTCCTCCCTGTTTCCATGTCTTTACTTGTCAGCAAATTGAGTTTGTGTCAGAGAAACTTCTAAGATAGGCAAAAAATTCCTAAAGCCAAGTACTTGAAGAGAGCAGTAAAAGTGATCAACCTCTTCTCATATCCATGGGAAGGAAAGCAGAGCAGTGCCAAACATTCTTTGGAGTTGTCTCTATTACTATCTAGTTACCTCTTCTGAAGTCTGTACAAGCTCATCCATTTTCATAGAGGCACTCCAAGTGATCTTTGTAGAGTAAGAACTGTCATCTTTAAAGCTAGTAGCTGAAAGCAAACACTTGGGCTTACAGGTCAGTATCTTTGCAAGATACAGATTTCTGCTAACTCTCTCCACTCTAGAAAGGAAGGAACATCTACAAATGTCTTCACACACACACACACACACAAAAAAAAAAAAGAAAGAAAAGAAAAGAAAAGAAAAGAAAAGAAAAGAAAAGAAAAGAAAAGAAAAGAAAAGAAAAGAAAAGAGAAAAAAGAAAAAAGAAAAAAGAAAAAAGAAAAAAGAAAAAAGAAAAAAGAAAAAAGAAAAAAGAAAAAAGAAAAAGCTGTCCCTGTTGCTCCATAGTTCTACTGCATTTCTGTTTCTATTGCGCACTGCAGACCTGGTAGGTTTACCATGCTAGATGAGGAAAAATGGCACACTAATAAATTATATGAAAGAAAAAAACACCCAAAAAAACCACACACCAAAACACAAAATGAACAAAAAATTTGGTCTTGAGGGTCACTGCTTAGCTTCTGAGTAACATCTCAATGCTCTCTTGTATATCCTGTTGTCATACATGTAGATATTAAACACTTTAGGAGAGGAAACAGCTCTTAGTTTGTGAGCATCTTGCATCCTTTTGGGAAGATGTGTAATCCAGGATGAGAACTTCTCATAATTAGGATAACCTAAATAATAAATAACACAAAGAGATAGTTTTATAAATTTTAAAAAGTTGTTGAGCAACTTAAGACCTAAAGTAAAACTTGTCCTAGATAGATTGAGGTTACT
Organism: Pogoniulus pusillus; assembly: GCF_015220805.1. NCBI lineage: Eukaryota > Metazoa > Chordata > Aves > Piciformes > Lybiidae > Pogoniulus > Pogoniulus pusillus. The sequence continues at coordinate 24,340,023 of NC_087278.1, forward strand.
TACCTGAAGTGTTCTTCACTTGAGACAGTGAGAAAAATTAGCTCCTTCCTTTCAAGTCACCTCTTAGATGGCAGGGGTGGGGGTCAAGAGAGGTTATCACAAAGAGGTATAATTCTGAACACTGCAATGATCATCATGTAATGCAGCCTGTGGAAGATACTTACACCTTGCAACATAGACTCTTATTTCTTAGTACAGTATTACAAATGCAGGCCCCACAGCACTGTTGGGTACTTTTCTGCCTCCTTGTCTCTTCAGCTTCTTTTCAGCTTTCCTATTCTTTTGACAGAGATGATATTAGAACTTTACTCTTGGATTTCTGCAGCTCGACCTTTTAAGTATCTGAATAATGAATGCAGACAAATGCTTTCAGTTTCCTGCTGTCTACAGATCTAATAGATAATAATTGCCTGAAAGAGATTGGTTAAAAGGATAGATGTATTAGGAGTCACACAGCACAGATGCAGAACAATTTCAGAAGTTTTCTGACTGAAGACAATAATGGAGGCTCTGGGCCACATTGCTTTCTGTTTCAGGGAAGAATGATGAGATCATACCTCCAGTTGTGGCTCTGTTTTCCCCATCAAAGCAAGAGATCCAACAGAAGAATAAGGCCACACTGGTATGCTTGGCCTCTGGATTCTACCCTGATTACATGAATTTGATCTGGAAGGTGAATGGTGCTGAAAGGACAGAAGGGGTGGGCACAGATGAGTTTTCCACACAGAATGGGAGTACCTACTCACTGACCAGCCGACTGAGGGTCTCAGCCTATGAGTGGTCCAACCCTTCAAATAATTTTGAGTGTGTTGCCACATTTTTTAAGAATGGAACACTGGAATCAATACACAAATCCATCAGTGGTGATGCTGGTAAGTAAAAAGTGTGTATCACCAAGCTTTACAAACTAGAAATCACAAATCAAGAGGGTGCAGGTTACAAAGCGAAGCACATCTCTATCCAACTTCTATATGGAGTATGGCTATGACACAGACATATATGTGAATATGAGGGTACTTCTGCACATATCTTCATATCCCTGAACCTCTATATCTACATTATCATTATGTATCTGCAGTTTTTGAAAGGTTTCTTCAGATTTTCACTGTGAAACCCCCAAATATGTAGTATAATAAAATAAGTAGTATAGTAAAATGATTCAGGTAGTGTATTGAAAACAAAACTTCTTCAATTTGAGTTGTGTTTGCATCAAAGACAAAAGTGACTTTTAGCTCATTCTTGTCTTTCAGGCTGTGCACTCATGGAAGGTATGTGTGTCTTCCCACAGGCATATATCTGTGTGTATTTTATTTCCATTTTTAGTGATACCAAATACAAGGTATGTTACATTTCTATTACAGTAATAACTTCCATTTCCTCATCTAAGTAATTTGTATGTTAGGTTTAAGAAACAAAAATACTTTGAAAGCATTTTAGGTGCGTGCTGCATGTAGCTATGCTTTGATTTTCTACATCCTCTTTACTATTCCCTTTTGAAATAACAGAAGAAATGTTGGGATCTTCCTGTAGGATGTAATTTGCTCTTTGTATCATCTCTTTCGCCCCTTAATACTGCCTTCTGTTGGGAAGCTGCTTGCTCAGCCATGAAAGAAAACAATCATACTTAGTGTTTATAACATCAAGGTTCAGAGTCCAGAATTCTGATGATTGCTCAGTACCAAATTCAGAATACTTCTTATTACAAGTTGCATTCCCCTGGGAAGATGAATGAACTCTGATGATATCTAGATTAAAAATCAGGTTTCTTTCCTCCTTGCATTCGTATTTACGTATTCTTGTTTTTCACCCACTAGTTTAACACTTCAAGAATCTTAAAGCTAGTGTCTCAATACTGCTGCAATCCCTTAAGAGTGAAAAAGCTACAAGAGTCAAAGCTCTAGATGCCATGTTAAACTTCCCCGATACATCAGCAGCACTCTCAAGGTCACTCTCAGTAACAAGTGCATAAAATTTATAACCTATGATGCAGTTTAACTTGAATTCCTAGGAGGGAATTCACATAATAGCCTAGTTTTTCAGTAGGTATGGCAACACAACGGTTAAACATTTCCAGTCAGCACACAGAGGGCTTTTTTTAGCATAAAGGCAGTCTGTGTCTTTTCTAGACTTGCTTTCTCTTTTGGTTCTTTGAGTCACAATGTCTTATCCCAATTCCTGCTGTCTTGTGTCCACAGAGCCATCCATTTAGCTCTAGTTCCTTTGTGTTCCTTAGCTAAAGATTTCAAGAGTTCTTATTTGATTAAAGCTACATCTGAGTTAATCTTTTGTGATGATGATACTTCAATATATAACTGATGTGTGATTTGCAGATTCCTACTTGCGGTATGGAAATTCTCTGAAGCTGACTTACCTCATGCTCTGCGGCAAAGCCTTGCTCTATGCAATTCTGTTGAGTGCTCTGCTGTGGACAGTCAAGGTAGGTTAGTGTGCTACTTGAACTTTAAGCTTACTCAACTAGTAAAAGGGTCAGTGGATACAGAGCAAATCTATTCTCAGCTGTGGGGTTGCTCTCCAGGCTTTGTGCAGGCTTGTTTGAGAAATCACAAGTGATTAGCTTCCTGTTACTGTTTTTCCAGAATTCAAATCAAATCAGTGCTACCTATCAGAGAAATTCCTTCTCAAAATGTTCTTTAAACATGTAGAAGAAGATGAAAATTAAGGACAACTCCTCTAGAAAGCAAAGGGAAATATCAGATATATCATACATTTCTGTAAGCCTTGAAAAGAACTCATGCCTGAAGGGAAAGCAGTAAAGTAGAATTTCTGAGGAGATAGGTTGGATGAACCTGAACAGATGGGAGAAGTTTAACTAATTAGCAGGAAATATTTTCTATCAATGAGTTTCAGAAATGGTTAAAATATTCTCCTCCCAGCCAGAGTAGTTCCTTGTTCCTTTAAAAGCAGAGCTGGGAGATGTATTTGAAAAGTATTCAAGGTGAGTATGAACACAAACTCAATTATCTTTTTGTGGCCTTTTCCAAGAATACTAGAGGGAGCAGGTTTGTGCTTTACTGCATCAGAATCACAGAATGGTGCAACACCCCTCCATGAGCAGGGATATCACAGGATCACAGGATACTAGGGGTTGGAAGGGACCCAAGGACATCATCGAGTCCAACCTGCCTGCCAGAGCAGGACCACACAATCTAGCACAGATCACAGATGAATGCATCCAGACAGGCCTTGAAAGGCTCCAGAGAAGGAGACTCCACAACCTCTCTGGGCAGCCTGTTCCAGTGCTCTGGGACCCTTACAGTAAAGAAGTTCCTCCCTGTGTTGAGACGGAACCTCTTGTGCTGACCAGTCCTCATATGTTTGTAAACATTTATTAAATCCCCTCTCAGTATTCTCTTCTCCACACTAAAAAGTCTCAGGTCCCTTAGCCTCTCCTCAAAAGGCATGCCTTCCAGTCCCCTAATCATCCTCTTTCACTGTCTCCTCATAGCCCATTTTTTACATCCAGTCTAAAGCTACCTTGTATGAATTTAAAACCATTGCCGCAATCCTGTTACTACAGGCCTTATAGAATCATAGAATCAACCAGGTTGGAAGAGACCTCCAAGATCATCCAGTCCAACCTAGCACCCAGCCCTAGCCAGTCAACCAGACCATGGCACTAAGTGCCTCATCCAGGCTTTGCTTCAACACCTCCAGGGACAGTGACTCCACCACCTCCCTGGGCAGCCCATTCCAATGCCAATCACTCTCTCTGGCAAGAACTTCCTCCTGACATCCAGCCTAGACCTCCTCTGGCACAACTTGAGACTGTGTCCCCTTGTTCTGTTGCTGGTTGTCTGGGAGAAGAGACCAACCCCCACCTGGCTGCAACCTGAGTTCCCTTGTATATTGATGTATTTGTTCCTTTTGCTTGGTTATGTTTTGGGGCTTTTGTTGTTGTTGTTATTGGTTTTGTTTTTATTTATTTATTCTGTTTTACTTTCAATTAGGTTGGTGGAAAGTATAAAGAGAATAAATGAAGAGTCCTCTTCATCACACCATTAGGAACATGGCAAATTTCTACTTTTCCATAGCAAAGGATCTATGCTTCTATCTAAGAACCTCTGAATGTTATTTCTTGGTGATTCTCTGCTCCCACCCCCCCAACTATTTTTTCCACTTTATTGTAATCACTACTGAGTTTTCCCTCTAAATCCATGTCACATAATATCATATCATATAGTGACATATCACAACATCTGTCATATTCTATCATGCACCATACAGTATCATATAATTAAAACAAACACCTTCTTAATACTCAGAGGCTGAGAATCCAGCTCCTTGAATTAAGAATAAAGTTTTAGCTTCATTTCCATTCAAGAAACATGAGTTGTCATTTTTTCATTTGTTCTCTTCTAGCAATAATGTCCTACAACACAGCTTCCAGTGATGTGTGGTATCATGAGAAACTCACATTAAAAGGACAGTGCAGAGAGGCAATGAAGAGAGACTTCAGGGCCTTAGGGTGGCTGGGTAAGGGATCAGAAGCACTTTTCTCACCTATCCCCCCTGTAGTGAGGGAATAAACAGTAAGAGCCATGAGATCAGTGCTTGGTTCCAAGCCTGTTGTCTCCTGCAGGACCTTAGGTTCTTTAATCATTATTTGGTTTATAGGACACCAGGTGTGCTGGCAACAGACAGGATATGCCTGTCTCAAAGAGGAGAAAGGTTCTTAGCACATGAGGTAGCAAGGCTCATCAAAAGATCTTGAACTAGATTGGAAGGGGGAAGAGGACAAAACCAGGCTTCCTAGGAATAAACCCCAGGGCAGCACACCAATATTGGAAGGATGGTGAGCTAGTGAGGTCTGTCAGTTTGTCAGTGGAGGTAGAGAATGGACAGCTATGTGGCAGCTAAGACTCATGGGTTATTGATGGGCTAGTGACCACAGGAGAAGCTGAGAATAGCCAGGTAGGAGCAGGGACTTCTCCCTGCAGAAAGGTGCTGGGACTGTTAGACCAACCAAGTGCATCTACATAACACATGCAGCATGGGAGACAAACAGGAGGACCTGGAATCCATTGTGTATTAGGAAAGTTATGATATAGTGGCCACCACAGTGATGTCTCATGTGACTGGAGTGCCACAGTCAACGGTTACAAAGTCTTCAGAAGGGATAGGTAAGGAAGAAGAGGCAATGGCATGGCCTTGTGTGTCAGGGAGTATTTCCATAGTCTTGAAGTTAGTGATGGTGATGTTAGAGTGTTTATGGATGAGAAGGCAGACATCCTAGTGGGAGTCTATTATGGACCACACAAATAGGATGAAGAGAGCTCCTGTTCTCATGGGGGACTTCAGCTTCCCTGATGTCTGCTTGGAACACAAGACATCAGAGAGGAAGAGGTCCCAGAGACTCCTAGACAGTGTGGCAGAGAACTTCCTGGCACAGCTGGTGAGGGAGCCAACCAGGGAAGGTGCCCTCCTGGGTGGGCTGTTTGTGAACAGAGAACTTATCTGTGATGTAATGACTGGGGGGCATCTTGTGCACAGTGATCACAAAGTGTGAGAGTTCTCAGGTGTTGAAGTAAAGGTGGGAGGAGGACCTGGGGAACTACAGCGCTCTCAGTCTGACCTTGGTGCTGGAGCAGATTATACTGAGTGGCATTAAGCAGCATGGACAAGGCAAACAAGTGATCAGGCCCAGCCAGCATAGGTTTCCTTCTTGGAGCTTTTACAGAGGATATTCACATTTCTCCCTCCCATTTTTGTTATGACTAGGGTTATATTTCGAGGCAGTCTCTGTAGTACTGTGATACCTATGCAGGAGTTTGGCAATGATACGAGGTAAGGAAAGAAGCCTACACTTTAAAAAAATGTGTCCCACACTGGACTTCATTATTTGTTTTAAGGACAAGAAGAAAGGAAGATAGAGGGAAGAACCACCAGATGGGTGAATTCCAGAAAATCAGCTATTCTTTAGCACAGCTTAGTGATGGCAGAAATGGGAGACATTAACTGTTTCTGCTCTTATTTACAGGAGGTGTCTTAAATTCTGAGATTAAAACTCAGAGCAGAACACAGACTGAGATGGAAGGAGCAATACACCATCTGTTTCAATGTATTCTTCTGCAAAAGTGTAGTATTTTCTTTAAAAATTGAAAGCCTGAGTGTCCCATCTGTTTTCAGCCTCAAGAAAGGTAGGAAATAGCATGATATCATACAGGCTTTATGTGTAGGTGAGAGCTTCTGGTGGCAATTCAGGCACTTCTTCAAAACATTGTGCACACTCACCACTGTACTTTGGACAAGGCACTCAGCTGAGAGTGCTTGGTAGGTTGCAGGTATTTTTGTTTCTTACAGTAGGACAGTAATTCACTACAGAGTAAAGTAATGACACTACCAACAAAATGTGCTAAGGGTCAGTTTAGGAAACAGTTAAAATTATTATCTTGACAAAAGGCAGCTCAGGGTTAAATCAGTATATACTGATGGAAAGGAGGAAAAGAAGTTTTTATCACCATGTCTATCTGGATTCACTGCAAGATCAGAAAAATAGGACAAAACTAAAAGGTCCTTCAATATTCCTGTGAGCCCTAGACGTAAAAGCATTGGAGATAGTGAGGAGAAGGTTCTTCACTGAGAGAGTCATTGGACACTGGAATGGGCTGCCCGGGGAGGTGGTGGAGTCGCCGTCCCTGGAGCTATTCAAGGCAGGATTGGACGTGGCACTTGGTGCCATGGTCTGGCCTTGAGCTCTGTGGTAAAGGGTTGGACTTGATGATCTATGAGGTCTCTTCCAACCTTGGTGATACTGTGATACTGTGATAAAGGAGTATTTTAGGTGTGTAACCACTACGTGCCTTCATTAGTCTCAGCTTTGGCTTGGCATTCACTCCTCATATTTTGTTAGTATAGTAGAACCCTTCACTGTGACCAGCACAGCTATTCTAACATTCTTGCATCCCATAAGTGCAGCAAAATCAGGAAGGGGCAAAGCTTTAGAACATATTCCATTATATTTGCCTGTGTGACTGGTGAGAAGAGTCTTCCATTTCTGGTAGCTGTCATCTAAGCAAACTTCCACATATATGCTTGTGATGGTTTGGGAGTTACCTGCCCTCCCACTCTTATGAAATCACCCAGACTAGACTCAGCTGGCTGGAAGTTAAGGAATGAAGCTTTAAGTTTACAGCTTAGCACAATATACAAGAAGATATTTACAATATTTGCAGCTATATACAGCAATTTACAAGTTAAATGTAATACAGAAACACAACAGCCCTCCCAGAAACCTGAGTCCCCAGGAGGGGCTCCCAACCACCCTTCCACCTTCTTTCCACTCCTCTACTTTATCCCAGATTTTGACTTCCGTGCAAGGTGAGGTTGGAGGATCATCAGGGGGGTTAGAAAGTGGAAGAATTAGTTACACAGAAGAAGCCCAGGGAGAAAAGCACAGGCACCAACAGCGACAGAGACACACACACTCTGACTCTCCCGCTCTGTTTTATCTATGTTTTGTGTTCTTGTACATCTCAGCAAGCCTATGAGTGAAGTAGTCATCACCACTGTTTCCTTTTCACAGACTATAATCTAATTTCTCCTTAAAATATTCCAGTTTGCCTCAAACTAGCACATTGCTAATAAAACCCAGGCTGATTTCTAGCCAAAATAGATGTAGAATTCAAGGACACTAGAGAAGGTAAGAGGACACCAGCTAGATGAGAAGTGGCAGCCTTTCAGGAAAGGCATCATAGCTGCTTTTATTCTCACTGTGTTCCTGTTCAAGATTAGCTTTCTTTGGTAGCAAAGAAAAAAAAATGGGTGAATAAAGGTCACCTGATGGTTAATGCATTTGCTTATTTGAAAAGGATCTGCTGGCAGGTTTGAGGGGAATCTGGCATATCTTTTTATGTCATTGTCTGGAATAAAAGTTAATCTGAGTGGGAGAGGACAGATAGGTATAAGCCCATAAAGTGGGGGTTGAACTGCAGTGGCTCTGTGGAAGCATAGATAAAATTATTGCTAGAGTCTTGCAAATAGAGGTCTGAATGGCTAAGTTTGTTAGTAAGTTTGTTACTCTGTGTTGTTTGAGATTGTGTAAAAGTGTAGTAAACTCAAATTTCATCTCTTAGTGGGGAAACAAGTAGAGGACAGATGGGCATAACCCCATAAAGTGGAGTGATTTCCCTGCTCTGTACTGGACAAAAAGATTTATTTGGTGTTCCTGTTACAACTGTGACTTATGTAGTCTCATGGCTGCTTCAAACAAACATAAGAATTGTTTTTCTTAGAGGCTTTTAAAAATATCCTGCCTTTAGTGTATTTTGTAAACATTTTCTTAGTAGTAACCATCAGCTTGGCCCCTCCTTTGAACTGCAGCAGCTCTGTGTAAGCATAGATAAAATTATTGCTAGAGTCTTGCAGATAGAAATCTGAATGGCTAAGTTTGTGGCTAAGTTTGTTACTCTGTGTTGTTTGAGATTGTGTAAAAGTGAAGTCAAGTCAAATTTCATCTCTTAGTGGGGAAACAAGTAGAGGACAGATCCAGTTCTGGGCCCCCCAGTTTAGGAGGGACATTGAGATGCTTGAGCGTGTCCAGAGAAGGGCGACGAGGCTGGGGAGAGGCCTTGAGCACAGCCCTACGAGGAGAGGCTGAGGGAGCTGGGATTGGTTAGCCTGGAGAAGAGGAGGCTCAGGGGAGACCTTATTGCTGTCTACAACTACCTGAGGGGTGGTTGTGGCCAGGAGGAGGTTGCTCTCTTCTCTCAGGTGGCCAGCACCAGAATGAGAGGACACAGCCTCAGGCTGCACCAGGGGAGATTTAGGCTGGAGGTGAGGAGAAAGTTCTTCCCTGAGAGAGTCATTGGACACTGGAATGGGCTGCCCGGGGAGGTGGTGGAGTCGCCGTCCCTGGAGCTGTTCAAGGCAGGACTGGACGTGGCACTTGGTGCCATGGTCTGGCCTTGAGCTCTGTGGTAAAGGGTTGGACCTGATGATCTGTGAGGTCTCTTCCAACCCTGATGATACTGTGATACTGTGACATAACCCCATACAGTGGAGTGATTTTCCTGCTCTGTGCTGGACAAAAAGATTTATTTGGTGTTCCTATTACAGCTGTGACTTCAGTAGTCTCATGGCTGCTTCAAACAAAAATGAGAATTATTTTTCTTAGAGGCTTTAAAAAAAAAAAAAAACAACCCTGCCTTTACATGTCTCAAATTCAAAAGGCACAAACTAAAGGGACAGCTTTTGATATCCTCAACTAAATAATATCCCTCAAGAATTCACATAAAGTCTTTAAATTTGTTTCCCCACTAAGATGAAGTGTGAGTTGCCTTCACTTTTACACAAACTCAAAGACCACAGAGTAACAGTCTTAGCCATTCAGACTTCTGTTTTGCAAGATTCTAGCAATAATTTTATCTGTGCTTACACAGAGCTGCTGCAGTTTGAAGGAGGGACCAAGCTGATGGTTACTACTAAGAAAATGTTCACGAAATACACTAAAGGCAGGATATTTTTAAAAGCCTCTAAGAAACCCAGAAAGAATCATGTCCAGGGTGATGTGCTTGAACATATCTCTTTAAGGGAACAGCAGTTGGCTTCTTGCAAAACAGGATGCGGTTTGACATTTACACAACCCCCCATTTTGATAACCCCTCAGCCTCTTACCACAGCACCCCCCCAGCTTCTCAGGATGAGGCACAGGATGCAGTTCTCTGTTAACCGTGTTACAGTTGGACAGGAATAGCACTGCATACAGTGCTGCTGGGGGGGGTTTCATCTCAGGTTATCACACAATCTTCTTGTTACTGAAGTCTGCAGATGGGTTTTGCATGCACAGCTGCTGTTTCTGTTGTGCCACACATAAAATCCAGAAGGCTTGTGGGGCTGCTGACATGTTGCTGACCTGCTTTTACAAATTAGAATCATAGAGTCAACCAGGTTGGAAAAGACCTCCAAGATCATCCACTCCAACCTAGCGCCCAGCCCTACCCAGTCATCTAGACCATGGCACTAAATGCCTCATCCAGTCTTGTCTTGAACACCTCCAGGGACAGTGACTCCACCACCTCCCTGGGCAGCCCATTCCAATGCCAATCACTCTCTCTGCCAGGAACTTCCTCCTAACATCCAGCCTGTACTTCCCCCAGCACAACTCAAGACTCCATCCCCTTGTTCTGTTGCTGGTTGCCTGGGAGAAGAGACCAACCCCACCTGGCTACAATGTCCCTTCAGGTAGTTGTAGACAGCAATGAGTTCATCCCTGAGCCTCCTCCTCTCCAGGCTGCACACCCCCAGCTCCCTCAGCCTCTCCTCATAGGGTTTGTGTTCCAGGCCCCTCACCAGCTTTGTCACTCTTCTCTGGACACGTTCCAGCACCTCAACATCTCTCTTGAATTGAGGAGCCCAGAACTGGACACAGTACTCAAGGTGTGGCCTGACCAGTGCTGAGTACAGGGGAAGAATAACCTCCCTTGTCCTACTGGCCACACTGTTCCTGATGCAGGCCAGGATGCCATTGGCTCTCTTGGCCACCTGGGCACACTGCTGGCTCATCTTCAGCTTACTATCTATCAGTACCCCCAGGTCCCTTTCCTCCTGGCTGCTCTCCAGCCACTCAGTCCCCAGCCTGTAGTGCTGCTTGGGGTTGTTGTGGCCAAAGTGCAGAACCCTGCACTTGGCCTTGTTAAATCTCATCCCATTGGCCTCTGCCCACCCATCCAGCCTGTCCAGGTCCCTCTGCAGGGCTCTCCTACCTTCCAACAGATCCACACCTGCTCCTAGCTTGGTGTCATCTGCAAACTTACTGATGCTGGACTCAATCCTCTCATCCAGATCATCAATAAAGATGTTGAACAGGACTGTGCCCAGCACTGATCACTGGGGGACACTACTAGTGACAGCTGCCAACTGGATGTGGCAGCATTCACCACCACACTCTGGGCTTGGCCTTCTGGCCAGTTCTTCACCCATGACCAGCTTGTTGTGGCAGACACTGTAAAAGGCTTTGCTGAAGTTCAAGTAAACTCCATCCACAGCCTACCCCACATTCACCAGGTGAGTAACCCCCACACATACTTTTTCTAGGCATGCCATAACAGATAACCAAGGTGATGAAAATCACATACTTGTAGACAAATTTTGATGGAAGGGGATTTCTGGAGGTCTTTCAATCCAAACTGCTTTTCAAACCAGGAGTGAACTACAAAGCTAGATAATGTAGCTCAGAGTTTTGTCCAGGTGGTTTCTGAATATCTTTAAAGAGAGAGATTTGACAAGCTCTCTTAGAAATCTGTTCCACTGTTGATACACCCTCAAGAGGAAGCACTTTTTGTTATGTCTAATCAGAGTTCATCTTGCTGCAGATTGCCCCCACTGGCTTCCACTGTGCCTCTTAAAGACTCCAACTGTATCTAGGCAGTTGAATCATGCAATGAGCCATCCTTGACACCTCTCAAAGACAGAGACAACTACAATGAGAAACATTACTCCCAGTTGCCTGGGAGCAAAAAAAAAAAAAAGCTTTGGAGGTCATCCACAGAGAGAAAGCATAAACCAGGTTAATCTAGACAGTATTGCTGCTTTTTAAACTGTGAGAGAGGTGTAAGTATGAGGCATACAGAGATAGATGCAACATAGAGTGTCATCTACTTAACAGTATAGCCAGAAGCAAACTGCATAGTCAGAACAATTCCTGAATAAATCACAGAATCATAGAATGAGTCAGGTTGGAAGAGACCTCCAAGATCATCCAGTCCAACCTAGCACCCAGCCCTATCCAATCAACCAGACCATGGCACTAAGTGCCTCATCCAGTCTGTTCTTGAACACCTCTAGGGACAGTGCCTCCACCACCTCCCTGGGCAGCCCATTCCAATGCCAATCACTCTCTCTGCCAACAACTTCCTCCTAACATCCAGCCTAGACCTCCCCTGGCACAACTTGAGACTGTGTCTCCTTGTTCTGTTGCTGATTGCCTGGGAGAAGAGACCAACCCCACCTGGCTACAGCCTCCCTTCAGGTAGTTGTAGACAGCAATGAGGTCCCCCCCTGAGCCTCCTCTTCTGCAGGCTGCACACCCCCAGCTCCCTCAGCCTCTCCTCACAGGGTTTGTGTAAATCAACATGTTTTTTTTCTTGAATGTGGATTCATTCTAAGCTGTATGCTACTTTTTGCTATCTCCTTTTCCCTTTTATATCACGTGTAACTTTTTTGGGATATTGCCATGGTAATGGTTGCTTTTTTTTGTCCTTTTACTCCAATCTGTGGCAAGTTCAGCTTAGCTGCTATTCCTGGAACATCTGGGGTTTGGGTTGTTGTTTTTTTTAGGCCACTTCTCCTACAGTTGACAATCTTAGTTCTACAGCTCTTTTGTGATTAGGGTAATCTTTCCAAGCACAATGGAAAGAATTGTGGGTTTCAGTTCTTGATAATATGCAGAGAGAAATGAGGATGCACATAGAAGTCACTGTCTCAAACGTTATTTTAGACAGAGATGAGTATTTCAAGCAACTGTCCTGTGTCAAGTGAGAAAATGGCTTAGGTGACAATTTTTGACTGTGTAGATTGCAGTTTCCATTTTATTTATTGTATGTAGTATTCAGGTAGTGACAGGACTAGGGGGAATGGAGCAAAGCTGGAGGTGGGGAGATGCAAACTGGATGTGAGGAGAAAGTTCTTCAGCATGAGAGCGGTGAGAGCCTGGAATGAGTTGCCCAGGGAGGTGGTTGAGGCCCCACCCTTGAAGGTGTTTAAGGCCAGGCTAGATGAGGCTGTGGCCAGCCTGATCTAGGGTAGGGTGTCCCTGCCCATGGCAGGGGGGTTGGAACTGGATGATCCTTGTGGTCTTTTCCAACCCTGACTGATTCTATGATTCTATGCCTTCTACATTTGGTTTACAATGGTTATTGATTGTTGTGATGAGATTGAGGCTAAATTGCTGATCAGAGGGGCTCAGCAGTTAACCCACACTGCAAAGACCTGTTCTGCCACTCTTGCTCCAACTCCTCAGCAACATCTGGTTTGTAAACAGGCTATTGGCCAACGTAGTGCTTTCCTGTGCTGAGAGAAGGTGCTGGAAAGGAGACTTTATGTAAAGAAAGCAAGTGACTTTGAAGTGTTGTGTTTAAACTACTTCCACAGAAATAGACAGCTGAATGGTTCTTCTTCACAGATGAAATATCCAAGTGGAATTCTGAGAGGCTTAACCGTTTAGCTTTGTATCCAATGTGAATGTCACCTTCTTTTTCATGCTTTTCCCCAAAGGAATAATAGACCAGTTGCAGCCCCTTTCCTGGCTGCTGCAGATACCAGTACATAGCATTGTGATTATTATTTTGGCTGCATGTCAGAGTAGCTTTCTCATCTTCTCTCAGCACAAGACTTGAGATTTGAGTGATATCAGCTCCTACAAGACAAAGCAAACCAAAACCACAGTAAAAGAAGTAAATGACATTCTCCCAGCAGCAAATTAGGTATCATGGCTCTACTGATGCCTTACTTGCTCCCAAGAAGTACATGACCACACACCAAGCTGTCCACATCCTCATTTCTGCCTCAGGAGTCAGTGAGCATGCCCCTGTAAGGGACTTACATAAGTTCATTTCAAATGCTTCTCTTAAACCAATAGCAGAGAGCTCTGTAGCAGCTAAAATGATGCTGAAAAACAAGCTCCCTTCCTGCAAGAAACACAGCACACTTTGTTTGAAGTGTATCTGTTGAAAACACACAGAAAGTTTCAAACTGACTCAGGTGGAAGTTCTTCTATCAGGCAACATACTGTTGTGCATGACAACTGTCTTTTTATTTGTTCTTGTACATTCTACTTTACTTTCTGATGTGTTCTACTTTACCTTTTGTTTCCAAAACAAAGCTGGAATTGTTTGGTGTAACCAAGTAAAACTTTTTCCCACCTTTCTTTTTCTTTCTTTTTTTCTTCTTCTTCCCCACCTTGCATTGGTGACTGTTGAGGTTTTCCCTCCTGGAAGAAGAGCAAATAAAATAGATGTGCTCAGATCTTATTTTTCTTTCCTCTCCAGGAACCAGCAGGCATGATCTCCTTTTCAGAAGAGCTTTATATTGGAGCTTCTTGTAGCCTGTGCACACACCATAAGGGAGGGCCACTTGGGTTGCTTCAGCAACCATCTGACATCTTAGTTGTCTAACATCCCTTAGTTGTCCCAGTAGTACCTGTGCTAATTATAAACCCAACTCTATATTCAGACTGGATGATCTTGGAGGTCTCTTCCAACCTGGTTCTATGATTCTATGACAGGACACATCAGGGCATATGGCTTCTCATTATCTATCTCTAACAGAGTGTTTTAAAACCTGTGCTAGGAAGACTAATTGCTGCCCTACCATGGTATTTTGGGTACTCAGCAGTCGTATTTGCCATCTATAGCTTTGTAAGGGGGCCCCAGAGATCAATGCCAAAATCAAACAACCTAACATCTGTGCTCCTGAAAATATGCTTATTTCAATGAAAGGATACCATCTGGTGGGCTGAATGGGTCTGGCACAGACAGGCACAACAGGTTTCTACTTTGAAGTGTTAAAGAACAGCAGGTGCCAATCACTACCACAGTGGTGCACCAGTGATAACATCACACCATCCGAGCCCCCTGATTGCCATCCGTAACTGATTTCATCTGTGGGTGAGCCAAAGTGGTAATCAACAGAACTCACTTGCAAACAAAACCTAAGGCTTCCTTGGGCATTGTGGGTTTCTGAAGGATGTATATCCCAGATTATAGGTTGATTGTGAGCCCTCTCTACCAAGACACCAGAGAGCACAATTTTAAATGGCAGCAACAAGCCTTTGAATCGATTAAATAGGGGATTGTGCATGCAGTAGCCCTCAGCACAAGATGTTAAAAATATGTTCTGCATTGCAGCTGGAAGAATGGTTCTACCCAGAGCATCTGGCAGGCATGCTCAAGGCCAGCATTTAGGATTCTGGATTTGGGGATACAAAGGATCTAAGGCCAACTACACTACAACTGAAAAATATATATTGGCAGCATATGAAGGAGTTGAAGCTGGCTGAGAAGTGGTTAATATTGAAGCTCCTCCTGTCACTCCAGCTGCTAGGATGGAAGTTCAAAGGAAGGGTTTCCTCAAGCAACTGATGCTACATGGAGTAAGCAGGTTGCACCAACAGCATGAGAGGCTTGGATATGGAGCCCTAGCCATTCAGAAACTGGCCAGAGGGCAAAGTTTTCCAGGTGGTGTCCAAAGTGGAGGAGGTAACACGTACTGAAGAGGACTAACCATACAACAGACTGCCAGATAATGTGAAGCCATATGCCCTGATGGGCCCTGTCATAGAATCATAGAACCAGGTTGGAAGAGACCTCCAAGATCATCCAGTCCAACTTATCACCCAGCCTTATCCAGTCAACTAGCCCATGGCACTAAGTGCCCCATCCAGCCTTTTCTTGAACACCTCCAGGGACAGTGACTCCACCACCTCCCTGAGCAGCCCATTCCAATATATTTTAAGCTATTATTTTTAGTTTCTCTATGCAAAAAAACCTCCAAACTCTCACATAGAAAATAATGCACCTGCACCTGGGAACACAGAGAGACTTGGCATAGTGGAATTAAACCTGTACTCTCCAAATAAACAAAAGTCATCAAGATGGAAAAATGTGCAAATAAAGTACAGAATTGAGTACTGTCAACAAGGGAAATGTTGACTTTGTTCTTGGTAATGAAGACAAGGACTAATGTTTACATTCAATCCAGCACAGAAAGGGAAGCTAATCACAGAAGGTATGACACTACCCCAGTAAATGGCTGTGGGAGCCAGCTTGGGCTGCAACATTCTAGATGCATTAAACAGAAACTAAACAAGCATCAGGCTGTCCAGCAAAAAAGATTACAGTAATTGGCAAACAAAATCACATCTTCTGTTTAGTCAGATTTGAATTATTTTCTCTGTAAGAAAGAAAATAACAATGACAAATTTAGCCTCATCCTATTTTTAAGTTACAACTCCAAACTAGGCTAACAGGAAGCAAAAGTTTCTACTAATGCCAGTAGGAGTTAAACGTGCAGTACACTGCCGGCCATGAGCTCCTGAAATTTGGGGTCAGTTCTCTGGGTACCATCAGATTGTCCTATTGTGGGAAAGCATCAAAGGTGGAAGGCTGCTGTATGGAATCCTACAAATGAGTTGCTGAAACTGCTGAGGGTAAAGGTGTATTGAGTCAGTTTTCCGAGGTAAAAGCCATCTAGCTGACTCATAGATGGTGGCAAATGCCCTGTGGAGGTGATTACATCAATAGAAGCAAAGTATTTGTCAGCACAGAGGTAAAGCCAACTGGGCTTCTGAATTACAGCAAGATATTGCTGTCTGGGAAGAGAACTTGGTGGTGAAAGAATGTGTGTGGATGCCCATGTACCCAAGAGCTGAGCCAATGAAGAACACAAAAAACCCCAGCAGGCTGCTAAGATTGAAGTGGCTCAGGAGGACTTGGACTGGTAACATTAAGGGTGAATTATTTGTCCCTGTGGGGCCATGATACCTCAGGTCATCAAGGAAGAGGCAGATGGGCTTGGGACTGAGGGGTGGACTTAACCATGGACACGATAGGGCAGGTTATCCATCAATGTGAAACGTGTCATAGTCAAGCAAGCCAGGTGCTTTAGACTGCTGTAATATGGAGGACAAGGCTTGAGATATAAATTGTGGAGGGGGCATGATCACTTCCTGACTCCAGCTGGTCACACTATACCTGATACTGGCCAGGATGCTGTTGGCCACTTTGGCCCCCTCATCACGCTGCTGGCTCATGTTCAGATGGCTGTAAACCAGCACCCCTCTTTTGGGGTTTGGGTTTTTTTCTGGGCAGTTTCCAGCCACTCTGCCCCAAACCTGTAGTGTTGCACAAGGCTGTGACCCAAGCGCGGGATCTGGCCCTCGGCTTACACCCTCCCGCAGCTGACCGCCTGCACGCTGCCGCGCAGGCTGTTCTGGCAGCTGTACCACTCCTGCCCACCGGGTGGCACTGTTCCACCACAGCAACACAAGGCGGCGGCCCGGGGCACGGCTCGGTTCGGGGCAGACGCCGTCCTGAGCGCACCCTCCGTGAGAGGTAACACTGCAGTGAGCTAGAATCCAGCGCTCTCTTCAAGGAGGAGTCCAGCAGAGCCTGCCTTTCATGAACTCAGTCTGGCTGGGCTCGATCACCTGTGTGTTCCGTACGTGTCGTGTGATGTCGCTGCTCCCTGACCCTCCCCGGCACCAAGGGCAGGCTGACAGATCTCACAGTATCACAGTATCACAGTATCACAGTGTCACAGTATCATCAGGGTTGGAAGAGACCTCACAGATCATCAAGTCCAACCCTTTACCACAAAGCTCTAGGCTAGACCATGGCACCAAGTGCCACGTCCAACCTTGCCTTGAAGTGCCCCAGGGACGGCGACTCCACCACCTCCCCGGGCAGCCCATTCCAGTGTCCAGATCTCAGTTCCCTGGATCCTGCTTCTGGCCCTAGATGGGCGTCACATGAGCTAATGTCAGCTGGGACTTTCCCAGTCAGCCAGAACTGCTGATTGAAAGTGTCTTAGAGAGCACTTAAGTCACCTTCCTCACTCCTGGGTAGATCCCATGTGGCTCCATAGACCTGAGTGTGTTTAAGTGGTGCAGCAGATTGATAACCATTTCCTCTTGGGTTATGAGGGCTTCAGTCTGTTCCTTGTTCCTGTCTTCCAGCTCAGGGAGTCTGATCTTACAGTTCAAGACCAAGGCAAAGAAGGCCTTAAGTACTGCAGCCATTTCATCATCCCCTGTCACTATGTTTCTTGATATATTCTGTGCTTCTGTAAATCTGTGATTCAGGAAGTGAGAGACCTGAGATGATTACAGCAGCTCATTCCCCAGCATGACAAACAGAAGTAGCTGTTCATCGCTGCTATTATCTTTCAGGTGCTTACTCACTCGCTTCCTAATATGTAGGAAGCTACATATGCTACACTGTGGTTAAGCCTGGGCGATTTTCCACGCCTACACCTCCATTGTTTAGCAGATTTACTGAAACAAAATGGTATTTTACTGATTTCTGGAGACATTCTCAAATTTACCCTTAGTTTCATGCATAGGAAGGATTTTGGGTTTGTAGTTTTTATGAGAAGAGAACAGTTTCAGTTACAGACTATAAGAGCAAGGGGCAGTGAAACTCCATCCCTATTATAGAACACTCAGTATTAAAGGCATACTCTTGGGACTGGCGTATGTACGCTTGAGCAGACATCAACTGGGTTGCTGCTAGAAGGGGCAATCTTGCCTCTCCCTCCCCATCTTGCACATCCTCTGCCATCCCATCCATCTTCCAGCTGTAGCATTTATACAGCTCCATAAAGTCTCTTACATATACTCCAAAAATTCACATATATTTTTTTCCTGCATTAATTTTCAGACAGATCAGTTACTTTATTCAGGTCACTGCACAAATCTTTGCTGCTAGCACAGGGAAGGTAATGAGGACATAGAGCTCAGAGCAGAGCAAAGAAAGCTCAGTAGAATCTTGTATTCTGGTGGGTTTGAAATGTCTGTGGGACTTCAGCCTCAGAAGTTGTTCTCATTTTGAAGTTTGGGTGAGTGGGGTTTCTTTTCAGTCATTTTCTGCAAATAGGATGTCACCACAAGGTTCCTGAACATGCTAATCTGTGTATGGGGAATGGAATGAATGAAGGTAGAAATTAGTGTTTCCTACTGAGAAGTTTCCTTGTCTTACAAATAGTTAAGCATCCCCTGAGGCAGAAACTGGCACCTAGGCTACAGACTGGGGTCCAGGAACTGCCAGAACACAGAGTTGCTCTGTTCATGAAATACAAGTTTGCAGATGACTCCAAGCTGGGGGCAGATGTGGCTGGGTTGGAGGGCAGAAGGGCTCTGCAGTGGGACCTTGACTGCCTGGACAGATGGGCAGAGTCCAAGGAGATGGCATTCAATAGCTCCAAGAGCAGGGTGCTGCACTTTGGCCACAGCAACCCCATGCAGAGATACAGGCTGGGGTCGGAGTGGCTGGAGAGAAGCCAGACAGAGAGGGATCTGGGGGTGCTGATTGATACCCACCTGAACATGAGCCAGCAGTGTGCCCAGGTGGCCAAGAGAGCCAGTGGCATCCTGGCCTGCATCAGGAATGGTGTGGTCAGCAGAAGCAGGGAGGTCATTCTGCCCCTGTACCCTGCACTGGTTAGACCTCACCTTGAGTTCTGTGTTCAGTTCTGGGCCCCCCAGTTTAGGAGGGACATTGAGATGCTTGAGCGTGTCCAGAGAAGGGCAACGAGGCTGGGGAGAGGCCTTGAGCACAGCCCTACGAGGAGAGGCTGAGGGAGCTGGGATTGTTTAGCCTGGAGAAGAGGAGGCTCAGGGGAGACCTTGTTGCTGTCTACAACTACCTGAGGGGTGGTTGTGGCCAGGAGGAGGTTGCTCTCTTCTCTCAGGTGGCCAGTACCAGAACAAGAGGACACAGCCTCAGGCTGCGCCAGGGGAGATTTAGGCTGGAGGTGAGGAGAAAGTTCTTCCCTGAGAGAGTCATTGGACACTGGAATGGGCTGCCCGGGGAGGTGGTGGAGTCGCCGTCCCTGGAGCTGTTCAAGGCAGGATTGGACGTGGCACTTGGTGCCATGGTCTGGCCTTGAGCTCTGTGGTAAAGGGTTGGACTTGATGATCTATGAGGTCTCTTCCAACCCTGATGATACTGTGATACTGTGACACTTCTTCCACCAGCAGTTTTATGTATCAGGCCATTACTTCTCTGAAGAGCTCCTGGAATGAAGTGTTTCATGCTAAACAAAATCAATTGCCTTAACATTTCTCATGTTCTTTTAGTCCCAGAAAGAAAATAAATCATCTTACGCCAATGTGAAATGTATTTGTATCTCTCCTTCCCTACCTACTTTTCAGGCAACAGCTAAACTGAAACTGCACTCATGTATTCCTTTCTGTTACAACCTTACTAGAACCTTGAGCAGGCTCATAGACTGTATTTTGACATAAGGTGGAGCAAACTGCCCACTTTGGGAGGTAGATAATTGGTACCTTACAATCTGCTACAGAAGCTCAGCTTCATTCTCTTTCAGTTTTTTGAGTGTTTAACCCTCACCATTCTGTCTTTCCACTCCAGTAACTTACCATCCTTATTTTTCTTCTGGGCTTCCAAGAGTAAGCTATATGTTATGAGATGTTTTTAGCAGAGCCCTAAGGAAATGTAACTTCCCTTTCTATCCACATAGCTGCAGGTCCATGTTTTCTACTTAAGCATAAGCATGCAACAGAAAACAGAGCTCTTTGGAATCTTACACAAGCAGCAGTCACCTGAATATAGCACAAATCTAAGCATGGGATACTTACACCTGCTTACTGAAGCAACAGAAGAGTGGGATAACTGCAATTTATTTGATCTCTTCTTCCTTCCAAGTCAAGCAGAAAAAAAAAAAAGAAGAAGAAGAAGAAGAAGAAGAAGAAGAAGAAGAAGAAGAAGAAGAAGAAGAAGAAGAAGAAGAAGAAGAAGAAGAAGAAGAAGAAGAAGAAGAAGAAGAAGAAGAAGAAGAAGAAGAAGAAGAAGAAGAAGAAGAAGAAGAAGAAGAAGAAGAAGAAGAAGAAGAAGAAGAAGAAGAAGAAGAAGAAGAAAGTCCAGTGTCCACTTCTGTTCCTGAGCCATGGCTATGTGACTCATGAATTGGCTCATGAATTGGCTCAAGTTGTACCAGAGGAGGCATAGACTGGATGTTAGGAGGAAGTTCTTCACAGAGGCAGTGATTTGCCATTGGAATGGGCTGCCCAGGGAGGTGGTGGCGTTGCCGTCCCTGGAGGTGTTCAAGGAGAGACTGGATGAGGCACTTAGTGCCATGGTCTAGTTGATTGGACAGGGCTGGGAGATAGGTTGGACTGGATGATCTCAGAGGTCTTTTCCAACCTGGTTAATTCTATGATTCTATTTTCCCCTCTCTAGCAGCTTCTGAAACCCTGTAGTGTCTCATGTCGCAGACAGCTTTAAATCTATTTACTAGATCTTGGCATTCAGGTAAAAAACTAGCAGCCAGTACTGAACTTACCCAGCTGGATTGCAGGTCTACACAGAACTGACTAAATCAAAGTGCCCAGTCCCAGCATGGAATTAGACTTATTGTAAAACCAGTCATGGATTCCCAGGCAAGTACTTTCTTTTTCCACGTTACTCAAATCCTGGCTCACAGCATAGAAGGCTGGTTGTCCTTCTGGGTGTCAGTATCATGCATGCTAGCAGTTAATATGTATGATAAATGTGTCAAAACAGTTGGGTTGTGTAGGCAGATGACTACAGAATTAATAGAGATTGTAGCTCCAGTGAACGTGTAGTTGTTTCCTCACCTTTGAGGCTGTCGTGAGAAGATGACCTGTGCCCACAGAGGAAAGAGGCTGGGATGCAAAGTATGGCATTATGAGGGCAAATATTAATTAATGTGCATGGAGTGTCTCAGCCAAATTGGGACAACCTGAATGTGGTTATACACACACTTCTTATGCCCTTCAAACACTCAGATACTGCATGATTTGACTAATCACTAACATCCACACTGCTGATTAATAATTACAGTAAAACTCTGCAAAGCAACCTTATTTTCACAGCATGCTTGCTGCATGTCTATTGATTCAGATGTCCCCGGAGTCAGTCTTGCTATAGCTGCTTATCTGTGACATCAGATCATGCTTGAGGGGATTTCAAAGATGTAGACTAGGATGCTGACCTTATCTTGGTTGTCCAAGTGTATCCTTTATCTTTTATGGACAAAGCAAGCTTCCAAGGAAAAAAAAGGAATTATTTCTTTTCAGGACCAGATTGTCATTTAGTCTCTTTTACTTAAACAGGAACAATACTGATGTCTTCAGTAAAATTTCAGTATCTCATGACAATGCAGTGCATAATATAAACACTGTTGGACTGGTTGATATAATAGGTAAGGATGGGAATTTTCATAACAGCACCTAATAAATATACTTAATACCAATAGTCATTAAAAATATAGGTGGGTGTATATTCAGCTAATGTAGATTGGTTTTTTCCCTCTCTCTGATTTATATTTATTTCCATTAAAGGTCAGAAAACAGTGTTCTAAACAGGAAGGAAGGAAGGAAGGAAGGAAGGAAGGAAGGAAGGAAGGAAGGAAGGAAGGAAGGAAGGAAGGAAGGAAGGAAGGAAGGAAGGAAGGAAGGAAGAAAGGAAGAAGCAGAGAAAAGTCTCCTCCATAAACAGAAATATACTGCTTATTTCAAGGGAGAACTGAAACTCATAGGAAGCCTCCTTGCTTGCAGAAAATCTCATTATTTGTGATGAAGACTAAAAAATAAACAGCAAAATGCAGCACTGTATACCAGTGACTATCAAGTGTATACCAGTGACTATCAAGTGTATACCAGTGACAACCAAGAGTCAGTGCAGAGACTGAAACTGAAGGGTCTGATCTTTCAGACAGCATCTTGGGCTACCCCTGAGTGATTTTACAGTTCTGAGCATCCATAAATTGTCTTCAGTTATCTCTTAAAACTTTTGTGTTAGCTTCTCCTCTTTCTATGCTAAGCTTTCTTAGTGAGAAAATATCTTTGTACTTCACCAAACATCAACAAACAAAACAAAGGCAGAATATATGGTATCCATGGCTTCAATTAACTGATTTGTATGATTCCCCTCCCCCCAAAATCTGGAAAGGAACATGTGCTGGCTTAGATTTTTGAAGTAATACATCTGCCTTTGAAAAAAAAAATCTTCTGGAAGATCTTAGCCACTGAAAATAGTTCTGCTTCAAAACTGCTTGTTAAACATGTCCTCTCATGTATAAAAAGTACCTTTCTTACTCCTTCCTTTGTTTGCTGTTCTATTTGCTGTTCCCTTCACAACCTTTCCTTTCTTTGTCTGTCTTGTCTGTGTCTTGCCTTCTTTGCCTCTCTCTTCTACCTCTCTGTGCTAGTTTGAAGCAAGCTACCACACTCTCTCACTTATCCTCTTTTTTCTCTTTATCCTTTGAAACTCTATTCCCCTTGTCTTAGCCTCACCCCTGCATTTTATCCACTTCAGCTGTCCTCTCATAGGTGGTTCTCTTCACTTTGGTTTGTGTGGTCTGCCCTGCACATTCCAACTCTTTTCTCTTCAAGATCTAACATGTTTCACACAATGAGGAGAGCATTTATGAAACGGATTATGCTTTGCTATTCTGACCATTGTTTTAAGAACTACATCTTCTTTTGCTTCAGATGTTTGGAAATCTGTTTGTCTGTCTGGATATTTGCAGCTTATGTGAAAATCTGTGACTCTAAAACAAATGCCTGCCTTTGTGAGTTGGAGCACTTGAATGTCCATGTCAGCAGTGTCCAAGTATTTTTGACTGTGTACCCCACTAGTAAAAATCTTTAGCACACACCCAAACCACACATACGTTTACTTCTTTATAAATTATGTAAATGTACTACTCAGGTTCCTGTATTTTCTCCCTGTACCCCAAAGGGTCATCTCATACACCTATTGGGGTGCATGGATTCCACTTTGGAGACCACTGGACTGCATCATGCAGACACACTGTCACAGAAGGGGTGCTGGTTTTGTCGTATTTAAGCTTTACCTAGGACTGTGGTGGTCTGGGATTGAGAGCTGTTGTTGCTCTGTTTTCTGTCACATCTGGGCCGTGATTGTTTACATTTTGAGAGAGGTGAATTTTTCTGCCTAGTAGAGGAAGGTTTCAGAAACTGCAGAAGTTCATGACGATACAAATGCATGCACTGCTAAATGCCGCGGCGTTGAAGAAATAGCGTTTAAGCACAGCCTTAAGCCCTAGTAAAGGACTGTCTCTTTTCTTGCCTTCTACCAAGGGTTTGGATCTTGCACACGCATGCCTGTGTCCCTGTAGCATAGGAAATTTTCCCAAAGTTTGCTATTCAGAGTAGCAGCTTGCTCTTGCTCGGCTTTCATTCCACAAGGAGGAGGAGGAGGTTGGGGGTGGGGGGAATATTCCATTACTATAAAGGGGTGGAAGAGTTTCTGCAGCTGTTGAACAAAGCAGTTAGTTAACCTTATTCTTGACCCCTGTGCAATGGTACGGTTCCATTCCTCCTTTCTGGGAGCCAGATGCTCCTCACAGTACTGAAATGAGGAAGAAAGTTAAACGTATGCGCAAAAATGTACTGGTGAACTGAGTAAGGACCAGATTCCAAGAGGACCTGAGTACCCGCAATTTCTTCTGAAGGCAATTTCTTTTAGAATCAAGCCATGGGAAGGAAAGGAGGCGGGGGGGAAGGGAGTTGGAAGGAAAGAGGTCAGTTGTAATTGCTGTCTAGAACCCCCCACAGAGAGGATTAAGAAAGAAACTATGTTGTCTTGGAAGAGGTAAGTATTTGTGTTACTCTGCATACATAGAGAGCTACTAGAAAACGCTGTGCTGTGTGGAACCAGCCCGCTGCTGATGGCACGTCTTTAAAGCAGACGTTTGTATGTATGGTTTTATCATCCGTGTGTGTGTGTGTGTCTAATGTGCCTTTGTGCTTTGTATGTACACCAGTGTTCTACACTGAAGGGAATAACAGTATCTTTATATTGTATGTAACTCAGAGCTCATAAATTAAACCAAAGGAAATCACATTGGCAGCAAACCATCAAAGTTCTGCTCCCTGTTAATCACAGAAGCATTTGTGAATTGTAAGCCCCTGACTTTTGATGTATTTCCTATTTCTATCCTGGTGGGCACACTCCACTTACACTGCAGGGGCCAGCACCCTCGTTTTTTTGGCACTTGTCCATATAACTCACTGAATGGTAGATACGATCAGAATAATATGCAGCACACCTCATCTTCTAGCATTTGTCCATATCCAGCCCAGTGACATTTGCAGATTGAGTAGGTAGATTTTTGCACTAGCAGCAGACACAGGTGACCATGAAAGATATTTCCAGTCCATTGGAAGTGAGGTTCTTCTTTGGAGGAACTGAGGAACCCTGGTTGATTCATCCATAGCACTACTGATGGAGCTGAGGCTTGTTAACATCTAGAATCCAGGAAGCATCTAGCCTCTGTGACACCTGATGTGGGCATTTGGAGGCGGAGTGCAAGTAAGGACCTACGTGGTGTTAACTTTAAGTCAGGTTGCCATAGAACAGCAGCAGATGCCATACCGCAACACTGGCATCAACAACGTCAAGAAAGCCTGACCAAAGACTAGCAGCTCCTCTAGCTGCCATGCTGTACCTTCTGGCGTGACCCTAGCGGGGGATGCAGAGCTGCGGTCACGCTCGGGCATCCACACACATAGCCTGGCCACAGCAGGACTGCGGGGCGGGCGACGGACAAAGCAGGTCCACGGTTCTGACGCTGTGGGGAGGAGGGCTGACCCGCTTGGAAAATCTCCTAAAAGACGCAAGGTGAGGGCAGAGGGAGAGAGCCTGAGCAGCAGAGGCTTGAATCGAGGGCGAAATCCAGTGCCGCCCAATGGCCCGCCCAGCGGAGCAGCTGCTGAAGGAGTTCGGCTTCGCGGCCAGTTCCGTCCCTATGAGGCCTGGCTGCAGCAGCCGGCGGAGGGCAGTCCGCATTGGCAGGAGCCGCCGGCAGCGGGAAAGGATGGTGCTCGCCACAGGAGTGCCAGGAGTGCCCCCCTCAGTATGGGATTTCGTAGAACCCCAACCGCAGTGTGGAATCTCGTGTGTGCGTGGTTTGCTCTGGCCCTAGGCTGGGCCTCTGCACACGAATGCAGATCGAGGGGGGCTACAGGGGCGTGCAGGGAGGCGGGGGCTAGAGAGAGGAGGAGGGGCACGGCAAAGCGGGAGGGAGGGCAGAGAGAAAGAGAGAGGCAGAGGATCCTGAGGAGGGGGACAAAGCAGGTTCTGCGAAGCGGGAGGAAGACGGAGTCCTGTAAGAGGGAACCTGGGCGGGGAGAAGAGGAAACAAAGTTCCCAGAGAGGGCCCTGGAGGGGAGCGCAAGGATCGGGACTTCTGGCAAGCATCTGACTTGTTGAAAGCATCTTTTGAAGGCCGAGGGCTATACCCCCGGCTGGAGGACAAAGCGACAATGGGTGCAGAACGTGAGGGACCTGCTGCTAGCCTGCCAAGATGAACTAACTTAGACGGTGAAAATGGTCTTTCTCCAACTTTTCTGATGGGAGGCCGGTCGGCACGGCTCCAGCAGGAAGAGCTCCTGCGACAACCTCCTGAGTAATGCTGGGAAGTGAAGGGAGTGTGTCTGGAGTCCTGCGAAAGGTATTGTGGTGGGTGAGCGGGCCCGCAGGGAAGGGCTTTGTGAGCCTGGCCGAGGAGATCTGAGAAAGAGAGCCACGGCCGAGCCACCGCAGCTCTGCCGCCCGCGGGGTGGGGGAGGAGGGAGTCGGAACAAACGAGCGCTGCTTCTGAAAGGGATTGAGTCTCCTCCAAGGCTGTGGCTGTTTCCCCTTTCCTGGCGTCTGCTTTTTAGAGACCGTGGCTGGGACTCGAGCGAGTTGCCCAGAAACACCCTCCCCCAGGTGCACCTCTCCTGCCAGGTGCCATGCGTGGCAGAGCTGTGCGAAAAGGCGTCACGGTGCCTCTGCTCTAAACCTGCTAACTTCTACGCGTGCATGGTGTGTGGGGTCTGCTCCCATGCCTGTCGTTTCTGCCCTTCTCCTTGAAGAGCCATAGTTGACTGCTGCTTTTGGAGCCTCTGGAGCAGGAAGACGAGGTCTATGTGTGCTGGTTCCCGATCCTCGTGGAATGACACAAGAAGGCTTTGTAGCTTGCTCTGTGTATAGGGTTATTTAGTGCTCGGGGGGGGGGGGGTGCAGATAGCTGTACGAGTGCTTGTGGCAGAGGAAAAAAAAAGCCTTATTAACCTGTTTTTTCAAGGAGATGATACAAATCAACTACTACTCAAATCTGTAAACGTGGAAGGGGCTGTTGTGATGTGCCACTTTAAATTTGCCATCCCACTGAGATAATTCTGCTTACTCTGAAGTTTCCTTTGCTATTACCACCGCGATTTGATTGAGAAGAATGAGCATCACCTGCCTCTCTGACAAGTTTTCAGAGTGAGAGAGTAAAGGTGAGGGAGCAGATCTCCCAGGTGGTGTCCTTCATTAGCAGTTACATCAAGTCATGCAGACTGATGAAGAAGGAGAATGAGAGGGCAAATGAAAACAGCAAAGTCAAGACAGTGGGAAGAGCAGTTGCCACCAGACACATCTGTTACAGAAATAGAACTGCAGCCTCAGCTGGGATGGACAAGGGAGACTCCCTTCTTCATTGTTATGTGGGTTCTAATCAGAAACATGGAAACTTGATATGGGGAGCACCTCTTGTTTAGTCACAGCTGGCCAATAATACAAGCTTTAGTGACTACTTTTAGGTCTTCATTTCCAGTTCGAAATAATTCTAATGCTGAGGTTCTTTTGGGAGCAGGGAAGGAAGAGATAATCTCCAATCTAATTAGGCTTTTTCTTTGATGTTACCTGATCTCAAATATCTGCATACCTCTAGCTCATTCCCGCAGTTTGGCACCTTGCACCATTCCAGTTTATTTGGTAGTGTTTTGGCAAGCCTCAGGTAACTGTGCGCCATTGAATCTTTACTGTCTTTTGCATGTATATCCTGTTGGACAAATGACACATGCAGTTCTTAGTTCCTTGACATGTGTGTGTGCCCCTTTAGCCACTAGAAGTTTTTTCCTTGACTTCTGACTTGTCTCCTATTTAACATTTGCACAGAATTGTTTGTGTGGCTATGTGTTTTGGTACTTGGGGAGCAGGACAAGAAGACCTTCGAATGGTCCCTTCCAACCCAATGCAGTCTGTGAATCTGCAAATAGCTTTATTTTGGTCTGTTGGAGCTTATGTGAGCAAGGTTGTATCCTCTCTAATCACTGAAACTCTGCAGAAAGGCATGTTTTCTTGCTTTATTATGACATTCCAAACTCTCCCAAGCTGTTAATCTGTGGCATGAAGAGCCTGGGTTATAGAGTTAGTTTTTGGACCTGGTTGGGGAAGAGATGCCTCCTGTCTTTTCATTTACTTAAGGCTGCTACTGTGTTCACGTTCTGTATTTAACTTACAGCTTGACCAATGGCAATGTAAATGCTTTTTAGGGGAAAGCAAACTGGTGGCTCCATGGAGACAGATGCTTATTTTTCAGCATGCTCCTATAGGCTGCCTGCACATCTCTCTGACAAGAGAGTTGATCCCTCAGTCCATTGAGAATTGTCTTTATGCATATACAAATTCACTATATATGTTCCTCTTTGTGCTCATGTGCAGATGTTGTCTTCTCCCCTCGGATACTGAATGCGCCCTATGTAGAGAATCACAAAAGAGATTGCTATAATTTCTCACCACTTGCCTTGACAGAGTTGTTTTGCAGTCAACTGTCCTTGCCTGTATACCTGTGTTGTTATGAGATGTATACGTGCTTTTCCTCTGGCTTCAGGAATGCATCCCTCTGTTGGTCTGGTCCCCCTGAAATTGGATTTTACTTCTAATCTTTGCATTATTCCTTAGCAGTGCTGTTTGGAAGGTTCTCCTAAAATCCCTGCAGAGGTGTGCAATGTACATGTGAAGCATTTAAGGTTGCAGTTTATTTTTTTTTTTTTTTTTATATCTATGGCCATAGTTAGAGAATCACTGAATCAGAAATCAGATCATCTAGTCCAGTTGTCCTGCTAAAGCAGATTTGCTGAGGTCAGGTAGCACAGGAACATGTCCAGGCAGGTTTTTAAAGTCTTCAGAGAAGGAGACCATACAACCTCTCTGGACAGCCTGTTCAGTGCCCTGGCACCCTCAGAGTAAGAAGTTTTTCCTGCTCTTTAATTGAAACCTCCTCTGTTCTGGTTTGTGGCCATTGCCCCTTATTCTACCATTGGGCACCATCAGAGCCCATCCCCATCCTCTTGACCTTCACTCTTTGGTTATTTTTATGCCTTGATCATATCCCCTCTCAGTCTTGTCTCTAGCAGGCTAAAGAGCCCCAGGTCTCTCAGCCTGTCCTCAGCAGAGGGATGCTCCAGTTCCCTGATCATCTTTATGGCCTTCCATTAGACTCTCTCCAGTAGTTCCTCCTAGTTTTGTATCATCAGCAAACTTGCTGAGTACACTCTGGCTCTTCATCCAAGTTATTGAGAAAGCAAATGAACAAGCCTGGATTTAAGATTGGCCTCTGGGGAATAGCACCTACAAGCCTCCAACTAGACCCTGCAGGGTTAGTCACAACCCTCTGTGCTCTGTCATTCAGCCAGTTCT
Organism: Pogoniulus pusillus; assembly: GCF_015220805.1. Taxonomy (NCBI): domain Eukaryota; kingdom Metazoa; phylum Chordata; class Aves; order Piciformes; family Lybiidae; genus Pogoniulus; species Pogoniulus pusillus. Next base: position 24,369,218 of record NC_087278.1, read on the forward strand.
CATCTACCTCCCTGTCCACTCATCTAACCCACACTTACTGAACCCACACTTACTATGAGGATGTTATGGGAGGTGTTGTGAGTAAGCCTTGCTACTCTGCTGGTCATGCCATAACAGAAGGATGTCAGATTGGTCAAGTATGATTTTCTCTTTGTGAATCCGTGCTGACTATTTCTGACACCATTCTTTCCCTCCACATGCTTAGAGATAACCTCCAGAATGAGCTGCTCCATCATCTTACCAGGGACAGAGGTGGGGTTGACTGGCCTGTAGTTTCCTGGGTCCTCCTCCTTGTCTTTTTAGAAGCATGGAGTGCCTTTCTACTGGACCTCAGGCACCTCCCCTCTTCTCTACAACCTTTCAGAAAGGATGGGAAGTGTCATAGCAATAACCTTAGCCAGGACAGGATTTATGGGTGTCCACCGTGTTTAGATGATCTCTAACCTAGTACTCTTTGACTAAGACTCTTCCTTCCTCCAGACTTGCCCTCTTACTTCTGGGGACAAGGATCCCTGAGAGCCAGTCTTAGCAATAAAGACAGAAGCAAAAAAGACATTTGGTATTTTTGCCTTCTCTGTGTTCTCTGCTATGTTGTTCAGCAGTGAGCCCACATTTTGCCTTGTGTTCCTTTTCTTGCTACTGTACTTGAAGAAGTCCATCTTGTCTTCTACATTCTTTGTCAGATGTAATTCCAAGGGGGCTTAAGCTTTCCTTATTGCATCCCTAAATATTCTGGCAATGCTCTTATATTCCTCCCAAGTGACCAGCCTCTTTTTCCACATATGGTGGGTTTTCCCAGAAGCTTCCTACACATTTCTGCCTCCCTTGCTTGATTTCTTACTCATGGGGATACACTGATTTTGAGCTTGGAGGTGGTGAATATTAAACAGCTCTGTTCAGCTCCTTGTGCTTCTAGAGACCTAACTCATGGGATTCCTCTAAGTAGGACTCTGAAGTGATCAAATTTGGCTCTCCTAAAGTCCAGGTTTGCAGTCCTACTTACTCCTCTGCTATTTTATGTGATTGTGTCTGTGTGGAAGAAGTAGAAACTGGTATGTATGGTCAAGCTAGATCTTATAGAGTAGTTTAGTTACCAGAAAGGTTGGCTGTATCACCCCAAGTGGGTGAATTTTGTGGAAAAAGTGTTAAGAATATTCTAGATCAGCTCTTCATGATCATAAACTTATAGAGATTTTTTAATGTATTTTTCCCAAAAAAACCCTAAGAGAGTCATTTCTACAAAAAGTTGAGTAAAGCTCTAAGAGGAAGCTGATGAGCCTTCAATAATTTTGTCATTGCTTTCTCTTCTGAGTTTCTTAAACCTGCTTTAATATTCTATATAGCTTAAAGTTTGAAAGAAGGAAATGTTGTACTTTGTCCAGACGTTTTGTATCACACCAATGCAGTAAACATACTTTTACCAGCTACTAACCACAAATTCAGCACTTTTTCAACTCTTTGCAATGTTCTAATTTAACTTTTGCCTGTTAAGGCTTGGAGTGGGCATTGTCTCATCTCTGTATTTGCTCCCTTTGGCAGCCATGCAGTGTCACAGACTTCAGGGAGTGTGCACCAATATAAACCTCATAGTCTCTTAAATAATTCTGTAGGTGCTTTACAGCAGCAGCTGGAGTGGTGCCAGCTGTGCTGCACAAGCAAACCTTGAAAGATTCCTGGTACCTGAAGAGAGCGGCTTAAAAAGTTGTTTTCTTAAGTAGACTCTTTTGATTCTGTCTAATGAACTACCCCCAAAACAGTGTCTGTGGTGTCCCACTGTAAAGAAAACTCATTCATCTTTGGGGACAAAGTAAAAACGAGAGTGTTTCAATTCCTTGGAAGAATCAAGCTGAAGCAAATTTTATTCTTTGGTAAACACTTCCTGGACAATCTAATTGCCAGATCAGAATAAGCTTATTCAATTGTTGTACCTGCTTTGCTCCTCCTGACAGATAGTCTATACCAGCCTGCTCTGTCTAGTAGCATTATAGAGTTGTGTGGCAAGGAATCAGAGAAAGACAGAACTTGCCCTCAAACCTCAGAAAGTTCTTTTAAAATTAGATTTTAGATAATTCATTTGAAAAAGGCTCTGCTTTTTCTTTTTTCCCCTCCCAGCTCATAGCAGACCAGCCCAGTGTTTTCTATTGTATTTCCTCTTGTGCCTCTGCATTTGCACAATCCCTGACTCTATGACACTATTGCAAATACACATGGACTGTTTGTCTTTGCCTTTGTATTTCTCTGCCATGACAGTGATGAAATGGGAGTTCAGTAAAGAGCAACAGAAGTGATTAGGACACTAGGGGACTTTTGGTGTGATATTAAACAAGAGCTGGCTTAACACTGACTGAAAAGTGGTTGCTCTGTGGTGTCTATAGTACCTGGGAGAATACTGATAGGATCCTAGGTGATGTGGCTACAGTAAAATGGATGGCCCATATTGCCAAATTAGATGGTTTCAGGTTCAGTATTAAGGCACTTTTTCTTCCAGCATGGGTTTAAGTAGTTTGTAGAAAGTCAGGGAAGTTCTGTTGCTGATGTAACTAAAAATATAACTAAGAAAGCTCAAAGGAATATACCAACAAAAATCCTACAGTCAGCTGGGTACTGTAAGCAGATGTCATCTGTATAAAGATACCCATCCCCCTCCTTTAGTTTCTATTATTCTGTCTCATCAGCTGCTGGAGGAGGGACTGCTTTCCTGGCAGAAAACTCATCTTAGATCTATTGTGTTACAACTAAGAGTGGTTAGTATCCAAGGAGAGGAAGTGGTGTGTTGTACTTACTCCATTTTAGGTGTAATCCTCTGATTTGGAGTTAGACATGGCTGTAATAAGAGCAGTAAGCCTCAACATGCACACTGAGACATGTTGGGACTCAGCCTTTGAGACACAGAGGAGGCAGGATGAGCTCTGAGATTTATGTGCTACTGCTTTAATTTCTGACATGAAAAAGAACACAAACATGCATTAGAAAGAGCCTGGAATGAGCCTGAACTCTTTCTACTGTAACATGCTTGGCCTTCCCTTTTCCTCTGAGAGATTTTTTTCTGTTCTGTTGAAGTATTAATGGCACATAATGTTCCTGTTTCCTGAGGGTGGAAACAACAAACTGGAAATGCAGGATGAGGGAGGAGGGAAGAAGGACCTGAAAATGGCTGCTCTGGAGACTCTGCCAGTGGCAAGTTCAAATTTTTGGTGGGGCTTGATTACTCACTTTCTCTACCACATGGGTGCCATGTGATGTTTCAGTGAACTCAACTGATTGTTCCACCCAGACATTCACTTTCAGGTCATCTCTCTCTTACTTGCAGCCTTGATCTCCCTTCTCTTCTTCAAGCTGCCATTTCTGTTTCATTGCTCCCCTGATTGTTCCACCCAGACATTCACTTTCAGGTCATCTCTCTCTTATTTGCAGCCTTGATCTCCCTTCTTGTCTTCAAGCTGCCATTTCTGTTTCATTGCTCCCTCAACTGTCCCAGACAAGAACCAATTTTGGGCAATGTGATTTCTAAACTCAAAGTGAGAGCCTGTTCTTCACAGAGAGAGTGATTTGCCATTGGAATGGGCTGCCCAGGGTTCAGTCACCGTCCCTGGAGGTGTTCAAGAAAAGCCTGGACAAGGCACTTAGTGCCATGGTTTAGTTGACTGGCTAGGGCTGGGTGCTAGGTTGGCCTGGATGATCTTGGAGGTCTCTTCCAACCTGGTTGATTCTATGATTCTAAGTCGTGAAGCAGCATGAGTTTTATATATATGTATCACTGACAAAAGGTAAAAGAAACTTAGTGTCAAAGACTGAGTCAGATGCTTCTGAAGTTGAATGGTCCCATTCAATTGTCTGTTTGTGTTGCTTAATGCCATCACTTTAACAATGAGTCCAAGGAAGGTGAGACTGAGAATGAAGGTTATGGTTTTGGAAACTGGAAAAATAATGAAAATAATCTCTTTTCTTAAGGTTTTGCTGGAATATGTTCTGGATCTTAGTTCCTGTCTCTGTGTCTTTACTGTGCCTTGAGAGATTGCTAGCAAGAGAGCTTCTTAGTTGCATGCTAGTGCACAGGGCAGTAATATCTCGTGCAAATATGGTTGCAGACAGACAATAGTGTTGGTGTGCAGTTCTGTAAGTGTGCTCAGTGCAGGACTGGTTTGTAGTATTTTAGTGTCTAATGTGAGCATGAGGCTCAGACAGAATTTCTGTCTAGGTAAACAGTTGTCAAAGAAGGGTGAAAACTGTGTGGTAGAACTCTGAGCCTTTTTCTGCCTCTCATAGCTTCCTAGTTTGGTGCATATATTTCCACATCAAACACACTGATTTGCATGCTGGAGCTAAAGCTTGTGGATTGTGTAGCCTGTTGGTGCAGTCAGCAATATTTCAGAGAATCATCTTTATGGAAAACAACTTATTTCTCACTTCCATCCAGGGAATGGTATTTCACAGACCTCTGTTAGGACAACCCTTATGAACTTAGAACCTGGTATTTGCAATAGGTGTAGGGGTATGATTGGACTGAAGGTACTCTTTAATTCAGTGAGGCTACTGCTTCCCTCCTGCTTTCACTTAAATACTTCCATAATGTTTTCCTCTCCTCTGTCCTTCATTATGGAGCAAGCATTTTTGATTGAGGTGTGGAAGAGGTGATCTACTGCATGGAGCAGGACAGGGGGAGGAAATAGGAACAGCAAGATCAGCACAATTAACAAGACAGGAAGGCGATTATGCCTCTGCTTCTCTGCCTTGTTGTTTTACAGAGAAGCATTCTTTTCTTGCTTCTCTTAACAGGAATGAGTGATGATAAATAATACTAGTAATTTAAATAGTGTTTAAAATAAAAGTAGCTTCTATCTGCAAATGCATATGGCCAACAGTTTGAGAACCAAGCTCTGTGTCAACCCAAGACTGTGAAACTGATTAAAATTGGGGGGAGGGGAAATCATTAAGTACTTTGTCTGAAAACTGAAGTTGCCTCCTTGAAGCCTGAAAGGAGGTTAATAAAAAAGAGTTAATAATAAAGGGGATTTTATTAGTTCTTTCTGTATTTTAGTTTTGCAATGTCAGTTTCTCTCTTATGAAATGAAAGACTACTTAAAAATTCACAGAATCCCCTTAGAAGAGGAACATCTTTTAACTATCAGTGTTGCCACTGTCTCATAGTGGAGAGCAGAAGTTTTGATGCTGTGAATATGAGTAGCATGAATTTTCTGCTTATGCAACATATTCCTTACTGCAAAAACCCTCATCAAGTCAAAGGCAAAATGAGAGGACAGTAAGTATCCTTCTACAAAATACAAAGGTGCTTTACTGCAGCTGAAGAAAATTCTTTCCTAAAGGGCTTTGCAAAGAAGAGTACTCACAGTTTGGATTTTTGCCCTCCATTCTATTTTTTGAGTGCTTGTCCATGTATTTCTGGACATGCCATGTAAGGCCATGTTCTTAATTTTAAAATGGGAACCAACATTAGAATCCCTTACGGAAGGGTTAGCATGAGAAGGGTTGACAGCTGGAATGGGTGGCAAGTTCTGTGTAGCTGAAATAGAGGAAGAATGACAAGGGAAGGTATGTTACTTTGCAGCTGGATTTGGAGGCGAATAGGGATACCAAGGAGAGGAAATCTGTCTGAAAACAGTTTGGGAAGAAGTAACAAGCTGGAAAGATGCTTATGTGGACAAGAGAAGGCAGAAGCTTAAAAGTTGGTATGATTTGAGGTTTCTGTGTAGTTGTTTGGTATAGGGAAGGAATAGTCAAGGACAACTGAAGAGCACTCGGTGCCATGGTCTAGTTGACTGGATAGGGCTGGGTGCTAGGTTGGACTGGATGATCTTGGAGGTCTCTTCCAACCTGGTTGATTCTATGAATAAATGAGTGCAGTCAAAATCTACATGTGCTTGGGGGGAAGGGCAGGGGAGTGATTAGCAGTTTAGGGGCTTAGTATGGTACCAAAAAATTTGGATATAAGAAAATCACCCAAGGGACTCTTTAATTCAGATGGGCTAGTTCTTCCCTCCTGCTCTCACTTAAATATTTCCATGATGCTTTCTTCTCCTCCTTCATTGTGGAGTAAGCATTCTTGATTGAGGTGTGGAAGAGGGAGAATAAAAAATAAAGGTATAAATTGATATCTTTTTAAACTGATAAATCAATCCCAACCTTTTAGTTTAGCCATGTATTGCCAGTTGATGGGGACTGCACAAGGGGCACAGACACCAAGTTTAAAAAATTAAACCTTTACTTACACAGAAATCAGCAGAAGAACATGCCAAAGGATGAAATAATACTACAGCAAGGGTAACAAATATCAAGCTAGTGCACATACTCCTCACTACCATAGTTATTAAGAAAGATCCATCACCAATTGCCTCATAAGTTACGCCTCCAAGTTTTTGCTTCTTCCTGAGATCCCTTTAGTTTCCTTGCATTTTAGTGATTCCCAGGGTGCCTTTGGTTTCATCTGTGCTCAGTGCTCTAGGTTCTCAATAGGGGCAGTGTAAGAGAGATGTATTCCATCCTGTCCAGTAATTTCTTCCCTTTTAGTAAAGCAAATCAAATTGCACTTCATTGCTTGTTCTCATATTCCCCAGGCTGCTTTTTCCTCTGCTATGCCAGACTTGCACAAATATCACATTGCACTGTTTTCTGATAGTCGCAGAGAGGCTGCCCCTCTTAATGACAACTCTTCTCTCCCCTGTTTCAGCCAACTTACTGAGCCATTTCTCTGCATTGCCTCGGACACTTTCTCCTTAGCTACACTTCACTGTCTTGCTGAAGACACAGCACAAAGAGCACCTGAAGAAACAAAACATACAGGAGGGTTTCATGTAACTTACATATGACCAGGATATTTCTTTGATGGGTGGAGAATAGGGCAGATGAAGCCAGAAATACCTTGCTTAGCAAAATTCTTGTGCTGGAATGATCTAATGCAGTGCTGGATCAGGCTGCACACTGCTCCCTGACTGTGACATAAACATTTATTGAGATTCTTAATGATGGTGTGGAGTTTTGCTTGGATTTTTTCCCATTTAAGAGAATAAATTTGGGCTTGTGTGCTTTTCCTGGCTGTAACACAGGCTCCCTATTTGATCTTTACGATCACAGGGTTTATTTCCTTGTCTATGACATGCTAATGGGAAAAATAGAGTCCAGCTTCAGTAGTGTTATACAGTCATATGCTGAAAGGGATAAATGTTGCATCTGAAATGTAGTTAGAAGTGCTTCAGCAGTGCAGATTTGTATTGTCATAAATGGTGAAGACTTTCCTGCTATGGCTAGTGCCCTGCAGAGTCCTGAAAAGGCAAAGTGTAGATTACAAGAGAGAGAATTTGGAAAGAATACAGGGGGAATGGAATGGAATGGAGACCTTCCAAGAAACATCACCAACAATGCACAAAAGTCATGACTTAAGAACATGGCTGATATTGTGAGAGAGATTAATGCTTATCTGGGAACCCCACTCTCACTGGTACCATATGTCACAAAATCTGTGTGTACTGTCAGTGCACAAAACATCTGGGACTGCAGTCTTGAGGGGTGGGAGGTGTGAATAAATGGTAAATAAAGGGTCTGTGCTACTCTTTTTCACCTGTGTTTCAGAAGCAGTAAATTATGGAGGAGGTGTGAAAAACCTGCCAGTTCTGTATTATTGTGACCTGATTCCTGTTTCCACCTTCTGTTTTTGTTTGTTTGTTTGTTTTTAACCAGTATTTCTGTGTGAAGGCCTCTGTGCTTTGATTTGGGAAGATACTAAACCACTCCAAGAAATCTCTGATCATTTTGAGGGAGTGGTGTGTGGGTTTTGGAGATGGTGGTATCTACAGAGAATCTCCATGGATTCTAATGCTGGCATCAGAGGAAGAAGAGTGGTGGGAATGGGTTGGCTCTGGATGGTCTGCTTCTTTCACCTAGTCTCCTCACTGGAAGGTAAGAACAGATTTTATATGATGCAACAACTTAATAAACTTTTCTTTAGAAGAAAACCAAGGTGTGCTTTCCAGTATGCATGGAACATGTCTTCTGTTTCATACTTGGTCATTATCTCATGAGATGTATGAAGGTATTGGTATTGTTTCTAGTGGAACAGCAAATGCCTTGATTGAAGGACCATTAATGATCCACCAGCTGATGAGCTGCTACTAACTATCTCTGAAGTCATAGCTGCAGAGAATAAACGTTGGCCTGGGAATAATCTCCTTGTGTATACTCTGAGTGTATTTAAATTTTGTGTTCCCGTTCTTGCACTATGTTTGTTTTGTCAAACACTCTGTCAGTGTTTATGCTCTTCTACAAGGCAGCCTTCAGTGGGATGAAATTAGGAAGTTTTTTTTGTTTCTGAATAACTTGCTTCATATAGTAGATGCAGGGAGAATGCTTTGTTTTAACAAGCAAAAGCAGTTTGTGTTCACTCAGCGGAGAAGAGGAGGGAGAGAGCAATGAAGGCAGGATAGAGAAAAAGTAGGCAGGGGGAAAGATTTAAAAAACCCCAAAGCCAGAATAAAGAACTGAGGATAGAAGGGTGATGAGAGCAGGAAGTGAGAGCTATGCAGGAGAGACTCGGAGAAAGACTGGGCCAATCCTCCTGTTTGTTCCAAGAAATATCCTTGCAGCTACATGTGCTCAATGAACTGCATTGCTTTGTGATGTTTCTCTCTTGTATATGTGAAAGTCTCTGCAAAAGGAGAAGAGGTAGGGGGGGGAATCAAAGAAAGAGGTAGAGATCTAAGAAAAGAGGATGGAGATTGAGAAGAAAAAAGTACTGTTTTTTCTCTTACTAGTAATGAAGATAAAAGCTTGTTCAGCATCTGTTAGAAATGGCTTTGACCTGCACTCAATTACCACAGTCTTTCCTACCTTCTTCTTAAATTTGTTTTTTTTACTGGCTGCCCAAGAAAGGGGGCTTTATTTTATTTGTGTGTGTGTATGTATGTGGAGATCTAAGTGCCAGCAACCGGAGTTGAGTCACTGGGTCATCGGGGCCTGTTGTGTCAGTCCTGCCAGCAAATGGGGAGCCTGGAATGAATGAAAATCAAGTGCCAGGAATTTAAGTTGGGCCACAGGTCATAGGATCTGTACCTCTGTGATGCCAGCAATTGCAGTGAGTGAGTTTACATGAGTGAGTCTGAAATCTCCAGCAACTATCAAGCTAGACTAGTCAGCTTGTAGTGCAGCAGGGTTGGGAAGCCAGGGAGAGACTAGAGAATCTGATGATGAATAAGACACTTGTTTGTTTGTGTGTGTGTGTGTCTGTGAATGAGACAGATGGAAAAGCTGCCTCCTGAGGGAATTGGGAAGCCCACCTCAGTTGCTGGTGAGATTCTAAGTTCTCTATTTCTGTACAACTGGAGACCAGACGGTCTGAGGGCCAGCTCCTGGGTAGGCTGAGTATCAAAGTGCAGTTACCAGAGAGATTTATCCTGTATGTGCCTGTGCATGTGTTTGCACATGTAAGGGAGGTTCTGTGGAGAGGGGCAGCACTATAGCAACTGTCTGTGGACCTTGGATGCTCGCATTTCCAAGTACCAGCAGCCTAGTAGAGCAAGAATCTAGGGCCAGCTACTGGGTAGAGTGCATGCACAAAACAGTTAGGAGAGGATCCATAATGTGGCTCTGCGTGTGTGAAGGGATGTATCAGTCAGCAATGATGAATCTGAATACCAATAACAGGAGTGGGGCTGCAAATTTTAGGTGCTTACACATGCAAGTGCCAGCAAATGGGGAGACAGAGGCCAGCTACTAGAGACCAAATGCTTAAGAACAGTTATTACAGGGATCCATATTGTATATAAATGCATATATATTTCCCACTAACAGACCTTCATCCTGACCAGCCAGAGAGGGGAGCAGGATGAGGCCATTGGTGGTGCTGTTTCTGTTTGCATGACTGGTGAGTGTTTCTGTCTGTGTTGATCTTCATGGCTGGCTATTCGTATATGTGCAGGGCCTATATGTGTTTGTGTGTGTGCCGGTTGGGAATAGTCACAGAACCTTGCTGTAGGTTGGACCTGGGGGACATGGAGCTGCAGCAGCCTTGCTTACCTGAAGTGGTAACCCCAAGCAGTGTTTTTGCACAAGCCCAGAGAATGCTTTTTCTTCGCAGTCTTCCTAGAGAGTATTTGCAATCATAGAATCATAGAACCAACCAGGCTGGAAGAGACCTCCAAGATCAGCCAGTCCAACCTATCCCCCAGCCCTGTCCAATCAACTAGACCATGGCACTAAGTGCCTCAGCCAGGCTTTGCTTCAACACCTCCAGGGACAGGGACTCCACCACCTCCCTGGGCAGCCCATTCCAATGCAAATCATTCTCCCTGGCAAGAACTTCCTCCTAACATCCAGGCTATACTTCTCCCGGCACAGCTTGAGACTGTGTCCCCTTCTTCTGTTGCTGCTTGCCTGGCAGAAGAGACCAACCCCCACCTGGCTACAGCCTCCCTTCAGGTAGTTGTAGACAGCAATGAGTTCACCCCTGAGCCTCCTCTTCTCCAGGCTGCACACCCCCAGCTCCCTCAGCCTCTTCTCACAGGGCTGTGTTTCAGGCCCCTCCCCAGCTTTGTTGCCTTTCTCTGGACGTCTTCCAGCACCTCAGCATCTCTCTTGAATTGAGGAGCCCAGAACTGGACGCAGCACTCAAGGTGTGGCCTGACCAGTGCTGAGTACTGAGTACAGGGGAAGAATAACCAATCTTCCTGCTTGTTCACATTCAAGGCATGATCATACAAGACAAAGTAAGTCCAGTAACATTTCAGTTCTTTTCAAGAAGTCTTTTAAGCCAGAGATCTGCTTGGAGCATTCAGCTGCATCACAAAACAAACTCCTTGTGTGTTACCTTTTACCCTAGTGCCCTTTACCTCATCTATCAGTGTACATTTGGATATATTCAGAATTCAACTGGACAAAGTCTTATTCAGTCTGCTGTAATTTAGCCTGTATTTGAGAGTGGTGATCAAGATTACCTCTGTACATGTCCTTTCCAGCATGTTTCAGTCTGTGATTCTATGTTCTGATCGCTTTTAGCACCAGCTTTTCATCCCACAGTTAGTATGTTGGTTTTTTCCTGTCTTGCCAGGATCAACTGCCTTCTTAGAGGCTGTAGTTTACCAAGTCTTAAGTTGTATATGTATAGAGTTAACCCTCTGGGGAGAGTGACCTTGAACCTGACCCTAGGTGGTCTTGACCCCTCCCCAGGGGTGGGTCTGAACACTACCAGGTGATGCTTAGCTCACTCCCCTTTCCTGTTTAAAGAACCATAAAAGCAGGAGGACTTCCTGCAGGCTAACCATCACCTGGTAGTGTTCAGATCCACCCCTGGGGAGGGGTCAAGACCACCTAGGGTCAGGTTCAAGGTCACTCCCCCCAGAGGGTTAACCCTATACAGTATAACAGCACCACTCTACTCGTAAGACACTGAGGACAAGTGTTCTTTGATACAGACAGCAGTTAGGCCATCTTTGCTTTCAGAAAGTTTGTCCAAGCATCAGTCATCCTTGGGTGAATTGCCATCTTGCACCAGGGGAACATTTTGCTTGTAACACAAAAGTATTAGTTATAGGCTAACCAAAATTTGAAAATCATTAACATACCTATTCTGAACAGACTGATCTATGATAGCAGCTTCCAGCCTATGCCCACCTGGTCCTTGATGCTGAAACTTTAGTATAGTGCAGCCTAAGAGCTTAGATTGTGACCTAAGTGTAGGCTGGCAGAAGTGTAAGTCTTTGGAATTTGTTTTCACCTTTTCTGTCTTGCAAGAAGAGAAGAAACTGAAATGAGAGTGCAGTTAATTCTGAGTTTTGTTTTGCAAAAAAAAATAACAAATCCATTTATACTCTGCTGTAAAACAACAACCCCAAGCAGTGCTACAGGCTGGGGACAGAGTGGCTGGAGAGCAGCCAGGAAGAAAGGGACCTGGAGGTACTGGTAGAGTGTAGCTGAAGATGAGCCAGCAGTGTGCCCAGGTGGCCAAGAGAGCCAATGGCATCCTGGCCTGGATCAGGCACAGTGTGGCCAGCAGGACAAGGGAGGTTATTCTGCCCCTGTACTCAACACTGGTCAGACCACACCTTGAGTGCTGTGTCCAGTTCTGGGCTCCTCAATTCAAGAGAGATGTTGAGGTGCTGGAAGGTGTCCAGAGAAGGGCAACAAAGTTGGTGAGGGGCCTGGAGCACAGCCCTGTGAGGAGAGGCTGAGGGAGCTGGGGGTGTGCAGCCTGCAGCAGAGGAGGCTCAGGGGCGACCTCATTGCTGTCTACAACTACCTGAAGGGAGGCTGTAGCCAGGTGGGGTTGGTCTCTTCTGCCAGGCAAGCAGCAACAGAAGAAGGGGGCACAGTCTCAAGTTGTGCCAGGGGAAGTATAGCCTGGATGTTAGGAGGAAGTTGTTGCCAGAGAGAGTGATTGGCATTGGAATGGACTGCCCAGGGAGGTGATGGAGTCCCTGTCCCTGGAGGTGTTGAAGCAAAGCCTGGATGAGGCACTTAGTGCCATGGTCTGGTTGATTGGCTAGGTCTGGGGGATAGGTTGGACTGGATGATCTTGGAGGCCTCTTCCAACCTGGCTGATTCTATGAAAAGATGATGTTATGTTTTTGTTATGTTGGATTTTTTCAGTTTAGGGAAGCAAGATACAGGAGGATCATCAGCATTATCCTTTGGCAAACAGGAGAGTCAGTATTGATGAGAATAAAAGTTCTTTCTTTGTTGTAAAGTTATCTTGTGTGTCATTCCAGACTATCAAAGCTATCTTTGGGACCCCAGTAGGAAAGTACTGACATGACTGAGTGCAACTTCTGTGCTGGAACTGTGCAGCTGAGACACTAATGGGCATGGGGAAATGCCAAGTCCCTGTGCTAGCAGGGCAGCCTAGGGGAAGGCTGTGCCTCAAGGAGGTGTAGGCCTTTCACAGATGTTTTGGCACTCAGAAGAGTCATCTGAGCTGAGCTATCCTTGAGCACACCAAACTGCTCAGCATTTCCTGAGATGTTAGGTGATTGCAGTGAGGTTGCACTTTAGCTGTAACCAGTAGCTCTTTCCAAGTTAGCCCAGATATTTTGCACTGCTTTTGAAGCAGGAAACTGCTTCAGCTCTGCAGGAAGGTCTAAAAAATCTGCTGTAGGAATATAAGGAACATAAGTTTGGAGATATTGATGAAGCCTGAGGTCTGCATGAACTTGGTCATTTGTCTGCCTTGGGATAAGTACAGTCTTTCCTTTCTGATCATTTATGTGGAGTGAATCCCCAGGAGCACTGATGGGAATAGTGGAGTAAGCAATCCATCAGATGGAAATAGAAACTGTTGAGATCCTCCTGAATAAAACATAGAATGGTTATAAACCTTGGCAAGAGGAATAATGAATCCTGTTTGTACATGACCTGGATGATGCCTTTGCTTTAGTGCTTTTTTTGTTTTCCTCTTTGTTTTGTTGTGCTCTCTTGTTGTGTTTTTGTGGTGAAGGTGTTGATTTATTTGGTTTTTTTTTGTTTTGTAATCAAAATAAGCAAGGAAAAGAGAGTGAGATTCCAGAATTTTAGGAAAAGCTGATGATTATAGAGTATGTATCAACACATGTGGCTATCTATTTAACTGAGCATTTTGCTTCCTGTATGTCCTCATTCTAAATGCACACAGCAAAGCTCACATGCTTGCACACCAGTAGCTTCCAGGGTGGTCTCAGACCTTTATATTTACTTCTGGAGAAGTAAATATCTACATACTGTGTGTGTGGCTCACACTGTTGCAATCAGTTCTGTGCTTCTTTGTACCTGAACAGAGGAGCATTCAAATTTAGTATCTGTCTCCAGTGGTAGGTTCAATAACAATGAAAACACAAGACTAGTTGTGGCAATAAGCTAGGTTCTTGAAGGTCTGCAAGTATCCTAAGCAGTACAATGCAAAAATCTATTCTAATAAATCTGGATCTTGTAGACAGGCCTGCAGCCTAATGCTCAGCTCCAGAACAAATTGAGTTCATTACAGGATGGACTGGTTCACCCCAGGGAGGTGGTAGAGTTGCCTTCCCTGGAGGTGTTGAAGAAAAGACTGGATGAGGCATTTAGTGCCATGGTCTAGATGACTGGATAGGGCTGGGTGATAGGTTGGAGTAGATGATCTTGGAGGTCTCTTCCAACCTGGTGGATTCTATGGTCATCTTAAACCCTCACAGAAATTTGGTTCCAGAGATGGAAACAAAAGTGTCTCGGCCTCATGTCCACATTTACACCTGGAAATAAAATGGACAGCCATGGTCCTGAGGAGATTGGGGTGCAGGCATATAACTCACAGAATCACAGAACTTCTTAGATTGGAAAAGACCTTCAAGATCATTGAGTCCAATCATTAGCTTCACACTGATAAGTCCTTGACTAAACCAAATCCCTCAGCACAACATCTAATCGCTATGAATTGCTGTGGTTGGAAAGGACCACCAGGATCATCCAGTCCAACTTTCATCCCAGCATCCTTCATCACTAGACCATAGCCTCAAGTGCCACATCCACTCTCCTTTTAAGCACTTCCAGGGATGGTGACTCCACTTCCCTGGTCATCCTGTTCCAGTGCCTGACCACCTGCTCAGTAAAGGACTTCCTCTGAACATCCACCCTGAACCTCCCTTGACGCAAACTGAGACCATTTCCTCTTGTCCTATCATTAGCAATTCAGGAGAAGAGACCAGCTCCAGCCTCACTACAACCTCCCTTTAGGGAGTCCTTTAGGACTCATCTCTCTGTCCAACCTTTTCCTTTCTAAAAAGAGGGTGGCCTCCTCTGTACTGTTCGTTTATCATAGCTCTGCTCCATGCCATCAGTGTGTTTGTACTTTGCCTGGGCAAGTTTTATCTGGCCAGAGTATTGCCAAACAACTTGGTCACCATGAGTTAGCCTGATTATATGCCGAGCACATCCACCCATGTTTTGGTCCTGCTTCATGTACTTGTGTGAATGTGACCTGTAATATTTAATCTCAGAACATGAATGTATATTCTGGGTGTGTGGAAACCCCAGCACAAGATATGGGTTAGGATTATTATTTTTTCTTTTTGGTCAGAACTAATCTTGTTAAGAATAGGTAAGATTTTTTTTGGTCAGAACTAATCTTGTTAAGAATAGGTAAGATTTTTTTTTGGTCAGAAATAATCTTGTTAAGAATAGGTAAGATTTTTTTGGTCAGAAATAATCTTGTTAAGAATAGGTAAGATTTTAGCCTGACTTGGAAAAGCACAAAGTAGTTTTTCTTTTTTTTTTCTTTTAATATCTATAAACAGAAATACTTCTGGATACAACTGGAGAGACCTCAGAGATTGGCTGGACCACTCACCCTTCTGATGGGGTAAGCATTTCTGTTTCCTCTTCCTGAGTGCACCTCTACTGGAAAGATGTGCATGCATCTGATGAAGGAAGGGAATCTGGAACCCATGAGACTGATTCCCAGGGAACACTTCTATGTAAATCCCTCAATAGCTTAAAGTTTGCCCTTTTGAAATTCAAGGTTGAAACAATGCTGTCCTTTTCCCTCCTGACACTGAAAACTTTAAACTTCAACCATTTCATGATGGCTGTGGCCAGGACAGTTACCTAACATTGCATCTCCCACAAATCCTGCTCTATTTGCAAAAAGCCTGTCTAGGAGGATGTCTTTCCCAGTTGGCTCACTGGGTACTTGCAAGAAGAAGTTTTCTTCCCCAAACTTCAGGAATGTCTCAGACTTGCTTATCACAACAGTATGGCATTCCCAGTTGATGTCTGGGAAGTTGAAATTTCATGTAAGGGCAAGGGCTACCTATCTACAGATTTCTCCTAATTGCCTACAGAATAACTTATCAGTGTGCCTGACTGGGTGCAGGTTCCTTCTTTTCTATCTCATTACACACTTCATCTCTCATACCCAGAGTCTCTCACCTATCTGTAAAGTTAGCTGAGAGGATAAGGGACAGGATTCTTACAGTTTGTACAGTAATCTACATCCAATTCTCCCTATCTCTCTGCCTTGCACTTTCCTCCTCACACAGAACAGATCCTGAGCCTGCCCTCCTAGTGGCCATGCTGAGTTGATTTAGCTTCAACCATGATAAAAATAAGTAGAAGGAATGCCTGCTTTAATGTTTTCTCCAAAGAGCAGTGTCTTGTTCCTCTGTCTCATTTATGTTGTGTATCTTGTCTCTGGAGATAAGAGATGGGAAACAGGAGGGAGGAAGGCATGACCTTCTGGTTTTAAGATTCTCAGTGCCATATGACAGGTTTGCATAGGTTATGTATCATAGAATCAACCAGGTTGGAAGAGACCTCTAAGATCATCCAATCCAACCTGTCCCCCAGCCCTAGCCAGTCAACTAGACCATGGCACTAAGTGCCTCATCCAGTCTTTTCTTGAACACCTCCGGGAATGTTGCCTCCACCACATCCCTGGGCAGCCCTTTCCAATGGGAAATCACTCTCTCTGGGAAGAAGTTCCTCCTACCATCCAGACTATACTTCCCCCGGCACAACTTGAGACTGTGTCCCCTGTATTTCTTTTTCACACGGCCATAGTTTGTCCTATCTAGAGTGCTGCATGTAGCATCAACAGATTCAGGTCTTGTTGTAGGTACAGCAAGAAAAGGGAAAGAGGAAGGCCTGCCCTGTTGTTTTTGGTGCAGTTGAACACTGCATCCTTTTCTCACTGTTACTTCCTTTTCTCTCCCACACGTGCCTTCCAGTGGGACGAGGTGAGCGTCATGGATGACAAGAAGCGCCCAATCCGAACCTTTCAGGTGTGTAATGTGGCCGAAGCGGGGCAGAACAACTGGCTGCGAACCCACTTCATAGAGCGGCGCGGCGCCCACCGAGTCCACGTCCGCCTGCGCTTCTCCGTGAGAGACTGCGCCAGCATGCACACCGTCGCCTCTTCTTGCAAAGAGACTTTCACGCTCTACTACCACCAGTCAGAGGCTGACACAGCTACTCAGGAACTACCAGAGTGGCGTGAGGGCCCCTGGACCAAAGTGGATACTATTGCAGCCGATGAAAGCTTTTCCCAAGTGGACAGCACTGGGAAGGTGTTAAAAACGAATGTTAAAGTACGTAGCTTTGGGCCGCTCACCAAGCATGGCTTCTACTTGGCTTTCCAGGACTCGGGAGCCTGTATGTCCCTGGTGGCAGTCCAAGTCTTTTTCTACAAGTGCCCTGCTGTGGTGAAAGGATTTGCATCCTTCCCTGAAACTTTTGCTGGAGGGGAGAGGACCTCACTGGTGGAGTCACCAGGGACATGTGTACCGAACGCTGAAGAGAAGAGCATGACTGGGGCTTCAGGTGTCCGGTTGCACTGCAATGGAGAAGGGGAGTGGATAGTGGCCATTGGACAATGCACCTGCAAGGCTGGCTACCAGCCTGTTGATGATGAACGAGCCTGCCAAGGTGAGAGACCCTTTTTCCCTGCTCCTTAGACTGCAGCTTCTTTGTTGGTTGGTGATAGCAGCATTTGGCATTTACCAAAAGATCCCAGAGCTTGGAGATTAAATGATTTCTCAGAGTGAAAGCTTAATAGCAGCCTCTTCCAATACCTCAGACTGGAGTTGTAATCACCACTTTGTGGTGCTAAGAGCAGGCTTGGAAACTTAACACAGGCCTTGATTCAAGCTGCCAATAAAGACAGCCTGTTAGGCTATACATACAGAATTAGTGAGAGTTGTAATTAATGAGAACTAACAGAGATCCACTTCTTTTTGAAGAGACAACATGAGGGGAGAGACACCACATGAAGCAGAGCTGAGTCCAGAGCTAACACACTCTACTGACCCAATTAATTTGGGCCCTTTTTAAAGTCCTATTGGAAGTAGTGATTAAAAAAAGGGGGGGGGGGGCGGGAAAGGAGGTGGCAGTAGCCTGACCGAGGGACAGGGAACAGGCAACGGTTCCTCACCTGGCTCAGTAAGGAAAGCCAGTCGTAATGGTGTTATGGGTACCTCTGGTGTGCTCTCTGCCCTGGGACCCATGATGTTTCCTGTCAAATGCTTGTAGGAGGAATTAGAATAACTTGCCTATCACCTAGTGTGGTACTGGGCCAAAATCTGGCCAAGCCTGAACACTCAGTCTAATCTCATGTCTGTCTCCATATGTCAAGTTTAAGACCCTAGGATCATAGGATGTTAGGAATTGGAAGGGACCCAAAGCAACCATCGAGTCCAACCCCCCTGCCAGAGCAGGACAATGCTATCTAACACAGATCACAGAGGAACACATCCAGACAGGCCTTGAAAGTCTCCAGGGAAGGAGACTCCACAACCTCTCTGGGGAGCCTGTTCCAGTGCTCTGTGACCCTCACAGTAAAGAAGTTCCTCCGTGTGTTGAGGCAGAACCTCTTTTGCTGCAACCTACACCAGTTGCTCCTTGTCCTATCCCAGGAAGCAGTGAGCAGAGCCTGTCCCCCTTCTCCTGGCCAGCCCTCAGGTATTTATAAACATTTATCAAATCCTCTCTAAGTCTTATTTTCTCCAGACTAAAAAGCCCCAGGTCCCTCAGCCTCTCCTCATAAGCCATGCCCTCCTGTCCCCCAATCACCCTCATACCCCTCCACTGGACCTTCTCCAGCAGATCCCTGTCCCTCCTAAACTGGGGAGCCTCAAACTGAACACAGTATTCAAGATGAGGTCTCACCAGGGCAGAGTAGATGAGGAGTGGAACCTCCCTTGATCTGTTGGACACACTCTTCCTAATACAGCCCAGGATCCCATTGGCCTGCTTGGCCACAAGGACATATTGCCATGCCATGGTTAACTTGTTATCCAGACAGTCCATTTGACCATACTGCTTATGCTACTTTTATGTGTAATGTTCTTCTGGTGCTTCTTTAGTTCCAATAAGCATCTACTCAGGATCTCTCAGCAAGGTAAAATGTTGCAGCACCACACAGTATTCTAAAGATCAAATGTAATGTAGAACCCAGTTTTGACTGCAGGCACAGTTTTAAAGTTGAAATATAGTTTACACAAGAGATCACCTAGGACATGGTAGCAGCCAGAGTATTTGTACTCTGTAAGTGCAAATGAAATTGATAGTTAATGGTTGTCAATACGTTACCTGAAATTGCTGTTTGTGTGAAGTGTCAAGAGAGATGTTGAGGTGCTGGAACATGTCCAGAGAAGGGTGACAAAGCTGGTGAGGGGCCTGGAACACAAACCCTATGAGGAGAGGCTGAGGGAGCTGGGGTTGTTTAGCCTGGAGAAGAGGAGGCTCAGGGGTGACCTCATTGCTGTCTACAAGTACCTGTAGGGAGGCTGTAGCCAGGTGGGGGTTGGTCTCTTCTCCCAGGCAACGAGCAATAGAACAAGGGGACACAGGCTCAAGTTGTGCCGGGGGAGGTCTAGGCTGGATGTTAGAAGGAAGTTCTTCCCAGAGAGAGTGATTGGCATTGGAATGGGCTGCCCAGGGAGGTGGTGGAGTCACCATCCCTGGAGGTGTTCAAGAAAAGCCTGGATGAGGCACTTAGTGCCATGGTCTAGTTGACTGGATAGGACTGGGTGATAGGTTGGACTGGATGATCTTGGAGGTCTCTTCCAACCTGGTTGATTCTGATTCATTAAACTGCTGTTCATAGTGCTGGAGACTTACAAAGCAATTAAAACCAGCAGGTGCTTTTTAATTGGTTAAGCTTTGAGAATCGTTAAAATGCAGGCACTTCTTTTGTCTTGCTCATCCTGAAAGCTGTCACCTCAGCACCAGCGAGTGTATTTTGTCCAGAGTAATGACACCAGTAACAGCAGTCATGTTTTCATAGAGCTGTAGGGCAACTGCTGCAGCTCAGTTCCTATCACCAGCAATTGTACACAGTCTGTGTCTGTGTTGCAAGTGTAAATCAACTGCGTTCTTTGTCCATCTGACTGCTGAAATGCAATTGGACTTGCAGCAAAACTGGGCTGTTGGTGTGTCTTGTGTCAGACCTAGAGCCAGCCACCATAGCTGGCATCCATATTGAGATAGATCCTGCTGCTCTGAGCCCCTCTCATCTCTGAGTACTGACTAGAAGGCAAGGGGGTTCATCTCTTACTAAATTTACTCTCCCCTTCATGCAACATTTTGTCAAGAAGAGAGTAATTTTATCCTCTTCTGAATGTCTTTCTATGTCCCAACTCAGTTCCAAATCATATCTGAGCACAAAAAGTCAGTGTCACCTGTATCACATTCTCTAAAAACACTGCTGGGTGGTACATAAAGCTCTGTTGAAGTTTCTCAGTGCCTCTCCATCTCTCTCCCCTTGCTTTTCAGTTGCCCTCAGAGTATTTTGTCTTTGCTCTTATTGTCCAAGTGAATCGGTGCCTCTTCCTGTCTGCTAAATTCTTCAGTTCTTGGTCTGTACTATCCCCATTTTAATTTTTATTCACTGTCCTTCCCCTCTTCCATGTCTGCAGCATCTTTCTCTGCTGTTGTTATTTGTCAGAAGCCTGTCAGAAAGTGTCCCTCTGGCCTCGTAGGAGGAGCTTATCTCCAGGGATCAGGCAGCCCAACATGGGAAAAAGAGTGGCAAATGTAGTGGAGGAGCTGAGAAAAGTGGGTCAGTGGCTCTGAGACAGGCTGTGCCTTGCTGAACTGTTGTGGCATTCTGACACTGCCAAGGATGGAGAATGACTGAGACAAGCTGAGAGGAAAGCACATGTGCACTCTGAACTCTGCCTTCTCCTCTCACGGTAACCTTGACTTAATGGGAAGTAGCAGCTCGCTTTGCCCCCTTAGGTGCTAGCTCTGCAACTCTGTCCTTGCACTGGGTATTGTCAAATGATGAGAGATTTCTTGGAAATTATTGGTGCCTGGGGATTGATGAACTTGTGCTAGGGCCTGTGTCTTAACTGCTGATGGTGGTTTTTAAATGAAGTTGTTCTGTGGGCACACAGTGGAGGTGTTTCAGGAGAAGCTGCTCTTGCTGAGGCTTGCTCCAGGATGGTCCTGAGATGGTAATATTCACTAAGTCAAAATGTACCAGTTGATGGTAGATTTGCTTCAGCCAGTGTAAGCACAGTAGTCATGGGCAGGGCTTGTAGGACCACAGCAAGTGACTGTGATTGCATCATTTGCCATAAGAAGGGGATGCAAAGTAGATGAAAATTGAAAAATGTCATTTGAAAAAAAGAATCCTTCAGGAACAAATGGGAGGTGTATTCTGCCTGAGTGTGGAAAAACAGTTGTAAGATCACTATAACTGCAGGAATAAAAGGAAATGGCTTTTGCCTATTTAGATTGCCCAGGGATTTTTTTTTTCCTTGACCTTTGCTATACTATTTATAGAGTCACTGGACTGAGGCAATGCCAGGAAAGGCTCCATGACATGGGAACAATTATTATTGCCATTTGTGGGCTGAAGTCCTGAGTGCAGCCAGCTATCGTAATTTAGGCAATTTTGAAAAGGAATTAAGGTGCTCTTGAATGTAAGCAGTTCCTTGACTGGATGCAGTGGCAGAGGTCAGGGTTCAGATGGAAGCAGAAGGTGTGTGATAGCTGTAATCCCTAGCCATGAAGGCCAGTTAGTGTGAACCAGAGCCAGTCCAGACTTATTGGGCAAAACTGCAAATGTGAAGTGACTGAATTTTAGGTCAGAGTATTTTTCTTTTTTTTTTTTTTTGCTTTTTGCAACAGTCTTCATTAGGAAGGTGATGGAGCTGTGAATCATGTTTAATAGCTGCACACCAACTTAGCTTGCAGCATGCCGTACTCAGCACTGGTCAGGCCACACCTTGAGTGCTGTGTCCAGTTCTGGGCTCCTCCATTCAAGAGAGATGTTGAGGTGCTGGAACATGTCCAGAGAAGGGCAACAAAGCTGGTGAGAGGCCTGGAACACAAATCCTGTGAGGAGAGGCTGAGGGAGCTGGGGGTGTGCAGCCTGCAGAAGAGGAGGCCCAGGGTTGATCTCATTGCTGGCTACAACTACTTGAAGGGAGGCTGTAGCCAGGTGGGGTTGGTCTCTTCTCCCAGGCAACCAGCAACAGAACAAGGGGACACAGTCTCAAGTTGTGCCAGGGGAAGTATAGTCTGGATGTTAGGAGGAAGTTGTTGTCAGAGAGAGTGATTGGCATTGGAATGGGCTGCCCAGGGAGGTGGTGGAGTCACTGTCCCTGGAGGTGTTCAAGAAAAGACTGGATGAGGCACTTAGTGCCGTGGTCTAGTTGACTGGATAGGGCTGGGGGATAGGTTGGAGTGGATGATCTTGGAGGTCTTTTCCAACCTGGTTGATTCTATGATTCTATGATTTCATTTTTTGTTTTTCTTCTGGTAGTTGAAATGCCCAACAGCAGAATAAAGGTTTCAAAGCATGAAACCTGTATGTGCCTGGCCTCCTGCAAAGCATCACTGTGAAATGACACATTTACATAGTCATTAATGTTTTTCATGTGCCTGGGAAAGGTTTCTAGGATGAATTGTTCCCTTATCTTCTCAGAAATTCAGGTGAGTCTGAGCTGCCTGCCTGACTGCCTTGGTCTTCTTTCTTGCACTTCTGGAAGACTGGTTTGACATTTGCTTTCCTGTAGACATCAGACACCTCTCAGTCACTATCATCATTCAGTTGTTTCCATGAATGACCTCAGGATAACATTAGGTGCATCCCATCAGGGCCCATGGAGTTATGTAGGTCCAGTTTGCCTAAATATTCTCTCACCTGATCTTCTACCACAAAGAAGATCTTTCTTGTCCCATACTTTTCCCCAGTCTCAGAGACTTGGGGTTTCTAATGGCCAGTCTTGCTACTAAAGACTGATGTGAACAAGACAGATAATGCCTCAGCCTTTTATATGTCCTGTATCAGATCTCCTGCAGCACCCAGCAGTGGGACCATGTTTTCTCTGGTCTTCCTTTATCCACTTCTGTAGCCCTTCTTGCTTTTGACATCACTTGTCAGATGTGATGCTTGGCCGGTGCCTCTATCTTCCTTCCAGGAAGAGAAGACCCAGCACCTACTGGAATGCCATCTGGATGAGAGACAGTGGATACCAAGGGCCTCTCAAATGTTTGGGCTTTCTGGGTCTTTAGAGTGAGCCAGGTTGCTCATTGGCTTTCACTGACTGAATCCACAGATTTAGCTGCCTGTCTGTATGGAATGTGAACTGAATGTCACATGCTAGAGTTGATCTGCACAAATGGCATTCATTATGTGCTCTTACACTAGTCTGCTCTCTTCATTTTATTCTTTTTTTACAGAGATCCTTCTTAGCTCCCTTTCCTCTGTGAATTGCTAACTTTTCAGGGTTGGATTTTTTCATAGCAATAATAATAAGTCTTCCAATTGGAGTTTCTTTTTAACTTGAATCCTCTTGTAAAATTCTAGATCTTAATGGAGACTTACTGCTGGTAGCCCTCTTTCATCTGTTTCTTTTGGTTACAGAGGAGGAACATGATAGCCAAAATGGAAGGAATTCCACCCCATTTTCCCACAAGAGAGGGAGCATTTTGTGGACAGAAAAGCAGTGAAAATTGTTTTGTTGGTGAAACAACTGCAGAAGAATTTTATTTGTCCAGTTCATTCACCTCTAATGGAGTGCTTATGAATGAACCTATGTGGCTACTTTACACCCTGCTTACGTTAAATACAGGATGAAGGACTATTGAACCTGGAAACATTGGGAAAGGAGACAGGTTTATGTTGAGTCTGATATTTGCTCTCAGTGGTAACTGGTTCACAAACTGCAGTCTTAAGTGTTCAATAGGTGGGGTTTTTTTGTTTTGTTTGGTTTGTTGTCTGCTCTGCTTGTATTGGAAGTTTTTCTCAGTACCCTGCTCTTTCAGTTGGTGGAAGCATTATTCTAATTTAAACCTTTAATTTACTCTAAAGTCTTCAGTTTTCATGATGGCATCACTCTTCAGCATAAAAAACCCCAATTCTTCCTTTGCTGACTTTTACAGTTCTGAGATAACATTCAAGAACAGATGCTACCGGAACAAGTAAAGAGAGATAATAGATAGCAAGAAACCACAGCATTAATGAAACCTTGAATGGCCTTCTAAGCAGTAGATTTCCTCAGCCTTTGTAAGCTGGCTTTCTCTAATGAGATAGTGCTGCTACTGGCATGCTCATTCCTTTGAGTAAACCCTACAGCATCGCACTTTTGCTTAGTAGCTTTGTCTAACTCATCAACAGTGCGCCATCCCTGAAGACCTCATCCTTGCATCCTCAGTTGCAACAGCAAGTTGCTGGTAGACTTCAAAGCACCCTGGAAAAATGTTTATTTTTAACACAACATTATTTATGTTTAAAGAAGTTTTATTTGCTAAATACCAGAAAAATTCTTCAAGCCACAGTTTTGTCGAGTTGTGTGATTTGCAGCTGGGCTAGAGATAAATCTACCTGAATGCTCTAAGCACTACCCCTGTAGGGTAAATATGTTTTCACATTGTAAATGTAAAGTCTCTGTCCTCTACAGATCTCCTTTTAGCTGTCTACAACTACCTGAAGGGAGGTTGTAGCCAGGTGGGGTTGGTCTCTTCTCCCAGGCAAGCAGCAATAGAACAAGGGGGCACATTCTCAAGCTGTGCTGGGGGAGGTCTGGGCTGGATGTCAGGAGGAAGTTGTTGCCAGGGAGAGTGATTGGCATTGGAATGGGCTGCCCAGGGAGGTGGTGGAGTCACCGTCCCTGGAGGTGTTCAAGCAAAGGTTGGATGAGGCACTCAGTGCCATGGTCTAGTTGACTGGATAGATAGGGCTGTGTGATAGGTTGGCCTGGATGATCTTGGAGGTCTCTTCCAACCTGGTTGATTCTGTGATCACAGACTGCAGGCATTGTTATTGCCTGTTCATTCTCACTATTGTAACTAACAGCAAGGTCATTGTCCCAGGCTCTAGTACCAAAGAGGAACACAGGGACAGATCTTTCCGTGTGAGAATCCTTTCATTTTTCTCTTGGACAAAGGCCTGAAGGCAAAGGCAGTTTGCTCTTGCCGTCATCCATCATATGCAAAATTAGAATCTCTTCTTCCCCCTTCCCTTCCATCTGGCAGTGTACCACACACTTAATGTAATTTTCTGAGTGCTGGGAAGAACTGAGGTTCTCACGTCTGATTGCTTTCATTCTGAGTTACTGAAGTCCCTTTTATGGTCTGACCTGTTTCAGGACTTAGGTTTGTTAGCAGAGTACATGTGGAGGTTACTCTGCAGTGAAGAAGACTTCTGACAAATAGGATGAAGTAATACAACTAAGTGTAAAGCTGGTAGGTCTCCATAGATGTTATTGGCTGTTATGCCTGGACTATGGCTGTAACTCCTTCAGCTTTGCTAAGATTTGCATACCTGTAGTCCCACAGTATGCATCAAAAATTCTGCAATGGACTTTGAAAACCCAAAACAAAGAGAGCTGAACACATGAAAGATTAGATAAGCAAGCTAGTCAGCGTTTCTGAGGTCGTTTGATAAGAAAGGTGCATCTGTAGCCACTCAGCACCTAAGTGGATTAGAAACATATCCAAGTAATTGCTATTGGAGGTGAAAGCCTGGAAGTACAGTAAGTAATAACCAGATGAGCTAATTAACTCTACAGCTTCTGGTGTGCTCTTCCACTTTGGAATATGCATTAGATAGCCTAATTTCATATTAACACCTCTATGCATTATTCTCTTACACAGTTCTCTTTTTTTGTATGACTTTTTTTTCTCTCCCCAATCCTTTGAAATGTGTTGCTTATGATAATCCCTAGGACAATTCTCTTGAGTGTGTCCCTTGTGTCTTTTGACCTCAGTCAGTCATCTGGGATCCATCTGAGCGTTTCCCATTCCCTGCAAGTGCTCTTTATTGTGAAGTTAGCTACCCAAATGTCCATCCACAAATGGACATTCATGAGCTTGTTAGTCCATAAAATCTAAAAGAGCTGTATCTATTTATGTATAAAATCAGCCTTAGAAAACTTAGAGAAAGTTTACATTAAAATTATAAAAGCTTGCTTCATCCTAGCACTTCCATGTATGACCCAAGAACCTTCTCTTAGGTAATCCAGCATAGCAGCTTTGCCACACCTAGGCTGTGTGGCACCCTTGTGGTGTTAATAAGGTACCATTTTTTCCATTTTCTTTCCCTGCAGGATAGATTTCCATCCTCGGTTCAGCTTTTTGCATACACATGTATTCCTGTGCATTCACAGATTGTATCTGACTAAATTAAGAGGCATTAATCTGCTACTGGGAAAACAATAGGACTGCCAATCTGAGTGCCTCCTGATTTTCATACAAAATCAGTCATGGTAGCTTATGTTACTTTGAGCGATGAAACTGTTGAAGGCAGCACAAAATATCAGTTTTTGTGGCTGCTTCAGATGGGGAAGAGAGATGGATAACACCTGTAATTGCTAAGATTACTTCCAGACAGATCACCTGACTAAATTCTTTGGTTCTGCCAGTGCTAAAGCTCTTGGATTAAGTAATAAGTGCTGGGTGCTGCACTTTGGCCACAACAACCCCATGCAGAGATACAGGCTGGGGTCAGAGTGGCTGAGAGCAGCCAGACAGAGAGGGATCTGGGGGTGGTGATTGATACCCGCCTGAACATGAGCCAGCAGTGTGCCCAGGTGGCCAAGAGAGCCAGTGGCATCCTGGCCTGCATCAGGAATGGTGTGGCCAGCAGGAGCAGGGAGGTCATTCTGCCCCTGTTCTCTGCACTGGTTAGACCACACCTTGAGTACTGTGTTCAGTTCTGGGCCCCCCAGTTTAGGAGGGACATTGAGATGCTTGAGCGTGTCCAGAGAAGGGCGACGAGGCTGGGGAGAGGCCTTGAGCACAGCCCTACGAGGAGAGGCTGAGGGAGCTGGGATTGGTTAGCCTGGAGAAGAGGAGGCTCAGGGGAGACCTTATTGCTGTCTACAACTACCTGAGGGGTGGTTGTGGCCGGGAGGAGGTTGCTCTCTTCTCTCAGGTGGCCAGCGCCAGAACGAGAGGACACAGCCTCAAGCTGTGCCAGGGGAAATTTAGGCTGGAGGTGAGGAGAAAGTTCTTCCCTGAGAGAGTCATTGGACACTGGAATGGGCTGCCCGGGGAGGTGGTGGAGTCGCCGTCCCTGGAGCTGTTCAAGGCAGGATTGGACGTGGCACTTGGTGCCATGGTCTAGCCTTGAGCTCTGTGATAAAGGGTTGGACTTGATGATCTATGAGGTCTCTTCCAACCTTGGTGATACTGTGATACTGTGAAAATAATAATTTCAGAGAGCCAAAACTGCCTCTGGACTGGTTCTTTTCATTTGTATAGAATTTGTGTAGAATAAAGTAGACTGTTTCAAAATTGCAACTTTAACACTACCTGCTCCATCACACAAGAGAACCTGTAGTAGCTACTCTACGTAACAAATTCTTCCTACAGCAGCAGGAGTTAAATGTAAATAAGATTGCATTGTTTCTGGACTCTGAATTAATGAGTTTCCTACTTTTGCCTCTCATTTTCTTCCTCTTAGCCTGTCCCCTTGGTTTCTTTAAAGTATCTGTGGGAGATGACCCCTGCCATGTATGCCCTGCCCACAGCCACGCTCCACTGCCAGGTTCCAGTGAATGTATATGTCAGAACCACTACTATCGGTCCACTTCGGACAGTTCTGATGCTCCCTGCACTGGTAAGTTTTTTTGGATGAAGTGTTTGAAAGTAAGGACAGTCAATAAGGAGGAATTCAGGAGACTTGCAAGTCACCTCTTCTCATGACCTTTGAAATAACTCAAAACTTCCCTTGGCTCCTCCAGTTGATTACAGGGTACATCCACACACTAAATATAGCTGAGGAGGCAGAAGTACACCCGCGTGCTTTTAGCAGTGTTGATGCAGTGGTGAAACTCTATGCTGAGAATACTGGGGTGTTGCAATAGTAGATGCTCAAAATTGAAAAATCTCAATTTTTGAATGATTCATGCAACCTTATGTCTATTGCAAGTATACAATAAGGCCCAGCTGCAAATGGGGAAAAGTTAATTCTTACATCGTCTGTGGTTTTCATCAGCTGTGACTTTTCAGTCTTTGATTATTGAATATTAGCAGATGAAGAAAGAATAATGACATGCAGAAAATTAAGTAAGGTTAGTGATTAATCCTCAAAAAAAGCCAGTTTAAATAATGTATCAGACATCACCCTTGAATTTTGTGGAAGTGTCAGGGAAGAAAATTAACTTCTTAAAGCATCTTGGGAACACCTTGTGGCTCTGAAGGTAAATGCTTGGAAATTAGGAAATATGATTGTGAGGTTGTTTTTTTTCCTGCAATCCTTTGCTTTCTGTGCTGCACCAAGACCCATCTTTGGCATCACCAAGCAACCTTTACTTCTCAGGGATTATTTTTCCTGAGGTGTTGTCTATCTTTTTCATTGGCTATGGTAAGACTCCTTAGGGATAACTAGTGTGTGATCATGCAATTAAATACCATACCACAAAATAAATGCTGAGTGGCCACATTAAGGTCACAAAAGACAATTTAACTGGCATTTTCTGATGTACAAATGCTTCATCTTGTCAGCACTACAGTTTTTAAATGCTGTTCTGTGTGCAGTTTTCCAGCATAATTATTTTTTTAAGAAACACTGGAAATGTGTCAGCTATTGGAACTACTTGAATTCTCCAGCACTGAAGCAGATTGCAGCCAGAGAGAGCTCCCACAAAGACCTCATCCACCTAGAGTAACAGAGGGTGTCATCATCTATATTGACCAGCCTAAGACAGAGAAAAGGCTTTGCTCATAGTTTTCATCAATATTTCTTGACTATAATAGCAAGAATGAGGATTCTTGGATTTTATTACAGCCTTTGGAGGGGGATATTCTGTAAATCCTCTTTCCTTTACCCTTGTGTTTTACTGAGTTCCTGCCCTTCCAATCTTGTTTTCTGTCTATGCCCAGGTTTAGCAGTGCAAATTTGCTGCTTATTTCTGCCTATCTGAGGTTTTCACTTTCTAGTTCCAGTGTCTTGTCCCATTCTCATGCTCATGCCATTTTACTACCTTCTTTATTTTCCTTCTCTTCACAGTCTCTGTGAAAGCAGAAGTGCTGGGTGCACAGAATGGGAAGCTTTTCAGGTGTCAGTTTATTCCTGATACCACTTAGGAACATGGCTGGCAGCAGGAGTAATCAACGGGAACCTGAAGGGAGGCTGTAGCCAGGTGGGGTTGGCCTCTTCTGCCAGGCAACCAGCAACAGAACAAGGGGACAGAGTCTCAAGTTGTGCTGGGGGAGGTCTAGGCTGGATGTTAGGAGGAAGTTGTTGGCAGAGAGAGTGATTGGCATTGGAATGGGCTGCCCAGGGAGGTGGTGGAGTCACCAACCCTGGAGGTGTTGAAGCAGAGCCTGGATGAGGCACTTAGTGCCATGGTCTGGTTGATTGGACAGGGCTGGGTGCTAGGTTGGCCTGGATGAGCTTGGAGGTCTCTTCCAACCTGGTTGATTCTATGAAAGGGATTCAGTTCCTACAATAGATGGAACAGGCTAACTGAAGTCTGAGAGAGTTCAGAATGGTAGGTGCTGAAGAGCAGCATTGGAGGTCTCATGCAAGCTTGTGCAAGATTTAGGATTTCAGAGACGTGGAATTTCCTTAAACACTGGCTGTTCTTTTAGACAGAAGTAAAACACACACCCTTGAAGCAAAGCCCCGTCTGGTTCAGTTTGTTTCTCTGCAGTGCTGCAGCACCGCTGCTCCTTCGTGCACCTAGCTGTAGCTTTGATGAGGCAAAGAATGTTGGTTTTCCCCACCCCTGAACTGCCGCGGGGCGAGTTGAAATCTGCTGCCGAGCCTCCAAACCGTCCTGCCAGCATCAAACGAAAGCGCTGGCTGGAGCAAAGTATCCTGGGGCTTGAAGTTCAAATTGTCCCATGAGAGGCTTCCTGCGCCCGTGGCTGCTTTGGGGTTGCGGCTCTGGGGTGTGTCGTTTCCGCAGGAGTGGCGGCAGGACGGCTGGGAGTGGGTTTGCTTGCTGGCTTCTGCTGCCGCTTCCTGCCTTGTGCTGTGCTTTCCTGCGAATAGGCAAAGGGAATTGTGTGTTGTATGAGCTCATTTTTTCTCATTAAAACTCCTTATCTCAGCTCTTTATCTCAGCCTGGAGTTTTTTTGCCTTGTTTTCCCTCACCTCTGTGTTAACCCCTTGCATTAGCCCTGTTCAGTGAAACAGCTAGAGAAAAGAAAGAATGAGAAGGAAAAGCAACTCATTCCATTTTTTCCCTCTGCTTTGTGTTCTCCTCTCCCCCACCTCTCTTCCATTCGTTCATGACATTTTGATCTTTCATTCTTTCTTCTAGGCATCCCCTCTGCTCCCCGAGACCTTAGCTATGAAGTTATTGGCTCCAACGTGCTCCTGACTTGGCGCCTCCCCAAGGACCTGGGTGGCCGCAAGGATATCTTCTTCAATGTCATCTGCAAAGTGTGCCCAGCAGGGTCCTCAGGCCCATGCCTGCGCTGTGGGGACACTGTACAGTTTGAACCACGTCAGATGGGCCTCACAGAAAGTCGTGTGCAAGTCTCCAACCTCTTGGCCCGTGTACGTTACACCTTTGAGATCCAGGCAGTCAACTTGGTGACTGAATTGAGTTCAGAAGCACCCCACTATGCCACCATCAATGTTAGCACCAGCCAATCAGGTGAGGAGATGCCTGTGTCTTGAGTTCCAAAATATCCACTTCTGTCTCTCATTTGATTTGCTTTTATCAGTTTGAATCTTGGAGCTTTTTCTTACTTGTGTGCTGCGTCCTTTTGTATCTTGCCCTATGTGCTGGCTTGAGGCTAATTTTTACTGAGAGAAATTAAATCCTTAGCTGTGAGAAGAAAGAAAAGAACCCAACAGTAATCTACATCCCTCAGTTTTCTGCTGAGAAGCACAACTAATCAAAATATAGATAAGATACTTATTGTCACACACTTCTTAGCTCTCACTTCTGGCTGTGCCTTTTTTCTGGCAGTCTGGTCTCTGTGGCTGACTCTGCCTTTAACTCTCTAATCCACCTAAGCCCTTTTCCCTCTAACCTCCTTGTCATCCTTTTTTTTTTGACATCTCACCTCAGATCTCCAGATTTATCATGTGAGATATATGTGGGTTGATCTGATTATTTCTGAAGGAAGGGAAAGAGGGACGGGAAGGGGGATTGGGTTGGGAGCCCAACCTGGGGACTTTGATTGTTTCTGGGAGGGGTATTGTGTTTCTGTGTTACTTCTAATTTGTATATAACTGTATATATTTGTGTCTATATGCTTGTATGTTCTGCTGAGCTGTAAATATAGCTTCATTCTTAATTTCCAGCTCAGCTGAGTCTAGTCTGGGTGATTTCATAAGAGTGGGGGGATGGGTAACACCCAAACCATCACATCAAATTAGTTCCATGTTTTCATTTCTGCCCTTATCCTTCCTGCTTTCTCTGAATGCACTTTCTTTTTCTCCCTCTTGGCAGAAGAACTCTGTTTAGCAGTTAATGTGGTTGTACATAAACTAAAACGAGGCAGAAGGTGCCCTGGAGAAGATGGTAATGGGAGATGTAGATGTAGAACAAGGGGACACAGTCTCAAGTTGTGCTGGGGGAAGTATAGGCTGGATGTTAGGAGGAAGTTCTTCTCAGAGAGAGTGATTTGCCATTGGAATGAGCTGCCCAGAGAGGTGATGGAGTCCACCATCCCTGGAGGTGTTCAAGAAAAGCCTGGATGAGGCACTTAGTGCCATGGTCTGGTTGACTGGATAGGGCTGGGTGCTAGGTTGGAGTGGATGATCTTGGAGGTCTCTTCCAACCTGGTTGATTCTATGATTCTATAGGTCAGACAAAGCATGTTGCTTCATTGTGTGAAACAAGGCATCCTGTCAAGATTTGATAGGAATATCAGCTTGCTACAGCAGCTCTTAGAGAGTGTTTCTTCATTCCCTCTTCACCTTCATAATGTCCTACTCTTCTCCATTTCATCTTATACTTCAGTCAGCCTTCCTATAATTTTTCACCTGTTTGCTTTTTGTTACAGTTTTAAGACTTGTGCCGTAATTGTAAATTGTAAGGAAGAGTTTTTCAGAGGATTCAAGAGAGAGTTCAGAAGGATAGACTCTCCAGGGGCTGGGCAAAATGTAAGAGATATATTTATCCCATTCACTTGGTCTAAAAATCATATCTAGTTTGAAGCACAGCTTGTTCTATGCTCTCTCTTGCTTGGTTGTTTTTACTCATGTCTCTAGTATGGAGAGAAATTTGCACGGATTGCTTAAGAGGATCTAATGAGAAGTCATGTGAGGAGGAGGAGAAAGAGGGGGAACAACCTGAAATGGGCAACAGAAAATGTCTGTAAATATTCAGAGGTGTATAAATGTTAAACTCACATCTCTGGTAAATTCTACAGTGTGGTTGTAGAAATCCCTACAAAACCAGGCTTCAGTAAAGCTCAAGAGGAAGGTTGTGAATCCAGATGTGGAATCGTGCTCTTGGTTAGATTACATCTCATAATTTCTGTTTCTGTGCTATGGAAAGGAAGGGAATATGTATATACAGTAGAATAATTTCCTGCTGTTAGCAGGTGTCAGGGATTTGACAACATCTGTTCTTTCACTTTGAATCGCTACCCGACAGACATGGAGTAGCAGAGCATGTGCAGGATACCTGGTCCCCTTAAGAGCCTGGCTGCAAGTGGGTGATCTGTTTTGTGTACAGTAGATTATGACTGGGTAATTTAGGTGGTGATTTCAGCAGTTCTTTGGCTTCAGTGGAGACGGGTGGGTGTTCTCATAACATCCTGGAGAATTCTTGCTTCTCCTCTCAGCCTTCCTCTTCTATAGCTAAGGTAATGTAATTGAGTAGTTGCTTCCTTCTGCTGCCTGGAGTCACCACTCCTGTTCCCCCAGGTATGTCTTGGTGTTTCTGTTGTGTTGCGTGTCTCCCGCTAAGGTGCTTCTCTTGTACACCGAAGCAGTTTCAGCAGAGACCGACTTCCTCGGGATGGGTAGGAGTGAGCTTGAGATGAGCTGCCCTCAATTCAAAGTGACAGCTCATGCCAACAAGGCCCTGCTTCCACAGTCACGTGGCCTGTCTCGTCCATGATCCCTCCTTTCAATCCCTTCAGCCACTTTTCACTTCGGAGTGGCTTCTTGTTGTGTTATAACTACTATTATTATTTTGCTAGCAGTGATGGACGCTTCAGGATCTTACACTCTGGAAGAGAAAAGGAGGGGACAAGAGGGCATAAAGGGTGTAGGAAAGGAAAACTGGAGAAAGAGAAACTTTCAGGAATAAATGGCCATAAGAACATTTTCTCCATTGAATTAAAGCTGGACAAAGAAAGGTCCTCTAATTGTAGCCGTATTTGATTATTCTGCTTACTCATACATCAGCCAGAGTTCTCTCACTTCTTTCTTCTTTCCATTGCTGATTAAAAAAGAATCATCCTCATCCTCTGCTCCTTTGTTAGAGGTATCTTGGGAAATGTCTACTTTTCTTTTTTCTGTGCTAACTATATTTTAACTCTTCATCTCTGTCTCCAGAACCATGATGGACGAGTTTGCTTACCTTGGCAGTCTGCTAGCCCTACTTCAAAGACTATGGCTACTGTTGTTTGATGTGTGGGCAGACTTAGTAAGAGACGAGCCCCCTTGCTTTCTAGCCAGTCCTCAGAGATGAGAGGGGTTCAGGGCAGCTGGACTTAATAGGGATGCCAGTTAGAGTGGCTTGCATGAAGTCCAACTGCAGACACACAGCCCAGTGTTGCTGCAGGTCTGGTTGCATTTCAGCAGTCAGATGCACAAACAATGTGGTTTATTTACATTTGCAACATCATCAGATTCTGTATGATTGCTGGTGATAGGAATTGGGCTGCAGCATTCACCCTGCAGCTCTAAAAAACACAACTGCAGTTACTGGTGTCATTGCCCTGGACAGAACACACTGAGTAATGCCGAAGTCACTACTTACCAAAAGGGTGTCCCTGCTGGGGAGGGCAGGAAGACAAACCCCACTGATGTGTCCCTAGAGCTTTGCTGTCAGGTTCTCATCCACACCTGGGGTTCCAAGAGAGCCAAAATTGATAGCTGGGGTTGCTGTTGGGTAAAGTCTAGTGGTGAGACCATAGCCATTTAACTGAGTGGGCTGTTGGACTGCACAAACATTTCTTGATGTCCTTTCAGACTTGATGTCTCCTGCCCAAAAAAAAGAACTTCTGCCAGTAAAGATTGTGATCTAGAGGTGACTGCTGTGATAAGCAAGGCAAAAAGGAATATCAGGGCCACACCTGGCCTCTACTAATGTTCCTGTCCCATCACAAATGGGAGCAGCTGGGCCTTGATCCAGCTGCAGTGTCTGGTTCGGAGCTAGATCCTCATCAGCAAGTTGCGCTTTCCTATTTCCACTATTTGTGCTTCCAGCAGGCTACACAATCACATTTTTCTGTAGTAGCTTGATTATGATGTGAGTGTATGTCTGAAAACAGAGTAAAAAGGGCTGGCTCTGAAAAACACTGGTATAGTAAGACTTAAACTTCTATAACAAAAAGCATCTAAAGCCTGTGAAAATGGTAATAACGAAACCTGTTTGGATAATGATAGCTTGACATGCAGATTACCAGAAGGAAAAACTGCTCAGTGCTAAGGGTGAATATATGGTCAGGATATATAGAAAGATGTTGGGATGCTCTTCCAGGTAACATGAACTGCATGCAGAAAAGCTGTTATGTAATTGTAGTGGACTTATGCTTCTTCACAGAGGAGAACCTGACACAAACAAAGCAAAACTTAAAATCCAACTGTATTGTGTCTATATAAAAAAATAATTCAACTGATTTCAATTTTAATGGTTGTTTGCTTACCAGAGTAAACAAATATATCTTTTCATGTCTCAGCATAGAACTCAGGTTTTCTTTTGAAGGATTGTGTAAAGAACTTCCTCTGTGTGCACAGCAGCACCTACTTGTCCTTTATTTTCCTCCCCTTCCCCTTGCACTGAAGCATGTTGTAATGGCTGTTGCCAGAGACACACTACTGACCTTATTCGTTCAGGCAGTTGTTATATTCCTAGAAGGAAGAGATAAAGACAGCAGAGCCTCAAATGTTGGAGCAAATCTGTGCAGACTTTTCAAAGCAAGTAATTTTTTTTCCTTTATTAACTGTATCTATACATTGAGAGCTAATGGAGATAGGAGGATAAAGGCTATGTGTCCAGGTTGCCTTTTTACCTATGACAATATATGTAGCAGCCTTCTGTTGGATTTGTCACCTTTAGCCAGTTTTGTTACCCTAAGCTTGCTTTCTGGTGCTCCTGCATTTCCAAAGACCCAAGGCTTTGGGTGTTTTCTCTTTTCCTTTGTTTTTCAAGAGCTCTGGACATGTCAGCTGGGTTCTCATGTTTTGCTACTCGTTTTGGAACATATTGGATTTTGTCTCAAGACACATTGTTTTGAGAACTTTTTCCTTCACTTAGTCTGAAGCCAAACAGTGATAAGAAAGCCTGAGATCATCCCTGTGAATATGTACTAGGTAGGAAGGGTAATTATATCAGGTATGAGTGACTTCAATAAAGCTCCTGTACAAATAACCACAAAAACTTGGCTTCAGGGCCCATGGGTTTTAGGAATGACCCCCTAACCCCCCTCCCCATATGCCTTATTTATTGCTAAATTAACAGAAATGCTGCTTCTTGTCTAAGAAGTTTTTCAGTTCTGCCATCAGATTCAGGACAGTGGGATTTGGCAATATTAAACATCTGAGAACTGCAGAAATGAAAGGTAGACAGTCTGAAGGCTTGTGTAAGAGGCCAAATGGGGACAAGGACAGTTATAAATAGTGCCAGGAAATGTAAGAGGACTTGACACAAGATATTCAGGTGAAATGACGTGAGAAGGGGAAAACAATTAAATGCCAAGTATGATTATGTGATTCTGAAGGGAAATGGATGAGTTGCTTGAAGATGTTTGCTTTTCCAAAGAGAGAGAAGAGTCCAGTAGACTTTAGTTGGCAAGAGCAGGGACATAGGCAAGGCGTTTTCTTCATCAAAACAGGAAAGGAGTGAAAAAAGAGCTGTCAAAAGAGCTACCAGGCTAAAACCAGCAGGTAAAGCAAGTGGAGTGTGAGCTCTGTGTTCATTGTCCTCAATAATTGACATTAATTTTCAAAGTAACAGGTTCTTTGTTTAGTTACAATCTCATGGTCACCTCTGAGCACTCACTAAAGGTTCCTAAAAACGTGAAGGGTATCACTTCTTACATAGGAACAACAGCAACACATCTCAGGGTTCATTTTACCCTCAGTGACATTTGTCAGCTTGGCCATCTTCAGCAGATTTGCCCAGTTATAACCACAACTGAAGAAAAGCTTCTGTGATTGCTACAGAAGAGGAAGCTGTTCCAGTTTCTCTTTGTTATACCCAGTCTCTAAAGCACAAGCAGAGGCTGAATGTGCTTGTTTTCACCTTTCTGGTTTCAGCAGCTGTTCACATACAGACAGGAACCTTTTCAGCAAGTAGAAATAGGAGGAACATAGTAAAAAGCGACAACTTGTGACGTTTATTATGCATGAGTGTAGCACATACACAAAAAGTAGTAATAATAGAGCCAAGGGAAGAGAAAGTCATTAATTTTCCTTTCTAAAGCACTCTACTTTCTGTGGATGAAAAGGACAAGGTTATGACAGAGGACAATCCAAGGTACTTTCAAAAGGATTTTCAGGTGTTTAGAGAAAACTTTGAAATCTGTGGAGAAGGCACAGGCTATTTTCAAAGTAAAGATGAGATATTGCACACACTGAAAAAGGAATTTCCACAAACGTTTTATTTGTGTCAGAGTTTTCCATACATTTGCTGGTTTATAAAGACTGTACAAAAGGAAATGCTTTTTTAATCTCAGTGGTCTGGTCCCACAAGATGTTGTTTGCATTCTGTGGACAATTAGAACAGCATAAAATAGAACAGAGTAGTTCACTCAGAAGGGACATGCAACAACCATCTGGCCCAACTGCCTAGACCAGACTGAATCAGGCCTTGTGCTTTCAGCTAATGTTAAATACAGACCTAGCAAGGGTCCATTTATGAACCCTGTGTGAAAAGAGGAAAATGAGTAAAAGTGGCAAGTCGACACCGAACTGAACACTTGTATGAGGCACTTAGTGCTGTGGTCTAGTTGATTGAACAGGGCTGGGTGATAGGTTGGACTGGATGATCTTGGAGATCTCTTCCAACCTGGCAGCTTCTATGAAGCATGCTTTGAAAGCAGTGCTCCACTACAGGCATTTTAATACTTGGCTTGCACACAGAGGAGAGTACCTAGCGCCTCTGTGGCAGCAGGGGTAAGGTGGTTTGAGTGTGGTTTTAAGACATAAAACCTTTAACTTCATATTTCCTAATATATTAACACTGGGAGGTTATCATACACTTCTGACAAGAAATATATACTTATTACACCCACAAACACATTCATGTTTCACATCATCTTAGTATGATTTTTTTTCAAAGGGAAGATCTAAATAGCTCTTTTACTTGAAGTGATAGAAGAGCTCCCTGGCCAGTGTTTCATGTGTTTTGCCCTTAAAAGAGAGGCAAACACATGATGTCCTGCTCAGAGAGGTCAAGACAACCTGTCTTGCATCGATTCCTAACCATTTTTTTACAAAGCACTTTTACAGGGTTAGGCTTTTGCTTTCAGTTGTATTAGTTTATTAGGTATGTACTATGGAAATGCCTACTTTTAATACAGCAGGCTGCATTATTGTGGGCATTACCACCACCATCCACTTACTCCAGAGTGATGAACACATGTGCATTATAGGGGCATTCTAGAATGCTGTGGTGCATGGTCAAGAGATACATACAGTGTAATCCTAGGTAAGGTCACCCAGAGGATGTTTTCTTCTGTTTCTGCTTCTAGCCTGCTTCTGCATACTCCACCCAGTACCATTTATCATCATTGTCTTGGTGCCTATTTGACTATGCCTAAATGTGCTATGTACAGTGTCAGCTCAGGTCTTTGTACCATTGGCAGATGGTAATCTGTTGATAGATAGCTGAAAATTGGTAGTAAGTAAAACATATCCATTCTGCTGTTCCTTCTAGATAGTGGAAAAATTGTGGCTTG
This sequence comes from Pogoniulus pusillus, assembly GCF_015220805.1. Taxonomy (NCBI): domain Eukaryota; kingdom Metazoa; phylum Chordata; class Aves; order Piciformes; family Lybiidae; genus Pogoniulus; species Pogoniulus pusillus. The sequence goes on from NC_087278.1 coordinate 24,407,163, forward strand.
GGAAGAATTTGCCATTGGAATGGGCTGCCCAGGGAGGTGGTGAAGTCCTGTCCCTGGAGGTGTTCAGGAAAAGCCTGGATGAGGCACTTAGTGCCATGGTCTAGTTGACTGGATAGGGCTGGGTGATAGGTTGGCCTGGATGATCTTGGAGGTCTCTTCCAACCTGGTTGATTCTATGATCACAGACTGCAGGCATTGTTATTGCCTGTTCATTCTCACTATTGTAACTAACAGCAAGGTCATTGTCCCAGGCTCTAGTACCAAAGAGAAGTGGATGATCTTGGAAGTCTCTTCCAACCTGTTTGATTCTATGATTGTGAGAATGACAGGAAGAGTAACTGTTGGAAGTGGGAAGACAAGTAATGAAAAGAGGTGGGGAGGGCAGAAATGGAGGGGAGATTTAACTCAGAATCATAGAATTGTTTGGTTGGAAGAGACCTCTAAGATCATCAAGCCCAACCACCAACCCAATGCCACCATGGCCATTAAACCACCTCACCAGGTGCCATGTCAAGACCCTCTATATTTCACCCCAAGAAAAACAACTCTTAACATGAGTATCCATGCATTTACTAACTGCCCAGTTAACAAAAGTTAAAACCCAAGCAACACCCAAAGTCCCCTCAATCTTACTCTGATCCTTCTGCAGAATCTTCATTTGAAAGCAAGAAGTTGGCTCTTCCTTGGTAGCATAGCTGTGTATCCAGGTTCACACCTTTGCCTCTGCGCGCTATGTGTTTTATCAGAAGTTAAACACTCTATCAAAAGCTAACTGACCAGCTGGAATACAGCTTTTCATTGAACTTGGTTCTTAAATACTACAAATTACCTTGATTAATTGTTGCTGTCTTCTGTCCTTGTCACAGCATTGTCACCAGGAGGTGAAGTGGTGGTCAAATCTTGTTTGAAAGACAAGAATTTGTAAGAAATAAAAGGGGGAAGGATGAAAGGAAGCTTTTTCTTGTTTATCCTCCTAGGGTTTTGTTTCATTTACATTTTCAACTAGTTCCCACTTGCCTGAGCTGTTTGGAGATCATTTGAATTATGCCTTTTGGAATCATTTTCTCTTGTTGTTAAAAACCATCCTTTTATCTCTTTTTTTTTTTCACAGTTAATGAGGGAAGAGAATGCAATTCTGCAGTTTTTGGGCATTTACCAAATATCTGGGCTTCATTCCTTACATCAAAGAAGTTTATATCTCTTATGTAAGCTGAGTGGAGCTAAGTGGAAGCTTTTCATTGTCAAACTTTTTAAGGAGAGTTTAAATGTTGCTGAAAATGAGGGTTCCCTAGCTATGTGCCAGGAGGTTTCTTGGTGACATGATGTTTCGCTTGTGGAGAGAAAGCAAAGCTTGACCGCAGCTTTGTGGACAGAACATCTGGCAGGCTGAAAGATCCTCTCCCAAGTATTCTGGACATTTTTAACAGAATCTTCTTCCTTTTTGGTTTTGCATAAACCTGGGAAGTGTGTGTATCTTTGTGTGCATGGAAGGTTTTTGTAGAAGTGGATTTTAATTTTGCAGAAAGCTTCACGTGCAAGTGGCTTTCATGACCATTCACCTCCTGTGCTGCTCTCAGGGCGTTTTCTGGAAGAACTGCCTCAGAAAAGGGCCTGCTCTTAAATAAGTGTGCTGCAGTTCTGCTGTCTAAAGAACATGAGTGGTGTCCTCCAGGAGGAGAAAAAAGTGAAAAGCAAGACAACCCCAAATAGCTTGGATTGTTTCTCATTGTCATCTAGTGGATGTTTAGGAAGAAGTTCTTCCCAGAGAGTGATTTGCCATTGGAATGGGCTGCCCAGGGAGGTGGTGGAGTCGCTGTTCCTGGAGGTGTTCAAGAAAAGCCCTGTGAGGAGAGGCTGAGGGAGCTGGGGGTGTGCAGCCTGCAGAAAAGGAGGCTCAGGGCAGACCTAATTGCTGTCTAAAACTACCTGAAGGGAGGCTGTAGCCACATGGGGGTTGGTCTCTTCTGCCAGGAAACCAGCAAGAGAACAAGGGGACACAGTCTCAAGCTGTGCCAGGGGAGGTCTAGGCTGGATGCTAGGAGAAAGTTGTTGGCAGAGAGAGTGATTGGCATTGGAATTGGCTGCCCAGGGAGGTGGTGGAGTCACCATTCCTGGATGTGTTCATGCAAAGCCTGGATGAGGCACTCAGTGCCATGGTTGATTCTATGATTCTATGGTCTGGTTGACTGGATGGGGCTGGGTGCTAGGTTGGACTGGATGATCTTGGAGGTCTCTTCCAACCTGGTTGGTTCTATTATTCTAATGCTGGTCATTGAACAGTGTTTGAAATCATTAATCATAGCATCTTCAAGATAGTATTTTGATTTCTTCCTGCAAATCTAACAAGCATGAGCTCTTTGAGCATCATTGAGTTAGTGGGAAGCAGTGGCAGTTACACAAGTCTCAAAGTCTTCAGACTTGCAGAATTGCCAATTTTAGAAATCTTTTAACTGTCTGACATAAGTTCTTACTTTCTGGTCCAGATTTGTGCTTCTGAAACGCTCTTTTAATTTTGACAGCCACATCTTTGCTTTCTGCATAAAGGGAAATGGACATTTTCCCACTGTACTTAATTTCTGACACAGACCATAAGCACTTCATACCTGTGCTAGTTTGAAGCTAGCTAGAATGTTTTGGTGAGAAGAACTAGATTACAGGCTGTGAAAGGAAACCAGTGGTGATGTCTACTTCACTCATAGGCTTACTGAGAGGTACAAGAAGAAGAATCAAAACATAGCTAAGGCACTGGCTTCTGCTGATGGGGAATTGGCTGAGCTGCATCTCTAACCTCACCCCCCTCTGCTGTTTCTTTGACTAATCCACTTTGCTTCCTAACCCCCTGGGTCAACCTCCATTCTTCCTTGGGACTGGGGTAAGGTTGAGAGGGTCAGGGAGAAGGTGAAGGGGCAATTGGGAGCCCCTGCTGGGGACTCAGGTTTCTGGGAGGGCTGTTGTGTGTCCGTATTACCTTTTACCTTGTCTATTTCTGTCTATAACTGTATATACTGTAAATATATGCTTGTATATTGTGCTAAGCTGTAAATATAAGCTTCATTCAATTTCCAGAGCCATCTGAGTCTAGTCTGGGTGATTTCCAAAGTGGGGGATGTGGGGGGGGCAGGGAACACCCAAACCATCACAATACTGTAATGGAATTGAGACCTTACAGCTCTATCTGGGTAACACAGCACCTGCCCTGTGTGCCTGAAGACTAAAGACACAAACTTAGTCAAGCTGTTTAAGAACAGACAGGAAAAGTATGTGTAGAGCTTCCAAATATGCGCCCTTAACTAGTACTAAAAAGGTCACTGGTAGAAGCCCATTCAGACTGGGATGCTAAGGGTCACAAAAGGACTGAGGATCAGTGGTAAGTTTGATATCTGGACAGGAGTCCTGACAGGGAATAGGCTGAGATCCAGAAGATAGAAGGCTGTGAAAATGAGATGGTTTTGTTCTCTGTGATCTGCAGTTGAGTTGGGACTTCTGAACTGCGGGATGCTTCAAAGTCTATTCCTTAACACAGAAGTGCTCTCATTGCCTCCATCTTCTAGTTTGGAGTTGCGATCTGTCGGTGAAATGGCTCCATTAACTCTGGTAGCCCAAACTTGATTTCTTCTTTCCTCTGGGCAAAGAATTATAATTGGAAGAGAAGCAGAAGAGAGGCAGCATGCTCTGCTTTTACTCTGACCACTGTCACATCATTTGGCCAAGTGTGGTCTTGGAAGAGAAGCAGAAGAGAGGCAGCATGCTCTGCTTTTACTCTGACCACTGTCACATCATTTGGTCAAGTGTGCTCCTAGAAGGCAGCAGCAACACTGAACATCTTGTCATCTTGCATGTAAAAATTGCAAATGTGAAGATCAGAATAATGTCCCAGCTACAACATTGATAATTTCATCATTCCTGTGCATGATCAGTTGGATGTGGATGTCTTCATTTATTTTTTTTTGTCCATGCTGTCAGTGACTGTCTCCCAGTAAGGCAGAACTGTGAATGGATTTCTGATGGTTATTTTATGAAGTACTGCATAATGCAAACTAAGGGAAATTAAAGGAAGAACTGACCTAACTTATTAACTCCTGATAGTTAATAATTACAGTTCATTGTAACAGTTATGCCTTTGCAATTTCCCCTTCCTCTCTTTTATTCCAGTCCCCTCTGCTGTCCCTATGATGCATCAGGTGAGTCGTACTGCCAGTAGCATCACACTGTCATGGCCTCAGCCGGACCAGCCCAATGGGAACATCTTGGATTACCAACTGCGTTACTTTGACAAGGTGAGCAGAAAGTGATGCAGCGCTGATGGCGGTGTGGCTCTTTGCAGCGCTGATGGCGGTGTGGCTCTTTGCGGCGCTGATGGCGCTGTGGCTCTCTGCAGTGCTGATGGCGCTGTGGCTCTCTGCAGTGCTGATGGCGGTGTGGCTCTTTGCAGCGCTGATGGCGGTGTGGCTCTTTGCGGCGCTGATGGCGGTGTGGCTCTCTGCGGCGCTGATGGCACTGTGGCTCTCTGCGGTGCTGATGGCGGTGTGGCTCTTTGCAACGCTGATGGCGGTGTGGCTCTTTGCGGCGCTGATGGCTCTGTGGCTCTTTGCGGCGCTGATGGCGCTGTGGCTCTCTGCGGCGCTGATGGCACTGTGGCTCTCTGCGGTGCTGATGGCGGTGTGGCTCTTTGCAGCGCTGATGGCGCTGTGGCTCTCTGCGGCGCTGATGGCGCTGTGGCTCTCTGCAGCGCTGATGGCGCTGTGGCTCTTTGCGGCGCTGATGGCGCTGTGGCTCTTTGCGGCGCTGATGGCGCTGTGGCTCGCTGATGGCGCTGTGGCTCTTTGCGGCGCTGATGGCGCTGTGGCTCTTTGCGGCGCTGATGGCGCTGTGGCTCGCTGATGGCGCTGTGGCTCTTTGCGGCGCTGATGGCGCTGTGGCTCTTTGCGGCGCTGATGGCGCTGTGGCTCTTTGCGGCGCTGATGGCGCTGTGGCTCTTTGCGGCGCTGATGGCTCTGTGGCTCTTAGGCAAAGGGAACAGGGAAATCATCTGCATGAAAAACGCGCCCCTGCATCGGGATGGAGAAGGTGAAGAAAAGTGCTTTGATTATGAGGGAAGTCCAACCTGTAACAAAACCAGAGGTTGGCAATAGACATCTTATCTGGCACCAGTCCATCTGCATTTCTCAGCTTGGACCCATCTAGGGACAGTGCAAATGAAAAAACAAAAAGAGAAGATAGTTGTAGCTTGTGATGGTTTGGGTGTTACCTGCCCCCCTACGCTTAAGAAAATCACCCACGCTAAGCTCAGTTGATCTGGAAATTGACTGAAGCTTTATATTTACAGCTTAGCACAATGTACAAGCAGGTATTTACAATAGATACAGAAATATACAAGTTAAAAAATAATACAGAAACACAACAGCCCTCCCCAAAACCAGAGTCCCTAGGAGGGGCGCTCAACCACCCTTCCACCTTCTCCCCACCCCCCTACCTTACCTCAGACTTTGCCTTAAGCTCAAGGTAGTTTGGAGGGTTGGCCAGGGGGGTTGGGAAGCAGATGGATTAGTCAGGCAGGTTAGAAAGAGAAGTGCAGCCCAAACAGCCCAGAGAGAGACTCCCTTATCTATATTTATGTTCTTGTACATCTCAGCAAGCCTATGAGTGAAGTAGCCATCACCATTGTTTCCTTTTCACAGCCTGTAATCTAATTCTTCTCACCAAAACATCCCAGCTAGGCTCAAACTAGCACATAGCTAAACTAAAAAACTGTGGCAAACAACCAGGTGGGTTTAGCACTATGTGAAGCAGGTAACAGTGTAAGAAGCAGAAGTTTCTAAATGTGTATATCAGAACTGGACTGACTGCAACATTCTGTCATGTGCTTGTGAAGGAAAGTCCTGGGCCCCTGTTTATGCCTGGACAGGCATCTCTAAGACATTTTGAGAAGAGGAATGCACTCTTTAATTTACTCAGTGGTGGATATCAGTTAGCTACTTATCTACTGGAATTACAGGGTGACAAGCACAAAGCTGTTCCGCATTCACATCTTTCATGACTCCTAATCTGACTGATTTGAGGGGAAGAGGCACACAGGGCTGTTCAGACAACCTCCTAGTCTGTATTCTTGGTCTTTCACATAAACATTTTTGCGAGGTCGTGCAGAGCTGTTGTTTCTCTCCTGATAAAAGGACCTGCTGTTTGCAATAACACATCTAGCAGCTTCCTGGATACAGCACTACATACATCCTTGTTCTGGATGTGTGTAGGAGACTACATGAGTTTGGAGCTTGTAGAAAGCAAGATCTCTGGGCAGACTAAGGCCTTTTTAATGGATATGCTTAGCAAGGAACCACGGGACAAGGTAGTTTTGTCTCTCACTCATGTTCAGGTTGAGTCAGAGCATATTTAGCTGAGCTTTGAGGGAAGCCCAAGTAATAAAAAGCAGCAGTGAGGAGCAACTAGTGTGTGACAGGTCAGGTCTGGAATAGCACTTGTGGCTGTAAAGCTCAGTAACAGCTTCAAAGAATATGGAATCAAACTAACATTCACTGATGAGGAGAGCAAGTGGTGTGGGCAGAAGTCTTACATAACATTTTGGTCACCAACATTCACAGGCTGATGATGAGGATAATTCATTCACCTTGACTAGTGAAACCAACATGGCCACTATATCAAACCTGAGCCCAGGCAAGATCTATGCCTTCCAAGTACAAGCCAGAACAGCAGTGGGCTATGGCCCATACAGTGGAAGGATGTATTTCCAGACTTTAAAGGAAGGTAAGTGCTACCTTCTTGTACTCTGATCTGCATGCAACCATCGTTCCCTTTTGTGTGTTCTTGAGTGTTATTTAGCTTATCCTTTGGAGGACTGCTACCAGACACTCCTGCTCAGCTTGTATTTCTGTATATCATAATTTGCATATGCAGATTTGCTCACTCAGAGAAGTTCATGCAGTCTATTTGCACTATTGCCACACTCCTCAATCCTGTTCCTTGTTGCCTGTGCGCCTCTGACAAGCAGGAGCAGTGTGTCAGCAGAACTCTCCTCAGCTGGGTGTTAGAGTGCATAGCATTATACACTGCTATGGTTTGGTCTCCAGCTGTCCCAGGACAATTCTTACAGCTGAATGTTCTGTGAAGGACTTAGTGGGACATGGGATGTATACCAAGAAGCTTGCCACGGGCTGAATGCCACAGGCATCACAAGAGACAGGGAGATGCCTGATGCAAGCAAATTCCAATCTGTTTATTGCATTCCAAACATGTGTTTCTATACCTTTCATCAGAAGGCTACAAATTGTATTAAACTATAATTGGTTACATGTACTTGCTTTAGAAATTACATACTAATTAGTGTAGACATTCATCACATTCTCTCAGCAACACTTACATTGTGTCTAAGCAATCTAAGTCAGCAGAGATGGGCAAAAACCACAGGCTCCAGCCTTACATTTGTTCAGCCATTCTCTAAGGTCATTCCAACCTTCTGTTTTATCTTTACTCAGTACTTCTGAGCTCCTGCACTCTCACCTGTCCATGGCTTATGTTCCAGTGTATAATATTCAGACAATTCTATAGAACCACTACATTTAATATTACTATTCCCAACATTCCAGCAGTATCCCCATCTATTCATGCAGAGAGCAACCTTGTGATACTCGGGTTTGGATTGAAGGTACTCATATATGTCACCTACAAGCTAACTTAATAGGGAAAAATGGACTCAGAGTTTGGATGTAGAGCTGGTCTGTACTTAAGGGGCTAGTCAGGTGACAGAGGACCAAGGGAAGGACAAGTAGAGGCAGAGGGAGAACTGGCTTTTCAGAAGTAGGAAGGAATGCACGGCACAAGCACAGTGACTGAAGAGGTAAAGGAATAACCAAAGCAAACATTTGTCGAATTGCCAGGACTAGCCTGGGAAGCAAAGGGCTGATAAGGATGTTATTATGTGTGAGGCTTGGTTGAATAGAAGGGAAACTGAGAGTTGCTGTCCTCAGCATGTCTCTGTATGTGTATGCACGTGTCTGTCTCCTTGCTAGGGGAGCACTCGGCGATGCTGCAGGACCGACTGCTGCTTATCGTGGGCTCAGCGCTCGGCGGTTTGGCCTTCCTGGTAATTGCTGCCGTTACCATCCTTGCCATCATCTGCAAGAGGTGAATTCCTTGACCCTGCTTATGTGCATTGCATATAGTGGAACTTCCTTACCCTCACTACGTAACCCCACACCGAAGGAAACAGCCTGATCTACATTTATCCAGATGTCCTTGAGATGCCATTTTCTAGTTAAGGAGAGATCCCACCTCATTCCTGGTATCTGAGCAGCCTCTTCTTTGGTAAAATACTCACACACTTAACTGATATTTGTGGGAAAAACACCTGCTTGAATCACACACATCTAAAAGGAGAGTGAAATCTAAGAAATGCCTGTGCTGTGCTGACAAGGGTCTGTGCTTACTGGAAGTTAGGTGCAATAAATATTACAACAATAGAGGCCATACCTGACATGAGCTATGCATTCAGAGATCCCATCATGGAGTACATTTCTGTTGTTTGGGCTCTGTGTGGTTGGCTTATTAAAAAGCATCATCAAAATAAATACTGTTTAAGATACCAGGAAGAAAAATAAAGAATTAATCCTTAGGGGAAGTTTACACAAATGAAACATCAAAGTCAATGGTTCCTAGACTGTTTTTCAGGAATTCTGAAGGCATCACAGGAGGTGTCTTGGATTACTGTTGCAAAGAATCATTTGCCTTAATGGCATTAGATTAAAAGGTGGCTTTATCCTGAATAGCAGGAAACTTTCCTGGGCAGTAATGTTAAACTCTAATTTGTCTTTTTTCAGCAAAGTGCTGGAGGCCCTATCATTTGTCATCTCTAAAGTGGGGATGCAAACAGTGGTCTAGAAACTAACACACAGAAAAGAAGCATGCACTTGTTACCAAGACACGGGCAGGATCTTAACACCCATCTTCTGTCCCTAAAATCAAGGATTGTGAAGCTACCCCAGCATCCTATGGGAGACTCTTGTATATGTTTTGACTTCCCTTTCCCTTGTGTCCTGCAGTAAAAGACAGGAGACTCCATACACAGACCGCCTGCAGCAGTACATCAGTGCACGAGGTAAGAGTTCTTGAGCACAGGATCGCAAGGGCCTGTCTCTCTTCAGGGCCCATTAACACCCAAGTCTCTCAGCGTCTGATGTTTTGGGCTGTCTCCTCCACTACAGGGCTTGGAGTGAAGTATTACATTGATCCTTCAACCTATGAAGATCCCAATGAAGCTATTCGAGAATTTGCCAAGGAGATTGATGTGTCTCTCATCAAGATCGAAGAGGTCATTGGATCAGGTAGTGAAAAGCCTTCTTGTTCACCTTGAGACGTGGCACACTGCTGGCCTGAAATGGATCCAACCATGGCTGTCTCAGGACAGCTAACCTTCATTTTTTGCTAAAATTCATCTTAACCTGTCTACCCTTAGATGCTGGCTCCAAATCAAGTTTAAAATACCCTTTGAATACTCAGTGCTCCACATTTGAACCCTGAAGAAGTAATCTCCAACCTGAGCCTTCATGAAGAATAAACAGTGCCTAGAGTCTTACAGAACTAAAACAGCAGAATGTTTTAGTGCCCCTGACTAAAATTCTTTGCTGTATTTCCTTACTTGAGGTGTGTTTCTTCCCTCCCTGACAGGAGAGTTTGGAGAGGTGTGCTTTGGGCGCCTAAAACACCCAGGGAAGCGTGAATACACAGTAGCTATTAAGACCCTGAAGTCAGGTTACACAGATGAGCAGCGACGGGAGTTCCTGAGCGAGGCCAGCATCATGGGGCAATTTGAGCATCCCAATGTCATCCATCTGGAGGGTGTGGTCACCAAAAGCCGGCCAGTCATGATTGTTACTGAGTTCATGGAGAATGGATCACTGGATTCCTTCCTCAGGGTACCACAACCAGAGTCTCCCACAACTGTTACCTCTTCATCTTGCTGTATGCCAGTCTCAGATCTGATAATTTTGCCTGTCCTTCACTCGTGTCTCTCTAAGTCCTCTGATGCCCTCTTTTGGGTGCAATAGAAGCAATAGCAAATTACCAGCATAAGTGGTTTGGTGCCAACATGGTGAAAATATTCCAAAAGCTTACTTGTTGTTTAAGATGTTTTCATTAATTTAGACATCTCCAGGTCAAATAATTAATGGTAAACAGTTCTAGACAGTTCATCTTTGAATGCAGCCTTCAAATTCCTTTTGCACATGCTCCAGTAATGTTTTTCAGACTTTATTCCACCAAGTGTGTTCTCAAGTTTCAACATTGTGATAAAAGAATGAAGCTGGTGGTTATTTTTGAACTCAGAGTTCCCCATGTTGTTTCTAGTACTGAAACATAAGTACAGCTGGTTTTGTAGCATGGATGCTTCACTTTTTTTTGACTGATTCATATGCTAATTCAACAGCATGATTTGGCAGGTGCATTTTGAAGAGCACGTGATGAACCCGTTGTCTAGAAATGCATAGAACCCATTTTGAAGATCTTCAAACAGGAAGAGCAGATTTGTCTGCTCCCATTCATTTGGCCTCTTAGTAGGTAATGAGACTATGAGGAGGATATGGCCACAAAGTGAGATTTGCCTTCAGGAAAAAAATCACCAGTGTCTGACTTGATTTGAAATTCATTGATTTAAGCCCACCCTCATTTCTTATTTGCTGTCCCTGAACCTTCAGCTTTTGGCTGAAGTTAAGATGCACATTCGCTAACTTCATAAATCCACCTCGTTACCTTGCTCTTTGTTAGTCTTCCTTGTTGCCTTCCTGTTTTCTGATCATAAAAACTGATGTTCTCCTCCTCACTTGCAGCAAAAGGAGGGCCAGTTCAGTGTGTTGCAGCTGGTGGGAATGCTGCGAGGGATTGCAGCTGGCATGCGCTACCTTTCAGACATGAACTACGTGCACCGTGACCTGGCAGCACGGAACATCTTAGTCAACAGTAACCTGGTGTGCAAGGTGTCAGACTTTGGTTTGTCCCGCTTTCTGGAGGATGATGCTTCAAATCCCACCTATACTGGAGGTCTGGTGAGTTACTCCCATGGAGTGAGTTACTGCTGTGCTGCTTGCTATGTGTTTTTTCTGTATTCCTGCTGAGTTTGGTGTAGCCTTTGTAACCCATCCTGAAACCAGAAGGATTGGTGGTGTGGAGCATTCTGTCTTGTGGACTAACTATTCCAAGCCAGTTAAAAGAAGGCAAAAACCTGGATGTCTGACCCATTCTGCTGTATGAAATGGAGTGTCAGTGCTCTTCTTTGTGGAATGATGGTGAATAGGGTAAATCTTATTATGTGACGTAGGTGTTACCTTCATTAACTTCCTATGGGAAGTGCAAAAGATTGAAGGAGGAAGTGAAGTCCTGTAATCCATCATTTGAGAGAAGAGTTGGTTTTGGTTCTTTTTTCCTAGAGCATATGTCTAAGTGGCACATTTATGGGCTTACAGCCAACCAGCAACTTAACTTATTGCCCATGGAATTCTAACACCTGTTCTACATACGAGAAATGGGTGGGAGTATCAGAGGCAAGTTGGGCCCAGTCCTGTTCAATACCTTTATTAATGATCTGGACGAGGGGATTTAGTCCATCATCAGTAAGTTTGCAGGTTTCAATCTGTTGGAGGGTAGGAGAACACTGCAGAGGAACCTTGACAGGCTGGATGGGAGGGCAGAGGCCAGTGGGATGAGATTTAACAAGGCCAAGTGCAGAGTTCTACACTTTGGCCACAACAACCCCAAGCAGCACTACAGGCTGGGGACAGATTGGCTGGAGAGCAACCAGGCAGAAAGGGACCTGGGGGTACTGGTAGACAGTAGGCTGAAGATGAGCCAGCAGTGTGCCCAAGTGGCCAAGAGAGCCAATGGCATACTGGCCTGGATCAGGAACAGTGTGGCCAGTAGGACAAGGGAGGTTATTCTGCCCCTGTACTCAGCACTGCTCAGGCCATGCCTCAGTACTGTGTCCAGTTCTGGGTCCCTCAATTTAAGAGAGATGTTGAGATACTGGAACATGTCCAGAGAAGGGTGACAAAGCTGGTGGGGAGCCTGGAGCACAGCCCTGTGAGGAGAGGCTGAGGGAGCTGGGGATGTGCTCGGGGCAGACCTCATTGCTGTCTACAACTACCTGAAGGGAGGCTGTAGCCAGGTGGGGCTTGGTCTCTTCTGCCAGGCAACCAGCAATAGGACAAGGGGACACAGTCTCAAGTTGTGCTGGTGGAGGTCTAGGCTGGATGTTAGGAGGAAGTTCTTGCCAGGGAGAGTGATTGGCATTGGAATGGGCTGCCCAGGGAGATGGTGGAGTCACTGTCCCTGGAGGTGCTCAAGCAAAGCCTGGATGAGGCACTTAGTGCCATGGTCTGGTTGACTGGATAGAGCTGGGGGATAGGTTGGACTTGGATGATCTTGGAGGTCTCTTCAAACCTGTTTGATTCTCTGATTCTATGAAGTTGGAACTGCCGTTGGGTATGCAGGGGATGAAGAGGAATTCAGCCACTGAAAAGTGAAACAAGTGTCTGTGTTTTGTGCAGGTATGTGTTTTGAAGAGCCAGCACTTGAGTGGTAGGTCATTCCTGCAGCCAGTGAGGTCAGAATGGAAATAGAGAGGAGTTAGTGCTAGCCACTTCTGTTTGCCCTTGGTGTTGCAAGTTGGGATTGTTTAAATGGCTTTAGATTTACAAATGATTGTGACTCTTGGGAGGCTCTTATTACCTGCCACCTCTCAAATGTTGTAAAGAAGAGCTATGAAAGTGAAAATCAAGGCATTTGTAGCAGCAATGAGGCATGATTCTGTGCTTTCCATCTATATTAATCAATAGAACAAGATAGAAACTTCATGAATGTAATCCAACAATGTTTATAAAGCAGCATCAGCTGGACTGGCACTCATTGCTCAGAGTTCTCTTATGCTGCCAGCATCTGATCAGTTCAGTGATGTAATTTGCACAAATAGTCCTTATTTCACTAACATTCTGGTTGCTCTTTGACTGCTTTCTAGGGCTGCAAAATCCCCATCCGTTGGACAGCCCCAGAAGCTATCCAGTATCGCAAGTTCACTTCCTCCAGCGATGTTTGGAGCTATGGCATTGTCTTGTGGGAGGTGATGTCCTATGGTGAGAGGCCTTACTGGGACATGTCCAATCAGGATGTAAGTGTTAGAAGTGGTGAGGATGTAGATTTGTTTCTCTGTCCTGTATCAGTTCAAGTAGAAGAAAATCATAGAGCACCAAGTGATTGATGCTTTTATTTTCCCAACTGTGATTAAAGATTTATCCTTTCCCTGCAGGTGATAGATGCCATTGACCAGGACTATCGCCTGCCACCACCACCAGACTGCCCAACTGTTTTGCATTTGCTGATGCTTGACTGCTGGCAGAAGGAGAGGGTCCAGAGACCCAAATTTGAGCAAATAGTCAGTGCCCTAGACAAAATGATCCGCAAGCCATCTGTCCTCAAAGCCACTGGGAGCAGCAGGTGAGATAAGGGTTTAGTGCAAAATCACAGAGCTTGTCTTTTGCTTGGCACCATGAGGAAATGAAAACAGTTAATCAGGTTGTATAGCATTTTTTCCCAAACCTTCTCATTTGAGACTGGAAAGAGCTAAGAAGGAAAAAAAAACAGCTGAGGGAGAGGGTTGGGAGAACTGTGTGTCATGATTCACTTAGCAGGTGATGGGGAGTTGAGTGTTAAATGCAAAAGGAAATTAATCTCTTTGAGGTGCATTGAGTGTGAATGAGCAAGGGATCTTAGGGAATGAAAAGGAGGACACACCAAGTTGCAGCTACCCAAGGTAGCTACACTACTCTGTGATCACAAAAGGCAATGAAGGATGAGAAGACCTTAGATGATGGAGGGAAGGAAATCTAAGCTAAGAGTAGAACTGGAGCTTTCATCCCCATCCCATGTTTTTCCAGGTGCATTTTGTAGCCAGATGAAACTAGAGGCAGAAGGAGTTCAATAGAGGAGAGAAGTCTCTGGCAGCATAAATGGTATTGAGATGAGATGTCTGTTGGGCTGATGATGGAATTACAGACTGCTATCCCAGAGGGGTTTTAACTCTATAAATCTTATCCCAGTGTAATGTACTCCACATCTAGGAGAGTGGAAGAGTGCCTGGTCATGCCCACTTCACTAAAGCCAGTGCATAATGATAGCTGTGGGACAGATTCAGATGGTGGATAGATGGCTGTGTACAGCCATTCCCTGTTACTGCTATGCTTTTATCTAATGGATCATAGAATAATCTAACAGGTTGGAAGAGACTCTGGAAGGTCATCTTGTCCAACCTCCTGGCAGCAAGCAGGGACAACTTTAACTAGTTGGGTTGCTCAGGCCTGATCAAGTTTTACCTTGAATATCTCCAGGGATGAGGCTTCCACCACCTCTCTGGGCAGCCAGATGTTGGAGCTGAAACAATGCACTCACTGTCTCATAGGTTACTTTCTGATCCAAAGAGTGCATCTGGAAGAGAGAGAGCTAGTCACAAAGGTGAGAAGGTGTAAGGTCTCATCTCTGCCTCAGAAACCTCCTCACTGCAACTCTTTGTCCAGCCAGTAGGTCTAGACCCAGAAAGTGTGCAAAGGTCTGTGCCTGAGAGATTACAAAATGAGAAGGAGGGATCAATTTCTTGGCTAAGGTTGATTGTCTACAGTCAGAGAAGGGAATGCAGGTAGTCTAGAAACAGGCCATCAAGTTGGGACTTCAAGAATCAGTGAATGAAGAACAAATGCCATTGTTCTCCATTCTGTGCTCTTCAGAGGTCGCATTTTCTCTCTCTTGGAACTTTTACCTTACAGATGTAGTCAGCTGACATTGATAACTTGCATTTTTAGCACCTGCCTCTTTTGCAGACCATCTCAGCCTCTCCTGAGCAACTGTCCTCCAGACTTCCCTTCTCTCAGCAATGCCCATGAGTGGTTGGATGCTATCAAGATGGGCTGCTACAAGGAGAACTTTGACCAGGCTGGTCTGGTTACATTTGATGTCATATCACGCATGACTCTGGAGTAAGTAGCAGGGCAGAGAGCAGAAGATACCAGACACTGAGTTTTCTTTGCAGAAGGGGAAAGCAATGTGAGAAGTAGTAAGGGCTGTATGGCGAGGAAAGCCAGATGAGAGTAGCAACTCTTTCTTACATCTTATTAGGGCCTCTGGAAGCCCTCTGTACATTTGTGATTTGTTTCTGTAAGCACTAACACAGACCATGTGTGCTAGAAAATGCACTGTCAGTGTTGCAGAGAGACTGCTGCTTCAGTATGTTCATGCCAGCTGCCACAGGTAATAACCATGTCTAGAGCCAGGCATATCATACATTTGGGTTGAAGTGTTATGTAGAGGACAGGAGCCAGGAAAAGGAACATTCTTAATATAGAATGGTTTAGGGTGGAAGAGACCTTTAAATATTACATAGTCCACCCTCCTGCTATGAATAGGGATGTCTTTCAGTGGAGATCCAAGAGCTCAAAGCCCATTCAACTTGACTTTGAGTGTTTCCTGGGATGGGGCATCCACCACTTCTCCTGGCCGTGTGTCCTGTGTTTCACTACCCTTCCTTCTACCCAGACTGAATCTATTATCCTTCCATGTAAAACCATTGCCCCTTGTTCTGTCACTGCAGACCTTGGTAAAAGGCCTTTCTCCATCTTTCTCGTAAGCCCCTTTCATGTATTGAAGGCCACAAAAAGGTCTCCCTGGAGACACCTCTTCTTAGAATCATAGAATCAACCAGGTTGGAAGAGACCTCCAAGATCACCCAGTCCAACCTATCCTCCAGCCCTATCCAATCAACTAGACCATGGCACCGAGTGCCCCATCCAGTCTTTTTTTGAACACCTCCAGGGACAGTGACTCCACCACCTCCCTGGGCAGCCCATTCCAATGCCAATCGCTCTTTGCCAGGAGCTTCCTCCTAACATCCAGCCTAGACCTCCCCAGGTACAACTTGAGACTCTGTCCCCTTGTTCTATTGCTGGTTGCCTGGGAGAAGAGCCCAACCCCACCTGGCTACAGCCTCCTTTCAAATAGTTGTAGACAGCAATGAGGTCACCCCTGAGCCTCCTCTTCTCCAGGCTCAACAACCCCAGCTCCCTCAGCCTCTCCTCACAGGGCTGTGCTCCAGGCCCCTCACCAGCCTTCTTGCCCTTCTCTGGGCACCTTCCAGCACCTCAACATCTCTCTTGAATGGAGGAGCCCAGAACTGGACACAGTACTCAAGGTGTGGCCTGACCAGTGCTGAGTACTGGGGAAGAATATCCTCCTTTGTCCTACTAGCCACACTGTTCCTGATCCAGGCCAGGTTCTTCAGGCTGAACAACATCAACCCTCAGTTTTTCTTCACAGAAGAGGTGTTCCATGCCTCTGATCATTTTCATAGCCCCCTTCCACTTCTTTTGTATCATAACCTAGCATGTTCTGCCATCACCCCATCCATCCACACACACTCTCCAAACAAAACAGAAACCTTATCAACTGTTTCTGAAAGGTCCATACACATTCATTTGGACCTACAGGGATTATTCTGAACAAGGAGCCCACTTTAACACCTTGCACACCTGTTTTTTTGCAGAGATATCCAGCGTATTGGCATTACCCTCATTGGTCACCAGAAGAAGATTCTAAACAGCATCCAGCTCATGCGAGTTCATTTGAATCAACTTGAACCAGTTGAAGTGTGATGTTTACACCATCCTTATTCCACTTGTCAAAACCTCTGGGAAGATTCTGAGGGAATTCAGAACGATTTCACTGTAAGGAGAACAGATGTCAGTATGGTACTTAAAGACTTAATGCACCCAGAGAGTGCACAGTACTGTTACATGAACAAAGCCAAAAATGTGCCATGATTTGAAAGCAGAGCTAAGTAACTGGGGGCATTTAAATGTGGCTGACATCATACACAGGGCATGGGTTGGGGTAGGGAAAGTCATGCTAACGTGGGGAGAAGATGAAGTAACTTGGACAGATCAGAAGCACCTATTGCCTCTTCTTTGCCAACAAGCGGTGTCAAACAACCTTACAAAGCCATCGGCAGGCTTTATCTGTGGCTCGGAGCCCAGCAAAGCTACAAAACCAATAAAAGCAACAAAAAGGCCATTTTTTTTCCAAAGGAATGCCATCATGGTGTGAAATATTATTGCTGTTGTGGGGATGAGCATCAGGCTATCACCTGGTATGCTAGCTTGGTCTGGAACTCACGTTCCAGTGAGTGAGCAATATGTGGTAAGAAACAAGACATGGTCTGGCAGAGAGGTTGGGAGTAAGAGGCTCAAGAGTTCTTGGGTCTGCTCCATGATCCAGGAGGGAAACCTACTGATCCTTTGTGCATTCCTTGGTGGTACACAGCTCTATAGGGCTGAAACAACGGAAGAACAAGGATTCCTAGAACCCATCTTGCTGGGTCTGCAAGTGGAGAGGGGAACAAATAGGTTCTGGTCCTCACAAGCCTATTCTTGATAGCAGAGGCATAAGTTGTAGTATTCTGAAGTCCTGAGCACTGAAAATGTGGGCTTTTTTCTCCTCTGACCCCTTTACAGACACCAAAGAGCATGACAGAAAAATCTGAACTCGTTTGCTGTTAAGCAATACTTGTTCTTTTTCTCACCCTAACCAGCTACAGCACAGCTGGTTAAATGTGCTTTCTGAAGAGAACACAAACCTGCAGTGAGCCAACTCCAAACACACAACTGAAACAAGGGAGATGAAACTCTTTTACAGGTTCTTGCCAAGAATGGTCAGGGAGTGGTACCAGTCCCACTAGGCACTTCAGTGACAGTGCTGATGGTACACTAGCTAAAAGAAATTAGAAATTACTTTGAAAACTGCCTAAGTTAAATTAGAAATAACAGAAACTGGAATGGCTGTGGCTAAAACTAGAGTCTCAGATACATCTGACCTCTCTTTTGTTGTGTTTTGCTAACTTTCATACCTTAGACAGCTGTGGCAGGCTGACAATTTACAAACAGGTCTGTTGCTGAAAACAGACTCCAGTCCTGTTTGGATGGTATTGGCTCAGCAAGTGAACAGGAGATGGAGAAAATCAGGCTTATTCAGAGAAGTCAGCTGGGTTGACACTGAGGAAGGAGAAGGCAGTACCTGAAATAAGCTGTTTAAAACCAGATCTGTTAGTGTTGCTCCGTTAAAAAGGGCAATAATAATAATGGACCCTGAGGTGTCTATTAAAAGTTCAGTTGTAAAACTGTTGCTATTTTAAACCTGTTTTCTCTGGAGACTCACCAAGCCATTTTCATCAGTAGTCCTGGCTAACCTGCGTGGTCCTAGCTGACTGGAGGCCAGCAAGTCACAGGTGACACCCATCTACAAGAAGAGCCAGAAGCAGGATCCCAGAAACTACAGACATGTAAGTGTGACCTCAGTGCTGAGGAAGGACATGGAGCAGATGATCCTGAGTGCCATCACACAGCACATGCAAGATAGCCAGGCAATCAGGACCAGTCAGGGATTATGGGAGGCAGGTCCTGCTTGACTAACGTGTGACAAGGTGACATGCTCAGCAGGTGAGAGAAGGCAGTGGATGTTGTCTCTGCAGACTTTTGTAAAGCTTGAGTTGGGAGGGACTTTAAAGATGATCTGGCTCCAAGCTCCTACTAGATCAGGCTGCTCAAAGCCTTATCCAGCCTTGTCTTAAATGCTTCCAGGCATGAGTCACCCACAGCTTCCTTGGGTAACCCATTCCAGTGTCTTACCACCCTCACAGTAAAGTTCTTCCTAATGCCCAATCTAAACCTACACTGTGTTAGTTTAAAACCATCACCCCTTCTCCTGTCACCACATACCCTTATAAAAGGTTCCTCTCCAGCTTCCCTGTAGGCCCCTTTTTGGGCACTGATAGGCTGCTATAAGGTCTTTTTTGGAGCCTTCCCTTCTCCAGGCTGAACAGACTCAATTCCCACAGCCTGTTGTAGGACAGTCCTCTGATCATTTTTGTGTCACTCTGGACCCTATCCAGTAGATCCATGTCCTTCTTGTGTTGGGGGATCTAGAGCTGGACACAGTACTGCAGGTGGCATCTCCCAAGAGCATATTAGAAGAGCAGAATCATGGAATCAACCAGGTTGGAAGATACCATCTCCATTTTTACTGCTGGCCATACATCTTGTGATGCAGCCTAGGACACAGGTGGCTTTTTGGGCTGCCAGCAAACACTGCCAACTCATGTCAAGTGCCTCATCAACCAGCACCCCCAAGTCCTTCTCTGCAGGGCAGCTTTCAATTCAGCCATCACTCAGCCTGGATTTCTTCTTGGGATTGCCCCAACCCAGGTGCAGGACCTTGCACTTTGCACTTTTTCTCAGATTTCTAGTCTGCAACAAGCTCAGTTCTGTGTTGTAGCTCACAGCACAGCCACACTGTCATTAGCACAAAGAAAGGCACAGACTGTAGAAGGTTTTGGAGGCAGGGAGAAGAGTTTTGCTGCCAAGGCACATAACATCCATCTTACTGTGGCTGTGTAAGTTCAGCATCCCTGAAGAAGCTTTGCAATTTCTCTTTGGCTGACTTTCTTCCCCTAGGACTTTGCCTGCAGATGGTGGAAGTTTTCCTTGATTGCTCTTTTATTCTTCTTCACAGTCAGAGTTTCAAAATGTTTCAAGCATTTACCCATCTCCACAAACATTCTCAGCAGACAGGAGATGATCAGAGAGCATCTGTAATAACCATGGGTGTGACATAAAGTTGCTGGTTGCAACTGGGCTAAAGGGTGGAGTATGGCTCCCTCAAGACAACACTATTGATTATGGCAGAAGATTTCTTGTGCTTTCACTGACTATTTGGAGATGCTGAAGGTCTCTCTTGTCAGATCAATTGTGTCTTTGTATTGTAGCATCCTTTAGTTTGTCCTTAGCAGCTTTGGGTCACCTGTATCCTAACAGCCAGTGCTAGGTGAAAGTGAGAACTGCTCCCAGGCTGCCTGGAGATAGCAATTGCCGTCTGCATTCAAGCCTAGGGCAGAGAACAGGTGAAAACCAAATGGTGATGGTAGACAAGCACATCAAACAGTATAACGAGCTGGTTAACAGAAGTGATTGTCCCACTGTATTCAGTGTTGATGTGGCCTTAAGAACTGTGTGTAGTTTGAGAAGGATAAGAAGGTCTGTAACAGACTAATGCACCATAACAGGTTAACCTAACAAAAAAACCCTTCTGAATTGAGATAGAGTTGAGATAAAAAGAATTTAGTATAAAAGAGATATCATAATGGAGAGTTACTTTAGCCTGTTTGCAGGAAAAGCACAGCAGAAAGCATCAGCAAGCAGAAGTCAGTGAGCTAAAGTCCTACATCCCTCCCCCTCACAATGCCATTCTCCCAGGAAACAGCCAGTACCCCAAACACAGAACCCCAAACCAACAATCACAACAGGAAGGCTCTCCTGGTGTAATCTGAACTTCAAGCTCCAGGATACTTTGCTCCAGCTATCTCTTTCACTTTGAAGCTGTCATAACAGCAGCATGGTATGAATAGCAGCAGATTTAAACTCAATCCATGCCAAAGTCTTTGAGGAGGTGTGCAGAGGAGGGCAGTAAAGCTGGTGGAGGGTCTGGAATGCCTGTCCTAGGAGAAGGGGCTGAGGACAAAGGGTTTGTCTAGCTGGGAGAAAATCTGGCTGAGGGGTGGGCTCTTTGCTCTCTACAGCTTGCTATGGAGGAGAAGTAAAGAGGCAGATGATGATCTCTTCTCCTTGATATCCAGTGTGGGAACAGTTCAAAGCTGCAGAAGGAAGCATTTCATTACCAAGGAGAGCAAACACTAGAGCAGGCATCCTAGATAAGGTAATAGATGCCCCATGCCTATCAGTGCTGAAGAAGCTTTTGTACAGTCACTCTTAATAACACACTTTAACTTTTGGTCAGCCCTGAAGTGGTCAGGCAGTTGGACTAGATGATCACTGCAGGTCCCTTTCAAGTAGAACTATGACATTCTGGTCTATTTTAATGAAACAGGAATTCTGTCATGAAGAGGACCTTCAACTCTTTATGTCATGAGGCAGTAGAGGAGGTGGTGAATACTGGTCAGAAGGATCATCTGTTCTTGGTCTCACTTGAACAGGCTACTGAGGTCAGTGAGGTTGGACAGTGTCACTGAGAGCACGATGTAGCCCATAAAAGCACAATGGCTGTGGGCTGTTGGTGTTACATAATAAACCTTTAGGTAAACCTGTTAGAAAATCACTCTTAAAAATACAGTCCTTTATGGTAATGACTACTTCCCTAATGCTCTGTTGGCAGTGCTGCATTCCTCAGCACCTTATCTAGGTAATCATCTAGAAGAATGTCCCAGACAGTTCTACATGAAATTCCAGTTCCTGATAGGCAGTGGGGTGGATTTGAGGTATCTGAATAAACAACACTGCTGTAACGAGCAACCTGAACACACCACCAGGAGCACTTGTCCCTCATTACATCAGGAATGGATGTGTTGTTGAAAAGTGTTACACATTTTCTAAGGATCTATGCATTTTTAAATGTGCTTTATATAATCACTCAATAATTGAAAACCTCTGGAAGATCAGCTCAGTCCTATTTTTAATGCAGCTGAGAATTACAGTATGTTCCCCATCCTTAAGGTGCAGTCAAAGGTTTTAATCAACATTGTCTACTGAGAGACATGTGTTAGCTGAAGGAGAAGCTCTAATAACTTAGAATAAATGTATCCTGTAAATTGTAAGATTGAAAATGGGGAGGGGCAATGCAAATTATCTAAGGTCATGCACCAGAATTGCAGTGTGGTTTTCCTTTTGACTGTGTGAAACTCAGGTAAGGCAGCCTTGGCTGTGCTGTGGCACAGTGGCAGCTCACTGCCTCACTGTTCTGCCAGGGCATGTGCCCACTAGCATATGTGAGGCAGAAGGATGCCAGAGGTTTTAAAGATGGCATCTCTCAATTCAAGAGAGATGTTGAGATACTGGAAGGTGTCCAGAGAAGGGCAACAAAGCTGGTGAGGGGCCTGGAGCACAGCCCTGTGAGGAGAGGCTGAGGGAGCTGGGGGTGTGCAGCCTGCAGAAGAGGAGGCTCAGGGCAGACCTCATTGCTGTCTACAACTACCTGAAGGGAGGCTGTAGCCAGGTGGGGGTTGGTCTCTTCTCCCAGGCAAGCAGCAACAGAACAAGGGGACACAGTCTCAAGTTGTGCCAGGGGAGGTCTAGACTGGATGTTAGGAGGAAGTTCTTCCCTTCCCAGAGAGAGTGATTGGCATTGGAATGGGCTGCCCAGGGAGGTGGTGGAGTTGCTGTCCCTGGAAGTGTTCAAAAACAGCCTGGCTGAGGCACTTAGTGCCATGGTCTGGTTGACTGGCTAGGGCTGGGTGCTGGGTTGGACTGGATGATCTTGGAGGTCTCTTCCAACCTGGCTGATTCTATGACTCTATGATCAGATCCTCTCATGGAATATGTAAGTGTGCCTCCTGCAGAGGGCTGGGGGCCATCATTGTCATGTAAACTAGCATAGCAGCATTGGTGATGGGAGACACTGCAGTGTCCTCAGAGTCCCTTTCCTGGTAGAGCTTCACCTTGAGAATGCTGCTGAACAAGTCTCTTGCATCTCTGGCTGCACACAGTGGGTCTGTGCTACTAGCCTCAGATGTCATCTATCTTCAGAAACCCAAACTCTAGATTCTCTACCCTTTATTTTTTCTTAATTGTGCTGTGCTTGTTTTTAACCTCATTACACCTTCTTGCAGAAGTAAATGACACTTTCTGTAGAAGAAACTACTATTTTTGTGTCCCCCCTGCCCTTGCCAGGCAATGTCATAGAATCAGTCAGGGGTGGAAGGGACCACAAGGATCATCCAGTCCCACCCACCCTGGCCATGGGCAGGGACACCCTACCCTAGATCAGGCTGGCCACAGCCTCATCCAGCCTGGCCTTAAACATCTCCAGGGATGGGGCCTCAACCACCTCCCTGGGCAACCCATTCCAGCCTCTCACCACTCTCATGCTCAACAACTTCCTCCTCACATCCAGGCTGAATCTCCCCACCTCCAGCTTTGCTCCATTCCCCCCAGTCCTGTCACTCTCTGAGAGCCTAAAATGTCCCTCCCCAGCTTTTTTGTAGCCCCCCTTCAGATCCTGGAAGGCCACAAGAAGGTCACCTGGGAGCCTCCTCTTCTCCAGACTGAACAGCTCCAACTCTTTCAGTCTGTGCTCACAGCAGAGCTGCTGCAGCCCTCTGAGCATCCTCGTGGCCCTTCTCTGGACACACTCCAGCATCTCCACATCCCTCTTGTAATAGGGGCTCCAGAGCTGGATGCAGTACTCCAGGTGGGGTCTGACCAGAGCAGAGGTGAGGGGGAGAATCACCTCCCTCAACCTGCTGGCCACACTTCTGCTGATGCAGCCCAGGCTCTGCTTGGCTTTCTGGGCTGCAAGTGCACACTGCTGGCTCATGTTGAGCTTCTGGTCCAGCAGCACCCCCAAGTCCCTTACCTCAGGGCTGCTCTCCAGCCACTCACTGCCCAGCCTGTGCTTGGCATTGCCTCGACCCAGATGCAGGACCTTGCACTTGCCCTTGTTGAACATCATGAGGTTGGCTTGTGCCAATATCTCTTACTTCTTCCATTATAAGAAAGACAGGCTCACCCTCCTCATTTGTTGTTGTAGGCAGTTTTCTCTCTAGGTGCACAACCCTTCCACTTGCTGATCTTTCAACTCTGTCTCACATTGTTTTATCTTCCTGCTTTAGCTAAATCTCTGTACCCATTTCACATTTTGCTGAGACAGGGTGAGCAAGGCTGAACACAGGATTCCTGCAGAAAATTGCCTCACGTTTACAGAATGTGACAGGAGTAAGTTTTCTCTTGGCTCCCTGACTCTTTACTTCTCTTTCAGCTTGTGGCTGCTTCTAGCCTTAAGCATTGCAATATTCTCATTGTTGCTCTCTTCCTACTTTTAAATAGGATGAATTTTTTAGAAGGAAGTAATAAACAATTAAGATTTTCTAACATCTGACCCTTTCCTGTTTTCAGGCACATAATTTGCTTAGAGCAGTTTGTTTATCTGGTGGTGGTGGGCATTGGTAATAGAGAAGCAGGGCTTAGAGGAAAGATCTACAGTTAGCCTTGTAGTTAGTGTACAGTTGTTGGCCCTTTACTGTGAGGGTGGTGAGACACTGGAAGGGGTTGCTCAGGGAAGTTGTGAGTGCCTCATAGAATCAACCAGGTTGGAAGAGACCTCCAAGATCATCCAGTCCAACCTAGCACCCAGCCCTAGCCAGTCAACTAGACCATGCCACTGAATGCCTCATCCAGGCTTTGCTTGAACACCTCCAGGCACGGCGACTCCACCACCTCCCTGGGCAGCCCATTCCAATGCCAATCTCTCTCCCTGGTAACAACTTCCTCCTAACATCCAGCCTAGACCTCCCCCAGCACAACTTGAGACTGTGTCCCCTTGTTCTGTTGCTGGTTGCTGGGAGAAGAGACCAACCCCACCTGGCTACAGCCTCTCTTCAGGTAGTTGCAGACAGCAATGAGCTCTGCCCTGAGCCTCCTCTGCTGCAGGCTGCACACCCCCAGCTCCCTCAGCCTCTCCTCACAGGGCTGTGCTCCAGGCCATTCACCAGCCTTGTTGCCCTTCTCTGGACACATTCCAGCAGCTCAACATCTCTCTTGAATGGAGGAGCCCAGAACTGGACACAGCACTCAAGGTGTGGCCTGACCAGTGCTGAGCACAGGGGAAGAATAACCTCCCTTGTCCTGCTGGCCACACTGTTCCTGATCCAGGCCAGGATGCCATTGGCTCTGTTGGCCACCTGGGCACACTGCTGGCACACTCATGCATGTGTGCTACTCCATACATGTATGCTACCTGCATCTGGAGGTTAAATTGATACAATGAAGAGACAGAAGAGTTGGAGAACACCCACGGAGGTCTTCTCTGTGTGGTGTATGGAGGTGCTGGAGCAGGTCCAGAGGAGGGCAACAAAGCTGATGTAGAGCCTAGAGAATAAATCATATGAGGAGTGACTGAGGGAGCTGGGGATGGTTAGTTTGAGGATGAAGAGGCTGAGAGAAGACCTCATTGCATTCTACAGCTACCTGAAGGGACACTGTGGAGAGGCTGCTGCTGATCTCTTCTCTCAGGTAATTGGAGACAGACCAAGGGGGAATGGCCTCAAGCTGAGACTGGGTAGGTTTAGACTGGACATTAGGAAAAAGTTTTTCACAGAGAGAGTGGTCAGGCACTGGAATGAGCTGCTCAGGGAGGTGGTTGAGTCACCAGCCCTGGATGTGTTTTAGAGGCATTTGGATGTGGTGCTTAGGGATATGGTTTGAATTGAATCCTGTTGAGAAGGGTTATAGTTGGTGATCCTGAGTATCTCTTCCAACCTGGATGATTCTGTGAATATCCCAAAAGACTGAGATTGTTTTCCATATTTCAGATCTTCCTATTAAATCACACTTTTTACCAGGTTGCCCATGATCTATTTAGTATTGTGTTGCATCTGGTGTTCTCAAAAGGAGCTTTTATTTGTCATGGAGCTGTAAAAAGCCTCTAAAGCTACTTGTAAGTTTAGCATGTAATAAAACTAGGGAAATTCCTGATCATATCCTTGCCTGTCAGGGAGCATTCTCACTACTACTGTTTGACAGAAGATGTTTAGGATAGACCCAGAGTTTCAAAATACAAGCAGACAATTTATTCCATACTCAAGGTACTATGCAGAGAAGGAGCTGCAGGAGTAATGAACAAAGAAAAGGAAGGAGAAAGATCCTTCTTCCTTCCTGATGGAGAAAATCCAGAAGTACAGGAGGCTAAAATATAAAGACAAATACACATCCTTTTTTATAAGGGTGGGAAGGAGGACCCTAGAAACTACTGAGCTGTCAGTCTCACCTCTGTGCCTGGGAAGATCACAGAGCAAGTCCTCCTGGAAGCTATGCTAAGGCACAGGAAGGACAAGGGGGTGATTTGAGACATCCAGGATGGCTTCACCAAGGGTAAGTCCTGCCTGATCAACCTAGGGGCTTTACACAATGGAGTGACTATATCAGTGGACAAGGGAAGGGCTGTGGATGTCATCTAGCCTTCTTTCTATATCAGAGAGGAATGGATTTGTGGGTGGACTGGCCTGTGCAAAATGAAGTGGTTGAATGGTCGCATTCAGAGGGTAGTGGTCAACAGCTCAATGTCCAGGTGGAAAGTGGTGACGAGTTGTGTCTCCCAGGGGTCTGTACTGGGACCAGTGGGATCAACAGCATACTCAGCAAGTTTGCAGATGACATCAAGGTGAGTGGTGTGGTTGACACACTGGAAGGACAAGATACCATCCTGGACCTGGACAAGCTTGAGAAGTGAGTTTTGTGAAACTCCTGAGGTTCAGCAAGGCCAAATGCAAGGTCCTGCACCTAGGTCAGGACAATTGTTGGTGTTAATACAGCCTGGGGGATGTTATGACTGAGAATAGCTCTGCAAAGAAGGACTTGAGGGCACAATGAGGTGACAAGCTGGCTGCAAGCAATGTGCAGTCTCAACTCAGAAGGCCAAACACACTAACCTGGGCTGCAGCAAAAGCAGCTTGGCCAGCAAGTCAAGGGAGATTGTTCTGCCCCTCTGCTCTACTCTGCTCTGGTGAGACCTCACCTGGAGTGCTGTGCCAAATTCTGGAGTCCTCTGCAAAAGAAGGACACAGACCTGATGGAGCAGGACCAGAGAAGTGCCACAAAAACGTTGTGAGGGCTGGAACATTTCTCCAGTGAAGAAGGGCTGAAAGAGTCAGGGTTGTTCAGCCTGGAGAAGAGAAGGCTCTGGGGAGACTTTATTGAAAGGTCCCATAAGAATGATGGCTGTGATGTAGGCAGAGGCCAATGGGATGAGATTTAACAAGGCCAAGTGCAGGGTTCTACACTTTGGCCACAACAACCCCAAGCAGCACTACAGGCTGAGGACAGAGTGGCTGAGAGCAGCCAGGAGGAAAGGGACCTGGGAGTACTGGTAGATAGTAGCTGAAGATGAGCCAGCAGTGTGCCCAGGTGGCCAAGAGAGCCAATGGCATCCTGGCCTGCATCAGGAACAGTGTGGACAGTAGAACAAGGGAGGTGATTCTTCCCCTGTGCTCAGCACTGCTCAGGCCACACCTTGAGTACTGTGTCCAGTTCTGGGCTCCTCAATTTAAGAGAGATGTTGAGGTGCTGGAACATGTCCAGAGAAGGGCAACAAAGTTGGTGAGGGGCTTGGAACACAAACTCTATGAGGAGAGGCTGAGAGAGCTGGGGGTGTTTAGCCTGGAGGAAGCTCAGGGCAGATCTCATTGCTGTCTACAACTACATGAAGAGAGGCTGTAGCCAGGTGGGGTTGGTCTCTTCTGCCAGGCAACCAGCAATAGGACAAGGGGACACAGTCTCAAGTTGTGCTGGGGGAGGTCTAGGCTGGATGTTAGGAGGAAGTTGTTGGCAGAGAGAGTGATTGGCATTGGAATGGGCTGCCCAGGGAGGTGGTGGAGTTGATGTCCCTGGAGGTGCTGAAGAAAAGACTGGATGAGGCATTTAGTGCCATGGTCTGGTTGACTGGATAGGGCTGGGTGCTAGGTTGGAGTGGATGATCTTGGAGGTCTCTTCCAACCTGGTTGATTCTATGATTCCATGTCTTTTTAGCAGCACCTGTTGTGACATGGCAAGGGAAAATAATTTTAAACTAGAAGAGGGAAATTTAGGCTAAATATAAGGAATACTTTTTTTTGCAGTGAGGGTTGTGAAAGCACCAGCCCAGGTTGCCTAGAGAGTTCATAGATGTCTCATCCCTGGAAACTTTCAAGGTCACTTTGACCTAGTTGAGGATGTCTCTGCCCATGTGTCCTGGAGTCCTGGATACCCTAAAATTCCTCTCCCTCTGTGTTCTGAATGGGAGAGGAAAGGCATGAAAAACCTGTTCCCCTCCCCTGCCCTGCAGGCGTGAAGCATGGGGTGCCCGCGCTGGAGTCGGGCTGGGGATCGACTGTGCTCTTCATGCCTAGGCAGTGGTAACTCAACTCTTTGTCTAGGAAAGGGATAAATATTGGGGTACTTCCCACCTTGGGGTTCCCACCTTAGAGTTCTCCCCTGCCTGGATAGTTCCTGCAGAGTCCCCTGGCGCTCCGAAGGACAAGCTGCTGGAGGACCGACTTAGGACAGCTCCCCAACGTCAGCACCCTTTGTGCAAGCTTCACAGGCCTAAGGAGCCTCAGATGTCTTGAGAGAGAGAGAGAGCTGACAAGCATGAGGACTGCCCTTTCTCTCAGACAGCCTACCTCACCTGTGAGTAGTGACCTTTTTGCTCAGCCTGATTGATACTGGGAAAGCTGTGCTTATAGCTTAGCCTTTTCCATTGCCTGACTTCTAAAATAGCATCCTTTGTAAGATAGTCTCAATGAAACTGAGCCTTCTAATCAAACTCAATTAATTTCTGTCTATAGTTTTGGGGGTGGGGGTTCAGGAAAACAAAAGAATTCTATTTTTATCTATATTCCTGACTCAGTCATCTTCATTCCACAACACCATGGCAGCAGGACTGCACTAGATCCTCCTAAAGGTCCCTCCCAAACCATTCAGTGATCTAGAGGAAGTATTTCTTAGCATCCATCATAAAAAGGGTTGTCAGAACCACTTATGAGCAACACCACAGACATGGCTGTCATGAATGAAAGGATTTATCAAATTGGTTATTAGCAATATCCTCTGAGCAGCCCTTAGGGGAGCTAAAGCTCACACAGACAGATGCATTCCAATTCAAGGATCCTGAAGCACTCAGCTGTATGCCTGAATCTTTGAAAAGCATTTAGTAAAGGTCATCCCAAGAAAATGCAAAGTGCCTGACTCTCTGGTTTTACCTTTTTGCTTTTGCTAGTGAAGACTTGTGCCAGAACTGCAAAATGCCCTCACCTCTCAGCATTTTTGTAAGGTTGGGTTTAAATAACATGTGTTTTGATTTATGAGGAGGTTATCTCTGGCACCAGAGTGTTTAGTCAGTATCGATTGATCTGCCACCAACAGAAGCAGCATCGTGGCTGATGCATTTGTGCTTTTCTAAGGAATTGTGCCCTCAGGCTCTCCTAGCATCCAGGTCACCAGCTGCTGGTATTGGAAAGCCTTTTGAAAATACTCCCAAAATCACTTCCAGAGATGTTCACTGTACCTGAGCAGCATTCAGAGCTACAGGCCCAATATTCATGAAGGAAAAACAGTGAATAAAGCCATAACTGGCTGCTCCTGTTGGAAGCGAGGAAGAGGAGGAAATTCATTGCTGCTATATGCAAAATGCATTTAAAAAATATCCTGCCTTTGTCCTCCTCAGAAAAGAGGAGGAGAAGATCCAGGCTCGCTCTGAAAAGGTGGTGGCTAAAGGTCTTAGCACAACCAAAGTACCTGCACTGACCACATGCATTCTTTTGGTGTGGATTCCATCAGACCATGACTGATGAAACTCTTTTGCTCTAAGACCAGCTAAGGATCACCATCTGCCACTCCTTCCACCAGCTCCTCCTTGGTGAGATTGGTGTTTGTCAAAGGTCAGTTCCTTTAGCGCTGTGATTGACATGCAGATATGTGTGTGCAGGCTGCCCAGAGACACTGCCCACTGCTGGCACAATACCATGGAGGTGACCTTTTGCACACTGACATTTATGATCCATTCCTGATTATTTCACATGTGGAATATCATACGTTCCTACCAATGGGAGCTGTTAAGGCCCATCCCAAACATTGAGCCATAAGGGCATGCCAGTGTTCTCAAGCATCTCAGCTAAATCCCCAGTGTACCACACTGGAATGAGCCAATCTTTATTGCTTCAGTAGTCCAGGCCACTGTCCTCAAGAAACAACACAAGCTGACAGTACCATGACCCTGAATAAAGACCCTGAATCCATTACATTCTGGTTCGTGCCTGTCCTATGGAGCAACGTCTCGGAATAGTATCTACACCAATGAGCAGAAGCAGCATGGATGAAACTCTGGGAAAACTATGAAATTATGCCTTGGCCAAAAAGAAAGACAGAATCATAGTTCAGACTCTTCTGCTTGCATCTGTCTTGTACCTCCTTGAAACCTGTTCTTGTCATTTTCTTATCTTTTGGTCCAAGTGCAAGAAAATTGATAATCACAGAATCATAGAATCAGTCAGGGGTGGAAGGGACCACAAGGATCATCCAGTCCCAACCCCCTGCCATGGGCAGGGACACCCTACCCTAGATCAGGCTGGCCACAGCCTCAGCCAGCCTGGCCTGAATCACCTCCAGGCATGGGGCCTCAACCACCTCCCTGGGCAACCCATTCCAGCCTCTCACCACTCTCATGCTCAACAACTTCCTACTCACCTCCACTTTGAATCTCCCCATCTCCAACTTTGCTCCATTCCCTCTAGCCCTGTCACTCCCTGAGAGCCTAAAAAGTCCCTCTCCAGTTTTTTTGCAGGCCTCCTTTGGATACTGGAAAGCCACAAGATCACCTGGGAGCCTTCTTGTCTCCAGACTGAACTGCCCCAACTCTTTCAGTCTGTCCTCACAGCAGAGGTACTCCAACCCTCTGAGCATCCTTGTGGCCCTTCTCTGGACACACTTCAGCATCTCCACATCCCTCCTGTAATGGAGTCTTCAGATGTCCTACTTAATCTTTTAATCTGTGAATGTTTGGATCTGCCACATTTAGTTCAAGTTCAAGCATTTGCTATGTAAGACATCTACCATGGAGTGTTTCCAGCAAATTTATTCAGAGATCTAGTCTGAACCCACAATTTTTGTACATCATGGGCTGAAAGGAATAGCTACAGAGAAATGT
Source organism: Pogoniulus pusillus (assembly GCF_015220805.1). NCBI lineage: Eukaryota > Metazoa > Chordata > Aves > Piciformes > Lybiidae > Pogoniulus > Pogoniulus pusillus. Next base: position 24,437,934 of record NC_087278.1, read on the forward strand.
CTCAGCCTGTAATCTGCACTTCTCAGCAAGTTAGTGCAAAAACTGCTTCAGGAATTGGATGTCTGTGTTTCTTTTCTCCTTTTCTAACTAGAGCAGCACTAGAAAATTCTTTAATGACAGAGAAAAAAGGACTTTAAGGAGCTCTAAAGGGCTCCAAAACATACTGTAAGCTGACCCCCCAGGGCTACTGAGTGTGATTATCCTGAATCCCAAAGGATACAAGGTGATAGCCAGAAAATCACCAAGTTAAATGTGCAGCTTTATACTATTTGTTAAGTGACAGCAAGTAAATATTTCTTTAGCTGAAATTTCCTCCTGTAAATATAAACCTCATCTCGTCAGTACTGCAGTAATTAAGGTAGTTTGTATACATATGCAAATACAGGCTATACAAATCCATATGGAACTCCAAAGTGCTGGTGGATGACAAAACACAAGCACTAGACCAAACAAGAGAGGGGAATTACAGGAGAGGATAAAGATGGACTTGCCATTTCATTGTATTTGAAAGCTTTATTTCCTGGGAGGTTGAGGTTTCAAATAAAGGAGGCTGTTAGTGACTGAATAATAAAGGATGATGATTAGCTATGGCTCGGAAGGTTCAGGTTTGTGCATCAGGAGAACAACAAATAACAAAGGAATTTTGGATCTCTGTCTTTATGATTTTCAGAACTCTGGAAGACAAAGTAATGGCAGACATAGGCTGATGTTGGATGATCTCAGATGTCCTTTGCAATCAACTCTTCTATGAGATGAAGTGTATATCTTTGCAGATTTCTAGTTAGCCACACATTTTCCATCCACTTTTAAAGCATTTGGCACTTTCTTTTCTTCTATCTTGAGATCCAAGCTGATTTATAAAATGCTCCTATGGATAATGCCACTGATGGGTGATTAAAATCTCTGGTGTTTATCTGTGGGGAGAATTGGTCCAGTCTATTTCATCCCTAGGGTAAACCCTGGAGGTTTATTTCTCAAGCACTGAACACGAAAGGAAAGGATAAAGAGTGAGTCAGATTTCCTTCCAGAGGAGTTTTCTGGAAAAATTAGTGAATTTTCTGTTATTTATCAGAAGCATAATGGGAAAATCCAGATAGTAGTTTGCAACATAAATGAGAATAACACTTTGCCATGTGTGTGGTTGAGAAAAGTCTCAGTACCTATGTACATTTTATAGCAAGGACTATTGCCTCACCTCACAGCATCACACTATCACAGAATGTCAGGGGTTGGAAGGGACCTCCCAAGATCATCGAGTCCAATCCCCCTGCCAGAGCAGGAGGACCTAGGGCAGGTTGCACAGGAACACATCCAGGTGAGTTTGGAATGTCTCCAGTGGAGACTCCACAGCCTCTCTGGGCAGCCTGCTCCAGAGCTCTGCCACCTTCACAGTGAAAAAGCTTTTCCTTACCTTCATGTGGAACTATTCACTATGAAAGGAGATGCACCTACAGTTAGAGCAGCAATTCACAGTTCTAGGTAATGTACCACATTGCTCCCATCTCCACAGACCACCAGGTATAGACCCTGCAGGTTTTGAGAAGGACTGACAAGGCTTAAGTGAGAGAGATCAGGCAACACTTCCCATTTAACAAACTGAAAGCTCAGAAGTATACAGCTGAATTCCAGAGAGACAGTCTTCTGCCAGTCTTCCACTGGAGCATAAATACACACTCAACTAAGCAAAAGAGGACACTTAAATAGACATGCATCAATCAAACATCATGATTGTCATTATAGCACCTGCAAGAGAGGGGTGATCTGGCTTGAAGTCTACTGCTAGAATAATAATGCTCAGTTTCTTAAGAAACAAAGCTTTTGTTTCTGTCCTGTTGGCAGGAAATGTCAGGACCGTGGATTGCTTTCCACTTGCTTCTGCTATCGGAACAAAACTCCACACTCTATGATAATACAGTCTATTCCTCTGATCACTTCTCCATTTGTGGCCCTAGGCAGATGATAAAGTGACAAAGAGGCACAGCATTGTGTCTGGAAAGAAACTGTATGGATGAGTTGGTTGTTCATGGGATATAGACTTTCAGAGAGAGAAAGAGATTGTGCATCAGTTTCTGAACTGCCTGTGCAATAGCTCTTATTCACATATCCAACCTTTCCTCTCCATTTCTTTCACTACCCAACCTTGATGACTTAGATGTAAGTCAGAGAACTATGGTTTAGAATCCTACTCTTCAAGGGAAAATAAAAGACCAGTCTCAGCTCACCTGGGAATTTCTATCCTGCTGAAAGTCACCTACCCATGTCAATGAGTGCTCTCATTCGGAAAAGAAGTCCCCACTTCAGATCCTTTGGAAGCCTCCCAGGAGCAGCAATCACCTCTCATCAAAAGCTTAAAGTGCATTAATGTGACAACAAAATAAAACAAACAAATGAACAAAATCACAAAAAAAAAAAAAACCAAAACAAAACAAAACCAAACAAGAACAACAAACCAAACCCAAACCAGTCCTGCTACGATATTAGTGTTGCAAAGGGAGGTGATAGAGACAGTGCTTCTTCCAGGGGCAAAATCTGTCAGGCCCTGAATGCCATCTGAGTAGTTACAGTCCTTTTACCCATCACATGCCAGCAACTACCTTCATTCCAGATCTTAGTTACAGGATTTGGGATTTCTTTCCAGCTCTGTACAAAATCACAAAGCAGAACTTCATCCAGCTGTCCTCGTTATGAGCACTGGGGTTTGTGAAACTGGAGGGAGAAATGATACCATCTGTAACAGCCTGGGAGAGGGCTTACTGAGCACTTCTTCACTAGTGGACAAAATCCCATCTCTAGCTTCTTCTGCTCATTTCTGTAGAGCATTATAAAGCCTAACAAACCACCACAGACTAAGGTCACCAAGACCCCCAGCTTGGTACAAACACTGTTTCAACAGCAGAGGCACTTAAACATGGGAAAGGCTTCATTCGTATGTCTGTATGAACTGTGCAGCAGCAGAGTTCTTCAAGGCTGATGAATATGTGCAGCATGCTTGAGTGTGTAAGAACAGATGGCAAAATGAACCATGTTGTGGAGAAAAAGCAGAGAGGATTCTTAGACGTCGTAGACTTCCTCTTCCATGGCATGACCAGCCTCTCCATGAAGCTGGTAGAAGGTGTTACGCCTCAGGATCTCCCAGCCACGGTGAGAGCTAGTCCTGGATGTGCTCCGTGACAGCGACAGAGCAGATGGTTCCTTCTTGTACAGGAGGTCCCTGTTGATTTCCAGCTTTTCCAACCCTTTGTCATAGGTATCTCTATCTTGAGCCTTAAATGCTTCTGTGTACCTCATCATCTTCTGTTTGTTGGGATCAACTCTGTCTTCAATTCTGGGAGAGGATTACAAAACATAAACTGAATGAAGTAGAAAGGTGCAAGTTTATCAACAAAACCAAGTAGCTACAAGAAGCAAGCCACTCCCAGAACTATGCCTACTGACTCAGGCATTCCAGAAGATCTGCACAGACACAGGAAACTCACTACATGGACAGTGCTAGCAGCTGTTAGCACAGCTATCTCCTAGACCTTCATCCCTGTCACTGACCTCAGTAACTTTATCTTCCCACATTTTCCCATCCTTTAAACCATTTCCAGTGATAATTTGCCTTTTTGCCAGCTGTAAACTGTTGGCAGATTTGCCCCACCTGGCTCTAGCTCTAGATCCTTTGTATCTCCACATGCATTCATCCATTTCCTTTGTTCTTGTTGCTGTCTACAACTACCTGAAGGGACATTGTAGCCAGGTGGGGGTTGGCTCTTCTCCCAGGCAACCAGCAACAGAACAAGGGGACACAGTCTCAAGTTGTGCTATGGGAGGTCTAGGCTGGATGTTAGGAGGAAGTTGTTGTCAGAGAGAGTGATTGGCATTGGAATGGGAGGTGGTGGAGGCACCGTTCCTGGAGGTGTTCAAGCAAAGACTGGCTGAAGCACTTAGTGCCATGGTCTAGTTGACTGGCTAGGGCTGGGGGATAGGTTGGGCTGGATGATCTTGGAGGTCTCTTCCAACCTGGTCGATTCTATGATCCTATGATTCATCTTCTGCAATACTATAGAACATACACATCATTTGACACCACCAGATCACACCAACATTCTTTTCTCATAGCATCCAGTGAACAATTGTTGCTAGGATATTGCTTTTGAGAAGTTTTACTCTGCATCTGGGACTGGAGGTATTGCACATTGCTACCACTTTAGGTCTGCTTGTTCTGCCCAGCAAAGCTGAAAAGTCACAAAGTTAACCTCTTTCCTAAGACCTACAGAAATTCCTGTTTCCTACAGCCACAACTCTTCTTTCCAGCTTTATTAGCAATAGAGGATGCAGCTAGAGAAGACACATGCTCCAAAATCTATTAATCTTTTCTCACTCTGGTATAAATAGTGACTGAAATCAGAAATAATGAGGAGTCTAGTGTTACCTAGGCTACAGATTATTTGTTATTTCAGTGCCTGAACAGAAATCCTGGACCTACCACTTTGCCCCCTAATACAGTCTTTGCAAAGCATAATATGCTTCCTAGGTTCACATAGGAAAGAAATCTTGCCTTTACTTATTCCTGTCCTGGTTTTGAATCACCCATAGGGCAGTTCATTGCTGCTGAATGGCTAACTGTTGGATTCTGTCTCTACCATTTCATGCATCTAATGGATAGGAGCAGCCAAATGAAGCATAGCAGATGTTTTGTGGTGATTGAAAGGAAGACTGAGGCCTTATAACCCATGCAGTTTCCAGAGTCTGTCTGCTATGACTACTGGATAAGAAAACATCAGCTGATCTCACAAAGCACAGGACAGCAGAGCCTTGAGGGGAGCAGTGCCTGTCTGTCAGTCACAGACAGAAAACAGACTCACCATGGGAGTGGTGAGAGCCTGGAATGGGTTGCCCAGGGAGGCAGTTGAGAGGCCATCCCTGGAGGTGTTTAAGGCCAGGCTGGATGAGGCTCTGGCCAGCCTGATCTAGGGTAGGGTGTCCCTGCCCATGGCAGGGGGATGGAACTAGATGATCCTTGTGGTCCCTTCCAAGCCTGACTGATTCTATGATTCTAATCTGTATTCTTGAAGGGAAGGACTGCAAATACTTTTCTCCAGGACACTGGAGAGGCTCTTTATTAACATTAATGCACTGAGTTCTCCTGGGATGCTCGTGTCTGACAACACTGGAAGAGAACTCACCTGAGATACCAGCGGTCCCCTAGCCCATACTCCCGCCCACAGATCCCAGAGCGGGGCCAGAGGCACCGCGGCAGCTTCCGCTCCAGCATGACCGTAGTAGCCACAACCTTGAGAATAAAACAGAACAAAGAACTTGGATGAATTAGGGAAAAAATCCTACCTTTTTTCCCCAACTGATGAGTTCTTGGGTAATTCCCCATTACCACACCCCAGAAAAAGCAGAGAAATCATATTCCAGTTAGTACAGAGCAATTCACTATTTGGCCCTGAGTAAGCCATGCTTTGAGGAAGCAACAGTGCTCTTAAAACCCCTTTACATCTCTTCCCTTTGGTACCTGATGCCAGCAAATGGGGTGATTAAGTTGCAAGCTAAACAAAACAGTATTTATATCTGCATGAACCAGCATCAGAATTTACCAATGGGCTACACAAACTACATTTCCATGGCCTAGTTGATTGGACAGGGCTGGGTGATAGGTTGGACTGGATGATCTTGGAGGCCTCTTCCAAGCTGGGTGATTCTATGGTTCTTTGGTTTCATCACTACTGCTTTCTTCAGATGAAAAGGAGGAACTTTTTCTGTCTTTTTGAGCAGCCACATAACTGATCTCACTAATTTTTTTTTTCCCTTTTGAGGAAGAGAGGCCAACTTCTCTTCAGGGATCTACAGAAGTTACTGACCTACATCCTTACATTCTGTCTCCCCTCAGTCAATCCCTATAATCCCTACTCACATAGCAAAGATATACTAGAAGACAGTTTCACGTGGTAAGATGTGTAGAAGAGTAGTCTTAGACACCTCCACAAGCCCTATGAGGAGAGGCTGGGGGAGCTGGGATTGTTTAGCCTGGAGAAGAGGAGGCTCAGAGGTGACCTTATTGCTGTCTACAACTACCTGAGGGGTGGTTGTGGCCAGGGGGAGGTTGCTCTCTTCTCTCAGGTGGCCAGCACCAGAACAAGAGGACACAGCCTCAGGCTGCACCAGGGGAGATTTAGGCTGGAGGTGAGGAGAAAGTTCTTCCCTGAGAGAGTCATTGGACACTGGAATGGGCTGCCCAGGGAGGTGGTGGAGTCGCCGTCCCTGGGGCACTTTAAGGCAAGGTTGGACGTGGCACTTGGTGCCATGGTCTGGCCTTGAGCTCTGTGGTAAAGGGTTGGACTTGATGATCTGTGAGGTCTCTTCCAACCCTTATGATACTATGATACTATGATAATTACAATTTTACTCTCAGCTGTGTAGAAATGTGACTTGTAAAACAAGATGCAACTTTAATTCCATTTAACAAGAGATCCTATCCATGAGGAACAAGCAGCTAGGGAGTCACAGGAGGGACAAGAAAGGCTGGAAGGGCTTCTAGCTGCTATGTGAAATGAGGTAAGGCTACTCACATAGCAAAGATATACTAGAAGACAGTTTCACGTGGTAAGATGTGTAGAAGAGTAGTCTTAGACACCTCAAACTCACAGAAAACCTAAGACATTTGGTGGATGGTGTAAAGAATTAAAGGACAGGGCTTAGCTACTAGCTCCTGAGAAAAGTGAAGGCCAAGAGAAAGCTCTAAAGTATGTCCTTTAGAGCACAGTTGGCAGAGCAAGTAATTGCACTGTCTGCTAGCAAAACCCTCACCACATAAAGTAGGTTACCTGGGCTCTCCAGAGCTCATCCCGCTCATGGGCCACTCTCCAGTGGGTGTCACCCATCATGGCAATTAACAGGTTCAGCATGAGGAGAGTGGCAATGATGGCAAAGGCAAAGTACACCACGCTGTACATAAAGGGCAAGTCCACATCATAGTTTGCAGGGCCATCAATGATTGTGAGGAACAGCTCAAAGGTGGTGAACAAGGACATAGGATAATTGTAGAACTGCCCAAGGTTTTCAGGGTTCTCTGTCTGGAAGATGATATAAAAAGCTAGAGAGAAATGGGGGGAAAAAAGGAGAGAAAGAGTTTAATAACGGGAATCACATTCTGAGAGCAACGACATGAGAGATGCTAACAACACTGAGTGGCCTGGGAAGGAGGTGCATGTTTCTATGCATAACAAGGACAAATCCCTGACTAGAACCACTGGTCTGCATTATAAATAACCTGGAATTACTTTGATTGTTTATTTATTTAGTCTGAGAACAGTGGTCTTCCCTTTGTCAAGGACATAACATCTCATTTTGCAAAGACAAATCTCACAAATGCAGTATATTTTCAAATCTGGATTGTCCTAATTCCTGTTCCTCTGCAAAGAGCAAAGAGTTGAAAACCATACTGAGCAGAACAGAAATCAGCACTGAGAAGGTGCCCACGCTCAAAGAAATAGAAGCTATGCATCGTTATCACCTTTGCAAGTTAACCCAGAGGGAAATCTGAGAATAAATCATAAATCATGCACTTCATTCATGCTAAAGGAGTTGGCAGGGCTACCAGATTGCTGTTGTCGACTCACCTGAGGCAAAGCCTAGTATCACCACAGCCATGAGCCAGCAAAAGCGCATAAGATCTCCAAATATCATCTGCAGAGCAAAGACAGAGCTGCTGTAAGGCTCAGCTGTCCTGCCAAGTGCCAGTGCAACCTGTATACATCATTTTCCAGATTCCCAGACTGTGAGTGGACTAAGTGAAACTTCTACACTAAAGAGAGAACAAGGAAATCCTAAACCCTATGTGCAAACAGGAACTTGTCCACTTGCCACTAATGCTAGTCCTGATGGAGAAGAAGTGCTCTTTCAGTTTTTCCTGTCTGCAAAGAGGTGCCAGGTGTGTGCAACAAGCCCATACTTGTGTGTGTCTCATACCTTCTGGATCATGATGGTAAATGGTCCAAGCATCTGGAAGCCTCTTGCAAAGTACATGACATTGCACCATCCTAGCACCAGGGCAAAGGACATGGGCACTACCTCACCGTTTGTGCTGGTGAGACGCATCACCATGGTTACTAGAATCATGCAAGCATAGGTGATGCTGCAAAGGAAGAAGAAACAGGGTGGGGAGAAGTTTAGTAAGAATCTTACTCTCCTTTTTGTTTTCCTTTAAAAGAACTCCAAGACAGCCACATGCAGCCACAGCCCAGAAGACAGACACCCCTCAGCACTGTCTTTACCTGGCTTCTACCCACCTGGCTTGCTACAGTTGAGCCAGTAAGAGAAATGAATCAAGAGAAGGAATACTCTCAAAGAATGAAGAAAGTGACACATCTGGCAAAAGACAGCCATGGAAAAAGGAGAGACAATACATTTACTATATACCAGTGGTGTACTTACACAATTATGTGGAAAGGCCCTCCTAGGATTGTTTGTCCAAAGTATTTTGCTGCTCCAACTCTAAGGATATCTGGGATCTAAGAGAGACAACATATTGAGTTTAGGGCACAGATGGATTCCATTACAGTGTTAGATGTTGCAGTAACTGCCAATAGTCAAGCGGTGTCTGCTTTGTTTGCTAGATCACAGCTTGACTTCCATATTACTTTAAGAACAGAGTTACTGAGCCCCTTTGGGGACGGGGCAGAGATTGTTCAAAATTTCAAGAATGCTTGGACAGTCCAAGAGACTTTGGTAGGAGCACAGAGCTGTGAAACTGAAGTTCATATAAATGACTGAGAATCATAGAATCAACCAGGTTGGAAGATAAATCCAAGCTCATCCAGTCCAACCTAGCACCCAGCCTTATTCAGTCAACCAGACCATGCCACCAAGTGTCCCATCCAGGCTTTTCTTGAACACCTCCAGGGATGGTGACTCCACCACCTCCCTGGGCAGCCCATACCAATGCCAATCACTCTCTCTGCCAACAACTTCCTCCTAACATCCAGCCTGTACTTCCCCCAGCACAGCTTGAGACTCTGTCCCCTTGTTCTGTTGCTGCTTGCCTGGCAGAAGAGACCAACCCCCACCTGGCCACAGCCTCCCTTGTGGTTGTTGTAGACAGCAATGAGGTCACCCCTGAGCCTCCTCTTCTGCAGGCTGCACACCCCCAGCTCCCTCAGCCTCTCCTCACAGGGCTGTGCTCCAGGCCATTCACCAGCCTTGTTGCCCTTCTCTGGACACATTCCAGCACCTCAACATCTCTCTTGAATTGAGGAGCCCAGAACTGGACACAGAACTCAAGCTGTGGCCTGACCAGTGCTGAGCACAGGGGAAGAAGAACCTCCCTTGTCCTGCTGGCCACACTGTTCCTGAGCCAGGCCAGGATGCCATTGGCTCTCTTGGCCACCTGGGCACACTGCTGGCTCATCTTCAGCTACTCTCTACCAGTAGCCCCAGGTCCCTTTCTTCTTGGCTACTCTCCAGCCACTCTGAAGTGACCAGACAAACAGCTGAAACTAAGATAAAAGAGACTTTCTTAAGGAATCAAAGGAATTTGCTGTAATTCTCACTGTGTTAGTTATAGTATAGCCCTTGAGTCTTGACTATGCACAGGAGAAGGACTTGTTCTTCTGGAAAACATATGGGTGGAGAGAAAGCTTTTTCCAAGTCCCATTTTGTTTCAGTTCTCCCTGGCATTGTCATTTGAGTCTTCTCATATGAAAGTTTCAGACTTCTATCTTGTATTATGATAAAATCAAGCTGGGGAGGTGTGTGTTCATGGTAAGGAAAACACCTAAAAATATCCACCTCAGAACTCTGGTTGAGTAAGGCTCCTGTTATAGATCCATACAGTTGTTAATCTCTCATTCAATGTAAAAGGTTCTGTGTATGCAAAGAAGTCACTTCACCTAGTTTCCCTAAACATGTGAGTATATGGATGAAGAATCTCATGCAACAGCTGGGGTTCATCTGGACCTAGACATCATCTGAATAGGAGCCATGGCAAATGGCATTTGAGAGTGTGGACAGGCTTTCTAATTGTTTCTTCCTCACCTGGAATCTTCCTAGTATGTTGTCACAATCTCTATTTCATCAGCGATGTCTATTGCTATAGACATAAATCAAAGCACTTAGGCTAAGTACATAACCCCTACCAAGCTGAGAACACAAACTGAAGTTTGTCTAGTAAGTAGCATCTGTCTTTATGAAACTCAATACTCTGTAGCTCGTTGTCACTCTTACCTCAAGGACCAAAATTACTACAGCTCCAATGACTACAACTACCTGAAGGGAGGCTGTAGCCAGGTGGGGTTGGTCTCTTCTCCCAGACAACCAGCAACAGAACAAGGGGACACAGTCTCAAGTTGTGCCAGGGGAGGTCTAGCCTGGATGTTAGGAGGAAGTTATTGGCAGAGAGTGATTGGCATTGGAATGGGCTGCCCAGGGAGGTGGTGGAGTCACCGTCCCTGGAGGTCTTCAAGCAAAGCCTGGATGAGGCACTTAGTGCCATGGTCTAGTTGACTGAATAGGGCTGGGTGCTAGATTGGACTGGATGATCTTGGAGGTCCGTTCCAACCTGGTTGATTCTATGACTGTGATCAGCTCCCTCACCAGCCTCAGCTCACCCCCTATATGTCACATATCTGTTGCCATACACATATCAAAGCCCTTAGGCTAAGTACAAAACCTCTACCAACTTGAGAATACAAACTGAAGTTTGTCTAGTAAGTAGCATCTGTCTCTATATAGCTCTATAATACTCTGTAGCTTGGTGTTGCTCTTACCTCAAGGACCAAAATCACTACAGCTCCAATGACTGTGATCAGCTCCCCCACCAGCCTCAGCTCATCCTCATATGTCAAATATGATTCCTGAAAACAATAACAATTAAAAAACGAGTGAAAGTAAATTAAAATTAGTCTTTAAAAGGAATGAAAGGAATTGGTTTTAAAATAGGCTGGAAGAAAAGAAGGTCCACTCTTAGTGTAAAAAGCATGAGCAGGCTTGAGAAGGCTTCGGGAACTAGCTCACTCCCAGCATCAGAGAACAGAGCATACTCCACATTCCTCACTGACAAAGGTCAGCTGGCAGAGAGGGTGAAGGAGGACAGCTGCAATAGCTGGAAGCAGGGAGATACTTTGACTTTCCAGTAAAGTAGGTTAGATGAGTTACCCAATGCTCCCTATGGGGCTCTGGCTCCTATAGACACAGTACCTGCAGCATTTTCTGGACGTAGATTGTGTTGTCTCTGCTGCTTGTTCTGTTGCCTGTCCGAGGTTTCAGGGGTCGGTAGACACAGCACATGGTGAAGCAGACCATGTAGAGTATATAGAATAAGGCCAGGAAACAGAAATAGGGACGACCATACATATTCCACTTCAGGCTCACCAGCTCCTTCACAGGAGTTAGGTCCAAGATCTGGCGTGCCTGGAAAAGAGGACATTTGTTTGTGATCATTACTGGGAGAACATTAACAAACTCTTCTCATCTACTCCATTCAGCATGGGGAAGCTGAATCTAGTTTGTAAAAATAGCATGCTGGAATGGGGTTGAATTTGATCAGTTTGCCAGTAAAGAGCTTTGAAAAACAAGTTATGAATACAACCTGCAGAGAACAGCTTTTGAGAAGCAGGGGGAAGTGGAGAAAAGAGTAGATGCTGGAATAACTCTGTTGTGTGAGAGACAGAGCCCTAGGATTTAGGTCCATGAATACAAATATATGATCACAGGATCACAGAATCCATCTGGTTGAAAGAGACTTCTTTGGATCATACATATACTACAGGAAACTACAGCTCAGAAAGCCACAACTCCATCCCTAGAAAGGTGACAGAACAGCTCATTCTTGAGGTCATCTCCAAGTGTGTGGAGATAAAAATGATGATCAGAATAGGCAGCATGGATTTATGAAGGAGAAATAAAGCTCAGTAGCCTTCTATGATGGTGTGACCAGATGAGTGGATGATGGAAGTGCAGTAGAAGTTGTCTACCTCAACCTTGGCAATGCTTTTGAGACTGTGTCTCTTAACATTCTCATAGGTAAGCTTAGGAAGCATGGGTTGGAAGAGTGGACAGTGAAGTGGATTGAAAACCAGCTGAAGGACTGAACTCAGAGGGTTGTAATCAACCCTGCAGAGTCTAGCTGGAGGCCTGTGGTTAGTGGTGTTCTCCAGGGGTCAGTACGGAGACCAGCCTTGTCTGATGGCAGAGTGGGTGACTGTGCTGCCACTTAGTGAGACTGGAGAGTTGGCCAGAGGTGAACCTCATGAAGTTCCACAAGGGCAAGTGTAGAGTCTTGCATGTGGGCAGAAATAAGCCCCTACATCAGGACAGGTTATGCTTCCTGCTGGAAAACAGGTTTGCAGAGAAGGACCTGGGAGTGCTGGTGGACAAGTTCACCACGAGCCAGCAATGTGTCCTCGTTGCCAAGAAGGCCAGTGGTAGTCTGGGGAGCATTAAGACAAGTGCAGCCAGCAGGGTGAGGGAGGTTCTTCTCCTCCTCTACTCTGCCTTAGTGAGGCTTCATCTGGAGTATTGTGTCCAGTTCTGGGCTCTCCAGCTCAAGAAAGACAGGGATCTGTTGGAGAGAGTCCAGCAGAGTGCCACAAAGATGCTGACGGGACTGGAGTGTCCTTCTTATGAGGAGAAGCTGAGGCACCTGGGGCTGTTGAGCCTGTAGATAGGACTGAGAGGGGTGCTTATCAACATCTAAAGGTTAGGGATTAAGAAGATGGAGCTGGACACTTTTTAGTGGTGGCCAGTGATAGGACAAGGGGCAAAGGGCACAAACTAGAACACATGAAGTTTCCCCTGAACTTAAGGAGCAACTTCTTTCCTGTGAGGATGGCAGAGCAGTGGATCAGTCTGCCCGGAGAGGCTGTGCAGTCTCTTTCTCCAGAGACTTTCAAAACCTGCCTGGACATGTTCCTTTGCAACCTGATCTAGTCGAACCAGCTTTAGCAGAGGAGTTGGACTAGATGATCTCTGGAGGTCCCTTCCAACCCTCATCTCTTTGTCATTCTATGTAAACCTGCTAGAAGACTATGAGTAATTTTTCAATAGATGCAAATAATACAGGATGGTTAAAGTATCTTCTGCTTAATTTCTTTGATTTAAGGTGGTCACAACTGATAGGGTAGTGCATCTGGAAAGCCTGAAAGGATCCATCTAAGCTTGCCATTATACCCTACTATTTTCATCTCAGTGATCCCTTTGCAAGTTTTTGAGACTACAGCAGAGATAATTCACCAAGTTTGTTTTGAGTCATAACCTGCACAAGAAATGTCATTAAATGAAGGCAATAATAATGGTGAGTGGGTTTTAAATGCACTCCAGCTTAGGATTTCTAAACATAATCATGCCTCAGAGGGAGAGAGTTAATCAGTATTGGTTAATCAGTTACAGTTAATCACAGCTATAGAAAGTTACTTGCTAGAACTAGTCTAAAGATACTTGTTTCTGCTATCCATGAGGTTGGTGAAAGAGAGAAAACCTTTTGCTGAATATAATTTCCTGCAGCTTGCTTATCCTGAGTTCTTTCAATCATTACAGGTTTCACACATCAGAACAAACCATCCACAAAGCATCAGCTGTACTCAGATCAGTAATAAGCTGCTACATTTCACATGTTCTCTGCAGCACATGGCACAGAGTCCTTGCTCTATGGACAATACAAAAAAGCTTGAACCTCTGAACTCATCATTCTTCTCCCTTTGTAATCCTCATGGTCTGCACACAGAAAGCAGACACCCTCAGTACCTCTCTCTTCTTGGTGGAGACAATGAGCTCAAGGAAGGACTGATCTTCAGCCCAGGAATCAATCTCTGTGAGATCATAGAGCACAGTGGTCAAGGGGCCAAAAGACCAGATGTTGTGCTTCCGCTTCTGCATAAGGTATTGAAACATCTGAGGAGAAAAGAAGAGGGTCACGAATGTCAGATATTTCTTTTAAATCCTGAACTATGATGTATTTTACTTGAACTTGGCAGTCATTGTGGTTCACATATCTCTCAGGAACAACTGCAGCAGATTAAGACATGGAAGACCTTGTTACGATTCCCACCTGGTTATCAGCTCATGCATAAGGTAGAGGATGAGTGATTTTTACTCTCAATCCTAATCAAACTGCTAAAGTTATTTAACATGCTTATCTTTACAATAGATTTCATGAGGGATTATATGTTGATTAGGAAAAAAAACACAACCCCTTTTATTCTCTTCTAAAAGAGGTGTGACTAATAAGAATGATCTTGTCCTTTGTGGATTTACAGAGGAAACACTAACCAGCTCTGTAGTTTTGTTACAGGGAAGGACAAGAGTTTTCAGGAAACACTGAGTGCTTGTCTATGAATAAACCTCTGTGGGTACTTGAAGAAGTTTCCCAGTTAGAATAATGAAATCTACACAACAAAGGTAATTTCAGTTAAGTTTTCAAGAAAATCACTTGGCGTGGATCTGTCTGTTAATGCTTGTAACTCAAATGCTTCAAAGCTTGGGTCAAAAGATTTATCCTTTAAGCACTCTTTGAGAATAAAGAAGTTTCTTATAAAGAGATTTCTAGTTCTACAGGACACTTCTGCCAGGAACTAAAGAACTTGTTATATATCTTCTGTCCAGTAAGAATGTGCCCAAACTCCCTTCATCTGCATGATGTTATTTGAAATCCTCCCCTTCCCTTATGTGTGGCTGTAACTACGTCACACAAACTCACCACAGTGTTGCCCTCAACTCCAGCCAGTTTGAACGGAGTAAGCCCCTCATTGTTAGGAATCAGTTCAAGTGATCCTGGTCCGTCTTTGTTCCTGTCATAGGAAAGTATCAGGCTGTACATGTGGCAGGCAAATGTCTTATTAGGTTGGAGAACCAGGATGTGAAGAACGGTGTTACCTAAGAAGGAAGCAGGCCATATGAAGCATGTGGACTAGCCCAGCCCTTTGCAAAGACTTAGAGTGACCAATGGCTTTTGTTTTCCTCATACCCCTCACCTCACAGATGTTTGTGAAGAGAGAATAACATGTGTGTGCATGGATGACAGAGCCTGATTTATAGTGTCCAGGTCCACTGTATGCAATTCACTAGGTCCCACAGCACATACCTAGACAATCCTGAGCTCTAATATCAGCTCCACTTTCAATGAGCAACTGCACAATTTCCTCATTTCCCACACAAGCAGCAAATGACAGAACATGCTCTCCTGCAAATAAAGGAATGGGGAGAAACAGCATTAAGACTGCAGGAGGCAGGAGAAGTTGAGGCTGAGGGAATTCTATTCATCCTGTGAAGCCAGAGGATATGAAAAGAAGAGCTACTCCAGGCAAGGTGTAAATTTCCTCCCCCACTCCTCATCTTACTCAGAAAGGAAAAAAAAGTCCTGCTTCCCTGGCCCACCATCCCTCTTCCCTAACACTAAAAGGAAGGAGTCTTCTTTGCAGGACATTATCATCATAAGCTGCAGTATATGCTGTTAGGAAGAAGTTAAATCACTATTTTTATGCAGCATTAGGGTTTTGTGCATGATTTGTACTTACGTAGTATTTACATACTCAGAAGGAGTCTTACTGTCTGCTAAAAGTGTAGCTGATGATACCTGCAGATGGGAGCCTCTGCTTAATCAGTTTAGACAGAGACTGAAAGCAAGCCTCCCTTGTTTTCCCTCATTGCTCTGCTGGTTTCCCCCAGAGCATAGCAGCAAGGGGAGAAGATGAGGCTGTACCAAAATAGAGGAGGTTTTGGGAACTGCGCCTGAAGAAGTGCCCAGTGGCTTGTGCTGTGCAGACGTTGGCTCCTCTCTTGAGCAAGGCCTTCACCAAAGTGATGTTCTGGTTCACTGCTGCAATGTGGAGAGCTGTCTGCCCTGCAAGAACAGAGGTGAAATCTTACCTTTAACAAAGCAACTTCAGGCTGATCAATAGCCTGCAGTTGACATTTCAGTCATGGTAAATCTAAATTTTCTGGGGGCATGAATCTATACTGGCTATATTAATAGCCTTGAAGCTATTCACTGCATGTAGAGGGTTGTGGTGCTAGTTTGAAGCAAGCTGGAATGTTTTGGTAAAAGAACTAGATAATGGGCAGTGAAATGAAAAACAATTGTGTCTCTTCTCTCACAGTCACGTTGAGAACTCTGGGAAGAAGAAGTAAAACATTCTCCATTTTGTCTTTCATTCTGCCTTTGCCTTTAGACCTGGTCACATCTCACTAACCTTGCTCCCACTAACCTTGCTCCCTAACCTCTTGGCCGCACCTCTCTTCTTCCTGAGAACTGGGGTAAGGTTGAGAGGGCAAGGGGAGGTGTTGGGGTGGTTTGAGAGCCCCTCCTGGGGACTCAGGTTTCTGGGAGGGGAGTTGTGCTTCTGTATTGTTTATCCTTTGTATATTTCTGTATATAACTGTATATATTGTAAATAGCTGCCTGTATATTTGCTGCTGTAAAATAAATAGCTTCATTTATATTCCCAGAGGCTGTCTGAGTTAGCTGGGGCAAATACAAAAGTGTGTGGGGGCGGGTTAATGCCCAAACCATCACATTTTTTATTGGCGCCCAATGTGGGGCGTGCTACAGATTTTCCAGAGGTCTCATTCAATATTTTAATGAATTTATGGGAACTGACTTTACAACCTGCCAAAAATCCAGTAGGATGCACTTTCACTTTGTTTTTTTTTCTGGAGCAAAACAAGACAGACCACATTCTTCTCTGTGACAGATTATTCTTTCCTTCATGGGATGTGAAGACCAGTCAAGATCAAGTTTTCAAAGAAACTTGTCCTCATCCTCCAAATTAGGTAGTACAACTTTTAAAACCCCAACAATATTGTTTTAGTACTTTCAAGATCCTCATCAGAGTTATTTGTTAATAATGTGGCCCAGAGTTTAGCCCCAGAACAGGTGGCTAAATGTAATTTTCAATTCCTATTCTTTGTTGATCAAATGACTATTTTGTTCTCCTTTCAGAAGAAATCAGGGTAGGCAGCCCCTGTGTGGCAGATGAGTATGCCAGAAAGCAAGATGTATACAGCCTCCCCATCCCACTGTAGCAAACAGGTCCACATTCAGTGAGGGATTTGTCAGTTATGCATTGTCATGTTTGCACACATAGAATGGTTTAGCTTGGAAGAGACCTCAAAGATCATCATCAGCACAGGCAGGGACACCTCCCACTAGAACAGGTTGCTCAAGGCCTCATCCAACCTTGTCTTGAACACCTCCAGGGAGGGAGCATCCACAACTTCCCTGGGCAACCTGTTTTAGTGTTTCACCATCCTCACTGTGAAGAACTTCTTCCTAACATCTGGTTTACATCTCCCCTCTGACAGTTTAAACCCATTACGTGATTGGCTTTAACATGATTCCACCTTCCATAAACGACCAGGGGCCAGTGGTGTATGTTCATTTTGCTATGTAAAAGATCAGCAGTACACAGAACCAGAGACAATATAGGCCACTTTCCTAAACAGAGAGGTTGTGCTTCCTGTCTCCCTCTACAGAGAATCCTGCCCGTCCTCATTCCCTG
Organism: Pogoniulus pusillus; assembly: GCF_015220805.1. Lineage (NCBI taxonomy): Eukaryota > Metazoa > Chordata > Aves > Piciformes > Lybiidae > Pogoniulus > Pogoniulus pusillus. Next base: position 24,455,411 of record NC_087278.1, read on the forward strand.
AGGTGTCACCTTCATAGAGCTCTGATGTCATCCTCTCGTTGACAAGCTCGGGAGCTGCTTCCATCAGAGTCACTGCTGCCTCTATGTTATCATACAAGGCAGCTACATGAAGGGCAGTCTCCCCCACTGCACCTAGAAACAGGAGAAGCAGCACATGAGTCCTCCAGGTTATGTGGGACAAAAGCAGAAAGTCGTTTTTTGGCATGGAGAAGTATAGGAGTGCTATGTTCTCCTCTGAGCACTGTCAGGAGCCACACCACCATATGGCACAGTAACAGCCGCAGAGCTGCACAGCCTCTGTCCTTCATCAACGTCTGGAGGTGGAATGGAGACTTCAGGTGTGAAGTGATGAGCTCGGAGCCTTTTCACTGACCACCTTCCACTGTAAACCACCTCCCCCAGTCCCTCTTGAAAAGAGGCCTGTTCAAGTTGTAAACCCCTGACCTTCACCATCCCCTTAGGGCAGGGGTCCTCAAACTACGGCCCCTCCCCAGGGTCCTCAATCCAGCCTGACGGTATTTACAGAGCCCCCCTGCCCCCCACCTCAGACCGGGGGCTGGAGGGGAAACCAAGCAGCCACTCCCTGCCACTTAGCCGGCTCGCTGCCCTCCGCAGACCCCGGGCACCCGCCGGGACTGGGCTGGAACCATAGTTCGGCCCCCGACACTGCTGGGCTAGAACCAAACTGTAGTCCGGCCCCCGACACTACTGGGCTAGAACCAAACTGTAATCCGGCCCCCGACGCTGCTGGGTTGGAACCAAACTATAGTCTGGCACCCGACGCTACTGGGTTGGAACCAAACTATAGTCTGGCCCCCGACACTACTGGGCTAGAACCAAACTGTAGTCCGGCCCCCGACGCTACTGGGCTAGAACCAAACTGTAGTCCGGCCCCCGACACTACTGGGCTAGAACCAAACTGTAGTCCGGCCCCCGACGCTACTGGGCTGGAACCAAACTATAGTCTGGCCCCCGACGCTACTGGGCTGGAACCAAACTATAGTCTGGCCCCCGACACTGCTGGGCTGGAACCAAACTATAGTCCTGCCCCTGACACTGCTGGGCTGGAACCAAACTATAGTCTGGCCCCTGACACTGCTGGGCTGGAACCAAACTATAGTCCTGCCCCTGACACTACTGGGCTAGAACCAAGCTATAGTCTGGCCCCCGACACTACTGGGCTGGAACCAAACTATAGTCCTGCCCCTGACACTGCTGGGCTGGAACCAAACTATAGTCTGGCACTCGACGCTACTGGGCTGGAACCAAACTATAGTCCTGCCTCTGACACTGCTGGGCTGGAACCAAACTATAGTCCTGCCCCTGACACTACTGGGCTGGAACCAAACTATAGTCTGGCCCCTGACACTACTGGGCTGGAACCAAACTGTAGTCCGGTCCCCGACAGCGTCTGAGGGACAGTGAACCGCCCCCTGTTTAAAAAGTTTGAGGACCCCTGCCTTAGGGTTTGATGAGCTGCAGACACAGAATTAAGTGGTCTGAGTCTGTTCATGCGAAGGTTTCAGCAAACCAGCACAGTTCTACGCTGCTGGCAGCAGCAGGCTCCTGCCTTCCGCAGACGAGCGCTTGGCACGAAGTGAGTGCTTACCTCTCTGGTAGATGTCACAAGTGCCGTCGGTGAGAAGTTTCCTGATGGCTGACAGGTTGTTCTCCTTGGCAGCCTGCAGGAGAGGGGACTCCCAGATCCTGCCGTCAAAGAAAAAGTGGCTGAGAGGGAGCGCAGCCAAAGACGTGGCGCCTCTCTCCAGCGCTAGCACGGCCTTGGCTGCAGGCAGCGTGTCCCTCGAACGCTCCTGCTGCAAGGCTGGCAGCGCACACAGCCCATCTGCATTCGCTTAATGCAACAATGAAAGAGCTGGCGAAAGCAATCCGCGGAGCTGCTCAACACCCAGGCCGCCCCTGAGCTCTCGGCTTGCTTACGCTTGGCCATGTGGTGGCAGCAGAGGGAGCGACAGCAGAAACCAGTGACCCAAAACCCGTCTGGTTTATAAAGCCTGCTCTTGGAGGCACGGAGACAGTGAACTACAGGTCGCTTGATGCCCCTCCTGATAACAGGGTAGTTATCTCACTAGCCGGGGAAAGCCGGCAGTGCTTTTACACAGCAAAAGGAATACAAAGCAAGGTCAGTGTCTGAATGACTCCCATAAGGGACAGAAAGAAAAAGCACAAACGAGAATCCCTGTGCTGTAGCAACACTTTCTATGATGTAGTTAAAAGGGGGAGCTCTGAAATGTAGTTCCTCAGCATATACATTTATGAGGAAAGTTTTGAAAGCTCAGCTATAGTTTGTTGGGTTTTTTTTCCCTCTGATGCTGAGAAAATTGAAGACTTTTTGGAGAAAATAGAAGACATTTGGGGGAAAATAGATGTGTGCCTATTTTCTGGCAGAGAAAATGCTATCAGCCAAATTCCAGGCTGAGCTGTTCACCTAGAGTTGAAGAATGCCCTGAGCCTTCTGTGAGACTCTTGGTTATTTCACTGGATCCTTTGGAGCTGATGAAGAATTTACAAGCACAGTCACCACACTCCACTAGAGCAAATAGCAGGTTAAGGGGGGTGTACTCCTCCTTTACTCAGCTCTGGTAAAGACATACCTAGATTCCTGCTCCTATTTCTAGGATCCTCAGCACCAAAGACATAGGGAGAGAGCTCAGCAAAGAGCCACAAAGCCTGTTGTGGGACTAGAGCATCTCTCTCTGACATGCAGAAAGGCTGAGAGAGCTGAGCCTGGAGAAAAGAAGGCTCAGATGGGATTCTTACTGATACCCTCATTGTCCTCCTGGCCTTAGTCTGTCCTTTGACTGCAATCTAACCACTGACAACAGGCTGGATCTTGGTTTCACACACAGAGAAAAAGCACGTGAGACAAATACTTTAGCCAAACTATATGCCTGGATATACATTCAGTGCTTTCTCCTCTCATGTCCCAGATGTCTTCCTTGTATTTTGATATTATTTAGCTACCAGATTTGGGGGATGCACTTTATAGGGCAAATACTATATAAAAAAGAGGTGCTTTGCAGAAAGTGGTAACACTGATGTTAGGATACATTACCTACCAAGATAACTCTAAGTCATGAGAAAGCTCACATCAGAGAAAGAGAGAATCTAAATGGCCCACTGTGCAAAATGCTTTCTCAGAACTTGTATTTATTAGCTATAGTATAATTTAACAATGAAACCATAGGGGAACAGAAAACATCATCTTTTTGTGGCTCATAGAAATATGTATTCATGGATTCATTGAATGGGTTGGGTTGGAAAGGACCTTATCATCCAGTTCCAACCCCCTGCCACACGCAGCACACCTCCCACTAGCCCACATTGCTCAAGGCTTTATCCTTGAACACCTCCCTGTAAACCTGTTCCAGCATCTATCTATCATCAGTCTAAAGAATTTCATCCTCATCTGCAGTCTCAATCTCCCCTCTTCCAGCTCAAAGCCATTGCCCCTTGTCCTGTCACCCCCAGACCTTGTCACAAGTCCCTCCCCAGCTCTCCTGTAGCCCCGCTCAGGTACTGGAAGGCAGCTCTAAAGCTTCCCTTGAAGCCTTCTCTTCCCCAGGCTAAACAATCCCAACTCTCTCAGCCTGTTCCCACAGGAGAAGTGCTCCAGCACAAGATTCTGTGTCATAATCACTCAATATCTCTAATGCAGTTGATCTGATCTCCACTGGATCTGTATCAAATGCAGTGCCAGAAGATCCCTTGTTTCTTTTCTGTAAGGAAATCCATCCCCCTGTCCCTTCCAAAAAAAAAAGAGGGGGACACACACACATGACACACAGAAATTGAAGTTCTGGAGTCACATAAGGAAGTACATTAAAAAGTCCAACCATTTCTTGCCTGTTTTTTTTTTCCCTTTAGCTTGAAAGGGAAAAAATATTGGATATGCCATTCCACCTGGATTGAATCCACCTGAAACATGGGAGTTCAACACACAGAAACAGCACAAAGATACCAACACACGTGAGAGAACATGGGGAGAACAAAACAAAGCAGCACAGAACTAGCCAGGTAAAGAGAAACTGTTTGAATTAAGTGTGAATTAATGGGCATGGGCTGCAAGTGATAAAAGCAGACCTGGTCACTGTATTTATCATTCCATAAAAGAAGCATTTCCTGTCACCAGCAGCACCTGATTATCCCTCTAGAAACACCACTAGACAAATGCTGAAGAACAGAGGAGAAATAATAGCCTTCCAGTATAAAGAACCATCCTGAACAAGAATGATCTTCCAACCTGGTTGATTCTATGATCTCGGAATGTCCTCACTCATTTATGTGTCCAAGTGCTTTGCCTTGCTGCTTTGAGAAGTATTACTTCTTTAGCTTACTCATGTGCTAGTTGCATTAGTTGCTAATTACAAGACGGTTTGATGAGATAATTGCATCGAGGATCAAATAGGAACAAAATAAAAGAGGTGCTCTGAGCAAAAAGCCATAAAGTTCAGTGTCAGTGAAACCAGCTTGCCACCTCTGTTACTACTTTGCAAGAGGAAGGCTGTGTTCCTGGAGAAGGCAAGTTTCAGAGGCAGGAAATGGGAAGGAGGTGAGATTTCAAAAGTGTAAACAATACTACAATTAATATGTTGATGCTTTACTGGGTAGGCCTTTATCTCTCAGATGACCTCAGAGAGGAGGAAGGATTGGGTAAGAGACAACGTGGGAGGACACAAACACAATACCTTTCTCATAAAAATTCTCCAAAGCCCTTGTAAACAGCTAATTAAATTACAAACCTGCTTAGAGGGAGCCACCTAATTACTACTGTACTCACCTTTCAGAAATATAGGGCAAAATTGTCAAATCTTTCTCCTTATCATAAGAACCTCTAAATGGGCTTAAAGGACCAGAGATCCCACAGCAAGCCGGTGGAGCACTCAAAAACGTTGGTGCCTCTGATGCCTCAGTGGTCCATGACTCCTATGTTTATCTCATGTGCTTTTACTCCACTGAATTTTGTCCTGTAGTCGAGGAAATATTTTGCTCTTATTGAAAGCACACCACAAAAATCACCAACTAGTTTTTAATGCATTACAGCAACGTGCTGAGGATATAAATGCCAAGTCCTAGGTAAGCCAAATTCACTAGTATGAAACATAAAACTGTCAGCTAAATCTAGACCCTTCAAAACATTTCAGTTCTGCATATTTAATCAATTTTCCCCCTGAGCCATCAAACACTACATGAATTTTGTGGTTTACAGATCTAGTTCCTGGGTGTCAAAGCAACACCAGTTAAAATCTGTAACTCTTAGTGGAGTAATTTCTTAATGCCCACAGAGTGCCATTCTGTCACTGGGTGAAGAGGGTGGCTTTCAGAGAACAATTCAGCACACCTATGTTAAGTTTCTGTTCTAAATCAGCTATGGAGTCAAGGGACACTAAGATGCTAATTTAGAGTGGTAAGTTAGGTCTGCACAATAAGTGATGTTGCCTTATAGGATCAGCTTAGGACAAACACTGCTACAGAGCAGGGTAATGTTTTTTCCCCCTTTTATGGTGCCCAGAGTATTCACACTCAACACTTCATCGTGACTTAGGAAGTAACAGCACAAAGTAAAAAGGAAACAGGTAAGAGGGGCTTTGCTGGGTCAGCAAATTTCTTCAGCAGCAATACTCAGCAAAGTAACTGGAAACTATTGTTCATTTATGAAATCATAGAATCAACCAGGTTGGAAGAGACCTCCAAGATCATCCAGTCCAACCTAGCACCCAGCCCTAGCCAGTCAACCAGACCATGGCACTAAGTGCCTCATCCAGTTTTGTCTTGAACACCTCCCTGGACAGCTCATTCCAATGGCAAATCTCTCTGGCAAGAACTTCCTCCTAACATCCAGCCTAGACTTCCCCTGGCACAGTTTGAGACTGTGTCCCCTTGTTCTGTTGCTGGTTGCCTGGGAGAAGAGACCAACCCACATCTGGCCATAGCCTTCCTTCAGGTAATTGCAGACAGCAATGAGGTCTGCCCTGAACCTCCCTTTTTCCAGGTTGCACACCCCCAGCTCCCTCAGCCTCTCCCCACAGGGTTTGTGTTCCAGGCCTCTCACCAGCTTCGTTGCCCTTCTCTGGACACATTCTCTGGACACCTATGTTGAAGCTTCCTCAGCTGGCAGTAAACAGAGCTTCTCTCAAAATTAATTAAGCAGGTTACTAATTGCTAGTGTTACTAGATAAGAAATTAATGGGTAAATATCATCCTTAGCAATGAAAATCTTGGTCAGTCACTTCCAGCAGGGCAATCTCCTCCCATTAACCTTTTTAAATTTCTACATCTGAGACAATCCTGAAAACAATCTCATGCTTGAGATAAAATAATCTGCTTAACAGCTCAGCAGATGTTAGTTATTCTTTATTATCAAGGAGTTATTCTTGGAATGGGCTGCCCAGGGAGGTGGTGGAATCACCATCCCTGGAGGTGTTCAAGACAAGACTGGATGAGGCACTTAGTGCCATGGTCTAGTTGACTGGACAGGGCTGGGTGATAGGTTGGGCTGGATGATCTTGGAGGTCTCTCCCAACCTGGTTGATTCTGTGAGAACAAATTTGTACTGAAATCAAGGAACCTCATTTTCCATTCTTAGACTCCAACATTCCATTAGCAGGTAGGTGTAACAGCACAAGAAAAGACCAGAAATACTGCCAGTGCTGCCTTTTACTTGGCTTTACATGCAGCAGCTACATTTCTAATGGGTTGCTCTTTGCACCTTGCCTCCTCAGAAGCACTGTTGTTGAAGTCTATTACAAATTTAGTGGTGGAACTGGGAGGTGGCACCTTTGTTTTACTGTCACCTTTGGGAGCAGAGGAACCAATTACTACTGACAAGCATTGTGGATTTTAAGATAGGAGAGTCCTACGTTGATTTGTGCACTGAAAACTTACTAATGTTACTCCCAAATGAACAGCAAAACTATGGTAACATCTGTCATGCACTATCAGCCTGAGAAAGATTTGTTTTCAGAGTGGGCAAAGCACTCACTAATATGCAATGACTTGAAATGAGAGAAGAGCAGATTTAGATTGGATGTTAAGAACAAGTTCTGCACCATGAGGGTGCTGGAACACTGCAGCAGGTTGCCCAGGGAGATTGTTAAGGCTTCACTCCTGGAGATATTCAAGATCAAGCTTCACAATGCTGTGAGCAAGCTGATCTAGTGGAGGATGCCCCTGCCGACTGCAGGGGGGTTGGACTAGATGACCTTTGGAGATCCCTTCTAACCCAAACCATTTTATGATTCTATGTCTGTGAGCAAGCTGATCTAGTGGAGGATGTCCCTGCTGACTGCAGGGGGGTTGGACTAGATGACCTCTGGAGATCCCTTCTAACCCAAACCATTCTATGATTCTATGCCTGTGAGATGAGAGAGCCACAAAAACTTTAGAAACTAGAGGGGATATAAAGTTTTTATTGCATTATGCTTGGAACAACCATAGCTTTCTGTGAGTTATGCAAATTGTCCCAAGCACCTCTAATGGATTCTTTCACGTACCACAGTTAATGTGGTTTGAGTTTTGTTTTGTTGTTGGTTTGGGGGTTTTCTTCTTGTTTGTTTGTTTTTAATGTACCACAAAAGTTAGGTTTTATTGTCAGAGCATCCCATGAAGGCCAGGTGATACAATTAATCCCTGTGCAACAGCTGTAAGAGAAGGAGATCACAGAAGATAGATTATTTCTCAAACTTATAGAGGCAGGCAAAAGCAGAGCAGGGGGGAGGAATCAAAGCAAAACACACACAAAATCCTCCATAATTATCCTGGATTCATGCACTCACTTTCTCTAATTTATTTATTAGTTCTTTTTAATGAACAGTGTAGTTTCCATATGGTGGAGTTTCTAAAATGCAAGGGAGAGTTTCTTGTCATTTCCTTAGAGTCTCAAACTGAAAAGCAGACCAGACAAAAAATCAAGCCATGGCTCTCACCGTTTCTGGAAGATCTCTATTACACTGTGACAGGCATTTCTGAAGTGTTTGTCTCTTTGTTCCTCATGATTACTGGGTTTTTACATTCATATGAACCAGGTTCCTTTCAAAGATAGTTCTACCAAAGACGCGTAAGACGTGTCCACTGTTCCTGGGACTCCACACTGAGCTACAGCCAGGTTTAAAAGGACTGTCTTAAACAGAGAGGAACCACAGAGTAAAGTGAAAGAAGCTCAAAGTCATCTTTCGTTTTAGGAGGTTGTATCACATCTCCTGAACTTGGATGCACCCTTGGGAAATGTTATGCACTGCAAGACTAAGCCAAATCCCTCACTCCAAATAATGCTGAGATCATCTGCCAATCAGATTCAAAGAACTGAAGAAAGAAAATGAACAACAGTTCCAGTGAAGGCAAGAAGAACCAAATCAGATAGCTTTCAGGTATTACCATCACCAGTTGTAGGACAGCAAAAAGCATTGCTCTTCTCTTGCAGCCTTTCTGTGTGCAGTCAGAGCATACTAATTAAATAGCAACACATCTACCACCAGCTTTCAGTAAGATAAATAGTAGTAGTATCTTATGTATAATGTATGTCTCTATTCCAGCACCACTAATGCTAAGAAGAACTCAAGCTGAAGCCACAAGACTGCCATTCCACACAATAAAATGAGGGGATGAAGTAAAAGCCATCTTGGCTCACAACAGCAAATGTTTTGTAAGAGGAGTTCCCATACATGAGTCACCATGGAAGGTTTTCCTGTTGGGTTTTTCTATCAATACATAATTAAGAACATGGAAGTTAAAAACCTGATCTAGTCCTCTGCAAAATATTCACTGTCTTTCTCTTCAAACTCTGGGCATCTTTGGGGACAAGAAAGGAAAAGGACAGGATAATAAAGTGAGGCATGGGTCTGCCAATCTTTAGGAAAAGGGTTTCCATATATCAGCACCATGTAATTTCTGACCAAAAGGCAGAAAGCTAAGTGATTAGTTGGTTAGGCTGTTAGTTGAAAACTGGGGGAAACACATAGACCTACAGCAAAAGGGACCAGCTGTGCTCCAGTGCAAGCCTGATCTCACAGCCAGTGGTGTCACAGGCACTAGCTGTGTTATTACACAGAGTTTTGTGAAGAAATACAGAAAGTCTGGGTGCCAGTCAGGCTGCTCTGTAGTAACCTGAGAGAAGGTTAAAAGAGTTTATATGCCTAACATTTTTTTTTCTGTTTTCATCTCTCAGTAGCAGCATAGATGATGTCCAAAGGCTTGCAGCACAGATGATGTCCAGAGGCTCGCAGCATATGTCTAACAAGGGCTGTCAAGCAGAGAAAGTTGAATGGCAATCTAATAGCAGCCCATGTGCCAGAGAACAAGAGGGAAGTGGCCTCGGACACAGCAGATGGTAAAACAAGGAGCTACAGCACAAAAATATGACTTTGGAGGGACAGGCTGAGCATTCAGAAAAAATCTTACACTAGCAGATGACTACAACACTGTAACAGGTACCTAAAACATGGTCCTGAGAGGCTTTCAAAACGGAGGCAGAAAACGTCAGAGCTCTGTGGTCTGTTACTGGCAATAGGCCAGATGCAAGTGGGGGCTTAGAGAGACACCTTCAGAGGTCCCTTTTGCATCTCTGTGACTGTGTATTACATTTAATTATTAACATGTTAACATATTTATACTCTTCATTTGGCTAAGACAGACTCTAATGAGAACTTAGGTTTTATTTACAGTCTCACAGTATCATCAGGGTTGGAAGAGACCTCACAGATCATCAAGTCCAACCCTTTACCACAGAGCTCAAGGCCAGACCATGGCACCAAGTGCCACGTCCAACCTTGCCTTGAACAGCCCCAGGGCGGCCAGTCACTAGTGGTGTCCCTCAGGGATCAGTGCTGGGCCCCAGCCTCTTTAACATCTTCATAGATGATCTGGATGAGGGCATCGAGTCAGTCATCAGCAAGTTTGCAGATGACACCAAGCTGGGGGCAGATGTGGCTGGGTTGGAGGGCAGAAAGGCGCTGCAGCAGGACCTTGACCGCCTGCACAGATGGGCAGAGTCCAAGGGGATGGTGTTCAATAGCTCCAAGTGCAGGGTGCTGCACTTTGGCCACAACATCCCCATGCAGAGATACAGGCTGGGGTCGGAGTGGTCACCTGTCATGCTTTCCATGAACACAGCAAACTGTACACACTCCAGCGTCCTGGGGAGACACTCTTGTTCCCACCATCCCTCCCATTTTACATGCATTTAACTTGCACTGGTTTGAAGTAAAATAGAACAGGCTTCTGTGATTTGTTCAGAAATTAGATGATGACATATGTGATTTCTTCCCCTGAGGACAGATATGCACATTTATCCCCCTTGAGGTGCTGTCCTGATAATTTCTATACATATATGTGCGTGCATATATATTTATGGATGAGTAGATAGACAGACAGACAGATATATAGAGAGATAGACTGATTTTGTGCCACACAACCACCTTTTCAGTCCCCAGACATGCTCAGAGTTTTGTGAGCAATGAAAAAAACCTCCGGTTTTCTTGGTTAACTACTGCAGTGCTTGTGCATGCAGAAATGACAAGGACAAGTGAAAAACAGCTCTGGCTGGATTTCCAGGAATACTCCTGCATTCCTGCATGTGGAGGGAGCAACCCTGCGCAGCAGTAACGAACAGCCTTGATTGGCCATTTGCATGTAAAGGCGCTGAGAGTCTTCTTGATAACGTAAGGTCTGGGAAGAGTCATTACGCTGACACCCAGGCATGGGGCTGAGAAACAGCAGTTCAGCCCAGGAAGTGTTTAACCACCAGAAAGTGGAAGGAACAGCATCAAGTCTGCTGTATCCCACAGTTGAGAGCAACCTTTGTACAGAAGGAAAGCAGAATCCTTACCCAAAAGCCATTATTCTAGGTGACTACAACATATACACCACACAGGCTCTTAATAATGATTAAACCCAAAGCCAAACAGAGCCTCATGTATCGTCTTGTGAGCTCTACCAAAGAAGCAGGTAAGACAAGAGTGTTTGATCCCAGTCTGTGAGTGAAGGTCCTGCGCCCAGGGTGATTCAATTGCGACCTAGCAAACCCACCTGCGAAAGCAGATAAGGTTGGAACTCCAGAAGCATTCCACCTTGAAAGAAGAAATCTGATCGAAAAAAAAAAGTGCTCCAGGGTTGTTTAAAGTTTATCTACTGGCAGAGATGCCTCAGAGAAAAGAGTGAGAACCAACTCCAGGGAGAGACCCAGTAGAAGAAAGGGAAGAGAAGAAGGCTGAAACGCACTGTACCTTTTCTGCTGGAGTAAGTAGATTTCATCCAGATGTTTATCCCAGGATTTTTTGCCTTGCAACTTCTGACTTAATCCGTTCCAGATGCGGAAATAAAAGGGCTTGCTATCTCCAAATAGAGGAACCCCCATAGCACGTCCCTCTCCCTCTCTAGCCTAAGCGCCCGAAACGCAGCGATCCCGGCTCGGAAAGAGGTCAGGGGAGGTTCACTACAGGTCACCGCTCCTCTGCCCCGGGTCTGTTACTTACAGAGGAGACTCTGTCAGCGGCATCAGCTGATCCAAGGACATGTGAAAACACAAACTAAAATCACTTGTCCCTAGCAGACCATACCTTGAGCCTCATCAAGTACTTAGTTTCCAAAATAGCCCAACCCAAAGGTGTGTCTGATTTAGAAGCAGCTTGCCAGCAGCCTACCCCTCACCAAGATCGTATGCGGCACTGAGGAATCCACATATCAATGCCTTACGCTTCTAGCATTTTCTGAACTCTAGAATTGAGAAGCAGTCATCCTCCCGATGTATCTCTGAGTTCCTCTGGAAAGAAACGTGTTAGCAACTTTGAAATAAACAGCCGAACAGGTCAGGCGGATCACCTTCTGTGTGAGGGAACATGTGGGAGCGTGCCCTAAAAGCCACTGTGCTCTCAGAAGGTAGGAAAAGGGAGGACACACCTCCGGCTGCCAGCAAATCCTATTAAACAAATTATCATCACAGACTCCACCTTCCCTGCTCAGGCTGGGAGAAGAGTTTCTGTAGGTGAATGTGTAAACGCTGCTCTTTGCTTTTCCTTTCATGTTCTGCAGCCTCTCCTTGTTTCTTCACATGGCTTCCAGAAAAAGCTTCTTTAGGAAAGGGAGGAAATTTTCTACTTAACAACACCTAGGTTTTCATATAGAAAAATAGCCTCGAGGTCCTCGAGGAGGGATATCTGCAAAGCAGGCATCCTTCTCATGAAGAAGTTGGAAGCTCTGTGGAGTAATAAAAAGGAAAGCTCCTAGTTTGCAGTGTTCATTCCTTACAGGCTACTCCTAATATTCTTGCATCTTGACTCAACAGAGATGTCAGTTCACTCCTACTGAGAGTAAGAAAGGTGGGGTTGGTCTCTTCTCCCAGACAACCAGCAGCAGAACAAGGGGACGCAGTCTCAAGTTGTGTCAGGGGAAGTATAGGCTGGATGTTAGGAATGGGCTGCCCAGGGAGGTGGTGGAGCCACCGTCCCTGGAGGTGTTCAAGCAAAGCCTGGATGAGGCACTTAGTGCCATGATCTGGTTGACTGAATAGGGCTGGGTGCTCGGTTGGACTGGATGATCTTGGAGGTCTCTTCCAACCTGCTTGATTCTATGATTTTGGTTCTGGGTGCCTGCACCCAGGCAGAATCTCTATGTAAAGGAGAAAAATGTGTAAAACAGTAGGGCTCTGTAGAGTCTTTTGGATTTCTGGTTTACTTAGACTTACCAAACTAGGATTCACATCCCAGCCTCAGTAAACTCATCATGTACCCTATACTATAAAACCAAAAATCACCACATGGAAAAATCAATGCTTCAGTGCAAGCTTGAAGAGTTGTATCCTAAAACATGAGATCCACTAAATTCCAGAAGCATCAAGTTAAACATTCATAATAGGGGGAACTTATTGCTTATTACATTGAGAGGTGAGAGTGTTCCACCAGCCAGATGTTATGAGCAAAATGTGATTATTTTTTTAGCAGTATTGTCAATGTGTCCCTTCTTGATGGGGAAAAGAAACTCCACTAAAAATTGGGGAAGATATTTAGACGCTGAAATGTTAAGTGCCTATGGCAGACAAACACAATCTTTATTTTCCTGGGCTGTTCTCCCAAGGAAAAAAGTACTTTCTAGTGTCTCTGTAAGGAGTAAAAGCCCTAGAAGGCTGGTATTAGCCCGGCAAGCAAGCAGTGACACATTCCTCCCGCTCTGGGTAGCAGTACCTCTGCCACCCAGAAGGCAGCTCTGAGGTGCAAGAAGCGAGTAACAGATAGCAGGTGAAGGAAAGAGCTCTGAGTTAGCCATGAAGGCAGCAGATGCGGCAGCCAGGGCAGCTCACACAACTGTGGACTCTCTGAATTGCCATCAGGGGCTTGTTGCAGCTCTCATTAGAGCTTCAAGACTGCAGTAAATCAGAATCACAGACTCACAGGATGGTAGAGGTTGGAAGGGACCCAAGGAGATCATCCAGTCCAACTCCCCTGCCAGAGCAGGACAGTGCTGTCTAACACAGATCACAGAGGAACACATCCAGACAGGCCTTGAAAGTCTCCAGAGGAGACCTCACAACCTCTCTGGGGACCTGTTCCAGTGCTCTGTGACCTTTACAGTAAAGAAGTTCGCCCTTGTGTTGAGGTGGAACCTCTTTTGCTGCAACTTACACCCACTGCTCCTTGTCCTATCCCAGGGAGCAGTGAGCAGAGCCTGTCCTCCCTCTCCTGTCCAGCTCTCAGATACTTATAAACATTTATCAAGTCCCCTCTAAGTCTTCTCCTCTCCAGACTAAGCAGCCCCAGGTCCCTCAGCCTCTCCTCATCAGCCATGCCCTCCTGTCCCCTAATCACCCTCCTAGCCCTCTGCTGGACTCTCTCAATCATTTCCCATTCCCACTTGCACTGACACATTTCTAGCATTGCAAACCAGTTGGGGGTTCATAATCCATGGTGGAGGTGGTTTCTAAAGGTAGCAGACCACAGAGATGGAAGATGGCTGAGCTGTGTAAAACTTTTGCATGGATCAAAGCCTCTTTAGCAGGTTGTGGCCACACCTCTGAAGCACTGCTGGCCTTTCAACCTGGCAGCAGGTTGCAAACAGCTTTACAACAGCTCAGGATCTGACCAGAGCCAGCAGCTGAGGGGGAGGGTGTGAGTCTATACAGTCTTCCTGTGTGTGCTCTCACACACAGTAAATGAGGTGCTTGTCTTGGCTGCCAATGATGCCCTTTCCTGGACCATCTCTTGACTTCTCATGTTTCTGACTTGGGCTGATTCTGACCTGATTCCTGCAGTCTGTGGCTTCCAGCTTGGCCCTACCTAACAAACACGACAGCTGATGTCAGAACCTCCTTCCACACCATTTCCTTTCTGCGGCTGTAGGCTGTAAGAAGCAGTGGAAGCCTAAAGAAACACAAAGCACAACCTGGCCACAAGTGTCCCTCACAGTGTGTAGCAACGCAAGGCTATGAGCAGACCAGCCCTGAGAGGACAATGTTGGTTCTGTGCAGTTCAGTCACCCCATGGTTCTAGGGAATCTATCAACACTACATCAGCACAGTTAGGATGTGCTGCCCTTTGTAGGGCTATAGAAACCATGTCAATAAGCCAGGACGTGGAAATAGTTCAGCAACCACCAAGTTCTTACTTTCACACACTGCCTACAAATACAAGGCAACAAGAAAGCCACTTTTGCCAGTGAGGACTGTGATTTTGCCAGTGAAACTACTGTGTACCTTCTAGTACACTGCATTTCTTCTAAGGTCAGCCTAGGCTTAAAACAATCAAAAGCATCCCAATAAATGGACAAAACAAAGACAATCTGAACAGCTGAGGGTGAGTAAACTGTCCTTTGGTGACCTGGCACTTAAGAAAGCTTTTTTATAGCAACATGCCTTAAGAGCAAAAATGATTACAGAAAGCTTATAGAAAAAAATAGCACAGGAGCATTTTCTTTATGGTCTCCAGTTCTCTCTTCATCCCTACCACTTCTTCAGTGCCTTCTTTCTCCCAAACATAACCCAAAATGTCTATTACTTGCTGTGTTGTAGAAGTAGTTTCAGTGCTGGTGTAGAGACAGACATAATTTGCACAGTACATGGCACAGATTCCTTTCCTTCTGAATGGCCCTGGCCCTTACATTCCATGTTCTCACAAAGCTCCTGTTAACCTTCCTGGAAATTTTAAGTGCTGAAGGTATGTACAATTGAATCCAAAGTGCTTATCTGACAAATCAGGATGGCAGTGCATAGTCTTTTTATTTTCTTTCTATGTTTTTCTCTTACAGTTTCTATAGAAGGAAGAGAGGGGGGAAATGCAAAAGCTGGGTGATATTCTGAGGTTACTACAAATAGATAAGTGTGATCCTAGTCTTTGGGAAAAAAAAATCCCTGAGACTGTGAACTGTGATTAGCAGGAAATGGGGAAGATAAAAGGCATTGTAAAAGCAAGGAAGTCTATTGAACTGCAGGAGGAACAATGTTAGCTGCAAATGGTAAAAGTCCTCCATTTTTATCTTCTGAAAGTTGTGATGGTTTGGGTGTTACCTGCCCCCCCCCCCCCCCCCCCCCCCCCCTTAAGAAAATCACCCAGACTAGGCTCAGTCGATCTGGAAATTGAATGAAGCTTTACATTTACAGTTTACAGCAGATATTTACAATATAGACAGCAATATACAAGGTAAAAGGTAATACAGAAGCACAACAGCCCTCCCTGAAACCTGACTCCCCAGGAGGGGCTCTCAACTACCCTTCCACCTTCTCCCCACCCCTCTACCTTACCCCAGGCTTTGCCTTACGCTCCAGGTAGTTTGGAGGGTCGGCCAGGGAGGGCTAAGAAGCAGATGGATTAGTCAGGCAGGTTAGAGAGAAGAGTGCAGCCCAAAAAGCCCAGGGACAGACTCCCCTATCCGTATTTATGTTCTTGTTCTTATCCATCTCAGCAAGCCCATGAGTGAAGTAGACATCACCATTGTTTCCTTTTCAAAGCCAGGCAACTAATTCTTCTCACCAAAATATCCCAGCTAGGCTCAAACTAGCACAAAAGTATTTGAAAGGTTTCTGTTGAGTAAATGGTATAATGAATGGCAATAGGAAAACTTACACTAAAAGAAGGAAAAGAAAGTCAGCTTATTTATAATGATGAATTGAAATTCTCTTCTACATTTATCTTCCAAATGTCTTCCCCCAAATCCATGTTAAGCATCACATAGAGAAATAAAGCACTATAATTAATCTTCAGAGTACTGTGTCCAGTTCTGGGCCCCTCAATTCAAGAAAGATGTTGAGGTGCTGGAACATGTCCAGAGAAGGGCAACAAAGCTGGTGAGGGGCCTGGAGCACAAATCTTATAAGGAGAGGTTGAGGGAGCTGGGCCTGTTTAGCCTGGAGAAGAGGAGGCTCAGGGGTGATCTTATTACTGTCTACAACTACCTGAAAGGACATTGTAGCCAGGTGGGGGGTGGCCTCTTCTCCCAGGCAACCAGCAATAGAACAAAGGGACACAGTCTCAAGTTGTGCCAGGGTAGGTATAGGCTGGATGTTAGGAAGAAGTTCTTCACAGAGAGAGTGATTGGCATTGGAATGGGCTGCCCAGGGAGGTGGTGGAGGCACCGTCCCTGGGGGTCTTCAAGAAAAGACTGGATGAGGCACTTAGTGCCATGGTCTAGTTGACTGGATAGGGCTGGGTGCTAGGTTGGACTGGATGATCTTGGAGGTCTCTTCCAACCTGGTTGATTCTATGATTCTATGATTCAGAGCTCTGGACAGCCACAGAGCAGCTGTATTGTCTTGGCCAGTCTACAGTCAACCCAAGTGGTCCTATGAGGAGAGGCTGAGGGAGCTGGAGTTGTTTAGCCTGGAGAAGAGGAGGCTCAGGGGTGACCTCATTGCTGTCTACAACTACCTGAAGGGAGGTGTAGCCAGGTGGGGGTTGGTCTCTTCTCCCAGGCAACCAGCAATAGAACAAGGGGACACAGTCTCAAGTTGTGCCGGGGAAAGTATAGGCTGGATGTTAGGAGAGAGTGATTGGCTTTGGAATGGGCTGCCCAGGGAGGTGGTGGAGGCACCGTCCCTGGAGGTGTTCAAGCAAAGCCTGGATGAGGCACTTAGTGCCATGGTCTAGTTGATTGGCTAGGGCTGGGTGCTAGGCTGGACTGGATGATCTTGGAGTTCTCTTCCAACCTGGTTGATTCTATGATTCTATGTCAGAGACACACATTGCTCCAACTCTTCTCCTTGGACAAATTTCAGAAAAAAAAAAAAAAAAAAAAAAAAAAAAAAAAAAAAAAAAAAAAAAGAGATGTGCCTGTTTTGCTGTCCTTGGGAGAGCATCAGAGCCACAGGTTGCCAAATCATTTCATAATCTCTTAGTCTTCCATTGTGTTTTTCTTCCTATCTGGTTCCAGCTCTGCTTTCCGAATCACGCACATGCTCACATCTTAAAAACACAGTGACACGTTCTGGCTTTTGTTCCAACTCACTAAAGTGTTTCGCCTTATCTCTCTTTAAAAATTCCCACTCGAGAAGTTCTGTCACTTCAGCGAGGGCAGAAGCCGAGTGCAGGGACTGCATACCCAAGTGTAGAGTACCACCTGAAGAGCAAGGGTGGAAGTGCAGCTTACAACCACATCAGTCTTTCAACGTCGCCCCCGTACATTTCCTCCTTTACCGCGGTTCCTGGTCTGAAATCACAGAGCCTAATAAAAGCTCTAAAGATGAGAGTCGTGAAAGCAAGAGAGAAGCAGAGGTACGGGGCGGGGGGGGTGGTGGGGGGAACCCAAACAATGAACAACAACAGTTTCTGAGTACAGAAGCAGAATGTCCAGAAGTCATCAAGTCAGCAGCGAGCAGTGATGTAGTTTCTCCAGGTGGACAATGGATAATCTCCCGTCTGAGATAGCTGTGATAATGACCAGACAGCAGCTCGGTGTATTACAGATACGTTAGGGAATCCTGTTGGACTGTGGTATTTCCAGTAGTTCAAGTTACAGTGTCTTACTTGTGTAACTTAGGAAAACAAAGTTGTGGATGATTGTATGCTAATGCACAGGGCTATGTAGTTTCATATCACACAAGCAGCTGGTGATATCTATCAAGCCCCAAAACTAATTAGCAGGGGTAAAGAACTAGATAGTCCAGGAGAAGGATGATAGTGGTGTTATCTCTACCAGCCTTGAAAAACTCTTATCTTCACGAGATCTTATCTACTGTACCAACAGGAATTACTTAACCACCAGTAAATAACAGATAACTCAGAAACAGAAGTAATTTACCCAAGCATTACGAACTATATTAGGGCACAGGCATCCTTTAACAACCTACTGCTACTGCAGCTAATCCTGGTGTGTAATTCTGTGAGCATACCTCCTGGCCTGAAGGAGTGCAAAAGCCTGGAGACAAGTTTGCTTTAAATATAACATTAAGATAAATGATCTTAATTAATAGCCTGTGTTTGCTATGTGTGAACATGTGTGTGTAGTAAGCCTGATGAAGAAGAGAAGGTGGAGTGGGCCTCCACGCCTTGATTTGGGGTAGCAGAAGCAAGACCATATGCTCAAGGCAGAGAATGAAAGCAGAGTAGCAGACTCCTTTGAAAGATGCATTCCCAAGGTCCTGGTGAGCTGGGTGAGGAGTGAGCAATAGTTCCATTGACTTAGAATCATAGAATCAACCAGGTTGGAAGAGACCTCCAAGATCATCCAGTCCAACCTAGGACCCAGCCCTAGCCAATCAACCAGACCATGGCACTAAGTGCCTCATCCAGGCTTTGCCTTGAACACCTCCAGAGATGGTGCCTCCACCACCTCCCTGGGCAGCCCATTCCAATGCCAATCTCTCTCTCTTGGAAGAACTTCCTCCTAACATTCAGCCCAGACCTCCCCTGGCACAGCTTGAGACTGTGTCCCCTTGTTCTATTGCTGGTTGCCTGGGAGAAGAGCCCAACCCCACCTGGCTACATCCTCCCTTCAGGTAGTTGTAGACAGCAATGAGGTCTGCCCTGAATCTCCTTTTTTCCAGGCTGCACACCCCCAGCTCCCTCAGCCTCTTCTCACAGGGCTGTGTTCCAGGCCTCTCACCAGCTTCGTTGCCCTTCTCTGGACACATTCCAGCATCTCAACATCTCTCTTGAATCGAGGACTATTACAGAAAACCCTGGTGCAGGAGCACAAAGATCTCCAGACTACACAAAACATTTGCTGCAGACTTTGTAGCACTTCCAGGAAAAGCCAAAAGCTACACTAGCAAGAACTGAAGCCATCTGGTGAGTGCAGCTGGATTGGCAACTCAAAGGATTGCTCTTAGTGAAATAGGGACACCAAGAAATTTCCTAATTCAAAAGTAACCTTGACTGGGTGGGTCAGCAGAGTTTCACCTCACTGGGGAAGCCCAGGCAGATGTTGTCAATTTTTCCAGCTGTTGTAATATCAGTTATCAGTTCAGGTCAGGAAGCTCTCTGTTGGTAAGAGACCAATCCTCTAGCCTCCTGTTGAGGAAGAGTGTCTTGGTGTACACATAAAAGCAGAAGCATACTGCTTTGGAAAAGATGGAATGAGTGAACCTGAAAGAGATATTCAAGACCTGCAGATAGGGAATTGGTTTTGGGTCCTAGCATGCAAATACCTAATGCAGAAAAAAGTAGGAAAGGGCTTGGAACTTGACCTGGAGTTTAGGCTAACACAAACATTGCAGCAGGAGGATCTGAAACATTAGGAAATTGAAATCAAGCCGTGAGAGCATTCACATCTGCATTTCTCCAAACAAAGTCTGGGATTTTAAGATAACTCATGGGAAATCTGGGCCATCTTAGCTGTTTGTCATTAAGAATATTGCTTGCTTGCTGGCTTGTTAGTGCCATTGAACTACACATTACAGATTTCAAGTCGCACTACAATGTTACCTGTGAAATTCCAAAGCAGAGTCAAAATATTTTACTTCTTTTTATTCCCCTTTTCTACCTTGGTCAGATCCCTGAGTGTACTAAAAGTCTTTAAATGACCCTGACCAGCCTCACTTGGAGTCTCCACTCACACATTTATCACCCTAAATCCTGTCCAGCCTCTCAGGTAGCTTGAACGCTGCCCTGCTCCTAAATCTTGGCAGGGATAGGGTGAATTTCTGCCTCACTCATCCTCCCTTACCTCTGAAGCCCACTCAGTTTTTAAGGGCATCATGGGCAGATTGGGGCTGTCCAGCCCAAAGTCTCCCATGGTTTTCTAAGTACCCTGTCTTTGGCTCTGAGTCCTCTGAAATAGCCCTGTGAAAACTCACAACAATTAAATCACTCTACAAACAGCCCTCTTTGACCCCAGATCCCTGTAAGACAGACGAGCTCCATCCTTGCCCACTTCAGCCTGCCAGGTGACACAGGTATGAGGCTCTGGTTGAGAAAACCCAGCCAAATGAAGATGTGGACAATGAGCAGGCTTCCCCAAAGGTATGGCCACAGTCACAAAGCTCCAGTCTTGCACCTGGGGAGGATCACCATGGAACAGCACAGATTAGTGGCTGGCCTGCTGGAAAGCAGCTCCCTGAAGAAGGACCATGGAGTCTTGGTGGTCAATAAGTTACCCGTGGGACAGCAATGTGCCCCCATGACAGAAGTTCTACTTTGTAGTAGAAACAGCTTTGTAATCACAGCCACATAATTAAGAACATGATGGATTACCAAAATTAAATGCTACTCCTCTGTTCCCTCTGGGAATGTCAAATATATCAGAAATGTGTTCCCTAAACCAGACCTGCACTGATTAAAAACTGAGCACAGAAGAAAAGTTACGCCTGGGAAAATCTTCAGGCACTTGTGCACACTGCAGGCACTGCCTGGGCTGAACAGAGGTGATCCAGTAACTAGAATATTCAGGGGAAAGAAGTTCCATCTGCTTACACAACTCTGAACAGACCAGACATTTAGAAACCAAACTGTTGGAGCAGGCCTTCTATCTCTCTGGGGATGTTCCAGCAACACCTTCCCTTTCCCTTTGTAGCTATCATTCGTGGCTCCTTTGCAGCCTTCCCGAAGCCCCTCACTGCCAGCGGCCACAGGCCAGACAGTGAACTGTTTACCATCTTCCTCAACTGGCATCTTAACCAAAGATTTCTTTCTTTTGTTGTTTAGATGTCAAAAAGTGACACTCCTTCCTTGAGTGAGCTGCAGGGATTACAGGGAATGTGACACAAGGATCATGATAAAGCACCACAGATTTAATAGGAAAAGCTGGCATTGGGAGATGCCTTAGTAGTAACCTTGCTTCTGCTTGGTTAAGTCTTTTTGTCCCACTATTGAGGTGATATCACTGCACATCCACTGTCATTAGACACAAGCTCAAGGCCCAACAACTGAGCAACAAATATAAATGCATCTTTTATTTTAGTTATTCCCCACGGTCCTTGTGGTGCCTGGCCTGGATCTTAACCTACTTCTCTAGGAACCACTGTGACAGCTGGTGTAGGGGTGGCCTGGATGACACTGCTCTGTGCCCTGTGTGCCAGTTAGCAGAGACTGATTGCCCTCTGCTGGATCGCTGGCAGTTCGGTCACATTGCTGATGGTATCACACACACACTCAGAGTGCCTCTGACAAGTGTGCAGATAGCAGCATCATCTGCACTGACGTGTTGGGAGCGATTGCTACGGTGGAAGACAGGACCACCAAGTCAGACTTCAAATGAGGCTACAGGCCAACAGGAATCTCGTGGAGCTCAGCAAAGGCAAATACCCAATCCTGAGTGTGGGGTAGAAAAACCTCTCCATGTCAGTACAAGCTAGGGAAAGAGCAACAGGGAATCATCCCTGTAGAAAAGAGTCTGCGAGGTGACCGTGAGCCAGCAGTGTGCCCTTGCAGAGCTGAAGGTCATCCACATGCTAGGTACTGCGTGAGCAGCACGTCATGGGAAACTGTGACTCCCTTCCACTTCAGAGGCTTTGTGCTGCAGGGAAGAGGCTGCATCCAGGGCTGCCCTGCAAGACTGGCAAACTGGAGTATGTAGAACAGAAGGTCACTAAGATGGACAGGTCTGTTCCAGATGAGACTAAAGGGTTTGTTTACTATGGAGATAGCTAAAGAGGGAAGAGGGAATGGGGTGAGGAGGGCAGCAAGAGGGGAAGTGAAGGTCTAATTCAGTATCTACCTGTCTTAAAGTCATAAGGGAGATAGAGTCAGAGGTATTAAGGACAAAATGCAACACATTTCAAACGTTGCAGTGAGGATGGTTCAGCAATGGAGTAGGTTGTTAAGAGAGACTGTGAAGTCTTCATCCTTGGGGCTTTTCAAAACTCAGTTGAACAAGACTCTGAGCAAGCTAGATTCTGTTGCTGGCACTGCTTTGAGCAGGGGGAGTACCACATGCATGATCTTTTCATTTCTAGTCAGAAAGAAGCAGTTTCTTATCTGCTCATCATGATTTCACAGCCAAGTTGCTGGGGGTTTAAGGCCTCTCAAACAAAAAATCTGCCTCGGTTTTGGGGGGAGAGACCTCCTGCCATACCCAGCATAACCTCTCACTCTGAGTAGGACCTTTACAAACAAATCAGATCACCCGAAGCTCTTAAGCTCTTTTCCATCAATATGGCAGAATACCAGCATTAGGATCCAAGTCTTTGCCCATCTTCTGATTTTAAGCTTGTGAGATCAGAGGTCACATCTCCTGAACTGCTCTAAGAACATTGTATTTGAGTGACCTTCATCCAAACCCTGGGGAAAAGACCACAAAGTATTTTTCCGCCTGAACATCCCCTGTGCACCCACGGCATTTTTCCGTAATTGGCCCTCTGAAGTCACCAAGTTTACTGAAAAAGAAATGCTAACTGAATACTTACTGCATCTGGGGCTGCCAAGGAAAAGGGTAGGGGTTAAAGCCTTCTCTGCCTCCTGAGTTCCTTATGAAGTCAGCTCTAAATATTGACTCCTAACCTATTTTCACCTGATGCCAGGCACAAGCTGTATTTGAAAGCTGATTGCTTCTGTTACAATTCAGTGTCTTTGTTCCAGTCTTTTTAAACTATAATATCACTTTTTCCTCTTTAGTCTTTTCTCTTTTGGGAAATTCCCTTTTCAAAACAGTTAGAGACGTTTCCCTTTTCACCATCCAGTAGCAGAACTGTGAAACTTGTTTCTTGTTCAGAAATAATTTAACCAGAAATAATCAGAACTTAGAGCATAGGAAGAGTGTTTGATTCATCAATATGCTGATGCTTACAAAACCCATAGGAATTATTTTGCCAGCTCATTTCATAGAATCAGTCAGGGTTGGAAGGGACAACAAGGATCAGCCAGTTCCAACCTCCCTGACATGCCCAGGGACACCCTACCTCATCCAGCCTGGCCTTAAACACCTCCAGCCATGGGGCCTCAACCACCTCCCTGGGCAATCCATTCCAGCCTTTCACCACTCTCATGCTCAACAACTTCCTCCTCACACCCAGTCTAAATCTCCCCACCTCCAGCTTTGCTCCATTCCCCCTAGTCCTGTCACTCCCTGAGAGACTAAAAAGTCCCTCCCCAGCTTATTGTAGACCCCCTTCAGATCCTGGAAGGCCACAAGAAGGTCACCTGGGAGCCCCCTTTTCTCCAGACTGAACAGTCCCAACTCTTTCAGTCTGTGCTCACAGCAGAGCTGCTGCAGTCCTCTGAGCATCCTTGTGGCCCTTCTCTGGACATGCTCCAGTATGTCCACATTCTGTTTGTAATGGGGGCTCCAGAACTGGCTGCAGTACTCCAGGTGGGGTCTCACCAGAGCAGAGGTGAGGGGGAGAATCACCTCCCTCACCCTGCTGGCCTCACTTCTCCTGATGCAGCCCAGGTTCTGCTTGGCTTTCTGGGCTGCAAGTGCACACTGCTGGCTCATGCTGAGCTTCTTGTCCAGCAGCACCCCCAAACCCCTTACCTCAGGGCTGCTCTCCAGCCACTCACTGCCCAGCTGAGATTTGTGCTTGGCATTGCCTGGACCCAGATGCAGGACTTGGGCCATAGTTCACAAAACACTGCTGATTGGCAGAGCAGTCAGGGGGCTGCAACACTGCCACTATTTCATGGGCACTTCCAGATCTATAACATTTCTGGTTAAAAGTGTCTTCAAAAAACCAAGCACATAACTGTCAAGGAAAAGCTGAGGGCTGCTGGGAACTTAATGTTTTGAAACAGAAAAAAAAACCCCCAAAACAACAAAAGCAAACCAAACCCAACCAAGCAAGCAAGCAACCAAAGGCACAATATTGATAGTATAAATTTAAACTACATATCTCAACTTCTTTTCTGAACTGGTGGTTCCTTCAGCTCTTGCAGCTTTAGAGAGTTGTGCTAGTTTGAAGCTAGCTAGGATGTTTTGGTGAGGAGGATTGGATCACAGGCTGTGAAAGGGAAACAGGATGATGTCTACCTCACTCATAGGCTTGCTGAGAGGTATAAGAACAAGAATCCAAACATAGATAAGGGAGTCCTGCTTCTTCAGCTGGGGAGCTCGGAGCTGCATTTCTCTCTCAAGCCTCTCTGCTGTCTCTCTGATTGATCCACTTTGATTCCTAACCCCCTGGCCAAACCTCCATTCTTCCTTGGGACTGAGATAAGGTTGAGAGGGGTGGGAGAAGGTGGAAGGGTGTTTGGGAGCCCCTCCTGGGGACTCAGGTTTCTGGGAGGGCTGTTGTGTTTCTGTATTCCCTTTTACCTTGTCTATTTCTGTCTATAACTGTATATACTGTAAATATCTGCTTGTATATTGTGCTAAGCTGTAAATATAAGCTTCATTCAATTTCCAGAGCTGGCTGAGTCTAGCCTGGGTGATTTCCAAAGTGGGGGGGAGCAGGGAACACCCAAACCACTACAAGAGTGTTCCCTAAAGATCTCTTGGTGATGAATCTATGAGCTGGAGCAGTCAGTCAGTCACTGCTGCTTTTTCTTTGTATTAATGGACCTTTGGAGACAGATTTTTAAACAATATGTAGGAAAAAAAAAATCACAATCTAGTAATGTGATGGTTTGGGTGTTACCCACACACACACACACACACACACTTTAGGAAATCATCCAGACTAGACTCAACAGCTCTAGAAATTGACTGAAGCTTTATATTTACAGCTTAGCACAATATACAAGCAGATAGTTACAATATAGACAGCTATATGCAAGCTAAAAAGTAATACAGAAACACAACAGCCCTCCCAGAAACCTGAGTCCCCAGGAGGGGCTCTCAATCACCCTTCCACCTTCCTCCTAGGCCTTTTCCTTACCCAAGACCTTGCCTTATATTCAGGGTAGCTTGGAGGGTTGGCCAGGGGGGTTAGGAAGCAGATGGATTAGTCACACACACGGCAGGTTAGGTTAGAGAGAGAGGTTGAACCCCATAGAGACAGAGAGTGACTCTCTTATCTATATTTATGTTCTTGTTCTCATCCATCTCAGCAAGCCTATGAGTGAAGTAGCCATCACCATTGTTTCCTTTTCACAGCCTGTAATCTAATTCTCCTCACCAAAAACATTTTAGCTAACTTCAAACTAGCACAAGTAATAAATTATAAGATAACAACTTAGCTGGTCAGAGTTTTTCCACCAAGGTTTTCAACTCTAGGGGAGTGATACTCGTTGAAACCTCTCCCAAGTGCACAAAGACCATTAAAAAGCAGGAGTAACTTAGGCCTAATGAAAGAGGGGTTTGTAATTTAAAGATTTGTCACTACCAGGAAGCAAATATTTCTCCTATTTTAGCTTTCCAGTCAATTCTTGCATACTGACTCTGCTCTTTGGAAGAGCCTTTCCTAAGAAACTACATAAACCACGTTTCTATTCATGTATACTGATGGTGTGATGTAGAAACAGCAAACTTGCCAAGCCATGGCTAGGAAGGCAGAGGAGACAACATTTTAACCATCTCATTTCACATAAAAGGAAGGTCAGAACACAGCCACATAAGTCACTAAGCATAAGGCATTTGAACTTGCCCACCTTTGGGGTTCACCTTCACAAAAACACAGCCTGATGCCTTTGGAAAGAAAGAACAACAACAACAGCACCAAAAAAATCTTCGAAACCAT
The DNA here is from genome assembly GCF_015220805.1 of Pogoniulus pusillus. Taxonomy (NCBI): domain Eukaryota; kingdom Metazoa; phylum Chordata; class Aves; order Piciformes; family Lybiidae; genus Pogoniulus; species Pogoniulus pusillus. The sequence goes on from NC_087278.1 coordinate 24,481,395, forward strand.
TTCTGCTATTTGTTTCCCAGGGCTAGACTACAAGTCACACATGAAGAAACTCAATGTGAAGGGGAGCTCAGATGCTGCAGTGGTGGACATGGTTCACATTCCAGAACGCACAGATCAGAGTACAGATTGGGCACCGCAACAGAGCATTGCAGGAAGAATGTGTTGGCAGCTCCTGCCCTGGGCTGCCATTCTGAGAAAGCACATCAGTGTTACTGGGAGCACTGGTGAATACTGATGCCATAACTGCACCTTCTGAACGTGTCCCTGGGATCACTGGATCACAGAATCATAGCAGTACAGAATTACAGAATCCTTTTGTTGGGGAAAAACCTTTAAGATCACCAAGCCCAACCATTCTCTAACCCTACCAAGGTGGTGCTAACCCATGTCACTCAGCACCACGCCTCTGTATCTTTGAAACACTTCCAGGAATGGGGATTCCAAACCTTTCAGGGCAGCCTATTTTAGTGTTTGTGAACCCTTTCAGTCGAGAAGTTTCTTCTAATATCCAGCCTAAACCTTCCCTGATTCAACTTGAGGCTATTTCCTCTTGTGGTTACTAGGGAGGAGAGAGTGACATCTCACTGCAACCTCCTTTTCAGGTAGTTGTAGAGAGGAACGAGGTCTCCCCTCAGCCTCCTTTTCTTGATACTCAACAATCCTAGCTGCCTCAGCTGCTTCTCACCAGACCCATTCTCCAGACCCTTCACCAGTTTTGTTTGAAATCATAGAAATCATAGAATGTCAGGGGCTGGAAGGGACCTCGTAAGATCTTCTGGTCCACCCCCCCTGCCAGAGCAGGATCACTTAGAGCAGATCATACTGGAACATATCCATATGGTTCTTTGCTGAACCCACCCCAGCACTTCAATGTCTTTCTGGTAGTGAGAGTCCCAAAAATTAACCCAGTCCTCAGGGTGTGGCCTCACCAGTGCTGAGTACAGAGGGGAAACCTCTTCCATAAATAACAGGAAACATAATTTGTTGACAGTATCAATGTATTCCTGATTTGAAGGACTGCCTGAAAAGGCTGTGGCTCAGGTTTAAAAGCTCTTTACCCAATAGATAAAGTCAAGCACATCATAGACGATGTAGATAATGCAGAAGCATCTAAGATCTACTCTTTGCATCTGCAGCCATTACTTGTTCAGTCTGCAAACACAGCCTGTCCAGTCCACATGCTTCACAGTGGGACACAAATAGTTTCCTCTCCTTCTCCAGACAACTCTGTTTACACGATTCAAGTTATCTACCAAGACATAACACTGAAACATTCAGGTTTGAGTTGACTGTTTTCCTTTGAGCAAGCTGAAAGCAGAAAACAAAAGGCACTTTAAAACTCCTGCAGTCCTGCATTGTGTAACTCTCTGCATCAGACTCCTTGAAGACTACTTGTAACACTCTCTCTTAGCTACTACACATGCAGATATGACTTAAGCAAAATCTTGACTCCAAATAAAGGCACTGCTATTTTGCAACTGGCTTCTGCTCAAAATCCAAACACATTGGCATTTAAAGGGACAGTGCAGCTTCCAGCTGGTGGCCAGTCACTAGTGGTGTCCCTCAGGGATCAGTGCTGGGCCCCAGCCTCTTTAACATCTTCATAGATGATCTGGATGAGGGCATGGAGTCAGTCATCAGCAAGTTTGCAGATGACACCAAGCTGGAGGCAGATGTGGCTGGGTTGGAGGGCAGAAAGGCTCTGCAGTGGGACCTTGACTGCCTGGACAGATGGGCAGAGTCCAAGGGGATGGGGTTCAATAGCTCCAAGTGCAGGGTGCTGCACTTTGGCCACAACAACCCCATGCAGAGATACAGGCTGGGGTCGGAGTGGCTGGAGAGCAGCCAGACAGAGAGGGATCTGGGGGTGCTGATTGATACCCACCTGAACATGAGCCAGCAGTGTGCCCAGGTGGCCAAGAGAGCCAGTGGCATCCTGGCCTGCATCAGGAATGGTGTGGCCAGCAGGAGCAGGGAGGTCATTCTGCCCCTGTACTCTGCACTGGTTAGACCACACCTTGAGTACTGTGTTCAGTTCTGGGCCCCCCAGTTTAGGAGAGACATTGAGATGCTTGAGCGTGTCCAGAGAAGGGCAACGAGGCTGGGGAGAGGCCTTGAGCACAGCCCTACGAGGAGAGGCTGAGGGAGCTGGGATTGGTTAGCCTGGAGAAGAGGAGGCTCAGGGGAGATCTTATTGCTGTCTACAACTACCTGAGGGGTGGTTGTGGCCAGGAGGAGGTTGCTCTCTTCTCTCAGGTGGCCAGCACCAGAACGAGAGGACACAGCCTCAGGCTGTGCCAGGGGAGATTTAGGCTGGAGGTGAGGAGAAAGTTCTTCCCTGAGAGAGTCATTGGACACTGGAATGGGCTGCCCGGGGAGGTGGTGGAGTCGCCGTCCCTGGAGCTGTTCAAGGCAAGATTGGATGTGGCACTTGGTGCCATGGTCTGGCCTTGAGCTCTGTGGTAAAGGGTTGGACTTGATGATCTATGAGGTCTCTTCCAACCCTGATGATACTGTAATACTGTGACTGCCTATTCCATTACAGCAAGCCAGCATTGCAAATCGAGGCTGAAAGAAGAAACAGTGAGAGTGGCAGAGCAAAATTTCTCTGAACAAGGACTGGAATGATGTTTATCCACTGGGGAATTCAGAAGTTAAAGCCACTGAGGTTACCACACAGCGCTCCATGAACTACTTAGAGATCACAAAATAAGAATGGAATAAGCCTGATTTTCTTAATAATAATATTTAATCATTTGAACACGTAATTATTTGTTTAGACCTTTTAATATCAAAACATTCCTCCTCCCTGGCGAGTGAAATAGATTGATTGCATGACACGGATGGTGCAGCTTCAGGGCATTCACAGCGACACCTCTGAGGGCGCTGAACTATCACAGTCCTCCTTACAAACTACCTAATGCTCTCAGATCTCCATCTTATCACCGTATTGCCCTCATTTACCCCAAACCAAATTACAGTCTGGAAAGAGACTGCAGCAGTGATTTGTGTACCTTATCTAATGAATAGTTACATCATGCGGGCAACTCTGGAGCAGGTTCAAAAGAAATTAAGACAGAACCTTATATAATTGGCCATTCATAAAGAAAACATGTCAAAACAGCCTCGCTGATGGTTTGCCTGGGGCCAAAGGGATTCAAGGCCCTGACGATGCACCTGATGACTTCTGCATTCCCACGGTAGCTATTCCGTTCCTCTTTGTACTGCAGATAGATGATAAATGCAGGGAGAATTACTTCACCTTCTCATTTGCAAGAACTCCGGGTACATGTGGCCTCCACCCATTTGGGTGCCATGCTGAGAGATGTTTTCATTTGGCAAACAATAATGGCCAATTACACTGATTGATTTAACTCAATAATGAAATTGTATATATGTATATTTTTTTTGCTGTGTCGACCTTAGATTACTTCTCAGATGAGAAAAAAACATTCACGCCTGCATCATGAAAGCTGAATAAACCCCAAAGAGACAGATAGATGTGGATTCCATGGGAAGTGAATGGAGCTTTCATTGCATGAGCACTGCAATGCCTTCTGCAGAAAGCCCTGTGCTGCCTGCAGTGCAGCTCCCAGTCTCACAGGATGTCAGGGGTTGGAAGGGACTCAAAGAGATCATCGAGTCCAACCCCCCTGCCAGAGCAGGACAATGCTGTCTAACACAGATCACACAGCAACACATCCAGACAGGCCTTGAAAGTCTCCATAGAAGGAGACCCCACAACCTCTCTGAGGAACCTGTCCCAGTGCTCTGTGACCCTCACAGTAAAGAAGTTCCCCCTTGTGTTGAGGAGGAACCTCTTTTGCTGCAACTTACACCCATTGCTGCTTACCCAATCCCAGGGAGCAGTGAGCAGAGCCTGTCCTCCCTCTCCTGTCCAGCCCTCAGATATTGATAAACATTTATCAAATCCCTTCTAAGTCTTCTCCTCTCCAGACTAAACAGCCCCAGGTCCCTCAGCCTCTCCTCATCAGCCATGCCCTCCTGTTCCCTAGTCACCCTCCTAGCCCTCTGCTGGACTCTCTCAATCATTTCCCATTCCCACTTGCACTGACACATTTCTAGCATTGCAAACCAGTTGGGGGTTCATAATCCATGGTGGAGGTGGTTTCTAAAGGTAGCAGACCACAGAGATGGAAGATGGCTGAGCTGTGTAAAACTTTTGCATGGATCAAAGCCTCTTTAGCAGGTTGTGGCCACACCTCTGAAGCACTGCTGGCCTTTCAACCTGGCAGCAGGTTGCAAACAGCTTTACAACAGCTCAGGATCTGACCAGAGCCAGCAGCTGAGGGGGAGGGTGTGAGTCTATACAGTCTTACTGTGTGTGCTTTCCCACACAGTAAATGAGGTGCTTGTCTTGGCTGCCAATGATGCCCTTTCCTGGACCATCTCTTGACTTCTCATGTTTCTGACTTGGGCTGATTCTGACCTGATTCCTGCAGTCTGTGGCTTCCAGCTTGGCCCTACCTAACAAACACAACAGCTGATGTCAGAACCTCCTTCCACACCATTTCCTTTCTGCGGCTGTAGGCTGTAAGAAGCAGTGGAAGCCTAAAGAAACACAAAGCACAACCTGGCCACAAGTGTCCCTCACAGTGTGTAGCAACACAAGGCTATGAGCAGACCAGCCCTGAGAGGACAATGTTGGTTCTGTGCAGTTCAGTCACCCCATGGTTCTAGGGAATCTATCAACACTACATCAGCACAGTTAGGATGTGCTGCCCTTTGTAGGGCTATAGAAACCATGTCAATAAGCCAGGACGTGGAAATAGTTCAGCAACCACCAAGTTCTTACTTTCACACACTGCCTACAAATACAAGGCAACAAGAAAGCCACTTTTGCAGACTAAAAAGTCCCAAGTCGCTCAGCCGTGGGCTGAAATTGGGCTGAGTGCCTGCACTTGGCCAGCTTCTTAAAAAGTGACTTCATAGTATCACAGTCTCACAGTATCATCAGGGTTGGAAGAGACCTCACAGATCATCAAGTCCAACCCTTTACCACAGAGCTCAAGGCCAGACCATGGCACCAAGTGCCACGTCCAATCCTGCCTTGAACAGCCCCAGGGATGGCGACTCCACCACCTCCCCGGGCAGCCCATTCCAGTGTCCAATGACTCTCTCAGTGAAGAACTTTCTCCTCACCTCCAGCCTAAATCTCCCCTGGCGCAGCCTGAGGCTGTGTCCTCTTGTTCTGGTGCTGGCCACCTGAGAGAAGAGAGCAACCTCCTCCTGGCCACAACCACCCCTCAGGTAGTTGTAGACAGCAATAAGGTCTCCCCTGAGCCTCCTCTTCTCCAGGCTAACCAATCCCAGCTCCCTCAGCCTCTCCTCGTAGGGCTGTGCTCAAGGCCTCTCCCCAGCCTCGTTGCCCTTCTCTGGACACGCTCAAGCATCTCAATGTCCCTCCTAAACTGGGGGGCCCAGAACTGAACACAGGACTCAAGGTGTGGTCTAAGCAGTGCAGAGTACAGGGGCAGAATGACCTCCCTGCTCCTGCTCAGATTGCATTGCTAAAAGCCCTGAAAATACTAAGTTAGCACATTCAGAGAGCAGAAGGCAAACAGAACTTCCCAGATTCTGTTTTTGGGTAACCTTTAAAGTCGGTTTGTTAATTCTGAAGGACTGGATGTGACTTTCTGAAATAGCAAGATGCTGAAACTCTTTTGGAGTCGTTTATGTTTTATCTCATGCCTAAATTTGGCCAAGTAGAGTGATGCAAATTGGGGGGGGGGGGGGGGGGGGGGGGGTGTGGGGGGGGTGTGTGAAACAAGCATAAGAACTCTTCACAATAAACATAATAAGACACTCCTGAAGGAGATTTCAGCATGTATTCAATGCACAGTGAGGTGCATTCAATAAAGATATCCAAAATATTTGGGTAAATGCATCCAAGATATTTGCATAAATGACCTGAAGCTGGAGAGGCTGGACAGAAAGGTCCTTCAGCAGATAAAGCTTCTTCCCCCTAGGCTGTCTGACTCCTCTGCTGCTAATGAAAGCAGTTTAGCTCCTCATGCATTTAAAAGAAAGGGACAGGCAGGCATGACTTAGAAGCTCCCAACTGTGAACATCCTCTCTTACCTGAATTTACATTCTTCAAAACTATAAGCAGGGACTCTTACCTCGCTTAATTTTGAGTCAGAGTTAGTGAAGAAAAGTAACTTATCCTCCCCTCGTACAGCTGTTTGAGCAGAGTGGGAAGGATGCACTGCTGGAGGTGACCCTTTCCTCTGCTGCTGAACACAGCCAGGTTTATGACTGGTTTGATTCACTCCAGATATCCTGTATATGCTTCCAGAGACATTATTCTAAATAATTAATAGCAGTCAAGAGAAGAGCAGATGAAAACAGACCTGGTGCCAAGAGAGCGAGAGGAGCAAGTGGCAGTACTGCTCTCGTCTCTGTGGAATTCAAAGTCACATTGGCTTTTTAAACAATCATCAGCCATTGTCACCATCACTCCCAGCTCAGGAGCTTCTTGTCTCTTCTGAATGTGTCAGGGTGTGACAGGACAGAAGAAGCCTCTGGGCTGAGGACACTCTCTTCATCTCTTGCATGGCATGATGCAACCTGACTGCTGGTATCTGCTGTTAGAAGAAGCAAGAGGTTTTGATTTTCAAGAGCCAATGTAGTGGTGATAAATGGGCACATTTTGAAGCCCCAGGCAGGTTTCTGTTCCTTTTCACTCCTCTTTCTAAATTTTCTCTGTATTGGTGATGTTTGAAGCTGTGAATTCAGCATGAGAAATCAAAGGACAGTCCATACCTTCCTGGATATTGCATTTGAGTCACGGAAGGCAGACACCGGCAGGGCAATTACCGTATGGACAACAAGCACAACAGAGAAAGGGAAGAGCTGCCTGCCCCAGGGGAGCCAGCTTCTCAGAAGAGCACTTTTTGACTCCCTGCAACACCACAGCAGCAGCCATAATGTAGGACTGTTTGCTGTCCCTTCACACATCTCCACTTACAACTGTCTGTGGCCAGAACTTCCCACAGCCACTGTTCCTGTCTTGTATCTGCCCAGTCATTCCCACCCTATGATCCATAAAATCCTCAGTAATTCCCTCTGATGTGTCCTGCATCTCTCCACTTATTTCTGCTCTGAGATCTTCACATAGTTCTGCTTGTGCAATTCTCTCTACCATAGTCCCTGGATTTTGTAGGTTTGGGCATTCCCAAGGGGATCTGCTCTCAATCACGCTCAGGTCCTCTCTTGCAGACCAGAGTATACCTAAATCCTCAATCTCTATCAGTTCTCTGATCATGGCATAAAAAGCAGCAGAGGTGTGCCTCTAGCTGCCTGGCACTGTCCTGTTCTCTGAGGAGTGCAGCCCTGGGGTAGGATGCAGAAATTCACCGATTATGATCTTCCAGTCCATTTCCTTTCCTCCCTCCACTGGCTCCTTTTTGCCTCAAGGCCCTCACTGCTCCTTCTTGGGAATGACTTTACAACCTCCTCCACCTTCGAATTACAAATCCAGTGGGGTTTTGACCTCACATAGGAGAGTCATCTGATGCAGACAGTGATAACCTTTCTGGTGCTACCAATTGTCCTGTGCTTCACTGGACCGGAGAGCTGCTTTACTGGATTTCATGCATCAGCTCTTTTAAGCTGATGTGGGAGCAAGCATACATTAACCAGTTTGATTCATCCCCCTCCCCCAGCCAATCAGAGACCAGAGGCCAATGTGCTCCACTGGCCTGGGCATTTTTATTGTCTCTGCACCTCACATTGGATCATGTTGTAGGATTAGCTAAGGGGCCAAAGCATGCAGTAGTGAGTCAGAGTCCCTAGAAAGGTAAATGATTGCTTGGGCTCTGATTTATTCAATGTATTCATCTCTCCCATGGACTTCTCATTCCTCACCACTGCAGTTTGCCACATGGACAGAGGAATCCATATCCACTATTTTCTACCTTGGAGGCTCTGTTTCAGAGGAGCCCAAGGAGAGCCTCCACTGGCTATGGAAATGAACAAGTGTCCCTTTGCATGTTTAGCAGAGCACAGCCTGAGACAGGAATCTGTTGCCCTGGTGTAGGCAGTGCGACAATAAAGCAGAATCAACTCTGAGGATTCCAGAAAAGGACAAGGCCATGTGGACTGAGATTTTTGAGCTGAAGTCAGCCCTCTTCTGAAGCAGGAGGTGATGTTAACCTACTGTTGTAGCCCACAATCAAGAAGGCTTATTCTGAAACATGTTAGCTGAGGCACAATATCCAATTGCTTTTTAAACAAATCATTTAATTTGTTCAAGATAAATCTGTATAGTGCAGAGCAATCTTTGCCTCCATGTAGGGTAGCACTGCTGATGAAATGTGATTTAATTCTAGGGACAAGGATGAAGTGGGACGAGAAAGTCAATATTACTTAGGAATCATGGAATCAGTCAGGGTTGGAAGGGACCACAAGGAGCAGACAGTTCCAACCCCCCTGACATGCCCAGGGACACCCTACCCTAGAGCAGGCTGCCCACAGCCCCATCCAGCCTGGCCTGAAACACCTCCAGGGATGGGGCCTCAACCACCTCCCTGAGCAACCCATTCCAGCCTCTCACCACTCTCATGCTCAACAGCTTCCTCCTCACATCCAGGCTGAATCTCCCCACCTCCAGCTTTGCTCCATCCCCCCCAGTCCTGTCACTCTCTGAGAGCCTGAAAAGTCCCTCCACAGCCTTTTTGTAGGCTCCCTTCAGATCCTGGAAGGACCGAATAAAAGCTGTGTTTTAATTGGTTTGTTCACCTAATATGCCTCGTTAATTGAGCCACACCAACACTAGTGTCAGCACAGGGAAAGACATAGGAGCAAGCATCCTGCATCAGGATTTACTGCTGAGGCAAGAGCCTGGACTCATGCCAGAATGAATGACAGCATGACTTCAGCAGTAGTAGGAGTTTCCACACCTGACATCTATTTGCTTACCTACTTTGGTTAAATAAAGAATTTCAGGGGTGCAGATGAGGACTTGAAAGTATTCCACACTCCCTGGGAGGAATGTAGAACGCCTCTGATACAGAGTGAACTGGGTACAGATGCCTTTCAATACAGAGATCTCTGCAGGGAACATGCTTCTTGCAGCTGCTTTGCTATGACACCAAGCTAGGAGCAGGTGTTGATCTGTTGGAGGGTAGGAGAGCCCTGCAGAGGGATCTTGACAGGCTGGATGGGTGGGCAGAGGCCAATGGGATGAGATTTAACAAGGCCAAGTGCAGGGTTCTGCTCTTTGGCCACAACAACCCCAAGCAGTGCTACAGGCTGGGGACAGAGTGGCTGGAGAGCAGCCAGGAAGAAAGGGACCTGGGGGTACGGGTAGATAGTAGCTGAGGATGAGCCAGCAGTGTGCCCAGGTGGCCAAGAGAGCCAATGGCATCTTGGCCTGCATCAGGAACAGTGTGGCCAGCAGAACAAGGGAGGTTATTCTGCCCCTGCATTCAACACTGGTCAGGCCACACCTTGAGTGCTGTGTCCAGTTCTGGGCTCCTCAATTCAAGAGAGATGTTGAGGTGCTGGAACATGTCCAGAGAAGGGCAACAAAGCTGGTGAGGGGCCTGGAGCACAGCCCTGTGAGGAGAGGCTGAGGGAGCTGGGGGTGTGCAGCCTGCAGAAGAGGAGGCTCAGGGCAGACCTCATTGCTGTCTACAACTACCTGAAGGGAGGCTGTAGCCAGGTGGGGGTTGGCCTCTTCTCCCAGGTAACCAGCAATAGAACAAGGGGACACAGTCTCAAGTTGTGCCAGGGTAGGTATAGGCTGGATGTTAGGAAGAAGTTCTTCACAGAGAGAGTGATTGGCATTGGAATGGGCTGCCCAGGGAGGTGGTGGAGGCACCGTCCCTGGAGGTCTTCAAGCAAAGCCTGGATGAGGCACTTAGTGCCATGGTCTGGTTGCTTGGATAGGGCTGGGGGATAGGTTGGACTGGATGAGCTTGGAGGTCTCTTCCAACCTGGTTGATTCTATGATTCTATGATTCCATGATTCATACTGCAGGAATGAAAATTCCACCTTCCAGTCCCACTTTTCCTCACTCTGCCCAAGGCATTTTGTTTTCAGACTCGCTGTCTTTCAGCTCCTCTCTATCTTCTGTGTTATTTATAGTTGCTTACACCTTGTATATTGATCCCACTTTTTATCACACACCAGTCAGTGGTGAGACAGTATGTCAGCAAGTTATGCAGCCAAGCAATATTCAACCATTTGGCTTAATGAACATTTAGGAAGCTTTGATCTTCCTTAAAGACTGAAAAAAATGGGGAAAGCCCCTGAAGGCTGTTTCTGACCAGCACTTTCAGAGCTGAGTGTGAAATCCATTGAAAGCTAGCTGGGAAAAATCATGGAATCACAGAATTAGTCAGGGTTGGAAAGGACCACAAGGATCAGCCAGTTCCAACCCCCCTGCCATTGCCAGGGACACCCTACCCTAGAGCAGGCTGCACACAGCCTCATCCAGCCTGGCCTTAAACACCTCCAGGGATGGGGCCTCAACCACCTCCCTGGGCAACCCATTCCAGCTTCTCACCACTCTCGTGATGAACAACTTCCTCTTCACCTCCACTTTGAATCTCTCCACCTCCAGCTTTGCTCCATTCCCCCTAGTGCTGTCACCCCCTGAGAGCCTAAAAAGTCTCTCCCCAGCTTTTTGATAGGCCTCCTTCAGATCCTGGAAGGCCACAGGAAGGTCACCTCGGAGCCTCCTCTTCTCCAGATGTTGTAAGAACAAGAAAGTCAGGAAGTCTTCTCAGTCTTCTCCCCATGCACTTAACAAGGCAGACAGAAGAAAAGTTAAAGCCTCCTCAAAATTCAGGTTCTCAATGGTTGTTGCCTTTTCTAAACAAAGAAGCTAAACAGTCTCAGCAAATGAGCCTCCTCCTCTCCAGGCTGAAGAGCCCCAATCTTTCAGTCTGTCCTCACAGGAGAGGTGCTGCAGCCCTCTGATCATCCTTGGTTGCTTTGGACAGCAAGCTGAAGATGGCTCAAGACCACCACCTGGTGAAGAAATCTCATTCTCTGTAAACCAGAGTGTACCCTCCCACTGGTTACTTCTGGGATGTCTTTCATAGGCTTAGGATTAGTATCTTGATTTGATAAGCTAAAATCCTGACCTGCCTAAACTCCAGACAGGTTTTTGGACGTCTCAGAAAAAAAAGTGAAGATCTCAAGCAAAAGACAACTATTAAGATGGAAAAGGAGAGGGAGGGAAAGAGGAAAAAAGGATGAAAAGAAATAAGGAAAAGCCAATGGAATATAACATTTTCTGTAAATTCAGGAAGTGAGGAAAATGTTTGGTATGATAGGATTGAAGATGAGAAATGTGTGCCCCAAGCTGCATGGTGGAAAGTCATCACCATGGTCCTAACAGGTAGTCTGGTCAGAAAGCCAACTGGAGTGGGGGAAAGGAGTGGTGAGGGGTAGCAAGACATGAGAGGCTTTAATGGAGATAAGATGTAAATTGAAGTAGGATGCTAAATTTTTGGGGTGGGATGCTAAATTTTGGGGTAAGATATCAAATGGAGATAAGCTGCTAAATTTTGGGGTAAGATATCAAATGGAAATAAGATGCTAAATTTTTGGGGTAAGATATCAAATGGAGATAAGATGCTAAATTTTGGGGTAAGATATCAAATGGAGATAAGATGCTAAATTTTTGGGGTAAGATATAAAATGGAGCTAAGATACTAAATTTTGGGGTGGGATGCTAAATTTTGGGGTAAGATGCTAAATTGGGGTGAGATATAAAATGGAGCTAAGATGCTAAATTTTGGGGCAAGATATAAAATGGAGACAAGATGCCAAATGTTGGTGTGGGATGTTAAATTTTGGGCTAAGATATAAAATGGAGATAAGATTCTAAATTTTGGGGTGAGATATAAAATGGAGCTAAGATGCTAAATGTTGGGGTGGGATGCTAAGTTTTGGGGTAGGATGCTAATTTTTGGGGTAAGATGCAAAATGGAGATAAGATGCTAAGTTTTGGGGTAGGATGCTAATTTTTGGGGTAGGATGCTAATTTTTGGGGTAAGATGCAAAATGGAGATAAGATGCTAAATTTTGGGGTGAGATATAAAATAGAGATAAGATGTAAATTGAACTAGGATGCTAAATTTTGGGGTAAGTTATCAAATGGAGAGAAGATGCTAAATTTTGGGGTGGGCTGTTAAATTTTGGGCTAAGATATAAAATGGAGGCAAGATGTAAATTGAGGTGAGATGCTAAATTTTGGGGTGAGATGCTAAATTTTGGGGCGAGATGCTAAATTGATGTAAGATGTGTCCCTGCCCATGGCAGGGGGGTTGGAACTAGATGATTCTTGTGGTCCCTTCCATCCTTGACTGATTCTATGCTAAGTGCTTTGCAGAAGGAGCTGGCTTTGCACTGGTGTTGTTAGATCACCATCTGGAGGACATTTCAGAGCATGCTGGCCACGCCAGTGTTGTTTTCATTCACAGTGGCTGTGCAAGCCTAACAGCACGAAATACTAATGTCTGGGTAAGCAACGAAGTGGGAAAGTTCTTAACCTTCCCCTTTCCCTTCCATTTACACCAATCTGATAAAACACTTTTTGACCAGTTTCAGTGAGCACTACTTGTAAGGTGTGTGACACATGTGACATCTAGTTTGCAGTGTTCCTGCCTCACAGCATCTGACACCTTTACATATCAGGTGAGCCCACTGATGTCACAGTGCACCCTGAGTAAGACTGCTGCTAGGGAAACCTCAGCTCTACTGGCTGAAGAGGGGCGAGGAGCAGAAGTGTTGTGCTGTACAGGAGAACTGAAGAGAGGGAAGTCCAATCCTGATGGGTTCCTTGGGATTTACCATCTCTCTGCTGGCTCTGCTCCTGGTCATTCACTGCCCAGTCTTCTCTAGCGCCTTCATGCTACTGCAAAGCCAGCCCATGGCTCGCACAGCCGAGAATGGACAGCAAGAGAGAAACAGCCCAGAAGCAGGTGAGAGGCTGGGTTGAAATAAAAGGATGAGAAAGAGGAAGCCTGGGGAACAAATAAAGGTAGGAAATGAGATGGGGTGAGGCGGAAGAGGCTTGGCTTTACAAAGACAAAATCAGTACAGGGCTTCTCTGTACCTCAGAGAAGTAAAACAGCAATAATCATAGTCTCCTCATCCTGGATCACCACTTACCACCCTTCTGCCATTGCACTCACTCAGCAGGGCAAAGGGAGAGAAGATTAGGCTAGGTTTGCAGGCTCACATTCACACATATCAACACTTGGGAGGATGATATGAGGAGGGTGAGCACAAAGGAATACTGAATGGGGATGAGTAGAAGCAAGAAAGGGACAAGGGAAGGCAAGAGTGGAAAGAGGTAGATAGTAGTAGGTATGATGGTAAATAGTAGACTGAACATGAGCCAACAATGTGCCCAGGTGGCCAGGAGAGCCAATAGCGTCCTGGCCTGGATCAGGAACAGGGTGGACAGTAGGACAAGGGAGGTTATTCTGCCCTGTGCTCAGCACTTGAGTACAGGCCTCACCTTGAGTGCTGTGTCCAGTTCTGGGCTCCTCCATTCAAGAGAGATGTTGAGATACTGGAAGGTGTCCAGAGAAAGGCAACAAAGCTGGTGAGGGGCCTGGAGCACAGCCCTATGAGGAGAGGCTGAGGGAGCTGGGGGTGTGCAGCCTGCAGAAGAGGAGGCTCAGGGCAGAGCTCATTGCTGCCTACAACTACCTGAAGGGAGCCAAGTGAGGTTGGTCTCTTCTCCCAGGCAAGCAGCAAGAGAACAAGGGGACACAGTCTCAAGTTGTGCCAGGGGAGGTCTAGGCTGGATGTTAGGAGGAAGTTGTTGGCAGAGAGTGATTGGCGTTGGAATGGGCTGCCCAGGGAGGTGGTGGAGTTGCCATCCCTGGAGGTGTTCAAGCAAAGCCTGGCTGAGGCACTTAGTGCCATGGTCTGGTTGATTGGCCAGGGCTGGGTGATAGGTTGGAGTGGATGATCTTGGAGGTCTCTTCCAACCTGGTTGATTCTATGAAAAGCTGCTTGCTGTGGAGGAGAAAATGAACACAATAAGGGTGAAATAGACCTGAAAGGTTTGAAAGCAGGGAGAGAAAAGGAGAGAAGCAGAAGTGAGAAGGATAAAAGTATGAAAGGACAAGCAAAAAGCTGACATTGTTGCTGCCCACCTCTGGTTACAGGCTGGGAGCGAAAAGAGGAATCATTTGTGGCTGTGTCATCCGGGGAAGGGATGGAGACAATTGACATGGTCCAGCATGATGACTCAGACACCCTGTGGAATTCAGCACCAAAGGACCTGCTGCTGGCTTTGGTTCTTTACCTCAACACTGCCAGCATTCTGATTTTATTTTGTGTGTGAAGCACGAAGTAACTTCGATGGTCAGGGAGGATACTGTGAACATCTCCCTGTGTTTCCTGGTCACTTGCTAGGCAGTGTGGCTTCTATTCACCAACCTCATCCCAGGAAACTTCCAACTGATGACAAGGGCAGGGATCTCATGCACATCTTGAGAGTGTTTCCTTCTCCTGAGAAACACAATCAGTTGTCAGTCTGAGACTCATGCAATATCTTTCTAAGCCATGCCTTGCCCTTCTTGCACTTCCTGTTACCTTCTTTGTGTAAAAATACCATAGTAATAAAGAGGAATTGACTCACCAACGCTGAGGCTGACCCTCTCTTTTCAACAGAACGTTAATGAATTCATCACACCATTGGGCTTGAAGACTGAAAAAAATGGGGAAAGCCCCTGAAGGCTGTTTCTGACCAGCACTTTCAGAGCTGAGTGTGAAATCCACTGAAAACTAGCTGGGAAAAATCATAGAATCAGTCAGGGTTGGAAGGGGCCACAAGGATCAGGCAGTTACAACTCCCCTGCCATGGGCAGGGACACCCTACCCTAGAGCAGGCTGCCCACAGCCCCATCCAGCCTGGCCTGAAACACCTCCCTGGGCAACCTGTTCCAGCCTCTCACCACTCTTATGCTCAACAACTTCCTCACGTCCACTCTGAATCTCCCCACCTCCAGCTTTGCTCCATTCCCCCTAGTCCTATCACCCCCTGAGAGCCTAAAAAGTCCCTCCCCAGCTTTTTTGTAGGCCTCTTTCAGATACTGGAAAGCCACAGGAAGGTGACCTTGGAGCCTCCTCTTCTCCAGATGTTGTAAGAACAAGAAAGTCAGGAAGTCTTCTCCGTCTTCTCCCCATGCACTTAACAAGGTAGACACAAGAAAAGTTAAAGCCTCCTCAAAATTCAGGCTCTCAATGGATGTTGCCTTTTCTAAACAAAGAAGCTAAACAGTCTCAGTAAACAGAGGTAACTTCTGCATCAAACAGAAGTTCTGCTACAATGACAGTTGTTATTAGCATCTAAAACAAAGACAGCCTGGACACACTTCCAGGACAAAGATGATTAAAGGAGTGGAGCAGTAGTATACCCTGTGAAATGGTGAAGATCAGTCCAAAATCACTTAAAATGTCTTTTCTTATGAGGGGTAAATAAACTATCACAGTATCACCAAGGTTGGAAGAGACCTCACAGATCATCAAGTCCAACCCTTTACCACAGAGCTCAAGGCCAGACCATGGCACCAAGTGCCACGTCCAGTCCTGCCTTGAACAGCTCCAGGGACGGCGACTCCACCACCTCCCCGGGCAGCCCATTCCAGTGTCCAATGACTCTCTCAGTGAAGAACTTTCTCCTCACCTCCAGCCTAAATCTCCCCTGGCTCAGCCTGAGGCTGTGTCCTCTTGTTCTGGTGCTGGCCACCTGAGAGAAGAGAGCAACCTCCTCCTGGCCACAACCACTCCTCAGGTGGGTTATTTTGAGGTCTTGTCATTTATTACTTGTGAGGTTCAGTACAGACACAGAACAAAGGCACAGAGCCTGGCCAGAAAGAGTTTGCAATGAAAGGACTGAGGCAAACATTTTATTACTATTATAGTTAATTAATTAAATCATCCAACAGCCTATTCTTGGAAAACATTGTATTGGGATTGGCACAATTTTGCAGTGCTTACACTGATAAGAGATGTTTCCACTTGTCATCCTCTATTCCACAACCAATCCCCAGGCAAGCCAATATAGCATGGAAAATAAAAACACTCCCATCATCAAGAACAGTTTGAAGAGTATGCAGAAGGTAGGAGCCTGTTGTACACTTAGTAAATTTGGCAGATCTTAGAAGATTGGTATATTTTCTTTGAATTATCAGAGTCTGAACTGGCTGTAATGGCTAGGTTGCTCTTGAGAATGTATTCTAAGCACTTTCTTTGCTGCCCTAAAATGTATTACTTCTCACTCTTTTTTTTCCCCTCTAAAGTAAATTTATATCTGAAATTCAGTTTCAAGTAGAAAGTAAAATCATACAGCAGCTTTGCTCCTTTGGGTGGTTAAGTGGTTACAAACAGAGAGAAGACAATCTTATCTTTTGGGATAACACAATCAGGTTCAGGACCCAGAGAAGTTCTTGGAATTCTAATTGCTCAGTCTTCCAGAAACCCTTACTCCACTCTCAACCATACCCTCAACCTACAGAGAGACTTAAAAAAATAAGAGAATCTTGGAAAAGAAAGAAGAAAGAGGATTGGTTCTCTGCTCCCCGTTCTCATTCCACCAATGGGGATGCTTCCCTCTTTTGTCTCTCAGGAGTTTTGCTGATGAAACAACAAACAAAAACCAACAAGGAAGGTCTTCAGTAACTTTCCTTATTAAGCAACTTATCTTTCAGACTGGAAGCCAGAGCCACCGAGTCTTTTCTAGTACCCATCTCCATTTACCAGCAGAAGAGGATTCTTCCCTCTCTGGTAACCAGACATGTGATTTCCCTAGTAACCCATAGAATTTCCCTACGAGCCAATCTTCTATGAACAAGTCTCAGAGCTCCAGCTTGTTGCCCTGTCCATGCAACATGACTATGAGGCTGCTGAAGTAGACAGAGCAATGCACTGAACAGAGAGACGAATAACGCAACAGTCCTGCTCACAGCTCCCCAGGAGCTGATGCCTGCTAGACACTGGCCAGTCATCTTGTACCTTGGGATGCTCAGTCCAGAGCTGTCACGTCTGAGATAGAGTGCTGAGAGCAGCAGGAGGAGACTCTCTTCCCTTAAGAGCTCAGTTTAAGAATTTTGCTGCCATCAACTGCTGAAGAACAAATACCAAGAAAAAAGGAAGGCAGAAGAGTGAATGAGAGCACTCTGGGGGCCCTGAGAAGAGGGTCGTACTTTCAGGGCTCAGGTCTTCCTCTCCCTAGGATCGTGTCTGTCTTCATCCCTTCCCTTGTAGGTTACCATATATGACATTTCTTCTCTGGGTTCATCTGGGATCCACTGAAACAGTGGAAGTGCTTGGCAAAATCCTGGCTATTGCTGACAGGCCCACAGACACGAAGCGGCAGGGGACTGTGCGGTTCTGTGTGCAGGGAAGACTGCAGTTTCTCAGGACCCAGGTGTCCACACATTGCCTGAAAGGAAGGAACACAGAAAAGTCAGTTTGGCTGAAAGTCCTCAGGAGAACAAGACTTAAGGCAAATCAAGCTCTGCAGATGTGACTGAAGCGGTTGGAGTGACAATGGAAGCACACTCGCATGGACGCCAACAATGTCCAGCTCGTTCACACCTCCAGTTTTACTCTGTTCCCTTTCCCAGTTTCCTTATCTGACAGCCCAACTTCTCCTTTTCTGTACCATGTAGCCCAAAAGACAGGGGCTTGAGACCACCCTGGAGTTTACATTCATGCATCTTGGACTTAATCTAAGATAACACAGATGTGGGCTTGGCTGCAGATTCAGCTTCTTAAGCAAAAGCAAAGAGTCCTCGTGGAGGAAGGGGAGCACTGACACAACATCCCATCACTGCTTAGAATCATAGAATCATAGAATTAGTCAGGGTTGGAAGGGACCACAATGATCATCTAGTTCCAAACCTCCTGCCATGGGCAGGGACACCCTATCCTAGATCAGGCTGCCCACAGCCTCCTCCAGCCTGGCCTTAAACACCTCCAGGGATGGGACCTCAAGAGCCTCCCTGAGCAACCCATTCCAGGCTCTCACCACTCTCATGGTGAAGGATACAGAGAGAAGGAGCAGGCTATTGCTAAGGATCAGTCAAAAAGCACTGGAGATGGGGCAAGAATAAGAACTTATTGGGCTATGAGATCATTTGATTTGTTTTCCTCTGGTTGTAATTTTTTTCCCCTTGGTTCTTGCTTCTAAATGACTTCATTAATATATAAAAAATAAGCAGTGGGTAATTGAACTGAGCTGTTTGCAGCAGGTTTCTCTCCTGCCCAGCTGGTAGATCAGCCCATTAGTTCAGTGATGTTCAGAGATGGGGGATGGTTACGTGACTTTACTGGTGTTACACTGGCAATCCAAGTCTTCAGCCTTGCTAGCTGAGTCTTTGTTCATCAACAAATGATGCAATGGCTGCCAAACAGCCCCTGAAATGCAAGTTTTGCCAACAAGACCCAACAATTTGTGATTTCTGAACTGCTTTTCTACACATTGCTCTGACCTGACGTTGGTATGTGCAAAAAAAATTCCCTTTGCATAGTGGTGTGCTAGTTTGAAGCTAGCTAGAATGTTTTGGTGAGAAGAACTAGATTCTAGGCTGTGAAAGGAGAGCAATGGTGATGTCTGCTTCGCTCAGGAGCCTTGCTGAACAAGAAATGGAAACAGTAGATAACACTCTTGCCATTTTGTCTCACTCTGCCTTGGGCTGCTGACTGAGCTGCATCTCCCTAACCTCACCTTCCATTTGGCCTAACCCACTTTGCTTCATAACCTCTTGGCTGAACCTCTATTCTTCTTTAGGACTGGGGTAAGGTTGAGAGGGGCAGGGGGAAGGTGGAAGGGTGGTTGAGAGCCCCTCCTGGGGACTCAGGTTTCTGGGAGGGCTGTTGTGTTTCTGTATTCCCTTTTACCTTGTCTATTTCTGTCTATAACTGTATGTACTGTAAATATCTGCTTGTATCTTGTGCTAGCTGTAAATAAAGAGCTTCATTCATATTCCCAGAGCCGGCTGAGACTAGTCTGGGTGATTTCTAAAGTTGGGGGGAGGGGAAAACACCCAAACCATCACAAGTGGTTACAGTGGATGGTAAGAGTGTGACCTGGGCAGAGAAATCAAAAGATCTATCTCAAGAAGCTCAGTTGCATAGCTTTGCACAAATCCTTAGAGCAAGTTCCTAGAGAAATTGTAAACAATGTGTAGATGTTCTTCTAATTGTCTCCTCCTTGCACTGTCAGCACCTAGAAGGACATGACATCTGGCTCTCCACCGTGACAGGGAGACAGATGCAATTCCAGCCAAACCCCACTTTCCCTGTGTCGGGATTGCTGGTCAAAAAGCACTCAGAATCTAGGAATGAAGCTTGCTTTCTCTGACACAGCTTGTCTGCCACAACTTAACTGTGGTGGATTTCAGAGTCCTGTAAAAGATACAATTGCAGACAGGCCCTAACTTAGCTCTGAGATCAGATCAGGGGCCCTATTTGTGAGGTTTAGCTTTCTAAAGCAGATTCCCCATCTCCTAGAAACATCCATGCCCTGTTCTGTGAAGAGCAATTGAGTACTGAGAAAGACAAACTGTGCAATGTGGGAGGCAATGGAGAGTAAGAGACAAGCCACAAGCTTAGAACTCATTACATGAGCAAAACTGAGGTAGAAAAGCTGGTCATGAGAAAGTCCAATCTTGCTCAAATCCTTCTCTTCTTTGTACTTCTTCATCCAATTCTTATAAGCCTGTGGAGAGAGAGAAAATTATAATAACCCTCCCTTCAGATGAAGGGCCAAACCCCCATTTTCTGTCAACGAAACACATCAATCTAATCTACAGTTAGCTAATTAGCAAGGTTCTATCCCTCTCCTCACCCTGAAGCTTCCTGCTGCTGGCCATGCCCCTAATGACTCTAAGATCGTGGCAGAACAACCACATAACCCTTCTGCATCCCTTGTTGACAGTGCCCATCCTGGTAACAGAAGTGTGGTGACCACAGTATCACAGTATCATCAGGGCTGGAAGAGACCTCACAGACCATCAAGTCCAACCCTTTACCACAGAGCTCAAGGCCAGACCATGGCACCAAGTGCCACGTCCAGTCCTGCCTTGAACAGCTCCAGGGACGGCGACTCCACCACCTCCCCGGGCAGCCCATTCCAGTGCCCAATGACTCTCTCAGGGAAGAACTTTCTCCTCACCTCCAGCCTAAATCTCCCCTGGCACAGCCTGAGGCTGTGTCCTCTCGTTCTGGTGCTGGCCACCTGAGAGAAGAGAGCAACCTCCTCCTGGCCACAACCTCCCCTCAGGTAGTTGCAGACAGCAATAAGGTCTCCCCTGAGCCTCCTCTTCTCCAGGCTAACCAATCCCAGCTCCCTCAGCCTCTCCTCGTAGGGCTGTGCTCAAGGCCTCTCCCCAGCCTCGTTGCCCTTCTCTGGACACGCTCAAGCATCTCAATGTCCCTCCTAAACTGGGGGGCCCAGAACTGAACACAGGACTCAAGGTGAGGTCTAACCAGAATGACCTCCCTGCTCCCTGCTCCTGCTGGCCACACCATTCCTGACGCAGGCCAGGATGCCACTGGCTCTCTTGGCCACCTGGGCACACTGCTGGCTCATGTTCAGGCAGGTATCAATCACCACCCCCAGATCCCTCTCTGTCTGGCTGCTCTCCAGCCACTCCGACCCCAGCCTCTATCTCTGCATGGGGTTGTTGTGGCCAAAGTGCAGCACCCTGCACTAGGAGCTATTGAATGCCATCCCCTTGGACTCTGCCCATCTGTCCAGGCAGTCAAGGTCCCTCTGCAGAGCCCTTCTGCCCTCCAACCCAGCCACATCTGCCCCCAGCTTGGTGTCATCTGCAAACTTGCTGATGACTGACTCCATGCCCTCATCCAGACCACAGTGTGAAAGACTGACTCTCACTGTCAAAGAAATTCACAAGTACTTGGTTACAGATTGGAAGACTTTACCCCCTGAGGTTATTTGTGTGAGAATTACACTCACTAATTACACTGCTGAACTGCATCAGAAAAGGAAAGCTCTCCAGAGTACTGCTGAGAACATCCTTATAACATCATCTGGTGGCTGCACAGAATTCTGGCTCGTGGCTCAGCTCAGTTCCTCAGACAGAAGAGGAGGGTGTAAATAATAACACACTTTGGTGTGCGGAACATAAGCGGCAAAGTAAAGCAAGCCCCATCCCAGAGCTGGTGAAGGGGAGAAGTGGTCTTACATGGAAGCAATGAGATTATGAGCAAAGCTGTGTGAGGAATAGCAGATTCTTTGTCTGGAATAGCAGATAATATGCAGGGTACAGGCTGCTCTGGCACAGGTGTGCAAGAAACCCACAACTGGAGCAGCAGAGCAATCTTGCGGCATGGCAGTTGAGATGTGTGCTGAGACTTGGAGAGCAGAAGAGCAGCAGACTACAATACCTGGTAAGCAATGGTGAGACCTCCAGTGTCAGCTGTGTTCTCCAAGAGTGTCAAAGTACCATTGACCTTGACATCAAAGTTTTCATACTGTTCGACCAAGCAGTCTACTGATCTCTGTAGCACGCTCCTGTTGCATGTAGAACAGCCCCCAGGCAGCACTGTGGGGGGAAAAAAAGATCCTAGAATCTAAAGGTACTTCAGGCATTCATCTCACAGGAACCACAAAATTTTCTTCCTAGGCAGAATGGCCTGGAATGGGTTTTCCTTAACTTCATCTGCCTTCCTGATATACATGTTCTGGGCTCCTCAATTCAAGAGAGATGTTGAGGTTCTGGAACATGTCCAGAGAAGGGCAACAAAGCTGGTGAGGGGCCTGGAGCACAAACCCTATGAGGAGAGGCTGAGGGAGCTGGGCCTGTTTAGCCTGGAGAAGAGGAGGCTCAGGGGTGATCTTATTACTGTCTACAACTACCTGAAGGGACATTGTAGCCAGGTGGGGGGTGGCCTCTTCTCCCAGGCAACCAGCAATAGAACAAGGGGACACAGTCTCAAGTTGTGCCAGGGGAGGTCTAGGCTGGATGTTAGGAGGAAGTTCCTCACAGAGAGAGTGATTGGCATTGGAATGGGCTGCCCAGGGAGGTGGTGGAGGCACTGTCCCTGGAGGTGTTCAAGAAAAGCCTGGCTGAGGCACTTAGTGCCATGGTCTGGTTGATTGGATAGGGCTGGGTGATAGGTTGGAGTGGATGATCTTGGAGGTCTCTTCCAACCTGGCAGATTCTATGATTCTATGTACGTGGATATAGGGACCAGAATTCAAGATCTCCCCTCCCCAAAATACCTGTGAGGGTTTGGAAGCACGAAAGAAAGACACCAGAGCTGGTACCCACCATAATTATAGAATACATGCAGAAGTTCATGTGCCATGAAGACCCCAATGGCTCCAAAGTTCACAGCACTGAAAAATAAACATTAAGGAGTGGTTTTGAAAAGAAGAGGAGGGCAGGTAAACGTCTTTCACAGCCATCAATCACAACTGTGGTCTGCACAGGGGCACTCCACTCTGAGGGCACGGGAACACAGTATGCTGCTGACGTGGTACACTGGAAAAATGCAAATCCAAGTGTAAATTACTGTGGGCTTGTACTGAAGTGTTCACAGCTAATAACCACCAAAATAATGAAGAGTCTGCCCTTACTAACTCTCCTGACATGGGCTGCTGTTGAGAAATGGCTGGATTTAGCCACTGCTGCTTGAATGCTACAAGAGCAGATTGCCTGGAGATGCAATCTTGCCACAACTCTCTAGAGAGAAGTGATAGATAAAACTGGCAAGGCAAAGGAGAATCATGGAGGTTTGGCTGAAGTTACCCCGGCCTAGCATTCCTCTAGAAGCAAGAGGTTGTCCTAGAGACCTCCAGCAGTTCTTTCCAGTCACAGTTTCTCTGATGTAGTTGATGTACATGAATACACTCACGATGCCTTTCCATGTTATGAAATTATGTGCTCAATCTTTCATCACACACTGATTATTGCTGCTGAGGCATGAAATGATGGTAGTAGATCATCATTATATCACTGGGAACTCAGTAGGAGTTGATAAGAATGGAGCATCTAATCTTTTAGAGCTGCTCTTTTGGAAGCTCTGTGGCTAGTAACTTACAATTGTTCACAGGATGTTAGGGGTTGGAAGGGACCCAAGGAGATCATTGAGTCCAACCCTCCTCCCAGAGCAGGACCACACAGTCTAGCACAGATCACAGAGGAACACATCCAGACAGGCCTGGAAAGGCTCCAGGGAAGGAGACTCCACAACCTCTCTGGGGAGCCTGTTCCAGTACTCTGTGACCCTCACAGTAAAGAAGTTCCCCCTTGTGTTGAGGCAGAACCTCTTTTGCTGCAACTTACACCCATTGCTCCTTGTCCTATCCCAGGGAGCAACTGAGCAGAACCTGTCCCCCCCTCAACCAGCCCTCAGATGTTTATAAACAGTTATTAAATCCCCTCTCAGTCTTCCCTTCTGTTGCCCAAGAGAAGCTGTGGGTGCCTCATCACTGGAAGAATTCAAGCTAGATGGGCTTTCAGCAGCCCAGTCTAGGGAAAGATGCCCCTACTCATGGCACAGCAGTCAGAGCAGCTACCTCCCAAGATCCCTTCCAACCCAAAGCCTTCTGTGATTCTATGACACTTGTACCACTTTGCTGACTTCTTACTTTAAAAATTCTCCTCACAGTCATTGGAATTGGCCTTTGTCAGTAAAGTTTAAACTTTGGAGCATCACCTGTGAAAAATGCAATTGTGCCAGTTCACCAAGAGCTGATAAGGTGGGACTTAGCAGTCTGAGCAACTGAGGTGACAGTGAGAAAAACACACCTTACTGACACTGAGCACAAAAGGCATAAGAAGCTGCAAACACTTCTTCAGAGAGGAAGAATAGGATGGCAGCCCATACCACTGGAAAGATTTTCTTTTTCTATTCCAAGTTCACAACTATCTGCCTTGAGAAAAAGCTTCCCCTCACACACACACCCCACACACCCCCCCATACTGTGTCTGTCCAAGAAGCAGTAAGACAGAAGTTAAAGACAGAGCTACTGGGAATAGTAATATTAAATGTAGTGATTCTATAGAAATGTCTGACTGTGAAACACTGGAACCTAAGCCATGGACAGGAGAGAGTGCACGAGCTCAGTAAGTGCTGAGCTGAGATAAAGTGGAAGGTTGGAAGGACCTTAGAGAATGGTTGAACAAATGTAAGGCTGGAGCCTGTGGTTTTCACCCATCTCTGCTGGCTTAGATTGCTTAGACACAATGTAAGTGTTGCTGAGAGAATGTGATGGATGTCTACACTAATTAGTATGTAATTTCTAAAGCAAGAACATGTAACCAATTGCTGAGGGAGCTGGGTTGTTTAGTCTGGAGAAGAGGAGGCTCAGGGCAGACCTCATTGCTGTCTACAACTACATGAAGGGAGGCTGTAGCCAGGTGGGGTTGGGCTCTTCTCCCAGGCAACCAGCAACAGAACAAGGGGACACAGTCTCAAGTTGTGCCAGGGGAGGTTTAGGCTGGATGTTAGGAGGAATTTCTTCACAGAGAGAGTGATTTGCATTGGAATGGGCTGCCCAGGGAGGTGGTGGAGTCACCATCCCTGGAGGTGTTCAAGGAGAGACTGGCTGAGGCACTTAGTGCCATGGTCTGCTTATCACAGTATCATCAGGGTTGGAAGAGGCCTCACAGATCATCAAGTCCAACCCTTTACCACAGAGCTCAAGGCCAGACCATGGCACCAAGTGCCACGTCCAGTCCTGCCTTGAACAGCTCCAGGGACGGCGACTCCACCACCTCCCCGGGCAGCCCATTCCAGTGTCCAATGACTCTCTCAGTGAAGAACTTTCTCCTCACCTCCAGCCTAAATCTCCCCTGGCACAGCCTGAGGCTGTGTCCTCTTGTTCTGGCGCTGGCCACCTGAGAGAAGAGAGCACTGGATAGGGCTGGGTGCTAGGTTGGACTGGCTGATCTTGGAGGTCTCTTCCAACCTGGTTGATTTTATGATTCTATGAATACAGTTTGTAGCCTTCTGATGAAAGGTACAGAAACACATGTTTGGAATGCAATAAATGGACGGATTGGAACTTACATACATTAAGCATTGCCCCAACTCTTATTCTTCTGATGCCTGTGGCATTGAAGCCCATGGCACAGAGCTACTAAATTCCTTCCTGAAAATATAGGACATCCAAGGGTCTACATTCAGATCCAGCTTTTGCAGATGCTCCATACCTGGGAAACTCCATGTGGAAAAAAGGGCTGCGGAACATTCCAGCAGGGAAGACCACCATGTGGTGCCCTATTGAGTAGTAGGAATGCACACTCCAGGGGGACACCTGCCAGCTAGAAGCAGAAAAGAGAAATGAGAGAATGTATTAACTCCTTGCCTCAGACCTTGCTCCTTTCCTCCACTGGGCTTGTACAATGGTCTGCTCAGCACAGCTGTTGAGAACAGCAGCACCAAATGATGAAATTCACATTATCTGGAGTTAAAACTCTTCGAAATGAATATTCAGGTTGGTGGTCAGAGCTGCTCAGCTTTCATACACATCAAGAGATTAACCTTCACAACTCCTCTGTCTATGAGTCAGCATTAGTAACCTCTTGCCAAGGCCTGCACAGAATACTTTTCAAGCAAAGTAAGGTCCCAAGTGTGCCTATCAGTACTGCTTGCCCTTGAACCATCCTGTGCTCTGCCTCTGAGGTGACTCTGCCAGCATTCACATCATCACAGTGCTTTGTTGTTTGCTTTGCTGCTAAGTCCCAGCTATCTTCTTTAACAGAGGCTTCACAGGGTTGTCTGGGACTCCCTCTGCAACGGTGAGGGGTTTTGGTGGCATGAGCTCAGGCTGTGTTCATTTTTGGGACCCATGCAACAAGAAATATTTGAGCTGGTGAAGGGTCTGGAGACATGATAGAGTTAGACAGTGGTTAGATAGTGGTTGGACTCCATGATCTTAAAGGTCTTGAAACGATTGATTCTGTGATGAGCTACCAGATTCAAGGCTTTTATCAGCAAGATGCAGGAATGCAGCCTTGCAGTGAAGAGGAAGAGATCTTGTCTTGCACTAGGAGAAGTGCCTCTGGCAGATCAAGAAAGGCCAGTGTACCTCTCTTGAGGACTGGTGGAAGCACAGCTGGAAGTTCTGTGTCCAGTTCTGCCTCTTGTCCTTGCCTGTCCTCTCTCTTTTCCCCCAGTAAACAATAGATACACACAGCTGGACACAGTGCTGAGCGACCTGCTCTAGCTGATCCTGCTTTGAGCAGGGGGACTGGACTAGGTGATCTCCACAGGTCTCTTCCAACCCCATTTAGTCCATGAACATGCAATTCTGACACTTACTTATCCTGTGACTGATGTTGAAGGAGTTTCACGTAGAAATTTTCCCTCAGTACTTTCAAGGAAGCCACCACATTGAGGAAAAAGGTGTCTTCATTTATCTCCAGCTGGGGGAAGGAAACAGGTGTTCAAGAGAAGCCTGGATGAGGCACTTAGTGCCATGGTCTGGTTGACTGGATAGGGCTGGGTGCTAGGTTGGACTGGATGATCTTGGAGGTCTCTTCCAACCTGCTTGATTCTATGACAGTCACAGGGCATAAGAGAGGAATGTATTGGAGTGTACTAGAAAGAGAAAAGTCTCTCAGGTCAAAAAAAAGTTTCCACAAAAGCCAAACTAATGGAATACTTGTGGGGTTTTCTTTCCCAGTTGTGAAGATCTTCAATTTAAGATGTGACAGGAAAGCTATGCACTGGCCAAACAAAATATAAGCAGGTCACAACCGATCTCTGTAAGCCTCTGTACTGTCAATAAGAGGCAGCACAGGCATCAATATAAAGGCAACAGATAAAGGTTCTCTGGACCCATCCATTCTCAGAAATGAGCAGCAGGAAATAAGCATTGCTCCAGCAGTCAGAGCCTGTTTGAGCAGCAGGCTGCACAGCAGTTAGTCCAGGCAAAGTGTGACAGTGAGGCAGGCGTGTGTGTGTTATCAGCTCACATTCTGATATTCCAGGTCCACTTTGTCAGTCTGGAGTAGGTGAGCTGGAGAGCCAATCTCCACTTGCAGTGTGGAAACCTGGAATAAAAATAAACAAACAGAAAGGTGACAGGTTAAGAGGCTTCACATTCTGGAGGTGCTCTTTAAACTCTGGTTTTGAACAACTCAAATAGGATCTGTAATCAGCCCTTCAAAAGGACAGCTACTTTGTTCCAGCAAGACATCTCTTGCTGCTCTGCCCTCTTAACTCAATGACCCAAAGCCTGGTGTTGTTCTACTCTCTTTATCTTCGTGGTGGTGTTCTCTGGCATTCAGCTTCATCGTTTTTAACCTCTCTAGGTATACCTCAACACAATTCAGGGTATCCATGGACAACCACTGAGACTCCCTCTGTCTACATACCAATGTGTGATCACCTGTGTTAAAGGCACTCATAAATCCACCTACAGTTTCACTGTTTAGAAGAAACCTGTTTAAGATTGTGTGTCTGTTGAAGCAGGCAGGAATACATGAAGGCACAGGCCCCTTTCATTCCTTCTGCAAAAGCTTCAGAGAAAGAAAGGCCTCAGTAACTTCTGCCTTCTGCACACACCAAGACTTTAGCCTCTTGGCGAGTCCCTTCATCCATCCACTCCAGCTGATCCAGTCGGTCACAGAGGGCGTCCTGGATCTCAGAGAACATCTGCTCAGCCTGCAGTGCAGAAAGAAAGGCATGGTCAGAACTGCAGAAAAACATTATTTAGGCTTACCTATCATTTCTCTACAGAATAATTAAGGGGAAAGTTTGTGTGATGCGAGGAGGTTTCAGTTTCTATGATGACTTAGTTCTTTGGCATTCAGGGATTCCTCACAGGCCTCACCATTTTTTCCCCACACACCTTTTCATCTTTCATCTCACCAGAACTGAGAAGGCAACAATTGTTTTTCATCCAATCCCTGGAGGACTATGAATGAATCAAACAATTGCCCCACTTCTTGAGTGAAACGAAAATTCAGTTTCCACAACTATTCCCTGCTGGTATCTTCCTTCCCAAAGTTATGGCACTCTTAAGTCTTTCCTTCCCAAAACCATGTTTGGGTCACTCAGGTTTGTGCTTCACTACAGACAATCTAAATTTTCCCATTCTATTTTCTTGAGGTTATTTACTCTTGCCAATTCATATACTGCAGACTCAGTTAGTGTAGTGCCTACACTGACTTCACAGTGTCACAGTATCACCAATGTTGGAAGAGACCTCACAGATCATCAAGTCCAACCCTTTACCACAGAGCTCAAGGCCAGACCATGGCACCAAGTGCCATGTCCAATCCTGCCTTGAACAGCTCCAGGGATGGCGACTCCACCACCTCCCCGGGCAGCCCATTCCAGTGTCCAATGACTCTCTCAGGGAAGAACTTTCTCCTCACCTCCAGCCTAAATCTCCCCTGGCACAGCCTGAGGCTGTGTCCTCTTGTTCTGGTGCTGGCCACCTGAGAGAAGAGAGCAACCTCCTCCTGGCCACAACCACCCCCCAGGTAGTTGCAGACAGCAATAAGGTCACCCCTGAGCCTCCTCTTCTCCAGGCTAACCAATCCCAGCTCCCTCAGCCTCTCCTCGTAGGGCTGTGCTCAAGGCCTCTCCCCAGCCTCGTCGCCCTTCTCTGGACACGCTCAAGCATCTCAATGTCCCTCCTAAACTGGGGGGCCCAGAACTGAACACAGTACTCAAGGTGTGGTTTAACCAGTGCAGAGTCCAGGGGCAGAATGACCTCCCTGCTCCTGCTGGCCACACCATTCCTGATGCAGGCCAGGATGCCACTGGCTCTCTTGGCCACCTGGGCACACTGCTGGCTCATGTTCAGGTGGGTATCAATCAGCACCCCCAGATCCCTCTCTGTCTGGCTGCTCTCCAGCCACTCTGACCCCAGCCTGTATTGAACAGCCTCCCTCAAAAGAAAAAGGAACTCTGATCATCAAAGGGAAAAAATGCTTTCCACACTGCAGCCAGGTGTTTCTTCTCTTGTGGATCCACTCAGTATGTTTTGGCATTGATTTGTTGCTGCACAGCTGCTCATGTGATGGGTTGATGGCTTTGCAATTGAGATTGTTATTTAGATGTGTGAGGTTGGTGATGAATACTGCTAATGCCAGCTGTCATTTCAGAAAGCACGCTGAGACTGCCTGCATTTGTACACCTGTCACAGCTATTGCTGCTGCACACTTGACTTTGCTAACACAGAATTGCAGAACCACAGTTGAGAGCAAGGCAGCAACTGGTATTTTAGTACTGATTATCTAGCAATTATCAGTGGCACTTGGTGCCATGGTCTAGCCTTGAGCCCTGTGGTAAAGGGTTGGACTTGATGATCTGTGAGGTCTCTTCCAACCTTGGTGATACTGTGAATGACAGCAATGTCTTGCTCTGCCATTGTCCCCCATCAAGGAGACAAAGAATGGAAGTACAGGAATATGTGGAAAGGTGTAAAACCTCCATTTGATTTTCCTGCCCTGGTGCAGTGTTAAGTTGACATGCCAGGAAAAAAAAGAAAGAGATGAAGCTGAGCTATGCTTGGAGTTAAGAGGATGAATACCTACAAGTTTCTTGGTCTGCTGAGGGAAGATTTCTTGCACAATCATCTGCCCTAGAACAGGCTCAAAGAAAGTGCTGGTGTCAGTCAAGCACTTCCTCCAGCGCTCAGCAAGGCTCTGTAGCACAGAGAGAGAAACAGAGAGGTGTATGAGTGAGGACATACAGGCAAGACAGCGAAAGGATACGTGAACACAGTAACACACACACTGCTGCCTGGAAGGGACAGCAGACAGGGGAAGGGGGGTAGCTCTGCTTAAGCTGCCTTAGAAAACTTTAATCAACTCCAATATTGATTGCCTTATGATTTACTCCATTTACTTTCACACAAAATGGATATTCCTATGCTAGCTGAGACAAACACATAGAAGGTGACCATCCTACTGCTCCCTACCCCACAGAATCACTGCATTTCTTAGATTGGAAAAGACCTTCAAGATCACTGAGTCCAATCATTAGTTTCACACTGACAAGTCCTTGACTAAACCAAATCCCTCAGCACAACATCTAATCACTAGGCATCGCTATGGCTGGAGAGAACCACCAGCATCATGCAGTCCAACCTTCATCACTAGACCACATCCACTCTTTTTCTAAACCAGTCCAGGGATGGCGACTCCACCACCTCCCTGGGCAGCCTGTGCCAGTGCCTGACCACCTGCTCAGTAAAGAACTTCCTCCCAAGAGCCAACCTAAACCTCCCCTGACACAACTTGAGGCCATTTCCTCTTGTCCTATCATTAGTAGTTTGGGAGAAGAGACCAGCTCCAGCCTCACTACAACCTCCTTTTTGGTAGTTGTAGAGGGCAATAGGTCCCCTCTCAGCCTCCTCTTCTCCAGACTAAACACCCCCAGCTCCCTCAGCCTCTCCTCATAGGCCACATTTGCCAGACTTCTCCCCAGCCTTGTTGCCCTTCTCTGCACCTGCTCCAGCACCTCAGTGTCCCTCCTATACCGTGGTGACCAAAACTGGACACAGTACTCGAGGTGTGGTCTCATGGGTACTGAGTACTGGGACATGATCAGCTCCCTACTCCTGCTGCTCACACCATTGCTGATACAGGCCAGGATGCTGTTGGCCTTCTTGGCCACCTGGGCACACTGCTGGCTCATGTTCAGTCAGCTGTCCACCAGCAGCCCCAGGTCCCTTTCTGCCAGGCAGCTCTCAAGCCACTCCTCCCCCAGCCTGTAGGGCTGCTGGGGGTTGTTGTGGCCAAAGTGCATGACCCAGCAATTGGCCTTGTTAAATCTCATGCAATTTGCCTCAGCCCATCTCTCCAGCCTGTCCAAATCCCTCTGCAGGGCCTTCCTACCCTCCAGCAGATTGACACTAATGCTTAATTTGGTGCCATCTGCAAACTTGACGAGAGTGCACTCGATCCTCTCCTCCAGGTTATCAATGAAGAGCACAATGCAGCCTGTTTTGCTCTGTAAAGTTTTGCTTGTCATGTCTGCTCCCCACACAGGAAAAACACTACCTAGTGAGAGGAGTTTTCCTCCCCAGATCTAAGAAACTCCCACTTAGACAAGGCATCAAAGGAACATCCAAAAAAACCATGTCCTAGGATGTTCAGCTACTGTGGAGGCTGAAGAAGATGCTTAAAGGCTAACTCACCATTCTAGATCCCATTTTTCCATAAAGAATCTTAGATAGCTCCAGGCGTGCATCTTGGAATCGACTGTCAAGGGCTGGGGAGAGATTCCCAATCAGACAAACAATCATATAAATGTGAAGGACCCTGTGGGAAAATGACATTGGAAAAGACTGGAGATTGAAGCCTGCTCACTGTGAACACAGGGGTGTAGCAAGTGTCAGAAGTACAATTTAGGGCAGAGGAATCCCAGCACCCTGAACAACGACAGCAAAGCCTCCTGGACGAGCTACACCTCGGGCTAGAGAAGCAGGGTGATTTGCCAGGGCTGTCCCAGAACATCAAGGCTCAAGGGGTAACTGCAGACTGGGGCACAGGTTCCTCTGTGGGAAGCAGGTGATAGCATTTTTAGGTCTGGGTAAAACTTCTTATAGAATGATTTGAGTGCTCTGTGGGATTCTGCAAGACTCATTATGGGTGTTTATAAGAAAGATCAGAGACAGGGAAGCAGAAAGGTCATGGTGAATTGGGGGGATGATGCATGGGAAAACAGAGAGGAAGGATGCTAAGAGGGAATGGTTGAACCTAACCTTCAGGCTTGCTAGGACATCAGTCTGATTGAGCCCTGCACATGGTCATAAAAATCTGCCCTATCTCATTAAATGTTCTTCTTAAATTACATTCTGCTCTCTGTGGGGGGGCACAGGATTAGATACTGGAGAGACAAGTCTGAGGCTGAGTGCTGGAATCATAGAATCAACCAGGTTGGAAGAGACCTCCAAGATCATCCACTCCAGCCTAGCACCCAGCCCTATCCAGTCAACCAGACCATGGCACTAAGTGCCTCAACCAGGCTTTTCCTGAACACATCCAGGGACGATGACTCCACCACCTCCCTGGGCAGCCCATTCCAATGCCAATCACTCTCTCTGCCAACAACATCCTCCTAACATCCAGCCTATGCCTCCCTCAGCACAACTTGAGACTGTGTCCCCTTGTTCTGTTGCTGGGTGCCTGGGAGAAGAGACCAACCCCACCTGGCTACAACTCCTCTTCAAGTAGTTGTATACAGCAACAAGGTCACTCCTGAGCCTCCTCTTCTCCAGGCTAAACAACCCCAGCTCCCTCAGCCTCTCCTTTTACAGGGCTGTGTTCCAGGCCCCTCAGCAGCTTCCTTGCCCTTCTCTGGACACATTGCAGTATCTCAACATCTCTCTTGAATTGAGGAGCCCAGAACTGAACACAGTACTCAAGGTACAGCCTGACCAGTGTGGAGGGATTTTGATTCAAGCTATCCACTGGAGTCAGCAGGAATCTGAGAGTTTGTTATTGAAGAAATGAGAAGTTTGAACCAGCTACTGGAGACATCTACTTGCATATGAGTGTTTGCAGCAGGAAGAGATCAGAGTACCCGCAACCAAAGCAGGATTGCAAGACTCAGAGGCTCATGTATACAAGTGCCAGCAAGTGCCACACACCAAGGGATCTGGGGCCAGCTTCTGGGCAGACTGCAAATACAGTGAATATCTATACATATATATTTATGCAGTAGATGGAGAGGAGGGATAGGATCAGGCTGTCTGAGCTCTTCATATTTGCATGAGTGCTATGGGTAGGTGGGTGCCAATAAGCACATTGTATTCCACCTCTGTTGACCTGTGTGACACATAGAGTGATAGCTACAGACCTAGATCTATTCATACCTGTGTACACACATGGTGCCTGTATGTGCAAGCCTCTTGGGAACATTTGCTAAGTCTTAGTACTGGTTAAACACATGGGTATGGAGCCACAGCAACCTCACAGATGTTAAGATTTAGATTCAGCAGACCTCTTTAATTGATAGTATTCCAAGTTAATATTTCTTGAGCCATGAAAAACTACCTGAAGGGAGGTTGTAGCCAGGTGGGGTTGGCCTCTTCTCCCAGGCACCCAGCAATAGAACAAGGGGACACAGTCTCAAATTGTGCCAAGGGAGGCATAGGCTGGATGTTAGGAGGAAGTTCTTGCCAGAGAGATTTGCCATTGGAATGGGCTGCCCAGGGAGGTGGTGGAGTAGCCATCCCTGGAGACATTCAAGAAAAGCCTGGATGAGGCACTTAGTGCCATGGTCTAGTTGACTGGATAGGGCTGGGTGCTAAGTTGGACTGGATGATCTTGGAGGTCTCATCCAACCTGGTTGATTTTATGACTGTATAATCATAGTTAGTGACTCTTACCTTCTCTTGTGCCATTGATAGATGAGCTGTGACATGCCTCTTAAGTAATCCATGTCGTGCACTGCAATTGGCTGAGAAAGGTTGATTGGCACAGGGTGGAAGACAGCCTGGAGACATGACAGCCAGTCAATAGCAGGTGCTTCTTCCTAGAAGCAAAACAAAGCTCACCAGCTGAACTATGAATGCAAAACGACTGATAAGAAATAATAAGGAAACTGAGATAGTCTCACTAGTACTTCAGTTAGTACTGGGCAAAGGAGAGAGAGTTGTGGGCTTATAAAATGCTGTCAGTAGAAGACTGTAAGTTCATAAGGTATTTAAAGGTCAATAGCCTCCCAAGTGCAAGTCATAAAGGAATGACATCTAAACAGAGTGCCTTGTGTGTCTTTTGGTCTGGCTCTTCAGAACATGAATGCTGTGTGTAACTGTGTCACCCAGGTTCTAAGGCATGGGTACCTGTAGTTCCCTAATGGTAGTGTGGAAGAAGAGCATCCCCTTCTGATGTCTTTCCTGCAGTGGAGTGATAGCTCGCTGGAGGTTAGAGATGAAGGACAAGGTAAGGGGAAAGATATCAGGGGGCCCATCCTGTGGCCTTCCAAGTAGGGTTCCCAGTTTGTTCAGGTACGACAGATAGACTCGGAGAACCTGCAACACAGAGCGCAGGAGGAGAAAATGAATCATGCCATCCACTCAGCTCCCCACCCAGACCTGTAGCCTGACTGCTGCAGCCCCATCCCTAAAACTGTCTTCTGCTCTGCAACAACCTCACTGCAGGCTTTCACGTGGAGTACAGGTGGCCAAGTAGATCTTCCCCCCACCCTCACTGAAGAAAACAATTCTCAGGAGGCCCTTTCTGTCTCAGCTAAATAACATGAAACAACAGAATCATTTTAGAGATGTAAACCTGCTGTCTCTAGACAAAGGAGAGAGATGTCATGATGTAATGGGCCAGTATTTTGGATGGAGAGAAAATGCCAGCTTGCTTCTATGCTAATGAAGTATCAAAGGAATGCTCAGCCAGGTAGATAGGCTTTTTTTTATTGTATTCTGAGTTCTGTTCTGGGAAACTGCTCTGGTTTTGATAAAGTTCAGAAAAATGACAGAGCTGCAATGAAACAAACATGGTTGCAGGTCAAAGAGCTTGTTTCCCCACCTTGGGTTAAAACATTGCCAAATGACATTTGAAATATTAAAGACTCCTCCCCCAGTGCAGAGATTTTAAGGTCTGAAGCCTTCATTTGGACCCGAGCAATTCTTTTTGAGCATTCAGCCAAGGTAAAACCTAAAGGGAGGCCCAGGTTCATGGTACTTAGCAAATCCAAAGGAAAGTGATAACATTTTATTTCTACACTAGGAGTTAAAAACTGGGCATCTAAAATGGGTTACATTTTACACTCTGTCTGTCTGGAAAAGCAGAGAGTTTTGTAAAGGATTTCTTCTGGAGACATTTTCAGAGAGCACTAACCGTAACCCATGGAAACAGACCACTGTGAACCAGGAGAGCCCTGCACCAAGGAGCTTTTGTTTTACCTTTCTTCAGCCTCTGATATGTTACCTCAAGATAATTGCTCTCTTTGAGTTTACTCTCATGTGGCATCTCAAAATCAGGATGGTCAATCTGCAAACAGGAGTAAAGGAGAAACACATTGCTGCTTCCAGAAGCACTGGGAATGTGAGGGTGTGCTCAACAGGCTGCCTTACTTCCTATGTCACAGCATTTCAATTGCTTTTCCTTTTGGAAAAGGTTTTCCAAGCAGTTTATTTGGGGGGGTGGGGAGAGGGGGGTGTCTATCATCTGCCACAACAAACTCCTGGCAAAGCTGGCAGCTGGTGGCTTGGACAGATTCACTCTGATATGGGTCAAGAACTGGCTGGAAAGCTGGCCCCAGAGAGTGGTGGTGAATGGTGCCACATCCAGCTGGCAGCTGTCACTAGTGGTGTTCCCCAGGGATCAGTGCTGGGCACAGTCCTGCTCAACGTCTTTAATGATGATCTGTACAAGGAGATTGAGTCCAGCATCAGTAAGTTTGCAGATGACACCAAGCTAGGAGCAGGTGTGGATCTGTTGGAAGGTAGGAGAGCCCTGCAGAGGGACCTGGACAGGCTGGATGGGTGGGCAGAGGCCAACGGGATGAGATTCAAAAAGAACTAGTGCAGGGTTCTGCACTTTGGCCAAAGC
Organism: Pogoniulus pusillus; assembly: GCF_015220805.1. Classification (NCBI taxonomy): domain Eukaryota; kingdom Metazoa; phylum Chordata; class Aves; order Piciformes; family Lybiidae; genus Pogoniulus; species Pogoniulus pusillus. The sequence goes on from NC_087278.1 coordinate 24,516,909, forward strand.
AACCCCAAGCAGCACTACAGGCTGGGGACAGAGTGGCTGAGAGCAGCCAGGCAGAAAGGGACCTGGGGGTGCTGGTAGAGAGTAGCTGAAGGTGAGCCAGCAGTGTGCCCAGGTGGCCAAGAGAGCCAATGGCATCCTGGCCTGGATCAGGAACAGTGTGGCCAGTAGGACAAGGGAGGTTATTCTGCCCCTGTGCTCAGCACTGAGCAGGTCAGACCTTGAGTGCTGTGTCCAGTTCTGGGCTCCTCAATTCAAGAGAGATGTTGAGGTGCTGGAAGGTGTCCAGAGAAGGGCAACAAGGCTGGTGAGGGGCCTGGAGCACAGCCCTGTGAGGAGAGGCTGAGGGAGCTGGGAGTGTGCAGCCTGCAGAAGAGAAGGCTCAGGGGTGACCTCATTGCTGTCTACAACTACCTGAAGGGAGGCTGTAGCCAGGTGGGGGTTGGCCTCTTCTCCCAGGCAACCAGCAACAGAACAAGGGGACACAGTCTCAAGTTGTGCTGGGGGAGGTCTAGGCTGGATATTAGGAGGAAGTTGTTGGCAGAGAGAGTGATTGGCATTGGAATGGGCTGCCCAGGGAGGTGGTGGAGTAGCCATCCCTGGATGTGTTCAAGAAAAGACTGGATGAGGCATTTAGTGCCATGGTCTGGTTGATTGGATAGGGCTGGGTGCTAGGTTGGACTGGATGATCTTGGAGGTCTCTTCCAACCTGGTTGATTCTATGATTATGATTCTATATTCTGAATTTCATTTACAAGCTCATGACAAATCCACAGTGACTGATATTCAGATCTAAATCACATCATGACACATTTTGACATGGTGCACACTGGTTTTGGCTGGGACAAGGAGTTGATTTTTTTCATAGTAGCTTGTATGGGGCTGTGCTTTGGACTTGTGATGAGAACGGTGTTGATAATATGGGGATTTTGAAGTTGTTGCTGAGCAGTGCTTGCACAGAATCAAGGCTTTCTCTGTTCCTTTTACTGCCTTACAAGTGAGCAAGCTGAGGGTGGACAAAAGATTTGGAGTGGCCAGCAAACAACAACTGACCAAAGGGATATTCCATATTGTATATCACCACTCTGAGCCAGAAAAGTGAGGGTGAAGAAGGGTGAGTGGGACTGCCCTTGCTTTGGAACTGGCTGGCAGTGGTTGGTGGTGAGCTAAATAAACTTTTTATTCCAAGCCATGAGTTTTCATACTTCTACCCTTCTGCTTTTCTTCCTCATCTCCCAGAGGTCAGAGCAAATGGCTGTTGTGTGGTGCTCAGCTGCCTACCAGGCTTAACCCACAAGAGCACATTGCAAAATTCCACTACATGGATTAGACACTGACTCTGAGTCAGTTATTGCACCAGCTGCACCCCCGAACGCAGCGAGAGCCAGACCCTTCCACAGTGAAGTACAATCTATGCTGTCAGACTGAAGAGAAGAAGGAAGAATGAACTACAGGCTTCCTCTATCTGCTCAACTTCCAGAAATAAGTGGGTTTTTATGCAACAAAATCAGGAAGCTTACTGAAAATTTAGGAAAACATCCTTCAGAGAGGAACACAGATTTAACTTGGGCAAGTCTGGGGCCGCAGAACTGACTCCTTATTCCCAATATTCTCTCTTTAGTTCACTCACCTGAATGATATTGGTCTTGAGGTCAGAAGGAGTGGGTCCCACATGCACTCTAAAGAAAGGAAAGGTGCCGTATCTGGCCATGAGAATTTGCAGAGTTTCATTAAAATCTTTTGCTTCCCCCACATCTGTGATATTCCATCCACCAATCTAGAGAGGGAGAGAGGTAGCATGGAAAACAGGTAAGAAACTACTTGTTTGATGCAGGCTTGCAAAAGCTTTATTTTCATCCTATGAGCTCACTCATTTTGATGTCTGAGAAGTAGCAAAGCAGTGGTGGAAGCTCACAAAGATTTCCACACACACTCTTGGCTTTAAAATGATCTTGCACTGAAGCAAAGCAATAAACTGCAAAATGACAACAAGGAAATGAATTATAATTATCAACCAAACATGGTGTACAGGGAAAAAATAGGAGGCAAGAGAAAAAAAATAGGAGGCAAGAGAAGAGGAGGCTCAGGGGTGACCTCATTGATGTCTACAACTACCTGAAGGGAGGTTGTAGCCGGGTGGGGGTTGGTCTCTTCTGCCAGGCAAGCAGCAACAGAACAAGGGGACACAGTCTCAAGTTGTGCTGGGGGAGGTCTAGGCTGGATGTTAGGAGGAAGTTCTTGCCAGAGAGAGTGATTGGCATTGGAATGGGCTTCTCAGGGAGGTGGTGGAGTCACCATCCTTGGAGGTGTTCAAGCAAAGCCTGGCTGAGGCACTTAGTGCCATGGTCTGGTTGACTGGATAGGGCTGGGTGCTAAGTTGGACTGGATGATCTTGGAGGTCTCTTCCAACCTGGTTGATTCTATGATTCTAAGTATAATTTCACTAAAGTCATCCAGAAAGGCAATCAGACAGACCCCACTTTCCCAACAAGCAATTCACAGATGGGCCTGCAGTCACTCTTCCTTCTGCTAGAGGATGCTGAATCCTCTTGGAGACAGAGCATAAATGGTCTTTGTTAGCAGGAAGATGTACAATCCTCCCTGACACTGAGAGGAAGCTCCCAGGATGGAGATAGAAGCATTTTCCTCTTGGAACAAGCTCCCATGAAACCTGGAGTAATGGATGGACATCAAATCTTAGACAAAAGTGTTCACCTGTTTTGCAAGGTGTTCCCTTCTATGTAAGTCGGATCCTATTGAACTGAGCTTCTGAGATTTAAAGGGAATCCTCTTTAAAGTCTGGGTTTGTTTTACAGACATAAAGTCACATATAAGGTCATGAGGGAAGATGCAGGAACCTGATGCCAGTAAATCAAATCTTGGGACAGCATTTAAAGCTAGAAGATTCATCACACAGAAGTTGTTCATGAGCTCATTTCAGGGACAGATGCTAGCAAAATTCCATCATGCAGGACTATATGACTCTAACTTCAGCCTTTCCTTTTCTCTGCAGGAATTATCTTTTGTAAGGAGGGGAAATGGCACAAATATTTACCTGATTTAGGAGGTCCTTCAATGGTTTACTTCCTTGGGATTCTATCTGTTTGGTATCCATGCAGGAGCGATAGAATTGGATTGCTTTCTCCTTGGCTGAGCCTCTTGCCCTAGGCTGTGGGCTCTCTGAAGAAAAACCCAAAGATTAAAAACTATAGAAGTGATTAAAGAGGCACAGAGGCAGTGTCAGAGCAAGGTTGTGAGTAAATATTACACTGCTCTTTGATTCCCAATTGAGTAAACACATCCACACTTCAAACAGCTACTCAGAGCAAGAGACCCAGTGCCATGACTCCTCCCGAGGCCAGGTGTGTGAGTGAGCATCTCCATTGGAATATCAGCACAGCAGGTAGGTAGTGTGCACCTAAGCTCCAGACCCACATGGAGGCAGGACTTGTGACCAGACTGCACACTCAGGCACAGCAGGAAGGGTCTGCTTTTAGAAGGCAACAGGAAAATGGTTTGGATTGCTGTCAGAATGTTGAAGTATGACTTTCATCACGTGGCAAGGGGAACTAAAACGTTGAACGTGCATCTATTGTAACACAACATGCTCAAGAATAAATCTATACCTGTAACAACAGGAGAATGAAGAGACTGGACTCAGTTCCTGTTAGAAGTAAGTCTACTCTCAGTTATTAGCATTCTCAGCTCTGACTGAGGAAGATGCTGAAGGTAATGCACCACTCACCCTACCTAAAAGCCTTTTCAGGATCAGCTGGTTTTCCTCCAACAGCACATCAAACACATTCAGTGACTCTTCTGTGGTTTGGCTCGAGTCTTTGCCTTCCCACCTGCCACAGGCATATTTGTAGAAATCCTCACAGGGGTCTACAGAGTTATTCCTAGAATTCAGAAGTCTGGCCAACAGTGTAAGACCCAGCTCAGCATCACAGGATCCTGTGCAGGAAGTAAATAGGAGAGAGCTGAGCTGTGAGAGTAACGAGTGAGAGCAACTGCAAACAAAAACCAGTGAGGAGCTGCCTGTGAGAGATGTATCTTGGTACAAACTCCTTTGCTTGCAGAGGGCTGAATTCCTTGTAACTCTTTGCTGTTTGGAACAAAGTGTGCTCTGTCTTTCACCTCCCAGGAGGACTGTCTTTGCACTGCCCAGGAATGCTCTTTCTGTAAAGAACAGGCAATCAGTGCAGAGGTGCTGCCTTCTGTTCATACTATCCAGACAGTCACCAGTTGGATTTTTCTGCCAAACAATAAACAAGAAGCAAGTGATGGTGTCAGCACATGAAGAAAAATGAGGACATGGCACAAAGAAAGTAAGGAGATGAAAATATGGAGGGAGACATTCAAGCATGAGAAACATTTCTCCGCAAGGACATTTGTTAGAACAAGACAAAGACTTCCCAGCACATCCTGTTTGAGCTCAAGCTCCCTCTGTCTAAATTGCTGCCTCTGAATGGATATGTGTTCTCATTTTGGTTCAGTGTCTTGTGTCAGTATCAGATCAATTACACACTGAAACAACCCACTTGTCAACCAAAGTAAAACTTGCCATACTATGACTGCAAGAGCTGACATGGAAGAAGGTAGGCAGAGAGGAAATAAGTAAGATCTAAACCACCAGTTTGCCTGTGGTCTCTGTAGTGAATGGTCTCCAACATCTTATATGGGCTAAGGAGAAATGCTAGGTGAAGAGTACCTAATGTTCATTTGGGGGCAGGGAATGTCTGTGTCCACCAATATCAATGCACCTGCAGTACCAAGCATTCTATATACACAAACATGGAGCATTCTGCAGACAGATCTGCTCAGACTTGAGAGGCATGTGAATATTCCTGCTCTATGCTCATGGTTAGCTTTATTAGCAAGAGACTATGACTGCTCTGGTCATAGAATCAACCAGGTTGGAAGAGACCTCCAAGATCATCCAGTCCAACCTAGCACCCAGCCCTAGCCAGTCAACCAGACCATGGCACTAAGTGCCTCAGCCAGTCTGTTCCTGAACACCTCCAGGGACGATGACTCCACCACCTCCCTGGGCAGCCTACTGCAATGCCAGCCACTCCCTCTGGGAAGAACTTCTTCCTAACATCCAGCCTATACTTCCCCCAGCACAACTTGAGACTGTGTCCCCTTGTTCTGTTGCTGGGTGCCTGGCAGAAGAGACCAATCCCCACCTGGCTACAGCCTCCCTTCAGGTAGTTATAGACAGCAATGAGGTCACCCCTGAGCCTCCTCTTCTCCAGGCTGCACACCCCCAGCTCCCTCAGCCTCTCCTCATAGGGTTTGTGTTCCAGAGTCTGTGGTAGAAAGCTGTGCTTACTCAGTTGGGGATGGAAGGGTGAAGGAGGAGCTCCAAATCTCAGATTTGGCAGTTTCCTGGAGGTGACTACACATGGAGTGTGACACGATGGTGAGTGACAAGAAAATATAACAATACTCTCCCATCAAACTGGGCCTAGACAGGCAGAGAAGTAGGATAGGTGTGGAAATCTCTCTCCACTATGACTCAAGGAAGAGGCAGTACCATGTAAGTTTTTTACACTGGTGTTACAATTCCTTGGGATTCTGAATTCCTGTTCTTAACGTAAATGCTAAGCCAAATACACAATAGAGGCAGATAGGAGAGAAATAGGTCTTACAAATGGGGTGGATGAGGAGCAGGGAAAAGGATATCCCACATTATACCTAGACCACAAGTCATCATGATGTAGGTGATAAGCAGTGTAAAGCCAAGGAGAGCACTGAGGAGTGCACACAGAAGCAGGCTTTTTCCCTGAAGGCATCGTTCTTTCTTTGCACCTGTTCTCAGCTCCTGGTCAAAGGTCTGAAGAGAGAAAAACAGACAAACAGAAAATATGAAGAAAGAAAAAAAAATCATATTAAAGCCAGCACTGGTCATATAATCCACATTTCACCTAATCTGCTTGAAAACAATTCACAGGATTAGTGCCAGAATGCCAACAGTCATCTCAGTCTAGCTGACTCCCAGGAGCTTTCACATCTTTTTCATTTCCCTGTCTTGTCCAGCTGCAGCTGTTGCACAGTGATATGAATTAGGCATCCAAAAGCCAGCTTGCCATCTTGAGGTCTGGCCCTCCTGGTTTATGGAAACACCTTACATACACCTTCTGAAGCTACAAAGCCTTTTTGAGCCATATAGGTAACAACAGGATGTCTGGGACTGGTGGTTCTTTCTTCTGCTACACTCTGGCAACCTGAGAAGTAATTTCTTCTCCTCAAGATGTAACTCCTACATTTTAAGCCATCTAGTCCAGCTCAAGTGGAAGAAAACATTTGCCCTATTATAAAAACTCCAGTAATTTGTACCTCGCAGAGAATATCTTATACATAGACAAGTCTTATCTCACTTAAATACAGTCATGTACATAATCAAACTGTCATTTTAGTCAGTGGAGAAGGGTAGGTACCTTCTGAGCACAGCTTCTACTGGAAGCGGGGCCAGATTTGAGGTCTGGAGCCCCTCTGGTATTGAGGGCAGGCTGAGAGAGTTGGGGCTGTTCAGCTTGAAGAAGACAAGGTTTCAGGGTGACCTTATTGAGGCCAATGAGGAAGATGGGGACAGGCTTTTTAGCAGGACAAGGGCTGGGGTTTGAAATGAAAAGAGGAGAGATTCAGACAAGATACAAGGAAGAAATATTTTATGCTGAGGGTAGCTCAGGTTGCATAGAGAGGTGGTAGATGTCCCATCCCTGGGAACATTCAAGGCCAGGTTGGACGAGGCTCTGAGCAACATGATCCTGTTAAAGATATCCCTGCTCACTGCAGAGGAGTTTGACCTTTCAATGTCCCTTCCAGCTCAAAACATTCAATGATTTTATGATGATTCTGTAACTTGCAGGAAGCAGAATCACTTTGTTGTGGGGAGTTCTGAGACTTGGCAGCCTCAGCCAGAATGCTCAATGTAGAGAGACAAGTGAACAGTTTGAACAAGCCTCTGGAGAAAGATAAAGAGCCTCCACTCCCTGGCAGAGTTTTTCCATCTGGGGGTCCCTTATGAGCAGGTGAGAAGGATTAGTATTTACATACTGAAGGCAATGCAACTGAAGGCAAACGAAGTTTCCAGTGCAGCTTCAGTCCTTCCATGCTCTCCTTAAGAAACTGAAATGGCTTTGCCTTGGCTAAGTAAAATCAAAGGCCTGCAAATTCACTAAAAGCTGACTTCTAATTGCCCTCCAATATCAAATGGATAATTCTGAATTTATGTACCACATGAAGCATCCAATTCAAATGTGAGCTTGACATAGGCTAGCAGAATTTGACAGGTAATGTTAAGACTAAAGGAAGAACTATTTGATGAAACTAAATCAGTCAAAGAATTTGATTCTCCTTCACCATCTTTTTCTTTCCCATAACTTGTCCTGACCTCTGCAGGAAGGCTGAAGTTCCTTTAGTACTGCTGTAGAGGAAGTAGTATGTAATGCTGTATGTAACTACCTGAAGGGAGGCTGTAGCCAGGTGGGGCTTGGTCTCTTCTGCCAGGCACCCAGCAACAGAACAAGGGGACACAGTCTCAAGTTGTGCCATGGGAGGTACAGGTTGGATATTAGGAGGAAGTTCTTCCCTTCCCAGAGAGAGTGATTGGCATTGGAATGGGCTGCCCAAGGAGGTGGTGGAGTCACCATCCCTGGAGGTGTTCAAGCAAAGCCTGGATGAGGCACTTAGTGCCATGGTCTAGTTGACTGGACAGGGATGGGTGATAGGTTGGAGTGGATGATCTTGGAGGTCTCTTCCAACCTGGCTGATTCTGTGATAATCTTTGTGAAAATCAAGTAGATTAAAATAAGGGGATCAAATGCAGGGAGAACTGGAGTTATTTTTTGTAACTATTGACCAGACTCTTTATGGCTATTATTTATTCATGCAGTAGATGACTCATGAATTACTGCCTTTTGCTGCTACCCAAATTGTGTCTTGCACATCAGTAATGTCAGTAACATGTTTTCAGGCTAATACTTCCTAAAAGGAGTGCCTAGGGAGGTGGTGGAGTCACTGTCCCTGGAGGTGGTTAAGCAAAGCCTGGCTGAGGCACTTAGTGCTATGTTCTAGTTGACTGGCTAGGGCTGGGGGATAGGTTGGAGTGAATGATCTTGGAGGTCTCTTCCAACCTGGTTGATTCTATGAAAACCTCAACAGTCTCTTCAATTCATCTTCTGTCAGCAAGCACAGAAACCAGCACATTAAATGCTACTTCCAAAATATCATTTTAGTACCTGCTAACAAGGGGAATCTAAACAAAGCTTGCTGAATTGTGCTTTGGACTATGTGCTAGTTTGAGGCTAGCTAGAATGTTTTGGTGGGAAGAATTAGATTTCAGGCTGTGGAAGGATAACAAAGCTGATGTCTACTTCCCTCACAGGCCTGCTGAGATGCATAAAAACAACAAGCAAAACATAGGATAACACACTCGGCACTTCTGCTGCTGGCAGAGCTGCATCCCTTTCCTAACTGCACCCTCGGTTTCTTTCCTAATCCACTTTGCTTCCTAACCCCCTGGCCGAACCTTGGGACTGGAGTAAGTTTGAGAGGGGTAGGGGGAAAGTGAAGGGGCAGTCGGGAGCCCCTGCTGGGGACTCAGGTTTCTGGGAGGGCTGTTGTGTTTCTGTATTACCTTTTACCTTGTCTATTTCTGTCTATAACTGTATGTACTGTAACTATCTGCTTGTATATTGTGCTAAGCTGTAAATATAAGCTTCATTCAATTTCCAGAGCTGGCTGAGTCTAGGCTGGGTGATTTACAAAGTGGGGCCATGGGGGCAGGGGACACCCAAACCATCACAGACTAGTAGAACTTCAAAGCATAACCACGGCAAATAACTATTGCCTGATCTTTCCCACACAGAAATAAAAGGATGGACATAGAAACCAAAACACTGCTGCAAAGTCTTCAGCCAGAACACTGCAGACAAGGCAAAGTGTTCATCTGCAGTGGAGCCACGGAACACCTCTCGGCATAACTAAACACACACCTCTCATTTCAGTGCTGTTTCTTTACATGGAAAGCTTTGCTGTTGCCCTTGAATCTCTTGTACATTTTAGCTAACAGTTCAGTCCAGTGTGGCTTGTCTGACAATATGCAATTAACACTTTACTAGTTACTTATCACAGTATCATCAGGGTTGGAAGAGACCTCACAGATCATCAAGTCCAACCCTTTACCACAGAGCTCAAGGCCAGACCATGGCACCAAGTGCCACGTCCAGTCCTGCCTTGAACAGCTCCAGGGATGGCGACTCCACCACCTCCCCGGGCAGCCCATTCCAGTGTCCAATGACTCTCTCAGGGAATAACTTTCTCCTCACCTCCAGCCTAAATCTCCCCTGGTGCAGGACTCCAAAGCAGGAAAAGGATACTGTGCTAGGTGGAGAGTAATTAGGCTTACTGTGCCATCCTCACACTCAGCAAACCAGGTCGAGGTCACCCACAACTATTTGTGGTTCAAAGCATTGGCACATTTCTGCACAAGCACTTCCTCAAAATGATTTGTTGGAAATAAGAGAGGTACAACAAAGGAGTCAAATAATTGCATAACAGTTGTTATGACTACTTGTTGGCCAATGCTTCAAACAGATCTGGATACAGCCTCAGAGTGGCCATCAGGATGAATAACAAGCAGGGGCAGGAACCCCTAAATCCTCACACTACATCCCACGTTGTGAACTCTGAGACGTGGGTGAGCCCCTTCTGGATGCAACCTATCAAAAACTCACCTGCCCCAGCTCTCTAGGGCAATGTGCCATGGGGAATGGAAAGGCAGGGTTCAACAAAGGTCCCTTAGCAGGCTGCAAGCCAAGCCCATTTCCTTACCTCGGGAAGAGTCGTCATCTCTGCCACTCAGCAGGCTCTGCTCTTGTGCTCCCCACAGCTGCCACTCTGTTTACTTGTTTACTATCAGTCCTCTGCTCCAAGACACACCACTAAGCTCAGAGACAATCTTCTCTTCCCAGCTTGGCCGACTGCTCTGCAGAGCAGAAAAGAAAGGAAAAGAGGAGAAAAATGCCACGAAGAAAATAGGAAAGAGGGAAATGGATAAGTTTCTGCAACTCTGCACCCACCTTCTCTTTCTGATACCTCTGCTTCCCATAAAACTGTAGTTTTTGTTCCCTCCTGCCTCCCCCTGTGCCTCGTGTGCCTTTCTGTCTCCCAGAGCTGCACTAGAATATTTTTGAACAGAAGTATGTGATTCTTTATCTCCCCCAGCCTCTTCTCAACTCTTTGCTGCTACCTTGCTCTCCAACAGCCTTATTATCCTGCCCACCCAACAAGCCTGTTTGGCTCTGATATTCTCCCTGCGACTGGCCACTTTCAACCTGCTGCTCTGGAGTCCAGAGGCCTCTGCAAGATAGTGCAGCTTATGGATCCCAGAGCTCCTCCTCCTACAAAGAAAGGCCAACATACTGAGTTTCTCTTTGCTTTCTCTCCTCTGTTTCCAAAACCCATTCAAGGAGTGAAGAAACCATTTGTTAGCGATTCTATTTGCAGCTGTTTACTATTTCTCAGGTGATAGTCATCTTCTGTGTCTTCACTTCATTCAGGGATGCATACTGTAAAGATGTGGGAGGGAAGTTTCTCTGCTTTGGGGACTAGGAACCAGGATGACTTCCCTGAGACATTAAAAACTACAGGGTGAACACTGGGAGTCAAGACCCTGAGTGGCAGCTGGGAGCCAAGAGAGATGGAGGGCACCACTTTGGAAAAGCTTCTCTGCTTTGGGGACTAGGAACCAGGATGACTTCCCTGAGACATTAAAAACTACAGGGTGAACACTGGGAGTCAAGACCCTGAGTGGCAGCTGGGAGCCAAGAGAGATGGAAGGCACCACTTTGGAAAAGCCTCTAACATGATAGGAATGAACAGAACACCAGAACAATAATGTTTAGCTCCCCACTTTTCTAGTCTCTCAGGGCAGTATGATGTCTTGGTTCACTACTCTGAAGATGATTAGGTACCTGTTCAAGTGTTCAGAGCTTCCCAAAATGTTGGTCTCTCTCCTAAAGTCTTCACATCTTCATCAATCTGATATTTTTTCCCTTGTTCCTGTAGCACTTGTATAATTTTTTGACAGCTTTGATTATGCCATGGTCACAGACTTCTTGTGTGGCTCAAACCAGTTACTCCCAGTTCTTTCCACCTCTCAGGTTACTGGCAGCTCTATATTTCTGCATTTGGCAAACAGCCCTTAATGCTTTTTAAATGATCCTTGCTGGGCTTTATTTCCTTGCAATAAGTCACTTCCCTTCAGCTTAACAACAGAATCAAATCTGCAAACACTTGTTGCATAAATGATTGAGATTCAACACAGCAGAAGTAACAAGACCCTCTTCTGGTAGTCACAACTCTTGCACCACTGTGATCCATAATATTCACTAGATTTTGCAGTGGAGATATCTTTGTAAACTGACTGGACACATTTGTTCATGGCAAAATACAAAGTATTTACTTGCCTATACTTATATGTCTGAATGTCTTATCGATATGTCTGAGTCCTTCCCTGTTCTCAATTACAGCATCTAACAGCTTCCAGGTTCGAACTGTATTTCAGTTTTCTCCAAAGAACATGACCTAGGCTTTAAAACTTCTCTGGGCAAGCAGACATTTAATAGTGGTTTTTTTAATTAGAAAATGGCTATGGTAATTTTGTACATAATGTACAAATGTATAGAATCATAGAATCATAGAATCAACCAGGTTGGAAGAGACCTCCAAGATCAGCCAGTCCAACCTAGCACCCAGCCCTAGCCAGTCAACCAGACCATGGCACTAAGTGCCTCATCCAGGCTCCTCTTGAACACCTCCAGGGATGGTGACTCCACCACCTCCTTGGGCAGCCCATTCCAATGGGAAATCACTCTCTCTGGGAAGAACTTCTTCCTAACAAGCAAGTAATAAAACCTTGGTTGAAGTATTCAGCTTTAGAATGAAACTTCGGGCGGCTGAAAGAAGCCTTTTGCTCAATGTGCCCATAGGATTTGATTTGAGTTAATATGGTTTCATGAGCCAGCATCTTTTGACCACGTCCTTTACCTCTTCTTGATAAAATGCATGTTTCCCATGTCATTTGATAAAATGTTGCATTGGTACTAGAGGTGGATTGGTTCAGAGTGGACATGAGGAGGATGTTGTTGAGCATGAGAGCGGTGAGAGGCTGGAATGGGTTGCCCAGGGAGGTGGTTGAGGCCCCATCTCTGGAGGTGTTTAAGGCCAGGCTGGATGGGGCTCTGACCAGCCTGATCTAGGGTAGGGTGTCCCTGCCCTTGGCAGGGGGATTTGAACTGGCTGATCCTTGTGGTCCCTTCCAGCCCTGACTGATTCTGTGATACTGCCCACACCATATGGTTTGTCTCACACTGCCGTCTGGGTATGGAGCCGCAGGACAGGGCAGCAGTGTCTGTGTGCATTTCAGCATTGAAGAAGGCAACTGCACGGTGGCAGCTTGCAGTACAAGGTCCTTACTGAATGTACAACCCGCAGGGCTTTGGGAATCTCATTAGCACAACACTTCATTATTCACAAATACAAGATTCTGGAGCTGTATACATGCAGTTGTTTCTTCCCACTAGCACAGAAGTTCGTTTGAAGATGCCTTTATTGACTAAAATGTTTTCCCTGTAAAGTCCAACTACAGAAGCAGGAAGAGTGGTTGTGGAGACGTCAGAAGTAATCATTATCAGCCAATCCCCTTCTTATCTCTAAGGCACAGATGACAGCTCTGCTCTCTTGAGTCCACAAATTAGTGAAAGGATCTCTGGCTTTTTTCTTTGTGACAGACTCCTTTTCTCTTCTCTGCACAGTGCCTGAGCTTTTCCAAACGTGGCACTGGTCAGCACACTGCAAAGAACACAGTGTTGGACAGAAAAAATGTTTAATGGCAATGATCTTTTTGATACCTCTTCCACTGAAATGGATGTGTGGTTCAGTGAAATGGAGAACTAAGTGCACTGATGGGTGTTTGGCAGAGGTTTTTGTGAGTATTTCTTCCTGTGGCTGTTTGAGCTAGATTTCTAGCTCAGACATAAAAACATTCAGAACAGAGAAACTTAGAAGTAGAAGCTCTGAGAGGAGAGGTGAATGTCTTAGGGATAGGCCATAGAATGGCAATAATGGATAAGTTGATATAATTTCATTGGAGCATCAAGAGCTTTAAGTCTGGAAGCAAAGCTTAGACCTTCCCCTTGCTGCTTCTGCTGCTTCAGCTGTGCCCGCTGCCATTTTGGCTGCCAAGTAGATAGGGAATCACAGAATCATAGAATCAACCAGGTTGGAAGAGACCTCCAAGATCATCCAGTCCAACCTAGCACCCAGCCCTATCCAGTCAACCAGACCATGGCACTAAGTGCCTCATCCAGGCTTTTTTTGAACACTTCCAGGGATGGTGACCTGATATTAATAAGAAGTGGGTTTAAAATAAGATAGCAGCTTGGTGCTACTTCTGAAGCCCTACAGATAGAAGAAAGCCTATATATCACAGTATCACAGTATCACCAAGGTTGGAAGAGACCTCACAGATCATCAAGTCCAACCCTTTAGCACAGAGCTCAAGGCCAGACCATGGCACCAAGTGCCACGTCCAGTCCTGCCTTGAACAGCTCCAGGGCCGGCGACTCCACCACCTCCCCGGGCAGCCCATTCCAGTGTCCAATGACTCTCTCAGGGAAGAACTTTCTCCTCACCTCCAGCCTAAATCTCCCCTGGTGCAGCCTGAGGCTGTGTCCTCTTGTTCTGGTGCTGGCCACCTGAGAGAAGAGAGCAACCTCCTCCTGGCCACAACCACCCTTCAGGTAGTTGCAGACAGCAATGAGGTCACCCCTGAGCCTCCTCTTCTCCAGGCTAACCAATCCCAGCTCCCTCAGCCTCTCCTCGTAGGGCTGTGCTCAAGGCCTCTCCCCAGCCTCGTTGCCCTTCTCTGGACATGCTCAAGCATCTCAATGTCCCTCCTAAACTGGGGGGCCCAGAACTGAACACAGTGGATGCAAGGTGTGTGGATCAGGAAAGAGAGCCTTAATGATAGAAAAAGGACTTGTTTCAGCTACTAGAAAGTGGAAGTTTGAGAATAAAGATGGAGAAGATCAGGCAAGAAAGCCAGGAGAAGGGAAGAGAAGTGGAAGAAGTAGTGGTAGAAGGCATTTGTGTTGAAAATACAAAACATCCAGCTTCTTTCCCTGAGTTTCTCTCAGTGTAGTCCCACCCTACATGAATGTCTTGTATTGTTTTCCATGTTCATGTCCCATTTTATCCCTTCACTGGGCAAAATCAGCAAAAATAACTGGGTTTAATTATAAGATCACTTCAGGCCATGGGTCATGGTTTGGTAGTTTGCTGCAGTTGCGGTACTAGTGAGAACTTGACTTTTTCTCTCTGCAGCAGGGTAAAGATTTATGTTTTAAAATATCTTCTGTAGTTTTATATCCTTCACACATTCAGATGTGAATGGTGAAAACATCCCACAACCCTCAAGAGCCATTGTTTTCCATTCAGCAAAGCAAATCCTAGCCTATGAAACTTCTATTTAAGATGGAGGGCAAGAAAGAATAAAAACATCATCCCTGAATAAGCAGCCACAGAAGCTGCTCTTAAGGAGAGATGTTAAAGTAAATGAGACCTCTGAGCCCAGCAAAGTGCCAGAGGGCCTCTGCTAGAGCTGACTGTGCACCAGCTCTGGTCTTGATTCCTCACCTTCTGAAGGGAGGCTGTAGCCAGGTGGGGTTGGTCTCTTCTCCCAGGCAAGCAGCAACAGAACAAGGGGACACAGTCTCAAGTTGTGCTGGGGGAGGTCTAGGCTGGATGTTAGGAGGAAGTTCTTCACAGAGAGAGTGATTGGCATTGGAATGGGCTGCTCAGGGAGGTGGTGGAGGCACCGTCCCTGGAGGTGTTCAAGCAAAGCCTGGATGAGGCACTTAGTGCCATGGTCTGGTTGACTGGATAGGGCTGGGTGCTAGGTTGGACTGGATGATCTTGGAGGTCTCTTCCATCCTGGTTGATTCTATGATTCTATAATTCATTGCCCTTGGACTGTCATAAGTGTCCCTGCCTATGTTGGGGGGTTGGAATTAGATGATCTTTGAGATTTCTTCCAACCTAAACTATTCTATGACAACAAGAAAAACATTTTCCTTTTTTTATTTTAAATACTGGCTATCTACTTGGCCTTTTACAGTGGATTACAGGATGACATTATATAATAATGTGCTCTACAATTTGGTTGGGGTTCTGAAAAATCAGTAGGGTCAAAAAAAAAAAAACCCAATCCAAACCAAAAGCTCATATCCAACACAGCCAGAAAAGTCATACTTCTGTTGGAAAATTTCTGACTGCCACTTCTCCAGAAGCATTTGGGCCCAGATGAGAGTAACTGAATGTCTGAGTAGCTTTTGGAAGTGTTTGAAAGTTAGATTAATCAGCTTTCACCCACGTAAATACCAATCTAGACTACTTCAGTTCAGCTGTTTGTTTAAGCTATTGTCAGTTGGAGATGTAGAGATTAACCCTTCTCAAAGCTCAGTTTCAACTTAACCACAGGATACACCTCATTTTTTTTCAACTCAAAATCCCTCCAGCACAGCCTGAAAGTGGTTTCCTTCCTAACTGTTTGCCTTCCTTCAGACACTCCCATCTGACCATTAAGCTCTGTCTCTCAGCTCCATCTATGTTTTGCCTGAAGATAACGGCAGGTCAAAGGCACATGGCTAGCCCCAAACCAAGCTTTGCAGCAGCCTACATTTACTTTGGACCCCAAGGCATGTTGGTGTCTTTATATTCCTCATCTGTCAGCCCACAGCTTGGATGGCAACACTCTGTGCTGGGTTAGGAACTGGCTGGAGGGCCGGACCCAGAGAGTGGTGGTGAATGGTGCCACATCCAGCTGGCAGCTGTCACTAGTGGTGTCCCTCAGGGATCTGTGCTGGGCCCCATCCTCTTTAACATCTTCATAGATGACCTGGATGAGGGCATGGAGTCAGTCATCAGCAAGTTTGCAGATGACACCAAGCTGGGGGCAGATGTGGCTGGGTTGGAGGGCAGAAGGGCTCTGCAGCGGGACCTTGACTGCCTGGACAGATGGGCAGAGTCCAAGGGGATGGGGTTCAATAGCTCCAAGTGCAGGGTGCTGCACTTTGGCCACAGCAACCCCATGCAGAGATACAGGCTGGGGTCGGAGTGGCTGGAGAGCAGCCAGACAGAGAGGGATCTGGGGGTGCTGATTGATACCCACCTGAACATGAGCCAGCAGTGTGCCCAGGTGGCCAAGAGAGCCAGTGGCATCCTGGCCTGCATCAGGAATGGTGTGGTCAGCAGGAGCAGGCAGGTCATTCTGCCCCTGTACTCTGCACTGATCAGACCACACCTTGAGTCCTGTGTTCAGTTCTGGGCCCCCCAGTTTAGGAGGGACATTGAGATGCTTGAGCGTGTCCAGAGAAGGGCGACGAGGCTGGGGAGAGGCCTTGAGCACAGCCCTACGAGGAGAGGCTGAGGGAGCTGGGATTGGTTAGCCTGGAGAAGAGGAGGCTCAGGGCAGACCTTATTGCTGTCTACAACTACCTGAGGGGTGGTTGTGGCCAGGAGGAGGTTGCTCTCTTCTCTCAGGTGGCCAGCACCAGAACAAGAGGACACAGCCTCAGGCTGCGCCAGGGGAGATTTAGGCTGGAGGTGAGGAGAAAGTTCTTCCCTGAGAGAGTCATTGGACACTGGAATGGGCTGCCCGGGGAGGTGGTGGAGTCGCCGTCCCTGGAGCTGTTCAAGGCAGGACTGGACGTGGCACTTGGTGCCATGGTCTGGCCTTGAGCTCTGTGGTAAAGGGTTGGACTTGATGATCTGTGAGGTCTCTTCCAACCCTGATGATACTGTGAGACTGTGATACTGTGTGATTCTGTGGTCTGCTTTCACAGATCTTTATGGACTGAAGGTCTGAAGACCTGAAGGAAGCTTTTGTACAGCCTTCTGTAAAAAAGGATCCACACTCAGATCCATCCCTTTTAATGGCACTGCAGGACAAACATTTAAGGATGTGGGTTACCTGCAAGCCCATCAGTTTGAAAGCTTATCAGAAGCCCTCAGTGATGGCACTGCCTGGTCAAGCAGAGAGGACAGCAGCTCTTCCTGAGGGAGCAGCAGCTGCACGGGTGGTGGGCAGTAGCTCCTTCACCTGCCCAGCTTTAGCATGTTGCTGAGGCTGGCAGAGAGCATCAGCCCGGGGCAGCAAAAGCAGCTGCAGGAAGATGTCCCTGCTTGTACTGAGTGCCAGACTACAAAGATTTGCTGTGCTCTGACAATTTTCATTGGAAAATTGTGTCCCTGCAGTCAAAAGGGTGGAAAAGAGAGCCCTGCAGGGATGTAGTCCCTGCCATTCAAGGGAAAACACTGTCAGCACATGGTGGAGAGAACGAAAACATTCAAGGCAGAAGCCATTTGCTTCCTAGTTGCACTGCAGACGGTGACCTACTTTACAGTTTTCATGTGCCATAAAGGTACAGATTTAGCATAGAGAGAATAGAACTATGTCCAGAGGAACTGGAGTTAGAGATTACTGCTGCAAACTGCAATAATGGCATAGGAAGTGTCTTGTGGGACACAGGCTGGCTTAGGGATCAAGTCAGGATCTGTGTTCTTGTGATAAAAGCCCATATTGGGTTAATTTACATGACGAAGCAGTGCTGATGTGCATGAAAGGAAACTGAACAACCAGAAATCAGCTCAAAGCACCAAGAAGGCGCTGAAAGGCATCATGTAAAAGCCTTCCAAGAACCCAAAAGATCTGGAGACTGAGCCTTGTGGATCTACAAGCACAGGAAAGAAGCTCAGAAGATGAAGAGTCTCAAGGCTGCCGGAGCCACCAGCACACAATGATACCAGTGGGATGCAGACCTCAGACCACATCCTAGGATGCAGTAACTTCTATGTACAAAGAATTACACACACACCAGCTTAAAAATGGGGCCTGAAGGATCTTTCTGTGCTCAGATGGGAATCACAGAATCATAGAATCAATCAGGTTGGAAGAGGAGTTCCTAGCATGGCAGCCTTTTGTTTCTGGGACAGGCCTCTAAACAGGTAACTATCATTGAGTGGATGAGCTTGAGGCAATGACTGAGCATAGTATGTGAATAGTTAGGTGATAACCAAAACAACAACAGCTTGATTCTATCAATGGCTTACCTAGTAAAACCTAATCTAATCAGTATTGATTGTGATCTTTTTCTCCCATGAGCTGGACATCTCTGAGGAGAAAATTACAACTCCAGCAATGAAAGCAGGTTGTCCTCAGTGCATGTCTGTCTCAGCCCCACACATACCTCCCTTGACCAGAAGATACTGAGGTCTGCAGGGTGGGCAGTGAACAAAACTACATGTTTGTCTTTGCTGATTTCCTACAAGCACATGCAATTCTGCATGATGCTGTGATAGCTCTAGCAGAGACCACAGGCAAGTCTCTGAGCTCCTAAGCAACTCCTGAGTAAATAATGCGCAGCCTCCAGAGAGACCTCTCTGTGCTCTTCCTCCATGCAGCTCTTTCCACAGCAGTGAAACTTTGGATCAGACTGATGTTTTACAGACAGCACAAGGCCAGGCTTAAAGACCATAACAAGCAGACAAAGCCCAGAGACAAGGCAAAGAGGTTGCAGAGCTTGTTGCACTAAGGACCTAACAGCTTTGATGTCACTGAACTTGGGGTTCTGGATAAATGCCAGGCAGATGCCACCAGACAGGAAGAGTTTGTGTGTCAGAAAGAGGACTGGGACTGCATGCTTAGATTGCTGCAAAGAGATGGAACACTGTGACTTGTTCAGGTGGGGAAGAATGAGTCCAGAACCCACAGTCTGATGAACAGCAGCTTCCATGTCCCTAAGGTCACCATTCAGGGAATGAGAAGAGTGGGCTAAACTGCTAGCAATGGTCACACATAACCTGAAACAGAAAGAAGGTCTGTAGAGAAAACAGGAAGGCCTGCAATCCACAGCCTAAGGAAGATGGACTTCTGCCCATAAGGCTCTCAAGTTTTGACCAAACCAAGAAGCCCAGGGTCTGCCTCATAGGCAGAGCTGGTGTAATTTTCCACTCACAGAACTGCCATCAGCAATGAATGCCTCTGCTGACCCTTCACTGAGTACAGTGCCTCCCAAGGAGATGGATGAGCCACAGGGTTAGGGACCTTTTTGTCCTCCGAAGTGCTTCACAGAATGACGAATGCTCTGCACTTTCACATTGCCTTGTCAGGTGAGAACCACCCAGGGCACTGCTTTGCCTGTCCCATCAGTGGTGACCCCAAAACAGCAGCAGACAATGTCAGTGCTGACATCAGAAGCACAACCATCCTTCATATAAGGTCATGGGCACGATTTTCAAATTTTATTGGAGGTTTTGGTTCTTTCAAACTTGAGATTGATCTGTTGATAATGTCTAAAAAGGTAAGCAGCCTTTCTATTGGCTCCTTCATGTAGTTCATGCTAGCATGTGAATCTAGAGATTTCCTCCTTTGTAGTCATTTGTGAGCCTCAGAGAAGCCCATGCAGAGTTTGGTCTGGGCAATGCCTAACAGAGATTAAAGCTTCATCTGTTCGCGATCAGAATGGCAACAAAAGGACACCTTTGGGCTCCACTGCTGTGGCAGCTTCTGCTCTCCGTTCAGGTCTCCCTGGGTAAGTACATACTCTATTTCAGTAAAGGCAGCCAGGGAAAGAATGCATCTTGAGCAGCAAGAGGCTGTGGTTCCATCACCCTGTGAGGCAGAGCGTCGATGCGGTGTTTAATACAATCCCTTTCGGCAAGCAGCGCGGGGCAGAAGGGCTAAGGTCTGCCCAGAGCCTGTCAAAGCAGTGCTTCTTACGCACACTCTTTAACCAGTTCACCTTCACAGTGGGGGTCCATCTGTTCTCCTGGGGGCAGTGTATAAATCCTCATGTGCTCTGCGTACTCCCCGGGGTGATGGTTGCCTTCCCAGGAAAAGGGACCAGGTCTGTCACGCTGCCTGGCCATGGGGCTGAGCTGGGGTTTGCAGGCAGCATGAGCTCATTGGTAACCTCTCCCATTTCACAGAGATGGGCAAAGAGGCTCTCAGCTTTTGAGAATGTTGAACGTCCTTGGGGGCTCCAAGCCAGCATCTTCCTGTTGCTGTCTCCCCTGAATGTGTCCCAAGTCTTGCTCAGGGTTACACATTTCCCCCCCCCCAAGAATACCACCCAGAGATCTGCCCCATGGCTCACTACTTATGAGTGGCAGTGTGTGTGTGGACGAGTATGGGCAAGGGCCTAGGGCAGTGGTCACTTCCACTGGTTTGGAATTTCACCCCTGAACACGTGCAGAATCCTGACAAACCAGTGAAGTATTTGTGGACAGTCTGTTGTCAGCCTGGCAGTTCCCAAGGGACAAATCAGTGGGATGTGCTGGGGCTGTGCCTGCATCTAGCAAGTCCCCCACAGCAAACTGCTGGCTAAGCTGTCAGCCCATGGCTTGGATGGCAACACTCTGTGCTGGGTTAGGAACTGGCTGGAGGGCAGACCCACAGAGTGGTGGTGAATGGTGCCACATCCAGCTGGCAGCTGTCACTAGTGGTGTCCCTCAGGGATCTGTGCTGGGCCCCATCCTCTTTAACATCTTCATAGATGATCTGGATGAGGGCATCGAGTCAGTCATCAGCAAGTTTGCAGATGACACCAAGCTGGGGGCAGATGTGGCTGGGTTGGAGGGCAGAAGGGCTCTGCAGCGGCACCTTGACCACCTGGACAGATGGGCAGAGTCCAAGGGGATGGGGTTCAATAGCTCCAAGTGCAGGGTGCTGCACTTTGGCCACAACAACCCCATGCAGAGATACAGGCTAGGGTTGGAGTGGCTGAGAGCAGCCAGACAGAGAGGGATCTGGGGGTACTGATTGATACCCACCTGAACATGAGCCAGCAGTGTGCCCAGGTGGCCAAGAGAGCCAGTGGCATCCTGGCCTGCATCAGGAATGGTGTGGCCAGCAGGAGCAGGGAGGTCATTCTGCCCCTATACTCTGCACTGGTTAGACCACACCTTGAGTACTGTGTTCAGTTCTGGGCCCCCCAGTTTAGGAGGGACATTGAGATGCTTGAGCGTGTCCAGAGAAGGGCAACGAGGCTGGGGAGAGGCCTTGAGCACAGCCCTACGAGGAGAGGCTGAGGGAGCTGGGATTGGTTAGCCTGGAGAAGAGGAGGCTCAGGGGAGACCTTATTGCTGTCTGCAACTACCTGAGGGGTGGTTGTGGCCAGGAGGAGGTTGCTCTCTTCTCTCAGGTGGCCAGCACCAGAACAAGAGGACACAGCCTCAGGGTGCACCAGGGGAGATTTAGGCTGGAGGTGAGGAGAAAGTTCTTCCCTGAGAGAGTCATTGGACACTGGAATGGGCTGCCCGGGGAGGTGGTGGAGTCGCCGTCCCTGGAGCTGTTCAAGGCAGGACTGGACGTGGCACTTGGTGCCATGGTCTGGCCTTGAGCTCTGTGGTAAAGGGTTGGACTTGATGATCTGTGAGGTCTCTTCCAACCTTGGTGATACTGTGAAATTGGAGGCAACTTGTGTCAGGCATGAAGAAAAAGTTCCCCTTCAAGAAAAATCACAGGATCACAAGATGCTGCATGGCAGCTGGGCAAGTGGACCACCATGGAGAGTGGTGTCCAGTACCTGAAGGAATTAGCTGTGCTGGAGGTGATTTATAGCTATCAGAATGACAAGCAGTCACACACCGTTCCAGAAGAAATTCCCAATGGAAGTTCCTGCAAAGCCCTTCACCATCATACACCTGGCAGTAATAGCCTGGAAAGACAGCCAAGGAAAAGCAGTGGAAAAATTGACTGGCCAGCTCCAGACAAACAAGGGAAGCCTCTTTTCCTCTGCAGAGGGCTGAGTTGTGACTCTGGAGGATCTATCTGAGAGTGTCAGCAGTTGAAAGAGGACATGTCCTACTATCCACCTGTACCATCCTGTATCTCAGCTATTAGGAGCAGATGCCTAAGAGAGAGAATCCTCTGGTTTAACCTTTGTGACTACTGAAAGGATGTGAGGAAATGGGATGGACAACCCACTTCACTCCTAGATGCATGAGTACAAGAGCTGTGAGGGAAAACAACTGCAAAATGGTTTCCTGCTCCAGTTTCCAGTAGAGTAGAAGGGCAGATCTCACTCCTGATCCTCTTGAGGGAAGCTCCAAGTCGCTTTCACAAGAAGTGAGTGATTCTGATCTCCAGGCAGGTGAAAGAAAGGGACAACCTGGTTTACTGGTCTGTGTCAATCTGGTGGCCTGGCACATCTGTCCCACAGGGGTATAAGGCTCTAGCAAACACTGGCACACACAGTATTGCTGTCAAGCTAAAGAGGGCTTGAACTCATCTGTATTTCTGAGGTGGCAGGGGATTCCCAGGAGATAAGTCCTACTGGAATCTGAGGTGAGCCTAACTGGGAACAAGTGGCACAAACATGCCAATGTGACCAGTCCAGAGGCTCCGTGCATCCTTGGCATGGACTACCTCAGAAGAAGATACTTGAAGCACCCAAAAGGGTACCAGTAGGATTTTGGGATAGCTGGTTTGGAGATGGAGGGAAATAAATGGCTGTCAAGCTTGCCTGATTTCTCAGAGAACCCTTCTGTGGTGGGCTTGGTAAGGGCTAAAGACCAGAAGCTGTCGATCACTGCCACAGCAGTGCACTGGCAGCAATATGTCACCAAGCAAGACCCTCTGATTCCCATGCACAAACTGATTTGTCAACTGTAGAAGGGCAACAAAGCTGGTGAAGGGCCTGGAACACAAACCCTATGAGGAGAGGCTGAGGGAGCTGGGGATGTGCAGCCTGGAGAAGAGGAGGCTCAGGGGTGACCTCATTGCTGTCCCCAACTACCTGAAGGGAGGTTGTAGCCAGGTGGGGTTGGTCTCTTCTGCCAGGCAAGCAGCAACAGAACAAGGGGACACAGTCTCAAGTTGTGCTGGGGTAGATATAGGCTGGATGTTAGGAGGAAGTTGTTGCCAGAGAGAGTGATTGGCATTGGAATGGGCTGCCCAGGGAGGTGGTGGAGTCACCATCCCTTGAGGTGTTCAAGCAAAGCCTGGCTGAGGCACTTAGTGCCATGGTCTAGTTGACTGGCTAGGGCTGGGTGCTAGGTTGGACTGGATGATCTTGGAGGTCTCTTCCAACCTGGTTGATTCTATGATTCTATGATCAGCAAAACCTGCTCACCCTTCAACAGCCCCATATGGCCAGTGTGGAAATGGAGACTAACAGTAGACTACCATGGCCTGAAGGAAGTTACACCAGACACGAGTGTCACTGTGCCAGCCATGCTGGGGTTTCAGTATCCCCTGGAGCCAAAGGCAGCCAAGTGGCACACCACAGCTGCTGTCACTAAGGCATTCTGCTCTGCTCCTACAGCACCAGAGTGCAGGCCAGTTTGCTTGAACTTAAAGGAGTGACCAGTACACCTGGAATTGGCTGCCCCAGGAGTATCTAGTCCCCCACCATTTACCATGGACTGATCCATCCCCACACCAGCATTGCCCAGCTGTGGTAGGTTAGAAGAGAAAGCTCACATGTCACTAGGGAAAAAACCCTTACATTTTAGCAATGCAGTTAGCCCAAACTTGTAAATACAGACACAACTCCCTGCAAAAAAAAAAAGAAAGCCCAAACTTTAAGATGGGTTATTTAGAAATTAAGTGAGTAAATCTGATTTAAGAGAAATTAGAAGTACTAACAATCTCATTAGCCATCTGCAACAGGGAGTTGTGATTAGGTGCTGCCCTTTCCATAACGTTGCTCTGTCTCTACACACGAAGGTGCTGATGAAATGAGGCTGTCAAGTGGAACTGGCCCCTGCTCTGGGAGAGTGGAAATAAAACATAACGAGGTGTGGGGAACTGTGTGCGATGGCGACTGGACCAAAGAGGATGCCGAGGTTGTCTGTAAGCAGCTACAGTGTGGCTATGCTGTTCAGGCCCTTAACAGAGCTCCTTTTGGAGAAGGCTCTGGACCAACATGGTTGTACCGAGTTGACTGCCGTGGTGATGAACCAGCTCTCTGGAACTGCACGCACTCAGGGTGGGGTGTTTTCACCTGCCCTCATTACTTTGATACTGGAGTGATCTGCTCAGGTAAGAAGTCACCCAACCTTCTGTAACAGAGAGATCAAGGTTTGTGCTAGCTGAACAAAGCCAGGTACTGCCAGACATAACCCTTCCTGCACAGCCTCTGATCAGCCAAAGCAGGTTGCACCAGCACTAATTCTCCTGCTGACTACGAGTGTATGTCTCCTTCACCTGGGCACAGTGATGGCACAGAATGGAAGCAGAAAGTAAAGTACATTGAACAGAAAATGAAGCGTTGTTTGTTTCTACCACAGCTCCCCCAGGCAACAGGAGAGCAGTATTGTACTTGTCATTGGCCAGGAAAGAGGGGTAAAAAACAGGTGGAGATGGAGAAGCTGTCATGCCATAAAGCTGCTCTTCTCCAGGTCTTTGTTTAAGCTAATATAACATAGTCTGTGATAGCAAACAAATCCAATGACTGACCTTCCTCCAACAGCTTTGTTTTCCCACACACCATTTTCTTTCTCCCCAGTGGCAGATAAAAATTGCCACAATGGCAAAATAGTTAAAGGTGCCAGCAGTCCTCAGGAAAATGAGATGTGTCTTCTCATAGGATCATAAGATGTTAGGGGTTGGAAGGCACCCAAAGAGATCATCGAGTCCAACCCCCCTGCCAGAGCAGGACAATGCTATCTAACACAGATCACAGAGGAGCACATCCAGACAGGCCTTGAAAGTCTCTAGAGAAGGAGGCTCCACAACCTCCCTGGGCAGCCTGTGCCAGTGCTCTGTGACATTCACAGTAAAGAAGTTCCCCCTTGTGTTGAGGCAGAGCCTCTTTTGCTGCAACTTACACCCATTGCTCCTTGTCCTATCCCAGGGAGCAGTGAGCAGAGCCTGTTCCCCTGCTCCTGGCCAGCCCTCAGATACTTATAAACATTTATCAAATCCCCTCTAAATCTTCTCCTCTCCAGACTAAACAGCCCCAGGTCCCTCAGCCTCTCCTCATCAGCCATGCCCTCCAGTCCTCTAATCATCCTCCTAGCCCTCCGCTGGACCCTCTCCAGCAGATCCTTGTCCCTCTTAAACTGGGGAGCCCAAAACTGAACACAGTATTTAAGATGAGGTCTCAGCAGGGCAGAGTAGAGGGGGAGGAGAACCTCCCTTGATCTGCTGGACACACTCCTCCTAACACACCCCAGGATCCCATTGGCCTTCTTGGCCACAAGGGCACATTGCTGTGCCATGGGGAACTTGTTAGCCACCAGGACCCCCAGGTCCCTCTCCACAGGACTGCTCTCTAGCAGATCACCTCCCAACCTGTGCTGGTGCAGTTTGTTGTTCCTCCCCAGATGCAGGACTCTGCACTTGTCCCATGGGGTTATTAAATGAGGTCAGTCCAACCAACCATTGCTGCTAGATTTCTTGTTGTTTCCCCCCCAGGCTTCTCTGGGCTGCAGCTGACTGGAGGGGACACTGTCTGCTCGGGACAGCTGAAAGTAAAGCAAGAAGAAACCTGGGCTGCAGTCTGCTTTTCACACATCAATTTCCAAACTGCCTCTGTTGTATGTAATGAGTTAGAGTGTGGCCAGCCAGTGGATATCATGAGAGGAGCTCACTTTGGAGACAGACACGAACTGACCTGGCAGGAAGAGTTTCACTGTGTAGGGAATGAAACCAACCTTGCACACTGTCCCAGGATGCTGCACCGCAGTAAGACATGCTCCCATGACGCCACCATTGTGTGTTCAGGTGAGACTTGGGACCGAGAGATGCAATTTACATGTCTCCTATATATCTTCCTCCTGTTAAGCCACAGTCCAGAGCCTCTGCATATTCATGTGGACCTCAGTGTTCTTGAGTGCATCCCCAATCACACCCTGAGTCATCCAGAGAAGGCCAGGACGCTACAGACAGCAGCCCCACGATCCTTTGGTCACTCTAGTGAGTCTGCATTTAACTGTTCTAACCACTCCCCTTCTGTGGCAGGGATGCTCATCTCCAAAGGACTGTAATTCTTTAATGCTAATAGACGTGTTACAGGTACTCAGTAGTACTGAGAACTCTTCCATGCCTTTCTCATACACATAAAAGGAGAGATAGCCAGAGCAGACGAGCAGGAGCATGGAGAATGTGCTTTGAGTGCTGCCAGTGTGTGTGTCGACTCCTGGCACTTCAGCTAGTTACAAAACTGGGAGGGCTGCCATGCTTCCAAAAGGACAAAGAAGGAAGAGGTTACAAGAAAGGGGCCTACAAAAAAGCTGGGGAGGGACTTTTGAGGCTCTCAGGGAGTGACAGGACTAGGGGGAATGGAGCAAAGCTGGAGTGGATTCAAACTGGATGTGAGGAGGAAGTTGTTGTGCATGAGAGTGGTGAGAGGCTGGAATGGGTTGCCCAGGGAGGTGGTTGAGGCCCCATGGCTGGAGGTGTTTAAGGCCAGGCTGGATGGGGCTGTGTGCAGCCTGATCTAGGGTAGGGTGTCCCTGGCCATGGCAGGGGGTTGGAACTGTCTGCTCCTTGTGGTCCCTTCCAACCCTGACTGATTCTGTGATTCTAAGCATAGTGTTTTTTTCTAAAAAGGAAGACTTGCCAGTAACATTAACTAAGAGATCACAGAATCACAGATGGGAGGGGTTGGAAAGGGCCTCTTGGAGATCACCAACTCCAGCCCCCGCCCTGCTAAAGTAGGTTCACCTAGAGCAGGCCTCACAGGACCACAGCCAGGTGGGTTAGGAAAGTGTTCAAAGAAGGAAACTCTACAACCTCTCTGGGCAGCCTGTTCCACTGCTTCATCACCTTCAAAGTAAAGAAGATTTTTCTCATCTTGAAGTCAAACTTCCTGTGTTCTATTTTATGTTCATTGCCCCTTGTCCCATCACTGAGCACCACTGAAAAGCAGCTGGCCCCATTCTCTTGACACTTGCCCTGTGTAGATTGATATGCTTTGACCAGATCCCATCACTGAGCACCACTGAAAAGCAGCTGGCCCCATTCTCTTGACACTTGCCCTGTGTAGATTGATATGCTTTGACCAGATCCCATCACTGAGCACCACTGAAAAGCAGCTGGCCCCATTCTCTTGACACTTGCCCCATGTAGATTGATATGCTTTGACCAGATCCCCTCTCAGGATGCTCTTCTCTAGGTCTCTCAGCCTTTCCTTCTCAGAGAGGTTTTCCAGTCCCCTCATCATCTTTGCAGCCTCCACCAGACACTCTGCAGTGGTTCACTGTCTCTCTTGAACTGGAATGCCCAGAACTGGACACAAAACTCCAGGTGGGGCCTCACTAAGACACAATAAAGGAGGAAAACAACCTCCCCCAACCTGCTGGGTACCCTCTTCTTCATGCACCCCAGGATACTACTGGCCTTTGTGGCCACAAGAGTACACTGCTGGCTTATGGGTAACACTAGAGTCTTGGGTGGTGTGGGCTCTAAATGCAGTTAACTCATTGCCACCCACCATAACATGATGATTAGACCCAGCAAAGACAACTTTCCCCACTGAGGGCACAATTCAAAAGGCATAAAACAAACATGGACCAGAGCTGCTGACAGCATCCTGCCACAAAATATGGCTGCAAAGGACTGGACTTCATGTCCAGCTCCCATTCAAAGGGCTGAGGTCTGTTCCAAGACTGCCTTAAACATTGTACATCCCCTGTACTCAGCACTGGTCAGGGCACACCTTGAGTACTGTGTCCAGTTCTGGGCTCCTCAACTCAAGAGAGATATTGAGGTGCTGGAACCTGTCCAGAGAAGGACAACGAAGCTGGTGAGGGGCCTGGAGCACAGCCCTGTGAGGAGAGGCTGAGGGAGCTGGGGGTGTGCAGCCTGGAGGAGAGGAGGCTCAGGGGTGACCTCATTGCTGTCTACAACTACCCGAAGGGAGGCTGTAGCCAGGTGGGGTTGGTCTCTTCTGCCAGGCAACCAGCAGCAGAAGAAGGGGACACAGTCTCAAGCTGTGCCAGGGGAGGTCTAGGCTGGATGTTGGGAGGAAGTTCTTCCAAGAGTGATTGGCACTGGAAAGGGCTGCCCAGGGAGGTGGTGGAGTTGCTGTCCCTGGAGGTGTTCAAGGAAAGCCTGGATGGGGCACATGGTCTAGTTGCCATGGCCTAGTTGAATGGATAGGGCTGATAGGTTGGACTGGATGATCTTGGAGGTCTCTTGCAACCTGGATGATTCTGTGATTGTCCCACGGGCTATGGTGATCTGGAGTGCTGGCTGGAGAGCTGTGGAAGCCAGCTGGCACAGTTTAGATGCCAGTAGCTGAGAGGTCCTGGTTTCTGCCTCCATTTTGCAAGATTCATGGCTCAGAGTGGAAATCATAGAATCATAGAATCAACCAGGTTAGAAGAGACCTCCAGGATCATCCAGTCCAACCTAGCACCCAGCCCTATCCAATCAACCAGACCATGGCACTGAGTGCCTCATCCAGGCTGACCAGGGGGAGTACAAAGCAAGAACCAAGCAAAGGTAAGAAGTAGCAGTGTGAGAAGGTAAGAGGACTGGCAGCAGAACACCAGAGTCTTACCAATGCTGCACTTAAATCCCTGTGAATATGCTGACTGCATGGCCTGCTGGTGCTGAGGAGCGGGAGTTTGGAGTCTCCTGCTGTGGCATGGATTAAAGCTGGGAATTGCACACTGCAGTACTGTGGGAAGAGAAGAGAGCAGAGCAGAGGAGGAGAGTCTGAACTCATAGAATTAAGAGTTATGTAGTGCAAGCTGCAATATGCACCATAAATACTTGTTCCTTCAGAGCTGGATTACGAGCACCTAGACATAACATGCTCCCCAGTAACCTGAGATAGTTCCTTGCAGCTAGATCTGTCTTACAATTTTCAGTGCATAAGCACACACCAAAAAAGCATCTGCTAAGCACCTTTGCTCTTCCCACAGGTTATGGTGGGTACAGGCTGGCAAACGGCAGTACTTCATGTTCAGGCAGAGTGGAGCTTCTTCATGGAGGCACGTGGGGAGGCCTCTGTGACTACCTGTGGGATTTA
This sequence comes from Pogoniulus pusillus, assembly GCF_015220805.1. Lineage (NCBI taxonomy): Eukaryota > Metazoa > Chordata > Aves > Piciformes > Lybiidae > Pogoniulus > Pogoniulus pusillus. Next base: position 24,545,963 of record NC_087278.1, read on the forward strand.
CCAACTGCCAATGCCCTCTGCCAGCAGCTGGACTGTGGGCTTGCCCTACTGATACCAAGTGGACAGTCCTCTGGGGAAGAAAATGGGTCTGTCTGGAATGGGACATCCAGCTGCAAGAACAGCTCATGCCTGAGAGACCATCCTGTGAGGCTGCTGGGTCACCATGAGTGCCCTCCTGGAAAAGATGCTCGTGTGGTATGCTCAGGTGAGCAACAGAAAGGTCTGAGAGCACTGAAAAACTCATTTGAGGAAAAATAGGGGCCCAAAACCCAGAGGATGTCTGTGGAGCCAAGCTTTGCCTTATGTCTGCAGCTACAGGCACTTCCAGGGGTTGAGGCTTCAAGTCACCTCTAGCACAAAGCTCCTCTCTGGGACTGCTCCTAGTGTCAGGCAAAAGCAAGAATAGGGCTGCTCCACAAGGCAGGATGAGCTAGGGCCAGAGGGTGAGGACAACTCAGGCACTGTCCTTACCTGCCACAACCCAAAGCATCCGTATAGAGGTCCTTAACAAGGTCAGTCCCAGACAAGGCACAGTAGTGGCTCACATGTAGGGTCCAACTGGAGAGAACAGTCAGAATCATAGAATCAAGCAGGTTGGAAGAGACCTCCAAGATCATCCAGTCCAACCTGTCCCCCAGCCCTAGAGACAGTTATGCTGGTCACAGAGTTGAGGCGAGGACTACTAGTCCAGGCTTCAGTGAAGCCTTGTAGCAGTAGCCTGAGTGTGGACAACAGAAGTGCCTAGGTGAGGCTGGTCAGAAAATTAAGTCCTGTTGATTATTCCAGAGCCCTGAAACCTAGTGCACCGAGTTACAAACTGCAAAGGGACCAGATCCTGATTTCACAGGATCACACAGGATCACAGAATGGGAGCAATGGCAAGGGACCTCTGAAGATCACTGAGTCCAATCCGCGTGATAGAGCAGGATCACTTAGAGTAAACCACACAGGCACATGTCCAGGCAAGATTTGAACACCTCCAGAGATGGAGACTCTATTCATTTCTCTCAGTAAAATAAGGTGGGTGAAACATAGAATCATAGAATTATAGAATCAAGCAGGTTGGAAGAGACCTCCAAGATCATCCAGTCCAACCTAGCACCCAGCCCTAGCCAGTCAACCAGACCATGGCACTAAGTGCCTCATCCAGGCTTTTCTTGAAGACCCCCAGGGACAGTGCCTCCACCACCTCCCTGGGCAGCCCATTCCAATGCCAATCACTCTCTCTGTGAAGAACTTCTTCCTAATATCCAGCCTATACCTACCCTGGCACAACATGATGATGAGTGCAGAAGCTCCAGCAGCCCAGTGGAGTAATTTGTACTACTGAATGCTTCCCAGTCACTCTCAGATGATGCCCATGAGTAGTTATGAGCACAGCACCTCGGTCCTTTCTCTCACACTCAGGGTGCTCAGGAGGCAGGCTGGTGAATGGCACCACATGCTCCGGCAGAGTGGAGATTCGCCACGGGAACATGTGGGGAGGACTCTGCCGCTCCCGCTGGACCCTGCAAGCTGCCAGCGTCCTCTGCCACCAGCTGCACTGCGGCCACGCCAAGTCCATACAGACAGGAGAGCATTTTGGGGACGGGGATGGGCCCATGTGGAGAGATGCTTTTCACTGTGAAGGGACAGAGTCCTGCCTGTGGGACTGCGCCCAAGTGACTTTGGGCAATCCGACCTGCTCGGCCAAAGAAGCAGCCACTGTCATTTGCTCAGGTAAGTCAGGAGTGGCCTTTCACGGGTAGTGCAACTTCAGAGCAGAGCAGCCTTGGCTATCTCTCTGCCAAGCAAGTCTGGTAGGCCAGCCTGTCTTCAATACCCTATTCTTTCCCTACCCCTCCAACCTTGGTTTGAGCACAGAAACTTCATGTAGTAGAAGGATTTGCATCGTTTAGATGTGCCTGACTCCTCAGGGGAGCTGGGGAAGCCTTTCTTGATTCTCACTGCAGACACTTGTGTTCAGGGAAGCAAACAAAGCCTTAACAGAGGCTGTCCTCTTAACCACTGGTTATCTTCACCCATATAGAAATTTCTCTTCCACCTCTCTCTTGCATGTTATTTCTACTGCAGTAAGAGCAATAGATGTTATTCACTACATTTTTCTGCTCTCTTGAGCCCAGGTCCCTCAGAGTCACTCCAGTTGTCCGGTGGTGAGAGCCGCTGTGATGGGCGAGTTGAGATCTCCCTCCATGGCATGTGGAGCAGAGTCCTGGATGATGACTGGGACATTCAGGATGCTCACGTTGCATGTCGGCAGCTCCAGTGTGGAACTGCTGAAAAAGCCTATTACCTCCCAAGGTCTGAGCGAGGCATGGGTCTGGTTGGCTTGAGAAGAGTCCAGTGTGCCGGGAATGAGACTCAGCTGCTGCACTGTGAGACCTCTCCTTCTCACACAGTGCCAGCAGGGGTTGCTGAGGACGTTGGTGTGGTTTGCTCTGGTGAGTTACGGCATGAAAGGCACAGAATGCTTCCAGTGGTTGCCTCTGGATCACCTTACAGTGTTGTGCTAGTTTGAGCCTAGCTGGGATACTTTGGTGAGAAGAATTAGGTTACAGGCTGTGAAAAGGAAACAATGGTGATGACTACTGCACTCATAGGCTTGCTGAGATGGATAAGAACAAGAACGTAAATGTAGATAACAGAGTCTCTCTCTGTCTTTGGGGCTGCATGAACTTCTCCTTCTAACCTAACTTGCTGCCTGACTAATCCATCTGCTTCCTAACCCCCCTGGCCAGCCCTCCAAACTCATCTTCACCACATGGCAAAGTCTGGGGCAAGGCAGAGGAGTGGGAGGAAGGTGGAAGGGTGGTTGAGAGCCACTCCTGGGGAGTCTGGTTTCTGAGAGGGCTGTTGTGTTTCTGTATTGCTTTTTAAACTTGTACATATATACATATAGCTACATATATTGTAAATACCTGCTTGTATCTTGTGCTAAGCTGTAAGGACAGAGCTTCATTCAGTTTCCAGCAGCTGAGTCTAGCCTGGGTGATTTTACTTAAGTAAAAAGGGCGAGGAACACCCAAACCACCACAGCTGTGTTCTCAGCAGATGTGAAATAGGCAAGGATCTGAGACTCTGCTGGCCCTCTGCATGTATACTTTAAGGGACAAATGATAGTTAAGGAAGAAATGGAATACCCATAATGCTCCCACCTGAACCTCTTACAAAATTTATCTTGCAGAATACAATTTCAAAATAACCAGAATTTATTAGTCACAAGAACACTAATTTGGCCATGACCAACACACATTCTGACTGCCCCTGAGAATCAAACTGGGGTTATTTCCATATATTTATAGATAACTGCAGCCTTCCTAAAGTAAATCTACTGTTTCCACTCTTATTTTGTAATCTGTCTGCACTAGGAACTGTGCCTATCACTAACTAAATGAGTTTAGACAGAAAGCAGCTGCTCCAGCTTCCTAAGACAAGGTGATCTCTGTAGACACTGAGCATGACTGGACACCACTTCATGTTGGCAACACCTCACAGGAATTAGTTAAAAATCTTACTTGATAGAGGAGCTTTATGAGTTTTTAGCACCACAGGAGTTCTGCCCAAAAAAACATAACTGGACTACAATAAGAATCATGGAGTCAGAACCATAGAATCACAGAATCAGTCAGGGTTGGAAGGGACCACAAGGAGCAGCCAGTTCCAACCCCCCTGCCATGCCCAGGGACACCCTACCCTAGAGCAGGCTGCCCACAGCCTCATCCAGCCTGGCCTTGAACACCTCCAGCCATGGGGCCTCAACCACCTCCCTGGGCAACCCATTCCAGCCTCTCACCACTCTCGTGATGAACAATTTCCTCCTCACCTCCACTCTGAACCTCTTCACCTCCAGCTTCCCTCCATTCCCCCTAGTCCTGTCACTCCCTGACAGCCTAAAAAGTCCCTCCCCAGCATTTTTGTAGGCCACTTTCAGATACTGGAAGGCTACAAGAAGGTCACCTGGGAGCCTCCTCTTCTCCAGACTGCACAGCTCCAACTCTTTCAGTCTGTCCTTATAGCAGAGCTGCTGCAGCTCTCTGAGCATCCTCGTGGCCCTTCTCTGGACATGCTCCAGCATCTCTACATCCCTCTTGTAATAGGGGCTCCAGAGCTGGATGCAGTACTCCAGGCAGGGTCTCACCAGAGCAGAGTAGAGGGGGAGAATCACCTCCCTCGACCTGAACACGAGGCCTTCAAAGTGTTTGAAGCATATTGCCAGGCTGCCATCTGTGCATCACCTTTCTCCTGCACGTTGACAGCTGGGTTTTGTTCCTGCAGGGAGCAGGCAGGTCAGGCTGGTGAATGGAACGAAGCGCTGCGCCGGGCGGGTAGAACTCTACCACCATGGCATCTGGGGCACCATCTGTGATGATAACTGGGATCTGTCAGATGCTAACGTGGTTTGCAGGCAGCTGGGATGTGGACATGCCATCGAGGCGTTTGCCTCCGCTCACTATGGTGAAGGCTCTGGACAGATCTGGCTGGACGATGTGAACTGCACTGGGGCTGAAGCTGATCTTTGGGCATGTCCCTCTAGGGCATGGGGCCAGCACAACTGCCAACACAAAGAGGATGCTGGAGTTCTGTGCTCAGGTATGTTTGGAAAGCACCTTTATGAGCCTGTGAGTTGAAAGCAGAGAATAACAGAGACTTGCTTGGACAGCCTCTTGCTGTCCTGACTACATGCATAAGTGGTCAGCACATCCCCTTGGTCCTATCAAGATGCAAAAGGTCTACAGAACTGGGAGGAGTGGGTTACACCCCAACAGGCTGTCCTGCCACTGAGTGAGATCTAGACAGGCTGGAGAGTTGGGCAGAGATAAACCTTATGAAGTTCAACAGGATAAACATAGAGTCCTGCACCTAGGGAGGGAAAAGTCCCTGCAACAGGACAGGTTAGATGTTGACCTACTGGAAAGCACCTCTGTGGGGAAGGACATGGAAGGACTGGTGGCCAAGTTCACCATGAGCCAGCAATATGCCCTCATGGTCAAGAAGGCCAATTGTATTCTGAGGTGCATTAAGAGCACCGTGGCCGCTCAGACAGCAGATGCAGGTAGCACCCTAGAAGGAATAAACTAACCTATCTGTTGGCACTATGGAATGCTGATCAGGCAGGACTCAGACAATGTAAGTCATTACAAAACTACAGCCTTTGAGGAATGAGGAGAGTGGGTTCATCATCAGGCAGCAGGAAAAGCAGAGCTGGGTAATGATCTGATTAAGCTCACACAGCCCAAAAGAAAAAACCTGAGCTCATCTGGGTGACAAAGTACCAGTGAGACCTGAGAACACCTGCACTGGGAAGTTTGCAACAGCTGAAATCCCTAAGAAAGTGATATCTGTTGTTTACTTACTGGCTGGTCTTTGGAAGAAGAGCAATGAAATGTGTGCTTGTACAAAAAGTAGATAGAAGAGATCTCCTAAACCACATCCTTGCTCATGTGTTTTGCAGGGACAAGGCCTGAATCTTGTTGAGATTGGTGTGATGTTAACTCCTACCCTGTGGCTCCTCGACTGAGAGACAGTGTTCCATTACTTGTCTGTTGCTCATTGCAATGCCTGTCAGCTAGGACTGAGGGCATTTTGTGGCTGTGATGTGGCAGAGTTTATAATGGACCTGTGCTCAAACACTTCTTAAAGAGGTGTTTTACAGAAATAGGGGTGAAATCTGGCAGCTACAACTGGTAGTGTTTCAGTTAGCAGCAGCTCCAGGGGTGCCCTGTACTCATGCAGAGGAGCCACTCCAGCTGGCTCTGAAACGACTGAAAATAGGTCATTGCACACCAGAATTCACCAAAGCAGACAGCCACATGGCACCCACACTTTAACATACCAAAGAACCATGCCTGCAGTTGCAGGGAGTGGCCACCACTGCTCTTTGCTGACATAGGTGCTGGTGCCTGCTGGCTGACCAGAGAGGATCACTGGATGTCTTTTGCTTTGAAGTGTTTGCCATTTTGAGAGTGCTTTCCTCTGACACTTCCATTCCAAGCCATGAACAGCTTGTTAGCAGGTTCTGGATTCCACTCAGCACAGCCAAGTTCCTGGCAGGATCAGGGTCCTTTAATTCCACTGTCTTTACTTCCAGAGTCTCTGGCTCTGAGGCTGGTGAATGGCAGCGACTGTGCTGGGCGCCTAGAGGTGTTCTACAACGGGACGTGGGGCAGTGTCTGCTCCAACCGCATGTCCCAGCTGGCCGCAGGGACTGCCTGCAAGCACCTGGGCTGCGGCGACAGCGGTGAGACCGCCAGCGACTTCAGATACGGCAGAGGCTCTGGGCCCACGTGGCTGGACCACATTGAGTGCACCAAGGAGCACAGCTCTCTCTGGCAGTGCCAGTCAGACCCCTGGAACCCTCACTCATGCGACAACCGAGCAGAGGAGACCCACATTTCGTGCCACGGTAATTAGAAATCACAGCTGCAGAGAGTGGTAAGGGTTGGGACGGACCTCTGGAGATCATCCAGCCCAACCCTCCCACTAGAGCACGATCACCTAGAGCAGATCACTGCAGGACTGCCCATACATGTCTACAACTACCTGAAGGGACATTGTAGCCAGGTGGGGGTTGGCCTCTTCTCCTAGGCAACCAGCAATAGAACACGGGGACACAGTCTCAAGTTGTGCCAGGGAAAGTCTAGGCTGGATGTTAGGAGGAAGCTGTTGGCAGAGAGAGTGATTGGCATTGGAATGGGCTGCCCAGGGAGGTGGTGGAGTCACTGTCCCTGGAGGTGTTCAAGCAAAGTCTGGCTGAGGCACTTAGTGCCATGGTCTGGTTGACTGGATAGGGCTGGGTGCTAGGTTGGACTGGATGATCTTGGAGGTCTCTTCCAACCTGGTTGATTCTATGATTCTATACATAGATATAAACCCATGCATGCACATACAGATACAGTAGCCATTATCTCATAGAACGTTTGCTGCTTGTTATCTCCTGTCTTCAGTTTCACACAAATGTCCCATTTTCCTTTGCCCACATCCCTGATGTAAATGCTTGCACTACAGTGACACGAGTGTCACTGAGCGCAGCTACCCAAGTGGAAATCCCCAGGCAGTCCCTGATGGGATGGTGCCATTGAGCATTTTCAAAGCAAAACTCTGATACACAGCCAGTCTGTGAGATGTGAGCTAGGGTCAGGCTTCCCAGGAAGCCCAGAAGGCACACATATGAACACATGCATGGACACACACCGAAGTCTGTGTACACCTACACACAAGCACGAACACAGCCACAGACAAGGGCTCTAAATGTCAATTTCTAAACCCTGTTCTTATGACACTATGTCATACCTGTGGAATTCCATTGTAATACATCTGAGTTCTTGGTGGCATTCAGATCTCCTGAAAGGGACTGCAGCTGCCTCACACAAGAACAAAGCAAGCACAGCCACCAGGAGGATTATTTCATTCACAGCAACAGGCAAGCAATGATCCACCAAGTACCATATAGGCCATACATATATTATGGGAAGAAACTGACTTGATGACTGATTTTCAAGCCTGTTATAACCCTGGGCTTTCTTCAGCAAACAATCACATTATTTACCCCAGTATTTAAATTCTACAGGAAGAAAAGAAGGCATGTCTCCAGCCACGTTTGCTGAGTGTCCAAACTCTTCAAGCTGTTCAGGTACCTCTAGCTCTTGATTTCTGCTCACTGGTCTCTACAGACCTTCCTGCTGCTTCAGCAGTACAGAAGGCTTCTGTGTTTTGCAGACAGGGAGAAATTACGAGTCACAGGAGGAGAGGATGGATGTTCAGGCAGAGTGGAGATTTGGCACCAAGGCTCCTGGGGAACAGTCTGTGATGATTCCTGGGATATGGCAGACGCTAATGTTGTGTGCAAACAGCTGGGCTGTGGATCTGCTGTGTCTGCTCTGAGCGAAGCTGCCTTTGGGGAAGGGACTGGTCCCATCTGGTTGGAGAAGGTGCACTGTAAAGGTACAGAGCTGTCTCTCTGGGACTGCTCTGCCCAGCCCGTGTTCAGCAAAAACTGTGATCACAAGGAAGATGCTGCTGTGAACTGCTCTGGTTAGTGACTGGTCTTTTGGTTCAGCACAGAGGACTGGGAAGGATGTGAATAATTCTGACTTGCAGAAACCTCACAAATGCTGTGAAGATGTTCTCCCTATTTTTCACATTTGCCTCTTCCTTAATCCTGACTCACCTTCCTTTTGCAGGCATGGAAGAAAAAACAGCATCACCCACTAGAGCAGGTAAAACATTTCTTCTTCCTCCTTCCTTTCTCTCATCCAACGAGGATGTAATGGGTTTAAATCAGCAGCATATTCCAGCTCATCAGAAAGTGCCTCCTACAGCCTTTTGTAAAAGGAGAGTCGAGTGGCACTGTCCCCAGCTGCTTCCTTCACAGTATCACAGTATCAACAAGGTTGGAAGAGACCTCACAGATCATCAAGTCCAACCCTTTACCACAGAGCTCAAGGCCAGACCATGGCACCAAGTGCCACGTCCAATCCTGCCTTGAACAGCCCCAGGGACGGCGACTCCACCACCTCCCCGGGCAGCCCATTCCAGTGCCCAATGACTCTCTCAGGGAAGAACTTTCTCCTCACCTCCAGCCTAAATTTCCCCTGGCACAGCCTGAGGCTGTGTCCTCTTGTTCTGGTGCTGGCCACCTGAGAGAAGAGAGCAACCTCCTCCTGGCCACAACCACCCCTCAGGTAGTTGTAGACAGCAATAAGGTCACTCCTGAGCCTCCTCTTCTCCAGGCTAACCAATCCCAGCTCCCTCAGCCTCTCCTCGTAGGGCTGTGCTCAAGGCCTCTCCCCAGCCTCGTCGCCCTTCTCTGGACACGCTCCAGCATCTCAACACACTCAAGCATCTCTCCTTCTAGCTGCTTGAGCAGGACCCACAACCAGGCAGCAGGTGGCCTGCCTCACTCTGCTAGCATGGGCACAGCAAGAGGCTCCAGAGGCCCCTGGGGTCACCCAGCTCTCTCTCTCTACCTGTTGCTTCTTCATTTCCATTCAGATCGTCCCCACCACCCTGCAGCAGACAGCACAAGAATTTCAACACCAGTCATCATCTGCATTATCCTGGGGGGCCTTCTCTGCCTGGTCCTCGCCATTCTTGCCGGACAGATCCAAAGAGCCAGGGCGCAGCAGAGAGGTGGGTCCCTGGGGACTGCTATGAAATGGCTCTTGGACATGGCTGGCAACTATTCAGTTGGCTGGGCAGGCTGGGGGTGTGGGTAGCTGAGTGGATGGCTTCGGCTGCCACACTCCTACTGTCTGACAGCAAAAGAGACCAGCAGTGCTAATCCTCAGTCAGCATCTCCCACTGACTTTCTGGGTACCAAGTAGCCCCCCCCCCCCCCCCCCCCCCAGTCACTTCTCCTTCCCGTGACCCCAACCTGAGTATGAGTAAACACTGTGCGAGTGACCACTCCTTTTCACTTCCAGGCTCCAGACTATCCTATGATCCCTTCTCTGAGGCTGTCTATGAAGAGATTGACTACAACCTGAGGAGGGAAAAGCAGGGTACGCCTGACCTCTCACCTCTGTGTGGCATCCTCTTGTCAAGGGCAAATTCCTTCCAGTAGCCCAGATCTTGATCTGATGCTTTTCAGATCCCAAACCTAATAGAAAACTAAGTTTGGTGAGAGGAGTCCACTGGATGGACTCTGTCAGTTCCTCCCCTGGGGACAACTGACTTTGTGCTGCCCTCACTGCAGCCGTACAGCATAGAACAGTACAGGTCAAACAAACAAACAAACCACAAACACAAGACACTTGCTGCAATTATTTAAAGCAGAAACAAATGAAGAAATCATTTTTATCTTCCTCCCAACAGTTAGGTATCCCTGGAGGCTTCCTCCTGTTGATTGCTGTGCTAGTCTGAAGCTAGCTAGAATGTTTAGGTGAGAAGAACTAGATCACAGGCTGTGAAAGGGAAACAATGGTGATGTCTACTTCACTCAAAGGCTTGCTGAGATGTATAAGAACAAGAGTAAAAACATAGATAAGGCGTTTGGGCACTGCCAGGGCTTTGAGCTGCATTTCTCTCTAACCTCACGTTCCATCTCTCTGATTAATCCACTTGCTTCCTAACCCCCCCCTGGCTGAACCTCCATTCTTCCTTGGGGCACAAGGCAACGTCTGGGGTAAGGTTGAGAGGTGGGAGAAGGTGGAAGGGCAGTTGGGAGCCCCTGCTGGGGACTCAGGTTTCCGGGAGGGCTGTTGTGTTTCTGTATTACCTTTAACCTTGTATATAACTGTATATGCTGTAAAAATCTGCTGGCATATTTTGCTAGGCTGCAAATAATAAGCTTCATTCAATTTCCAGAGTCAGCTGAGCCTAGTCTGGGTGATTTCCAAAGTGTGTGGGGGGAGTAGGTAACATCCAAACCACCACAATTGCTTTTCTCATTTCATGGTTTGCTCCCCTCCCATGAGCCACAGAAAGTGTTATGGGGCCCCTGAAGGATTTTTGGCTATTCCACTGTAATCCCTTTACCACACAGGAGTAGAATAGATTGTCCAAGAGTCTGTTGGAGTTGGAAGGTTTTATTGTAGCCTTCTGATTTTCTCCTGATGCATTCTTAGCAGCTAAAGAGAGGTTAATCTGACATTGCACTCCTTCTCCTCTGCCTAGATTCTTATTCAGAGTACTCAAACACAAAGGTACAGTTTTATAATGGGGACAGTGATGAAGAAAATGGCCCTGGAGCAACTCAAGGTAATGGAAAATGGGGGTTCTAAAAAGAAAGAGACCCCCCAATTAGGGGGTTTCACTTCCAAACATCATGGGTAATTAAAAGTTTTTCCTGGATGCACTTCACATCTACCAGCTATGTTTTGATGTGGAACAAAGGTTCCTGTTTAACTCTGAATGGTGGAAGAGTGTCACACAATCTCATACACAAGTGCAAGTCTTCTAGACAAGCAGCTGAAGAGAAACGTTTGCTGGTAGTACTGCACTTCTCCCAGGATTCAGTCACACAAATCCAACAATCTGACAACTCCTTTCATAAACTGCACCTGTAACAGCATGCCAAGTTGTTACTTCAGTCCTGAGATAAACGGGGAGGAAAATAAACGTGCTCCAAAAACAGAACAGTAAGGGTGGATTAGGGAATGCTAATCTGGGTGATGTGAAGTAAATGGACCTTGCTGGGTGTGGGGGTTTTATTTGCAGGTGCTGAGGGACAGCAAGTGCTTAGAGAAGGCCTGCATCTTCCTGGAGCTGACCCAAAAACTCAGCCATTGTCTGGTTCCCAAGAGGCACAAACAACTTTGGACCTCAGCTGTCCATATCCCAGGCTCTCTGCTGTGATACATCTCTAGCTGTATTTTCTATTTGTGTCTCTTACATATAGGGTTAGCAGTGGATAATCTTGAAGGAAGGGACCCATCCAGAAGCATCATTGTTGTCTGAAATACCTCAGAGCAGAGTCCTCAGGAGGATTCTTGGTGTATTATTGTTCATTATTATCACAATAATGACAGAGCCACTGGCCTTAGCAGCAGCTGAATCATCAGCTACTCCTTTCTCTAGTGAAAGATGTTTCCCTGTTGCAGTTAACATCTGTATCATTCCAGAGGTCTCTCCACCACCTAGAAATGCCCTGGAAGATGGTTATGATGATGTGACAGAAGCTCCTGAACTTAATGATGCTTCCCTTTCTGGGCAGAAAGAACATAAAATCGTTGGGATTCCTGAAGAAGGCAACCAAAACAAGGATTCACAGAGAGGTGAGACCAGAAGAGCAGTGCTGTTCATTTCCACAACCTTTTAGAGAAGCAAAAAGGAAAATCAGAATTACCTGGTGTCATTTATTTTTGATAAATCTATCTGATGTCTACCTGCTGGTTTTCTTCTGTCTCCCTACACATACTTTCCTCCTTTATTCTGGGAGGAACAAGGACAGATCTACTAAATTTGCAATAAGATGGAGTTGGATTATTGTATAGATTTTGCTTTATTATAAGTGTTTAAATTAGATCAGTAATCTATGCTCTGAGAAGAACAAGTTTGATTTTGGACGTGTGTGCCTGTAGCAGGAGGAAGGACAGTGTGATGGTTTGGGTGTTACCCACCCCCACACACACTGTGGAAATCACCCAGACTAGGCTCAGCCAGCTCTGGAAATTGAATGAAGCTTATATTTACAGCTTAGCACAATATACAAGCAGATATTTACAGTACATACAGTTATAGACAGAAATAGACAAGGTAAAAGGGAATACAGAAACACAACAGCCCTCCCAGAAACCTGAGCCCCCCAGCAGGGGCTCCCAACTGCCCCTTCACCTTCCCTCTACCCCTCTCAATCTTACCCCAGTCCCAAGGAAGAATGGAGGTTTGGCCAGAGGGGGTTAGGAAGCAAAGTGGATTAGTCAAAGAAATGGAGGGTGAGGTCAGAGAGAGACGCCACTCGGAGCTCGCCAGCAGAAGAAGTAGAAGCGAGTGCCTTATCTATGTTTTGATTCTTATACATCTCAGCAAGCCTATGAGCGAGGCAGACATCAGCCTTGTTTTCCTGCCACAGCCTGGAATCTAGTCCTTCTCACCAAAACATTCTAGCTAGGCTCAAACTAGCACAGACAGGACAATTCTGTGGGAGAAAACTGCCAGTCCACACTGCCAGCTGCACTCCGTGTAAAGGTCTTGCACACAGGAGGAGCATTTAACTCAGTGTTTTCCCTTCATGTTCTCAGACTGGAGTCTCAATGTGTCAGGAAACAGGACCTCTGAGGCTGACAGACATTCATCACCTCCTCTTGAAGACACAGGCTATGATGACATTGAAGAGTCAGGACAGCAACGAACCGCTGAGCTCTGCTGACCACTTCTGGAAACGCACTTCTCGTTCTGATGTGCTAACAGGGTACCGGCAGCACCAGAACAGCTTGCACCCAGCCTTAGTTTTGGGTGCTTTGCAGAGAAGCTAGCACATACTTAGCAGACAAACAAGCATGGCTGTTAAGAAAACCATTCTAACATCCCCTACAATTTCCTGCTTGGACACACTTTGCTTTTTATCTCTAAATATTCCCATTGATAGATCTCGATAGGTTGAACCAATGGGCTTAGGGCACTCGTAAGAGGTTTAATATGGCCAAGTGTGGGCCCTGCATTTTGCTCACAACAACCCCATGCAATGCCAGAGGCTTGGGGACAAGTGGCTGGAAAACAGCCTGGCAGAAAAGGACCTGGGAGCACTGGCTGACAGCAGCTGAAGATGAGCCAGCAGTGTGCCAGGTTCTGTGTCAGAAATGGTGTGGCCAGCAGGAGCAAGGAAGGGATCATTCCCCTCTACTCTGCACTGGTGAGACCACACCTCAAGTGCTGTGTCCAGTTATGGACAATGTCATTTCAGAAAGCCATGTGCAAGAGCACATTTCCATTCAGAGGGGAGACACATGATCAATCAACATAGTTTCATAGATGAACAACATTAAAGACAAAAAAGGTCTACCATAATGAGCATCTATTTTTCTAGCACATAGAAGTCTGCAAACAACCATAGTTCTACGCTGGAATCGTAATTCCTGCATTGTCTGATGTTAAAGACACTTGTGTTCTAACTTCTGCAGGGGAATAGGCCTGCTTTCAGAGCTTGGAGTGCTTCGAGTGCTTGTAGACCTATAAAACCCAGCAGGAGATGCCTACCCAAGAGCAGAATTATTTGGCTCAGCATATTCAATACTGTTCACTGATACGAGGGAAGAAATCAAGGTCAAAGAGCTGCACCTGAAGATGTGCCTCAGCTGCTGCAGAGTGAATACTCGGTGGTGGCAGGAGGTTGAAAGGAAGCACATTGCACTTCCAGATCAGGCAGCAGGAGGGATGAAATTAACTTCTTTAAGGACGTATCTCGGTGGTTTCTGAACAAGGAGTCACCTAGGAAAGAGATGATGGAACTAGTGTGTGCTGTGAGTTTTTGGGAGAACAGACCTGGTGCCGTTGCTCATGTGCACAGAGCCATGCTTAAAGCAATCAAATGAGCTGATGGAGTGCAGCAAAGAGAAGGGAGGCAACATGCTTCAGGGGGATACTGGAATATACCTGACAAGACTTTTTAGCTATCATGAAAAGTAAAAGAAGACTTAGAGATGTCAGCAAGGACAATATATAAGGGGAAAAAAAACCAACCAACCAAAAGTGAATAGTGTTTCTTTGCTTTAGATTGTAAACTAAGACAATGCCTTAAAATCACGTTTCATACCTGGATATGTTTCCAGCGAGTAAGAACTTTGTTACCCAAAGTGATTAAGCGTTCAGGGGTTTTAACAAATAAATAAATAGGCTGGGTTTTGTTGTGTTTGTTTGGTGTAAGTTTACATATGCTCCACGGGCTCTGGCAGGGCAGCTGTGCTCCCGGGACAACATGCTGCACTGTTCCGCCGAGGCAGCTCCCGGGGCCCTCCTCGGAAGCCTCCTCTGCCCCGGCCTCGCCTTAGAGAAGGCGGAGGGCTCCCTCCGCTCCCCGGTAAACTCCGCTGCCAGCCTCCACCCCGCCTCTTTCGGCTCAGCCAGCGACAGCAAAGGACACCTCCCAGCTGGTAGCGAGCCCCAAGCAGCCGGGGCAGGGAGCGGCGCAGGGACGGAGCGAGGAGAGGGAAGCTGGCCGAGGCCACGCCCCCGCCGCGTCGCGCCCCCGTCACGCCCCCGCCACGCCCCCGCCACGCCCCCGCCACGCCTCGCCTGCCCTCGGGGCGGAGCTGCGGCGGTGGCGAGCGGCGAGAGTGCGGGGCCAGGATGGGGCGGCAGGTGGTGGAGCTCTTTTACGATGTAGTGTCCCCTTACTCCTGGCTGGGATTTGAGGTGAGGTCTCAGAGCGGCAGGAAGGAGGTTCGCGGACGCGCCGCAGTTCTGCCGCGACGTGGCCTCTGCGGCGGCCTGCGCCTGCCCCGGCCTGGCCCTGGCGCTGCCTCCGCCGCTGCCTACCCTTCAGGAAGCGGCTGAAGGGCAACGAATCCGCGCTGCCTTCCCGGCCTGCTTCTCTGCCCCTCCTGCTTAGGTCTGGGGTTTATCGCACTTGGTCATTTGTATTCCACGTGGGTTGAGAACTTGCGACGCTGCAAGCCCCTAAGGAGAGCTGTCGCTGCTAGTCGGCAGCTTGGCCTGTGCGTGTTTGGGAGTTAACTGCTGAGCGTTTTGCTTTAGAAGTAGTTTGGATAGTTTTAACAAGTGCAGGTATCCGCTTGTGCATTTGGTCTTTCCCTTGTTTACCCCTGCCTAGACTTGTACAATCAAGAAAGAATGCAGGCTGCTCAGTTTTTCCCAGATCAGAGCTCTCTGGTAGCATCCAGAAGAGACTTTCAAGGACTATCACGAATACAACAGAAAAGGACTTACCTGCAGTGCCTGCGTGATGCCTTAGCTGCGCCCAGCTGTAGTGGATCCCTCCTCTGCCTGTTAATGCATCACCACTGCTTTATATGTTGCAGGTGCTCTGCCGGTACCAGCACGTCTGGAACATTGACCTGCACTTTCGCCCAGCTTTCCTTGCTGGTGTAATGCAAGCAACTGGTAGGCAACATAGAGTTATGTAATGAAGTGACTTCTTCACTAGTAGGACACTAGTGGGCAAGCTCATAGGGCAGAGCCCACAAAGCCAGCTTTAAGTAACATAAGCTCCGTGATCATGGAGCTCAGCAGTGATTGAGAAATGAGACACAAGGAATTTAGTCCTCTTGCAACTACACAGCCACCGTTTGTGGCACGTAGAATCTATGCCAAAGTTTGTCAATTCTAAAGCAGGATAACAATAATTTGATGTGTAATGATTTCCAGAAGTTACTTGTTGAATTCAAATCAGAATTGAGTTGTGGAGCACTTGTAATATGCATGAAGGATCCAAGTATGACATAAAATGATACTTGTGGCCTTACTAGAACAAAACTTACATATAATGACATTAGCAAGGCTCTACTTTTGTCTATGCTTTGGTAATGTAGCTTAAAAAGTCATTCTAGCTTAAAAGTTTAGCCTAAAAGTCATCTGTCTGAATCAATATAAATCCCTGCTAGGGTATCTCTACCTTGGTTTAAAACTGCTTCTGCTGACCTTTGCACCTGTGTGCAAACCCAAAATCAGTCATGTCCACAGGCTCACAGGTTGCACTGGGTTGACAGGGACTCTCAAAGGTCACCTTAGTGGTATCTTTGGAAAAGCTGTATGTGTTTCAGTGAGTCAGTATGCAATCACACTTTTCTGTAGGCATGTGTACACATGAGGTTTCATTTCTTCAGTGGTTTTGTTTAGGGGTATTAACAGCACAGTTCAAAATCTCAACAAGACTTCCTCCTGAAAGGTAACAAGCCCCCAGGAATGTTGCCAAAGCGTGCAGAATACATGATGAAGGATATCAAAAGGATGGCAAAGTACTACCAAGTGCCTCTACGGACATCAAAAGATGACATGCAACGTATCATTAGTATAAGTAAGTAAGAGGCTTACAGGTGGCAGCTTTCTACTTCAGCACTTCTGGTTCAGGTTCTCCTTAACAGTAAGATGAAGGTAATTCTCCACTCACAGCCTCTTCTCTTACCTGTGAGCAATATTGAGTCTGTGCCTTTTTAACCATTAAACGAATTTCTGCAGAAAGATGGTTGTGAATGATACTAGCATGGAATTCAGAATCATAGAATCACTCAGGTTGGAAAAGATCCTCCCACTGGTGATGGAATACAGCTTTAGATGCTGTTTGGCATGCTTCAGTCAGCCCCAGAAATCCTGTCTAGTCAGAGCTGAAGCAGTACAGAAGAAGAATTCTCTTCTGCTATATATGAGAGATTCTGCATCTCCAGGGCACACTGTGTAAGGGTAAACCAGATTTTTTAGCCCTCCTTTTAGGGAGGGGGCAAGGAAGCAAAAGAGAGTGGAAGGCTGGGGAGCCAGAGAAACAAAAGCAGGGTGCCTGCCCTGACCCCATGCCTTGTTTCAGCGTTTCTCTGTCTCTCTCTCCTGATCACAGGCAGTCTCGGGGCCATGCGATTTATCACAGCCGCGGGCATGACACAGCCACAATACTTGGAGCCACTCTCTAGGGAGTTCTGGATAAGCTTTTGGTCACAGGTCAGTATTTCATAAAGCAAACTCCCTGATCTTTTCTCTGTCACCCTTCTTGTCCCACTTTGTTCAGCTGTGGAATTGGAGCAAGAGAAAGGCAGTGTCTTCAAATGAGAAGTCACAGCAGGAAGCTTCAGGTAACAGCAGTTCAGGAGCCTTGCTAAGAAAAGCCTAGCTTATAGTCACCTTAGCCTGCTGCCTTTTAGGTCTCTGTGGTGCATCCCAGGGGCTGGGGGCATCAGGAGCTCATAACAGCACCTTCTGTACATTCCTAGATTAGATGACTTAACATTTCTGAGGAAATTTCTCTAGCAACTGGCATTGTTTTTATCTCTATTTTCCTAACACTCTGAAGTGTAGAGCTGAGCTTTGGTTCTTAAGTGCTGAATTGCTTACTCTATTCTTTTACCAGCATGAAGATATCAGTAAGACAGAGAAGATACTTGCTGTAAGTATCTCTTTGTGGTGTGGTGTTTGTGTTTCTGTTCGTTTCTTATTGATGGCTTGAATCAGCAATAGGTATGAAGACAGCTCAGTCACATCAGCACTTGGTGTTTTGAAAACTTTTAGCTAGACACTCAGAACCTGAACATCAGTTTTTTGTTGGTTCACCCAGGGTGGGTAATGAATTACCTGTCAATGCTGTTTAATCCACAGTAGTTTAAATAGTAACTTTGACTCCAGAATGCACTGAGAACCTGCTGCTTTATGACATTTTGCTATTTCCCCAGAGTCTAGTTCTTGCACTTCAGCTTCCTCTTAGTGCCCCTTTTCTTAACCAGAATTTCAGCAGAGGTTTGTGGTTTGCCTTTTTGGGAGGCAAGATCTGAAGCATATAATAAAAGGGTGGGGGAAAGTATAGGCTGGATGTTAGGAGGAAGTTCTTCACAGAGAGAGTGATTGGCATTGGAATGGGCTGCCCAGGGAGGTGGTGGAGGCACCGTCCCTGGAGGTGTTCAAGAAAAGCCTGGATAAGGCACTTAGTGCCATGGTCTGGTTGACTGGCTAGGGCTGGGTGCTAGGTTGGACTGGATGATCTTGGAGGTCTCTGTCTAATTTAGTCACTAGTGGCCTGTGAGCATCACACCACATTCAGCAGGGCAGAGGTTGGTACATCCTTGTTTGCTTAGGTCCATCTTCAGGGGTGGACCCAATCTTGAAGGTCTTTCCAACCCAAACAATTCTCTGATTCGCCCCTGCAGCCAGCACTGAACTTTCCTCTCTTTGAGAAGTACACAATCCAAAGGTGGATGTGGGGGACCAAGACTTTCATCTGAGTCATTACATGGGAATTTGTTTTGCACATCTGTTAGAAAAAATTGGATGTTGTTTACTTGATACAACTCCTTAATGTTTCTTGCACTTCTTTGTTCCAGTCAGCAGCACCTTTACACAGATTGCTAGTCTTTGAATGCTGCACCACTCCACTCATACATGTGCAGAGCAGATGGTGCAGATACTGCACTTGGTACACTGTACCAAGTGTACACAGTGTTTGTTCTACTCCAGTGCCACACTTGGCCTCCTGTTCAAGAAGAGTCAGCAGGAGCTTCCAGTCGTCTTGATGTGAACGTAAGAGAATGTGCAAGACAATGAGATTCAGACAAAAAAGGCCTTGAGCAGTGCACATGTAGGACTGCTGCTCTGTATGCAGTACTCTAAGCACTGCTTTACTTTATATTCTGAAAAGGAGAGGCTGCTCAGGTAGATGGAAGCTAATAGCTTCTGTGAAATCCTTCATGAACACAGCACACTGCTGGCTCATACCCAGCCAGCTGTCAGCCAGCACCCCCAGGTCTTTCTCTGCTGGGTAGCTTTCCAGCCACGTTTCCCTAGGCCTGGAGTATTTATGGGGTTGCTCTGACCCAAGTGCAGGACCCTGCTCTTGGTTCTGGCCCATCAATCCAGCTTGGCTGGGTCCTTCTGTCAGGATTTCTTACCCTCAAGCAGATCACAGAATCATGGAATTAACCAGGTTAGAAAAGAGCTCTAGGATCATGGAGTCCACCTATCTCCTAACCCTTCTAATCAACTAAACCATGGCACTAAGTGCCTCATCCAACCTCCTTTTAAACACCTCCAGGGACAGTGACTCCACCACCTCCCCAGGCAGCCCATTCCAATGCCAGTCAGTCTCTCTCTGAAGAACTTCATCCTAACGTCCAGCCTAAACCTGCCCTGGCACAGTTTGAGGCTGTGTCTTCTTGGTCTGTCACTGCATGCCTGGGAGAGGAGGCCAACCCCTGCCTGACTACAGCCTCCTTTCAGGCAGTTGTAGAGAGCAATAATGTCACCCCTGAGCCTCCTCTTCTCCAGGCTGAACCACCCCAGCTGCTCCCTGTAGGGCTTGTGCTCCAGCCTCCTCACCAGCCTTGTTGCCCTACCAGCCTAGTGTCATCTGCAGGCTTCCTGAGGGTGCCTTCAAGTCAGTGAAGCAGAGGTTAAATTTAATCAGGTCACAGTTGGAGTGTGTATACAATTTACATCATTCTACCATCTTTGTACAGGTTGCCAAGCAGGCTGGGCTGTCATCAGAGCTTGCCCAGAAGCTACTTGAAATGACTTCAACCCCTGCAGTGAAGAACCAACTGAAAGAGACAACAGAGGAAGCAATAAAATACGGGGTGAGATGCTTCCAGTGCTATCTGGCATCACATCCGTGCATTGCTCCCATGTTAAGAACACAGGGAAGCAAGGAATAATGAAGATGATTAGACAGCACTGTGCAGACCTTGTCTCTTGGGTGGTCATTGCTTTTTGAACATGTGGAAGCTAACTCACCCCTTGTTAGTTTATCCCTTTGCCAACTGGGAAACAAAGGCTGACCCGTGCAGCTGGTTCCAGCCAGACAGCAAGGATGGGGAGCTAAGTGATGCCACTTACCACTACTTGACATGAAACTGAGGTCTAATCAGGTTGGGTTCTTTTTGCCCCTTCAAAAGGGGCACACAAGCTCTGGGGAGTCTTCTACTTTCTGATGGCTCCATTAAGCTCCTGTTTGAGAACGAAAGTGAAAAGAAGGGGAGGAAAGAAGGCAAAGTTACTACTCTTTAGTGGTCATTTGCACAAATTTCTCTCTTAACACTCTTCATTCCATCTCCATGGTGTCAACAGGCATTTGGGATGCCTGCTATTGTGGTACGTGTTAACGGAGAACCTCAGCTCTTCTTTGGCTCTGACCGTGTAGAACTGCTGGGCAGCATCATAGGTGAGTGGACCTAAACCCAGCACTTGGTGTTTCACACTACCACTCTTCTAATGAAATATGTAACACAGCCAAATAAAACACTGCCCAGCTCTTCTAAATATTAGTGTGGGATGGAACCAGAATGACCACAGATGTAGCCACTTCCCAGACAAGAAGTCACTTTGGTTCTCCCTCCTCTCTTGGTGTTTGAGGACGTTCTGCTCCACCTGCCATTCTCAAGTTCCTGCTGAAACTCTTCAGTTTCCAAAGTGCAGCAGGCCAATCATGTCTGTGTATTTCATTGTAACTTCTCTGCTGGTTTGTCTTGCAGGTGAAAAATGGCTGGGACCAGTTCCATCAGTTCCAAGTCCCAGGATGTGAAAAGTCCTGGGGAAACACCTAAGAATGAAGTACAGGTACATGGCCAATCTGCACTGATGATCTGCATATAGCCAATGTGATGGGCAGATGTCTCTCTTCTCCTTACACAGCTGATGTTACAGCTCAGTCCCATCTCCTGTTTGGAAGTTCAGTGGGTGCCTGTATTCCCAGTCTGCTCTTCTTTCACCAGATCAGTGATTAATCATTACATACTTAATGTCTTGCAGATTAAATACTCTTCTTTCCCAATTTGTTCTTTTTTCTCTTACCCTAAAGGCATGAGGATTAAATTGTTACAGGACTGTAATACCTGGATTTCTATCTTCCTGCTTGTCCCCTAGAAACACAGACACATACAGCCTGAGCTGCTGGCTGCTTTCTAAGTCCAAGGTATTACACAGACACTGGAAGCACAGGACAAGACGTTCACACTTTTTACTCTGCAACAAGGCGACTGGAAGGGACATGAGAGAGAGGAGTGGAAAACGGAGGGAAAATTCAAGGCCAAAGAAAAAAATCTAAGGAACCAGCCAAAAATCCCAGAACCTGCCCCTCCTGACCATTGTTTTATACACTTTGTTCTGCAGTGACTGATATTGGAGCCCACCACACACATGTTCTTGGACATCAACCCCAGACCTTGCAGGGTTTTTAATAAATGCCAGGTTTATGGTAACACCTTTGCAAGACAGCAGGGAATGCTCTTAACTTCAGTTAGGGACTGAACCACTCTGCTTTGCTTCCTCAAGGGTAGCCTGGCTGCTGTATAACCAGAGGTGATTGAGGCATGGCTCTAAGGGACTTCCTGTAACATAGGCTGCAGGGGGAAAGATAAGCAAACAAAAATCAAGACCTTTGCTATTGACATAGTTTGAACCTGGCCCTGGGTTGGCTGAATTGGAATACTGAACCTTGATGACCACACACTGCTGCCACAGAGGTTTTCCCCTTTGCTCTCAGTCTGAATGGCAAATTTGAGGATTTCCAAGAATGTGTACATGGGTCAGAAAGTTCTAGAATCATTCTGCTTAAGATTCAGGTTTACATCCAAAAAGTCTTAGGTTTCTTCATTTAACAAAAAATTAATTCAGCCTGGTTTTACCCAGCACATTAAATGTGGCTGAATCCTCAGGGAAGCTCAGTGCAGCTTAGCTGCCAGTTGCCCACCTCCTCATATATACCTTGTACATATTTATTGCCTTTCATACTTTTGTATTGAGACTACTTTTGTAAATATGATTTCATTTCACTTCCAGAATTCTGAGTTGTGTGGTAAATTTACTCCAGAGGGTTAATTTCCAACTCACTCAGTGGTAAATCCAACCCACAAAACCTGTGCTAACACCGTTGGGGTGAAAGTGGTGTGCTTTATCACAGTATCACAGTATCATCAGGGTTGGAAGAGACCTCACAGATCATCAAGTCCAACCCTTTAGCACAGAGCTCAAGGCCAGACCATGGCACCAAGTGCCACGTCCAATCCTGCCTTGAACAGCCCCAGGGACGGCGACTCCACCACCTCCCCGGGCAGCCCATTCCAGTGTCCAATGACTCTCTCAGGGAAGAACTTTCTCCTCACCTCCAGCCTAAATCTCCCCTGGCACAGCCTGAGGCTGTGTCCTCTTGTTCTGGTGCTGGCCACCTGAGAGAAGAGAGCAACCTCCTCCTGGCCACAACCACCCCTCAGGTAGTTGTAGACAGCAATAAGGTCTCCCCTGAGCCTCCTCTTCTCCAGGCTAACCAATCCCAGCTCCCTCAGCCTCTCCTCATAGGGCTGTGCTCAAGGCCTCTCCCCAGCCTCGTCGCCCTTCTCTGGACACGCTCAAGCATCTCAATGTCCCTCCTAAACTGGGGGGCCCAGAACTGAACATAGTACTCAAGGTGAGGTCTAACCAGTGCAGAGTACAGGGGCAGAATGACCTTCCTGCTCCTGCTGGCCACACCATTCCTGATGCAGGCCAGGATGCCACTGGCTCTCTTGGCCACCTGGGCACACTGCTGGCTCATGTTCAGGTGGGTATCAATCAGCACCCGCAGATCCCTCTCTCTCTGGCTGCTCTCCAGCCACTCCGACCCCAGCCTGTATCTCTGCATGGGGTTGCTGTGGCCAAAGTGCAGCACCCTGCACTTGGAGCTATTGAACCCCATCCCCTTGGACTCTGCCCATCTGTCCAGGTGGTCAAGGTCCCGCTGCAGAGCCCTTCTGCCCTCCAACTCAGTCACATGGCAGAATTCTGTGTCTCTGATTCCTTGCCCCAGACAGGGCCCAAAATGTGTGACTGCACCTTGGGTTGGTCCCTAATACTGAAACCACAACTCTAGTGTCACGGAAGGTGGTTTGGGAGGTGATGGGGAAAATACGCCATGGCTCACTCGTGGATTTCAAGTGATTTAGTGCTCAAACACGGAGATCCCCTCCCGAGCTAAATTCCCCAAGGGAATTCTTTTGATCTGAGGTTGTAGAATAACATTTCAGAAAATAGCAAATAAAGGA
This sequence comes from Pogoniulus pusillus, assembly GCF_015220805.1. Taxonomy (NCBI): domain Eukaryota; kingdom Metazoa; phylum Chordata; class Aves; order Piciformes; family Lybiidae; genus Pogoniulus; species Pogoniulus pusillus. The sequence goes on from NC_087278.1 coordinate 24,569,065, forward strand.
GGGTCTGTGAGTTTCTTAGAGATCTTTTGAGTCTTTAAAGTTACTCAGTCTTTAGGTGAGGAGCTCTTTCTTTGCTTTACTCACTGTTCAGTGGTTCAGATCAGCAGGGTTCGAGGTTTGGGCGGTGTCCCTTTGTTCGTCAGGATCGGGCCCAAGCGGGTTTCAGGCCTCTGTGGGGCCCTCGTCGGGCAGGGCCGATCAGGAGCGAGAGGTCACCGGGCAGGAGCGAGGCAGGCAGGCAGGCAGGCAGGCAGGAGCAGGTACCAGCAGCTCCCGATCCATGCCGGCACACCATTCATAATGCTCAAAGAGGTGTAACCCTCCAGCCCAGGCTATTCTACGTTACTCTTACAGACTGGCACAAAGTTATAACCAATCCATACAGTTGGAGAATCTTTACCAAAATAACTTCCAAGACCACCCCAAGCTCGGCCCACACCAGGTGTGGAGCGGGCATGAGAACTGCCGTTCCCCCTAGCCCAAACAGTGGCCACTGTTTACCTTTTATCTCGACCAGGGAGAGACTTTCTCATGCCACTGAAGGATTGGTTTGGTTTTGCGATGCTCCTGGCATTAATGTGAGAGACTACAACCTCCACAACAGGGAGGCCTGCTAAGGGCCTGCTAAGGGCTTCTGCTACCCAGGAGATGCCTACCCAAGAGCAGAATTTGGCTCAGCATATTCAATACTGTTCACTGATACCAGGGAAGAAATCAAGGTCAAAGAGCTGCACCTGAAGATGTGCCTCAGCTGCTGCAGAGTGAATACTCGGTGGTGGCAGGAGGTTGAAAGGAAGCACATTGCACTTCCAGATCAGGCAGCAGGAGGGATGAAATTAACTTCTTTAAGGACGTATCTCGGTGGTTTCTGAACAAGGAGTCACCTAGGAAAGAGATGATGGAACTAGTGTGTGCTGTGTGTTTTTGGGAGAACAGACCTGGTGCCGTTGCTCATGTGCACAGAGCCATGCTTAAAGCAATCAAATGAGCTTATGGAGTGCAGCAAAGAGAAGGGAGGCAACATGCTTCAGGGGGATACTGGAATATACCTGACAAGACTTTTTAGCTATCATGAAAAGGAGACTTAGAGATGATTTCACTGATGTCAGCAAGGACAATATATAAGGGAGGAAAAAAACAAGCAACCAAAAGTGAATAGTGTTTCTTTGCTTTAGATTGTAAACTAAGACAATGCCTAAAAATCACGTTTCATACCTGGATATATTTCCAGCGAGTAAGAACTTTGTTACCCAAAGTGATTAAGCGTTCAGGGTTTTTAACAAATAAATAAATAGGCTGGGTTTTGTTGTGTTTGTTTGGTGCAAGTTTACATATGCTCCACGGGCTCTGGCAGGGCAGCTGTGCTCCCGGCACAACATGCTGCACTGTTCCGTCGAGGCAGCTCCCGGGGCCCTCCTCGGAAGCCTCCTCTGCCCCGGCCTCGCCTTAGAGAAGGCGGAGGGCTCCCTCCGCTCCCCGGTAAACTCCACCGCCAGCCTCCACCCCGCCTCTTTCGGCTCAGCCAGCGACAGCAAAGGACACCTCCCAGCTGGTAGCGAGCCCCAATCAGCCGGGGCGGGGAGCGGCGCAGGGACGGAGCGAGGAGAGGGAAGCTGGCCGAGGCCACGCCCCCGCCACGCCTCCGCCACGCCTCCGACGCGTCACTCCCCCGCCACGCCCCCGCCACGCCCCCGCCACGCCCCTCGCCCCCGCCACGCCTCGCCTGCCCTCGGGGCGGAGCTGCGGCGGTGGCGAGCGACGAGAGTGCGGGGCCAGGATGGGGCGGCAGGTGGTGGAGCTCTTTTACGATGTAGTGTCCCCTTACTGCTGGCTGGGATTTGAGGTGAGGTCTCAGAGCGGCAGGAAGGAGGTTCGCGGACGCGCCGCAGTTCTGCCGCGATGTGGCCTCTGCGGCGGCCTGCGCCTGCCCCGGCCTGGCCCTGGCGCTGACTCCGCCGCTGCCTACCCTTCAGGAAGCGGCTGAAGGGCAACGCATCGGCGCTGCCTTCCCGGCCTGCTTCTCTGCCCCTCCTGCTTAGGTCTGGGGTTTATCGCACTTGGTCATTTGTATTCCACGTGGGTTGAGAACTTGCGACGCTGCAAGCCCCTAAGGAGAGCTGTCGCTGCTAGTCGGCAGCTTGGCCTGTGCGTGTTGGGAGTTAACTGCTGAGCGTTTTGCTTTAGAAGTAGTTTGGATAGTTTTAACAAGTGCAGGTATCCACTTGTGCATTTGATCTTCCCCTTGTTTACCCCTGCCTAGACTTGTACAATCAAGAAAGAATGCAGGCTGCTCAGTTTTTCCCAGATCAGAGCTCTCTGGTAGCATCCAGAAGAGACTTTCAAGGACTATCACGAATACAACAGAAAAGGACTTACCTGCAGTGCCTGCGTGATGCCTTAGCTGCGCCCAGCTGTAGTGGATCCCTCCTCTGGCTGTTAATGCATCACCGCTGCTTTATACGTTGCAGGTGCTCTGCCGGTACAGGCACGTCTGGAACATTGACCTGCACTTTCGCCCGGTTTTCCTTGCTGGTCTATTCCGAGACATTGGTAGGCAACATAGAGTTCTGTAATGAAGTGCCTTCTTCACTAGTAGGACACTAGTGGGCAAGCTCATAGGGCAGAGCCCACAAAGCCAGCTTTAAGTAACATAAGCTCCGTGATCATGGAGCTCAGCAGTGATTGAGAAATGAGACACAAGGAATTTAGTCCTCTTGCAACTACACAGCCACCGTTTGTGGCACGTAGAATCTATGCCAAAGTTTGTCAGTTCTAAAGCAGGATAACAATAATTTGATGTGTAATGATTTCCAGAAGTTACTTGTTGAATTCAAATCAGAATTGAGTTGTGGAGCACTTGTAATATGCATGAAGGATCCAAGTATGACATAAAATGGTACTTGTTGCCTTACTAGAACAAAACTTACATATAATGACATTAGCAAGGCTCTACTTTTGTCTATGCTTTGGTAATGTAGCTTAAAAAGTCATTTTAGCTTAAAAGTTTAGCCTAAAAGTCATCTGTCTGAATCAATATAAATCCCTGCTAGGGTATCTCTACCTTGGTTTAAAACTGCTTCTGCTGACCTTTGCACCCAAATCAGTCATGTCCACAGGCTCACAGGTTGCACTGGGTTGACAGGGACCCTCAAAGGTCATCTTAGAGGTATCTTTGGAAAAGCTGTATGTGTTTCAGTGAGTCAGTATGCAATCACACTTTTCTGTAGGCATGTGTACACATGAGGTTTCATTTTTTCAGTGGTTTTGTTCAAGGGTATTACAGCACAGTTCAAAATCTCAACAAAACTTTCTCCTGAAAGGTACCAAGCCCCCAGCATTGTTGCCAAAGCGTGGAGAATACATGACAAAGGATATCAAAAGGATGGCAAAGTACTACCAAGTGCCTCTACGGACATCAGAAGATGCCTTCCAACGTATCATTCGTCTGAGTAAGTAAGAGGCTTACAGGTGGCAGCTTTCTACTTCAGCACTTCTGGTTCAGGTTCTCCTTAACAGTAAGATGAAGGTAATTCTCCACTCACAGCCTCTTCTCTTACCTGTGAGCAATATTGAGTCTGTGCCTTTTTAACCATTAAACGAATTTCTGCAGAAAGATGGTTGTGAATGATACTAGCATGGAATTCAGAATCATAGAATCACTCAGGTTGGAAAAGATCCTCCCACTGGTGATGGAATACAGCTTTAGATGCTGTTTGGCATGCTTCAGTCAGCCCCAGAAATCCTGTCTAGTCAGAGCTGAAGCAGTACAGAAGAAGAATTCTCTTCTGCTATATATGAGAGATTCTGCATCTCCAGGGCACACTGTGTAAGGGTAAACCAGATTTTTTAGCCCTCCTTTTAGGGAGGGGGCAAGGAAGCAAAAGAGAGTGGAAGGCTGGGGAGCCAGAGAAACAAAAGCAGGGTGCCTGCCCTGACCCCATGCCTTGTTTCAGCGTTTCTCTGTCTCTCTCTCCTGATCACAGGCAGTCTCGGGGCCATGCGATTTATCACAGCCGCGGGCATGACACAGCCACAATACTTGGAGCCACTCTCTAGGGAGTTCTGGATAAGCTTTTGGTCACAGGTCAGTATTTCATAAAGCAAACTCCCTGATCTTTTCTCTGTCACCCTTCTTGTCCCACTTTGTTCAGCTGTGGAATTGGAGCAAGAGAAAGGCAGTGTCTTCAAATGAGAAGTCACAGCAGGAAGCTTCAGGTAACAGCAGTTCAGGAGCCTTGCTAAGAAAAGCCTAGCTTATAGTCACCTTAGCCTGCTGCCTTTTAGGTCTCTGTGGTGCATCCCAGGGGCTGGGGGCATCAGGAGCTCATAACAGCACCTTCTGTACATTCCTAGATTAGATGACTTAACATTTCTGAGGAAATTTCTCTAGCAACTGGCATTGTTTTTATCTCTATTTTCCTAACACTCTGAAGTGTAGAGCTGAGCTTTGGTTCTTAAGTGCTGAATTGCTTACTCTATTCTTTTACCAGTATGAAGACATCAGTGAGACAGAGAAGATACTTGCTGTAAGTATCTCTTTGTGGTGTGGTGTTTGTGTTTCTGTTAGTTTCTTATTGATGGCTTGAATCAGCAATAGGTATGAAGACAGCTCAGTCACTTGGTGTTTTGAAAACTTTTAGCTAGACACTCAGAACCTGAACATCAGTTTTTTGTTGGTTCACCCAGGGTGGGTAATGAATTACCTGTCAATGCTGTTTTATCCACAGTAGTTTAAATAGTAACTTTGACTCCAGAATGCACTGAGAACCTGCTGCTTTATGACATTTTGCTATTTCCCCAGAGTCTAGTTCTTGCACTTCAGCTTCATCTTAGTGCCCCTTTTCTTAACCAGAATTTTAGCAGAGGTTTGTGGTTTGCCTTTTTGGGAGGCAAGATCTGAAGGATATAATAAAAGGGTGGGGGAAAGTATAGGCTGGATGTTAGGAGGAAGTTCTTCACAGAGAGAGTGATTGGCATTGGAATGGGCTGCCCAGGGAGGTGGTGGAGGCACCGTCCCTGGAGGTGTTCAAGAAAAGCCTGGATAAGGCACTTAGTGCCATGGTCTGGTTGACTGGCTAGGGCTGGGTGCTAGGTTGGACTGGATGATCTTGGAGGTCTCTGTCTAATTTAGTCACTAGTGGCCTGTGAGCATCACACCACATTCAGCAGGGCAGAGGTTGGTACATCCTTGTTTGCTTAGGTCCATCTTCAGGGGTGGACCCAATCTTGAAGGTCTTTCCAACCCAAACAATTCTCTGATTCGCCCCTGCAGCCAGTACTGAACTTTCCTCTCTTTGGGAAGTACACAATCCAAAGGTGGATGTGGGGGACCAAGACTTTCATCTGAGTCTTTACATGGGAATTTGTTTTGCACATCTGTTAGAAAAAATTGGATGTTTACTTGATACAACTCCTTAATGTTTCTTGCACTTCTTTGTTCCAGTCAGCAGCACCTTTACACACATTGCTAGTCTCTGAATGCTGCACCACTCCACTCATACATGTGCAGAGCAGATGGTGCAGATACTGCACTTGGTACACTGTACCAAGTGTACACAGTGTTTGTTCTACTCCAGTGCCACACTTGGCCTCCTGTTCAAGAAGAGTCAGCAGGAGCTTCCAGTCGTCTTGATGTGAACGTAAGAGAATGTGCAAGACAATGAGATTCAGACAAAAAAGGCCTTGAGCAGTGCACATGTAGGACTGCTGCTCTGTATGCAGTACTCTAAGCACTGCTTTACTTTATATTCTGAAAAGGAAAGGCTGCTCAGGTAGATGGAAGCTAATAGCTTCTGTGAAATCCTTCATGAACACAGCACACTGCTGGCTCATACCCAGCCAGCTATCAGCCAGCACCCCCAGGTCTTTCTCTGCTGGGTAGCTTTCCAGCCACGTTTCCCTAGGCCTGGAGTATTTATGGGGTTGCTCTGACCCAAGTGCAGGACCCTGCTCTTGGCCTTGGCCCATCAATCCAGCTTGGCTGGGTCCTTCTGTCAGGATTTCTTACCCTCAAGCAGATCACAGAATCATGGAATTAACCATGTTGAAAAGACCTCTGGGATCATGGAGTCCACCTATCTCCTAACCCTTCTAATCAACTAAACCATGGCACTAAGTGCCTCATCCAACCTCCTTTTAAACACCTCCAGGGACAGTGACTCCACCACCTCCCCAGGCAGCCCATTCCAATGCCAGTCAGTCTCTCTCTGAAGAACTTCATCCTAACGTCCAGCCTAAACCTGCCCTGGCACAGTTTGAGGCTGTGTCTTCTTGGTCTGTCACTGCATGCCTGGGAGAGGAGGCCAACCCCTGCCTGACTACAGCCTCCTTTCAGGCAGTTGTAGAGAGCAATAATGTCACCCCTGAGCCTCCTCTTCTCCAGGCTGAACCACCCCAGCTGCTCCCTGTAGGGCTTGTGCTCCAGCCTCCTCACCAGCCTTGTTGCCCTACCAGCCTAGTGTCATCTGCAGGCTTCCTGAGGGTGCCTTCAAGTCAGTGAAGCAGAGGTTAAATTTAATCAGGTCACAGTAGGAGTGTGTATACAATTTACATCATTCTACCATCTTTGTACAGGTTGCCAAGCAGGCTGGGCTGTCATCAGAGCTTGCCCAGAAGCTACTTGAAATGACTTCAACCCCTGCAGTGAAGAACCAACTGAAAGAGACAACAGATGAAGCAATAAAATACGGGGTGAGATGCTTCCAGTGCTATCTGGCATCACATCCGTGCATTGCTCCCATGTTAAGAACACAGGGAAGCAAGGAATAATGAAGATGATTAGACAGCACTGTGCAGACCATGTCTCTTGGGTGGTCATTGCTTTTTGAACATGTGGAAGCTAACTCACCCCTTGTTAGTTTATCCCTTTGCCAACTGGGAAACAAAGGCTGACCCGTGCAGCTGGTTCCAGCCAGACAGCAAGGATGGGGAGCTAAGTGATGCCACTTACCACTACTTGACATGAAACTGAGGTCTAATCAGGTTGGGTTCTTTTTGCCCCTTCAAAAGGGGCACACAAGCTCTGGGGAGTCTTCTACTTTCTGGTGGCTCCATTAAGCTCCTGTTTAGGAACGAAAGTGAAAAGAAGGGGAGGAAAGAAGTCAAAGTTACTACTCTTTAGTGGTCGTTTGCACAAATTTCTCTCTTAACACTCTTCATTCCATCTCCATGGTGTCAACAGGCATTTGGGATGCCTGCTTTTGTGGTACGTGTCAACGGAGAACCTCAGCTCTTCTTTGGCTCTGACCGTATAGAACTGCTGGGCAGCATCATAGGTGAGTGGACCTAAACCCAGCACTTGGTGTTTCACACTACCACTCTTCTAATGAAATATGTAACACAGCCAAATAAAACACTGCCCAGCTCTTCTAAATATTAGTGTGGGATGGAACCAGAATGACCACAGATGTAGCCACTTCCCAGACAAGAAGTCACTTTGGTTCTCCCTCCTCTCTTGGTGTTTGAGGGCGTTCTGCTCCACCTGCCATTCTCAAGTTCCTGCTGAAACTCTTCAGTTTCCAAAGTGCAGCAGGCCAATCATGTCTGTGTATTTCATTGTAACTTCTCTGCTGGTTTGTCTTGCAGGTGAAAAATGGCTGGGACCAGTTCCATCAGTTCCAAGTCCCAGGATGTGAAAAGTCCTGGGGAAACACCTAAGAATGAAGTACAGGTACATGGCCAGTCTGCACTGATGATCTGCATATAGCCAATGTGATGGGCAGATGTCTCTCTTTTCCTTACACAGCTAATGTTACAGCTCAGTGCCATCTCCTGTGGGTGCCTGTATTCCCAGTCTGGTGAGGTCTTTACCAATACAGATGTGCTGCTCTTCTTTCACCAGATCAGTGATTAACCATGACATATTTAATGTCTTGCAGATAAATACTCTTCTTTCCCAATTTGTTCTTTTTTCTCTTGCCCTAAAGGCATGAGGATTAAATTGTTACAGGACTGTAATGCCTGGATTTCTATCTTCCTGCTAGTCCCCTAGAAACACAGACACATACAGCCTGAGCTGCTGGCTGCTTTCTAAGTCCAAGGTATTACACAGACACTGGAAGCACAGGACAAGACGTTCACACTTTTTACTCTGCAACAAGGCGACTGGAAGGGACATGAGAGAGAGGAGTGGAAAACGCAGGGAAAATTCAAGGCCAAAGAAAAAAATCTAAGGAACCAGCCAAAAATCCCAGAACCTGCCCCTCCTGGCCATTGTTTTATACACTTTGTTCTGCAGTGACTGATATTGGAGCCCACCACACACATGTTCTTGGACATCAACCCCAGACCTTGCAGGGTTTTTAATAAATGCCAGGTTTATGGTAACACCTTTGCAAGACAGCAGGGAATGCTCTTAACTTCAGTTAGGGACTGAACCACTCTGCTTTGCTTCCTCAAGGGTAGCCTGGCTGCTGTATAACCAGAGGTGATTGAGGCATGGCTCTAAGGGACTTCCTGTAACATAGGCTGCAGGGGGAAAGATAAGCAAGCAAAAATCAAGACCTTTGCTATTGACATAGTTTGAACCTGGCCCTGGGTTGGCTGAATTGGAATACTGAACCTTGATGACCACACACTGCTGCCACAGAGGTTTTCCCCTTTGCTCTCAGTCTGAATGGCAAATTTGAGGATTCCAAGAATGTGTATATGGGTCAGAAAGTTTTAGAATCGTTCTGTTAAGATTCAGGTTTACATCCAAAAAGTCTTAGGTTTCTTCATTTAACAAAAAATTAATTCAGCCTGGTTTTACCCAGCACATTAAATGTGGCTGAATCCTCAGGGAAGCTCAGTGCAGCTTAGCTGCCAGTTACCCACCTCCTCAGCACACTGCTTTCTCCAGGAAGCTGTTTGTGTGACACAAGTGTGAGCACAGCACTCAGAAAAGCAGCCACTGAGGCACATGGTCCTACAGAAAGGCAGCCTGCTGGAACTCCTGCACTGTGCCTAGCACTGTTTACTCACACCTCCACTCATTCCTCACTGCTTCTCTCCCCTTTGCTCTTGGCCACATCTACCTGTGCTTCTCAGAACTACAGCATACAAGAGTTTGCCAAATAAATGTGGCTCGTTGTCTCCTCTAGATGTGGAAGTTCTTCTGTTTTTCTTTCTTAGTTACCTGAGTGTGCAGTCACTGTCATTCAGCCACACTGAAATGCTGAAGTCTGTTTTGGAGGGCTTTCCAGAGAGCACATCAGCTCCTAGAGAAGGCAGAGATGTGTTTTAAGAACGCACCTGGTAAAGTCACAGAGGGTAGCCTCTGTCAGAGGCCATACACCCATCCAGTCATTCTGTTCCTCAGGTGTTGCATTTTCCCTCAAATCACTTCCACAACACTGAACAGAGAACATGAGAATGGCTGCCCTGCACAGCACCCTGAAGTCTGACTCCTGAGCATGCTGTGAAACACAAGAATTCAACATCACCATGCTCATTGCCACACACAGAGTTGCACTCTGTGATGCAGCTTTATTATCCAGAAGTCAGTCAGGAGAAACTAATCACCCACAGGTAGTTTTTGCACCTAGGAAGTACAGTTGCACTGGCTTGCACTCCTACATTTCTAGTTGCAACTTCATGTAGCAGAAACAACTCTTAGTCACACTCTGAGTAAGTGCATGAAAGGCCAAGGCTAACTGATTTTTTTAGGTCACAGACTTACAGTGTCTTAATGCAGAGTGAGTCAAAGACCTGCATTTAAGCACTGTTTGCTTCCAGACTTTCACCGAAATCTTCCTTTTGGAGGTCAGATTTTAGGAGCCTAAATGTAATATGCTGAGTTGTTAAACTGAGTGTAAAGGAAAGGCACTGCCCAGCCTAGGCCACCCATTCCCACAGCCGCTCTCAGCCTACCCATTTTTGTTCTTGTGTGAAATGCAAGGGGACTACACAAGAACATTTTCCATGTCATAGAGCTTATGAGCTCCTACTGCTGTTCCTGGGAGGAGCCAGGAAAGCACAGACATCAATCACTGTTACAGAATGGTTAACTAAGGAAGTTGAAGGAAACTAGAGGGAGGTAGAAACAAATGACTGAGATCTGCGTTGTTGGAGTGGTGCAGTGTCAAACTATTTAGGATTAAGTGCCAAACTTCTGTACAGACATGGCAGAGCTCCCCTTCTGCTTCCAGACAGCAGCAGACCTATGTCTGGATGCCCACCCTGGTGATACTGCACTGGCTCCTTTAGGTTCACCCCACTAGAATTTTAGCTCCCACAGGGTCATTACCAAGTGAACATGCAAAGCAAGCTGCACTCTCTCAAATGTCACAGACACTGAGGTAGCCTGGTGCATCTCATCCATCAAGAAAGATCCTTAAGGCCAGCTCCTCCTATCTCATAAGTTTGGGCCTTCTCTGATTGCAGTCTTTAGAATACAGAGCAAGCCATGAGCACAGTGGAAGGTAAACTGAGCATATAAGCCAAATGCTTCTGCCTGCACAAGAGAGCAGCCAGCGAGAGAGAGAGATTGAAAACACACAGAAACCCAAAACACTTCAACAGGCAGAAAAGATAAGACACCTTTACCATACTAAATATATTTATTCCTTCAGAAACACTGCAAAATGTGCCCAGTCTTGATCTACAAGCAGTAATGAAACCTGAAGTCCCAGGCATATTACATGCCAGCATGCAACAGGGAGAACAGTAAAGAATGAGCCAATACAGGCCAAAGATAATTCCTCAGGAGTCTAGGAAATAGATTTTGGAGAAAATTAAGGCCAACATGCTTCTCCCCTGGCACAGCAAATAATAAACTAATGTAAGTAAGCTGTGACATAGATTGCTGCAAAGTATCTCAGCAAGTTTCTCTGTCCTCACTCTCTGCACTGTGCTTCCTGACCTGTGTCATCCAAAGGTCTTAGAGAAAGAGGTGGAGATGTGTTCTTCTGCTCCTGCCTTCTGCAGGACAAGCTGCTCTCTTCTTGTCCAGGTGAAGGGAGGAGAAGAGAAAGGGAGGTAGAGGCTGGTTCAGTGGCTGCCAGTTGGGCAACAGGAAGGGCATAGAGCCAAAATATTCCAATAGGAGCTATCTGTCCATTATCCTTTCCAAGGGTCCCTGTTCCAGGAACTGACAATGGAGCATTACTTGGTGCCACTTGGTCTTACAACAGTCCTTGAGGTCCTCTGAGTCAGTCCATGCTCCTCTTTGCCAGGACTCTCATTTCGCCCCATAAGTCTTGTCAGTATCTTCAGTGAGGTAACCAATGACTAAGCAGCATCTGCTCCACTCCTGATCAGCTTCCTGTCCCCACTCAGATGTGTCTGAGGAGGGAAAACACACACACAAAACAGCCATGTACTCTTCCTAGGGTTTGAATATACACAGCACAGTGGTTTTTCAATACAATCCAGAAAGTCATCTGGCTCTGATCCTAAAGAGTGGGCTGGGCCCACTCCTTTGAGTCTGTCCCTTGGGAAGAAGGATTATTTGGAAGGCGACTGCCCACGTCCCAGAAAACTAAGGACAATTGTCCCTGCGTGTGGAAGAGAAGGTAGTCAGTGCAAGTAAACAATGTGGCTTCATGGACTGAAGGCTGATGTGGAAATCAGCAGGTGAGGACAGCCAGTGCTGGCTCATCTCCACCATAACAAATGACCAGATCACCATTGTTTGTGTCTTCCCTTTGCATTTATTTCCAGGTTGGTTTTAGCAGAGCACGAGTTTGATCATCCAAATCTGGAATCTGAACTGATCATTTCAGACCAGCAGCAACAAGCTGGACATTTTGGTGATCAATTTCCTGTGACACTACTTCCTGAAGAGAACAAAGAGGGGGTTGGTGATCTACTGTTGTGATATCAGCTGCATAAATCACTCTAGCACCAGCTGGAACTCTTTTTGCACTAGAAATCACACATGCAGAATCACACAGAATCAACCAGGCTGGAAGAGACCTCCAAGGTCATCCAGTCCAACTTCTCACCCAGCCCTGTCCAATCAACTAGACCACTAAGTGCCTCATCCAGTCTTTTTTTGAACCCCTCCAGGTGCCTGTTTCATCATCCTGACTTGTGGGTCTACAATGAAAGAACATTAAAAAGACTTCTATTAGACTCCTGGCCTATTCCTGCAGCACTCTTGTTACAGTTTTAAGGCTATACCTGATTTTTAAGGAAATACAAGTTTAAAGGATAAACAGTTTTAGAGATTGGACATTAAATAATGCCAGATAAGTTTATCTCCTTCCCTTGGACTGCTGAATATCTTCTGTTTTGCAGCACAAGCTTGTTTTCACTCTCTCTGGCAGCCTCCTGCTTGCTTCTGGCTGTTGTTCAACTGTAAATATATGCAAATATACCTTGTACATGTTTATTGCCTTTCATACTTTTGTATTGAGACTACTTTTGTAAATATGATTTCATTTCACTTCCAGAATTCTGAGTTGTGTGGTAAATTTACTCCAGAGGGTTAATTTCCAATTCACTGAGTGGTAAATCCAACCCACAAAACCTGTGCTAACACTGTTGGGGTGAAAGTGGTGTGCTTTGCATGGCAGAATGCTGTGTCTCTGATTCCTTGACCCAGACAGGGCCCAAAATGTGTGACTGCACCTTGGGTTGGTCCCTAATACTGAAACCACAACTCCAGCCAATGCAAAACTCCATGCTGTATTCCATCTCTAAACAAACTGCTTAGGAACAGGCTAAACCATTGCCAATGTGATCATACAAATGTGTCTGAGTGCATGACCGGGGAAAGATAGACAGAGAGCACCCTGGGACCAGAAGCAGACAGGCTGCCACACCACACAGGTCATGCCTCATGTGCATAAGCAATATTCATGCAAGTATTTTTAGTGCAATCCCATGCTGTTTGTGCTCTCTGAATTCAGGTAACACCAATGTGAAGCAGACATTGCAGCTGGCTCACCTCCTCAGCTGGAGAACAGAGAATGAGGGTTGGGAAGTGGGGGAAAACCACAACTGAATGTAGACATCAGGAGCAGATGTCAAGCAACCTTCATCATTTTTATCCAGGACACCTCCACATTCAACAGCAGGGTCTAACCAACACTGGCCAAGCTAGGAGAGGTTTCCTTACTAGGCAAAGTTCTTGCTGACTATGCAAGGTTACTTCAGCCATCTCACAGACCATGTGCCCCTCACACATGCCTAGCTGGGATCTGCTAGTTCACTAACAAGGTCCCAGGCAGGATGAGCAAGGGGAGGTGGGATGATACAGGAATGCTGGAAGAGGGCAGTTGCTGACCAGTTGGCAGTTCCATGTCCTGCATTCTCTTTTGGCCTTGGTTGCCAGAGCTAGCATCTTAAATGGTCCACATTTCCAGCTGTGCTGCCATCCTCCTCCCTACCAACATGGGCTGCCCAGGGAGGTGGTGGAGCTGCTGGCCCTGGAGATGTTCAAGAAAAGCCTGGATGAGGCACTTAGTGCCATTGTCTAGTTGATTGGATAGGGCTGGGTGCTAGGTTGGAGTGGATGATATTGGAGGTCTCTTCCAAGCCAGTTGATTCTATGATTCTATGATGTATACACAACAGACAAGTGATAGTCAGAAAGAGGTCCTTGCCAGAACTCTTCCCCTTGGTTATGACAAGTTATGGGCAGTCCTGAAGCATACAATTAGGCAGCTGAGCTACTGCAGATAGTCACAGCTTATAGTTCATAAGGAGCACTGAGTCTGGTTGGAAAGAAGGCCTCTCCTTGTCAGACTTGGACCTGCAGTGACTAAGCCATAGAGGCCTGAATTTTCTTTTCTTGAGCAAGGGGCATGCCCTGCTCCACAGCACTCAGTGCCCTTTTGGCCACAGGTCTCATCCAAGTTCTCATGAATAAAGCCAAACACAAAACAAAGCCAACAAAACAAACACCAAACAAATAGGGATGGCAGGCTGTTCCTGAAAGTCAGCTGCTGCCTGGCAGCGAGAGGCTCCTCTGGAGCCTTGGAAATCTGAGTGTGTGGCTTCCCTGAAGTAAGCTAGCCAGGATCCTATCCCAGCATACCACAGCTCAGCAAGAGCAAAGCTGCACTACCAGGAAAATGCATTTCTTCAATCTTTGCTCACCAGAAACTAGGGAACTCTTTTGCAGCCCACTGGGGGAAGTGTTTGGCAGGAGAGCACTGGGTGTGGTATGGCATACTTGAGCAATGAGGTGCAACAATTCAGGGACTGAAGGCAGGCTAAGCTCACCCTTGTTGGGAGCAGCAGGATGCATCCTGCTTAAAAAGGGTAAGAACTTGAGTATAACCCAACAAACCCTTGTCCAAGCTTCTCCATAAAGCTCTGAGATCATGCCAGAGCAAGCTCTAGAGGAAGCATACACACCAGTAAGCATGGATAATGGGACTGTTAAGGCTTTGTGTGTCCTGATGGATACAAGCTAGCATTAGAGATATGGCCAAAATTACCTTTCAGTCCTCCAGTCTTTCTTCACTGGCTGTTTAAGAAAGTGAGTTGATAACATGCTCTGAATTACTGTGCCACAGTCACACATCTATCATTTAAGATGATGCAATGTCTCATGTGGACAACCTCAGTAAAGCCTCCAAAAGAGCAAGACATGGACCACACTTCCAAGCAGTCATTAGTTTCCACTCACTTGTTCTTCCTGCTGGGGAACTCTGGGGAGCTGGGACTCGATGATCCATCAGACTTCAGGTCAGATAAAGTTCCTGGAGTGTCCAGCACCTTCTGTATCCTCTCTGAAGTGTTTCTGCTCAGACAAAAGAGAAACCAGATGGATTGCAAGGCCAGAATTAATCTCTATCTATACTAAGCATCACAGAATGTATCTGGTTGCAAGAAGCCTCCAAGATCATCCACTTCAACCTTTGACCCAGCACTGAAGGTTTAACACTAAACCTTGTCCTTAAGTGGCAGGTCCACATGGCACTCAAACACCCCCAGGCATGGTGACTCCACCACTGTCCTGGGCAAACCATTCCAATGCTGGAGGACCCTTTCAGTGAAGAAATATTTCCTGAACCTGCCCTGGTGCAGCTTGAAATCATTTCTTCTGGTCCTGTCACTTGTCATCAACAAGAGGCTGGGTTTTTCCTCTATGCAACCTCCCTTCAGGCAGTTGTAAAGAGCAATGAGGTCTCCCATCAGCCTCCTCTTCTCCAGACTGAACAGCCCCAGTGCTCAGCCTCTCCTCACAGGCCATGTGTTCATGGCCCTTTGCCAGCCTCAGTGCTCTTCTCTGGACATGCTCCAGCCCTTCAATATCCTTCCTGTAGTGAGTGGCCCAGAACTGAACACACTCGAGGTGTGGCCTCACCAGTGCTGAGCACAGAGGATAGTGCTGAGGAACACTTCCTTACAAGCCACAATCCAAAGCTGAGTCTCCCCTGTACACACGACAGGGAAAAGTCACACGTGACATGTTGAGCTCACTGCTGCCAGGAGAACCTGTTCCAGCCTCCACCCCGATGAGCACACTTTCCATCAGTCTTTGTGCCCACCAGCCTTCTCTGTGAACCAGTTCATGGTAGAACCTGGCAGACAACCAATCCAATGAAAGCAAGTTGATAGTTTTCCCAGAAAACAAGCTGAATCAGTCCCATAAATGCTCCACTAAGCAGCTGAGCTGTCAGAAGACATGGGACAGGATTGGGTAGTTGACAGAGACACTAGGAAAGTATAGTGTCTGCAGTAAACTGTTAGAACAGATCAGGTGCTAGTGAAGCCACAACTTCAAGAATCACCCAAAAGGTCTGTCTCAAAATACAAGGTCAGACCCACTGCTCCTCATAACTGAGGGCACAAACAAGCAAAAGGGGAGCTAAACAAATGTGACAGCTTCCTAATTTCCTCCTGACAAAGAGCAGGAAAAAAAATCCCAGACAAACCATGTGAAAAAGTGCCCCAACCAAACCATGTTTTACCTTGTAGAAAACTCAGGGATCTTTTAAGGGCATAGTGAAGGATGTTGTGCCCCGATTGAGGGGCACAGGCTGCAGAAGGTCCAAAGCTATTTAAAGCAGTGAGTAACTACTGTGTTGGCTTAGACCATCACAGGGAAGATGTCTCTAAAGATTGGTTCTTTCCTCAAAGGAAGTTCTGTACTAGTTCAGTAACATTAGGTCATAGGCATCTCACTGTGTTCTTCTCCACACCTCCTCCCTTCCTCCTCAAATGTTGATTCACTTTCAAATAGCCTTTCCTTTTATTTTCTCTTGCCTTTTGTCCATGTCTCCATTAGTTAATAATCAGGCTTTTCTTCCCATTCCAACCATTCCCATTCCAGGTCTCATTCCTGCCAGCAACCTTCTCTCATCTTCCCATGGCTCATACCTCTTTTCCTCCTGTATGTTTTCAATGCCAATGGCACTGCTCCGTCGCCCGTGGAAGTGGCTGGCTCGAGATCGTGATGGGCTCCTACCAGGCAAGGCAAAAGACTAGAAAAAAGGAAAGAATGACAGAAAGAGGGAAAAGAACAAGGTGGGAAAAAATGGAGAACTGGAAGCATGGAAGGAGGAGTTTGTGACGTGGATCCAGATCTTCTCTATTCCTCAGTACAGCAGCATGGCCCAGCTCTAGCAGTGCAAGGAGCACTTTCTGTCAGTGAGAAAGAGAATGCCTTGCAAAGGAGAGAGACAGAGACAGAAACCAAGGCAGAACAAGATATATCATAGCTGACATACAGCCAAAGAGGCTCAGGAAAGGAGGTATCTTCACATGAGGGGCAAAGGAGAGGCAGAATCAGAAAGGCAGAGTAAAATCAAAGTCCAAGGAGGGAAGGAGGCAGCAAATCCATGTCATTATCACCCTGTGACTTTGCTGTGCTGACACAAAGAATGCCCACAGCTGAGCAAACTGCCATTAAGAAACTTCCACACTGAAAGGTACCTTCCTAATTTGCTCAGATAGTTTTTTTTTACGCACTTCAACCAAGGTAACAGAAGCATGGATCCTCTTCTGGCCACATGAATGCTTCCACTGATCACATATTTACTATCGTTATCAAATAAGAGAGGCTTTGGGAGTGAGCAGAAATAGTCACCCTTTTTCTCACCCCAAACTTCATTAATTCTGTTATTTGTTCCCAAAAATGCAAGTTCTGTGTACCTTGAATAAACATCAGGCACCTGTTTATATTACAGAAAATAGTCTGACTGGTGAAGCTGAAGAAATTAAGAGGTCTGCTGTCATTGTGTTTTCAGCTCCTGCCACAGGACAGCAGAGCACCACTCTGGCCAAACACAGTGCATGCATTTCTGAAGATAGGACAGAATCTAACCCAGGACAGCAGAGACAGATGTCTGCTGGGCAGTCACGTTTGGCTTCCTTCTCCCAGTCTGCACCAATCTCAGCTCTATTTTACAGATGTACTGGGGCCAGAGACAGGCAAAGACAAAGCAAGACTACAACAGGCACTGTCACAGCTTGTGAAATAGGATGATGCAACAAAAAGACTGACAGAAGGACAAGAGGATTAACCACCAGGGAAAGAGTAGTAAAGGCTATGAGCGGGTCACAAAGGGCTGCCAGGTTTCCTCCAGCCCACCCCAGTGCCTTACCGCAGCAACGGCCTTAGGGCCCTCGGCGATGCTCTGGCTGAGGGCCAGGCCAGCTGGAGCTGGGCGGCTGGGCAGCGTGGCTGGCTGCTGCTTCCTCAGGGATATCCCCACGGCATCCAGGCTCTGGCTGCGGCCTCTGATCACTCGCTGAACAGGGGGAGGCAGGGAAACAGACAAACACAGACACACCTGTAGACATGCACATGGCAGGGGGGTATGGAAAGCACCACTGAGCAGGTGGAGAACTGTGACAGACCAAGACCAGATCCACAGAAATCCTAACTCCTAGAAGGCAGCACCTTGGACATTACCCATCTTTGGACCTAGAAAACTCATGGAGCTCACTGCCAAAGAAGAACTCAAGTGTATTCTCTACTTTCACCTCCCTTGTCCTGTTCCCTGGCAGTAACCCAGCATACTGAGTATGACAACATCAGCTGGAGCAGTCTTACCCAGTACAGGCTACAAAACACAAAAACCAAATTCCTGTTCAGAGCTGTAAGGTTCAGTCTTCCATGAACCTGAGTGCTGGTTCCAAAGAGAAAGGAGCCATACCAAAATCTGCAGCATGTGAAAAAGCCATTTTCTGAGTTCACTTAGTGTTATCCAAAGGTCATCTGGGTATAAGACATGAAAACCACAGCATCTGCTACAAGTCAGGAAAGGACATTTTGGGATAATCAGTGTAAGACATGGATGGGGATGAAATTCCTGGTTAGCAGCAAAACAGAGTAGGCTTGATTGTACATAAAAGTACACATCCCCAAAGCATCCCAGCTCTGACCAAAGCTATTCATAGAGCTACCAAATCTAGATGTGAACAGATTAACTTCACAGTCCTGAACAGCTCCAGCCAGTCCACTATACAAAGCAGGTGGAGGTCATCCAAGAAACGCCATTTACAATACAACTCTGTCTGAACAGGTAATTTACACAAAGAAAAAGTGGTGAGGCACACCCCACACAAGTGGGAAAGGTGAAGTAGAGAGGAGAGCAATGTAAGATTCTCTCCATAGCATCAGCCTAGAACTCAGTTTGTTTATTTGCCAAAAAACTTGGCTACCTCATGTCATCCAGATCACTTTTAAAGTAAGTTCAGTCACCTGATCCAGATTTATTAAAACCAAAAAGGTGTCATTTACACTGAACAAAGGTAAATTAACTCTGGCTTTTCCAAGTGAAGTAAAGCATCACAGGTCTTCGAGACAGTGCACTCAGAGGTGTGCCAGAAACTCTTGCAGTGAGTCTTACAACTCTTAAGTTATAATGAAAATGAATTAGAAGAGATCTGCTGTAGGAGCTGAAAGCTGCTTGCTACAAGCTATTACAATTCTTCCTACAAACACTCACCCCTTTTTCTGCAAACTATGGAGAGAAACTCCACCTGACACTAGCCTGAAGCATAAAGAGTTTGGTTTCACAGAGACGGTATGGAATTTCACCCTGGGTCAGGCTGTAGCTGTGTAAGAAAAAGGAAGAATGTTCTGTGAGAGATATGGCAAAACACAGGTGAAGATGCTCTAAAGAAAGGCTGCTGGATGGAGAGACTTGGTTTCTGTCTGACTCTAAGCACAGCTGATCAGCAAGGCAAATATTCCTTGGAGGGCCACAGAATAAGCTTGAGAAAAGTGTGGGTAGGAGGTCAATCAATCCACTCCTGCTTACCTTGAAATTCTCAAGGAATCCCCCACTGCCATTCTCTATCTTGTCATCCTCTGCGGTGGGTAACCCCATCATCCTGCGGCTGCGAAGCTGCAGCTCCTCAAAAAGGCTCTCCAGGAGGGCACTTCGGGTTCTTTCCTGCACCAAGATTGGGAAGATAAACACAGCTGTTACTGGGAGTGGAAGGACAGGTGGTGTCCCTCAGGGATCTGTGCTGGGCCCCATCCTCTTTAACATCTTCATAGATGACCTGGATGAGGGCATGGAGTCAGTCATCAGCAAGATTGCAGATGACACCAAGCTGGGGGCAGATGTGACTGGGTTGGAGGGCAGAAGGGCTCTGCAGCAGGACCTTGACCGCCTGGACAGATGGGCAGAGTCCAAGGGGATGGCATTCAATAGCTCCAAGTGCAGGGTGCTGCACTTTGGCCACAACAACCCCATGGAGAGATACAGGCTAGGGTCGGAGTGGCTGGAGAGCAGCCAGACAGAGAGGGATCTGGGGGTGCTGATTGATACCCACCTGAACATGAGCCAGCAGTGTGCCCAGGTGGCCAAGAGAGCCAGTGGCATCCTGGCCTGCATCAGGAATGGTGTGGTCAGCAGGAGCAGGGAGGTCATTCTGCCCCTGTACTCTGCACTGGTTGGACCACACCTTGAGTGCTGTGTTCAGTTCTGGGCCCCCCAGTTTAAAAGGGACATTGAGATGCTTGAGCGTGTCCAGAGAAGGGCAACGAGGCTGGGGAGAGGCCTTGAGCACAGCCCTACGAGGAGAGGCTGAGGGAGCTGGGATTGGTTAGCCTGGAGAAGAGGAGGCTCAGGGGAGACCTTATTGCTGTCTACAACTACCTGAGGGGTGGTTGTGGCCAGGAGGAGGTTGCTCTCTTCTCTCAGGTGGCCAGCACCAGAACAAGAGGACACAGCCTCAGGCTGTGCCAGGGGAGATTTAGGCTGGAGGTGAGGAGAAAGTTCTTCACTGAGAGAGTCATTGGACACTGGAATGGGCTGCCCGGGGAGGTGGTGGAGTCGCCATCCCTGGAGCTGTTCAAGGCAGGACTGGACGTGGCACTTGGTGCCATGGTCTGGCCTTGAGCTCTGTGGTAAAGGGTTGGACTTGATGATCTGTGAGGTCTCTTCCAACCCTGATGATACTGTGAGACTGTGAGACTGTGATACTGTGATACTGTGACATCCTCCACCCACCCTGCTTTGGTAATATTCCACACCCTCCTTAAAAAACTAACAAACCAAAAATCAAACAAGCCAAAACCAAAAAACATTCCAGAGTGGTTTTAGGCGCAGAGTTCTGGAACACTTCACAGCCCTGTTAAACTCTTTCTAAAGCAAATCATAAACACTTCATTACTGTTTTTACAGGTGATGAAACAGAGGCTAGAACAGAATTTTGGTACCCTGAACTGAAAACAGCAGCGATTCAAAGACTGCATCGTGATGGAAGGGACCCTCAAAGGTCATCTGGTCTAACCCCCATGCACTCAGCAGGGACACCTCCAACTAGATCAGGCTGCCTAGGGCCACATCCAGTCTGATCTTCAGTGTCACCAGGCATAGGGCCTCAACCACATCCCTGGGCAGCCTGTTCCAGTTTTTTACCACCCTCACAGTAGAGAGCTTCTTCCTGATGTCCAACCTAAATCTCCCTTGCTCCACTTTCAAACCACTGCCCCTCATCCTATCACCACAGGTCCTTCTAAAGTCCCTCCCCAGCTTTCTTGTATGCCCCCCTGCAGATACTGAAATGCAGCTCTAAGGTCTCCTTAGAACCTTCTCTTCTCCAGGCTGAACAGCTCCAACTCTTTCAGCCTGTCTTCATACAGGAAGTTCTCCAGATCATCTTGGTGACCTCCTCTGGACCCACTTCAGCAGGTCCAAAAGACTAAGTTTTAGCTAATACAGAATTTCTCCAGCAAAGCCTATGCACCACATCCCCACTCTTACTCAAGGATTAGATCTTTACCTCAGAATGCACCTGCTCATGTTTTCTCACACCTGCTGTGAAATACAAAGGAAGCATCTCACAGATGAGGATTTTGTCTTTCTTTTATAAGCAATGCAAATGAGAAGCAGAAGAAAGTCAAAGATGGCACAGGAGTTTTTTTCACCTGCAATAACAGATGTTTACAGTTCTAACTGGAAGTAACCAGGCAAGAGAC
Source organism: Pogoniulus pusillus (assembly GCF_015220805.1). Classification (NCBI taxonomy): domain Eukaryota; kingdom Metazoa; phylum Chordata; class Aves; order Piciformes; family Lybiidae; genus Pogoniulus; species Pogoniulus pusillus. The sequence continues at coordinate 24,590,384 of NC_087278.1, forward strand.
TCACCTCTAATTTAGCAAACTTCTCAGCTCGATAGCAGCTGTACTCAGCATTGATGAGCTTGACCAGGAGGAATTCACGGAACTCTGCACTCTGCAAGGCAAGGTGAAGGCTACACTGGAGAAGAAACCTCTGCCTTACTGCTTTTTAGACTTCCAGAGTCACCCAGGCAGACTGACAATACTGACTCAGCACACGAGGGTGAACATGATATCCCCCTGCCAACTAAAACTGGACCAGAGAAACAAACCTTTCTAAATATGGCTGGATTTGGCAACGGGGGTCCAAAGAAGGGGACATCATCCCGGGCTGTGACTGAAACCTGTAGGAGGGAAAGAAAACAGGGTGGGGGGAAAAGTAAAACAGAAGTATCATAACCTAAGTGAGGTTATCAAAATCTTTGCCCTATTATGGTATATCTGATCACTCCTGAACCATAACAGGGTAAGTCCTGTTTTTATTGTCTTTATTGAAGATCTGGATGAGGGGGATTAAGTCCAGCATCAGTAAGTTTGCAGATGACACCAAGCTAGGAGCAGGTGTTGATCTGTTGGAAGGTAGGAGAGCCCTGCAGAGGGACCTTGACAGGCTGGATGGGTGGGAAGAGGCCAACGGGATGAGTTGTAACAAGGCCAAGTGCAGGGTTCTGCACTTTAGCCACAACAACCACAAGCAGCACTACAGGCTGGGGACAGAGTGGCTGAGAGCAGCCAGGAGGAAAGGGACCTGGGGGTACTGGTAGATAGTAGCTGAACATAAGCCAGCAGTGTGCCCAGGTGGCTAAGAGAGCCAATGGCATCCTGGCCTGCATCAGGAACAGTGTGGCCAGCAGGACAAGGGAGGTTATTCTGCCCCTGTACTCAGCACTGGTCAGGCCACACCTTGAGTGCTGTGTCCAGTTCTGGGCTCCTCAATTCAAGAGAGATGTTGAGGTACTGGAACCTGTCCAGAGAAGGGCAACAAAGCTGGTGAGGGGCCTGGAACACAAACCCTATAAGGAGAGGCTGAGGGAGTTGGGGGTGTTTAGTCGGGAGAAGAGGAGGCTCAGGGGGGACCTCGTTGCTGTCTAAAACTACCTGAAGGGAGACTGTAGCCAGGTGGGGTTGGTCTCTTCTCCCAGGCAACCAGCAACAGAACAAGGGGACACAGCCTCAAGTTGTGCCAGGAAGGTCTAGGCTGGATGTTAGGAGGAAGTTGTTGCCAGAGAGAGTGATTGGCATTGGAATGGGCTGCCCAGGGAGGTGGTGGAGTTGCCATCCCTGGAGGTGTTCAAGAAAAGCCTGGCTGAGGCACTTAGTGCCATGGTCTGGTTGACTGGATAGGGCTGGGTGCTAGGTTAGACTGGATGATCTTGGAGGTCTCTTCCAACCTGGTTGATTCTATGATTCTATGCTAACCAAAAGACATCAATATGCTGTCCTGTGCAGCTGCTTCTGAACTCAGTAAATGGATGTGCTGATTGATCTCCCCAAAATTTGGTCAGACAGATGTGTGCAAACAAAAAAAACAGCTGAACAAAAAATTAGCTTAAACCAAAAATCAGCTCAACAAAAGTAGCTTAAAACAAAAAACAGCTGAACAAAAACAGCTTAAAACAAAAATCAGCTCAATAAAAATAGCTTAAAACAAAAAACAGCTGAACAAAAATAGCTGAAGGAAAAAAAAAACAAACCACAACTGAAACTGCATTAAAAAAATTTTAAAGAAATAAATCAGTATTCCTTGTACCAATCAATGTTTTAGAACAAGAAACATGTTCAGCCTGCATCTTTTTATCTTAACTAGATGAACCGTTGCCAATCTGGTTGTCCTGACAGCCAGTCCTCCCTGGTGGAACTCTGAGGGGAGTGTCTCTATACCAGCAGCTCTCCCAGTGCCAGTATGGCACTTTCCCACTAAGAGATAAAGAAATGCAGGAGGTTTGTTTCTAGGTTTTTTTAACAGGCTCCCCCTGATGTAGAAATGCCAAGAAAGCAACTGTAGTGCACTGCAGTTCTGATCTGCTGACCCTTGGCTCTTCACAGCTCTTACCCCTAATTCTGTGTAGCTATTTTACCATCACTAAAGAATATCTCAGAGTCAATTTTTTGGTCATGTCTCAGATGGAGCAATGTCATTATTTGCCAGTTCATACAACAGAGAACAATGTCATGACAACTTAACAGCAACTACCTCAAAGCAACACTACAGTGTGTCCCTGTCAATCAGTGAGAGGCATGAAATTACTAAGAGGAAAAGGGGAAGGGGCCCTCTATTTAATTCAGGTTTCTCACATTGCAGGTCAGCTCCTCTAGTTACAAGGCCTCTTTCTCTCTCCCAGTAGGTATCAAACAGTTACAAATCCTACTTTGCATTTTTAATTCTGATTGCAAAAATTGATTCAAAGAAATCAATGCCATTAATCATCCAATTTAACCACCAGGCACAAAAGCTTGAGCAAATGGAACAACAGAAAGAAAAAGAACTTCCCAAACTGCAATTTCTTAGGTACATGAAGTCACCCAAGGCACAGTGACTTAGAATCCCTTTGGAAAAGCTCTCACTGGGACTAATTCTTTTTCATGAAATGACACAAGCAATCTTATTACTGTGACAAGAACAATGGTACTGCAGACAGGGCAAGATTAAAACAGTAGTAAGAAGTGACAAGACAAATGGCAGACTTCCTCAGCTTCTTCTCTTGCTACAAAAACCCAGTGAACTTCTGCATCCTACCAGAGAGAGTGCAAGAGAACTGGAACTCCAGCCCCTCATCAACATGAGGCCATAGAATCACAGAATCAACCAGGTTAGAAGAGACCTCCAAGACCATCCAGTCCAACCTAGCACCCAGCCCTATCCAGTCCACCAGACCATGGCACTAAGTGCCTCAGCCAGGCTTTTCGTGAACACATCCAGGGATGGTGCCTCCACCAACCCCCCTGGGCAGCCCTTTCCAATGCCAATCACTCTCTCTGGCAACAACTTCCTCCTAACATCCAGCCTAGACTTCCCCCAGCACAACTTAGGATTGTGTCCCCTTGTTCTGTTGCTGGTTGTCCAGGAGAAGAGACCAACCCCCACCTGGCTACAGCCTCCCTTCAGGTAGTTGTAGACAGCAATGAGGTCCCCATCTTGTCAGATGGCTGCTCAGAGCACACAACTGAAGGTGGTTGCTCCACCCCCAACACTCTCTTTGGTAGGATGCTAGCTGCAGAACCTGTCCTAATTTTCATATTCTTGGCATTCTTGTAGACCTCCCAAGGCACAAGGGCTCATCACTGCCAAATGAGACATCCATCCACAGTCACTCATAAAGAGCTGTATCCAAAGGCTGCAGATGGGGAATTTGTGTTCTAGCAAGGCCTCTTTCAACTGCAGTGCCTCAAAGGCAGCTCTCTCGACAGATGGGCATTACTTCTGTGATTCCCAAAAGCCAATAGAGCTGCTTTGGAGAGGAACTACTCATGAGGATGTCTAGAGACAGGACAAGGTTTATGGTTTGAAGCTGAGAAGGACTAGGGTTAGAGTGGATCTTACGAAGAAGTTCTTCAATAGGGTGGTGGGACTCTGGAATAGGCTGTCCAGGCAGGTTGTGGATACCTCCTCCCTGGGGGTGTTCAAGGCCAGGTCAGATGAGGCTTTAAGCAGCTGAGTCTAGCTGACAGGGACCCCTGCCTATAGTAAGGATGCTGGAGAAGGTGATCTCTGAGGTCACTTCCAACCTGAGCCATTCTGTGATTCTATGATTCCAGAGGTTAGGCCAAGAAGCTGTATCTGATCTGCAGTCTCAGGAAGTGCAAGCTCTCAGCACTGAGCTGTTCAGTACAAGCAATGCAGACATGGCTGTCAGCCAGGTGAAGGAGTTTTACCTGACTCATGTCTTGCTTGTATGACATGCCCTAAATGGGATCAGTTGTACCTCATGCCTTTTGATGCAAACAAAAATGTTCTATCCAAATTCATCCTGCTTGAATTCCCAAGCTTTAGGCTTCAGAAAGTTAAGTTAGGATGATAACTGGCTGAACCTGCACCTCTCCCAGAGGCCTTAAGAACGAATTTCCACTTCAAGGATGAAGATCAGTGGGGATCAGTGCAGAAAAATCTACTGGCTCTGTTTACCTTGTAAAGAGTGTCCCCAGTGGCACTACGAGTGAGCTGAACTACCACATAGGCGTGCAGGAAGTTAGAGGCAATCATGTCAGGGACAAAAGGTGTGCTTTCATCTTGGAAGATGATGGCCACAATGTCATTGCCAATGTGACGCTTACGCTGAAGCTGGAGAGAAGGGGGAAAGAAGGAAAAAAGTGAGAGGGCAGCAAAACCAACCAACCAAACAAGCAAGCAGAACTGTACTATGGGGCTTCAAATGCCAGCCTGCCTATCACCTCCAACCCATCTGCTGAACCAAAACTCTCAGCACTACTTTGAGCATTACTCCAGCCACAATTCCCAACATTATGCAGACAGGCATTTTTCCCCCTCTCTGCAGTCCCTCCTCACATATCCCTCCTCTCTTAGCCACACTCTTGCATTCCTCAGTACTCCTTAGAATACCTGCTGGGAATCTCCCTCTGTGAAGGGCAGCTTTGTAGACACATGAAACATTATCTCCTTGCCCTGGAAATTTGTATAGACTGACTCAGTGCCCGTTTGACCTCTGGTAACATCCAAGCCTCCCCGGAATCTGAGTAAATCCATACCATGCATAGGTCAGGCAGGACAGAGGTGAGAAAGTGGAGAGAAGAAAGACAAGGTCAGTTAACAGTAGTTTGACATATCAATAGCATCAAAGAAATCAGTGACAGCGAGGCACCAAATCTTCCCAAAGCAGATGCACTAACTGAAGCTGCACAAAGTTTCTGCTGCTGAACACAGTTGCTTGCTAACATCTATGAAGCTAAACCAGGGCCCCTCAAAGGAACTACTTCCTTTCTGATTTTTCTGAGAATCCATCATTTAGAGCTACAGAAAATAAAGGCTGCTCCACAGAGAGAGAGACTAAAACAACACTGACCCCTGACACTGAAAAACAACTTGCATCTGCACAAAGAAAATCATTCCTGATGCTGTGGGTCAGAATGAGATACCAGGAGACCAGAAAATCCCTCTGTCAGCTCCAAGATGGCTGACAGAACCATTCTGGGCTTCTCCACCTGCACTGGGACTCAGTGCCCACAGCGCTTTCCCAGAAGCAAGGCCCTAACAGAGTAGCAGCCTCTGAATACACAGGGTGCTGGGTACACACCCACGGAAATCCTGCAGCAGAACCTTGTCACCAAGGAAATCCAGGAACTCCAGGAACCCCAGACTCTCTTCTGTGTTACTGAAGACTTCTTCTTCTGTTGTCTTCAAAAGGAAAGGAGAAGTCACAAGAAGCACAAGCAGGGCAAAGAACAGGCAGCAATTCCTTCCTACGCAAAGTTCAACCAGCTCTGAGGCCCTGCACACACAGATCGGCCACCACGAGGCAAGCATCTGTCCTTTCCCTGTATAGCACCTATTTTTGACAGGGTAGTGCAGATCCTGCATCACATTTAAGCTAAGAGAAGTGACTCAAGAACTGTGGGATCTGAGGGATTTACCTGTCCAGGTTTCTGGTAAATGACCCCAAATTTGAAGTTATTGCTTATGACATGCTCATCAAATGCAACGATCAGCTGTGAAGCCTAGAGTAATCAAAACACAAACTGTCAGCTGGCAGTTGTTAGCCAGACCTGGATGGAAAAGGGACAGACAGACTCATCAGAACCTTGTACCTTGGGGTAGAGGACAGGAAAGAAGCGTTCCACATTCACATCCTCACACAGAAGCTGTTGAGTGAGAGAGGCAAACAAAGTTGAGATTATCATGTGCCTCAGCTTGCTGCAGGCATGAAAGCACAGGCACTCTATAATTACCTGACAGGAGTCCCATCAAGCAAAAACTCTGAGGTGAAATGAGAAGAGAAAGAAGAGAAACTAAATGGAAGCATAAAAAGGGAGCAGTAGAAAAGGGGAAAATGGGAGGACAGAGGTGAAAACAACTCGAAGAAGGAGGGGTTAAGAACAAAGAGGCAAGCGCAAGTCTCACCTTTGCCATCTGGACAGCATTGGGAAACTCATTCAAACAGGAAATGGGGATCAGGTCATGTTTGGTGCCAGTCCGAGTCCTGAGACAAAACAAAAATGCATTAGAGCAAAGGCTGAAGGGAGACTCAAGAATCAAACTATGTCAGTTGAAAGGCAGAAACACTGTCACTTTAAAGAAAAGTGGCCATTTCCTCGTGTTGTCCACACACCAGTGCTGGGTTAACAGTTGGCTTGATGAGTTTGAAGATCTTTTCCAACCTAAACAATTCCATGGCTCTATGACTGTTAGAAAGTCTTACATACAGCCTAGGAAGTCAGATCCATACAAAGTATAGGAGGTAGAAACTGGTGAAGGATTGCTCCAGAAGGCAGATGGAATAAAGCTTCCTCTCCTCTACATACGTTTATTAAAGGTAGAAGAAACATTGGACTGCCAGAGCCCCCTTCAAGCCATTATAAACAAGCTATTGAGAGAAAGGTGATGCAAATAACATGAGAACTCAGTAGAAGAATGACTTCTCTTCTGTCCTTCTTTCATGTAAGGTTTCTGGGCTCAGATAAGCACTCCCTGGCAGAGCTCCGAAACAGAATCCTCTAGATTAGTGCTCCACCTGGCACTCTGAAATGCTCTCTGCATTCAATGAGGAAATCCATCAGTGACTTTCCTGTAGCTGACCCCCATGTGACCAGCATTTCCCTTCAGTCCTTGTCAGCAGCAACTGTACATCAGCTGGTTCCAGTAGCATATTGCCTGCTGAAGTGCATCCAGTCAACTGTGTTACAAGACTTCTCTGCAGTGTGTCTCTCACCTATGCAAGGTTCATCTCTGCTCTTCCTCTAGTTCGTTCAGCAGCTCTCTGGGTAATGGCTTGTTGTGGAACTCTTAAGGGTTATGGCACTCCGTAGGCTGTCCTGGGAAGCTAAGGAATGTTCTAGCTCACCTTCAACAGAGCCTTAGTCTCAAGTACAAAGTCCAACTACAGACCTGAGTTAGGCTCCTCTATCAAGGAAACCATATTCCCCTAAGGAGCACTCCCATGCCTCATAATATTAATATTTTACACGTTTGAACAGACCTCCAAGATCATCCAGCCCAACCTAGCACCCAGCCCTGTCCAATCAACTAGACCATGGCACCTCACCCAGTATTTTTTTGAACACCTCCAGGGACAGCGAATGTGTCCCCTTGTTCTGTTGCTGGTTGCTTGCGAGAAGAGACCAACCCCACCTGGCTACAGCCTCCCTTCAGGTAGCTGCAGACAGCAATGAGGGCACCCCTGAGCCTCCTCTTCTGCAGGCTGCACACCCCCAGCTCCCTCAGCCTCTCCTCACAGGGCTGTGCTCCAGGCCTCTCACCTGCTTCATTGCCCTTCTCTGGACACATTCCATTATCTCAACATCTCTTTTGAATTGAGGAGCCCAGAACTGGACACAGCACTCAAGGTGTGGCCTGACCAGTGCTGAGTACAGGGGAAGAAAAACCTCCCTTGTCCTGCTGGCCACACTGTTCCTGATGCAGCCCAGGATGCCATTGGCTCTCTTGCCCACCTGGGCACACTGCTGCCTCATCTTCAGCTACTATCTACCAGTACCCCCAGGTCTCTTTCTTCCTGGCTGCTCTCCAGACACTCTGTCCCCAGCCTGCAGTGCTGCCTTGGGTTGTTGTGGCCAAAGTGTAGAACCCTGCACTTGTCCTTGTTAAATCTCATCCCACTGGCCTCTGCCCACCCAGCCAGCCTGTCAAGGTACCTAAATGAACACAAAATCTTTCTCGAGGGAAGAGCAGATGCTCTTCCCAGAGGTACTATAACAAGGCACCTCTAAGCACATCAGCTTCCTGAAGGAACCTCCTGAGAGAAACTTGGAGGGGAAGGCAAGAAAAGACCTCAAACATTTCTTTGCAGTCCTTTCCAGGAGAAGCATAGAAGATGCACACCCACAACAATGCAGAGGAAGCCCAAGATAAGAGGCAGCACAGCCCCAGACACTCAACAACAGGCAGCATTACCTCAGCAGAAGTCGCAGATTCTCCTGTTTCTCGATCTGCTCATACTTCACAGACAGCACCAGGCAGCCCAGGGACACGTCACTAGAGTAGAAGTTTTGGTGCTCCTGAAAAAAGGAAGCTAAGATGCATAATTCCCAGAACTGTGTCATGGTTATCTTCTCAACAGAGAGAGAAAAAACACCATTCCCCTGCAATAATGAATGGGCTGGGCTGTTTTATCACCAGAAGAGCAGTCGCTCCACATCAAAGGCAAAGTCAACTGCAAACAGGGTGCATGAAGTCAGTAACCAGGATTGCAGGACTTCACAGAATCATTGGATCATAGGGGATGGAAGGGATCTCTGAAGATCATCTAGCTCAACCCTCTGCTAGAGTAGGATCACTTAGAATAGCAAGTCACACAGGAACACATCTGGGTGGGTTTGAAATGCCTCCAGAACTGGAGACTCCACAGCCTTTCTGGGCAGCCTGGTCTAGTGCTCTGCCCAGAGGGAGGGAGCATCAAAGGAAGCACTGTGTCAATGCATCCTTGTGCTTGACACTAAAGTCATTGTCCAGCTAAACAGACAGAACTCACACAGTTCAGAATGTGTTACATGAAAGGAATGCTCCAGACACAATAAACTAGCAATAATGAATCTTCTGTTAATGCACAGGTGATGATGGTGCACATATCACAAGGGAACAGGGCCAGCTTAACATGTTATAGCATACTGCGTAGTATGACCCTTCTTTACATTAGTTCCCAGAACCATGAGGAACTGGAGTGAATAGGTAGCTACCTCTAAGTCTATCAGAAAAGGTCTGAGATCCATTTCAGCCTTCAAATCAGGCTTTGAAGGTCACCCTTACCTTGCCCAGGAAATGTTTGCGGTACAGCTTGGCTGTGGGGTCACTTTCCAGTTTCACTTTACCACTCCATGGAAAAGGTACATCAGACAGAGCTGGACTCAAGCTGGAGAGGTTGTGGCTGGTCCCTTCAATCCAGTAGCCCCCAAACTGGGGTAAGATAATGAGGGGATATGGCCACCCTTTCTGTAATACCTATTCAGAAGGACAAAGAACACAAAAGCTGAAAGGCCAACAAATTCCCAGGGAAAACAGAGAGCAGTGCTGACTCACCTCATGGATGCTGGGGTAAGGAATATATTCCTCTTCTGTCTGAAACCAGAAGAGACCATTAGCAAAAATGGTAACATATTTTAAAGTGTTATGCTCTCATGATGGTGCAAGCTGTGCCCTGGGCTTCCACTCTGCCCTAGTCCACCTTTAGAGTTTTACTCTATGATTCGTGATTAGATACAATTTCCCAGGCCTCAGCACTACAGTATAAAACTTTGAGGTGTGGTAGAGAACTGAGCCACGCTGAGGAATGCCTGCAAGAACAGGAGCAGTATCAGAGCCTGAGAATGAAGGAATGGATCACAAGAGCCAAGAACTTAAGTGAAAGCAACATTTTCTTGTCTGATCTTGAGGGAAAAGCAGCTTTCTAGCAGCATCTGTTTGAGTACTCAGACTACTGAAATGAACGTAATGTGGCCTCAGAAATATTACAGCTCCTACACTGAATACCATTTAAGACATAGTGGAGATCAAGACTGTTAATAATGATAAACGTTTCTTGGAACCACTGAAACTTGAAACAAGGAAGAATTGATTCTATTTCAGCTGCACAGTTTCACCCTCTTGTGCACCAACTGGTTTTGTTGTTGCTGGTCTGCCCCCTGTCAGTTCCAAGATGAGCACTGCAAGTCTGGTCAGTAGTTATGTGATATTCCAGCAACTTAGGAGAAAACAATGACTTGACTGGCCTGACCTTGAGAGGAGCTGGAAGGGAACATCTTTGCTCATCCAGACGACTCCCCTGGAAACAAAGGCACAGACAGTGAATCCTGTGGTCTACCTTGTCTCTTTCACTTACCCTCTGTTTCTTTTTCAGTATCCCAAATAAATATATTCTCTACATACATAACTTTCTGGTTTATGCAAGTTTTGAAGATGACAAAAAAGCAGGAGGAATAAAGCTAGAACTTGGCCTGTCCCTTACTTTGGTATTAAAACTGGAAAGCTCCTTCCTACCTAACACTTTTTAAAGGGCACAAAGCTGACAAAAATAAAATCTCTCAAACTGATTCTCTAAAAAATTAACTCTTATCCCAACTCCTATTTCTTATCCCAAGCGAAAAGTAAAGAACTAAAGACATAACAAAAGAACAGTAATTCAGACACTTAATTTCTCTTCTGCTCTTCCAGGTTTGAGCTAGAACAGAACTTTTTCAGTGATCTGACTTCCCAAGTGAGTCTCTGCTCAGTGCTGGCACTTTCTGCAGTTAACAGCGTGCCTGCGCAGACATGGGTTGCTTCTGGCTATAATTACTCAGATATTTAGAGTCACTGCCAAGGCTTGAGGTGCAGAAAGGCTTTGTCTATACTTGCCTCTGAAGACTGAGGTCACTGCTATATCTTTGTGTTACTTTGGGGGTGCAGAAAGTAAAAGACTACACATGCAGGGAGGAGCAGACAGGACAGGTGACCCTAAACTGTCCAGCAAGGGGTTCCATCCCATGGATGTCATTATTCTGTATAAAGCTGAGAGATCACGAGGGTAAAGCATCTTCTTCATTGTCCTGCATCCAAGGGCTCTGTCCATGTTGCCTTCAGTCTGGATTTGTGTATTCCTGAGTCCAGATTTGGAATTCAGCTCCTGAATTCGGTTCCCATCTGCCAGTGAGTCTAGCCTGGGACTTCCCCAGTGCACATCATCCACGATGACAGTGACATAACTGTCATCAGGGATTTGAGTTCAGTCTTGGTCTTGTATATATTTGCATACATTTCATTTTATTGTTATTATTTTCATTCTTTTAGATTTCTTTACCAATCCATAAGTCTCTCACCATACTTCCTTTTTCTTCCCCATTGGAAAGGGAAAAGGGTTAATAGGGAGCATAATTTTCCTTTGTGTTTTCAACAGTGGAGCCTGTACAAAGACTAGCTTGGAACACAGGAAACAACAAAAGATGTGTTTCAATTGCAAATCAGTACACAAATAACAATTACCAGAAGATAGGGGGGTGAAATTAGCATGAAGCAGAGGCTAACAGGTGAATTTTACATCCTGCAGAGGCAGTAGCAATTATTCTGTATTTGGAGAAGACATAAAGCTGAGGAACTGGAGTCCATGAAATATAAAGTACCAATGGATGTTTTGCTGATGTGATCTGGAGTTGATGGCTGAGGGAGCTGGGGTTGTTTAGCCTGGAGAAGAAGAGGCTCAGGGGGGACTTCACTGCTGTCTACAACTACCTGAAGGGACATTGTAGCCAGGTGGGGTTGGTCTCTTCTCCCAGGCAACCAGCAACAGAGCAAGGGGACACAGTTTCAAGTTGTGCCAGGGGAAGTATAGGCTGGATGTTAGGAGGAAGTTGTTGTCAGAGTGATTGGCATTGGAAAGGGCTGCCCTGGGAGGTGGTGGAGTCACTGTCCCTGGAGATGTTCAAGAAAAGCCTGGATGAGGCACTTAGTGCCATGGTCTAGTTGACTGAATAGGGCTGGGTGACAGTTTGGAGTGGATGATCTTGGAGGTCTCCTCCAACCTGGTTGATTCTACGATTCTATGATGTCAACCTCACATGCTGGGGCTCCTGAAAAAGGCTACATTCTCAAACGGGGATCTCAGGAACACTTCTCCAGGGCAGGAAGGTTCTGTGCTCTACCAAACCAGGATTAGGACAGGAGGGACATCTAGGTACAAAGTAGACTCAGCCTCCTGGGATAAATTATGGAAAAGTACCAGGCCAAACCTGCCATGTACATGGAAATGAAGGCTGGGAAACAGTCATTTTGTAAGGCTTCTCTCCCCTTCTTTGGCATTTCTGGCAGATCTGATAACTGCAAAAGTTTCCAGTTTCAAAGTAGGTCCTGCTGGGAGATGAGTACCTCAGAGAAGCCTGGAGGCAAATTTCCTGGACTGCTGTAAAAAGAGGATGCCGTTTGGGGGTGCACTGCTGAGGGACATGGTTTAGCACCAACCTTGGCAGAGTTATTTAATGATGATCTTAAATGTCTTATCCAACCCAAACAACTCTATGACTATACACATTCATATACAGAATTTGACCTGTCCTTCCCCAGGTTCTCATTTCTAGCCTGTGCAATAACACTTAAACCTCTTAAGTCTATACTCATCATCTTCTTGCTGCCTTCCACCTCCTTACCTTTATAGTCCTACCAAAGTTTTATATTTTCTTCACACTCGTAATTTAATTGCCCAAACTCCACAAAAGAAGTTAATTGTTTGTTCTAAATTTAATCCTTGTAGATAATAAGAGGCAGAAGTCCTCTGCTGTGTTACATGTTATGGCAGGTCCATGTTAATCACAGCATCACTCAGAAAACATTGGTAGTCTGTAAGGACACTCTGAGAACACATGAAAAAAGTAGGTCTAAAGATTTTGTGGTTAGATATAACACATATAACATGTTCATATATTACTGTTGCTTCATTTGGTAGGGCAGGGCTGTGGTGGAGTTGGGTTTTTTTTTCCACTTTTACTCTAATTTTATAATGTAATATATGCAACTAAATGCATGGATTGCTCTAAGAGAATTATGACAGAGCCCTATCTCCTGCCATTTACAGATGGGACTACACTAGTCATTTGACATGTTTGACATTGCTAAATGCAGTTACCTCAACATCCCATTCATCATCTGTCATTAGCAGCTGCTACCCAACAGAAAGTTTCTTGAAGCTAGCAGAGTTACCTTAATGTACCTTTGCATTTCTCTCAGAATCACACTCCTGCAAAGGACAGAACTCTAATTGCTTGTGTCTATTCTTCCCACCATGCTGGTTGGAGAAATGAACACAGGAAAACACTTTGGGAACTCCCTTTAAGAGTAGGGACAGAAGCTTGGGCCCAGAAAAGTAAAATATTCTGCAAATCCAAATTAAAAGGTTTTGGGAGCAAAGTGACATGACAAATATCAGCCAAGCACTTGTTTGGCTGTGAAAAATCCAGAGATTCCAAAGTCTGACAGAATAACTTCTCCTTACCTGCATTTTTTCAATCATCTCAAACAAGTCCACAGTCTGCAAAAAGAGAAAGACAACAGGGAAAAGAATTGACCATTTGCAGAAGCTATTGTAATCTCTTGTGCTCACTCAGGATCTTGAAGGAGACAACAGCTCCTTCCATGTTTTGGCAAAGGAACTACTTGCTTGCTGAAGTCAGAATGGAGTCATTCTTCCTTAGCTAAACATAGACAACACAATTGGCCAAATTTCTCCAGCTTGTGTTGCAAAAGCTTGACCTGGAACCTAATAGGCCAGGTGTCAGGAATATCTCTCTTTCAATGGGTCAGAGAAATGAGTTGATAAAGTCCTAAGAAATAATGCCATGAAATCTCACAGAAGTGGGCAATTACAGCTATGTTATCATGCACACGAGTTTGCTTTCAGCCACTTCTGCCCAGTGCAGGACATCCCAAACCTGAACCAGAGAAACGTGGGCTGTCTTTACCTTGTTGGGAACAGCAGGAGTGAGAGCACATGGAAAGCCTTGGGTGAGAGAGTCTACAACATCACTGAAGTGGTGCACTCCCTCCTCCAACCTCCTGCAAGAGACAGATGAGGAAAAAGAAAACCCAAAACCTTCTAACTCTGTGAGAATCGCAGATGCCAGTGCTTTGCTGCAGTGCCTCCTCTGCCTTCTGCTCTTCCTCTCTCCACAGCATTGCCATTCCCTCTGAGATTCCCTGAGCTGCCTTATCTTACTTTTTGCCACCTGCAAGCATCCTGGACGTAACAGCCAGTATCTTCTGCCTCTGTTCACTTGCACTAATTTCCTCACAACTGTTGTGTAAGTGCTCACTGCTCTATTTCAGGAAGTCCCTCCCCCACTACAGATCTGCAGCAGCATAAAGACAGGTGTCTCAGAAAGATCTGTGAAACTGAACTGAATTAAAAGAGCTGGAAGGTCTGAAACATCATTGAAATCAGCACTTAAAGTAGCCCTTCAGTTGCCACAGCCTGGGTGTTAGCCCCCCAAGACATGAACATAACAGAGATGGTTCTAGAACAGAACCAGCACAGCCTGCAGGACAGATGCAGGCTGTATTAGTACTGCTGGTAAAGCCAGCATGCACATTTGATGAGCTTCTGTCTGCACATCTCCTGAATACATCCTCATGTTGGTCCTTGTTGCAGCAGCAGTGCATAAAAAAAAGTGCTGCTGCTGTTTGTGTCTCAGTGAAGCCAAAAACTACCACAAACAATACAGTGGAATTTAAAACATATTGCATTACCCACTGCACTTTAGACAGTCTCACTGCCAGCTGAAGCTCCCCTGTTACTAAGACCTGCAGACTCTTACTGTGAAACCAGTGGCTTTGGTCGCTGTCATATGGATGAGCAACATGAAGCCACTCTATTTCTGTGCCCACAAATCCTCTGACAATTCTTGGAATGGTTTAGGTTGGAAAAGATCTTAGAGATCATCTAGTTCCAAACCCCTGTCATGGGCAGGGACATCTCTTACTCAGGCAGGCTCCTCAAGGCCCTAGCTAACTTGGCTTTGAACACTTCCAGAACTGGAGCATCCACAACTTCTCACAATCTGTTTTAGTAGCCCAAGGCATAATGAAACTTGCATATAAGCTGATTTGCACAAACACAATGCATCCATCCTACAATTCACATCAGGTCTTTAATCTAGAGATGAAAGCCATAACGTATATGGAAGAGAAGAAACAGGAATTAGTTCTGACAGCCTCAAGTAACTATCAGAATAGTTAGATGTAAATGAGTTTGAAATTATTATTATTATAGTAACAAGTTCTTTGTATATAATTTTTATTTAGAATAGAATAGAATCAACCAGGTTGGAAGAGACCTCCAAGATCATCCAGTCCAACCTAGCACCTAGCCTTAGCCAATCAACTAGACCATGGCACCAAGTGTCCCATCCAGGCTCTTCTTGAACATCTCCAGGGACAGTGACTCCATCACCTCCCTGGGCAGCCCTTTCCAATGCTAATCACTCTCTCTGTGAAGAACTTCCTCCTAACATCCAGCCTATGCCTCCCCTGCCACAACTTGAGACTGTGTCCCCTTGTTCTGTTGCTGGTTGCTTGCGAGAAGAGACCAACCCCCACCTGGATACAGCCTCCCTTCAGGTAGTTGTAGACAGCAATGAGGTCACCCCTGAGCCTCCTCTTCTCCAGGCTAAACACCCCCAGCTCCCTCAGCCTCTCCTCATAAGGCTGTGTTCCATACCTCTCACCAGCTTCACTGTCCTTCTCTGGACATGTTCCAGTATCTCAACATCTCTTATTTGATGTATGTTAAAGGCTAACAAAATTTATATCCAGGGCAGTAAATGAAAGATTTGCCTTGTTTCTTTCAGAAACCCAAAGTTTCTGTCCTGTAAACCTTGAAAAAGTAAGAATTTGTTTTGGTTTCAGAAAGCAGCCATCCTGAGAGGTGTTAACAGTACAGCTTTTGTGAAATAGGATGTCCTGGAGCCTTGCTGCATTCTGTTTTCTTTGGCCTGACACTGGTTTGAGTCATTCAGAAAATAAAATACACACTTGCCTCATGGAAATGTGGCAGCTCCTACACGAGGTTGGTGTGGCCAGTCCTATCCCTGCTCCCTCAGCATAAATTCATCTCTACATTTTGGACTGCTTGAAGCACTTTATGCTGCAACTGCTCCCTGCCATTGAATGCCAGTACAGCTCTTCTGTCAAAATTACTTCCATAGGTGCCAAACTCATCAGTATTATCACACACTTAGAGGTGTTCTCAGTTCTGTAATTACCCCACATTAGGAATGTGGGACTTCCAGGAGCATTCCCTAGGTTTTCTGCTATCTGTTACAAAATACCACAAAAATGTGAGGCCATTGTAAGCACTCCTTGAAAGTCCATTTTTGAATTCTAAACTGCTGGAATGAAAGCACTGAGCTTTATTTATAGAAAGAGAACAAAGTTCTTTTCAAACTGGAACTTCAAATGCTTTGACCACAGAAAAGCAGAGCATTAGCCTCCTGAAAAAGAAAAGCAATTCTGTAGCCTGAAGGGGAATATGTGTGAACAAATGTATACTTGCTGAAGCTTTATTTTTAGGAAGTGGCAACAAAGGGAAGCAGAGGGCCTGGAAAATGCTGAAAACTAAACTAGAATTCTACTAGTGATAGCACCCTGTGCATTAACTTCAAGCAGGTAGCCAAACTAAAGGCACCACTGATCTACTGGCAAAAGCTCTACCCTTCTGAAATGGAACAACACACACCTTTGGAGACCTCCTAGCCACACACACACAACCCTGCTCACACTCAGCAGCATGCTCTGCTATTTCAATCCTGGGATCTCTCTATACAGCTCTCTAAACATCATTTCCACCTGCCACACCTGAGCCAGTTCAATAACCAGGTTAATGCAAGTACTTGTTATGAGAGAAACACAAATTGGCCTGGAGAGATTGCACGTATCCTTTCACCCATCTCTCCTAAGTATTCCATAGGTAACAGGGTCCCAAATAATGTGGCAACTGTTTTTATTTTCCCTAAGTATTCCATAGGTAAAAGCATCCCAAATAATCTGGCAACTGTTTTTTTTCCCTAAGTATTCCATAGGTAAAAGCATCCCAAATAATCTGGCAACTGTTTTTTTCCCCTAAGTATTCCATAGGTAAAAGTGTCCCAAATAATCTGGCAACTGTTTTTATTTTCCCTAAGTATTCCATAGGTAAAAGCATCCCAAATAATCTGGCAACTGTTTTTTTTTCCCCCTAAGTCTTCCACAGGTAAAAGTGTCCCAAATAATCTGGCAACTGTTTTTTTTCCCCCTAAGTATTCCATAGGTAAAAGTGTCCCAAATAATCTGGCAACTGTTTCTTTTCCCTAAGTATTCCATAGGTAAAAGCATCCCAAATAATCTGGCAACTGTTTTTATTTTCCCTAAGTATTCCATAGGTAAAAGTGTCCCAAATAATCTGGCAACTGTTTCTTTTCCCTAAGTATTCCATAGGTAAAAGCATCCCAAATAATCTGGCAACTGTTTTTATTTTCCCTAAGTATTACATAGGTAAAAGTGTCCTAAATAATCTGGCAACTGTTTTTTTTCCCCTAAGTATTCCATAGGTAAAAGCATCCCAAATAATCTGGCAACTGTTTTTTTTCCTAAGTATTCCATAGGTAAAAGTGTCCCAAATAATCTGGCAACTGTTTTTTTTCCCCTAAGTATTCCATAGGTAACAGGGTCCCAAATAATGTGGCAACTGTTTTTTTTCCCTAAGTATTCCATAGGTAAAAGTGTCCCAAATAATCTGGCAACTGTTTTTTTTCCCCTAAGTATTCCATAGGTAAAAGTGTCCCAAACAATCTGGCAACTGTTTTTTTCCTCAAAGTTCACAGGGAAACAGATGTATTGCTCAGGGTAAAGAGTCTTTGCTTTCCAGTGGGAGAAATTAATACAGGAGAGTTTGCAGCTCGTTGTGGAATGGCAGCCAGTGTAATAAATGGTGTCCCAACTCGATGAGCGATGCTTGAAACAAGACACTGCTAAGTTACACTCCTCCCCAGGAGAAACAGACAATCCAGAGGAACCGAAGGTAGTTTCAAACTGAAACATGCCTGAAATGCTCATCATAAAAATTCTGGACAAGTGCTCCCCAGGAGCAACTGCTTCTGATCCTTCACTCCCTTGTTTCTTCTACCTTACAGAAACATGTTTTCTCCAGCAAATGTCATTTTCACATGTTGAGTGAAGACACCTGCAAACACGGCATGGATAGCCTTAGTCTGCTGTGGCTTTTAGTTATGCACACATAGAATCATAGAATCAACCAGGTTGGAAGAGACCTCCAAGATCATCGAGTCCAACCTAGCACCCAGCCCTATCCAGTCAACCAGACCATGGCACTAAGTGCCTCATCCAGGCTTTGCTTGAACACCTCCAGGGACGGTGCCTCCACCACCACCCTGGGCAGCCCATTCCAATGCCAATCACTCCCTCTGGGAAGAACTTCTTCCTAATATCCAGCCTATACCTACCCTGGCACAACTTGAGACTGTGTCCCCTTGTTCTATTGCTGGTTGCCTGGGAGAAGAGGCCACCCCCACCAGGCTACAATGTCCCTTCAGGTAGTTGTAGACAGTAATAAGATCACCCCTGAGCCTCCTCTTCTCCAGCCTAAACAGGCCCAGCTCCCTCAGCCTCTTCTCATAGGATTTGTGCTCCAGGCCCCTCACCAGCTTTGTTGCCCTTCTCTGGACACATTCCAGCACCTCAACATCTCTCTTGAATTGAGGAGCCCAGAACTGGACACAGCACTCAAGCTGTGGCCTGACCAGTGCTGAGCACAGGGGCAGAATAACCTCCCTTGTCCTGCTGGCCACACTGTTCCTGATCCAGGCCAGGATGCCATTGGCTCTCTTGGCCACCTGGGCACACTGCTGCCTCATCTTCAGCTACTATCTACCAGTACCCCCAGGTCCCTTTCCTCCTGGCTGCTCTCCAGCTAAAGTCCGAAAGGAGGATTTACCAAGAGAGAAGTAGGAAAAGGAAGCAACTCCTACAGATAAGATGCTCCCAGACGCTCACAGAGTTTTCTACTCACAGACTGTGACTTCCCGTTGGGAACCTCATTTCCAGCCGTGCTCCTCTTTCTGGTTGTTGGGGAGCTCCTGCCTGCCATTTCTCCGCCATGTGCACAATCCCTGCTCAGGTCTCTTCTTGCAGCGACATAAAAAGGAGGCTGCAGACCGAAAAGGCCCGGACAACCCAGCTAACTCTCAGTCCTCACCACGTCCTACCCTGCAGGAAAGGAGAAAGGAGAGCTCCCGGGAGCGATGAATCCGCGCTCTGAGCTCCCGGGCAGCGCCGACTGCAGAGCTCATTGGCTCCCAGGAGGAGCGGCAGCCGAGCCCCAGCCGCGCCCTCTCCTCCCCTCAGCCAGAGGCGCGCCCCGGCCGCGCTCGCCCGCCCGCTCCCGAGCGGAGCCAGGCCCAGGCAGGGAGGGAGGAAAGCGGCCAGCGAGGCAGGCATCGCGGCCAGCTCTGCAGCCAGCTCCGAACTTGCCAGCCTGGGGCACCAGCATCGCCTTCCCCCTCCTCAGTTCCCCACTCTTTCAGACAACCCACGATGGCTCTTTCTCCCGTTCCCACAATGCGGCCGCCGCCGCCGGCTGCAGGGCCCGTTTCAGCAGCCGCTGCCTTGCCCCGTCCCCGGGTTGCCGGGGGAGAGGCAGGGCGGGGGGCGCCCCAGGCGGGCTGAGGCCTGCCGGTGCAAGTGCCGGTACCTGTACGTACCCTCCGCTGGCTCCGGCAGGGCAGCCCTGCTGCCGGGAGAACATGCTGCACTGCTCCGCCGAGTCAGCTCCCGGGATCCCTGCTCAGCAGCCTCCTCTCCCCGTGCCTCGCCATAGAGCAGAACACAGCCTCCCTCCCGGGCCCCCGCAAAGCCTCGGCTCCCGCCCCCACCCCTCCTCTTCCTGCTAATCCAGCGACAGCAAAGGGCACCTCACAGCTGGGAGCGGACCCCAGCCACGCCGCTGCGGGCCGCGGCGCAGGCAGAGGCAGAGAAGGGATGGAGGAAGATGTGACAACGGGGACGGATGACTTCTGCTCCTCCTCCGCGGTGGAAGATCAGTTCCCCCTCGATCCCCCTTTCCGGGGAAGCCATGGATGGTGCACAGCCCGCAGGGACGCTTTGCTGGGACAGCGGGGCCGGGCGCTGGGCTGTCAGTGATGGCAAGGCAAGGACAGCAGAACGGTCTCTTACTCGGTTCTGCTGTGGTGCAAAATCTCTCCCCGAGCTCTCAACACCCAGTGGGAAAAGCGAACATCAAGGCAATCCTCCACGAGTTCGCATTTCCTCCAAGGGAAGACCACGAAGATGGCAAAACCGCTAGGCTTGGGTCCTTGAGGCTGATGTAGACCAAGCACTACAGAGAACGGGCTCGACATCCTTCTTACCAAACGAGCTAACCTGTGAGCTGTTCTCGAGGGGAACTGAAATTTTGAGGAGTTACCCTTTAGCCACAAGTATTTTCATTCACTCATCAACAGAGCAGCATCTCTGATCCCAGCTGAAAGTGAGAACACAATCTTGGTTGCAGTGGCATACATACACTTGTGTCTAAATAAGAGCACAGAACTTTTCTGGACGTTATTTTTTTGTCCTTGTGATTCCCAGTATCATTCTACAGGATGATGTAATGTTTCCTCACTCCATCAAGACCTATAAAAGCAGCAGCTACATCTTCTGCCAAGTGTCAGTCTCATGCAGGGTTTGCTCAAATTCATAAAGAGAACAGGAGGAAAGACAAAGTGAGGCACTGAATTTGCCAGAGGAGCCAGTAAATGATGCAAAGAAAGAGTGAAAACAGAATGCAGAGAGACAAAACAGAATAATTATGTAGATGGGGGGAAAGCAGACAAAGAAAACAGCTATATGGATGTTTCAGGAATGAGTGCAGCAATTTAATCCCAGTGTTACCTATAAATTTTACTCATCAAAGAGCTGCATATAAACTATTATAGAAACTATCTGGGAAGCGATGCAAGCAGTATGGGATCAATCAAGGTAGGCAACAACACTGAATGGACAGAGAAAGGACCTACTTGCTGTTTTCAGGAACTTGCATGGAGGCCAGGTGTTTCCATTTCTGCTTGTTTACCTCCTTTTTTCCCCAGCAGATCTAATGCTGGACTATAGCCTAACTCAGAGCATCTCCTCACCCAAGCAAAAATGCCCTCCCAGACAAGGCCAGGCCATTGAATACAGCAGTTCTTACTCATTCACCTGAATCTCTGAGCAGAGATGTGACTAGGGAAGGCAAAGAGCCAAGCCTGCCACTTATGCTGCATCCAGGAGGGAGGAAGAGACATTATTTTCTGCTGCTAGAGAATGCTGTTTAATATTTGTATCAATTATGTAAACAGTGGGATCAAGGGCACCATCAGCAGGTTTGCAGGTGACACCAAGCTGAGTGGTGCTGTTGATATGCCAGAGAGACCTGGACAAGCTTGAGAAGTGGGCCCAGGTGAACAAATCCAAGTACAGGGTCCTGCACTTGGGCAAGAGCAATCCTCATTATCAATACAGGCTGGGGGATGAGGTGGTAGAAAACAGCCCTGCAGAAAAGGACTTGGGAGTTCTGGTGGATGAGAAGCAGGACATGAGCCAGCAATGGGCAGCTGGAAGGCCAAGAAAAAAAGAGTCTTAGAAGGAGGAAGGGCCTCAAAAGTGAAGATGCCAGCTGGAGTAAAGCTTCCTAGCAGTGGGAGAGGATCCAAGTGATCAGAAACCGGCATGGAAACAAATGCCAGGGGATGCCTGAAGGCCTTGACACACAGTGCCCAAGACTGGGAGCAGCTCTACAGCACACAACCAGCACAACCTTTTTCTCCACCTTCAAAGAACAGCAGCAAGGGAAGCTGAGCATCAGGTATGCTAGAAGGTCTGATAAGGCACATGGAGTATAGGAGATGATTTGAGACAGCCAACAGGGCAAGTGACAGGACTAGAGGAAATGGCCTCAAGCTGTGCCAGGGGAGGTTCAGGCTGGATGCTAGGAGATGCTTCCTCAGAGAGGGTTATCAGACATGGAAGTGGTCTGCCTATGGCAGTGGTGGAATCACTGTCCCTGAAAATGTTTAAGCAGCCTGTGGACCTGGCACTTAAGGACATGGTTTAGTGCTGAGTCTTCAGTGCTGGGTCAAAGGTTGGGCTGGATGAGCTTTGAGGTCTCTTCCAAGCAGATGTCTTCTCTGTGTGTAGGCAGCCCTGCAGAAAAGGACTTGGGAGTGCTGGTGGATGAGAAGCTGGACATGAGCCAGCAATGGGCACTTGCAGCCCAGAAGGCCAATGGCAGCCTGGGCTGCATCAAAAGCAGCAAGGCCAGAGATGGGGAGAGGTGATTCTGCCTCTCTGCTCTGGGGAGACCTCACCTGCAGTGCTGTGTCCAGCTCTGGAGCCCTCAGCACAGGAAGGACATGGACCTGATGGAGCAGGTCCAGAGAAGGTCACCAAGATGATCAGGGGTTAGAGCACCTCTGCTATGGGGACAGGCTGAGGGAGCTGGGGTTGTTCAGCCTGGAGAAGAGAAGGCTCCAGACAGACCTTCGAGCAGCCTGCCAGGGCCTGAAGTGGCCTACAAGAAGGCTGCAGAGGGACTATTTGCAAAGGCTTGCAGGGATAGTATGAGGGACAATGGTTTGAAATGAGAGAAGAACAGATTTAGACTGGATGTTAGGAACAAGTTTTGCACCATGAGTGTGATGGAAGTCTGCAACACGTTGCCCAGGGAGGTAGTCAAGTCAGGTTTGAAAGGGCTCTGAGAAAGCTGATCTAGTGGGGGATGTCCAGGCTGAATGCAAGGAGCTTTAGGGATCCCTTCCAACCCAAACCATTCTATGATCCTGTGACTGCCAGCAGTAACTACTGCCCTCCCCCATTCCAGGGTCCTTATCAACAGTAATAACAAGCTAGCTGTGGTGAAAGCAAACTCTGTGTGGGGGCTCCAGGTCTTTCTGCCATTCTTCAGCAGCTTGCTGCCACTTACAGGAGCCAACTTTGTTCACACACAAAACCATGCTCTACTGAGCTTTCAACTCACAGCTTTTTCTTACCTCCTGTGCAACTTCAGCTTCATACAAAGCACTCTAGTCCCACCAGCAACTAATTAGTCTCATTTAGAAATGTTCATATGAAGAAGCCACTTCCATATGTAAAAAAAATCACAGGCTCCCTTTCCCCTTACTGTCTCTCAGCTTCTAATCGAGCTAACAATTACTGTTTACACACCTGATGTAACACTATCACCTAATATAAGCCCTTAGTTCTACTAAGTATCCTATTGATACTTGCATTCTTCATTGATCTAGCTGTGTATCCTTGTAATCTCACCCTGTAATCCATAGATTTGTCTGTATTTGCATCGATCACTGTGCATTTGCAGTTTCTGCATGGTTTGGTGACTGGCACACAAGTTTCTGCTCTCCCAGGTACCCTTGTAGGCTGCTGCTATCTGTATTACAGTCATTGATAGCCGTCCCTTTTGCTGTGTGATTTCCCAGTTTTCATTAGCAATCTTCCCATTCCTGTAACTGCATTAGCATTTGATCTTGCTCACACAGAAGTCTGTGTTAGCTGTAACACCAAAACTGATCTCTGCAGTTTTATTAACTGTCTGAGTCATTGCAAGAACATCAGGAGCTCCACAGAAGCTGCACAATGCCTCACAAACACAGGGACATATCCTTCAATGGTAAACTCTTCAGGGTACAAACTGTGTTTTAACCTGTTTGGCTACAGTGCTACACTCGATCATCACAAAGTCATAGGTGCACCCACAGCCAGAAACATGCATGCCTGCACACGAGCTGTTTCCACAGATCTATGCACACAGCTTCTAAATACGGTGCCAAGTATGCAGAGACAGCACCTCCCACTGCCCACCCAGACTCATCATTTTATGTCAGAGGATGACAGACCCAGAGTGGGGTTCCTTTGGGTCTGGCCAGACCCCCTTTCATGCCCCTCCATTTCCCCATGTCATTTTGTTTCCTACACAGATATCGCTCTCCCCACCTCCACTCTCCCTCTCTCTCCCGTGTTTCTCCACACAATGCAGCATAGCACAACGTCTTTTAAAAAGCATACAGCTACTTTCCCTGCTGAGGCTGAAACTGCCCCAAGGTCCAGCCATTGCATGACGCCACAGAAGCGGCAAAGATCTGGATCAACTCTCCTCCACTTAGCTTTGCTCCCATTCCTTCTAGAGGCAAAACAGATTTAATTGGCATTGCAGGCATGAGAATAAAAGCAGCTATGCTGTTCAGCCCCTACCTGAGCAAGGCTCTCTCATCCCCAGCTGGTGAGCGGATGGAGCCTGGCACCCAGCTGCTCTCCCTTCCTTGCACTATCAATTATTCACGGAGATTGCGGTGTCCTCCCTCTCCCTCCTTCCCGCTCCCTTCCGCTGCCCCCCAGCTGCAGATGAATGGATAGCTGGCAGGTCAGTGCTGTCACACTGGAAACTGGAGATCATTGTCGATTCCACAGCTAGCCCGGCAAGCAGCAGTGCTCTTAAGCAATCCAAACTGGTCCTAGGGGAAGAGGGAGACCCTTCAGGTAGAGCACAGGCAGCTTTGTATAGACATGCCTGCACTTTTCATCCCAGACCTGCAGAGATGACCTTTAAAACTGAGGTTTGTTGCTTGGTTTTGTTTGGGTTCTGTTTTTTTCCACAGCAAAGGAGATTGTTTTGGTCCTTTCAATTCTAATGACAGTTATCTAGTGCCAGTGAACTGGGTCATGTGGATTCATGTGTGTAGATGGAAACAGGAAGGGAAAGTAGCAGACTGGGAAAACCAGGGAAATGCTTATTTCAAAGCTTAGTCCCACAGCAAAAGGACAGGTATTCAAGGACAGGCTCATCAAGGTTCTTGTAAAAAGTCCCTTCCTGGCTTTCTTGTAGGTCTCCTTCAGGTACTGGAAGGCTGCTCTAAGGTCTCGCCAGAGCCTTCCCTTCTCCAGGCTAAACAGTCCCAACTCTCTCAGTCTCTCCCCATAGGGGAAGTTCTCCAGCCCTCTGATCATCTTCACAGCCTCCTCTGGACCTACTCCGGCAGCTCCATGTCCCTCTTGTGCTGGGGGCACCAGAATTAGATGCAGTGCTCCAGGTGGGATCTCAGCAGAGCAGAGCAGAGCAGAGCAAAGGAGGAGAATCACAATATAGTACTGGGTTCAGTTTTGAGGCCCTCACTAGAAGAAAGGCATTGAGATGCTTGAGCAGGTCCAGAGAAGCTGGTGAAAAGTCTAGCATACAAGTCTTCTGAGGAGTGGCTGAGGGAGCTGGAGCTCAGCCTGGAGAAAAGGAGGTTCTCTGCAACTATCTGAGAGGAGGTTGGCACAAGGTAGGATTGGTCTCTCTTGTAACAAGTGACAGCATGAGAAGAAGTGGCCTGAAGTTGCACCAGGGGAGGTTTAGGTTGGCTACTGAAAGAAACTTCTTGACTGAAAGGGTTCTGAAACACTGGAACAGGTTCCTCAGGCAGGTGCTTTAATTCTCATCCCTGGAGGTGTTTAAAAGAGGCAGAGATGTGGTGCTAAGGGATATGGTTTAGCACCTGGGCTTTAGAATTATACATCCAGGGCTAAGGGAAATGAGGCAGATCCTGGAGTCCATCAAGTAGAGTTGCATAAGCAGCTTGAGAAGCCTGCATACCACCTCGACACCAGGACAGTCCCTTCTGGATCAGCCAGCTGATCCAGGCAACATCCTGAATGTTAGTGCTGGTGCAATGAAAGGAAGTGGGATATGGCAGGACTCCTTTTATATACTAGCATCAGTATCTTAAACTGGCCATGAAATTGCATCATCAGTCTCCTGACAAAGGCCCTAGAGAAATCAGTTTGTTTTCTAGCTCTGAATAAAGTTGTCTGCTGGTAGAACTCAGTTATTTGTGAAGAAATTATTCATTTATCTGAATACCAGTACTGTACAAATTAGAGATCCTGGCAGAATAACCCTGGGTATTTGTCAACAGAGAAGATCCATATGGATGGAAATTATGGAATTATTTGAGAATTTAAAGATGACTGGAGTGGCCATGATTCAGAAAAGATGAAGCAGCACCTCCACAAAGTGACTCCTATGTTCTCACACAGCACAGCAGAAGGACAAGAGGTAACATCCAAGTTGCACCAATGAAAATTTCTGCTATATGTATGGAAAAACTAAATCC
The DNA here is from genome assembly GCF_015220805.1 of Pogoniulus pusillus. Lineage (NCBI taxonomy): Eukaryota > Metazoa > Chordata > Aves > Piciformes > Lybiidae > Pogoniulus > Pogoniulus pusillus. The sequence continues at coordinate 24,616,199 of NC_087278.1, forward strand.
TCCCTCATGAAAGAAATCAGATTCTCCCCGTTTCTTGGCATGTGTGATAGTACTTTGAGAATCAGAGAGTTTGTAGAATCATAGAATCAACCAGGTTGGAAGAGACCTCCAAGATCATCCAGTCCAACCTAGCACCCAGCCCTATCCAGTCAACTAGACCATGGCACTAAGTGCCTCATCCAGGCTTTGCTTCAACACCTCCAGGGATGGTGACTCCACCACCTCCCTGGGCAGCCCTTTCCAATGCCAATCACTCTCTCTGTGAAGAACTCCCTCCTAACATCCAGACTATACTTCCCCTGGCACAACTTGAGACTGTGTCCCCTTGTTCTGTTGCTGGATGCCTGGGAGAAGAGACCAACCCCACCTGGCTACAATGTCCCTTCAGGTAGTTGTAGACAGCAATGAGGTCACCCCTGAGCCTCCTCTTCTCCAGGCTAAACACCCCCAGTTCCGTCAGCCTCTCCTTATAGGGTTTGTGTTCCAGGCCCCTCACCAGCTTTGTTGCCCTTCTCTGGACAGGTTCCAGTATCTCAACTTCTCTCTTGAATTGAGGGGCCCAGAACTGGACACAGTACTCAAGGTGTGGCCTGACCAGTGTTGAATGCAGGGGCAGAATAACCTCCCTTGTCCTGCTGGCCACACTGTTCCTGATCCAGGCCAGGATGCCATTGGCTCTCTTGGCCACCTGGGCACACTGCTGCCTCACCTTCAGCTACTATCTACCAGTACCCCCAGGCCCCTTTCTTCCTGGCTGCTCTCCAGACACTCAGTCCCCAGCCTGCAGTGCTGCCTTGGGTTGTTTTGGCTAAAGTGCAGAACCCTGCACTTGGCCTTGTTAAATCTCATCCCGTTGGCCTCTTCCCACCCATCCAGCCTGTCTAGGTCCCTCTGCAGGGCTCTCCTACCTTCCAACAGATCCACACCTGCCTCTAGCCTGGTGTCATCTGCAAACTTACTGGTGCTGGACTCAATCTTCTCGTCCAGATCATCAATAAAGATGTTGAACAGGACTGTAGTGTCCAGCCTTGAAAACATATTGCAGGTGCTCAACAAGAGCAGATGGGGAACATGAGATGTGAAGCCAGCTCCAGCAGAGGAGGGCACTCCAGTATGCCCACATTTTGCAAACCACGGTGCACTATCAATACAGTATTCATGCCTAGGAGCAAGGATGTAGTTCCTGGGCTTTACTGCATGATTAACTTCATCATTGGTTTGCACAATTTTAACAAAGAAAAACTTTCTTTCTGCTCTCTGTCAGCCTAGGCCCACAAGAGCAGGAATAATAGATGGATATGTGAAGCCAGTTCAAGTCCAGGGATTACTGTGAAATCAAGGCAGGGATGTGGAAGGATTGCCAGGGTCATGTTAAAATTGATGGACAGGCAGTTTTTTGACAGCAGTCAAGCAAGTCATCAGAGTGAGGAAAGGCTGAAGAGCACACAGGTGAAGATAACAGTTTGCAGCAATGAGAACAAGACAGATGAGAGGATTAACAGAGATTCAGACAAAGGGAATAACAAGTCTAACCTGGACAGAAGGACAGGGTGCACATGTAAAGTTTTTTAGCTGTACACAGAAGATTCCAAATTCACTGAGACCACTGCAAAGATACAGGGCATGGGGAGGGGAGCTTGGGCCTAGAGGGATGTGGTGCAGGTGAGGACAACAGAGGAATGCCTGGATGGAAACGCAGTACATTTCATTGGCAGTTACAAAGTTGCTCTCGATTTCTCTCTGCGCAGAGATAACCGGCTGGGATTATCACAGTATCACAGTATCATCAGGGTTGGAAGAGACCTCACAGATCATCAAGTCCAACCCTTTACCACAGAGCTCAAGGCCAGACCATGGCACCAAGTGCCACGTCCAACCTTGCCTTGAACAGCTCCAGGGACGGCGACTCCATCACCTCCCCGGGCAGCCCATTCCAGTGTCCAATGACTCTCTCAGGGAAGAACTTTCTCCTCACCTCCAGCCTAAATTTCCCCTGGCACACATATCTGCTGAAGGGAGCAGGAGGGGTTCTATCATCCTGCAGCACAAGAAGGTGGCAGAGAGCGGGCCCTGCTATCCGGGCAACCTCGAGCAATAGGACACCATCGACCCAGCCTCCTCTTTCTCTAGCAGCAGTCCCCTCCTCTTGGAGGCATCCCGCGAAACGCCGAGCTGGCCGCGGCCCCTTTAAGAGCGAGGCCGAAGAGCGCGCACCGCCCGAGCGCTGCGGAGCAGGCAGCGCCGCGCACCGCCCGGAGCCGCCGCGGAGCAGGCAGCGCCGCGCACCGCCCGGAGCCGCCGCGGAGCAGGCAGCGCCGCGCACCGCCCGGAGCCGCCGCGGAGCAGGCAGCGCCGCACACCGCTCTGCCCCAGCAGCCTCAGAGGAACACCAGCGACCAAAGGCACCCAAGTTCACTCCTAAACACATTGGCCGGGGCAGAGGAGTTTGTGCCGATAGTTTCTTACACCTGACCACCACCGGTGTGACGTTATGCGCTTGTGGGAAACATCTTTACTACTCCTTTTTGTCGTTGGAGGAGGCTGTGTGGTAGCTCAGTACGAGCCTAGTGTCGAGGCACACGGTGAAAGTCACCCTCCTCTAAGAAACTGTCCTCCAGGAGACCCGCAGTGAACCGTGAGATTTGCTGGAAGTCACAGCTGAAAGGTTTGGAGCAAGTGGAAATTAACTGACATTAGGTGACTCGGAGCCTGTCCTCAGTGCCAAGGGCAGGTTCTTTGCTTCCCCTTGGTATTCTCTCTCACTCGAATTAAGAGCACACAGTACAGTACCTGTGCATACAGGAAGGGCAGGACGTTGTCACTTACTGGAGTTAGGACAGTAAACAATACGCAGAGCATTCACAATTAATTATTCCAGATATTTCCATCTAAAAGCACCTACCAATTATTCCAAATTAGGCCACCTGGAAAGTACCAAAGGTGGCTTATGCAGAGCATTAAGACAAGAAATAATGGGTCGTTTATTTGTTAACCAATAAGGATCCATAACAAAGAGGGGCTGGTAATAAAAGTGGTGCACAACAGCAGAGAACAGCCACGACTTGCTTGTGCCAAAGACTTGGCATAGATAACATCTTAGAATCACATAGAATAGAATAGAATCAACCAGGTTGGAAGAGACCTCCAAGATCATCCAGTCCAACCTAGCACCCAGCCCTATCCAGTCAACCAGACCATGGCACTAAGTGCCTCATGCAGGCTTTTTCTTGAACACCTCCAGGGACGGCAACTCCACCACCTCCCTGGGCAGCCCATTCCAATGCCAATCACTCTCTCCGGGAAGGGAAGAACTCCCTCCTAACATCCAGCCTACACCTCCCTCAGCACAACTTGAGACTGTGTCCTCTTGTTCTGTTGCTGGGTGCCTGGGAGAAGAGACCAACCCCAACCTGGCTACAGCCTCCCTTCAGGTGGTTGTAGACAGCAATGAGGTCACCCCTGAGCCTACTCTTCTCCAGGCTAAACAACCCCAGCTCCCTCAGCCTCTCCTCATAGGGTTTGTGTTCCAGGCCCCTCACCTGCTTCACTGCCCTTCTCTGGACATGTTCCAGTATCTCAACTTCTCTCTTGAACTGAGGAGCCCAGAACTGGACACAGCACTCAAGGTGTGGCCTGACCAGTGCTGAGTACAGGGGCAGAATAACCTCCCTTGTCCTGCTGGCCACACTGTTCCTGATCCAGGCCAGGATGCCATTGGCTCTCTTGGCCACCTGGGCACACTGCTGCCTCATCTTCAGCTACTATCTACCAGTACCCCCAGGCCCCTTTCTTCCTGGCTGCTCTCCAGACACTCAGTCCCCAGCCTGCAGTGCTGCTTGGGGTTGCTGTGGCCAAAGTGTAGAACCCTGCACTTGGCCTTGTTAAATCTCATCCCACTGGCCTCTGCCCACCCATCCAGCCTGTCCAGGTCCCTCTGCAGGGCTCTCCTACCTTCCAGCAGACCCACACCTGCTCCTAGCTTGGTGTCATCTGCAAACTTACTGATGCTGGACTCAGTGCTCTCATCCAGATCATCAATAAAGATATTGAACTGGACTTCATGATATTCAGTAAGAAAATGTCCATCACTTAGGAGCCATGCAACTAACTCCAAGTACCCAGGAAATCTCTTAATGAAGAATTGGGTGGGGATATTTTGTCTGTGTGAACTGCTAAATATATGAATACAGTATTACCAAGAAAGCAAAAGAGCCAACTCTCATCATGAGAGGTTTTTATATTACCTTCATATGGCCAAATGCACATCTCAGAGCAGGAACTGAAGTAGAAATTTAGGAAGTTTTGATGGTGGTCATTGTTGAGTAACTTGATGAGCAGGAGTATCAGGTTAGAAGCAGCTCCACTATATATTGGAAGCTTCATCAATATCAGTGGAGACTTTGACGCTTTGTCATTCTCCCAGGCAACCAGCAATAGAACAAGGGGACACAGTCTCAAGTTGTGCTGAGGGAGGTATAGGCTGGATGTTAGGAGGAAGTTCTTCACAGAGAGAGTGATTGGCATTGGAATGGGCTGCCCAGGATGGTGGTGGAGTTGCTGTCCCTGGAAGTATCACAGTATCACCAAGGTTGGAAGAGACCTCACAGATCATCAAGTCCAACCCTTTACCACAGAGCTCAAGGCTAGACCATGGCACCAAGTGCCACGTCCAATCCTGCCTTGAACAGCTCCAGGGACGGTGACTCCACCACCTCCCCGGGCAGCCCATTCCAGTGTCCAATGACTCTCTCAGGGAAGAACTTTCTCCTCGCCTCCAGCCTAAATTTCCCCTGGCACAGCCTGAGGCTGTGTCCTCTTGTTCTGGTGCTGGCCACCTGAGAGAAGAGAGCAACCTCCTCCTGGCCACAACCACCCCTCAGGTAGTTGTAGACAGCAATAAGGTCTCCCCTGAGCCTCCTCTTCTCCAGGCTAACCAATCCCAGCTCCCTCAGCCTCTCCTCGTAGGGCTGTGCTCAAGGCCTCTCCCCAGCCTCGTCACCCTTCTCTGGACAGGTGTTCAAGCAAAGCCTGGATGAGGCACTTAGTGCCATGGTCTGGTTGACTGGCTAGGGCTGGGTGCTAGGTTGGACTGGATGATCTTGGAGGTCTCTTCCAACCTGGTTGATTCTGTGATTCTATGAATGGATTAAGTGCACACTGGAAACTTGTGAGTGGTCTGGGTGTCACACACTGCCATGCTTTATGAGAAGTAAAGGGTTAGAGAACAGTGACTGTGACAAAGGCTATTGTCCCCTTTTTTAATAAACAGGCAAAATGTAGAGGACGCAGAGACGAGCAAAGGAGGCAGCAGACAAGAATGCATACTTCATCAGTGAGTAATCCATACCTCATCAGTCAACAATTCATGCCAGAACTAGGTAAAACCTGTATGGGACAGCTCATGGCTGTGGAATGATGCCAAGTAAGAGCTGTGCTATTATCAGCTCATGTGTCTCAGTGCTTTCATAAAGCATCAAAGGAAAGGCTCTTTCACTGCCCTCTGTAAACACCTGTTTACACAACTGCAACCAAAGTGTTGCTCCCTCTTTTCCTGACACAGATCCCTCTAGGGTGTGCTGCCTTTATGGCATATGGCTGGAGCAAAGTGCAGTGCAAACCAGTGCTACAGGTAGCACTGCAACCAAATGTTGCCTTTGAACAGAGAATTTAGAGGTCCCTTCCAACCCTGACCATTCTATGACTATCCAATGAAGCACAAAAAGGATCATTGATACAGATCTGGTTTTTGAGCAAAACCTGCCTGTATTAAAAATAGGGTTTTTTTTCTTAATTCTTTTCTTACCAAATTTTCTACCCCTGGCCCTCCACATTTGAACTGTTGTTCTGTGGCTTTGTCACACTTTAGACTGTAAGCTCCTTAGGCTGGGAACAGGCATCAAGGAGCATGTGGGATTGTGTGCTGCAGTTGCTCCAAAGCACAGTGCTCTGAGTGAGCAGCAGCACTAGCTCTGGTATACTCCTCCAAAGCACAGCTCCTCAATAAAACGGTGAAGTGAGCTCTGCCTGGCAGTGCCTCCCCACCTTGCACCTCACTATTTATTGAAAGAGTTGGAAGAAAGTGGAACTTTATAGGATAGGAGCAAAAAAGCACCTTAAGGAGCGGTACTATGGGGGTCAGCAAACAATGCCAAATTCCTTCTCAGCCAGCTCTGTTCCATGACATTCATTTCAATCTCCTCCTCCTCCTCCTCCTCCCATGCCTACTACTTCTCAGTCCAGTTATTTAATATTACATTCTGTTACAGAGTCACTGAATTCCAACCCAAAAAGTCTGTGTTTCAGTGTTGGGTGGTAATACTCAAAACATTTCAAGTGTGGTTCCCTAGAACCATCACTGAAAGGAAAAGGGCATTTCCTATTCAACACAGAAAGCCGTGAGGTCCTTTCTCCTCTCTCATAGCCGTGCTGGCCCTTCCTGACATGCTCCATGACCCAACAGAAAATAGCACTTTTTTCCCTCTGACATGGCTGGGTTTGTGCCTTGTTAGCAAATCAGAACATGTCAAGGAGGGCTCCAGTGCGTAGCAGGTTTGGCAACATAAGCAGCAAGAATGTGTGTTACTAGGACCAGGGAGGAAGATAATGAACATGATGTGGGAATTACATGTTAACTTTTCTCACTGCATCTCATGTGCCTTGGCCAAAAGCTTCCCCTTTTGGAATGGTGAGGTTATGCCTAGAGAAAAGGAATGCAAGCACTATTCTATAGCAAACAGTTCAGCATACACAGGTCTTATTTTCTCTTATTTCCAGAGACCCCTGTGGTACAGTCTGGAAGGACAGCAGATTATATCCCTGTGTTCTCTAACTATTCTTAGCTGATTCCTTAATTAAACTTGAAACTATACTTACCCTTTACATAGTAAGTATTCCACTTGATTCTTTCATCATATTATTCTAGGAAGTAGGATCTTAACTGCCCTCCTTCTCCTTCACCTTTAGTTACAGCCAAGTTCTCTTCCTCTCTGTCTGATCCCCTCGAGGCACTCTCAATTAGCATACAAGGAAAAGTCACTGCAGTGTTCTATTTAGTAGCATTACAGACACCAGGGTGGAAGCCTTTGAGAGTGCAGCCTGCTGATCCACATCTACATGCAGCAGCAGCTGATTTTCATCCATGGGAGTACAGCAATGTGTAGAGATTCTACACAAGCATGTAGAAAGTCCTCCAACAAAGAGTAAATAATACAGACCAGATTAGACTTTGTCATTAAACTAAAGCACCTGCAGAGAGTTTTACCAATGCTGATGAAATCTCATGGTTTTAAAGCCCCTGCTATAAGAACTCTGAATAAAGAGACAGGGAAGTTTCTAGCCTGCACTTTTTTTTCTTCTTTTATTTTTTTTTTCCAGAGAAAAAGCAAAACCCATGCCATAAGTGAATTTAAAAGGCTGTCAGAGGAGATAAACCACTTCATATAGGATAGCCTTGGTGAATGCTTTCCTGTCCTGGCAGAAGAGTAGGTACTGCTTGGTTAAATACTTCATAACATCAGCTATGCAGGCAGCCCCGGCAGCACTTCTCACCCTAAATGTGACTCCTCACGTTCACAAAAGAGAAATCCATTAGTTCTGCACACCATAACAAGTGTCTCATGCTCCAGATTTGTAGATTTATGCTTTTCAGGTATTCCTGAGACAGCTGAGGAACTGATAGCAGCAGTAGAAGCTCTCCTTGCAATATCAGTCCTTCTGTAATCAGATCTCAATCATGATCGATTCAGCAAAGCCACTGCAGGAAGAAGACATCCACGACAAAAAAAACCTCCACACACAATAACTTCCAGCCACTGTTCTGTCAGAACTGGGATCAGCTGGGAGACAAAAGAGCCAGCTCCCGAGGAATGTGTGAGCACTCTGCTATGGCAGGTCAGGACCTCTGCATTTCTCAGTTACACGCATTTGTTTGAACATCTGAGCACAGGCACAACTTCCTCGGGGTTTTCCTTTCTCTTCCTCAAGACATCAATTCACAGCTGCCCCGTGTCCTCTGCAGATACAACTTAGTCATGCTTCTGAACAGACAAATCAAAGCTAGACTCCAGAAACAGGACTTAAGTAGAACTTGGGAGATAAAAGGGACGGTAGATAAGACAGGTTGAGGTGGTTCAGTAGTACTTTGTCCCCAGTATTTTCTCAAGCTTTCATAAAGTGCTTCAGGATAAGGTTGTAAGGAAGAGCAGACTTGGTGATTAGAGAGAGAATAATCCTGCCATGGTATGTCACCAGCCCTCAAGAGCAAAGCAGGCTTCTCGACATACCGAGCTGATAAGTGAGCTTACTGTAAGTACTGAGTTAATTAGTAGCAGCCTGGGCAGGAGGTAGATAGTGAGATGAAAGAGGGGAAAGGTAAAATTCTTCTTACAGACTAAATGAAGACAAAACATTAACAATGAGGTACTGGAAGAAAGAAGTTTTGAAATAATTAAATAAATAACTAGATCTGTGTTCTTAACCAAAGAAATCTGCTTTTAAAGCAAGTCTGATCTCCACAACATGACTGAAAATAGACAACAGAAAGCTTTCCATAAAAAAACCCCATCTCTATTGCACTTGAAAGGGAGACAGTTTAGGAAGGCAGGATAACTGTCTGTGATGGTTTGGGTGTTCCCTGCCCCCTCACACTTTCAGAAATCACCCAGACTAGACTCAGCCAGCTCTGGAAATATGAATGAAGCTATTTATTTACAGCTGGCACAATATACAAGCAGATATTTACAGTATATACAGTTATAGACAGAAATAGACAAGGGAAAAGGGAATACAGAAACACCCCCCAGAAACCTGAGTCCCCAGGAGGGGCTCTCAACCACCCCTTCACCTTCCCCCTGCCCCTCTCAACATTACCCCAGTCCCAAGGAAGAATGGAGGTTCAGCCAAGAGGTTAAGAAGCAAAGTGGGTTTAGCCAAAAATGAAGGGTGTGTTAGAGAGATGCAGCTCAGTCAGCAGCCCAAGCGAGAGTGAGAGAAAATGGCAAGAGTGTTATCTAATCTTTTTACTTCTTGTTCCCATACATCTCAGCGAGACTGTGAGCGAAGCAGACATCACCACTGTTTTCCTTTCACAGCCTGTAATCTAGTTCTTCTCACCAAAACATTCTAGCTAGCTTCAAACTAGCACATTGTCCTTGTTTGCTTCACAGACACTGCTTAGTTGATACTTCTCTGGTCTTTCCCAAGCCTTTCTGCTTTTCTGAATCTCATCATCACCCAAGAGCTTTTTGATACAGCTACAAGATCCATTTTTTCTTACCTTCACACACTGTAGCCAATGACAGTCTGAATCACAATATAGAGAGAATCAAAAGAGCAGGCAGATAAAAATCTCAGAAGTCCTTCAGAAGTTTCAAAAGGCTTTATGCAGAAGCACTCTGTTGCTAGGAATTATGTACGAGGGTTACTTCACAGAAGTTCACCCTCTTTGTCTCTTTAGATGCCTAAAGCAGTCAGCATCAGATTTGTAAACGGCCAGCTAATGCCTTCACAGCTGCACAGCAAACTCACTCCTGTAAATGGATAGAAATCTGAACTCTGACCTTCAGCTTGAATAAACTCAAGTAGCACAAGCAACAAGCAGCAGAGGCAAAGTGGCAGAGACACTGACCATTTTTAGCCTTTTTGGTCCTGACTTCCTAACTGTGTCTGCCAATAGTTTTTAAACTATGTGCCCCAATCAAAACTGCAATACAGATTTTCAACAAAACACATCTCCTATCCATATGCGACTCAGATGCAGCCCTTCCAATCAAAGAGGTATCCGTTTCCACCAGATAATGAAGATTTGGTTTTCACCTTTTTGACTTTCTTCTACTGCAGCAAAAGGTCTAGTCCCAAAGCAGTTGTTACATGCTTACTCTCCACAGCAGAAGATGCAGACAAGAGGAGTGCCTCAGCTCCCTCCACACAGCTTCCAGGATAAGCACCTTCTGTAGGTACTTACGACAAGGGGCATTCAACGATGGTCAGACTGCTGGGAGAGTTGACAACAGTCAGTGTATGTGCCAGAGTTGGGACTTGCCTGAAGGCATCGTGCTGAGCTGGAAACCCCTGTTACAAGTAACAGGGACAAGGTAGGCATTGGATTCTAGAGCTTTTTGTGAGGATTATTCAGTCAAAGAAGGAAGAACATCCTTCTGCTCCAATGTTTTGGGCTGAGCTGTTCAAACTGAGCCCACTGCAGTCCTAGAAGTTATTTCTGCTCTCCATTCCTTCCCCTCCACCACTCTAGCTATGGATTCATATTGCTTCCCTTGAATGGGGAATCTAGTGATTAGACAGCACTTTGGTGACTGGGTTCCCTCTGAAAGATGCCAGTACTTTCCCACTAGCTGAGAGAACTGAGCTGGCTCAGCAAGAGACTAGCTGAGCACTAGAACCACTGCAAGGACAAGACTAGGTGGAGAAGATGCAGGAGGAAGAAAGAGATACTGTATTTTCCAGCACTTACCCATCAGTTTGTTTCAGCTGCCTGGCCAAACCACACTTTTACTCACTACTTCAAAAAGGAGACGATCAGTTCTACTCAGTCCAGCAACTGTATGGCAGCCACAATAAACAGGAAAACAGTCCTTGGGAGCAGAGCAAGCTCCTCCAGGGATGGAGAGAATCAGGAAAAGGAAGGAGAGAAGCAAGAGGAATATCTATCCTTAGCAAAGCTCCCCCTTTATAAACAGTGTGAAGGTTATGAGACCCACACACCTATAAATCACCTTGCATCAGCTGTCCTGACTGAATTCAAGCTGCTAATGGCCTGCAACCCATGGCTGGCCCAAAATTCTGCCCCAGCAGACAGGAGCTTAAGAGGAAAAGAGATTGCATGAGCTCTAGAAGCAAGGTCAGGCTTCCCAGGAGGATTACAGACCTGTATTTTGTATGAAGGGAGGAGACACAAAAGGACAGATCTCAAGAGTTGTAGTGTTGCTCGAGACAACAAGAAAGACTTTTGAAGTTACATTCATAGCAAGAGGAGGTCTAAAGAAACCATTGGACTGACACTTGTTGAAGATGGCCAACTGACTAATAGGCATGAAGAGAGAGTGCAGGCACTGAATGCTTTTTTTGCCTCAGTCTCCAGTGATACCAATAGACCTTGGGCTGCCTCTGGTCACCTAAGTCAGAGGATCATGAATGCAGGAACAGTGACTTTCCATTTGCAGACACTGAAATTGTAAGGGACCAGCTGTATTGGCTGAATGTTCACAAGGCCATGAGGCATGACGGGATTCATCTCTGATGGGATTCATCCCAGTGTACTGAAGGAGCTAGGAGATCATCTACCAAAGGTAATGGAAGACTGGGAAGGGCCTTGCTGACTGCAAACTGGTGTTATTCCAGGCTATGAAATGTGTGAAAGAGATAACACAGGTAGCTACAGACCTGCTAGGCTAACCTCAGTACCTGGAAAAATGATGGAGAAGCTCATACTGGATACTCTTGAAAGGCATTTAAAGAACAATGCAGTCATCAGGCACAGACACCATGTTACCAACAGGAAAGTCCTGTCTAGTTGTGTCTCCTTTTATGACAAGCTTGGACTATGGATGAAGGGAAGGCAGTGGATGTAGATTTTCTGGATTTTAGTAATGCTTTTGATACTGTCCATCAAAGCATTCTTCTGGCCAAGCTGCAGGATGAGTGGGGTTATGATGCACTGGGTTAAGAACTGAAAGGCAGAGCTTAAGGGGCTGTATGTGGCTGGTGACCAGTCACCAGCAGTGTCCCTCAGGGCTCAGTGCCAGGGCCCATTCTGTTCAGTGTATTTATCAGTGAGCTGAATGCAGGAGTTGAAGCCAGCAAGTTTGCGGATGATACCAAACTGGGAAATGGTGTTGACTTTCTTGAGGGACAAAAGGCCTTGCAGAAGAATCTACACTGGTTGGAGCATCTGGCTGTGACCACGAAATGTAACAAGCTGCATTGCCAGATTCTGCACCTAGGACTGAGTAACATCAGGAGTGGCTGGAGTGCAGCCCTGCAGGCAGGGATCTGGGGATGATGGTTGACAGCAGGGTCAGTAGGAGTCAGCAGTGTGTCCTGGCACCGCAAACCACAGCCTGGGGTGCATCAAACAATATAATCAGCTGGTTAAAAGAGGTGACTGTTCTGCTGTATACAGTGAACCTCACCTCACTGCATGCAGCTCTAGGCCCCATGATTTAAGAAGGCTGTGAAAGTCCTTGAATGTATCCAGAGGAGGGCAAAAAAACCTGATGAAGGGTCTAGAAGGAATGTCTTGCAAGGAGCAAATGAGGATTTTGAGCTTGTCTGGTTTGGAGAAAAAGAGGCTGAGGGGCACCTCACTGGTCTCTGTAGCTTCTTGAGGAGGGCAAGTGGAGAAGTGCTGATCTCACTTCCATTCAGTGACATGATGTATGGGAATGGTTGAAAGCTGTGCAAGGGGAGGCTTAGACTGGACATTAGGCAAATAAATTCTTTACCACGAGGGAGATCAAACACTGGAACAGGCTTCCTAGAGAGGTGGTCAATACCCCATGTCTCTGAGTGTTCTCCAGTTGAAACATTCTGTTCTGCTCTGCTCCATTCTATTCTATTCTAATTTTCAGACACATAGCAAAGATACAGATGATGACAGACCTCTGTAGCAATTCAGTACTTGTTCTGATGCTTATTATTACTCCTCTTTCCCAGATCCACCAGGGAGCTAAAAGATTTTAGCTCAGCCCTCAGTAAAATTACAACCCATTGTCTCCTTTTTCCTCGTTTGAAAAATCAAAGAGGGCATAAACCAACATCTGATAAGCAGCACCCAATCAGGACAGACACACATGCAGATTTACATTTTACAGAAGTCATAAAGAGGGTTCTGTGTGCCATGTGATGCAGGCTGAGCCAGCAGCCCTTCCTGCTCGCTCAGGCAGAGATCAGGACTCCTCTGCTTTGCAGGCAGGACATAAATTTCAGGGCAGTTCCTCTTGTTCAAGCGAAGCAGACCAAACAGACCCGACACAGGTAAGCACTCCCCCACTGCTTACTCCGCCCTCCGTCCTCACGAGTTTCCTGCTTTTGTGGGACAGCCCCAGAAGAGCTGCCAAAAGGTAGAAGGTGTGTGATCATCTAGAAACTGCTTTGGATTCACAGCCCGGAGAAATGAGGCTCTGGTTTCCCACGCAGAACTCATACGATGAGATCTTCCCATCACTTGCTACCTTCCTGTGCTCGCTGATTTCCGTCTTTTAGTTTCCGAAGAAATCTCTGTCGCCTTTCAAAAGGAAGAGGGGAGAGTTTTTTTCCCTCGAAAGGAAGAGGGGAGAGTTTTTACTGGTGTCCCATTTTCAGGTGAGAAGGGAAAGGAGCAGCAACAGAAGAGCTCACACATTCTTCCTCGTGATGAAGATAGAAGTTAAACCATGACTGCTTCTGCCTCCCAAGAGCTCTCTCTGGTAAGTGGATGCTGCAGAAGAACTTGTGTATCTGTATTTGGCTGGGTTTGCTGTAACAAGTGTGCACACTGGGCGCAGGTGTATTTGCTTGGAGATGCTTAGACATAAAAAAGACGCCCTCCCTGCGAGGCATTTTTCCTTCAGAGGGGTCTTAACCAAAGCAGTGAGATATATGTAGGTCAGTACAACACATGCATGATGAGTCCTTAACTGTGGTGCTCTGGAATAGCACAGATCCCTCATATTCCTTCAGTATTGCCTGCACACGGTGGCAACTGCTGTCTCTTTCACAGAGATGGGATCTGGAATGGGGAACTCTCGTAGTTGAGAATGATGCAAAGCAGCACATCAGCAGAAAAAGAACTGAGGATATGAGCAAATAGTCAAACATAGCCTGGCTGTACCTGGAACCTGAAGTAACATTGCTGCTATAATGCTATGATGAAGTGAGGTGATGAATTTGCTGGGATAGACAGCCCCATTAATAAAGCTACTCTTCTGAGATATGAGCTAGAGTCTGAATATTCACTATGCACAAATCTCCTGGAATTAACCTTTAAGGTTATTCCACATTTTTCTTCCATAATAACCTGATATCTGCATCCTGGAGTGCTCTAAGTTCTATTGAGAAGCTAGACCTTTTTAGGTAAGCCTGGCAATAAGTGTTGATGCTCTATTTATGCATTTGATGTCTTGGACCGTTGTGTCCAAGCACTCCCACTATTCAGTAGGCATTCCCACAGGAAGCTTTAGTACATTTACGTGCATTCAGGCACAGATTTCCCAGTCATGGCCTATGTGCACATATGTTCTTCTGATGGCATGTGCTCAGGCATGTCTGTTCCTCCTTTGGTCGTGACACTGGTAATGTCTTTGTTTCTGTACTCACCTTTCATGCTGAAAAATCAATTCTGTCTTCCACAGACACTTGTCCCCTTAGCTGCTCGTCTGTGCTGTGTCTGCTCCCACCATCTCTACCGCCATGTGGTTAGAAACACACTGCAAGAACATTCGCCAAGCCTTGCTGCTTCTTTTCACTGCTGCTCTTCTCATTGGGGTCACCATGCTGGCTGTCTCATCTAACATCAACCCAGTAGGCTATTTCTTCCTAGGAGCAGGGGGAGTGTGCCTGATGGGCTATTTGCTCAGCATATTTGTCGACTGCTACCTGAGGAATCAGCACCAACGTGACGCAAACGAGATAACTCCAAGCAGGCAGAGCCAAGCAGGGTAAGCAGCAATCAGGTCATTCCTCTCCTCGCTCATGCCCATTTTACACATCGTTTTGCTGCCCTTTCCCTAGGGCACCAAATACAACCTGTATTCCAGAAGAGAGAAGTTCTTCTTTCGGTAGTTTTGCTCACCATTTCAGGTGGAGGTTGCAAATGCCTATGCCACGCAGGTCCTTGTCTTCTTTCCCCAGGGAACAGATCCACTAACATTTTCCAAGGTTAAACAGATCCAGGCCCCATTTTATTTTTCATTGAGTAACTGAGTCTTGCCAAACAATGACTCAGACAAGGAAAAAGAAAAAATGCTGAAGCAATACCAAATCTTAGCTGCGTTTCGTTCCATAAACCTTATCTCCAGAGCAACCATTCCTCAGCAAACTTTGAAAAAGGAATGTGCAGCTGGGTGTGTTTCCAGTCCTAAAAACCCAGCTTGACACTAACAAACCCTGATTGTGACAGCCCCTGAATACTCTCCCACATCTTCCCAGGTTCTCAGCTCACCTATTTTAACTCCAATTTGCCTGCTGCAGTTGAAGAGTTTAACTTTGTTTCTCTGCTTCCTTGTCTGTATAACTCAGATAATCATTACCCACATGCATAAATGACTTGACACTCTCAAATACAGGATTTAAGACATTATTTTGTGTTTGGTAAGAGTACACAAAGAGAAGTCTGTACTTGGCTTTGCTAGCTTGAGGGCATACTAGAAGATAATTACCTGTTTACTGGAAAAAAAAATACCTAAAAGCAAAGATGTTTCTGAAGTAACTTTTTTTTCTCTGCAGATACTCTTTTATAACACAGAATAGTTAGTCCTTGTTTGAACTAGATGAAAAGACTTCATTTTCTCTGCTTAAAAACATCTGATGAACATTGAGAATTAACAAAGCAAGGTCATGGTTTATTCCAATATAAAATGAGGGGTTAGTAATTCTAAGGAATTAAATTCAACTTGTAGGAAATTTTACATAAGGGTCACGAAGCTAAGCCTAGGAGACTGAACTGAACAGTGTGAGTTTCTTCAGTTACTCTGGGGAGTGGAGGAAAAGGGTCAGATGAACCTTCCTCTGGACCAGGAAGCAAGACATTAAGCTGGCTTGACAAGTGGTGGAATATCACACAGAGCAATGCCACATGAGATATATTCTCTTAGACCCATTTATCTCTGCCTGTACTCAGCACTGGTCAGGCCACACCTTGAGTAATGAGGTCACTTTTGGGGCTTTCACTACAAGAAGGACATTGAGGTGCTGGAATGGGTCTAGAGAAGGGCAAGGAAATTGGTGAAGGGTCTGGAGAACAGCTGAAGAAATCGGGGTTGTTTAGTCTGGGGAAAAGGAGACTGGAACAAAGGAGGATTCTCTACAACTCCCTGAAAGGAGGCTGTAGTGAGGTGGGTATTGGTCTCCCTAGTAAAGAGTGATAGGACAAGAGGAAATGGCTTCAAGCTGATGTTTAAATATTAGAAGAAACTTCTTCATTTAAAAGGTTCTCAAAGCCCAGAGCAGGCTGCCCAGGAAGGTGGTTGAATCCCCATCCCTGTAGGTGTTTAAATAGCCAGAGATGTGGTGCTGAGGGACATGGTTTAGCATCAGGCTTGGTAGAGTTAGAGAACAGTTGGACTCCCATGATCTCAAAGGTCTTTCCCAACCAAAATGATTCTGTGATTCTATGACTGACTGTGGTACATCATTTGGAGTAACCTACCTCTGCTAAACTGAGCAGTGAAATAATCAGTGTAACTGCTGTTCCTCTTTGTGGACAGGGTGAATGCTGCCTATGAAGCTCCCACTTACGAGGAGGTGATGACCATGTCAGCTCCAGCAATATGGACAATTGCATCCAATCCAGGCTCAGTGCCCTCACCACTGAATGAGCCTCCTCCTTACAGCATAGTTATTGAATCATCTGCTCAGGAAGAGATTAGGGTGGAGGGTCTCACGCTGTCAGTGGCATCAGACTCCAGGCGGTCCTCTGAGCCAGCCGCAGGCTCCAGGGCGCACTCACAGCTGGCACTGCCCCTGAGGTGTCAGCGCTTTGTTTCGGACATCCATGAAATGAAAGGGATTGAAGACAGGCTTGAGCCACTGGAACCACTCACTCCACCACCTGCTTATGAGAGTGCCATCAGTGATGAAGTGTTTGAAGATGCTTCCTAGCCCTCCATGCACCTCCCTCTGCACCTTCCATGAATGCAGAGCCAAATCCTCACCCCAATACACGATGTTCCCGTGAGGAAGGTGAAAGAGCTGAGATTTTTTACACCTCAAATTGCAGAGGTTCATCTCAACACTCTTTGAACCACAGCTGAAACAGATCCTGGTGACACAAACTATTAGTGCAATACCACAGCACTTTGGTTTGGTGAATGCATAAAAACACTGTGGGGAAAGGTGTGTTACATATAGCAATGATTCTCAGAGTGGGAGAAGAGTGAATCATGAGAAGAGACAAGGGTGCCAAAGGATGTCTGCAGAAGGACTACAGGATGCAGCCGGGAGAAGCTGCCCGGGAAAGGGAAGCAATGGAGGTAGCAGCAGTGGGTGCTGCTTGTGCATTAGAAATAGCAGTACTGTTGAGATCTGTGCAGTCATGATTACCCTAAAATCTCTGCTGAGAGACAGAGGCTGCATTCCCTGAGTTGGTGTTTCACAGCAACACAAATTTCTGGACTGCACTGTTTGTTGTTACACCTGATCCACATCCTCCCTCTGCGGCACTTGGTCCACCTTCTCAGCTGTGCTGCACTGCAGTGTGGCTGAGGGAAGGGTAGCTGTCTTCATCTGGAAGCTGGTACAACTTGAAACCTGTCACTTGAGGTTGAAAAGCTGATGGCAAGTATGCACCATGAAATTACTTCTGTTGTTGACAAGGTTCTTATTCCATACAGCCTGCAGAGGTGGACAAGAGGGGTAACAGCACTTTTCCTCCAGCAAGAGGGGCGAGCAGCAGGACACATACACACATAGCTGTCCTGTGCCTGGAACACTAGGTTCTGCAGCTCCACGGGAGGGTGTACGTCTCTGCTGTACTACAGCCCCTGACAGGGGGGTTTGCACTTTTACAAGTGGGTGTATTTCTCTACTGTTCTACAGCCCCAGACAGGTGGCTGGAAATACTTCATTGTATCACAGCAGGCATTTGCACAGAAAGGTCAATGCTCAGTCTGTCCCTAAGGAGATACTGTGTGCAGAAGCTTCACTCTGGGCTCTGGACAGAACCAGTCGGCCTGCTGACACCATAGATGCAGTGGAGAACACCTGAGAGGAGCAGTGACGAGACAGGTGCAGTCTTCATTAAGACAGCTTTAGGCTGGAGCTGGGTTATGGCTCGCACTGCAAAGTAATTGTGTGTGTGTGAGTTTAACTGAACTGAAGGTTCTGCAATGTTAAAGTGGTCTGCAGTATGCAGAAGGCTTCTTGTCTGGTGGATGTGCAAATAAAGAAAAGAAAGAAAAACAGCAGTGTGACTGTCCTTTAAAAGAAGAGCAGCAATTATCACAGCTTTGTCTCACATATTTGCATCATCTTTAATTCACAAGGAGCCATCAAACCATAGTCTAGAAGCAAATCAATTATTTCTCGTTGTTTGATTCTTTAGAGCTCAAAGGGGGCAAAAAAGAGAGCATTCAATATTATTTATAAATAAATGAAAAGATGTTAAAAACACCTGGTGGCATTGCTAGTTTTTCCTCCCCAAATACTCCACAAAGCCATGCTTTTGCTTGCATTCTGCTTATTTCATAATCTTGGCTTAGAAAAAGGGGAAGAGCTCCATTTCTAAATCTACAGCTGACTCACTTTAGTACCATTAATGATGGAGCTAGGGTATCTCTACCATAAAAATATGATGAGAGAAATCTGCCGATAGAGGCAGTGTGGTTTCTTCAAACCCAGCCAAGTCAAGCATTTCCTCCTCTATGTGCAAGCACTCGAGCACAAGCCACAGTAGAAAGCAGGACAGGTGTAGCTCACAGGAACAGAAAATGTGGGTCTAAACTGGGCAACACAGGACCATTCTGAGTGCACCAAACTGCCGAGAGTCAGGAAGAACTGCAAGTGACCAGCGCAGAGAAACAGTTAGCCAAAGCAAAGCCTAAGCATGCCACCAGTGACGGCCGTTGGGATTTTGTCTTCAGACATCGCTAGGCGTGATGTAGGCCTTGGTGTTTTTGTCGTTTTAGCGTCTGACTCCTGTGCGTTGAGCCAGCACTGGAGCATTATGTGACAGCAGCTGGAGATCTGCTTCTGGCAAACGGATGCTCAGTTGCCTTTCCCTTGGTACGTAAGCTGCACTTCGCGGCCCCTGTGTGCTCCCCTTCTTTCCCCTGTCACTGCCGACCCCAGCTGGCTCCGGCAAACACGTCAGCAAGGCGCGTGCAACAGACAAGCTAAACGCAGGACAGGCAGAGCCGGCATGTGTGCCCGGCAGCCCTGTGCCTGCTACTTCTGCGGCCACGAAGAGCTCCCCTGGGCGCCTGCTGCGCCAGACGAGCGCAGCGGAACCGCCTCCAGCCAACGCCGCCCCGCGGGAACCGCCGCCGGGCGTGGCCGCTGAGCCTCCGGAAGTGACGCACGGCGGTTCCGCGCGCGAGCCGGGCGGGGCGGGGCGGGGCGTGTGCGCGCTGGGGCCCGCGGCTGCGGCGGCGCTGCCGGCACAGAGCAGGCAGTTGCCCTTTGGGGTCATCCAGCCCAGCCGTTCTCTGGCTCCGCCGAGCCTGGCGCTGAACCACGCACCCAGCGCTACATCTGTGCCTTTTAAACGCTTTCGAAGGATGGGGATTCAACCCCCTCCCTGGTTCCGGTGCTTTGAGAAACGGTGGTTTCCCCTCAGCCTCCTCCAGGCTAAACAACCCCAGTTCCCTCAGCTGCTCCTCACCAAGTCCGTTCTCCATCCCCTTCACCAGCTTTGTTGCCCTTCTCTGAACCTGCTGTGTCCTTCTTGTACTAAGTGCCTAAAAACCGAACCCCATATTGAAGGTGTGGCCTCCCCGGTGCTGAGTACCGGGACACAACCACTGCGCTGCTCCTGCCGGCCACAGCACTGCTCGTTCTCGCCTCTGGTCTTTCACTGCCGGGCAGCTATCCAAAGGGAGGGGCTGTGGCTCGGGGCCCCTCCCCGGGCACGGCACTGGAGGCCGCGGGTTTGAATCGCTGCGCCGCCGGGAAGTACGGACGGAAGGCGGGAGGCGCTTGGCGGGAAGGACTGGTCCCGGGCGAGCGGGAGGGGATTCGCAGCGGCCCGCGGCTTGCCGCCACCCGGATTCGGCGGCTTCTGCAGTCGGAGGCGGTGCGGAACGGGCCCATCTCCGCCGATCCCCGTGGGGCCGCCGGTCCAGGCCTATTCTGCACGCTGTCCGGGGACAGTTGACCGCGGAGTCTCTCTGCATCCTCCCGAGGAGAACATTGGGAAGGATCAGAGTGCCTCTGGCCGTTGCGCCTGGCTTCGGTCTCCTTTCTGCCAGGATGCTGGTTGCATGCGGCATGCAACGATGCCACCAGGAAGCGCTGAAGAAGAACCGTGTGGCGCTGGCAAAAGAGCTAGTTTTGAAAGAGTTGCTGGAGCATATGATAGAGAAGGACATCATCACCACGGAGATGGTGGAAATGATACAGGTATGCGGGTTCTACTCGAGTGCTCTCGAAGTTTTCTTTCTTAGTTAAGCTCAGCGTCATTCTTGCCAGCGGTAGCAAATTCAGCTGCGTGTTACCTGCAGATGTTAATGCGATTGCGTTTGGAGAGCTGGCAGAACAGTCTGGGCTTTGCTTGCCTTAGGCAGGAGAAGTGAGCTGCTTTTGGCAGTGTGGATTTTATCTGAGATTTGTTCAATCGTTGCCTTCTCTGCTGGCATGTAGTTAGCAGGTTATGTTTTGTGAGTCAGGTGGCATCTGCCCGTCCTTTGTTGTGATTTTTGTGCCTCTCTTTCGATCCGTGCAAGTGGGACTAATACTTACATAAGAGTACTGTGGAAGTTAAGTAAAAGAATACATTATAAACCAGCTTGTTATGGCACCTTTCCCTTAAAGGACTTACATGTGTTTTTGTGAGCTGCGTGAAGAACTGGGTATGATCCAGGACTCTCGGATGAGGAACGCTGTTTGCAGGCAGTGGGTACTGTGAAGACAATGGAAATAACTTGGCATTGCTCTCGGAGTTGTAATGCACTGGAAACTCTCACAGGTCTCCAAAGAGAAAGTAAACTGGAGAGGAAATGGGGACTTAGTCCCTTGATAAGGTTGGTGGCCCTGTCATAGGAACAGATACTGAGAAACAGGATTATCTTGCAGGGCTCTAGTGCAGAAGGTATGATCCTGAGACCTAACAGGTTTTTGAAAGCAACGAAGAAATAAATTGCTGATGGATTTTGAATCATCGTATAGCAAAGATAATAATGTGAAATTCTCCAGGGCATCTGTCGAGAATTCCAGTGACAAATGATGGGAGATGCAGGCAGTCTTAGCCAAAATAGCTCCATTCACTAGTGAGAGAGCACAGAGATACAGGAAGACAAAGGATTAATCAAATTCCTGGTTTGGGCTGGGATAGAGCTCATGTCTTTATAGTAGTTAGCATGGGGTTACACGTTGGGTTTGTGCTGTGAAGTGTGTCGATGGCACAGGGATGTTACAGTTGTTGCTGAGCGGAGTCAAGGCCTTGCCCGCTCCTAACGGCGAGCGGACTGAGGATGGACAAAAGGCTGAGAGAAGACACAGCTGGGGCAGCTGACCCCAACTGACTGAAGGGATGTTCCGTGGTCAGCAAGAAAAGCCGAGGAGGGGAAGGAAGAGGCAGGCGTTGGGAGTTCTGGCATTTGTTTTCCCAAGCAACCATTATGCATAATGGAGCCCTAATTTCCTGGAGGTAGCCAAACATCTGCCAGCAAGTAGGAAGTAGTGCATTGAATTTCTCGGGTTTCTTTAGTTGTGTGCACGGCTTTTGCTTCACCTGTTAAAGCTTCTTTGTCTCAGACGAGGAGGTTTTTAACTTTTATCCTTTGGATTCGCTGGGGAGGAGATGACCGGGCAGCTGCGTGGTGCTTAGTAGCCCCGAAGGGTTTAAATAGCTGCTGAAGTATAGGTGGTTAGGAGGTGTGTTCAGCTGCTGGCCTGCAGGTAGTCCCTGCAAAGGGAGGGGGAAAAAGAACAGAAAAAGAGTGTCCTCTTAAAGGCAGAGTAATGCCAGAGAAAGTTGTCTTGGTAAAATGCTGCTGGAGTTGAGGTGTTAAACTGAGAGAAGGACAACAAAGGGAATCTTCCCCTCCAGATGTAATTGGGTGTAAGGAGATGCAACAATACTTAGAGTATCAGCAAGGAGAAAGGTGTTAGGATGGGTAAGTCAGGTAATTAGTAATAAGTTAGTGGGAAAATTGTGCCTAATGCAACATAAATTGCAGGAGAACTTAAATATGTACAATAAGCAGTAGCAGCCTGATGAAGAGCTCAGAATGACTTGAACTACCATTAAAGGCTATGAATCTGGAAATAGCAGCAAAAATAGGTATCTGACAGAGTTTAGGAGGAAAGCATTCACAGCTGGACCAGTAGTGATGAGAAATGTGTTGTACTAGGACAGATAATGAAAGGAAGGTTTGCAGGATAGATCTAATCATACCAGTGCTATAGAGAACAAAGTAAAGTGCATGGAAAAAAATAACTGGAGTCCAACCCACTTTGTCTTTCATTTTTCTATAGTACGTCTGTGAATTTGCAGTAGTCGTCCACTGGTTCAGATTTGCACGGAGGTCTTGGGAGTGCTGCAGGTAGCCTGTTCTTGACCATGTATTGTGATGCCAGTCATGAACCTTACTGGAAACAGAAGGCGGCAAACACCTCTTGTGATGGAGGGTAGATTTTCCTAGATGTTGTCACTGATGGGTTCTATACATCCACCTACTGCTCCAACAATCCAGAAAATCAAGATTGGGATAAATAGTTCTGTTGGAAACTGTTGAGTTTCATAGCAGAAAACAATGAAGTTCTGTGTTAAAACTACAACAGTTTTACTGTTCCTGTTGGTGTGATTTAAACTAAACAGAGGAATAAATAAATAAAGTGCTCTCTTTCCAGAACCACTTTTTAAGGGAACTTTTGCAATCTACTGAAAGTTAAATAAAGCAAGGAGCTCAGGCAGATGAAGGGAGGATGAAATTTGAAGTGTGAGGTGCTCAGCCAGTATTGAAACTTTACCACAACTAAGAAGGTGGTGGAAGGGGAGAACATTACAGGACAAGCCACTGAAGACAAAGGTGATTGGTCTGTGAAAAGCTCACAAGGAATAATGAAGAATGAGTAAAAGTTTGTAAATGTACATTGGAGAAGAATTAATAAATAGGAGCAGATTCCTTTGATGTCCAAAATGGGGAAAGAGGGTTGGAACTGACAGGAATGCATTTAAATTGGGTCATTCAAAAAGATGATAATAACGAACCAGGTTAGTTTCAATTATATACACTTTTAAGAAAGAAAAAAGGAAAGCTCTGTTTACTGTGCAGTGAAGCTGGCATCTGTGTAGTTAGCTAGGTGAAGGCCCAGAAGAAATGGATTTCAGACACAGGGCAAAAATGACAGTGGAAATTAAATGTGACAGTGGAAACAGCCATTTTTCAGATGAAGTCCAAACCCCACTGTATCAATATCGTCTTGGCAGCATCACCTTCCTTCTGTTAACACCAAGAGACCAGATGAGGTGAAATCTTCTGCTAGCAAAGCTTTACACATGTGGCTCAAGGCTTTTTGTCTGATTTTCCTTTGACTGAATGTGCAGTGTTAGGCTTAGTAGAAATTAAAGAACTATAGGATTAACTCATTGGCATTATTTTGGATGCCAGTTACTTCAGCATGAGCTGTTTGAGTGTTTTCAGTTCGACAGGGAAGGCTGTTGATTGTGTAAATGATACATTTTGTTGATATTTTAGCCATTAGAACTTTTTAAGAATGTCTTGCATATACCTAAATTACTTTTTTTGTTACCTTTTCTCATGTAGTGCTGCTGTGTATTACTCTGTCGATCTGGATGTTGCAGTCTGCTTGTGTAGAATCTTTTCAGAACTGACTGCATATAATAAGCTTTCACTTAATGCTTCCTGAGGGGCTTGTGTGAGCCCATAAACTATTGGGCAGCAGTGGAAGAATGTTCTGGACTTCATGTATTCATTGAAGGAAAATAGGTAACTGTTGCAACAGTAGCTGGAAATAAAGGTTTAGAGAGGAGGATACATTACTCTCTGTGCTGATGTATGAATTGTTTGCTTGCTCTATTCTGTACTCTCCCCTCCAGCTAATAGGAGCAGAGGAATGGGAGTGAAATCAGCCAGGAGAAGCTATAAAAATGGATCTAGCACAGCTAAGAGTACTGCTGAAACATTTGCATTAAGTAAAACTTAGTGAGTTGGTCTGGAGATTCATTGAAAATTAATTGTGGATCGTGTTAAGGTGTTAATGTGAGTGTGGGTTTTGTTTATTTCTTTGGATGCAGGCCAAGTCTGGGAGCTTCAGCCAGAATACAGAATTCCTCAATTTGCTGCCCAAGAGAGGCCCCAAGGCCTTCTCAGCCTTCTGTGAAGCTCTGCGAGAAACCAAACAGCAGCATCTGGAGGCAGCAATCCTGAGGACATTATCCAGTCTGAACCATGGGAGTGTAAGGGTACAAGAGTTTTTAAAAGCTCCTCTGGACTACATTTCAGATTTCATTTGGGTCACAAGGTGATCTTACTCAAATAGGAAAACACAACATCATTCACAAAAGAGAGGATAAGGTTGGAAATGGATGCATATGTTAGCCTTAGTAAACATGAAGGGGAAGGAGTTTGGTAAGAAGATCATTTTCACACAGGACCCCCTGCTCAATCAGTGTCACCCTGAGCAGGTTGCCTAGAAGCCATATCCAGGTGGCTTTTTATTATCTCCAAGGATGGAGATTCCACAGGCTCTCTAGGCAACCTCCTCCAGTGCTCTGTCACTCACTAAAATGTGTCCTGATGTTAAGAGGAAATGTGTGTGTTCCAGTTTGCCATGTAACTGAGCACCACTGAAAGAGCCTGGTTGTGTCCTCTTTGCACCCTCTCAGCAGGTGTTTATGTACATTGGCAGATCTCCTGGAACCTTCTCTCCAGCCTGAACATTCCCAGCTCTCTCAGCCTTTCCTCATATGTGAGATACTTCAATCCCTTCATCATCTTTGTGGGCTTTTAGAATCTCTCTAGTATGTCTGTATCTGGACACAGGACTCCAGATGCAACCTTGCCAGAGTTGAGTGGGGCAGAAGGATCTGTTCTGCAGGCAACATTCCTCCTAACACAGCCCAGAAAATGGCTTTCTGTGTAGCAAGGGCACATTACTAGGTCTTGCTCAACTTGGTGTCCTTTGGTTCCCCCAGGACATTTTCTGCCCAGCTGCCTTCCAGATGGGTGAGCCCCAGCAAACATTGGTGCATGTGGTTGTTCCTCCCCAGCTGCAGCACTTTGCACATCTCATTGTGGAGCTTCTGGACCTTTTTACATACAATGTGTCCTTCACAAATATGTCATCAAGAACCCAAAAGCTGCAAAGAAAGTGTTTTCCCTGAAGTACTTTCATCTAGTGTTCAGTAATGCTCTAAGTAGAAAGCTACTTCAAGATAGTCTTGTTTGTTGAGAAGCACTTTCCTTTTTTTTGTTACTTTTCTGTGCAGCTTTTCACTCTTCAGTTGTTAGTGTTGGGCTAAAGGAAGAGTTCAGCAAAGATTTGGTATTCTTAATGCACTGATGAGGATGGAAAATCATAGTAAATATCTTGTACACAAAGAAAGAAGAGCAGATGTTTTTGGAGAGTGATGTTCTTATTTAAATGTAGGATTTAGTAGACTGCCTTTTCAGTCATGCTTTACTATACAGTGAAATCTTGAAAGGAAATAAAAAGATAGGATTCACTGGACAGAGCAGTTTCTGGCAAAAACAAGAAGGATGTGATGAGCTCAGTGTAAAGTTTCCCAACTGGAGATTCAGGTGTAAGGAGAGATGCTCAAAGAAGGGAAGGAATTCTGCACTGACAAAAAAGTGCTGCTGCTCTCTTGTCCTGGTGTTTCATTTGCATGTGAGCCATGATATTACTGTTTTAAATAGGTGTCTGCAAAACCAGGTGTCTTACTCCATGACACCTACACATCTGTACCACAGAGACAAAAACAGCTGGTTTATGCTGCTCTCTTTCATGGATGTCTTGTAGCTTGAACACTGCTATGGATCAGACCTTCCCTTCCCTGCCAGTGAGTCGTGCCATTCAAAGAGACCACGCTGGATCGGTGAGTCACACAGGACAGAATGAACACTGGGTTGACTGGCTGGCTGCTTCCTTCATATCCCCTTAATTCTAGCAACAAGCTTGTCACAGGAATGACAGTCTGTGTTCTGTTGGTAGGCCAGAAAATGGAAGTGAAATAGCATAGTGGATGAGAGAACCCAGTCAGGCTTAGTCAGCTTCATTTATTCACACAGGAGCCTTTGTTGTTTAAACAGTACCTGTCAGTAAAATTGTTGATTTTTCAGAGATCTTCTTTAAGCTTTATAATAGAGATAGCTCTGTGACTGGAGCTGTGAAAAGACTATGATTTGGGGCAATATTCCTTAACTTTGTCATCCTTCTTGGCAAAGAAGTTTAAGTACAAGGCCATATCTATGTTCCATGGGCCTAGCATAGATTGCTGTAGCTTCTGTGGAGTGCAGTGAACCAGCTTTTCTTTAGCAAGCGTTGATGGAGTGAATCTCCTTGCTAGTTTTTATGTTACTTCTGGTAATATTTAAAGTCCTCATGTTCCCTAACCACACCTTTAACTGTGCTGGTTGCTGGGAGCTTTCTCTACTGTCAAAGAACACTAGAGAGATGCCTTCAGCATCTTTGTGGCTCTGTGCTAGACTTTTTCAAGCAGTTTCCTGAGGCCTTTCTTGAACTGAGGGGGCCAGAACTGGACTCAATATTCCAGATATGGCCTCACCAGAACAGAGTAGAGGGGGAGGAGAACCTCTCTCGACCTACCCACCACACCCCTTCTGATTCACCACAGGATGCCCATGGTCTTGCCCACCAGGGCACATTGCTGGCTCATGGGCATCCTTCTGTTCAACAGCACCCTGAGATCCCTTTCCCCAGAGCTGCTCTCCAGCAGGTCAGTCCCCAACCTCTGCTGGTCCCCTGGGGTTGTGCTTTCCCAGGTGCCGGACTTTACACTTGACCTTGCTGGATTTTATTCAACCTTTTCCCACATTTACCAGGCCTTGGATTATGCATACAAAGGAAAAAAAAAAGTTGCCAATTAATATTACATAAAAAAGAAGAAAACTATCCCATTCCAGCATGTGGTGTTTTTTTCTGCTGTGTTTCATTGTGTGTCTCTAGTTCCTGATCAGGTAAAATTCTTAGAGATCTGAATAGGACAGTACAGGAATGTGCATAAAACCTCAGCATTCAGAACTGCCAATTACCAGCTAGCTGCAGAGGCTTTGTAATTGCAGTTTTTGTTATTGGTGTTCGTTTTGCACAGAACAAGTGGAATGTTCCTTGAATGATGGAGGTGATCCCTCAGTTCCTCCAGTGAAGTACTGTACTCCCGAATTTTATAAGGATCATCAGCACTTGGTAAGTAGTCAACAGAAAATTACCTTAAGGTAGGAGAGATGTGAGGTGTTTGGTGTGTAAAGTGAGCACGTGAGTTGTAGTGGTGGTTGTGGAACTCCGAGGTCTGCCAAGTCTCATTTTGGTTGTAGTTCTTATTCATAAGCACCAGTGCTCTCTGAGGATGTCTGTAACTACAGAAATGTCTGCCTCTGGTTCTTGTTTGTGAAGAACTTTGCACAGTGCCTTTTGTTCTGTTGTTCTGTGTAAGCTGTCAGTGGTATTGCCTCCTGTGTGGTGACACCTGCAAATGACCCTTAAGACACTATAGCTGTGTTCAAGTAGTAGTCAGAGTCTTGACCCTTTTAATTCCCAGCTGTACCTGAAAGAATCTCTCCTTAGGCTCAAAACTCAGCTTTGGATTCTGTGCTGGGTAGTGCCACTTAGAACACCTTGAATTTCTCCTGCAGCAGCTGAAGTTCTGTGGGGAGTCTGTGATTACTCTCTGTAAAGCAGAGCCTGTGATGAGGTGAGCTTAGGAAAGAAGCTAAATCATTGCTTAGAGTGGAGCACACACCTCTCTAGGGTTAAACCAGGGGATAACACTTGAGTCACAGGTTCTGTGTACAGCAGAAGGAATTACTATTGGGGGTTTTAACTGTCTGTAGGAGAGACCTAATTGGACAGCATCTGTGTGGCTCCTGTCATGTCTGTGCCTGGATGCACCTTTAGTATTCAATTTTACTTCCGATTTACAGCAGCTGATTGACTATTGATTTGTTGTTGTTAGAGTGGGAGCAGCAGAGAAGGAACTTCATTTGAAGACACCCCTCCAAACTTTAGCTCTTTTCCTATTAATCTTTTTTCACCAGCCACATAACTTTCAGGATCAGTCACCGACAGCCTTTTGCTGTTACAGGTACTCTCACATTCTGTTGTACTGCTCTCAGCAGCAACTGAGAAACATTAGGTAACTTTTAGTGGTGCTATCTTCAAGGCTTTGATGGGGATGATGGAAGCAGATGGTACCATGCTGGGGCAAGGATGGAGAAGGGCTAAAAAGTCATTGAGAACAGTTCCCAGTTTGCAATGGAAAAGCTCATTTATTAAAATGAGAAAGAAGACAAGCTAGTGTAACATCTGAGTAACAGCCTTGTAAGGCCATCACTTGTGGAGACTTGGAGAGCTGTCTTTGAGACTCTTTGCAGTACAAACATTTGGTTGTTTTCTTGTTTGTTTGTTTTTTAAAAGCAAACTTCAGGAATTTGACCTCTAGCAAATGTGCTCTGTCAGTCAGTACATCCTGGACAGGGCATTTATTTGTTGTGTAGGGATTGCTGTTCTACTCTTGACACAATTTCCCTGTGTACTCTAAATGTACCCATTTAAAATCTTCTTCCCAGGCATACAAGCTGGTATCAGAGCCCCGGGGCCTGGCTCTTATCATCAGTAATGTGCACTTCAGCTGTGAGCAGGAGCTGAAGGACCGAGCAGGCGGGGATGTGGACTGCACTTCCCTGCAGGTGCTTTTCAAGCACCTGGGCTATCAAGTGACAGTCTGTCATGATCAGACTGCACAGGTAAGAGGCATGGATCTGAACTGGTTGTGGCAATTAATGAGGCAGGAGTTATAAAATATGTAGTTCTTTTTATTTCTGGAAAGCCCTGCCCACAACTCTATTACTGTCTACAACTACCTGAAGGGGCATTGTAGCCAGGTGGGGGGTGGCCTCTTCTCCCAGGCAACCAGCAATAGAACAAGGGGACACAGTCTCAAGTTGTGCCAGGGTAAGTATAGGCTGGATATTGGGAAGAAGTTCTTCACAGAGAGAGTGATTTCCCACTG
Organism: Pogoniulus pusillus; assembly: GCF_015220805.1. NCBI lineage: Eukaryota > Metazoa > Chordata > Aves > Piciformes > Lybiidae > Pogoniulus > Pogoniulus pusillus. Next base: position 24,645,282 of record NC_087278.1, read on the forward strand.
GAATGGGCTGCCCAGGGAGGTGGTGGAGGCACCGTCCCTGGGGGTCTTCAAGAAAAGACTGGATGAGGCACTTAGTGCCATGGTCTGGTTGACTGGATAGGGCTGGGTGCTAGGTTGGACTGGATGATCTTGGAGGTCTCTTCCAACCTGGTTGATTCTATGATTCTAAACAAATTAGTTAACTTTGGGCTTCTAATTCGTTCAGGAAAATCTTCACAAGGATGGTTATTGGCAGTGTAGTACTTTAGTAAAACTGGGAAAGTTTAGCCACAAAATGGCTTTGCCCCACTTCCAAATAGGCAGCCTGCAGCCCTAGGGAAAGTCTGTTCTACTCGCTGCGGTGGAGTAGAAATGTCAAGATAGTCTCTGGCTCCTTTGTGGCATTGTTGGAACTGCTTGGCCATTGAGAGGCTTCTAGATCTTCCCACGGGGCTAGGATGGAGGCAGATGATCTCTGATCTGTTCCTGGTTCCTCTTGGCATGGAGGTTTGCAGGGGTGCAGGCAGGATCTCTTGTGGAGGTGGCAAAAGCACAATGTTGGTGGCACTTCTTGCCACATTGTGAGGCACTTAAGTTTCCAGGTAGTTCAGGCCCAAAATATCAAGGCTAAGATGGTCTGAAGCACAAGGCAGAGCAGAACCTGTCCAAGAACAATGAGGCAGAGGCAGGAAGGCAGAAGCAGCACAACTGCTTGCAGCTTAGCTCCAATTATATTATTTGCCCAAGTGTCATGGCTCCTTTGGCCACAGAGATTCACCAATCACAATGGCATTTGCAAAACTGACCATGGTAGATGAAACCAGGGCTTGCTCACCCTTGTTTGGGCAAGACACCAACAAGTACCTAAACACCTGTGGGTAACTGTTTTTCACTTTGGGAGGGGACATGACAGCCCAAGCCTTTGTTTTCTTCCTGCCCTTGCTTCCCCCATCAGCAGAAGGATGGGGCAAGTCAGGACATCTAATAGGACTATTGGCCTTCCAGGACAGGATCTCAGCACTGCACAGTCAGTATGGGTGAGAGTGTGTAACTGTTAATGTAAGCATCTCAGGAGGTTGCCTTAAACAGGAATCTGTGGGTGGTCACTTAGGGGTAGAAAATAGGGCTAAGCAGGAAATGCTGCTACAAAGACATCAGCAGCAGAAAGAGGACTGAGGAGAGCTGCTGGTCCTTGTTAGATAGGGAGGGGAACACAGTGGTCAAGGATGAGTGAAAGGCTGAGGGACTCGATGCCTTCTTTGCCTTAGTCTTTAGTATCAGGGTACCCAGCCCCCCGAGCTGGAAGTTAGGGACAGAATGAAGCCCCCATAGTCCAAGAGGAGATGGTCTGTGACCTGCTGCACCACTTACATGCACACAAGTCTATAGAGTCCAGTGGCAAACACCTAAGGGTACTGAGGGAGCTGCTGGAAGTGCTTCCCAAGTCACTTTCCATTGTTTCTCAGCAGCCCTGGCCAGCAGTCCCAGCTGACTGGTACCCATCTACCAGAAGGGACTCAAGGAGGATCCAGGGCACTACACTGCTGTCAGTCTGACCTTGGTGCTGGGGAATATAATGGAGCAGATCATTTTTACTGAAATAGTGGTCAGGTGCTGGAACAGGCTGCCCAGGGAGGTGGTGGAGTCACTGTCCCTGAAGGTGTTCAAGAAACATGGAGATGGCCCTTGGTTTAGTAGTTACGGTGTTAATGAGTTGAAGGTTGGACTCACTGAAATAATCCTGTGATTCTATGTTGGTGCTCAGATACTTGCTGCATGGCCTCCAAAAAACAGGAGCAGTTTGCTTGAGTTTCTTTATAGAACATGTCTTTGGTCCTGTGCTTCTTTCGTAACACGAGGACCACTTGTGGGTTTCATAGAATCCTATTTCCCTGTATGCTGACCCAGTTTCCCTGTGTATGTCTGGAAAGCATTAAAGCATATTTTTGCTCTCTTCCAGGAGATGCAGACGGCATTGGAGAGGTTCTCTAAGCTGCCAGATCATCAGGGTGTGGATTCCTGCATTGTGGCTTTACTCTCCCATGGTGTGGAGGGGGCTGTTTATGGTAGCGATGGCAAACTGCTGCAGGTATATTGCTGTGTCCTCACATGGTGGTGTAGGTTATGTCCTTGAAAGTAACAACAGAAGCAGGGAGGGAAGCTAAAAACTGAACTCCTGAGAGACTGAGGGTTGATTTTTTGTTTGTTTGTTTGTTTTAAGGGAGAAAAATAGAAGAAATTGTGGGAAGAAAGGACCAGAAGCTTGCCTGTGAGAGGTCTCAAAGATAAAGGCCTAGAAATAGGGCAAATAGGGTGAATTACTTTGCTCTCTCTCGCTGTACAAGTATTAGGTAGAAGGCATGAACTCAAGGCAGCAGTAGCTGGGGGAGAGGTGTGGTGATTTTGGAGCTAAAAGAGAAAATACCAGGACTGATGAGGTACTAATCAAAACACAGGCAAGCAAGATGAGCCCAGGTTTGGCTCACAGAGGGCTGCACTGACTTGCATTTCTCTTGTCTCTCAGCTGCAGGAGGCTTTCCGGCTCTTTGACAATTCAAACTGTCCAAATCTGCAGAATAAGCCCAAAATGTTCTTCATCCAGGCCTGCCGGGGAGGTGAGTGCCCAGGTGCTGAAGGCCCCGTGTCTGGCATGCCATTGAGGCCCAGCTCACACACACGCATGCCTGCACCTTCAACTTGCTGTCAACTCTCCTCTTTGCTTCTCTCAGGTGTAAGTGGGACCCACACTCACCTCCTGCCCTGCTGCTGCCACTGCATCTGTTGCTCTGTAAGTGTCCCTTGCTCTGTGTGAGGTGTGTGCACTGACTTGCAGCCCCCAGAGCACCACAGTGACATGAAACCCTGTCACGTTCCACTTCCACACTGAGGCTTTCTCTTGCCATGCCTGCAGTAGGGGGAGTGGGGTGTGTGATGCATCCCATTGCAGCACAGCACGAGGTACTGCACTAGCAGTCCTGTGCACCAGCAGTCTTGCTTGAGGTCCTGTCTTTCTCCTGGCCCTGGATGTTTTGCGTCTTGTGTTGCCTCTTGAACTCTCAAGTAAACACCAAGTCTTTATGTTTATTTATGTATGTATTTATTTTTCTTTACCCTGTCCGTTTTCAACCTTCCACAGACCTTTCGTGGGATCACAGAATCATTTTGGTTGGAAAAGACCTTTAAGATGGAGTCCAGCTGTTCTCTACCTCTAGCAGGTCTGGTGCTAACCCATGGTCCTCAGCACCACATCTCTGCCTCTTTTAAACACTTCCAGGCTTGGGGATTCTGCCATCTCCCTGAGGAGCCTCTTCCAGTGGTTGAGAAATCTTTCAGCCAAGAATTTTCTTCTAATATCCAACCTAAACCTCTCCTGGTGCAAATTGTGACCATTTCTTTTCATCTTATTACTTGTTACTAGAAAGATGAGACCAATACCCACCTTGTTCCAATCTCCTTTCAGGGAGCTGTAAAGAGCAAGAAGCTCTCCCCTCAGCCTTCTTTTCTCCATGCAGGACAACCCCAGTTCCCTCAGCCATTCTTCATAAGTCCTGTTCTGCAGACCCTTCACTAGCTTGGTTGCTGTTTTCTGGGCCCAGTCTAGCACCTCAGTGTCCTTCTCTTTCCTTACACCCTTTCCATGTGCTGTTGTAGAATCCTTACCCCATGTTGTACAGAATTCTTGTCTTGATTCTTATGGACTTGTTCTTTTTTCCACCCTTTCTGTTCCATTTTTCATATATAATTCTGCTCCCTCTTTTCCTGTCTTTTGTAGCTAACCACACATCTGAATTAACTTCCGTTCACATCTACTAAAGACCAGGTTTGTTTCTCAAAGTTTTGGATTGTTTCTGGGATCTCTTTACAGTATCTATAGTGTCACAGATAAATTCTGTCTTTCAAAGCTTTGGGGCTTCCCTTTTGATAGAGTTTTTCCAGTGTATATGTTTTTCCTCCTTTCTTTTCCCTTGTCCCTTGAGTTCTCTCCCTTCTTTATTTTTAGCAGAGCTTTATGGATTGTTCTGTAGCCAAAAGAATGTTTTATTCACACAAACACAAATATCAGGGATTGGAAGGGACCTCCAAAGATCATCTAGTTCAGTCACCCCTGCCAGAGCAGGATCACCTAGAGCTGGTCACGCAGGAACACATCCAGGTGGGTTTGGAATGTCTCCAGAGAAGGAGACTCCACAGCCTCTCTGGGCAGCCTGCTCCAGGGCTCTGCCACCCTCACAGTGAAAAAGTTTCTCCTTCTGTTCACATGGAATCTCCTCTGATCCAGCCTGCACCCATTGCCCCTTGCCCTGGCCTTGGACATCCCTGAGCAGAGCCTGGCTCTGTCTTCCCGACACTGCCCTGCACATCTTGATAAACATGACTGAGGTCACCCCTCAGGCTGCTCTGCTCCCAGCTCCCTCAGCCTGTCCTCAGCAGAAAGATGTTCCACTGCCTTCAGCATCTTTGTGACTCTGTGCTGGACTCCCTCAAGCAGTTCCCTGAGGTCCTTCGTAGAGGGGCAGGAGAACCTCTCAACCTACTCACCAGAGCCCTTCTAATCCACCCTAGGATGCCCTTGGCATTCTTGGCCACCAGGGCACATTGCTGGCTCATGGGCTTCCTTCTGTCTAGAAGCATCCCCAGGTTTCTTTCCTCTGTTCAGACTTGGCTTTCCTATTCACGTGATGAAAAAGGTGGTTACAAATGGAAACATTTTCATTGCAACCTTAAAGGGATGATGAAACCTGAAAGGAGGTTGAAGCGAGGCTGGCGTTGGTCTCTTCTCTCAAGTAACCAGTGAGAGGACGAGAGGAAATGGGTTCAGGTTGCGCCAGGGGAGCTTTAGGTTGAACATTAGGAAAATCTTCACTGAGAGAGTGGTGAAGGCTGAGAGAGAAGGCACAGGCTGTCCACGGAGGTGGTGGAGTCACCATCCCTGGAAGTGTTGAAGAAGCTGTAGATGTGGTGCCTCAGGATATGGTTTAGCGGTCATGGTAGTTGGGTACAGTTGGACTTGATAAGCTTAGAGGTCTTGTCCAGCCTAATGATTCTGTGAAGGAACTTGAAGTAACCATGACATTCCAAACCATAAGCTGCTGCTGTCATGCTGGATGTAGAGAGTAATGCTGCTGACAGCCATCTCCTGTGTGTCACTATGAAATACCAGCCGTGCCACTGCTTCTCAAAAGCTTACTAATCTCAGTGCATTTCCTGAGCGTGAGCTGACAACAAAAAAAACCCAGAGCCCCATCAGAACAGGAAGGCCTCTGAAATGGGTACTTACGCTTCCTAACACTAGAATCTGAGCCATGATGTTAGAAGTGAGTGGAATAGTTGATGCTCATCTTGCAGAAGAGAACAATAAACAACAGCAAACAACAAAAAAACAAACCAAAAAACAGAAGGGCAAAAAGCTAAGCAAGCTGTGAAATGTCATTTTTCATATAGCACAGGTGTACTTTTGAAGTTATTGCCACTAAGCAGTTCATCCAGATTACAGTGGAAACTACCAATAGCATCCTGGCCTGCATCAGCAATGGTGTGACCAGCATGGCCAGGGAAGTGATTGTCCCCCTGTACTGAGCACTGGTGAGGTGACAACTTGAGTACTGTGTTCATTTTTTGGGCCCTCACTACAAGAAGGACCTTCAGGTGTTAGAGCAGGGCCAGAGAAGGGCAACCAAGTCTGGAGAACTGGTCTTGCAAGGAGCAGCTGAGGGAACTTGGGTTTTTCACCCTGGAGAAACAGAGGCTGAGGGGAGACCTTCTCCTTATAACTACCTGAAAGGCAGTTGTAGTTGCCCTTTTCTCCCTCGTAGCAAGTGATAGGGTGAGAGGAAATGGACTCAGGTTGTCCCAGTGAAGGTTTAGGTTGGATATTAGAAGAAGCTTCTTCACTGGAAAGGTTTTCAGGCACTGGAATCCCCATACCTGGTGCTGTTTGAAGAGGCAGAGGTGTAGTGCTGAGGGACATGGTTTAGCACCAGCCTTGGCAGAGTTAGGGAGTGATTGGACTCGATGATCTGAAAGGGCATTTCCAACCCAAACCATTCTACGATTCTGTGTAACCAATCAACTGAGAATATCCACACCTGTCATAGTACAGACTAATGAGTCCTGGGAAGGACATGAAATGCTCTCCAGGTCTTAAAGCAATCTTGATGCACAGGAGTGAAATTGTTTTGAATTGTACTGTTGCACAATTAATGCTTTTGATTGAAACAAGTGATGCTATGATCAGGACTTAGAACTAGGTGAGATTCCTGGTCTATGTTTTCTTGATGTCTTGGAGGTAGACCTTAGCACTAAAATTACAGCTCTCATTGGAGTTCTGCAGTAAGGAGGGAGTTGGCATTGCAAACTAGACTGAATGTTTTTAGACATTTCTAAGGTTGGTAGAAGTGGAAAAACTAAAGGACTTGGCATCACATTGTTTAATGTGTAGTGAGGAGCTGTCAGAAACTGCTTTCTGGTTATCCCATGATCTGAGAAGGTGGGAAGGAATAAATCATCATGCAGACTATCAATGGTTAGGCTGAGCAGGTTCAGCAGTTGCTGCAGGAATCTGTGCACAGGAACTTTAAATTGAGTTTTTAAAAAACGTCTGAAGATGCCTGAAGTTCCTGCAAAAGCTTTCTGCTTGACAGCAGCTGTGACGTTGCTGGCCAGAGCCTAAAACCAGAGGAAGCACAGGAAAACTGCATCCAGAAATTCAGAGCAGTTTCTCTTATTTATTTTCTTCCACCCTCCCTCCCCCTCCTCCTTTATTGCTCCTTTTCCCCCTGACCCAGATGAGACAGACCGGGGAGTGGATCAGAGAGATGGGAAGGAGTGGTCCAGCTGCCCAGGCTGTGAGCAGGCTGATGCCAACAAGGAAGAGAGCCCCAAGCTGCGCCTGCCCACGTGCTCCGACATGATCTGTGGCTATGCTTGTCTGAAAGGTACTGGGGAGGGGCCCTAGCTCAGGGCATAAGGAGGTGCTGTGTCTGTGTTCCCCAGCAGCTTCATCTTGCACACCTCCTTCCAGGCACGGCCGCCATGCGGAACACGAAGCGTGGCTCCTGGTACATCGAGGCGCTCACAGCAGTGTTTGCAGAGGACTCTCGAGACACTCACGTGGCTGACATGTTGGTGAAGGTAACCTGGGAAGTCTTTCCTCTCCCATGCTTGACTGCCTCAGATTCCAGTTAGAGCAATTGCTCTTGCCTTATGTGTAGCACAATCAATACTTCTTGCCCCGTTTCTCTATGTATTTGTAAGCAGTTCTGCTGCAGTTGACCCAAAGTACAAATGTCTTTTCTGTACCTCCTTCCATTCCACCTGTACATGGTGAAGTTATGAGAAGAACTAATCTGCCTTGCCAAGAATCCCTTCTCTCCTGCAGCAGTAGAAGAGTTTTGATTCCCTGAGTGTAAAATAGACTCACAAAATGGGTTCAGTTGGAAAAGTCTCTTAAGGTGCCAGTTTTCTTACTTCTGCCTTCTGAATCATCACAGTAATTGCACTTCTTGTCCTCTCACACCCAGGTGAATCGGCAAATCAAGCACCGGGAAGGTTATGCCCCAGGCACAGAATTTCACCGCTGCAAGGAAATGTCAGAATATTGCAGCACACTCTGCCAGGACCTTTACCTGTTTCCTGGTTATGTGCCAGGGAAATAGCCCTGCCAGTTCTGCTAAAAGAAGGATACTGCCAAAGCTGAACTCTCTGTGAGGTCCACGGACTGTGACATCAGATGTCAAACCAGGAATGCTCCTTTGCATCTGGCCAAGCCACTTCTCCATGGCTTTTGCTATAACAACCTGACGCTCTCTTTGTAACCTGACTCAGTTCAGTTAAAAATTCCAGTGCCCTGACTTACTTCATATGCATGGAGGAAAAGAGGATCACCACTGGAACTAGGAAGAAGTGGGAGCAGCCTTTGGAAGGACATTTGTAAGCGAGGTGGATGTAAAAAGGGGAACAGATCATACAGTTGCTGAGTTTTTAAAGTTAAGCCTTTCTTAAAGGAGAATTATTCTTGAAAAGCTTTTTATCTTACACTGGTATTGTAAAATTTTTAATGCCTTCTCTCTGGGTCCTCATGCAGGACACTCAGCTCCTGTGCACAGTAGAAAAGGGCTCCCCAGTGAGGAAGAATCCTCCCCTCCAGAATGGAAGGTTGTTGACAGTTTGCAGTCCATCTTGAGCACTTCAGTTACATTTTTTTGCTCCTTCTGTAGCCAAGTTACCAAGAGAACTTCAGTGTATCCCAGGTTATCAACAAAACAAACAGATGCAGAATGTCTCAGACAGAAAAACAAATCTACATGAACTTCCTCAGAAGGAGTTTCAAATCTAGACTTTCTAGATTAGCTTCCTTGAGTCCCAGGAGTGAACGAGCACTTGGAATGTCCCTTTGGAGGAACGTGCCTGCCGTGGCACCTGTGTCACACAGGGATTCCACCCACTTCTCAGGAGTCTATAATTGCACTGCACAGCTGCCTTGTGCTACAGCCCTGTGCAAAAATCTCTTCTGGTGAATCAACAAAGTCACTGAAGGCAGCTCTTTGCAGTCTCACTGTGGTGCTTGAATTATTTATCCCTGCAGTTTCTTTCCCTTCCCAAGGGAAGCATTTTGCATTCTTACACTGGGTGATTACCTCTCTTCAGCCACAATCATTTGAAACTGTTTCCTACCCAATCTTGTTTGCAGGGTGTCATTCTAAGAAATGTTGTGGCATCATTCATCACTTCTGGAAATTGTCTACAATCTGTAGACATGCTGTAATTTGCCTCTTGTGTCCAGTGGCAGTTACTCCCATGGAACACGGGAGATGGATGTCGTTCTCATGTTCTGGTAGTGCCTAGATCCCGATAGATGTGGCCAACAGCTGTTCACTTCAGTCTCAACCCTCTCCATTTTGGATCAGGAAGCAGGCATAGATCCTGGCTTACTCTTTTTATGTAAGTGTGGCTTTACAAATAATTCTTCAGGATAGAATTATGAATAGAAAGCACAAAGGGATGTGAAAGGAGGTTAGGAAATGAGGCATGTGGGGATTTTATTGTTCTTCCTGGGAAAAGGAAGGCTGCGTTTGCTTCAGCTGCCAGGGGTGCAGCCTGGACTTGAGTCTTGCACTCACCTTGTGCACAACGTGTTGAACAACAAGGATCCTCCTTGCCAATTGGTGCCTTACTCTGAAGTCCGAGATACCAGTTCAGGGGCTGTTGGAGTACAAATTCCTGAGTGCTCCCTCTTGGACAAGGTGCAATGTTTTACAGATGGGTGTGTTGATGGAACAGCCCACTCATGGATTTCTGTAGGGTTGCATCAAACTGCATAGTCACTGCCACTTCCATACCTTCCTTTTGTATACTTGAGGTGTTACAATAAAGAATTCTGGTTTGATGATTCTGTGCAGTCTCTTCCATTTAGAGAGTTATGGCTCTGTGCAGAAACGGACTTTCTAGAGAAGATTCTGCATTTGGAGAAGAGGAGGCTCAGGGGTGACCTTATTGCTGTCTACAACTATGTGAAGGGTGGTTGTGGACAGGGGGAAGTTGCTCTCTTCTCTCAGGTGGCCAGCACCAGAACAAGAGGACACAACCTCAGGCTGCGCCAGGGGAAATTTAGGCTGGAGGTGAGGAGAAAGTTCTTCCCTGAGAGAGTCATTGGGCACTGGAATGGGCTGCCCGGGGAGGTGGTGGAGTCGCCGTCCCTGGAGCTGTTCAAGGCAGGACTGGACGTGGCACTTGGTGCCATGGTCTGGCCTTGAGCTCTGTGGTAAAGGGTTGGACTTGATGATCTGTGAGGTCTCTTCCAACCTTGGTGATACTGTGATACTGTGATTAGTTATTGAGGTAGGACCTCCCACAGACTCTTCTGAACTCTCAGGCAGAAGTCTGCTCCTTGCTAGCTGCAACAACTATGGGCTGCTTGTAAATTTTGCTAACACCTGGACGAAATAAAAAGTTAGCATTAATAAAGAGACATGAGGCAGAACCGTCGAGCAGGAGGCTGACAATGTGTTTCAGCTCATGAAATACTAAAACTGGGAAAATTGTGGCCTCAGTGTTCGTGAAGGAAGAGCTGATGCCAAAATGAAGAGTTCTAAAGAAAAAGGAGTCTTAGAAGGAGGAAGGGCCTAGAAAGAAAGTGAAGATGCCAGCTGGAGGAAAGCTTCCTAGCAGGGGGGGATGACAGATACCTGCATGGAAACAAAGGCCAGAGGATCCCTTAAGGCCTTGACATGCTGTGCCCAAGACTGGGAGCAGCTCTACAGCACACAACCAGCACAACCTTTTGCTCCACCTTCAAAGAACAGCAGCAAGGGAAGCTGAGCGTCAGGTATGCTAGAAGGTCTGATAGGGCATGTGGAGTATAGGAGATGATTTGAGACAGCCAACATGGCAAGTAACAGGACTAGAGGAAATGGCCTCAAGCTGTGCCAGGGAAAGTTCAGGCTGGATGCTAGGAGATGCTTCCTCAGAGAGGGTTATCAGACATGGAAGCGGTCTGCCTAGGGCAGTAGTGGAATCACCCTGAAGATGTTTATTCAGCCTGGGGACTTGGCACTTAGGGACATGGTTTAGTGTTGACTCATCAGTGCTGGGTCGAAGGTTGGGCTGGATGAGCTTTGAGGTCTCTTCCAAGCAGATGTCTTCTCTGTGTGTAGGCAGCCCTGCAGAAAAGGACTTGGGAGTGCTGGTGGATGAGAAGCTGGACATGAGCCAGCAATGGGCACTTGCAGCCCAGAAGGCCAATGGCAGCCTGGGCTGCATCAAAAGCAGCAAGGCCAGAGATGGGGAGAGGTGATTCTGCCTCTCTGCTCTGGGGAGACCTCACCTGCAGTGCTGTGTCCAGCTCTGGAGCCCTCAGCCTGGGAAGGGTGTGGACCTGATGGAGCAGGTCCAGAGGAGGTCAGCAAGATGATCAGGGGCCAGAGCACTTCTGCTAAGAGGACAAGCTGAGGGAGCTGGGGTTGTTCAGCCTGGAGAAGACTCCAGGCAGACCTTCGAGCAGCCTGCCAGGGCCTGAAGTGGGCTACAAAAAGTCTGCAGAGGGACTGTTTGCAGAGGCCTGTAGGGACAGGATGAGGGACAATGGTTTGAAATGTGAGGAGAGATTTAGATTGGATGTTAGGAACAAGTTCTGTACCATCAGGGTGCTGCAACACTACAACAGATTGCCTAGGGAGGTGGTTCCTGAAGGTATTCAAGACAGGACTTGCCAAGGTTCTTATCAAGCTGATCTAGGAGAAGATGTCCTTGCTGACTGCAGTGGGTTGGACTGGATGCCCTTTGGTTCTCTTTACCCTGTCTCTTCCACAAGACTTAGAAGATTTCCTGTCACTTACTGAACAGGTTCATTGCTTTTCCAAACCCACCAAATTCTGCTACAGGAAATCTGGCAGCAGTGTTTACAGAGGAACTGCCAACATCTACCTATGCAGGAAGTGTTTCTGGTAGTTCAGACAATGGAGTAAACAAGATGTTGGTATTTTCACTGAACCAAGTTTGGAACTAATGGCATAGTTTAAGGAATGAGTTAAACATATGAGTTGGCAGGAAAGTAGTGAGTGGTTCACATTGTAGGTCAAAATGAAAAAACAATGGTAATGTCAGAAGTTTTCCTTTTGGAGATGAGTGTTCCAGTGTTCAATAGCACAGGTTGTCCATAGAAGTTTTGGATGCCCCCTCCCTGGAAGTGTTCAAGGGCAGGCTGGACAGGGCTTTGAGCATTCTGCTCCTGGGGAAGGTGTCCCTGCCCACAGCAAAAGGTCTTTGCCTAGACACAGAGTTTATCATTTTCCCTGACAGAAAATTTTTGCAGATAAGAGAAAACAAACATCCAACAGGTGCCTGTGGAAAACCCTGTGCCCTGCTATCTGCTCCACCACCCACAGACTTTGGGACTTGCTGCTGCCTCAGGATGTAGCAAACTGCAGCTGTGACTCAGCTGAGGAGGTACCAGTTCATAGAATCATAGAATCAACCAGGTTGGAAGAGACCTCCAAGATCATCTGATCCAACCTAGCACTCAGCCCTATCCAGTCAACCAGACCATGGCACTAAGTGCCTCATCCAGTCTTTTTCTTCAACACTTCCAGGGATGGTGACTCCACCACCTCCCTGGGCAGCCCTTTCTGATGCCAATCACTCTCTCTGGCAAGAACTTCCTCCTAACATCCAGCCTATACTTCCCCTGGCACAACTTGAGACTGTGTCCCCTTGTTCTGTTGCTGGTTGCCTGGCAGAAGAGACCAACCCCACCTGGCTACAGCCTCCCTTCAGGTAGTTGTAAGCAGCAATGAGGTCTGCCCTGAGCCTCCTCTTCTCCAGGCTGCACACCCCCAGCTCCCTCAGCCAACATCTCTCTTGAATTGATGGTCCCAGAACTGGACACAGCACTCAAGGTGTGGCCTGACCAGTGCTGAGTACAGGGAAAGAAGAACCTCTCCTGTCCTACTGGCCACACTGTTCCTGATCCAGGCTAGGATGCCATTGGCTCTCTTGCAGGGGTGAAACTTCTCAGTGGATATAAACACTTGAAGAAAAGGTACAAGAGGACAATGGTGCCTAGTGACAGGACAAGAAGCAGTGAGCACAAACACAGCAGGGTCCATCTGACCATCAGGAAACACTGTTTCCCTAGCAAAGGTGACCAAGCAGCGGAGCACTTCCAACAGTGAAGTTGCTGATTCTCCATTATTGGAGATATCCAAAAGCCACCTGGATGTGTTCTTAGGAAACTGAGACCTAAGGAAACTGGTTCTAGCTGGCCCTGCTTGAGCAGAGAAGTTGGACCTCCAGAGGTCTCCCAGTGTCACCCATTCTCTGGCTCTGTATGAAAAAGGTACTGAGTGTAGGTCATGCCAGTGAATGAAGGTCCGTGAAGGCTGTTTCTCTGTGGTGAAGGATTGTGGCCAGGGCATCAGCAGTAACGGGCACGTGCTAAGGAAAACTTGCAGGTGAGGACACCAAGGAAGTTACAAGGAATAGTATTCAAAGGCCTGCTAGGGGGACTTGGCCTCTCAGGTGCCAACACTTCACAAAACTCTCTGTGAAACAGGTTGTGGGAATTGCACTGCTCAAGTGCAGGATGGTTCTCTTGTCTCTAATTTTGGTGAGTTTGTACTTCCAATCCTCTTCACCTCTCTCTGTCATAGCCCCCACTCTTTCTGTGACCCTTCTGAACACACTGAAGAACAACACTGCCTGAGAGAAGAGATGGGAAACCTTACCTCCTGCTCATCTACTGAGCTGTGCTGGTGCCAGGCCAGCAGAGACACTAAGGAAGGGAAGCAGCTACTGTGTCCAAGCACAGGCCGAGCAGGAGGGGCAGGGTGTCTCTGGTTACACCCCCTCTCTACCCCTCCCTCACCAGTAACCTTCTCTTTCAGGGTGCTGGGTGGGATTTCGGCTGAAGCTTTGTGCCTGCTTCAGCGCAGGACTTCTGTGGGGAGCAGAGGGGGAAGAAAGACGTTGTCCTAAGCAAGCACTGCTCCACAGGACGTTGTCTCTGGGGCCATGACTGGGGATGCCTCTCCACCCAAAGCGTTCCAGTACCAGCAAACTCTGGTAAGTGCAGTACCTGCAGCAGGGCAGACTGTTGCCTGCGCTATAGCTGGTGCCTTCTCTGCTTAGAGGGCTGAGCACTTTGCCTGCAAACAGCCTTCCCTGATTGCATTAGGAAAGTCCTGCTTGAACTTGGCTCCTCCAAGAGCAAATGGCACCATCTCCTTCTTGTCTCAGTGTGAAAACAGTCTCATTCCTAATTCCCCCGGGTGAGAAAGTTACCTCACTGTCTTCACCAGATGAGGAAAGCATTGCTGGATGCCATGAGGGATCCCTAGTCTGCAGAGCTCTCTAGAAATGCAGCTGCTGCTTGTTCTTTCTGCTTTTCCCTGGACAACCACAGATGAAGCACTGAAACCTTTCCCTGCCCTTCACTTCAGCCCCCAAAGATACGGTCAGGATTCTGCTGTGCTGGGCATTAACGGGTGCTGCGTGTTGCTCTGTGCCATCTTTTGCTCACATCTCAGAGAGCTCTTGCAGTGCTTGTTTTTATTGCAAACTGTATGTCAATGGTCTGGACACTGCTGGGTAAAAAAGTGGCTGTGTGGCTGTTCCCAGAGAGTAGTGGTAAACAGAGCTAAATCTAATTGGCAGCCAGTCACAAGCAGTGCTCCCCAGGGCTCCACACTGGGGCCAGTTCTGTTAAATGTCACTTCTCAAGTATTAACAGTGCTGTGGAAGCCAATCATGGCAGGGCAAAGGCTGTGTTGTGAAATACTTTGTGTCTGTTGGCCTGGCTTTCTGAAGTCCAGTACAAAAGAAAATAGCATCTTTGGGTCAGGACCAAGTATCACCAACACCAGAGCATTGAGACTGGGCCTAACATGACAGAATGGAACTGCCGTGGCCTGTGTGCACAGGGTACAGGTGTGGAAGGTTTGTGGAGGGAGAACAAGAGCTGGATTCTGAGAGAAAAGCTCAGACTGACCAAATTGCTCAAGGTACTGAGCTGTAAGAAAATACTGCAGACTTGAGCAGTGGCAGAGAGCATAAGACAGGGAAAGGTGCAGAAGTAGTGAATTTGCTGCTTGGGGGAAATGGCTGTGTTGCTGCTGAGCTTCTTTGTGTATTCCTGAATCTCCAGAATTTCCAGTTTTAGATTCATAGAATAGTTCAGGTTGGAAGGAACCTTAAATATCATCCAGTTCCAACCCCCCTGCCATGGGCAGGGACATCTCCCACTAGAAGAGGTTGTTCAAGGCCTCATCCAACACAGCTTTGAACTTCTCCAAGGAGGGGGCATCCATGATCTCCCTGGGCAGCCTGTGCAAGTGTCTCACCACTCTCACTGGAAAGAATTTCTTCCTGATCTCCAATCTCCATCTGCCCTCCTCAAGCTTCAATCCACTCTCTCGTCCTGCCACTACAAGTCCCTGTCAAAAGTCCTTTCCAAGCCTTCTTGTAGGCTCCCTTCAGGTACTGGAAGGCCACTCTAAGGTCTCCCTGAAGCCTTCTCTTCTCCAGGCTGGTTCTTTAGAACTAGACTAGTCCAAGTTTTTAGTCAAAGTATTTGAACTAGTGACAGTTTTCCCAAATGCTTGTGGGAAGACCCAAGCCATTTTAGACTCCAAAGAGCCTAACTTCTCTGACTTAAACTCAGGCAAGTCTTTGCCAGAACATATCTACATTACTTAAATAGTCATGCAGGACACAAAGGCAGGCAATGTACTGCATCATCTTCATGTATGCATAAATTTATCCTGAATACTTGCCACTGATATTCTTTTGGCTTCTGGACAGGACAAGACTGTGTAATAAATGTATCACACAGTATCACACAGTATCATCAGGGTTGGAAGAGACCTCACAGATCATCAAGTCCAACCCTTTACCACAGAGCTCAAGGCCAGACCATGGCACCAAGTGCCACATCCAATCCTGCCTTGAACAGCCCCAGGGACGGTGACTCCACCACCTCCCCGGGCAGCCCATTCCAGTGTCCAATGACTCTCTCAGGGAAGAACTTTCTCCTCACCTCCAGCCTAAATCTCCCCTGGCGCAGCCTGAGGCTGTGTCCTCTTGTTCTGGTGCTGGCCACCTGAGAGAAGACAGCAACCTCCTCCTGGCCACAACCACCCCTCAGGTAGTTGTAGACAGCAATAAGGTCTGCCCTGAGCCTCCTCTTCTCCAGGCTAACCAATCCCAGCTCCCTCAGCTTCTCCTCGTAGGGCTGTGCTCAAGGCCTCTCCCCAGCCTCATTGCCTTTCTCTGGACACGCTCAAGCATCTCAATGTCCCTCCTAAACTGGGGGGCCCAGAACTGAACACAGGACTCAAGGTGTGGTCTAACCAGTGCAGAGTACAGGGGCAGAATGACCTCCCTGCTCCTGCTGACCACACCATTCCTGATGCAGGCCAGGATGCCACTGGCTCTCTTGGCCACCTGGGCACACTGCTGGCTCATGTTCAGGCGGGTATCAATCAGCACCCCCAGATCCCTCTCTGTCTGGCTGCTCTCCAGCCACTCCCACCCCAGCCTCTATCTCTGCATGGGGTTGTTGTAGCCAAAGTGCAGCACCTGGTAGCTGTTTACCACGGAAGCGTCTGCATGGACAAGAGCGAAATGCTTAGTTTAGTTGAATTCAAGGCACCCACAGCCCTGATAAGCTTTATGGTAAGGAGGCAGCTAAGGTACAGCCGAGTTCATTAAAGAGGTATTTCTAAATTTAGGAGATCTTCAAGAATGACCATGTCTGCTGAGTCCTTAGGGACTCTAGGCAGAGCAGCAGCTGGTTACTGAAAGCAGCTAGCTGCTGGATCTAATCCAGGCATCAGTGCTAAGCAGACACAGAATCACTAACCTTGGTAAAGGGTGAATTATTTCTCCAAACAAGAAAAATTAAGACACTTATAAGGCCTAGGTAGCAGGTGGGACTTGAGTGTCTTAGGAATTTATGGTTTAAAATGCTGTCTTTGAGAGCCCACTGCTGTCAGGTCCTGTCACTGCCACTACCTATTGCATGCAGTCAGTCATGGCAGTTCTCGCTGGCTTAGCAAGAGAGCAGCAGCAGGGAGCACTTCCATACCAGGGCTGCGTACATCAGCTTCCCTGCACAGAGCAATCACTGCTCTCTGGGTGTGCTGGTCTCCAGCAAAAGGGAGGCCATCGCTAGCAAAAGAGGAGGTTATCATCTGGCTTCAGAGACTGTGGGAATGACTTCTATTTTCCTCTAAATTAGAAAATCTATTTCGGTGTCACAGTCCACAACCAAGTCACTTATGAAGCCCTTACACCTTGGGAGGAGGAAAGATGGTAGTCTGGGTAGTTGCTGGACAGCTTTCAAGGTCATAAATCATCTACACAGGAGTGCTGAGCCAGCTGCCTGTTTCTTGTCCTTCAATCCCTTCTGTCATTAAAGTCTCTGTCTATTTATATAACATGACCACTTTATTAAATTTTTCTCCTCCTGACTCGGCCTTTTGCCATTTCTTTCCCATGTTCACTTTTAGCCATTTCTTCCCCAGCTCCTAACTGCCTCTTTGCAACTTCCTCTTTCACTGTTTCCCCGTTACCCTCATGTGCCTTTTTCTCACTCATCTTCTGCTGCCTCCCCTCAATTTGTTTCTCTGCTGCTCCTGCTCTCAGTATATATGAAGCCCAGTGTTAGATTTCACAGCTGTGTTTTTCTCTGCACCTTCCTCACATCACTGCCATTGGATTCTGTTCTAAAAATACCCCTTGTGACCCTTTCCCTGTGCTGTCCCAAGGCAGTGAGGGGATTCTCCACAGCCCTCCCCATCCCCACTCTTTTTTTGGTTGTTTGTTTGGAAGATGCTGGTGACATCTAAGTGGTAACTCAGGTCTGCTTGCACATTTGAAGATCTGCATGGATTTCTCTACCCAGTGGGATCCCAGAACTAACATCCTTCCTTGTGAAATCTGCTGCAGAAATCAGTGGCAGGGTCTTGTCCTGCCTGCATGCTACAAGTGCCAGGGAAGCCAAAAGGCACCCCCTGCAACGTACACATAGCAGGGCTGCTCTTCTCTACCTGTCAGTCTGGGCACTAGGCAAACAGACCTCCTGCTTCTGTGCTGCTGGATTGTGCCTGGGCCTTTCCTCGATGGGGGATGAGCCAGTTTTAGAATCCCAGCAAGTAACAGCATGTTTGCTGTGCCAACCAGCATGCCAGGAGGAAGGCTGAGGAAAAGAAAGTTCTGGTTGGGATTTTATTGGAAAGATTGTAGTAAGGTCTGGTTCTGGATCAGGCTAAAGGGTGGTTGGAGTATAGATTTGCTGCTCCAGAATGGCAGTGCCTAAGAGACAAATGATGAGGCGTTGTTTATAGCTGTCCTGTTCACTCTTTGCAACCAATTCCTGTAAGAACTTCTTCCCCAAGAGCAGAGTAGTGCTCTGTCCATCACTAGATAGGAGACATGTCCAGAGCTGCCCTGCTTGTTTAAAACATGGGGACAGGAAATGTTCATGTGTTTTGCTGTGACCATAAGCTCCTCTTAGCAGCTTCCTGAAGAAATTCCCTCATTTCTTGTTTGTATTCCTTGCAAATATGGTCTTTATACTTATGTTACTAACTGGAGTTTGTCTGGTGGTGTTTTGGCTTTGTCAAACCAACCAAAAAGAAAAAAAAAAGAGAGGGCTGCAGAAAGGTTTAGATGGAAAGGGACCTTTGGTAATATCCAGTCCAACCCTCAACTTCCCTTGTGGCAAGCCACGGCTATTGGCTCTTGCACTTTCCCTGTGTCTCTCTGAGAAGAGCCTGGCTCCATCTCGTCTATAACTTCCCTCTGGGTAGTGGCAGACAGCAATTAGATCCCCCTCTGCTGCTGCTTCTCCAGGATAAATAACCCTCGCTCCTTCATCCTGTCCAGTCTTCAGTCCAGGCAAGGCCTCCCACTGTGACACCCCCACCAGCACATTGGTGCTTTTTGTTACTGACCTAGATGCTCTTCCCATGTAGAGAGATTGACCCAACAGGAACACATGCAGCAGAAACGGCATCAGAGGCACTGCCTGCCTCTCAGCACTACCTTGCTTGGCTGTTGGTGGTTATCCTTGTGCTGAACCATGGCAGCAGCTGCAGTCCCATAGCAGCCGGTTGCCTGCAGGCACCTCACCTCACCTCACCTCACCTCACCTCACCTCACCTCACCTCACCTCACTGCACCCTCTTGGCAGGGTGCTGCTACTTGCAGAAATTATTTTTTGGACACATTTCCAACATAGAATCACAGAATGGTTTGGGTTGGAAAAGCCCTTTAAGATGATCAAGTCCAGCAGTTCTCTAACACTACCAAGGCTGGTGCTAAGCCATGTCCCATCATTCAGGTACCAGGTTCTGTTGTGACAATGTCTGCAATTACACGTTTTAATTTGTTATTTCAGATCAACCCAAGGTGTCCAGGTACAAAGTCAAGCTCTCACATACCAGGAGCTCCCTGAATAGCAGTGGTGGTGTTTCTCAGCACTGCAGTTGTCTCTTACTCTGAGAAAGCTGCTGGAGCTATAGCACAGGAGCAGTAAGAACACCTTTATACTGTAGTGAGTTTATTCAGAGACCTGTCTATAGCTTCCAGGAAGATCTCTTCCATACTGTTCCCAGGCACAGAGGTGAGGCTGACAGGTCATAGAAGTCATAGAATCATAGAATCAACCAGGTTGGAAGAGACCTCCAAGATCATCCAGTCCAACCTATCACCCAGCCCTATCCAATCAACCAGACCATGGCACTAAGTGCCTCATCCAGGCTTTTCTTGAACACCTCCAGGGATGGTGACTCCACCACCTCCCTGGGCAGCCCATTCCAATGCCAATCACTCTCTCTGTGAAGAACTTCCTCCTAACATCCAGCCTAAACCTACCCCAGCACAACTTGAGACTGTGTCCCCTTGTTCTGTTGCTGCTTGCCTGGCAGAAGAGGCCACCCCCCACCTGGCTACAATGCCCCTTCAGGTAGTTGTAGACAGCAATGAGATCACCCCTGAGCCTCCTCTTCTCCAGGCTAAACAACCCCAGCTCCCTCAGCCTCTCCTCATAGGGTTTGTGCTCCAGGCCCCTCACCAACTTTGTTGCCCTTCTCTGGACACCTTCCAGCACCTCAACATCTCTCTTGAATTGAGGAGCCCAGAACTGGACACAGCACTCAAGGTGTGGCCTGACCAGTGTTGAATGCAGGGGCAGAATAACCTCCCTTGTCCTGCTGGCCACACTGTTCCTGATGCAGGCCAGGATGCCATTGGCTCTCTTGGCCACCTGGGCACACTGCTGGCTCATCTTCAGCTACTATCTACCAGCACCCCCAGGTCCCTTTCCTCCTGGCTGCTCTCCAGACACTCAGTCCCCAGCCTGTAGTGCTGCTTGGGGTTGTTGTGGCCAAAGTGCAGAACCCTGCACTTGGCCTTGTTAAATGTCACCCACTGGCCTCTGCCCACCCATCCAGCCTGTCCAGGTCCCTCTGCAGGGCTCTCCTACCTTCCAACAGATCAACACCTGCCTCTAGCCTGGTGTCATCTGCAAACTTACTGATGCTGGACTCAATCTTCTCGTCCAGATCATCAATAAAGATATTGAACAGGACTGAGCCCATCACTGATCCTTGTCAGTAATTTCCAGGGTCCTATTTTCTACCCTTTTTTATATAACAGGGTCAATATTTCCCTCCTTCAGCAGGGATTTCCCATCCTGCCACACCACCACACCATGATCTGTCCAGTTTCCTTCCTTATTCATCTATTCCAACACCCACTGCAATGGCTCCTTCACCACCCTGTGTTGCTATCAGTATTTATCTCCTTTCAGTTGTGAGATCTATTTATTTCCATCCCGACTCTCCCTCAGTAACATTATGATCTTCCTCCTCAAGTTTCTGTTAATTCTGCTGTCTTCACTCTTTAATCTCCTCATAGTATCTTGTTATTTCTTCATGGTGAAAGCCCTTAAACTTTCTGGGCTTTTCCCTTTTACTTTGTCCTGCCATCATCACACCCACCACTGAGGTGGCTGGCCTTCTGGCTTCTGTCTTGAAAGGCAGCTAAGGACCATTGGTGGCTGCTTTGGTTGGCTTGGTTTATTCCTGGTTGGACAGGACAGCAGGAAAAAGGCCATCCTGGACCCCACCACACGAGCCCTTACATGTAGAGGCTGCCTCACCAAGTTAGCCAGCCTGCTCTTCCATCCCTCCCTAGCAGGTTGTGAAGCCTCCTCAGGGACATTCCAAACCCACCTGGGTTTGTTCCTGCGTGACCGGCTGGAGAGCAGCCAGACAGAGAGGGATCTGGGGGTGCTGATTGATACCCACCTGAACATGAGCCAGCAGTGTGCCCAGGTGGCCAAGAGAGCCAGTGGCATCCTGGCCTGCATCAGGAATGGTGTGGTCAGCAGGAGCAGGGAGGTCATTCTGCCCCTGTACTCTGCACTGGTCAGACCACACCTTGAGTCCTGTGTCCAGTTCTGGGCCCCCCAGTTTAGGAGGGACATTGAGATGCTTGAGTGTGTCCAGAGAAGGGCGACAAGGCTGGGGAGAGGCCTTGAGCACAGCCCTACGAGGAGAGGCTGAGGGAGCTGGGATTGGTTAGCCTGGAGAAGAGGAGGCTCAGGGGTGACCTTATTGCTGTCTACAACTACCTGAGGGGTGGTTGTGGCCAGGAGCAGGTTGCTCTCTTCTCTCAGGTGGCCAGCACCAGAACGAGAGGTCACAGCCTCAGGCTGTGCCAGGGGAGATTTAGGCTGGAGGTGAGGAGAAAGTTCTTCCCTGAGAGAGTCATTGGACACTGGAATGGGCTGCCCGGGGAGGTGGTGGAGTCGCCGTCCCTGGAGCTGTTCAAGGCAGGATTGGACGTGGCACTTGGTGCCATGGTCTGGCCTTGAGCTCTGTGGTAAAGGGTTGGACTTGATGATCTGTGAGGTCTCTTCCAACCCTGATGATACTGAGAGACTGTGACCTAATCTAGGTGATCCTGCTCTGGCAGTGGAGTGGACTTAGATGGTCTCTGGAGGTCCTTTCCAGCCCCTGCCAGTCTGTGATCTCCTGGATGCTAACTCCTGCTTCCTGCTGTCTGCTCTCTCACTTTGCCCTCCAGCTCTGTCTGTCTTACCGCCCTCTTTCCTCTGCCTCCGCCCTTGCCCCTTCCCTCTCCTTCAGAAGCTTTGCTCTTGCCCACACCTGACTCTCAGTCCTGGCATTGCTCCTGGCGTCTGCTGAGATCAGACATGGCACTGGGGAATCATGTGGCAGAGGAAGGTTGTATAAATATAGTTCAACCCTGCCATCGCTGCCTTTGGGTGGGAAGGGAAGAAAGTGAGTGAGGCACAAGGAGGAGGAGCCGGGAGAAAGTGAGTGCGGGAACAGGACAGGTCAGGGTAGTCTGAGGAGAGAAAGGAAGGAAGGAGAGAGCTGAAGGAAGCCTGGGGGCCATGCTCTTGGCCGGAACATGAGGCGGTTCTAGGCGAGGCCCAGAGAGGCAGCTTCGCTGCAGCCGAGCATGAGCGCGGGCAGAGGCACGGAGAGCTCGGAGGCCGCAGGACGGGAGCCCAGCTGGAAGCCGCTGTGGGGCGGCTCGCCGCAGTACGACCTGGTCTGCTTTGAGCAGCGCTCCCGCCTCGGGCTGCCGCTGGAGGCCGGCGACGACCTGCACTCCTTGGAGAACTCCCTCAGCTACCCACAGGTAGGGCTGGGCCACTGGGACGTTTGGGCAGCACAGCTCTCCCTGGGCTCCCAGAGGCTCCCGGGGCGCGCAGAATGAAGCCGTGGAGCGCACATCCCTGTCCATCCCCAGGCCCACCAGCTCCCTCCTCCGCTCGTAGCCTTCCGGGCTGGGCACTGACTTCCATGGCTGTATTTACAGCCAGAGGTACTTTTGAGCCAGAGGGTGTTTTCACCTCTAGTGGACACACACGGTTAGAAAGGGCAGGCTGGGATGAGGAAAATGAGTCAGGCCATGAATGCATTTGTAACAGCTGGGAGAAACTGCAGCTACCATCAGCTGCAAAGTGATGCTGAGCAGAGCAGTCGAGTGAGTCAAAGAAAGAGAGCAGTGGTGTATGCAGGTGGGTACCTATCTGCACAGCTCTGTAGACAAAGCCATGATGTGTAGATCAACTTCTGACTTTTCTCTGCCTCAAGAGCTCTTCGTGGTGGTGTTAGTTTTGGTAGCTCTTTGGGGAGCTGCTGGTGAGGGAATTTCTAACCCTTCGACTTCACTCTTGCTCTTCGTACAAGTAGCAGTTCAGAGCAGTATCTGGGACATAAAACGTCCTCTGGTTATGAGTTCTTGTTGCCTTATTCTCTGTATCTCCTCTGCCTCTCCTTTTGGGACTGCCTCCTGCAAGGAGGAGGGTTTACAGCGGAGTTCTGGTGTCTGATTTCCTACCCCTCCACTCTGACTAAGCTGACATCAGAGGGCAGTGAAGAATCCAGCGCAGAGAGCATGTGGATGTGGAATTCCTACAGAGGGGGATGTTCCTCCTTACACGAATACAAATCCCCTTACGTCAATGCTTAGGTGAATTACCAGGGGATGAGGGAGAAGCTGCATTAATCATCTCCTGAAGACTTTTGTGATTTACTGATAGGCAAAAAGCCACATTGGCCACCAAGGAAGTATCTCCTGAGAGATAAATACCCCAGTGGAGGTTGTATATGCCATGCTGCAAAGGTCAGGGAATTGCCTTCATAGCCATAGTCAGGAATTTCTCTTCTGAAACTCAGTTTGCAAATGTCTCCTACACTAAAATTTGGAAGCCACTCCCTGTCTGATACAGAAGCAGCAGCACAAATGGGAAGGTGTCTGGGAACAGGTCTGGCTGGAGCAGTTTGTGCTTTAGATACTCTAATGCAAGGCAATGGTTTGGCTGCAGCAGCTGTGCTAAAAGGCTGAGCATGGAGTGGGCAGGGATGGAAAAGTGCAGGTGCCCACCTGGAGCTGAGTTTTGCTGGGGCAGCAGGGCACAAGGTCATGGCAGCCTACAGGAAGGAGATATTCAGCTCCCATCAGCCATACCCAGTCCCTGGCTAACCACGGGTGAGTGGCACACACCTGCCCCTTGGGGTGCAGGTGGAGCAATGCCTGAGGCTGGAAAGCTGATTTGAGTGTCCTGAGCTAGTCCAGAGCTAATCCCGTTCAGTTATTTGACTTTCCAGCTCAGTTTCTGCTGAGTGCTGGTGCTTTCTGCAGTTAACAGCATGTCTGCACAGACAGGAGCTGCTTCTGGCTGTAACAACTCTGATGTTCAGAGTCACTGCCAATGCTCGGGGTGCAGGCCAAGGACACTGCTAAATCTTGTGTACTGCATTGGGGTGCAAAGTAAAAGGTTGCACCTGCAGGGGGGAGTGGACAGTTTGGGTGACCCTAAAGTGACCAACAAGGGATTCCTTTCTATCTGCATCATACTCAGTATAAAGTTGAGGGATCACCCGAGTCAAGCCTCTTTTTTAATGGTCAGCATTGGAGGAAGACTCTGTCCATTCTGCCTTTGATCCTGATCCATGCATCCCTGAATACAGTTCCAAAATTCAGCTCCTGAATTCAGTTCCTGTCTGCTGCTGAGTCCAGCCTGGGACTTCTGCCACAACATCAGTAGGGACAGTGTTGGTGTTGCCCTCAGTGGGCTGGGTTCAGTATTTGGTTTGTATCTATTTTAGTTTATTATTTTCATTAATGTACTTCAATTTTCTTTTCCCACACATCAGTCTTTCTCCCCTATGCCCCTTCTTCTCTTTGGGAAAGCAAGGAGTTCATAGAGGGCATCTGTCACCTTTTTAGTGGCTGGTTCAGCCCTGGCTTTGGCAATGTGTGAAGGAAAGTTGGGAGCTGTGGGATGCAAGCTGTCTCTCCGTGCACAAAACCTTCCTAGTTCATGTGTGTGCACCCAATGTGCTGACCCTACACATCTGAAACCACTTTGACAAGTAGGTGCAGATGACACAGTGAGGCGATGCAAACCACCTCCAGTGGAGCACCCCTGTTCTCAGCTCCAGAGATGTGCAGGTCAATGCATCTAGGTAAGCATCTTCATAGAACAGTCAAGTATGTTAGCAGATATGTCCCCATGCACATGTGCAGGCAGTAAAATCCTCAAGCATGCACTGCTGGACACAACTTAGAGCCTAAAACCAGGCAGCTGCGTTTACTGGAGAGAATGCCCTAGAGATCCTTAGACAACACCATACACCCGTGTACATGCACTGCTGGAGGACACTGCATGCAGGCATCTGCTGTCCGCACCAAGCTGACTATGCAGATGTGTATTTTGCCAGCCAAGGAGGGGTCATTGTTCATGTTACTGTGTGCACTTTCCACAAACATCTCTTCCCATGCTTATAGCCGTCAGGATGTCTTCCTCCATGGTTTGGCAGAGAGAGATTTGGATTCTGTTGTACCTTTGCTACCAGTTGCCTTCTGGTGTAGCTGAAAGTTGGAAGCTGTGTCAGACTGGCTTTGTGATTAAATGGGTTTGCACAAGGCCCAGTGCAGTGGAATCTTGGTCTTCAGCCTGAAGCTGAACAGATAACTGATGGTCAAAAAACAGATAGTGGTTCAGAGATATGACAGTAATGATAGGGTGATAAAAGTGATATGCAGGTGATGTGGGACAGCTAAGAGACAGTAGATAGATAACAGGTGTTGCAATATACACTGACAAAAATGTCCATCCTCATGCACTGCAGGAATTTGCATTGTTCTCTTTCTGCAGCTATAGCTGGTGAAGGATTTAGAAGCTGTGTCATTCCTGGCTGTGGAAAAGGTGTTCAAGAAGGACACCAGCATCCTGGCTTGCATCAGGAGTAGTGTGGCCAGCAGGACTAGGAA
The DNA here is from genome assembly GCF_015220805.1 of Pogoniulus pusillus. Lineage (NCBI taxonomy): Eukaryota > Metazoa > Chordata > Aves > Piciformes > Lybiidae > Pogoniulus > Pogoniulus pusillus. The sequence goes on from NC_087278.1 coordinate 24,670,578, forward strand.
GGTGATTGTGCCCCTGTTCTCAGCACTGCTGATGCCACACTGGTGGGTACTGGGTTCAGTTTTGGGCCTCTCTCTACAAGAAGGGCATTGAGGTGCTAGGGTGGGTCCAGAGAAGAGCAGCAAAGCTGGAGAAGGGTCTGGAAAACAGGTCTGGTGAAGAGCAGATGAGGGAATTGGGGTTGTTGAGTCTGGAGAAGAGGAGGCTGAGGGAAGACCTTTTTGCTTTCTACTAGTCCCTGAAAGGAAGTCAGAGTGAGATGGGGTTGGTGTCTTCTATCTAGACAAATAGGACAGGAGGAAATGGCCTCAAATTGACCAAAGGGAGATTTAGGTTGGACATGAGAAGAAGCTTCTTCATAAAAGGGTTCTCAAACACTGAAAAAAGCTGCCCAGGAAGATGGTTGTATCCCCATCCCTGGTGGTATTTCAAAGGGGCATAGTTGTGGTGCTGAGGGACATAGTTTAGCATCAGCCAGGGTGGCATTATGAAATGGATTTTCCAGCCAAATTTTCCATGATTTCAGGAACAGCAAGAACACTCCGTGGCAGGAGTGAGAGGGGTGAGCAGTAGAGCCAAGATTGTCTCAGATTTAAGCTAGTATACAGTGGCAGTGATGGGGAAGGGATTTCAGACTGGAATATGCTGTGGAGAAGATACTATTTGGTCTGGATGGCATGGGAAATGGCTCAGGCCTTGGACTGTGAGAGAAAGGCTGTATGCATGTGCTGAGTTTTGAGACTGTGCTGCTGTAGGTATTTTTCCCCTGGGATTGTGTGCAGCTTTTCCTCTATTACTCAAGCAATGGCACCTCTCCATCTTTTCTTGGAAAGACAACATTGCATTCAAACATTAAGGAATTCTGTATCCCTGAACATTAACTCAACCTTGGTTATGCTTTCTCCCTGGATATTTTTTTTTTTTGGGGGGGGAGGTCATTTTGGTTTGTTTTTCACTCTCTTTAGTGGTATTTATACCTTCAGCTGTTTTTTACACCACTGCTGTGATCTCACTCAGCATTTAGCCAAGCTGTGTGTGATGGTACCTTTGCTGGCCCAACATTTTTGATGGTAGCTTGCCTGCTGCCTTCCAATACCTGAAGGGGTCCTTCAGGAAGGCTGCAGAGGGACTTTTCATGAGGGTGTATAGAGACAGGATAAGGGCAATGGTTTGGAGTAGAGGGAGACCAGGTTCAGACTGGATCTCAGGAAGAAGTTGTTCAGTACAAGGATGGTGAGATGCTGGAGTAGGCTGCCCAGGGAGGCTGTGGATCCTTTCTCCCTGGAGGTGCTCAGTCAGGCTGGATGAGGCCTTTAGCAGCCGAGTCTAGTTGACCTGTCCATGGTGGGGAGGTTGGAGTAGATGATCTCTGAGGTCCTTTCCACACAAAGTCATCCTAGGATTCTATTATACTGTCATGCTGTTCCATCTGGCCAAGTGGAAGGCTAATTTGAACATTGTACTTGGCAGAGGTTGGAGTTCATAATGCAGATTAAGCTGTATGTAACATAAGGGATGGATTTATGACCATGTGAAGGCAATGAATCACTAGCTGGAGTGATAGGAAGATGCATTTGTCCAAGTTTTGCTTGTCCTTGGTTGAAACAGACACAGTGAGAGAATCTGCTGGTTAGGCCTGGCTTCTGCAGGGTGTGGCGTTCTTCAGCCTGTGTTTTGCTGTCTATCCTGTCTAATAAGAGTCAGATCTTAAACTGCCTAGAGTGTGTTGGTCATCATGTGGTTAACAATGACAGTAAAGTTGTCATCATCCAATACAGTGATGAATGGAAGAGTATTTTGGGACACTTAGATGGGATCAGTTTGTTTAAGAGGCAGCAGCTAAGCCACCTTAAGAACAGGATCATTTTAAAAAGCTGAGATGTGTGTTCTGGGAAGAGAACCCCAGAGTCACAGTATCACAGTATTATTAGGATTGGAAGAGACCTCACAGATCATCAAGTCCAACCCTTTAGCACAGAGCTCAAGGCCAGACCATGGCACCAAGTGCCACGTCCAATCCTGCCTTGAACAGCTCCAGGGACGGCGACTCCACCACCTCCCCGGGCAGCCCATTCCAGTGTCCAATGACTCTCTCAGGGAAGAACTTTCTCCTCACCTCCAGCCTAAATCTCCCCTGGCGCAGCCTGAGGCTGTGTCCTCTTGTTCTGGTGCTGGCCACCTGAGAGAAGAGAGCAACCTCCTCCTGGCCACAACCACCCCTCAGGTAGTTGTAGACAGGTCACCCCTGAGCCTCCTCTTCTCCAGGCTAACCAATCCCAGCTCCCTCAGCCTCTCCTCGTAGGGCTGTGCTCAAGGCCTCTCCCCAGCCTCGTTGCCCTTCTCTGGACACGCTCAAGCATCTCAATGTCCCTCCTAAACTGGGGGGCCCAGAACTGAACACAGCACTCAAGGTGTGGTCTAACCAGTGCAGAGTACAGGGGCAGAATGACCTCCCTGCTCCTGCTGGCCACACCATTGCTGATGCAGGCCAGGATGCCACTGGCTCTCTTGGCCACCTGGGCACACTGCTGGCTCATGTTCAGGTGGGTATCAATCAGCACCCCCAGATCCCTCTCTGTTTGGCTGCTCTCAGCCACTCCGACCCCAGCCTGTGTCTCTGCATGGGGTTGTTGTGGCCAAAGTGCAGCACCCTGCACTTGGAGCTAGTCTTCAAAGGCAGCTGTCATACATGCTCAAGGGTCTCTTAAGGACTATATGCAAACAAATAAACGACTTAGGACCTTCAGTCATATTCATTATGTAGAAAGATGAACTGACAGGGCACTGAGATGTGCTCAGAGAATCCTGGGAATTGTCACTCTTGAAGTTGCCTGGGCAAAGTTTCAAGCAGCCTAATCTGGCTTTGGGGTTGCATGCTGTGAGCAGAGGCTTGGACTGGTAACCTCCAGAGGGGCCTTCCAATGCAAATCTCTCTGTGACTCTCTGAATCTGTGTAATCTCAAGGGAATAGGAGCCACATCTCTTGTGTCATCTCAACAAGAGGACGCACAGTGTCAAACATCTCTAAGTGTTTCTTATCTCTCATGTGTCTTGTTATTCTCCATTTGAAGTGCCTGCTTTTGCTGGTCAAAGCATTGCTCGTTTCTCTTGCCACTCAGCAAAGCAGATGTTTTGCTGGGCAGGCAGCAAAGGGTGACCTTGCAGATGTGAAGTGCCAAGATCACAGGCTGTGCCTCAGGTGGTAGTTTGATCTCAAGTGAAGCCCAAGTAGGTTCATTGAAGGAAGAAGCTTCACTGTAGTCAGCTTCTCCAATGCACACCTTTGCCACCTGTGCTCTGAAAGGGCAAGGCAAGATAGCTGCTCCTTAGGGCACCTGGTGAACAAACGTGGGGCACAGTCCAGATCTCATGGCTGGCAAGACTGCACAACTGCCAGGTTTGCCACCTCTGAAATGTCGTTGAGCACCTGTGTCTGGTTGGGAATTGCATGGAACAAACTGCATTTGCAGATTAGTGTCTGAAAGCAAAGACTAGATGAAGTAGTTAGGAAATTTAGAGGAATTGGAGACATGTGAGGACTTAGCATAGTTTGGGTAAGTGAAAAGAGGAGGTGTGCAGTACCCTGCAAGACCTCTGAGCTGCTGCTGCTTTTCCTCCACAGGCACCGTTGGTGGCTGTGTGCCCTGCGAAGCATTCCTTGGCAGCAGAAGGAACAGATGCAGGACATTCCTGCAGCCCATTTGGTGCTCTAATGCCTCTCACAACCTTCAGAGACATTTCACAGTGCTGCTGAAATCTGTGAGACAGCGCTGAGGGTGGCAGCCTCCTCCGAACTAGTTTGACCTTCTTTTGTACCTCCAGAAAGCCTGCTCAGTATCTTCAGACCACAGCCAGCTTTTTCTCAGGTTGTTAGAAAGCAATTTATATTCTGTGATCTTGTTTTGTACCCTGAAAAAGGAGATGAAAATATTTTGGAGACATTATGAAGAAGGAACCAGAAAGGAAAAAGAAAACTAAGATGAGCTCCTGTCTGAGTTTTCCTCTGTATTCCTGCTTGGGTACTTTTGGTTCTGCCCCTTGGCCTGCTTGCAGATCTGCCTTTTCATCCCTAGTGCTGTTTGTGAAGGAGCATTTGCTTGATCCTTTCCTTCTGATCTCTCTTACTTTCTGCTTCTCTAGCTCTATGGCCAATACACAGAACAGATAACTGACTTTGCTGAGAAGGAAGATGCAAAAATACTGAATAGGAAGCAGGCCCAGAAGAACAATGGACGACCCTTGAAACGTGAGAGTCAAGTGGAGATCAAGAAGGAACACTATTCCAAATGCCAAGGTAGGGTCAATCCATCTTCCACTACCTCATGAACAGATATTGGGGAAGCCAGCCAGAAAGATGGAATTTAAGCAAGGAAAACTGTGACTGAGGAGAGGCAAGGAAGGAAGGAAAAGGAATCACAGTGGATGAAAAAGACTTTTGGATGCAAGCTTTCATCAGAGTGAAAAAAATCTGTTTGGAAAAAGGCCAGTACCAAGTACAACAAATCTTTATAACAGGAGCAAAAGGACTTTCTTGTGTCAGATTTTTGCTGCTGGTGCACAGGATGTTAAATTCTGCCCTTCCCAAAGCCATTGCTTTTGGGTTTTTTTCAAACTGATTTTGCAGAACTGTACAGGAGGGGGGATGGGTACCAGGCCTTCCACACAGAATCATAGAATCAGCCAGATTGGAAGAGACCTCCAAGATCATCCAGTCCAACGTAGTACCCAGCCCTGTCCAGTCATCTAGACCATGGCACTAAGTGCCTCATCCAGTCTTTTCTTCAACACCTTCTGGGACGGTGCCTCCACCACCTCCCTGGGCAGCCCATTCCAATGCCAATCACTCTCCCTGTGAAGAACTCCCTCCTAACATCCAGCCTATACTTCCCCCAGCACAACTTGAGACTGTGTCCCCTTGTTCTGTTGTTGCTTGCCTGGCAGAAGAGACCAAGCCCCACCTGGCTACAGCCTCCCTTCAGGTAGTTGTAGACAGCAATGAGGTCAAATGATGCTTCCAAATAAGTTCTCCTTGTAGTCAGTTCTCAGCACAGGACAGGAGAGAGAGCCACAGGCTTATCTCTCTTCCTTCCCTTTTTCTGGCTCCCTCTTCCTTCCACAGACTGTGCCCGGCGCATCCAGAAGTACGTTACGAAGAAGCTGGGAGAGGACTGGATCTTCTTGGTTCTCTTGGGTCTGGTCATGGCGTTGGTGAGCTGGGGAGTGGATTATGCCAGTGCGAAGAGCCTACAGGGTGGGTCTTATGCAGGTGTTGCAGAAGAGTACTGTACATGATATGAATATCTCAGACAGGCCAGTGACCCACGTTCCTCCTCTAACATCCGTGTCCCATCCTCACCCTTCACTGCCTGGGAATTCTGAAGTACTTGAAACATGTTAGAGAAAAGCTTAACTAAGGAGAGATTCTTTAAAGGGATGGCAGGGAAAAATATGGAAGTAAGCAGAGAGAAACAAAGGATGTGTGTGTGATGAATCGAAATCAAACCATGAGTGTGTCTCCCTTTCTGTCCTGCTCCCATGAATATGCAGGGCACAGGGAAGTGAGACTGTATTCCTTCCTATTATGCTTGTTCCCACCCCCAAGAACCGTGAGCACATGGGATGTGGGGAGGAAGGAGGGCGCTTAGATGCCTCCCTGACACTGTTTCTGCTTTTCACCTCTTTCCAGTTTTCATTCAGCCAATGCCGTGCCACACCTGGCCACAGGGTGCTCTCTCCCTTGGCTCTTTTCACGAAGGTCTCCTACTCAGTGTCTTGTATCTCTCCCCTGTATTTGTCCTCTGATTCCTCTCCCCTTTTCCAGGTGTAAGAATTCTGAGGTCTTCCTGCCCCATCTTGGTGCACAGAGCACACAGAGCATTTCTCATGTCCCGTTAACTGCACCATTCCTTTATCCTGACCCTCAGTGTCCCAGTCCTGACCTGCACACACACACCACCCCTTTCCTCTGTTATCTCAGCTGCTGATGTCCACTAGACATAAGATGTCCTCAAAGTTCCCAGTATTCCATCATCCCAGTGTTCCTCCCTTTAGAGCTTTCCCATCTACCTGGCATCTGGCTTACCCTACCAGAGAGCTTCTGTCCTTTAAAGTTCCTGCAGCTGAGTCCTTTGGGATTTTTGTCTTTCCCTCCACCAAGTCTCAGTCTCCTGCTGTGTGGGGAGCTAGCTCAGGCAAAGATGACTTGCACAGGAACTGAAGCTCAGATTGGATTCTTGGCAGCTCATGTAGTTGCACCTGGCTGAGCAATGGTACCACTGCTGTTTTGACAGCTGGCTCAGCTCTCTTTGTGCTGCTGTTCTAAAAGGCAAACCATCACCAGTGCTCTTAAGCCAGTTTTTCTGAAGAAATGATTTTTCATGTGGCTGAGGTGGAGGAGAAGGCACTAGCTGTTGGGGGGGACCATTTTATTATCATTCAGCACCCAGCTAGGGCCCTCTGTCTGCCAATGGAAAAGACACTGTAGGGTGATTGATCCTTACAATTGCATGCAACACACCTCTCCTGCTGCTGCATTTGGGCACAGGTATTACTGGTGTCTGAGAACAGAGAGTGTCACCCCTATCTATCCTGCAGAACTCCTGCTTTATTTGGGAACCTGTGCTCAAAATTAACAGGGTTTGTCTTGGGAAAATATAACTTGGTATGGGCAGGTTTAGTAAAGGTGTGAGACTTTGATGTCTACCAACATGTTTGGGGCAGCTGTTGGTTACTGACAACTTCTTTGCTTATCTGTCCACAGCCTTCAAGTGGATGTACAGAAAGGTGCACCCGAGCATTCCCCTGCAGTACCTCGTGTGGGTCTCTTTCCCACTTGCTCTTATTCTGTTTGCAGCCCTCGTCTGCCACATCATCTCTCCACAGGCTGTTGGTGAGAGCAGAGGGCAAGATCTGTGCTTGTCTTGTCTCATTTTCCTTACTCTATTTGCTTAAGGCTTTTGCTCATCCCCTGCTCTGCTGTTGTTTTTAGGATCTGGGATCCCAGAGCTCAAGACCATTATGAGGGGAGTCGTCCTTAAGGAATATCTCACACCCAAGGCTTTTGTGGCCAAAGTTGTGGCCCTCACAGCTGGGCTTGGAAGTGGCATGCCTGTGGGGAAAGAGGTGAATATTGCTGTTGTCATGTGCAGTCATGGCTGGGGTCTGGGAAGAGGGAGGAGCTGTCTCTGGAAGGAGAGTCTATAAACTTTTTTTTCTTTAGCCACTGTATCTCTTCTCAAAGCTCTTCTCTTTCCAGCAACACTCATCCTTCATTGGCCATTTTTCTTCCTTTGAAAGGCCTGATATAGAAAACTTCAAAGAAGTCAAGTCAGGTAGTCTTTGAGAAGGGAAAAAAAGAAGATTGGAGAAGTGGCTGAGGTGGCCACAGAGAAATTAGGAGATCTGCTGTGGCTCACTGGTTGTGAGTAACTGGAGGGTAGCTCTCTCTGATTTCCTCCTTTCCTTCTCTTGCAGGGCCCTTTTGTGCACATTGCCAGCATCTGTGCTGCAGTGCTCAGCAAGTTCATGTCAATCTTCTGTGGCGTCTATGAGGTAAGGCACATGCACATCTGCATGTGGCTCTTCCACAGGCTGCACTCCTAAGACATGCAGGGTGGTACTGGTGGGCCACAAAGCACAGGGAACACACGTGGATTGAGGTCAATCTTCTGCCACAGAGCAGTAAAACACAAGCCAAAGAGAATGGCAGGAGGTCAGATACCCAGCCAGATAACACTGCAGGCCCATCAGTGTTACCTACCTGTTATACAGAGTCTGGATGGGAATATGGCTGACAGTTTTCAATCTCGTGGTGCTGATATGTTTGAGCTGTGACCATCATCTGTTTAGAAAAGAAGCTGCAGACAAAGATAATTTTGTCTTTAAGCCAAATTTACACAGCACTGCTAATTATAGACACACAATGTCTGGGCCTTGGCTATTGCAGAACAGCCTCTGCAGGCTGATTGCTCTGCTGGCTAGTGGTGTACAAAAGTCTGTTAGCTGCACATACAGCTCCATGTTGGGACTGCTTCAGGTGCAGGCTGTTGGCAGAATTGATCATGATACAACCATGGAAGGTGCTGTTCTACTTAAGCAGATCCTGTCTGTGCAGAAGGAGCAGGTCTCGCTGCTGAAGATCAACTGGCAGGATTAGAGGCAGCACTGAAGTGTGTGGAGCCTGCTGTTTGTAATAGCAGTGGCTGGATCTGCTGCTGACTTGCCTTGTTTCATTGCTCCCGATGCTAATCCCTAGCTTTGCTCCCTCTAACCCCAGCATGCCCTGCTGGCTGCACTCTGTTCCAGAAGGTGCATAGGCAGCTCGACTTCAGGTGGCGGCTTGTGCAGCTGGAGCTGGATGTTGCTTCAGGGCTCCTCTTGGAGGCAAGTGTCTTCCTGTATGTGACATTTCATGTACAACTTATTTAGCCTCTTGCTGTGAGATTCCTTGCTCTCAGGAGAGCAGCATGAGTTTGTTCTTTTTGCATGTCACTGGTGGCAGGGAGTACAAGGTAAGGTTACACTTCTTAATGTGCTAGTTTCTAATGATGCAGCTCATTTAGTCTCTGCCTGCCATGGACATTGTTCAACCTGGAGAGCACCAGGGGTTTTCCAGAAAATCATCAAGAGTTGAATGGAGAATAGAAGTTCAAAACCTAATTCAAGCAAGGGATGTCTGCATCTAAGGGCAGGAAGTGATGGCAAGTGTGACAGGAAGGGATAATGTGAACAGTGAACCACTGCTTGACCGGACAACAGTCACACAGACTGGAGTCAGTGTGTAAAGGTTTAGAGGCTTCCTCATGTGAGAGAGATGCAAAAGGCCAGTGAGATAGTTGGGAGGCTGGGGTAATGGTGTATGAGAATGAGATCAGGAAGGTGGGTTTGCTTAGGCAAAGGAGAAAAGGTAATGGTCTAAGTAATGTCACCAACCAGCTAAAATGGGATTTTGGCAAAGACTGATCCAAGCTGTTTTCAGAGTGGCACAGTGCAATAGGCAGTGGAACAACTTGCAGCAAGGAAAGTTCTGATTGAGGAGAAGAAAAATATATTCCCCTCCCCCAAGGGTGGTACAGCACAGACATGGATTCCAGAGGGTCCAGGGAATCTCCACCCTTGGAAATGTTCAGGACTCAGTTGGACAAGAAGCAGATCTAGCCCTGAAATTAGCACAATTCTGAGCAGGAGTTGGAAAAGACACCTCCAGTGCTCCCTCCCCACCTCTCTCTGATCGCACTGTAAGGAGCAATGTGGGAACTCCCCTCTGTCCCATTTCACTGGTACTGGTCTTCTGGTCCACAGAATGTCCTTAAACAGCAGGAGTGCTGGAGGCAAAGGGTAGCTTTGAATCACAGAATCATTTTGGTTGGAAAAGCCCTGTAAGATCGAGGGCAGACATTCTCTAGCTCAGCCAAGGCTGATGCTAAACCACGTCCCTCAGCACCACATCTCTGCCTCTTTTAAACACCTCCAGCGATGGGGATTCAACCACCTCCCTGGGCAGCTTAACACTTCTGTTACCAGGAAGTCCTGTAACCTTTAGCTGACCTTAGCCCAGGATATGGCTTGCAACTTCACATTGTGTTGCCCATGGGGTATAACTTCTTGAGGTTGTTGCTGTGTGTTAATAAGGAGCCCTCAAAATGGATTTCAAAAGGCACTTTAGCCCTTGACAAGCAGAAGTGCTCAGCCTGTGTTTTCCAGGTGCACTCTGGTACTCTTGTTTTGATCTAGTCTGGTCTGGCTGGCTGCAGCACCAGCACTCTGACACCAAGACATGCCCTGTGGAACAAGCAGTTCTCAGTGGCTGCAATAGGTCTCTGTCTCACTCTGTTCTTCAACACTGTTTCATGAGACTCCTCACCTCTTAAGAGCTCTAATTACCTCTTGCTGTGCTCTAGGCCATGTGCATGTTCTCCCAGTGTCCAGCTGAGAATCACCATGCTGGTGGGACATGACACAGCCTTCCCACTACCTCAGACACTTTCACTGAACCCCATTCCTGTTCTACACATGATTATGTGCTACAAATACATGGGCACTAACAGGGCCTAGAAGTTACCTAGGACAAAGCTGTGGGTAAGGACACATTTTTCTGGGTCAGGGAATGGTTCGCAACCCTTTTTTTGTTGTGTAGTGCAAGGATAGGCTTGAGACAACTTTTAGGTGAGGCTCTAGCACCTGCTGAGGTAAATAAGAATTCATGACCTTAGAATTCAGCCTGGCTACTTAGATTCCCACCACAATGCAGGACATTTAACAGGCTACTTTGGGACCCAGTGAGGATTTAGAGAAAACAAAACTTATCTGCTCACCTTTCACCATTCTCAGGCATTTGAGGGACAAATATTGGAGAAGGGGTGGAAGAGCATGTTCTCCCTTTCAAGATCTCTGTACCTTCCAAAGCTGACTCAGGAGAGACTCTACATTTTGTACCTCCTATTCCCCTTTATTACCATGACTGTTTTCACCGGGACAGCTCAGTGCTTCACCAGGTGATCTGTTACTTGCCTACCTGAGGAGACATTTTCAGCATCTTTCCACTCTTGATTCTGGATGTGCATGTGCTTCATGCACACAGACTCACAGGGTGGCTTTTGTGAGGCGCTCTCTGGCACATGCACCCTGAGATCCCCTGTGTAAGTAAAAGAGGAGTGAAGCATACTTATGCACCTTCCACAAGGCACCTCTTCTGCAGTGACAGAGATGTGCATGTTTCAGTGAAAGATGAGATGCTGTCTTCTCCATGTCTTCAGGATGTGGTTCCAGGTGTGTGCCTGTCTTGCACCAGGTCTTGTCTGTTGGATAATTTGAAACCATCCAGAAGAGAGAAGTAAGAAAAATGTAGCTATTACTGTAGACTGGTGACAAAGCTGGGTGACAGCATGTGGCCATACCTGCCAATCCTGTTAGTCACTCTCTGCATTCTTGCCTTTCTGTTCTGTCTGTCTCTCTTTGTCTCTCTCACCAGTAGCAGCCATACTATTACACAGATGTCCTGACCGTGGGTTGCGCTGTGGGGGTCGGCTGCTGCTTTGGGACACCACTTGGAGGCAAGTGGCTGTTCTGTTTCCTTTGTCTCAGGTACCTAAATGCTCTCCTGCATAGTCCTCTTCTCATCTCCCCCATTCCTTTTTTGGCACTACTCAGCATGTCTGACAGCATCTTCTGCGTTGGCAGCTCTGGGGAGGCGAGGGCAGAAGGCTCTCTAGAGCAGTGGTCTTCAGATTGCAGTGTGCACAGGGTGGGGGATGTCAGAAGGAAATCATGGATTTCTGATTTGTTTTTTTTTAATCTAGAAATAAATAAATCAATCAAACTTTAGTAATATTCAGAATCTGTACTGGCAGTGGTGCCCTCACCTGGGCCATGTGCCAGTTGGCCCCGTGTCACATACATGGCAGGAGGTCTCCTCTCTGTGGAGTTGTTCCCAACACAGAGGGTTGGCAGTGGTGCCCTCACTCATTTGCTTGCTTTCAGCGTATTGCACTGTGCCAGACCCAGTGGATTTGGGGATTTTATCAGCTAGTATTGTCTAAACTAACCCTCACAAAAGGGACAAATCAAAAGATTGCTGTGAGGAGGCTTTTAGTTGAAGATGACACTAACAGATGAATGACAAGAAAACAGCAGAGCTGAGACTTCTGCTCCTAGGCAGCCACAGTGTGTTGTGCAGAGACCAGACTGGCCAAAAACCCCTCAGAGTTATTAAAGGGTGTTTTAACTATGGCTTTACATCTGCTGTAGCTGTGGTGCTTCAGGATATGGTTTAGCAGCCATGGTAGTTGGGTTAGAGTTGGACTTGATGAGCTTAGAGGTTTTCTCCAGCCTTCGTGATTCTGTGATTTCACATGAGTGAAAAATCAGTGTCTTGGTGCAGGCAGCACAGCCAGCAGTGCATTTCTTGTCCTTGACTTTGTCTAGCTTTGTGAGGACTCTTTTCCAGCTGTGACAGCCATTAAGACCAAAATAAACTGAACATAGCAGCAGACCTCTGAGTCAGTGCATCACAGCGTTAACCCAAGAGCATCAGAATTAAAGAAGCTTATAATTATTTTTAGTGAGGACACAACAGAAAAAAAAAATCTGTTACTTTAATAAAACAAAAATTCATTATTTCATCTTAATCTCATCCTTTTTTTTTCCTGGGGTTTGTGTATGTTCTATGTTGTGCATAACCCATGAGTGCAGTAATCCAGGCACCTGGTTTTGAAATAAATATACACACACCCAGGAGTGTGCTTGAGGTTTCTGTCATGGTAGAGCTGCACAGTCAAAGTAGTGTGGAGACCACTGCTCTAGAAAACTATTTAGAAGCCTTTCTCATGCTTCTAACACTGCACTTCTGATTGTAACTTTGCTTACTTTCCAACATTCTCCAGGGGTCCTTTTCAGCATCGAGGTCACGTCCACTTACTTCGCTGTCCGCAATTACTGGAGAGGTTTCTTTGCAGCTACCTTTAGTGCTTTCGTTTTCCGAGTCCTTGCAGTTTGGAACAAAGATGCAGGTAAGCTAAGAGCTATTCCCACTGTCTTTGTACAAAAGTTGCTCTGTTAATTTATGATTTTCCATCATGATGTCCAGTTCTGATGCCCTCAGCATTAGAGGGACATGGAGCTGCTGGAGTGGGTCCAGAGGAGGCCACAAAGATGATCAGAGGACTGGAACACCTGGGGTTTAGCTGATCTTTCCCACCTCTGCTTTCTATGACTTTCTTTCCTTTGGCATCAGTCAAAAAAACTTTTGCAGAGATAACTTCAGAGATGATCTGAGTTTTGTCTCTAGAAGGCTGTGCATGTCACAGCTGCTCCAGATAGAATCATAGAATCGGTTAGGGTTGGAAGGGACCACAAAGATCATCCAGTTCCAACCCCTCCTGCCGTGGCCAGGGACATCCTATCCTAGAGCAGGCTGCCCACAGCCTCATCCAGCCTGGCCTTAAACACCTCCAGGGATGGGACCTCAACCACTTCCCTGGGCAACCCATTCCAGGCTCTTACCACTTTCACGCTGAAGAACTTCTCCTCATGTCTAGTCTGAATCTCCCTAACCTCCAGCTTTGCTCCATTCCCCCTAGTCCTGTCACTGCCTGATAGCCTAAAAAGTCCCTCCCCAGCTTTTTGGTAGCCCACTTCAGATACTGGAAGGCCACAATAAGGTCACCTTGGAGCCTCCTCTTCTCCAGACTGAACAGCCCCAACTCTTTCAGTCTGTCCTCATAAGAGAGGAGCTCCAGCCCTCAATAGATAGATAGGTGAGCACTGCCTTGGCAAAGAGAGTTCTTTCAGAGTCAGTGTAATGGGAAGAGAATGGATAGTAGAAGAAAAGAACCCCTTTTAATCTGAGATTGTAACTAAGGGCTTATACACACCCTCCTGTACCACCTGGAATGCTTGGGGTTCAAGTGCTCCAAAACAGTCACTGCTAAAACAGAGCCAGTCTGATACTGCATAGAAGGTTATGAAACCACACAGGAGAACATATAAACTAGTTCCTCTGTTCCTTCCCCTAGGTTTTATGGCATTTAACTTCTTACCTCATTGTCCTCTATACTCCTCTACCTCTTTCTTCTCTCACAGATACCATCACAGCCCTCTTCAGGACAAACTTTCGCATGGATTTCCCCTTTGATCTGCAGGAGCTGCCAGCCTTTGCTATAATAGGGTAAGTTGCCAGGAAGACGGCTTTTTGCTCTGCAAGAGTTATCAGCTGAGCTCTGTTAGGAATTGTTTTGCAGAATAGCTACATACAATTTCTTTTAGACATTGTGATTGCCACGAGTAAGGCCTCTGCTTGGTGGGATTCCATGTTTGGAAACGGTGTCCCTGGAGCACACCAGCCAAGGAAGGAAATGGGGGTATTGGATAACAAGTTAACCATGGCACAGCAATGTGCCCTTGTGGCCAAGCAGGCCAATAGGATCCTGGGCTGTATTAGGAGGAGTGTGTCCAGCAGATCCAGGGAGGTTCTCCTCCCCTTCTACTCTGCCCTGCTGAGACCTCATCTTGAATACTGTGTTCAGTTTGGGGCTCCCCAGTTTAGGAAGGACAGGGATCTGCTGGAGAGGGTCCAGTGGAGGGCTACGAGGATGATTAGAGGACTGGAGGGCATGGTTTATGAGGAGAGGCTGAGGGACCTGGGGCTGTTTAGTCTGGAGAAGAGAAGACTGAGAGGGAATTCGATAGAATCATAGAATGATTATAAATATCAAGTGATTATAAATAATAAATGTTTATCAATATCTGAGGGCTGGCCAGGAATGGGGGGGACAAGCTCTGCTCACTTGCTCCCTGGGACAGGACAAGGAGCAATGGGTTTAAGTTGCAGCAAAAGAGGTTCCACCTCAACACAAGGGGGAACTTCTTTACTGTAAAGGTCACAGAGCACTGGAACAGGCTCCCCAGAGAGGTTGTGGGGTCTGCTTCTATGGAACGTTTCAAGGCCTGTCTGGATGTGTTCCTCTGTGATCTGTGTTAGATAGGATTGTCCTGCTCTGGCAGGGGGGTTGGACTCAATGATCTCCTTGGGTCCCTTCCAACCCCTAACATCCTGTGAGCCTGTGATTATGAAACTCTTTATTCCCTTTCATAGAACCACAGAATCATTTCGTTTGGAAAAGCTCTTTAAGATTATTTAGTCCAATCATTCTCTATCAAGTCTGGTGCTAAACCACATCCCTCAGCGCTGCAGCTCTGCCACTTTTAAACACCTCCAGGCATGGGGATTCAAACAGCTCCCTCCCCAAACCTCTGTTTGAAAACCATCTTGGTCAAGACATATCTTCTAATAGCCAACCTAAACCTGCCCTGATGCAACTTGAGGCCATTTCCATATGAGGCCTTTGTGATTAGGGTGATAGAAATGACATAGCTTGCTTTAGTAATAGTCCTAGAATCCCAGAATGGATGAGGTTGGAAGGCACCTCAGAGATCACCTACTCCAGCCTCCCCAGCATGTGCAGGAATGCCTCTCAACCAGACTCAGATGCTCAAGGCCTCATCCGACCTGGCCTTAAAAACCCTCAGGGAGGAGGCATCCACAGCCTCCCTGAGCAATCTGTTCCAGAGTCTCACCACCCTCATATAGAAGAAGTTCTTCCAAAGATCCAGTCTAATCCTGTTCTCACTCAGCTTCATATCATTCCCCCCTGTCCTGTCTCTAGTCACTCTTATGAAAAGTCCCTCTCCAGCTTTCCTGTAGGATCCCTTCAGGTATTGGAAGGAAGCTCTAAGGACCCCCAGAGTCTTTCCTTCTCTAGGCTGAACAATTCCAGCTCCCTCAGACTATCCTCGTATCACAAGAGCTCCAGCCCTTGGATCATCTTGGTGGCCCTCCTCTGGGCTCAATCCAACAGCTCTGTGTCCTTCTTATGCTGTGGACACCAGAACTGGATGCAATATTTGAGGTGGGGTCTCAGCAGAGCAAAGTGTCAGAATCCCCTCCGTTGCCCTGGTGGCCACACTCCTGCCAGGAGTTGCGATTACAAGATCTATATTTCACAGAGGTGCATTATTAGAGAATCATAGAATCAACCAGGTTGGAAGAGACCTCCAAGATCATCCAGTCCAACCTAGAACCCAGCCCTATTCAGTCAACCAGACCATGGACTAAGTACTCCATCCAGTCTTTTCCTGAACACCTCCAGGGACAGTGACTCCACCACCTCCCTGGGCAGCCCATTCCAATCACTCTCTCTGTGAAGAACTTCCTCCTAACATCCAGCCTGTACTTCCCCTGGCACAACTTGAGACTGTGTCCCCTTGTTCTGTTGCTGGTTGCCTGGGAGAAGAGACCACCTGGCTCCAACCTCCCTTCAGGTAGTTGTAGACAGCAATGAGGTCTGCCCTGAGCCTCCTCTTCTCCAGGCTAAACAACCCCAGCTCCCTCAGCCTCTCCTCATAGGGCTGTGTTCCAGGTCCCTCACCTGCTTCGTTGCCCTTCTCTGGACATATTCCATTATCTGAACTTCTCTCTTGAACTGAGGAGCCCAGAACTGGACACAGCACTCCAGGTGTGGCCCGACCAGTGTTGAGTACAGGGGAAGAGTAACCTCCCTCATCCTACTGGCCACAGTATTCCTGATACAGGCCAGGATGCCATTGGCTCTCTTGGCTACCTGGGCACACTGCTGGCTCATGTTCAGTTACTATCTACCAGTACCCCCAGGTCCCTTTCTTCCTGGCTGCTCTCCAGCCACTCTGTCCCCAGCCTGTAGCGCTGCTTGGGGTTGTGGCTGAATCAGAGTCAAACTCACTTCATTTTTACTGTCTCTTCTTCCACCCTGATGTCTAACTTCTGACAATACCACTCTTTGCTTAGTTGCTCTTCACCAGCCCCCAGTGAGATCTGTCACTTCTTTTTAGGAGATTGGTTTTTAGATGAGATTTCTCCCTCTGAGCAAGAGAAAATGTAGCTGGTAAAATGGCTTTAGTGTGTATGACAAAGAGCTGCAAAATAACCTTTCCCCTTTTTTCAGGCAGTCAACCTCTGCAGGTGAGTTGCTGTAGGAGTAATCCTCCAGGGGACGTTTGAAAGGCTTCATAAACAGCTGAAAATGAAAACCACTTAAACTCAATGTATTGCCTGATGGGTTGTGTATCATCTACTGTTTGGCATGATTTTGTTTCCTTATCTCCACTTCAGGATTTGTTCTGGATTGCTTGGAGCGTTTTTTGTTTATTTCAATCGCCAGGTGGTTCTCTGCATCCGCCGTCACGCAGCGCTCAGCCAGTTCCTCACCAAACAGTGAGTGCCTTGGAAGATACTTTCTGGAGGGACCAGATTTGTATACCCTGCTTTTCCTAACAAATGCTTCCTAGAAGCTAGTAGAGCAGTTTCAAGTGTTAAGACAGTAAATGTACCAGAAATGTCTCTGTAAATGTCAAAAGAGTTTGCTCTGTGCTGGATTTTCATCAGTCTGCATCTGCCTCAATAATCTCACACAGCTTCTTGATTTGAAAGGGAGGTTCTGTAATATGCAGCAAAGAGGAAAAGAGAGACTATAGATAGGAAAGAAAATATTTTAAACTGGAAACCCTGTGATTGTGCTTGTTAAGATCATTGTGCTTCTGGTTATTTGTTTAGAATGGATAAAAAATAATTTGGCATCAGTTAGATTTTATCAAATACAACTGAAGTTGCCCCCAGCATAAGAGAGGCATGAAGCTGCTGGAGTGGGTCCAGAGGAGACCATGAAGATGATCAGAGGGCTGGAGAACCTTCCCTATGAGGACAGGCTGAAAGAGTTGGGGCTGTTCAGCCTGGAGAAAGACAAGACTCTAAGGGAGACCCTAGAGCAGCCTTCCAGTAGCTGAAGTGAGCTATCATATTGCTGGGAAGAGACCTTTTACATGGGCTTGTAGTGACAGAATGAGGGGGAATGGATTGAAGCTTAAGGAGGGCAGATTTAGACTAGGGATCAGGAAGGAATTCTTTATGATGAGGATTGTAAGACACTGGAACAGGTTGCCCAGGGAGGTTGTGGATGCTCCTTCCTTGGAGGTGTTCAAGGCCAGACTTCAGCAACCTGGTCTAGCAGAAGTTGACTGGATAGGGCTGGGTGCTAGGTTGGACTGGATGATCTTGGAGGTCTCTTCCAACCTGGTTGATTCTGTGATTCTGTGGTTCTAAGGTGTCCTTGCCCATGGCAGAGGGTTGCAACTTGATGATCTTTAAGGTCCCTTCCAACCTAAACCATTCCATGAATCTATAAATTCTATGAACTTATGTAGCACAACCATGTCTTTAAAATCTAATGATTTGTTTAAAGATCAAACAAAATGTAAGCCAGCCCCTGATGGACATGCTGCAGTTACTGCAGATCTGCAAACCAAAACACTGAAATCAGTGGGGGAGAACTGCAGCTTGGAGGGGAAATGCAAAATATGATAAACCTTAGCAAATAATTTTGTACAGGGCACTTGAAGATACTTCCCCCCCTCTTCCCTTCTATGAAGTTATAGCTTCCAAAATTGTAACCTGAAGAATAAAAGGTGGCAAATTGTAAAGCCTTCAGTCTTCTGCCAGGATGAATAATTCATCACTGGCCTCTGTCAAAGCCTGCTCTCAAGGCAGGGTCATGGTGGGTTGCAGGCAGCAGTAGAAGTCAGAAGGATGAAGGATGGGCTTGGTGGTTGACAGCCATTAACTTGCCATGAGGTTAACTTCCCTGTGTCTGGGAAGGTGAGGGTTGTGGGGACCGGCTTAGGCTGGAGAAGAGAAGGCTGAGAGGAGGTCACAGGATGTCAGGGGTTGAAAAGGGCCCAAATTGATCATCGAGTCCAACCCCCCTGCCAGAGCAGAACCATACAATCTAGCTCAGGTCACTGAGGAACACATCCAGACAGGCCTTGAAAGTCTCCAGAGAAGGAGACTTCACAACCTTTCCGGGCAGCCTGTTCCAGTGCTCTGTGACCCTTACAGTAAAGAAGTTCCCCTTTGTGATGAGGTGGAACCTCCTGTGCTGCATCTTCCATCCATTGCTTCTTGACCTATCCCAGGGAGCAAGTGAGCAGAGCTCACTGAAGAGTCTTCAGTCTCTTTACAAAAGTTTGAAGGTCTGAGTTTTTTGAGAGGTGTGGGGGTCCTATATTCCTTAGCAAGCTGCAAATCCGAGCAGAAGAAAACTACTAGCTAAAGAGTAGTTCAGACTGATTTAATATACTCTGTGAAAGAAAAAAAATGTCATTCTTCCTTATGCAGCATTACCCACAAGCATCAGCAGAGCCATCAAACAAAATCAATAGAGAAGTGGAATAAAGCCTGAAAACTGTACATTTGCTTTAAGCTCATGATTAATTCCTCATGATTTTGTAGGTCCTTAGATTGAAAAAATTAAAGATTATGTTTTGTCTTCCTAAATACCAAGCATCTCAGCTAGAAATTCCTGTAGAGAACACAGTACCTTGTCCCTGTAGACCTGGCAGGATTAGAATCATAGAATCAACCAGGTTGGGAGAGACCTCCAAGGTCATCCACTCCAACCTATCACCTATCCCTATCCAGTCAACTAGACCATGGCACTAAGTGCCTCATCCAGTCTTTTCTTCAACACCTCCAGGGACAGTGACTCCACCACCTCCTTGGGCAGCCCATTCCGATGCCAATCACTCTCTCTGGCAAGAACTTCCTCCTAACATCCAGCCTATACTTCCCCTGGCACAACTTGAGACTGTGTCCCCTTGTTCTATTGCTGGTTGCTTGGGAGAAGAGACCAACCCCACATGGCTACAACCTCCCTTCAGGAGTCCAGCACATGAAGGCAACTTAGACTCCTGTTGTCTTAAGTGCCCATGAATTGCCATAGTGAATCCAGAAACACAGGAGCAGGAAAATGCAGATGGCTTCAGCCATCTGCCCAGCTGTGCCCTACTAGCCCAGTACAGCTAGGCCAGCTGGCCACCAAAGACAGCTTCCCTAAAACTGTGATGACAGAAAAGCAGTTTTCTCCTAAGAATGCATGCAGAAAGATATGAAACCCCCTGGGATGGAATCCATTGCATGGGGGATGAAGAAGCAAGACCAGCATAACCAGGACCACTGGAGGAGAGCTCTCAAGCAATTGCATTGATAGTCCTGAAGTGACAGTTTTGTAACAGGGCAATGTGAGGTTATGCCTTAATGTCCTTATTTCTCTTTCCAGCCGTCTCATTTACCCTGGAGTTATAACCTTCCTTATAGCGAGTCTGACCTTTCCTCCTGGATTCGGGCAGTTCATGGCAGGAGAGGTGAGAGCTGGATGTGTATTTGCCGTTCTGTGGAACAGCTTTGCCTTATCCTGTGCCCCAGTAACTTGATGTGACGGGAAGTGGATGAAAGGTATGGGAGGATTTCGGATTGAGGGCAGGCTGTATTCTGTGACCCATGAGACCATCATCTCCTTCATAGGAAGCTTGAAAAGGGTCTGCTCTCCTAAACAAGTAATAAGGAAGGCATAACACTGTGTGTAAAAGTAATTTTCCTTTCAGTAGCTCAGGTAAAGTCCCATCTCTCTTCCTAAAGAGAGAAAGTGAAGTACTGAAGTAAAAATCTGCTCTGCTTTCTTGGAGCAGAGGCCAACACATCACTGTAAATACAGACCCCTCACCCAGTGTGTTCCAGTTTGTGCACTGTGTACCTCCCCCTCTCCTTCCATCTCCCCTTTATATGAATTCTGATGGGGAAGGTGGCCTTGCTGACAGCTGAGCTCTCTGTGAAGGACGATAATCGTTCATATGGGATTTACCCCCTCTTAGCTCATGGCTCAGGCCTGCTTTTTTGCCATTTAGTTGATGCCACGGGAAGCCATCAGCACTCTCTTTGATAACTATACCTGGGCAAAATACACAGGGGACACTAAGATCCTGGGGAAATCTGCTGCCTGGATCCATCCTAAAGTCAGTGTCTTCGTTGTCATCCTGCTCTTCTTCCTTGTGAAGGTAGGAGACATTCTCACCATAACCCTTCTCTACCCATTGTCAATGTTCTTGATCCTTTCTAAAACACTTTGTGAACTGCCCATGAGTTGCTGCTGGGTATTGAATGAAGCACTGCAACTGCAGTGGGCTCATATATAGTTCTGTGTGATCTATGCCCATCTTGACTGTGAGATCACCACATTTTCTTGTGGAATAGTTTCCTAGCCTTAATACAGTGACCTCCTTTACTGCTCCCTAAGTCATATGCCTCATGCACTCTGCTGAATGGCCTTTGGTACCCACTGTGTAGTAGGTGATAAGGAAGGCTACATCAAGAAAGATTTCTCAGGCTCCAGAATAGGTAAATGATTTGGTTAAAAGCTCTCAGACCATATATATTTGCACTAAATAAAGCCTGCTATAGTCTACTTGATAGTCATGGCTACAGATAGGAGGCAATAAAAATACACAAGCACAATCTGCAGCTGTTTGAGGCTCCAGGATTTGTCAGTAGTACCATACTTCGGTGGAGAAACGTAGCTGAAAACAGTTTAACTCTCTACTCTGAAAGCAACAGCAGATTAAATGTTCTGAGCTAACATGGTCTGTAGAAATTGGTCTCTTTAGTTTGGACAATTAGCCCTTCTGGGAGCAGGGATTTGGGGGAGAGACCTCCAGAGTTTGCTTTGCACCTAAATCTTTCCAAGTCTGTGAAATTTTGATAGCTTTGTTGTTTGAGATGTTTGGAGCAGTAAGAAATCTCAATTCCTGAGGTCCAAGGCAAAGGAGTTCTCTTTTTCATCCCTTGGTGGTTCATCTTTTCTGCCACCACAGCAGTCACCTAGAGACCCTCTCTTTCAGTGTTTGTGTGTTGCCAGAGCTCTTCCAGCTCCCCTTCACACTCCACAGTCACTTTCTGACTGAACAGCCAGATCCCTCCCAACATCTCCTCATGGACTGACAGGCTGGGCTGTAGATTTGGGACTGCAGGAAATTGTGTTGCTGCTCAGTAACAACCACACCCTCTGCCTCTGTTCTAGTTCTTCGTGTCTGCCATTGCTACCACGATGCCTATCCCCTGTGGAGGCTTCATGCCTGTTTTTGTTATCGGTGAGTTTCAATTTAGTGCTGCAGCCTATGGGTCTGACAGGTGGAAAGGCTAAGGGAGACACTGCGTGTCCAGAAGGTTTCTTCTGGGTGCTGTCTCTGACAAGCTGGGTTAACACTCCGTGTGCCAGCCTCTGAGTCTCTGCTTCTGTCATTTGCCCACCCCCTGACTCCAAGTGCTGAGGAGGAAATCCCTTTCCTTTTAGAGAAGGAAAGCCACACTGTGGTAAGGCACCTGAGCCACAGCCTTCTAGTATCTCTACATCAGCTGCAGAGAAACCTTTGTCCTACTTCTAGGAGTGTTTGCTCCTTTCACCTCTGCAGGCCAGCTAGAGGAGGTAAGGTCAGAACTAGTACCTGCAGTGCAACCCACCACGTGCTCAGTGCTTCTGACTGAAACCTGCTAACCTGGAAGTTTAGTAGGGCTTCAATGGCTATAATTGCAACACCAACAAACTAAAGGAGTATGATGCTAATGTTAAGAAAGAGAGGCTGTATTAGAGGCTCATCAAGTTCAGCATTAAGTACCCACAGCTCTTAAAGGAACTGCTGAAGACCTCTGGGTTCTGGCAGGCAGCAATTGAGCGTGAGAAAGTAGCAGGCCCTTGCCGTGATGAAGGCTAACCACAGAGAAGGTTGTAGGGAAAGCCCAGCCAGCAAGGTGAAGAGCTTCTCCTCACTCAGCACTTTGTTCATAGTTCTGCAGTGCTGTGCCATCTTGTGTCCATCAATACAAGAGATTTTGACAAAGTGCAATGAGGCCAACAGGGGTCATTGACACTGCTGGGGAGCCAGAGCACGAAATAGATAAGGAGAGCCTGAAGAAGTTGGGCTTGTTGAGCCTGCAGAAGAGAAGGCTGGGAGGGGGTCTAACTGTGACCTTCACTGCCCTGTGAGCAGGGGATGGAAAGGATATGAAGACTCCTCTTAGAGACACTTAGTAAATAGGAGGTAAAGGCACAAGCTGCAACCCAGGAAATTCTGCTGGGTCACAAGCAAACATTTCTTTTCTTGGTTCAGGTGCCCAGAAGGGCTGGAGGGTCTCCAGCCTTGTGCATGTCTGAAATGTGTCTGGGCAATGCTCTGGGTAACTTGATCTCACTTTGAAGTTAGCCCTGTTGTGGGCAAGGGTCAGAAAAAGGCCTTCAAAAGTCTCTCCCCACCTAAAATCTTCTGTGAGCTGTGATTTTAGTGCTTGGCCATCCACAGGATGAGCATGAAGGGCCTCAGCTGTCTGGGTTCTAATTTAAATTTCCCAGAGACTCAAATACAGTTGATAGAACCAGTGACAATTTATAGGATGCCCTTCTCTCTTCCCCCCTCTTTCCCAAAAGAAAAGGAATTAGCTGGAGAGCTAATTTGGAAGTTAAAAGAAGAAAAGTTAACAAGTTAGCTTCTGGTTTGGAAGTTAAAAGAAGAAAAGTTAACAAGTTAGCTTCTGGTTTGGAAGTTAAAAGAAGAAAAGTTAACAAGTTAGCTTCTGGTTTGGAAGTTAAAAGAAGAAAAGTTAACAAGTTAGCTTCTGGTTTGGAAGTTAAAAGAAGAAAAGTTAACAAGTTAGCTTCTGGTTTGGAAGTTAAAAGAAGAAAAGTTAACAAGTTAGCTTCTGATTTGGAAGTAAAAAGAAGAAAAGTTAACAAGTTAGCTTCTGGTTTGGAAGTTAAAAGAAGAAAAGTTAACAAGTTAGCTTCTCATTTGGAAGTTAAAAGAAGAAAAGTTAACAAGTTAGCTTCTGGTTTGGAAGTTAAAAGAAGAAAAGTTAACAAGTTAGCTTCTGGTTTGGAAGTTAAAAGAAGAAAAGTTAACAAGTTAGCTTCTGGTTTGGAAGTTAAAAGAAGAAAAGTTTAAAGTAAATAAAAGGTATAGGAGGTAGGGAAGTTACAAAGGTATAGGGAAGAGGAAACAAGATACAAAACAGGTAACTGTACAACCAGATTTGATGGCAATGGGTTTTGTCTGCCCCGTGGTGATGATGGCCACATGGTAAGACAAAGAGCAGCAGGAAACAGGACTGGTGATTTCTCCTGAGCAGGAAGGCAGGGGAGAGAGCGAGAACAGAAGTCCTCCTGCTTTTATGGATCTCAGAGAGGAAGGGGGAGTGGACTAACCTGGTAGTGTTCAGACTCAGCCCTGAGGAGGGGTCAAGATCACTTGGAGTCAGGTTCAAGATCACTCCCCCAGGTGGGTTAAGCCTGTACATCAGCTGAGAGCTGGGCTGACGTTGCAGTACTCTTGATCACAAACACTGCTGTGCCCACCACACCTCAGGGGACACTGAGGGCTCAGTGGCACTGACCTCCCCTAGCACCTCTTCTTCCTCTCGGGGGGCCTAGCTCCTCTGTTTTGTGACAGAGAACTCCTGGTTAGTCCCCAGTGCCATTCAGTGTGAGTGCTGATGCTGTTCCTGGGTGGCAGGCCCTTCATGCCAGTGGTGTCTGCAGGTGCTGCATTCGGGCGCCTCATTGGGGAAATGATGGCATCGCTTTTTCCCGATGGGATCCTCTTTGATGGAATCCTTTATCAGATCTTACCTGGGGGCTACGCTGTCATTGGTGAGTCTCAATGTCCTTCTTCACCTGCTCCCATCCCCATGACTTTCCTGACTGACATGACATGCTGTTTCTATATGGAAGTTTTCTTCTCTTCCTGTTCCTTTTGTACCCTACCTGGCAAAGGTGCAGCAGCTTTGACAGGAGCAGTGAGCCACACTGTCTCCACTGCTGTGATCTGCTTTGAGCTGACAGGGCAGATCTCTCACATCCTCCCCATGATGGTGGCTGTCATTCTTGCCAACATGGTGGCCCAGAGTCTGCAGCCCAGCCTCTATGATAGCATTATCCAAGTGAAGAAGTTGCCTTACCTGCCAGACCTGGGCTGGAATCACATAAGGTACAGTCGTGTGAAGGTGGGGAGTGGCAAAGACATAAAGCAGATGAGGATAAGAGCATGGCAGATTACAAGGTCATGAAAAGGGGGCAGTAATGCAAAGGAAATAAAAATGCAGTAAAAAACCCAAACCAAACAAGTAGTGGAGTGGAATTAGGGCTCATACACAGAAATGGAGAAAAGCCCTTTTCTTTTCCTCACTGAGAGCACAGGGTTGAATAATCTGCACCATTACTTAATTTCTGGGCAATTGCTTCTGTTTAAGACTTTAGAAATCAGATGTTCCACTTCCATCTTCTTTATGCAGCAACTGTTTGGAATATCCTTTTCTTTGGATGTTGTGCTTAAACCAAAATTCAGTTATTTATGTGCATGCCTCCCTCTCTTTAGGCTAGGGACTGTAGCCAGGCATGCCTGTCTAAGCCTTCTCTCTTTCTGTGTCTGGGTGTGTGTATTTTATGGTGAGGGGTAAGGGAGTGTACTGGGAACCTGGTGAAGCTGCTGCAGAGTCCTCTGGGTTGCTCTCCCAGAAGCACCTGCACTGACAATACTTTTTAAAGAGGTGGTCATTTATGTATGTATTGAAGGAATGTATCTGCTAGACACAGTTAATATGCTTGCTCTTCCCTTTCTTGTCCATAAATTCACAGCAAATACAATATCTTTGTTGAGGATATTATGGTCCAGGATGTGAAATTTGTCTCCTCCAACTGTAAATACCGAGACTTGCAAACTCTACTCCAAAGCACCACTGCTAAGGCTTTGCCTTTGGTGGACTCGCCAGGTAAGCAATGTAGAGAAACTGCTCTTTCCTGAAGACTGGCTCAGCTGTAAGACCCATGGAAGCTGGCTTTCAGATTACATGCAGTGACCCACTACACGAAAATCCTCTGCTCTGGGTCATGTCTGACAGCTGCTCAGACAGGTAAGCCGAGGTTGGGCAGTGAAGCAGGTACAGCAGCTAAGGGAGATGCGTGGGAAGTTTGTGAACTGAACTGTGATAACAGGGAGGCATCTTGGATAAGTAAAGAGCCTGCTTCTGATGTGGTGCTAAGGAGGGCTGGAGAACCTCTCACAGCCTCACAGTGTGTTAGCAGCTATCAGCAGAGCTGGTCAGTGACTCTTGTATAGCTCCAGACATGATGAGTCCAAGCACTTTGAAGAGGTTGAAGGGAAGAAGAGTGTGAAGCAGGGGACACTCAAAACCTACAAGTGGCTTAATGGCTTCTCTGCTTTGTCTTGCTCAGAGACCATGATCCTGCTGGGGTCTGTGGAGCGCTCTGAGCTGCAGGCTCTCCTCCAGAAACATCTTAGCCCAGAACGCCGACGGCTCCACACCAGAGAAATGCAGCACAAGGCTGAGGCAGCTGACGATGGGCACAGCAATGGACTGTGGGCAGCTCTGCCAAAGCTGAAGCATGAATCTTTTGCTTATGTTGATGAGGATGAGGATACAGATGAGAAGGGAGAGGTGAGGCAGGTGAGTGGAGAGACTGCAACACAGACGATGGGCACAGACACAATGCAGTAAGGCATTTGGAGAGGCTGAGAAACAGACAACAGAAGGTGGTCTTGATTTTTCTCTCCTTTCTATAACAGCTGCCTCAGCCCTTGAGTCCCACTCCTAGTTATCCAGAGGAGCACAATGGCCTGGCAAGTCCTCTTAAACAAATGCCTGAAACTTTGGAGCCACAGCAACTCCAAGGTATGGTACCTGAGCCATGCACCTGGCAGCTTGTGGCAGCTTGCACACTGCTGCGTGCACATGCCTGTGCAAGGTCCTCACTTCCCAGAAGCTGAGGGAAGGAGCTGTCTCTGCTTTCCCTGTACTAAAGGTATTTTGCTAATGCATTTCAACACTCATGACAAAAAACGACCTGGAAATATCTTCTGTTTGTGAGCCCTCAGCAAGCATGGTAACATTTTGGCCCCTCAGACAGCTCTCTGTCTTTACTCTCCACTTCATGCTTTGCAATAACATCTCCTCAGGCATTTTCTGAAGAGACTGCATGGCAGAGTCTCATCTTTTGCCTCCTTCACCCTGTGGTTTAATCTCCCAGGCAAAAGCAGACTGAGTGCTAAACATCTCTGCTTGTTTTTGAAGTTGTTTAGGCTGTGGCTCAGCCATTGCCAAGACCATCCAGCTTCTTTTGGACATGCATCTTCTTGGTTCAGCTGCAGTAATACAGTGCACAAATAGTGGTAGGTTGTGATCCAAACTATATTAGGCTTGCTTCTAAGCCTGTACTCAGAGCTCATTTCTGTATTTGCTGCAGGATGGATTCCTTCTCCCTTCATGTTTCTTGAAGTAGAGAGAGCAAGCATAGAGGTGCAGTCCAGGTCTGAGAATGAATACAAAGGAAAGAACTCTGGCTCGTGCTTTCAGGCACCCAAAAAGTTAGCATGTGATACAGCATATAGCACATTCTGGTTCCTCAACACCACCTAAGTGTGACTAAACCTCTAAGGCACAGGAAAAGCCACCTTTTACTTCCAAGGCAGTAGAGTGGTGGGACAGCCATCCAGCTGCCTCACCAAAGCAGAAGAAAAATCCCATCCAAAGAAGGATGTGAGACACGTTACATGAAACAGTACTGCACCAGGAGGATCTGACCTATCTTCCTTCATAGCCTTGTTCTCTTCACAACAGCACCAAACCCCATCTCCTCCTCTGTGCTGATTCCTGATTCTGCAGCCTGGGAGAATAACTCTGAAGTCTTTTTCATTCCCACCATTACACTGCTGGACTCCTCACGCCTTTGTACCTGTCACACTCTGGCTGCTGCTGAGCTTTGTCTTTGAAGTAACTTCCAAATTCTCGCCTCCCCTTCCCATTCTCTTCCTCCAGACACATTCTCTGTAAGCTTCAGAAACCTCTTGTTCCAGGAGTTTGCCCCCTGTATCAGACTGTTTTCTGCTTTAGGGATCTCTCTCCTGGCTGCCTTCGTTTGGTTTTCCTCAGGGACACTGACACATAAATACTACCTGCAGGGGCTACTCTGTAATGCTTTGTTTCCTCCTGGAGGAGGAGGAGGTACTGCATGGGGGCATTGATTCTAGCACATTTCAGACAGTGGCTTACAAATTGACTGTTGGATTGGGACTAGCTCAGCCCTGTCAGACACCTCCTACCACATCCCTCATGTTACTTCCCAGCCTGCCTTGGGCAAGGAGATGGGTGTGGAGTTCTGTATTTTCATCTCTCATGTATTCTGCTCTCTTATCTGTGTGTTTGTTCTCATTCTCCAGGCAATTTCAGGAGTCTGAGGCAACTGATCCAGCAGCTCTTACGCCGTTACAACCATCCACATGACACAGAGAATGCTGTCCAGGTTAGGGATTCAGAGAGCTTGGCAATACTCTGCAGAGGGAGGGGAATGCAGTGGAAATAGTCCCTGCTACTCAGACCCATTTATTTGGCCAGAATGTGGGCACATTTATGGTCCTGAACTCTGACAGCATCAGTGAGGAAAGCTCTTCAAGGAGACTGTGATTGCTGTAAAGGAGCATGATGCTTCACGGAGAGCCATCTGAGCTCAGATGTCAGGGTCAACATCATGACTCAATGTGGGCATCTTTTTCCCAGTGAATGACGTTATCTCAGGGCAGCCACAAGAGCACGAAGTGCAGCTCTGCTCCATTTGGCAAACAGTTTTGGCCAGAGAGAAATGGAAAACTGCTTTTGCCTTCTGCCATGGGAGGTGCTCCTGGGTATCTGCCATATCTGCACAGGGTTGGTGGGTGTTACACAGAGCCTATGGGACACTCATCCACTCTAGGGCAGTGGTTAGGCCTCGTGTAAGGTGTCTGACAGCATCTAAAGCAATACTAGATGACTATGTCCAGGCACCTGAATTGCTCCACCAGCATCCCACAGTGGCTGCAAGTGAGGACGGAGTACACCTTACACTGTCACACACTGCCTGGAGTAAAGTGGGGACTGCAAGGGGTGAGGAGGCTGTGCAAACTACTTTCTCTTTTCTGCACTCTGTGGGTTCCTTGTCTGTCCTGAACAGTGTTTTCTCCTACAGGAACCAATGGAAGTCATTGACACAATGAGGCCAGAAGAGGTAAGACTGAGTGCAGAAGGGGAGGGAGGTTAACAGAGTGCTTCTTTTGCCCACACTTCTGATGGTCTCAGGGATTGCCACAGAGAGCCATAGCTAAAGTCATTTTATTCTTAGAGCTGCACAGTGGGCAAGTGTCACCCAGGAAGAGATTGCTCTGCCAGATGTGCTGAGCAAGGCTCTGACTGATCTAGCTTTGAAGGCAGACCCACTGTGAGCACAGCTTTGGACTAGAGACCTCCATAGGTCCTCCCTTACCTAAATCTGTATTGCTCCTTCACTTTTCACACAGAGGAGCAATGACAAGGGGAAGATGCACTCAGAAAGGAAAGCTGAGATGTCCACTCCCTCTTCAAGCAGGAAGGAGAAAAATCTCATGTCTCAGAAAACCTCTGGGACACTAGAATTGCTCTTTTTCCACAGGGACTTGACATCTGGCAAGGGAGGGATGGGAAACCTGAGGGGCACGATAGAATGGGTGAGATGAATGATCAGCATAGAGAGGAAGAAGCATTACCAGGAGAATGGGACAAGTTTGGGTAGACAAGGCAGCACTGCTGATTACCCTCAAGAGTGATTCACCTTCTTTCCTGTGTCAGATAGATGCCTGGGAGCAGCAGGAGCTGGGCAAGAATGTGTGCTTTGACAGCTGTCGCATAGACCCTTGCCCTTTTCAGCTGGTGGAGGGAACTTCCCTGCACAAGGTGGGTGCAGATGTCTCTCTGAAGCATGCACTGCATTTCTCCACCCTGTCTGCCATTGTGAGTCTATTCTGTGGCTTGTTTTTTCTCTTTGTCTTCACCTACAACTACCGACACCAGCTACAGAACCCTGCAGGTTCCTGTAGCCTTCTGCACGAACCTGCACAATGAAGAGCTACATGAAAAGGAGTCTATTTACTGCAACAGCCTAGCTCAGGTCTCCCTGTCACTGCATGAGCAGAAGCATTGCATGCCATGATGCTGGGGGCATTGCACTAAGACTTAGAATCCCCCTTGTCAGCATGCAGAAGTGCAGTGAGCACTCATGGATTCCTCAGGGGGTTCTGTCAGGGTGTACAGTCTGATGCTTGAAATCATAAACTCAGAGTGGTTTGGGTTAGAAGGGACCCCCAAGGGTCATCTAGTCTAACCCTCCTGCAGTGAGCAGGGACTTCCTCCACCCTGTATCATAGGTTCTTCATTTGAACTGAAGCACAAGGAAAGAGGAAGCTGGATCCTACAACTTCTGGATCCTACAACTTCTAGAGTTAGCACTGGGGATAAGAGCAAGCAGTTTCCGTCAGGAATAAAGGAGGACTGGGCAGGCACTCAGTGGAAAGGGAAAGCAGTCTACTGATGCAAAAGTGCATAGGGCACCCTCTGATCAATGCTCAGTTAATGTGAGCAGTCAGCCTTGCACAAAATTAATTAGCAAAGGAGTGAAATCTCATCCCTCAGAACAGGTTACTACATTCTTAAGATGAGTTTGGTGTTTTTTTAAAGGGCTGCCTGAAGTAATCTGAAAACCACTAGCATTATGTTTAAGAACATAGGGGTTACAAGAAGTCAGACCTAAAGACTGCAGCTGGGGAAAGCTTCATCCTTATTATGAAAAAAGAGCAGATGAGAAGCTCAGAAATGACAAGTCAGCTTCACTTGGATGCACAAAAAGTGCAGAGATGAGTAATCAAACTGTCTGAGGTACACATGGCCAGAGGTAAATGTGGGACTGCTGGCAATGACAGGAATATCTCACCTTACCGTGACCAAGTTGTATTCAACCAGCCTGATTTTCTTCTGTGTTAGGATAAAATGTCTTGTTCCTGACAAATGAGGTTTCCTCCTCTTTATGACATTCAGTATCTCCTGTGATAAGGGGGGAGGGAAGAAAAAAGGCAAACACCAGCTGTGAAAGAATGACAGCATGTAAGGCCACAGGTGAAGTTCAGCCAGAGCTCAGCTTAAAGAGCTTGGAAATGCATCACAGATGAGCACTGAGAATGCTGAAGGTTTTAGAAAGCCTGGCCTATGAAAAGCAGTACAGTGAAGGGGGACAGAAGATGATAGTGTGCTGTGTCTTCTGGAGAAGGCTGTGTAAGAGAAAGGGAATGACTTGTTCTCAGTGTCACCACTGCGTTGGCTAAGCTGCAACCGGAAAAGAAATCTTCTGTTAAGGCAAGCACTTGAATAAATGACCCAAGCAGGGGTTATTTATTCAAGTGCTTGCCTTAACAGAAGGCCAGCAGTGTGCCCAGGTGGCCAAGAGAGCCAGTGGCATCCTGGCCTGCATCAGGAATGGTGTGGTCAGCAGGAGCAGGGAGGTCATTCTGCCCCTCTACTCTGCACTGGTTAGACCACACCTTGAGTCCTGTGTTCAGTTCTGGGCCCCCCAGTTTAGGAGGGACATTGAGATGCTTGAGTGTGTCCAGAGAAGGGCAACGAGGCTGGGGAGAGGCCTTGAGCACAGCCCTACGAGGAGAGGCTGAGGGAGCTGGGATTGGAGAAGAGGAGGCTCAGGGGTGACCTTATTGCTGTCTACAACTACCTGAGGGGTGGTTGTGGCCAGGAGGAGGTTGCTCTCTTCTCTCAGGTGGCCAGCACCAGAACGAGAGGACACAGCCTCAGGCTGCGCCAGGGGAGATTTAGGCTGGAGGTGAGGAGAAAGTTCTTCACTGAGAGAGTCATTGGACACTGGAATGGGCTGCCCGGGGAGGTGGTGGAGTCGCCGTCCCTGGAGCTGTTCAAGGCAGGACTGGACGTGGCACTTGGTGCCATGGTCTGGCCTTGAGCTCTGTGGTAAAGGGTTGGACTTGATGATCTGTGAGGTCTCTTCCAACCCTGATGATACTGTGACACTGTGATACTGTGACTTTCCATACGACTACACTAATGGCCAACACTAAATGAAATGGGATCTGCATAAGTGCCTAAATAGAGAGGGTGCTGCAGGTGAATCTCTGCCAGATGCAGGGTGGGAGTGACCTTGAGGATGCACTCCTAACCATGGCTGCCCAGCAGAGGGACCCGAGGGCGGTGGTGTTAGCTAGCTACACAACGGGAAGGGACAAAGCGGTTTGTCAGCACAGTCACTGCAGGCTTGTACACCTTTTGATTGCCATTGCTGCGGCCCAAGTCTCAGCTCTGACACCAAGTATCAGTTTAGCAGCTTCCCAAGCCCCTGAAATGCCCCTTTGTGGTTTTGCTTACAGACACATACATTGTTCTCCTTGCTGGGCCTCAGCCGTGCCTATGTCACCAGCATGGGGAAGCTGAGGGGAGTGTTGGCTTTGGAAGAGGTAAGTGCAGATCCTTTCATCTCCTCCTAATCGGCTGCAAATGTCCGGTGGGTGACTGCACTAACTCTGAGGTGCTGGAGGACCTGGCTGTAACATACAGAGCTGCAGCTGCTGCCTTTACAACCCAGTGCTGAATGGAGGCAGCCCTTTGGAAACCACACAGCCCAAGGGACGGCAGCAGGTGTCGCTGGCAGGGATGTCAGATGGTTCATCCCCGTCACGAACTTACCTGAGTGGCTCTTACTGTGCTGCGAGGCGGTGTGGGGTCGGTTCCTTCCTGCGGGATGACAAATCCCACCAGCCGTGGGAAAGAGCTCTGCAGGCGCCAGCTGTGGCTCCCTCTGTGCTCCCTCTGCCCTGCGAAGGGTATGAAGTGGGCAGGCCAGCCTCCCTCTCAGCCGCTTGTTCTGCCCTTGTTCTCTCCTCGCAGCTCCAGAAGGCTATAGAAGGCTCCACGCGTGCCGGGGTCCGCCTGCGCCCGCCCCTGGCCAGTTTCCGCGACACGCAGCGGCCCTCGGTCGGCACCGCCAGCGGCCGGCGGGAGGCGCGGCCATGGAGCCAGCAGGACGACGGCCTGCCGGCAGCACCGCAGGCAGCAGACCCGGGCACAGAGAGCCCACTGCCCGCCTGCCTGCACGCCCCCCTGCCCTCAGAGAGCCCACTGCCCGCCTGCCTGCACGCCCCCCTGCCCTCACACTTCCCGGAAGAGGGGGAAGTCCTGGCTTCTGCTTACACCACTGATACGGAGTTGGAAGAGATGGAGCTGACAGGGCCAGCTGCTGAAAACATCTCGGACATCCTGAAGGACATAAGCCTACACTCCACTGACCTGAGTGAGGATGAGGATGTCCCCTTATAGCTGGCATGAAGGGAGCAGTCCATCAGCTGAGCCAGCCTTCTTGTGTTTGCACCTCAGAAGAGAAGCTTTTGGATGCTCCTTGTGATCCCTGCAGAGGACTGATGCAGGGGAAGGGGCTCCAGACTCAGCCATTCTTCTGGTTGTCTTCTGCCCAGGGGGCAGCCTTTGGCTGTTGGACTGCATGGGGGTGTGCAGGAGTCAAATACAGACTGCAAGGGGGCTAAGGACAGGCTCATAGTGCTTAGGCTCTGCCATGTCTGCAGAACATGGCAGAAGGGATTGTAGCAGGATGTGAACACTGCTGGACGCAATCAGGCTGCTCTGGGTCAACCTGCCACATGGAAGGCAGAGGGGGAGCAGCTCTTCCAGCTCCCCATTGGTGTCACCCTTCCAGGCACACCTGGTCTGCGTGCACCACTGTAAACACAGCCAGACCTCCAGCACAGAAGCATACTGCTGCAGCATACCCTGTTGCTGCAGCTCCTTTTCTCTAGCTCTTATCTTGCATCCTCCCCAAACATTCCCATGCAGAATCCCTACTCTGGGATCTTCCTGGATGGGGGTGCAGTTAGGAGCTTCTCTTCTACCCTTTAGCTGAGCCATGCCCTTGAAACAGATGGAAGGAAAGTATCTGGTCTGTCTCACATCTTGAATTCTACCAGGGCTCTAAGAAAAGCACTGGAAGGCAGGAAAGCCTCTTGGCTTTCCCAGCATCTGCAGCACTTTTAAAGGGTATGGGAAGAGCTTAAGAGGCATGTTCAGTGTTGGAGGAAGAGGAGTAAAGCAGCACGTAGGCACCTGCACTTCACATACCTGTGTCTGTCTCGCTCAGTCCTTGTTCAGAATTTTTACAAAATGTTAAAGTCTTAAAATAGAAGAGCTCAGAAAGCAAAAGGAGGAGGGAGTGCTGGCAGGCTGCCAAGGAACACAGCCGAGGGAAGCCGCATTTGCTACACTTTGAGAAGAGGATTCTCTCTGAAAACTGCTCTTTCCTGGCAGTTCTACCCTGCCTGCTGCCCACATCTTTCTGCATACCTCAGATCTGAGAATTCCAGCTCCCACTTTGGCCAACTTGTCTCCACTGTGGCTAACAGCAGAGACCCCAAGCCTTGTCTGCAGCATCACTCTCTAGGTCTAAATCTGGGGCAGATCTTGATCTGTACCTTGCAAAAAGGTATCTTGTCATTTCTTACCATGCATGCCAAACCTTAGCATCCAAGCCTGAGATGCTGCTGTGTTCTACTCACTGTCCTTGTGAGGTTTTTCTCAGTAAACAGGCAAACCCAAATCTCTGTATTCTGCAGCCTCTCTCTGCCTTTCTACATCTCTTTCTGTCATATTTTTGTTGTGTCATGGCACTTCAATGCACTTCCAAACAGTATATCCAACGTGTTTCCATTTATTAGCAACAGAAAATAAATCCAGGCTCTGAAAATGTGTTCCTGGGGGTACTCTCCCAGCTGCTGGACCATGTCCCCTTTCCTGCTCTTAGTGAGGCATTATCTAACCTAGAGGGCCCAGTTTTGCCCCACCAGGTACTTAGTTTCATAAACTGTAGCAGGAGCAAGTACAAATTATCACTGCCTCTAACCCAGTAGTCTTAGGAAAATTCCTTCCTGGCTTCAGTTCCAAGGACTGAATTTATACCAGTTCCTTTCTGATGATGGTCATGGGTGGGAGAGCCTGTGACAAGCTTATAGAAGAGAGAACTCTCCCCAGCTGGTCTCTCTGAGATGGATTTATTTTTGCTGTCTGGCATTCAGAGCCCATCAGCTCTCTATTGGCTTTGAGACGTGATCCCACTCTATAAGCTACATGGGGGCAGCCTTCCCCTGCCTAAGTTATCTGCAATCCTCTGAAGATCATCTTGTCCTTGGGGAGAAGACAGTGGGGAGCTGAGGGCAAATCCCTCGTGCACACCAGCTGCTTGCCTCCCGCAGAGGGCTGTGGCACATTTCTGGCTGCCAGGCTACCTTTGTGTCGCCTTCCTCTGCCTGCAAAGAAGAGGCAGAACAGCTACAGTTTCTTCTCAGGCAATCACGAGCATCCTTTAAATAAGTGGGGGAGAAAATATGCTCCTTTTTAAAGCCATTAGTGTGCACTGAGCAGCAATGCTCAGCCCAGAGCTGCCCTGACAGGCCACACACCTTCAGGAAGCAGCACAAGGTTCTCCAAGGCAGCCCCAGCCTTGTTACCAGCAAGCACAGAGAGAGTCAGCCAAACGCTTGCTCTGAGACACAAGAGACAAGGAGAAGCTTTGAGGCCGGAGTCACTGCTCTTCCTCCTCCTCTCTGGAGTACAGATATCTGCTCTGCTCCAGTCCCACACTTCTCCTACAGTGCTTTACAGGAGAACGGGAACCTGACTGGCTGGAAAAGCAGATGGAGTCTAAATCAAAGCCAGAGAATGTGTGAGTCACGACAGACAGCTTGTGAGCTGGGGGAGAGAGGGTGGAACAAAAATTAGGCACGTTGAGAAGCACGTGGGGAGCTGAGAGTGAGACACAAGCTAACCTGGAACAGCTCTCAAGGTTTATTACCTAAGAGCACACGCATTGTGCTCACACATGCACACCCACCTCTCTCCAGCCCTACTGCCCCTGTCTATCCCAGAGCCACCATGAGGAAGCTGGACTTCTCTGTAGGGAAAGCAAAAGGTGGCTGTTACCACTGCTCTTTAGAGGCATTCCAGGTGCACTCCCACCCTTGAAGCAGAAGCAGCACTCACCTGCACTGGTTCCTCACCTGGGAAATAGTAAGCAAACATGAATGTGTACAGTGACAAAAGACATACTGCAGAGATGGGTTGTGGTGGCTGAAGATGGTTCCACTACCAGCAATATCTTCACTGAGCTGATGTCAACTATCACAGAATGTCAGGGGTTGGAAGGGGCCTCCAAAGATCATCCAGGATCACCTAGGGCAGGTCACACAGGAACACAGCCAGGTAGGTTTGACTGTCTCCAGAGAAGGAGACTCCACAACCTCTCTGGGCCACCTGCTCCAGTATTCTGTCACCCAGACCATACTGAAGTTCCTCCTCCTGTTGAGGCGGAACCTCCTGTGCTCCAGCTTGTACCTTTTGTCCCTTGTCCCATCACTGGCATTACCAAAAAGCTTAGCCTCTTCATCTTGACACCCACCCCCTAGGTATTAGTAGGCATTGATAAGGTCCCCTCTCTGCCTTCTCTCAGTCTTTCTTCACAGCAGAGATGTTCCTGTCCCTCAATCATCCTTGTAGCCTCCACTGAACTCTTTCCATCAGATCCCTCTCGCTCTTGAACTCAGGAGCCCAAAACTGGACATGTGCAGAAAACTCACACTCAGCCTTTGTCAAGGGAACTCCTCTAAGCTTGCACCACCTCAGACAATCTCAGTAAGCCCCTTCAAAGTCTGAACTCAAAATCTTTCTTCAGCAAAGTCAGGTTAAGCTGTCACTCTAAAACCTGCATCTCTCATCCCTGTCAAGGAGGAAAGACTTGGCTACCTCTGGCCAAACCTTGTTTGCCCCCCAACCCAAAATAACCCCAGAATTTTTATCAGCACCAAAGCCTTCCAATTCAGCTAGAAAGTCAAATCTCAGACCTGCCTCCAAAAGTCCAAGCACTGAAACCCAAGAAGCTCTGAGGCTGTTTGAAGTACAGGAGCTTGCTTTTCTCCCAAACAGCCAGTGCAGGTGCTCAGAATCACTGTTTTGAGTGGACTTTCATGCTACACCAAGCTTGCCATGACCTCTCAAAGCACTGAACTAGTGCTGAGCTTCTGCAGAATTCTCAGCTCCAAGCATCTGCTGAACTACTTTTGGTGCTTGCCACACAACAGTCTGAGAAGAATAAGGGTGAAAAATCCCTGTGAGGGCAGAAAGCTTTGGGAAAACATCACCACCAAAACCAAATAAAGAAGTCCTCTGACATTGTCTCCTCAAGATCACTCTAGTCCTAATCTCAACTGAGGGCCAATTTATCGGCATTCAGCTAATGAAGGTAATTTGGCTTTTCACTGGGACCTAGCAAAAAGCTGGGCTCTTCCTTTCAGATGACATCTAAATGTGAAAACAGAATTCTTGGTTTTAAACTCTTTGGTATAAAGAACTGTGAGGACTTAAAGCTGACAAGAGAAGAGACAGGTCTCTGGGGGGTTACAAGAAGGCTAAGAGACTTGGTCATGATTCAGGTGAAGACAACATAGAGATGGGCTCCAGGGTGAGAGAAATTTGCCTGAACAATTTTTATGTTGGAAGTCCCATAGGGTGACCAAAGATCCCCTGAGTTCTACATCAGAAGCAGATGAGACAATAGTGGGAGTGCAGAGATGCTGCTTTCTCTCTGGGTCAACCCTAACGAGCTGCCACAAGGACAGCAGGCTGAACTGTGACCCCCAGAGCCTCGCTGCCCGCTACCGGTGCCTTTCACAACAATCAGACTCCTCTTTGTGTCCTTTTGTCCACGTCTGCCACCAGATGTGTCTGTGTGGCACCAACAGCAGGACAAAGCTTGCATGTATCCCCTGGGAAATGCCATTTCAATGTCACAGGAAAGCTCACCCCATGCTAAGCTGGGGGATCTCACTCATGTGATGCTGTCTGTCATCAAATCTGCCACCACAGCCTGGGGTTTGTGTTGCTGTATCCACAGGCAGGCAGGGGATTTTAGCCCTCTACAGCCAGACAAGGTGTTCTTACCTTCTCAATGAGAATTAGTGTATCATACATGTCCTACTCCAAGCCACCGTGGGTCCCCTTCCGACTACCTCACTGAGACCCACACCCTCATCTTAGGAGGCTCCTTCCTCAGACGCAGCTCCCCTGGAAGCAGCCCCACAGAAAGAAAACGCTTTGAGCAGCCAGGCTGGCAAGAGCACATCTGTTTAATAACAACTCCATACAGGACTGTACATGCTGTTTGGAGCTGCCTCCCCTCCTTCCCCGTGGCTGGTGCCACAGGCAGGCAGGGAGGTGCAGCGTGCCGCAGGGGCGTCCCGGGGTCCGTGCCGTGTGTCCGTGTGTGTGTGCTGGCACAGGCACAGGCTGTTATCTCACAGTCACAGTATCAAAACATGCGAACACAGCCAACACAAATCTTCAGGCAAACATGTTTGGGAGCTGGAAGACCAAAGGCAAATCAGACTCCTTTTAGTTATCAAGGGCTAGTGTGGGACAAGGTAAGGATGAAAGCTCTCAGTAGTGGGTCTCTTTCCCTTTTTGGTTTTACTTCCACTCACCTACTCTCCTCCCAAACATCAAACACCTCTGTAAACAGCAGCCTGCAGGAGCACAGCATGCAGCCTCTCCACTGCAGAAAAAGCGTGCAGGCCTGGAGGAAGCTCCTTGAAACTGCCTTGGGGCCACCTCCACTGCCCCCTAGGCTGACACTAAAGCAGTTTCAAATACTGAGAACTCAACATTTGAAGACCCAAGCCCTTAATAACTTTTAAACATGATTCAGGCACCCATTGTGCATGCCGCCCCTCTGAGCCCCAGCTACCGCCCTTGTACCTCCCCACTCCTCAGTCTCTACCCTCCCATGTCTAAAAAGAGCTGAAAAAAGAGAAATCCTATTCCCTGTAAAATTATTTTTGAGCCTTAATTGTATAGTGTAGGGATTCCCAGAGACCTCCAGTCATGCACAACATCCACAAATTAGAGAAGGAAAAAAAATGAAGCCAAAGAATAATATACACCTGTAAAGGAGGTTTTGGCTTGGCACATTGCTCACACATGCATTATCTGAAAAGAAGGGTTCACCTGGGCTTGCCTCATGGGAACTTAGCAGAGCTCTGGGAGAAGGTTCTTAACTCACAACTAGATTTCATGCCCAATGAAAGTTACTGCAGAATGATCCCAGTGAATCTGGACCTTTATCTTAATCAGAAGTAAAACTTGGTGCACAATCTTGTCTCCATAAGGGAGAAAAAGACTCTTGGGGTGTTTTACTCTTGCTAACCTGGATATTTGATCCCTTATGGGAAAGCAAAACCAAGACTAGGCTGAAGAGGGCATCTAAAATGTCCCCAGCCAAAGGAGAT
The DNA here is from genome assembly GCF_015220805.1 of Pogoniulus pusillus. Classification (NCBI taxonomy): domain Eukaryota; kingdom Metazoa; phylum Chordata; class Aves; order Piciformes; family Lybiidae; genus Pogoniulus; species Pogoniulus pusillus. The sequence continues at coordinate 24,709,189 of NC_087278.1, forward strand.
GAGGAAGATCCTCAGCAGCATGCCTTCCACAGAACACTGCAACCCCCTCTTCCTGAAGACTCAGCAGTAGGTTAAGTCTTGCCCGTGGCAGAGAGGTTGGAACTAGATGATCTTGATTCCTTCCAACCCAAACCATTCTCTGACTCAGTGATATCTGCACTGAGTTTGTACAGCTTTAGCAAAATTCTTTCTCAGACAGTCACAGCCTGACTAAATGTTGTCCTCTCCCAACAGTAAGTATGTGCACTGGAAAAACACATCACATACTTCTGCTCTTTTGTGCAGACCAACACTGAATCACAGAGCTTCTTGTACTGTTCGCGAAGATAACACTTTGTTCCCTGTGCTGAGTAAAGCAAACACATCCTGCTGTTGCACCTGCAGGTCTCCCATGTCCATTTGTTAATAACCATTTGTCCTCATCCCTGTCCCAGTCAGTGCATGAAGCTGGCTGTGCTGCTGAGAGAGTTCCCAGCAGCCTTGCCCAGGCTCCATGCCATGTACTGAGACAAAAGACCCTGATCCAGCACAGATGTCCAGCAGCTTCCTTCTGGCTCCTGTGCAGCTTCACTACTACTTACCCTTGGAAAAGCCTATGATAAAGAGGCACCTGACACTGCATTCATACCTGAGACTTCAAGGCCTGCAGGATGCCTACCTGCACATCTCACTCCGACAGGCAGTGCTTTACTCACACTGTCTCTCTGCAGTTTTCCTTTCCCTGAGCCAGAGCACAGTTGCCTTTCCCAGTCAGATGGCTACAAGGAGGACAGCTGAAGATGAAACTGAACTTACCAGAACTAGTTGCTGACTGGAATGGGGGTTTATTCTTTCTCTTTCTTTTGGAAAAAACTCCAACAGTTAGGCTAGGGTCAGTGCCAGACTGCTTAGAGTGGTCTGAACAAAGAAGAGGGCAAATTCCATCTGGGAGAAATTAGAAGGAAGAGCTTAGACTATGCTAACATTGCTCTGCTCTCTACAGCTCTTATTTCAATCTGCTTCTAGACAGTTCCCAACACAGCAGTTAAGGGAAACTGAGATAAATTTAGGTTTTTGGGCGTTCCAAGGAGAACAGAATTCACATCAGCTTCGTTTGGACAAGGACTAAGTTCTTACGTGGTGCACTTGTGACATGACTCCTCTGAAGAATTAAACACATTGTGAACTGGTTTCCAAAAATGAAAAAGGAGCCAGAAGGTGCCTGGATTCAGGGAAGTCTCTCTGCAGTCAGTGTCCCACAGAAAGGAACGTGGCTCAAACTGAGGAGCCCCAGAAGCTGCACCAGTTCTTGCTTGTGTACCAGAATCATAGAATCAACCAGGTTGGAAGAGACCTCCAAGATCATCCACTCCAACCTAGCACCCAGCCCTAGCCAGTCAACCAGACCATGGCACTAAGTGCCTCATCCAGGCTTTGCTTGAAGACCTCCAGGGACAGTGACTCCACCACCTCCCTGGGCAGCCCATTCCAATGCCAATCACTCTCTCTGTGAAGAACTTCTTCCTAACATCCAGCCTATACCTACCCTGGCACAACTTGAGACTGTGTCCTCTTGTTCTATTGCTGGTTGCCTGGGAGAAGAGGCCACCCCCCACCTGGCTACAATGTCCCTTCAGGTAGTTGTAGACAGTAATAAGATCACCCCTGAGCCTCCTCTTCTCCAGGCTAAACAGGCCCAGCTCCCTCAACCTCTCCTCATAGGATTTGTGCTCCAGGCCCCTCACCAGCTTTGATGCCCTTCTCTGGACATGTTCCAGCACCTCAACATCTTTCTTGAATTGAGGGGCCCAGAACTGGACACAGTACTCAAGAACTGGACACAGTACTCAGTACCAGTTCTCTACCCAAGTCCATTCTGCCTGGTGTCTGCCATGCAGCTTCCTCCCTGTGTTGGGAAAACATCAGCCAAGCTGCCCTTGGTCTTTTTGCCCAGTCCTTCTCTCAATGTCTTTCCCTTTCTGGCCAGACTTCTCCTTGCTATTGCACAGAGCACACAGAGTTGTCCACAAGCCTTACTGTTGCACACAACCTTGCCTCACCACCACACGATCTCTGTCAGAGAGAGGAAGCAGTTCTCTCCAGTTCTCTTCTCTGGGTCTACAACTAGTGTTTCTCAGCTGTGGTTGTACATCATGCACTGCCTCAGCCCAGGTGTGAAGTGCCATTCTGCATCTCACACTAGATTGGAACTGGATTAAAGGCAGATTAAAAACCTCATCTCCAACAGCTCTTGCAATTACAGGAGAAGACTTACCATGATCTTTAGCTGCCATGGAGTCTAATCACTGAGTGCACATGAGTTTTGTGCATGTTTATTTATTAATTCCACACATTTACTAAGTTCTTCATTACTCATGTCCTGCCCAACTGCAAGGGTTTATCTCAAGGAGCCTGTGGATGGGGAGGGAACAGCGAGGGAAATAACAGGGCATTAGATAAGAACAAAACCCACATCAAGTAACAGCATATTAGAAATCCTAAGGTAAACAGTAAGGAAGGAAGAAGGGAACAAATATGCACTCCCTGGTACCCCAGCTGGGTTTACTCTTCTCAGGTATTCACAATTGGCTTAAGCCAAGTTAAGTTCTATATACAAACAAAGAAATATGCAACCTGACCATCTGCACTTTTCACCAGCCTGCAGTGATGCCTGCCTCAGCACATGAATCAATACAAGGAGCTGATCCCACTGAAACCCTATTTTGGTAGAAGACTGAGTTAGTTTCCAAAGGGGACAGTTCCTGAGCAGCTAGAGGAGTGCTTGCACTGGTGCTTCTTGGGCCCTACAGGAATACAGCTGGTGGTGCCAGAAGGGAGGCAGCACACCAGCTCGAAGTGCACTTTCCCAGTCTCCCTAGGCCCAGGAGCTGCCCAGCTGCTGACAACAGTGCTCACAACTCTTCACTTCCATACTGAGGTAAACCTAAACCGGCTGGTGGTGGGGTTAGCACTGCATCAGCCCCTGCACAAGCACTGTGGGAGGTGAGGCAGAGGGTTGTCTCCTTCACAGCAGCTCCATTTCATCAGCCTAGAGGCACAGCTCAGAGCAATGTGCTGTTCTCTGTAGCAAGCCTACCATGAAAGGTGAGGGTAAAGTTTTTAAGGGGGAACAGCAAGAGGATGACTTGTCAGCAGATTCCCAAAAGATTTAGAGGCACAGAAACTGAAAGAAGCATCCTGGGCTGCATCAAAAGCAGCATGACCAGCAGACTGAGAGGTGATTCTGCTCCTCTGCTCTGGCAAGACCTCACCTGTATTCAGCTCTGGAGTCCCCAACACAGGGAGGACATAGACCTGCCAGAGAGGGTCCAGAGGAGGACATGAAGGTGATTAGAGGGCTGGAGAATCTCTGCTATGAGGACAGGCTGGGGCTGTTCAGCCTGGAGAAGAGAGGCCTTCAAGAAGACCTTAGAGCTGTATTTCAGTATCTGCAGGGGACCTACAGGAAGGCTGGGGAGGGACTGTTTAGAAGGGCCTGTGGTGACAGGATGAGAGGCAATGGTTTGAAACTGGAGCAGGGCAGATTTAGGTTGGACATCACAAGGAAGCTCTGTACAACGAGAGTAGTGAAATACTGGAACAGGCTGCCCAGGGATGTGGTTGAAGCCCTGTGCCTGAAGACATTCAAGATCAGACTGGATGTGGTCCTGGGCAGCCTCCTCTAGTTGGAGGTGTACTTGCTGAGTGCAGGGAGGTTGGCCAAGGTGACCTTTCAGGGTCCCTTCCAACTCAATATAGTCTGAATCTGTGACTTAATCTCTGAACCTGAGGTCAATGGAGTTGAAGAGAACTTGTCAGGCTTGTAAAGAAATCTGAAGACTGATGCAGAAGAACTTAGGAAACTGTGACTGCTCAGAAACCAGCAGTCACGGGAAGGGGAACAAGGGAGGATTTTCTTGCAATGGAATACAAGTTCTTTTTCAATTAGGCTCATTGTGTTTAAGCTTTCCTTCATGTTCAGCACCATTAATTTCACCAAGTTGCTGCTGAAGACAAAGGCTTGGGGGAAAGATGGGAATCTTCTACCTCCACTGCTTCAAAATGTTTGTGCAGTGCAGCTCTGCTTTACAGAGATTGTGTAAACGAAGAGTAGGGCTCAGTTTCTTAGTAACTGTAGCTGAGGGATACTGATTTTTCTCCTCATATTTTCAGCCTCACAAATCCAATTTGGGCTCTGAGTGTTTGGCTGGACTCTCTCCAATTAGTCTCTCCTCACCAGGATAAAAGAGCTGGAGGCCAAATTTTGCTCACAGAGCACCTGTGCCTTCCATATGCTTGAATAGGTGCAGCTATATCATGATGGCTTTTCTGGGAAGCACAGAGGACTCCAGGTCCTTCTCTCTGATACTGGATGCACACAAGCAGCAAGCCAGTCCCATAAGAAAAGGCCAGGTTCCACGGACCATTTGCCATTTCCAAAGAGATTCAAACTACCTCTCCAGCTCAGACCATGAATGCTCACTCAGGTAGCAGGCATGGCTGGGCAGACTTGCTCTTTCCAGTCAAACTCCTGGCCAGTGTAGACACATTTCTCGGTTGGGTTATGGAGAGGTCATTGAAACTTTTGTTTTTTCAGAAAAAGGCTGAAAATTTATAGTTCACAGAAAGTAAATGAAAAAAAAAATCCTGAATTTAGTAAGCTTGATAATTTTTAGAGAGTGCAGTGCTGAAAGCAGTCTGCATTCACAGAGAACAAGAGTCTCTTTACAGGTTTCTAAAGATCAAGCTGTGGAATTGTGCAGCAGCTGTAATTCTCTAACCCACTGCAGAGGGGCTAAAGCCCTGCAGAGGGATTGTCTCTTCCTATTGAACTCTATAGAACTGAGGTTTTTCCTGTGTAGATAATACCCTGTCATTGCCTTGTCCAGCCTTCAGACATCATTCAGACAGCTCAGTAAGTGTACCACACACAGACTAAAACAGAAAGAAGCCCTGGACAAGCTGACTCACCTGTCCCAGTCCTGCAAACAACACAGAGGGATCCTTAGAAGCTACTCTGAAAGTTACCGTCAACATCCAGATTGGTCCTGGAGAGGCACATGGGAACAAAATGGTTTGGAGAAAACAAAGCAACAGGCCAAGCAAATCTTCTCCCACAAAGGAACAGACCTGACCATTTTGATTTCCCTGAAGGCTTTCTTAAAAAGCAGTAAGGAAAGGTGAACACTTATTCATCTGTCACCTGCTGAGGTGCTCTTAACACTTGCCCTGTTCTGGCTACTGCGATTTCCTAGGTCCTGCTCCATGGCTAGACCCAAACCAGCTCAGGACATTAAGCTAGTACTGACCCTAAAAGAACTCTAGAAGATCATCTTTATCAAACCCTCCTGCCCAGGTGGGGTTAGCACCTGAATGTGTAAACATCTTTAAAGAGATACTGAAAGGTCATCACTCAGGAAAAGAGCTCCCTCCTTAGAGAGATGTAAGCAAGGCCAACAAATGGGTAAAAAATGGTGGGCACACAAACTTTCCTCTCTTACCTACACTGAATTATCAGTCTTACTTAAACATCCAATAGGTCTTTCCTTTAGAGGTTCAGTGGAGAGGGAAGACAGATCCACCTGAAGTGGCCTTGGCTGGAAAGACCTGGACATCCATAGAGGAGACTCTCTTCATGCAGCTGCCTGTGTAAGGGGGAGAAAGTCAGATGGGGAAAGTTCTACCTGAGAGTCCCATTCTTGTGTTTCATAATTCCTGGACAGTGTCTGCCTTGCTTGCCAGGAGCTGTCAGAACTCTGACACTTGGTGATACCACTACAGTCACATTTTGCTCTCCTCAGACTTTCTTCCCTGCAAATATGCTGGGACTAAACCTATATTAGCAAAGGAGCACGTAGGACCCTCCTGTCATCCAAAACTACACCCAGCCTGAAAAGGAGGCGAGGAAGAAATAAATATTATCATGAATGAAACAAAGTAGATCTGAGCCAGAGTAAGAAAGAGTTGCCCCTAAGACAGTATAGAGTGTCCAGGCAAATTCCACTCTTTAGGTCATTGGATGCAGCATCTGATCTAAACCCATGCTTTACTGATGCCTCCTCGCAAGAGACACCACAGCCCAAACTCAGCGCTTTGGGTTCTCTCTGCTGTTTCTGCTCAGTCCTCCAGCAAAATCGATAGCCTCCTACAAGTTCCCTCTTTTGTTCTTGCCCCTGTTTATTTTCTGGTGAGAGCCTGGAAAAAAGCCCTTCTCCCCCTGGCCAAGAGGAGGTGTGTAGAAACACGGTGTGGAATTGCAAGAGACTGAATTCCCTCTAGTCAATGAGCCATGTTTTGTTAACACACAAAAAAAAGAACCCGTACAAATTGGGAAAGCTCCTGAAATCAGCTTTCTCCACCCCTAAAAAAGAGATGGGAGGGAAGAACAAACAGACCCAGTACTGTGCATTATTTACATTGCCTGGGGGTAGGGAAATAAAAGAAGAAAACATAGGCAGGGAGAAGAAATAAATAGGAAAAGACATCCTTTCCCTCCTTTTCCTCCAGCTACATTTGGCACTGCAGAAGGAGCAGCAGACATGGGAAGGGTGCAGTATGTGAGTCATGGATAGAGCACAGGCCTTTCCCACTACTAACTGCTTTGTTAGGAACCCAGCAATAGAAAAAGGTTTAAAAAAAGCAACAACTGAAAACCCCAATGTAAACTGCATATCTGTGATCTCAGAGCTGTAAACACTGTTGCTGGATCTGCTGCCTGCTCTCAGGGTCTCCTCCAACTGCTGGCAAGAGGAAAGGTAAAAGGACACAGCAGCAGCACCAAGCCCCTTACAAGAGTCAGCTTGTTACGACCGTCCCTGTAGCTGAAAATGTCCTTTCCACTGGCATCTGGTGCCCAGTGCCAAAAGGACACACTGCTCTTGCCAGCTCCTGGGAAGGCAGAAACGCCACAGAGAAAAACAAATAAATGAAAGATTAGAAAGAAACTAAAACATGACTGGCTGAGAGCAGGGTTAGATTCTTCTCTGCGTCCGCTCTGTGGCCCACAGAGCCACACCACCTGTGCCGCGGCACAGCCTGCGCCAGCGGAGTGCCATTTGTATCCATAGACACTCCAGTGTCATAGCAAGGTGCTGCTGAGGAGGTGCTTAGGCAGCAAACCTCTCATCTCAGTGCAGTCTGTGTCACATACAGCCTTACCCTCCGTAGCAGCCACAAGACAAGACTAGTGCAATCTGTATTTGCAAAGCCACATCCTCATTTCAAATCAGTCTATATTGAGATACTCTATCAAAGGGGGCCTTGTCCATAGGGCCACGTCCATTCTTGCCAGCATGGATCCTGCTCACAGAGCCGCTCCCTGGACCAGGCCTGTCTTATCAGCTATGTCCCCAGTACCAGCAGATTCTGGATCCACAGCCAAGACTTTGTAATTAAAAAGATTTAGAAATTATTTACCAATCCAGATCTCTCAAAGCACCTCACAGGTATTGCCCAGAGCAACGAGAATCAAGAATATCTGTCCGTGCTGGAGAGGAAGAAGAGGTCTTCACGCGCCAGTTACTTTGAGATTTTCCTCTTGTTTAAAAAAGCATCGTTACAGGTCAGGAATGGAAGGGGTCTGCTCACAGGTGTGGGGAGCTGGAGAGAAGAATCCCTGGAATTTCATTCCTTGCCACCCCTCTCTTGGTTCGATGGTGATGAGAAGGTCACAGAAAGCATCAGTTGTTTGTTTCTCCCTCTTCCTCATCAAACGACTGCACCCCAGAGGAGGTGACATCTGAGACTTTGCGGCTCAGGGCAGCGTGTTCCACCTCCTCTCGAGGAGACAGCGACTCCAGGTCCCGGCACAGTGCATCGTCCTCCTCTGGAGAGGGCTTCTTGTTGAGGAGAGGAGCCTTCTCCAGACGGGGGTTCCCTTCATCCTCAATGTGGTCCTCCATGTATGTGCTGGACTCAGCCCCACGGCCACCCTGAGCAGTCTGCAGGGGCCACACGTGAACCAGGCCTGTGCTCTGGATGAAGTTCTGCTCCTGTCGCTGTTGCTGCAGCTGCTGCTGCTGGAGGAGGCTGCTCTGAATTAAAATGCTTTCCTGAAGGTTTGTCTGGGACTCATCAAAATTCTGGCCTAGGTATGAGCCAGTTGCTGGGGAAGCAATGAGGGACTGGTCACTGGTCTCCCAGGCATCAGATGAACCTAAGCAATACATGCCCTGCGAAACGTAGGAGTGAGGCCAGCTATCATACTGCGTCTGGGCCATGTGCTCTGCAAGGACAGGAGGGAAACAACACAGTCAGCACTCTCCAGGCCAGGCTGCCTCCTTCACACAGCCTGCATGCCTCTGCATGGCACCGTGCCCCACAGGGCACACACAGCCTCTGCAGGGGAGGAGGGTGAACAGAAAAGCCAGTTCTAGGCAATAGGTGATGGCCTTGATCACAGCCACTACTGACTGCAAGAGCTGGCAGCTTTTCACAGCTGTGCCCAAAAACAGGCGAAGGAGCTGGGCTTTGAAGCATCCCTGCTGAGGTTAGATTCTTGGACAGCTCCACAAGTAAGTGATTCCTCTGCTAGATCCCAATCCCAAAAAATAAGACTACAAAACAGAACAGGATAAAGGGAAAGAAAGCAACATGATAACAAGTGCAGGAAGGGATGTTTCAAGATTAGCAAGAGGCACTGGAGCTCACCTTGGCTTTCCATTAGCTCCTGATAGTTCTCAGAGTAGTTGCCTACTGGGTTCTCCTGGTTTGAGTTCACACTCACATCTTCACCATCCATGGAGGACCAGGCCATGAGAGTTGCCTCAGAAATAGCAAATTGCTCCATCACTCCTGTGCCAAAAGAGACAGGAAGGGAAGCAAGGCTGCATGAAAAAGCCTCTACCTCTCACCACTCTCTTTAACCTCATCTCTTGGTCATACTGTCCCACTCTTGTCCTATCTCAGATAACACCCATCACCCACCACTGGCCCTCATCTCTTGGCCATACTGTCCCACTCTTGTCCTGTCTCAGATAACACCCATCACCCACCACTGGCCCTCATCTCTTGGCCATACTGTCCCACTCTTGTCCTGTCTCAGATAACACCCACCACCCACCACTGGCCCTCATCTCTTGGTCATACTGTCCCACTCTTGTCCTATCTCAGATAACACCCATCACCCACCACTGGCCCTCATCTCTTGGTCATACTGTCCCACTCTTGTCCTATCTCAGATAACACCCATCACCCACCACTGGCCCTCATCTCTTGGTCATACTGTCCCACTCTTGTCCTGTCTCAGATAACACCCATCACCCACAACTGGCCCTCATCTCTTGGCCATACTGTCCCACTCTTGTCCTGTCTCAGATAACACCCACCACCCACCACTGGCCCTCACCCTCTCCACTAGCAATACTCCAACCACAGCCTCCCTCTTCTTTGCCCATCTGAACCACCCACAGGCTCTCCCGAGCATCTTTTCCAGGTCCCTGCACTTCAGTCTCTTGGGAATTCTGCTCTGGGCCCCCCAGGCAGCCCAGCCCAGGCGGCCAAAGGCTGGTGCTACCTGCAAGGAAGCGAGCCTCCTTCTCGCCGTCGCTCAGGTCGGAGTAGGCGTCGGCGTCCTTGCGGGCGGCCTCGTGGGTGTGCTGCTGCTGCTGGCTGCTGCCCTTGCCCCAGCCTTGCCACTCAATCATGTGAGCCACGCGGCCCTGGCCCATGGCCGTCGGCTTTGTGACGTGGTCCTTCATGCTGCGAGATATCCCTAAGGGGCCAGACATCAGAAAACAAGGAGGGGCTATTACACAGCTCCGGGGTAGCCTGCCCTGCTCTCTACCTCTCTTGGAAGAGGAGCTTCTCCCCCACTTTCCTGACAGGGTTCAGGGCTGGGGTTGAGTGTCTACCACCTTTCGCTCTATCACTTTCCAGGAGAGTTTCTCCATTTCTCCTTGGACTCAGGGAAAGAGGAAAAAAGGGAAACCCCAAATATAAAGATCATTCCCTTCCTTGTCTAGAATCCATTTAGGGCAGTATTGGGCACAAAAGATGAAGTCTGGAAGTGAACAAACTAAGAAATAGAAAATGAAGTTAAACCCAGGACTGTTTGAGGGGAAGCAACTGAGCTGGAGTGCATGGTGAGAAAACAACAGGAATAAAACACATCTGCTCTTTGAAAGGCAATAGCTAAGAGATTTCTTTGCCTAGAACCATGGTGGTAGAGACACCTCTAAGGTCTCAAAAGTGAGTCAGAAAGGAGCAGCTGGGACAGCAGAGAGGTACAGGAAGAAGCACAGAGGCCTGTGGAGAGAAGCTGCCAAGGATAAACCCAAATTTTGAGGACCTCACCAGAGAAAGATGATTTAGCCAAAGCCCCAATCCCATAAGCATTGGAGTTGCGTTTCAGCTTGGGAAGGATGGAGGTCGTATCTTCCATGGAGAGCTGAAAAGAGAGAGAATATGAAGCAATGGTATACAGAAGGAGAAAAGGAAGTTAACTCAAGTGAGAAATCAGTATAAGGATTCCAAAAGGTAGGGAGAGGATGAGGAGCAGAAGCAAGAGATGAGAAAAAGAACGAAAGAAGAGAAGGAGAAATTAGAGGCTATTGACCCAGGCTGGATATTGTGTAAGATTAGGCTTGAGTGAGGCCAGGTCAGTGGGAAAGGCAGAAGCAGGCTGTGAGAAGCCTCTCTTTGGCTGCTGCCAGTCTTCCATGGACATGCTGCACTGTTCCCAAATCTTTGTTAGAAACACAAGACATGGCTGATGGATAACTCAGGGAGCTGACAATGTGACAGGCAAGGCACAGCAATGGTTCCTATCTGCATCCTACTACAGGCATTATTTTTTTATGTGTTACTTCTAGGGTTTATTTCTTCTGGATTTGACAAAATGAAGGTGACTGTATCAGTGGTGTCCCTGTTTCAAGCATCTACAACCACCTGTAAAAAAAAAATTAGGTCCACAGTTATGCTTATTTCCCTTTACTCTCACTCTATGTTCATCCTTGAAAAACAAGGACAAGAAAATATAGGGACAGGCAGCAAACAGCATGAGAAAACACAGTCCCTCGAGATGAACCCATCAGGCTTCTTCAGAGATGCCAGGCATTGCATGTGAAGCTTCCTTTTCCTCAAGGGCTCAACAAACATTGCTTCTGCTCTCCATTTCAACCTCTTTGAAAATCAAATCCAGCACATTTCAAACAAAAAGCTACCAAAAGTAGTGACTATGACACTGGAAACTGTAAATCCTGATATGAAGCAAGCATTTGGTCATAGGCACAAACCCAGTGGAAGGTGAGTGGAGTAACAAGCGAGCAGTCAAATAGCTTGAGATGAAGGCAGGCACTGTGAAGGTGTTGAGCTGCAGTAATCCCAGCCAACTGCCAGAATATGAGGTACAAGTTTCTCTGACAACTGAGTGTATGCTAAGGCTTCCTGTAACTTCAGAGCCTGCTATGTCTGTGTGTAATGTGTGAGTTGCAGAAATCAGAAAGCAGCAGAAGAAACATAAAGAGAGAACACAGTCTGTGTTCCGTGATGCACTTCCTCTGGTCGAAGACTGTCCCCACTTTCTATGCTCCTAGAGCATACAGAGTGGTTGTTCCTGCCTGAGTGCTGCTGTTCAGTGTCCCCTCACTTGTTTGGAGACAGCCTGGGGGCTCTACTCTGAGTCATCTCATGGAGATAGTCCACAAAAGGAAGGTCTCTACCACTATAAAGTTGGAGAGTTGTGGTGTGAAGGCAGGAATGAATAGGATGGGGAGGAAGTTCATGAGCCAGTTTTGATACCAAAGAATATCTCAGACTGGAGAAGAGTAGATTCAGGTGGGACATTAGGAGGAAGTTCTCCACAATGCAAGTAGTAAAATACTAGAACAGGTTGCCCAGGTATGTAGTTGAGGCTCCATCCCTGGAGACATCCAAGATCAGACTTGATGTGGCCCTGGGCAGCCTGATCTAGTTGGAGATGTCCCCACTGAGTGCAGGGAGGTTGGACAAGATGACCTTTCAGGGTCCCTTCCAACTCAATCCAATCTGAATCTGTGACCTCTCCATCTCAGAGCCTCAGGTTGATGGAGCTGTGTAAGGCTTGTAAAGAAATCCAACGCAATCTGTGACCTACACTGAGAAAGAGCTGCATTATGACAGAGCTCCATGGAATGGGTTTCAAAATGGGAAACTGAGTAAAGAAAGTGTCTTTTACATGGCTTTGTGTATCTTGCTTTCACCTAGACAGAGGTGAAGGGAAGAAAAGAGTGACAAATCTCTTCTAGACACTTGTTGCATCTAACATTGTTTCCCTGCACAACTTGTTTCTCTGCCTGAGCCTGGGCAAACTATCTCCAGAGCCAAGTGCCACAATGAAAGACAGGGTAGGGGTCATCTAAAAATCTAAGCCCTGCTGATATCCAGTGCTCCAAGTGCTTTGAAACCACAGGGAACCAGAAGATGACAGAAATTTAAAAGCACACATCATTGAAAAGTCTTATCCTACCACCAAAAATGGAGCTTTCTAATCCTGCCTCTCCAAGCCCGGTCAAGTTAAGTTCTGTGACTGTGTTTTTGAAGCTAAGTTTGGTAGCATCATTCCCTTTTCAGGATGCTGGCTTTGCATAGCAGAAATGAAAAGAAAAACCCCACAACGTCATAGCACAGGTAGTAGGAGCAACAAGGAACACAGGTTACTAAAATATTTCTCCTGCTGCTTGTTGACTGAAGTTAGCTGGTGCTGACCATCTCCCAGGGGGCATGAAGAATTCTTCTACTTCTATATGCAGCTGAAAATGAAGGGCACATTTCTCCCAGACTCCTGGAGAAGATCAAATGATGTTCTAATTGGAGGTTTTGGATTTATTAAGTATGTTATAAGACAACTTTTTCATCTATATGGGCCCAGCAATCTCAAAAATAGAACACATGAAAGGTTATGCATTTGTCCCAAAGAGGACAGAGGCAATTTCATAGCCACCTGCAGATCTAAATACCTACCAGATATCAGAAGACTCAGACACAAACAAAAATTCATCACCATCCTTGGAATCACAGGCAGCTCCCAGAACTTTAGTGGCACTAAAGACTTCCAGACCTGTTTCCATTCTGCTCCCCACTGTATCCACTGACACCCCCTTCCCTGTCTACAGCTGAAGTGGGAACAGCAGTATGGCATATACTCACATTGATGCCATCCCAGGAGAAGTCTGTCCGTGTTTGCTAAAGGAAGCAAAGAGGGACACCACGTTAGCACAGCACACATGCTGCAAACAGCCATGCACCTCTCTAGTGGCTTGCCACAATCAACAGCCACTACTGCATCTGCTCTGTTTCCAAACCCATGGCTTTTCCAAGCTGTTCTCATTCCCTGCTGTTGATTATCATGTCTGTGAGTATCATGATGGCACAACAGCACATGGGATGAGAGAGCAAGAAAGAGAAAAGGCAGGCCCCTTTTGCTAAGACTGCCCTCGCAGCAGCTCTTCCCTAGATGCTGCGCTGCTGGCACCCCTGTATGGGAGCTGCATTGTTCTGAGGCTAACACAAGGAGGAGCTACACCACCTAAGGACCTGGAGTGCAGGACAGACGGGTACAGAATTCTTTTGTGCTGGATGGTCTGCTCTTACCCTTCGTCCTTTCTGACTCGTTTCCCACATCGGCCATCACAGAATCATACAACAGTTTAGGTTGGGATGGACCTCTAAGATCACAGAATCATAGAGTGGTTTGGGTTGGAAGGAAACTGCCAAAGGTCATCTAGTCCAACCACCCAGCAGTGATCCCCTCCCTGTCCCTGCTGCCCACCTTGTTTCTAATACAAACCAGGATGCCCTTGGCCTTCTTGGCCACCTGGGCACTGCTGACTCATGTGCAGTCAACTGGCAACCAATACCCCCAGGTGCCTCTCCAAGCTGCAGCTTTCCAACCACACACCCCCAGGTCTGTAGCTTACCACAGGGTTGTTGTGAACCACGTGCAGGACCTGGCACTTGGCTATGATAAATGTCATGGAATGAGCCTTGGCCCATTGGTCTCACCTGCCCAGATCCCACTGTAGAGCTTCCCTGCCCTCTAGGAGACCAACACAGCCACCCACCCTAATGTCACCTGCAAACACAGTGATGGTGCACTCAATCCCTTCATCCAGACAATTGGTAAAGACATGAAAGAGAACAGGCCCCAGCACTGAATCCTGGGGTACACCACTACTGACTGTGTGCCAGTCAGATTTAGCTCCTCTCATCACCACTCTTTGGGCTCAGCCATCAGACAGCATTTTATGCAGTGCAGAGTGTACTGGACGACCTTTGGAGCTCCCTTCCAACCCAAACCATTCTATAATGCTATCATTAGTCATGCCTGCATACCTGTGACCTTACTGAGCTGAAAAGTCAGGTACCACAGACAGCAAGGAACTAACCCTTGAGACAGCACATGGTAAATCAACTGGCAGTGAGTCACTGGTGAGTGCATCCCCAAAAACCAAAATGGCCTTTCTTCAGAAGCTTCTGTGCTGCAGGAGCTGGGACAGATACAGTGCTGGACATTTCAATGAACCCACTATGATAACCATGTAGACCTCCAGGCTGGCCAGAACTGCTCCTGTGTTTTCTACCTTCTATTCCACTCAGCATTTGCAACTGCACCATGGGTCTGGCACAGGTACTCACCTCAGTAGAAGGCCGATGGAAGCTGCTGCCATGCAGTGAACTGGTGCTGTCCATGTTGATTTGGTCCACATCTTTCAGTCCCTTCCAGTCTACTGCAATCACCTCATTTCCTGTGGGAACACATCTAGTCAGGTTTCTGATTGCCACTGCAGCTTGTTTGAGCAGTCCTAACCCAACTCAGTCCAGCACACAGGAGAATTACTGAGTGTAAGGCCACGACAGCCCTAAATCTGACCTCCTGATTTTAGTCAGGCCACCTGCACAGCATCAGCTATTCTGTTTTGCTGTTATCTCCATATGAAGAGCATTCAGTTATGGGCTTTTTAGGCATGCTTGGCTAAAGCACAGATCCCCAGCAGAAAGGCTTCTAGTCGTGATGTGTGAGTGAGAAAGAAGCAGTTCTTTGGATACCGTGTTCCAATATTAAACCATCCTCACTTCAAAAGGCATTTCTCCTTTATGATGTGTACTGGTCTGAGATCAGCTTACAGCTGCTGGTGCCTGAGCTTTGCCATTCTCAGCAAGATTAAAGACCTTTTTTACATCTGCCATTGCACTTCAGGAAACTTATCCATATACTTGCTTTTCCTTTTGCCAAACTAAACAGAGTGAACACTTTGGCTTTCTAAATGCAGCACATTTTCCCCTTAGTAAATTTGTGTCTCTTTTTAAAAGATGCCTTACATTTTTCATTTCTTTGCAGTGTGAACATAAAAACATAGACAGTAGTGTAGGTAAAGCCAGAAACAGTTACTTGCTGCTCCCTCCCCACATTAATTCCTTGTGCCATGACCTCAAAGTAGATTCTCATGTTTGGCTGTTTGCTCCTTCAGACCCCTGTGCGCTTTGCAAGGCTTTCTGTCACTGTCACCCAACCAAAAGCAGTGTCTGGGACATTGCATTTTACACATATTATAATACAACTTAACAGAGCCAGCAATATTAAACATCAGTAACATAAAACAGAAATTATAACATTGAATGAATAAAGGTTAAAAAATACAGTATTAAATAAGATCAAATTGTAGTGAAATTGGTGCAAGGTAGCAGACTTTAAATTGTCAGGCAAGTAACCAAGAGTGGTCTGTGTGACCATCCTGTCCAGTTTGCAAATAGAATCAGAGAATCAACCTGGTTGGAAGAGATCTCCAAGATCATCCAGTCCAACCTAGCACCCAGCCCTATCCAATCACCCAGACCATGGCACTAAGTGCCTCAGCCAGGCTTTTCTTGAACACCTCCAGGGACGGAGACTCCACCACCTCCCTGGGCAGCCCATTCCAATGCCAATCACTCTCCCTGGCAAGAACTTCCTCCTAACATTGAGCCTAGACCTCCCCCGGCACAGCTTGAGACTGTGTCCCTTTGTTCTGTTGCTGGCTGCCTGGGAGCAAGCATCTCCACCTGACTACAGCCTCCCTTCAGGTAGTTGTAGACAGCAATGAGGTCCCCCCTGAGCCTCCTCTTCTCCAGGCTGCACACCCCCAGCTCTCTCAGCTTCTCCTCACAGAGCCGTGCTCCAGGCATTACTGTGCCTTCAGCCTTTGTGCCAACCTCAAACCCTGCTTAAAGTTCATAGAATCATAGAATCAACCAGGTTGGAAGAGACCTCCAAGATCATCCAGTCCAACCTAGCACCCAGCCCTATCCAGTCAACCAGACCATGGCACTAAGTGCCTCAGCCAGGCTTTTCTGGAACACCTCCAGGGACGGAGACTCCACCACCTCCCTGGCCAGCCCATTCCAATGCCAATCACTCTCTCTGGGAAGAACTGTGAAGAACTCTGTGAAGTTCTTTGCTTCCGTGTCTTGGAGGAAAAGTTGTCCCATGTTTAAACCTGAGCTGTTTGGCACCTGGCAGGAAATACAGCTCCCAGGATAATCCTTAGTTCCTGGATCAGTTCAGTGATGCCCAGGCTGTTTGGAATGCACGCCACTGAAGGTGACTGGGTCTACTTTCATTAGCTTTCAGGGGTTTATTTACTCTTTGTAACAAATGCCTCCTGCACAGACCCATGCAAATACCCCTGCTCTGAGCAGCTCTGGCACATTCACACGGGTGCCTCACTGCACTTGCTAGGCAGACATCTAAGAAACAAAGAGGCCCTACAGAGGCCAGCAGGAGGCAAGCAGGAACTCGCTGGGTGGGAAGGCTGAGCCATACATCAGTTGGAATTCAAAATGAACAAACAAGCAAGCAAACAAATAAATAATGCAGCCCA
The DNA here is from genome assembly GCF_015220805.1 of Pogoniulus pusillus. Taxonomy (NCBI): domain Eukaryota; kingdom Metazoa; phylum Chordata; class Aves; order Piciformes; family Lybiidae; genus Pogoniulus; species Pogoniulus pusillus. The sequence goes on from NC_087278.1 coordinate 24,726,003, forward strand.
TCAGAAAGGCTAAATGCAGCAAGATGAAAACCAGCAGAAAAGAAAGGCTGTGTGAGTGGGGGTCCACTGCTCCTTCATCTCTCATCATTTTCTGCTGCACAAGAAGACCTCTTGCTGATTGATACCCACCTGAACATGAGCCAGCAGTGTGCCCAGGTGGCCAAGAGAGCCAGTGGCATCCTGGCAGGCATCAGGAATGGTGTGGTCAGCAGGAGCAGGGAGGTCATTCTGCCCCTGTACTCTGCACTGGTTAGACCACACCTTGAGTGCTGTGTTCAGTTCTGGGCCCCCCAGTTTAGGAGGGACACTGAGATGCTTGAGCGTGTCCAGAGAAGGGCGACGAGGCTGGGGAGAGGCCTTGAGCACAGCCCTATGAGGAGAGGCTGAGGGAGCTGGGATTGGTTAGCCTGGAGAAGAGGAGGCTCAGGGGTGACCTTATTGCTGTCTACAACTACCTGAGGGGAGGTTGTGGCCAGGAGGAGGTTGCTCTCTTCTCTCAGGTGGCCAGCACCAGAACAAGAGGACACAGCCTCAGGCTGCGCCAGGGGAGATTTAGGCTGGAGGTGAGGAGAAAGTTCTTCCCTGAGAGAGTCATTGGACACTGGAATGGGCTGCCCGGGGAGGTGGTGGAGTCGCCGTCCCTGGAGCTGTTCAAGGCAGGATTGGACGTGGCACTTGGTGCCATGGTCTGGCCTTGAGCTCTGTGGTAAAGGGTTGGACTTGATGATCTGTGAGGTCTCTTCCAACCTTGGTGACACTGAACCAGAGCAAGCTTTCCCCTTCTGCTTGCTTCTCTCATCAGGATGGTTACTTTCCAGACAAAAAGAGTCTGTGCTGCTATGAAGGCACCTGAAGGTGTGCACCAAAGCTTGCCAGCAAATGCCCAGGGCCTTGGTTGGCTCCCAAGGCCTTCTCTACACCATGTCATAGCAGGCCTGGGTGGAGCAGGCCTCTCACACTGCCTGGCTGTGGACTACAGCTGCAACTAGGCCAGCAAGCCCACTGAGCAAGCATGTATCACTGCATAAAGCCTGGGCTTTATTGCTACCTTCCACCCAACTTCTCATCACCTTTTGGCCTCCCCATTTGAGCAGCTTCTTTTCTTTCTGCTCTGTGAAGCCATGGCTGGTTGCACTGCCACTGATCCTGAGCTGAGCAAAGCCAGAGAGGGAGGTTTGGGTGTGCTTGGATTCAAGCAATGGGAGTAAGGTCTTGGCAGGAACACTCAAGGGTTGCCCATTCCTAGCCTGGCTGCAGACCTTCTAGACTGGGGGCCCAAGCAAACTCTTGGGCTAGAAATACCTCTGGCAAAGGGAAGTGGCAGGCAGAGCTGTGACAGCCCAGTCCCCAGTCTGTGCAACAGCTACGAGGCAGTGCTGTGCCTCAGAACCACATAAATGTGTGTTCAGTCTCCCTTGAAGGGCAAAGGGGTAAAGGGGAAAAGAAAGAGGCTGTGCCAGAAAGTGCTGGTCCAGAGAGGGCAGGAATCACTCTTCACAGAGAGAGTGATTGGCATTGGAATGGGCTGCCCAGGGAGGTGGTGGAGTCACCATCCCTGGAGGTGTTCAAGCAAAGCCTGGATGAGGCACTTAGTGCCATGGTCTGGTTGACTGGCTAGGGCTGGGTGCTAGGTTGAACTGGATGATCTTGGAGGTCTCTTCCAACCTGCTTGATTCTGTGGTTCTATAGGAGTGGAGAGATTGAGTGATCAGGGTGAGCTGAGGGATCAGGAGGCCAGCAGGAGGATGAAACGAGCTGAGCAGAGCAAAAGCCTGTCCCTGCACGCTGGGAACCAGTGGCCTCTTCCTGCTCCTGCCCTCCATCTGCACCCCCTGCACTAGAAGGCTTGCATTCCTGCCATCATTCTGATCAAGCCAGTGATGCTGGAGAGGCAAGAGGGAGGCTGCCCCTCCAGAGCAGACAGCAGCTGCACAGAAGCCTTCAGTGCAGTGGCAGGGTCACGCCTGGTTCGTCTGCATTTAGCCTAGGTACTTTCAGCTGTTTCTGAGCACAGTGCTGTGGCCCCTCTCTAAGTCTAGACAGACATCCTGACACGCAGAGCAAAACAGGCTGCAGCACTGCTCTGTGCATGCCGTGCAAAGACCTCTCCAGCCACAGAGAGACCAATTTCAGGGAGTCTGGCAAATAACAAATTGGGTCTTTGCTCTCAGTTCTGCTATCCCACTGATGGCTTTCCTGAAATGTTAGGCTGTGGGTAAGATGAATGAATATTATGCTGGCAGATGGTGGCATGCAGTGGTTGAAGAGCACAGCCAAAAAAAAACCACAAACTATTTGCCTCTAAGTGCACACCTGTCTATAACTGCAGAACTGAAACCCCATCAAATGTATTTATGACTGTTTTTCTCCAGTTGAAATATGTCATCTACCTCCATAACAAAAGAGAATGAGTAATATGTGATCCTGCATGCACCACAGTCTTAAAAGACTGAATAATCACTGAACATTCTTAAACAGTTTCCTAGGCACTAAGAGATAAATAATTGGAAGAAAACTCTTTAGTATCTTGCATCTTTTAAACACAGCAGTATCTGCTCAAGACTCACAACATCACACACTCTGGCTGCAAATAAAATAGCTTTGTGTTTTAATTGGTGTTGGGCCTGGGGCAGTGCCATTTCCTCTTATTCAAAGTTGGATAAAGTGAGGAGGGTTTTTTTTCCCTTCTGTTCTGCTAGAAATAATAAGAGCAACATGAATCCACAGACATGAAAGATCGAATTCTGCTCTGACAGATGGAAGGAAGCATGGAAAAGCAGAAAGAAGTATGGGCAGTTAAGTGAGAAAAGGGTAACTGAAAGCAGCACATTGTATTTTAGCACTGCTTCTATCCAACCTCTTCTCAACCTCTTTTTCCCTTCAATTAATAGAGTTTTTCATCTCTAATGGTACATTTCTTCTCCAATATAATTTCTTTTCTTTTAGCAGAGGCTGAGATGAAAGATGGATAATCATCATCACTATTCCATTCTGTAGTTCTGTCAGCAATCCCCTCTTACAAAACAGTGTTTGCTCCTCACCACACAGAGCTGATAAGCATTCTAAAACGTGAGTGGGTCATGAAGCTAATTTTCAAGTCAGGTTTCTACAAACACATTCTACTGAATTGCTTTGAAATGAGTGGATGGAGGTTGAAAGATAGCTGGGTTTAAGATTTCACAGAATCAGCCAGGGCTGGAGGGGATCAGAAGGATTATCTAGTTCCAACCCTCCTGCCATGGGCAGGGACACCTCACACTACATCAGGCTGCTTACAGCCTCATCCAGCCTGGCCTTAAACACTTCCAGAGATGAGGCTTCCACCACCTCCCTGGGTAGCCTGTTCCAGGCTCTCACCACCCTCATGCTGAAGAACTTAGAATCATAGAATCATAGAATCAACCAGGTTGGAAGAGACCTCCAAGATCATCCACTCCAACCTAGCACCCAGCCCTATCCAGTCAACCAGACCATGGCACTAAGTGCCTCATCCAGGCTTTTCTTGAACACCTCCAGGGACGGTGCCTCCACCACCTCCCTGGGCAGCCCATTCCAATGCCAATCACTCTCTCTGTGAAGAACTTCCTCCTAACATCCAGTCTATACCTACCCTGGCACAACTTGAGACTGTGTCCCCTTGTTCTATTGCTGGTTACCTGGGAGAAGAGACCAACCCCACCTGGCTACAATGCCCCTTCAGGTAGTTGTAGACAGTAATAAGATCACCTCTGAGCCTCCTCTTCTCCAGGCTGCACACCTCCAGCTCCCTCAGCCTCTCCTCATAGGGTTTGTGTTCCAGGACCTTCACCAGCTTTGTTGCCCTTCTCTGGACATGTCCTACTGGCCACACTGTTCCTGATGCAGGCCAGGATGCCATTGGCTCCCTTGGCCACCTGGGCACACTGCTGGCTCATCTTCAGCTACTATCTACCAGTATCCCCAGGTCCCTTTCCTCCTGGCTGCTCTCCAGACACTCTGTCCCCAGCCTATAGCACTGCTTGGGGTTGTTGTGGCCAAAGTGCAGAACCCTGCACTTGTCCTTGTTCAATCTCATCCCATTGGCCTCTGCCCACCCATCCAGCCTGTCCAGGTCCCTCTGCAGGGCTCTCCTACCTTCCAACAGATCAACACCTGCTCCTAGCTTGGTGTCATCTGCAAACTTACTGATACTGGACTCAATGCCCTCATCCAGGTCATCAATAAAGATATTGAACAGGACTGGGCCCAGCACTGATCCCTGGGGAACACCACTAGTGACAGCTGCCAACTGGATGTGGCACCATTCACCACCACTCTCTGGGCTCTGCCATCCAGCCAGTTCTTGGCCCAGCACAGAGTGAATCTGTCCAAACCATGAGCTGCCAGCTTGGCTAGGAGCTTCTTGTGGCAGACAGTGTCAAAGGCTTTGCTGCAGTCCAAGTAGACTACATCCACAGCCTGCCCCACATTCACCAGGCAGGTAACCTGATCATAAAAACTTCTTCCTAACATCCAGTCTGAATCTACCCATTTCTAGCTTTCTTCCACTGTCCCCAGTCCTATCACTACCTGATGGCCTCAAAAGTCTCTCCCCAGCTTTCTTGTCTCCTTGTCCTTGTCTCTGTGTGGTGCGTACAGAAGGGAGACAAAAGGCTTTCAGTTGCACTGAATTTTCAAAGGATTTCTGGATTGAAAATAAAAAATTGTTACTTGTTTTGGGGGGAGTTGTTAACATAGAATCATGGAATCAACCAGGTTGGAAGAGACCTCCAAGATCATCCACTCCAACCTAGCACCCAGCCCTAGCCAGTCAACCAGACCATGGCACTAAGTGCCTCAGCCAGGCTTTTCTTGAACACCTCCAGGGACGGTGCCTCCACCACCTCCCTGGGCAGCCCATTCCAATGCCAATCACTCTCTCTGCCAACAACTTCCTCCTAACATCCAGCCTAGACCTCCCCTGGCACAGTTTGAGACTGTGTCTGTTCTATTGCTGGTTGCCTGGGAGAAGAGACCAACCCCCTCCTGGCTACAACCTCCCATCCTTGATCTGGAAGACTCAGCAGGTAAGTGAAGAACACACAGGAAGGAGTGAGATAAAAACCAAAGCAGCTGAACTACATAAGTACACCAAGCTGCTCTGTTTGCAGATCATGGCTGCTTTGCATTTTTAACACAAATCTGATCAATTAACTCTGACAAACACTCATCAGGGAAAAAAAAAAAAAAAAGACATTTCCATCACAAATAATAAAAGATTTTAAAAGATTTAAAGAGGAAAAAAAATTGGGGAAAGAGACCTCTGTGAGCATCGTAGCTTTGGACTCCAGAAGTCAGAAAATGCATGCAGCAAACAATATGAAATAATGATCACTGTGATGAATGCACTGGAAAGATCCCAGAAGCTATCTGGGTGACTATATGCCACCCTGCTGGTTTAATATTACTCCTTTTTTCCTATGTCAGTAGCTCACTTTGCCACATACTCCAATTAATGGTGGAGACAGAGGACTGCTGACTTGCACATGCTTCCATTTTCTTTGCCTTTCTCTGACCATCTGATATGCTGCTCATTAATCTAAACAAGTCCCTTGGATTTCCTTTGGATATCTTCTCCATTCCTGGTATCATTGTGTATTCATTGATATTCTATTTGGTTCCTGTGTCTGCATTTTGTCCATGCCTGTAACAGGCACTTGCAGCCATGCAGAAGCCTTCAATAATCCATTTTGTTGTACTTTCTGTGCTGGATGCTAAACAACATCTCTCATTTGTCACCTCTGTTTTGTTCTACACTAGGGTAGAGAAGTTTACATAGAATCATAGTAGCTTGGGTTGGAAGGGACCTCCAAAAGCCATCCAGTCCAACATCCCTGCAGTCAGCAGGGACATCCTCCACAAGATCAGCTTGCTCAGGCCCTTGACAAGTCTGAGCTTGAATATCACAGAATTTCATAGATTGGAAAAGACCTTCAAGATCACTGAGTCCAATCATGAATTTCACACTGACAAGTCCTTAACTAAACCAAATCCCTCAGCACAACATCTAAAATTGCTATGGTTGGAAAGGACCACCAGGATCATCCAGTCCAACCTTCATCCCAGCATCCTTCATCACCAGACCATAGCCTCAAGCACCACATCCACTCTCCTTTGAAACACCTCCAGTCATGGCGACTCCACCACCTTCTTGGGCAGCCTGTTCCAGTGCCTGTCCACCTGCTCAGCAAAGAACTTCCTCCCAACAGCCAACCTAAACCTCCCCTGATGCAACTTGAGGCCATTTCCTCTTGTCCTATCATTAGTAATTTGGGAGAAGAGACCAGCTCCAGCCTCACTACAACCTCCTTTTAGGTAGCTGTAGAGGGCAATAAGGTCCCTTCTCAGCCTCCTCCTCTCCAGACTAAACAACCCCAGCTCCCTCAGCCGCTCCTCATTGGTCATATTTTCCAGACCTCTCCAGGGATGGGGTCTCAACCACCTCCTGGGGCAACCTGTTGCAGTGTTCCAGCACCCTCATGGTGCAGAACTTGTTCCCAATATCCAACCTAAACCTGCTCTTCCCTCACTCAAAACCATTGTCCCTCATCCTGTCCCTGCAGGCCTTTGCAAACAGTCCCTCTGCAGCCTTCTTGTAGCCCCCTTCAGCTCCTGGCAGGCTGCTATTAGGTCTGCCTGAAGCCTTCTCTTTTCCAGGCTGAACAACTCCAGCTCCCTCAGCCTGTCCTCATAGCAGAGGTGTTTAGAGCCTTCAACTCTGGTTTTAACTTCCTGCCATGATGCTAGTGAAGATGTACAAGACCATGTATTTATTTTAACTGTTTTCTGATGTGTCATGCCAATTAACATAAGAAACACATTAATTGAACAGCGAATTTCCAACACTATTTATCTGCTATCAGCACTTTCTTCGGTTTCTCAAGTTTTACTTCCCAGCACAGAGTAGGAACATTATCATTCAGTATTGGTAGCCAATGTTAATGTTGGTAAAGACCAATATTTAGAGTAAATGGTTCAATTATTCTTTTCCATTCCCTTCTTTTCCCTGAACAACTCAGAAAACAACAAACATAATTGCAGTAATTATGATCAGTCTTTAAACTGTTCTTTCCCTAATCTCAGTTTTCATGATGCTCGTGGGAGTGGAGTATCTTTGTCAAACACAACATCATCATGTCCTGTGAAATGTGGTTGAAATAAAAGCAGCTGAAGGCAAGGACTAGGATGGATGGATGGATAATGTAATCATCAAAACCTTCTCCTTCCCTGCAACGTTTGGAGAGAGCCATTCAAAGCTAGCCAAAAGGTTGACATCAAGGAACACAATAAAGCTTCTGTCATGTGAACTGCCTCTGAGGTGAGTCTCAGATGGAAGCATTCCAATTCTCCAGGTAAATCTGAGAACTCAGTCAGCCTGAGTTATCCACACAGCTGTGTGAGCATTCTAGCTCACACTGCACAAGGGCCTCTTTCTGCAGATAGGTCCCTTCAACGTCTTCCTTCTTGACTGGAAACACTTTCAAACCAAGACCAAAGGCTACTGCATCCCATAAAAGCAGATGAACAGAGAGCCTAATGTCAGACATGGGCAGTTCTGAGAAGCAGTCATTTAAGGGAAGGAGGTACTGTAAAAAGAAACACATCTAATGAACACAACCATGAAAAACCCTCTCAGAGCCTTGTTTCATTTGCAGAACAAGTATCAGCTGGCATGAACAGTGGCAAAGGGGTTATCCTCCTTCTTTGCTGCTTCTCTGAAGTGCAGTGAATGTGTCCCCAGGGCCCTCATCCAGCACAGTAAGCATGAAAACGTCAAGATGAAGCAATGCAGCAGCCCTTCTGGTAGTCCACACTCCAGCAGTAAGATGTGGCAGGCAATTGCAGGTGCTGCTCTCCATGAGTGTTTAAATTGTAACCTCTGTGGCCAGTATGCCACGTGGGCCCTGGCCTAGAATCATGGAATTGTTTGGCTTGGAAAAGCCCTTTAAGATCGTGGAGTTCAACCACTCCCTAACTCTACCAAATCTGATGCTAAACCATGTCCCTCAGCAGCACATCTTGAATCAGAGAATCAACCAGGTTGGAAGAGACCTCCAAGATCATCCAGTCCAACCTAGCACCCAGCCCTATTCAGTCAACTAGACCATGGCACTAAGTGCCTCATCCAGGCTTTTCTTGAACACCTCCAGGGATGGTGACTCCACCACCTCCCTGGGCAGCCCATTCCAATGCCAATCACTCTCTCTGTGAAGAACTTCCTCCTAACATCCAGCCTATACCTCCCCTGGCACAACTTGAGACTGTGTCCCCTTGTTCTATTGCTGGTTCTTCTGGGAGAAGAGACCAACCCCCACCTGGCTACAACCTCCAGGGAATGGGATTTAGCCACCTTCCTGGGGAGCCTGTTCCAGTTCATCTTAGAGCACAAGAATACTGTCCCATAGTCTCATACCATGTTCCTTCACTATCAGTGGAGAAGAACTATGCCAAATACTTCTCAGGAGTCAGCAGATCACAGATCACCTTTACCACCCCAGGGTTATTCTTAGTCCCTGTCTGGGGGGTGAGCAGCACCACTGCCATGGTGATGTCAACAGGTCAAGGTGAGACTCCACAGCAGCACCTTCAGGCCCACTACCATTCACCAGGACAAGCTGGAGTAAGAAGCAGAGCAAGAGCCTGCTCAAAACACCAGCACAATACTGCATCAACACCCTGTGACCTATCCCTGCAACACTGACCAACCTCCAGAGAAAGCAGTGAACTTGGAGATGGTCTTTCATGATTCAGACAGTTCAGCCTGGACTGTGCTGGCATGTGCCTTCCCTCACCATCCCTGAGATGTCTGGCACTCTACACCAGTGACACAAGACACCTTGCAACGCTTTCTTGAACTTCTAGTGCTTTGCAAGGCTCTCATCTGGACCTGGAAGCTCTTTGGAGCAATCAAGGTCCACATGAACATAAGCAAGGTGGAATCTCCCTGTTGAGGCCCAGCTGAACAACCTTCTCCTCCAAGTGCAGACAGAAACCTTATTGTTGCATGCCAGGGTTGTCCCAGCAGCACCACTAAAACTGAGGACCACTGGGTCCATAGGGTCAGTGAGCCTGGGCCAACACTATCCAGCTTGACCTGGGTGCTCTACATGGTACACCAATTATACCACCACTTCCTACCTCAGGCAAGTCTCACAGGAGACTACTTCCCACCAACACCTAGTTCAGCAGAGATGCCTCTGAGGCACTGCTCTGTGACTCCTGGTTCAACTCATGCACCACTTCAGCAAGTTCTGAATAACTAGAGGTCTCCCCTTGAGAATACCTCTACACACTCATGCATCAGCTGCTCACCTTCCCCCTGAGAGCCAGTTCCAACACATGGTGAGGACCACCCCTCTCCAGGAGCCCTGGTGTTCAGTTTCTACTCTGAGCTAACTCCACCAGGAACATCAGTTGTAAGAACTCTCCATCAAGCAGAAGGCACAAGTTTATCCACAGGACCACCTGACTCATCTCTCTTATGCAAGAAGGAGACACCACTTTTCTGACTCCTCCAGAACTTGTTCTCAAGGTTCTGGCTGCACTTTGCACATCCTAAGAGCTGTACAGTTCCCAGCCCAAGATCTACTAAATTCTGGACCCTCTTTTATCAGCTTCCCCACTTCTCACAGCACGCTGGCTATCTTCAGCTCCACTGGGAGAACTCAAGATCCCACCACCAGCAGTGCTGGTACTGTTTCTATTCCCTTGTTCTGGCATCAGTAGGCAGTATCTGCCAGTCCCTAGATACCATGGAAATGCAGGGGTGCTCTGGTCACCACTCCTCTGGTTCCCTAGGTTTAGCCTATTTCTCTTTACCCTACTCTCTCTTATTTTTCCCCTCCTGCAGCCCCTCACACCACCTTAATTATTTGGTGTGTTTTGCTCTCTAGTTTCTTCTCTTTGCTCTCCTCCTCTCTTGGGGAGTGGTGGGAAAGCAGACATGTAGCATTTGTTTGAGAGGGATATCAGCCTGCCCCAAAGTGGGAGCAGATGTGTAAGGAAGAGCCTAAGAACAAGGCATACATTGGTGCTATCTTCCCAAAACACCTGCCCCACCCTGACACAATGTACATCCGAGGCAGAGATGTTGCCTCTGTGTTTCATCATCTTCCAAGGAGCATTTTTTTTCCTTTTAAAAGCACATAAAACTTCTAGCACCCCTAGCATCCTATGTCAAGCAGCTGCACAATTTACCTCTGGCTTCAGTTTGGTTGAAACTTGCCGCTTGATAGTTTCATTTGATGTCTGGATTCTGTTTCTAAGTAGATAAAATATTCTTCCCTCTTCATTTTCTCCACGTTGCTCACATCACAAAGAAGATTCCTTTTCCTGTAGATATCCATCCTAACATTCCATAACCACCTCTTTTCCATGTGTGAGAAATCCCTATTTAAATGGCTCCTCACATCCACACTTTGTCTTCCCTGAAGACAAAGTGAATCTTCTCTGAATCTTTTCCAATTTGATTATGTCCTTTCTGAAATGGGGATGGACAATCAAGGGCAGTTCATTATGTTCAAAATCAGATGCAGGCTGGATTTATGCACAGTACAGTGCTCCTCACTTCATTCTCTACTCTTTTCCTAATTAGTAACATTTGAACAGCATTTTTACTGGTACTGAGAACTAAGCTGCTCATTATAACCCAAAGATCTCATTCTGGCATGCAATAGTAAACTCAGAACCTACATCTCAGCTAACAGAATGCTAGAATTGCTTTGCCTGCATGCATCATTTTACACTTACCTACCCAGAATTCCACCCATAATTTTGTTAACAGTCACTCAACACTGCCAAATCCTTTTGCAAATCTCTGCACACAACTTTTTGTTCGCTCCCTCGATCGGTGTCATTATCATACTTTGTTACCTCCTTATCTACCTCCCTTTTTCCCATTATGGGGACAAATCTGCAAGAGAATCTCTGTGAAAACTAGGCATTCTACAGTGCTACTCCTTGTTTCCTGTCTTTACCTAGGTGCTCCAACATTCCATGAACTTCCCTTTGATTCAACAGCCTGGGGTGAGTGACCTTCACACACGTAGGCTATAGCCATGGGACCTCTTTCAGCAAGCATAAATATAGGCTGGGCAAAGAGAGCAGTCTGGAGGAGAAGGACTTGGGGGTGTCAGCTTATGAAAACCCCAACATGAGCAATGGTCATTGGCAGCACAGAAGGCAGCTGTGTGCTGGGCTGCATCCAAAGCAGGGAGAGCAGCAGCACAGGGAGGGGATTCTGCCCCTCTGCTCTGATGTGAAGCCACCTGAAGCACTGCCTCCAGTTCTCGTGTCCTCAGCATAACGGGGACATGGAGCTGCTGCAGAGAGTCTAGAGGAAGCCATGAAGATGACCTGAGAGTTGAAGAATCTCCTACATGGGGACAGGCTGGGAGAGTTGAGGCTGTTCAGTCTGGAGAAGAGAAGGCTTCATGACCTCCATCATGTTTATCAACATGTGCAGGGCAGTGTCAGGAGGATAGAGCCAGGCTCTGCTCAGTGATGCCCAATAACAGGACAATGGGTGCAAGCTGAAGCAGAGGCAGCTCCACGGGAACATAAGGAGAAACCTTTTCACTGTGGAGGTGGCAGAGTCCTGGAGCAGGCTGCCCAGAGAGGTTGTAGGCTCCTTCTCTGGAGTCATTCAAACCCACCTGGATGCATTCTTGTATGACCTGCCATAGGTGATCCTGCTCTGGCAGGGGGACTGGACTCTGGGGAGTCCTTACAACCTCTGACATGACATCATTTTGTGATACAACCACATCTTCCCACGACATAGAAACTGTTTTCTTTAGAAGTCTTGTGTACTCCTGGACCTGAAAACCTGCAGCTTAAACTCATGGAAAAACATCCTGACCATCTCACCTGTCCTCCTTAAAATGAGAGGCTAAAGATATTCCCTTAGTTAATTATTACTTACTCCTGCTGTGCGTTTCTGGGTTTCTTCAGTCTTGATTTTGATGTGTTCAGGTGGGAGAGGACTCAGTGCAACTCTTAGTAAATGATTCCAGCAGTTCAGTATTTTTACCATTTCACTTTTGGAATAGTCTCCAATCTGAACATATCTGTCATCCTATCTTAGCTCTTCTGTGCTAGGCTGCAGGGTCAGACAGTTTGGAGGAAATTTGCATCACTCAAACACAGACAGCCCTTGAGATACTTCTCTTGTTTTTTATTCATGGTTCCACATTTTCTGGCCACTCTTCAACACCTCTCAAAGTGATAACAACAGAATTAGACAAAGCAGACAATTTTTTTCCCCCTTCCCTTTCTCAAGTTAGAAGTCATCCAACATTTTCCTGTTCAACATTCAGCTCTCAGCAGATCAGGAAACCACATTAGCTTCTCTGGCTGCAGCTACACAGTATTTGCTCTACAGTGGGATCTGGGCAGGTGAGACCAATGGGCCAAGGCTCATTCCATGACATTTAACATAGCCAAGTGCCAGGTCCTGCACGTGGGTCACAACAACCCTGTGGTAAGCTACAGACCTGGGGATGTGTGGTTGGAAAGCTGCAGCTTGGAGAGGCACCTGGGGGTATTGGTTGCCAATTGACTGCACATGAGTCAGCAGTGCCCAGGTGGTCAAGAAGGCCAAGGGCATCCTGGTTTGTATTAGAAACAAGGTGGGCAGCAGGGACAGGGAGGGGATCACCCCCTGTGCTCAGCACTGGTGAGGCCACACCTTGAGTGCTGTGTTCAGTTCTGGGCCCTTCACCACAATATCACAGTATCACCAAGGTTGGAAGAGACCTCACAGATCATCAAGTCCAACCCTTTACCACAGAGCTCAAGGCCAGACCATGGCACCAAGTGCCACGTCCAGTCCTGCCTTGAACAGCTCCAGGGACGGCGACTCCACCACCTCCCCGGGCAGCCCATTCCAGTGTCCAATGACTCTCTCAGGGAAGAACTTTCTCCTCACCTCAAGCCTAAATTTCCCCTGGCACAGCTTGAGGCTGTGTCCTCTTGTTCTGGTGCTGGCCACCTGAGAGAAGAGAGCAACCTCCTCCTGGCTACAACCTCCCCTCAGGTAGTTGTAGACAGCAATAAGGTAGGAAGGACATTGAGGGGCTGGAGTGTGTCCAGAGAAGGGCATCGAGGCTGGTGAAGGGCCTGGAGCACATGGCCTGTGAGGAGCATCTGAGGGAGCTGAGCTTGTTCAGTCTGGAGAAGAGGAGGCTGAGAGGAGACCTCACTGCTCTCTACAGCTGCCAGAAGAGAGGGCACAGCCTCTTCTCCTTGGTGGCAAGTGACAGGACCAGAGGAAATGGTTCCAAGCTGCACCACAGTATCACAGTATCACCAAGGTTGGAAGAGACCTCACAGATCATCAAGTCCAACCCTTTACCACAGTGCCCAAGGCTAGACCATGGCACCAAGTGCCACATCCAACCTTGCCTTGAACTGCCCCAGGGACGGCGACTCCACCACCTCCCCGGGCAGCCCATTCCAGTGCCCAATGACTCTCTCAGGGAAGAACTTTCTCCTCACCTCCAGCCTAAATTTCCCCTGGCGCAGCCTGAGGCTGTGTCCTCTTGTTCTGGTGCTGGCCACCTGAGAGAAGAGAGCAACCTCCTCCTGGACACAACCACCCCTCAGGTAGTTGTAGACAGCAATAAGGTCACCCCTGAGCCTCCTCTTCTCCAGGCTAACCAATCCCAGCTCCCTCAGCCTCTCCTCGTAGGGCTGTGCTCAAGGCCTCTCCCCAGCCTCGTCGCCCTTCTCTGGACACGCTCAAGCATCTCAGTGTCCTTCCTAAACCAGGGGAGGTTCAGACTGGATAGTAGGAAATATTTCTTCAGTGAAAGGAGGTTAACAATAATTTCTTCATTATGAGGTTGGTGGAACACTGCAACAGGTTGCCCAGGGTGATAGTGGAGGCCTCATCCCTGGAGATACTCAAGGTCAGTCTGGATAAGGCTCTGAGCAACCTGATCCTTGTGGAGGATGTCCCTGCTGACTGCAGGGTGGTTGGACTAGATGACCTTTGGAGGTCTCTTGCAATCCAAACCATTCTATGGTTCTATGATTACTGGGTTTATCTTTTATCAGTCTAGGATTTTAGCTCCATTAGCATGACTGTAAAGGCACAGAAGTACCTGGCTGCAGGAAATTTCATCAAAGTCTTTGAACAAAGTTATCCTGGCAGAATCTATTTTGCATAAAGCCATTCTGACTGGCACGTTGTCCTCTTAATGTTTGACTGGGAATGTTACCAGAGTGACAAAATTGAGTACCTAGGTCATCTCAATGGATTTTAAAAGTTGTCCTAAAAGCTGAGGTTTTCCCTTCCAGATCTTCCTCACTGTTTTAAGACTTACTGAAAAACAAATGTTATGCTTTTTTATGCAACTTGCTACACTCTTGACTGCAAGTTACCTTCACTTGGCTGCTGTAAAGCATCACTCTAAAAATCATGGTTGCTTGCTGTTGGGAAGCATATCCCTATTAGATGAGCTGACAACCCTTTTCTTCTACTTCCCTCCAAGACACAGGCCTAGGTATTGATTACTTCATTTTTCTGCCATGATACACAGCAGTCTATAGAAGTTAGACTCCCAGCTCTATAATGCCAATGAAATTCATTAGCTCCACTTGCCCATCAGCTCCTTTGTAACTTCTCTCATAATTCTGTCATATTACTGCCCATTAGAATTCCCAAAGTCAAAATGTTGTCCTTCAGTTTCTCAAAATCACATTTTGCTGTCCACAGGGCAAAAAAATGCAGTCTTAGGTCAATCATTGACATACCAAAGGCTGCTTTCTTATACTAATGACCACTGCTGGTGCACTTCTCTTGCTGGGCTTCTTTCTGCAGTCCTGCCAGCTGTGAGCCCCTCTCCACAACAGCTGTGAAGCCACTCAGCTATTTCAGTGACCCTGACAAGACCATCAGTTTGTACAAGCTTCAGAACAAATGGCTGCCAGATCCCAGCCATAGTCCCTCCTCAAAACCTTACTGGTACAAGTTCTTATCCCAGAGCTCTTCAGTTGAATTTTAGAAGTGCCCAGATTGAGAGCTGCTTGAAAGAAGAAAGGCCAAGCTGGGAAGGAATAAGAAGTGCGACCAAGCACAAGGCAGTCTGATCTGGGAGGAGAGGTGTCCCTTCACCCCTCTGTTCTGCTGTCTCTTCCCCTAAACGAGAGCAGAACAAGGCACAAGTGCCCTTCTTCACAGGTTCTCACTACTTTACCCACACTGCCTATGAAGCAGAGCTTTCTACACAGAGTTCTGTGCTCCTTCCTCTTCTACCTGTGTGCCAGCAGATTAATGTATCTCTAATTCCATGACTCAATTTCCCTCTGCATTACCACCTAATGTCCCAAGCTTCTCCCTCGTTAGTTCTTTTCACTAACTCTCACATGTTGAAGGTGAAGGAAGGAAGAACTGGGCCCTGAGTCCCTTGATGAGATAGCTGCATGCAGAACCAGCATCTCACTCCTTCATGCTCCCAGTGAACAAACTGTGTTTCCTGCACTAGATCTCACTCCACACGCCTTCAGATCTGGGCAGGGGGATGAGTAAGGAGAAAACTGAAGGGGATGCTCCCTGGTTGCTCCAGCTGCTTACCACCTCTCCTGTCAGTCTGCTATCCTGCTCCCACTCTGCTGCATCAGAAGTGGGTGGTCTTTGACTCTCATTAGCATATCCAGTGAGAAAGCATCACAGAAAGTATGTATTCCTTGCTCTGACAGTACACTGACTACTCCTTGTAGAGGGGAGTCTGACAGGCCAGGTAGCTCTGACAGGTCAGATTTCACAGCATCACAGTCTCACAGTATCATCAGGGTTGGAAGAGACCTCACAGATCATCAAGTCCAACCCTTTAGCACAGAGCTCAAGGCCAGACCATGGCACCAAGTGCCACGTCCAGTCCTGCCTTGAACAGCTCCAGGGACGGCGACTCCACCACCTCCCCGGGCAGCCCATTCCAGTGTCCAATGACTCTCTCAGGGAAGAACTTTCTCCTCACCTCCAGCCTAAATTTCCCCTGGCACAGCCTGAGGCTGTGTCCTCTTGTTCTGGTGCTGGCCACCTGAGAGAAGAGAGCAACCTCCTCCTGGCCACAGCCACCCCTCAGGTAGTTGCAGACAGCAATAAGGTCACCCCTGAGCCTCCTCTTCTCCAGGCTAACCAATCCCAGCTCCCTCAGCCTCTCCTCGTAGGGCTGTGCTCAAGGCCTCTCCCCAGCCTCGTTGCCCTTCTCTGGACACGCTCAAGCATCTCAATGTCCCTCCTAAACTGGGGGGCCCAGAACTGAACACAGGACTCAAGGTGTGGTCTAACCAGTGCAGAGTACAGGGGCAGAATGACCTCCCTGCTCCTGCTGGCCACACCATTGCTGATGCAGGCCAGGATGCCACTGGCTCTCTTGGCCACCTGGGCACAGATTTGGCCCAGAGACTGATAAATGACAGCCTTGCCTGTTTAACATGGCCAGTGGCTGACACTCTGTGCATGAGCCTCAACCAGCTATCACTTGAACAGTTTCTTGCAGACAAAAAAAAAAACAAACCCAAAAAACCCATGGGGAGGACTTCAGCTAACAGCTGAACAGAGTTATTACGGTGAGAGAGTTTGTGGCACAAGATACTCTGAGGAGCTGGTGATGGGAGGAAGGTAGAGGAGTGTACTACTGACATCCAGAAGACCTGAGACTCTCTGGCAGATGAGAACTAAAGGACCTGGTATAACCCTACTCAGAAAGGAAACCACTGCAGGCTTTAGACCCTAAGCAGAGGATCAGAGGAAGGCAACTCCTGCTCAAAGCACTTGGCTATGAGGTTAGACCAGTTTACTCAGTGCTTTTTCCAGTCTGGTCTTGAAAACCTCAAAGAATGGACACCATACAACAACCTCTCTGGAAAATCCCTTCCAACTCCTCAGCATTCTTCAAGAACAAAAGGTTTCTCCTGATATCCACTGTGAGCATTTCTAGTTACTCTTTCCCTACACTCCCAAAGTAATGTTACTTTTGAGTTTCCTGGAATATTTTTCCACCATTTTATGTCACTTCATATGTTTCCTGCAGGCTTCTGTGCAAAGACATGAGAGAAATCAAAGACACTGGAGAAAACAGAGCAATCCTAAACTTAACAGGCTCCAGCTTTCTATTCATTAAAATCCATTCAGGGAATTAAGAAAGATTTTGTCACACAAGCCAGAGCAGCCAATACCAGGAGATGTCCAAGTTGTAGTCGAAGGTACACTGGCAATGCATCCAGATGTCTACACAGCTCTGAAATCTTGGATTTGGCTACTTCAGTTACTCACAGCAGCCAAGCTGGTCTTTGCATTTAGTTGGCACTCAAATATCTATCTACAAGTTCCCAGCTGGATTTTGTGTCCAGCAACCTCAGTGAAACCTCCTTTATGTTGACTGAAATGGAGTCCCAGCTATGATGAGAGTCGCCGGGCACCTCTCTGGACCTGTGAGGGGTAATTATTACCCTTAGATAGACTTCACTGGTAGCTATTATCAGAGGCAGAAAGCCAGGGGCGATGCTCATTGTGTAACACAAAGCACATGCCTGGCACTGAGGTGTGCACGGGTCCATCCGTGGAAAAGTTTAGCCCTTTCTGATCACTTTTCATTTGTTTTTTTTGTACCCTAGGAAATCCAAATCTGACCTCTGCCACTGTGATTTCTGGTGCCCTTCATAAAACATAGATGTTGTATGACTCCAGTTCAATTTTATGCATATGGAGCTACTCTGTTATGATCCTCTCGATTACTTTTCCCCAGGGAGAAATAACCAAACCCTCACATTTAGGAAAGAAAATTTAAAGTTGCACATCACTAAACATGTGCAAACTATGACATCTAACTAAATCATAGTAAAACGTCCCTGGGGGGGGAGATGGAGAAATCATGTGGCTTGCTGAAAACTGGAATGGAAAAAGGCCTGGAGCAAGCTCAGGGCACAATCCTGCACTGGCCCTTGTGCAGTGACTAAACTAAATGTGACTGATTACAAGCTTTCTATCACTAATTAAAGCCTCTCACATTCTGAGTTCAAAATGTGCCACACACAAACTCCAAGGTAAAACCAATAGCAGCACACCACCTCTCTTCTATCTCTAGGCTCTACCTGGACTTGCAAAGGCAATACAGAGCCTACTGAACTGACCTGGCACGAATCTAACCCAATACACTATACAGCAAGAACACAAAGCTCTGCTCATGCTAGGGTGTTAGCTTCCAGCCACATCCTGCAGCTCACCTAAGAGCACTGACTTCCCAAAACAGGCCTGAAGAATCCTTCCAATAACTCCAGGAGGGCTGGAGTGAAAAATCTAGGCTGCCAAATAGGAACTGCTTTGAACAAACCTCCTTAGGTGGAAGAGTCCAAGAAAAACTCAGGGAACTCACCTTCACTCAGTCCAACCTCTGGAACTCCAAACACAGAGTCTCTACTGCAGCCAAACAAGTGTAAAGTTTCACACCAAGCAGGCATCAGGCACTATTGCTACAGTTCTGCCTGACCCCCAGAGGGATTAGAACTGCAGTTGTACAATCCCATTACCACACACCTTCAGGAAATCTCCTCAGTTAACTGTGTAAAGAGGTCTCTACTGTCCACTGCTGTCACCACTTAGAATGAGCCTATGCTGCATGAACCAAAAGCCACTGTGGCACAGAAAGTTCAGTATCTGCACTATGAAGGTCTGTATTTAAGAGTGCAAAGTGAATTTTCAATTAGCATTCTGCCACCATCACTGTAATGCAGAGATGTTCTTTTACATGTTCACTTATGTCCACATATTTGGATGACACACAGAAACATAAACACATCTATGAAAAAGCTACTTGCAACAGCTCAGCTACAGAAGGCTTTTCTGCAGCAGATTCCAGGTCACAGATCATAAAGATGCTGCCATGCACAGGAAGATAGACCTGCGTGGTTGAGTATGAGTATGCTCCTGCCACGTTTTGGAGCAGAGTGGATGTTACTAGATGCATGTTTGTTCTTCATGTGGACAGTGCTATGGGGAGAGGGGGGCAAGAACTGACGCTGCTAGTTCAGACATGTTGATAAAAGAGGGCTAGATAATCCGACAGCTAACAGGAGAATGATGTCCTTGGCAGCGTGGAGGATATGGGAAAGGCAGGAGAGGGAGGCAATACATGGTTTGATTTGTTATGTAGACAAGAGAGCCTGAAGAACCTCACAGGAAATATTGCAGTGATCCCTAACATGTGGGCATTACAACAGATCACTTTAGGGTGTGAGGACGTCTGATACCAGCAAGAGACAAAGGCTAGACGTGGCTGCTAAATCCCCAAGCAGAAACTGGAGTCTGTAGTTTAAAGCCACAGGAGTAGCTGCTTCCCTGGGAGAGCTGGCAAAGGGCTCTCCCATTAAGCCAAGAAGTGTCACAACACCAGGCTCTGACACAGTCCCTCAGACATAGTCTGGGCAGGTGGTTCGAGCCCCTCGCCCTCTGAGGTTTACACTTTCCACGGACATCACAGTGCCTGTGCGTTCTGTGGAAAGCCTTGAAGCCAAAGGAGACTGTTTTGGTGGCTTGAATGACACCTCCCTGAACTGATGCCTGAGCATGTGGTTCGCACAGGAGCAAATTTACCTGTGGGGAGGAAAGAGTGCCACAAGATGACATTTTCACTTGTAGAGACCTGCACTTAGGGGTAAGGGATATCGTGGCATCAGAATGCATGTAGGAGGGGAGAGGTAGGTCACACAGCCTGGGGGTTGGACTCGATGATCTCCTTGGGTCCCGTCCAACCCCTAACATCCTGTGATGCCTCTGCTGTAAAATATGCATGGACCAGTGGAAAGATAAGAGTCCTCCCACTCGCAATGGTTCTGCAAGAGGGAAGGGACGCAGCCTGGTCTGCTGCTCTCCACTGTAGTCCACGCAGGGGGAAGGGGGCCAGAAGACGACGTGCGGATCATGCAGCATTATCTACCCTCGGACAACAATAAACCGCTACCGAGCAAAAGGCAGCCGCCGGTGGCCCGCTCCCGCCTCGGGAGGCACGCCCCGCACCCAAACCCTTCTCCGGAGGCAACGCACTGACCCACATGTTCCGTGACCTTCCGCCACGAGTGACAGGGAGAGACGTTCCCCCCTGCCCCGGGCGCGCCCCGCAGCCCCGCTCTGCCTTCCTCCGTCCCCGCGGACCAGCACCTAGGCCAGCGGCTGGGGCTCAGCGGCTGCCTGCCGCCCTGCCCGCCCCGCCGCGCCACGGGGGAGCGGGCAGCAGAGGTGGCTTAGGCACAGTGTCGTGCAGCTAATGGCGCTGGACCGGCCCCGGGAAAGGGGACACGAGGGGCGACCCGCCTCTCTACTCCCTCCCGTGCCGTTACACAGGCGGGGGCCGCGGCTGCCCGAGCATTCTCTTAGCGCCGTCCCCTGCCAATGCCTTACCCACAGTGCGGGATCCGATGCAGCCCATCACTCCGGCAGAGCTCCGGCGAGCGGCGGCACAGCCTCAACGGCGAGGAGGCGAAGGAAGAACAGGAACGGGGGATGTGGAAAAGGAGCCGGTGCCTTCAGCGGGAAACGCCGGGGTGGCCCAGCCGGCACCGGCGGCGGGGGGTCATGGTCAGGTATTAACGCCGAGCGGCCCCCGCCGGGGCGATGCAGGTAGGAGGGGAGCCCGCGGGCCGGGCTGTCATCTGCCCCCGCCGCACCTTCGCGCTTTGTTTCACTCTTCCTGCGGCTCCTCGCCGCCACCGCCGCGTTCCTGCCGCCGCCGCCGCCGTGCCCCTCTCCGCCCGCTCCCCCCTTCAGCGGCTCCCGACGGGAAGGCGGGCTGAGATTGGGTAAACAGCTCCGGCCCGGCAGCACCGCGCCGATTGGCTGCCGCCCGCCGCGACCAGGCGAGGCAGGGCCGGGCTGGGCCGAGCCGAGCCGAGCCGAGCCGAGCTGAGCCGCGCCGTCCGCCCTCGAAGAGCGGCGGGACGGGGCCGGCGGCGGGGCAGGAGCGAGAGCCGAGAGAGCCGGTGAAGTGATGCGGGCGGCGCCGGGGAAGACGGGTGCCGGTGGGTGGAGCAGGCGGAGCGGGGCGGGGGCGGCACAGGTGAGCGGCGAGCGGCACTGCAGGCCGGGCTGGGGGACGAGCAGGTGGGGACGGGGGGCGGTGGGAGGGGAACGTCCCCGGAAGAAGACGTGAGGGGCGCGGCGGCGGCGCCGCGGATGGAGGCGGCCGGGGCGGGTTCCTGGTAATTACACTTGCCGGTTCGATTACCGGCAGCCCCCCCAGCGGCTGCGCGGCCGCCTCTCCTGGGGCGAGAAGCCCGGGGTGAGGTGACCTGCCCGCTCCAGAGCTCCGAGGAGCTGAGACGTGCTGCAGAGGTCGGGGGCGCGGGGCGCAGATGTGCCGCTGCCCTCCCTTCGGCGCTCTGCGAGCGGTGAGAGGCGCCAGCTCAGCCCTGTGGAGGATGGTTGAGGCCTTTCCCGCGCCCTTCCCGCTAACGTGGCAGCGAGGAGGAATCTCTGCAGGTGGAGATGGTGCTGTTAGGTTTGCCCTCTTCACAGCCTGAATGTTTCCTCACCTGATAGCAGCAGCAACAGGCAGCGTCTTTCCGTCCCACCTTCCCAGCGCTATGGACTCTCCCCATTCTGCGCCTTCCACCTCCGCCTGATTTCTCCTTGTCCCTTTGTGCTTCCCTCACCCCAGAAGCCTCACTGATCTCACCAGCTTCCTTTCACCAACCTCTAGTAAGAGCAAACTGAATTTTGTTGATCCCAAATGAGCGATTGTACCCTCGTCCTCGGGCCTGGAAGATGCAGGTTTTGCCTTGCGTTGCTGAGAAGTCGCTCAAGACACCCGGACGGCCCTGAAACAGCAGTGCTGGGCAATAGGTAAGCTCCTTTGGCTTCCCCTTTACAGCTTACAGTCCAACTAAGGGTGCACAAGTGACAAAGGATTTGAAAGAGGAGATGCTCTTCTAATTTCACCTGGAACATTTTGCCTGAAACAATAAGCAGAACTCTACTCAAAAACTCATTTTACAAGCAAATGTATGCAGGAAGGACGTGGGCAGAAAAAGCGTTGCAGTATCTGAATGTCTGCAGGTGTTGTGCCTTTTTCTTCATGGTACTGCAAATGTACTACCTCTGGTGAACGTGATTCTGCTGAGGGATCACGGTCCCATCCTGACTGGGTGCCTGGGCCCAGTCTGCTCTGGTGTTCTAATGCTTCTCACTGGGTTACAGCACATTAGATCTCCATTGAAGAGGAAGGTTTTCTACAGCTAGAATTCCTCCTCTATTCTGCTCTTCCTTACACCTTCCCTAAATCGTGGAATGATAGAACCTCCCTGGGTTGCCTGTTGCAGCATCTCACCACCCTCATACTGAAGAACTTCCTAAGATCCAGTCTAACCCTACTTTCCCTCAACTTCATTCCCCCTTGTCCTGTCTCTAGAGACCCTTATGAAAGGTCCCTCTGCAGCCTTCCTGTAGGATACCTTCAGATGTGGTCATTCTGCCCCTGTACTCTGCACTGGTTAGACCATACCTTGAGTCCTGTGTTCAGTTCTGGGCCCCCCAGTTTAGGAGGGACATTGAGATGCTTGAGCGTGTCCAGAGAAGGGCGACGAGGCTGGGGAGAGGCCTTGAGCACAGCCCTACGAGGAGAGGCTGAGGGAGCTGGGATTGGTTAGCCTGGAGAAGAGGAGGCTCAGGGGAGACCTTATTGCTGTCTGCAACTACCTGAGGGGAGGTTGTGGCCAGGAGGAGGTTGCTCTCTTCTCTCAGGTGGCCAGCACCAGAACAAGAGGACACAGCCTCAAGCTGCGCCAGGGGAGATTTAGGCTGGAGGTGAGGAGAAAGTTCTTCCCTGAGAGAGTCATTGGACACTGGAATGGGCTGCCCGGGGAGGTGGTGGAGTCGCCATCCCTGGGGCACTTCAAGGCAAGGTTGGACGTGGCACTTGGTGCCATGGTCTGGCCTTGAGCTCTGTGGTAAAGGGTTGGACTTGATGATCTGTGAGGTCTCTTCCAACCCTGATGATACTGTGAGACTGTGTATTTCCAAATCTAACCATTTTCATCTAATTTTTCTGCTCTTTTTGAATGACTCATTAAAGATTGTTTTTTCTCAGTTCATCTGCACTCTTCAAAACTAAGTTGGAAAAATGGTGAGAAACCAGAGACCTTGTGGAACTTTGTTAACCAGAGGTGTTTCAGCATCCCTGAAAAGCAGGTCCATGTTGACTTCCAGGGCTAATGCAAGGGGAAACAAAAGCAAATTGGAATGGGAAGTGCCAAGGCCTGTATCTGATGAGTATTTTTTTAAAGTTAGTGGCTGTCCAGCCAGCTATTGCCTTCCACAGTCTCCTGTGATCAGGACAGCTGTCCTCAGGAGTCTCACCACAAGCCTCACCAAAGAGCGTTTGCATCTCAGCCTGAGAAGATGTGTAACTGATACAGCTATGACCAATTTCTTTTCCTCTGTCCAGAAAGATTCATGGTTTCAGCTTAATGGCCCTCTCCCTCCTCACCCACCCATCCAGTCTTGTTCCTCTGGGAACCTCCTTTCTGCATTCTGATTTATTTCTGTTGTGGTTTCCTTTTCAGTGAAGATTTAGGTAATCACATTGACTTCTTGCTCTGCCGCCCCTGCATGCTGCTTTAGCTTCTCTATCAGGATGGCTCACGCTCAAAGCCATTCCCCAGGCCCTAGCAAGTGCACAGGTGGCTTTACTTTCATTAAGCTACAATATCAGCTGCATTAGTCTGCTCTGACTTGGCCTCAGGGTGTGATTCCCACAGGCAGGTGAGCAAGTCCTAGCACTTACCCTGCCTGAAAAGCAACTTTCCGTTTCTGGATGGGTTTGTCTTCTACTGCTTTAGTGAGATGCTAGTTTATGTAGGGAGCTGGCAAGCACACACACAGCCACCAGGTGAGTGCTAGGCAGGCACAGCAGAGAGAGCTAACAGGGAAGGAGGAATGTCCTTTCCACCCAGGTGTCCTTTCATTCACTCTGCAGAGCTGCTGGCCTGTCTCATGGCTGTCTCATGTGCCCTGATCCCACAAGCTCACTTCATTTTTCCTTTGGAAGCAACAGCACTTGGCTGAGCTACCTGTGGGCAACTACAGCCATGCTTTGCCTGCCATTTCTAACACAGCCACTTTAACCAAACCCCTCACCATCTTTTCCTTCTTAGTCATACACTTACTTTTTTATGGGCCTTGAGTACACAAATCTCCACATTTAAAGTACATTTCATTCACATTAGAAGTTGGGAAGACTCTCAGTTTTGACACAGTTGCTTGGCTCTTCCATGCAGTAGGTTCCATGCAATAGGGAGCTCATCACTGGGGAAGAGCTTCTAATTTTTAATAAGCCAATACCTAATTTTTGCTTTCTCATTTTGGTTAAAATGAGTTTCATACAGCAGCACAAGAAAACAGGAGCTGTTTTCCATTCTGAGGAAACACATGGTTTGATACAAGAATAGGAGTAGGAGGGAAGTGACAGGACTGAATCTTTGAACAAGGGACTAAATTAGAGCATAAATCCTACTGTCCCCCACACTTTCTCTTTGCTTTTCCTGAGCACCATTATGCTTACTGCTGCTACAGGGAACAGGAGGGAACTGACAGAACAGAGATTGGTTTGTTTGCTTTGAAATACACTTTCTGATAGGCTTGGGATGTTTTAAATAGTACAGGTATCAGCTCATGTAGGAATTGTGTACTAAATATGCTTAGGAAGTGCTGACTTTGATGCTCTTTGGCAACATCTCTGTACATTTGCTATGGCAGTGGGTGATGTGCCCCTATAGTCTCCCATAGCTGCCATTTAAACCAGGAAAAATGGAAAAAAAATACCAATATGAATCTTGCTACCTTATGTTCTACTTTCAGGTAAATACTGCCAACCCCTTAATAACTTCAGATGTTCAGTTCCTGTCCCCAGAGGTCTCGCTGGCAGCCATGTCTCTCCTCTCATGCAAAGGCTCTAACAAAAAAGGTCATTCACCTCTCTTGGATCCTTTTTAAAATCCTTGCTTACAGCCATAGAGTCAACCAGGTTGGAAGAGACCACCAAGATCATCTAGGCCAACCTAGCACCCAGCCCTAGCCAGTCAACCAGACCATGGCACTAAGTGCCTCATCCAGGCTTTTCCTGAACACCTCCAGGGACAGGGACTCCACCACCTCCCTGGGCAGCCCATTCCAATGCCAATCACTCTCTCTGTGAAGAACTTCCTCCTAACATCCAGACTATACTTCCCCTGGCACAACTTGAGACTGTGTCCCCTTGTTCTGTTGCTGGTTGCCTGGGAGAAGAGGCCAACCCCCACCTGGCTAAAGCCTCCCTTCAGGTAGTTGTAGACAGCAGTGAGGTCACTCTGAACCTCCTCTTCTGCAGGCTGCACACCCCCAGCTCCCTCAGCCTCTCCTCACAGGGCTGTGCTTCAGGCCCCTCACCCGATTTGTTGCCCTTCTCTGGACACCTTCCAGCACCTCAACATCTCTCCTGAATTGAGGAGCCCAGAACTGGACACAGCACTCAAAGTGTGGCCTGACCAATGTTGAGTACAAGGACAGTGTGGTCCTGCTGGCTACACTGTTCCTGATGCAGGCCAGGATGCCATTGGCTCTCCTGGCCACCTGGGCACACTGCTGGCTCATCTTCAGCCACTATCTACCAGTACCCTCAGATCCCTTTCTGCCTGGCTGCTCTCCAGTCACTCTGTCCCCAGCCTGTAGTGCTGCTTAGGCTTGTGTAGAACCCTGCACTTGTCCTTGTTAAATCTCATCCCATTGGCCTCTGCCCACACATCCAGCCTGTTGTGTGGCCTGACCAACTTGTCACCACAGAAGGACATGGAAGAACTTCTGCCATGCTTCTTGCAAGATGTGTCTGCTGTGGACACTATGCAGAGGTCTGTGTAGTTCATGGGCAGATGTTTACAAAAATAGTATCTGTATCAGGTCTATAGAGGCAGGGATCAGCCTCTGGGGACTGGTGCTTCAATATGCTGCTCCTATGGCCTCCTGCCAATGGCAGTATGGATCCCCCAGTAAATGCTGCTTCTGGCAGAGATCTTTGTAACTGTTCCATAGATGTAATGGAGTAGATGCAACAAGATTTAATTCTACATCAACCTGTTTTAGCTACTGATAGGATTTTCATATGGGCTGAAAAAAATGAGGTAGCAAAAATGACTCTTGAAGTTCTTCTCTCTTATGGGGAGTTTCTTTGGTGCAGAGGGCAGATTTTTAATGAGGTTCAAAGAAGGCAAAAAGCAGTGCCAAACCTGAACCTGGTTTACCTTATCTGACAGAAATGGAAGGCTGGGTTCTTTCAAGCTGGGGAAATATTTGAGGCTGTGTGAATCAGCTGAAGATTTTGAAAGGTTGATGGGTGGAGGTATAGGTGTAGGATGTTTGCATTATGTGCTGTGAAGGAAGCTCATGCTTACCTGTGCACACATGCAAGCCAATGTGATCTCAATTTGCCTGCACCTAGAGGTCATTAAAAACTTTATGAGAGCATTTTAGTTCCATGCTGAGGCAGAACTGCTCCATCTGCCCCCTCCATGCTGTGTTTATCTAAAATCCCTCCTGGGTGTTTTGTCCCATATTGCTGAAGAGGGGTAACAATGAGCACCAAAACATTTTTTTCCTCTTCCCCTGCATGGTGAGTTCCCAGATTGGCCTCTGCTGCCAAAGCAGACACATGCTTTGGAGATCATCAACTGAAAACTGATGGAGTGTCCCAAAGTAAGGACACTCAAAGGAATCAGGTACTTTGATGCTAGTCTGGGGACAGAGTGGCTGAAAGCAGTCAGGAAGAAAGGGACCTGGGGGTACTGGTAGAGAGTAGGCTGAAGATGAGCCAGCAGTGTGCCCAGGTGGCCAAGAGAGCCAATGGCATCCTGGCCTGCATCAGGAACAGTGTGGCCAGCAGGACAAGGGAGGTTATTCTGCCCCTGTACTCAGCACTGGTCAGGCCACACCTTGAGTGCTGTGTCCAGTTCTGGGCTCCTCAATTCAGGAGAGATGCTGAGGTGCTGGAATGTGTCCAGAGAAGGGTAGTGAAGCTGGTGAGAGGCCTGGAGCACAGTCCTGTGAGGAGAGGCTGAAGGAGCTGGGGGTGTGCAGCCTGGAGAAGAGGAGGCTCAGGGGTGACCTCATTGCTGTCTACAGCTACCTGAAGGGAGGCTGTAGCCAGGTGGGGTTGGGCTCTTCTCCCAGGCAGCCAGCAACAGAAGAAGGGGACACAGTCTCACGTTGTGCTGGGGGAGGTCTAGGCTGGATGTTAGGAGGAAGTTCATCACAGAGAGAGTGATTGGCATTGGAATGGGCTGCCCAGGGAGGTGGTGGAGTTGCCATCCCTGGAGGTGTTCAGGAAAAGCCTGGATGAGGCACTTAGTGCCATGGCCTAGTTGACTGGCTAGGGCTGGGTGCTAGGTTGGACTGGATGATCTTGGAGGTCTCTTCCAACCTGGTTGATTCTCTGATTCTGTGCTAGTAAGATCCCTTACAAACGCTCATTTCCATGCAGGCTGAAGTTATAAAAGAATGCATTTCTGAAGCAAATTGTGATGATTTCTGCAGGAGGTGAGGTTTGGCAGCTCAGCACGTGAAGAGCAAGCAGGCAGTGGGCTGGCAGTGACATCAGACAGTACACTTGCTTTGCTGCAAGAGCCTCGGTGTGTGCCCTCCCTTGCTGGGGGCTGTTCTATTCAAATGCAATCACTTCTGTAACACCCAGTGTCTGGGGCTGCATGTGAGTGTCCAGTGCTCACTGATTACCATTCTCTTCTCCCTTATCTTAGGGCCTTGCAGTTTCATGGCTTTTCAGAACAGCATTGCTGGTTTGCAGATTCCACAGAATGGCCTAGGTTGGAAGAGACCTCAAAGATCATCTAGTTCCCACCCCCTGCCATAGGCAGGGACACCTCCCACTTGGACAGGATTTCTGTAACATCCTCTCAGTATCTTCATCCATGCTTGAGGGTTTTTTCCCAGTCATGCAGAAGTGTCGTGTTCTGTGCTATATATATATTAAGGAAGATCTCATCTTTCATACAGCTCCTGTTTCTAGACTTTACAGAAGACCTAGAAAAGCAATTTGCCATCTGGATTTGTGCTGGTGTGGTTGGCTCTGTTAGCATTTCACCAAGGCATTTGCAGCACACTGACCTACTACATGTGATTGTGAGCACAGAGAACCGTTGCTCTCTGGAACTGCAGCTCAGGGTCAGCAAGTCTAGCCTGCTTCATCTGTCACAAACTTCACCCACTCAGCAGCACCATTCTGGTGAATATCTGCATCCTCCTTGGCCCTTACCTTGTGTCTGACCCAGCTAAGTGCCTGCCCACATGCAGTGGCACTGGAGGTATGCTGAGCCATGCTCTGAAATTCTGCACCCTCCTGCCATGGGACTTTTCCAGTGGAATATAAGATGGGAAGATGAATGAGTTCACAGATAAGGGGCTCTTTCCCACTCCCTCTCTGCCAGGAAAGACTCAGCAGATGCTAAGAAATGAGGAGTCAAAAAGGGAAATTCTGGGAGGTCACAGTGAGCGCACAGGTTCCTCACCATCAGGTGGGCAGTAGTGTCAAGAGGGCAGGTCTGAGGAGGTGGCTTTGGCTAGTCAAAGATGATATGTGGTAGGCCCTGAGAAAACACATCACATAATATCACAGTATCACAGTATTATCAGGGTTGGAAGAGACCTCACAGACCATCAAGTCCAACCCTTTACCACAGAGCTCAAGGCCAGACCATGGCACCAAGTGCCACGTCCAATCCTGCCTTGAACAGCTCCAGGGACGGCGACTCCACCACCTCCCCGGGCAGCCCATTCCAGTGTCCAATGACTCTCTCAGGGAAGAACTTTCTCCTCACCTCCAGCCTAAATCTCCCCTGGCACAGCCTGAGGCTGTGTCCTCTCATTCTGGTGCTGGCCACCTGAGAGAAGAGAGCAACCTCCTCCTGGCCACAACCTCCCTTCAGGTAGTTGTAGACAGCAATAAGGTCACCCCTGAGCCTCCTCTTCTCCAGGCTAACCAATCCCAGCTCCCTCAGCCTCTCCTTGTAGGGCTGTGCTCAAGGCCTCTCCCCAGCCTCGTCACCCTTCTCTGGACACGCTCAAGCATCTCAATGTCCCTCCTAAACTGGGGGGCCCAGAACTGAACACAGCACTCAAGGTGTGGTCTGACCAGTGCAGAGTACAGGGGCAGAATGGCCTCCCTGCTCCTGCTGGCCACACCATTCCTGATGCAGGCCAGGATGCCACTGGCTCTCTTGGCCACCTGGGCACACTGCTGGCTCATGTTCAGGCGGGTATCAATCAGCACCCCCAGATCCCTCTCTGTCTGGCTGCTCTCCAGCCACTCTGACCCCAGCCTGTATCTCTGCATGGGGTTGTTGTGGCCAAAGTGCAGCACCCTGCACTTGGAGCTATTGAAGCCATCCCCTTGGACTCTGCCCATCTGTCCAGGCAGTCAAGGTCCCGCTGCAGAGCCCTTCTGCCCTCCAACCCAGCCACATCTGCCCCCAGCTTGGTGTCATCTGCAAACTTGCTGATGACTGACTCCATGCCCTCATCCAGATCATCTATGAAGATGTTAAAGAGGATGGGGCCCAGCACTGATCCCTGAGGGACACCACTAGTGACAGCCACCAGCTGGATGTGGCACCATTCACCACCACTCTCTGGGTCTGGCCCTCCAGCCAGTTCCTAACCCAGCACAGAGTGTTGCCATCCAAGCCATGGGCTGACAGCTTAGCCAGCAGTTTGCTGCGGGGGACAGTGTCAAAGGCCTTGCTGAAGTCCAGATAGACCACATCCACAGGCCTCCCACATCCACCAAGCAGTCACCTGATCATAGAAGGAGATCAGGTTGGAGAGGCAGGATCTGCCCTTCCTAAACCCATGCTGGCTGGACCTGAGCTCTTTGCCATCCCTCAGGTGCACTCTTATCACCCCCAAGATAACCTGCTCCATCAGTTTCCCTGGCACTGAGGTCAGGCTGACAGGTCTGTAGTTCCCAGGTTCCTCCATCCAGCCCTTCTTGTGGATGGGGACCACGTTGGCCATTTTCCAGTCTCCTGGGACCTCTCCGGTGAGCCAGGACTGCTGGAAAATGATGGAGAGTGGCTTGGCCAGCTCAGCTGCCAGCTCTCTCAGCACCCTGGGATGGATCCCATCTGGTCCCATGGACTTGTGGGTGTCCAGATGGCTCAGCAGGTCCTGAACTAATTCTTCATGAATTTCCAGGGGAACACACTGCTCCCCGACCCCATCCCCCAGTTCAAGAGGCCACTTGCCCTGAACTCCTCCCTCCTTACTGTTGAAAACTGAGGCGAAGAAGGCATTCAGGACCTCAGCCTTTTCTTCATCATCAGTTATAGTGTTCCCCTCATGTGAGGTGTGTATGATGGTGCAGACATCTCTGATGTGCTCTGAGTCTTCCTGTGCCTTTTTTTAAACCCTTCTTAGGTTCTCTACCAAATGTCTCATTTCCAAACAGTGAAACACACAGCAGCTACTGCTCCTAAATGCCACTTGAATCTATACTGGTGGTGGTGCTCAAACAGCATTTTTAAACCTAATCTGCAAGCAGTTTCTGTGCTGTTAAATTCCCAATGTTATGTAAAAAGGCACCAATATTTTTAGCCTTACAGAATAGCAGTTGTCACCTCCTCACTCTCTGCCTTTGATATATTGGAGCTGGGGGACTAGACGCTCACAGGAGCTGTGGATAACTATTTTTGAAAAGAAAGGTTATTTTCTGCACTCTGGTTTTGGAGTTAAACACATCCAACAACAGATAGAAATACCCAAAGCCTTAAAATCCAGCCTGGTTTTAAAAGCTAGTGTGTCTGTCCTCTGCTGAAGTCCTGGGTATAGAATAAGGAATGGATCCGGAAGCAAAAGATCAACTGAAGCTGTTTGCTTCTGCACTGACAGAATGGCTGCCATGCTAAAAACCTCTCCAGAGAGTGCCTTCTGCCATGTAAGATGGAACACACAGCTTCTGCCAGCAGGATCTTGCTAATCAACATTGACTCAAACTGGGTTTGGAATTCATGGAATGGTTTAGATTGGAAAGGACCTTGAAGATTATCCAATTCCAACCACCCTGCCATGAGCAGGGACACTTAGAATCATAGAATCAGTCAGGGTTGGAAGGGACCACAAGCATCATCCAGTTCCAAACCCCCTGCCATGGGCAGGGACACCCTACCCTAGAGCAGGCTGCCCACAGCCTCATCCAGCCTGGCCATAAACACCTCCAGGGATGGGGCCTCAACCACCTCCCTGAGCAACCCATTCCAGCCTCTC
Organism: Pogoniulus pusillus; assembly: GCF_015220805.1. NCBI lineage: Eukaryota > Metazoa > Chordata > Aves > Piciformes > Lybiidae > Pogoniulus > Pogoniulus pusillus. The sequence goes on from NC_087278.1 coordinate 24,757,318, forward strand.
ACCACTCTCACACTGAAGAATTTCCTCTTCACCTTCAGTCTGAATCTCCTCACCTCCAGCTTTGCTCCATCCCCCTTAGTCTTGTCACTACCTGATTTCCTAAAAGGTCCTTCCCCAGCTTTTTTGTAGGCCCCCTTCAGATACTAGAAGGCCACAATAAGGTCACCTTTGAGGTCAGCTCTGACAAGCACTGTTTGCCACACAGCAGCCAGACGACAGCACTGCCTGTCTTGCTGGTGGCAAGCTGTGGGGAATATGGCTGGGAAGAGAGCAAGGGAATCTTGGAATGTGGGAATGACTGCTTTCCAAGCAGAAGGGGCTCTGGCCACTATCCATGCTCAGCTGCATACATGGACATGCTCTGGTCTCCCACCCTGCTTCAGCTGCATCCCACTGCCTTCTCCAAGCCTTGGCTGACTCTTGTTTTCCAGAGCTGCCAAACAGCTCAATCTCCACCTAGGAGTAGAGAGACCTGCCAGGAGGGCCTGCCTGCTTCCCTGTGCCTCAGGCACAGAGCCCAGCAGCACTGAGCAGGAGGTGGAGGAGAGTGGAGCGAGGGGAGGAAGCCTGACAGTGAGCAAGCCCCAGGAGCCATGGAGTTGTGGGCTTGCTGGCTCGTCAAGAAGCGGACGGAGGCAGCAGAGCTCAGCAGGAAATCTCAGTAGCTGGAGACAAGGAAACAGCAGAGGTAACTCCTCTGGCAGCTGCAGCTCCTGCCCTGGAGTGCCTGCCGTGGCTCTGGCTGGGAAAGACCTGACAATCCTGCTGGAAATGGAGCCTATTCCCTCAACAGACAGCAGCCCAGAGGCGTGATGCCTGGCCTCTCTGATGGCCTGTTTAAAGGTGGTAGCACAGAGATGCTTTTCTCCCTCCCGTCTGTGTGCAGCTGGTTTGCCTCATCAGAAGTGTGCAGGCATGGCAAGGTTTGGGGATTTTTGTGTACAGATTCTGGCCTGTTGTAGTGCTTCAGTTGGTGCAATCTCACTCTACACGTGTGGCCTTCTGCAGTGTGTATGTGTGCGTGTGCCAGGCCATACTCTCACGGTGGGAAGCTCTCTGGCTGCTAAACAGCTCCCTTTGGTGAGAGGGACACTTCCAAAGGGTGCACTGCACAGCAGTGTCGGCTTTGCAGGGAAGCAGCAGAGAGACATCAGTTATCTGTCCTGGGTGGTTCAGTGATTTCTCCAGAAGAATTCATGACCTTTGCAAATAGCATTCCTGACTGTGTGCCAGTCTCACAGATGCAGGAGGATGACTGGGCTCATAAGCACTGGAGGCTCTGCTGTCTCTAGTGCAGCTCTCTGTGTTTGGCACCCAGCTGTCGGCATTCATCCTGCAGTGGGACTGAGGCACTCCAAGGTGAAACTGCCCTTTGGGCAGGGGCAATACAGTTCTGCACGTCACAGCCTCCACAGAGAGCAGGAGCAGCAGCTGTGGCACATGTCAACCTATGCCAGGTGTAACACCCTGCATGAAGGAGGGAGGGAGGAACTGTTCTGAGTTCTGCTAGGACAGGGTTAATATTCACAATAAGCTGGGAGAGGCCACAGCCAGGATAGCTGAACAAAGCCATTCATGTAACCATAGAATCGTTTTTCTGAAAGAGACCTTTAAGATCACAGCTGGTGAGGGAGCCAGCTAAGGAAAGCACCCTGCTGGACCCACTGTTGGCCAACAGAGAAGGACTTGTGGCTGATGTGATGGCTGGAGGCTGTCTTGGGCACAGTGATCATGAAATGAGAATTCTTGATTCTTGGAGAAGTAAAAGGGGGGTCAGCAGAACTGCCACCTTGGAATTCTGGTGGGCAGACTTGAGCCTGTTTTAGAGACTGGTTGATAGAGTCCTTTAGGAGGCAGCCCTGAGGGCCAAGGAGTGCAGCAAGGCTGGACTCTTTTCAAGAGAGAAGTCTTAGTGGTGCAAGAATAGGCTGTCTCCATGTGCTGAAAGCTGAGCCAGTGGGGAAGAAGGAGCCTGGCTGAACAGAGAATTAGGTTGCTGCTTAGGGAGAAAAGGAGAGTCAGTGGTTGTTGGAAGAAGGAGCAGGGCACTCAGGGGGACTACAAGATTGTCATAGAATTACAGAATCAACCAGGTTGGAAGAGACCTCCAAGATCATCCAGTCCAACCTGGCACCTAGTCCTAGCCAATCAACTAGACCATGGCACTAAGTGCCTCATCCAGGTTTTTCTTGAACACCTCCAGGGACAGTGATTCCACCACCTCCCTGGGCAGCCCATTCCAATGCCAATCACTCTCTCTGTGAAGAACTTCCTCCTAACATCCAGCCTAGACCTCCCCCAGCACAACTTGAGACTGTGTCCCCTTGTTCTGTTGCTGCTTGCCTGGCAGAAGAGACTGACTCCACCTGGCTATAACCTCCCTTCAGGTAGTAGACAGCAATGAGGCTGAGCCTCCTCTTCTCCAGACTAAACACCCCCCAGCTGCCTCAGCCTCTCCTCATAGTCATGAGACTGTGCAGGGAGAAAATGAGAAGGGCCAAATACTAGATGGAAACTAATCTGGCCTCAGGTATTACATAGAACAGGAGATGCTGCTACAAAGACATCAGCACAGAAAGACAGGAGAGCTGCTGGCCCCTGTTGGATGGGGAAGGGAACAGAGTGGTCAAGGCTGAGGGACTCAGTGCCTTCTTTGCCTCAGTCTTTAGTATCAGGACCAGTTGTCCACTGGATACCCAGCCCACTGAGCTGGAAGTTAGGGAAAGGGACCAGAATGAAGCCCCCATAGTCCAAGAGGAGATGATCAGTGACCTGGTGCACCACTTAGACACACACAAATGGTAAACACCTAGAGGTACCGAGGGAGCTGCTGGAAGTGCTCCCCAAGCCACTTTCCATCATTTCCCAGCAGCTCTGGCTAGCCCAGGGGGTCCCAGCAGACTGAGACTGACCAGTGTGGTACCCATGTACAAGAAGGGCCAGAGGAGGATCTTGGGAGCTATGGAGCTGTCAGTCTGACCTTGGTGCTGGGGAAGGTGATGGAGCAGATTGTCTTGAATGCCATTATGCATCATGTGCAGGGCAACCAGGTGATGGGGCCCAGTCTGTTTAAGTTCCTGAAGCCAGGTCCTGCTTGACAAACACGACCTCCTTCTACAACATGGTCACCCACATAGTGGATGGGGATGGGAATGTTGCTTACCTGGACTTCAGTAACACATTTGACACTGTGTCCTACAGCAACATTTTTGGCTGCTCATGGCTTGGACAAGTGGATGTTTAGCTAGGTAAATAACAGCTGGATGGCCAGGCCCAAAGATGGATGGGGAATGGATTTAAATCCAGTTGGTGGCTTTCCAGATGCTCAGCAGAGAAAGATGCAGAGATGCTGACTGACAGCTGTCTGAAAATGAGCCCTTGCCTGGAGGTGTTTAAAAGAGGCAGAAATGCAGTGCTGAGGGGCATGGTTTAGCAACAGCCTTGGTAGAGTTAGAGAGTGATTGGCCTGGATGATCTTAAAAGTCTTTTACAACCAAATGAATCTGTGATTCTGTGATCATCATGCCCAGCCAGTAATCCAACACTACTAGGTCACCACTAAACCCTCAGCACCACATCTAGATGCCTTTTAAATACCTTCTTTTAGGAATGGAGACTTCACCACTTCCTTGATAAGCCCGTTCCAAAGCAGGGAAGAAGTTTTTCCTAATACTCAATCTACCCCCACCCTGGCATAACTTGAGGCTGTTTCCTCTCTTCATATTGCTTTTTGCATAGGAGAAGAAATTGACACCATCCTCACCACAACCTCCTTTCAGGGAGTTGCAGAGTGATTCAGTGCCATGCTGATGTCATACCCAGTATACATGGGGGGAAGCACACAGAGGTCAAGAGGTGTGTTCCAGGCAGCAAGCAGTTGCTCTGTATAGATGATTTCATCAGCAGTGTCTTGTCACTGGTGTTTCTTCTAGAGGAGTGTTCTCTTAGTTCTATTAAAGTCTCTTTAGCTCAACCCATGAGATTTTGCCTTTCCTCCCAATTCTGCTTTCCATCCCACCAGGGCAGGGGGTGGGAGGCCATGTGGTGCTAAACCATGAGAGAAGCATGGCAGAAGAGGGCTGTGCTGTGGGAGCACAACAGGTGCTAGAAGAGCCCTTCCCAGGGTGCATCATATCCATCAGTCCATAAGGATGTAGATGGCTTGCTGCAGGTGGCCCCATCCTGCACAGTGTGGGCCTGAACCTCTTCTGCAGCTCTTGGCCTAGAGACCAAAGTGGATCTGTGATACATTTCCAGCTCTTCCAGCCAGCCCAGGCATAGCATTAATATAGCACTGATCAGGGAAAGCTTATCAGCAGCAGTTTGGCATGAATCAGTAGGATATGGTCAGACTAAACATAGGTTAGATGACTAAAGAAGTGTCAGAGATGCAACACAGATAGGAGTCAGGACTTTACATTGGTTAGGAAAACACAGACTCCTCCATGGCACCACTAATTATTAACCAGCTCCCACTGAGATAAAATGGCACTAAGTGATCTGCTGCAGCAGATGGAGATGTTTTGTGTTATTGAGACTACTAAAGTGTCCTGCCCAGCATCCAGATTGCCTTCCTCTACCTCAAGCCTATTTGGAACATAAAGATTCCTATGTGCAGCTCCCTGAACCCTCTTGAATCCAGGTAAGATCTTTCTGCCTTACAAGTTTAATTCCCTGTTAGTGTTCTTGCAAACATTCCTGCTTTTGCATTCAAGGTCTTAAGTTTCTTATCTTACATCTACTTTTGTTTTCATTTTATAGGCATCTAACCACTGCTAGCATACTCCTCATCTCAGTGCATGAACTTCCCATGCCACTTCTGTATGGCATTATTCTGTATTTACTCATTGCATGACATGGCTGAATTAACAGTGAGGATACTTTATACCTGTCTGCATGTATCTCTCTGAGATGGGTTCCTTGAAGTCTTAAGAACAAGCTTTGATTTAGTGGCCAGCACTGGGGATTGCTTCCTGTAATCACCTGAAAAAAAAGGCCCAGCTAGAACTGCATATTCTAAATCCCTCCCAAATCTGCTTTGGAGTAGGCTGTCAGTGCACCTATGATCAGGGGACTGGAGCACCTCTGCTACAAGGACAGGCTGAGGGAGACAGCCTGGAGAAGAGAAGGCTTCAGGCAGACCTAATAGCAGCCTGGCAGGAGCTAAAGGGGGCTGCAAGAGGGCTGCAGAGAGACTGCCTGCAAAGGCCTGCAGGGACAGGACAAAGAACAATGGTTTGAAATGAGAAAAGCAGATTTAGATTGGCTGTTTGGAACAAATTCTGCACCATGAGGGTGCTGCAACATGGCAACAGGTTGCGCAGGGAGGTAGTTGTCACCCCATCCCTGGAGATACTCAAGGTCAAGCTGGACAAGGCTACGAGCAAGCTGCTGTAGTGGAGAGTGTCCCTGCTGACTGCAGGGGGGTCAGACTGGATGACCTTTGGAGGTCCCTTCCAACCCAAGCCATTCTAAGACTCTAGGGTGCATTCATACCGTAACAACCTCCAACACACCAGATGGCTGTTTTCATGGCATGGGGATAGCCAAAGTGATTTATGCAGAGGACTGCTGCTAATTCCAGAAATCACAAGGGCTGGCACAACAAGCTGAGCAGACCTGCTGTACCCAGACAGCTAAATGCCTGTTCAGGTCTAATGTTTTGCTTCAGCTAATGAGACAGACTACAACTGTGTGCATCTACCATGTGTTCAGTTTTGGACTCCTCACTACAACAGGGACACTGAGGTGATAGAGCAGGTCTGGAGGACAACAAAGCTGGTGAAGGATGTGGAGAAAGGGTTTTATAAGGAGCAGGTGGTTGAACAGGGGTCGTTTAGTCTGGAGAAAAGGAGGCTGTGGGGAGACCTGGCTCTCAACAACTCCCTGAAAGGAGGTTGGAGGCAGGTGGGTGTTGGTCTCCTCTCCCCAATAACAAGTGACAGAACGAGGGGAAATGGCCTCAAGTTGTACCTGGAGAGGTTCAGATTGGATAATAGAAGAAACTTCTTGGTTGTCAAATACTAGAACAGGCTGTCCCATCCCTGGAAGTATTTAAAAGATATGTGGTGCTGAGGGACATGGTTTAGCACCACACTTGCCAGAGTTAGAGAATGGTTGGACTCAGTCTTAAAGGTCTTTTCCAGACAAAATAATTCTGTGAGTCTGTGTTCTCAAGGCACTAATTTTAGTTTACAACAAAGTGTCTACTCTTCCAACAAAGAATTGCATGAAGGAAGGTTGCTAGCATAAGGAGACCTTTATTGTCTTTCCTTACCAGAGGAATCAGAACTAACACAGGGAAGCTGGTTTACCTTCATTTCTGATAACAGTACAAATGTTAAGGCCACTCCGTGGCAAGCATGAGATCAGATTGAAGTTTCCCCCTGTGTGTTGTGATGTTTTCCAGTTTGAGAGTTCTGGCTTTCACACATCCAACCTGCTAAACACTTCTCTGGTTCACATTTGTTTCCTCACAGTTAGGACTTCATACAAAATGCCTAGGAGGGTCTGATCTGCATTCACAAGCTTTCACATCACCATGTGGATGGGACATCAAATACACAATGCATCTGTGTTTGTGGGGGTGTGACCAGAAAGCATTTTTTCCCCCCATGTCCTCTCAGTATGAGGTATTCTTTGTTCTCTCTGGAGTCAAGGCCAGTCCAGGGAAGAGTGGCAGAGTACTCTGAGCTCAGGCTGATTCTGTAAGGTGTGCTGTGATGCTGCAGAATTTGGCTAGTGATTCCACGATGAAAACCATGCAGCTATGTAGGGAATGATGTTCCCTCCAACACTTTGCTATAGGTGGCACTTTCACACGGCATGTGACAGCCAAAAAAACTCACAGAAGGCTCAATTTATCCAACTGGACCAGTCTGATATACTACCTCTGTACAAAGCTAGCTTGTAAAAGTGCAGATTTGTTTACAGTGGATTTCTCAAGCCTTAACAAACCGCTTTGCATAGATCTGTAATGTGAACACTTTGCAGCAGTACATGCTGGGAGTCTAACTGAGGTGATTTGTGGCTTACTCGCCCACCTCTGAGTAATTTATCAGCTCTGAGAGGTACCTACCTTAATAGGTAAGCCTTATGAGCAGACAAGCCCCAGATCTGGCCATGACCAAATACAGTAATTCCCTAGGGAATTTGCAACAGTAGGAGTATTAATCCAAATATTAAGGCCAAATCTCAAAGTACAACGAATGCTCAAAGCACAGGGATTTTGTCTTTATTGGTATCACTCCACCCTGAGAGACTTAAGAGGAGGAAAGCTCGGTGGTGCTGGCTCAGGCTCTCGCTGATCTAGAGCACAGCTGAACCTCCAGCCAGCACTGGGATGAAAATAAGCCCGATGTGCAACACAGGTAATCCCACAAAGTACTTCAAAGGGCCAGTGTTTGATGCGAAGCAGTTGCGCGTTTGCCTGGCAGGCAGCGCAAGCGGAGCCGCGGCTGCCGTGCGCGGCGGTGCCATGCGCGGCGGTGCCGTGCGCTGCCTCTCCCCGGCAGCAGGGAGGAGCGTGGCTCGGATGCTTTCGCAGCTGGTTCGCGTGAGAAGAGCCCGGCGGCCACTCTGACTCACCAGAGCTGCTGCCTTTATTCCTCAAGTCCAGATCAGCCCCTGGGAATGAAATCGCTGGCTGAGAGCGGCTCTGGAGTTCGGGGAGGTGGGAGGAGCAGAGCTCTGTGAGGGCGGAAGGCAGCGGGCCCCGGCCCGGGCAGGGGATGAGGAAGTGGGGCTCGGCGAGGGAGCGGGCGGCGAGGCGGGAGTGCCGGGGAGAAACGCCGGCAAGCCTGCGTCCTCCGTGCTCGCTGCCAGGCGGAGCAGGAAGCCCCCTTCCCCGCGCAGAGGAGGGCAGCCCGGGGCTCCCGACCCCGCTTTCCAGCCGGACCCGTCCCCCGCCCTGCGCGCCTTCCCCCTTATCTCCCGGCCGCATTCCCCAGCGAGTGAGCTCAGCTGTTCGCGCAGCCTCTCTCCTTTTATGGTCAAACAACTTTGCCTGGGCGAGGCTTTTTTCGCGAGTTGGTCGGAAGCGGCTGGGCTCAGCAGCTCCCCCACCTTTCATTTACCACAGCTTCTCCCGGCAGCGCGGAGGCGGCCGCGGCCGGGCCGGTCCGTGCGCGGAGCAGAGGAGCGCAACCCGCGATCGCCGGGCCCTAGAGGCGGCATTTTCCGCTCGTCGCTCTCCTGAGTCCCGGCCCCAGAGGTGAGTCTTTTCTTCTGGTCTAGCCAGAAAAGGCTGCTGCCTGCAGCCCGGGGGCTGGCGAGCCGCGGGGTGCGCCCGTGTCGGGGGGGTGCAGGTTCCCTGCCGCTCCTGCTCACCTCCTGCGAATCTCTCTCTTTAGCTTGATTCGCGGCCGTGGTCCGCGGCGGCTTTTGTCGTTCCGCATGGCAGAGGTTCCGCCTGTGTGTGGGCTCTAGTGAGCGTTCTTGCCTCCTGGTGAAATGGAGGCAGCTCCAGCGGTGGGCAGAGGAAGGGAGTGCTGCCTGGTTTGTTCTCCGAACAAGCTCTCTTTTGTGTGCCTAAGGATGAGGGAGACACCTTGGAGCCGTTTTCCAGATGTGCTTGAGAAAGAGAAATCTGGGAGCCTTTGTGCATGAAATTTGTTTAATTTATGAGTTCCTGAGTCTCTAGGAGTGTCCTGAGAACATGAAGGCACAAATGTTTGCACAGTTGTAGACCTTCCCACCGTTTCAAATACGTTTGCATAGCCTGTTGGAGGTGGGGGGTTGGGGTTTTTGTTTGTTTGTTGGGGGGAGGTTGTTGGGTTTGGTGTTTTTTTGCCGTCCCCTGCACAAGGAGGAGGCAAGTTCAGCATCTGTAGCTCTGAGGTCCCCCCTCCCCCAGTCTGGTTGTTTTAAGCCTCAGCCGTGCAGCTTGCATAGCTCCTAGGACTTTGCTCCCTTTGAAGCTTTGTAACGTTGGGCCAGGCTGGGAAAACTTTCTGGAATTGGCCTGTATGATAGGACGAAAATAAGCCTGTTTCCTAAGCTCGTTCAGTTTGTTTACTTCATGCTCTCTCCTTTTTTTCCCCCCTGTGTTTCTCTCTCTGACCCATGTCAGTTGGGAGGAAGTTGGTGAACAGGGGAAGTATAGATACGACATGTCACAAAGCACTGCTGGGCTGGCTTTTGTGGGGGCTGCCCGTGTGGCTGGAGCCAAACTACTTAGCACCAACAAAGATGAAGATTAACTCTTGGCTCTACTTCCTCGGGGTCCTTCTCAAAAGCTGAGTCTTGGGATCAAAGAAATGAAAGCTGTTTGGGGATCCAAGCCCCCCATAGGTGGGTCTGGCAGGTGACCCTGCTGCTGAAGGAAGTGTCACTTGAGTCTGTCTTCCAAGTTTTCTTTGCTCTCCGTTAGAGAAAAACAGTGTATAAGACAATTAAGTTTTCTGACTATGTCTTTTAGGGACATCTTTCTTCATAGCTATGATTGAGTCATCTTTAATACTGTTACAGCAGGCAGGAAATTCTCTTCCCTCAGGGGAAATGTGAGGATGAGGAGGATTTGAGGTTATGTCTGCTGGTGTGATGCTTTCTCCCATAACTTTTCCAGACTGCTCGACAGGATCATGTGAGTGTTGAGTTTAGGCTTAGATGGCATTAGCGGTGCTGCGGGTGGGGGTGTGTTGGGTGACTCTGCAAGGTCAGCCTATTTCAACCTGTTTTGTCTGTGTGGGAGTGGACCAGTACACAGTAGTGAGGATGAACAGGGGCAGCTGCTGGATGGAGACAGCTCTGAGCAGAAAGGGCTTTCAGTATGACATATCATACCAGGAAACAGGCTGCTTTGGGTTAAGGGAGGTAGCAGCAGCTGGGTAGCAAAGCCAGCACTTCTGTGTGAAGCAGCCAGTGTCCCAAGGTTGCCTCAAGTTGGCTAACCTTGATGTGTATCATGGGCAGAAGTGATGTGATGACTGTAGTGTTCTGCTCGTAATGCTGTGGTGGAACTGCTGGTTCATCACATCGTAGCAAAACGCTGAAGCACAAGCAAGAGCCTCTAAAGAAAGGCTGCAGGTCTTCTAATGGCTTCTCTGGCTTGGTGAGAAGCTGCAGGCTGGAGGGAGTTGGTCAGGCCCTTCTAATTTTCAGATCTGTTGGCCCTTACAGGTCTAAGGGACTGAGGACAGACCTTGGTACTTAGCTTTTCTACCTTAGCCCTTTCCCATGCTGGAGATGCTCAGCACAGCTTTTTGGCTGCTGTTTGATGATGTAGCCTCTTTCTCTTCTGCTTACCGCTGCAGCCTCTTCCTCCTTCTGAAAAACCCAGAAGAGTTTGTAAAAGGACATGCAACTCGTTGGGCCTGCAAAAGGGAATGGAGAGCACAGCTGTGGGCTTAACATTTGTCTGTCATCCCACACTTGTGGCCTAGAGAAGCTGTTACAGGTTGCTGTATCTTGCCATACTGCACTCCATCACCATTCAGGTCACCTACAGCATCGTGGCTTGTATCAGGAATGGTGTCACCAGCATGACCAGGGAAGAGATTGTGGCCATTGGTGAGACCACACCTTGAGTACTGGGTTTGATTTTGACACCCTCACTATAAGACACAGAGGTGCTAAAGCAGGTCCAGGGAAGGGCAGCAAATCCAAACAAGGTCTGCTGAGGAGCAGTTGTGTGAATTTGTGTCGTTAAGCCTGGAGAACAGAAGGCTGAGGGGAGACCTTGCTCTCTACAGATACCTGAGAGGAGATTGAAGTGAGATGTGGGTTGGTCTCTTCTCCCTAGTAACAAGTGACAGGATGAGAGAAAATGGCCTCAAGTTGCCCCAGGATAGTTTTAGGTTGGATATTAGGAAACTTCCTGACTGAAGGGGTTCTCAAACACTGGAACAGGCTGCCCAGATTGTTGGTCCAATCCCCACGCCTGGAGGTGTTTAACAGATTCAGATGTGGTGCTGAGGGACATGGCTTAGCACCAGCCTTGGTAGAATGGTTGGACTCAGTCTTCTCCAACTGAAACGATTCTGTGATTGTATGAATCATGGAGCACTTAGAACAGGACATGCAGCTCCTAGCAGCAGCCACAGCGGGAGGATGCTCGTGGCACCAGGGCTGTCTGCTCCAGCAGCTGTTCCTGTCCATGCCGGAGAGGTCGGCAGTGTGGAGGGGCGCAGATTTGACCATGCCAGCTTGGAACGCTGGCACAGAGCCCCTGTGCTGGCGGAAGAGCTTTTGTGCCGGGGTGTTAGGAGGAGGGCAGGCGCGCCAGGCGTTGCAACAAAGCCTTTGGCTTCGTGGGGGCTGCTGGCTCGGATGGCAGGGCTGAGGCAGTCCCTGAGTGCTGCTTGTCCTGAGACCCGCGGTTCGCCAAGCGGCCGCCTTGTGGGGCTGACCTCTGGAGCCTGGTGGCGGTGAGGAGCAGGCGGAGAGGTCCGCACGCTGCGAGCGGGCTCTTGGGCCGCCTCCTGCCTGGCGCAGGGCAGGGCTACGGCTGCAGTGCCCGGAGGAGGGGAGCCGAGCCCTGCATGTAGAGGTGCTGGCTGTGCCCCTGCCAGCCAAAGGGCCGGGCCGGGGCGCGGCAGGCGGCAGCTGAGCAGCGGCCGCTTCCCGGCGGAGCGAGCGGGGCACAGCCTTGAGAGGTGCTGGGAGTCGCTGCCAGCCTCGCTCGGGTCGAGGAGCCGAGGTCCGGGGAGCACAGGGCTTTGCCCGGGGCTGTGGTACCGGTTGTGCCTCTGCCGCAGATGCCTGTGCTCGCTCCTTCAGCGTGCGGGGTCCTAGAGGGTGGAAAGGATGGAAGATGCCGGGGATGTGCCGGGGTTGGGGCTGAGGGGGGCATATCACAGGCTTAAGCCAAGAGGAACCAGCTGGTGTTATCTCGAAGTGGAAAAGAGGAAACATGAGTTCCAGTTCTGAGAAGGCGTGTGTGGGCACCTCCTGCGGGGCTGGGGGGTGTGCAGTGGCCAAATGCTCGCTCCGGTGCCCCGGAGCTGCCTTCGCCAGCAGGGTGCGGGCAGGGTTCTCACGCAGCACAGCTCGGTTTCTCGGTGGCCAGAACCCCTTTGTGGCTGATGCCATCCAAGCTGAAGTGGTGAAGCATGCTGGCTCCTTCCAGCTGTCTGCAGTTTCTGTGCCCCCATTTTTCCAGTGCTGATCCTGGAAGTGCTTTGTGCTCTGCTCAGGCACCTCAGCCTTTGCCCAAGCTTAAACTTCCGTATCTCTCTGTTTGTTATGTTCTTCTCTATTAACTTCCACTCTGGCCCAAGGTTGACTTCATCTAGGTTTCCTTCCTCTTCTCTCCTGCCAGGTGCTGAGAAGATGGCTTCCCCAGGGGCCCCGGGGACCCGCATGACGTCCAGAGTCAGTATCAACATTTCTACTCCTTCCTTCTACAACCCACAGAAGAAGTTTGCGCCTGTGGTGGCCCCTAAACCCAAGGTGAACCCCTTCAAGGCTGGAGGTACATCAGAGCCATCGCTGCCCCCACCTCCTGGAGCTGGTGCCCAGCATGCCCTGATAGGGAAGGTGGGGGAGATTCCATCAGTGTCCTCATCCCAGCTGGCAGAAGGTAAGTGAGGGCTGGCATGGCATAGGAATATGCCTTTCTAAATACCTGGGATGTGAGGTCTGTGAGTGGGCTTATCACGACACCAGGGTCACAACCGGTGTGACACAGGCTCTTGTTATAGAGGCTGGCAGTTTCCAGAATGAGATCAAAAGACTGGCAAGAGGGATCTGCTTTAGGAAGAGAGACAGGAGGGCAGTCCTGCTTTGCAGCGATGCAGCGGAGCGTTCACAGCCGTATTCCCCGGGTGCCCAGTTGTGTAACTGCAGCCAGCTTCTGGCCGGGCTGCCTGAGAGCCAGCCTGTCACGGGGAAGTGGACCCTGATGCTGGTGATTCATGCTCTCCTTAATCCTTCTCATCTCAAGTCGGTTGTCTCTGACTGTAGAGATCCTTCCCTGCAGTTGCACTTTGCATTTCCCATCTCTGCTGCTGGAGCTGGGGAGGAAGAAGTAATTGTGTGAAAAAAGGGTGGGAGCAATCACAAACAGGAAGGGAGGCTTGGTACAGCTTGTGGAGCTTTACACTTCGCTGGAGGTTTGGGTTGGGAGTGTTTTCCTGTGCAGAGTGACTTATTGCTTTAGAGTGGGGTGTTTTGGTTAAGCTTTCTTGTTGTGGCCTCTTCTCCCAGGCAACCAGCAATAGAACAAGGGGACACAGTCTCAAGTTGTGACAGGGTAGGTATAGGCTGGATGTTAGGAAGAAGTTCTTCACAGAGAGAGTGATTGGCATTGGAATGGGCTGCCCAGGGAGGTGGTGGAGGCACCGTCCCTGGGGGTCTTCAAGAACAGACTGGATGAGGCACTTAGTGCCATGGTCTAGTTGATTGGATAGGGCTGGGTGCTAGGTTGGACTGGATGATCTTGGAGGTCTCTTCCAACCTGGTTGATTCTATGATTCTATGATTATTGTTGTTGGGCACTTTGTTTCTGCAAGAGCATTTTATGTTGGCTTTTGGGGGGAGTTGTTTTGGTGTTAGTTGAGTGGTTTTGGTGTTTGTGTTTTTCCCCTCTTATTTTTCTTTTCTGGGGTGCTGGGCTGGTATTTTGTTTCAGAGTTGTTTTGTTTTGGTGGGGGGTGGTTTTGTATCCTCTAAGAAGTGGAAGGCTGCTGGTTGTGTGGCTCCCTGGTTGGAACTGGTTAGCATGGGGCCACTGGAAGTTTCTCTAGGCACCTCTTGTCCCTAGGGACATGCTTGGTGCTGCATGTTGCCTCCAGATTCCATCAGGGAGCACCTCAGCCACAGCACACATGCTCAGATCATGCTGACTGCTGCTTTCAGCGGTTTTTCTCTTCACTGCCTAGCACAGACTATGCACCACTGATGTTTTCTAGGGCAGGATGCTGTTAGTGTGCAGCTGACCTGATGGTAGGGCTGGTCCTGTGCTCAGAGGAGACAGGTTACTGAGCTCCTTTTTTTCCCATGCTGCTTGCATCATGAGGGCCTCAGACACATTGCTGTCTGTCTCCTGGAATTGTGCCAGCTAACTCTGGTGACTACTTTCTCCTAGAGTGTTGCTTAGAACCATGTGCCTATAATCCAAGGTCCCACTTTTGGCTTTGATTTTTCTTCTGCACATGTGGATTAGGGACATGTCTGTTGGAAGGTCTCAAACTGACACACATACATCAGTTGAAGTAGAAAAGTAGGTGATATTAAAAATTGGTTTTCTGTGTGAGTGGAGGGTTGGTTGCTGTGTGCTCCACTTCTCCTTTCGTTATAAAGTCACAGATGGAGGAGCTAACTTGACAGATTAGCAAAAGAATCATTTACCATAAGCTGTTGTGTCCCTATTGGGTGAGGGATGCCAGCAAGGTGCTCGATGTACAGATGAACCTCCAAAACTTGGTCATGAGAAGAATGCATTCAGTTTGGTTGTCCTTTCATGTTTCTGTCCTGAACTGCTTCCAAAGCAGTGTGACCAGCAGGATGAGGGAGGTGATTCTGTCCCTCTGCTGAGACCTCACCTGAAGCACTGCGTCCAGTTTTGGTGTCCCCACATAAGAGGGATGTGGAACCTCTAGAGGAGGCTGCAAAGATGATCAGAGAGCTGAGGAACCTGCACTGTGGGGCCAAGCTGACAGAACTGGGGCTGTTCAGCTTGGAGAAGGCTCCAGGAGGACCTTGGAGTAGCCTTCCAGTACCTGAAAGGGGAGGCTACAGGAGAGCTGGGAAGGGACCAGAGAACTGGGAGGAATGGGAAAAGGTGTTTTCCAATATACAGCTGAGGGAAGTTTGTGATGTCAAATAGCTTTGGACAAGATGAAAGCCAGCTTGTGGAGTTCAGTTGTCCTTGATGGATGCTGGGCATCCTCTGGGTACTGAGGACCTACATGCCGTGATACCTTCAAAACCCATCCCGAGGCTAAGATCCTGTAAGAAGTGTTCCAAACCTGCTTTTATTGTCATTCTTCTCCACAGACCTGCCACTGCCACCTCCTCCCCCACCTGGAGAGGAGGCAAGTTTTTCTTCAAATTGTGCTTTCCCTCCACCCCCACCACCTTTTGAAGAGCCTTTTCCACCAGCCCCAGAAGAAGCTTTTCCTCCTCCTCCTCCACCAATGTTTGATGAAGGGCCTGTGAGCATGGTACCAGCCCCACAGGTGAGTGAGGTCATAGTTTCTCGTGATGCTCTGTGAGCTGGGACAGCTTTCTGCAAGTCCCTGAGCTCGGCAGCAGGGAGCAGGCCCAGCGCTGCTGGTGGCTGGCAGCGAGTTGCGTGCCGGCCAACTGCGCCCCCTTGTGGCAACAGACACCAACCACAGGCTGGCAGCTGTGATGATGGTGATGATTCCTCCTCTGGTCACTGTTAGCAAGGCTGCATCTTGGAGGACTGTTTCCAGTTGGGCTCCCCAGTATAATAACCCCAGAGGAATGCAGAACTAGATGCAATTCAGCAAAAGGTCACGGGGATTGGAGCATCTCATGTAAGAGCTAGGATAGCTCACCCTGCAGGAGAGAAAGCCAAGGCAGGGCTCTGTCTTCAGTCTGCAATACCTGGAGGAGGGCAGGAGAGAGAACAAGAGACAATGGATGCAAGGTGCAGCAAGGGAAATTCGTGTTGGGCAGAAAAAAACTGTTCCACTTCATGGGTGGCTGAATACTGGCACAGGTGCCCGGGGAAGCTGCATCCTTGGGGTGTTCAGAAATCACCTGGACAAGGCCCTGAGCAACATGACCTAACTTGGGAGATAGCCTTGTTGCAAGCAGGATGTTGTACTAGAGGCCTTCTGGCTTCTTTTCCCGCCTGAGTCTGTCACTGAGTTTTCTTTGGGCTGTGCATTTTGCTATTGTTTGGAGACTGCCCTGTCCATCCTTACCAACTTGCTATGCACTCAAAGCAGGGAGCAGATCTGTGCTACAGTCCAAAGTATCGAAAACTGCTCTTGTAATGGGATGCCTGCAGTTCTCTGGCTGTTCCTATAACATGCTCTGCTCCCTGCTTCCTCGGGGATGCTGAGGTGGGTACATGGCAAGATGAGCAGCATTGATCTGAGGACTGAGTCACTGTAATGTTGATGATGGAGAAAAACAATCCCTTCACATCCTAGGTAGCTCTCTGGAATGCCACAGGCGGAGAGAGAAAGGGTTGGCTGAACAGAGGTAATGAGCACAAAATGTGTGTGAAGGACCAGAAAGCCCAGATCTTGCAGCTTGTCAGGACTACTAAATATGTAGTAGTGTGGGAACTCCTAGCACTGTGTGTCTGGGGGAGCTGCTGACCACTGCAGGCAGCATGTTTGTGCTTGCACCTTGCTGATAACTGCCCATTTCTGCTGCCTTCCTTTACAGATGGCTCCAGCATCTACAAGTCACCTGGAGAAACCCTCAGCTCCAAAAGCCTGTGTGGAAATACCATCTGCACCCAGAGATAGTCCTCAGTCCTTTCCTTCAAAGTTCACTCCAAAGACAAGTGGAGTGGATTTGACCCCTTCCCCAACCCCATGGGCAGCCCCACAGCAACACAAGGAACCCCTTGCACCAGTCCCTCCGCCCCCGTCTCTCCCTCCTGCTCAGCCTACCCCTAAATTTACCCCACCCCATGTTGTTGGCTCCCCAAAATCTGGGTCCAAATCGGGTGGTGGTATTCCCATGGCTCAGTCAAACGCTACAAGGTACCCTACCTCCCTGCAAACTCAGTTCACAGCCCCTTCAGCTTCAGGTCCCTCTTCTCGGCCTCAGCCTCCCACTTTCACCTATGACCAGCAGAAAGAAAGACCCCAAGTGCAGGAGAAGCTGTGTCCCACAGAACAACCTGCTGCTGCAAAAAGCATGGTAAGGGACAGAGCCATGGCACTGGTGTCTTTGGACAGGTATGACATCACTGGGAGTGAAGGTGGAGGATGAGGAGGGGGGGTCTGTCCTGCGCTATGGGATGCTGTAAGCTGTCAGGAAGAGAGAAGTGAGTGGAGATAGTGGTGGAGAGGGATTTCATGTAAACGTGGGAAGAAGCAAGCATGGTGGAGAGCAGATTATCTCCATCTCTCCTTAGGGATCAAATAGGTTCCTTAGGAACAGGGTGGGAAGGAGTCTGTCTGTGTGCTTTGGGATTGCATGGTTCTTGTTCTTTCAGCATAGACCCACAGGCTCTAGTGCAGATCCACCCAGGGGCAATTGTCTGACCATGAAGGAGGTAGAAGAGCTGGAGATGCTGACCCAGAAACTCATGAAGGACATGGAGCATCCACCCTCAGCAGAAGCTGCTACTTCTGGTGCGTTCCCTGGGTGAAAAGCAGCAGTAGGGCCAAGACTGTAGGGCTTTCATCTCTCCTAATCCCTTTCTTCTTCCACTGACAGAGCTCTGCGGCTTCTGCCAGAAGCCCCTGTCACGAACCCAGCCAGCTGTGAGGGCCCTGGACTGCCTCTTCCACGTGGAGTGCTTCACCTGCTTCAAATGTGAGAAGCAGCTGCAGGGTCAGCAGTTCTACAACGTGGATGAGAAGCCTTTCTGCGAGGACTGCTATGCTGTGAGTCGCAGGTGGAAGCTGCTAGAGAGCTGAGCATGCTGTGCTTCCTCTCTCTTGCTTTCCCATCTTTCCATCTTGCCTGTCTGTGGTGCAGCCTGTCAGGCAGCTGGATTAATTGGTCTTCCTTGTTTCCTTCCCTTGGGCTCAGAGCACCTTGGAAAAGTGCAGTGTCTGCAAACAGACCATCACAGACCGGATGCTGAAGGCCACTGGTAACTCATACCATCCCCAGTGCTTCACCTGTGTGATGTGCCATACCCCTCTTGAGGGCTCCTCTTTCATTGTGGACCAGGCCAACCAGCCTCACTGTGTGAATGACTACCACAGGTACGGAGAGAGCAGGGTCTGTGGGGTCTGAAAACCACAGAATGGTGGGGGTTGGAAGGGACCTCCAGAGATCATCCAGTCCAACCCTGCTGCCAGAGTAGCAGGTCACCCAGGATGGTGACCACCTAGGGGAGGTCACACAGGAATGCATCCAAGAAGGTTTTGAAAGCCTCCAGCGAAGGAGACTTCACAACCTCTCTGGGCAATCTGTGCCAGGACTCTGTCACCCTTACCATAAAGAAGTTTCTTCTCATGTCAAGGTGGAACCTCCTGTGTTCACTTGGACTCCAAGGTTTTTTTCCAGGGAATTGCATTCCAGCAGGATGACCCCTAGTCTGGACTGGTGCCTGGTGTTCTTCCTGTCCAGATGCCTACACTTGTCCTTACTGAAGTTCACAAGGTTCCACTTTGCCCATCCCTCAGCCTGTCCAGATCTCCTTAGATAGCAGCAGAGTGTGATGGGCTGTCAGTCACCCCACTCAGTTTGGTATTATCAGTGAACATGCTGAGGGTCCCTGGGGAACACCACTGGCCACAGCCTTCCAGGTCTACCACTGATCAGAACCCTCTGAACTCTGAGCCAGTTTCCAACCCACCTCATGCTCCATTCATCTAACCCTTCACTGTTCTTGAGCTTGCTTACCAGGGTGTTAGGGGAGACAGTCTCCAAAGCCTTGCTGAAGTCAAGGTAGACCCATCTATTGCTCTCCCTGTATCAGCCCACCTGGTCTTGCCTTGGTAGGCTGCCAGACTGGCCAAGCAAAATTTCCCCTTGGTGAATCCATGCTGGCTACTCCTGATAACCCTCTTTTCTTCCACGTGCTTAGAGATGGCTTCCAGAATGAGCTGCTCCATCACCTTTCCAGGGATGGAGGTGAGGCTGAATGGCCTGCAGTTTCCTGGGTCTTCCTTCTTGTCCCTTTTGAAGGCTGCAGTGATGTTGGCTTTGCCCCAGCCCTCTGGCAGCAATCCCATTCTCCATGATCTTTTAGAGACAATTCAAAAGACAAGGCCCACGTGGTCTGCTGGACATGGAGTGGAAAAAGAGTTGGCAAAGTACCCTGCAGCAGTCCAGGTCTTTTCCCACCTAAACTTCTGTGTTTCATTGTTCCTCTGCTGCTACACTGTGACAGTGAGAAGCTTGCAGGGGGTCATGGTGTGCTCCCTGTCTGTGTTGCAGAAAGTATGCTCCACGCTGCTCAGTCTGCAGTCAGCCCATCATGCCAGAGCCTGGAAAGGATGAGACCGTGCGTGTCGTAGCACTGGAGAAGAATTTCCACATGAAATGTTACAAGTGTGAGGTAAGCATCCTCCTAGCCTCACCCTTCCCAGCTCTCCCATGCCCATCACTAGCTACTGGACCCCTTTGTTGTCTATCTTGATCAAGTGCTAAGGTTTTGAATGAATCTGGAGCAGTTTCAACACAGATTCAGCAAATCATTAGACATTCTTGGACCTGGGGTCCATGAACTCTGCAGAGCAGCAGTCTCTAACATCCCTGAGATAGCAGCAGTGTGAACCAGGGGAACATGCTGAGAACAGAGGTGCAACTGCACTGTGTCCTCAGGGCCAAGAAGGCCAATGGCATCTGGGAGTGCATCAACAGGAGTGTGGCTGGGAGGTTTTCCTCCTCCTCCTCCTCTACTCTGCCCTGGTGAGGCCTCAGCTGGAATACCGCATCCAGTTCTGGGCTGTCCAGTTTGAGAGAGACGGGGAGCTACCAGGGAGAGTTCAGTGGAGGGCCACAGAGATGCTGAGGGGAGTGGAACATCCATCTTGTGAGGGAAAACTAGGAGAGCTGGGGCTGTTTAGCCTGGAAGAGACTCAGGCAGGGGAATCTCACTAATGATTGTCAATATTTAGCGAGCAAGTGTCAGGAGGATGGAGCCAGCCTGTTCTCAGTGGTGTCTAGTGACAGGACAAGGGGCAGTGGGCACAAACTGGAACCTAGGAGGTTCCACTTAAACACAGTGAAAGAGTTCTTCTCTTTAAGGGTGGCAGAGTGCTGGAACAGTCTGCCCAGAGAATTTGTGGAGTCTGCATCTCTGGAGGCATTGCAAACCCACCTGGATGTGTTCCTATGTGGTTAACTCTGGGGGATCCTGCTCTAGCAGAGGGGTTGTACTGAGTGATCTTCAGAGGTGCCTTCCAACCCCTGCCATTCCATGATGCTGTCACTTCTCTTCCCTGCAAATGGTGTCTCACATTTATCGCCATCAGAGACAGTGGTGGGCTGTGAGCCATCAGTGTGGTCTGGTGGAGTGTTTCCTACCTTCCTGAATGCATTTACCCTGCTGCTGTCTGCCTCTGAGCTCCCTCCCTCTCTTCTGTCCCTCTCCAGGACTGTGGGAAGCCCTTGTCCATCGAAGCAGACGAGAATGGATGCTTCCCACTGGATGGGCACGTGCTGTGTCTCAGATGTCACACCGCCCGTGCCAAGACGGCCCGCTGAGCAGCAGGGAGCTGGGCACACCCTCAAGACCCTGCACTCAGTTCTCTTCCCCTCCCTGCCTTTGTCCTGTCCCTCTGCTTGAGAAAGGCAGATTGCTACCAACAGAGACTATGCCAGCACAGTTCTCTACTCATGTAGGAGTCACTGCTGCTAGACTTCACTCTGCATACCCACCAAGAAAGGACCTCTCCTCTCACCTCTCTGTGGCTGTAAGGTATTCCAGGTCGGAGGGTATGATCAAGGTTGAGAGCACAATCTCTGTTCTTCAAGACTCTGGTAGAGAAAGACCAGGCCTCCACCAGCACCTTGTGGAAGTAGTAAGAAAAACCTGGTGGCAGGCATTGCAAAGGGCTGAGCATTCTTCTGTTCCATGGAGCCAAGAATGACACATTTAGAAGGTAGAGAAACCTCCATCTTGGCATCACTTAGGGCTTTGATTTTTTTTGTTTGTCTGTTTTGTGCCACCTTGTTATTGGGATGTCTTCTCCTACCCCCCTCCCTCACTCTTGGGTTACAGTCTGGGAGCAGCACATAATTGAGAATCTGTTACTGTAAAGAGCTAACCCAGTGCAGCTGTTGTGTCTCTGATTGGATTTTACTGGCTGTCTTGTCCCTGTTTGTCCTTAGCCAGAACAACCTGGCACTGGTCAGAATCCTCCTCAGTTCCTTAGTTGGGGAGCTTTTCTAAAAACTCTTTTTCCCCTCCCCAAAAGAACTCATTTCCCAGTGTTGTCTCTGGGCAGCCAGGCTAGGCACTAGAGCAGCAAAGCAGGCAGAAGAATTCATGTTTACAGATCAAGACCATGCTGAGGGTAGGCAGCACATGGTGAGGAGGCATCTTGGTGCATGGATGAAGCTTCAGCCACCTGAAGACCATCCTATTCCTGTAGGGCTTTCTTCAGTGCTGTCAGTGAAGGCTGTAGTGCACCTGCAGTGTACTCGGGCTCTGGGAGTGCATGGAACCCCAGTCCTGGGCTAGAGCCCCTCCAGCTGAACAAATCTCTTCAGTCACTATGCTGTCCCCTCTCTGCTGGCATGCAATAAAACCTGGGGTTTTTCCATGACTGGATCTGCTGTGCTGCTTTAGCTGCTCGTGACAGTGTTGCATCAAGCAGGAGGTAATGTGTAGCTGCTGTTCCACCCAGCCTCTGGAGATGAGGCAGCTGAGAACAGTCTCTCCACCTCTTGCTCGGCTTTGCAAACTGCTTAGTTTCCTGCTCACTGCAGAACAGCAGGAGTGTGGCCTATGTGCAGTGTCACTGCAAGGTCAGTTACTGTCATCCACTTGCAGCAGCCTGGATTCAGATGTCACTTTCTTGTCTTGCCTGGTCACAAATGGTGTTCCCTGGGCTCAGTATGGGCCCCATTCTCTAATGCCTTTATCAGTGACCTGGGTGAGGGAACTGGGGCACCCTCAGAAAGTCTGCATATGAAACTAGGCTGGGAGGGAGTGTGGATCTGCTTGACAGTGAGAAAGCTCTGCAGAGGGCTTTGGACAGGCTGGATCAATGGGCTGAGGCCAAGTGCTGGGGCCTGCACTTGGGTCACAACAACCCCATGAATGCTCCAGGCTTGCAGTAGAGAAGCCTTCCAGCAGTCTATCAGAGAAAGACCTGGGAATGTTGCTCAAAAGCCAACTGAAGATGAGCCAGTGTCTAAGCAGCTGGTTAAAACTCAAGGGGTGGCCTCCCCAGTGCTGAGTATAGAGGGACCATCACGGCCCTGGCTCTGCTGGTCACACCATTGCTGGTCCAGGCTAGGATGCTGGTGGCCCTCTTGGCCACCTGGGCACACTGGCTCATCTTCAGCTGGCTGTTGATCAACAGGTCTTCCTCTGAGGGGCAGTTTCCAGCCACTCTGCCCCAAGCCTAGAGTGTTCATGGGATGGATTGTGACCCAGGTGCAGGACCTGGCCCTTCGCCTTGTTGAATACCATACCCTTGGAGATGGGCCTTCAATTCAGCCTGTCCAGGTCCTTCTGTAGAGCTTTCCTACCTGAGCAGCTCAATGCTGCCCCCCAGATTGTTATTTGCAAGCTTCTGATGCCCTCCATCCCATTCCACCTGAAAAAAGCCAAAGCACTCCAGCACAGCCTGCTCTGCCACATATTTATTTACAAAATATTATTTACAGTCTATCAATGTTTTGAGCTCTGATAAATAAAAACATCTCCTCCCCAGGGAAGGAATAAGGCAGACCACCTGCACATCTTCCTGTCACAAAGACCCTATCTGAGTCTCTTTTAAAGAGAGCTAGAGGGAAAAAAGCACCTAGAGGACTGTTCTGTCCATGCCACAAGTGAAGGCATTGAGCAGGCTGCAGAGATCTCCATCTCCAGTGTGCAGGTCAAACTGGCAACATGCCAAGCTTATGGGATCACAGAGTGACAGCAGGGCCTGCCCCTGCTGCCAGCTTCTCCAGTCACTGACACCAGAAGCTGGTGTTAAGGCAAGAACAGCTGAACTAAAAGCTGTATCTCTTAAGTGCAGCCTTGTGAAAGACCAAATGGTTTGTTCCTGTTGTAGTATGAGGAAGAGAGAAAGCTGATGAGAATGAACATGCCAGGGAGTTGTTTGGGCCAGTCTCAACATGTCTGTGTCCTGCATGTTCCTCGGATGTCCCAGTCGAGCTGAACCCTCATCTACAATCTTTACGCATGCCTCCTGCCCACTCTGCATTTATCCTTAGGGCATGTGAGATCCTGAAGGTCTGAAGCTCCAGTGAATGCCCTGCAGGGATCACTTTGTGCTGCACAGAACAGGCTGCAGAAGGCAGGGCCGAGAGCAGGTTCTAAGAGCAGTGCTCTGAAAGGTACCGATGGCTGCTGCAGAGCTAGAGCAAGAGGAAACAAGAAGGAGAGCAGGTGCTGCTGCCCCGTGAGCCTTAGTCCTGGCTGGTCTGCTTGGCTTGTCCCAGTCACTCATTTGGAAGTGATTGCCATAGGAATGATTCCAAGTGAAAGCTGGTAAGAACAGGCATTTAGCAACAACTGGTCACTCCTTGAAGCCTTGGATGCTGCACAGGATTCTCTTCTGGTGGCCTGGAAGTGACACTCCCATCTGTTTCAAGTCCCTTAAGGAAATGGAAAAAGAAAGGAAAAATTAAGTGCTGCTCTTAACGCCTTGGGACCTGGGATGTGAGTCAGGGCAGAGGCAGTTACCAAGCATCAGTTCAGAAAGCTTCCTCTCCCTCAGCACCTCTTACACTACCCTTCCACTAGAAGGAAGCAACTTGTCTATGTTCTTGCTCTTCCTGAGCTACCTCTACCCACCCAGTTACCTGGCTTCTGCCCCCTCATGACAAGGCCTGTGCTTCCATTAAACCAGGACTGTGTCCACGGCAACCTGTGGTGTGGGCCATGACTCAACCCTTTAGGTCTGTCCCTGCACCACATCTGCTCATTTGTGTGACTGCCCTGCTTGGAGATGGACCCAGTAGTGCTGGTAAAACAGCTGAGCCAAGTTCTTCTAAGGAGGCAAGGACTTGGCTTTATGAGAGGACAGAGCCTGGTTGGTGGAGGAGGAGGGACCAATGTCACCAGCTGATGTGGAGCTCAAGGCAAGAAAATGATCTTACAAAGTCCTACATGGGCGTGCAGATCAGAGAACTGTCTGCCAGCTCATTTCCCTTCAGTGTTTGGGTTTGATGTGTGGCCAGAGCAGCTCAGGCCCTGAAGAGCCTCAAGCATGAACAGTGAGGGAGTTAGTTCAGTTTGGGCAGGTCCCCATGGCTCTGGGCTCAGGCAAGAAGCCAGTCCACCTCCACTGAACCATACAAAGAAGGCGGGGAAGAAGCCTTCCAGGTGAAGACCAAAGGCTGTTCAGATGGCACAGGGATAGCCACAGCTGGTGGTAACCGTGCCGGGGGTGGCTTGTGGAGCACAGCCTGCCCTTACTCAGCAGTGAGCTCCAGGATGGACTCCATGGTGTCGAGGCCGGCCGTGCGGAAGTTGGAGATGTAGCGCTTCATGCGGATGGACTCCAGCCACTCGGGGATGGAGCGGTAGGGGATCCCGTCCGAGCCGCTGCAGCTGGGCAGCCGCAGCGTCACCCTGCAGGCAGGCAAGGCCCTCGTTAGCCAGGAAAACCCTACGTCCTGGCATCCTCTCTGCTGGGAAAGCCCTTTAAGATCACCGAGTCAATCCATTCTCTGACTCAGCCAAACCTTGTGCTAAACCATGGTCCTCAGCACCACATCTCTGCCTCTTTTAAACACCTCCAGGCAGAGGGGTTCAACCACCTCCCCGGAGAGCCTGTTCCACTGTTCCAGAACCCTTTCAGTCAAGAAATTTCTCTTACTAGCCAACTTGAACCTCCCCTGGCACAACTTGAGGTCATCTCTTCCCCTATTGCTTGTTACTAGGGAGAAGACACCAACCCCCACCTCACTCCAACCTCCTTTCAGGGACTTGTAGTGAGAAGGTCTCCCCTCAATCTCTTTTCCTCTAGATAAAACAACTACAGTTACCTCACCCACTCCTCACCAGACCTGTTCTCCAGACCTTTCACTAGCTTTCTTGCCCTTCTCTGGATCCACTCCAGTCCCTCAGTGTCCTTGTACTAAGGGTCCCAAAAGAGAACCCAGTACTCAAGGTGCAGCCTTGCCAGTGCCCAGTACAGAGGGACAATCACTGCCCTGACTCTGCTGGTTACACCATTACTGATGGAGGCCATGATGCTGTTGGCCTTCTTGGCCACACTGCTGTCTCAAAATGGCCTGTACTATGTGACAGTACCTAGAGGGTAAGCAGCCTCTTCCAGGGCTACTCTAACTTTGCCCGCACTGTGCAGAGCAAATGACTACCCAGGGCCATAGCTGTGCCTTCTGTCACCATGAAAGCAATGCCTACTCTCCTCTGCACACAGAGAACTCAAGCTGCCTCCCTGCACCTCATGGTACCTACCCATCTGCTGGAGACAGGGAGGTGACCATCTCCCAGCTGAGCTGTCCTGCTCCAGTGACAGCTTGCTCACCTGGGATCAAAGTCTGCCACCGGCCGCAGGAGCTGTGGGCTGGAGAGGAAGTGCTGGAGCTGTGCCCGGATCTCCTGGAAATGAGGCCTCCTGGCACGATCGTGTGCCCAGCAGCTCTTCATCAGCTCGTAGAGGATAGAGGGGCAGTCCACGGGCGGGGGCAGCCGGTACCCTTCCTCCAGGCTTTTCATGACCTGCACAGAGAACAGGGACAAGTCTGGCCAAGGGCACAGACTGTAACAGAGGACCCAGAGACCTCTGTGGGGATAAAAGCAGACGCTCCACCACTTTGCACAGCGTGCAAAGCAGGTAATACCTGTATGAAGCAGCACTTGGGCAGCAAAGGATCAGGACTAAGGGATGTCAAAAAGTGAAGTGGCATACACACGCACTTTCAGCCTTTGCTAGCTTAGCTCCTGCTTGCCATCCCGGGCATGTGTTCATGAGAAGTGAGGACCAAATGGTCCTGGCACAGGCCCAGTGAGAGTAGAGGAACCAGCCTCTGAGAAATCATGTCCAGTGTGTGCTAACCCCACAGACAAGCTGAACTGAGAGTGAGAGTAGACACAACGTGCCAGAGCAAGGACAGAAAGCAAGCAACAAGAGAACAACTCCAAGCCAACCAGTCTTTAAATTTGGCTCAAGTTGTTGACACCTGAACATGGTTCAGGAGCCCAAACACTTTGCTGTGCTTGGCTTGGCTGCACTGATTTTTAGCAGAGAGTGAGATGTGGAAGTTGTGTGTTCAAAGGGATCTCAGGACTGCAGGCTGAGGACAAGCTCCAAAGCCTGGGCCTGCATGTCTTGTTTATTTTTGTAAATAACCATTTGATCTCAGTGTCTGTTACCTCTTGGTTGGTCATCTCCCCATAAGGCTTGTCACCAAATGACAGCACTTCCCACATGACAATTCCAAAGCTCCAGACATCGCTGGCTGATGTGAAAATGCGGTGAGCAATGGCCTCTGGGGCTGTCCATCGGATGGGAATCTTGCCCCCCTGTGAAAGAGCAGACACAGTGTACCCAGGGTGTGTCACTGAGCTGTGCTTCCATGCTGCTTTCATGCAAGAAGCTCACACAGTGGTTTGAAGGCTGAGCCTATTTCACTTGTATTGATATGTGACCACTTCTGGGGACATTTCTCAGGACAGAAGGGTTCTTGGAACCTGAATTCACTGAAGCCTGTGTTCAGCTGAATGTGACACAAAAGGGCTGTTGTGAGAGTAAGACTGACACCAGCCACAGCTGCATACCAGACATTAGAACCACTGGAACCTTCACCAAAAAGGGCCTGTAGATGTCTCTACTCCAGCCCTCCAGCCACAGCAGGGCTATCTTCAGACCTGCATTTAGTTAATTCTGAACTCTTATCTTGCTTCTCATTTCAAAACCCAAATGCCTTTGATCTCTTAGCAAGCACAGCTGAACATGACCTCCAGCCAGAGAAGCACCACCTGTGGATCAGCCACACTGCAACCCACAGCTGGGCTATGAGTTTTCTTCAGACATTTTCCACCCAGCTCTTCCCTTGGCCTGCTCTTTCCTACTGTGCAGAAATTCTGCCATTCCCAGCTGGCAGAATCACAGTTCCTCTTGGACTACTCACACGAGTGGCAGACTGGGTTTGCATTACCTTGGTTTCATAGGTGCCCTCTGCATCGTTCTCCAGCACTCGGGAGAGACCAAAGTCGGAGACCTTGCACTGCAGGCTGCGCGTCACCAGGATGTTGCGAGCAGCCAGGTCACGGTGCACGTAGTTGTGTTCTGAAAGGTAGCTCATGCCAGAGGCTATTCCCTGCAGCATGCTCACAAGCTGCACAGGGCTGAATTTTTCCTCATTCTCCTGCATGAAAGAAAAAGTGAGAGAAAACCCTGGTCAAGTGACACTGGTCAGCTTGGTTTCTAGTCTGTGGCCTTCTCAACCTGCAAAAGTGGCACTGGTTGACAAGTCTAAAGACAGTGCTGCAGTCCAAAGGACCCAGCATCTTCTCACTGAAGGACTGGTGGTAGCTCCACAGAGTCATCACTAGGCACCCACACCCAAAGACAACAGTCTGGACACTGAACAAAGTGGATGGCACTGAGTTCAGACTGTTGAGACTAGAAAGGTCAGAGTAGGAAATAAGTGGATGTCTGGATCTTATTCCTAGTCTTTTAGGGTCCCAAATCCAGGTCAGGTACAAGCTCCATCAGCACACAGCCCTGTTACCGACTGGAATCTCTCACCCGGAGGAATGTGTCCAATGCTCCATTCTCCAGGTACTCAGTGATGATCATCATTGGCCTCCCTTGAGGAAGACAAAAAGGTGTCAGCCTTTTGCAAACCTCCTACTGTTGCCTTTCAACACTCTCCACGTTGCCCCAACACAGAGAACCACATCCACCCCAGCCAGCATTCTCACTCCACTGGCACACCTGCCTAACCCTTTCCTTGGACCTCCCTCAGTGACTTTCCATTCCCCCTTGTGTCACATTTAGAACCTTACAGCATTCCTTATGCTGTGCTGACTTTTCATCCACTCACCAACCCAAGATGACCTCCCTAATGCTACTTATGACTCTGCTAGAAAGCCTCCTTCCTCACCCTCTGCCCTAGGCTAACCGGACAGTGCCTATCTTCTCCCAGCACAGCCTCTCTCACAGCAGGCTGCCTAAGCAAGGCCCCAGGAAGGTGCCCATTCCTGCTGTCACTGCAGGACTCTGCTGTACACTCACTTTTGGTGACGACCCCTTCCAGGCGCACGATGTTGGGGTGATTGAACTGCCCCATGATGGTTGCCTCACGCAGGAAGTTCCACCACTGCGAGTCTGAGTAGGTTGACTTCAGGGTCTTGATGGCAACCACGGTGCGTTCTTTCCCTGGGAGCCACAGGGACCCACGGTAGACCTCCCCAAACTCCCCTGAGGACAACCAGAGGCAAAAGGTCACAGCTGAACTCGGGAAGAGACAGCAAAATAAGAGTGGAGGAAGTGCAAGATGAGAAAGTGACAAAGAACTCACCCTCTCCAATCACATTCTCCATAGTAACACAAGAGATGTCCAGTTCCTTAGTGAATTCCAGTACCCCTCTGCTGGGGTCATCATAAGGTTGCAGATCCACATAGGGCTTCAACCAGACCTTCTCTGTGGTCAAGGGAAACAAAAGAACAAATTCACCTGTCAGCTCTTTTGGACAAGCTTTGTCAGACAAAGCTACAAAAGCAGAGGGAAATCCATGGAATTCTGACAATGGCACTAAACAAACCATAGCTGTCAAACAAAGAGGCCAATCACATCAGCAAATCCATGCCAGTGGCAGCTTTGAAACTGCTATTGCTGCTCATTCCTCCCAACCCATTCCAAGCTTCTCCCTGTTCCCAGCACCCCTCTGAAGCTCACCTCGATCAAAGCCTGAAGTGTTGTAATCTGGCCGTGCCTGCCTCCGACGAGCCTTCCTGGAACATAGGAAGCAGTCATGAAAAGCCTGCACAGAGAAAAGCAGCACTGCCGTAGTGTCTGCTCTGCTAGGCCCAGACAGAGGTAAGGACAGTGCAGAGCAAGGTGAGCCCAGACACTGCACCAGTAGTGCTTGGTAGAGGACAGTTAGCAAGAAGGGGGAATGCTTCACTTCCATTTCCAGATGCAGCTTTATTTCCATGCAGGCAGTTTTGTCCACCCTGCTGCTTGCTGGATTACAGACTATTGATTTTACCTTCTCTGTGTACTTTCAGCATAAGATTCTGATCATCTTACAGCCTAATGATGGCAGCCCTGTAGGCATGTAGAAAGGAAGGAGAATTCTGTATCTGGGCAGAGGACCACTACAGTAATGGTAGAAACTGGTCTGATGTGACTGGCTACACCTATTGCACCTTCACTGAGCAGCAGGTCTAGAAATTACTCTACCATACCACATCCACCTGCCATGGTAACAGTGGCAGTGCTGGGCTACAACAAACTGAGAAATCATAGTCACAGAATGTCAGGGGTTGGAAGAGACCTTCAAAAATCATCCAGCCCAGTCCAGATTCCCTGCCAGAGCCTAGGGCAGGTCACACAGGAACACATCCAAGTGGGTTTGGAGTCTCCAGAGAAGATGACTCCACAACCTCTCTGGGCAGCCTGCTCCAGGGCTCTGCCACTCTCACAAACTTTCTCCTTATGGAACCTCCTCTGCTCCAGCTTGCACCCATTGCCCCTTGTTCTGTCATTGGACATCCCTGAGCAGAGTCTGGCTCTGTCCTCCTGACACTGCCCTGCACATCTTGATAAACATGACTGAGGTCACCCCTCAGGCTGCTCTGCTCCCAGCTCAAGAGCCCCAGCTCCCTCAGCCTGTCCTCAGCAGGGAGATGTTCCACTGCCTTCAGCATCTTCGTGCCTCTGTACTGGAATCTCTCAAGCAGTTCCCTGAGGTTCTTGAACTGAGGGGCTCAAAACTGGACACAATATTCCAAGTGTGGCCTCACCAGAACAGAGTAGAGAGGAAGGAGAACTCCTCTCAACCTACTCACCACAGACCTTCTAATCCACCCTAGGATGCCCTTGGCCTTCCTGACCACCAGGGCACATTGCTGGCTCAGACACCCTCCTGTCCACCAGGATCTCCCACATCCCTTTCCCCAGAGCTGCTCTGCAATCTCTACTTGTCCATGGGGTTGTTCTTGCCCAGATGGCAGACTCTACTCTTGGCCTTACTGGATTTCATTCAATTTCTCCTCATGCAGCTCTCCAGCCCATACAGGTCTGCCTGAATGGCAGCACAGCCTGAAGGGGTGTCAGCCACTGCTTCCAGTTTGCTGTCTGCAGTAAACCTGCGGACAGTGCCCTCTGTGCCCTCACTATTGAGTAGTACTGGTTCCAGTACCGACCCCTGAGGGACTCCACTAGAGAGAGGCCTCCAGCTAGGCTCTGTCCCATTGACTGCAGCTCCCTGACTTGTTTCCTTCAACCTGTTCACACCCAGCTCACCACCTGATCATCCCATCCAGAGCACACTGCCTCACTTTAGCTGCAAGGATGCAACCCCTCCCACCCTGCTAATTGAAATTACTTGCTGACACTCACTCCAGCTCACCACAGCAGACTAGGCTTACCCTTGCTTTTCTACCTGATCTTTACCTACTCAATAGCCTGAGAGGCCTCCCTCTTTTTCTCAAGCCCCTGCAGCTCAGCCAGCCTACACCTGTCACCTCTTCAGTACCTGTATCGACACTCACCTGCGCCGAAAGACGAAGAGCCCCAGAAGCAGCCCAATAAACAGCAGGACTCCAAAGATAATGGAGACGATGACTCCCCCCGAGAGAGCTCCTGTGTCTGCAGAAACAGAGACACAGACCACATCATTTAGAAGACCAAGAACTATTTGTCTGGAATGGTATCACCTCCTTACCAGCTTCTTATCAAACGAAGGCAAGCCTTTGCTTTCTCCTCTGTCCTTATTTTGTTACAATAAAACTGCTATCATTTCAATGGATGAACCTACCACAGGATCAGAGAATGGTTTGGGCTTGAAGGGACCTCCAAAGCTCATCCAGTCCAACTCCTCTGCAGTCAGCAGGGACATCCTTGACTACATCAGCTTGCTCACAGCCTTGGCCAGCCTGACCTTGAATATCTCCAGGGATAGGGTCTCAACTACCTTCCTAGGCAACCTGTGGCATGAGGGTGCAGAACTTGTTCCTAACATCCAATCTTAATCTTCTCTCATTTCAACCCATTATCCCTCATCCTGGTTCCTGCAGGCCTTTGCAAACAGTCTCTCTGCAGTCTTCTTGTAGCCCCCTTCATGTACTGGAAAGCTGCTCTAAGGTCTTCCTGGAGCCTTCTCTTCTCCGAGCTGAATAACCCCAGCTTCCTCAGCCTGTCCTCTTAGCAGAGCTGCTCCAGCCCCCTGATCATCTTTTTGGCTTCTTTTGGACATGCTCCATCAGTTCCAGCCAATAGGAGGATCTGTCAACGTGTGACATAAAAGACAAGCAAAGTCCTTCAGAGTTCTCTCTAAAAGAGAAAATCTCTGAGTGACTCAGGGAAAGGGGAGGCTGGATGTGAGGCCTGCAGGAGATGTTCTCTGATGCAGGACAAAGGTCTTCTTGTGGTCTGAAGTGTGTCCTTCTACATTGCAGCTTTGGTGGAGAACTTTTTTCAGCAGCACATGCCACCTTTTGGATTCAGGGATGGACTACATAGAGTGGAAATGATAAAGCTGGAAAAGAATAGTGGTGAAGTCCTTGGAGTTCTCCTTTTTAGTGGTCACCTTAACACAAAAGGAGACCCATGGGAATCATTTTGCTAACATTCAAACTCAGAAAAGACCACCAGAATCAAATGTCTTCAGGAGAACCAGATGAAGGTGAAGGGCTGGCTAAGTAAAGTGCCAGTACAACACACAAACCTGACACTGATCAGCCCTGAACACAACAGCACATTTTATACAGCAGCAAGGGAACAGGATAAGTATCTCTTGTTCTACATCGTCACAAAGCACCAGGCTTGGTCTGGGTGATGAGGAACCTAGGAGCGTGGTGTCTGTGCCTTACAGCCAGCAAAGCACAGCAAGAGATCCAGGTACCATGTGAATTTACAGTCTGATGGAGAAGAGAGGTTCTCCCAAATGAGGTCCAAGTTTTGTGCCTTACCTGGTGGAAGAGTGCGGAATTCCTGCTCTGGGGAGTAGGGCCCAGGCCCAAGGGGTGTGATGGATCTGACACGAAGTAGGTAGGCTGTGTCTGGCTGGAGGTCTCTCAGAGTGACGTTTGGCTCCAGAAGGTGTTTCACTGTGTAACGGGTCTCCTCCCCCTGCAGGAATCAAATCCAGTGAACAAAGAGGACACGTTCACCCCTTTGGGTGAGAGGAGGAAGAACAAGGCAGGCCTCACCTTCTCAAAGAACATGACCTCATACTCCACAGAGGACCGGCTGCGCTGCCATGGGACAAGCCATGAGACAGAGAGACTACTGTCATCTCGCTGTGTCAGGACAAACTGAGACACTGTCACTGGAGCTGCAGGGAAACCAACACAGAACATCAGGAAGAAGTCCTACAGACTAGACCCTCCCTCCATCACGGACTATCTTCTTCCTTCTCTGGTTGTATCATGCACTGGGAACTCTCCCACTCTACCCTGGTGAGACCACACCTGAAATACTGTATCCAGTTTTGGACTGAAGAGTGAAGCCTGATTTTCCTTGTCCTTCATCATCACCAGGAAATGATGAGGTGAGCCAAAAGTAGTTCTGCTTTCCTAGCTCAGAGTTGTGCTGCCCACACAGAGCGTCCAAGAAGAAAAGTTGTATTTTGTCACTAAATCAGAACTTAGGGAAAGTATCAAGGCCTGTCAAGCACTGAGCTGTCACTTTTCTATAATCACATTTCACAGCACTCTGGAAAGGGTGTTCACAGGGTGGCCAAAGTAGCTGGCTGGAAGCTAAGCTACAGACATATGGCAAGAACTTGCTTGGCTGTACCATCCTCATGACTTGATGCTTTCAGACGTTTGCTGGTGCTTAGTTACAGCAGGGTTTCTGTTGGGGGCCATGGGCAATATTTCACATCACAGTCCCTGCTCTTCCTGTCATACATACTTAGGCTAGACTACACTAGTGTATGACAGGAAGGGCTTTATTCTCCTCATTTCTAGTTCCTGGTGGACTCATAGCTCTTGGTGGGTAATGAGTACTGCTGCTTTGACTTGCAAGGGATATGTCTGATGGACTTTACATGCCAGAGGCAGAGGTACCTCAGTCTTTATCATACCATACCAACACAAGTGGCAGACAGAAGAAGATGAAGAAAGCTTAAAAATTCAGAGATTCCACCTCTTTTCCACGAAGAGCAGGAAGAACTTCTCCCTGCTTCTGCTAACCTGCATGTCCAACTGCAACCCAGACAGCTGGAGAAGTTCTCTGTGGAGCAGGTCCCATTCCTGAGACACCATTCTGAGCTTCCACAGTGAAGGTGTAGTTGGTGTAAGCTTCGAGGCCATCCACATCCACAGCAGGCTTCGTGAGGCCGGAGGCACTGGGGGAGAACACCACAGCAGCCTCACACGGCTCACAGGACAGGAAGTGGCAGCGCTGGCAGCTGACTGTGTAGGTCAGGTCCTTGCGCCCACCGTGGTCACTGGGGGGCTGCCACCACAGGCTCAGCTGTGTGCCAACAAGGGAGAAGCTGACGTTGCGAGGCGCTGAGGGGGGGCCTACAAGAATCATGAGAGACAGCATCAGATCCAGCTGTCAGCACTCAAAGCACTGTGGCAGCTTTCCATCTGCTGATGTATTTTGAATGCAGCCCTCTTCTGTCCTCCCACCCTGATTTCTCATCCCCATTTCCCAACATTTTCCTGTAATACCCTTTTCTCCACAGAATCAAAGAATGATTTGGGTGGGAAGGGACATTTAAAGGTCACCTAGTGCAACTCCACTGCCATGAGCATGGACATATTCAAACAGATCAGGCTAAGAGTCCCACCCAACCTGCCCTTGAATATTTCAGGGACGAGGCACTACAATTTCTCTATGCAGCCTGCTCCAGTGTCTCACCGTCCCCATCACTGAAAAATCCTTCTGTATGTCTCTTCCAGTTTAAAACTGCTGTCCCCTGTCCTGTCACTACAGGCTCTGAAAATATATTTCTCCATCTCTACCTTCTTTAAAGGCCACAGTAAGGTCCTCTGCTAGATGAGTTCCTGTCTCCTTTGTTCTGGAACCCCAGAGCTGGATGCAGTACTCCAGAAGGGATCATACCAAATCAGAGTCAAGGCAGAGATTCCCCTCCCTTGACATGCTGGCCATGCTTCTTTTGATGCAGCCCAGAACATGACATGGCCATCTTTTGTCCAATTTTTGCTCCACCAACATCCTTCCACTCTTCTCTGCAGAGCTGCCCTCAATGAGTTCACCCGCAGTGTGCACAGAGACTGTGCTTTTCTCTCCATGACTCACGGGTACAAGCGATGTTCTGGCCCTCCGCAGGTGCTCGGTAGAAGCCTGCATTGCAGGCACAAGATGTAGCCCCTGGCTCACTGGACAGGCTGTTGGGGGGACACTTCAGGCAGTGGTTGGTCTCCAGAGAGTGACGGTAGAACCCCCGCCGGCAGGCTGTGAAGAGACAAGTCAACATATGATCAACAAGTAACCAGTCTGGAGCAGCTTCCTGACCATTCCTTCATCTGCTTGCTATTCTTCCACTGTCTTAATTCTCTGAAACGTTTAGGAGGTCTAAGTATCTGGAGGTCACCAAGCCAATCATCTCCTCAGAGTAAACAGTGAGGAGATGCAAACTCAAGGCAGGATCAATGTTACGATAGGCCTCTTGACCAAAGAAGTGGCATGATTCCCCATGACCAGCTTCTGTACTCAAGCATCCAATCTCAAAGCCTTCTTCCAGAATAAACCCAAACTGGTTCCCACCTTGCCCTTCAAGCTTTCCACACCATGAAGGAGAAGTGTAAATACTAGCTCCACGTCCTTGTACTCCTGAGTCCTCTGCTTGCTGACTTCATTCATATGAGATAGCCAATAGGCTTTTTAGCAGAAGCATCTTTGTCCTGTCAAGGGTTCACAGCAGAGCATCACCTAGCAGGGCCTTGAAGAACATCTAAGTGATGATCAGGTCACCTAACAGCACTGAGTGCAACAGGCTATGGCACCAACACCGACTTCAAGGGAACAGCTGCCACATGCTTGCTGTTTCCAGTTGCACAAAAGGAAGCAGCCACATCTGGCACTTTGAGCTTACTGCACTGCTGTTAGCTTGATCTACAGAAACACTGCTCTGCCTACCAGCCATCTCAAGGCATTGCAACACTTCACCTCTATAGGCATGGGGCAAGGACAAAACGAGTGACAGAAGCTGAAGTAACCTGTGAATTACCAACCTGTGCTTAATGAATCTATCAAATGTTCTTCAACTAAAGAAACAAACAACCTATCACATGGTTGACAATGCAGACACTGATTTTCCGCCAGGGCTTCCACCTTGCATTTAACTTAAGCCTTGAGGGGATTAACTCTTTCATGTTGCACTATAAATGCAACAGTGTTCTGTATAACTCATCAGGAGATCTCAACAGAGAAAGCCATCTGCTCAGCAGCTTGATACAAATGGCTTTAGTATGGTGGAGCATAGCATAGGAAATGATCCCTCTCCAGATGGCAAAAACCACTCCAGACAGAGGAACACATGAGTGACCTAAAAAAATATCCACTAACAAAGGCCAAAAAAGATTCATGATCATCAGTCTCAGATACACTCACTATCCTCACTGTATGCTGAGATGTCTCTCTAAATTATCATCAGAGAAGGGGCTTCATGTCTTTCTTGTTAGTCCCTCTTCCTGCCCTAGGATGGCAGGCAGGCTATCCCGTTAACACTGCATAATGACAACTGGTCAACCAGTTGCATAGCAATACCGTGGCACAACCACTTGAGCATACTGTGACAGTATACAGGCCAAAAGGATTTGCAGCAGTGACGCCTAAAGAGCAGAGAAAGGAGAAATAATCACAATAAATAGGAACAAGCAGCACCTTCCAGTTTCAGGACATAACAGAACCACTCAGGAGTCCATTGTGTAAGCTACAGCCACGAGACTGTGGTCAGTGACAGCAAAGACTCCTAAAAGAATTCAAAGGCTCAAGCACTGTCACCAGTCCAAAGAGATCCCATTTCTATTCCAGACCAAATCATCTCCCTGAGAGGCAAGGTTACTTTGATTTACAGGTGATAGGACTGAAAGTACTCACAAATGAGAACGCTTCTGTGTGCTATGTGCTGTGCTAAGATGAAAGCTTTGTTGCCTCCTGCTGCTTTGCTTCAGCACAAGGTTTTGAAATTCCAGGCACTGGGTCAGTTCAGTTCAGGAGAGCTTTGACAGTACCACGAAAACACAATGAATCAGAGCACAGACTTGTGTAACACAGAGGCTCTAATATCCCCTGGATAATACTACCTGCCATAAATATGTGACAGTATATGCAGCCTCTTCTCACCAGGCTGAGGCAGTCTGGGAAAACTGGGCTTGGGGAATCTCTGCAAGAACAGTTAGGCCCAAGAGAACTGCAGCCCCTGCTCCTCCAGGCCTGTGCTCCGGTGCTGCTCCAGCCCCCAGCCTGTGCACGCCTCACCCACTGGTGCTGCTGAAACCCTTCAGGCAGAAAAGCTGCGCTGCGGGAAGACTGCAGCGGGAGCACGGGAAGAAGCTGCACCGGGGATCATTGGGGCAGAGACAAACCCAGAAGCCTGGCAGGCAGGCACGCAGCAGCTGCCTGGACTGGGTTGCAGCACCCGAGGCCGTTTCTGCCTCAATGCCACTGAAGCAGGGCAAGAGTGCAGGGCAAGAGTGCAGGGCAAGAGTGCAGGCCAGAGCAGAGGCAACCTGCACGCCCCAGACGCCAGCACGGCCGCAGCCTCGGGTCTGGCTACGCTGGAAAGGAGGCAGGCAGTGGGCATGAGGCCATCTCGTACCGGGCCTGCGGCCCACGCAAGCCCATGCCAGCCCCGACCGGCGCCCTGGGAGCGGCGGGCACAGCCCTGCCCCGCAGCCAGGGCGAACCCCGGACGCCCGAGAGCAGCGGCCCGGCGCCTCTGGGCAGCAGCCCCTCGCCCGGCCCCGTCCTATCGCCACGGGTCGCGGCCGCCGCCTGACCGAAACAGGCGTTGTGGCGCCGGGGCCTTGTGCCTCGGCTTCGCCATGGCCCCGAGCCTGCCCTACCGGCAGCGGCCCGCAGGTGGCTGCACAGCACCGGCGGCTGCGGGCCCCAGGCGAGGCGGGCAAGCCACAGCCCCGGCGAGGCCCGACCCGCCCCGTAGGCGGTGCGAAGGGGCGCCGGGAGATGCGGGCACAGGGAAACAGAGCGGGGCGGGCCGCGGCGCAGAGCTGTGTATGACGGGGGAGGAGGCTCCCCGGGCGGCAGGCAGGCAGGCCGGGCTGCCCGGCTCTGGGCGCTGCATGTCTCCCGGCTCTGAAGGCCTCGGGCAGCAGCAGAGGAGCGGCTGCCCCCAGCCCCCCGCGGAGCGAAAGCAGCGCGGGGCGAACAGCCAGCAGCCCCAGCTCCCGCCAGGGCACCAGAGCGCAGAAGGGAGGGCTGGGGCACTCCCTCTGTCCATGTTCCTTATCCTCCTTCTTCACAAGGAGGGTGGCAGAGCACTGGAGCAGGCTGCCCGGAGAGGTTGTGGAGTCTCCATCTCTGGAAGCATCCCAAACCCGCCTGGACAAGTTCCTGTGTGATTTCACCTTCAGGTGATTCTGCTCTAGCAGGTGGAGTAGACAATCTTCAGAGGTCACTTCCAACCCCAATACTCGGTGCCAGCAAGCACTGAGCAGCCTGCAGCCCTGCACTCGCAGGGGCACAGCCAGCCTTCGTGGTCAGCTACATACATGGAGAAGTTAATCACAGAGCCCTGGCTTTATCAACAGCAAAGTCTGCAACACAATGAGAGGCAGAGATAGAATACACTGGGCAAGCAGAGTTTTTCTGATAATATGGGATAGCTGATCCATTATATACCTGGCAAAGCTTTACACGGATAGTTTACTGAGATGTGTGAACCAGTTAAGCATCTTTGCCTCTGGCTTGCTGTTGCCTCCTGTGCTGTAACACAGGACTGCTGTTAACAAGATAAGGGTTCCATTTTCCTGGTTTTTAGTTCCTACTTAAGGCAAAACTTGGAATTGTTGAAAAATGTTTACAAATGTTCATTAGCTCAGGCAGCTTGTGTCATCTCAGCAATTTAACCACATCCTTATTGCCTGGAACTAACAAAGAGTCTTTGCATCCGTATCACCAAAGCTTCCACATAGATCTTCCCTTAATTAACAAAGCAACCTTCAAAACCAGCAAGACCCACTCCATATGGTCCAGGACCTGACAAACAACATGATGATCTAACTGACAACCATACAAGCAAAGAGAATGCAAAGGTTCAAACAAAGTTCAAGAAAGGTTCCTCTCCTGAAGACCATCAAAGACTGCTAGAGACCACAGCTCCTAGCTGGAAGACTCCTGTCTAAATTGAACCCCTCACCCTCTGAGCATGCCCACAGAATTTAAGAGAAGCTGGACCTAGTAGGTGTTGCCATGAGGTGTAGCTACTACATGTGATTGTGCAAATATCTGTCAGGAATTTCACCTGGTGTGTGCTGGGCTTGTGGGAATGCCCCCAGCACCCAAACTTGCACAGCTCTGTAATAAAGCAATGGCTGCTTCTTAGTGCCAAACCCAGTAGGGAGGAGCTGGGTTCCCCGTTATGGTGACAGCTTTGGTGACCCACATCAGACTCTATGTCTGATGCTCAGCAGATTCACAGGATTGTGAGACCTCCAGCACCATGGAAGGTTTGTCAGGTAGATCCTCCACTCCCTCGATCTAGTAAGTTCAGAGCATGTCCCCTAGGTCTGTGTTAAGCATTACTAAAGGATGTACCTAGTCATAAGTCAGGAAATGCTTTCCCACTGGATAGATGCACAAAGGATAGAAAAAGGGTCTGGACAGGGAATCAAGGCTTAATTGCATGCCACTGTGGGGACTCCTGGAGTGCCAGCCCAGGTGCAAAGGCTCAGTGGCATGTTACCGAGTGCAATCCAGGGCACAGGTTATGGTTGTGTTCAAAATTGTACAGGTTACTGTCATAGTCTAAGCTGTAATTGCTGTGGTTCCTTTCATTAGTGTGTCATTTGTTTGTCCGGTTTTACTGTGGGGTCCAGTCAACTGTCTAAGGGGACTGAGTGAAGTATCTTAAAGAAGTTGCCTCTGGGATGTCTTCTAAGCAATGGTCATGAAACAAGAAATTGTTAATGTGTTAATAATGTGAACTGTTAGTATCTGGCTTGGGTCAGTAGTCAAGCATGACAAATGAGCTGATTCTGCAGTAGCACCCTGCAGGCTCAGGAATACAGATCCTTGCAGGGGTGCTAAGCTATGGCAATGCAAGTGATGCCAGCTGAGGTTAAGGCAGTTGTTGAGTGTGTAGCTCTTGCTGGGAACGTGTCCCTGTCTTGGGAGGAGGGGCTGGGGCACAGCTCCTCAAACATCCTCACAGGTACTGACTTCACAGACTCCTGTGATTTTTTTGGGGGGGGTTGATTTGTTGAGCTTTGATGCTTTTTTAAAACAGTCTGCCTCTCTCTTCTATGAGATGGCTGGCATGATTTGGGTGGAGGATTGAGTAACATAGCTGTGGATGTTGAGCACATGCTCCATTTGACTTAGTATCACACTTAGGGGTATAGACTTCAGCATTTCTTTTGCAATTAATTAGGCAAAGATACTCACTTGGGCACTATAGCCTGTTGGAAGCTGCATGTTTGTTGTTTTAGCCTGGCTTCAGCAGTTTTAACCCAAACAGGGCTGCCCCTGCTTGCTGGCAGCTCCCCACCCAAGACAGAGTCAGAATTCTCTAGTGAGGAAGAAACTGACACTGCCAGTCCAGTGTCTAGAACAACTCAGTGACAGAGAATTGTGATTCTGGCCCCTCTTAGCCAGGCTGTGGGACCTGCAGGAAACCAGTTTGTATGCATCCAGAGTGCTGTTAAACTGGAATGAAAATCCACAATGCTAACTGGGGAGACACACAGGCTCTGCTGGAACTTGTTTACATCTGAGCAAAAATGGACAGTCTGGGATAAAGCAGGAGAGAAAATGGATCAGAAGCAGGTACCCAACTTTCTATCTCCTCAGGGAGGATATGAAATGGAATCCTGGTAAGGCTGATGAATTGGAGAGTCTAAAGGAATATCAAGACTTAATTCTGTATGGAATTTTAAATGGACTAGAGAACCCTAAAAAATTGACTAAGTTGTATGAAATAAGGCAAAGAGATTGTGCAAGGCAGCCTGGAAGTGGACAGATTTGAATGCAGAGGATGCTGGCAATATGAACCTATTCATTGTGTCGTTTGTTGGTCAGTCAGTATCAGACAGTAAAAAGAAACTGCAGAAGGCAGATGGAGGAGACCAGACGACAACTCCACAGTTAGTGACAACTGCACACTAACAGAAAAAGCAAGGGCAAGTAAAGTTGAAGAAAGAGCCAGAGGAAGATTGAGAAGCAGAGCTGGAGGTCATGGAGGCTATGCTGTTTGTGACCTTCCTTTAGGGATCAATGTGTTTACTACAGGAAAGGACACTGAAAAAAAGAGAAAGAATGCCCACACTTTTTGGGGAGGACAAGGAAAAGGAACAGAGGAAGCAGCTGGAATAGTGGCAGAAATTGAATCAGACTGAAGGGGATCAGAAGAATAGTGGCAGAAACTGAATTAGACTGAAGGGGATCAGAAGAATCTACTTTGGTCCTCTAGTTCCCATTAAACTGGGAAATGAAATAATAGAAACTTCACTCATTTAAATAGCTTTAAAGGACCTATAGGGGAAAATAAAATAAATGTTGCTGGTGCCACAGGGGTGGATACTCCATGCAATTTTATTTTAAAGCCTGTGGCACTTTCAGTTGGAGACATTAAAATAAGAGCTGACTTTCTCTAGATGTTAGAATGCCTGTTACCTCTGATGGGAAGTCACTTATTAAATTAGGAACACAAATAACTTTTGAACTAGAACAAAGTTCAAGTCCATATTTCAAGTAATAGTGGAGAGCACAAGCATAGATTGCACAGGGATCATCTCAGAAAGAGAACGTTGAAAAGGAAGACCAGAGAAAGATCCCTCCCAAAATAATCAGCGTGGGGATTCCTTTTGTGTGGGTAACTGAGAAGCCTGGAAGAGCCAAATCAGCAGAACTGGTAAGAGTGGAACTGAAACCAAAGGCGAAACTGGTAAGGCGCAAACAGTACTCTTCAGAA
This sequence comes from Pogoniulus pusillus, assembly GCF_015220805.1. Classification (NCBI taxonomy): domain Eukaryota; kingdom Metazoa; phylum Chordata; class Aves; order Piciformes; family Lybiidae; genus Pogoniulus; species Pogoniulus pusillus. The sequence continues at coordinate 24,798,332 of NC_087278.1, forward strand.
TTGGAAGCCTGGGTGGGACTGCAGCCCATAATCACCAATTCCTTGCAATACAGATCACTGTGGGAGTGCCACAGTCTTGCCCATTCTGAGGAACATGGACTGGTATGAGACCTAAGGGCTCTCAATCAGATTGATGGCTTTACACCTGGTAGATCTTTACGTAATATTAACAACAGTAGTTGACTGTAACATCTATTTTACAGTAGGGGACCTAAAGAATTTTTCTTTTGTAGTCCATTGGAGGAACAAATAAATTGTTTTTGAACAAGAAAGCTCAGCGACTGGATGAGTTATGCTGGACACAACTCCCTCATGGATTTAAAAACAAGTCATACTACCTTTGATAAGGTATTGGCAGAAGAACTGGGATCAATGGTGAGCTTGGCAATAAAGGGAGAACAAAACTCTAGAGGGTGAAATCGAGGTGAGCCCATTACCAGCAAACACATTCATTTGCAAAGCTGAACTGATTGCTCTGACCCAAGTCTTGGATATCCTTCCTGCCTGAAACTAACAAAGAGTCTTTGCATCCGTATCACCAAAGCTTCCACATAGATCTTCCCTTAATTAACAAAGCAACCTTCAAAACCAGCAAGACCCACTCCATATGGTCCAGGACCTGACAAACAACATGATGATCTAACTGACAACCATACAAGCAAAGAGAATGCAAAGGTTCAAACAAAGTTCAAGAAAGGTTCCTCTCCTGAAGACCATCAAAGACTGCCAGAGACCACAGCTCCTAGCTGGAAGACTCCTGCCTAAATTGAACCCCTCACCCTCTGAGCATGCCCAGTGAATTTAAGAGAAGCTTCACCTTTAAAGTGAAGTGAGAAAGAGACTGCCCAATGGATGGTTAGTAGCTGCTGCCATGAGGTGTAGCTACTACATGTGATTGTGCAAATATCTGTCAGGAATTTCACCTGGTGCGTGCTGGGCTTGTGGGAATGCCCCCAGCACCCAAACTTGCACAGCTCTGTAATAAAGCAGCAGAGAGGAACTGGGTTCCTGATTTCAGTGACAGAACCAGAAGACAACTGCCAGAAGGTCTTCCTCCATTCTGGCCCTTTTCACATGTCCTCCCATCTTCTGAAGACAAAGTAGAAGCTGTGACCTCAGTCTTTACCCTGACCTGAATTATTCTCAGTTTCTTTGTGCAATGCCTGTTTTCTCCACTGAGGGAGAGGACACCAAGGTACCCCCTGCAGACAAGCAACATACACCTTCTTGTCTGATCCCCCAGTAAGACACTGCTCTGGACCCCCCTTCTCCATGATGGGTTCTCCTCTCTTGTCTTCCTCTCCTGGGAGACCTCCCCAGTGCTTACTGATCATAGAGGAGACAATTTTGGCTGCAGCTGTACTTGGGCAGAGTGGGATGAAAGCACAGATGTAGAATTAATCTGTGCTGTGATAGCAGCCAGGGCTTGCCCAGACATGACAGCTTCCCTGCCCCTTCCCAGGGCAGTGCTCTCAGGAGGGTGGGGAGAGCAAGTGGAAAAACTGGCTGGGCTGTGCAAGAAGAGGTGATTGCTGGAGGATCTTGTGCTTCAACCTTCTCCAGCTCCCCAAGCAAAATGAGCAGCAAGCAGTAAGGATTCACAGAGGCACCATATCCTTGTAGCAGAGAAAACATGGAACAAAGCAGAGAACTGGGGCAGCTGCTGACCCTGAGAGCAGTGCATGGATTCCTTTCTCTGTATGCCTTAGCCTTGTACCCTATGACTTTGTGAACAAGAGCAGAGATGTGCTATTGCCTCCCTCTCTGCAGTAACATGTAGCCCCCAAAACACCACACACGTCCCCTCCCCTGACAAACACAGCAAGGTGCCCTAAGAAGCTGAATCTTGTTCCCACTGTGGCAAAGGGTATTGCTCACTCCAACAGCACTGTGGCTCCAGACCCCCACTGCCTGCAGTGCTTGCCGAGTGCTCTTCCTCACAAGCGAGCCAGACACCCGCAGTGTGATGCAACGTGCTTTACATCATTTCCCAAGCCAGAGCAGCCACCCCAGTCCAAGCAGAAGGGGACACAGAAGAAACTTGCCCTGCTCTGTCTGTCAGCCTTCTAGTCACGGGACAAATACACTACCTGTGCGTCTGACACATCTGCCCTGAGAGAACAAGACTGCCCTTTACGGGTTAGGAACCAGTTGTTGAGTAAGTCAGTGTCAATCACAGTTACAGCTCACAGAAACCAGCTCCAGAGCTGAAGGCTCCTGGATGAAGCCCAAGAGGGAGTGGAGAGGTCTGTGCAGGTCTTACACCTGACACATGAGGAGAAAAATCACAACTGAAAAAGAGAAGCTAAGGAGGGGAGGAAGGGTGCGAGATACACCTGGCAGGCACAGAGAGCAGGCAAGAAAGAGGCAGACCACACCGACTCCCCCAGCCCCACTTCATGCTGACAGATGCTCTGATCTCCAGCTCCCTGGAACCTCTCCCAGGGCCGGCTGCCAGCGTCTGTCTGCATACTCACCTACGCAGCTCCCGTTGACTTCCTCAAACCCCACGGCACAAAGGCACCGGCCCATCGGTACCAGCCACTCCCCGTCCGTGCTGCAGTGCATGCGGGGGGCAGAGCCTGCTTCCTCGGCTGCGTCCTCCACACAGACCCCAGGGACTTCTGTCAGCCCCTCGGAGCCCGCCAGCGTCTCTGGGAAGCGGGCCAGGCCGCGCACGGCCTCTGGGCAGGTCTTGTAGTAGACGCGGACGGACACCATGGCAATACAGGCGCCGGAGTTCTGGAAGGCCAGGTAGAAGCCCCGATGGGACAGCTTCCCGATGGGGCACACCTCTGTGTTCAGCTGCATGGCGCCGGACTCGATGTCTCTGCTTGTGAAACTGCGATCTGCTGCCACGGTGTTGAGCTGAGGGGAAAAGGCCACAACTGTAACGCCTGTGCAGGCAGCAGCAGCTGACACCCACAGCTCTCAAACTGCTTTCACACCGAGGCCTTTCAGAGGCTCCTTGGTCAACGCCTTACAATGCCAGTGCATTGCTTGCTTTGCGCTCGAAGGAGGCATTAGCAACGGGGCCCACATCCCTTCCTGCCTGCCTGCCTTCCATCTTTGCCTTTCAACTCCTTCACAAGTCATTCTACAGTACAGAACCACGGAATGGTGGGCTTGGGCCTCCAGACATCATCTAGTCCAACCCCACTGGGTCTTTGATTTCAAGAGGTCTTTAGGAACTGCCCCCAGAGAAGAAAATCTCTCTTTTGTGGTACTTTTCTTTGCACGTTGCACACAGTAAACCCACAGCACTACTTAGAGTTGTGTTTTTCAAGTGGAGCAGTGAAGCACAGCCAGCTGTTTTGAAGCTGTCCTTGATGCAGACCAGGTCATCTGCTGCGAGGTGCTCCTCATGCAGTGCTGAATGTATTTCAGCATTCTAGAGAGGCGAGTGAAAAGCCTGCCCGTGCTCCTACTCGCCCACTGCCCCAGCAAACGGAGGGTGGGAGTGAGCAAGAGATGCAACGCTTGGGCAGAGGGGAAAGGCCTCTGCAACATCATGTGGTATGGCAGAGCTGGAGTTCAGGTGCCTTTCTCCTCAGCCAGCCTGATGGCAGGGTGGCCTTTCTTCTCAGAACTCATTCTTTCCACTTCAGACCCCTTCTCATTGCATGATCCCACCCACTCTCTGTAGCTGGAAGGCAGATGAGAAGATCTGCACAGCAGCTGCAGATGAGTGGGATCAGAAGGCACATTTAGAAGTTGTGGAGGTATTGCAAAAATTTACATGGTAGGCTGCAAAGGAGGAAGAGGAGCACTGGTGAGAGAGGGTCAGCAGTTATTAGAGTCCTGCTTTGCCTGTAGCAGCCTTTACGTTGTTTTTTTTTCAATCAGGTGCCACTTAAACTGCAGAGGAAAGGGCAGTCAAATAACTTAGGTCTGTGTGTTCTTTTAGGACAGAGCAAGGTTACAGAATTTCCTCTAAAGAACACCTGAGGTTCCCTGTTCTGCAAGTCAGATGTTTCCAAGACAAAGGAGAACTGTGCTGGGGGAAACAGCAGTTAAACCCCAGTGGTGCTAAATGCTTTCACACAAGGGACAGTTTCATTACAGCAAGCCATCACCTCCAGTTCTAGAAAACCAAGGCCCTGTATGGCATAACATCAGGGGCAGAGACTGGGTCCTGTTCTTCCCTTGCTCTAATCTTGCTTTATTAGCTAAGTCAAGTTAAATTCCTCTTGGCCTCTGCTACTTGTAAAATCTGGTGTAGGACACCCAGCACTGTTACCCCACTTCAGAATCCTTACCTATGTGGTGTCCAGTTAAGTGCTTACACAGAATGGAGGTCTGAACTCCTATGTCTCCTGCAACAAAGCCTGCTCCAAGCATCACAGAGGGCACTGGGGGCAAAGTTTATTCTAAGGACAAAGCTTACTATCTATGCCCCACCCCAGATGCCAGTTTTGCTGGCCTCCTCCTGCCAGCAAGACACACCTAGTTGAAGCTGAAATATCTAAGCTGGTCCTCACCCTCAGTACTACAGACCTTGATGAACAGCGGGCGGCGGAACTGGATGCCCACATCTTGTTCAGACTCCATGTAGTAGAGGTTGAAGGTCTCTTTGCAGGTCACCACTTCACCTTTGAAGCTCTTGCAGTCCCTGACAGTAAACTTTAGCTCCACATAAATGCGGGAGGCTGCTTCTCCCCGATAAATCCAGTTGGTGCGAAGCCAGTGGTCAGTGTCATCCTCAGACAGCACACTGCAGTCCTGGTACATATACACTGGGGTACCATTTATCATCTGCTGCACTTCACTCCACTGCTCCCAGGAGAGAAGAAAACACATGCTTAGACAGATGAGAGACACTTTTCACTTCAAACATGGCAAAAACTTGCCTAAAAGACCCATACCAATATAGCATTCAGAGCTCAGAGCTTTGCTAGCTAGAAGGTCGCCTACACGAAGCTAATGTTGCACTGCTCTGCAGCCTCCTATCTGCCTGAACTCTTCACACAAGGAGCAAAGAGGACACTGTGATTAGGATCTGACCTATGCCAAACTGAAGGGAACCACTATGCATAGGCATTCCCCTGTATCCTGCCATGGCTCAAATCTCCTTTCATACACTGCCTTAGCTTGAGAAAAAGCCCCACTCTCCCATGGACTGACCACTCTCTGTGCCACCCTTCCCAATCGCAGCGTACATCAGGACAGAGCAGATCCAGACTCTTATCTGACCCTCAAAATAAGGCACAGCTCTTCAGAGTAAGGAAAGACACCATGGGCAGCACCACTGCAAAAGGGCTGTGCTAAAGCAAACGCTCAGTCATTTCAAGTCCATGCTTCTCTCTGTGTGATGTTTTGCAAACCTTAATTGAACTATCTAAACTCAGCTGATTTTCCTGACCTCACACGAGGCTAAAACGATGGCTGAGAGGACAACATGGGCCTAGCTTGTTCTTTGACCTCACTGATGCTATTTGTATGAACCTAGTAGGATTTGGTATATGTTTTAACATTCACTTTTGCTGAATTTTATATAGTTCTAGGTTTGTTTCCTCAGGTCAGACACAAAATGCAAAGAATGTTCACTGTTGAGTAAGTTACACGTGGGAATTGAAAACTTGGAAAGCAAGGTTTTGTCCACAGGGAAAAAGATCCCTTTCCCCCCCATGCTAAGACTGCCTTTCTCATTATGCTTGAAATATTTAATCAAATTAAATCGAAACAAGTGCCCACATAGGTACTGGCACAAGTTTAAGCACCCTAGTTTTAAATCACACCCCAGGTTAAGATGCAATTCAAACAAGGCTTCGGTCTCTGTATTACCCTAGGCTTGTCAAGTCTCACAGGCTGAGTGTGAGATTCACACACTACTCCAGCAGCACCACCTCCTGTGCTCACAGCACAACCAGGCAGCCTCTCCTAGCTTCTCATCCCACAGCCCAGGTCACTCTGCTAGTTGAATACAAGAGGTGAATCCCCAGAGCGCAAAAGGAGGCTCTGCTTTTATGCCGTGACTTAGAGCATACCTCCTGTGCAGCCCCACTCTGAAAACTCCCTTTCTCCAAGCCACTGAGCCCTACCTACAGCACCAGCTCCTACCTCGCTGACTTCAGCCACTTAACCTAAGCCCATACCAGCAGACTTCTCTCAGGCAGTTCTGCAGATGGTATCTATGTGCCCCTTCTTGTTTCCATTCTCTCCATGTAATTAGTCCCCAGTGTTACCCCACCTTCTTAATCTGGTCCAGCTGGCATATAACAGCAGCACACAGGACTTACACTCATTTCACATACTGGCGGTCAAAGCACTTATGATAGGAGGAGAGATCAGTTCCAACTGATCAAGCAAAGGCAGCAAACACTTAATCACCTCTGGCATTAGTGCACTAAAAATCTGTAAAGTGCCGCAGAACCGAATTCACAACACTGAAGTATACTGAAATAGGGGGGGGAAAGTCAGAAAGGAGAATAAAAGCAAAGTAGCTTTCATGAGGAACTGCCAATGGTGGAACTGGCTTGTAGAAACATTCTTCCGTGGGTGTCTGCCTCCCCTGAGCTGGTGGGAAAGGCATAACTACACTTCCAGAGCATGAGCTAGGTAAGTTTCCATCAGCACTTTCCCCTAAAGCAGTACCACAGACAAGTGTCACTAGTGAACAGGTTTAGCATATCTCCTCAAAATACACAAGCTGTTATGATGCATGTCCAAAACTTAAGTGAATGAAAGGAAGGAATATTTCCTTTTCAATAGTGACCACTCTAGCAGAAAAACTTCCTTTAAACTCTACTGCTGGAAGAAATCCAGCTGCTAGCTCCTCATTTCTCAGCTCATCTCAGCCCAACTTCTTCCAGACTGAGCTCTTCAGGGCAAAGATGCTTGGCACTGACTATTGCACAGTTTAACATGCAAAGAACTAACAAGGGAGTTGTTTTTTCTAGACTCTCCTGCTCATGGGCAAAGGATATAAAATGAGGATATTATTTATGCTAACAATGTGGAACTCTTGTTAAATATGCTTGTGACTTCATTATTGAGTGAAGCTTTTAAATTCAAAGGAGTGGAGGAAAACTGTTACATACAACACTTAATGAAAGACTGAGGAGTCCAGTGGTTGCTAGGCAACTGTCTCCTATCCTCAGACTGCTGGGAAATCAAAGTGTCTCTAATATTTAATGTCATGTTCTTAATAAACAGTTATAGTGAAGTCTGCCCTGATCAATATTAATTACTTGGCTCTCCAGCTTGTCTGCCGCTGACATTGAATCGATCTCCTCTGATAGTGTAACTTTCTCCCCATTCAATTCCTATATCCTTGCTCCACTCATCAGTTATGATGGAGGATGAGGAAGATTCATCGAGGAGGAATGCAGGACAATGTGAGTCAGAGCTGCTCATCTCAGCAGTGACTGTGCTGTGGGTTTATGATGTTACAGAAAACTTGCTTGTGAGATTCAGAGTCGAAGAAAGAGCAAGCTTGGAAAGGACTCTTGGGATCATGGAATGGTTTGGGTTGGAAGGGATCCCCAAAGATCATCTAGTCTAACCTCCATGCAGTCAGCAAGGACACCCTCCATTAGATCAGGTTGCCATGACCTAGGTCTAGCACCTCGCACTTTGCCTTATTGATCCTCATGAGATTGTCCTCAGCCCACCTTTCCAGTCTGTCCAGGCCCCTCTGCATGGCAGCCATCCCATCCTTCAGTCTTATCAACCACACCATTCAGCTTGGTATCATCTTCCAACTTGCTGAGGGTGCCTCAATCCCTCTGTATCATTGAAAATCTTGAACAGCACTGGTGTCAGTACAAACCTTTGAGGAACACCACTTGTCACCCATCTCCATCTGGACATCAAGCTGCTCATCACCACCCTTTGGATGTGATTCATCTAACCAATTCCTTATCCACAGCACAACCCACCCATCCACTCCAGCCTAGAGAGAAGGATGCTGGGGGGGCTGTATCAGACACTTTACAAAAGTCTAGCTGGATGACATGTGTTGGGCTTCCCTTGTCCACTTACACCATGGTAGAAAGCCACCAGGTTGGTCATGAAGGACTTGCCCTAAGTGAAGCCATAATGCCTGTCTCCAATCCTCCAGTCCAGTCGCCTGCTCCTAGTAAGCTAAGGACTTACTGAACTCTTTATATTTAAGTCTTTAAAATTCTTTTACAACTCTTTTAAATTTAAATTAGCTTAAGTTTAAACAGTCTTCAAACGAGTCTTCAAACTTTTAAACCCTTTTAGAATTCTTAAAAAGTTGCTAAGAAAGCAAAAGAGGAGAGGGCCATAAATTAGTAACTTGACTTTCTAAAAAGACTAAGGATGTAGGCAGTGAATTTGAGAACAAAAGGGTGTTCTGTACTCCTCAGGAACCCACAAACTAACACAGGCACTTAGTGCATGGGTTTCTTCTTGGAAGCCCTGGTGTGGTGGTGGAATACAGAGCAAAATAATTCCAGCACAGCAATTAGTGCTAAATGTATGGCAACTTCAAAGCATGAGTTCTATCTCAGTAACCTCAGAACACTGCAAGGTTGGGAAGCAGGAAGGCAGCTTTCCTCCCATTGCTAGGCTGGATTCAGTATAAAGCAAGCAGTGGTGGAGACAAGCTGCCTTTCTGGAGGCAGTTCCCAAATGACCTGAATGTCAATATATAAAGGCCTCAGCAGATACTGTAGCAAACTGTTGGTTCAGTCTGCCACGTGAGTGAAAACTCACAAGCCTTCCAACATCTGCCTTGAGCAGCTCTGGACTAAGCATGCACTTTGAAGCTCTGAAGCTGAAGGAAGCTTGCTTTATCTACACACAAGCCTTCTCTAGGTCAGGTCTCCATCAAGGAGCCTACCTTGGACAGCCTGTGACACCTCCAGCTATCTGTGGGATACTTTTCCTAGGATCTGTCATAATGTCTCTTCCAACCTGATCGAGTCTGTGAAACAAACTGAGACAGTTCCTTAAGTCTTCTTGGGAGCTACTGGCTCAGGGGCTGCAGGCATCAACAGAATCACAAAATGGTTTGGATTGGGAAAGGCCTTTACAGTCATCAAGTCCAACCACTGTCTAACTCTACCAAGTCTGGTGCTAAAACATGATAACCTTTTTCTAGGAAAAAAAAAAGCCACCCAATGATGCTGAACACAAATTTCATCTTTGCTAATACTGAGGCACTCTGCCAGTGACTGAGGCAGCAGAGTGCAGCAGTGTTGCAAATGCTTAGGCTCAGACTGGAGTCAAAAGAGCTTGCTGCTCACAACAGTAATGTCTTCATCTCCAGGACACCTGCAGTCTCCTTGCCAGGGACATGCCTGTCTCTTCTCAGGTAACAGCCTGCCTGTTCTGACCTCTTTCATTGCCTTGAACATTAGCTTAGCACAGTGGCTTCCAATGTGTGGCCTGCAGACCCTTAGGGAAAGGTAAACATAAGGAAAAATTCTTCACTCTGAGGGTGGCAGAGCACAGAGTCAGGCTACCCAGAGAGGTTGTGAAGTCTCCTTCTCTGGAGGCATTCCAAACCCATCTGGGAGCAGTTCCTTTGTGACTTATTCCCCATGATCCTGTTCTAGCAGGGAGCTTCAGAAGTCACTTCCAGCCCCCATCCTTCTGTGATACTTCTAGATCTACAGAAGGAATAACAAGGGAAGCATCTTGCCATTAGGCTTAAAGTTACCAAACTAAGATGCATGCCTCCACTGCAAGCAGCCAGGAGTCCATACACTGCCATAGATTCAGAGTTGAAGGCAGTTGTAGATTACAGGCTCAGGTGGATATTCACAGATTGATTTAGGTTGGAAAGGACCTTAAAGATCATTCAGTTCCAAGCCCTTGCCATGGGCAAGGCCACGTTTCACTAGAAAAAGTTGCTCAAGGCTTCATCCAACCTGGCCTTGAACCCCTCCATGGTGGGGGGACACTCATGACCTCCCCAGACAACCTGTTCCAATGTCTTACTGTAAAGAGTCACTTCCTAATTTCCAGCCTCAATCTGCTGCCCTCAATCCATTCCCTCTTATGCTGTCACTACAAGCCCTTCTAAGAAGCCCCTTCCCCACTTTCTTGCAGGCCTTTTTCAGACACTAGAAGGCTGCTCTAAGGTCTCTCCCTAACAGTTTCTCTTTTCTACCCCTGGCAGCACTTTGACCTGTGGAGTGTCTTGCATAAAGCACTATTTGCATGCTACCATGACCCCAAACCCTTCCTGCAATAGATTCAGAATTGAAGGCAGCTGTGTATCACAGGCCCAGCTGGATATTCTTAGCACAGCACCTCAGAACAGTCTGTGACGACAGACACCTTGCTGGCACCTGCCGTGGTGTGATGAGCAGCTTCTCTTCAGCTACAATACAGCTGACAAAAACCTGTCAGTAACTCAGAGCAGCCAAAATCAGCAGCCCCACAGTGATGCTCGGGCAGTACTACAGGATGAAGCTCCTGTGACCCTTCACTGCAAGGTTCTCAATACCCTCACAAGTTCTTTTGCTGGCACAGAAGGCAATTTAATGACAATGACGAAAGAAGTGTGGTGACATCTAGACATCTAACTTCATGAGTTCTGTAACTAGAGCTGAGAACAGCAAAGAGTCTGCTTTTATTTCTTTTATCATTCAGCAGTGGGTCAGGGAACTTCAATTTAATCACCATGGAGTCTTCAAGACAACTGCAGATGGATTGATGTTTACTTGTCTGCAGTACCTTTTAGGGTGGGATGATGGATTTTTCCCCACAATGATCCATTGATTATTTTCAGGGAGGAGCAACTGCATTATGTAATTACCTGTCCTGTAGGGCACTAACACAAAGATCTCCATCCCACTCATCTCTGTACAACTGAACTTGTATCCAAGTTCTTCTGGGGAGATAAGCTACTAACGTGAGCCACAGTACATTGATTGCAGAACCTGTTTATCAAACCCAGCTTCTGCTCTCTGCTCATCCTCTGCACTGCCTGACCACATTAAGGTCTTGCATGAAAACAGTCCTGGTCACAACAGATGCTGCTAGGTGATAGATAATGATAGTCCAGCCCAACATTTCACCTACCTACTTCAGCACACTCATTTCACACATCTGTATGCATATATTCACATATACCCACTCAAGGGTCTGTACCACTGTGTTCACTGTCTTCACCAACGATATAGAGAAAGGGATTGAACCACCCTCAGCAAGTTTTCAGATGTTACCAAGCTGAGTGGTGTGCTTGTAAGTCTGAAGCATGAGATGCCATGCACAGGGACCTGGACAGGCTGGAGAGGTGGGCTGAGGAGAATGTTATGAGGATCAGTAAGGCAAAGTGCAAGGTCCTGCATGTAGGTCAGTGTAATCCCTGATATTAATTCAGGGTGGGGGATGATGAGATTGAGAAGTTGGGCATGAGCCAGCAATGGGCACTTGCAGCTCAGAAGGCAGATGGCAGCCTGGGCTGCATCAAAAGCAGCATGGCCAGAGATGGGGAAGAAGTGATTCTGCCTCTCTGATCTGTGGAGACCTCACCTGCAGCGCTGTGTCCAGCTCTGGAGCCTTCAACACAAGAAGGTCATGGACCTGATGGAGCAGGTTCAGAGGAGGCCACCAAGATGATCAGAGGGCTGGGGCACCTCTGCTATGGGGACATGTGAGGGAGCTGGGAGAAGAGAAGGCTCAAGACAGACCTTACAGCTGTATTTCAGTATCTGACAGTGATCTACAGGAAGGCTGGGGAGGGACTGCTTAGGAGGGCCTGTGGTGGTAAGATGAGAGGCAATGATTTGACCCTGGAGCAGGGCACATTCAGGTTGGACATCACAATGAGTGGTGAAACACGGGAACAGGCTGCCCAGGGATGTGTGATAGAGGCTCTCTGCCTGCAGCCATTCAAGCTCAGACTGCATGTGGCCCTGGACAGCCTGACCTAATTGGAGATGTCCTTGCTGAGCGCAGGGGGGTTGGACAAGATGACTTTCAAGAGTCTCTTCCAACCCAGTGAGCTAAAAAAAAAAGACAGGAGTGTAAAACTAGCTGCTGCATCTTCAGAGCTCAGGTTTGTGATGGTTTGGGTGTTACCTGCCCCCCACCACTTTGGAAATCACCCAGACTAGACTCAGCCAGCTCTGGAGATTGAATGAAGCTTATATTTACAGCTTAGCACAATATACAAGCAGATAGTTACAGTATATATACAGTTATAGACAGAAATAGACAAGGTAAAAGGGAATACAGAAACACAACAGCCCTCCCAGAAACCTGAGTCCCCAACAGGGGCTCCCAACTGCCCTTCCACCTTCTCCCATCCCTCTACCTTACCCCAGACGTTGCCTTGTGCCCCAAGGAAGAATGGAGGGTTGGCCAGGGGGGTTAGGAAGCAGGTGGATTAATCAGAGAGATGTAGGGTTAGGTTAGATAGAGAATGCCCAGGCAGTGTCCAAATGCCTTTTCTATGTTTATACTCTTGTTCTTATACATCTCAGAAAGCCTATGAGTGAAGTAGATATCACCATTGTTTCCCTTTCACATCCTGTAATCTAGCTCATCTCACCCATCAGCCCATTCCAATGCCAATCACTCTCTCTGTGATGAGCTTCCTCCTAACATCCAGCCTAGACCTCCCCCGGCACAACTTGAGACTGTGTCCCCTTCTTCTGTTGCTGGTTGCCTGGGAGAAGAGGCCAACCCCCACCTGGCTACAGCCTCCCTTCAGGTAGTTGTAGACAGCAATGAGGTCACCCCTGAGCCTCCTCTTCTCTAGGCTAAACACCCCCAGCTCCCTCAGCCTCTCCTCACAGGGCTGTGCTCCAGGCCCCTCACCAGCTTTGTTGCCCTTCTCTGGACACGTTCCAGCACCTCAACATCTCTCTTGAACTGAGGAGCCCAGAACTGGACTCAGCACTCGAGGTGTGGCCTGACCAGTGCTGAGTACAGGGGCAGAATAACCTCCCTTGTCCTACTGGCCACACCATTCCTGATGCAGGCCAGGATGCCATTGGCTCTCTTGGCCACCTGGGCACACTGCTGGCTCATCTTCAGCTACTATCTATCAGTACCCCCAGGTCCCTTTCCTCCTGACTGCTTTCCAGCTACTCTGTCTCCAGCCTGTAGTGCTGCTTGGGGTTTTTGTGGCCAAAGTGCAGAACCCTGCACTTGGCCTTGTTAAATGTCACCCACTGGCCTCTGCCCACCTATCCAGCCTGTCCAGGTCCCTCTGCAGGGCTCTCCTACCTTCCAACAGATCCACACCTGCTCCTAGCTTAGTGTCACCTGCAAACTTACTGATGCTGGACTCAATGCCCTCGTCCAGATCATCAATAAAGACATTGAACAGAACTTCGGTATTGAACCTAAACATTCTATCTAGCTTCAAACTAGCACAAGTTTCCACAGCTGCAGTCACATTACTGACAAAGCACACAGCTCCCAAGGTTGGTTTCACACCACACTGTACATGCACAGGAGACACTGTAATGGAAGTAATTTTTAAATGTCTTTGCAAGCAAAGGGCTCTGGTGTGGTGTGAGCTGTGGTTTTATTTGGTGGGTTAAGCATACTTCCAATATTGACAAAGAACCTGGGAAAGGAGTCTGGTGGTGATGGGCAAGACTTGTAGAGGTTCTTTTTAAAGCTGGATCAGGTGGAATCTCACAGAGAGACAGGGTAATTGTGTCTTCTCTTTAAGATGATCAAAGCTGCCTGAAGAAGCTTCAGGAGACAGCAGTATGAAAGTCACAGCGAGGAGCTGGCAGGCTTCAGGACAGGTATAGAAAAGGCAGGAACTAGGCCTCAGAAGCAATGGAAATAACATTCCCAGAAATCAGAGGAAATTGGCACATTTATCTGCAGCTCTGCCTCTGAGGTGGGAAGAGTCACACTTCAAAGCATAGGTCCATCCAGCAAGGGCACAGCAGGAAACAAAAGACAAAGCCTTTCCTTTATGGCCTGCCTGCCTACAAACTCAGCAGGACTTTGGCTGGTATTATAATATAAATTGGTTTGTTTGTTTATTTTAAATACCCTGAGAGTCCTCCTCAAAGAGCATGCTACAGGCAGACTCCTCTCAAAGCTCCAGCTGACTTGCGGTGCCTTTGTGAGGACATGGTGGAACTGGAGTGAATTGCCCAGGGAAGTCAGGCTGGAAAAGGCTGTGAGCAAGCTGATCTAGTGGAGAATGTCCCTGCTAACCGCAGTGGGGGCTGGACTGGATGCCCTGTGGAGGTCCCTTCCAATCCAAACCATTCTGTGATTCCATGAATTCTGGAATCAGTTGAAGTAGCAAGGCTGTGGATGCGTCATGGAAAGCCTTAAAGAAATGTTAGAGCAAGTCAATTGTGGACTCCTGACACCTTCCCAGTGACCATCATTAGTTCTTTGATGTATGCAGAAAAGATGGGAATCTACCATCAGTACTGCCATGCACCTCCCCATGCCCAGCTGGTACTGGTGTCTGAAAACTTCAAAGATGAAAAAAAATTATCCAAACAATTGTTAGATGATGGGGGATGGGGGCCTGACCACTGAACAATCACACATGGCAAGCCACTGCAGCCACTGTCATTGGCTAGAAGCGAGGGGGAAAAGGCAGAATTCTGCCTCCAACCTTCCCTGAGCTATGACTCAGAGGCCATGTCCATATAAAGCATGAAAATTCTACACAGCAAATTCCTCCCCAGTGTGATAAGCACTTTGACACCAGTCCAGCTCACACATGGAAGACCGCTGGCATCGGAGGGAAGGCACAAGCAGCAGTATTGCATGAGATCACAGAATCCTAGAATGGTTTGGGTTGGAAGGGACCTCCAAAGGTCATCCAGTCCAACTCCCCTGCAGTCAGCAGGGACATCCTCTACTAGAGCAGCTTGTTCACAGCCTTGTCCAGCCTCACCTTGAGTATCTCTAGGGAAGGGGCCTCAACTCCCCCCCTGAGCAACCTGTTGCAGTGCTGCAGCACCCTCATGGTGCAGAACTTGTTCCTAACATCCAATCTAAATCTGCTCTTCTCTCATTTCAAACCATTGTCCCTTGTCCTGTCCCTGCAGGCCTTTGCAAACAGTTCCTCTGCAGCCTTCTTGTAACCCCTTTCAGGTCCTGGCAGGTTGCCCTAAGGACTCCCTGGAGCCTTCTCTTCTGCAGGCTGAAAAACCCCAGCTCCTTCAGCCTGTCTTCGTACAGCCTTCAACTCTGAATGCAGTACAGCTCAGCTGTTCCCAGCCTGCCAGTGACAATGCTAGTCAGACTGTGCAGTATTGATCTTAGCTCCTGTGCTAGTTTGAAGCTAGCTAGAATGTTTTGGTGAGAAGAACTAGATCATAGGCTGTGAAAGGAAAACAGTGGTGATGTCCACTTCCCTCAGAAGCCTCGCTGAGGAGTTTGGGAAGAAGAAATGAAAACATTAGATAACACTCTTGCCGGTTTTCTCTCACTCTGCCTCGGGCTGCTGACTGAGCTGCATCTCTCTAACACACCCTCCACTCACATTTGCTTCTCAACCTCTTGGCTGAACCTCTATTCTTCTTTAGGACTGGGGTAAGGTTGAGAGGGGCAGGGGGAAGGTGCAGGGGTGGTTGAGAGCCTCTCCTGGGGACTCAGGTTTTTGGGAGGGGAGTTGTGTTTCTGTATTACCTTTTACCTTGTCTATTTCTGTCTATAACTGTATGTACTGTAAATATCTGCTTGTATCTTGTGCTAGCTGTAAATAAAGAGCTTCATTCATATTCCCAGAGCCGGCTGAGGCTATTCTGGGTGATTTTTAAAGTGGGGGGGGGGCAGGTAACACCCAAACCATCACAGCTCCTTTGTGACAAAGCTCCTCTGAATAGTTCTCAGCTCTCTTTTAAAGACATTTCCTTCTTCGCTTTGGAAAAAGGTTTCAGAAGCAGTTGCCCAAAGTTGTAACTCCAAGAGAATTCACTATTGTTCCCTTTTTGCTTATGGCAAGCAATTTGTCAGCCTTCCACTTAACAGGGACTGGGAAGTGATGTAATGAGATAAATCCCTGCATCATCAGAAGTCAAAGAATCTATTCTTCATCTACTGTTCATCAACAGATGAACATCTGTTCATTTATCAGTTCAGATTGCTCTCAGGCCATGTTTTCCAGCACCTTCCACAATTCCCACTTCCAGCTACTATATTTGAAAGACAGGTATTTTAAGAAGCAGCTATAGCACAAGCAGGAGGCCTGGCCAAGTCCTAGCACCACTGTGAACCTGCTGTGCAAACAGCAGACACAGTCCTAGAGGGTTTGTCTGATTTATGTTAGCTTATCTGAGACTTCTCAGCAGGTTTCCCCATCTGTCTGAAAGAGGCAGACTGCATCCTGAGAATGCCTGCAGCCTAGATCTGCCTTAGAGTTACCAGACAGCTGATGGGGACAACAAAGGCAACAGTGGGCAAAATATGCTCTACTTATATGCATTACTAGGGCACCTCTTTTGAGTAGAGTATACTAATACCAACAATAACAACCAAAGCAGCTGTACTAATGAAACAAAAGCCAGTTATGCCCATACAGGAGAACCTCACTGGCCAGCTCCAGTTCACCCAGCAACAATAACAGCAGTAGGAGAAGGATAGGGTGAATTCATAGAAGGATTAAGTTGGAAGGGACCTTAAAGATCATCCAGTTCCAACATACTGCCATGGGCAAGGACACCTCTCACTAGGCCAGGTTGCTGAAGGCCACATCCAACCTGGCCTTGAACACCTCCAGGGCTCATGACCTCCCTCCAGGACATTCATGACCCCCACCCCAGGCAACCTGTTCCAGTGTCTCACCACTCTCATTGGAAAGAATTTCTTCCTGATCTCCAGCCTCAATCTGCCCTCCTCAAGCTTCAGTCCATTCCCTCTTGCCCTATCACTACAAGCCCTTGGTCAAAACTGCCTTCTGGGGTTTCTTGTAGGCCCCCTTCAAGTACTGGAAGGCTGCTTTAAGGAGCCTTCTCTTCTTTGGACTGAACAGTCCCAACTCTCTCAGCCTGTGCCCATAGGGGAGGTTCTCCAGCCCTTTGATCATCTTGGTGGCCTCTTCTGGACACACTCCAGCAGCTCCTTGTCCCTCTTACATTGGGATCCCCAAAACCTGACACAGTGCTGCAGGTGAGGTCTCAGCAGAGCAGAGGGGCAGAATTATTTCCCTGTCCTGCTGGCCACATTTCTTTTTATACAGCCCAGGCTGGCCTTCTGAGCTGCAAGCCACAGCATATTACAAAGGAAGTTATGAAAATGAGTTAGGAACAGGTTGAACCCAGGTCTACTTTATAAGCAGCAAAGATAAAGACTGTTTCTTCCCTAGGAAAGACTGAGGCTTAGAAAGAGCATGGATGAGGAGCAGCTGGAACTATGCACTAACACAGCACTGCAGCAGTCCTTCAATTCCCTTCTCTTTGTGCCTGCCCTCCACCACTCCCACAGTCCAGCTGTGACAAAGGAAACCATCTTGGATAAGGTGGGTGGTGATGCTCCAAGGACTACTCAGCTGTACTTCACACAAAAGTACTTGGATAAAATTAGCTAAGGGCTCAGCTGTCTTTTTGGGTCAGATTTTGCAGTGGTTTCAGAAGAAAAAGATTTTGAAGCACTTCCATCAGCTCACTTTCACAGCCATGAAACCAAGTGAAATGCCTTTCTCATCAACTGTGTGGGCCAAATACAGCATTATGGCTGGGTGGAAAGTTCTAGAACCTTTCAACCCAGCCAGCAGGTCAGATTGTTGCCTCATGAGTTATTTCTTCTGCAAAGATAGAACACGTGTAACTGAATCATTCAGCGTAGCACTCGAGAGGAAAAAAACCAGAACCACCTTAAGCAAAGATTCTACATTCTTGAGAGCCCTGGAGACAGAAATACCTCTGCCATGGCTATCTGCCCAGGAATGGAGATGTCAGAAGTATTTGCAATGTATTAGAATGAAAAAATGGGTGATGATTTGATTTTTTTTCCCTTTCTCCAAGGTTTATTACTTCAGGTTAACAATAGATGTCAAGGACATGTTTAATCACTGAGCTACTGGATGTCAACTGATATCAGAACTACTACTGGAAGTTCATGAGGCATCAATCCTTATACTACTGGCCAGCGGGTGAGGAAGTAGCTGCAAGGTAGAGACACTTAAAGCATACACTGTTCAGGAGAGGGAGATGTGGAAGTCTGACCTCGGGAGACAGGGTGAAATTACAACTGGGATTATGGTTTTCCATCGTTGAGTACTCCCAGTGCCTCCCCATCTTTAAATGCGTGTACTCACCCCTACTTCTGGAGGGTCTGGAAGCCAGCCCAGTTCACCCTGTGCAGTGCTTGTGTCCAGCAGATCCACTGAAAAACAGAGCGGGGGCGGAATCATAGAATCAGCCAGGTTGGAAGAGACCTCCAAGATCATCCAGTCCAACCTAGCACCCAGCCCTGTCCAATCAACCAGACCATGGCACTAAGTGCCTCATCCAGGCTTTTCTTGAAGACCCCCAGGGACGGTGCCTCCACCACCTCCCTGGGCAGCCCATTCCAATGCCAATCACTCTCTCTGTGAAGAACTTCTTCCTAATATCCAGTCTATACCTACCCTGTCACAACTTGAGACTGTGTCCCCTTGTTCTATTGCCGGTTGCCTGGGAGAAGAAGCCACCCCCCACCTGGCTACAATGCCCCTTCAGGTAGTTGTAGACAGTAATAAGATCACCCCTGAGCCTCCTCTCTCCAGGCTAAACAGGCCCAGCTCCCTCAACCTCTCCTCATAGGATTTGTGCTCCAGGCCCCTCACCAGCTTTGTTGCCCTTCTCTGGACATGTTCCAGCACCTCAACATCCTTCTTGAATTGGAGTGATCCAACTCATAGCTCAGTGAATGGTTTCATCCTTGTTTTGCCACAGAAGACAAAGCCTGCACTGCCTCTCTCCATGTCTTTTGTGAACGTTCATTTTCCTAAAGCATGGCTAGAGGAAGCATGGGAAGACAGAAGACTGTGCAGCTAGCTGGGAGTTAAAGGGTTTTCCTCCTGTTTGGGACCCTCTCCCCTTCTATCATCCTCCAAAGTCACACCCACAGCATCTGAAAAATGCAGCCCTGGCAAAATGTTCAGCTTCCTACAGCTGCCCCAAAATGGGAACGGGAGGCTGAAGCCTATTGAAATGGAAACCCAGCATTAGCAGCTGAACAGGAAAGCATCAGACAAGATGGATGCAGAAGGCAGCAACTGAACAAATTACCAACACAAAAGATCAATCGGCCTCACCGAGAGGTGCTATTCAGTGCTAGAAACAGGAGGCAAGCAGAGGCAGCGGAAAGTGACAGGAATGACTGTCACAGTACCCAAAAGCCAGGAGACACGTCAGGTTTTCCAACTGCTGAGGCCTCTACCTCTGATCCAAGCTGCTCACTATTTGATGGTGGCCTAGAAATCGTTTCACCCTCTCCCCAGGACTCCAGGCACTGCCACCTCCTGCCCAACTGCCCTGCAAGGCTATCGGAAGCCCAGGCTGCTGCAGTCCCATGACAACGGAGCAATTCACCACTATTCGTCCTTAGCCCTCAGAGACATTGGAAAATGTGGGCAGAGTTTGCCCTCACGTCTTCATCTGAAGAGTTAAAAATGTATCACTTCGCAGGCAGACAGGGAGAGAGGAGCTGGGAGTCAATCTCACTGCTGCATGTGCACCTTCATAGCTTTGTCTGCCAGCACAGACTGCTGCTTTGGGTGCCCTTACTGCAGCCTCAGCTTGGGAACGTAGGAAACAGGAAAAATTCCTTGGGATTCCCTTCATGAGAGGTATATTCAGGAAAGAATATGGAGGTGAAGAGAAGGAGGGGGGGAATAGATGAATGACGTTCAAAGGACCAGATTCCCTCCGCCTCGTCTGACTGCTTTGGAAATACTGCTGCCAACTGCAGGTAATAAAGTGCAGATCAGCAAGAGTTCTGTGGAATGAGGAAGCAGGCTGCGGGCCCAGAATCAGAGATAAGAGGGATTGCACTGCTGTTCTCACCTCTGAAACACCTTTTCAGGATTTCGAGCAGGTAAAAGCAGGAATCCAGGTTCTGCAAGTTTGCAACATTCACAGTATGGTCATATGGCAAAACCTCCCTAGCCACAGACTCCCTGTCCAGACAAGGCTCCTCACTCACTTCCCTTCTGCTCTCAATCTCTCTATTTGAGATACTGTTCTTATGTTATTGGCTCCAAAAGCTCCCAGGGTGAGGTAGCCTGTCCTTCCAGAACCATCATCCAGATAACATCTATCCCACGCACTTCAGACCTAAAGCAGCCAGAGGGACTGCACGGCAGGTTCTAGCAGAGCAAGGGAGAAGAAACTCGGGAGCAGCCAGGATGGGAACCTTGCAGAACCGTGTGCCATGCCTCTGCATTGCCAGCAGCAGCTCCTTCAGCTGCACAGTGCCCATTGGAGGGGGCAAAGTCCACTCTCAAGAAGGAACTCTCAAAGTGAAATCCACAACACGGATTCTCCAAGGAAAGGAAGAACGAAGATTAGAAGAGCACAAGGACCACGAGTACTCAGGGGCCTCAGCAATTTGATCTACAGCCTTACTGCTAGGAGTGCCACATGACTGTCCAGCCACAAGGGAGGTCTCCCCGAAAAGAAGAAAGACTTCAGATAAGGGAAGACGCTAAGGAAATGAGCTGTTCACAGACAGACACATTAACGAAGAGTGGCTCACAGACACAGCCCGAACGCGATGTCTGAGATAGGGGAGAAGCTGGCAGCGAAGTCCATGAGTGCTGCTGCCAGCTACTGGTCACACACTTGGGAAAACCAGGGCTTGCCTGCCTGACACTAAGGCTTACCTAGGCTGGCCTTCCTCACGGGGTCTGCTACTGCCTTCACGGAGCTAGGTCCTTCATACAGGCGGGCATGTCAAGAATGCCTGAAAAGGGCACTCAGCCCCTGCAAAGTCTGAGGTGAGCCCGTGGCCGAACTGCTGGTTTGGACTAGGTGCTCTTGGTCACAAGTGAGCCTGAAGCAGCACCGGAGATGGCTGCCCTTGGGATGGAAAAAGCCTCTGCAAAACAGAGACTAGGAGGCTCTGGCAAGAATTAACTGCAGGAGAAGACCGAGAATGGGACAGAGACTCCTCACCTCGCCTGAAAATTCTCATTTCCCCAGCTGTTTCATAACCATTGTGCAACTGCCAACATGGAAGAAAACATCAGTACAGCAGATCAGACGGACTGAGATGAAGAGAGAAGGGAAGCACTCTGAAGAGAAGGGTGGAGGAGTAAGCTGTAAAGCCCAGCTCTCCCCGCCAGCAGCGGGGCAGGTGGCAGGGCCTGCCTCACCTTCCAGCGCTCCCGAAGAACGGCTGGGCTGGGCTCTTGCCCCTAAGGGTTAACTCCCAAGAGGGTTTCCCGAGGAAGCTGGGGGGGAACTTTGCGAGTCTGTGTTCAAACACGTTGCCTGCAACGCTTGCGTTTAAGACAGAGGCAGAAGTCTCCTGGATCACTGAGTTTTCTGAGGCATTTATGTTTCGACTGGAGCCGGTGGAGAGGGAGAGCAGGAATGTACCTGGGCTCACTTCACTGAGCCACCGAGGTCTGGATGGGGTTTGCGCTTGGCCCTCGTTCCTTAACACTGGCCTGCCCTCCCGAGACACTGCAGTCCCTCTCCAGCTGCCACTAGAGGGGTTGTGATGTCCCCGGTGCCCCACGCACGTGGGCCGGGCCCTGCTCCCTGCCTCTCGGAGGGGTCACAGCCTACCCGCCCAAGCCCCAGCCCCCAGGCAGAGGAACCAGCTGGTCTCACGCTTACCTTCTTTCCCGGGCACCTCGGGAGGAAAGAGAGCCCAAAAGAGAAGGAGCCCGAATGAAAGCTTGATCCTGCTCCTCAGCTCCATGCTGGCTGGAGACGGCGACTGGCTCCCAAGCCCTGCCTGCCTTCCCGGCTCAGGCCTCCGAGCCCCGGCTCCTGCGTGCAGTGCATGAACCTCTCCGGCAGCCTCCTGGCCGGGGCGCACGCATTGCAGAACCTCCCTGCCTGGCCCACAGCTATGATGAAAGATCAAGGCAAGTGGGTGGAGAAGCCTTACTGCCTTTACCTGTTTTAAAGGGGCTGGTCACAGACTTCCCATCTGGCAGGCAAATAAACCCACCTTAAAGGCAGCCACCTTTTTCCTGGGAGCCTCCCTCCGTGCACCTTTGCTCCACTCCCGTCAGAGGCTCCCGATTGCCACCTCCTGGGCAGCCCTCGCCACGGGCTCCGCTCCCGCCGCGCCGCAGCCGGCCCCGGGCAGCTGCCGGGGACTCACTCGGACAGGGCTGCAGGCGAGGGCTGCTGCCGGCCCCCTCGCACCCCCAGGGGCATAGGGGTGAGGTTTTAGGGTTGAAAAGTGCCCAGACGCTGCGTTAGGGACTGCTGGCTCCACCGCTCTCCGCGGCGAGGCGGGGAAACAGGGTCGGCCTGGCAGGCATGCAGGCAGCGCATCGGTACGCAGTGGCTGTGTGCTACCCCGGGCCGAGGCAGCGCGGCACAGCCAGAGCCGGGGCACCTGAGCCGGCAGGTCTGCGTGTTCTCTGAGTGAGCTCCTCGGCACTGGCGGAGACTGCCTGCTCTTCGGTGAAAAAGTAATGGCAGAGGAACTGCAACAGAGGAGTTTCTATGTGGGAAATCTTCAAGGGACTTTATGGGCCTTCCCAGGACCGTCAGTATGAAAGAACTTGCTTTTGCTGCCTCTTCGGGCATTCACCAGCGATGTCACTCCCACCCCTGCCTAGAAAATAGAGATGCCCTTATTACTCCACTTGCTGTAAGGCTGCATTCTTCTTGCTTGCTTCCTCCTCCTCCCTAAGGAAGGCTAAAGAAAGGACTTTGTTAGGTTGCCTAGAGAAGCTGGGGGCATCTCCACCCTTGGATATGTGCCAGATTTACCAGGACACAGCCATCAGCAACATACCTACTTCTGGGGTCATCCCTGCTGTGAGCAGGAGTTGGGAGAACAGACCTCATGAGGTCCCTTGACTCTTTTTGTGAGTTTTGTGGATGTCTAACCGTACCTCTTGGAAAAACAAAAGCTATCCCAAGAAGTTTGAATGCAGGCAAAAGAGATCTGAGAGCAAATAGGTAAAATACTAAGCTTTAAATTTGACAATAGCATATGAAGTAAAATACCTACTGCTAATAGGTGATTCAGATGTTCATGTCGTTCACAGTCGTTCTGTCTTAAATGTATTCCAGCTCACTCTTGTCTAAGGTGCTTTTTCTCAGGCTGTGCTGCTAGGTCTCAAATTGTTGTGCCCACCTTTCCACTGCATGTGAATGACTTCCACTGCAGCACTAGTGTAGGGTTTCATTGTCTACATCCCATGGCTTGAATTTGCAGTAGTGGAATTTATCTCTTCCATTTCTTTTCCGTTGTTCTGTGGCTCCTGGGTCCCTCCTTTAGCCACTATCTCTACAACTGTAAGACAAATCTGTGGCAGCTCTGTAGAACATAAGGGATGCTCTGTTTTGATGTTTCATTCTCTGAAGAGAATTTGTGGTTATCACAGTATCACAGTCTCACAGTATCATCAGGGTTGGAAGAGACCTCACAGATCATCAAGTCCAACCCTTTACCACAGAGCTCAAGGCTACACCATGGCACCAAGTGCCACGTCCAATCCTGCCTTGAACAGCTCCAGGGACGGTGACTCCACCACCTCCCCGGGCAGCCCATTCCAGTGTCCAATGACTCTCTCAGTGAAGAACTTTCTCCTCACCTCCAGCCTAAATCTCCCCTGGCACAGCCTGAGGCTGTGTCCTCTCGTTCTGGTGCTGGCCACCTGAGAGAAGAGAGCAACCTCCTCCTGGCCACAACCACCCCTCAGGTAGTTGTAGACAGCAATAAGGTCCCCCCTGAGCCTCCTCTTCTCCAGGCTAACCAATCCCAGCTCCCTCAGCCTCTCCTCGTAGGGC
Source organism: Pogoniulus pusillus (assembly GCF_015220805.1). Taxonomy (NCBI): domain Eukaryota; kingdom Metazoa; phylum Chordata; class Aves; order Piciformes; family Lybiidae; genus Pogoniulus; species Pogoniulus pusillus. The sequence continues at coordinate 24,822,160 of NC_087278.1, forward strand.
TGTGCTCAAGGCCTCTCCCCAGCCTCGTCGCCCTTCTCTGGACACGCTCAAGCATCTCAATGTCCCTCCTAAACTGGGGGGCCCAGAACTGAACACAGTACTCAAGGTGAGGTCTAACCAGTGCAGAGCACAGGGGCAGAATGACCTCCCTGCTCCTGCTGACCACACCATTCCTGATGCAGGCCAGGATGCCACTGGCTCTCTTGGCCACCTGAGCACACTGCTGGCTCATGTTCAGGCAGGTATCAATCAGCACCCCCAGATCCCTCTCTGTCTGGCTGCTCTCAGCCACTCCGACCCCAGCCTGTGTCTCTGCATGGGGTTGTTGTAGCCAAAGTGCAGCACCCTGCACTTGGAGCTATTGAAGCCATCCCCTTGGACTCTGCCCATCTGTCCAGGCGGTCAAGGTCCTGCTGCAGAGCCCTTCTGCCTTCCAACTCAGTCACATCTGCCCCCAGCTTGGTGTCATCTGCAAACTTGCTGATGACTGACTCCATGCCCTCATCCAGATCATCAATGAAGATGTTAAAGAGGATGGGGCCCAGCACAGATCCCTGAGGGACACCACTAGTGACAGCTGCCAGTTGGATGTGTTTTGCTCTCTTATTCTCACCTCCATGACTACGTTTTATTAATCCAGTGTTTTCTCCTTTATCTTGGAGAGTTTTCTGGCTCTGCTCCATCAGCAGTTAGAATATTTCAAACAGCTGACTTCAGACAGTCTTTCTGCAGAGAATTTGTTCCTACCATCTAGTGGGTTAAGCTGTTAAATTGCTTTAGTACCTGGCCTTTCTGTGAAAACCTTTCTATGAAAACCATAACATCTGTCTCAATGGAATTTTAATTCTAGTAGAGATGCTCACAACTTCTTCAGCTCGGTTGCAGAAAACCAGGATGATAATATTTTTAGCTCAAAATACACCAACAGTAGTCTCTATAGCAAATACATTCCCCTCTGTAGTATGCCATTCACTCATATTTTGTAGCTGCTCTTTCCCACTCTTGGATTAATGAAGCTGAAGTGTGGAAGTACCTCACCAAAGAAGTCATTAGCACTAATCACATGCAGTAAGCTGCCATACTGCCAGGCAGTTTGACACTGTGATGGTAAATTCCTTCTTGCAACACTGACAGCTGAGTGTCTGAGTTAATCTTTTCATTTCTGGGGGATTTAATAGAATCTTTAAAGCTTTTATGTCTGTTTTAAATCTGCAGGGTTCTTGTTGGTCCTCTTATTGAAAAATTAGTTGCCTCCACCATCTACACACAGTTAAGACTACCCTTATTCATTGTTGTTGGAGCTTAATCATGGTGTTGCAGTGTTACCATCCTGTTCAGAGAAGAAGTAGTGTGGTGGTTTGGGTGTTACTTGCCCCCCACCACTTTGGAAATCACCCAGACTAGACTCAGCCAGCTCTGGAAATTGAATGAAGCTTATATTTACAGCTTAGCACAATACACAAGCAGATATTTACAGTACATACAGTTATAGACAGAAATAGACAAGGTAAAAGGGAATACAGAAACACAACAGCCCTCCCAGAAACCTGAGTCCCCAGCAGGGGCTCCCAACTCTCCTTCCACCTTCTCCCACCCCTCTACCTTACCCCAGACGTTGCCTTGTGCCCCAAGGAAGAATGGAGGGTTGGCCAGGGGCGTTAGGAAGCAAGTGGATTAATCAGAGAGACATAGGGTTAGGTTAGATAGAGAATGCCTAGAGCCCAGGCAGTGTCCAAATGCCTTATCTGTGTTTATATTCTTGTTCTTATACATCTCAGAAAGCCTATGAGTGAAGTAGACATCACCATTGTTTCTCTTTCACAGCCTGTGATCTAGTTCTACTCACCAAAACATTCTAGCTAGCTTCAAACTAGCACAAATAGATAACAACCAATGTTCATCCTGAGTGCTTTCACTGTTGGCACTGAGAGAAGTGTGATGGTTTGGGTGTTACCTGCCCCTCCACACTTAAGTAAAATCACCCAGACTAGACTCAGCTGCTGGAAATTGAATAAAGCTTTATGCTTACAGCTTAGCACAATATACAAGCAGGTATTTACCATATCTACAGCTATATACAGACATATACAGGTTAAAAAGTAATACAGGAGCACAACAGCCCTCCCAGAAACCAGAGTCCAGGAGGGGCTCCCAACCACCCTTCCACCTTCTTTCCACTCCTTTACCTTATCCCAGACTTTGCCTTATGCTCAAGGTGAGTTTGGAGGGTCAGCTGGGGGGGTTAGGAAGCAGAAGGATTAGTTACACAGACAGCAGGTTAGAGAGAAGTTCATGCAGCTCCAAAGCCTAGAGAGAGACTCTGTTACCTATGTTTGTGTTCTTGTTCTTGTACATCTCAGCAAGCCTATGAGTGCAGTAGACATCACCATTGTTTCCTTTTCACAGCCTGTAATCTAATTCTCCTCACCAGAATATCCCAGCTAGGCTCAAACTAGCACAAGAAGATACTTGAAACAGACAGCTTGCTGTCTTGCATCAATCATGGTAGCTTACTGTCAACTCTATTTGCAGTTCAGCTTCCTGCTTGATTTTTGAAGCTTAACCTCTCAATAGAGATATTAGGAGACCTAATCTGCATCTGTGACTAGTCCAGAGGCCACAGCTGCTGAGCCATCTGGGCCTTCCCTCAGTTTTACCTACAGATCTGTAGAACCAGCTGGTGATAGATGTTCACACACCGGTTTGTGAAGCCAGGCTGCCTCAGCTGTTTGCTCTCAGGCAGGTGGAGCCGAGGGTACACACTGGGTCAGCACTGGCTTTCCCGTTCTCACTTTCTCCTGGGCTTGTCTACAAGCCAAAAAGAGAGCACAGCAAGATCTGTAGAGACAAGAGCCTTAGGTTAGGGATACAATGCTAGAATTATTGATAGAACCTTCACTCAGCTTTTTGATGTGGAGATGATTGCAAGGCAAAGAGAAACTGACTCTGAAACCAACCAGCTGGCAGAGAGCTTCACCTCATTCCTCCACTCCACATTGATCTCCTCATTATCTCTTGAACACCTTCCGGGAGGGGGCATTCATGACCTGCTGGGCAACCTGTTCCAGTGTCTCACCATCCTTGCTGTAAAGAGCTTCTTCCTAATCTCCAGTTTCTATCTGCCCTTCTCAAGCTTCCGTCCTTTCCCTCTCATCCTATCACTACAAGCCCCCATCAGAAGTCCCTTCCTGGCTTTCTTGTTGCTCTCTTCAGGTTCTGATGTTTCTCCAGAGCCTTCTGTTCTCCAGGCTGAACAGCCTCAGCTTTCCCAACTTGTCTCCATAGCAGAGGTTCTCCAGCCCTTTGATCATCTTTGTGGCCTCCTCTGGACCCTCTCCAGCAGTTCCATGTCTTTGTGTTGGGGATGCTGGCATGCAGCCTTCTGCTGGATTTGGAGAAGACCATGGCTTAATTTCAGTTTCTTTCTAGGAAATGGCTCTTTTCTAACCTTCCAGTAACCCCTTTAGAGATTTTATTTTGTGCTGGTAAAATTACCAATCTGAATTTTATCATTGTTTTTTAACCTCCCAGTTTCAAGTTTCTGTGTTCATCTGGAGAGGAAAATAACGAAACCAATACAGCAGCTTTAAATAATTTTCTGTCAATCTTCTGATTGTGCTGAGATGAGCAAAATATAGGCATGAATATGGATGGAATCCCAGAAGCTGGCCAAAGCTCTTCTTCCTCACAAGCCATTAAAGCATTTGCCTTTAGGTAAAGTGTTGTGCTGGGGATTTTTCTGGGGGGAGGGGAGGGTTGGTTATTGTTTTCTTAGCAAAGGTGATTCTTTGTCATCAATGTATGTTGCATTTTGTCTGGATATTTGCTGTGGTGAGGCCTGCAGACAATCTTTTCCAACAAGCATTCATTTGTGCTGCTGAAACATCCCAAGCCCACACATCAGAGCTCTGCCAGTACCTAGTGCAGCTGAGCTGTTTTCTTCCTGCTCAACATCTTCCTGAGGATCTCTCTCATTTCCTTGTTCCTCAGACCATAAATTAAGGGGTACAGTAACGGAGTGATGTTGGTGTAGACCAGAGACACCATCTTGTCTCGGGTGGGTGAGTAGCTGGACTTGGGGCGAATGTACATGAAGGTGGCACAGCCATAGTGCAGCAGGGTGATGAAGAGGTGTGAAGCGCAGGTGGAAAAGGCTTTGCCCCTTCTCACAGAGGAGGGGGCACGTAACAAAACAGCAGCGATGCAGCTGTAGGAGGTAAGGATTAGGAGGAAGGGGAGCAGCAGGAGGAGCACACAGGCAGCCAGCAAGGGCAGCTGAGGGCTGTAGCTCTGTGTGCAGGCCAGGTGCAGCAGAGCAGAGACGTCGCAGAAGTAATGGTTGATGCAAAGCGGCTGACAGAAGGGTAGGTGGAAAACAGCCACCGTCAGCCCCAGGGCCACGGCACAGCCCCCCAGACAGGATGCCACAGCCAGCCTGAGACACAGCCCCTCGCTCATCACAGCCCCGTAGTGGAGTGGCTGGCAGATGGCCACATAGCGGTCATAGGCCATGGCCAGCAGCAGGAGACACTCAGCCCCACCAAGTGCCACAAACAGGAGCATCTGTGCAGCGCAGCCTAGGAAAGAAATGGTGCTGCCACCCACCACTGCCAGGCTGAGAAGTGCCTTAGGGACAATGACTAAGGTATAGCAGAGCTCAATGGCAGAGAGCTGACAGAGGAAGAAGAGCATAGGAGGGCGTGAAGGCTCCATAACCACCGCCACGATGATCATCACATTCCCTGCCACCGTGGCCAAGTGGACAATGCAAAAGATAAGCAAAAGGAAGATCCGCAGACAGAGCAGCTCAGGGAAGCCGAGGAGGAGGAATTCCATGGTTACATCAGAGCTCTTATTGTCCCTCTCCATGCAGCCTTCACATGGCATCTACAGGGAGAAAAACAGGAGACAGCTGAATTTAACCTGGCAGTCATTTCCACAGGCCATAATGTTGGCAGTGCTGTAGAACTGGCAAGGCAGAGCTCTTGGTGTGGAGAGGAAGGTGATTTCATTTAAAGCCAGAACTGATTGCACTCAGTCACACTCAACATGGTCTCAAACCAATATTCTTGTAACCACCAAGCTTCTTGTGCCCAGTCACCCACCTAGGATTCTTTGCCATGATACTGATGACAAGGAAAATCAGCTTTTGGGTCTTCATCTCTTCTTCTTACCTGTTCTTTTGTTGACAACCAAGTGCAAGTTGCAAACTTGTATGTGGTACCCTTTAGGAGATGACACTGATCAGTCTCTCTGTCCTGATCTGCTTTTGAGAGCCATCACTGGGCTCTGCCCCATGTCCCAAGAAGCTGCAGATGAATGTGCTGGGTTCTTGATGATCATCAACACCTAGGTCTTGCAGGTATTCTGCTACTGCTCACTGTGGTGCTTCCACTCCCAGGCAGACCCATTTGGTCTCTATTCACATCAATACTGCAGTGCTCCACAGCTCTGCCAGGTGTGTATAAGGACAACCAGACAGTGACCTGGACCTTGTGCCCTACAAACTGACATCAACGAATGGGAATCTGAGGTGCTGACTGACTGGGTTCTCCTTTCCCCACAATGGATCCCCCTCAAAGTCCATATGGAAACTGGGTTTCAGATGAAAAGACTCACTGATTAGACATGAGGATTCTCAAATCAGAGCTGACGTTTTGGCTGCTTGCATCTTTATGCCTGGCTCATCCCTCTACGGCATCAGAGTTAAACTTCTGAGCTGAACCCCAGATGTGGCTGTGGCAGGTGCCCTGCAGAACGATTTTTACAACAAACCACAAAACTAGTGTCTTACAGAGGGTGAGATCTTACTTGTCATAGGAAGAATGCAAAGTGCCTAGGAATGTGGAGCGAGGCAAAGCTGCTCAGTCTGAGAGTCTGAGGTTCTGTTTCTTGCCTGGTCTGGAATCCCTCTGGCTGTGGTGTCCCTGGAGCCAAGGTTTTCTTTCAGCGTTTCATAACCATCCTCTCTTCTCTCCTGCAGGATCCAGTTCCTTATATATAACCTGACACAAAGGTCTCTTCTCCCCTGCTGCCTCTGCCCTCCCTGCAGCAGTGACAGGCAGTTCCATTCCTCCCAAGAAAAGGCAGTTTGCAGATTTTATGTAAATCAAGCACCAGGCTGTAACTGCACCTGCAGAGGAAGGCAGAGTCTAACACTCCTGGAGGGCTCTTTCTCCTTCTGCTGAAGCAGCTGGAAGGAGTTTGTTACTTCTCATACCTGTAATGACAAGGATGTAATTCACAAAAAAGCCTTTGCTACTCTTTTGAAATAATAATAAATCTGTAGGTCTTCAAGGAAGTTTAAACCAATTTTACACTTCAGGGCAAAGCAAAACAGGCACAGCAACTTTCGGCCCATCTGCAGAACACTGTGCCTGGAGTTGTCAGCATCATTTCTGACAGGCTGTGGTGCTCAGCAGTGGGTAGCAGTGACATTACTTAGGCTCCATTGATTTTTATTACCATTGTCACATTAATTCCTAGCCTGAAATCACTGAAGGCTTGTGTAAATAGAAAAGAGAGGCAAAGTCAGATTTTTGACCCCTGAAATGGAACTGCTTTCTGTTCACCCAGCTTAGTTGGAAAGTGTAAATACAGTGCCTGAAGTTTTTTCCCCAGGATCTAGTTTAGAAGAAATCCACCTTTCAAAATATTCTTCTGTAGTATTTTAGCTATAGATCATCATCTTTTGGGGACAAAACTACCCCATGCATCAGTCCAGTCTGGGAACTAACTGTGTTGGGAGCACAGAAAAGAACCTGGGCTTCCAATGGACAGCAAGATGAAAACGAGCTAGAAAGAGGCAATGAAGAGCAATTGCATATTGAGCTGCAGTAACAAGGATGTGGCTACTGGGTAGGCACATGAAGCAACATCTGGACCACTGTGTCCACTGTTGCAGTCCCTCAAATGACAGATGGCAGCAAGCTCGAGAGGACCATATTGCATCTAAGGAGAGGCTGAGTGAGTTAAGTTTGTTCAGCTTGGTGACAAGGAGGCCAAAGAGGGATCTTGCTGATGATTTTAGCTGCAGAGACAACAGAGCCTGACTCTTCTCCAACTGGCCCAGGAAAATGCTCACAACATCTGCATTAAAATAAAGCCTGATTTGACATAAAGAAAAAACAAACAAACAAACCCCACCACACTTCTTCTCACAAGGGTGGTTTAGCACTGGAACAGTCTGTGCTGGAGAAGGTCCACCTGGTGCCTGAACAAAGCCATGATCTTGACCAAGCTCTGGAGCTATCTGTGCTGGGAACAGCTTGTTGGACTAGAGACCTCCCTAGGTCCCCTTGCAGCTCAATCTTTCTTTGACATTGTGATTCTGTTCAGACCTGGTCAGATGTCCAGTATGGACGGGAGCAGACCTGTGTGCACCTGAGGAGCTTCTCTGTCACAAAGGGAAATAGTTGTGGAGTTTTGGCTCCTCCAAGGCCACTAATTTGGATTCTGTATTAGGCAGAACTTAAATGCCAAAGTGTAAGTGGTTTTACTCTTTTTTTTTGAGTGTGTAATCTAACTTCCTGGATTTAAAGCTGTGCTATATCAAAAGCAGTGTGGCCAGTAGATTGAGAGGGGTGATTCTGCTCTGCTCTGTTCTGCTCTGGTGAGACTTTACCTGGACCAACTCTGGAGTCCTCAACACGGGAAGGAGAAGGACCTAATGGAGTGGGAATAGAGGAGTGCCATGACAGTGATCAGGGGGTTGGAGCACCTCTGCTACAAGGACAGGCTGAAGGAGCTGGGGTTGTTCGTCCCACAGAAGAGAAGGCTCCAGGCAAACCTAACAGCAGCCTGCCAGGACCTGAAGGAGGCTACAAGAAGGCTGCAGAGGGACGGTTTGCAAAGGCCTGCAGGGACAGGACAAGGGACAATGGTTTGAAATGAGAGAAGAGCAGATTTAGGTTGGGTGTTAGGAACAAGTTCTGCACCATGAGGGTGCTGCAACACTGCAACAGGTTGCCCAGGGAGGTAGTTGTCACCACATCCCTGAAGATATTCAAGGTGAGGCTGGACAAGGCTGTGAGCAAGCTGCTCTAGTGGAGGATGTCCCTGCTGACTGCAGAGGGTTGGACTGGGTGACCTTTGGAGGTGCCTTCCAACCCAAAGCATTCTACAATTCTTTGATAGCAGTCTCTCAGTTTGCTTCCTTACCTTCCAACATTTAAAACCATTTTTTCAGCCTTTTCCCCTATGCTGTTTTTAAGGTACTGCAAACAATTCAGGGCGCAGAAGGTCCTTAAAGCTTTTAAACAACTGAGTTCTCAATCCTGTTGTATAATAATGAATTAAACAACAACCCTGCAGCCTCTGTGGCACGTTGGCTCTGCAGCTGTAACAGGAGTAGAGTCAAGGAGGTGGTGATTTTATAATTCCACTCAGCAAACTGGACAGATTATAAGTGGGAGCAAATCTTCAGAGTGAGTTTGTTTCAGTCAGATGCTTTGCAGAGTAAGATTGCTCCCTCTAGCAAACCCTGTGAGGTTCTCAGAACACTAGCTGCCCAGCTTGTGTATAGAACTCTGGTAGTTAGGTGCCATTCCTTCCCTTAATTTATATTTCTCCTCTTTAACCCAAACCAGAGGAGGAAATCTGCTGCCTCAATAACAACCAAGAAATAATTATGAGGAACTATGTGGACAAGTTTGATTACCCTACAATAGGTAGTTCCAAGGCCCAGCTTGGCAGGGTGCTGAGCCATCTCATTTAAACTGTACTCTTACCCTGAAAGGTTGGACCTGATGATCTTTGAGGTCCCTTCCAACCTGATACTCCATGAGGGTATGAATCTTTGATGGTCCCTTTCTGCTGCTGGACTGGAGGTGCAGCTGGGTGAGTCAGCACAATTCCAGTAACCAATGCCAGGCTGTCAGCAGTAATAGGCACTTTGGTTTTCCTTTTTTTTTCCTGTTTCATAGTGCCCAGGCTCACAGTGAGTCAGGTAAGGCAGTCTGCTGTTTCAGCCTGTGGGCGTGAGGCTGAGTTGTCACTTATTAACGTGCCACTTACCCCTCCTCGCAAGGTTTCAACACACGCCTACACATTGCCTCCAAAACATGGCTCACCAAACATGGGAGTGTTAGCTGGGGTGAGGTGTGCATCCCAGTGCCAGAACACACAGCAAGACACACAAGGAGCAGGAGGGGAAGAGAATATCCACCTTAAAACAGCTCCATACTTCCTCCTCTAACCTACACTTGCAGGGTGCCAGGGTTTTCCGTGCAGCAGCTTACAGACCAATCTGTAACAGATTAACGAGAGCTGCATGTCAGGATCAGTGTTTGCACGTCTGGAGGCTGCAGCATGTCAGACGTGGACCTTCTTCCTTGCTCTCCTCCCCCACGCTCTGTCATTTTTTTTCTCTCTCTGTTTTTTTTTGGTACATGCCTGCAAGGCTTTGGGACTGGCCTGCCTTAGCCTGAATGTGTGTAAAGAGTTTCTTGGAATCCAGCTATGGTTAATGAATCACATCATATCAGTTTCTATCAGCAACTGCATGTTCCTCTTGGTCTTCAGAAAAAAGATCAGCGTTGGGCCTGCCTATCCACACCTGCAAATTGCTGAGCTGCTTCAAAGAAGGCAAGAAGAACAATAAAGTCACCTGGAGAGCGTCAATGGGGAGCCCGGTGCAAGCTGGAGCCATCTGGGCAGAAGTGGAGACAGCTGAGACACGGAGCAGGAAGCCAGCATGGAGGAGAGGGCCAGCCAGTGCCAGCTGAAGAAACACAGCTCTCATCCCAAACAGCCCTGCAGCTCTGACATGGCAGAGAGATGTACAGCTTTGCTGCAGGCCAAAAAGAGTGTGTGAGCGAGGTGGAGTAATTAGCCAGTGGTAAAAGAGAATCAAGAGGGTAAGAAAGATCTTTGCATGCAAATCAGGCTGAGATTGATCATCTGGGAGCATCTGTTGTGGAAAGCAAAGACCTGGGCTTCAGCAGCTTCACTGATGTTCTGCTGCAGGTATGTTCACAAGTAAGGTCCCTTGTTATTCAAACGTGTTATGGTGACTTGTCTGATTAGAGAAATTAAGGCAGTGTTAAGGTCAATTGCTTGAGTTGGTCGAGGTGATGGATGAAATGTAGGGTTCCCTCTAAGGCAAATACAGCAGTGGCAAAGTGGAAATAAATGTTAACCTTCATTTGTGACTCCAGAAGGGCTGACTGGGCTCAGGGTGTATCAGGGAATAGAGGCTGGAAACGGCAGCGTCTTGCCAAGCACTTGTTAACAGGTACTGGATCCCTGTTCTGGAGTCAACAAGAGTCAAGAAATGCTGCCTCCCACAGAGGCAAGACACTGAGACAGTTATGCATAGCCTTTAGGAGAAGCAGTATTCCTTATTCCTGTTCTGCTCCAAGCTTTCTGGGAACCAGGAACTGAAACTGGCTGAGGTGGTAACAGCAGGGTGGCTGGCGTCCACTTGCTTTGGTGAGGAAAACATCACCTCACTCTCACTGAGCTTCTGTTGTTCAGCTTGATAAACAAGCTGGGAACTCACGCTGGGAAAGATGCTGAGCCAGAAACCGAGGAGAACAGAGTTTGGTAAAAGAAGAGTAGGTAGCCTGGCTGGCTGCTCCTCATGGTTTGTTGAAGGTGGGGCATTTCTTCCACTTCGTTGTACTTACTCATACTCTAACTCAGCCAAAGGCTGCCCTGCATGGCTGCTAAGGAAATGGTTGCACATCTCAGGTAATGCTGTCATAAGCATGCAAGCTTCTCCTACTCTTAAAATTAAAGTAACTGAAAGAAAACTGGCTTGGAACTAGAGATAGAAATGACAAATTCAATATGGGAAGTCATGAAAGACTGAAAATGAAAGACAGCAACTGAAAATTAAGCTGCAAGGCCTGGAAAAGATTCACTTGAGCTCCTGTTTGCCAAGCAAGAAGGTGAAGGTATTAAGAAAAGCTGACATTCTGAAGAGAGTTCTGAACTTCCTTATCTGAAGAAGTGATCAAGTCCACCCCAGAGAGATGAAATGAGAGTATATGGGACACTGGTTGATGCTTCTGGTGGCTGCAACCCCTTTCACATCTGCCCTAGAAGCCTTTCCAAGCTCTTCAAAGTGAGCTGCTGACCAGAGGTGGTATCTGCAGGGTATAACTCTTAATATTACAAGAAGTTATGTCTGGATTCATCTGGACAACTTTGTGGATGTCTCTGTAGATCTCATTAAAAGTTTGAGTTTCAACTTCCAGTTTATAACCTGCAGCCAGAGGGACTCCTCTGTAGCTGCAGCTCTCAGTCCTTGAAGGAGCTCAGCAGTGTCCCATCCCTTTTGGGAGGGATCACAGCACCCTGGGGCCTTGCTGAGAACCACTGGTGTTGACATCTGAAAATAATCTATCTATTGCATCCTTTTGTTCCTTGTGCAGTAGCAAATAAGGCATTGTCCCACCTGAGCTCTTCCTTAGGGTGACAGTGGCTGAGACAATCTCCCTGGGACATCATTTGGCTTTTCTTAATTAGATGCAACTGTAGCTCCTGGCAGGAATGGCAAATAAGATCAATCCCTTAAGAAGATTTCCACAGGAGACACCATCCCAGGACAGTGCTGCACACACTCTACCTCAAATGTACCCAGGCTACTGCTGCTCCTCCTCCTTCTCCTATTCCATGTTTGGCCATCCAGGTTAATGTTTTGCCCCAGAGTCACTTAGGAAGCTAAGGCTCCTTCTCAGGATAGTGAGGCAAGTAACCATCACTCCAACATGTTCCCAAAGAAGCTCATTGCAAAGAGTGAACTCTGGCAGCCAGCATCCCAGTTGAATGGACAAACTCCAGATGAGCTGGAGCTCATGGTAGACAGCCCATATGTGTGTGGTCAGAGAAAGCAGGTGGGCTGCAGAATCTCTTCTTACACTGAACTCTGGAAGTTGTCTTGAGCTATGCATCAAGCAAGTTATTTGGAGCTGAAAGAAAAGACCAAGGTGGTCAGAATGGTTTCAGAAACCATGTACAGCTGCTCTTTGGGCTCAAGAGCAAGGGAGCAGATGCCCAATGAAAGAGTCATCCAGCTCTTGCTTTCTGCAGGCTGTAGCATTGTTCTTACTTGTTGTCCCACACCAGTACATATCATACAATCACAGGCTCATAGCATCACAGAATGCACTGGGATGGAAGGCACCTTTCAGGGTCACCTAGTCCAACCCCCGTGCAGTCAGCAGAGACGTCTCCAACTAGATCAGGTTGCTCAGAGCTCCATCAAGCCTCACCTTGAATATCTCCAGGTGTGGGGCATCTACCACCTCCTTAGGCACACTGTTGCAGTGTTCTGCCACCCTCATAGTGAAGAACTTCCTCCTAATGTCCACTCTAAATCTACCCTGCTCCGATTTCAAACCACTGGCCCTCCTCCTATCATAACGTGCCAGTGTTCAAAAAAAGACTGGATGAGGCACTTAGTGTCATGGTCTAGTTGATTGGACAAGGCTGGGTGATAGGTTGGACTGGATGACCTTGGAGGTCTCTTCCAACCTGATTGATTCTATGATTCTAAACAGTCCCTCTCCAGCTTTCTTGTAGATCCCCTTCAGATACTGAAAATCTGCTTGGAAGTTTCCCCAGAGACACATTCAGACTTGCTGAGGGTGCCTTCGATCCCACTGTGCTATTAACAGCACTGCTCAGCACCTCTGAGGGACACCATTTGTCACCTCTCTCCATCTGGACATCAAGCCATTGACCACTGCCCCCTGGATTTGGTCATCCAGCTAATTCCTTATCCACTGCACAGTCACCCATCAGACCTGCATCTCTCCAGCTTAGAGAGAAGGATTACTGATTGGACTTGATGATCCCAAAGAGAGAAGGATTACTGATTGGACTTGATGATCCCAAAGAGAGAAGGATTACTGATTGGACTTGATGATCCCAAAGAGAGAAGGATTACTGATTGGACCTGATGATCCCAAAGAGAGAAGGATTACTGATTGGACCTGATGATCCCAAAGAGAGAAGGATTGCTGGTTGGACCTGATGATCCCAAAGAGAGAAGGATTACTGGTTGGACTTGATGATCCCAAAGAGAGAAGGATTACTGATTGGACTTGATGATCCCAAAGAGAGAAGGATTACTGATTGGACTTGATGATCCCAAAGAGAGAAGGATTACTGATTGGACCTGATGATCCCAAAGAGAGAAGGATTACTGATTGGACCTGATGATCCCAAAGAGAGAAGGATTGCTGGTTGGACCTGATGATCCCAAAGAGAGAAGGATTGCTGGTTGGGCTTGATGATCCCAAAGAGAGAAGGATTGCTGGTTGGACCTGATGATCCCAAAGAGAGAAGGATTGCTGGTTGGGCTTGATGATCCCAAAGAGAGAAGGATTGCTGGTTGGGCTTGATGATCCCAAAGAGAGAAGGATTGCTGGTTGGGCTTGATGATCCCAAAGAGAGAAGGATTGCTGGTTGGACCTGATGATCCCAAAGAGAGAAGGATTGCTGGTTGGACCTGATGATCCCAAAGAGAGAAGGATTGCTGGTTGGACTTGATGATCCCAAAGAGAGAAGGATTGCTGGTTGGACTTGATGATCCCAAAGAGAGAAGGATTGCTGGTTGGACTTGATGATCCCAAAGAGAGAAGGATTGCTGGTTGGACCTGATGATCCCAAAGAGAGAAGGATTGCTGGTTGGACCTGATGATCCCAAAGAGAGAAGGATTGCTGGTTGGGCTTGATGATCCCAAAGGTCTTTCCCAAACTGAATGTTTCTGTGCATCTGTGAAGGATCTTGTGGGTGACTGTGGTGAAGGCCTTGCAGAAGTTCAGAAGATGACATCCACTGCTTTCCCCTTGTCCCCTTCTCCAGTGTAGAAAGCTCCTAGTTTGGTCAGGCAGGACGTGCCTTTGGTGAAGCCATGCTGGCTGTCTCAGCTCACCTCCATGTCCTTCATGCGCCTTAGCAGATGTTCTGGCACAATCTGTTCCCTGTTCTTCCCAGGCACAGAGGTGAGGCTGTCAGGCTGGTAGTTTCCAAGTTCCTCCTTTCTAGCCTTTTTAACTTGGGTGCAATTGATCCTCTGCTTGCAGTCTCCAGGGATTTCATCTGACTGCCAGGATTTTCCAAAGAGCAGAGTTCTTTGCAGCTCCATCAGCCAATTCCCTCAGGACTCTGAGACACATCTCGTTGGGCCATGTAGACTTGTGTATGTTCAGGTTCCTCAGGTGGACACAAACTTTGTCTGCACTTACAGTGAAGGGATTTTGTCCTCCTGGCCTTGCTGATCTTCTTCCTTCCTTGCCTGATGTCTCACACACAGGGGTCGAGAGCTCCTGTGCTCTGTGGAAAGTGTCCTTAAAGAGCTGCCATTTCTGCTCCCCTCCCTTGTCCCTGAGGACTGTTTCCCAGCAGGTCCTCCTGACTGACTCCTCAAAGATCTGGAATTTTGCCTTCCTGAAATTCAGGGTCCTGATTCTGCTCCTTGTCTGACTTATGTCCCTTAGGACTACAAACTCCACCAGTGTGTGATCCCTGCAGCCCAGTCTTGACTGCACTGGTGACCATCAGACCCAGTATCACATCCCCTGGGGCAGGGCTGTCTACTTCCTGCCTTGAAAAGCTATTGTCAAGGCACTGCAGGAGTCTCCTCCATTGCCCACAGCTCGCTGTGGTACTTTTCCAGCAGACACTGGGATGCTTGAAGTCCTCTAGCAGGATGAGAACCTGTGAGTGTGAAGCTTCCTCTAGCTGGAGTAGGAAGCTCCCTTTGGTCAGATGTCCTGCAGAACCAACCACAAGGTTCCCCTCATTGCCTTGATCTCTAATGGCTACCCATAAACTCTTGACTTGCTCATGGCTATTCTTTAGGGACATCTCTTCACATTCTGTCCATTCCCTTAACACAGGGGGTGACAGCTGCTCCCCTCCTTCCTCTCCTGTCCTCTCTGAGCAGTTTGTAGTCACTGATAGTCACACTCCAGTCACAGGAAGTTTCAGTGGTGGCCTCTCTATCATAGCTCTCCAGCAGCACAGTAGCTTCCAGCTCCTCCTGTTTGCTGCCCATGCTGTGTGCATTCACTAGAGGCCCTTCAGCTGGGCTGCCACCGTGTCACCTCCTTAGAGAAACACCCCTTCGTTTCCTTAAGGGCTTTCACAGTGGTTCCCCACTGGCCCATCTCCACAAGACTTTGTGCTGCAGTGTCATGCTGCATGCCTCAGCACAACAGGTTAGTCCTTTACTAGCACCTTGTCCCTCTAACCCTGGAGTGTTTTACCACAGCTCGTCACGGACAAGCCTGATGTTGTCACCCCTTTCACATCTAGTTAAAAGCCCCTGTTGATCAGCCCTGCAATTGCCTGAGCAAAGCCCCTCTGAGAAAGACCAGCAAGCCTGATGCCATGTCACCAAAGCACAAATTGTAGCTGTGACACCAGCCTTGAAGCCATGCACTGATAGACTGGATCCATCTGTCCTTTCCAATGTCACTGCCTGCAGCTGGAAGGAGAGAGGGGAAAATAACCTGTGCCCAGATTCCCTCACCAGCTGTCCCAAGACCCTAAAGCCTCTGTTGATTGCTCTTGGAGTGCAAGTCACAACCTCCTCTCCACCTGGATGGAAGATCAATGATGGTAACAGTCTGAGGACTCTACCTAGACAGGAAGTTTCTCAGTGATGTCCTTAGCTCAGGCTCTAGGGAGACAGCACACTGCTCTGTGAGGAGGGTCCACCTTGCATATTGGACCCCATGTTCCACTCAGGAGGGAGTCACTTATGACTATAGTTTTTCTTATCTCATGGATGTGGTTGTGAAGCAGGCAGTTGGCCTCTCTGGCTGGATGTAGCTCTGGTGTAGGCTGCCCCTCACCCACATCTTCATTTCACTTGTCTTTCTCAACCAGAGCCTCCTGTCTGTTGTTCAGAGGTACTGGTGGGGGATGAGGTGGGCAAGGGTTAGGGTTAAGCTGCTGCCCTGACCACAATCTCACCTACATTCATGCTTTTCATTTAGGCTTCTGCCTGTGGCCTGACTGGGGGCTCAGGTCCTTTTCCACCAGACTGCTTTCCAGCCATTCTACCCCCAGCCTGTGGTGTCTCTTGGGACTGTTGGAACCAAGGTGCTGCAGGACCTGGCGCTTGGTCTTGTTAAACTTCACTCTGATCTGCTCATTAACCTTCTTATCTCAGCCTGGGGGGAGGTTGTGTTGCTTTCCCTCCTGTCTGTGTGTGGAGGGCTTCCTTGTGAGAGCAGACTGTGGAACAAGGGTAGCTGCTGCGCTGGTTGCTGGCATGTTATGATATGGTTACTCCACCAGCCACTTGATTTCTCACCAGGTTTTGTCCAGAGTCATGCAGGCCTTTCCCAAGAAGCCACCAGAGGAGAAATATCCCAGCCATGAAATTAAAAAAGAGGCCTTTGTCCAGATGTGCTCTCTCAACACCTTCCTTGTCTAGGATAGGTGTTCTCTCTGATCTTAGCCTCGAGTTAGTGAAAATCAGATTTGCTCAGACTAGCATTTGAAAAACCCATTCCTTGAAAAGTGGCAGCTAAGCTCCCACCTCACTCAGGTCTGCAGCCAAAAGGGCTGAGGGCGAGGAGGTTTGCCACAAGGTTTAGATGCAGCCTGTTGGTTCAGTCCAGTCAACAGGTCACACACTGGTCCCTCCCCGTTCACCTGCCTCTTCCAAGGCCAGTCTGCATGCACACTGTGGTGTCCATCTGACAAGAGGCCATCATGAGCTGCTGTGTCTACAGGGTACAGCCCTGTGCTGCAGAGACACAGACAAGCCTGGGTGCCAGAGCTGCTATCCTGTGTTAGTGCAGTGCAGTCCCTGGGCTAGGAAGAGTTAATTTACAACGGGGCTGATGAACTCAGGTGCAGCCTTACTCTGTCACACTACCTCGGTTTAGGCTCCAGAGCAGGCTTTTTACACCATGCAGAAGTAAACTCCCTGCAACCACTGAGGCCAGGTTCCCAGCCCGTGTACGCTCTGCAGCCTGCAGGGCTGCCTTGGATGAGCTGTAGGAGTGTTTCACTGGTGTCTTAGCAGGCAGCTCTTGAGCGTGTCTGGCCTGTAAAGCCTGTCAAGTACTCTGCAGATAACCTGTCCTCAGAAAGGTGGTAAGAAGAATGAATATTTCACAGGTGAAACCAACCACAGAACTAGATCAGGCTGGTTCTGCTCACTGCCAAATGTAGAATTAGGCTCAGGGTCAGATCTTGTCTGCCAGGAAGCCAGCTGCCAGGGAGGCTTAGCTGCCTGCCTTGGTTTGCAGTGCATGGAGCTTTGCTCTGTGTGTGCAGGCTGCTAATAACAGCTACTAAAAGACAGGATCTAGTAAAACACTCTGCTGCCTTGCCACCCAGCTGGTTTTAATGCCAGGGTTCCACCTGCAGGTGTGATCAGGTCTTTGCATACTCACCTTGGAATGGCTCAGGCATGGAGTGAAGTGGCTGGCACTGTTACTGCTCCCTGGCATTTTAAAACTTCAGCATTCAGATTCTGCTCTTCTGGTTAAACTGAAAAACTGCTCTGTGGTGTGTTTGCACCACTTGGCTTTGATCCACTTGCTAAGGAAAGCCTCTTTGGAATAGTTTGTTTTCTGGAGCCTGTTCCTCAGATAATGTTGGTGCCCAGCTCAGCAGGTGAATACACAGTACTGGCTTGGTTGGAAGACCTTCAAGATCATTGAATTCAACCAGCTCTTGAGCTCACTGGTGCATGAGTAGCTGTGTCTATCACAAGCTGAAGTAAGGTTTATACAGACGTAGAAATATGTAGGCTAGAAGAGACCTCTCAGGCTTTGTGCTTTAAGCCCCTGCTTATGGCAGGATGGAGATGTTGTCAAATCCATGTCAGATGTCTGAGAACTCCCCAGCTTCTTCCAGAAATAACTCCAGTGTTTCTCTCCAGCAGGGAAACAGAGAACAGCCTCCTTCCTTCCCCTTTTTGTACCTGAAAAATGTTCTCAGTTCTTCTCACTATCTCCTTCAGGTGAAACATACTTAGCTTGGTTAACCATTTCTTAAAAATATGGTCATTAGAAAAACCCAACAACAAACAAAGAACTACAGTTTTGCTCTCAAGCATTATTCTTGTGTCCTTTAATACCACAACCATAAGCCAGACAGCTCTAGCTGTGACAATGCTAAAGCTTTACTAGAGAGACCCAAATGGTTCTGCTGTTGTGGAGGCAGGAAATTAATGTGGCCCAGTCAGGAAACAGATGAAAATAGAATACTTTTCTTTTCTGCCCCCAAAACTACATCCAGAAATGAATTGAGTTTAATTAGCAGGCTCAGTTTGATCGAGATATCTTACAAAGGATACTATGGATAAATTTGGCTATTTTAGAAGCCAGGAAAGGGAAAAGACTAAGCTATAAACACAGCTTTCCCCACTACCAATCGGGCTGAGCAGAAGTTAAGAGAAAAGCTTACTTAGGGAGTGAGCTAGACTGGATTCTCTCTGCAGGGGCAGCCTGTGGCGTTAGCGGCGATATCCTATAGAGACTCACACCACAGAAGTCTGAGATGAGTCACAGAGAGCCAAACTCAGAAGTGTCTCCAGCACTTCTTCCCAAGTGGGATGGTTGTGGGATGAGGAGTGAGGGAACTGTCCAGAGCAGGGGTGGGTCAGTCCCTCAGGAGCTTGTCCTTTGCAGTGCCAGGGGACTCTCTCTGCAGGAACTATCAAGGCAGGAAGAACCCCATCTATTTGTAGCTGTTCCTAGCCAAAGAGTCCATTTACCATTTCCTAGGTGCCAAGACACAGCCGGTCACCAGCCTGATTTCAGTGTGGGCATCTGCACAGGTCACCCCCTGTGCCAGAAGGACCCTTTGCTCCCCCGCTTCAAGCCTGCAGGGCGGGGGGGGAAACAGTTTTTTTGTGCCTTTCCTCTCCCATTCAAACCATGGAGTGAGAGGAATTTGGAGTATCCAGGACACCAGGACATTTACATAGCCCTACATCTTTGTACTGAGTAAACTCCCTCCTCAGTCACCCATGGATGTTCATGTTGCTGATGCCTGGAGCTCTTTTTGATGATGCAGAATTTTCAGGCTTGTTGCAATGGAGCTCCTGTAAACCGTGGAAAGAGTGATATGAAACTAAGATAACCTGACCTGCAACCAGAGCAAAGTTCACTCTGTTACTTAGCTTATACATCCTAGAGTAAAAGAGTCACAGAACAGTTTGGGCTGGAAGGGACCTTTAAAGATCATCTAGTTAAAGCCCACTGCCACAGCAGGGCCATCTTTCACTAGCTGAGATTGCTCAAAGCCCCATCCATCCTGCTTTTGAATACTTCCAGGGATAAGGCATTCACAAGTTCTCTTAGCAACTTCCTCCACTGCCTCACCACCCTCATCATAAAAAAAGTCTTCCATATGTCCGAGCCAAATCTACCCCTGTTTGGTTTAAAATGCCCTAGTACAAAGTCTGCTTTGTTGAAAGGCCACAGTCAGGTCTCTCTGGAGCCTTCTCTTCCCCAGGATGAACAACTCCAACTCTCATCTTTTCTTCCTAGGAAGAGTGTTTCAGCCCTCTCACAGTTTTCTGGACCCTGTTTCTCTTGTACTGGAAACTCAAGAGTTGGACACAGTTCTCCAAGTGGTATCTCAGGAGAGAAAGGTAGAGAAGCAGAATCAACCTGCTGGCTACACATCATGCAGACCATCATGCCATCGGTTTTCTGGCCCACAAGCACACGTGGCTGGCTCATGCCTGATTCTTCATCCACTGCTCTCCTTAATTCCTCTTCTTCAGGGCTGCTTTCAGTCAATTCATCTCCCAGCCTTTACTGCTCCTGGTGATTGCCCTGAGAGAGGTGCAGAGTCTTCCATTTGGCCTTGCTGAACTTTATGAGGTTTGTGTAGACCTACTCCTGAAGCCTGTCAAGGTCCATAGGGACCATCAATTGCACTAGTCAGCTTAGTGTCATCTGCACACCTGCTGCAGGTACACTTGATCCCACCGTGGCATGGGTGAAGGCATTAAATAGCATTTGTCCTGGTGTGGAGCCTTGAGGGACACTGTTCCTAACTGGCTGCCATTGGTCCTGGTGAGGCACATCATGCAGTCACCCTGTGTGTGGCAGCATGAGAGGTGCTGTGGCAGTAGCACAGCACTGGTGTAAGGGAGAAAGGCTTGGGAAGAGTTCTTATCTTCCCCCAGAGAGTTGCACTTGAGCAGTGAGCTGTGCAGTTCAGGTGGTTCAGCAGGTATGTTAACAGTGACAGCTACCAAAGCACTTCCTGCTCCCGGGCTCTGTCTCTGTAAGCATGTCACACATGGTACAGACAGGGTCCTGCTCCAAGCAGCCAGCACTTGGCCCCGGGCAGCAGTGAAGTTCTGGTATGTTCCTGTCACTTACACCTCCTCGAGGATGGTTACCAGGCTGTGAGTCAGCAGCGTTTCCCGGAGCAGATGTGCTGCATGCAGGGCTCCCAGCTGCAGCTTACCAGCTTCTCCTCTGCTGGCTGCAACTATTGCTCACTAGCTCTGGCAGCGTCGCCCGCCAGGGGCTCCTGAGCGAACATAGGAAGGGAGGGAGGATAAAGCACAGACCAGACGCCTGCCTTGCTGTCAGTAATCGTCTCTTAAACACGTGGGAGCTATCTGTTGTTGTGTTTCCTTGTGGGGAAGAGCCTGGTTCATGAGCTGTGACTTCACCAATACCAAAAGGGATTTTGATCCCAGCCTTTCCAAAGATCCTCAGCTTGGGTTTGCTGCTCCATTTAGTACTCCACCTGATTTATGAGCTCTGGCAGTACACACAAACAACAGCTCCTTCCAGCATACTGCATTGTCCTTGGACCTGAAGATCATTGCAAAGGAAGCTGATACACAGCAGCTCCAGGCTGATAAATGCTTTTTTCCCCACGGATCACTTTGCACTGAGGGAGTGTCTCAGAGCAGCAGCTATGCAGCAGGTTGAGCTGTCTGAGTGCCCCTGCCTGTGGGCACAGACATCCACGTGCTATGAGTCCAGGGGATTTAGGGTGTGTCTGTTCTGAGCTCAGGGGCTGAGGGTGTTTAGTTAGATGAATTCCACGTGTTCCCAGCGATCTGTGGAACTCCGTGGACAGGAAAAGGACTTTGGAACCATACAAGAGACAAAGACAAGGTTGCTGTAAGAAGGGGAATTACTTACAGGAATAACCTAATGCAGCTGCTCCCTTTTCACTGTGTCATAATTATTTTCCCAGTGGTATCTATGGATCTCTGATGGAAGGGTTCATGCTTTGCACTTTAGGAGATGGAGAATCTCATTTCAGCTTTGCCAGGGTATGGCTATGATGAATCTGAAGGCACCATGAAGAATCAACAGCACAAGGCTGAGGAGGAATATTCTGACAAGGAAAACCAAGAAGAAACTAAAGGAAGAGGCAGCAGCTGAATTGAAGGGGAGGGAGGAGTTGTGCTGAGTAAAGTGAGGTGACAGAAGATACATATGGGGAAAAAAAAAGAAAGATTTGCTGGAGGCCTGCTCCTGCAATAGGTTTTTAGTGTTGATGTAGTGTCAGGAGGGGGAAGTCCAAGAACTGGATGAAATGAGTAGGACAAGAAACAACACTGAAAGCTTGCAAGTCTGCAAACAACAGCTATTGAGAATTCTGTGTTTGAAGAACAGCTTGAGTTTCCCCAAGTGAATATTCAGTAGCTGAGGGAGAAAAAACAACCACCACCACCAAAGAGCTTAGGACCTGTGCAGTAGCCAGCCCCATCTGTGTGTTTGTCCCAGACTGTGCGCTGCTTGGCTGAGGGCGCTACCGCTGGAGGTTCAGTTGGAGCAGCAGCAGCACAATTGCACAGCTAATACAAAGGGTCACAGCCCTGACACGCTGGATGAAAGAGACCTGGTGTTGATCACCTGCCTGCAGCTATGGTCCTGCAGTTCCTTTCACTGTGAGATGCAGACTCTCAGATACCAAGAACACTGTTCGTCAACTTGGCATTGAAGTCTTTCAGCAGGATCCTTCTTCTCTGGACAATGCAAACAAAAATTGTGTTCATGTATAAGCAAGTACTGAAGCACTGTGCTGCCTTCAACTTTGTATGTACAATCACAGAATCAAATTGTTTTGGTTGGGAAAGCCCTTTGAGATCATCCAGTCCACCCCTTCTCTAACTCTGCTAAGGCTGGGGCTAAACCTTGTCCTTCAGCACCACGTCTCTACCTCTTTTAAATATCTCCAGGGATGGGGATTCAACCACCTCCCTGGGGAGCCTATTCCCATCTTTGAGAGCCCTTTGAATCAAGAAGTTTTGTCTAATAGCCAACCTGAACGTCCCCTGGTGCAACCAAAAGCAGTTTCCTCTTGCCCTGTCACTTGTTATGTGCTCACTTCTGAGCTAATTGCTCCTGTGGGGTTGTCTGAGCATAGGTTGCTGTGGGAGCAGTACCTTGAGCTCAGAAAAGCCCTTTGGGTGACAGTGTGATCTACAAAGGCAACAGAGTGAGGCTGAGTGGCTCAGCTGTGTTACAGAGAGGTGCAGGTAACGGTGAGCTCCTCAGTCCCTCACCTCCTCTTTGCAGATCCCTAGTTAGCAGTGGAGCTCTTCATGGCGCTGAGGAAAATAGAAAGGCAATAGAGGATTGAATGTGTGGACACAACCACGTGGCAGAGGATCTCTATCAGTAGTGCTAGGCTCTCAAAGAACTGAGCTCCTGGTTCTCAGGAGCACTTCCCATAGTGTTGGGATTGCAAACTAAAGGGAGGTCCCTGACCCTCACCTCCTTTGTGTGGTGCTTTGTGCAAAAAGGAAGGGAGTCACTGAACAAAGCAGAAGCCCAGAGGCTGGAAAGATTTATGGCTTGGGGAAAGGCTGTTGTGTTATGTTCTGGGTTTTTTAATTACATGAAATGTTTCTGGAACTGCCCCCTGCCCCCTGCAGCAACTGAGACTCAGGGAGGGAAAAAGTAAGCCCCTCTTCCTCTGCTCCCCTCAGCAGACAAAAAGCAAAAGGACAATACAGACTAAAGCTGAGCATACCTTGGAAAGGTGCAGAACACACTTAAACAGCAACAGTAAGTGTTGCTCCAAAGCCCAAGTTTAATGTGGTCACAGAACTGTTATTTAAAAGAGGTTTAATTTTGAGCTGATTTTTTGTTGTCCTGAAGAATCAGAATTGTTTGGGTTGGAAAAAGCCCTTTCAGAACATTCATTCCAACCAACCATTCTCTAACTCTGAGGTTGGAGCTAAACCTCTCCCCTCAGCACATCTCTGCCTCTTTTAAAGACCTCCAGGCATGGAGATTCAACCACCTCCCTGGGCAGCCTATTCCAGGCTTTGAGAACCCTTTCAGTCAAGAAGTTTGTCCCGATGTCCAACCTGAACCTTCCCTGAGGCAATCTGAGGCCATTTCCTCTCATCCTATCACTTGTTACTAGGGAGAGACCACCACACCAACCTCACTCCAGTCTCCTTTCAGGGTGTTGTGGAGAGCAAGGTCTCCCCTCAGCCTCCTTTTCTACAGGCTAGTTGAGGCTACAGCAAAATGAGGTCCTTTAAGCTTCACATGCCATCTACCAATAAAACACAACCGAGGGGTAACAGAAACTGAGATTCTGACCTATCTTTCCAAAACCAGCTGCCTTACATCTTGTACTACCCTCTGCATGCAGCTCCAACACAGGCACAGCGAGATGGCATTTTGGCAGTTTTAATTCTCCCCCCTTGTACTATATAAAATACTTTACAATTAAAAATCCCTTTTCCCCCCATCAGAATCATATACAGATATTTATAATTAACAAGGTTCAGTTACAGACAAGATCAGCAACTTCTGCACAAAGGATAAACTGTGACAGATGATCGTGTGAAAAGTAAGACCTGGCCCTTTCCCCACAATATTCTGGGCTGAGAGGTGACATTTTTGATTTTTATTCCTACCACACTCAAGTCTGAACTCTGACATCTCCTCTTATGATGACAGGGCAAGGGCCTCCACCAGGTACAAGACTCTGCTCTTAAAAGGGTCATAAAGAGACACTGAGAAACAAGCACTTGGCTGTACCATGAAGTTAGCAGCACCCAGAACAGGGAACTGCTGCCCCTACTTTCCCCCAGCACCCCACCTCCACATTACCAAGCACACACATGGGAGAAGCATGCTCAAACCTCACAATTTATCATGCTTGCACCACCTGGCAACCCTGGGCCACCAAAGCAACCCACACTGGACATAGCCAACAGGCAGACGCTGCAGAACAGCTGTGACAAGGTCTCACAGCCAAGCTGGCCACAACTGCAGATGCAGTCTGGCAGGAGAACTGGTGCTGCATTCTTCCCCACTTGGATCATCTGCTTGGCAGCAGAGTGTCAGTCAAAGGTGGTGACAGGAACTGCACAGCAGCACTCAGGCCACAACAGACAGGTGGAGGAAGCTGCACACTTCAGTGGGAGGTCTTTGAGAAACAGTTGCCAGTGAGCTGCCCTACCAGAGCAGAGATGTGAGTCCTAGTGAAGGTTTTCTAAGGAAGGTCACTGCTGGAGCCCAAATGCCTGAAGCAGTGTAGGAAGGTCGTGGGAGTCAGCTGCCCCATAGAGGTCACTCTGCCCCAGCATGGAGAGGGCCATTCGCAGTGTGCTCCAGATGTTGTCAGACATGGCACCTTGCTGCCCCCGTGGGCCTCGGCTCTTCTGCTGCATGTGCAACGCCTCCAAGAAGTGCTCCACAGCCTCCCTGTCAATGGAGAACATATGTGCTCTTACTGGAGAAGATGGGACATCTAAGAGGCCTTGCCTCATTTCCTTCTCGGGTGCCCCCCCTCCAACAAAGATTTCTTCTCTTCACCAGGTGCTGCCCTGCTCCAGAACCGTCAGACACTCTCCCTTTTGTCTCTCGATAGGTACTGAAGCCAGATGGCCTCTACTCCAACTGCTCCTCCGCACTGAGACCACTCCCTATGCCAAGGGCAGGCTGCAGCCGGCACGGTGCTACCCAAGTAACTCAGCAGGTTCTCCCTCCCCAGCCACACACCACACCCACGGGTGAGAGCTGGCCTGCCCGGGCTGTGCTCACCGATGTGCACCCAGGTTGATGCAGCTGATGCCCAGGTTGTAGCGGGAGCGGATGTACCCCGGCTGCAGCTCCAGCGCCCGGCGGTATGCAGCCACAGCCTCCTCGCTCCGGTTGCCGTTGGCCAGAGTGGCACCGAGCTTGTTCCACAGGAGATGGTCCTGTAAGAGGGGGCAGAGAGAAAGGGTTGGGATAGACTGCATATTTTTACACTTTAAGTCAACTCTCCATTCCCCAGGTGCCTGTCCTATTCCTCCACTCCAGAAGTGTGCCTCTCATACAAGCAGCACTTTTATCCAGCCCCTCACCCACTAAGCCTCCAGGGGCCTCCAGCACCCACAGTCTGCCCGTTCTTACGTTGGGGCGCACGCTGAGGGCAGCATTGAAGCAATCCACAGCCTTCTCATACTCGCCACTGAGGTTGAACAGGACACCCAGACCACACTGAACATCAGGATCCACAGTTGAGGGATTGCTGCACACAGCTGCCAAGAACAGCTCTTTAACCTCCACAAACAGCGAGCTGGAAAAGCACAGCACAAGGGTATTGGTGGACTGTGAAGAAAGAGCTGGCCTTGGGTTGCTCCCTCTGCTCCTAACTGGAGCAGTCCCAACCCTCCAAGAAGTCTTTCAGCATTAGGCTGAAATCTGTAACTCGAACTCACTCTGATAGCACTGAACCTAGGACATGCTTGGAAGGCCCCAGGTTTGTCCCCGAGACACTCTCCTGTGGTTCCTTCTCCAGCAGGTGGGCATAGTCTGGTTTATGACGCAGCCAGTCCCGCAGGGTCTCACATGCCTGCTTCTGCAAGGACTCGTTGGTGAAGCTGACTGCTAAAGCCATAAGTGCAGTCAGGTTGCCAGGCTGCAGCTCCAAGCACCTGCAAGTCAAAAAAAAAAAAGGCAAATCCAGGATTAAATCAGTCTGGGAGAGCTCCAAAGAGGAGCCAGAGCACACCCTGCCAGCCACGTGGCCTTTCTGGCACTGCACACCAGACAGGGAGCAAGGGCTCAGAAGGGGGTTTGCAGCACTCACCGTCTGAGGGCACTGATTGCCAAAAGCTCCTGCTCATTCTCTGCTTGAGTGGTTCCCAGATACTGCCAGGCCTGGAGGAGATAAAGATACATGAAATCAGAGGAAAGGATCAGCCAGGAAAGACAGAGGTTAAACCCATGACATGACCCCACACATTCCCAGAGCAGTCACACACATGCAGGTGCACATGGCAGTCACAGACACACTCTTCCCAAAGGCATCTGCATGGCACATTGGTGCTCACGGCCAGTACAGCTGGCACTGCTACAGTGGAAGGCAGCAGCCAATTATCCATCTGGAGATCTGTCACGAAGCAGTGCTTGGCAGTCTCACACTTCTAAGCCACAGAATCTCCACCTTTAACTTGTGGTCAAACTGCAGATTGAGGAGGTAAAAGCAGATCTCTCATTTCCTAAAAACTAATAGCCCAGCAGCAGTGCTGAGAACAGGACCACCTCCAAGACAGGCAGCTGTACACACTTGTGCAGTGGTCCACTAGCAAGTGATAATCTTGGGGAGCTGCACAACAGACCTGAAAGCAGCAGCACTGCTGTTTG
Source organism: Pogoniulus pusillus (assembly GCF_015220805.1). Taxonomy (NCBI): domain Eukaryota; kingdom Metazoa; phylum Chordata; class Aves; order Piciformes; family Lybiidae; genus Pogoniulus; species Pogoniulus pusillus. The sequence continues at coordinate 24,848,728 of NC_087278.1, forward strand.
ACTGCATCTTCAATCACTGTAACACCAATTCATGACAACTACATATCACTCCGTGTAGAGAGCAGCTCAGGGGAAAAGGATCTGAGGGTCCTGCTAGGCAGAAGTATGCCCACAAGCCAACAATGTCTTCCACACAGCTAGCTAGAATTGGCCCAAGTCTTCTTCCTACTTCATCTACCTCTCCAATATGCTCAGCCAGCAGTCCACAATGCCTCTGACAACCACAGAATGTCAGGGGTTGGATGGGACATCTAAAGATCATCCACTCCACCCTCCCCTGCCAGAGCAGCATCACCTAGAGTAGGTCACACAGGAACACATCCAGGTGGGTTTGGAATGTTTCCAGAGAAGGAGATCCACAACTTCTCTGGGCAGCCTGCTCCAGGGCTCCAACAACCTCACAGTGAAAAAGTTGCCAGAATGCCTATAAGCAGTATTATTTGACCACTTAAAAAGCAGATCTCAAAAATGTCTGTTTCACTTCCTCTCAGTGCCCTAGAAAGTTAGATGCTTGTATTCTCCAGAGCCAAGAAACTCTGTTGTGAGAGGTCACTTCCACCTAAGCCTCAGGCTCAGCAAATGAGGCATTTCTAATCATATATAATTAGTATGGCTTTCATCAGACATTGAAGATACATCATCCCTGGGTCCTTGAGGCAGACACTCCAGAAATGGACCACGCAGGTGTACCTGCAGTCCAAGAGCAGTCTCATGTGTTCCCAAGACTTCATAGAGCTGCAGGCTCAAGCCTTTGTGGGTTTTTTTTAGCTGACCCTAGTCATAAAGGTCCTCCTCAGCCACAACCCTCCTGAGGAGTCAGAAACATCAGCTACATACCCCAGGGTCACAGCAAAATGAAATCTTTCCATACACTCTGCATAATTCCTGCAGCTAAAGGAAGTCCTCTGCTCTCACCTCCATATGATCTGGCTTCTGTTGCACTGCAGCCTCAAAGAGCAGGACAGCATTGGGGAGGTCACCTTCTCGCAGGCGCTTCCGCCCCTCCTCAAACGCATCTGGGTGGTCTCTCATGGGATTATCTTCCTCAAACTGGTAACCCTGGCAGGGAAGAGACATGAGACAGGCTTAGGGAGAACAGCAAAGCCTAGTCTTGCTGCAGCAGAAACACTCCAGCTGCAGGACAGTGAGCACCTCTGCCGCTCTGCTACTCTGCAGCAGGCCAAAGAACAACACTTAGCCCTTCTGTGCTGCAGAATTCTCCCAAACCACAGCTGCAACAGGGTGCAGAGTCAACATCTGCTGCAGGTCCTATAAGCTTATGAGGACCAACACCAGCTGTGCTTATTGCAGAGAAGCCCAGAATTAACTGGTGCTTTATGCTGGACAAGAACTAGATGGCATTTGCAGACAAGCATGGGTGAACAGCGTAATCTGCTTCATTGCCCCGGGCTGAGGGTGCAAGTGACGGCATGAGATCAGAATCCTAGCAGTGTTTGGGGTCTGTGGAACTCATCTAGGAGGAAGACCTACTTCTGCCAGTCTCCTGAAGGCACAGTGCCAGGGCTGAGACCTTGTTATTTACCTTGTCATATGATGAAGAGCTGAGGTCTTCATAATCAGAGAGCCAAGGGTGAGCCTCTGCATCTCTCTTGGCCATCTCCTCCCATTCTGCCTGAAGTTTGTCCCAGAAGTCCACATCTGACTGAATGGAGAACAGAACGTGACTAAGGTTGCTCAAGTCACAAACTGAGCTCTTACAGTCATGCCAGAGAACACCTTCTGAAACACTTGTAGCCCTCCTCACAGCATGCAAAGGAGAGAGGGAACCCTAGCACAGGCTCTCAGTTGGCACCCTAGCCCTCCTCCTCTGCCAGTTTTACCTCCACAGCAGTCTTTGCCTGCTCAAATTCCATATCAAGAGTTGACATGTTCCCAGATGGCGCAAACTGATCCACCCAGGCATCGGATGCCCCCTGGGAGTTTGAAAACAGAAATACACCTTTCTTTTCAGAGTCTGGCAGCCTCAGGCCATATCCCACAACAGCAGCTGGGGGCTGCGACAACCCCTCCTCCCCATCCACAAGAACTGATGGCACACAGTGGAACAGAGCTCATCGGGGCATGTTCTTCCTCCCAGGTGCTACAGGAGAGGACACCACTCACTACAGAAACACATCCCCAGCCCCTGGCTAGACTCTAAGGAGAGCCCAACAGCCCCTCCCTCACCTCCCCCAGGCTAGGCCACGGCTCAGAGCTGGACTTGCCATTCTCCCTCGCTCCCAGACTGCACACGGTGGCAAAAAACTTTCTTCCTGGGCTCTGGCACATAAGGACTGGGGCTCCTACCTGCTGCTGTATAAACTCAGCTGCCCATTGCTCTGCCTGATCCTGGTCTCTGTGGGTCACCTGATTAGCTTCAATCGATACCCTCCCATCTCCGATCTGGCGCACAAACTTTAGGAACTGTGGCAAAGAAATGAGATAGAGGTGGAGCTGGGCAGCCACTTTGCTAACAAGCCCCCTGGCCGTGCCCCCCTCCTGCCCTAAGAGGACTTGTCTCTGCAAAGTCAGCACAAAAGACCCAAAAGATGGGGAGGACAGAACTCCAGAGCCATGTGGTAGGGGTGGCCAGTATCTAGGGTGGATTGCAGGTGTGAGTTTCTATGGATCAGTGAAAAACAAGGAAACGCAGTGCAGCAGGAGGCTTTATGCCACCTCCTCATTCCCCACACCCCTTTTACACATCTGTCAGCCCCAGCCAGGGAATCTCTCACCTCAGAATTCTTGAGTTTTGGATCATCCACTTTAGAGACAAAATCACTAACAGTTTTCTTCAGATCATCCTCAGGCTGATATTCCTCATACCTGTGTTCAGAGGCAGGAAGAGAGTCAGGTACTGGGCAGCAGTGAACTCTTCCACTAACAACCACCTCCACAATGGGCCAGGTAACAGTACTGAGGGCTACAACTCCTCCTCAGAGACTCTGAGGCTCTCTGAAGCAATTCAATACCTTTATCCTCCTGCTAAAATTAAAGATTACTCCTAGCTATGCAAGTGACTAATCAGAGTGGCAGCCCAGTTCTGCTGAAGGGTCTGGGTTCCTTGGCAAGCTCCCATGCTACCAAACATCGCAAGTTTGAACAAACCAAGGTCACCTATCTAGGAACAAAGAAAGTAGGTCATGCTCATGGAAGAGAATAGGGTATTGGAATGGCATCAGCTCTGCAAAGAGTTAAAGGTTGATAGCAAGCACACAACTTAATGTGTTGTCTGGCTTACAGCAGGACAGGATGAGCTCCAGGTGTTACTACTACAGCCAATCTTGGCGAAGCCTTTGGAACTGGCAGCAGTAAGTCAGGAATGTCCACATTTGCAGGGCATCAGAAAAGGCAAGAGCTAGGAGGAAGAAGAACCCAAATAGGCAAAGTCTCTTTTAGGGAAAGATCCAAGAAGCCCAAACTGCTTGCTTGTGTTTTGCTGCTTTAGCTGAAAAACTTGACTGCAGCCAGCAGGCAGCTATACAGAGAAGGTCCATAGCAGACAACTCTTATTCAGCACACAAAAAGATGTGGAAGTAATGTCTGGAAGGCTGAATCTAGAAGCATCCAGAGGAAAGGCTGGATGTGGTTTTTCAGATAGGAGCAACAAAGTGGTGGAAGCCTACAAGTAAGAGTTAAGCACTTGGAATCTCTAAATCTGAAAAAGCCTCTGGTATGGAAAAAACCAAATGCTTGATGAGGAGTTCCTGAACCAACTGCTGAAACCACAGCTCCCTGAAAGCAGGGAGCTTTGCGTTAGGCATGACTTAGGTTAGCCTACATGACCACAGTGTCTTTCTGGAACTGGGAAACAGCAAAGATAGAATCTTTTTAACAGCACCAGTCCCCAGGCATTGTTTCCTCCTTTCTCTGAAACCAAAGGCCTGAGAACATCAACCTGTGTTGACTCCAGCCACAGTACATTCTTGTCACCTCCCCAAGCTTCCCCTGCTCACAAGAGCAGTCCTGAGAAAACAAACTCACCATTTATCTGCCAAAGACTGGTCTTCTGATTCCCCCAGCCACAGTTTCTCCTCTGACTGTTCTAGGTATTCTTCTGCCCACTTGGCAGGGGACACAGACAGTGGATCTGCATGCAACAGGAAGAAGAGTAAGGCAGGCTGCCTACCACTTACAAGGACTGTGGTTTGCTCTCTCCACCTTACACACCACCATCTAATACCCAGAGAAGACCCCTTCAAAGAAAGCTTGCTTGTGATTGTTGCTTCTTTCTTTATTCTGATCTAAAATGTTCTGTAGGAAAACAACAGCTGAGGGGACTGAGTGCACCCTCTGTAAGCTTGCAGATGATACTAAGCTGGAAAAGAGTGCTGATCTGCTCAAAGGTAGGAAGGCTCTGCAGAGGAACACAGACAGGCCTCAAAGGGCTGAGGCTAACTGGATGAGGTTTAACAAGGCCAAGTGCCTGGAACCTGCACTTGGGTCATGACCACCCCATGAACACTCCAGATGATGGAGGAGCGGCTGGAAAGCTGCCCAGCTAGCATGTGCCCAGTTGGCCAGGAAGGCCACCAATATCCTAGCATGGATCAGCAATGGTGTGACCAGCAGGATGAGGGGAAGTCATTCTGGCCTTGTATTCACACTGGTGGAGCCACATTTCTGACTACTGGATTCAGTTTTGGGGTCCTCACTATGTAAAGCTCATTTTGGTGCTGGAGTAGGTCCAGAAGGGTGATGAAGCTGGTGAAGGGTCTGGAAAAGAGTGGCTGAGGAAACTGGGCTTACTTAGTCTGGTGAAAATGAGGCCAAGGGGGGACCTTCTCACTCTCTACAACTCCCTGGAAGGAGGTTGGAGTTGGTCTCTTCTCCCTAGTAAGAAGTGACAGGATGAGAGGAAGTGGCCTCAAGTTGCACCAGGGCAGGCTTAAGTTGGATGTAAGGAAAAGCCTCTTCACCACAAGAGTGGCCAGGCATTGGAACAAGCTGCCTGAGGAAGTGGAGCCACCATCCCTAGAGGTGGTAAAAAACACCCAACCATGTAGCCATGTCACTCTAGGACATGGTTTAGTGGCCATGGTGGTGTTGGGCTGACAGTCAGCCTTGGTGATCTTAGAATCATTAAGGTTGGAAAAGACCTCTAAGGTTTTATAACTGCAAATATGCTCAAGTGCTTGCAGCTGTGGTGTCAAAACACAGGTATGGTACTGATGACAGTTTTGTTGTGCCTGACAGGTAAAAGATCTGTTTAGAAAACAGATTTGTGAAAGACTCAGGAGCACCATACACAAACTTGCCTGCAAAATCCTCACTGTCAGGTGAAAGCAGTAGGGTTGATCATTAGCACAGTGTCCATGCTCACACTTGCATGACTCTGCACAGGTGCTGCTTCAGAGATCCCTGGTTCACAACATACAAGCAAACCTATCTGTTCATTTCAGCCATGGGATTATGGTTATTTCTGCATCCTGCTTTGTGTGACCTCATGGGTTCAGACTTTGCATTGCACAGATGTCACAGTGATGCTAATTATCTTACAATTTCCTACTTTAATTTCACAACTTCATCATCTCTTCCACAAGGGATATTATGTAGGTCAAGAAAATTAGCAATGCATAACAAGGCTCTGTCAAAAGCAGAGTGTTTAAAAAGTATAAAGAGCAAAAGCCAAAGAATGGGACTACCTGACTCTACAGTGACCACTCCTGGAGAAGAGAACAGCATCTGTCTAAATCTTACTTAGGACTTCCAGCTGAAGTCATGGATGCTAAGAGGACCTTATTCCAGTCTCAGCTCTGTGCAGTAGGATGGCTTCTTAAATAAAGCTGGTCACTTAGAACAGAAAGTTTAACCTTTGGGCCAGAAACGTTTACTTTGCACACTTCCAAGGTGCAACATCTCTCTGCCTTCATGAAACCAACGAAGTATTTGGCCAATACAACTACACAATATTGACTTTTGTAACAAGGACAAATGTAACCTTTAGAGAGAGCAGAGCCACACACGCTCCAGGGTCTGTATCAGTTGAATAATAACCCATTTATAAAAGCATTTGCAACAATCTGCTTCTCTTAAGTTCTCCAAGTAACCTAAGCTAAACCAAGATCTTTGCACCTGAGCAAAAAGCTTCAGCACCACATTTTTACTCAACATAACTTTTTTTTCCTCCTTTTCCCCTTGTTAAAGCTGCTACAGTCACTGTCTGCTGGGCCCAAACATTCCTCCCATTTCTCACTCAGCAAATCTCCACTACATGCAGACATGTGACTGGGCAACATCCTGACAGTCATTCCAGAAGAGACCCCTCACCTGTCACTTCAGCAATGAACTCCTGTGACCAGTCAGCCTCATTGTAATCTGAAGAGATGTCACCAGCATCAACTGCTGTAGCCAAGAATTCCTGAGTCCAGTTTTCAGACAGTGCCAGGTCTGCCACACCTGGAGCTAAAAGGAGAAAAACAAAAAAACACCACACCACAAAAGTAAGGACTGGTGGATGACTCAAAGGCATGATTTAAGTGATCCAGGCTAGCCCTCATCATCTCTGATCTTTCCTTTCATTAGAGTAAAATCACAGAAAGATTCCACTTGGAGTGATCTCTGGAAGCTGCTAGTGTTCCTTCAGCAGGTTAACACTAAAGCTAGAAGTCAGGTTGCTCAGGGCATTCACTAAGTAACTCCTTAACTTGTCCAATGCTAGTAACTCTCCAGCCTCCCTAAACACCAGTTCTCTAGGGGAAAAAAGGTTTATCTACTCCTAGTCAGTTCCCCTATTGCCAAGGCCCTGGCTGTGGCTGCTGCACAGAGCAACCACTCTATGCCTTCCTGCCACTTCAGCCCCTCAGCCTCCAACGCTCCGCATATTCCAGTCCCTGAACACTATGATCTCCACTGGACTTGATTCAGTATGCCCAGATACTAGGAAGCCCAAATCTGGAAACAGTAGTCCACATACAATCTTGCAAGTGCTAAATAGATGAAAACCACTCTGCTAAGAGCTTAACCACAAGATCAAGACCTTCTCCAGTTCTACACTTATCCTGGTTCCCCTTACCGCGCTGGGGAGCCTGGCGAAAGCTTGACTGTTCAATCTCTTGCATCTCAGCCAGCAGGTCATCCATCTTAAAGGTCTGAGGTGCACGGGACAGTAAAGGGGCATTCTGCTCTTGCAGGAACTCTCCAACCAGCTGCCAAAGACAGATACAGATTATAAACATAGCATAGAAGTGAACAGGCAGAGCTACGGAGAATGAGAGAAAAAAAAAAATGGGCTTTCAAAGAGAAGAATTTATATTGAATAAGGAGAAAAACAGCTAACAGAGTTGATGAGAAAAGCAGTAAAGGGATGCATCAGTTTGCTCTTACCTCATCTTCAGTGGCCACATCCAGTGGTTTGGATACCTACAGGAATGGATGGAAAATTATCCCAACAGCTTTGACCCTATACCCCTCCCCAACACACACCCCATTACACAATTAGTTTACACCTTCCTTGAGCTTAAGCTGACAGCGTTTTCTTGCATTAGCTACCTGCTTGCACAGAAATGAAACGAGCAGGAACACTTTTGAGTGCTACTGTCCAACCCCTCCCACCACTTTCGGGGTTAGGCAGCCACCAGCATCCTCCGGGTGCCCATAAACACAGCTTCCACAAACAGGTCCTTACCCCACAGTCCTGCAGGACAAGCCGGGTGATCCCATGGCCTCCTTCCCCAGGAGAAAAAGAGCAGCACTGCACCTATCCGCAGTAACAGGTGCCCCACGCTGCTAACCCACACATCCCTTACTCAGTCGCAGACAGGCCCCACAGCCAAACCCCAGCGACCCTCAACACTCACAACTGCAGCTCCGGCAGCTCCAGGGGTCCACGCCAGCGGGCTCTGCAGTCCCTCCTGTCGCAAGGCTTTGTCCTGGGTGAAGTGGCCAGCCAGCTTCATCAGGGGGTTGGAGCCCCCGCACTCCGGTTCCACCAGCTCTCTCATGGCCATGGCGCCAGGCAGGGAGGGAGGCTGGGCGCCGAACCCCAGCAGGCCTGCACCTGGCCCCGGGGCCGCAGAGACACCAAGTGAACGCCAGGCGATGCAATCGTCTGCCGGGGGCGCCGTGCCCAAGCCCAGCCGCTACCCGCCAGGCCCTCCGGCCCTACAAGCCCGAGAGCCCGCGGGGCACGGCCGGCCTCTGGCGCCCGCCTACCCGGGGAGGGAGGGCCCGAGCTCGGCCCAGAGCCGGGACAGGCCGGCACCGGGCTCACGGGCATGCCGCAGCCGCGCCAGCTCCCCCGCCCTGCCTCAGCCCCCGCCCGGCCGACGACAGCAAAGGCCGCAGCCCCGCAACAGAGCCCCGCGCCCCCTCCAGCCGCCCGGGGGGCTGCTCCCCGGTCCCGGCCCACACAGGCGGAGGGGACGGCACAGCTGCCCAGCCTGACACCGTACCTGGAGCTGCCGAGGCTCGCTAGCCTGACGGGGCAGTGGGCAGGGCCAGCTCTTAAAGGGCCAGGCAACCGGCGAGCGCCGAGACAGTGTCTTAAAGGGCCAGAGGCCGGCGGCCCTGCGGCCGGTTTCCGAGCCCGGGGCTCCTGCAGTGGCCCAGCGCTGGTGGGCCAGGCCTGGCCGGTCCGCGCTGCCCGCCGCCAGAGCGCAGCGGTGTGTGCAGGGCACGTCCCTGCCATGCAGTGCTCTATCACTAAAGCGATGTCGCAGCGGCTTGTGAGTGGCACTCGCTCGGCTGGCTGATGGGTAGCTGCTGCTACTTGCTTTGGGGTCACTAAAATGGTGCTGCTGGCAGCAACAGGTTAGAAGTGCCGGCGTTTAGCTGCTGAAGTGTGTGATGGCTGCAGATAAACCGCAGAAATGCCAGCTCCTTCGCAGCTTCCACCCTTCTACACGTGTGACGGCAAAGGGACACTGATTTTCCACCTGAAAAATCACTTGAGTTTGGTGATAGCCAGCACTCTGCTGAAGGTCCTGGGCCTGACGGGGTCCAGTGACAAAAACGGAGACTGCTTCACTGAGTTAAATAACTACAGTTAGCCTATAACCACCAAACCCACTTCTTCTGGCAAATGTCCGTTTAGCGACATGCTCTCTTTGAAGCGTTTTCTTACCTCCTTGTTCTCTAGACCTACGGTCTGGCACCACTTATTCACTATTTTTTTAACGCCCATGTGCTGCTAATTTTCATCCATTCATTCCTGGCCTTGACAGCCCCGTCCCTTCGTTGCTCTGACCTCACGAACCCTGCCGCCCGGCCCCTCCCGCTGCCGCCGCCGGGACGCCTCCTCCGGCCGCCGGGGAGCCAATGCGCGGGGCGCGGCCGCGCCGGGCGGCAGTCGGCGGCGCGGAGCGTGGGTGATAGCGCGGCTGAGAGTCGGCCATGCCGCAGCACAGTATCCTTCTTCACCTGCTCGCCGGAGGGTGAGTAGAGGTCCCTGCCCCAGGACATGCCGCCGGGGAGGCCCGAGGCTGCCCTGGGTGCGGGGCCTTACCGGGCTAGCCACCCGCCCTCCTTCCCCGGGATTCGCGGCTACGGTGGAGGGAGCTCCCCGGGGCAGCTCCGGATCGAGCCTCGGCTGCCATCCTCTGCTCCTCTCCCTCTCGGGCCGCCGTCCCGACGTGGCCTCGCCGCGGTGTGCCCGCCCGAGTCGCAGCTGCACTTTGCGCCGGGAGCGGTGTGGCGGCACTCGAGCGGTGGCTGCAAAGAGCCGGGGCGGCGGGGAGAGGGAGGACGCTCTGCTGTGCCCCACGCCACCCTCACCCGCCTTTCCTTGGCTGGGCCGCAGTCAGATGTAGGCGCTGGTGGCACGCCGCGGCGGCGTGAATGTTACGAAAGGGAGCTCCCCTGGCTGTCGTGGGGCCTTCAGCTGGAGTTCGGGGCCTGGGGGGTGGGGGAGGTGGGGTGCTGAATGGGGAATGAACGGCGTCGTGAGGCCTTCCCAGCGGAGCAAATGGTGGAGCATCGTTGCCTTTCGGAGGGCAGGCAGCCCTTCACCCTCGCGTGGCTGACATTCCTGCATGTCTTCTCTGGCTTTAAATAGTGCAGCCGATTCTGGTGAGTCAGGCGTTCGGCAGGGCCTCTGAACTTGCAGAGTGCCCTTGAACAAGTCCTTTCTCCATTCCTCTCTTTAGAAAGCATTTGTCATTTAAGTCTCAAAGCAGTGAGCTTCCAGCTTATGTCCTAACGCAGCAGATTTGCTCCTCTGCACTTTGCTGAGCAGCTGCAGAGCTCTCTTGACTAGAGAGCCACCTAACTTCTTTCCAAATTCCACCACCCTGATGGAGTGCCTGCGACAGTGAGGACCTCAGTATAGCATGTGCAATAATCCACAGCGTTTAATTGCTCTTAATTAGTATCACAGTATCGTCAGGGTTGGAAGAGACCTCACAGATCATCAAGTCCAACCCTTTACCACAGAGCTCAAGGCCAGACCATGGCACCAAGTGCCACGTCCAGTCCTGCCTTGAACAGCTCCAGGGACGGCGACTCCACCACCTCCCCGGGCAGCCCATTCCAGTGTCCAATGACTCTCTCAGTGAAGAACTTTCTCCTCACCTCCAGCCTAAATCTCCCCTGGTGCAGCCTGAGGCTGTGTCCTCTCGTTCTGGTGCTGGCCACCTGAGAGAAGAGAGCAACCTCCTCCTGGCCACAACCACCCCTCAGGTAGTTGTAGACAGCAATAAGGTCACCCCTGAGCCTCCTCTTCTCCAGGCTAACCAATCCCAGCTCCCTCAGCCTCTCCTCGTAGGGCTGTGCTCAAGGCCTCTCCCCAGCCTCGTCGCCCTTCTCTGGACACGCTCAAGCATCTCAATGTCCCTCCTAAACTGGGGGGCCCAGAACTGAACACAGTACTCAAGGTGTGGTCTAACCAGTGCAGAGTACAGGGGCAGAATGATCTCCCTGCTCCTGCTGGCCACACCATTCCTGATGCAGGCCAGGATGCCACTGGCTCTCTTGGCCACCTGGGCACACTGCTGGCTCATGTTCAGGTGGGTATCAATCAGCACCCCCAGGTCCCTCTCTGTCTGGCTGCTCTCCAGCCACTCCGACCCCAGCCTGTATCTCTGCATGGGGTTGTTGTGGCCAAAGTGCAGCACTTGGCACTTGGAGCTATTGAATGCCACTTTCCCGAGAGCCACCTAACTTCTTTCCAAATTCCACCATCCTGTTGGAGTGCCTGTGGCAGTGAGGACCTCAGTGTAGCATGTGCAATAATCCACAGCGTTTAATTGCTCTTAATTAGTGACTTTCCCATCTTCTGCAGCTAATGCAGTTGTTGCACTGCTGGTATGTGCTTAGATGCACTTGTTCTGTTCCTAGAGTGATTTTGCATCTGTTGCTCTCTTTTATTTGTCTTTTGAGCTGTACAGCCACTACAGCTTAGCCTATCCTAAAATATTTTTCATATTTTTTAGCTAATCCTCAGTTTCCACTTGAGCTCCTGAAAAAAAGTCTATGTAAGAGCTTGGATAGTGGGAGCCTTGTCAGTCTGTGTCCAGTTAAGTCATTGTCCTTACTTAAAACCCAAGAGATTAATAAAATTAATAACAGGTGGATAAGAAGTTCAATCCCAAGCACAGATACAGGCTGGGTGGTGAATGACTGAGAGCAGCCCTGAGGAGAAGGACCTGGGGGGTCTAGGTTGATGAAAAGCTCAACATGAGCTGGCAGTGTGCACACGCAGCCCAGATAGCAACCGTGTGCTGGGCTGCAGCAAGAGAAGTGTGGCCAGCAGGGTGAGGGAGGGGATTCTCTCCCTTTGCTCTCGCCAGAACTCACCTGGAGTACTCTGTGCAGTTCTGGATCCCTCAACACAAGAAGGACATCAAACTGTTAGAGCGAGTCCAGAGGAGAGCCATGAAGATGCTCAGAGGGCTGGAGAACCTCTGCTATGAGGACAGGCTACAAGAGCTGGGGCTCTTCAGCCTGAAGAAGAGGAAGCTTCCAAGAGCCTTCCAGTATCTGAAGGGGCCTACAGGAAGGCTGGGGAGGGATTATTGACAAGGTCTTGTAACAACAGGATGAGAGGTAATGGGTTTAAACACACAGAGGGGAGATTTAACTAGATGTTAGGAAGAAGTTCTTGACAGTGAGGGTGGTGAGACACTGGCACAGGTTGCCCAGGGAGGTTGTGGATGCTTCCTCCCTGAAGGTGTTCAAGGCCAGGTTGGATGAGGCCTTGAGAAACATGTTCTAGTGGGAGGTGTCCCTGCCTATGGCAGGGGGTTGGAACTGGATGATCCTTGAGGTCCCTTCCAACCTAAACCATTTTGTGGTTATTACTGCAGTGTGTAGTTTATATCATTTTACCCAATGAAATGGATCTCATTGATGAAGGAACACTTGTTCACTTTATCTTCTACTAGAAAAACTGAGAACCATCAAACTAAACCTGTTCAACAAGAGCATAGGTGTCCCGGGTTTAGGCTGATCCCTCCCCCAGGAAGAAAATTCACAACACAAACCCCCCTTCTTTTTTGAAAGTCAGGGAAAGATGAAATTGTATTTTCAAGAAAGATGTTGAGGTGCTGGAACATGTCCAGAGAAGGGCAACGAAGCTGGTGAGGGGCCTGGAGCACAAATCCTTTGAGGAGAGGCTGAGGGAGCTGTGCCTGTTTAGCCTGGAGAAGAGGAGGCTCAGGGCTGATCTTATTACTGTCTACAACTACCTGAAGGGGCATTGTAGCCAGGTGGGGGGTGGCCTCTTCTCCCAGGCAACCAGCAATAGAACAAGGGGACACAGTCTCAAGTTGTGCCAGGGTAGGTATAGGCTGGATGTTAGGAAGAAGTTCTTCACAGAGAGAGTGATTGGCATTGGAATGGGCTGCCCAGGGAGGTGGTGGAGGCACCGTCCCTGGGGGTCTTCAAGAAAAGCCTGGATGAGGCACTTAGTGCCATGGTCTGGTTGACTGGCTAGGGCTGGGTGCTAGGTTGGACTGGATGATCTTGGAGGTCTCTTCCAACCTGGTTGATTCTATGCTTCTATGATTCTATAACAATGTAAAGAGATATAATAACTAGAGAAGGAAGGAAGGGAAACAAAAAACAATACAATAACCTTAAGGGAGATGGGGGAGGGGTCAAGCGGTGGCGAAGCAGCAGCAGCCAAAACAGCAGCCGGGGAAGATAGGCGAAGCTGAAGCAGCCGAAGCCAGCGGGAGAAGGGGGAGAACAAACTGTGCTTCTAGACATTAAGTTCTTGATGCTCCAATGAAATTACATTAATTTATCTATTGTTGCCATTTATGTGGCCTATCCCTGGAATGTTCATCTCTCCCCTATGTCTGAGCTAGAGGATCAGCTCAAACGGCCACAACAGGGAGCCGTTAATCTCTGGGGCTCTGGCCACAGGATCTTGGGAGGTGAAAGCATTTTACGTGTCCAGAAAGCATTTAAAAATATGAATGAAAAAGACTGCATTGAAGGCTGTTGTGCAGCTTTGCACTGAGTATGTTGGAGCAGGTTGAGGAGATCCCTGAGCTGAAAACTGTGGCATGCTTCCAGAATATTGGGAGTTGAGTTTTTCTCCTACTCTTCTGTAGGTGATCTTTATGTGCCGGTGTCCTGGGCAGAATAGTTGTGAGCTGCGGATTTGCCTGACCTAGCATTGCTCTTCTTAAGTGAAGATCTTCATGTGATTGTAGGGGTTGGGAGAGACCTCTAGAGACCATCCAGTCCAACTTCCAAGCCATCTCAGTTTTTGGTTAGCCTAAATCACAGTATCACAGTATCACCAAGGTTGGAAGAGACCTCACAGATCATCAAGTCCAACCCTTTACCACAGAGCTCAAGGCCAGACCATGGCACCAAGTGCCACATCCAGTCCTGCCTTGAACAGCTCCAGGGACGGCGACTCCACCACCTCCCCGGGCAGCCCATTCCAGTGTCCAATGACTCTCTCAGGGAAGAACTTTCTCCTCACCTTCAGCCTAAATCTCCCCTGGCACAGCCTGAGGCTGTGTCCTCTTGTTCTGGTGCTGGCCACCTGAGAGAAGAGAGCAACCTCCTCCTGGCCACAACCACCCCTCAGGTAGTTGTAGACAGCAATAAGGTCTCCCCTGAGCCTCCTCTTCTCCAGGCTAACCAATCCCAGCTCCCTCAGCCTCTCCTCGTAGGGCTGTGCTCAAGGCCTCTCCCCAGCCTCGTCGCCCTTCTCTGGACACACTCAAGCATCTCAATGTCCCTCCTAAACTGGGGGGCCCAGAACTGAACACAGGACTCAAGGTGTGGTCTAACCAGTGCAGAGTACAGGGGCAGAATGACCTCCCTGCTCCTGCTGGCCACACCATTCCTGATGCAGGCCAGGATGCCACTGGCTCTCTTGGCCACCTGGGCACACTGCTGGCTCATGTTCAGGCAGGTATCAATCAGCACCCCCAGATCCCTCTCTGTCTGGCTGCTCTCAGCCACTCTGACCCCAGCCTGTATCTCTGCATGGGGTTGTTGTGGCCAAAGTGCAGCACTTGACACTTGGAGGGCTAAAATGTGACTGTAAACTCTCTCACCTCTGTGTGTGTTCTCCTGTTTTGTTAAGACCATGGAAAGAATCTTAGTGGTGGGGTTTATATTTCTCTCAATTCATCCTCTTTTTCTGCCACCTCAACTTCTCCAGTTTTCCTTTGCAAACCTGAGAGCAGGTGCTACTTTGTGAGGTAAAATTACCTCCCTCCTTTGATTAGCTCTTTTTGCCACTGCTTTGCTCTGGGAGTTCATCTTGGACTGGTTGGCAGCTGCTCTCTTCATCATATTCAGGAATTGCTCCTAGAGTAGTGGCTTCAGGGGTCTGGTTTTGTTAACCCAGCCTTGGTGGGTTTTCAGTGTTTGCCAGTCAGCTGTGCTTGGTATTGTGACAATCTTTGTCACCCATGGGTTTTATCGAGGGTAAAATGTTTCCTCTTGTCTGTTGGTGGAAAAACCTGAAATTGTTAGGTCTCTTCTAAAATTTTATTTCTAGCCTTCTGCTGGACCACTGCAGTTGGATCCTTTACTGACAGCTGGTTTCAGGGCAGGAGAAGAGTGGGGCTGGTACCTTTTTCTCCCCTTTTTGAGACTTTGTGGTCTGCTTTAAATCCACTTACCTATGCCATAGTCACTTCTAAGGCTTTAAGTGTGGGTCAGTGAGATCAGGCTCACTTTTGCAGAGTTGAAGTGAAGTTGCCTTTGTGAATCCAGCTTTTGTTTGGTAAGTTCCATAAAAAGAAAAGCAACAGTGTAGTGCAGAGCCCCTCCAAGACTGTGCAGTACAGAGTGTCTTGTAAGTCTGTAAGGTCCCTTCTGGCAGAAATCTCAAGTCACAATAACTCTATCATCTTACTTAGCACCAGTAACTCGTTACAAATATGCACTTTCTAAGTCCTAGTAGAAATCAGAACTCCTCTAGGCTAGTAGATTTCCCCACTTTCCCAATGTAGTAGTTTGAAGCTAGCTAGAATGTTTTGGTGAGAAGAACTAGATTACAGGCTGTGAAAGACAAACAAGGGTGACGTCTGCTTCACTCATAGGCTTGCTGAGAGGTGTAAGAACAAGAATCCAAACATAGATAAGGGAGTCACACTTCTTCTTGGGGCATTGCTGAGCTGCACTTCTCTAATCCACTTTACTTCTTAACCCCCTGGCTGAACCTCCATTCTTCCTTGGCACTGGGGTGAGGTTGAGAGGGGTGGGAGAAGGTGGAAGGGTGGTTGAGAGCCCCTGCTGGGGACTCAGGTTTCTGGGAGGGCTGTTGTGTTTCTGTATTCCCTTTTACCTTGTCTATTTCTGTCTATAACTGTATATACTGTAACTATCTGCTTGTATCTTGTGCTAAGCTGTAAATATAAGCTTCATTCAATTTCCAGAGCTGGCTGAGTCTACTCTGGGTGATTTCTAAAGGGGGGGGGGACGGGACAGGGAACACCCAAACCACTACACCCAACATTTGTTAAGCATTTAAACCTATATGCATGCAGTCTCCTCCATCGGCTGTTTCTGATACCTGTAGCCATGGAGCTCTTGTGCCTGCTGATTCTGACATGTTTGTTCTGAGGAGGGTTTGCTCAGTTTTGCCTTCCTTAGCTCTGTGCTGAAAACCAATTCTTTGTGACAGGAGTAGGTAATTCTCCATTTGTTCTGAAACAGAAGGACTTTGGAGGCCTGTGCCTTTCATATGATGTAAGCAGCTATCTCATCATGTGGAGTGTGATTCAAATATCCTCTCTGGTCTGGCCGTCGAGTTGGAGTGGCTCAGAGGTCCCCCATCACCCCCACTCTCTGACAGCTGATTCAATGACCACCACACTGAGGAGTAACCATTCCTTCAACTCTTACTACTTCCTTTAAAATTGTTTTCTGTTCTCAGTATTCTCACTGTATTCAAGGGTGCCTACAATAAAGATGGGGAGGGACTTTATACAAGGGCTTTGTAGTGGCAGGATGAGAGGGAATGAATTGAAGCTTGAGGAGGGCAGTTTTAGACTGGAGGTTAGGAAGAAATTCTTTCCAGTGAGAGTGATGAGACACTGGCACAGGTTGCCCAGGGAGGTGGTGGATGCCCCCTCTCTGGAGGTGTTCAAGGCCCCATTGGATGGGGCCTTCAGCAACCTGGTCTAGTGGGAGGTGTCCCTGGCCATGGCAGGGGGTTAGAACTGGATGATCTTCAAGATCCCTTCCAACTCAAACCATTCTGTGAATCTCTGAATTCTCTTTTGAAGTGGAAACTACCCTTCTGGCCAAGAAAATACTAGGCCTGTAAGCCTGGAGCTTGTATCAGGCAAGTTAGTAGAAACTGAGATAAAGAGCAGGACCTTTGGATGCCTGAATCCACATTGTGGTCCACATGGGAAGTATCAGCATGGCATCTATAAAAAAAGCTCCTGCCTCATTTGACCCCTGGATCATTCCATGGGCTGTCTTGGTGTGTGTGATCAGCTTGGTCATCCAGAGAATCTGAGCCAGGACATTTACTGCTTTGCTTTGGCTTGCTTTTTGGGCAAAGGTCTTTCATCATTTTCCACCTAATCCCAGGCTCCCACCGCTCAGCATAGCTCCTGAGGGAAACTGCTGCTGACTGGCTGCTGTGCAAGTCATCAGCACTGCAGGAATCTGCAGAGGGCTTGGCCAGGCAGTGTGGGGGGTGTAACTAGTTGCTAGCATCGTTAGCTGAAGAACCTTCTAGCTGCCAGATCCTCAGCTTTTGGACTTCATTGCAGTATCCAGGCCTCTGTTGGTTTTTTGTTCCCTTAAGCTGCAGGCAGTAATAACTGAAGAAGCCCCAGGAGCAAAGGCTGTGGGAACAGCCTTGTGCATGCTGAGCTCTGCAGACCTTTCCAGAAGAGTTCTTCACAATTCCAGCCATGTGCTGCCCTGTTCCATCATATGTAATTCTGTTGATGTACTTTATTCTTCCCTGGTATCTTAGGGTTCTTTGCTTGGCTTTTCTTTCTCTGGAGCAGATTGAGGGGCTTTTTAAGCCTCAAAATCATTTGGCTGTAGCAGATGTGAATCTGTCATCAAAGCCTCATGCATGGTTGTTCCATGCAAAATCATCTCAAAACAGTCCTTCTGATACTGAGCATCCTCTAGAATGGAGTTGTCAGTCGAAGGATTTGAGGAGGCAGAAGCTGAGAACTGAACATAGCAGTTTTGACTTGTCCCTGGGTGGTGGAAAGTGCAAAAGGGCTTCATGTCCTCTCAGTGTTGCTGAGGTGTGGCTGGACTCTGGTGGATGGGGCTGATTCTATGATTCCTGAGTTCCAAAGATAGCTTCTGTCTGCCAAAGGTCAGGGCAGGTGGGGCTGGAGGTGAACCTGAGTGTGAGCAGAAAATACAGATCTTGCTTATGAGGCCTTGCAGATGCAGGGCTGAATGGCTTACAGGTTGAAGACGCAGGCAGGCTGTTGGGTGAGAGCTTCCTGCTGCCTCCTGAGGCAGTGCTGCTGTGGGGAGCATGAGGTGCAGTGCCTGATGATGTCATCAGAAGGCATTGCAGCAAGGTTGGGCAGCAAAAATGCTTGCTCTGAGAAATTCTGACTGCATAGATCAGCAGCTTTGAGCTGAGGGTCTGCTCAGTCCCTGTGGACTTGGGTCTGTTTGTCTCAAACAGCGAGTGCCATTTCAGAGCAAGGCTGCCAGGAGATGACCCAAGCTGAAGCCTTTATTGTGTTAATCAGTGTCAGAGCAGGAGGTCATTGTGTGATGCAGGCAGGAGCACCTAACCTCCTGTCCTAGAGAGGAGAGGTTGTGGATGAGCAGGGTCAGAGTTACTGCCCTGCACAGGGGTCGTTCTTACATGTGCTGTTGTGCCTTAGATGTGGTGGCACAGCTGGAGCCATCCTGACCTGTCCCCTGGAGGTGGTGAAGACACGTCTGCAGTCCTCCCAGCTGGCGCTGCGGCCCCTGTGCCTCTCGGAGGTGCAGCTGCCAGGGATGAGCGTGCGGCTGATGAGCAGTACCCCTCCAGCTCCCGGAGTGCTCAAGCTGCTCAGGTGAGAGGCATGGGGCAATGCTAGCAGAAAGGTGGGGACGTTTTGGCCATCAGGTGGGGGGAGAGACATGGTCGCAGCGCTGGAGCCGAGGCTGCGTCACACAAGCGCAGTAGGCAATGCTGTCAGAGCCCAGCTGCGTCTGCTGACAGCTGATCTGTGCTTCCAGCTCCGAGTCTGCCAGGCTGCTGTTGGGACTGTGAGAAATTTCTCAGCTAGTGGTTTGATGAGACCCAGAGTGAAGGTATCAGCACAAACAGGAAGAAATGACTGAAAGAGAGGAGAAGTGGTTGGAGAGAAGGTGAGAGTAGGGCAGAAAAAAAGATAGCAAGTGGGGAGAGGAAGTTACAAGAAGTAGTTGTTAGAACAGAGGAGGAGGAACATGAGAGCCCCAGCTTGGTTGTGCTGCTGACTGTGTGCTCACTCCCTCCTGCAGGGCCATCCTGGAGAAGGAAGGTGTGCGCTCCCTGTTCCGAGGGCTGGGCCCAAACCTTGTTGGGGTTGCTCCTTCCCGGTAAGTGCTGCCCCTGAAGACAGCTCATGTCCTGTGCTGTCTGTCACAGAGTCACAGAAACATCCAGGTTGGAAAAGCCCCTCAGGATCGCCAAGTCCTACCTATAACCCTACTCTACAAGATTCACCTTAAACTACATCCCCAAGCACCACATCCAAATGGCCCTTAAACACATCCAGGGCTGGTGACTCAACCACCTCCCCGGGCAGCTCATTCCAGTGCCTGACCACTCTCTCCATTAAAAACTTTTTCCTAATGTCCAGTCTAAACCTACCCTGTCTCAGCTTGAGGCCATTCCCCGTTGGTCTGTCTCCAATTACCTGTGAGAGAGATCAGCAGCAGCCTCTCCACAATATTCCTTCAGGTAGCTGTAGACAGCAATGAGGTCTCCCCTCAGCCTCCTCTTTTTCACACTAACCATCCCCAGCTCCCTCAGTCACTCCTCATAAGATTTATTCCCCAGGCCCTTCCACAGCTTCATTGCCCTCCTCTGGACCTGCTCCGGCACCTCCACATCTCTCTTGTATTGCAGTGCCACAAACCAAACACAGTACTCAAGGTGTGGCCTCACTAGAGCCAAGTACAAGGGGACAATCCCTTCCCTGCTCCTGCTGGCCACAGCATTTTTAATACAAGCCAGGATGCCATTGGCCTTCTTGGCCACCTGGGCACACTGCTGGCTCGTACTCAGCTGCCTGTCTATTACAGCCCCCAGATCCCTTTCTGCCAGGCAGCTCTCCAGACGCACTGCCCCAAGCCTGTGGCATTGCTTCAGGTTGTTGTGACTGGAGTGCAGGACCTGGCATTTGGCCTTGTTGAAACTCATCCCATTAACATTGGCCCACTGGTCTTAGCCTAATCAAATCACTCTTAAGAGCCTTTCTGCCCTCCTTCAAATCGACACTGCCACCTAACTTAGTGTCATCTGCAGACGTACTGTTGACACTGTGCCTGAATAAAGGTCGTAAATAAAGATGTTAAAAATAAGTGGTCCCAACACAGATCCCTGAGGAACACCACTAGTGACCATCTGCCAGCTGGATTTAACTCCATTGAGCTCTCCTGTCCAGCCAGTGCTTGATCCAGGAGGCAGTGTGCTCAGCCAAGTCATGAGTAGCCAATTTGTCTACAAGAATTTTGTGGGGAGCAGTACCAAAGGCTAGGAAAACAACATTGACAGCCTTTCCCTTATCCACTAGCTGAGTGATCTTGTCATAGAAGGAGATCAGGTTGGTCAGGCAGGACCTGCCCCTCATAAACCCATGCTGACTTCACCTGATCCCCTGGTTGTTGTCTATATGATGGCATTTGAGATGCCCTGCTCCACAACCCTCCCTGGTACCGAGGCCAGACTGGCAGACCTATAGTTTCCTGGATCTTCCTTTCTGCCCTTCTCGTAGATAGGTGTTACATTTGCTACCCTCCAGTCCCTTTGCACCTCCCTAGGTAGCCAGGGCTTCTGGTAAATAATGGAATGTGGCTTGGCAAGCAGTCTGCCAGCTCCCTCAGCACCCTTGGGTGCAGCCCATCCGGCCCCACAGACTTGTGTACACCTAAGTGGCACAGCAGTTCAGGGACCACTTCCTCGTTTATTGTGATGTCCTCGTTCCAGTTCCCCTCCCTGACTCCTGCCTCACGAGGGTGGGTGCCTAAGAGACCACACTGAACACAGGCTGGCCCTTGTGCTCCTTGTGCCAGCCATTTACACAGACATCTTCTGTACCCTCTGATCATAGTTGTAAGATGAAGATAATTGCTGTGGGCCTAGCATAAATGAATCCTTATGTCACATCAGACAAAGCTGTGCTAGGCCCAAGAAAAGCTGGAGTGACACCCCACAAGCAATGCTGTCTCTGCCTCTCTTGGTGAGCTGTAACCTCTTTTTTCTTTCCAACCAGGGCTATATACTTTGCTGCCTACTCTGGTGTTAAGGAGAGACTGAATGCTGTCCTTGCACCTGAGTCCAAGAAGGTACACATGCTGTCAGCAGCCTGTGCAGGTGAGCCTTTTCTGTCCCAAATTGGAGCCAGGGGATCGTAGAATCAGTCAGGGTTGGAAGGGACCACAAGGATCAGCCAATTCCAGCCCCCCTGCCGTGGGCAGGGACACCCTACCCTAGATCAAGCTGGCCAGAGCCCCAGGGACGGGGCCTCAACCACCTCCCTGGGCAGCCCATTCCAGGCTCTCACCACTCTCATGCTGAACAACTTCCTCCTCACTTCCAGCCTGAACCTTCCCACCTCCAGCTTTGCTCCATTCCCCCTAGGCCTGTCACTCCTTGATATCTTGAAAAGTCCTTCCTCAGCCTTTTTGTAGGCCCCCTTCAGATACTGAAAGGCCACAAGAAGGTCACCTCGAGGCCTCCTCTTCTCCAGACCGGACAGCCCAAACTCTTTCAGTCTATCCTCATAGGAGAGCTGCTCCAGCCCTCTGATCAACCCAGTGGCCTTTCTCTGGACATGCTCCAGCATGTCCACATCCCTCTTGTAATAGAGGCTCCAGAACTGGATGCAGTACTCCAGGTGGGGTCTCAGCAGAGCAGAGTAGAGGGGGAGAATCACCTCCCTCAACCTGCTGGCCACACTTCCCCCGATGCAGCCCAGGCTCTGGTTGGCCCTGCAGGCTGCAAGTGCACACTGCTGGCTCATGTTGAGCTTCTCATCCACCAACACCCCCACGTCCCTCTCCTCAGGGCTTCTCTCCAGCCAGTCACTGCCCAGCCTGAACTTGTGCTTGGGATTACCCTGACCCAGATGCAGGACACTGCACTTAGTCATGTTTAACCTCATGAGGTTGGCTTGTTCCTGCACCTCTACAGCAGCCCTAGCCAGGTGCTACAGCAGGCTTACAAGGTGGAAGAGGCCAGATGGACAATAAATTCATAGGTAGCCATCATGATAGCTGCTTCTGGGATCCTTCTGTCTGAGGTGTAAGCAAGGTTAACTCCTTCCCTGTTGCTGCTCCTGTCAGTCCTGTTCTGTCTTCTGGCATTTTCTTCCTCCACACCTGGAGCGCTGAGTTCCTTGGGTAACCAAAACATTTTCTCACTCTTTTGTTCCTCTGAGGATAATCTCTTCAAGTCGTGGATCTGATCTTTGCCACTTCATCTTCGGTCAGAAAAGGAGCTACATTCAGAAGGCAATAGGGAATTGAGAGCAGTCACAGAATCCTTTCTCTTTGTGTATCCCCATTCTCTAATAGAATCTTCCACTCTTGCAAGGTTATTCTGTTAGTTCCTGCCTCTTTGTAACCTCATGGTCTGTGGTAGTGTTATGCTGGAGGCAGAGGAGTTATTTACCACCAGACAAAGGCTGCACTGGGGTGGAGAATCCATCTGCCCTAAATATCTCTTCTCTCAGGGAAGCTCAAGGTCATTCTTACATTGCAAATGCCTGCAGCCTGTCAGGCGAAATTCAGAGCTGACAGATTGGCACCTCCTCACAAACTGTCAGCATGGTCCTGGCACTCATGGTTATCTTCTCTTCTCCAGGCATTACCTCTGCCACGCTTACCAACCCCATCTGGTTAGTGAAGACCAGGATGCAGCTGGAAGGCAGGTAAGGCAGGCTGGCAGTGCAGAGCCACTCTGTAAAACCAGGCCTGGTTTGAGGGTGGGGATGGCTTGGAGCCTGTGATCTGTCTCTGGGACACAGGTCTTCACGGCCTGCTGGAGAGCAGTCATACCAGTTCACTGCAGTAATTCAGTTCAGTGTGCCCTTGTAACCCTCCTCCTCTTGCAGGGTGAAAGGGGAGGTGGCCAGCAGTGCTCTGCAGTGTGCTGTGCACGTGTACCGCACGGAAGGGCTGCGCGGCTTTTACCGTGGCGTCACCGCCTCCTACGCTGGGGTGTCAGAGACCATCATACACTTTGTCATCTACGAAGCACTGAAAAAGCACCTGAGAAGCAGCCACCATTCCCTGTCTGCACCGCTCACCCTTGCACCAAACAGCCAGGATTTCTTTGGGCTAATGGGAGCTGCTGCCCTCTCCAAAACCTGTGCCTCATGCATTGCGTATCCACACGGTGAGTGAGTCCACTCCTGGCTCCTGCTCCCCTCAGTGGGCCTCCTCGTGCCTGCAGGATCAGCCCGTTGATGCAGATTCCCTCCTTGTCTCTCCAGAGGTGATCCGGACGCGGCTTCGAGAAGAGGGCTCCCGGTACCGCTCCTTCGTGCAGACCCTGCAGCTTGTGGCCCGTGAGGAGGGGCCCTCGGCTCTGTACCGAGGGCTCCTGGCACACTTGATCCGACAGATCCCAAACGCAGCTATCATGATGGCTACCTATGAACTTATCATCCAGCTGGCCTCTTCCACCTTGTAAGCCTGCTGTAGCACCTGGCTAGGGCTGCTGTGGAGGTGCAGGGACCTCATGCTGCTGGGACTTGGCGGTTTCCATGCTCCAAGGTGGTGATTTTCAGCTTACAGTGGTAGCTGGCGTAGCATTCTCAGGACAGGAGACTACTTTGTGCCAAGCTTTTGGCTCCACTATGCACAACGTAGCCTTTCTTCTTTCTGGAGACTTCAGATGGCTCTGGTGCTTCAAGATGTCAGGGCACTAGTCTGACAGCACCTGCTGTAAGCTCCCTGTGCTAAACCAGGACATGGGACTTGCTGGGAAGGAGACAAAGGTTCGAGTGTAAGAGACCAGGCACAGTGTATCGACTTCTGTCAGACCCAGAAACAACCATGTGTGGGTGCAGCTGGACACAAGGACAGGCCAGAGCTGAGACACCTGAGAGTGCTGCAGCAATCAGAGATCTTGTGCTGAGACCTTTGTGCCTTCAGAGGGGCTCTTCCGCTCTCATCTGCTGTGCTGCCTTCCTGTCCCTGAGGAGGATTTCTCAGTCTT
Organism: Pogoniulus pusillus; assembly: GCF_015220805.1. Lineage (NCBI taxonomy): Eukaryota > Metazoa > Chordata > Aves > Piciformes > Lybiidae > Pogoniulus > Pogoniulus pusillus. The sequence goes on from NC_087278.1 coordinate 24,872,504, forward strand.
GGCTGCCAGCACATGTCCTGATGGAGAATCTTCTGCAGAGTCCTTAATGTGTTGCAGCCAGTGCCCAGTGTCAGGCAGCTGCTGTTCCATCTTGCAGGATCTGACTAATCAGAGCAAGTACATCAGGGAAGGAAGCATAACCTGCTATGAAACAGTGCCCTGACAACTCATGCTGCTGGGTTCACAGCCACGCGTTGCCATTGTCTGTTGTTTCCATCCCCTCCTTCCCTCTGAAGTGCTGGGTCTGTTCTGCTACAAGCTGGAGCCCCTGGTGTGCAGAATACTTTTGTGCTGGTAAAGAAAGTGGGTGAGGTGAAAGGATGGATGAAGGTGGGAGTTTATCCCCCCACTGCTGATACACCACGTGTATGACAAAGCCTTGTGTGTTCTGTCATCAAGAATCCAGTTTGCTGCAGGTGACAGGCTGGGCTGCCTTCCCATCCTCTGTGGGGTCCTGGGCCCAGGTCTTGGGCTCTGCTCAAGGATGTCCAATGATAGGACAAGGGGCAACAGGTGCAAGCTGGAGCAGAAGAGATTCAATGGGAACATAAGGAGAAACTTTCACTCTGAGAGGGCCAGAGCCCTGGAGCAGGCTGCCCAGAGAGGTTGTGGAGTCTCCCTCTCTGGAGCCATTCCAAACCCACCTAGATGTGTTGCTGTGTGACCTACCCTAGGTGATCTTGCTCTGGCAGAGAAGTTGGAGTGGATGATCTTTTGAGGTCACTTCCAACCCCTACCATTCTGTGATCCAGGGGAAGGCTACATTCTGTTTACAAAGAAGGCAGGGGTAGGGTCAGGGCTGATGTTTCTTTCTTGTCCCATGATAAAAAACTGTAACCCTCGGCCAAGACAAGGCTGTGACTGCACTAACTCCACGTTCTGGACAATCTCCAGTCTCACATGAGAGGCTACACTGACTTTCTTTCCCTAGGTGTAGTGAAAAAGTGGAGGACCCCTGCAGGCTTTATTTGAAATCCATTTATTTTAAAATCAGCTTTGTCTCCTGCTCCTTCCCCCCCGTCCCTCTGCCCAGCTGGCAGTTGTGACAGTTTTACAAAGCCACACAAGCTTGCAGTGATTTTTTTTTGTTGGGTTTTTCTTTTTGCATGAAACAAGAATAAACCTTGAATGACAACATTGAAAAAATATACAATATATATATAGAGAGAGAGTATCTGGGGAGGGGTGGGGGAGACCCCACTCTGAGCCTCGTGGCTGTCTCCTCCGTCCACATTTCTGTTCTTGCCTTATCCTCACAGTGTGAACTGTGCCACTGTGGAGTGCGAGGGCCCCGACGCGTGTTCCTAGAGAGCCAGATGAGGGGGTTAGTGAGAGTGAGGAATGTCCACAATGAGAATGGCAGAAGAGAAGGACCATGGGAGGCAGAAATGACCGACAAGAGAGGAGTGCATGGGTACACCACGGAGGAAGAAGTTACAAGTGAGAAGCCTCCTCCTTCCAGCCACGTCCAGGGGGAGAGCCGTGGGACGGGTCTGAAGCTGCTAGTAGCGGTGCGAGCCGTCGCCTCTGCCCATCATGTGTCGGTCACCCACGTCGCAGCTGTCCAGGGAGTCGGGCGTCTCCGAGTCCGTGCTGTCCTCCTCCTCCTCCTCCGGGCGCGTCGCAGCTCTGCCCTTGCCGCTCTCTGCTGCCCTCTGCTGGCAGCTCTCGTAGGACTGGGGAGGTGAGACAGGGGTAAGGGAAGGCTCTAGCAACCCCGCTGCCCCCAGCCACTGCGGCTGCCCCTCACCTCCATGGGGTTGACGATGATGGTGAGGGCTGAGTCGTCCCAGAACATGTCACTCTCTTTGCCTCCAGCGCTGGTGTGCCCCCCCTCGGCCGTTTCAGAGCCTTCTTGGCCGGCCCCGCGCCGGTGCAGGGAGTGGATGCGCAGGATGCCCAAGATCACCATGAGTGCAAGGAAGGCCACACACACCACAATGATGACAGTGGCAGCGTTGGGGACCACTGTGGAAGAAAAGGAGAGGGCATGGTCAGAGGCTGTCACAGAAGCATGCATTTCCAAGCTGTCACAGAAGCATGCATTTCCAAGCTGGCCTGCAGCGATGTGTGCTCCTGAGCAGAGCTCAGGTTTTTAGTCTAGGCAGGCACATAGCCTGACTTTTCTGTGCCCCTGCACACAGGCAGTTCCTGCCTTTGGCTGCTGTGTTTTCACAGGTCAAGTGTCCTCTCTCATCAGCCCAGCCTGTAACTCTGCACACCTTTAGCTACAGAAGTCAGCAGAATTCACTGCACAGCAGCCATGTGTCTCCCTCTCCTGGGAGGGGGAAGCGTGTGCTGGGTGAGCCCCTGAGTGCACTAGGATGACTTTTAAAGTGCAGTCGATACAGAAAGGAGGCCAAAAGAAGTCTGCTTTGCACAAAGCAGAAGTGAGGGCAATGATGGCCTCCTAACTACTGCCACAGTCAAACCCTGGTTTCTCTACATGAGAAAACTTGAAACTCAAGCCTTCAGGCCAACCTCTCACCTCTGTTGTAGGCCTGGAAGCTGAGTCCCTGACTGCCCAGTTAACCCCCTTGCCTGGAAAAAAATCTATCCAGGCCCTCTGTGGATTTGTTGTACAGCAGGGACAACTTTTCTGCTGTGCTCAGAGCTGGGGAAGGATCTGGCAAAGGCTGAGTTTCAGTGCTCTCCTAGCACACACGTGGACTGTCTCTGGAGAGGCTCAGCACCAGCTGCAGCACTGGACCAGCCTGGGAGCAGCAGCTGCAGGAAGCTGCAACAAAAGCTCATGCCAGAGGTGCTTGCCATGTTCCTTCCAACAGGGCACTAAAAGCAATGTAGGGTCTCTGTAACAGTTCTGGAGCTTTCACAGCCTAAGAGGAGCCAGCTGGACTGCAGTCATGCTTGTGGCTGCCAAGACAACCCAACAAATCTAATCTCTGGCTTTTGGGCTTTTCTCTCCTCTGGTTTGGGGCCAAGAATCCTCCTCATGGCTGTGTGGTGCTAGCTTCTGTATTTTTCTACCTTGCTAACTACTTCTGAGTCACATTTCTTTTTTAGACTAGTGGCCATCTTGACTCTTTTGTTTCTCTCCTGCTGTTGAAGCTTCTTTCTGAAATTACATTTCCCAAACCCACACAGCAGCATTGTGTGGTGCAGCACCAGCCCTGGTAGCGTCAGAGAGTGGTTGGACTCGATGGTCTTAAAGGGCTTTCCCAACTGAAATGATTCTGTGATTCTGACTGAAATTGTCCCAGCTTAGGGCTGTTCTTTTTAGACCTCACATGTAGATCTTAGACTGCTTCTACACCAAGAGAACACCACAGCAGAGGAGGAGGATTGTTGCACCAACTTCTAAGTCACAGTTTGACACAGACTGCAGCCCATTTGCCAGTGACAAATAGGACAGGACAGGACAGTCTGATGAGAATTTGTTAACAGGGAAAATGCTACAGATTCCACCAAGGTACCAGAAATCAGCCTCCTGACCTAAAGCAACAGCTTCAAAAGACAGTGTGACATACTTGGGTTGTTGTGGGTGCTTGCCAGACTGTGCCCAGACAGCTCTGGGGGTAAGTGATGGCCTCGGTGCACGAACTGCTGAGAACTCAGCATGTGGTTGGGATGAGCAGCTTGGTTGGTGTTGTGGAGGACGTTCACCTGCAGAGAGGAGAGAACAACTCAGCCCTGTGCTGGTGGCTGCATTCCTGCTCCCCAGGCATGCACAAGCGCCTATGTGCATGCATTGATCTGGTACCTCAACAGTGAACTCGTTGCTGGAGTAGCGCCCGTTCATCTCCGTGCAGGACAGGTGAAACTTCCTTTCATAGAGTGCAGCCCCATGGTTGATGTGGTAGGAGACCTGGTGCAGGATCTCCTCATAGACTGCAATGCTCTCCACACCTGAGGTGAGAGAAATGGTGTGTGGTCAGAAGGCTCCTGCTTCAAACTCATCTGGCATAACCCTGCAGCAACTAGGAGCTAGAGAGGTCTCCAAGGCAATGCTGGGTTCGTTAATTTTGGGAAGGGAACAGTGTTGGACCAGTCTACAGCCTGTGGGATGTGGCATGCCCAGGCACATCACACAAAATGCTGCTGCCACCTGAAAACACAAAGCCCCAAGGAGAAAGCAAGAAGAAAATGACAAGTGGTCCCCTCTCAGCGCCTCACAAACTGCACCAGCATCTCTTTAACTCTGAGTGCTTCTCCCAGCCATGCCTGAGCAGTGAGAGGTATAATCAGAAGCCGTGGCCAAGGAGAGGACTCACCTGAGATGGTCAGGTAGGCAGAGGTGTTGACAAGCTCCAGGCCCCGCTGCTGCAGCAGTGCCCCATCCAGGAGCAGGTACTCCCTCTCTGGGTCTAAGTCATCTCCTACCAACGAGATCTCACAGCCATCCAGATTGTGCACAATCTCATCTGACATTCGTGTGTCTGTCACTGAGAGGCAAAGAAGACAAGTCCAGAAAGGCAGGCAATGGTCAGCAAAGGCACAACACACTCTGAGTGGTACCCACTGAAAGTACTCATGGCTGGGATTTCTCTGGCTAGCACTGCCCTTGAGTAAAATCACTGCCAGTCTAATGTGTTGGAGAACCACAGAGTATTAGGTGGTGGAAGGGACCTCCAGAGATCATCCAGTCCAACCCCTCCTGACAGAGCAGGATCACTTAGGGCAGGTCACACAGGAACACATCCAGGTGGGTTTGGAACGTCTCCAGAGAAGGAGACTCCACAACCTCTCTGGGCAGCCTGCTCCAAGGCTCCATCACCCTCACCACACAGAAGTGTCTCCTCATGCTGCGGTGGTACCTCCTGTGCTTGTACCCATTGTTCCTTTTCCTGTCACTGGACACCACCAAATAGAGCCTGGCCCCTTCATCTTGACACCCACGCCTCAGATATTTATAGACATTGATAAGGTCCCCTCTCAGTCTTCTCTTCTCCAGACTAAACATCCCCAGGGCTCTCATTCTTCCAGTCCCCCATCATCCTCATAGCCTCCATTGGACGCTCAGCAGATCCCTGTTTCTCTTACACTGGGGAGCCTAAAACTGAACACAGTATTGCAGGTGTAGTTCTAGCAGGGCAGAGCACAGGGGAAGAAGTCTCCCTGGTTCTCATTATGCACATAACAAAGTAATTTCCTTTTGGAACAGCTGTTAGCAGGCCGTGCAGTGCTAATAACCTCTCTACCATGCATTCCCACACCTTGAGTGCCTTTGAAAGCTCCTCTGTCTCACCACTGCTGGTTACCATGGTTGGGATCTGATCTCTAAAATGACAACCACCTTCAGTGACTAACTGCTTGCAGTATGGCTGAGCCAAACCTGCTCTTTGTGTCAGGAAACTCAGCACTGTGTGAGGAGAGGTGAAGATGCCGAATGGAAAACTGCAAGCAATTAGCAGGAGATGGGAAAGAACTGAAAGGCCACTGAGAGCATGGAGTGCAGAGAAATCATCTGAGGACAATGGAGAGAAACTGAGGTACACACTGCAGAGTGTGAGGAAACTGACCGGGGAATTCACATGAATGGCTGAGGGAGGAAGAGACTGGGGGGAGGGGAGAGGCGGGGGGAAATAACGAAAGCAAGAGAAGGAAGCAGGAAGAGATTAAGTACAAGAGTAAAGAGGCTACCAGGCAGGACGTCCATTCAGTGCTGGGTTCAGTACAGGGAAGTGTAAGGGGAATGTAGAAGGGATTAGGAATGAAGCCTGGGAAGAAGGGAAGAAAAAAAAAAAGGAGTAGAGAGCGAGCAGGGAGGAGCAGGAAGGGATAAGAGGCGATTAGCCTACATGCTGCCAGACAATGTGCCCTGCTTCTGCTCTTGGCAAGTCTCCTCCTTCAGGTAATGAGCCTTCTGCAGGACAACAGCTCATGAAGGTCTTCCCGGTTTCTTACACCTCACCCAGTAATCTACTCACCGGTGCCATGCCAATTCTCATCCTTCTTGGCCTCCACCTGGTGAGAAATAGAGCAAGTAATCTGGAGGTTGGGGAAGAGGGGGACTCCATCAGGAGCCTCCAAGTCTGAAGCAGGATGAGCAAAGTGGGTATTGCCACTCAACAGGATCTGGGGAGCGTCAGGCTGCAGCACCACAACATAACCTTCCACATCAGGAATGGAGACACAGGACTCTTCACTGAAACACCTGAAGGAGAGCAGAAGAAAGCATCAGCTGTCCTAAGCTTCCACCAGCAACTCTAACAGAAACACTTCCTGCCCATCACTGCCACTGAAGGGAACAGCTTGTTTCTGGTGGTCTTCCTACAGCTTCCCTACAGCCTGCCCTGCAAGGCAGAGCAGGGTGGCAGGAATGACATCACTGGGTCATGCTGACACAGCACAGAGAAGATGAAAACCAGCCCATGTGTCTGAAACACCCTGAGTGAAGGTGGAAGTTCTGCCACCTGCACAGAGCCCAGGGTTACAGTACCTGCTTGGACACTTCAGTATTTACTCTCAGGATGACTTTTATCCTTTCTGAGGCCATCAGTTAGAGGCGAAGCAGTGTACCTTGAGTCAGAGAAAGGGAAGTGCCCTGCTGAAGCTAGCCCGAGGTGCCGCGTTGTGCACTCACTTGACAGCAGTGGTGAGCCTGAGCGGCCGGACGCCAGGGGTAGCGAAGCGCAGAGAGTTCATGTAGGCCACATGCTGGATGGCATGGTTGAAGGTTTCCACATCATCACCTTCCAGGGTGAGCTGGGACTGAGAGGGGTTCACATGAACCTACAGGAGGAAGAGAAGACAATGCTTAGGGTCCTTTGGCAAATCCAAGAGTCCAGGCTAAGAAAGACACAAAGGAGAAAGGTGGGGGAGCAGGCAAAGTTTTGGGAAACAAGGCTGAGGAGGAGAGTGGAGGAGACCCATGCAAGCTGGGCAGGTGGGCATACCTTCATCCCTTTGCCCAGACTGTCGAAGTCACTGTAATCAAGCCCCTCACGGCAGGCATACAGGCATTCAATAACCTCCCGGCTCTCCAAGCTACCAGGGCGCACAGTGAAGCCAGCCAAGTAACCATGGAAGTAGTGGTGGATCGACAGAGGATCTCCTGAGGGAAACATGGGAGGTGGAGGGTGTGAGAGACACGGCGAGGAGACAGTAAAGCCAACAACAGCAGCAGTGGGAGAGACATCACAGGTGTTAAGGGAAGTGGAGGGGCTCATGGAAAGGCCAAGACAACAGAAGCAATGGTGTGAGAGACAGACAAATGTTGAGGGAGGCAGAGAGACACAGTGATGCAGAGGACAGGGAAGAGCCAAGACAAGAGGACAGGGAGTGATGAAGTAAGGAAGTGACAACTTCTAAAATTCTATGTGGGATAAAGAAAACCAGACCAACAAGGACTGGGGCAGTGAATGGTGGGTGGCACAGAGAAGGGTCTGCCAAACTGCTGAATGCCAGATGGAAACAATTTCTTGTCCCCTTCTCACTCTGCTTCCTGTGGGGGCTTTTAGAAGAAACTCCACATTCCATAGTTAGGGATGAGGTGACATCTCCTGATGTCTCTAGTGGTTATTGTGTTCTTCAGAGATCAACTTTAAACAGGCACAAGGACTCTTTCTCCACATGAAAAGCATACTCCAGCTCTCAAAGCAGGCCCTAGGCCTCCTGTCAGCCTTTTCATGCTCCACAGACACCAAGGTAACAAGAGTTTTCATCCCAGTACGATGGGAAGTAGCAGGACAGGATTGGGGCAGGTGTATGTGGAAGGCACCATGCAAGAGGTGACAGTCATGCCCAGTGAAGAGGAGAACCATCTTCTTTCTTCTCCCTACCTTGTACAGCATCAGTGGAGTTCTCATTTCCCTTCATCTTCTCTTTGTTTTTCTCATCTGCAAAATGAGAACATGCAGAGCAGCAGTGAGGCACTGGAAGAGGCCAGGCATGAATCTTTTTGGAGTGCCTGTGTGGCCAGGTCAGCAGAACAGCTCTGGAGCCATGTGCCAGGCAGTGCACCCCTCATCCCCAGAGACAGCACACTGCAGGTGGATGGGGGTAGGGGTGACATCCTGAAGGGGAGGGTGAGACTGTTGGATCCAAGCCACAAAGCATAGAGGTTTTCCTTCATTTTCCAATGAGATCTATTGTGGGAATTAGCTGACTCCCATTTATGGAACATGGTCCTAGCCATGTTTGCAACAAGCCATGTTCTAATCATTCCTTGGAAACTCAGATGGCTCCAGAAGGGTGTCCCAAGCTGAGTAGTATTTGTTGGTTGCAAAAGGCCTATCACAGAATGGCTGAAGTCAGAAGTGACCTCACAGATCATCTACTCCAACCACCCCACCATAGGCAGGGACTCCTCTCACCTAGACTCAGCTGCTCAAAGCCTCATCCAATTTGGCCTTGAACACCACCAAGGAGGAGGCAGCCACAGCCTACCTGGGCAGCCTTTTCCAGAGTCTCCACCCATGTACTGGAGAACTTCTTCCTAAGATCCAGTCTAACCTTGCTCTCCCTCAGCTTCAAACTATTCCCCCTTGTCTGTCTCTAGACACTCCTATGAAAAGCCCCTCTGCAGCCTTCCTGTAGGATCTTTTCAGGCAGTGGAAAGCAGCTCTAAGGTCACCCTGGAGCCTTTTCTTCTCCAGGCTGAACAACCCCAGCTACCTCAGCCTGTCCTCATAGCAGAGGTGTTCCAGCCCTTGGATTATCTTTGTGGCCCTTCTCTGGACAGAACTGATTGAAGATCCCTGACAGTAAAGAACTGAGCTTGCTAGGAAATTGTGTGGAAGTGAAGGCAAGCAGCAGGCAAATTCCTTCACTTCTGCCCTGCTTCAGGAGAACTGAAGGACCTGGGGTATGCAGCCTCACATCTCCACACCTGAATGGGATACAGTGTCTGCTCTGCTCTGTCTGCAAGCTGGTTATGCACTGCAGGTTCTATAAAGCTGCCAATGACACTTGGCCCTGAGCTGTTACTGCTGTGGGCTGCTGGCTTAGTCTGTGAGGAAGGAAGAGGCCACTCTGGAGGAGGAAAGATGGCTCCAGCATGGTTTACATCACTTCATATTGCATGAGGTTTCCTTCACCTCTTCTGGCTCTCCTTCCACTTGTTGTTTCCCACTGTCAAGATTCAGGGAGTGGGCACTCACCAGTCCAGCAGGCTCCAATCATGAGCAGGGGTTCCTGCCGCGGAGGGTGAATGAGGCCATTGTCATGGATGAGGGCAGGGTCATAAGAGACACCATCCACGTAGAGCGTGACAGTGGGGAACTCCAGGTTCAGGGCATAATGGTGCCACTCATCGTCACAGACCTGTGGCAGACAGCAGAGGAAGGAGTCAGCGAAGGAGTGAAGGAGAAGGGACATGGAGAAGCAGCAAAAGCTTCCTCACCTGCTCAAGCTTCCAGAGGAATTTCACAGGCCTTGCACTTTCCAGCAACGGCCAGTAGAGGAAAGCAATCCGGCAGCCATGCACAGCCAGGGAGTAGTGGGAATAGCCATCCTCTGCCAAGGACAAGCGCAGGAGTTAGGGCTCTCGCCCCCGAGCCGCGTCACTAGCCAGGGCCAGAGGCACACTGCTGCCTGCGCAGCTGGCACTCAGCAAGGCGTGCTCACAGCAGGCTTGACTGCTCTCAAAACGAGCAACACCTGAAGAAGCTGAGCTGCTGAGCAGGGACCTCTAGCCAGGTGTGGCTCTGGAACACAGGAGGTTTGCCCCTGCTGACGAGTTTAAGGCAGAAATGTCCTCAGTCCAGGAAAAGGGCCTCACCACTCTGCAGGGTGCTGCAGATCACCGTCTCCTCTTCCCGCCTGCCCTTGCCAGGCACCACAGCGTGCTTCATCCACACCGACAAGGTGAAGTGGTCACTCAGCCCCACCTGGGCACTCAGCCCGTTCACCACGGGCACCTGGGCAGCCTGGCTGCCGTTGAACCAGTAGATGAGGCTGCTGTCCTGGCTGTAGTGCACCGAGAGACGAGCGGTCCAGTTGGCCGTGGGGCTAGGAACTGGCAGCAGGTCAATCTCTCCTGAGGCAGCACCTGCCCAAGAGAAGAGTCAAGAATGTCAGCAGGGGAGGATAAGGAGCCTGAGAATCGGGGAACAGAAGAAGAGGGCTCACTGTAACATTCTAGAGCACAGGAAGAGGAGGAGCTGCCTATAAGCCACCTTCCTCTGGAGAAAGAATGTGACTTTTCCATCTGTGTCTCAGGAGGGAACTCCCACAGACTCTCTTCTGGGGCAGCACAGAGACCTCTTGCCCAGCAAGGAAAGCATAGGCAGCCCCTTACAGATACAGGCAGGGTGCCCACTGACCCTCAAGGCAGCCACAAGCTAGGGGTTCACACAGCCCTACTGACCACAGCAGCTGTACACAGTGTGTGTCCCAGCACCTCTGCTGTGCGATGGGGCACAGAGCTAGCCCTGGGAAAGCTGGCAAGGGAAGGAGCAGGGTTGTGTGCCACAGCTGCCCCGGGCCCAGGACACCACCAATTCACCGCAGAGCTTGCGCAGCGACTTCTCCGAGTAGTTGTCGCGGTCACAGCCCTTGGCCACGTGGTTTGTCTGCAGCTCCACCGTGGCCTGGATGTTCCACAGGGGCTCGTCACAGGTCTCCAGGTGAATGCTGGGGAAGAGTGCCAGGCTGCCTGCACCTGGAGTGTACTCAATCCTCTTGTTCCAGCCTGAAGAGAAGTCAAAGTGAAGGGTTAAGGCCTGCCAGAATATTGCTCACACATACAAGTGGCATCCATGAGCTAGCCCAGAAACAGAGATCTTTGGTCCTTTCCATGTTGAAAAGACAACTTTGTGCAGCTGCTATCAGTGCAAGGGAAGACTTCCAGGAAGCAGAGAGTTTAAAGTTTCATCTTCTACAGCTAGTACCAGTGTAGCATTACACTTTGGATTGTCAGCCTCTCTTATCAGGCAGAGTAGATATTGAGCTGTGTGGATTTCCCCTTCATTCCATCAACTAAGGTGAAGCTTTAGGCAGACACCACCTCTGGAAAAGCCAAACACTCTCAGGATGAGGATGTGTCCAGCTCTGAAGCTCTCAACATAGGAAGGACATGGACCTGATGAAGAGGGTCCAGAGGAGGACCATGAGGATGATCAGAGGGTTGGAGTACTTCTGCTATGAGGACAGGCTGAGGGAGCTGGGGTTGTTCAGCCTGCAGAAGAGAAGGCTCCAGGCAGACCTAACAGCAGTTTTCCAGTACCTGAAGGGGGCTGCAAAAAGACTGCAGGGGGACTGTTTGCAAAGGCCTGCAGGAACAGGACGAGGGACAATGGTTTGAAATGAGAGCAGATTTAGATTGGATGTTAGGAACAAGTTCTGCACCATGAGGGTGCTGCAGCACTGCAACAGGTTGCTCAGGGGGGGAGTTGAGGCCCCTTCCCTAGAGATACTCAAGGTGAGGCTGGACAAGGCTGTGAACAAGCTGCTCTAGTAGAGGATGTCCCTGCTGACTGCAGGGGAGTTGGACTGGATGACCTTTGGAGGTCCCTTCCAACCCAAACCATTCTAGGATTCTGTGATCTCATGCAATACTGCTGCTTGTGCCTTCCCAGGTTGCCCAGGGAGATGATTGAGGTCCCATCCAGGGAGATACCCAAGGTCAGTCTTGATAAGGCTGTGAGCAAGCTGCTCAAGTGAGGGATGTCCCTGCTGACTGCAGGGGGATTGGACTGGATGACCTTTAGAGGTCCCTTCCAACCCAAACCATTCTATGATTCTACGAGCAGCCCAAAAACCAATCTACATTAAGTACAGTCTATGAGCTTTAGTAGTTCACATTAATCCAAGGAACAATTTTCCAACGCTGGCATTGCCTTTCTGTGCCTTTGCAACACACTTAGATGTCTGCTGCATCCCCCTAGATGGGGCTGATGGGTGAGGGCCGAGGTTGAACCATACCTATGGGCATACAGATTTACAGATGTACACACAAACATCTGGAACGAGCAGAACTGCTTTAGCAAAAGCAAAGGGAAAACCTAACTGAATCTGGAGGTTTCATACCCTGCCAGCTGGGCTTGCAGGTGGGTTTCACCTGGATTTCCACTTCAGCATCATTAGAAGACCGCTTCTTTCCACAGTCATAGGCTGTCACTGTGAATTTGTAGAGCCGATCCCCACTGTACTGCAGCTTCTCCGTGTTCTCGATGTTCCCTGGTTGGCAAAGCAAAGAGATGAAGAGGGAAGAAAGTCTCCTCAAAGATACTTCTTCTAGAAATCACTTTCACTTGGGATCAGCCAAAAAAAAAGTGGAGTCTCCCCCATCCAGTGCCACTCTGCAGTGGCACAAAATGTCTGCTTTACGTCTGCACCAGAAGACAGAGGTCAGCAGTGCTCAAAGATTCACACAGCTCTGCTGGCAAACAGGCCTGGCAGAGGGAGAGCGAAGCAGGAGAGGGAGAGTGGCCTGGGAGGTGCGGTTTCTTACCGTCGTTGTCAATCAGAAAGGGAATGTTGGGGGTCAAGATCTCATAGTAGCAGATCTGGCTGTACTGCGGCGAGCAGTCTCCATCGATGGCCTCCACGCGCAAGATGCGGTCATAGAGCTTGCCCTCGGTCACTGCCACGCGGTACAGCTTCTCCACAAAGACAGGAGCAAACTCATTGACGTCGTTCACGCGGACGTGCACTGTGGCCCTGGGGCAGGAGAACAGCGCTGTGACCACCGGCTGACGAGGAGCCACCCCCTCAGCCGCGCTCCAAGTGCGCCAGGCTGACTGCCAGCTCTTATACAGGCAAGGACCAGGAAAGAGACCTCGGTTTCAGTGGTGGCACACAGGAGCTTGGACAGTGGTTTCCCACCCCAGAGAAAGAGCAAAAGGAGCGATGATGTAATCTAGACCTCCTGCCTGTATGCAGCACCATAAAATACAACCCTTAGACACAGCTGTCAAGCAGCCCACACTTCTCATGTGTTCACGTGTGCCACTCGGCCAGTGGCTCATACTAACATGCTGAGTTCTACAGTTGAGGCTTGAGAAACACACTTCTGGCTGAAGGAAGCACTCCCCCAGCGAGTTTCAGCTGTGTTTCTGTGACAGGTTACATTCTCTAACACAGAGAAATGGACTTACTTGTGTGACTTCTTGGTATTTGCTCCATCAGGCCCCTCTCCGCAGTCATAGGCCTGGATGGTGAATGTGTGCTCCTTATGTGCTTCACAATCCACTGGTTCCTTGGCTCGGATCAGCCCTTCACCTGTAGCTTTGTCCAGGATCACAGCTTCAAAAGGTACCCCTGCCCCATGGATCCTGAAGCCACAGATTTCACCTGGTGCACACAAAGGTGGAGGGAACGAATCATAGAATGCTTTGGCTTGGAAGGGACCTTAAATATTACGTTCCAACCCTCTGCCAACGGCAGGAACACCTCCTACTAGACCATGTCGTGCAAGGCCCCATCCAACCTGGCAGAAAAGGACTGAGGAGAGTGCATTGTGCCTGCCTGCTTCCCTCTCCCATATTTTCTTCTTTTCTAACTTACACTCTCCTTTCTCCCTCATTATTCCCTCTCATTTCCAGCAATTTTTGGTTCCTTAGGAGCTCCTCCTGACATCTCTGCTGTAGGTTGCCCTCTGCTGGAAACTGTTCCCACAACAAGGAGTCTTGACCAGCATCAAGAAAGATTCAAGGTTACAAGGCTCAAGCTAGATCTACTGACACAGTACTGAAAGCACACCTTACTGCCTCAGAAAGGCAAAGCAGGCCATATATTGCAGATAGACAACCTGAGCACCAAGATCCATAATGTCTCATCCACCCACACATGCAGGAGGTACATGAAACTGCAGATAGGGTCACCTAAATCCTAAATTTCAGCTCACAGGGACCACTTTTCCTCTTCCAAAGCTGAGAGAGGATGCATGAGGAAGCTCTAGGCATGGCCTAAGAGAGCACCAAGCATTCAACCCTCGTAAAACATCACCTATAGTGTCAGGGATCTGTGCTTCCTGTGAGAGAAGGCAGCACTGCCAGTGAAGTGTGCCCTACCAGCCTTCTCCAGAGCTTACAGGCACAGAGCTGTGCATGTGAGTGTTGGAAATAGCAAAGCTGCGTCAAGAAGTGGCTGGCTCCACCCTTGCTTTCTCTCTCTAAGGGAAACAGCTTCCAGCATCCTAAATCAAGCTGTACCCAAGCTGTCTCTGGCCTTCACTGGGGACCTCCTCTGGAACAAGGTCTGGAGGTGATCATTTCCTGGAGACAGCTGGAATCCAGCACAGCAGGAGTGCCCTCCCGTCCCTGCCTCTCCGCAAGGCTCTTCCTACCACGCATACCCTGCTCCGTGCTGCTGCCCACCTACCTGCGCAGCGCAGCAGGGCGCCGCTGCTCACCTACCTGCATAGCGCAGCAGCGCATCCCTGCCCACCTACCTGCATAGTGCAGGGGGGTGTCGCTGCCCACCCACCTGCATCGTGCAGCAGGGCATCCCTGCCCACCTACCTGCATAGCGCAGCAGGGCATCCCTGCTCACCTACCTGCATAGCGCAGCAGCGCATCCCTGCCCACCTACCTGCATAGCGCAGCAGCGCATCCCTGCCCACCTACCTGCATAGCGCAGCAGCGCATCCCTGCCCACCTACCTGCATAGCGCAGCAGCGCATCCCTGCCCACCTACCTGCATAGCGCAGCAGCGCATCCCTGCCCACCTACCTGCATAGCGCAGCAGAGCATCCCTGCCCACCTACCTGCATAGCGCAGCGGGGCATCCCTGCCCACCTACCTGCATAGCGCAGCGGAGCATCCCTGCCCACCTACCTGCATAGCGCAGCGGGGCATCCCTGCCCACCTACCTGCATAGCGCAGCGGGGCATCCCTGCCCACCTACCTGCATAGCGCAGCGGGGCATCCCTGCCCACCTACCTGCATAGCGCAGCAGCGCATCCCTGCCCACCTACCTGCATAGCGCAGCGGGGCATCCCTGCCCACCTACCTGCATAGCGCAGCAGCGCATCCCTGCCCACCTACCTGCATAGCGCAGCGGGGCATCCCTGCCCACCTACCTGCATAGCGCAGGGGGCATCCCTGCCCACCTACCTGCATAGCGCAGGGGGCATCCCTGCCCACCTACCTGCATAGCGCAGCAGAGCATCCCTGCCCACCTACCTGCATAGCGCAGCGGGGCATCCCTGCCCACCTACCTGCATAGCGCAGCAGCGCATCCCTGCCCACCTACCTGCATAGCGCAGCAGAGCATCCCTGCCCACCTACCTGCATAGCGCAGCGGGGCATCCCTGCCCACCTACCTGCATAGCGCAGCAGCGCATCCCTGCCCACCTACCTGCATAGCGCAGCGGGGCATCCCTGCCCACCTACCTGCATAGCGCAGGGGGCATCCCTGCCCACCTACCTGCATAGCGCAGCAGAGCATCCCTGCCCACCTACCTGCATAGCGCAGCAGAGCATCCCTGCCCACCTACCTGCATAGCGCAGTGGGGCATCCCTGCCCACCTACCTGCATAGCGCAGTGGGGCATCCCTGCCCACCTACCTGCATAGCGCAGCGGGGCATCCCTGCCCACCTACCTGCATAGCGCAGCGGGGCATCCCTGCCCACCTGCCTGCATAGCGCAGGGGGCATCCCTGCCCACCTACCTGCATAGCGCAGCAGCGCATCCCTGCCCACCTACCTGCATAGCGCAGCGGGGCATCCCTGCCCACCTACCTGCATAGCGCAGCAGAGCATCCCTACCCACCTACCTGCATAGCGCAGTGGGGCATCCCTGCCCACCTACCTGCATAGCGCAGCAGAGCATCCCTGCCCACCTACCTGCATAGCGCAGCGGGGCGTCTTTGTCCAGTGCAAAGAGCGGTGGGTTGAGCAGCACTGTGTTGTCATTCTCCATGATGATGCCTTGGTACTCAGCTTCAATCCAGGGTTTGTGCTTGTTCGCTGCAGTGGATTTGGGGTAAGGGACGGAGCACAAGAATGCATTATGTGGCAGTGACAGATTTGTTAGGAAACAGCAGAATATCTGCCAGTGGCAGTAGCCAACCACCCCTCCCTGCTTTAATCTCTGGAAATCAAGAGGTCTGTAGCAGGCTGGGAGGAAGAAGTTCTTTTTCTTTACTTCTACATGGTTCTTGGGAGACCACGTCAGAAACGTGTTCCTTCTGGCTTCATTACTCTATTATTAGAAATCTATGGAGAGGCACCTGGGTGCCCAAGAAAGCTGGAGTTGTTTTAAAACATGAAGTCAAGAGGCAGAAGTAGCCTGATTCTGGAGGCAGGTTGCAAATGCTGAATTATTTAGCTCACTGAAGCCATAATTAAAGAATTCAGGATGCACCTTCCCTTGGCATGTCCCCGGAGGACAAGTCTCACATGCAGCCATTATCACTTAAGCCTTGCATCCCCTGGACTAAGGCCCAGGATCTGCACATACCCAGGCACACTTTCAGTCAGCCATCCTACATGTCTAGCAACCTACTCAGAGGCCCTTGCTCCTTCCTTCCCCACTCCATGGTGAGCACCATATTCCTTTGGCCCCTTCTTGATAATCCTGTTGGCTGGAGCCCAGCCAGGCTTGGCGTGGAGGCAGCAGCCAGCAGGAGGCTCTGAAAAATGTCACAGGCCCAGAAATAGCAAATTAATCTTTATCACAGAGGCTCTGGGGCAGGGAAAGGGAGAAATAAAGGGGGGGAGGGGAAGGGCGGGGGAGGGGAAGAAGAAAAATCATTACGAATTAAAAACCCCTCCCCCATGCCTGCTCTCTTCCAAATGGACCTCAGAGATTATATTACGTGGCCTAGTTACAACCCCCATTCTCAGATAATCCCCCCATGCTCCCACCCCTTGGAGACCAAGGTTTATTAGAACCAAGCAGTACTTGGAGCACAGCTTGGCTGGGATCTGGTGGGGAGCTGGATGCAGAGCTCTTGCCCTCAGGGCAGCTACTAACGCTGTGTGAATTCATCCTCTGCAGCACAGGACCCTCAGAAACCATCCCAGCATGGCCTGAGACGTTGACTCAAAAGGGATGAAATCCTTTCCAGCTAAGCACTTCTGCAAGTCGAGGCCAGGGGATGCTGCAGGATCCCGGGAGTGAGCCAGAAGAAAGGGCAATAGGTCGAGGTGGGAATGCAGGACAGGGCAGTGCAGGCAGACCCAGCCTGGCACAGCAGCAAAGAGCCCGGGCTGGCATTCCTCCCTCAGTGTTCTGGTGAAGATTACAAAGCACTGCGTAGGAAAGCCATAGAAACATCCACCCTGCTCAGTATGCAGGTGGAATCCTCCCTCTGTGCAAGTGCCCACGGTTCACCCCACCCCTCCACTGCCCCCACCAGATTCCACTCTATGATGGCTCCCATCCATGCACCACACCACTGAGATGGGAATCCATAGCTACAAACACCAAATGTGCCCCGTTGCTGGGGTAACAAGCTGGTGGGAGAGAGAAATCCTTCACTGCATCCACCTGCAACTTCGGAACCACCAGTCTGATTCCTCAGGAGATGAGTTCCTGGAGATTCAGAGAAATATTTTGGGAATATTTTTAGGATATAGACTCCTACCACCTTCAAGAAAGCTCGTGTGAATCTGAAAGAATTTGCCAAAGGTGGGCAGAGCTTTAAATTCAGGAAGGAGAGAGGAGATGCAGAGTGTGAGTGGCCTTGCCTTGCCACCAGGCCCCTTGGCAGCAGAGCAGGACAAATAAATGCCCCTGCCCAAGTTAGCAGACGCAGAGCTCTGTGCTGCACCCAACCTGTCGTCCTATCTCTGCTGAAGATCAGAGAGCACCCTGAGCTGCCATATTCTCTGATAAGCCCAAGACCCTTGCAGGTTTCAAGATTCTCCCACCCCATCCATTTCTTGATGCACTGGCTCCCCTCCAATGGATTTCTCATGCCTATCTCTGCAGCCACAGCTCTAGAAACCTACATCTTTCTCCATTGCTCAACACGTTCAAAGGACATCTACATTCAGCACAGTGCCGCTGCAGCACCAGTGGTTGTTTTTTCATACATTTAGCACATAAATACCATTTTCTGTAAGCAATCTGCATCATTAACACAGAACTGCACAGTAATTCCTATTGACAGAGTGTAGATGGATGGACTAGAATGGGAAGATGGAGATAGGGGATGGTGTTTTGGACACCAGAGGTCTGTGAAGAAGCAACACATTCTCTCTAAGGATGGGAAGGAAAGCCAGATTTTAACTGCAACAAAAGCAAGGCAAATGGGTGGGAAGAGGGAAACGCGAGAGAAATGTTTGAAGGGTGGGGAAAAATAGAAAAAAAAGCGGTGGCAGGGGACAGATGGAGAAGAGGAGAAGGGGTGGGCGGAAGGCGTCTGAAAGGGCAAAGGGAGCCGGAGCCGCCGGGCAGCCACGGAGATGCCCTGACACAGCTGTACTAGCCAAAGTCATTGAGCAGCGCGCAGCCGGCGGGACCGCCGCGGCGGGAGCGGATGGATGAGCCGCGCTCAACCTGCCCCTCGGCACCGCCATCTCCCGGGACCGTGCCCGCGGCGCGCCACTGCTCACCTTTGTTGGAGGCGCTGGCGGGAAGCGCGACACAGAAGCAGAGGAGAGGCAGGAGGACGGCAGCGGAGGACCGAGGGTCGCCCATCGCGGCGGCGCGTCCCAGCCCGCCCGGGGCCAGCGGACAGCGGCGGGCAGGCTCGGCCCTCCCCGGCGCACGCCCTCGCTGCCGCGGCGACAGCACCTCCAGCAGCCCGGTACCTTGGCTGTCTCCGCCCGGCTCCCAGACACGCCCGGTCCCGCCCCGCCACTGCAGCATGACGTCACGGGCGCGGCGAGCACCGGGCAGCCAATGCGAGGGGCCGCCGCGCCAGGTGCTGCGGAGGGGCTCGCTGGAGCCGCTGTTTTGCCTTCTCACTGCGATCCGGACAGGGCTCGGAGAGGGGCGAGGGCTGAGGGGGAGACTTCAAAATTGGCGTCTGGGGCTGCAGGGTGTCGCGGGAGGAAGAGGCTGGGGCGCACTGAGGAAAGCCTGTGGGTGGCTGCCGCTGCTGCGGACTACGTTCGGAGCCCGCCGGGGGCCGGCAGGGTGGAGCTGGTAGCCTGCCGTCGCGTCTCCTCGGCAGGGAGGCTGGGGTACTGCTCTGCGCAAGCTGGCAGCCACCGGCGCTCGACAGTGTGAGAAGGGGTCGGTGCCGGGGGAAAAGGGCCATGCTGCTGGTTGGCATCCGAGAATTTACCGAGAGTAGCCCCCGAGAAGGGTTGAGAGTGAGGAGGTGAGCTCTCACGTCGCTCTCACGTCCTTCCGCGGCCGGGGCGGGGATGCTGGATGCAGGGTCAGGCCCGGCCTTTTCCGCGCCCCCCGGCGCAGGGACTCTTACTGCGGCGGGGAGGCCGTGAGCCCGCCTGCCCCACAGAGCATTCTGCGCCGTGGGAGTAGGACCGGCACGCCCGGCGAGCGAGCTTTGTCCCGGCTCTGTCCCGATCCCGCTCCTTGCTCTCGTTTCTCCTCGCCGGCCCTCTGCCCCGCGATGCCTCCCAACCTCACTGGCTACTACCGCTTCGTCTCTCAGGAGAACTTGGAGAATTACCTGCGCGCTTTAGGTAATTCCACCCTCATCCTGCTCTCTTTCCTACTTTCGGTGAGAAGTTAGGAAAGGATTTTGGAACTCTCTGGAGCGTCTGTCTGTGACTGTCACTTCTGCGCTCGTGGTGGGTGTGGGGAGGAGGATGACGGCTGGGGCTCCCTGACTGCAGGAGTGCAGGAGCTCCGTGGGAACGCTGGTAGAGAAGGGACCCAGTTCAACCCCAAGTCCCCCCTCCCTCTCGCCCTCCAGATATCAACGTGGTCCTGCGGAAACTGGTTTGCCTCCTGCAACCCGACAAGGAGATCATCCACACAGGAGATCATATGGTCATCCGCACCATCACCTCTCTGCGGGACTATGTGATGGATTTTGACCTGGGAGTCCAGTTTGAGGAAAACCTGGAGCCTGTGGACGGGCGGAAGTGCCAGGTGAGTAGCCCAAGCAGTGCAGGTTGGCAGCAGACCGGGATGGATTACAAGTTGAGGGACTAGCTGAGCACCCAGCCCAGAACTGATGTGCCTCTGCAAGTCCAGGTTCTACAAGTAAATCAGTCACAGCAAAGGGGAAGAGCACCAAGCAGACAGGAACCCAGTGCTTTGGAGTCGAGAGGGTACTGTCCTCTGGAGCAGAGCCCTGGAAGGACACAGCATTCACCCACTTGAGTGCTCAGCTGCTCTTGGAAGCCAGTGGGTCATTCACCTACCACAAAGCATCCATCTCAGGAAGCCACCAGAGACCCCAGATCAGGGACTGCGTTTCAAAGTGTGTCTGAAAGAAACCCTGTTGTTAAGACCTGGCAGTGCAGCTTTCGGGACCTCCCCTCCTTTTTTTCCTGTTTTTCTCAGACAACTGTCTCCTGGGAGGGAGATCAGCTGGTGTGTGAGCAGCTCGGAGAGAAGAGGAACCGAGGCTGGAGGCACTGGCTGGAGGGGGACCGGCTGCATCTGGTGAGGAGGGGTCCAGTCCAGCTCACTGAGTCCCATCACTGGGGTGGGGACACAACACACAGCGACGGGCTCTGAAGCACGGCAGTTTCCTTCCAGCTCGTCTCAGACTTGAGTCACAGCTCAGTGGGAGCTGCCGTAAACATCCTCGCCCAGGGTTTAAAAGTTAACACGGCTTAGCAGAGGCCATGGCTCTGCGCTGCAGCCCGGCCCGCTGCAGCCGTGGGAGGGCCGGGAAGGGCTTGCAGCAGCTTGCAGCCCGTGAGGCTCCAGCTCACAGCGGGAGGGCAGGCGGGGCTGCGGCGGCGGCAGCTGGGGCTTGGCCAGAGCGGTCAGCAGCCAGCCTCAGCTCCTCAACTGCTCTTTCGGCCTTTTCGCAGCGCATGACTGTGGAAGATGAGGTCTGTGTGCAGGTTTTCCAGAAAGTGAAGTGAGCGCCCTTCCTGCAAGAATGCCTGGAGGGAGCCCACTGCCAGCTGCCCCGGATTAAAAGCAAGCAGGAGCCGAAGGCGCTGAGCCCACCCTGTGGCGGTGTCTTTTCTTAATACCTCGCCTCACAGCCGAGGGGTGGAACGGGATGAGATCTGCGGTCTACAGGCCCAGGGGGGCCGGGCTGTGAGGAGGACGAGACGGCCATGGGGAGCCTGGGGCGGGTGATGAGTCGGAAGCGGCACGGAGGGGTCCTTTCAGAAGAAGGGCTGGGGAGGGTGTGGGGGTACCGCGGGTGTGAGCAAGGATGCCTAAGGCCTGCCCCCTTTCTGCAGCCACCAACACCAGAACAACAGATGTCCTCTCCCATCCCCTGGCGATCCTTGAACAGGAGGGTGGAAAGCAAGACTTGACCTTCACAGTCAAGGATTATAAGATAATAGTGTGAAATCCAAGAGCTGGGGCAAAGGAACTAGGCACATGCTTCACAGCACTCCAGAGAAGGTCCCATGGATGAGGAAGGCTCAGGCTCTCCTACTGGTGTAACCATGGCCACGACTTCTAGCCCTAGCACTCTTCTGGCAGCATCTCCCCATGGCCATTATAGCTGCCCTGGTTCACAGCTCCTTTCTGTAGAGATCAGGAAAGAACCAAAGGAGATGAGGTGTCCTGAAAAGCCAGGCCAGTGCCCAAGACTGAGATGTCCTTTGATGAAGACACCAGATGAGAGATACATGAGCCAGCCAGCAGGCAATTATTTCTGAAGGACACTTGTGGTTGTGCCCCAAGATAAGGCTGAAGGGTAGGAGATGCAGAAATTGTAGTTACTGACATCACAGAGAAGCAAGAGTAGTCAGATTTGGAAACCACAGGCTCTTTTCAAGATGAGAAAATGCGTTTTTTTTTTCCTCCAGCAGCTCATCTGAAGAGCAGTATTTAAAGAAACATCTTTCAGGCAGCTGCAAAGATCAGTGCCATGAGAAACATCCATTCAGAACAGGGGGTAAGCAAAGGGCTAGGGAGCTGCAGCTCTCCTTCAGCCGTTGACACTTGGCTCTTCAGGTTGTCTTTGAGGGCATCCTAGGCTACAGCACCCTGTCAGTATCTACAGTGCAAGAGTACTACTGGGTGGGACACAATGAAACCCAACAAGCAGTCATAGCCATGCCATCTAGCGTGTCCTTTACCTGCTGACCTCCACAAGCCATCGTTCCTTCTATGACTACTGGGGTCAGTTTTGGGCCTCTTCCTACAAAAGAGGTCCTGGAGAGCGTCCAGAAAAGGGCAACAAAGCTGGTGAAGGGTCTGGTGAGGAGTAGCTGAGGGAACTGGGATTGTTTAGACTGGAGAAAAGGTTGGAGTGAGGTGTGGGTTGATCTCCCTAGTAACAAGTGATAGGATGAGAGGAATGGCCTCAAGTTGCACCAGAGGAGGTTTAGGTTGGGTATTAGAAGAAACTTCTTGACTGAAAGGGCTCTCAAATACTGGAACAGGCTGCCCAAGGAGGTGGTTGAATCTCCGTCACTGGAGGTGTTTAAAAGTGGTAGAGGTGTGGTGCTGAGGAACACCATTTACCATTAGGTTTGGCAGAGTTAGAGAATGGTTGGACTTGATCTTAAAGATCTTTTCCACTCCAAACAATTCCATGGTTCTACTATATTCTAAAAAGCCTCTGCATGATCACTGTTGTAGCTGAAGCTGGTGTAACTATTGCCCTCTTCGTCCACCTCCATCTGCTGAAAGCCCTTCTGAGCTGTTTCTGATCCTCTGGTGATTGCTTCATAACTCACTTCACCATGTCCAGGCTAGTATCTTCCAGATCCTGTGATCAGGAACTAATCAACTAATTTTAGGACCTACAGCACAAGCTGGCACAAACTTCAGTTTTCTGCTTTGTTGGTAGACAACTATTGCAATAAGGTGGTCAGCCAGACCCTTCTATTGCCTTGCCAATCACACTTTTGTCATGTAAGCCCATGAGGTAAGGGGCTGACTGAATTGCTTCTGACTGGTTGTTAGGCATCATATATCCATAACAGCCTCTGATCTTCATAGAATCACAGAACCTTCAGGTTGGAAGTGACTCAGAGGTCATCTACTCCAACCTCCCCACCAGGGGCAGGGATACCTCTCAACTAGACTCAGCTGCTCGAGGCCTCGTCCAACCTGTCCTTGAACACCCCCAGGGAGGAGAAATGCACAACCTCCCTGGGCAGCCTGTTCCAGAGTCTCACCCTTGTACTGAAGAACTTCATCCTAAGGTCCAGTCTAAGCTTGCTCTCTCTCAGCTTCAAACCACTGTCCCTTGTCCAGGAAGCAGGTGGTTGTGCCAGAATCCTAGACAGGAATCATACCCATTTAATGTAGTCCATGTGTGTCACAGTCATAAGAGACAGCACTCAGACCTGTTCTAAGGCTTTAGTGGGTAACTGCAGCACCAGTAATTCACTGTTTCTTCTTTTGTGATGATGTTGTAGGTGTGATGCCCAAGTCAGGTGGTGACTTTGCACAGCAAAACTCTGCTCCTGAGACACAAGTTTGTGAGAGATGAGGATGCTTGCACAAGGCAGAAAATAAGTTTTGATATGCTCAGTGGTAAGCCATTGGATAGTGCAAATCTGGCTGAGTGAAGCCCACTCTGCCAGAGGTAGTGTCCCCAGAAGGCTATGACAGGTAGTCAAATCAAGGGGTTGAAGGTGGAGTGCCCTGGGAAAGAAGCTCAGTGTTTATCCGTGTGGCTCTTGTGTAGGATAGTATAGGTGGTGTAGCTGTAGGAGGCCCAGCTGGGGTATTTCTCTGTCTTCCTTGTTTAAGTTTGAGGATAAAGCATCCAGCCTCTCAGAGGAGAGGGTCTGCATGTCAGAGCATGATCTCATAGCCTCTGAGGCTGTAGAACGAGCTCTCTTTCCAATGACCTGCAACATTCTGGGCTCAAAGCATGAGTCTCATCTTTCCATAAAAGGATGTTGGCATCTTTGTGCTGAAGACCTACAGTTTCTTTGCTTTGATATTGTCTGGATTTATTGTCCAGTCTTCTTGCAACCCACCCAAGTCAAGCAGGCAGCATATGGTTGCTAGTTTTGGCATCCTGTATTCTGCCCTGAAGCAAAGGAAGGAAGAAATCTTCCTGAGGAAAAGTGGTGCCAGGTGCTCCCTGGATCCTGCCTCATGTGAAGAAAATTGCACAGGTCATTTGAAGTGGAACACCTTCAGTGGGAGCACTGGAGCAGGGCTGAGGGCATAGCTGTATTGTCCAAATCATGTGGATCTATGTGATGTACATTAGAGGTGGGCTGCTGCAGTTGGACATCTCCCAGCTGGTCACCTGAAGTACTCTCCTAGTAGCCCAGAGGTTGTTACTGGAGTGTGGGAAGGAAATTAAGACATGGGAAATGTGCCTTCAAAGTTCCATGGGTAACTCCCAGCACTGCCCCTGGGATACTGGAAGACACTGGAATGCTCAGATTCCATGGAAGTGACCCTCAGTCACCTCTGTCCATCCACACTCTGTAAGGCAACACTTCCTACTGCTGACCTGTTCGTAGCAGGGCTCAGAGTAGTTTCAAGTGCTTGCCAGCTGCTCTCCAGATGTAGCTTCTGAGTAAAGCTCTCTTCCAGTGGGACAGCAAGTGAGCAGAACGTGCTCTGGCACAACACAGCAGCAAGCCTGCCCAGGTGCGTTCATCACAGACGAGATGTTTGGATATCAGGGCACCCTGGGGTCATGCTACCCACTGAAGTCTCTGTTCTGAGGTGTGGGCCCATGGGGTGTTTCTTCAGAGGCGCTCACTGCGTGATTGTGTGGTGGTGTTCAGCCAATATTGGGAGCTAAACTACAGTGGTGGTTCTGTAAGTCAGTGACCCCTTCCCAGCAGAGAAGGGAAAAGAAGCCCTGTGTGTTAAAATGGAAATGGATTTAATGAAATCTAATGCCATGATAAAGTGTCCAAAGTGAGGGTGTGAGGGAGAGCAGTAGATGTTAGCTACCTCAGCTCCAGCAAGGCTTTTGACGCTGTCTCCCACAACATCCTTGTACAAAAGCTTAGGAAGTGTGGGTCAGATGAGTGGACAGTAGGTTGAGAAAGGGCTGAGGGAGAGAGCTCAGAAGGTTGTGGTCAATGGTGCAGGGTCTAGTTGGAGGCCTTTGGCTAGTGATGTTCCCCAGGTGGCAGGACTGGGATCAGTTTTGCTCAGTATCTTTATCAATGACCTGTCTGAAGACACAGAGTGGAGCCTCAGCCAGTTTGTGATGGTACCAGACTGGGAGGAGTGGCTGTGCTGGCATTCACTCAGACCTGGACAGGCTGGGACCCTTGTGAAGTTCAGCAAGGGCAAGTGTAGGGTCCTGCACCTGTGGAGGAACAGCCTCACGCACCAGGACAGGTGAGTGGTTGACCTCCTGGAGAGCAGCTCTGCAAAGGAGGGCCTGGGAGTGCTGGTGGACAAGTTCACTGAGCCAGCAACAGTGCCTCTGTGGCCAAGAAGACCAACAGCATTCAGAGGTGCATTGCGAAGAGTGTGGCCAGCAGGTTCAGAGTGATTCTCATCCCACTCTGCTGTGCCCTAGGGAGGCCTCATCTGGAGTATTGTGTCCAGTCCTGGGCTCCCCAGTTCAAGAGAGATGGGGAGAGAGTTCAATGGAGGGCCACAAAGATGCTGAGAGGGCAGGAGCATCTTTCCTATGAGGAGAGGCTGAGAGACCTGGGGCTGTGTAGCCTGGAGAAGAGCAGTCTGAGAGGGGATCTGATCAATGCTGATCAATATCTAAAGGATGGGGGGAAAGAGGATGAGGCCTGGCTCTTTTCTGGGCAGTGGTGCCTGGACAGGACAAGGGGCAGTGGGACACAAACTAGAGCACAGGGGCGTAAGGAAAAACTGCTTTACTGGGAGGGTGCTGGAGCACTGGAGCAGACCGCCTAGAGAGGCTGTGGAGGCTCCTCTGGAGTTCTTCTGTGCAACTTGATGTAGTCGAACCTGCTTGTGCAGGGAGATTGGTCTCGGTGATCTGAGAGGTCCCTTCCCACCCCACCACAGTGGGACTGGAGGACGCTGTGGCCAGCAGAGGGCAGCAGGCGCCGGGCGCCGGCCCGCTGGAGCCGGCGGTTCCTTTCGTTTCCCTCCCTCTGCCCCGGACCAGCGGGCAGCGGCGTTGCCGCGGGCGTGCCGCGGAGCGCAGCCGCTGCAGGACGCGCTGGGGTGCGCGGCGGCGGAGCGCACAGGCATGTGAGTGGGGCGGCTGGGGAGCGGGGCAGCGCGGCCGCGGCTGTGCGGGCAGCTGAGCGCAGCGTGAGACCTTCCCAGCAAGGAGAAGAGGTCCTGCTCGCTACGCCTCCCCTAGAGCTTTGCTAGCATGTAGAGGCGAGGAAGAAGGATCCTCCTGCCCGGGTGGTGAGCTGCTTGCCCAGGGGCCAAACGAGGAGACCTGCAGAGTGAGGGAAAACAAAATCGAGTGCCAGCCTCGGGGGAGAGAGTGCGAGGCGTGACTGGGGAGAGAGCTGCCCCGGAGGCACTGCAGGACTGCTCCTTAGCAAAGCGAGCTTGAGCTCTTCAGCCCCTCAGCAAATGACCCGGGCAAAGATCCTGAGCTGGCAGCAGCCAGAATGTCCTACTGCCCCAGCGCCCAGGGGAGCCAGACCTGCGCTGGTGCTGACATGGCTCAGGGGGTGCACTTGTGCTCCTTCCAGCAGCTCCTTCAAGCACTTTGCTCAGTCTCTGGTGTGTGATGCGTGCTGGAATGTGGGCAGCACTGCTGCCTTCATTTCGGTTCCCTTCCTTGTTCCTAAGGGATCCAAGCCAGAGGCTGGACCTGCAAGTAGGCCTTCTTTGTTTAGATTCCCCTTAGTGCACAAGTCATCTGTGAAGCCTCCTCTGATTTTGGATGACCTAATTTTGTGCAATGTCTGGTTTCATGTTCACAGGAATGTGCCTTTTCCCTTATGGGCCTTCCTCTTTTTTGGAGTGACCAGTTCCAGTCCAGTCCCAAGAAACCTTTCTGGGCAGATCAGATCTCCTGGTTATCCCAAACCATATCCCAACAATAACAGCAGCAGTTGGAATATCCATGTCCCAGTAGGCTACATAGTGAAGCTGACTTTCAGATATTTTGATCTGGAGCCATCTGAGTCCTGCTTCTATGACTATGTTGAGGTATGTGCATAGGTACCTGGGCCAAGGGGTGGCTGGATTTGGGAGTCTAGTGGCCGCCACATGCAGTGGTTCTCCATTGACCTGGCCTCTTCTCATGCTTTCCATAAAGGAAAGGAGTTAAGGGTGGAGATGAGTGGAGGAGGTACTGGCAGCTCATGGCATGGAGCAGGCTGAATCTTGGGGGGCTGCAGTGATTTCCCCTTGACCTTGACAGATCAGAGCAGACAAGAAGAACTTGGGTCGATACTGTGGCCAGCTTGAGTCAACCACAGGCAATCACCCAGGAAGAAAGGAGTTTGTTTCTAAGGGGAACAGGATGCAGCTGGAGTTTCACTCTGATTTCTCCAATGAAGACAACGGCACAGTGATTCCCTACAGGGGCTTCCTGGCCTCTTACCAAGCTGTGGGTGAGTAGGCAGTGCCCTCAGCATGCAGGAAGGAGCCTGCATGGCACAACCAGTTTTAGTTTTAGTTCTTGTCAGGCAAATAAAGAGAAGCTGTAAGCAAGCACATGAACCTCTGTGTGCTTTGAGTGTACAGCAGAGAGGCTTAACACTTTCCTCCCCTTGTCTCTCTATCTGCTATGTCTTCAGACCTTGATGAATGTGACCCTAACAATGCTGCTGCACATGATGAAAGGCCTAAGTGCCAGCACTTCTGTCACAACTATGTGGGTAGCTACTTCTGTTCTTGCAAGCCTGGCTACCAGCTTCAGAGTGATCAGCACTCCTGCAAAGGTAACTTGAAATTCTGAAAGACGAGAGGGCTCCAGGGAAGGAACCTGTCAGCCAGGAAGGGTGGGAGCAGTTGACAGCGCTGCAGAAGACACAGCTTCACAGGGTGACCTCTGCTTGCTTCCTCTCCACCAGTACAGTGCAGCAGTGAGTTGTTCACAGAGGCATCTGGGTACCTGAGCAGCCCTGAGTACCCCCAGCCCTATCCTGGACATCTCCGCTGTAACTACAGCATCCGTCTGCAGAAGGGCCTGTCTATCATCCTCCAGTTCTTGGAGCCCTTTGAGATTGATGACCACCAGCAGGTCCACTGTCCTTATGACCAGCTTAAGGTACTGAAGATTGGCAAACTCTTCTTCCAGCCCTGCTGCCAGACCTGGCCAGGAACTGTGGGGACACTGTTAGGATGTGAAATATGGGATCAGCAGAAGGAACATGCCCCAGTATGAAGGCCTGAGCTCTTTGGTCCCTCCCTCAGTGCACTTAAATACCACTATCCTGGAGTCAGAGGCTCTGGGTGACAGGCACTAAATGTGGAGCCAAAAAAGTTGCCCTTTCAGTTTTATCTCAGAATTTGAAGGGGTTGACAGCTCTGATCCTCATGATGAAGGAGAAGCAGAGCTTGTGGCAGGTCAGCTGTTTGTTCTGATGTCAGCAAAGGTGGATCAGACAACCAGCCCTGGTCAGCACCACAAGCAGTGTGACAGGCTTGGTCTGGATCACAGTGGGGATACTGGGGCAGGAGGCATGTGTGTTTGTGTCACTGTGAGAGGTGTTCTCCTCACCAGGTTCAAGCACAAGGGAGAGAGATTGGTGAGTTCTGTGGCAGGGAGTCACCTGGCAGCATTGAAACCAAAAGCAATGAGGTGGACATACTCTTCCTCACTGACAAGTCAGGCTTCAGCCGTGGCTGGAAGATCCACTACACCTCAGAGAGTAAGACACTTCCCTGGGGGCAGCTGCAGCCTGTCTACAGCATTTGCTAACACCAACTCACTTTGTGCCTTTCTCTCACAGAAGTACGATGTCCACAGCCTGTCCCACGGGATCCGTTTTCCATCATCAGAGACCTGCAGCCTGTCTATCGATTTCAGGACTACTTCATTGTCAGCTGCAAGGCTGGGTATAACCTGATGGAGGTGAGGTCCCTTCTCCACTCCAGCCACATTCTGGCTTCTCTCCAGTTTGTGTCCTTCACCTCTCAGTAATTTCTTTGGAGACTTCACCCATGACACCCTCTTGCAGTTTCTGTTTCTTTCTTGCTTCCTTCCTATTGGCTCTCTTCCAGTGGTTTCTCCTTTCCCAAGTCCCTTCCTTATGCACTTAGAGTTTCATGAAGCCCTGGTAGAAGATGAGTGATGTAAAATCAGACTCCGTGCAGAATGTGTTACCTGCTCCCTTGCCATTCATTCAGTTGCCAGGACTGGGTAGTGCCTCAGTCTTGGCACAGCTTTATGGTTGCTGACATCTTGACTTGTCATGAGTTGGTAGCCTGTGGCAACCAAAGAGGACAGCAGCTAGAACAGACTGCAGAGCAACAACTGTTGGCCAGCAATGAAAAGACAGGCAGATAATATTGTGATGTGGGACAGGGAAGGTGAGGCCCCACACACCCCCCAGAGATGGTTTTCTTTCCCATGCAGGGCGACCGAAAGCTGAAGTCCTTCACGGCTGTCTGCCAGGCTGATGGGACATGGCATCAACCCCTGCCCCGCTGTGAAAGTGAGTTACCTGAGGACTGGGATCGTGCCCCTGTTGCGGTCTTTCCTTTCCAAGAGCATGGGGAGTTTGACCTATCTGACTACATTTGTCTGTGGCCATAGACAGTGGGTATGCTGGTTGGAAGGACCTGTGGAGAGCCACTGTTGACTTCCATTACATCTTTCTGCTTGCAAAACCAGCAATGATTTTCCTCAATATATTAAAAATTCACTAAAATGTTGCTATTATGTTGTAACTTCCAAAAGAGAAAGATCCTACTTTGAGATCCATGAGGAACTGCTGCTCTCCTCCTGCTCTCCAAACTAGTCCTTCACATCATGGCTGGGAACCAAACCTGCAGGCAGTGAGGCTGTCCTTGAGTCATCTCTTGTTGTTTTTTTTTGTAGTTGTGAACTGTGGCAACCCTGCAGAGCTGCCCAATGGAGCATTCAGCTACCTTAACACACCTGCAAACAATGAGTACCAGTCAGTGATCACCTACCAGTGCAATGAGCCATATTATCACCTTGTCACTGGAACAGGTGGTGGTGAGTCCTAATCCCACACAGACACTGACATCTGTGCATGAAGACAACTCAGATTTCCAATTAAGAGTTGTCTCTGCTCCCCAGGCTTAAGGCTCAGACTTTCCACCTGTGAGAGCTCTCCAGCCTTTTGCTGGCTCTGCAGCCTAGCTCCTGAGCTTGCTGTCTCAGCCTGTTCCTACCCTGCCTCATTCTAAAAGTCATTATATCCCTCCTGCATGCTCTCCTTAACTGATGAACTCCCCTCTCCTCCTACAGACAGGTTCACCTGCTCATCGGAGGGAACCTGGGTGGATGGAGATGGTCAGGTGAAGATTCCTGCCTGCTTGCCAGGTCAGTAAAGAATTCTGACTTAGTCTGGTGTTCACTGATCAATGCTTGCGGTCACAGCAAAGCCAGGACAAAGTGCAGGGAAGGGGGTGAGGATAATGGCATTGGGAAAGAAGAGAGGCAGGCAAAAAAATAAGATGGAATTGAGCAGTCTTGGTGTAGAAAAGAGAAAGAGAAGCCAGGGCAACAGAGGGCAACATGCCCAGGGAGGTGGTGGAGGCACCGTCCCTGGAGGTGTTCAAGGGAAGCCTGGATGAGGCACTTAGTGCCATGGTCTGGTTGACTGGCTAGGGCTGGGTGCTAGGTTGGACTGGATGATCTTGGAGGTCTCTTCCAACCTGGTTGATTCTATGATTCTATGATCTTCTTGCATCTCTCTGCAGTGTGTGGGAAGCCAGACAACCCTGTGACTGAAGTGCAGCAGGTCTTGGGAGGCAGGTCAGCCAGGAGAGGCAACTTCCCTTGGCAGGCTCTGACTGGCATCCACGGCCGAGGGGGTGGTGCGCTCCTGGGCGAGCGCTGGATCCTGACTGCTGCCCACACCGTCTTCCCCAAAGGGGCAGGGTACCGCAACGTGAGCCTGGACCAGCTGGCAGAGGAGACTAATGTTTTCCTTGGCCACACCAAGGTGGAGGAGCTCCACAGGCTGGGTAACCACCCTGTACGTAGGATCTTTATCCATCCAGATTACGACCCTGAAGACGAGTACAACTTCAATGGGGACATCGCCCTGCTGGAGCTGAAGCACCCAGTAACCCTAGGCCCTGCAGTGCTGCCCATCTGCCTCCCAGATCCCACCGACACCACCTCCTACCTGGATGGACACGTGGGCTACGTGAGTGGCTTCGGCGTGGAGAAAAACTTCATCTCCAATGAGCTGAAGTACAGGAGGCTGCCCGCGGTTGCCCAAGACAAGTGTCAGCGCTGGCTGGACGGCAAGAGCAGAGATGTACCCATGGTCTTCTCTGAGAACATGTTCTGTGCTGGCTCCCTCACAGTCAAGCAGGACACGTGCCAGGGGGATAGTGGCAGTGTCTTCACGGTGTTAGACGCTGCAAGGGGTCGCTGGGTGGCCACTGGTGTTGTTTCTTGGGGTATCGGCTGTGGCGAAGGCTATGGCTTCTACACCAAGATCCTCAGCTACTTGGACTGGATAAAGGGGATAGTGAGGGAGGACTGGCTCTAAATGTGATGAAGGATTGCTGACAGCACAGAGATGTCCAGGCACAGCAGATTGCATCTACAGCTTCTGGAGTTATCCCAAAGGCTTCTTAAACACACAGGCAATGTAGTCTGTAGCATGAGCTCTTCTGAAGGCCACTACACTGTTTCACAGAGTCACAGAATGTTAGGAGTTGGAAGGGACTTCCAGAGATCATCCAGTCCAATCCTTCTGCCACAGCAGCATCACCTAGGGCAGGTCACACAGGAACACAACCAGGTGGGTTTGGAATGTCTCCAGAGAAGGAGACTCCACAAGCTCTCTGGTTTGATGGATTCTTGGTGGTAACCATCAGAACTTCAGAACAAAGCACATCAGAACCAAACTGTTGGCAGCTTTTGGGACACATTTGTGGACATTGTAATTCTTTCAGATCTTATAACTGGATGAAGCCTTAAAAATCTGAGGAAATGTCATGGCAACAAAACGAGTGTTTGAAGTGCTGAGGGCATCATCAGACTCCTGCAGTCTGCTTCCGTGCATGGGAAGGTTGCAGGGCAGCAGACTTTGTGAAAGGATGTGGAACTTTGTGCTGAGGACAATGTGCATTTGCCCATGAGTGAGCCCATCAGTGCTCATGAGATTTGCCCATCAGTGAGGTCCTATGAATATTAAAGGCATGGCTGGAGAAATGAGCTGGGATTGGTTTCTGTCTTTGTCTTTCACAGCTGCTGAGTATTTCCCATCACCGAAGGTCAGTCGTGGCCTTTGTGTAGGGCTTGCTTCACCTACCACTGAAGTGCTGCCGAGTTCTGCAGCATTTCCACGTGTGGCAATTGCTCACCTGTCACAAAACTGTTGTGAGATTACCCAGTCTGAATCTCCAGGTGGCTTCAGAGCAGGCACAAAGAAGCTGTCCTTGTGATGCCGCATGCAAAAGAGAGGGAAGACAGCAGCTGGTGTCAGTGAGAAGAGTCCTGGACAGAACCAGAGTTTGAGGATGGATTTTTTTAATGCTCTATGAGGTAAAGCCCTGACGTTTTATCAGTGCTATAGACAGTGGGATCAAGGGCACCAGCAGCAGGTTTGCAGAGGACACCAAGCTGAGTGGTGCTGTCTATATGCCAGAGGGTGGGATGTCACCCAGAGGGATCTGGGCAAGCTGGAGAGGTGGGTCTGGCTGAACCTCATCAGGTTCAAGAAGGCTAAGTGCAGGATCCTGCACCTGGGTTGGAACAATCCTTGCCAATCCAGGCTGGGGAATGAGGAGATGGAAAGCAGCCCTGAATCACAGAGAGAACTGAAGTCTGCAAGAGCTTGCCAGAGGAACTCTGGAGGTAAGGAGATAGTTGCCTTCTCGCACTGCTCTCTGAGACACAGCTTCAGATCTTCTCAGGTGCTACTGTCAGCCCCTGCAGAGTGATCTGTGACACTGCAGAGCAGGTGTCAGTCGCGCTGTGATCTCCGGGGAGCAGAATTCCATGGATTTTTGTCATTTGTCTGGGCAAGGAGGGAGCATGAGAGGCAACCAAAGCATGACAAAAATGAGGTGTCCAGTGCTTCAGAAGCAATGGCATAACTCTGGAATGAGGAGAGACTGGGGGGTTATTCCAGGTGAATAAGAGGGACTTCATGGGATGCTCAGTGAATACAAATGGCAACAACAAAATACCCAATCCTGAAGTCCTTGTAAAAGCTGAGGAAAGTTACTGCAAAGCTGTCTAAAAGAATCTGCTTTGCAAGTGACTAAGAGACAGGATGTGGACTGCTTGCCCCAGATCCCTATGGGAATCTGTGCCTTTCCTAGGAATAGCCACCACTCTGCTTCTCCTCCCTTCTGCTGTCCTGAACTAATGCCAGCAGTTTATCTCCCTGGCCTCTTCCAGACAGATTGGAGTTAATCAGTTAGCTAGTGAGTTAATTAGTGTGCCATTGCCTGCCTGAGCAGCTTTGCAGCCATGGAAGCTAAGGCAATGTCTTGTCTTTAGTCTGAAGGTCACTGTTTCAGAACTTCAAACGCATTCATTTTCCTCAAACTCTGCTTTGTGGAGCTGCTTCTAATACTGAAGGATCCATCACAGAGCAGAACAGAGGTTTCCTAAGAGGCAGGCAAAGCAGTCTGTAAGATTTCCAGTGGTTCCCCAGCTCTTGAGCCATGCCTGTGTGATTTATAATACTGTAGTGCAGGCTGTGAAGGGACAAACTGGTCCTAGAGTGGCACCAGTGATTAGTGAGTTTGTTTGCCAGAATAGTGTCACCTCTGTGCACAAGAGGTACATGAGCTGAGGTCATAGAATCATAGAATGGTTTGGGTTAGAAAATACTTCCAGAGGTCATCCAGTCCAACTTCCCTGCAGTCAGCAGGGACACCCTGCACTAGATTAGCTCGTCCAGCCTGACCTTGAATATGTCCAGGGATGGGGCCACAACTCCCTCCCTGGGCAACCTGTTGCAGTGTTGTATCACCCTCATGGTGCAGAACTTGTTCCTAACATCCAATCTAAATCTGCTCTTCTCTCATTCCAAACCATTGTCCTGTCCTTGCAGGCCTTTGCAAACAGTCCCTCTGCAGCCTTCTTGTAGCCCCCTTCAGCTCCTGGCAGGCTGCTCTAACGTCTGCCTGGAGCCTTCTCTTCTGCAGGCTGAACAACCCCAGCTCCCTCAGCCTGTCCTCATAGCAGAGGTGCTGCAGCCCCCCCAGTCATCTTTGTGGCCCTCTGGACCTGCTCCATCAGGAGCACCATGGCAGCCTGGAGTAATTACCAGGGATGGACACTTTCCTTTTGCACTCCAAAAGATGGCAGGTGAGATGCATCCACCTACTTAGCAACGGGAAGGAAAGAGTCTAAAACTTCACAGGGGAGTAAACCTGGCACATAGAGATGAAAGACAGCCAAGGTATGGCTGAATGGAAACCTTAGACAACCAGTTTAATAGCAGTAGGGGTGTGCCCTCCTACTGACTTCTCCAGCTGTGAAATACCTGTCTTAATTTCTCATACAGAAACAAATGCAGAAGGTTCTCTGTTAGCATCCTTTCTTCAGGCCTGCTTTTACAGAAAGTGAACCCTGAGGTTCACCATGGCCAACCCAATCACTGTCACCCTGCAGAGCAGGTCCATCAGTTGGTTGCACAGGGATACATGACTCTTCTCCCAGCAGAACACATCCATCCTACTGTCTCACCCTGCTCCTTCTCCAAGGCCTCCTCTTGGTGCTACACATGCTCCTGTTGCCCCTTCCCATGCATAACTTGCACGACAAGATGGCCTTGTCTCCCTCTTGTTTGTAGGAAAATGCCTTATGACCTTCTGTGCTTTTTGGCACAGCATGCAGCAGAGCTAGTGGGTGTCTAAGATTCAGACCTGTGGTGCACAGACCATAGCAAACTGCAGCAGGGTGCAGCACTTTATCTCAGCACCCACAAGCAGATCTCTTGACTGGTTTTAACCTTCATCATTTCCAGTTGGCCTCTGATTGCATTCAGTCGTCCCTGTCACTCAGGGATTAATTCTGAGTAATTTCAGGGATGGAGAAGCAATGCCCCAAGAAAATGGTCCACCAAACCTACAGTTCACTGGCAAAAATATGCCTTGCAATAGAGAGCTGTCAGTGGTGGCTAAGGAGGCTTTTCCTATGAATAGAGGAGGAATATGGAGAGAGAGGCACGGATGGGGCACTTGGCAGATGATGCTCTTGTGGTTGTGAGGCAAACTCAAAGTAGTGTAGATCTCGGAGCAGAGAACTGGAGCTGTCTGTCCCTGCCTCCAGCCCTGAGCTTGGTGCACAGGACTTTGCTCTGTGCTCTAACCTGCCTGCTTGTCTTTTCCACGCTGGAGGATGAGGACAGTACCTTCACAAAGTCACATTCACAGTCCTGTGACAGTTCCAGATCCATGTGTGTGAAATAAAGGTGAATGCCATATCCCAAAGGGACCTGGATTTCCCAAGATTTCTGCACATCATTGGGATACACCTGAGGATAACTGGGTGACAAGATCTCACCATACATGGATGCTGCTTCAGCCCAGACAGGCAGACAGAAGAGAGGGTACCTGAGAAAAGAGGGAAGCAGGTGACACTGTAGTAGCCACATACACACAGAGTGCCTGGAGAACAAGCTCAGGTTTGGCTGCACACAACATGAAGCACAGCTCCTGGCTCTGGAGTCCTACTGACCAGAGCTCTGGCTGTGTGGGGCTTGTCTTTCTCCTGTAACCTTTCACATGGAAGGGAGTGTGACCTCAGTCATGCTCTCTGCTCCTCTTCATCTCTGTAAGGGCTGGCAGTGCTACAGGAGTGGAACACAAGGGGCTGTTCCCTACTTTACTGTCTTCTTCTGGAGGCCATTTGGGCTAGAGATGCATTCAGGTTTGAGAATCAGCACAGTACTAGAGAAAAAGCACTTGATTCAGAGAATTAAATGATTGATAAATCTGAGATCCCCTTGGGGAGCCAATAACTCACCACATCTGGGAAAAGCAGATCTTCCTTTCTGCAAACTTCCAGGAATTGGACTTTGGACTTATGGTCTGGGACAACAAACAGTGTGGTTGATTAGTGCTGCACTTCTGCGTGCCAGCTGGACAGGTCAAAGACCCTAAACCCCAGCTCCTGAGAACACATCAACGCTGTGCCTCAACACCAAGATTATATCTCTGTTCCTTCCTGCATACAGCAACTCCAAGTAACCAGAAGAGATTCTAGGCTCCACGCTGACAAAATGGAGCAATGATGTCTAGCTTGGTGCTCTCATTCTCCCCTTCTGAACGCCAGGGTCTCCGAGCACCATGCTGGTGCACAGCAAATTAAGAGAGAGAGCACCTCTGGCCCAGGGTACCAAATCCATCCTTCCCAGCACCTCCAGAATGAAGCTAAGACCCTGGGGCTGGGGAGCAGCTCATCCTGACTCTGCTAGTTGTCGGCAGCACTCAGGAGCATTTTCCTTCCTCATTCCTAAGGCACTATTTACCTTCTCTCCCTAGTACGCGCCTGGTAGCCTTCTCTCTTCTGCCTTCCCTTCTCTTTGGTACCTTCTCTGCCCTCCTCTAGGCTGCGGTCGCAGGCCGGGCTCCGGGGAGCGCTTCGGCGCGCAGTGCGCAGCGCCCTCTGCGGGCCGCACGCCGCCGCTGCCAGCTGCGGGGCACGGCAGCCTCGGGGCACGGCAGCCTCGGGACGCGGCAGCCTCCGGGACGCGTTGCGCAATGCCTTTGGCTCGGGCTGCGGGCGAGCAGCAAACCTGCTCGGTCTGAGGCGTTGCTGCAAAACCAGATGACTTTTGGGAAGAGGCAGGGAACAGAGGTTCAGCTGCCTTCCCCCTCCTCCTCTCCCTTAACAGAGAGGTGCAAAATCCAAGGGGGGCAGAAAAGGGAGGGTTGATGGGCGACAGGCTCAGAGCTTTGGCACGGGAAAACTGTTTGCTACCCTCTCCAGGGAGGCATAGAATTCGTGGATCCATAGAATGGTTTAGGTTGGAAGGGATCTTAAAGATCATCCAGTTCCAAGCCTTTGCCATGAGCAGGGACACCTTCCACTGGAACAGGTTGCTCAAGGCTTCATCCAACCTGGCTTTGGGGGCATCCACAACCTCCCTGGGCAACCTGTGCCAGTGTCTCACCACCCTCACTGCAAAGAATTCCTTCCTCATCTCCAATCTGCCCTCCTGAAGCCTCAATCCATTCCCTCTCATCCTGTCACTCCAAGCCCTTGTCAAAAGTCCCTTCCCAGCTTTCTTGTGGGCCCTTCAGGTACTGGAAGGCTGCTCTAAGGTCTCCCTGGTGCCTTCTCCTCTCTACAGTGAACAGCCCCAACTCATCCTGTCCCCACAGGGTGGTGTCTCCAGCCCTCTGATCATCTTGGTGCCCTATTCTGGGCTTGCTCCAACAGTTCCATTTCCCTCTTGTGCTGCGGGCACCAGAACTGGACACAGTGCTCCAGGCAATCCAGACTTTTTGCTAGAGATCACTTTGTGGCTACAACCTGTTGGCCACAAGACTGCTGCCACTGCTTCTCATCTGATGCTTCAGAGACCATCTTTATATAGAGAAAAAAAAAAAAAAAACGGGAGCTGGGGCTCTTGAGCTGGGAGCAGAGCAGCCTGAGGGGTGACCTCAGTCATGTTTGTCAAGATGTGCAGGGCAGTGTCAGGAGGACAGAGCCAGACTTTGCTCAGGGATGTGCAATGACAGGACAAGGAGCAGTGGGTGCCAGCTGGAGCAGAGGAGGTTCCACAGGAACAGAAGGAGAAACTTTTTTCACTGTGAGGGTGGCAGAGGCCTGGAGCAGGCTGCCCAGAGAGTTCATGGAGTCTCCTTCTCTGGAGACATTCCAAACATGCTTGGGTTCATTTCTGTGTGACCTGCTCTAGGTGATGCTGCTGTTGTGGGGAGTTGGACTGGATGATCTTTGGAGATCCCTCCTGACTCCTACCATTCTGTGATTCTGTGATGTGAGAGATGTCCATCATGCTCTGCCTTGGAGTTAGATCTAAGACCTATATGGAATGGACTTTCAACACTTCCTCCAGGTCAAACGCTTAATCCAGCCAGTGCTCTCAAGGTAAAGCCACAACACCACTGTGCAAGCTCCAAGACCTGTCACTGACGCTCTAAAAAACTCCTCCTCCTTACAAGTGAGCTACCTCGGGCCCAGACTATAAATGAAGATGTAAAACTCCATTACACCTCTACTTTACAATCAGCACAGCAGCTCCAGAGCTTGTTTTAGCCCTGAAAAAATGATTCAAGTTCCAGCAGGCCACAGGGAAAGCATGTCAGCAAAGCCCAGCTGAAAGTCTCCTTTA
This sequence comes from Pogoniulus pusillus, assembly GCF_015220805.1. NCBI lineage: Eukaryota > Metazoa > Chordata > Aves > Piciformes > Lybiidae > Pogoniulus > Pogoniulus pusillus. The sequence continues at coordinate 24,910,732 of NC_087278.1, forward strand.
AGTTGACAAAGGAGAGAAACACCTACAGATGAATCACAAGTGACTTCATTGTAGTCAGGATAAAGGTTTGCTTGAAGAACATGCCTCGGCTGTTTCCTTTGTCAGCCTGAGAATGGATGGAGAAAGCAAGCAGCACGTCATCTTGTTTCTGCTCTCTCCTGGGAGCACAGCTTGATGTTGCTAACTGGAATTTGGAGAATCAGAAAAACAGTGATGAAAGATACACAACAAATCCTGGGGAGATGTTTTCTCCTCCAAACTGAGCACAGTGAAGAGCCTGCCAAGTGACTCTTCAAGTCACAATCGTATTTTTAAGTAGGCATGGCAGAAGTAAAATGAGTGTGGGCTGATGTATTGTGCATGTCAGTGCATCATAGGAGAAGTGTGTATGTGCTTGTAAACCTGACTCAAGTCATCTGCATCACTCTGTGAGAATCAATAACTTTTTAAGCAAACATATACCTGTTCATTAAGAAGAAGATTGCTGAAATTAGTCAAGTAAAAAGGTAGCTGCATTTTATCTGGGCACATATCTGCATAATGCTAATTGTGTCAAATTCTGGGCTGCTCAGTTCAAAAAGGACCTCAGGGATTTCAAGGAGTCCAGCACAGAGCCACAAAGATGCTGAAGGCAGTGGAACATCTCCCTGCTGAGGACAGGCTGAAGGCAGCTGGGAGCAGAGCAGCCTGAGGGGTGACCTCAGTCATGTTTATCAAGATGTGCAGGGCAGTGTCACGAGAACAGAGCCAGGCTCTGCTCAGGGATGTTCCATGACAAGGGGCAATGGGTGCCAGCTGGAGCAGAGCAGCTTCCATGTGAACATAAGGAGAAAGTTGTTCACTGTGAGGGTGGCAGAGACCTGGAGCAGGCTGCCCAGAGAGGTTGTGGAGTCTCCTTCTCCATTCCAAACCCACCTGGATGTGTTCCTGTGTGACCTGCCCTAGGTGATGCTGCTGTGGCAGGGGAGTGGACTGGATAATCTTTGGAGGTTTCTTCCAGCCCCTGACATTCTGTGATTCTGTAAACTATTTGAGCAGAAGACTGCTGACTTTGATGTACATATTTACACTGAATGCACATAAATATTTGACTGCATTTGCCTGGATCTGTTTCTACAGTTCAGAGGATGAAACAGCTAGGTAATAAATCTTACAAGTCACTGAAACTGTGTCAGAAGTTACATTGAAAGAATTTGTGCTAGTTTGAAGCCAGCTGGAATATTTTAATGAGAAAAATTAGATTCTAGGCTGTGAAAAGGAAACAATGGTGATGTCCACTTCACTGTCTCAGTTCTAATTTAAATTCCCAGAGACTCAGATAAAGTTGATAGAACCAACAACAATTTTATGAAGTGCCCTTCCCTCTTCCCCTTCTTTCCCAAAAGAAAGGGATTAGATGGGGAGAGAGAGAGAAGTAAGCACACCCAAATACATGAAATCTCACCCTTGATTTGGAAGTTAAAAAGTTTAACAATAACTTTAAAAAATAGGTATCTGAGGTAGGGAAGTTACAAAAGGTTAGGGAAGGGAAAAATAGCAAGTACAAAATGTATAAATACAACCCAATTGTGATGGTGATGGCCACGTGGTAGAACAAAGAGAACCCAGGAACTGATGGTAATGCTGGTATGCAGGGAGAAGAGAGAGGGGAGCAGAGAGAGGGGAGCAGAGAGAGAGAAACAGGCAGTCCCCCTGCTTTTATGGGACAGGAAGGGGGAGTGGGCTAACCATCACCTGGTGGTGTTCAGACCCACCCCTGGGGAGTGGTTAAGACCACCTAGGGTCAGGTTCAGGGTTACTCCCCCTGGAGTGTTAACCCTATGCATTCACTCATAGGCTTGCTGAGATGTATAAGAACAAGAACACAAACATAGATAAGACAGTCAGTATGGGTGTCTCTGTTGCAGTCAGTGCCTGTGCTTTTTTTCTCCCTGTGTAACCCAACTAATTCTGCTTCTAACCCTCCCTTGCCAACCCTCCAAACTCGCCTTGCACTCTGGGATAAGGTAGAGGAGCGGAAAGAAGGTGGAAGGGTGAGGGAGCTGGGATTGGTTAGCCTGGAGAAGAGGAGGCTCAGGGGTGACCTTATTGCTGTCTGCAACTACCTGAGGGGAGGTTGTGGCCAGGAGGAGGTTGTTCTCTTCTCTCAGGTGGCCAGCACCAGAACAAGAGGACACAGCCTCAGGCTGTGCCAGGGGAGATTTAGGCTGGAGGTGAGGAGAAAGTTCTTCACTGAGAGAGTCATTGGACACTGGAATGGGCTGCCCGGGGAGGTGGTGGAGTCGCTGTCCCTGGAGCTGTTCAAGGCAGGACTGGACGTGGCACTTGGTGCCATGGTCTGGCCTTGAGCTCTGTGCTAAAGGGTTGGACTTGATGATCTATGAGGTCTCTTCCAACCTTGGTGATACTGTGATACTGTAAATGTCTGCTTGTATGTTGTGCTAAGCTGTAAATACAAAGCTTCATTCCTTAACTTCCATCTGGTTGAGTCTTGTCTGGGTGATTTCCTAAGAGTGTGTGGGGGTGGATAACATCCAAACCATCACAGATCATTTAAAAGAGGCAAAATCATGCCACTGAGGTCAAGAAATGACAACATGGTGTTTGCCAGTGCAATCTATTTGAGCTCAGAGGCACACATACTTCCTTAACCTCTTCAGTGATGTAACCACACACACTACTTTTCCCAAATTGCACAAGACAAACCTTGTCTTAAGATGACTCTGAGCCACACAGCTGGAATCTTTCTGCCAGATGTTACAAAGAGTAGTAGTGTTCCAGTTTTCATCAAATGACCACCTAAATCAGGCTTAGGATAAAAGGAGGCTGCATCCTCCAGCAGTATGAGAGACCCCAGAGGGATGTACCCTATGGACTCTCCCTTAATTTGAACAAAATTCTCCAGAATCCCTCTGTCTCCTTGGTGAGCATCAATCCCTAGCGATCCGAGTTCCTTACAACCCCTGCATTCTTCTGCCAGGGGGATTTCCAGCAGAGTCTGTTCACCTCTTTTGCCCCCTCCAGCACAGAGTTTGAATGCGGAGCTCCCACAGCCTCCCAGTAAAAGCTCCAGGCCATTCTGCTCTGTGCACTGTGCAATACTCGTGTGGCTGCTGCCTTGTGGAGTCCCTTCCCCTACAGTCCTGGGTGTCGCTTCCAGCAGCGGTGAGAGTGAAGCACGGATAACGCCCGCACAGGAGGCGCACCACCCTTTCCACAAAGCAGGAGCCGTGTTCACACCAAAGCCTTTTCCCTCTGAGTGAGAGGATCTGACTCACAGCTGGAGGTGTCTCACCCTATGAAAACTGATGGGGGGCTTCTGCGACGACCTCCCTAAGGATGTCCACCCTCACTGCCCAACAGAACCTCAGAACCACACAACGGTGGAGGCTGGAAGCATCCAGGCGGCTTTTGAACGCCTGCAGCACAACCTCTCCGGGCAGTCTGTGCCATTCCCAGCTCCACCAGCAGTGAACCAGTGTCTCAGCAGGAACTGTTTAGAGTTTCATCTACTGGAATTACAACGTTCCTAAATATTTTAGCTTACTCGAAACCACAGGGCTGTAAACTGCAGCAGGAGAGCTGCGGTGAGAGGAAACAAAGCAGCTCTGAGGCAGGAGGAGTAACTTCCCGGACACAGCTAGCCGGGGCCAGCAGGAGGGAGAGAGTGCTCCAGCCTCATCGCATCGCGGAGTCGGCTTGGGCGGCAAAGACCTTGAAGATCATCGAGTCCACCCGTTACCTTAAGCCCGCCATGTCTGGAGCTCAGCCATGTCCCTCGGCACCACGTCTCTGAGTCTTTGAAACATCTGCAGGAGTGATGCCTCAGAGGCACCAGCTGCTCCCGACAGCCCGAGCGAAGCTGCAACACCGCAAACGGCAACCGCGGCTCGGCGCCGCAGGGACGGGCGGGGGGCTCCGGACAGTTCTCCCTCAGCCTGAAGCGAAGGGCGGAGGCTCGGCTACCGGTAGGCGGCAGCAGAGGTCGAGCGGCCCCGGCGAGCCCTGCCGTGCGGGCGGGTGGGTGCTGGCAGGATGCCCCTGTCCGGGCCGGCGTGGGGCTGGTGCGCTCCCGGGCTGCGGCGGCCAGCTCCTCGTGTCCGAGCCCGCTCACTACCACCGCGACGCGAACTGCAGCTCCCTCACGGCACGGAGGGGCAGCGAAGCCTTGATGCCTGAAACGCAGGCTCTGGCATCGCATGTGTACCACAGTATCACAGTATCACCAAGGTTGGAAGAGACCTCACAGATCATCAAGTCCAACCCTTTAGCACAGAGCTCAAGGCCAGACCATGGCACCAAGTGCCACGTCCAGTCCTGCCTTGAACAGCCCCAGGGACGGCGACTCCACCACCTCCCCGGGCAGCCCATTCCAGTGTCCAATGACTCTCTCAGTGAAGAACTTTCTCCTCACCTCAAGCCTAAATCTCCCCTGGCACAGCCTGAGGCTGTGTCCTCTTGTTCTGGTGCTGGCCACCTGAGAGAAGAGAGCAACCTCCTCCTGGCCACAACCACCCCTCAGGTAGTTGCAGACAGCAATAAGGTCACCCCTGAGCCTCCTCTTCTCCAGGCTAACCAATCCCAGCTCCCTCAGCCTCTCCTCGTAGGGCTGTGCTCAAGGCCTCTCCCCAGCCTCGTTGCCCTTCTCTGGACACGCTCAAGCATCTCAATGTCCCTCCTAAACTGGGGGGCCCAGAACTGAACACAGTACTCAAGGTGAGGTCTAACCAGTGCAGAGCACAGGGGCAGAATGACCTCCCTGCTGCTGCTGGCCACACCATTCCTGATGCAGGCCAGGATGCCACTGGCTCTCTTGGCCACCTGGGCACACTGCTGGCTCATGTTCAGGTGGGTATCAATCAGCACCCCCAGATCCCTCTCTGTCTGGCTGCTCTCCAGCCACTCCGACCCCAGCCTGTATCTCTGCATGGGGTTGTTGTGGCCAAAGTGCAGCACCCTGCACTTGGAGCTATTGAATGCCATCCCCTGGGACTCTGCCCATCTGTCCAGGCGGTCAAGGTCCTGCTGCAGAGCCCTTCTGCCCTCCAACCCAGCCACATCTGCCCCCAGCTTAGTGTCATCTGCAAACTTGATGACTGACTCCATGCCCTCATCCAGATCATCTATGAAGAGCTGTTCCCACCTTGAAGAGGTGGGTGTTTTCCAGCACAGCATTTCCTCCCCACTTAAATCCTCCAACGAGTCCCAGTTTTTCTGGCTTGTCATACACTCATCCCTGACTTTTTCTCCTACTGGATCCAAGGGCTCCTATTTTATCACTTTAATGCAAACTTTGGTGTACCCCTGCCCATTATTCCAAGCAGACACCTTTGCCCCTGTAGCATTTCTCATACTTCTGTTCTCTTAGTTCTTGCCAGTGATTATTTCCCCCCCAGCCCTCCTTGTGTGCACAGTGATTCCCAGGTGCAGGCTTCAGTCAGATTTAGTTTCATTCTGACTCCTGCTTTTCCAGTGTCTTCCTGCTCCCTGACAGTGTTTAATCCTAAACCACGGTTCCACCTGCTCTTTGGATAGTCACCTTGTTTGTCCCTTGTAGCCGCCTCCTCTCCTAAGGCCATTTCAATCAGGACAGGCTCCTGTTCCTGCTTGGGAGAAGAGGCACTGGCATGGCAAGATTCCAATCTCAGTTCCTCAATGCAGAAGAAAGGGAAGTCCCACAAGAGCTCTTCAAGGATCACCCGGGGTCTTGTGTGGCATCGTCTGCACCACTGGAAAACTATCAGTAAAAATGAAGTTGCAGAAGATTGAGCAGCTGCATTCTCATGTGGGCACACTGAGCTCATGTGAACCTCAGGTTTGACAGATGGTACTGATGCAATGTCATGAAACCACAGAACAGTAAATAAAGATTTTTGGTTACACCTTCTCCTCCTTCCAGACGTAGTGCTGATTATTTAAGAAATAATACTTAATAATACCCATAATAATGGGTGTTATCATGACCTGTGCCTCAAAACCTCTGATAGCCACTGCAGTGGCCATCTAGAATTTCATCTGAACAGATCAAATACAGCAACACTTCCAGCAACTGAAAGCAATCTCTCAATGGAAGCTGTTAGGCAGTCTCAGAGAGGTGCTGCTTGTGAAGCCTGACGCCTGTAAACGGCAGAGTGAAGTCTAAAAGTTCACCTGCACTCAGTTTCACTGTCCGTGTAGCTAGCTAACCACAAGCCTATTTAAGTACAGCAGTGTTCCCAACGCTGATTTTACAAAGAGTAGACATTTCCAAGAAGTTACTTGTTGCACAAGAGGAGTGTGTGTCACGGCTTTGTTTCCTGAGCTGTTCCAGAAACACAAAAGACCCAGAGCAGAATTTCATCCAACCCAGCATACAGCCTCTAACTCTTCCTTTTTCTGGAATCCCAGGTCAGTTGTGGATGGGCTGCTGGAGTTCAACAGGAGGATACCACTTGAGAGACTGTGGTCCAAAGCCATTTTTGCTGCTAAATGTGGCCTCCAAAACCAGATGGAGCACCTTGCCTTTTCAAAAGCAGAAGGCACCTGCATCTGCCAGAAGACACATGGATGGCAAGGCTCAGCAGTGTAAGGCCTCTTGGCAAGCCCAACAGAGTACCAGTGGTGAAAGTAACACTGACATGGTTGGTGCCAGGTTAGTCTGGTCTTTAAAGTAATGCCATTGCCCACACAATCCAAGTAATCCTCCAGGCACAGTCTAAATTTGTATAGAAAGAGCATAAGAAGGAAAGGGTGAGGGGAAGATGGTATTTCCCTGGTGTGACGGTTTGGGTATTACCTGCCCCCTCCACCCCCTTATGAAAATCACCCAGACTAGACTCAGCCAAGCTGGAAGTTAAGGAATGAAGCTTTATATTTACAGCTTAGCACAATATACAAGCAGATATTTACAGTATCTACAGCTGTATACAGAAATATACAAATTAAAAAAGTAATACAGAAACACAACAGCCCTCCCAGAAACCACAGTCCCCAGGAGGGGCTCCCAACCACCTTTCCACCTCCTTTCCACCCCTCTACCTTATCCCAGACTTTGCCCTATGTTCAAGGCAAGTTTGGAGAATCGTCCAGAGGGGGTAGGAAGCAGACAGATTAGTTACACAGACAACAAATTAGGGAGAGAAGTGCATGCAGCCAGAGCCAGAGAGCAACTCTGTTATCTCTATTTATATTCTTGTTTTTATACATCACAGCAAGCCTTTGAGTGAAGTAGCCATCACCATTGTATCATTATCACAGCCTATAATCTAATTATTCTCACCAAAATATTCCAGCTAGCTTCAAACTAGCACATTTGGTATGTTCTCCAGTGTTTGGCTCAGAGACTTCCTGAGCCAAAAGCTCTATGCCATCAGACTCTGGGAAACAATAGGCTAAGGAGCAATTCAGCAGAGAAGATCCCGGGGATCCTGGCACATCAGTCTGTGATGCAGGGGAAGCTAACAGCACAGTGAGTGGAACAAGTGACAGCATAGTCATCAGGTGGAGAGCAGTGATAGAGGAAAACAATCTGACACATGGAAGTTGTATTCAGTGTGCTGGGTTCAGTATGGGATCCCCAGCACAAGAGAGGTGTGAATAAACTGGAAAGAACCCAGTGGAAGACTGGAGTGCTGCTGGAGTGGTGACTAGAGCATTGGTACTGAGGAACGTGGATTTGTTTAGCCTGAAAAAGTGCAATGGAAGGCAAGGTTTTGGGGCAGGCCTCACAAGTATGTCCACATGTATGTGGACAAGTTGCCAGGCAGTTCGTCTCCCAGCTAGTTGTGACAAGGAATTGGATCTAATAGGTTCTACTGCCTGAAGAGAATGATGGAGTCAAACCCTCCCCAGGACAAGAGGCAGTAGGCTAACTTGCAAGAGAGGCAACTGAGTATAGGGTGCACAAAAACACCTCCTTCAAAGCATGATCCAGCATGGGCTCAGGTGCCCAGTTTAAGAGCTCTTTACCCTTGAAAACAGAAGCAATTGCCCAGGCAACGCCCTGAGCAATCTGATCCAGCTTTGGAGTTCTGCTTGTGAGGCTTGGATCAGAGATTGCTAGAGGTCCCTTTTCATAGTAACCTAGTATGAGTGTAGCTTTGCTTAACCAGATAAATTTGGGCAGTACTGCCCCCCTGAATGACACAGCACCGAAGGGGAATAGGATCACATCCATTGCACCTGGAGGATCTTTCAACAGGTGAGTTACTGCAGAATGGTGCGGGTTGGAAGGCACCTGCGGAAATCATGTAGCCGACCCACCCTGCTAAAGCAGGTATGAGGAGGCTGTGTAGGCAGAGCCGTGTAGTGACTGTACACAAAGAGCTGGATGCCACATGCACAGGGAGCAGGTGCCGCTGCAACACTTGCCATGGGAAGCAGGTCTTTCTGGGCCATAAGAGCCAAATACCTGTCAGCCAGCAGGCTGGCGGGACCAGCGGCACGCATTATCCCCAATCAACAAGACTGAGGCTCAGACCTAGACTCAGAGTCAAGGCCAAAGCTCGGGCCCGGCTAGCACGACCGTCAGCGGCGCGCCCCGCACCGCGGTCTGCTCTGCCCGCGAATAACCCCTGCCGCGCCCCGCCCCTACCCCTCCCTACTCGGCTCTCTCCTGTCCCGCCGCAGCCAATTAGGAGTCAGGCTCCGCCTCGCCCTGCCTCGGCCTGCGCCCGCCTCCCCGCTCAGCCCCGCCTTCGGAAGTGCTTTGTCCAATCAGCGGCTGGCGGGGCCGGCCCCCGCGGCACCGCCCCCTCGCGGGGTAACCTTTGCCTTAGTGAGCGCAGGGCCCTGCCCCGCTGCCACCGTCTGCCCAATCGGAGGCGGCGGGGGGCGTGGCCGGCCCGGCGCAGCCAATGGGCGCGGAGGGGGCCGCGAGCGGTGCGGGGGCTGCGGTGGCTGGTGCTGCTGCCGGGTTCGAGGAGCTACCGGCCGGCGGGGCGGCCGGGGGAGAAGATGGCGGTGACGGGGTCCGGCTGGGGCCTGGCCCAGTTGGCCGAGGCCCTGGGCTCGTCAGAACAGGCACTGCGCCTCATCGTGTCCATCCTGATGGGTAAGGGCGCGGCGGTCCGAGGTGACTGGTCTGACACCCCGGGCAAGACACAGTGCTCGCCGTGGGTTCGGGCGACCCCCCGCCGCCGTGCTGCGTTGCGTGAAGCCGGGGCCAGGCAGCGCCTTAACGGCGCGGAACCGCACCTGTATCAGCGCCGCCGTGCAAGGCCACGTGTGTGCGCGGAACCGGCGGGCGAACGCCCCACCACAACCGGCCTCGCCTCGGCCTGGGCCAGCCCGACCGACGGAGGGTGGGTCGGAGTGGGAGACTCCCGCTCTCCCGGTGGAGAGGGGGAGTCTGCTGTGAGGCGAGCCGCTGGGTTCCGCGGCCGCAGGAAGCCGGGGTGTGGTGCTGGCGGGCTGCCGGTGAGAGGGGTGCAGGCTCGCCTCGTCCCTCGGCTGAGGCGAGGGGCGGAGAGCGAGCCTGGCTCCGAGACCTGTGGAGCCGGTCCCCGTGGTGCTGGCGCTCGGCGTGTTTTGAAACAAGTGCGCTTTTGGGCTGTGCCGTGGAGCGGTGTTTTGGGCGCAAGAACTTTGTTTGGAGTTGTTTCGCTGTCTTTGCGTGAGCGGCAGGTGCTGCGTGTGCGCCCAGTTACCCGGGAGCGTGTGTCTGGAGGGGTGCAGCCTTAGGAAGCTCCGCAACCCCTACGAGATGTCGCCCTGCCCGAGTGCCAGGGAGGTCTGTGCCGGGAGACATCGTTGGTGTCTGCAGGAATCGCGGCAGTGTGCGGGAGTGGCCTGTCATCACAAGGGCTAGCAGGTGGCGTGAGCAAAGCCTGCGAGCTCAGTAGCCAGAACTGGGCTGTTGCGCTGTGCTCCCGCTGCAGTGTGAAGCGCGTTGCGAAACGCGCTGGTCCTGCTTATCTGAACGCGAGATAGTTAAATCACATGGCCAGTGGTTAAGGCAGGGCTAGAGTTGTGATGTGGGCTAACAGCTGAGGGGGAGGTTATAGCTCCCAAAACATTAATTCAGTTGTATCTATACGTGCTATCTAAATAAATCTCTGCAGATCACCAATGAAGCATTGGGTTCGGAAAGCTTTGGGTAGTGTAATGACCTAGCAGAAAGGCAGTACAAGCTTTTGTCTGGAGTTAAACCACTCTTCTGTAAACAAGAGAAAATGAAGTAATAGGAGACATAAACAGGACACACACACACGTAAGGCAGTGCTAACGAGTCTAGCAGCTCCTCACAGCTGAACAGGAAAAGTCCCACTTGCCTTGCTCTCACCTCTCCTTCTCTGGTACTTTGACTGCAGTCTGATTGAATTGGCTTGTCTGGCGGAGACCTAAACTGGAAAAAGCAGATAGTTTACTTCCAGGCTAGTCAGCTGAACCAGCCAAGGGACTAGTCTAACAAGGGTGGGTGCCGTCGAGGTGTTACAAAGCCTGTGGGGAAGCAAACACCTACAGCAGACAGATGCCTTTGCAGGATGTACTTTGACCATGCAGTCAGAGTTCCTTCTTGCTTCTAACCAGCACTAAGCTGGGACACAGCCTTGGCAAGCTGTTTTCTGCTCGATGTCTTGTGGGTGAGCCAGACCACTTCTTTGAAATGAACCACAGGTAGTGATGGTCTTAATGACAGGAAGATAATGCCCACTGCAGCCAATGGAGTCATCAAGTGTGAGAGTCGTGAGTGTTGTCACAAGTGTTCCACATGCAGTGGTGGCACTGAGCTGGTGCAGTGTCCCTTCCTGAGGAAGGCCACAGTCTAACTTATGTAAAGTCTTCAGGGGTCTTTTTAATGTGTGTTAAAAGCCCAGGGGTCAGGGACTAGGAACCTACTGGCACCTCTTCCCCTTGCATACCTAAAATGTCCACCACACCAGGGGACAGAGCTGCACGTTGCCCTGTGCTTTCTCAGCAGCTTGGGGTCTTTTCATTACATGCAACTGAAGGCATAACTTCAGGTGGAAGGGTGGAAGGTGTCAAGGCATGCAAAACAGCCTTACCTGTAGCTTGGCTTTCTTGCAGGTCATTTAGGTTGAGCCGCTCAGACAGAGGGGGTTAACTCCTGCTTTCCTGGCGACTCACCCAGTGTAGCTCTACATTAAAAGGAAGGACCAAGCAGTACTCCAAAGCTACCTGAGGGGAGAGAGAGAACCTTGCCCCAGCGCTAGCAGAGAAGTGTTCATTTAATTGCAGCTTAGCTCACAATCCTTTTAATGTGACCGAAAGCCTTAAGCCTGTTACTAATGCAGTTAGCACTGATGCCTGCTGCACAGGGTGGCATGGGGTGTAATGAAAGGCATTTCTAAAACCTGGCAGTGGCATTAGGATGGCCAACACAGGGCTTTTCCTTCACGTCCTCCCTTTCAGAGGTTTGCTGAGATTCAGGAGCAGAGTTATTTTGGTTGTCTGCAGCTAATATTGCTGCATTACTCCAGGACAGGACCCTGAGGGTGAAGGGCAGTCCACTACTCCAAAGATGAATTCAAAAATCATTGCCTCTTTCTCCCTCTGTGGTGCACTTTACCATCCACGCTGTGCAGTTCTGCTGCAACAGCTGTTTCCAGGGTTTCAGTGTTCAGGAGTTCACCAGAAACTGGTAAAAATAGCCCTCTGAAAAAAGAGAAAGATGCAAAGGACTTTGCAACTTCTTATACTGACTTCTGGAGAAAGCTGAATTATTGCTGAAGAACCAACCTGAATGGATTCTCTTGATTCAGAATAAGTGCACACATAGCCATGGTCTGAAATAACCCCAAGGAGTAATTTAAAACTGCTGAGAGTCTGCCACTACTGAAAAGAAAACAATGGAATGCAGGGGAGAATGAGGAGGAAGGAAGAGCAACCAAGAACAAAAATTGGACACTGAATTTCCTCAATGAACAAGTGAAGCCTGTGACAGCACGTTGCTGAGCAAATTCTGGGGGTTTTAGTCATGGCTTTGTGCTTAGATCAGAGGCACTTTCCATGGAGCCTGCAGCTTTGAAGCAAAAAGCAGAGCTGGAGTTGGGTCCATTACGCAGCCTGTACAAGATTAAAAACTTGCCTCCTGCTTCCCCTGGGTGAAAATCTGCATAAACAACCTTTGAGGAAACGAGGCTGTCATTTGGCAACACCAGCAGCAGGACTTGAAGCACAGTTCCTGGAGCCTGCCATTGGAGGATGTAGTCTGCCGATGTCTCCCAGCCGTAGGGAAATGTCTCTGGAGAGATGTGCTCTGCTTTGCATTCTTGACTAGGTGCAGGGCCCAGTGCTCCCCCAGGAGAAACCCTGTCTTTAGGTCAGCAGTGATCTCAGCTGTGTACTGCCAGGCTTCCTTCCTGGGTGCCAGGGTAAGTGATCTGAACCAGTGTGGTCCTGGCCTCTTGGTGGAGGAAAGGAAGGAGCCCCTCCAGCAATGTGAAGGCAAGAGGAGGATTGCTGTGCTGCTGCTCTTGTCCTCCCTTGCAAGGAGGCAGATTTCTCTCTTGTTCTTACCACTCCAAGTGTAAGCCAGGACACAGGAGGCCTCGTGGCACTGTGTATTTAGGACTTCATGTTGATCATGTTTTTTTGCATGACTCTGTGGTGCTGAAGAACTGAAGATCCTTATCTGGGCATACCACTACACAGTGGCCTGCAACCTACCTGGCACAGTCTGCTGCGTAATATGGAGGGTGGCCAACATTCTGTGTACAACCCTGAACCAGACCTGCCAGGAAGTGCACCGTGGAAGTGTTCCCTCATCTACAGACAGAGCAGTGACCTGCAGAAAGTGCCATGTTCCTGCTGAGTAGGTGCCAGAAACCATCTGCTTTGTTTGCAAGCAGTCCCACGTCCTCACCTACCTCACCATTTGTTTTAGATCCTGTGCACATTCTTGCTCTCTGCATCCTGCAGGCTTTTAAGCTCAGTGAAATTCTCCCTGTGGTCACCCATAGATGATGACTTATCCCAGTCAGGTTCCTGGCTGGTCAGCCAGGCAAGAACCTTACTGAAGGGGAGGAAATGACTTTTTAAATGGATAAGATGTGGGAGAAGCTGTAAGAGGCAGCACTGTCCCATCACAGGTGCTAAACCCAGCCCTGTGACAGAGCATTCATGTGCTGCTTTGTTTAAACTCTCAACTTCAAGCACATCTTGCTCCTGAAACAATAGAAGAGAGCACTGCCTGGTGCTGGACACTTACTTTGTCTGCAGGTAAAATGGTGCAGTAGGAGCAGATCTGCAGGGCAGAGCTGTTTGTGTGCAGTACTGATGGGGCTTGGGTGTTTGCTTTGGATCTGTTTCAGCCTGGTCCTAGGAGCTGAGCACTCATTGGAGAGTATTTCCATTTCAGCTTCTGCTGAGAAGAGCCCTGTTCACATGCTTTGGGACAGTCCTTCCTGGGCAGCCTGTTCCAGAGTCTCACCACCGTGTACTGGAGAACTTGTTCTTAAGACCCAGTGTGAACCCATTGTCCCTCAGCTTCAAACCATTCCCCCTTGTCCTGACTCTAGACAGCCTCATAAAAAGTCTCTCTGCAGCCTTCCTGTAGGATCCCTTCAGACACTAGAAGGCAGTTCTAAGGTTCCCCCAGAGTCTTCTCTTCTCCAGGCTGCACAACCCCAGCTCCCTCAGCCTGTCCTCATAGCAGAGATGCTCCAGCCCTTGGACCATGTCTGTGCCCTCCCCTGGACTCACTCCAGTAGCTCTGTGTCCTTATGCTGGAGACCCCAGAACTGGATGCAGTATTGAAGTTGGGGTCTCAGCAGAGCAGGGCAAAGGGGCAGAATCTGCTCTCTTGCCCTGCTGACCACACTCCTCTTGATGCAGCCCAGCACAAGAATGCCTTCTAGGCTGCAAGAGTTCACGGTGAGCTTCCTCTCAATCAGTCCACGTGGGTCTTGTCTTCAGAGCTGTCTATGCTGGACTTCATGATCTTAGTGGTGGGACTTAATGATCTTAAAGGTTTTTCCAACCTCAACAATTCTGTGATGGTGTGTCTGTGCATCCCATCCAGACTTACACAAGGTGTGGGACATTAGCAGCATTACAGACAGGTAGAGAGAATGCCTTTGACATCAAAACACCAGGTAAGGCTTCTCTCTGAACACCTCTTTTTCCTCTTCCCTTCCTTTTAGTTTTAGCATCTCATCAGAAAAAGGGGAGCACTGATCTGCTGGATGCTAACAGAGGTGCAGTTAACTGATAAGCAACAGGGAGAAATAGTCTGATCTGCTCTCTTGATGATGAAACAGAGCTGATGCAGATAAAGAGGAATAAAGAGAGCAGAGATGAAAAGAATGTTTCTGGTGTTCTTATTTGCAGCTTCATCTCTGGAAAAGGCAGGCACCTTCATCACCTGTTCCAGAAGATGGCAAACTTGACAGTGCTATTTTTGTGTGGAGTTCAGGGAGCTTCCCTCCTGCCTGATCCAGCCTCTTCCTCATTTACTACTACTGCTCAGGTTCTTGTACCTAAGCTCAGGTGTTGTGTCCATTGGTCTCCATAATGGCTATGGCCAAGAAGCTGATCTTGTCCTTTGCTTCCAGTGCTGGGGTTCCCTTAACCAATGATCATCCTCTTGTTCCTGTGAAGTTCTGAAAACACAAACCACAAAAGCAGGAGGAATTTGGCAGCAGCAGCAGATCTCTGCTGTTTTGTCCCTTTTATGTCAATTGCTAATACCCTTCTATAGAGGGAGGCAAAAGTTATCTCCATGGTGCACCGAGAAGGAGAATGCCTTTGGAGCAGAGGGTCACCTTCTGTTTTCACCTTCTGTTTTCACCAAGGCAGTCTCCAGCCTTGGTCTGCTCTGCCTGAGTGGGCTCTGAAAGAGGACTTTGGCAGACTGGGGGCTGCTCTGCAGTGTCCCTCAGCAGCAAGGAGCAGGGTCTTCAGTCCTGCTGCTTCCGAATGGCAAAAGCAAAGCAGCACAGCATCCTGCTGCTGACGTATCCAAGTGTGACAGCAAGCTTGCCAGGAGGCAGTGATAACTTTGCAACCTGCTTCTCTGCTTCTGCTGTGCTAATTCAGGCTGCTTCAAGAGCACTAGTGGGGTGAGAGTCCTCCTTTGCAGTCAGTAGCAATAGCTTGTTATTAATAGTTTATCAGTGTTCCAAAGCACACAGGCCACGGTGTGGCTGCTGATACTCGGTGCCCAACGCTGCTGGGAGTTAAAGTTCACACCTGCAATGTGCAACTGGCCCAGTTGTAAAGCTGAGAAGGTTACCTGGTGTGCAGCTAAAGTGTAACTAAATTGCAGCCTAGAGTCGCTGTGGCAATCAGAAGAATTTAGGCTGACATTGTGACTTTTGAACCGGAACAGCAGCCCTGTAAGTGCAGGACCAGGGGGGTTGGATCTGTGGCTTTCTGAAAACACCTCTGCTGTGTACATTAGCAGCTCTCTGTTTGCAAGGGCTTCTCATTCTCTTTCCTTCAGAGAAGTGCCCAATCCACCGTACGACTTCAGCGTGGTTGGGAGGGACCGCCAGAGATCATCCAGTGCAACCCACCTGCCAGAGCAGGGTCATAGAATCATCCAGGTTGGAAGACTTCTCCAAGTTCATCCAGTCCAACCTAGCACCCAGCCCTAGCCAGTCAACCAGACCATGGCACTGAGTGCCTCATCCAGTCTGTTCTTGAACACCTCCAGGGATGGTGACTCCACCACCTCCCTGGGCAGCCCATTCCAATGCCAATCACTCTCTCTGCCAACAACTTCCTCCTCCTCCTACCATCCAGCCTAGACCTCCCCCAGCACAACTTGAGACTGTGTCCCCTTGTTCTATTGCTGGTTGCCTGGCAGAAGAGACCAACCCCCACCTGGCTACAGCCTCCCTTCAGGTAGTTGTAGACAGCAATGAGGACCCCCCCGAGCCTTCTCCAGGCTGCACACCCCCAGCTCCCTCAGCCTCTCCTCATAGGGTTTGTGTTCCAGGCCCCTCACCAGCTTTGTTGCCCTTCTCTGGACACATTCCAGCACCTCAACATCTCTCCTGAATTGAGGAGCCCAGAACTGGACACAGCACTCAAGGTGTGGCCTGACCAGTGCTGAGTACAGGGGCAGAGTAACCTCCCTCATCCTACTGGCCACACTCCTCCTGATCCAGGCCAGGATGCCATTGGCTCTCTTGCCCACCTGGGCACACTGCTGCCTCATCTTCAGCTACTCTCTACCAGCACCCCCAGGTCCCTTTCTTTCTGGCTGCTCTCAGCCACTCTATTCCCAGTCTGTAGCACTGCTTGGGGTTGTTGTGGCCAAAGTGCAGAACCCTGCACTTGTCCTTGTTAAATCTCATCCCATTGGCCTCTGCCCACCCATCCAGCCTGTCCAGGTCCCTGTGCAGGGCTCTCCTACCCTGCAATGCAGGATCTCCTTTGTAGAGCTTAAAAGAAGCATGCCAGACAAGTGAGAGAGGAGGAGCATTTGGGGATGGGGGAAAAGAAATACATTTTCTGGGTTTCAGAGGTTTGAAATAGACTATTTAATTCTGTCTACACAAATGGCCAGAGGCAAAAAACAGGTTGGGGTTGTTTGTTTCTTTTCCCCCCCCCACCAATGACAATGGAATGTTTTGCAGAACTGTGCTAATTTTGGTGAGAGTGGGAAACCCTTGAAAATGCACTTTTAAAACTGTACAGATTGACAAACAGCAAGAAACTGAGCTTTTGGTATTGCTGATCTGATTTTTCTCTCTCTTGCTGAAAAGGGGGAGAAATACTATTTCACAGTAAAGCACAGGACTGTAACTTTTTGGATCTAAAATGATGGTTACTCTCCAGACTGTTTTTTGTAAAGCACTTAGAATCATGGAATCAGTCAGGATTGGAAGGGACCACAAAGATCATCCAGTTCCAACCCCTCTGCCATGGGCAGGGACATCCTACCCTAGATCAGGCTGGCCAGAGCCCCATCCAGCCTGGCCTTAAACACCTCCAGCCATGGGGCCTCAACCACCTCCCTGGGGAACCCATTCCAGCCTCTCACCACTCTCATGCTGAACAACTTCCTCCTCACCTCCACTCTGAACCTACCCATCTCCAGCTTCGCTCCACTCCCCCTAGTCCTGTCACTCCCTCTCATAGAATCATAGAATCATAGAATCAACCAGGTTGGAAGAGACCTCCAAGATCATCCAGGCCAACCTAGCACCCAGCCCTAACCAGTCAACCAGACCATGGCACTAAGTGCCTCAGCCAGGCTCTTCTTGAAGACCCCCAGGGACGGTGCCTCCTCCACCACCTCCCTGGGCAGCCCATTCCAATGCCAATCACTCTCTCTGGGAAGAACTTCTTCCTAACATCCAGCCTATACCTACCCTGGCACAACTTGAGACTGTGTCCCCTTGTTCTATTGCTGGTTACCTGGGAGAAGAGGCCACCCCCACCTGGCTACAATGTCCCTTCAGGTAGTTGTAGACAGTAATAAGATCACCCCTGAGCCTCCTCTTCTCCAGGCTAAACAGGCCCAGCTCCCTCAGCCTCTCCTTATAAGGTTTGTGTTCCAGGTCCCTCACCAGCTTTGTTGCCCTTCTCTGGACATGTTCCAGCACCTCAACATCTTTCTTGAATTGAGGGGCCCAGATTTCACCAAGCCAACTGTTAACGTTCCTTGGGTGTTTTTCCCCACGTGCCAATTTTCCTGGTGAAGTTTTTCATAAGCATTAAAACTCAGCAGGAAAACTGGCATGTGAGTAAGCAGCCCTCACCTGCATGTATTCCTGAGCAGAAGGCTGGGAGACAAAACTGCTGCTTTTGTTGTGGTGGTCTCATTCTGGGAGTTCCTCCTGCATCCCCGCAGAGCCTGTGCAAGGAACTGCCTTTGCCAGTTCCCTCTTTCCCTCCCAGCTGCTGCCCAGGGAAGCAGTGGAGGACTGGGGCAGAAGTGCACATCAGGCAACAAGAAGAACGCCGCGTAAAAAGCGTGGAGGTGCAGGAAGGGAAAGGGATGCTTTGGGGAAGGCATCTCCTGATGGAATTTGGAGCTGCTGCTGTGGCAGGGAAGAGCAGGCTGGATGAGCAGGAGTGAGGTTGCCAGGCTCTGTGGGTGAAGGGCTGTGGTATGCAGGACTGGCTGGCCACTTGGACCAGGGAAGCAGCCTGTGGCATGGAAACCAGCGAGGAACACCAGAGAAATGAAGGGGAACAAGGAGGTAGGGCGGACCAAAGGAGGGGTGACAAGGGGCCAAGGCAGTGGGGAGCAGCAGCTTGGTTTCAAGAAGCAGCAGGTACACCTCTGGGCTCAGCAGAATCTGCAGTTTGGGAAGTAGAAGGGAGCCCCAGAGTCCCAAATTCTGGGACTTCTTCCCAAGGGATTTGGTACCCTCAAAACGTCTCCAGTCACACCTCAGCCTGCTAGCACTGACAGACTGCAAACCATGTACTTGTTTAAGGAACCTGGGATTAAAGCTGGGCCACGCCATGGACACACCTCCTCTGCAGCAGGAGTGGGGAATGACTTTTTTAGGCCAATGTATTGGTGTTGGCCAGAAAATTTCCCCCCTCTCCTTTCTTTCTTTCTTTGTTTTGACTCCAGCACCTCGTCCTATTTCCTGTATGGTCTCAGGATTTGGGAATGAATCAGAGACTAAAGTGAGATTCCTGGAGTTCAGCATTATCCCTCTCGTGGACTGAATGAGGCCAGAAACTGTCACCTCCATGCCAACTTGGCTAGAATTATGTTCCTGTTACTTTCTTCAGTGTAATCTAAGAGTAATTCACCTGGCAGCTGTCTGCCAGGATGGAAATGCAGCGTCAGGAGTGCTCGCTGTGGTGCTGCTGCTGCTGCTGTGTCTCTGTCAAGGACATGTTCCTAGTAGCACATTCTAGAAAGCTCTAATCTGGCACTCCAAGGAGGACATGGAGAGGCTGGAGCAAGTGCAGAGAAGGGCAAGAGAGCTGGTGAAGGGTGTGGAGAACAGGTCTGGTGAGGAGCAGCTTAGGGAACTGGGGTTGTTTAGCCTTCGTAAGAGGAGGCTGAGGGCAGACCTCATCACCCTCTGTAAGTCCTTGAAAGGAGGTTGGAGATAGGTTGGGGGTTGGTCTCTTCCCACATGCAACAGTGTGTCAGGACAAGAGGAAACAGCCTCAGGTGGTGCCAAGGGAGGCTTAGGTTGGATATTAGGAAAAATACTGGAAGAGGCTGCCCAGGTGGAGTCACCATCCCTGGAGGTGTTTTAAAGATGCATGGATGTGGTGCTGAGTGATGTGGCTTAGCAGCCGTGGTGGGATTGTGAGCTCCAGGTGAGTGGTTGGACTTGATGACCTCAAAAGTCTCTTCCTACCTCCACAGTTCTGTGGTTCTGTGGGCTATTGGGAGTGCCTGTCCACCAATCTACAACTCCTTCATCTTTTTCCTCTATCTTTTTTCTCCTCAGGATATCCTTTTGCCTTGTTCCAGCGCTACTTCCTCTTCCAGAAGGAGACCTACCTCATCCACCTCTACAACATCTTCACAGGACTCTCAATTGCTTACTTCAATTTTGGTAAGAGGCATTTGGGAAGAGAAGAGCTGCCCAGCCTAGGATGTGCTGTGGTTTGGGAGGACCTGTTGTGGGGAAGGATACTGCTTCTGTTTAATCCCTCTCTCTCTTTCCTGTCCCACAGGGATGCAATTTTTTCATTCCCTGCTCTGTGTCCTAATCCAGTTCCTCATCCTGAGACTCATGGGTCGCACAGTCACTGCCATCTTCACCACCTTCTGCTTTCAGATGGTAAAGCTCTTTCTTGCTGCGTTGGTTTGTAGAAAGGAGCCCCCTGTTCAGTTTTGCATATCCCAGTGGCAACTATGGGTGGAAGAGCTGGAGACAGATGAAAAGCAGCTGGAGGAATGAGTTTGGATAACCCACACAATGATTTTTTTCAGACATACCTTATGGCTGGGTATTACTGCACAGCCACCGAGCGCTACGACATCAAGTGGACAATGCCACACTGTGTCTTAACACTCAAGTTGATTGGTGAGTGACACCTCCCTCCTATGGCAAGGCATGCCTCAGGGAAGGGAGGAGTGCTTGCTCAGCCCAAACAGCCCAGCACAGGGCCTCCAATAACTGTTTCTCACCTCTAGGTCTGGCCATTGATTACTACGATGGAGGAAAAGATCCGGTGAGTAGGACACCATTTCTCATTCCTTCCTCCTCCCCTCTTTCCTGCCATTCCAGTGAGCTGGAGGTCAGAAAAGCTCAAAGCGTGTCAGTTAGCCAGCAAAGCTCAAAGCACATGAGTTAGCCAGCTGCCTTCATTTCTTGGTAAAAGCCATAGCTGAGAAGGGAGCCTCCATGAGTGTCTGAGGGCACTAAATCCTGGGGTGGAAAGAAGTCATTTGGAACAGAGACAGCAGCGTTTACAGATGGACAAAAATGTATCCATTACACAGGAATATTTTTCTGCCCCCTTCCGAATCCTCACCATCTCCTTCCCCCAGACTTGTTGCTTTAGGTTCCCAGTGCTGTGTCTTGTCAGTGGTGTGCCTTTAAGCTGCAGACCATCAGCACTAGATCTCACTTTCCATGGATCTCCATTCCCACCTCTTTCCTTTGTTTAGCCTCACCACATCTCTGAGCATGGTTGCCCCTTAGCATTTGTTAGGGCCCTGTTGGTAGAGCAGATGAAACAGGGAGAGAAGTTGCACAACACAACACGTGGGAGAGGGCAGGACATTTGCTACAGTCTCTTAATCCTATTCCAAGCATGTGCATTCTTCACCTCCTGTTTGGAGGCTGAGTCTTTAAGCATCCACAGGGTCACTGGTGACTGCAAGAAATCTAGGAGGAGCTGAAAGTTCCTAGGCTGAAGTTTCTAGCATTTAAAAGAGAATGACTTCTTGCATCAAGAAGTAGGAACTGTAGGACAAAGGTCTTGTAGATGCAGTGCAGTCAAGGCTGGGATGGGTCAGAGTGCTTTGCAATGCCTGTTGTGGCAGGGCTGCGTGTCAGTAGATCACTTCCACCTCTGGAGCTCTGCAGGAGGCTTCAACCACTGGGTCTTGTTCAGAGAGGTTGGGGAGGGCTGGGGAGAGGAGTGGATGTGAAGGATGAAGTGGGAAATTCCATGTCCACGGAGAGCAAGAACTGAGAGCATTAAGGAGGGGGCCTGAGGAGGTCAGATCCAGAGCCAGGGTGAGATTCCCTGGGGTGATGTTAATGCCTCTGCCTTTGGTACAGGAGCTCCTGACCCCTGAGCAGCGGCGATTTGCTGTCCGGAGAGTTCCTACCTTGCTGGAGGTCTCAGGATTCTCCTATTTCTATGGTGCCTTCATGGTGGGGCCTCAGTTCTCCATGACAGACTACCAGAAGCTGGCAAGGGGTGAGATGACTGACGTCCAAGGCCAGAGACCCAACAGGTAATGAAAAGCCACTTAGCTCCTCACCTCCCTAAGCTCCCGCCACCCGTTCCCTGCAGCAGAAGGCCTTCCCTGCACACTAAAGTAGTGTGACCAGAAATGATTTCTGAGGTGAGGCTGTCCTTCAAAAGCTGCTCAGAGCTCTCTGAACAATGGCCTAGCATCGCTCCAGGGCATGAATAGCAACCATCTGACCGGGTCCCAACCTCGTGTTAGCACCGTGGCTTCCAAATGGAGCCGTCTGCTGCAGTGGAACGTGGTAGCTCCCTGTTGCTGTCTCCCCTGCCTCTTCTTCTCTACTTCTGTCTTTAAAATGATGAGTTTGATGTTGTCTTCTGAAGGCTTTTCTCTGACCTGCATGTTTTTCTTTGTCAGTTTTGTGCCTGCTCTCAAGCGCCTGAGTTTGGGCCTGGTGTTTCTAGTGACCTACACCTTGGCAAGCCTGTATGTCTCTGATGACTACCTCATCTCAGATGATTACATGGTATGGATTCATTTGCAGCTGTGGGGTGGGGAAGGATTCCATTGTCTAGTGGGCACTGGATCAGGAGAATTAATTCTGAAGAACTCGTCTAGTTGCTACCTTTTGTTCTTGGAACACCTCACACCTGTATTTCTGACCTTCCAGTGACCTTCCATGTCAGCCTCACACGCAGAGAACTTCACTTGAGTAACTTGCAATGTGCCCTGATGGCCAAGATAGCCAAGGGCATCCTGGGGTGCATTAGAAGAGCTGTGGTGAGTAGGTTGAGAGAGGTTCTCCTCCCTCTCTACTCCGCCCTAGTGAGGCCACATCTGGAACACTGAGTCCAGCACTGGGCCCCTTAGTTCAAGACTGACCTCAGGGAACTGCTTGAGATTGTCCAGCACAGAGCCGCAAAAGTGCTGAAGGCAGAGGAACATCTCCCTGCTGAGGACAGGCTGAGGGAGCTGGGGCTCTTGAGCTGGGAGCAGAGCAGCCTGAGGGGTGACCTCAGTCATGTTTATCAAGATGTGCAGGGCAGTGTGAGGAGGACAGAGCCAGGCTCTGCTCAGGGATGTGCAGTGATAGGAGAAGGGGCAGTGGGTGCAAGCTGGAGCAGAGGAGGCTCTGTGTGAACAAAAGGAGAAACTTTTTCACTGTGAGGGTGGCAGAGCCCTGGAGCAGGCTGCCCAGAGAGGTTGTGGAGTCTCCTCCTTTGGAGACATTCGAAACCCGCCTGGATGTGTTCCTGTGTGACCTGCTCTGGGTGATGCTGCTGTGGCAGGGGAGCTAGACTGGATGATCTTTGGAAGTTCCTTCCAACCCCTGACATTCTGTGGCCCTGTGAAATGAGGGTGTAAGTTCCACAGCGTGGCCCAGTGTCACTGAAGGCAGAAGGATGTGTTTGCAATGCAAAAGACTCAGCAGCAGTCCCAACACAGACATCAGGTTCAAGCAAAAAGTGATGAGATCTCATTCACCTCCTCTCATCATTGCCACTTGACTGCAGTTGTAGTTTTCATCCTGTTTCCCCCTTCTCTCTGCAGGAGAAGCCTCTCTGGTTCCGCTGTGGCTACATCATGATCTGGGGCAAAATTATCCTCTACAAATATGTCACTTGCTGGCTCGTTACGGTGAGTCCAGAGGTCACTCCTGGGAGGAGAAATGAGCAGAGGTTGCACCTTGGCAGCCACTTGGCATGCTCTTGGGCTTAGCACCCAGGGGAAGTAATTCGAACACCTGGAGAGCAGGGCAGGCCAGGGCAGTGTGCGCTGTGCTGGCCAAGGCCAACTCAAAAGCCAGCAGCCATTTGTTCCACCTGCAGTGCTGCTTTCACTCGGAGCTGCCCCAGCCCTGCTTCCTTCATCTTGCTTGTGACTCTTCTCCCGTAGGAAGGCGTTTGCATCCTGGTTGGTCTGGGGTACAATGGGAAGGATCAGAGTGGGAAGCCCTTGTGGGATGCCTGTGCCAACATGAAGGTCTGGCTGTATGAGACAACCCCTCTGTTCACAGGGACCATTGCTTCCTTCAACATCAACACCAACGCCTGGGTGGCCCGGTGAGCAGGACACGATTCCCCTTCTGCAACCTCTGACTAACATCTGGGTCAGCAGAGCCAAGCTTTTAGGTGCCAGGGAGCAGTAGAGGAAGCAGCAGGTTTCAGTTCCTACACTTTTTCTTCCACGTTGTGCTGCAGTGACATAGGAAAGGTTTCTGGGCTGGCTAGACCTTGTCCCTCAGTCTGAGAAGGCAGGTTGTTAAGAAAGGCAAGCAGCTGATGGCAGCAGAAGAGGCTACAACAGGACAGCCTTGTCAGCCAGCCACAGAACTGCCTCAACTGCTTCTGCTTCTTGCATCACATCTCTTGCTGCTCCATGCAGTGACTCAGCTGAGTTCTGGTTCAGTGCTTGCTGGGACATACAAAGGAACTGTAATATGTAACTCCTGTTGTGGCCAAGGGCATTTGGGGGTGGATTAGAAGGGCTGTCGTGAGTAGGTCCAGAGAAGTTCTCTTCCCCCCCCTCTACTCTGCCCTGGTGAGGCCACATCTGGAATATTGTGTCCAGCTCTGGGCCACTCAGTTCAAGAAGGACCTCAGGGAACTGCTTGAGATTGTCCAGCACAGAGCCACAAAAGTGCTGAAGGCAGAGGAACATCTCCCTGCTGAGGACAGGCTGAGGGAGCTGGGAGCAGAGCAGCCTGAGGGGTGACCTCAGTCATGTCTATCAAGATGTGCAGGGCAGTGTGAGGAGGACAGAGCCAGGCTCTGCTCAGGGATGTGCAGTGATAGGACAAGGGGCAGTGGCTGCAAGCTGGAGCAGAGGAGGCTCTGTGTGAACAAAAGGAGCGTTTTGGTTTTCTCTGTGAGGGTGGCAGAGCCCTGGAGCAGGCTGCCCAGAGAGGTTGTGGAGTCTCCTCCTTTGGAGACATTCCAAACCTGCCTGGATGTGTTCCTGTGTGACCTGCCCTAGGTGATGCTGCTCTGGCAGGGCGTTTAGACTGGATGATCTTTGGAAGTTCCTTCCAACCCCTGGCATTCTGTGGTGATTTGGGTGTGCATTGTTGGACAGAGCTCCTCTCCCCATTAGCATTTAAGACAAAGGCCAAGGTGATTTTTTGCTCTAGTGAGGGGAGCTCTCTGTAGCTGTCACCACAGGGTGCATCCCTTGGGCCCTGCACAACTGCCACGGAGAAGGAAGACACAAACTGTTAAGTGCTTTGTTTCTTCTCCGCTCTAGCTACATCTTCAAGCGTCTGAAGTTCCTGGGTAACAAACTGCTGTCACAGGCACTGGCCCTGTTCTTCCTGGCCATTTGGCACGGGCTGCACTCTGGCTACCTGGTGTGCTTTCAGATGGAGCTGCTCATAGTCATCGTTGAGAGACAGGTGAGCTTCTAGGGACTGACAGAGTGGAGAAGCCCTGTGTCAGCCTTTCCTCAGCTGCCACCCTCGAGGCTTTAGTGAGATGAAGCCTGATAAACAGCCACTCACTTTGGAAGGGATTTTCAAACACAACATGGTTTTGATCTCAGCAGTTTGGTGGGCTGCTGGCTTCTGCATAGGCAAGCCACACATGTACTGCAGAATTGGAGAACTTTGCAGAGGAGTAGTGGGCAACTGAGGTGCCTGGCAGCTGGAAAGACTGAAGGATAAGCACGAGCTGAATTCCCAGTCCTGAAGGCACAACATTTTCTCTTTAAACTGGGATTCTGTAAACTAAACTTTAAGCAGGAAGGGGTGCTTGTCTCAAAACCTGGCTAAACAGCTTCCTGAAATGATTGTGACACAGCTGGGTAGGTAACTTTGGTGCCAGAGCCTGCAGCTGTAGGAGGGGAATTTGTGTTTTTTAACTCAGGTGATCAATCTGGTTCGGGACAGCCCTCCTCTGAACGCCCTGGCCTCCATCACTGCCTTGCAGCCCCTCTTCTATGTGCTGCAGCAGGCTATCCACTGGATGTTCATGGGTTACTCTCTGGTGCCATTTTGCCTTTTCACTTGGGACAAATGGATGAAGGTATTCAGTAACTGCAACCACTCCCTTTCCCTCCATCCCCTCTCACTTGTGCTCACTGCTCCTTACCCCTGCCTTGCCCTTCACAGGTGTACAGGTCTGTTTATTTCTGTGGCCATGTGCTGTTCCTCACCTTGCTGCTGGTGCTGCCTTACATTCGCAAATCGATTGTGCCACGAAAAGAAAAGCTAAAGAGGGCAGAATAACAGCCCAGAGGTAAGGCTGCACTCAGAAAAACCCCTGCTTGGACTGGGGAAGTAAAGCAAGGCAGCAGTGTTCCACCCTCCCATGGCGAGAGGCAGCCATAAACCAAACCAGGCACCTTTTTTTCCAGATTGTATCACCTGTGCATTTGTAGGAGTCGATTCCAAACTCCGGAGCAGAGTCCCCTGCCAGCTCTGCCGTGCTGTGCGACTTTGATCCAACGCGAGGAGGGGGAAGGAGGAAGCCCAGGGTCGGAGACCCTGCAGGAGGCGCGGAGCGAGGCTCCCCGCTCGCCACCCTCCGCCTGTTGCCTTATCTCTCTGCCGCCCTCCCGTGGACACTCGTGGCTCTCCCGCTACCAGATGATTGCGAAGCCCTCCGAGGCGGATCGGGCTGCACTGGGCTTGGAGCCACCACCTGACTTTTCTACGTTTGTCATCCGAGATAAAAGTTGCTCCTGGTATTTTTCA
Source organism: Pogoniulus pusillus (assembly GCF_015220805.1). Classification (NCBI taxonomy): domain Eukaryota; kingdom Metazoa; phylum Chordata; class Aves; order Piciformes; family Lybiidae; genus Pogoniulus; species Pogoniulus pusillus. The sequence continues at coordinate 24,936,669 of NC_087278.1, forward strand.
TATCGGCTTCAGCTCCTTTCCTCTTGAGCGCCTCGGTGTGAACTGTGGCACACCACCCAGCAAAGGGATTCTGCAGGAGTGAGCAACGTCAGCTGCAGGGTGAGAGTTTCAGTTCCGTGACAAACTTGGGCCGAGTCCCTGCTCTGAAGGGATGGAGGCTGCTCATGTATGAGACATGAAAGTAAAATACACAAGCACTCTTCACCAAAGTGACCTTTAATGGAAGAACAAGGTCGATGGGGCAGTCCTTTTGAAGTCTCACTGTGCCAGGAGCTCTGCAAGGTTGAAATTAAAGCCTTTTTCCCTTCAAGAGCCCAAGTTGCACCAGGTCAACACCCAAGTAAAAAGAGTCTTTCCAGAACATGGAGTCACTGTACAAAAGTCCACCCTGCCAGCAGTAGCAGCTCACACTACTCCCCAAGCTTCCTCAAAGGCAGTAGTAATTTTAGCACAGGTCAAGGCAGCAGAGAGGGGATAATTGCTGATAGAGACCATTTTTTCTGTGTAGTCAACACTGACCTAGGGGAAGACAGGGGAAAAAAAACAACAAAACACAACATTATTAAGCTCCAAGTTTTCCCTTAGCCCCATCTGTCTTAGGTGGAAAGACACAGTATTCTTCCAGCAGGAAAGCTGCCAGCCCTTCTCTAGTGCTCTCTCTTGGGAGGGAGAAAAGTCCCAAGTGTTGAAGGATTCAGTGGGCCATATTTTGACAAACCCATCTAGGGGGAGAAGAGAGGTGGGACAGAGAGGACCATGCTTACAAAATAAAGAAAAATGCCCCATGCTCCTAACAAGACCAAAATCAATGCTGACAACATTGTTACAACCCCAAATAAGGCATGGGTGCACTTACTGAACCATGGGCAAAAGCTCCCACAACAATGGCAACTGGGTCTGCTGCAGGAGCCAGCTGACGCAGATCTGACACCTTGGGAGCTGCAAAAGAGGTCCCTATCTTCATACAGCCCACAGGGAGGTGATCACTCACTGGGTTTTTAATGACCTGCAGAAAGTCAGTAGAGGTGCAGAGGTTAAAAACTTTGCCACCCAGGTAATGCCACTGCTTGTTCAGAAAGACCCAAACAAACCCCCCAAGATGAAAACAACCAGATTAATCACCCCATCGCCCCTAGCCGCAGCTCAGCAGCGCTGCAGCACACCTGTGAACAGTCAGTGTTTACCTTCAGCAGTTTCTGAGGCCCATCAGCTGCTCGGACACTGAGCTTGTGCAGCAACTGAACTGACAAGAGAAGAAATGAACCTGAGTTGGCTGTTCTTTTGCTGCTGGAATACTATTCCCTACCTGGTGGTCTGAGCTGAAGTAGATAAAAAGCCAATCTTCAGTGTCCCTAGCACCATCTACTTCAGCCCTAAGAACTATTCAGGCCACTCTGCTGCTAGCACAGCCTCATGCAGGTACTCCCTACTGTGTTAAGGACTGATTCTGGAACTTGGAGAAAGCCACTTCTGCTTCTCTTTCCTTTACTCACCCGCTCTGGGAAGTTGATGCAACTTCCTAACTCTTCCCTGAGCTCCCCTCCTAAGCACTGCAGTGTGCCACGTTGTGGCTGGTAGAAGTTTTGAATCACTTACCCATGAGACCACAGAACCGATCAAAAGTTCTTGGGATTCTTGTCTGGGGATTGACTTCGATTAGAACATTCTTCTGGGTGTGGATGTAAACCTGCAGGAGGCCAGCCCGGTTCAGCGGGCTGTCCATGAGCATCAGGAGGCTCTGGAATAGGGAAGCACAGCAGTAGCAACAGAAAAAGGCACAAGAGAGGAGAGACTCTCGGAAAAATTGAGCCTTAGCGCTCATGAACATAGAGGGGGCCGATGCTGAGGCAGGAAGGCGTTCACCGGGCTCCGGCAGCTGCACTGCAGTGCCAAGCGGCAGTAATCCCACACCTAGCCAGCGACTGACTGCAAGCCGGGACCACAGCGGGGAGGCCAAGCGCGAACACCTTCCAAGGGCGCAGGCAGACGCCCCGGCCCGAGGGAGCGCCGCTGCAGCCGCCGGGCGCCGCCCGCGTCCCGCCGTACCTGGTGGGCGATGTCGGGCCGCACCTCCGCGGGGTCCCGGCCGCTCCGCAGCAGCAGCGCCTTGTGCTTGTCGCAGTTGAGCAGCTCGAACGTCTTCCCCACCTGCGGCCAGAGCACACACGGGTGGGCAGAGGCTCCCGCGCCGCCGCTAGCGCAGCCGCAGCCCCTACCGCCCGCACCTTCACCGTCTCCAGGCTCGCCCCCTCCAGCACCACCAGCAGCCGCCGCTGCCCGCGGGGCCGCTTGAGCGCAGGCGAAGCCTCCTCCCGGGGCGACGCCATTTTGTCCCCGCCGCGAGGCGCCGGAGCAGCAGCGGCGCCGCCCCCGCGCCGCCCCCCGCCCAAAATGGCGCTGCAGCGCACCGCTCTCTGCTCCGGGCGGGCTCACTTCCGGAGCGCGGGGCGGGACGGGGCGGGGCGCGCCGCCCCCCCGCGGCTTCCCGACGGAGCACTTTGGCCGCGGCAGCTTCCGGTGTCCTTCCCGGCGGGGAGCGCGGCGCGGCCATGGCGCAGAACCTGAAGGACCTGGCGGGGCGGCTGCCCGCCGGGCCCCGCGGCGTGGGCACTGCCCTCAAGCTGCTGCTGGGCGCCGGCGCCCTGGCCTACGGCGTCCGCGAGTCTGTCTTCATCGGTGAGTCCCGCCCCGGCCGCCCTCCCGCCCCGCGCCCGCCGCCCTGGCTGCCCTGGCTGCCGCGCTGACCGCGCTGCTTCTCTCCGCAGTGGAGGGTGGCCAGAGAGCCATCTTCTTCAACCGCATCGGCGGCGTGCAGCAGGACACCATCCTCGCCGAGGGGCTCCACTTCAGGTAGGGCCGCGCCCCGTGCCCCGCGCCGCTGCGGGGCCAGCCCCGGGGCGCTGCGGGTCCCCGCGCGGTAACGCGCCCCTGCCCTCCCTAGGATCCCCTGGTTCCAGTACCCTATCATCTACGACATCCGGGCCAGGCCGCGCAAGATCTCCTCCCCCACGGGCTCCAAAGGTGAGAGGGGCCCCGCAGCCGAGCACGAGGCGCGGGCGGCTGCGCGGGGCAGGAGGGCAGCGGCGGTGCGGGCCCTGCCCATTCCTGTTCCCCTCTTCAGACCTGCAGATGGTGAACATTTCGCTGCGCGTCCTCACACGCCCCAACGCTGCAGAGCTGCCCAGCATGTACCAGCGCCTGGGCCTGGACTACGAGGAGCGTGTGCTGCCTTCCATCGTTAATGAGGTGCTCAAGAGCGTGGTGGCCAAGTTTAACGCGTCACAGCTCATCACCCAGAGAGCCCAGGTAGGCTGCTCCGGAGACTTGCGCTTACGTGGTGAAGAACAAGCGGAGTGTGGCGGTGGGGAATGTTGTAACAGGTGAAGAGTGAATATGTTAGGCTGCTGGATAATATGGCCAAATGGAAAGGATGAGAAACTCGATCTCTCTTGCTGTTTGAACGTAATGCAGGTCTGGCTGCTAAGATTATGTTGGTAGGTTCTGAGAGGAAAACTGGATTAGTTGCTCTGCTCAGTGATGTCCAGTGACAGGACAAGGGGCAATGGGCACGAGCTGGAGCAGAGGAGGTTCCGTGGGAACATAAGGAGAAACTTTGTGAGGTTCCCAGAGCCCCGGAGCAGGCTGCTCAGAGTGGTTGTGCAGTCTCCTCTGGAGACTTCCCAAACCCACCTGGATGCATTCCTGTATGACCTGCCCTAGGTGATGCTGCTGTGGCAGGGAGGTTGGACTGGATGATCTTTAGAGGTCTCTTCCAACCCCTGACATTCTGTGATGCTGTGTGTAGAGGGTGCAGAACTCCACCATGGAGTAGTGATGAGGGTATTGTAATTTGCACATACTGAAAGTGTTAGTAACGAGAAGAAAATGAAGTCCCCCCTTTCACAAAGCTACATGCTGCAGTTCACACAGGAAAGGTTCCTGGCATTGTGTGAGACTTATGCTTGGAAGCAGCTGCAGTCAAGTAAAGACAGGTGCTGGCTGGTCAGGTACGTGACAGACACGGTAGCTGGCATTGCTGTGTAAGTCAGCATTTACTGCAGGGCTTCTCAGCCTGGCTGCAAAAAGGTGCTGGTAGTGTAAAGGTGGAATAAAGCACATAGCACCAACAGCTGTCCAAAGAGAAGTGAAGGAGCCAGGCTCCACCAATAGCTGCAGTGATGAAGCGAGGTGAGATGTGAATTAAAAAGTTGAGGGCACCCAAAAGCGAATATGGTGCGACTGACAAAGTGCAAACAGTGATGACTGCAAGGTGCATAGAGCAACGCTGTCAAAATGTGTGGGGACTGCAGAAGTGGATGTGGTGGGATGGCAGAGAGAGGCTTCCAGAAGGACTTTTAGTTTCCTAACTTGAACTGTGTAGCAGCAACTCTTACGTGTGTTGTAGTATGGCTTTGAAAGCGTGAGGTGTAGGAGTGCAGCAGTTTGAGAGGCAGCAGGTTCACAGGAGCTGTTCACGTCTGTGCCTAGGGTTTGGTTTAGGTAATAATGCCTCTCTTAGGCTAGGGTGGAGAGTTGGGCAGGAAGAAGTTGAATGGCATTCAACAAGTCCAAGGGTACAGTCTGCATCTGGGAAAGGACAACCCCATGGACCAGTAGAGGTTAGGGACGGACCTGTTGGAGAGCAGCTCTGGGGAAAGGGACGTGGGACATCGTGGTCCAGAAGGATGCCCATGAGCCGGCATTGTGCCCTGGTGGACAAGAAGGCCAAGAGCATCTTGAGGTGCATTAAAAGGGCTGTGCTGAGCAGGTCAGGAGAGGTTCTCCTGCTCCTCTACTCTGGTGAGGCCACATCTGGAATATTGTGTCTGCCCCTCAGTTCAAGAAGGACCTCAGGGAACTACTTGAAAGTGTCCCATGCAAAGCCATAAAGATGGTGAAGACAGTGGAACACTTCCCTGCTAAGGACAGGCTGAGGGAGCTGGGGCTCTTGAGCTGGGAGCAGAGCAGCCTGAGTGGTGTCCTTAGTCATGTTTGTCAAGATGTGCAGGGCAGTGTGAGGAGGACAGAGCCAGGCTCTGCTCAGAGATGTCCAATGACAGGACAAGGGGCACTGGGTGCAAGCTGGAGCAGAGGAGCTTCCATGGGAACAGAAGGAAAAAAAATTTACTGTGAGGGTGACAGAGGCCTGGAGCAGGCTGCCCAGAGAGGTTGTGGAGTCTCCTCTGGAGACATTCCCAACCCACCTGGATGCATTCCTGTGTGACCTGCCCTAGGTGGTGCTAGTGGGGCTGGACGGGATGATCTCTAGAGGTCCCTTCTAGCCACTGGCGTTCTGTGATGCTGTGTGAATGAGCAGTGAGGAGCACTCCAGATTCACTTGTGCAGTGCACAACCAGTGAGAAGCAGCCTGTGGCTATCAGTCCCTTTGCTGTTTGTTTCAGGTGTCTCTGCTCATCAGGCGAGAGCTGACGGAGCGAGCCAAGGACTTCAGCCTCATCCTGGACGATGTGGCCATCACAGAGCTGAGCTTCAGTCGTGAATACACAGCAGCTGTGGAGGCCAAGCAAGTGGGTGAGTGCAACTGCTGCCTTTTCCCTGAGTTACTAAACAAGGGAGTGAAGTTGGGTTAGTGTGGCACTGCTGTCACACTGGTACAGAATAGAGTTCTGAGTCTCAGCCTCCTCAGCAGCAGAACAGAACGCCTTGTTTTACACTAGTATCTGACACTTGGGTTTGAGCTGATGGGGTAGACCTGCAGAGGAACTGAGTTTCCAAGGTTGGGGCTCCTCTTCAAGCTGGGGCACTGTCTGGGTCTGCATACTGTTGGTTTTAAGAGCAGGTAAAGTACCTTTAGGGATGTCTCACACCTGTCAATACAGCCCCAGAATACTGTCAGCTCTTCCAGAAGCAGAGTGCTCCCTCTCAGCTGGAGGGATCTGGTGGAAGGCTCTGAAGATCTGCTTCTAATGCTTTTGGTGTTCTGTCTGCAGCCCAGCAGGAAGCACAGCGTGCACAGTTTCTGGTGGAGAAGGCCAAGCAGGAACAGAAGCAGAAGATTGTTCAGGCTGAAGGGGAAGCCACAGCTGCCAAGATGATATCCTGCTTTGGGACCTTTTGTGGGACATAGTTAGACAGTCCTTGGATCTGATACATTGGGCTCATACTTAGGAGACTTAGCAGGTGACAACTGGAATTAGGTCACTGTCATCTGTCTTGGCTGGAGCGAGGTCTGCCTGAGGGTACAGGCCAGGAGCCTCCACTCCCTGTGCCAGGTTTGACTTGTGTTGGCTGCGTGTGTCTATAACCCAGGATGCCACTCTTGATGCGGGGAGGCTCAAGGGACAGAGATTGCTTTTCCCCTAAGATACTTGATGCCATGCACTGGGGAGATTACTTCTGACAGCAGGTTCTTCCTTAACTGCTGCCCCTCTGCACCTCGGTGAAGCTCTCAGCAGGAATCCAGGCTACATCAAGCTGCGCAAGATCCGAGCCGCTCAAAACATCTCCAAAACGGTGAGCCCTGGGCACGGGATGGCCTCTGTCCTGCTGCAGTCCCCTGCTGTCCTCCCAGCCCCACAGCCACATGATGAGGTTAAGGCGAATGTGACCCGCCCTGTCCTAGGACTTGCTCTTGCCCAGCCTTTCTCTGCTCAGATTGAGCTTCAGCTTTAGCGTGCGGTGATCAGCAGTTTGAGGTGAAGCTAGGAGTCTGTGCCCTCACTATGACACAGCTAGATCTACATCAGATTCCATCACCCACTCTCAGCTGCAGCCACCAAAAGCTCCTGGTTTCCTGCAGGCTGAGGAAGGGGAACAGGCAGGGGTGGAATGCAAGGTCTTTGACAGGGACAGAATGAGCACTTCTGTAAGGAAGTCTGATGGCTCTGGGCTGGGAGCTCAGGGAGGGGCAGGTTTGGTTTGGGGAACTGCATTGACTGAACCAAGACCTTAACTGAAAGATGTGCTGTGTCTGCCAGTGGAGAGGGGTTCTCAGTAGTGCTGTTCCTCCATGTGCACTGACTCCTCTGTGCTATTTTTGATGTCTCTTGCAGATTGCAGGCTCACAGAACCGTGTGTACCTCACAGCAGACAACTTGGTACTGAACCTGCAGGACGAGGGCTTCACCAGGTAAAGGGGCCAGGGAGCTGCATTCATCTGCACCCTATCTGTCAAGCTAGTCCACTTCCTGGAGCTGTCTCGGGATCTTTCCTCTTGAGAGGAGCCTGATTCCAGAGGACACAGCCTCGGGAGGGAGCAGTCTGACTGAAACAGACATTTTGGTTAACTCTGATCAATTTCTCTTGTTTTTCTCTTCCCCCTCAATGCATCTCCTGCCACACAGAGGAAGGTAAGGCATTGTTTGTTGTGATCCTTTTGGTAGCACTTGGAAGCAGGGTGGTGATGGCCGCCTAGTGCCTGGTGTGGTTCTGGCTTGGGCCTTTCTGGACATAGGAACTTTATTTCCTCTTTGTCTCAGTGCCTGGGGAAACTTAGGGCCTTCCTCACAAGGAGCACACAAATTTCAGCGTCCAGCAGGAGACAGGTGGTAGTTGGAGCACTGTGTCTGGCCATAAGAACCTTACATGAGAAAGGCAGGTGTAGTTAAGGAGCATGTTCTGGTCTGTTCTGCACAAGCAGGGCATCCTGTACCTAGGAATGTGCGTTGGCTTGGAGGAGCTTTGGGAAAAGTAGCTTTTGGTACTGCCCAAAAGCTTCTCCAGCCCATGCTAGCAAACCTCATTTCCTGCCTTCAGAGCTGGCAGGAGTGTGGTGGCTTTGCCTAATCTGTGCAGTGTTTACTGGACAAGGCAATGCCAGCTGAGCTCACAGTTGGCAGATAAGAGATGGGATTGTTTAGAAGCCAGAAGGAACCAGAGATGGTTTCTCTTCTGTGGAGTCTGACTATAAAATAAGGATTTCTGACCTCTGACCAGGTTCTGATTTATTCATCCCAGAAGGCTTTAAGGGGCTTTGGAAAAAAAAGTAAAGAGGAAGGATGTGGAAGTCCAGGTCCTCTGACTACCACCTCACAGCCACAAGTCTGTAGTGAGGATCTGGTCCAGCTTTGCTCCTGCCGTCTGGACTAATGGCTGTCTTTTGTCTCCTTGCAGTGACAGTCTCCTACTCAAACAAGGGAAGAAATGAACCAAGCTAAAGCTTCCTGGAACTGGCAGCGCTGCCCAGCAGAGGATCGGAGTGAGGAGCATTGACCTCCTTCCTTTACCATTGTTTGCCCTGATTCCAAGTTGCAGTAGCCTCTGCTCTGTGGTGACCCAGTTCTGGGGCTGGGCTCTTCCTCCTCCTTCACTCCCCCAGTTAAGTTTGTGGAGGTAGAGAGGGGGCTTACTGATACTACCCCCCTGGCTAGAGTAATGAATTCATTAATTTTAGGTTTCTCTAGGGTCAAATGAGAATTCTTTTTGGCCAACTGAGGGAGTTCTGCTGCCATCAGCACCAGCCTCTTTTTTTTTTCTAGTAAATTTTGTTTCTCTTTCAATCTTGCTCCCAAGAGAAGCTGGGACTGACTTCAGGGCAATGTCATTCAACAGGTGCCTGCTGCTGCTGGAACATCTTTGTGTCACTGTCTGTTCAGTGATTCTTTCAAACATTTGTAAAATTAAACCCCACCAACTTTACAGAGTGTCTGGGTCTGCCTGGTGCCTGAGGAGTCTGTACAGGGGGAGGTGTAGGGTGGGTGGGTGACAGCCCAGTGCCTGCCTCGCTCAGACCCCAGCACTTGAACTGCAGCTGCTTAGCAAAATGTATGGGGAGTAGGTTAAGACCAGGCTGGATCAGGCCTTGAGCAGCCAGGTCTAGTTGAGAGGTGTCCCTGCCCATGGTGCAGAGGTTGGAGTAGATGGTCTCAGGTCTAGGATTCTATGAATCGTTAAGATCGGAAAAGACCTCTTGAGATCATGAAGTCCAAGCACCAGCCCCACACCACCCTACCCAGTAACCCATGCATATATACTTTATGAACACCTCCAGGGATGATGGCTGCACCCCCTCCCTGGGGAGCCTGTTTCAACCCCTAGCCCCTCTTGCAGTGATGACATTTTTCCCAATGTCCAACCTAACCTCCCCTGGTGCAGCTTGAGGCCATTTACTCTAATCCTGTCTCTAGTACTAAAAGGATACCTACCCTCAGCCTCACGCCAGCCTCCTTGCAGGGAGCAATAAGGTCTCCCCTTCTCCAGGCTAACTAGCCCCAGTTCCTTCAGCCACATCTCACCAGACCTGCTCTACAGTACAGCTACACTCCAGAGAAATTGGAGGACAAAAACCTTGTGGGGCTGAGTCCTCAACCAGACCACAGTTTACAAAGGAGATGCCACAGCCATGACACCAACCTCTGGGGTATTTACAGCACCCATCTGCAGGCTGAGGTAGAGAAGGGGATGTAGTGCAGAGGGTTAGGATTAAGAGGATATTTCATGTTGACTTGCAGAGGAGCTGAATAAAGGAGCCAGAATGTCCCTATATGAAAAGCCAAAGTCTTGGGGAATGCTACCAGGCAGTGGGCAGAGCTCCTGTGGCTCTTCCTCAGCCCCTGAAGCTGACAGCAGAGTTGAGTTTAGGCGCCAGCTCTCAGTAAGGTAAAAGAAGGGGCATTGTTTGTTCTGTGATGAGTGAAGGGGCAGCAGGAGGCTTTGCTGGCCTGCACAAGCAAGGGACAAAGGGACAAAGTCAGTCACCAGAGCTGGACTGCAGCCTGGATCAGGGCACTGGAAGAAGGACTGGTTCATAGTCCTGCAAGGAATGAGTCCAACCAGCCAGCACATGAGCTCCAGCCTTGCCCCTCAGGTTCAAACCTCCACTGTGCTACCTGCAGCAAAGGTTTATTTCTTCTTCAGTGACCCTTTCAGCTTCTTCTCTGAGGAGCGCTGCTTCTGCACCTTCTCCTTCTTCTCCACATTCTCATAAATTGTTGCCTCTTTCTGCCTGGAAAAAAACAAGGCAGAGAAAATCAAGGGGAAATCAGCAAGGAGAAGCAGCTGGCAGGGAGCTTGCCAGAGGCAGGCCTCTGCTTCAGGGCAGTGCTTACTTGGAGGGCTTGCGTGAGGCCTTGGCGTGCCCACTGCGCGCAGCAGGGGGGTAGGTGATGTTCCCGTACTCTGACTCCCCTGGCTTGCCCTTCTGAGCCTGCAGGAGACAGAGGCAAGGCTGAGGAGAGCGTGGTCTGGGAGAAGCATGCGAGGGGTCATGCTTCATGCTAGGGTCTTCAGGCTCATGAGCCAGCAGTGCCTTCATGCAGCCCAGAGGCAGCCGTGTGCTGGGCTGAATCAAGAGGAGTGGCCAGTAGGGCAAGAGAGGGGATTCTGCCCCTTTGCTCTGCTGAGACCCCCACCTCCAATACTGCATCCAGTTCTGGGGTCCCCAGCATAAGGACACAGAGCTGTTGGAGCGAGTCCAGGGCAGGGCACAGACACGGTCCAAGGGCTGGAGCATCTCTGCTATGAGGACAGACTGAGAGAGCTAAGGTTGTTCAGCCTGGGGAAGATTCCAGAGGGACCTTAAAGGTGCCTTCCAGTACCTGAAAGGATCCTACAGGCATGCTGGAGAGGGACTTTGCATGAGGGCAGCTAGAGATGGGACAAGGGAGAATGGCTTGATGCTAAGGGAGAGGAAGGTTAGAGTGGATCTTAGGAAGAAGTTCTTCAGTACAAAGGTGGTGAGACTGGAACAAGTTGCCCAGGGAGGCTGTGGCTTCCTCCTACTGGGGGTGTTCAAGGCCAGGTCAGATGAGGCCTTGATTCTAGTTGAGAGGCATCTCTGCTCATGGCAGGAGGGTGCAGCAGATGATCTCTGCTGTCCCTTCCAATCTGGACCATTCTGTGATCAGCACACTCTGCCCACTGCTGTCGCAGAGGTGATCAGCAAGGATGCTGCTTGTAGGTGCAGTAAATCTCTGAAGGCACAGCAGTGCCTGGAAGTGCCACATGTTGGCTAAAGAACCTTAGGCAGAAAGCAGCAGCTACTGGCTACTGCCAGAGGCTACAGAAGGCAACAGAAAAGATGCCACTTAGCAGGAGAAAATCCTGCAACTGCAGAACCAGAAGGAGAAAGACAATGAAGAAACAATGGAGAAAGGAGATGGGAAAGTCTTTGCCTGTCCTAGATTCAGCTTGTAACAAAAGAGTTCCTGGTAGAGATGTTCTGCAGAACATGGCTAAAATAATTGCATCACTCACTGCTGGTTGGCAGCTCAGAAGGGGTTGGTTGGTAGTGGAACTGCTAAATTCCCCTGAATTTTAAGGAGTGGAAGAGAGACTCAGGTCCTGATGCTAGCTTAAAGCTTGAGAAACAGCACTGGGGCTCAGAGCACCACGCAGGGCCTAGACTCCCAGAACAGAAAAGTGAAGCTCCCCTTCTCACCTGGATAACTTCCAGCTTTCTCTTGGTGGTTTCTATGAACTGGCAGATGGCCATGTAGATGAACTTGTACTGGGCCTCCGTCTGCACCATCCCTGAGCGCTGGGCCCTCACCATCTGGATAGTCTTCTGGATGTCAATGTCACAGTCCAGCCCTAGCAAGGGGCACCAGAAAAGCTTATGGACATGCTCACTGCCTCCCTCTGCCAGTTCTGCACCAAAAGCAGTCACAGTGGAGGTCAGACAAGACATTTCCACCTCACTCTACACTCTTTACTCCTGTATGGACTTCTAGACTTCTTTCCTGCTCAGCCTCTTTCAATTCTGTCCCTGGATGAAGAGCCCAAGCTCAGGGAAGGCTGAAGCCATAGTGACTGGATGTGGTGCACAAAGATCCAGCAGGTGTCACACAGGAGAGCACAACCTCAGGGCTGTGGTGAGATTTCTACCTCCTATTTTTCATTTCTTTGCAGCTGAACTTAAGGGCACAGCCCTAGTGAGTAGGTCAGCTCACACTGAGATGCTTTGGGGTCCTCTTACCCTTGGTGGAGATGGTTTCCACTATCATATCAATGACAATGATCGTCCCAGTGCGGCCAATCCCAGCGCTGCAAGGAGAGGAGGACAATCAGAGCAACACAGATCCTGAACTGAAATGACTGCAGCTGCTTCTGAGAGGGATGTGCCACCTGCAGCAGCTCTTCAGCAATGCCATAAGGGAGTCACAGATTTGACAGAGTTTGGCTGGGGGGCATCCAAGAGGAAAAAAGCAAATACTGGGGATGGGCTCTGCATCACTCAAGTCCTGCTATAAGGCATAACTTCTATACCCCACCCTAGATAAGGAATGGAGGCAGCTTTCCAATGCCAGCCTCTGTACCAACCTGCAGTGCACGAGGATGGGCCCTGCGTCTGGAATGCTCTCTTGCTTTTGATTGATCTGGTCAAGGAAGCTGAGCACACCTCCTGGCTCACTGGGTACACCGTGGTCAGGCCAGCTCAGGTACTGGTAGTGCCAGATGTCACGCAGAGCCTTACCCTGATAAGCACAAAACAGCCCTGGTAAAGCTGCAGGCCTGGCCTGGCCCTGCGCCCTGTCCCAGGGAGAGCTGCGCCCGAAGCCAACGGGCATCTCTGTCTCCTACACACTCCTTGGTCATCCCACCAGTGTGATTTCTACCCAAACCAGGTGGGAAGAGCAAATCCAAGAATGCTACAGCAGCAGCAGCAGAGCCCCCAGCAGCAGCCAGCCCTGGGCACAGTGGCTGCTGGAGCCCCAGGCTGGCACACTCACGTTGTCCCTGGGGCACACGCAGAGGTGCCGCAGTTTGTACTCCAGCGCGTTGTGCTCCCCAGCATTCTCCACCAGGTAGGGGCCGTACTCTTTGGTGCTGCCCACCTCGGGCCAGTAAGGCACACACTTGTTCTGTGTGAGCAGAGAGGGTGGGGTGAGGACCAGGAGGCTGCAGGGAAGGGAGGAAAAGCAGAGCAGTAGTTGAAAGGGAGGAGGAGGCAGCTCCCAGATACCTACAACCGCTACTTACTCGACCCTTCTCCACCTCCCGCGTCGTCATCACGACAACCCGCGTGTTCTCCTGCCACACCATCTGCCAGAAGTCATTGACTGTGGCATCCAGGCAGCCCTGGCTAGCGATGTAGGTCTTGGTGCGCTCATCTGGACTGATCAGGTTGTTCTGAGTATCAACAGGGGCAAGTCAGGAGGCCTGCAGGAGCAGGAAGGCCTTCACCCTTTTTGGGCATGTGGCCACCTTTCAAGAGCCTTACCTTGACATAGTTGGCATTGATGTAGTCAGATCCAGGTATGTTTGGGTCCCTTCCTTGGAGGATGACCCTGGAGTGATCAACTGGAAATGCAATGAAAGAATAAACAGAGCAATGAGACTCTGTGCCCAGCCACGTGAAGCTCCTCCCCTGCCCCGTGCCACCTTACTCATGCTAGCCAGTGCAGGCATCAAGCTTCACATTGTCACCTCTCCTTCTCTGGGGTCAGATCAGTCTCACCTCATCCTCCCATCTCTGTACCACTACCATGGACCATCAGAAGTTAATGAGTCTAATGCAACCCTCCCTCCTTCCTTCAAGGACAGAGAAAGGCTACAGCTTCACTGGTCAGCTCTTACAAGCTCTGCAGCACTGAGGATTTAACCCGCCCTGGAGGACAGGGCAGGCTGAGGCAGGGTCAGGGGTGACTTGGACAGGGTCTTCACTGCCTGTTTGTGTCTACTTTTTTGTAATGGAGAAGTAAGACTCACAGGGCAAGATGTTCTTGTATCGGTTCTTGCTCTTGTTTTCAGGTCTCTGACCCTCATGACGATCAAAGAGCTGCTTGGCTTCCTGTTTCTGCAGACTCTGAGAGAAGAAGAAAGAACAGTCCTGGCAAGGTCACAGCATGTGACAGGGCAGGTGGGCACTCAGAGGAGCAGTGCTGACCCTGGGGACATGTGGGAGTGTTTGGGGGAGGGGAGAGCAGGAAAGCAAACTTAGACTTGAAAAGTCAAAGGTCCATGCCCTTACTGTGTTGGTGTCTCATTCCCCCCACCATGAGAAAGCACAGTTCCACCTCACTGAGCTCACTTCTCAGAGGAGCAGGTTCCAAACAGAGACTTCTTTCAGAGATAAAGTGACAAGAATTTACAAGGCACCTGGGAAGTCTGTGTCCAAGCAGAAATCAAGGATGGAGAACGAGGTGGTGTACAGGGACTTCCCAAGTGGGCAGAATAATGCCCCCCAGCAGTTTCTTACATCAAATTCCTCCCAGAATCCAGCCTTGGATGTCTCCTCAGATAAACTCTTCTTGTTCAGTTCCTGCACTCTATTCTCAATGTCAGCTGCATTCACCCTGGTGGCATAGTAGGGCTGGGGACAAGACAACACAACAGGTTGGTAGGAAAGAGACACACTGCTGGAGAGCAAAGACTCCTCTTTGTGCCATGCCGCAAAGGAGGAGCAGGACACAAGGCAGAAACAGTGAGTATCCCTACAAAGAATTCCCAAGAAACAGAGGCAGTGGGATTTACCTGCTTCAGGTACACAAAGGAGCCTGACAGCTCCTCGATGCCAGTCTTCTTGAAGTGCTCCACCAGGTCTGCCAAGCTGTCAAACACCTCAGCGCCTCCCACGGTGTAGCGTTCGTTCTGAGTGGGGAGGAAGGTGTCACATCTCACCTGTGACACGGCTAGAGACAGGGCTGACAGTGCTCAGGGACAAGGGCCTGCTGGCTGCAAAGGCAGAGGTATTGCTCTGTGCCACCCAGAAATGCACATCTGGCAGAGAGCTCCAGCATTCGTCTGCCCTGGCACCGATCTCATGACGTGGGGCACTGGCTCCTCAGAAGATGGAAGCCCACAGAAGGTATTTTGCCCTCAGCTCTCACGTAAGGCCAGTTGCTTTCTATGCTTGAGATATCCTTCTGCTCTCTGCATCATCCCAAGTGGAAGAAATGGGATAACTTGGAGTCACAGAATCACTTCAGTTGGGAAAGGTCATCAAGTCCACCATCCCCTAACTCTGCCAAGCCTGGTGCTAAACCATGTCCCTCAGCACCACATCTCTGCTGCTTTTAAACACCTCTGGGCTTGGGGATTCAACCAGTGCCCTGGGCAGCCTGTGCCACTGTTTGAGAGCCTTTTTGGTCCTGGAGTTTCTCCTAATATCCATCCCAAACCTCCCCTGGTGCAATTTGAGGCCATTTCCTCTCCTTCTATCACTTGTTCCTAGGGAGAAGAGGCCAAACCCCACCTCACTCCAACCTCCTTTCAGGGAGTTGTAGAGACTGATGTGGTCTCCCCTCAGCCTCCTCTTCTCCAGATTAAACAACCTCCAGTTCCTGATGGAAACATCTGTCAGACTCAGTGTGGAGGCCTTGCAGATGTCCCTCCTCTTCCTCCAAGAGCTCACAGTTAGATTGCAAGTCCTCCTCTCTCTGTCACTACAAACTCCCTTTACTGGAGTCCTTGGTCACACTGAGCCCCTGCTTCTGCCTGTGACGGCACCCAGCAGTGCCCATCATCACCCAGGTTGGAATCTGCAGGGTGGCAGCACTTTGACCCAAATTCAGAAAGCCTGTTGATAGTACTCCAGCTGACAGGGCCCCTGCTTTTTAGGACATGATCAGCAGACACCACTCCACCCCCTCTGCTCTCCCAGCTGCTCACCTCACACATGATCTTGATGTGTGTGACTTTGAGCGGGGCCCCAGCAGCATTGCTTGCCCCAGCTGGTGGAGCATCAGACCCAGGTTTCAGCTGGTCAGTGAGGATGGACAAGACAAAATCCCCAGGTTTGCTGAGGCTCTCCCGCACCAAGAAAGTCCAAGGGGTGGCTTTGGCCTGGAGAAGTGACTCAGCTGCAGGGCCTGAGAGATGCCCATGGTACCACCTACAGAAAAACAACAGAGTCAGAAGAGAGATGCAGGTGCAGGTAAGTGGATGGCCTTGAGCTGATGAGTGAAAGACAGCAACAGTAGGGAAGTGTGAGGGAGGAGAGGAAACCAAGGAAAGAGCAGGATCTTGGAAAAAGCATGAGATTGGGAAGAGGAGATTTGGCAAGAAAAGGAAAGAGCAAGGCATGGTGTGGTGAGCAGAATGCTGGTACCAGAGGACATGGTAGGAAAGCACCGAGCTTGATCCAGTTGTGTGATCCTCCATGTCTCCTCTCAGCACCCAGTGAGGAGCATCCCCATTTGACCCAAGTGTTCTCAGCCTTGCTGCAGGACTGGACCCAGGGTGCAGAGGGACACAAGCAAAGTGCAAATGGCACAGCTGCTGCCAAGCCCTTTCCAACCTACAAAGGCCCCTGTGTGTGTGTACTGATGCAAGTGATGGTCATCAGAAGCAGGATGAAGATGGGACAACCCTGGCCTCTTTTGGCCCTGCAGAAACTCCAGATGTGACCCAGGCTGTCTCTGTACAGACCTTCTAGTTCCTCATGCCTGTCCCAAGCTTTGCAGTCTCTTTGGACCACACCAGAAGGTTCTAGGAGGCACTGCTGAGCTGCCAAGTAGAGAAAGAGCTCAGCTGCATTCGCTGCAGCTCCATGTGGAACCAAGAGCTAGAGCTCCCACCTGCAGAACACTGAGAGCTGTGGGGTGCCCTGGGCATGGGGAAATGCTCATCCAAGGCTCATCTTCCAGCAGAGGCTTTACTGGGTCTGAACTCAGCTCAGGGGCCACTACAACACTGGTGTTCCTGCTCTGGGCTCTTTGCTCCTTCCTAGCTTGGTGTCAGGAAAGGACTTTGGGCCTCCCTAGCAATAACAGACCTGTTTCAAACAGGCACCTCTGGTCCTGGAGCATTCCCATCTCCAGATGGAGTTGTCTGCTGGTCTCTGTGTCTAGGAGCCTTTGCAGCACAGTTGCTGTGCCAGCTGAAGGCAGCATCCACTGCAGCTCCCACAAAGCTGCCTCAGCAGCTGGAGACAGTTGTTTGGAGCATCTCCCCTGGATAACAGAACTTCAGAAGCAGGGAGGTGTTGCATCAGACCTGCTTGCAATGCCCTTCCCTGTTCCCTTGCTCTGCACAGCACTCCAGACGCTGCCATCAAGGTCAGGGTGGTGCTCAGTAGCCAAGCCACCACAGTTAGAGCTGTGGGAGGTCTGCTGCCCACAGCTGCTGCCCAGCCAACAGAGGCCTGGGGTGGTGCTGGTATTTATGGTGAACTTGCCATTGCTAGGGCCATCTGCTCCCAACAACTGAAAGGGAGTCCAGGCCATGGCCCAGTCACAGGAGCAGCTGAGGTGTGCATTTGCCCCTGCATCTGGCCAGAGCAGTGCCTGGATACCCATCCCTAGAGGAGTTCAAAGGAGGCAGAGGTATGATGCTGAGTGACATAGTTTAGAACCAGCCTCGGTAGAGATGACCTTAAAGATCTTCTCCAACCAAAATAACACTTTCCAACACCTAGGAACCATCATGCCAGCAAAACATGGCAGACAGTCATCACACCTTGGTGATCAACCTCTGCTGATCCTCACCTTACACTCTGCAAGCAGCAGCTGGTGACTCTCGGTGCATTGCAGTTATCTGAACCTCCTCCCACAAAAGAGTTCAGACACCACTTCTCAGCTGCCCCCTGGGAATGGTTGGCCCCTCCTGCTCGTAAAAGGACTCTGGGCCTCTTCACTGGTAGGAAGGGGTTAATGGGTCTCATTTCCCCCTTCCCTTCCCCCTGTAGAGCCCAGCTCTACAAAGCCACGTGATGGAAAATCATTTGGGGAGGGAGTGAGAGGAGCTTTTGCAAGAGCCTGGGCTGGGGGGAAGAAGTTTCCAACCGCAGGGAGGAAGGGAGGAAACTGCAGGGCCACAACCCAACGGCCTCAAGTGGAAAGCACAGTGGGTGGGCAGACACTGGCCCCTCTGCAGCCCAACCCCAGAGTGAGCAGAGGGGTACCCAGACACTTTGCCCAGGACATCTTTGCTCCCTATGTCCAGATGCCCAAGGAGGCACTGTTCACCTCAAAGCAA
The DNA here is from genome assembly GCF_015220805.1 of Pogoniulus pusillus. Classification (NCBI taxonomy): domain Eukaryota; kingdom Metazoa; phylum Chordata; class Aves; order Piciformes; family Lybiidae; genus Pogoniulus; species Pogoniulus pusillus. Next base: position 24,954,486 of record NC_087278.1, read on the forward strand.
TGCACAGCTGCTCCCTGAGCTGCATCAAAGAGCCTGAGAGCACAACACAAAGGCAAACCCACCTGGTTTGATTTAGGAACTTGGTGGCAAGAGACTTATGCAAAGCAAGGACAGGAAGGAGACTAAGCAGGCTAGGAATAGCAGGGGAACCTGGTCCTGCTCTCAGCTCTGAGTCACACAGGCCCAGAATAACCAAGGAAGACTGGGGCAAGACTGAAGGTTTCACCATGTCACCCTATGGACCTCTGCATACACACATAACACCACATTTGCTTTTAGCAGCAGTTTATAAGCAGCAACAGGAAATCAGAAGTGAAAATTGAGCCCTAGTTGTAGGTCTGCTGGGATAGGTCAGGATAGGTCCAGTTACTCCTGGGGATGGAGGCATAGGAGGCTGCAGGAGGCAGGAGACACTTTTTGCAGGGTTTGCCCTGGGAATGCAAGTAGGGTGGAATGGAGGCCACAAAAGACAGGGGAGCTCTCCACACAGACACATCAGCTGCTTTGCTGCCTCTGTACCTCTCAGTAGTGGGGTCGGAACAGTTGAGTGGGTATCTCAAGTCAATGATGGTCCCATCTTTGTCCTGCAGTGAGCCCTGCTGCTGTGTGTAGTACTCCACCAGTTCTGACAGGGTGGCAAACTTCTCCCCTCCATACAGGTCATAGAAGTCCCCAGTGTTCTGGATGCGGATGTGGGTCACCTGGTCACCAACCCTGTGGGAGGATGCACAGAGCAGCCCGGTGAGGTGGTTGGGAAAAGGGCAGAACATGCTCTATGTTACCTATGTTACCTCCTGCCACTGCAGTGCAAGGAGGTGACCACAGAGACAAGCTCCTGGAGCAGCTTCAGGGAGGGTCTAGAAGATGCTGGAAAGCTCAAGTCCTTTTACAGCATGGGAGGGATTCAAAGGCATAACGCAGGATGAAGAGACACCACAGGGCATGTGAGGATCTAAGGTAACCTTGGGAAGACAGAAGGTGGGGCCCAGGTTACTGACCGGACTGAAAGGGAGAAGTCCCCCTGGTTCCTCTGGCTGGGTCTGGCCAGAAAGCTCCCGTGGACACCTCGCCCCTTCAGTAAAGCTTCAGCTTCCAGCCCACTCAGGCCACGGTGAAACCACCTAGCAGAGGAGATAAAAAGAAGACCAAGTGAATGAGAAAGGCCAGGCACAGTGGAGAATGGGCCCCAGTCAGCAGCCCAAGGAATACCACAGCACCACTATCCCTTGATGGAAAGCTATGGAAGGTTTGCAACCAGCTAAGCCTTCCAGGGTGACCCTCTCTCTTCTTTGTCCTACTTTCCTGGTCCCTCCTCTCTCTCTCTCTCTCACACACACACATATACACACACTTCTCAGTCTCTCTTACCTCACCATGGTGGAGGCTGAAAGAAGAGGGTACCAAGTGGCTACCACCAATGCACCTCAGCAAATGCAGAGGGCAGAGCAGTTTGCGCCGGCAGGAAAAGGGAAGTCTGAGATCTGTGCTGCAGCACCCAACGCCAAGCTGCTTCTGCACCTCTTGGGAGCTGGCCATGTATCTCCCCAGGCATTAACTGTCAGCCCATCCAGACCCTCTCCATCCCCCTGCTTCTGGACATGAGCCCCGAAGTCTGCACAGTGCAGTTGGGCACAGGCGAGCGCAAGGCACCACGGCTCCAGGAACAGGAAGTGCTCTGAGCCATCAACCCCACTGCCCCCAGCTGCTTTGCACACACTTCTGCTTCTCCTTTTGTGTCTGCCCTCCCCACCCCCCTTAGGTCTTGGTCTTTTTTTTCACATCAGGGCTGACCCCTCCTTAGGTCTTGGTCTTTTTGTCACACCGGGGATGACTTCACAAGCCATGGGTCCCAGCCACGCTCACAACATGCAGTCCTCTGTGTCCTCTGCTCCCCTTCTTCCCCAAAAGGCCGGTGAGAAACATGCTGCCCCCCTGGCACCATGGCAAGGGCTCAAGAGTGAGGAGCACTCAAGTGCCCAGGGTAACCCTCACACCTGCAAGGCTGCAGTAGGCAGCGCAAGTGAGCGTACACTGAGAACTGATGCAACCTACTGTGGTTTATGTCTTCCCAGCCACACAGCTTGACTCTGCCAGGCTGCCCCCAGCCACTCAGCTGAAACCTCCACACACAACTCCCTGGCTGGACCCTCTGGGAAGGGAAATGTCCCCTGTGCTCTGTACAGCCACAGGGGAAATCTCTGCAAATCCAGAGCTGCAGACTGGCACTCTGATGTGGTTGATACAGGCCATAGTAGCTCGAAAGGGATGAGTATGGAGGAGAGAGGTGGTGTTGGAGCTGCCTGACAAGGCAGGCAGAGAGCATGACAGACAACTGCTACCTACAGCAGGCACACACAGCACCAAGAGAGCTTATCTTAGGACCTTCAAGATTCCAGCAGAGCAAACTGAGGCCAAAGCTGTCAACCTGGACAACTAGATACCAAGGAGAAATAACCATGTCCAGTTACCCAGCCATCTCCAGCTGCAGCCCAGGACTGCCCTGTTCCACAACACTGGTTTCAGAGTCTGCAGGTCTCAGGAAAGAACACAAGCTAAGCCCTGGCCAAGGAGGTCAATCCAGCTGGCAAAGCAGCCTGACTTCCATGGGGCCATCTCAGCTACCATGTGTGATGGGGTGGGCAGCAGGAACAGCAAGAGACTTGCTCAAGTATCAGCAGCTGCAGACTTCTCTGCACACCCTGGACTGGAGCATCATGCCAAAAGCTGAACAGGCTGCTAGCAATGGCTATGACTTTTGGCCAGGACAGAAACCAACAGTAAAGGGAAGTAGAGCAGAGACATAGGAAGCTAAACTTCATTGCTAGAAAGGCAACGCACCTCACTCTGAAACACTTCTAGTTTCACAGGGGTGATGAGCTGGGATGTGGGAAGCTACAGGGGTTCAGCTGTACTGCCTGAAAACTGATGTTAATAAATGAGACATTAAAGGCACAAAGATATGGGGCTGTGGGAATATCTTAGACACAAAATTGTACAAGTTGGACCTCAAAGACTACACCTAAAAATTTCCCCAATCTAGCACTGGCGCAGAAAAGCAGCAGGGAAGAAGGACAGGCAGAGGTCCCAGAAGAGAATCCCTCATTTCAAAGTAAGATTGGCTTTGAGGAGGACGTCACCAGGTGGATGGATGATGGCAGTGCAACGGCTGTGGTTCACCTTGATCTCAGGAAAGCATCTGACACCATCTCCCACAGCATCCTCACGGCTAAACTGAGGGAGTGTGGTCTGGATGATCTGGTGGTGAGGTGGAACCTCCTGTGTACCTGCTTGTAACCATTGTTCCTTTTCCTATCACTAGACATCACTGAGAAGAGCTTGGCCCCTTCATCTTGACACCCACACCTCCTGTTTATAGACATTGATAAGGTACCCTCTCAGCCTTCTCTTCTCCAGACTAAACAGCCCCAGGGCGCTTAGATGTTCCAGTCACCCAATCATCCTCATAGCCTTTGTTGGACTCTCTCCAGCAGGTCCCTGTCTCTCTTGAACTAGTCAGCCCAAAACTGGACACACTATTCCAGGTATGGTCTCACTAGGGCAGAGTAGATGCTGGGGAAGAACCTCCCTAAACCTGCTGGACACACTTTTCCTGATGCACCCCAGGATGCCACTGGTGCTCTGCTACAAGGGCACACTGCTGTCCCATGGAGAACTTGCCATCCACCAGGTCTCCAAGATCTTTCTCCATGTAATGCTAGTGTGGATCCCATTGCCTTACACCATGCCACTGCAGTCTGCAGACCAGAGCACCTGCCCTGAATGATGGTAAAGGTTTTACAGTTCTACAAAGGGCTTGAAAGACTTTGGTGAGTGAACAAACAAACAGGATTTAAGAGCTCAGCCTCTGTACAAAGCCATTGAGAGCTGCTGCAGCTGCAGAGCAGCAGAGTCACTGCTGTGGACAGGGCACTGCAAACTCTGCTTTGCTCTTCATAGAATGCACTAGGTTGGAAGGGACCTCTAGAGCTCATCTAATCCAACACCCCTGCAGTCACAGCAGGGACATCCCCAACTAGATCAGCCTGCTCAGGGCCTCATCAAGCCTGACCATGAAGGTCTCCAGGGATGGGGCCTCTCACCGACAACCTGGGCAACCTCTTTCCACCAACCCCACACTAAGGAACTTCCTGAGGAGGAGCACTGGACACAATCCGAATGCCCTGAACTCCACTCCTCCAGCTGTCCTGTAACTCCTGTTACCAGGGGAGGTTTTCCCTTCTGTGCCCTGTTTCTACTGCCACTGTTTTTATTTTTCTCACCAACCCCTGTTTTCTTCCTCTGGCATTCAGAGCACTCACCCACAGGATGGCATCAGGATCTTCACTCTCAGATCCCCTGTGATGGGGGACTGACAGCAGCTGGTGGAGGAGGTACCACAGCCCTTTAAGCAGGGTGTCCTACTAAAGAAAGCAAAGCAGTATTGGGATTATCCAGACAGCATTGTCAGACATGCTTGGGATAGAGATCAAAGACCTTGTCAGAGGAGAGGTGGACTTGCACCTCTGGACGATTGTGGCAGCGAGTGCCAGGGCTCTGGAGCAGCAGTTGGCAGCACCTCCCTTAACTCACCTGCGTCTGATCCAAGCAAGCACAGTTCCAAACTCCACCTGTCCCCGAACAGACTAAGGAGAAGGTGGATCCAAATCAGGCAAACTCCAAGCCTCAGGTGGAAGGCTTCATTTTCACTACTTGCAAAGTATTTCCTGGGTTGTGGTTAATGAGTAATTAGAGGGGTGGGGGAATGCCAAGGCCAGGCTGGGAGAGGTAGAGCCGGAAGGGACTGATTGTTCTTCCTGCCTCCTATCCACTGAACTCAGGCTTTCACTGGCTGCATTCCTGCCTGTTTTGTAACCAAAAGGCATCGCCGGCAGACCCGGATGCACCTCTCTCACAGCTCTCTACTTTTGCAGGCCTGCCTTCTTCACCCCCAGCCCTGCCACCCTGGTCCCCACTGTCCTCCCCAAAGACCTCAACACACCCAAAGGCAGCAGGCACACAAAGCAAGAGGCTCCAAGCAGGCACACCTCACATACCTTGGTTTGAATGAAGACAGCACAAAACATCACCCTGCTCCACTAGATTTGTCCCTCCAGTTTCAAAAGACAGAGTTTTACGTTGTTCTAATTGGGGCTGCAGGCAAATGGGGCAAGCCCAACCCCCACAGGATCTCTCCACTGCCTTGCTCATTAGAGCTGATTGCACATTCAGCCAAAAACCAGCCACAGGTGGCAAGAGTAAGCTGCACTCAGCCTGCTGGGGACAGGCGTCTCAGTAGCCTCTAGGGCTCTAGCTGAGCAGCACCAGACTGTCTTCAGGGACACCTCACCCAGTATGTTTCAGATAGCACATCTGTAAATACTTGGTTTTAAGACAGGGCTTAACACCTCTGAAATGCTAAAAAGGGTTGCTCCAACACTCAGTCCTATGGCTTTACTGAACTCGGTGCATACTGAGCCACCCAAAACACCAGCACAGATCTACCAGGTGAGGCAGGCACTGCGCCACCTCTACACCAGGGACAAGCACCCACACCTGAGGAGCACAGCTGAGCTCACGATCATCAGCGGAACGAGGCCACTTTCAAGATGTTCTTTATTCACAAGCAGACACACAGGCAGGCGGAAAGCATCGCGTTCGAGTCCCTTGCTGAAGGGCTCCAGTTCCCGGGGCTGACGAGGCCCACACCTTGGCAGAACAGCAGCAGCCAGAACTGCATGATCTGGTGGGGCAGGCGAGCACCACGGGCTCAGGAGGTGGCTACTCCACCTGTGCCGGGCCCGTGCGAGGGCAGTGTCATGGGCGGCAGGAACAGGGCCTTCAGCTTGCCCGACATGCTGGCAATCTCCGGGTCCTGCGACTCATAGGATTTGATCAGCCGGGCGAACTTCAGCACCCCTGCGAACGAAACACGAAAGGTGGGAAGGCAGCACTGTCAGCACCGCCGCGCTCTCCGCGGGCTCGCAGCTGCCGTACCCTCGCCGTCGTTGCTGAAGCCATAGGCTTTGATCACATCCTGCTGGATCTGGGTGGCCACGGGCAGCAAGAACTGCAGCATCTTGCCCATATCGTTGCAGGCGTTATCCCGAGCCTCATCCATGCGCTGCGCATTCTCGGGCGACCCAAAGGCCTTGATCACTTCCGCCAACACGGCTGCAGGACGCCAGAGCCGAGACATTAGCCCGACTGCTCTGCCGGCCGCTGCCACCTCCCGCTGCCCGCCCGCACTCACCCTTAGCCTGCTCAGTACTCAGGGCTGCGGTCGCCGCTTGAGCGCACGCCGCCATGGTAGCCGCCGCGGCGTGCTAGAGGCCGCCCAGCACCGGTCCCATACCCAGGCCCACGGGCGCATGCGCCACAGCGCCGACTTCCCCCTGTCATTGCACCGCTCCGTGAGGCTTCCCGCAGCGCGGGAAACCTGCTGGACAAATACTAAAAGAGCTGAAATCACTACCGCAACCGCCCTCCCGCGCCGGGCTCCGCCCGAGCCTTCCTGCTCCGCGGTAAGGGCGAGACCTGCGCCACCAAAAGCCCTTTCCGCCTGCACCCCCAGCCCTCCGCCCCGACCGTCCCGCCCGGTTCCACCGCGCTGCGTGGCTAGCAACGGCGGAAGGCTCCGCCACGACAGCTGCGACGCCGCGGGGCCAGCGCTATGCAGATGAGCTGCTTCCCATTGGCGGCACCGTGCGCCCGCCCCGCCCCTCCCCCGGAGCTGCCGGCGGCGGACGGAGCCGGTCCGAGGCGTCGGTAGCTGCCGTGACCCTCGCAAGCTCCTTGTCTCGGCCGTGCGCTGCGCTCTCCTCGTGGCCTGTTCCGCAGCGTTTCCTGCGGGCGGTGCCCGTTGCCGGTGGCCCCGCGGTCGGGCCGGCTACCTGAGCCTTCTTGGCGGCGCCGCTTCGCAGCCATCCTGACCTGGAGGGTGCGCGTTTTCTGCCCGCTCCCAAAGCAAGCCCTCGCGGGTCCCCTTCTGGCCCCGCGTTAAAAAAAACCACAACGGAGTCTGGACTCTGGAAGGGTTGTTTTTAGTTTGTTTGGGTGTTGGGTTTGGTTTATGTTGGGCTTTTTTTTTCCTTTTTTCTTTTTTTTAAGAGCTTCATATATATATTTCTATATATAAATTATTAGAATGTGTGTTGGGGCTTGGGAGTGCAGGGGAAACTTGGTTTGAGGGAGGTTTTTTTCCATTGCTGGGTTGTTGTTGTTTGGATCGTGGTTTTCCTTTTTAATGATTAAGTAAATATATATATATGGGGACCAATCGAGAGATACAACTGAGAGGTCAGACACGCACGCAGGGCAAGGGTTAAAAGGGGGGGTCACAAGTTGCTACATAAAACTGCCACGTCTAATAGGATGTGCATGAGTTAAAAGTACATCAACTAGAATGGGTGAGGGGGGAAAGGGGCAGCCGCCAGCTGGAAAAGACAGTACCAGGACACAGAATCGCTCAGCCACATCAGCTCTCCCTCCGGGGCTCAAAGGGCTGCTGGTGGTGGTTTGCAGTCTTGAGAAGAGTCTCGTGGTGCTTTGCACCTCCTGCCCACTCCTGCCAGCCCCGGGAAAAGCACAGCCACCATCTCGCATCGCAGACAGTATCCAGGTGCTTTGCACCTCGGTGGCTGGGAGCAGTCCTGCTGCTTTTGAAGGGGTCCTGTGATGCCTTGTTCACATCTGAAGGGATGTTTTGGAGAATGAGAAGCCACTCAGGTTAATCACAAAAACTTCCATCTTGCTTTTCCGTATCTTACACCTACAGGGGGTGGGCTGTGAGGAGGCATCTTGAGAAAAGGCTTTCTTGGATTGAGTCACCTCTTGGCTGCATCTCCTCCTCCCAGAAGCAGAAGGGCAGCAGCAGGATGTGAAGTCCTGCAATGCTCTGCACTTTCCATTTAATACAGCTGTTCCCCCCCACCCCAAACAAAGGATGGAGCTACTGCCACCCCAAATTCACACCAGCCTTTGTCCTTCTGAGCTCAGTGCAATGCTGGTTCTGTTGGCTTCAGAGCTCTGCTGAGATCATGTACTGATCATTTGGTGTCCACTAGTTTTCAGTCCCTCCCCATTTTCTCTCCTCCGTTTTCTGCTCCCAGGATGCCAGCCTGTACTTTTTGACCCATCTTCACTCATGCTCTGCTGCATGGTTGGGTTGGGATATATCACTCTGCCGCTTCCCCTCCCCCAGGATTTGGTTGATTGATTGCTCCTCTTGAGAGAAAGCCATGATGATGTCATGTTGACAGCAGAAGCCCATTTAAAGGGGTTTGTCACTTTCTTTCTTCAGGTGACTAGGATCAATCAGAGGAACAAGGTGATTGTGAGAGAGTAAATGGTAATTTAGTATGTCCCAATGCCTTTCACTAATCAAGATCTGCACAACTCTGCTGGCTTAGCAAGTTCTGCCAGATCCTTGATGCAGGAGATGCTATCAAAAAGGTACAACATTGCCCCTCTCTATTTTCCAGTGTGCTTTCCCCATGCACATGGAGAAGCTTCATCCCGGCAAAAGCATCCAGCCCTTGCCACTGTTTGGTATTCTGGCTGGGGTCAGTCACAACAGTTAAGTTGCCACTGTACCAGCACATGAAAAAGGTGTTAAGTTTACCCCCTGCCCCAAAGAAGAAGACCCCACGTGACATCAGCTACTGAACAGCAACTTGCCAAGAACGACCTTCCCGGTAGCCACAGCCGTGCCCCAGGTACAGGCATCCCTGCTCCTGGGTGTGGGATCAGGCCAAGCCCCCCACCTCAGGGATGCTTCCCTGTCCCCAGTGCCTCTGCCATCGCAAAGCCGAGGCTGGTCTGGTGACGCACTGCTCAGGACAGCAGGGCCTGCTGCCCCCTCACCTGTAGTAGTCCTCCTGCGTGGGGAGCGGCACGCCGTGCAGCGGGTGGTGGGCGTGCAGCCACTGCTGCTGCTCCAGAGCCAGGCGCTGCAGCTCAGCCGACTGCGCGTGCATGGCCTGCAGCTGGTGTGCCGCTGACATGGGCGCCGAGAGGGAGCCTGGCAAGTCCCTGTAGGGTGCAGCTGCAGCCAAAGATGAAATGGAGAACAAACGAGTCACCGTAACAGCCCAATCCTCACCCATGGCCCCACAGCTCAGTCAAAACTGCACTGCCCTTCCTTTCCCAGCCCTGTCCATGTGCAGGAGTTGCTCGGTCCCTTATGCACCCTTTCAGGTGCTGCCAGTGCAAGAGGGACACGGAACTGCTGGAGAGGGTGCAGAAGAGGCCACCAAGATGATCAGAGGGCTGGAGAACCTCCCCTATGGGGATAGGCTGAGAGAGCTGGGGCTGTTCAGCCTGGAGAAGAGAAGGCTCCAGGGAGACCTTACAGCAGCCTTCCAGTACCTGAAGGAGGCTACAAGAAAGCTGGGAAGGGACTTTTGACAAGGGCTTGGAGTGACAGGATGAGAGGGAATGGATTGAAGCTTGAGGAGGGCAGATTGAGACTGGAGATTAGGAAGAAATTCTTTGCAGTGAGGGTGGTGAGACACTGGCACAGGTTGCCCAGGGAGGTCGTGGATGCCACCTGCCTGGAGGTGTTCAAGGTCAGCTTGGATGAGGCCTTGTGCGATCTGTTCTAGTGGGAGATATCCCTGCTCGTGGCAGGGTGTTGGAACTGGATGGTCTTTAAGGTCTCTTCCAACCTAAACCATTCTCTGGATCTCTGATAGCACAGGCCTCTCCTGCCCCATGCCAGAACTTCTCAGTTTGCTTCTGTGATCCTTCATGACTACTCTGCCTCTTGGAGCCCTGCTTGTGTTTTTTTGGAGACCTCGTGAGCATCCTTACCAAAAAGCTGGTGGCGCAGCACTTCGTTCTCATGTAGAGGGTGAGGCAAGAGAGGGTTGGGGATGGTTCCAGCTGGGTATGGTATCCGGGTGAGATGTGATCCCGAGGCAAGAGGGTCAATAAGAGGGTGAACAGAGGCCGAGGCTGGGAAGATAACACAAAAGAATTAAGTTGTGCTGTGGAAGAGGTAACAGGGAGAAAGGCACAAGGCACAGTGAATCCAGCATGGAGAGGGTGGCTGCTTGTGAGGGATGGGAGGGTTTCAAGGCCAGACAACGCAGTCCCATGTCCCTGTTACTGTTTTTGCCTGCAACAAATTTCATATTAAACAGGATGGCATGGTTCTATCTCTACACCCTTCAGGGAGAAGTACTGCTCCTTGAAGTCAATTCTGCAAGGACCTGCTCTGCATCCAATACCATGCCCATTTCCCACCCTGGCTGCCCTTCATCTGCTTCCCTTCTCCAGCAAACAAGAGATCAAACATTTCATCAATCCCAGGACCCTGTGAAAACTGTTCTTAGCAGGGCACCCACTCCCTTGCAGGCCACGGCATGTGGGATGCAGTGCCCAGTAGCACCACCCTAGCAGCCCTGACACTCATTTGGCCTCCCTGGAGATCCAGAACCACAGGTCATGGTGCCATCAGCTCTGCTCACCATTAAGCAGCAAATGCACAGACACCACAATACTTGAAACAGATGTCAGTGCCTTTGGTAGGATGGGAGTGAGGACAAGGCTAAATGATGATGATGATGATGTTGACCTCTTCTGCCTGAAAAGGTGGATCTGGGGCCTCAAAGTCTAGTCTAGGCAGCTTTTGGGTTTTCCCAGGGCCAGAGGGAGTGAGTGAAGAAGGGTGGAACAGGAGGGAAGGCAGCAGATTTGTGCAGGAAACCATCGCCATGGGGTCCTTACCTGCATGTATGGCATCCTGCTGGTGGAGATGGAGGTGGGAGTGGATGTGGGAATGCTGATGATGATGAGGTGTCACATTGAGCATTTGCAGCCGGGCCAGAGGGTCATTGCTGAGAGCAGCCACCCGCTCAGCGTGCTGGCGCTCAGCCGCCAAGCGCTCGGCGTAGGACATGTCAGGGCGCAGGGTCGGGCCGGCTGCCAGCGCCAGCCTCTCCCGCTCTAAGTGGCCCAGCCCTGGATGGAAGGGAAAAGCAGGATGCAGGCCAGGGGCTGTCTGCAGGCTCAGCCCGCCATGGCGTGGAAACGGATCCATGGCGGCGGCTGGCATGGCGTGGAGCTGCTCCAGCTCGGCCGGCTTGACTTCGAAGCCAGGCTTGAGACGTTCACGCAGGTCACGGTCCCTCAGGTCTCGCTCGCGGGCCTCCCGCTCCCTCAGCTCCCGCTCCCGCGTGGCCGGGTCACTGCTGTAGATGGCTGGCACGTTGTACCCCAGCAGCCCTGGGTCCACCGCGCCCAGCGGCATGTAGAAAGGGTGGTTGCGGTTGCTGGGGGACATGACATGGGGCCGCGCGTATTCGCTGAGGGTGCGCAGGGCCGGGGTGTCGGGGCCCAGGTACGGGGGCACGGTGGCGACAGCGCTGCCCTGCTCAAAGGAGGGGCGGTGGGGAACTGGCCCGAGGGATGAGCACTCAACTGGCCGGCCCTCCTGGGCCATCTTCTGCAAGAGAAGGAAAACGAGCGTCAGGGTCCCAGGACACAGCACCCGGGGGGGCCTCAACATAGCCTTGCAGCTGCACAGCAGCAGCAGCAACCCCAGACCTACCACGCTCCGCTCCAGCTCCCGCTCCTTCTCCCGCTCCCGCTCCTTCTCCCGCTCCCGCTCCCGTTCCCGCTCCTTCTCCTCCTGTGCCTTCTGCTCGGCCTCTCGACGCACTTTTTCCACCAAGTCTGCCCTTTTTTTGGCCAGCTTGGAGCCATCGAGAGGCACAAAGTACAGGTCTGTGCGGGAGCAGGAGTTGAAGCCACGATCCAGGTGTTTGTTGAATCTAGGGGTGAGGTAAAAGCCTGTCACTGCAGAAGTGGCTGGAAAGGCAGGGATGGAGACAGGGGTGGGGACAGGGGCAAGCAAAGCCAAGTCCAGCACTGCAGGACATGAAAAAGCATCACAGAAAAGGCCAAAGGGCACAGCTTCACCTCACACCCAGGATGACCTCCCACTCCCTGCCCCATGCATCCCTCCCAAGCCTGGGGACAGCCCCTAGATCCCTGCCCCCTCTAAAGCCATCCCTTACCTAGCTGACTGGCTGGCATGGCTTGGCACATCCACCACCTTGGGGGGTGGTGAGGGGCTGCGAGCAGGTGGCACAGGGCTCTCAGGAGGTTCATACTCCTCTGATGGCTCCTGCTTGATTTGTGTCGCGCTGAGGGGGAGTGGGGCAGGTGGTGGGGGAGCTGGAGCTGCCATGCTCCCCGGCAGGGGTGGCGGTGCAGAGGGAGCAGGTGAGGGGGCTTTGTAGCCCCCTGCCACAGGGGATGAGGCTACGCGATAGCCAGGAGGGGTGGCTGCCCGGAATGGGGCGGCCGAGGACGCAGGGGGTGAGCTGGGCTTGTAGGGGGCTGGGGGCTGGAAGGTGGGGATGGGGGAGGCTGCCCGCTTCCCGTAGGGAGCCACAACCGAGGCGGGCACCGGGGGTGAGACTGTCTTGTATGGGGCAGCAGACAGGGAGGCCATGGTGGCAATGACGGTGGAGAGAGTGGTAGCAGCGGAGGTGACTGGAGGGCCAGCCCCAGGGGCAGGGGAGGGAGGTAGTGGCGGGGGGAAGGTGTAGGTGGCAGGACTCTGACCCGGGGCGTGAGTGCACATGCCAGGGTAGCTTCCCTGGGAAGAGGTGGTGGTGGAGGAGGAGGAGGAAGAGGAAGAAGAGGGGGCGGCAGCAGTGGCAGCTGAGGGAGCCTGGCTGTAGGTGGCCTGGCTGTGGGGAGGGTAGAGACGCAGCCCATAGGTGCCATGGGAAGGGTGATGGCTGTTTGACTCCAGGCCGTGGGGGTAACCCCCAGGTGGTTGGGGGGGAACTGTAGCTGCTGGGGAGACCCCCCCGCTGCTTCCATGGCCATGGTGGTGCTGCTGGGGTGGTTGCTGGTGATGGAGGGGCTGGCCAGGGAAGGAAGTGGTGGGGTGGGAGCCAGCATTGCCCAGGGGGCGGCTGTAGGGGGGTGGTCCCTGGCTCCAAACTGGCTGGGAGGGCAGGGAGGGTTGAGTATACTTGGGGGGCTGGCTGGACACAGAGAGGCCACTGGGTGGGGGGAAGGAGTGCCCATAAGAGGCACTGTAACTGGGCAGAGGCTGTGCTGTGGAGGGCTGGGGGTACTGAGCTGAGGAGCTGGAGGGTGGCAATGGTGGTGGGGCATAGGGGTAACGCGAGGGGGCCAGGGCCGGTGCCTTGTCCTGCCCCATCCCATGTGGTGAGGGAAGGTGGCTGCTCAGGGCCTGCCCCACCATTCCAGGGGAGCTGGAGGCAGCTACCACATTGTTGAGTGGGCGCAGGGCTGGGGGGGGAGGTAGATTGGCAGAGACGTGGGGGAAGGAAGGGGCTGAAGCTGGAGGGGCCACTGGAGGGTTGGCTGGGGATGTCTTTTGAGGGGGAAGTCCCCCAACCACTGATGCCAGGGAGATGGGGGTGGTGGGTGGTGGATTGTGCTTGGCACTGAGGGTTTGCTCACGACCCCCTGGTGTTGGGAGCCCTCCGACTCCACTGGCAATTTTGGCCCCAACCTGGACCACATTGGCTGTAGGGTAAAGGGGAGTGTGGGTGGAGGAAGAGGAGGAAGAGGAAGAGGAGGAGGAGCAGGAAGAAGAGGAGGAGGATGAGGAGGAAGAAGAGGAAGAGGATGAGGAGGATGAGGAGGAAGGAGGAGCAGGAGGGGCAGCAACAGTAGAGGAGGAGGTGGGTGTCTGTGGGGCTTGAGCCTGGAAAATGCGTGCGGCCTGGCCCTCCAGCTGGGAATGGTAGCTCCCTGTGGGGGGCCCCTGGGAGTGCACCTCAGGAGGGAGCCCAAAGCTGGGCTCAGGTGGACGGGGCAGGTTGTCAGGAGGGGCAGCTACCGGTGGGCTCTGGGGGAAGAGAGGGGGGTGATGGTAGGAGTGAGAGGGCCCCTGGGACAGCACAGAAGAGGAGTCGGAGTCGTTCTCCACACTGCCAGGGCTGTAGACGCTGGGGGAGGTGCTCCTGTTATCCTGGTCAATGTCCCGTGGGTCACTGCTCATCTCATCGTTGAAGCTGTGGCCATCAAGGCTGTCAACATCAGATGGGGATGGAGGGCAGGGCAACTCCTGAAGTGGGAAGAGGAGAGAGATGTTGTGGCTTCCCAGCCCACCCACAGCACTTCTCCAGTTGCCAGAGAAGTGCTTTCTGACCACTGCCTGCCAGCCTTACAAAACCACACAGAGGGAAGCAAACGTTGCTTGCAGAAGTACAGACACCACCACTCCTCTGGTCTTCCCTTCAGTGTTCTTAGGTCATCCACGAGCACCACAGGCTCAAGGAGGAGGTAACTATGGGCACCTCCTGTGCAGAGGCGGTGAGGAAGGGCAGAGAACTGTTACAGGAGGCTGAGAGTGAACAAATCCAAAAGGTCCTGGCATCACCACCACTGGTGATGAGCCACAGGCCAGGGTATGGCACCATCAGGTGGCATGGGGCAGCCTGCACCATGCATAGCCCTGGGACCCAAAATTGCTCTTCTTGTCCCTACAGGGCTCTCCTGAACAGAAGAGACCTGCTCCTCTCTGGCTCCCCCTCAGTGCCCCTCTGCAGTTCCCAACCCCTGCTCCTCCCCACTTCAGGCAGTGAAGTGCTGCTGACCCAGACAGCAGCAGAACAGTTAACAACAGCCACTCTTGAGCCTCAGAGTTTACAAGAGACGCTAACCTGAAACATGATCACTGCTGAGCTGAAGGAGTGTCCAGGTGGAGGAATTACAGTGGTTTAATTACCACACCCTCATTAACACGAGCAAATATCCCTGTGCTTGAAGGGCTCTCTGAACAGGCCAGTGGGGAGCTGAGAAGCATCCAGTCTCTAACCATCTAACCTCCCATCCAGCTCAGTGCTGTTGGCACAAGCCCTGGCACAGCTCTGCAAGACAGGCACCTAGAACCCACCACAGCTGAAGCACTTTAATCACAGTGCTCTGGAAGGGAGCAAAAGAGGCTAAGTCCAACAGGACTGGCAGCTGCACATGGAGATAGGCTTCTGCTGCTGAGCTGGGAAGGGCACATGCACAGCTTGGAGTGTGTGGCAGTCCCCTGCAGATGAAGTAAAAAGGACAGAGAGCCTATGCTCAGCTGTCACACTCCCAGTGGCATTTTTGTAGCCAGGCAAACGCCACTTAAGTCAGAAGAGCTGCAGTGCAAAGCTTAAGGTGCCAGGGCTCCTGAGCATCAGAGTCAGCATAAGCAGCACAGGTAGAGAACAGGAGACTCCTCTGCCTGGAACCTGGGACACACCAGCAATGAGAAAAGGGAGAACAAACCTCGGTTTTGGTTTTTTTGGGAGCACTGGTGTCTTCCCCTTCACTCTCTGAGATCTCTTCTGTTCGGCCCTGCTTGCTGCTCTTGGGGGTGCAGGACTCCTCCATGCGGCCTTTCTGCAAGGGAGAGGAGCAGAGGGAGCTGGAAGCTCACAGAGGCATTTCCCACTCTGCCAGGTCTCCACAGACTGCAGTAGTGAGACAAAGCCACCACAGTGTGCGTGTGAAGACCCTAACAGAGCAGCTGTGAGCTGCAGCACATTTAGTGCTAAGAAGGGCTTGTGAGGCTGCAGCTCTTGGGAGACAGCAGGAAATGTAAGATGCTGAAGACAAGAGGCAAAAGGGATCTTGGCTGTTCCTGAGAGCCAAACGGCACGGGCTCCTCAGTGAACCCATCCTGGTCTGCATCCCTGGATGGCCAGATGAATGCTAACCAGCCTGGGCAGTCCCCAGGCACCCTCCACTCTGTGCTAGCTTACCCTACCTTTGTGGCTTGGCGAGACTTCTCGGCTTTGCCATCACTGCTGGAGGTGCTGACGCCACCAGGGGAAGCTCGACCTCGCGACCTGAGCTCCTCTCGGGGCCCTGGAGTCTCTTTCTTCCGTCCACTCCGCATTGACATCTAAGAGAGGGATGGCCAGATCAGTCCTGCTTTGCATTTCCCCCCACTCCTGCCCTGCTCCCAGACTCCCAAAGGCCCTGAACCCCTGGCACTCCGATGTGGCAAACTCAAGTCTGTGAGCTATGCTCTGAGTCTCAGTACCAACTCGGATGCCCAGCCTGGCTCCGGTACCCCACCCTGATCTCCCTCTCACGTACGGAGTCCTTGTTCTGTCGCGTCTTCATTCTTTTGAGTGTGGGACCCCCATTCTCCTTGGCCCGGTTTGATGAAAACATAAATTTTTGTCACTCTGCAGCCCCAACTCGGCTCTTCCTGGGGAGACAGAGGCAGGCAGGAGCAGCTCTGGGAGGGAGCTCACAGCAGCAATGCAACAGCAGCCAAATGAATCCTGAAGAAAGACAAGGAGAGATGAGAAGGGAGAGTGAGGGAACTGTGGGGCATCCTTTTGTGGTTTGCCACAGAAAGGTGACAAAATCATTAAGCTTCCTCAATTATTATTTGCAGACACGAGGATCTAAAGAATGCAATGAACTCCCCTGTCAGCAGGTGAAAAGATGTGGCCACTGTGACCTTCAGTATCCAACGTCTAGCAGGGACACCCACACGATGCTGGCAGCCAGGACTCAACAAGAATGTTACCAGCATGTCAGTTGTCCTCTGCAACCGTTTTGGTATTTCCATCTCCTTGTTCATTTAATCTCCAGAGAGGGGAATAAAATAAAGGCAAAGTGCTTTAAAATCTTCCTAAAGACAACCTCCCTGATTCCCTAAGCTCCTCTTTGCATTTAGTGCAGGAAGTCACACTTCATTCCTGCTGTGTCACTCAGCTGTGTCAGTGTACCGAGTCCTAGTGGCCTTGGCTGGAGGGGTGCTCCACACTGTGTCCTCTCTGGGGCACACACATGCATGCATACACCGGCATGCTATAGACAAGGTGTGTCAAGTCTTCTTAGGCTGCTCAATGCCCAAGGTGCATGGAAATGCATTTAGTATTGATTTTGCATGATGCACACAGAATCATCACTGTTTCATAGTCATGGAGTCACAGACCTGCCCTGGTTGGAAAAGAAATCATCCAGCCCAACCACTCTCTAACTCTGCCAAGCCTGGCACTAAATCATGTCCCTCAGCACCACATCTCTGCCTCTCTACAACAGCTCCAGGCATGGGGATTCAAGCACCTCCCTGGGCAGCCTGTGCCAGTCTTTGAGAACCCTTTCAGTCAAGTTTTTTCTAAATATCCAACCTCAACCTCCCCTGGTGCAACTTGAGGCCATTTCCTCTCCTCCTGTCAGCTGTTAACTGGAGAAGAGACCAACCGGTGCCTGGCTCCAGCCTCCTTTCAGGGAGTTGTAGAGTCAGAAGGTCTCCCTTCAGGCTCCTTTTCTCCAGGCAGAACAACCCCATTTCTCTCACAGACACTCCTCACCAGACCTGTTCTCCAGACCCTTCAGCAGCTTCCTTGCCCTTCTCTGGACCCACTCCAGCACCTCAATGTCATTCTTGTAGCAAGAGACCCAAAACCAAATCCAGTCCTCAAGGTGTGACCTCACCTTTGCTGAGTCCAGGGGGACAATCACTGCCCTGGCCCTGCTGCTCACACTATTGCTGATCCAGGCCAGAACACTTGGCCACCTGGGCACACCCTGGCTTCAGCTAGCTGCTGACCAGCACCCCCAGTTTTTCCTCTGCTGGGGAGCTTACTGAGTGTGCCTTGATCCTCTTATACAGATCACTGATAATGACATTAAAGAGAACTGGCCCCAGCACCTGACTTGGAAGTCCAGAGAAGTTTTGTGATTAAGAAGATTTGAGATCTAGGACTCCTGAAGGCCATTCCAGACCTGGAAAGAGCAGCTTCCAGATGGCTTGTGCAGGAGCAATCTGGATGCACTTTCTCTGAGGGAGGAGCTGAAACCAGGTATTAGAGCAAAGGCACCAGAGAGGAGAACTCAGACCTCCCTTGCAGTCAGCCCTGCTGCTGAACTGTGTGATCCTGGGATCCCTGCTGCTCATCTCCTCCATCTCCCTACCTGTGAAATGTCATTGACCTGTCTCTTCTGGGGCTCCACATGACCAATGCTTAGAGCAGCCCATCCAGAAGGGACTT
Organism: Pogoniulus pusillus; assembly: GCF_015220805.1. Classification (NCBI taxonomy): domain Eukaryota; kingdom Metazoa; phylum Chordata; class Aves; order Piciformes; family Lybiidae; genus Pogoniulus; species Pogoniulus pusillus. The sequence goes on from NC_087278.1 coordinate 24,972,476, forward strand.
GGTAAGAGCAGGGAACTGTCTGGTTTACTTCCATTAGTATTTTATTGGCCCCGACCACAAATGCCGCAGGGGACTCACCCAGCATGAATTCCCACACCCAACAATTACCAAGCCAGACCTCTTCTTTTAACAGAACAGCAGCTCATGATGCTTTGTAGTGACCTCGTGGAGCACAGCACTCTCCTCAGCCCTTCCAGCCTCACATTTCTGTCATGCTTTGGCCTTTGGTTGCTAACTCAGACAACTCCACTGATGCTCTTCCAGACAAGCATCTAATATCATCCTTCCTTATGTGGAACAAATGTCTGAAGTAAGACAAGCCTTAGTTTAATCCAACTTCCACAGATGTTGGCAGCCTTCAAGTATTAGCTCAGCCCTGCGCATGCAGAAGCAGCAACAGCACATCACTAACATCTCTCTTCTCTTTCTGTTCTACTGGCATGTCACCCACACCTCCCACACCAAACAGGTGACCATGACACAGGGCACAGGTCTTCAGCTTCCTGGGCATCCTGTAGGGACAACTGAGCTCTTCTGTACTCAGCACTGGGGAGACCACACCTTGAGGATTGGGTTCGGTAAGAAAGACACTGAGGTGTGGGAGCAGATCCAGAGAATGGCAAGGAAGCTGGTGAAGGGTCTGCAGAAGAGGTCTGGCGAGGAGCAGCTGGAGGTCAGAAGCCAGCTAAGGCCCAGCTAGCCCCCTCTCAACTCAGTAACAGGAGAAAAGAGAGCTGAAGGCCCCCAGTACCCTTGTCACAAAATAGCCAGCACTACCTGCACCTTAACTTCCTTTAGCTAGCCGAGCTCAGCTGCTAGTACTCATCTGTTCAGAGCTACCACGGTGTGCGAGTTTGAAGCAGGCTAGAATGTTTTGGTGAGAAAGAAGTAGATGATAGGCTGTGAAAGGAAAGCAATGGTGATGTCTCCTTCCCTCAGAGTCTTGCTGAAGAAGAATGTAAACGTTAGATAACACTCTGGCCATCTTTGTCACTCTCGGGCTGGGCTTTGACTGAGCTGCATCTCCCTAACCTCACCTGCCACTCACCTTTGCTTCTTAACCTCTTGGCTGAACCTCTGTTCTTCCTTAGGACTGGGGTAAGGTTGAGAGGGGCAGGGGGAAGGTGCAGGGGTGGTTGAGAGCCCCTCCTGGGGACTCAGGTTTCTGGGAGGGCTGTTGTGTTTCTGTATTACCTTTTACCTTGTCTATTTCTGTCTATAACTGCATATACTGTAAATATCTGCTTGTCTGTTGTGCTAGCTGTAAATAAAGAGCTTCATTTATATTCCCAGAGCCGACTGAGTCTAGTTGGGTATTTATAAAGTAGGGGGGGTGGGTAACACTCAAACCATCACACATGGTCTCTTCCCTTTCTTTTGTAGTACTGCTCTCTAGGGAGAAAAAAACACAAATCATCTGCTTGGTTTTATCATCTGCTACTCCTGATCTTCTCCAACTGCAGCATGCCAGGAATTTCAGGCAGATTCTGACCTGATCCAACTAGGAGGACAAATGTAGCAAGCAAAATGTGGCTATGGTACACAACACAAGAGCCCACCTTGAGCTAGGCAGTGATGATATGGTGGTTGAGACGACTGAGGTAGCCTTCTCTCTCCACTGAGACAGTGCTTAGGCACTGCCTAGTAGACCATGCACCAGCTGGAGGCACTGAGTGCAAAGATGTCAGGGTGTGAGACCAGATCATTCAATCTCAAAGCAGAAATGCATGGAAACCTGCCACCCATGAGGCCCACAAATGCTCTCTTGAACCTACTCACCACAGCCCTTCTAATCCACATCAGGATGCCCTTGGACTTCTTGGCCATCAGGGCACATTGCTGGCTCATGGACATCCTTCTGTCCACCAGGACCCCCAGGTCCCTCTCTCCAACGTGTCAGTCCCCAACCTATCGTGGTCCATGGGGCTGCTCTTTCCCAGATACCAGACTCTACACTTGGCCCTGCTGGATTTCACTGAGTTCTCCCCATCCAGCTTTCCAGCCTGTCCAGGTCTCACATGCTAACACACTAAATGGGACCCACCTAGGTTGCTACTGTAGAAGTAGCAACCACCAGATGCTAGTTCAGAGTGAAGTCCTCCTTCAGTCAAAGTAGAGATGTGCTGTGGTTCAGACATCTTTCTCTTTAGCTGCTGCCTGCTGAAAGTACACAGTGACTATTCCTCAAGGAAATTTTTTAATGTAGGCACCTCATCCCAAATCCTGTGTGAAATCCAAGGCTTTTGGCATGCAAAGGCAAGGACTCAGAAGCCAGATGTGAGAGTTAAACTGAGTCTGCTTCTCTGCAATTCATTATCTCTGTGTTCCCACCCTGGTTCGTCTCTTCCCCTTCTGCAGGCTTAGCACTTGAGGGAGGAACCAGGTTGGCAAAATGGACTCTGCTGCCTCCTAACACAATGCAGATGCTGGGAAGTGTCCTGAAAGTCACAGATGGGATGATGACCCATGGATCCCTCTTGACAGGTAAAGATTGCTCAGAAGGGAGTGTCCACTGGAGCACTACAGACAGGGGACAGAGGACACGGGTGGGAAGTCTGAAGCTGGCACATAGATCCAAATGGCCCAGAGAATGATGGCTCCAAGCATTTGTAATTCCCATCTCCACTTCCCTCATGTTATGAAGGGAAAATTACCAGCAATAGAACCAGGGTTAACAGCTGGGCAGGATCTTGAAAGCACGAAGCTTCATCTGAAACACTGCAATGGGACAGCCTGAAGTACATTTCCCACTGGCTAACTATCTGCCTTCGTGCCTGAACCCTGGCAGAGAATCACAGAATGGCTCAGGCTGGAAGGCACCTCAGAGCATATCTGCTCCAACCTCCCCATCATGAGCAGGGACTCCTCTCAACTAGACTCAACTGGCTCAATCATAGAATCAACCAGACTGGAAGAGACCTCCAAGATCATCCAGTCCAACCCATCACTCAGCCCCATCCAGTCCACTAGACCATGGCACTAAGTGCTTCATCCAGTCTTTAATAGTGGTAGAGCAGTGCCTTGAGAAAGGAGACATGGACATCCCAGCTTGCCCTTGAACACTTCCAGGGAGGAGATATCCACACCCTCCCTGGGCAGCCTGTTCCAGAGTCTCGCCACCCTCATACTGAAGAACAACTTCCTAAGACCCAGTCTAACCCTGCTCTCTCTCAGCTTCAAACCATTCCCTTGTCCTGTCTCCACACATCCTTATGGAAAGTCCCCTCCAGCCTTCCTGTAGGATCCCTTCAGGTATTGGAAAGCAGCTCTAAGGTCCCACTGGAGCCTTCTCTTCTCCATGCAGAACAACCCCAGCTACCTGAGCCTGTCCTCATAGCAGAGGTGCTTGAGCCCTTGGATCATCTTTGTGGCCTCCTGTGGATTTGCTCCAACAGCTCTGTAACACTCCTACTACAGGCATCTTGCTACAGAGCTGAGTGGAGAAAGGATCAGAAGGAAGCAGAAGCACAGTGTGCTGTGTCAAGCAGCAGTGGATCAAGGGGTCAGGGCTTGGGTTGCACATCACAGCCCTAGTGTCAGACTTCTGATAGCTTCAGGGGGTGTGACACTAACGTACAAAGGAAAATGATGGTCTGAGCAGAGGAGCTGAGATGCCAGAAATGGTTAAATGTCACAAAAGCAGTAGGCAGACTCTTCTGGCTAATGTTATCTTGGGTGGGAATATTCCCATGCCTGGCAAATTCATTCTGCTCAGTAAATTATGTTGAGAAGAAACATATGACACAAAATGGATGATGGTTGTGGAACATGGGCAGCTCTCTGTCTGCTACAGAATAACTGCAACCAGGAGAGTGTGTGCAGGAGCTGAGGACTGGATTCAAGGAGTAAGAATGAAGACCTGGTCAAATAACCAGGGAGTCACAGAATGGTGGGGGTTAGGTCATCCAGCCCTGCTACAGCAGGATCACTTAGGGCAGGCCACACAAGAACACATCCAGGCGGGGTGGGAATGTCTCCAGAGAATGAGGCTCCACAACCTCTCGGGGCAGTGTGAGGAGGACAGAGCCAGGCTCTGCTCAGGGATGTCCAATGATAAGCCAAGGGGCAATGTGTGAAAGCTGGAGCAGAGGAGGTTCCATGTGAACATAAGGAGAAGCTTTTTCACTGTGAGGGTGCCAGAGCACTGGAGCAGGCTGCCCAGAGGTTGTGGAGTCTCCTCTGCAGACAGTCCAAATCTGCCTGGCTGTGTTCCTGTGTGACCTGCCCTGAGTGATGCTGCTCTGGCAAGGAGACTGGACTTGATCTTTGAAGGTCCCTCCCATCCCCTAACATTCTGTGACCACCAGCAGCTGCCAGATGCGGCTGGGAAGGGTTGAGACGTGCTCTATTACTGAGGCTTGTTGTCCCAGGGTAAAGGTGGACTGAAAGGCCAGCATCACAGCTCAGAACTGCTCCTGCTGCTCAGAAGTCAAAATACAAACCCAGTATGAAAACAGTTTAGCATGAAAGCAGAGAGAGCTGTCAACTACTGTCATCTTCTCTAAAGAAACTGGTTTTGTATTGGCAACACACTGGAATTCCACTGCACCCTTCTGTCTTCATAGTATTGCATGAAATGGGTCACCAGGAAATGCTTCCACTCAATCAGTGTAAAACTGCTTTCATTAACTTCATCCTGCACAGCAGAGCAAATCTCACCTGCTCCAGCAGACAATAGCTGAATGGACTCACTGCAGTGAAGGACTGCAAGAGGGGAAACACCACCCACATTTTCAACAAGGGAAAAAAGCAAGACCCCCGAGACTCCAGGCCAGGCAGTCTGAGCTCTCTGCCTGGCAGGCTCACAGAGCACACCCTCCTAAAGGTGAGCAGAAGATGAAAAGGTGATTGGTGGTAACCAACTGCCTGACCACCTCCCTGACTTTCTATGATGGTACAGCATCAGCAGGTCAGTGGAGAACAACTGGAGCCATCCACCAGGCCTTGTGCAAGCATCTGACACTGGTCCTACATGACAGTCTGGTCACCAAACTGGAAAAGCATGGACTTTAGGAGTGGACAGCTGGCTGGATGAGGAACCGGCTGTTGGTTGCACTCACAGTCACAATCAATGGCTCAGAGTCCTAACAGAGACCAGTGGTGTCCCTCAGAGGTCAGTACTGGGACCAGTGCTGTTTAACGTCTCTGTCAGTGACATGGGCACTGGCACCAAGGCACTCTCAGCAAGTCTGCAGATGGCACCAAGCTGTGTGGTGTGGCTGACAGGCTGGAGGGACGAGATCCATCCAGAGGGACCTGGACAAGCTGGAGAGGTGAGCCCAAGCCAACCCCATCAAGCTCAAGGCCAAGTGCAAGGTCCAGCACCTGAGTCAGGGCAATCCCAAGCACAAAGCCAGGCTGGCCAAGGAGTGGCTCAAGAGCAGCCTTGTGGAGAAGGGCTTGGGGGTGACAGTTGGTGACAAACTCACCATGAGCCAGCAATGGTCACTGGCAGCCCAAAGGGCAGCTGTGTGCTGGGCTGCATCCAAAGCAGGGAGAGCAGCAGCACAGGGAGGGGATTCTGCCTCTCTGCTCTGCTCTGCTGAGACCCCACCTGCAGCACTGCCTCCAGTTCTGGTGCCCCCAGCATAAGAGGGACATGGAGCTGCTGGAGAAGGTCCAGAAGAAGCCACCAAAAATGATCAGAAGGCTGGAGAGCCTCCGCTATGGGGATAGGCTGAGTGAGTTGGGACTGTTCAGCCTGGAGAAGAGAAGGCTCCAGGGAGACCTTAGAGCAGCCTTCCAGTACCTGAAGGGGGCTACGAGAAAGCTGGGAAGGGACTTTTGACAAGGGCTTGGAGTGATAGGAGGAGGGGAAATGGATTGAATCTTGAAGAGGGCAGATTGAGACTGAAGATTAGGAAGAAACTGATTCCAATGAGAGCAGTGAAACACTGGCACAAGCTGCCCAGGGAGGTTGTGGATGCCACCTCCCTGCCAAGGTGTTCAAGGCCAGGCTGGATGAGGCCTTGAGCAACCTGTTCTAGTGGGAGATGTCCCTGCCCATGGCAGGATAGTTGAAACTGGATGATCTTCAAGGTCCTTCCCAGCCTAAACTGTTCTATGGTTCTTGCACAGGGCTCTGCCAGTCTGTGCTTCCAAGCAATCTGCAGGCCCTGCTCTGGGGAGAGTGGAGGATTCTGCAGAGGTTTTGAGTTACATCTGTTACATACTCAGAGTTGGTTTAGTGTTCCCTTGGGAATCATATTATGATGAATCTAACTTCCTCCAGCACAGCTAACCTTCATTTTCAGTTGCTCTGTAAAAGGTGATCTTCTGTGCTGTGAATTGAGCTACTGTTAAATGCCTGGATGTTTTTGCTATTGATTACCTCACTTTAGTTCTGATTGTTTTAATTTCACTCTGCTCATCAGAAAATTCTTTTGTTTCTCAGGGAGATTCTTCACCGAGTGGAGGTTCCAGGATTACAGCTTTCATGCTCAAAATCACATTCTTACTCCTAATGGTGCTGCAGAATTAAGGAAACAAAACATTCATACAGAATTAATAACATGTAAACTGGCTATGTCTCCCCAGCCTGCCAGCACTACGCTGGTTTGTGTTTAGTTCTGCTCTTTGGACCCTTTTCCTCAAACATCGACCATTTGTATGGTTTGTGTTCCCTTCCTGGGGAGAAGGAGCACCTGGGGAGTGTGACAAGTGTGCTTGTCACATGGAAAGATGTAAATCAAGAGACTGCATCAATTCACAGAATGGTTTAGGTTGGAAGGGACCTTAAAGATCATCTGGTTCCAACCACCCTGCCATGGGCTGGGACACCTTCCACTGGACCAGGGTGCTCAAGGCTCATCCAACCTGCTCCTGAATACACTGCAAAGATTTTATTCCTAATCTCCAGTCAAAATCTGTTCTCTTCCAGTTTCAATCTATTCTCCCTTGCCCTGTCACTACAAGCCCTTGTCAAAAGTCCCTTCCCAGCTTTCTCGTAGCCCACTTCATGTACTGGAAGGCTGCTCTAAGTCTTGCTGGAGCCTTCTCCAGGCTGAACAGCTTCAACTCTCTCAGCCTGTTCCCATAGAGGAGGTTCTCCAGCCCTCTGATCATCTTGGTGGCCTCTTTTGGATCCTCTCCAGCAGCTCCATGTCTCTCTTATGCAGGGGACACCAGAACTGGAGGCAGTGCTGCAGGTGGGGTCCCTGCAGAGCAGAGGGGCAGAATCCCCTTCCCTGTGCTGCTGCTCTCACTGCCTTGGATGCAGCCCAGCACTCAGTACATTCTGTGCCTCAATGTCCAGTACTAAGGAGCACAACTTACTCCAAAGCATCACAGGGTAGCTGCCCAGAGACTAAAAGGAAGATGTCAGCTAGCAGGGGCACCTGCAGGTTTCTGCTCCAAACTCCTCCTCACTAATGGGCTGACCCCAAATCCAGATGGGGTTGCTCAGGGCCTTGCCCACTAAGTCCTGACCATCTCAAAGAGCAAAGCTGCCCCAGCTGACCTGGGTCACCCACTCCACTGTGGACATACCCATCAGCAGGCACCGTTCCTTTGCTGCAAGTTGTGACTGGGACTCCAACATCACAGCTCCTTGTTGCTGCTACATGGAAGTCATCCACCTGTCAACCCATCATGGTTCCACACTCTGCTCCCAGGCCTTCCTGGGGAAGATTGCTGGCAACTCTACAGCTACAGGACATACACAACAGAGGAAACCAGAAGCTGACTCAGAAGTCAGTGGCCACACCATCTGTCCCTTCCTTAACAGACCACTGAACAGCAAGCACGGTCATCCCTCTCTGCCAATGCCTCTATCATTCAGAAGCTGGCAGAGGGAGGCCTGGGCAAGGATGAAACTGCTCAGAGCCCTCATCCCAGGCAAACCAGCCAGCATGTAGAGAACAGCTAGAGAAGCTCAGCAGCTAGAGGGATCAAACTGCAAATGGATCTGAAGGACTGAAGTGCTGAAAGCATCAGGCTAGGTGTAGGAAAGCCTGCTGGATGCTCCCAAGGATCAATGTCCTGCCTCCCAACGGCATTACATCTGGAGAGCACAACCTAAGAGATGATTCAGGAGAATAAAACACTAAAGAAGCAAATCCAGGATGGATATAGAGAATGCCAAAGAGAAGCCAATGCAGATGAAAGTCTAGGGAGGTTCTCCTCCCCCTCTGCTCTGCCCTGCAGAGACCACATCTGCAATACTGCCTCTGGTTTTGGGCTCACCAAGAGAGACAGGCACCTGCTGAGAGAGTCCAACAGACTGGGGGACTGGAATATCTCTGCTATGAAGGAGGACTGAGAGCCCTGGGAGTGTTTAGTCTGAAGAAGAGAAGGCTGAGAGGGGACCTTATCAATGTCTATAAATAGGAGGGGTGGGTGTCAAGATGAAGGGGCCAGGATCTATTTGGTGGTGTCCAGTGACAGGAAAAGGAACAATGGGTACAAGCAGGTACACAGGAGGCTCCACCCCAGCACAAGGAGACACTTCTGTGTGGTGAGGGTGACAGAGCCCTGGAGCAGGCTGCTCAAGGAGGTTGTGGAGTCTCCTCTGGAGACTTTCAAAATCCACTTGGATATGTTCCTGTGTGACCTGCCCTAGGTGATGCTCTGGCAGGGGGATTGGACTGGATAATCTCTGGAGGTCCCTTCCAACTCAGAACATTCTGTGATGCTGTAATGAGGCTAATAATGATGAAAAGCCCTGAGAACTGTGGAAGGCCTTTCCAGGAGGAATGCCTGAGTAAAGAAATGGCACGTGAACTTCCACCTAAAATGTAACCAATCTACAGAGGGGGAAAAACCTGTTCCATCTCCACACACAACAGAGCAGTGCCACTCAGAGTGGTACCAGTGGGATCAACAAAAATGTCACCTTGTCACTCAGCAGCCAAGACAGTGAGCCACATTCTAGGAACTTCTGAGAAAGGTACTGACAAGAAAACAGGGAATGCTCTTGTAAAAAGCCAAGACTTCCCCTCATCCTGAAGTAACTGTGCATTTCTGCTCCTTCCACAGGAACTAGAAAGAGCACTGAGGAGGCACAACTTGAGGGTTAGACATCTCCATCCACAGAAAAGGTGACTAAGTGAAGATGTGACTGAGGATTCTAAAACCATTTATGAAAAGCAGAGCTTGGGCAGGAAAGAATTCTCCACTGTTTTTGCACTATACTGAGAACCATCAAATAAAACTACAAAGAACCAAGTTCAAAGCAAACAAAAAAGAGAGAACTCTTCTTAAATGGGTGACTGCAGAATTTTGAAACAATGGACACCAGAGGTGCTAAGAGTTTGCATGGATTTAACAGCAGCCTGGAGAGTTTCCTGCAGGAGAGAAGAGGAGCTTTGGAATAGCCAGAAACCACACCCTGCTCCAGCAGTCACCCACCGAGCACTTGGAAGCTCTAGGAGTACTGTAAGGGATTGATTGGTTGGATGGCTGCACCCAGAGAGCTGCAGTCAATGTCTCAGCGTCCTAATGCAGACAAGCAGTGTCCCTCAGGGGTCAGTACTGGGACCAGTGCTGTTAAACGTCTCTGTCAGTGACATGGGCACTGGCACCAAGGCACCCTCGGCAAGCCTGCAGATGGCACCAAGCTGTGCAGTGTGGCTGTCAGGCTGGAGGGAGGGGACCCAGAGGGACTTGGACAGGTGAGCCAAGCCAACTTCATCAAGATCAAGGCCAAGTGCAAGGTCCTGTGCCTGAGTCAGGGCAATCTCAAGCACAAAGTCAGGCTGGCCAAGGAGTGGCTCAAGAGCAGCCTTGAGGAGAAGGGCTTGGGGGTGTCAGATGGTGACAAACTCACCATGAGCCAGCAATGGTCACTGGCAGCCCAAAGGGCAGCTCTGTGCTGGGCTGCATCCTAAGCAGGGAGAGCAGCAGCACAGGGAGGGGATTCTGCCTCTCTGCTCTGCTGAGCCCCCACCTGCAGCACTGCCTCCAGTTCTGGTGCCCCCAACATAAGAAGGACATGGAGCTGCTGGAGAAGGTCCAGAGGAGGCCACCAAAGATGAACAGAATGCTGAAGAACCTCCCCTATGGGGACAGGCTGAGAGAGCTGGGGCTGTTCAGCCTGGAGAAGAAAAGGCTCCAGGGAGACCTTACAGCAGCCTTCCAATTCCTGAAGGACCTACAAGAAAGCTGGGAAGGGACTTTTGACAAGGGCTTGTAGAGATAGGATGACAGGGAATGGATTGAAGCTTGAGGAGGGCAGATTGAGACTGGAGATTAGGAAGAAATTCTTTGCAGTGAGAGTGGTGAGACACTGGCACAGGTTGCCCAGGGAGGTAGTGGATGCCACTTGCTGAGGTGTTCAAGGCCAGATTAGATGAGATCTTGAGTAACCTGGTCTAGCAGGAGGTGTCCCTGACCACAGCAGGGGGTTGGAACTGATCTTTCAGGTCCCTTCCTACCCAAACCATTCTTGGAGAGCACTCGATCTTGCCTTCACTTCTTTCCTAGGCTGTAGTAGTGACAACCACCGGAGCAATAGACTCTGGCGTAGATGCACCCGGTAAGGTCACTGGCACGTTTTTGACAAGTTCAGTGGTACAATGTGCTAAATGATCCCGTGAAGAGCAGTGGCTAGCACATCTGCCATCTCTTTTAGCAACAGAAAGAGGGCTAAGGAGAATCTGCATCCTTTAGCAGATGCGGGAGGAGATAGTGACAAAGAATGAGGAAAGAGATGAGGATCACAGGATGTTAGGGGTTGGAAGGGACCCAAAGAGATCATCAAGTTCAACCCCCCTGCCAGAGCAGGACAATACTATCTAACAGAGATCACAGAGGAACACATCCAGACAGGCCCTGAAAGGCTCCAGAGAAGGAGACTCCACGACCTCCCTGGGGAGCCTGTGCCAGTGCTCTGTAACCCTTACAGTAAAGAGTTCCCCCTGAGGCTGCCTTTGCCTCAGTCTTTGATGGTAAGACTGGTTGGAAGACAGGGATTGGGAGCAGAAATAAGCCCCCAGAATCCGGGAGGAGATGGTTAGACCTGCTGCAGCACAAAGGCATGCACAAGACTATGGAGCCAGAGAGGACTCACCCAAGAGTCCCAAGAAAGCTGCCAGAAGTGCTCTCCAAGCCACTTTCAATTGTTCCCCAAGCAGTCCTGGCTCAGCACGTGGCTGAACTTGGCAAATGTGCCAAGAAGGAACAGGAGGATCTGGGGAACTACAAACCTGTTGCTCTAACCTTGGTGCTGGAGAAGTCTGGGGAGTAGATTGCCTTGAGTGCCATCACTTGGCACATAGAGTGATCAGGTAGGTGGTCAGGCCCCATCAGCACAGGTTTATGAGAAGCAAGCGCTGCCTGACCAACTTTATCTCCTCTATGACTAGGTGGCCTGTGTGGTGGATAGGCTATGGATGTTGACTACCTGATGTCTAGTAAAGCCTTTGACACTGCTACCAACAGCATCTTCCTGAAGAGACTGGCTGCTCAAGGCTTGGAAAAGTGTAGTGTTTGTTGGGTAAAAAATGGCTGGATGGCTGGTGGGGAATGGAGTTAAACACAGTTAGTGGCCAGTCACAAGTGGTGCTTCCCAGAGCTCAGTACTGGGGCTTGTCCTCTTGAATCTCTTTACCAATGATCTGGATGAGGGCACTTAGGGCAGCCTCAGTACACCTGAAGATGAGACTGAGATGGGCAGGAGTGTCAGTCTGGCTGAGGGTAAGAAAGCTCTGCTGACGCCAATGAGATGAGACTCAACAAGTGCCAGGTCCTGCACTTGGGTCACAACCACCCCATGAATGCTCCAGGCTTGGGGCAGAGTGGCTGGGAATTGCCCAAGAGAAAAAGGCCTGGGGGTGTTGATGGACACACTGAGCTAGTGTGTGCCCAGGTGGCCAAGAAGGCCACCAGCATCCCAGCCTGGATCAGCAGCCAGGCCAGAGAAGCAATTGTATCCCTGTACTCAACATCAGGGAGGTCACACCTTGAGGACGGGGTTCAGTTTTGGGGCCCTCACTAGAAGAAAGCCACTGAGGGGCTGGAGGAGGCCCAGAGAAAGGCTTCCTGTTCCCTTTTAAGGCAGGGGAAGTGCAAGACTATAATTCTGCAGCTAAACTGATCCATGATGAACAATGTTACCAGGGCAAGAGACACAAGGACGACAGAAAGCAACCAGCTCCCCTTCTTCAGGGAAGCCCAGACATGCTATCAGTGGCTGAGCTAGCTTGGAGAAGATTCTGTGGACACCCTTTGGTTTGGAGGTGAAAATCCTGCCAGGATAATCAATCCAACACTGAGGACAAGACAGCATTTGCCATCACAACAAGCACTCACAACAGACTGCCAGAGGTTGCTGCAGGAGCACTGCTGGATGTGGAAGCAAGGCAATGCTGCCTCACAAAGCTGACTTAAGACTTTGCACATGCACCTCCCCACCAAGCACTCAATGCCCAAATGAGCCAACCAGGCTCAAAACATTTCATCTGGAAACATCCTTTTCCATCTCATCATTCTCCACACACATCTCCCTGAGGACATGGGCTGTGGGCCCAATACTGCCCACCACATGGCTGGAAGGTTCTCTGCTGTTCAGCCCAGCATGGCACAAAGAGCAACAGTACCTGGCCAGTGGGGCAACAAGCCTCAGGCATCGCTGAAACTCAGGCAAGGCACTGAGATGGAGCACCTCATGTTCCAGCAGCCACTATGTCCAGACTCGGGCAGTGATCACATGAATGAGCGCTGCGGAGGACACATGGCCTAAGCATAGCTCACTTTAAGAGCATGACTTCTTCAGAGATGCCTCCACTTTTGAACACACACTCAGAGCTTGTGTTGCCTTCCCCTTCGGCCTTCAAGAGATTTATAAAGCATCATTATTCTGTATTTCACCAAGAACAGTCCTCAAGAAGTACAAAAGGAAGAGAAGTGATAACCACAGGAAAAACACTACTTCATGTTTCTGTAGCATCTCCTGCTGGAAGAAAAAAAGAGATCAGAAAGTCCACTGGAAGCAAGAAAGTAGCTTGTTGTCCAAACAAGAGTGGGAAAATGCAAAACCATCTGGGGCAGATACAGGCTGACCAACAATGCAAGCACATTATGCACAGAGAAGGGGCACACCTGTCTTGGGCGAGCACAGCCTGCTCTCACCAGGCTCCTGCCCCACACAGAGGGGAGGGAAAAGAAACACCAAATCCCCTGAGGACTGAGAGGAAAGGCTGCACAGGTACCTCAGCAAGAGCAGCAGAAGCCAGCCACAAAACGGCTCCATCAAGCCTACTGCCAGCGGAACAGCAAGCCTGCCGCTCTGTCCCACTCGGAACTACAAGCCCCACAATGCTCTGCTCCAGTCAGCACTTCCATTGTGAAGCTGGCATGACACTGGCATGGGATTGAATACGCAGCAGCAGCAGATTCAACTCAACCCAGGACAATACCCACACAGGGAAAACTGAGGGCTGGGAAACATTCAGGTAGATACTTAAGGCAAGGCACAGCTGAATCAATGCTTAGACCAATTACAGAGCCTGCACTTGCAAAGGTATTACACTTCAGAAGTGGTAAATAAATCATCCTTCTCCACACTGCTCTGTATGCCACAGCAGCTCCTCGCCCTGACTCCACCTCCACTCCACAGAACAACGCTGATGAACATGAGGCAGCTCCAAGAGGAATCAGGAACATAACACAAGCCGTGATAGAGGCGGCACTCCGGGAAGTGAAAACCTGTGTGATTCACTTCAGCTATAAATGAAAACAGAATGGAATACTTCTGTTGGAAGAAACCTGCAATGACCATCTAGTCCAACTGGACTGGATGCTCCTCTTCTTGAAGGAAAACACAGACCAGGTTGCTTTTAGAGTACTGATCCTGGTCTGGGTTAGCATCATAACTGCTTGCATATACATTGTTTTGGAACACAAACGTGCCCACAAGAAACCTTGTTGCAATTCCTTGTGCATGCAAAGCTAAAGGTGAGAAAGTCAGAACTTTTCAAGAGTTATCCAAAGGGTACAAAACCTTTGTACCCTTTGGGGTACAAAGAAGGGGGGAAGAAGGTGAATACATATAAAGAGAAGTGAAGAGAGGCCACCACAGCAGGCCAAACCTGTTCATCTTCTTCATTAGGATTCACTGCATGTTTAATTTTCACATGTTTGGATGGGGTATAAAAATAATTTCCAGCATAAACTGTGGTACTGTGTGTTCGCCCCTTAATGGTCACACTGGAAAAGCTCTATCATGAATCACAACTGGAAGTCTGATTTGAAAGACAGGATAATTCCCAAGGCATTGAGGAAAGACAGAAACGATTGGTTGTGCAGTCCCCAGTAACCAGTGTTAAAAAACCCAACCTGGGCAAGAAATGGAAAAAAGGCTGAAATTCATCCCAACAACACTCTGACCATTCACTTTTCCACGTGTCCCATCCATGGGCGATGACCTTGGTGTTCCAGCCCCTCAGGGATACACATATGCAGCACAGCAGTGACACACAATACCTTCAGGTCCAGCTTTCAACTCCAGCAAATGTGGGATCTGAGGTAACCGGGCACAGATTTGGCTGATGTGCTGACACTGACACAGTAGTTCTGGGGTAAGCCAAGGCTGAACTCTGAAGCTTTATGCACATGCATACCTGCAGGGTGTGTAAATCGCGCTCAACCATTCAGTTGGTCACAAAACAAACGGCATTTCCAACTGTTACTCTTCTGCTCTCCTGCTACACGCCTTAAGATAATGGCCCACTACTTTCTCCTCACTTTTTCAATGCTTGGAAGCACAGCAGCTCCCATAGATTCCACCCAGTACAACCAGAAATAACAAAACCTGCTTCGAATAGCTGTCTCGGTAAGGACGTACTCGTGAAGAACCACAGCACTGCAAACCAGACCCTGCAGACAAAAGCCATCGAAATTCTTACAGTGGCCATCCTCGGAGGCGCCCCGCACCCCTCAGGGCAGCCACAGCCCCGAGCCAAAGGCTGCCCATCTCGGAAGCAACTTCAAGAACGTACAACAGCCATCAGGGCAGAGCCCAACGGCAAGCAGAGGCAGCGTGGGAAGCAATGCCATGGTGACCAAATGGCTGCCACTTCAACAGCAGCACAGCCGCTCGGCAAAGCACGGCCGGCGATTCGCTGGGCAGCGGCCAAGGCAGGTCCAGGCCACCAGCCTGCAGAAGCCATCAGGGCAGAACTGCTACCAGCTCGACGGCACAGCACGGGAAACAGAGATGCCACTTCTCAAAAAACACCTCAGCCGGCACACGGACACCCAGCCCGAGGCATCGGGGGGTCCCCAGCTGGCTCGCAGCGCACACAGCAACGCCATCCCGAAGCCACCCATGCTGACGGGTCTTGTCTGCTCCCTGGTCACTAAGTAGCAACGTGGAGTTTCGGCGGAGGAGCAGCGGGCTACGTAGGCTGAGGGTGGCATCACAGGGGGCTGGGGGGGAGGGTGAATCCCACCCGTGTCTGCCATAGAAAGAGAGAGGCCCCGATTCCCCCGCTCAGCTCCCGATGGAAACGGTGTTTCTCGGTATTCCTGCTGGCTCCCCGGCCGCAGGGGACAATACGGGGCTCCTCGGGAGGAGGCGGCTGTGGGAGCCGGCAGGGCGGGCAGATGCCCCCTCCGGCATTGTTGTCCATTCCTCCCGGCACAGCACCCGGCTGCGAAGTCCCAACTCCCGCCTCGCACCGACCGCTACCCCACCCCCGGCCGCTCACCCCCCAGCCCCCACCGAACTTTCTGCTGCAGGGAAAGGGGGGCTCCGCGGGCTGTGACATCATGGGGGCAAGCAGCGCGGGCTGTCCTCGCCCCGGGACCCCCGCGGTGGGCGCAGAGCCCCTGACAACACCCCACCACCACCCCCTCACCCCCCAAGTGAAGGCGCTTCGTCACCATCCAAGGCAAACAAGTCCCGGTCGGGCGGCCTGGGGCGAGCAGCGCACCCCACGGTGGCTTAGGAGTGCTCCCCGCCGTGACCAGGACCCGCCGCGGGGAACGGGATGGGGTCCCCGCACCGACGAGCCCAGCCTCTGTGAACCGCGGCATCCCGACCCCTCGCTGCATCCATGCCGAGGCCGGGAACGGCTGCGGTGGTTAATCGCCATCCTGCCCTCGTCCTGTCCCGTGTCCCCCAAGCCCCCCAACTTTGCTCTCCCCCCTCCACCCCGCGCCGCCTCGCCCTCCTCCCGACAGACGGACCGGAGGGAAAAGAATTACACCCGTGGTAAAATGCAGCGAGTGGGCGAAAATGACAAGCGGGGCGGGAGCGGCTGTGAGCGGGCGAGGGACTCACCGACGGCTCCGGAGGGGAGGTCGAATGAAGGGAGGAATGGAGGCGACGAGGAGCAGGGGGAAGGGATTTAAACGCTGCCAACACCCCCCTCCCCTTCCCCCCTCCTTTTCGGCGCTCCCTCGTTTTCTCTCGCGTCTCCGGAATAACCGGTCGGTGGCGGGGACAGCGGCTCCCGGGAGGAAGGGGGGAGTGCAGCGAGCAGCGGGGCTCGCCCCACACAGCGGCTCTATCGTCTCGTCTCCCAGCGCGTACCCCGTGTCCAAGCGCCGTCGCCTCTGCCCCACCGCCCTCCTACCGCTGCCCGCCTTAGCCACCTCCCATTGCCGAAGAGCCCAGAACAAGCCCCCCCCCCCCCTCCTCCTCCACTCCTCCGCTCCAGCACCCCCAAGCCGCACCCCCCAGCCGCACTCTCCACCGCCCCTCCCCGCCACCCTTTCCCCGCAGGGGCCCCGCTAAACATATCATACACCCCCCAACCCACCCGAGCAGCAGGGGTGGGAGGGAGGCCGAAGGGATCGCAGGACGAGGGAGGAGACCTGGCCCCGGGGCGGGCAGCCGGCCCCGGCCGCGCCCCGCTGCCCCCTCCCCCCGGCTCTCGCCTTCCCCGTCCCGGCGCCGGCACAAAGGGCCGCGGAGGGGGGAGAAAGAGCCCGGAGGAGCCTTTTTTGGCAGGACGGACTCGGAGCAACCCGAGTCCCCCGGGCGGGGGAGGGAAAGACCACCGTTCGGGGCTGGGCCTCCCGCGGCTGCGGGAGGGGACTGCGCCGGAGGGGCGGGGAACGGGCCGGGCGGCGGCGCAGGGCCGGGGCCTGCGGCGAGGCCTCCTGGGGGGCGGGGGCCGCCTGCCTGGCGTTCATCAGCATGCAGCGCGCCGCCGCCTCCCATCCCCCGCCCCGTTACCAAGCAACGGCACAAAGGGAGAGCCTCGGGGCAGGCCGCGTCGCCGCGCCCGCACTGCGCCGGGCCACCGGGCAGGCTCGGAGCCTGGCACGGGGTATCCGGATGGCCCTACCCCGCAGCGGGCGCGGTGGCGGCAGCGGCGGGTCTGTGGGTCTGTGTCCATCCCAAACCACCGGCACAAAGGCGGCTGTGCAGGCCCGGGGAGGAGGTTCACCCGGACGTTAAAAAATGGGGAGCATCCCCCTAGGAAACCCTTCTGGCTCACCTTGACTTTGAGGGAAGGCTTCGGAAAGGGGGCAGCCCGCCGGGGCTGTGACTGGGCAAGTTCGTGAAGGGTCTAACCCAACTGCAGCCACCACCCCTGGCTTCTTAGGCGGCATGGCCAGGGGAGCGTCAGGCAGGGGAAGCTACCAGTGACCAAACAGTGCCCGTGCTGACTGTTGCGGATGGAGGAACTAAGGCGGATTGTGCCAGCAACACTCCCCACGTACCACACGGCCACGTCTGTCTGATGGCTGCGTACAGGTCTTGTATGTACACAGCCAAGGGTTTGTGTTGCTCTCTGAGAGTCTTCAAGTGTAATCACAAAACAGTGTGTCAACAGGACCTTTCAGAGAGCACACTGGACCACGGAATCCTTTTGATTGGAAAACTCCAACCTTTATTTAACTTGAGCAAGTGTGGTGCTAAACCATGTCCATCAGCACCACATCTCTGCAGCTTTTAAACACCTCCAGAGAATGAGGATTCAGCTACCTCCCTGGGGGTCCTGTTCCAGCGTCAGAGAACCTTCCCAGTCAAGAATTTTCTTCTGAGAGCTGATGTAAATCTTCCCTTGTGCAACTAGAGGCCATCACAAGGCACAGCCAGGACAAGTAGGTGATGCTCATGGGTTTACGAAAGGCAGGTCCTGCTTGATGAACCCAGTCTCCATTTGTGACAAAGTGACCTGCTTGGTGGGTGCAACTGTGGGTGTCCTGCACCTGGATTTCAGTGAAGCCTTCAACACAGTTTCCCCAGAGCATTCTCTTAGACAAACTGGCTGCTCTTTGTTTGGACAGGCAAACTGCTAGATCACAAACTGGCTTGCTGGCTGGCCCAAATGAGTGGTGGGGAATAGAGTTAAGCCCAGTTAGTGTCACCAGTGGTGTTCCCCAAGGCTTGGTACTAGGGCCAGTTCTATTGAACATCTTTATCAAAGACGGTGAGATGAGAGGTTCAAAGCACCCTCAGTAAGT
Source organism: Pogoniulus pusillus (assembly GCF_015220805.1). Taxonomy (NCBI): domain Eukaryota; kingdom Metazoa; phylum Chordata; class Aves; order Piciformes; family Lybiidae; genus Pogoniulus; species Pogoniulus pusillus. The sequence continues at coordinate 24,990,836 of NC_087278.1, forward strand.
TTGCAGATGACACTAAGCTGGGAGGGAATGTTGTTTGGCTGGAGGTGAGAAAGGCTCTGCAGAAGAGCCTGGACAGGCTGGATGGGTTAGGGTCAACTGTATGACATTTGACAAGGCCAAGTGCAAGGTCTTGCACTTGGGTCACAAAAACTGCAGCAATACTACAGACTTGGGGAAGAGTGTCTGGAAAGTTGCTTGGCAGAGAGGAACCTGGAAGTTCCTCTGGCAGCTGACTGGCAGCCGGCTGCATATGAGCCATCCGTGTGCTCAGGGTGGCCAAGAAGGCCACCAGCCTCCTTGGTATCACAGTAGTGTGCCCAGCAGGACCAGGGAAGTGGTTGTGCCCCTGTACTCAGACCTTGAGTACTAGGTTCAGTGTTGGGGTCCTCACTACAAGAAAGACATTGGGGTGCTGGAGTGAGTCCGGAGAAGGGCAATGACACTGGTGAAGGATCTTGAACAGAAGTCCGATGAGGAGTAGCTAAGGGAGCTGGGATTGTTCAGTCTGGAGATGAGAAGGCTGAGGGGAAACCTCATTGTCTATAACTCCCTGAAAGGAGGTTACTGAGAGATGGGGACTGGACATTCCTCCCAGGTAACAAGTGAGAGGATGAGAGGAAATGGACTGAAGTGGCAGTAGGGGAGGTTTGGATTGGATATTAGAAACTATTTCTTCACCATAAGAGTCATTGGGCAGTGGAGCAGGGTGCCCAGGGAGGTGGTGGATCACAGTCCACCGAGGTGTTTAGAAAACATCTGGATGAGGTACTTAGGGACATCATTGAACAGCTGTATACAGGAAGGAGTTAGGTTGTGCTTGCACTGGATGATCCTAAGGTCTTTTCCAACCATGCCATTCTGTGAATTTCTCTCCTGTCGCTTGCTACTAGGGAGCACAGTCCAACCTCAAAACCTGCCCTGCTCGCCCAATGCGCTGCTCACAGAAGCCCCAGAAGGCGGCATGCGTCTGAGACGAGCAGCGGGGAGGTGTGTGGCTGGGACAGGCGGCAGGATCCCTGCGCGGCGTCACAGGCGCCCACACTGCGCTTCCCTTGCCCGGAGCCAGCGCTGCCTGCCGTGCGCGGAGATGTGGCTGCTGCAGCGGCTGCGGGAGGCTGCGGGCGGCGCGGCAGGGCCTTCGGGACGGGAAAACGGAGCATTTCCAGAGCAGTGCCCAGACTACAGCTCCCAAAAGGCAGATGCAGGCTGGCCGCCGTGGCGGAGCCCTGGGCTCCTTTGTCTGGCCCTCAGTCCCAGCCCCTGGACTGGGCTGCCAGACCGGGCTGGTTCCCATGTGTGTAGCAGTGCCCTCCTCAGTTGCTGACCCTCGACATGGACAGCAGCAGCCTCCCACGTGCTGTGCAGCATCTCCAGGGTGTGCATGGATCCAGGCCTGGAGCTGGATGCCCTGCTGACTTTTTGGTGCAGCTTTGAGTTTGGGCTGAGACTGACACCGCAGCCACACTGCAGCTGCTGCTGTGAGAGGCTGAGCAGGAGGCTTCGCACAGAGCATGGGCGAGAGATGGACTGCAGCTAGGACACAAGCTCTTCATCACCACCCAGATTTGTTCTGTACTCACTTGTGAGCCCCTGCAAACCTGTCTCTGCCCTTGCATTCTCCCTCCCACTCTCTTCTCTGTTCTGGGCACATGTGCCAAGTCTTTGTCTTACTTTCTTGAGCTTCCCTGCTTTTTGTATGCTGTTTAGTAAAGAGATAGCAGTGAAGTGACCATGTTTTAATGTGCTGTCTTTTGATTTTCAGGTCTGCGCCAGGACACAGTCAAGGGAGTTTGGGAAACGCTGAGCAAATTCAGTCTTCATCCTTGTCCTTGCTTATCATGAAACACAGAAAGACCTGAGGGTGTTGATTGACAGCCACCTGAAGATGAGCCAGTGTATGCCCAGGTGGCCAAGGCCAACGGTATCCTGGCTGGAACCAGCAATGGTGTGACCAGCAGGGCCAGGGCTGTGATTGTCCCCCAGTATTCATCACTGATGAGGCCTCACCTTGATTACTAGGTTCAATTTTGGGGTCCTCACTCCAAGAAAGCAATTGAGGTGCTGGAGCAGGTACAGAGAAGGGCAGAGAAGCTGGTGAAGGGTCTGGAGAACAGGTCTGATTGGGAGCAGCTGAGGGAACTGGGGTTCAGCCTGGAGAAGAGGAGGCTGAGGAGAGACCTCATTGCTCTCTGCAACTCCCTGAAAGGAGGTTGGAGAAAAGTGGGTGTTGGTCTCTTGGTCCTAGTAACAAGTGGTAGGATGAGAGGACATGGCCTCAAGTTGCATCAGGGGAGGTTTAAGTTGGAGATCTGAAGAAAGTTCTTCCCTGAAAGGGTTCATCAAAGATTGGAACAAGCTCCCTAGGAAAGTTGAAACCCCATGCCTGGAGGTGTTTAAACAAGGCAGAGATGTGGTGCTGAGGGACATGGTTTAGCATCAGACTTCAGTGAGTTGGAGAATGGTTGAACTCTATGGTCTTAAAAATAATTTCCAGTTGAGAGTGATTCCATGACAGTGTGGCTCAAGCCAGAGTCTGAAAATCTGCTGTAGTGAATTGGTGCAGATTTGCAGAAATTGAGTGCACCCAAGAGGGGCTGCAGCCATGAACTATTGTTGTGTCCATCATAGCTTGGGTTGAATTACTGACAGTGACACGCCCTGGCCTCCCACATTCATTGGAGCCTATCCAGAATAAGGCTGCTGAAGAGCCTCTGGGGTGTGCTGGCACTCAGCCTGCTGGGACACAGGACACAGGCTGCTGTCCCCAAGTGATGCTCTGTGTTTCTGGGAAGCAAGATGGAGCTGAGAGAGACATCACAGCTACCCCTCTGTTCACTGCAAGCCCCTTTTGGGTGAGAAGGGTTAGATTTTTCTCTTACAAAAACTTGCAGTTCCAATGCAACATCTCTCGAGGCCTATGGCCCACCCTGAGGTCTTTACACCAGTGGAGGGTATGACTGAAAACCACACACAGAGTATTTTTATGTGCCAGGGTTTGGTGGCCAGGCTGGGGCCAGTTCCCACTTGCCTTACCCTTGACATTCCTCATTTGGGTGGCTGACTGAGGAACACAGCTGCAGGACAAGGCCATGAAAGGAGGTGGGGGCACCTGGGCCTTTTCTTTCTCTTGCCAGTCTCCTCTGCTTCTTGCAGTTTCCTTTCTGCTTGAGCTTCTCCTGCTTTGATGGCAAAATGTCTCCATTCCCTAAACACTGGCATGTGGAGAGAAACATCAGGCCAAGGCAGGCAGCTCAGGTGTGAAATACATTTTAATGGAGTTCAGGGATCTGTAGTTTGTCTGTTGGTCAGCTGAGCATGGGCTGTGCAGAAGGTGAAGCAGACATTATAGGTGGAGGAGAAGGTGAAGCAGTGTGAGAGGCAAGAGAACAGAGAGAAAAAGATCACTAGAAGCAAATGAAGAGCGTGGGTTGGTGTATGGATGTGTTTCAATACATTGCCCCACAGTCCTGTATGCTGACCTGGGGCCTGACAACACACAGCCCCCTCCCCAGCAAGGGGCAGTGGTGGGCTTGGACGCTAAGCTGCTGGCAAGCATGGCCCAACACAGTACAGCACTGGGAGTGCAGGAGGGGACAGTCAGGTCGCACCAGGGCTCAGTGCAAACACACGTCTAGGGGCAGAAGGATGCCACAGGCCAGTACACAGACACCTACACACATGCACGAGGAGGGTGAGCCACTGGCCACGCTCAGCTGGCCACGGCTGCAGGGCCAAACGCAGCGGCTGACACACACCCGGGCACTGCACCCAATGAGGGAAGCACCCTGGGCAGCAGGCTCCCCGTGGCTGAGGGGCAGACAGTGGCTCAGGTACGGCCTGGACAGGAACCAAAGAGACAGCAATGCCTAGATCCAGAAATGCTCAGGACTCCAAAGCAAGGGACAGGGTCTGGGCCTCGCTTTCATCCTTCCCCCGGGTACACCTAGCTGGGGATGCTTGTACTTAAGGGAGTTTGAGGTATGAGTGGGACTGGGTGATGGAGGAGGGAGAAAGAGCAAAAAAAGGAGCAGTGGAGGGAAGAGAGCTTCAGAGTCTGTGAGGTGGAAAAGAGCAGCAGGGTGGCTGTGCTTTGGGAACAACGTTCAAAGAACACTTGGGTTGCGGAAGTTGTGTCCCGCAAAGCGTGCTTCATCTCCAAGCTCTTCTTCAATCCTGCAGCATAGAGAGAGAGCACACTCAGGCCCTTTCTGCGAGGGAGCAGCGAAGACACCAGGGCACTGGCGAGGCAGTGTATCGGCAGGAAGTTGTCCTGGGCAGGAGGAACTCCTCCCAGCTGCCGCCCCTGTGCGGCTGCACCCTCACATGAAGGAGAAGGAAAGGAGACTGCTGCAGAGATCTCCCTAGGATTCTACTGTCATCTTTGTGCACTGTCTTCATAACATTTCCCCTGCAAGCACCACCTACTCTCGAGCTTTCAGCTTCTCCCACCCCAATGAGCCAGTCCCTCCTCTCATCCCATGAGCCCCTTACCTCATGAGCTGGTTGTACTTAGCCAGGCGTTCAGACCTGCAGGGAGCACCCGTCTTGATCTGCGAAGCATTTCCAAAACAGACACTGTGAGATGCTGCCCTGACTTGCACCGTGGCAGGACAGAGGACTCTGCCCTCACACTCCTTCATTTCCCTCCAGGCCTGTGCCTGGCCTGGGGCACACCTACCTGCCCAGTGCACAGTCCTACAACCAGATCAGCAATGAAGGTGTCTTCAGTCTCCCCAGACCGGTGGCTTACCATCACACCCCAGCCATTCTCCTGGGCCAACTTACAGCTGCAAGGAGTGAGAAACTCAGTCAGTAGCTCCCACTCCTACAGCCACCACCTGCACAGGCTGAGATCCAGACACCCTCTCCTCCCACCCTCAGCATTCTACACTCTGGTGGAGATGGAAGTCTCTTCATCCAGAGGGTAGCGTGACACCCTGCTGTAGTTCGTCACCAACCCCTTCACAGGTCAGTGAGGGCTGGACTTACGCTTGAATGGCTTCTGTGACAGATCCAATCTGGTTGACTTTGAGCAGGAGGCAGTTGCAGGCCTTCTCTTCAACAGCTCGCTCGATGCGCTTGGGGTTTGTCACCGTCAGGTCATCTCCCACTATCTGGATGCCCACATTGGCTGTGAACTTGGTCCAGGCCTCCCAGTCATCTTGATCAAAGGGATCCTCAATGGAGACCACTGAAAGGACAACAGAAGAGGCATGAGTCGGAGCTGCCTCCCTTCCCACCCCCAACCTCTGGAGGGGATGCCCGTTAAACCTGCCCCGCAGTGCTGGGCGCAGCAGCTCACCTGGGTAGTCACGTACAAAGCTTTGGTAGAGGTCCCCCAGCTCATCTGCAGAAATGTAGCGGCTTGGGTCATCTGGGGACTTGAAGTCCAGGTCGTATTTGCCGTCGCGGTAGAACTCGGAGGCTGCCACATCCATGCCGATGACAATCTTGTCTGTGTAGCCTGCCTTGTCAATGGCCTCCTTGAGGAGCTCCAGAGCTAGGAGGAGGAAAGTTGCAGTCAGGAGAGTCAGCTCAGGCAGAGTTCTGCCTTTTGGTGAGAACCTGCCCAGGGAGGCTCCTGAAGGTCACTGAGAGCCTGACAGTGCAGTAGGAGAGAGCTCAGAACACTGGAACTGTGCAGGCCACCTCCAAAGGGATGAGGAGAAATTAAAACGGAGACAGGTCCCAGGGAGGCCTTGGAAAGGTGTGCAAGCACATGAAGGGTTTACATGGAGATGCTGGGACATTTCCAGGAGCATAGAAACCACTTCCTAACGCAGGAGGTCAGTGACACTGAGGCATCATCTTTTGAACCAGTCCTTGGGGAATGCTGTGAGCTGGGTGTAGGAAGCCACAGCATTGCAGACAGGGACCCTCCTCTGCAGGGCTCTCACCTTCACTGTTTTCCAGTATGTTGGGGGCAAAGCCTCCCTCATCCCCCACATTGGTAGCATCTTTGCCGTACTTCTCCTTGATGACACTCTTGAGGTTGTGGTAGACTTCAGCCCCAATGCGCATGGCATCGCGGAAGCTTTCCGCCCCCACGGGCAGGATCATGAACTCCTGCATGGCCAGCTTGTTGCCCGCGTGGGAACCTCCGTTGATCACGTTGAAAGCCTGAAAGAGCCCAGAAGACAATCCTAGCTGAAGGAACAGGTCCTGGCACCACCTAGGGGAGGTTCTCAGATGAGTCACCACGCCACATCCCATCGGGTAATGGTAACACATCAGCTACAACACATCACACCAAGGGCACGTGAGCCCAGGGTCTGCCTTTCAATAGCAAAAGGTTGGAGAGGACCCTGCCACCCATTTTCCTCTCCGAGATCTCCCTAGCTGTTGGCATTTATCTGTACGTGTTTATCAGCAGTGCTCCGTCAGTCTTTCTTCCAGAACCTTCTTCCCTGATGCAGAAAAACTGATCATCCACAAGTGCCCTTGTGAAGCAGTTTCACAGGGCAGCTCCCTTGGGTATGCAGACCCCTAGGCCCTTGCTTTGTAATCGTGCCCCACAGGGTTCACATGATGACATCTGATCCTTCACCACATCCTCAGGCCCCTCTTTTCCATATTGAAAACTGGCACATCTTGGGCCTTGGTTTGCTTCCTCGATGAGTGCAGTGCCCTCAACTGATGTGTCAGCCCCATGTCTCTCCTTTCTCTACCTCCCAACACATCCTTTACAGTTTCTGAAGGGGGATGTCAAGGACAGGGGGGTCTTACTGGCACAGGAAGAATGAGGTCTGAGTTGCCAGCCAGGTCAGCAATGTGCCGGTACAGGGGGACCTCCTTCTCAGCAGCTCCTGCCTTGCACACAGCCAGCGACACTCCCAGGATGGCATTGGCACCAAACTTGGCTGTGGGGGAGACCAAAGAGGAGTCAAGGCTTCTCAAGCAGCAAGCTCCCACCCACAGGTGCCCTTGCCAGCACAGCCTTGAGCTCATCAGAGCTCTAACTGTCCCCTGCCCTAGCCTTGCGGCCTTCTACAGCCCTTCTGTCTCTCTTTATGCCCCAGGGCAAGGAAAGAGGAATGACTTACATTTGTTCTCTGTGCCATCCATCTCGAGCATCAGGTTGTCTATCTTCTCTTGATCCACGACAGAGAGGCCCTGCAAGAAAGGAAGAGCTCTGAGGAGGGGAGGCTGAGAAGAGCTGCTGGTTCTGATCTGCAGGAAAGGAGGCATTAAGGGAAAAGCTGGGGCTACAGGGACCTCTTTAGCTTGTGGAGGAGCACAGACACACAAAGCTCTGGCAGCTCGTGCCTTGCTGCATCGTCAACGTAGGTGGCAGTGATGATGCTGCTGCAGCCCAGTGCCAATGTGCCCACACTGGAGAGACCAGACAAGACCGCAAGACTGTCCTGGGGATTTACCCAGCCTTTTGGCAGCTTCTGGGGAGCTTTGTGGTGCTGTGGTCACACAGAAGCTAGGCAGAACATCAGGAGAAGCAAGCAAATGTAGACTGAATGGAGCCATCCCCAGGAGCAAGGTGAAGAACAGGACTGGGCCAAACACAGGCAGCCCTCCACTGGGCCAGGTATTTTTCAGAGCTGGAGGCAGCTGGGCCCCAGGCTGCACAGGGTTAATGTGTGGCTTCAGCTCAGTTTTTCTCCCAGCAGGCCCCAGGTCTTCAGGTGTAAACAAGTTGCAGACATGACACCACCGCTCCTCAGGGCTGTGCCGAAGGGCTGCCAGACCTCGCCTGGCATGGTCCTTGCTCATCACACCATGAATGCTGGGGGGGACAAACAAGCGTGAGGCCACAGACATGTGGGTGAGGTTCAGTGCTTGAGGAGGAGAGCATCTGAAAGAGGGAGAGAGCTCTACAGGGAGCTTCAGGAGCACTAATGAGGTGGTGCAGAAGCTGCGGTGCTAAATCCTTTCCACTCAGAGAAAAGATCGCTGTGGACACATCCAGGCATGGGGGGCAGGAGGGATGTGCCCGGATTCCCAGGAAGCATCACTGTGTCTGTTAACCAAATGGGATGAGGAAAGGCAGAAATGGAGATCTGAGGGCAGAGACGGACCAGAGAAAGCATTGGACAAGGGAGATCAAAGAGAAATCCTTACAGAGCCCACGAGAGCTGGGGCGACAGTGCTGTTGATGTGATCCACGGCCTGCAGGACCCCTAGAGAAGGAAAGAGACAAAGAAAAAGACAGAGAGAGAAGGAGGGAAAGAGTGAGGCAAAGAGGAGAGTGGAGAGAGGGAGGGAGAGGACCAACAGAGATTAAGAGAGTGAGAAAGGAAGGGAAGATCAAGGCCTGATCTTTCACTTTGTGCTAGGCCTGTGCCTCTGGTTTTCCTCAGGGCAGTGGGACACATCTCCATCACACCAGAAGATGAGTGGTACCCTCTGGCACAGCCCCACGCACAGGCAGCCCTAGGGATGGGGTACAGAGGAGGCATGTCCCCACCTTTTCCCAGGAAACGTGACTTGTCATTGTCTCGCAGCTCCAGGGCTTCGTAGATGCCAGTGGATGCGCCGCTGGGCACCGCCGCGCGAAACATGCCTGGGGAGCAACAAAACACAGCTGTGGGACATGCAGAAAGGGAAGAGGAGGTGAAGGCCTCCTGCTGCTGCTTCCATCCCACTGCTGAGAGAAATGATGTGACAACCACTTGTGCGAAGGGATGTCCACTCTTGGCTGGTCTCAGGTGGAGCAGCGCCTGGAGGTGGAGCAGCTCCTGGAGGTGGAGCATCAGGGCTGCAGAAATAAAGGCCCCCAGGGCTTTCAGACTGGGAAATCTGAATTTCAGGTACCCAGAGGTCCACAGCATTCCAAGAACTATGGGTGGCAGGTGGAAGTCTGGCTCCTCAGCCTTCCTTCTGGTTCAGAGGCAGCCTGACCCTTAGCCACCAGTGGCTTCCTTCCCTTCAGACTGGAGTTGGATTTCTGCCCCAGTGCGGAAGGAGACTGGCAGGTTGTCTGCTCTGCCCCCTCACTGCTGCTCACCCCTCAGTCCACCTAGCTGTGAGCCCAGTGCAGATGAAGCTCTGCCTACACAAAGATCCTGGTGGCAAACATTTCCCTGCCTCATCAGCATGGCTGTGGATGTGCTTCCAAACTTGTGCTGTGTCCCAGGAGCACACCTGCAGGAGGACACTGAGGGGATAGGACATCAAACTAAATAAATTTATGTTAAGGCAATTTTCCATCTCTGCTCCTGGCAGGCACACAACTCAAGTCAGGTACAGGCCAGCCAGCAGCCTCCTTGTGACCTGCCCATCACATGTGCACATTTGCTAAGTACACTCCCAGGCAGAGCTGTGAGCCAAGTTTTGGCCTCTGCCTCTTTCTCTGTCTCTCTGTCTGCTGAGGGTTTGCTGGAGAAGCCCCTCTGTGCTCTTGGCAGAGCATGCCACCATTTCTGGCAGGGTAGGGGAGACTTCCCTTCCACCTCTTGTCCTCATCTGCATACCTTTGTGTGTGTACAAGTCCACCTCAACAGTGGGGTTCCCACGAGAGTCCAGGATCTCACGGGCATGGATCCTTTCAACAGCCATGGTGAGCCTGTGAAGAGGGCAGGACAGGTTTAGTTCTGAGAAACACCAGGGTGTAGTGCTTGTCTGACCCATGTCTACACTAATGCTGGCAGGGAGAAGGGAGCTCAAGGAAGGGCAGCCTTAGGAGATGGAGATAAAACTGCTGTCCAAGGGCATTTAGAAACTGTCTATTAAACCCAGATTGTGGAGATCGACCCTCATTTTGTCCAGGAACTGTTTAGCTGATTGAGTTTTTCCTGTCCCTTTGCTGCAGATGGGGAACAAACTCGGATCAACAACTGCAGCTGAGCACTGCTGTTTCTCACGGCTCCCAGTATGAGGCCAGGTGGCAGACACGGGGAGGGTACCAACAGCATCCATGGGTAGTGGAATGTCAGAGATCAGCTGGCACAGGCAGGAGGTGCCTCTGTCCCTCCCTAGCATCAAGGACAGGGAAGCCAGCTCCCAGCATCTCACTTCCCCTTGCTGAGGGTGAGGATGATCCCCGGCAGGACTGGCAGTGAGAATTTGTTGTGTCCATACCCATCTGGCAGGGAGCCAGCTGAGTGGCGGCTGCCTGAGGCAGAGCCAAGCAGGGCAGGGGGTGATGAACCCTGAGCCAGTCTGGCTTCCCTGCACCCCCAGCCCATGGCTGAGCACCCAGCTCAGCTTTCCTTTCCCTGCAGTGAACCTTTGGGTCAGGCTGTGCAGTGGTGAGGGAAGCACAGAGACGGCAAGCAGCCAGAGGAGCCATCTTGCTGAAAGCTGCTGTGCCTTAGAGATGGCAGAACAGGCTCTGAGCAGGGTGGGGAGGGGGGCTGAGGGGGGCTGGCCATGGCTGAACACAGGGACTGGGCCCAGCTCCCCACCCTTTGCTCCCCTCCTGAGACAGGGAAGCAGATGAGACCAGGAAGCATCTCTGTTATCCAACAGAGGTAAGAGGAAGGTGAGGAAACCTGGCATTTGGGGGCATCTGATTAAACCTGAAGTGGAAAACAAGCTGGTGGGAGAGGATGGCTGTTTGAAAGAGCTTCTCTTGCTGGCTTGCTCCCTCAGAAGGGTACAAAGCAACTTATTCACACCCTCATCCTGTCTTCTTATTCCCCATTTCTGTGACTGTGAGTCTATGCAGAGAGAGAGCAGCAGGAGGCAGGAGGCACTGCCACCCTCCCCAGGATTCCCTCCTCCTGCTCCCATAGATCACTCACTCAACCCTGAGCAGGGCTGGACCCAGGCAGGGCTCAGTGCAGAGGCCAGGCCTGGGGGGAGCATGGGGAAACAGCCATTTCGGGCCAGGCCCTGGTGCCTGTGAGCGGCTGGCAGGGGTGTGGGCAGCGCAGAGGCTCAGCGCAGGCTGGGGGCGCTGCAGATGGCTGGCACGGCAGTGGGGGCAGCGCGGGGGCAAAGCGGCTTCCCTGGGGTGGGCAGGAGGCAGAGGGCAGGGGCGAGGGGAGCACACCGTGCCCAGCTGCAGCAGGAGCCTTTCCTGCCGGGAGGCCCCTGGCAGTGACACCAGGGCCCTCCGCCCTGTCCCCCCGGCCGGGATCCCCTTCCGCCGCCCTGGCAGCGCTCCTCAGCCCATCTGGCACTCGCCGCGGGAGCTTCCTCCGGAGCTGTGCCCGCGCAGCTGGGAGCTTCCTTTGCAGCACTGCCCTGGCCATGCCCCAGCAGCCTCCACGGGGAGGAGAAGAGCAGGACCCAGGAAAGCGATCTTGGACGCCAAGACCCATGCCAGGTGCATTGCCTATGTGGTCATGTCGTCAGTGGTCACATCCTTCTGTCAGCCTACGCCTGCCCCTGTCCAGGCCGGCTCCGAGGAAACCAAATGACAAGCCGAAATCCAGCCTTGCTTACCCCACCCCGTTGCTTACTTGATTTCCTCTCCCTTCCAGTCCATTGAACCCTTTCCCCCACTTGTGTTGCTACCCTGTGTCCCCCCTGCATTTGCCCTCCTTTGAACATGGCAAAGAACCACCCTGAAATGCCTGGCATCAGCTGCACTGTCCTGAAAGGAGGTCAGAGGCGGATAAGCTGGGATAAGGGATTGGGATGGAGCCATAGCTGGGAGCCTATACACTGTGGAGATGAGGAAAAGAGGAGCCAGGCTGGAGGCTGGGAAGCCTCCCTTGAACAGCAGCTGGGCAGGGCACCCCGGGACACTGGCACTGCTGCAGTGCCTTCCTGTGGGCACTGTTTTGTGGTATTGTGCGTTGCTAGGGCATCTTCGCTCTGGAGTTGGTGCTGCAGGCATTGCCCCTCCCTGCCAGGCAGGCCAGCATAGCAGAGACCTTTCCCCAGAGCCACCAGCACAGCACCATCCCTGTGTGTTGCTGTGTTGCTGCCATGCCCCCCGGGTGGCACTGCTCCCAGGAAGACCGCACTGCTGCAGTGTCGTGGTTGATGCAGCTACTGCTTGCCTGTCACCTCCTCTCCCTGCTGCCCTTCTTCCCTCCCGCTGTGTGATGTGGGGGAGGGAAGAGGGTTGCTCTCCTTGGGACCCGTCTAAGCGCCTGTGTTTATGTCAACACCTCGAGGAACTGGTGGGGACTGGTCTGTGCCGATCCCCAGCAGCCCAAAACTGAGCTTTACCTCCTCCCCACTGGCACCTCCCTCCCCCAGGTAAGGATCCCTCCCGCAGCACCTCCCGGTAATGCCTTTGGCAGCACCATCTATCCTTGCTGGCTGCCTCCCCTCCTGAAATTCCCCGAGTTCATCTGAAATGACGCCGGAGAGAGGGAGGGAGGCAGTGCCTGAAATTAAAATGGGAAGGAAAAGTGAGAAAGGTGGGAATGAGGAGAAAGCGGTGGGAGGAGCAGGGGGAGGAAGTGAGGGGAGTTCCGTTGTTGATGGCGCTCGTCGTGGTCCTTTCTCCGCAAGAGACCCCAAAGTGCGTGGGGGGGTTCTGGAGGGCACAGGGTGGGAAAAAGAAACACGCATGCTGCGAAGGGAGGTGCTGGCCGTGGGGGACACTTACCTTCCTGGGGCGGGGGTGAACGAGAGATTGAGAAAGTGCTGGTAGAGAGAAGAGAGGACGAAGCAGAAGAGGGATGCAGGACCTCAAGGGGAGATGATGTGTCCTCTAAGCCAACGGCGGCGGCAGCAGCAGGATGGAGACGCCCCTGATAGGGCCGGGACAGCAGCATGTGACCCAGAGCTGCGATGAGTCAGGATTCAGCAGCGCTTTGCAAACAGCACGTAGAGGATGGAGAGAGGATGGAGAGAGAAAGAGAGAGAGACAGACCGGGGACAGACACAGCAAAGGAGGGCGAGAGAGCCAAGCAACAGCAGTGGGAGTGCAGAATAAACAATTCCATTCGCTCCATGGTCATTAATAAATTTAATTCAAATCAGAAAATCCTGTCGGATTCTGGGGAGCCATAAATCAAAGCACAGCACCTGTAACTCTCCTCCCTTTCCCCCTCTTGGATCAGATGAGGATAGAGCATATCAGTGCTGTGACAGTAGAAGTACTGCAGTACGTCAGGTCAGTGTCCAGGATTGGGGTGGGTAGCCCTGCTCTTTTCTCCAGGGGTGAAATGAGGTGAAGGTAGCTCTGGTACCTACAGCTCTCACTTTCTCAGCTGCACAAGTGAGGGAAGGCACCTTCAAATCCTGACCAGCTGTGGGAGCAGGTATTAAATATAGAGGTGACTGGAGGTCCATCTCCTCGAGGTTACTTTCCTTCCATCTCCTGAAGAAGAGGGAGAAGTTAAGCGACTCCATGTCTGACTTTTCCTCTTTCACTGCTGACTTCTGCTGGTGGGCTGATGAATGGCAGTAAGGCAGGGGGGCTGGAACTAGATGGGTATCTTCCAACCCAAACCATCCTATGAATCCACAAATCTATAAGGTTGTGATGCTCACCATCACAATCAGGCTGCAAAGCCCAGCCCCGTTGAGATTCCTCTGCCCTCAGGACTGACCTCCTTCAGCCTTCTCCTTGTGCAAGCTAGAGGAGGAGAGGCTTGATCGGCAGGTTTGATACTTGCTTTCCCTCTTCACTTCTGTCTGCTCCCCCAGCCCAGCTGTTCTCACCTTTTCTTTCTCCTGCCTTTCCCAGCGGATCCTGTTTGCTTCCTCCTGTTCCTCTTGCTCAAACAACTCCTTGTCGAGCCGCTGCAGGTGTGGCAGCATGACCAGAACCTCCAGCCGGTAACTGGGTTCCTTACAGCATGGATTGTCCATCAGCACCAGTGCCTGCAGCATGGGCAGGACCCGCAGTTTTGCCACCTCCTGAAGGCTGCTGATCCTGTTATTCCTAACAAGAGGAAGCACAGAGAGCAGGGGAGACATGCAAGGGAGCAAGATCTCTTTGGAACAGTAAGTTCACAAGACAGATAAAGCAAAGCTTAGCAGTACAACATACTGCAGACCTTAGACCACAGACCTCTGGGATCTAAGATCCAGGCTGCACAAGGCCTCATCCAACCTGGCCTTGAACACCTCCAAGGAGGGGCATCCACAACCTCCCTGGGCAACCTATTCCAGTGTCTTACCAACCTCAATGTCAAGAATTTCTTCCCATTCTCCAGTCTCAATCTGCCCTCCATCCATTCCCTCTCATCCTATCACTCCAAGCCCTCATTAAAAGTCCCTTCTCGGCATTCTTGTAGGCCCCTTCAGGTACTGGAATGCTGCTCTGTGGTCTCCCTGGAGCCTTCTCTTCTCCAGGCTGAAGAGCCCAAACTCCCTCAACCTGTCCACATAGGGGAGGTTCTCCATCCCTCTGATCACCTTGGTGGCATCCTCTGGAGCCACTTCTGCAGCTCCATGCCCCTTTTACGCTGGGGACACCAGAGCTGGACACATCTGGATTTATAGGACTTATACTCCTAGATGGCTAAGTGATGAACACCAGCTAAGGATGCTGTTACAGATCAACACATTCCCATCCCACTTTCAAAAGACCCAGGAAATCCTAAAGATCTCAGTGGGAGTACAGCCTGATGAAGAGTCTCTGATCTCAACACAGAGCAGGGAGGACTCACCGTAGATTGAGGTACTGCAGGCACTTCATGCTGCTGCAGAACCCATCCAGGCTTTCCAGACTGTTGTCACGCAGGTGCAGAGTTGCAAGCTGCTCTAGTCCCTCAATGCCTTCAAGGCTCTGAATGACATTCTGGGCCTGAGCACCAGTGAGGCAGGAAGAGAGGAGGGAAGAGGGGGCACACAGGAATGGGAGCAACAGTTATTTCTGGCTTCTAAAGCTCTGTCAGACTTCCTGCTGCTTATAACCAGGCCTTCTCTGAAGCTAGATCAGGTTGCTCAGGTTGATTCTAAACATTCAGATTCAAGGACCAAGAGTCTGATGAGTGAGTGTTTCCTGTAGGATCCCTTGGGGACTGAGATGAACCTCCCCCAGGTAAATACTCCACTGCCAGCGCAGCACCTCCTGCCACAGCAGCACCAACTCAGAGTCCCCAAGGCCTCAGAGAGCAGCAGTACAAGGGTGAAAGCACAGACCTGAGCCTGAAACAAGATTATTTAAAGGATAAATAAGCAGCCCCTCTCAGTCACACAGCCCATGCATTCCAGGGACCTTCCAACGTCTGCTGCTTCTCTTGTGGGGGACATCTACAACCAAGAAGTCTCTTCTGCTCCTCTAGTAGAAGCAGCACACCGTGTGTTCCTGAGAGAGGTTGCAGGGAGGTGGGGGACCGTGGGCTGGTTTGAGCTTTTGCAGGTGTAACTGTTGTTATCCATCCACAGGTGCATCTTCCTGCAACAGTCTGACAATCACACCGCGGCAGAAATGTGTCCTACCAGCTTAGAAGTCCCAAACGCCGAATTTCATTCCCATCACTGCGTTGAGAACTGGGAGGGGCGCTAGGGAATTACGAAGCTCTGAATTCCAGTTTCGTAGCAGGATTCAGGCTGGAGAAGACCACTAGAGGTCTCCTGGCCATGCCCGGGCTCACTGCAGGTCGAGCAACATCTCCAATCAAGCCACTCCCGGTCTTAGGCAGCTAAGTCCTGCAACTTCCCTGGTAACTACCTCACCATCGCGTTCTGCAGCCTGGAGCTGGGCAGGGCTTCACTTGTGGTTGTGGCTTAGAGCTGCAGTCCCTAAGGACACGGATACCTGAACGGGAAACAGGGAGAGAGGTGCCACTGCTCCCTGTCCCTCGTAGGTACCCGGGCAGTAGCCAATGCCTGAAACCAATAAAAGGGGCACAGGATGAACTGGTGGGTGAGGAGGACAGTTTTGTAGCAAAGGAGGACTGTAATGGAAACTGGATAAGGACAAGTCTGGACCAGCTGGGCCAAGGAAAGAGGGTAACTCGAGGACAAAAGGAGGGAAGGCAGAGATTTAGCAAAGGCCACGTGAAGCGATTTAACAGTCAGGAAGGATTAGGACACAGTACCTCAGAGGACATCAGGAGCCGGTGGGGGATAGGGTGAAGGGGAGCTCACTGATCACTGCTTTGTAAAATAAAGTGATCTCCCATTACTCTCACTTTCTCCACGACTTCAGTGTGAGTGGTTTTTAGTGGCTCTGTTCTTGAAAGCATTAACAGGACAATGCAGGGTGGACTTTTTTCAGGGTTGCTTCCTGCCCCTGTCCCCCAATCAAATAATCTCCCATATGACCACCCTTTGTTAAATGGTATTCTTACCTTAGCTGCCAGTCCTTCACACAGATATGATGCCACCATTGCTGATGGAAACCTGCTATTTTCTGTTCTCCATGCTTTCCTCTACCCTTCCTGCACACCTGGCCTTGCCCTGGCTCGCCTTTATCACCACTGCTGCACAACAGCCAGGAACTAAGCCAGCCCCAGTGACATCAGTGGCCCTCAAACCCACACCCATGGCACACAGCTGGCAGCAGTCTTCCTGGTGTAACTTTGTTAATGCTCAGTTTCACCAGCAGCTCTGTCATGCATTAACCAAATTTGCTTCGGTTCCTTTAAACTGGACCCTTTGTCTTGAACCTTGTTCTTGAGGTGTCAGCTGCATCTGCCCACAGCCCAAGTCACACTAAAGTCTTTGTACTGCAAGGAAAGCACTGCTGGGAGAGACTCCCCCCCAGAATGAGCAGATGAACATGGCAGACAAATTCAGGTCCCAAAGACTCCCAAGAAACTAGTCAATTGTGCTAGTTTTAGTGATGAATTATGACAGCCATGAAGATGATCAGAGGGTTGGAGAACCTCCCCTGTGGGGATAGGCTGGGACAGTTGGGGCTGTTCACTCTGGAGAAGTGTGGAGACCTTAGAGCAGCCTTCCAGCACTTGGAGGACCTACAAGAAAGCTGAGAAGGAACTTCTGACAAGAGCTTGCAGAGACAAGACAAGAGGGAATGGATTGAAGCTTGTGGAGGGGAGATTTAGAGTGGAGAATGGCAACGAAATTCTTTACAGTGAGAGTGGAACAGGTTTCCCAGGGAAGTTGTGGAGGTGTTCAAGGCCAGGTTGGATGAGGCCTCAAGCAGCCTGGTCTGGTAGGAGGTGTCCCTGCCCATGGCAAGCAAGTTGGAACTGGATCATCTTCAAGGTCCCTTCCAATCTAAGCCATTTTGTGATTCTATAATGTCTTGCAATATTTGCCTATTTCACATGTGCAGCTCTGAAACCCCTCAGTCGTGCCAGGAACCTTCCTGACATGTAGATGCTCTGTTTGCTTCCCTCCAAATTATTCAAGCAAGGAGCTTTATGTTGAAGTTCTGTATTGTACCTAGTGACTTAAGTTACTTCATCCCTTCTTCCAGCACCTCTCACTCAAAAATCTGTTTATCCACCAGGAAATTGCAAGCAATCTCAGCAAGCAACCTCCTTGGTGTTTTCTGTCAGGGAGTCTTGATGAAAAGAAGCCTTACATCTTTTCAAAGCCTTTTTCTTCTTTAATTGTTTTTCAGAAGGTGGTGACTCAGGCCACCACTCCAGTCTCTGCAAGCTGCAGCATTGTGTGATGCATGGGACCGAGCCAGACATACTTTCTGTGTCTCTGGGAGTAAATGTTCCCTGAAGCAATTGGTTGTGGTACTAGGAAATTGCTTCTCCTATCTTACTTCCACTGAGGTGTTTAATCAGTTCCCCTGTTTTTGGCAGCTGAAGCTGTGAATCATCTAATTGTGCTGGTTTTAAACCTGTGTTTTACCAGGCTCATCAGGGAGGAGAAAGAAGCATTACCTCCTCCTGTCACACAGAGCAAACCTGTTGCTCTCCCCACCGACCTCCTGGGGACACACCAAATGTAAGTGCAATAATACTGATCCTGCAAGAGGCCAGGAGAAAAGAACCTGACCCACTGAACATTGCCAGCTCCTCCTCTGCAGAGTAATTGCTGGTCAATGGCTACTTCCTTCACATTCTCTAGACAGACAGCACAGAAGGAGATACCCCAAAGAAGTGATTTTGTCTCTTTAGGTCTTTGAAATCTGTGCCACTTCATCTGAGAAAATGGAACTGAACAGGCTAGCACAACAATTGTACTGCTTTGAAGGAGACTGCCTCCTCCCTCCTTGCACTGCCTGGAGGTGCCAGGCTCTGCAGCAGCTCAGTCCCACCCTCTAAGCTAGCTAGACCCTTTACCAGATAGAGGTTCTTCAGCTTGGGAAGATTGAGCCCCGCTGTGCTCTCTAGGGTGTTTCCTCGCAGCTCCAGGATTTGCAGATTGAACAACTGGCCATGACTCAAGCCCTGTGCTGACTGGATTCTATTTCCTGAGTGACAGAGGAGGAAGAGACAATAAGAGAGTTAGTCCCACCCAAAGGAAGCATCCTACTTGCACAAGGATGGAGAAAAGTGGTCTGCATCACCTTTCAGGATGAGGTTGGTTAGGCGCGGGTGAGTGATGCCTTCCACATCCTTGATGTGGTTCTGAGCCAAGCTGATGAACTGGAGGTAGGGCAGCTCCTTCAGGCAGGGACTGGTGAGCAGATTCCCATCCACTTTCAGCCAAAGCAGACTGGTTAGGCTGCACAGTGGAGACAAATCTTGCAGCTTGTTCTCTGACAAATCCACATACTGCAGGTGTACAAAGCATTCAAGGAGGCTGATGTCTGTCAAGTTCCTGTGGGAGGGAGAATGCTAACAAAACAACTTGCTTACTTCCCTCTGATACCAGCTTTCAGTTTGCTCCTCACCACTACTGGAGGGAGGCTATCCTCCTCTCCCACTTCCCTGCTGTTCTAGGAAGCATTGCTGGAGAGATGTAGGAAATGAGCAGGTGACAGGGAAAGCCTGAATAGTCTGTAAACAAGGCTGAATGTTAAGATGAGACCTGCTTTCCTGACACAGGCAGCACTTATTCCCATTTAACCCTGCCTGTCAGGAGGGGGAAGAACCAGAGTAGAAGAGAGGGTAAATCTGGAGGGTGGGTCCATTAGACAGTAGTGGCAACACCAAGGAAGGACTCTGGCAGTGGGGAAATGCTGCTGAAAGGCAGAGTCTGACTGAGGCCTCTTCATTAGATTTAGGGTTATGCAGGTTATGGGGCTGAGGCTCCCAACTGCTTCCAGGCCATTGTGGCACATCCCTTAAATGTTAGCACTTCAGAGGAGAGATATTTCATGGCTGTTTCTGCAGGTGACTGTGGGGAGGTCCCCTGCGGACACCACAGTCCATAGAGATGTATGGGCTCCTGTCAATTTAGGGGGACACTGATGTTCCCACCAGTGCATCTGGATGCAGCGGAGGCAGTCCTCTGCTCAGGGCTGAGGGTAGCAAAGCTGTGCTGAGGCACGGACTGAAAGCCAGACGGCAGAGCACACGGCCTGAGGCGTGCACCACGGCCGGCCACCAGTGGTCCTAAGGCACAGCTGTTCCGTGGCTGCCCCTCGGGGAGGAGCTGCCCTGCCGCCGGGGCAGGTTGGGCACACTCACTTCTGTGTGGCTTCAAACTTCACAAAGGCGTGAGCCAGGCCGGTGCGGGTCTTGCAGAGCAGAGAGAGGCCTTCCCTCAGGACCTCCTCTGTCAGGGGAGCTGGGGCCAGCACCTGGGAGAGAAAAGAGGCGGCGAGAGCACACAGCCAGTGCTGGCCTCACCACGGCCAGAGGGTACTGAGGCCCCTTCCCTCACCTGGGCTTCCTCCTCCTGCTCCCTCAGCGCCTCCTCCTCTTCTCCCTCCTCCTGAAGGCTGTTCTCATCCCACTCCAGCTCCTCGTCCTCCATCCTCACGGGCCACACTTTCCAGGGAGGGCAGCTGCAGCAGGGCCGGCGGCAGCCTGCCCAGGCGCGGTGAGCGGCGGCACTCGGCTGCCGTGGGAACCGGGAGAGGCGGGAGCCGGCCCCGCTGCTTCGGCTGCCGTGGGAAACGGGAGAGGCGGGAGCCGGCCCCGCCGCTTCGGCTGCCGTGGGAAACGGGAGAGGCGGGAGCCGGCCCCGCTGCCACGGCAATCGCGCGGCCCTCCCGCCGGCCTCCGCTCCGGGCGGACCCTCTCGGCAGCCTCGTCCTTGCCGCCTCTCGTCCGGCCCCTTTGCTGCCTCAGACAGGGCAAGCAGGAAACCCACAGCCTGCTCAGCCCTGAGGAAATCCCTCCCCGAAAGCCTCCTCATAGGCGTGGGGCCACAGCATTTGTGCCAGTGGAAAAGCCTTGGAGGCCAACCATGGACCCAGCGCCGCCACTCCTGCCAGACCGAGTCCTGCAGTCCCTGCCTGCAAGTCTTTTACACACCTCCCGGCATGGTGACTCCACCAGTTTGCCGGGCAGCCTGTTCCAACCCCTGACCACTCTCTCAGTAATGAATTTTTTCCTAATACCCAACCTAAACCTCCCCTGGTGCAACTTGAGGCCATTTCCTCTCCTGCTCTTGCTAGCTAGCAGGGAGAAGGCACCAACCTCCGCCTCGCTGCAGCCTCCTCTCAGAGCTGCCCTCAGCCTCCTCCAGGCCAAACGACCACAGTCCTCTCAGCTGCTCCTCTCCAGACCCTTCACCACCTTCCCTGCCCTTCTCTGGACACAAGCTCTGCTCTGGTTAGTGCAGCCATGCGGGCACTGCTGCTTTGCCTTTCCCTGGCTACCAAGCTCCCTGTGCTCTCTTTTTATATCATGCTGCTAGGAGCACTCCTCTCCTAGCTGACTACTTGTGCCATTTTGCTGCTTCAGCTGCAATCGCTTGTCGTCTTTGGGTGGGAGGCTCAGAGAATGCCTTGCCTTCATCTGCAGTTATCAGGGATGTATGCAGAGAACTGAAGGAACAATTCAGTAGGAAGGGACCAGCGGAGGTCGTCCTGCCCATCCCCCATCTCAGAACAGGGCTGGCTTTGAAGTCAGGCTGGGCTGCACGGGGTGGTGGCCACTCAAATGGTGTATCTCTGAGAAAAGAAGTTACCTCTGGTAAATGTTTAATTAACATTTTGAGCAGAATTAGGCACAAGGTTTGCATAAAACCTCCCAAGACATGACCTCTTAGAGGCCAGGAGGTGCCTGTGGGATACAGCGTCTGGACCTGCTCCAGATGACACTGCTTCAGCACTCTCCTCCAGACTGGAGAGCTGGCAGGCCTGAGGCTGCCAGTGCCCAGCTGGTGCCATTGGTGCCTGCCCAGTTTCAGCAACCCTAGGCGGGTGGATGGCTGTAACTCCAACAGTGGCTGGATGTTTACTGGCTGGGAATGCTGCATTTTGGGGTTAGAGTCCAAGGCCCTGCTCCCTTCCTTTCCGGTGCACTTTGCCTCTTTGCAGCCTCTGGACAACGTCAGCGTTAGATAAGCCAGTCCAAACTCGCTGGACACACAAATGTCAGCCACAAGTCTCTCGCAGTACCTGAGTCTGCAAAGCACCCCTCTGTGTTCAGGATTGCACAGTGAGCTGCCAACTGTGCCCACTGGGCTCCCCACCCCTGACCTCTTCTCCTGTGCTACACTTGCCTCATCTGAATTCCCTCTCTGCTCTTTCATATGCCCATAATCTGCTTCTCCACTACAATCCCTGCAACCCCTCCAGTCATCTACACATAAAGCACTCCAGCTCTTTTTGCCGTTGCTTTTTGGGGATTTAGGGAGCCCTTCAGCAAATCAGTGCCAGAGAAAAAGCAGTGACATGTTTTTCTTCCCATCCCTTGTCCCTTTATGCTGAAGAATGGACTGGCAGAAGTTGTGTGTGCCTCTCTGCAGCTATTCTATGTGGTCTCACCATAGCTCAAAACATGGCTCAATGACCTTGTTTCTAGATGACCAAAGAACTTAGAAGAAACAAGAGAAATTCTCCAAGGAAACCCAAATCATTAAAAGAGAGGAATTGTATTTAGATTATCAAAAAGATCCCAAACTTAACTTTATCCTGATCATTGAGGAGGTTATATGACAAAAGCTCATCTGCACACCCCTAAAGGACTCCGGGGAGAAGAAGGCAGGAGGATGGCAACCCTGCCAGGCTGCTCCCAGGCCATCCCAGGAGCTGGCAACCCACAAAAGGCCCATCTGGAGGAGTGCAGGAGCATGATGGCTCTTGGGACCTGAAATGATGGACTCAGAGGAAAGGACGCTCTTTGTAGGCCCTCGCAGGGAAGCCTCAACCCTAGAGTCCCTTTCTGGTTGGCAGTGGGGACGTGTCGCTGTGTTCATAGCTGTGAGACACGTGATGGCACACAGGGAAGGGGCTTTATTAGGGGATGCTTAGGGAGGAAATGAAGGCAGGAAAGGGAGAGATCTAAATGATTTGTGGAGGATCAGGTGTGGGAGAACAGAGGGATATGGAATTAGAAAGGGACTATCACAATTTGTGATGGACTGGCCATACCCCGTGCCTGATCCATGCAATCTGTCCCATCTTCTCATTGAACTCCTTTTGCACTTTGCCCTGGGCAAGGGACTCTCATCACTACATGCAGGGCCTGCGTGGGTGAATGGTGGTGTCTGGGTGCTGGACTAGGACTCTAACCCAGGCGCACGTAGGCAGATGTGTGAGCAGCAGAGAGCATACAGCTGGAACAGCAGGCAAGGAGATCTGTGGGGCCAGGAGGAGGCTGCCAGGGGAACTGTGGGGCTCTGGAGGGGCCACAACACCATGGAGGGGCTGGCTATCAGGAGACCAAGAGCACTGGAAGTGATGGGATGGAAGGGCAGCTATTAGGCTGATTGCCTGAGCCCAGCTGCTGAAGAGACTCACATTGTATATATGCAGGTATATATGTGCATACATGTCTTACACACACACACCTGGTCACCAGCACACAGCTCAATACATACTGACACACCCCTGGTCACCAGCACACAGCTGAATACATACTGACACACACACACACACACACCTGGTCACCAGCACACAGCTGAATACATACTGACACACACACACACATGCCTGGGCACCAGCACACAGCTGAATACATACTGACACACACACACACACCTGGTCACCAGCACACAGCTGAATACATACTGACACACACACACACCTGGTCACCAGCACACAGCTGAATACATACTGACACACACACACACATGCCTGGGCACCAGCACACAGCTGAATACATACTGACACACACACACACACACCTGGTCACCAGCACACAGCTCAATACATACTGACACACACACACACATGCCTGGGCACCAGCACACAGCTGAATACATACTGACACACACACACACACCTGGTCACCAGCACACAGCTCAATACATACTGACACACACACACACACCTGGTCACCAGCACACAGCTGAATACATACTGACACACACACACCTGGTCACCAGCACACAGCTGAATACATACTGACACACACACACACACCTGGTCACCAGCACACAGCTCAATACATACTGACACACACACACACACCTGGTCACCAGCACACAGCTGAATACATACTGACACACACACACCTGGTCACCAGCACACAGCTGAATACATACTGACACACCCCTGGTCACCAGCACACAGCTGAATACATACTGACACACACACACACACACACCTGGTCACCAGCACACAGCTGAATACATACTGACACACACATGCCTGGGCACCAGCACACAGCTGAATACATACTGACACACACACACACACCTGGTCACCAGCACACAGCTGAATACATACTGACACACACACACACATGTCTGGGCACCAGCACACAGCTGAATACATACTGACACACACACACACACACCTGGTCACCAGCACACAGCTCAATACATACTCACACACATGCCTGGGCACCAGCACACAGCTGAATACATACTGACACACACACACACACCTGGTCACCAGCACACAGCTGAATACATACTGACACACACACACACACCTGGTCACCAGCACACAGCTGAATACATACTGACACACACACACACACCTGGTCACCAGCACACAGCTCAATACATACTGACACACACACACACGCCTGGTCACCAGCACACAGCTCAATACATACTGACACACACACACACATGCCTGGGCACCAGCACACAGCTGAATACATACTGACACACACACACACGCCTGGTCACCAGCACACAGCTGAATACATACTGACACACACACACCTGGGCACCAGCACACAGCTGAATACATACTGACACACACACACCTGGTCACCAGCACACAGCTGAATACATACTGACACACACACACACACACCTGGGCACCAGCACACAGCTGAATACATACTGACACACACACACACGCCTGGTCACCAGCACACAGCTGAATACATACTGACACACACGCCTGGTCACCAGCACACAGCTGAATACATACTGACACACACACACACGCCTGGTCACCAGCACACAGCTCAATACATACTGACACACACACACCTGGTCACCAGCACACAGCTGAATACATACTGACACACACACACCTGGGCACCAGCACACAGCTGAATACATACTGACACACACACACACGCCTGGTCACCAGCACACAGCTCAATACATACTGACACACACACACCTGGTCACCAGCACACAGCTCAATACATACTGACACACACACACCTGGTCACCAGCACACAGCTGAATACATACTGACACACACACACACACCTGGTCACCAGCACACAGCTCAATACATACTGACACACACACACACACCTGGTCACCAGCACACAGCTGAATACATACTGACACACACACACACACCTGGTCACCAGCACACAGCTGAATACATACTGACACACACACACACCTAGTCACCAGCACACAACTGAATACATACTGACACACACACACACACCTGGTCACCAGCACACAGCTGAATACATACTGACACACACGCCTGGTCACCAGTACTCCGCCCTGCTGCTCAGAGGAGGAGTGGGACAAGGTTGCCTGCACTCTGCTGGTGTGAATGTGCTACATGGCTGCCTGTGTACCTACACACACATAGGGTGCGCATGCATGGTCCCTGCTGGTGGTGCAGACTCAGCCTGGCTGCTGGCTGGGGCTGAGGACATGGAGCAGCAGTCGCCTCTTGCAGGCGTTCGTATCTGGTATAACTAAGTTTCTGCAGAAGCGACTTGTTTAAGATCTAACTGCTACGGTTTGCAACAAGGATCTGGCAGTATTTCCTCTCCACGGGAGGCACAGCCCTGCCAGGAAGCCGGCAAGAAAACGAAGATCTGATGCTCCTGCTGCTGCAGGAATTGTTTTCCATGGGTTTATTCCTCAATAAATGAGTGCTTTCATGCTTCTGCATTCTCCTTAAATCAGCAACATCGAAGCTTGGCTCCCATCTGGTTTGGTCTATGTAGGTCACCCTTTTGGCCCAGCTCCGCTGGGCAGGATTGGGAATCAACAGAGGAGCTGCAGCCGCTGGCTGATGTCTGGGAGCTTCCTGGGAGCCGGAGGCACCGTCTGCATCCTGACCGAGCCACCGTCTGCATCCTGACCGAGCCACTGCTGCTCCGGTCTCGCTGACCCTCACCACCCCGAGGCACCCCACCGCAGTCGCGGCCACCCACCCCTCAGAGGCACACGCTGCGGCTGAAGGAACCGCAGGGGTCTCAGGGCTCGGCTTTTGTCGCCTTTGACGCATCTTCCTCGCAGGGTAACTGCACGCAACGAGAGCTGGTAGCTGTCCTCTCCGCACCGCAGCCCTGCCCTTGCTCCTCAGGCGCCCTCACGTCCTGCCCTGTGTGCCGGGCTTGCCCCATCACCGCAGGCTCGCAGCTGCCGCTCCCCTACGCCCGGGGCCCACCCGCTGTGCTTTCTATCGCCGGCTGTAACTCCCAAGGCCGCTTTTAGCGCCTTTCAGCGCTGCCCGCCCACCCAAGGTCCCGAGCAGACTCCGGCAGCCGAGGCCCTGCGGCCGCCCGGGGGAGCGCCAGCGCCGCCCGCCGCGCCCGGAGCGGCCCCAGGCTCCGCCCCGACAGGCTCCTGCCCAGGACGAGGCAGAGCGCGGGGCGCGATTGGGCTCCCGGCTGCGGGGGGATGCCCCTGAAGGAGCCTCTCTGGCCCTCTGCGTTCCAGCTGCGAGGAATCCCTCCAGCAGCATCTAGCGGAGTAGAGGACCCTTCCGAAGAGCAGCTGAGGGAACTGAAGTTATTTAGCCTGGAGAACAGGAAACTGAAGTGAGACCTTCTTGCCCTGTAATTCCCTTAAAGGAAGCTGGAACAAGATGGGTGTTGATCTCTCTGCCCTAGCAACAAGTGATAGGACAAGAAAAAATGGCCTCAGGCTGCACCAGGGCAGGTCTAGGTTAGATATTAAGCAAAACGCAAAACTTCTCGAGTGGAAGAGTTCCCAAACACTGGAACAGGCTGCCCAGTGAGCTGGTTGAATCCCCATACCTGGAGGTGTTTCAGAGAGGCAGAGATGCAGTGCCCAGGGGACATGGTTTAGCATCAGGCTTGGCAGAGTTTGAAGACAGTTAGATTTTATGATCTTAAAGGTTTTTCCCCAACAACAACATGATGATTCTTTGATCAGCAGCATTCATGTGTTCCCTAATGCTTTTCCCCTTGGTCCATTCCCATCTCTGTTACCCCTCAGGTGATGCTGGCAGGGCAATGCACTGGCAGCTGGAGTACAGTACCAGGGAACATGCTACAGCTGCAAAAACACTGCAGACCAGAAACACACAATAGCAGAGGGTCTGTCAGTTGTGCATTACCAGACTTGAGTGCTGCTCTGCATGCCATCTCCAGACCAGGCAGTGCTCCCAAGGCCATACTGTCTCACAGCTAAGCTTCTGAGTCACTTTCATTACCCTTAGTACTACCTAAAAGCCTCCTACCTGGTGCAGCACCTTGGAAATAACATCTAGAGCTGCTTTTTTACTTAGTACAGAGCTGAAACCAAGTAGCAAGCACAACCTCAGCACAAGGCCTAAAAGCCTTCTCTGGCTAGAAGGCCTCAGCACTCCAAATTTAATGACCAGCAAAGCCGATCACCAGTCCTCACAGACAACGAGTAGGGACAAGCACATTACCAAGGCTGCCTGAAAACACA
This sequence comes from Pogoniulus pusillus, assembly GCF_015220805.1. Classification (NCBI taxonomy): domain Eukaryota; kingdom Metazoa; phylum Chordata; class Aves; order Piciformes; family Lybiidae; genus Pogoniulus; species Pogoniulus pusillus. The sequence continues at coordinate 25,017,665 of NC_087278.1, forward strand.
AGCTCACTAGTGGGATAGCCACGGGGCCCAGTAGCTATGAAGTAGAGACACACAAATCACCATGGGCCCAAAGAGGAGCTCAGGACATCCTAGAAATGAAACCTAGGATGTAGCAAGATGCTTGTTGAACCTGTGCCATGCTCATTGGAGCAACAGTGATCCCTTAAAGAACAGAGTAGCCAAACTCCAAACTACCCTCTGTGAAGAGCTGCCTCCAGCAGTAAATTCCCAGCTGCTTCTGAAGATGATGGAGGACACAGCTTTGCTTTTCCTTTTTTTCATTTATTGTTCAGTATGGGACACAGGTGAGGCAAGACAAGGGTCTAAGCTGACAGGCTCCCTGCTGATAGAGCTGAAGGATGTGACACTGTAGTTCCTTCCTCCTTCTCCAGCACGTGTCCCCCTGTCCCTGCAGCACTGCAGAGAAAGGGGGAGGCATTGGCCAGGCTGACTGTGGACTGTTACAGGTCAACCGGCAGCAAAGGATTTTGATAACTCAGAGAGGAGGCTGTCAAGACTCTGCTGAGACAAGTTCCTACCAACAGGACTCCAACATGGCAGTGGGGGTTAGCAGCACAGCTATAACAATGACTGTGGAAGGGAAAGCCTCAGAGGAGGTCTCTGTACCGAGATGTGTGCAATGAAAGGTCCCTTCTTGCTTCTGTTTCTCGCTCTGAACCACAAGGAACTGCTCCTGACAGGCTTCTTCAGTGTTTGGCATTGATAATATCCACAAACTCTGGCTTGAGAGAAGCTCCACCAACAAGGAAGCCATCCACATCATGTTGAGAGGCCAGCTCCTTACAGTTGCTGCCAGTGACTGAACCTAAGGAGGGAGCAGTGTTTTAAGGTCAGGAGCAGTGTTTCAAGGTCAGATGTGACGAGCTCCAGAAAACAGAGTCAGGTAAAGTAAGACCTGGAGAGCAGTAGGCATTTCTTACTAGGCAGACAGTTAAGCCTGCCTTCCACCAACCCAAGTAAACTAGTGCATGGTTCTTCATGCTCTGAGAACCTCAAGTTTCCTCACTAGCAGAGCATGCTGGACAACTGCAGCAACAAGCACAGAAATGAAGCACTTCCTATGCAGGAAAGGGGCTCCAGGCACATTTACCTCCATAGATGATCCTAGTTGACTGAGCGACAGCATCAGACACGTGGCTTTTCAGCCACCCTCTCAGCTTCTCATGAACTTCCTGAGCCTGCAGTGGAATAGAAAGAAGGCTGAACCACTCCACATGCAGCCTCTTTCCAAAGAGGCGAAAGAATCTCTAGTCTCTAGAGAGCATCTTCAAGATCACCTCAGAATAATCAGCTGGCCATTTAGGCACCTTTCCCCTGCTCCTACCTGTTGAGGAGTTGCTGTTTTACCAGTTCCAATAGCCCAAACTGGCTCATAGGCAAGAACCACTTTACTCCAGTCCTTCACATTATCTGGAGAGAAGAAAAATATAAGCAGAGCACCTCACACTGGGAAGGAGAGAGGGAAAACTTTTTTGAACGTGCAGACCTTCTACTTATGTGATCATGTTTATACTGACTGTAAACATCTGCAGCAGACTATCTGTGAGCCTGACAAGGAAGGCAGAGCGGCCATTGTGGCCTCTCAGAGGTCAGGATGGCATTTTCCAAATGGCCAAAGCAGAACAGCCAGCATGCTCAGCATCCTTCCTTACCAGCAATGGCCTTGGTCTGTTCAAAAACCACCTTCTCTGTTATGCCAGCTTCTCTCTCATCCAGCTTCTCTCCAATGCAGGCAATGACACCAAGGCCCTCAGCTAGAGCATGAGCCACCTTCTGCCCAATCAACTGGGAATGGAAAGTAGTAAGACAATGAACAGATCAGACCTGATTTTGTAGTCATACTTGAATTGCTCCTCTCTCCAGCCTTTAGAAGCACACCTGAGTTGAAGCACCTCTCTGTCCCAGGGGCACTCACCTCATCAGACTCTCCAAACACATGCCTTCGTTCCGAGTGACCCAGGATCACCCATGCGGCTCCAATGTCTTTGATCATTGCAGGGCTGGGGAGAAAGGAAAGGATTTTCCACCAGAGGTGTAAGTCATGTCCCAGAGGCACTCTGGCTTTACTCTCCTCTGGGGGCTCACCTGATCTCTCCTGTGAAAGCACCCTTTGGTACCTTGTAACAGTTCTGGGCTGCAACTGCAATCTTTGCATCAAGCTTCTGACGGGCAAAGTCAAGGTAGATGGAAGGGGCTCCACAAACCACCTCTGGAAGGCAAGGAGAGTGTTTATGCTTGAGACAGGTGAAGGTCAAACTGTACCCAGGCACCGACCTCAAATTCTGGCCCTAAAAGCTCATCCCTCTCTCTCCCCCCCTGCACCTGGGAAGGCTCAGCCTGCCTGCGCTTGTGTTCGAAGGACCCTTGCAGCAGGACTCTGTCTGCTGCCTGATGACTCAACAGCAGGAAGGAAGCCCTTTCCCATGGCCCTGTAGGTCCCAGTAAGCCCAAGGCCAGGCCCCTCGGCCAGCTCACAGGTCCCTTAGAAAGGGCCCCGCTGAAAACCGGGGCGAGAATCCCGCCCTGCTGCCCAGGCCTGGCTGAGTCGGGAGGGGGAGAGGGATGCACCGGGTCACGCCACGGCGTGTAGCCAGGAACGGCGGCGAGGCAGGGTCCCGGTCCCGCAGCCTGCCGGGGCAGCGCAGCGCAGCGCAGCCTAGAGAGAGCTCCGGCAGCCTGCGGTCCCTGCCGACAGCCGGGACCAGGAGCCCGCAGGCGCCGGGTTGGGGAAGGCCTCGGGAGAGGCGCGGGGCCCAAGGTGGCTGGGGCGGGTGGGGTGGGAGCTCGGCAGCGGCGACCCGAGCCACCCGCTCCTGCCGGGGCCTGCCGCGGTGGGCAGGCTTCCTGCCGGGCCCTGCCGCCCGGGGTGCAGCCGGAGCGCCGGGGTGCGGCCGCACGTGTCGGCCGGGCCCGCAGCCCAGCGCCGCAGCTATTTCTGGCCCCGGCAGCAAAGTTTATATTTAGGCTCCCGCCGCCCTCTGACATTTTGCCGCTCCCCGGCCCGGGACCCGGCCCCCGGGCGCCACCGGGCGGGACGTGCGCTACGTGCGGCCGCTCTCCTCACCGGTGTCGGCGGAGAGCTTGGCGCCGTTCAGCGTCTGGATGAGCTCGCCCAGGCTCTTCTTGTCGCCGTTCATCTTCCAGTTACCCCCCACGAAGAACTTCCTGGGCGCCATGGCGGGAGAAGACAGGGACCGATAACCGAGGCAGAGGGCAAGGTCGCGGAGCGGCGGAGGGCGGCGGCAGCAAGGACGCGCAGCCCCCGCGCCTGCCTTTATAGCGCAGCCCGCCCGAAGCGCCGCCTCCTCCTCCGGCCCTGCCCGCCGCTCCCCGCCCGGGCCGCCGCTCCCCGCCCCGGCCGCCGCACCCCCGCTCTGCCCCGCCGAGGGCACCGGCCGCCGCTCCCCCGCTCTGCCCCGCCGAGGGCACCGGCCGCCGCTCCCCCGCTCTGCCCTGCCGAGAGCACCGGCCGCCCGGGCCAGGCAAGAGGCCCCACGTACTCGCGCGTTTCGGCTCGCCTAGGACCCATAGCGATGCAGAGGGCAGGCAGAAACTAGTGGGGCTATTTCGACCTTTATTTTGTTCCTCGTGTATTTTGGCATGTAAAGGGGAGGATGGGTGGGAGATGCTGCTCGTGGCCCACCTTGCTGCCCACGCTCCGTGCCTTCCAGGCTGGATCCCCCCCACCAGGCCATACATACACACACACAACCCCCCCTTCTCCTACTGCAGACAGCAAGGAGGTGGCGGCATCATCCCATCAAGCAGCAAAGCACAAGGGCTGTGTCACACGGGGGTGGAGACAGCGAGGTCACTCTATCGAAATAGATATTCCCATTCCCTCCCACCCCCCAACCCCCTTTGCTCATGTCCGCGGGGGCTCCAGCCTCCAGTTTATTAGTCAGAGAACTCTGGTCTTCTCCTGTGACTCCGTAGAGAGGCCATGAAGGGACAAGTGGAGAAAGAGGAGCTGGGAAGCAATGGCAGCTGCTCTCAGCCTCACTGTCCATACCTCTTTCCCCACCACGCCTTCAGCCTGCTCTCTCCCCCCACCACACACACCAAGAGGCTGTTCTAGCTGGGAATCCGCTGATAGAAGTAGATGTAGCCCAGGTCCTTGGGGGGCTTCTCAGAAGCACAGACTTTCTGGTCGTTGTAGATCACCCATCTGCAACAGGCAGAAGGAGCGTTCAGGGATGCCATTCTATGAGCAAGGCACAATCCTCGTTCCCCCTTGCCTGCTCTCATCCCTGAGGTCCCAAGGCTTTGATTTAAAGCTACACCTCAGAGACTCCCTTAGGCTTCCTACCTGCCATCCTTCTTGATGTGACAAACGTAGTGTCCACACATAGTCGAAGTGCCCATGTGACTGATGAAGGCAAACAGCTGATATTCTTGAGAGGAGGAAGGAAGAGGAGTGATCAGAGAAGGAAGGCATCCTACCCTGAAATACCCTGTGTGAGGCCCTCTAGAAAGGGAACCCTGAAGGAAGGACTGCTGGATGAAAATTTAGAAGTAGATCTCTGTCAGGTGTGACTGTGAGGATTTTGGTCTGAAGGCCAAACGTGTAGGGAAACAGGAGATGGTAACTGCCACCCTGCCACTCAGCCATCTCTCTTCTGGCTCTTTATTTGGCACCTGTGGGTGCCAGGTGGCTAACGGCAGAGATTCCCCCTCCCCAGAGCACCCAGCAACATAGCAGCACTGGCACCAATCCCAGAAACTGGACCCTGTTTTCTCAAGGGGAAACTGAAGAACAGAAGCCTCCCAGAAACACTTGGGAAAAGCAGCACAGCCCTTTCTGTCTTTCACCTGATGGTGCTTCTTACCTTTGCCCTTCTCTTACTGCCTCCCAGGTAATCTCCAGCCTGAAAGGTCTAGACCCTGCTTTGCAATCCTCCCTTTCCTCCCTGCTCCTCATCTCAACAACCAGAACAGCTCTGTGGCAGCTGCTGCTTACTGAAACCTGTGATACTGTGTGGATAAAGCCATGTTAAATTCGCACTCCCAAATCTACATTCCCACTGCTTGGAACTCACTTCCAGGTCCATCGCGCACTTTAGGGCCAACAGGGACAGATTCAGAGATGGACTCTGCTGCTGAGCGCCCTTCTGAGATATCCATGGCAGCTTCTGCATCGAGGTCATCAATGTGACTGAAGATCCAATCCACAGCACGCTCCAGACTGTTGTTCTGGAAGAAGAGAGGACTGTGGGGTTGGAAATGCCTGTTCCTGAGACTCTCCCTTCACTCTGTCATCACCCACGCCTCTCACCGTGGCCCTAAGTGCTTTCATAGCCTGGTCCCGGGAGAAGCCCATGGAGACAATGGTGGCCACACTGTCTTCTGAAGGAGGGTCTGGGCAGGCAATAGTTGACCCTGGTCCACTGGATCCAGGGAGAACTAATGGGTTAGCAAAGTCTGCAGCAGGAAACAGAATACAGCTCAGAGCAACAAAGGGATATTGCCTGAGGTCCCAACTACTTCAGTTTTCCAGTGCAGCAGCAGGACAGGAGGTAGAAAAGCCCAGATGCAACATGCTTCCCCACAGCCATGTGGCTTCATACCTGGATCATCCATGTGTGACATGACCCAGTTCATGGCAGCCTCAACCCCACTGTTCCCTGTGTAGTACACGGCTTTGCGGCAGGCGTCCATGGGAAAACCCATCTCCACCAGCTGGATAATCACTGACTCATCCAACATGGGTGCTGTGGGAAGACACAGATTAGAGCCACCCACTCCCACCCAGCCTTGCCTGCTCCTTTTTGATGCAGTGTCACCTAGTTCCCCTTAAGCCACCATATCCTGGCTTTGTGCTGTGTCCCTGATGCCTTTGCTACTTTCTTTCCTCACAAGCTGGTTTCACAGGCATGCTCCTCAGCAGAACAAAAGGACTCAGCTGGAGCTCAGGAGCACTGGCTCTTCCATACCCTCCAAACCCAGCCTCCTGCTGTGCTTGATGGAGACAAAACCTCAACCAGATAGAACTGGTATAAACCCCAGCTCAGCCCTCTCTCGGTGGACCAGTCGTGCCCCCTCCCTGTCTTCCACACAACAGCAAACCTCAGACTCCCTTGCATAACAGCCTTGCATAAGAGGCATGCAAGGGAGGCAGCCAGCATGCACTGACAGCAGGGACAGGGACAGCCTGTGCAGGTGGGAACGGCCAGCATAAGAGACAAGACAAGGAAAGCAAGGAGAGGAGTCAGGCACCAGGAAAAGAGGAGGAGAATCACTAACATGTCGGAGAGGAGAAGTGAGGGGAGCAGAAGGAGTCGTCGTCCTCGTTGCCATAGAACCCCAGGCTACCTTTGGGCTCGTCTGGTGTCACCAGTGGAGGTGCAATGTCTGGCATCTCTTCTTCCCCATCCTGCAGCCCTGTTCCCTGCAGCGCAGAGATATCCAGCTCCTCTGGCATCTCAATGGAGACATCTGCAAGACACCATCCTGCTCAGCCTGCCCACAGGGGCATAAAGCACTGCGCTGGGGGTGCAGGATGCTGCAGTCCGCAGCTTAGTCACAGACTGCACTGGGTTGGAAGGGACCCTCAAAGGCCATCTTGTCCAATCACTTCCACACTCAGCAGGGACACCTCCAACCAGATTAGGCTGCCCAGGGCCACATTCAATCTGAGCTTGAATGTCTCCAGGGACAGGGCCTCAACCACTATTCCAGTATTACACCACTCTCATTGTGCAGAACTTCCTCCTAATGTCCAACCTAAATCTGCCCTGCTCCAGTTTCAAGCAATTGCCCCTTTTACTATCACCACAGCCCTTCTACACAGTCCCTCCCCAGCCTTCCTGTAGGCCTCCTTCAGATATTGAAATACAGCCCTAAGGTCTCCCTGAAGCCTTCTTTTCTCCAGGCTGAACAGCCCCAACTCTCTCAGCCTTTCCCACAGGGGAGGTTCTCCAGCCCTCTGAGCATCTTGGTGGCCTCCTCTGAACCTGCTCCAGCAGGCCCACGTTTCTCTTGTGCTGGGGGCCCTAGAGCTGGACACAGCAGTTCCTTTTTGGGGTAGTTACTTTCCTCTTTGCAGTAATGACCACAACACCCCTGCAGAACCACCAGCACCTCTACGCTCTGCACTTCTCGTCCTGCTTACCAAGCTTTTTGGGCACCCAGTCCAGGCCGAACGTGAATTTCTTGATTTGGATGACGAGATAATCCGGGAAAGAGGCGAACCGTGTGGTTCTGAAAGACACAGAGGAGGCTTTGAATACTTGACTGAGGGCATCCAGTTGGCTCAAGAAGTCAGCGAGTAGGGTAGAACCACGTCCTTGGGACAGAGTGGGGGGGAATACACAGATGTGTGCAGCTTTCTTGTGCTGAGCTTTAATCTCTGCAAACACAACCATTTCCAAAGCAGATGTTCTGCTGAGATAAGACAGAATGCAACATCCACAAAATCTTGGGGGTAGAGGGAAAATAGAACACACTGGCTGTCTGCCAGGCTTCTATTTTCCAAGCCTTCTCAGATTTTAGTATGTAATTAGATGTCTGAACTTTGAGAATCACAAATTTCACTAGACTGACACATCCAGCTGCAGGAAGTAACAAGCTCTCAAGTGCAAAAGCACTTCTTTGGACCTTGCAGCAGCCTGCCAGTACCTGGAGGGGGCTACAAGAAGGCTGCAGAGGGACTGTTTGCAAAGACCTGCAGTGACAGGACAAGAGACAATGGTTTGAAATGAGAGAAGTGCAGATTTAGACTGGAAGTTAGGAACAAGTTCTGCACCATCAGGGTGCTGGAACATTGCAACAGGATGTCCAGGGAGACAGTTGAGGCCCCACCCTTGGAGATACTCAAGGTCAGACTGGCCAAGGCTGTGAGCAAGCTGCTGTAGTGGAGGATGTCTCTGCTGACTGCAGGGGGATTGGACTGGATGACCTTTGGAGGTGCCTTCCAAACCAAACCATTCTATGATTACAGAGAGCAGAACAGCAGTGCTAGTGAATCCTTCCCGACAGATTCCAATGGCTTTGGGACAAGGCAAATCCAATCATATTCCAGAAAGCTCTCAGCTTTTCACTCTAAACTCCAAACTTAGCTTTAAAGTCAGTGCTGACCTTGGATATCTCCAGGGGTGGGGCCTCAACTGTCCTTCCTGTGGAGGGTCCCAGAGCTGGATGCAGTACTCCAGGTGAGGGACAATTGCTCCAGCACTGATGAACTGGTTCTCCCTCTGCTTCAGTGTCCCCTGGGCCCAGGGTGTGCAGGACTGCAAAGCTTTGGTAACACTTCTTCCCCAAACAACAACCTAAGTCCCCAAAGGTGCAGCTATGGCCAGTTTGCTACAGCCCAGCTGGTAACTCCTACACACTCACTTGAGAGCCACAGACTTGGCCTGCAAGGCTGTGCTCCAGAAATCATCCACCTGCTCTGGAGCTCCATAGGCCTCTAGGCAGGAGCTGAAAGGCACCTTGGCTCGCACCAGCTCAGGCAGTGGCTGCTTCTCCTCCTCTGCCTGCCGCTTCTTCTCCTCATATTCCAGTAGTTCATCTAGAGAGCAAAGCACAATAGTCAAAGACCACATCCAGGTGTCTGCAAAGCAACTGGTGTCAGCTACACCCAGAGGTAAAACTCTGTCAGGAATGGAGCACAAAGCAGACCTATTCTGGAGCACTGCTCTGCTGCTGAGGTCCTGTTTTGCTGCTGTGGTGTCAGAGGGAAAGGGTCTAGAGAAATAGCACCGTGCCACACCATCTCTGAGGCAATCAGCCTGATCCCACAAAAGCAGGTGAAAGATCTGTCTGGCAGCAGGAAGCCCTTTCCTCATAGAGCTCTGTGCTCAAAGGATTCAAACGTTACATTTGCTGCTGTTGTGGCCTTGGCACACCACTGACCTTTGTTGAGGGCAGCATCCATGGGCACAGGCAGCTGCATGATGTAGTCCACACGCTGGGTGTATTTCACCTTTTCTGTGGCCAGGCACTTCAGCTTCTCCTCCACCAGGAAACGGAACACCTCGTTAGGGTTCTCCGAGCTGCGGCAGTTCCTCTGCAGGAGGAGAGATCGGCAGGACAGATGTGACATCAAAGCGGCAGAAAGAACTGCTGGCAGCAGCACATGGTTCTAATGGGTGTTCACTTCTGTACTCAGGCCACTGGAAAAGACAGCAGAGAGTAAACTACAGCCAACCTCTCTAGTCCAGAAACCCACCGCTCCTGACAGAGATCCCTCCAAGGAACCAGCCCCAAAAACATGGCCGAGCAGCTTTCCTTCCCTGCTTCCCCAGGGCTGGGTCGCTCCCTCTCTCTGCTCTCACCTTCTCTGCTCACCACCTGCTGTTGTGGGCAGAGAAACAAAGCTGTGCTTTGCCATCAGTTGACAGGTGAGACTCAACAATTACCTCCACCATGTTGATGAAGTGCAAAAAGAACTCCTGGGCATCCTGCTGTCGGTTAGTGGAAAACTCTGGGTGCCCCTTTCCAATAAGGGACTTAAACATGCGTGGAGCGATGCCATTTTGCACTCCCTGCAAATAATAAGGGAGAAGAAGGTGGTCAGGAGTTGTCATGCATGCAGCACTCTGCTTCTAGCACTGCTTTTCTTCAGGTGACAGGGCCCTGGAACCAGCCCCAGGATGTGTTTTCAAAAAGAGTTCTCCCTCCAGTACTGCAACACCTCATGCAACGCACTGCACAAGGATGCCACAGTCAAGTCTCACCTTCTGATCAGGCAGCTGTTCCCCATCTGCAGAAGCTGGCTTTGAATACTCCCCAGAAAGCAGTCCGTGGCCCAGTTTGGCTCTGGAATGATGAAGAAGCCAATGTTATCATGAAAATGTTTTCCTCAATCCCATATACTCCAGGAGCCACCATCAGCCCACCCAGCTCCAACACTGTCATGGACTGAATCTCAGAGATCAGCTTCTCTGCTGCTCAAGCAAGGATGCTCTTATCTTGGTCTGCTCTCTGGTCCCATGAGACTTGAAAGCTACTACGACTTCTGTGCACCAGTCTCAACCATTGCTTGCACATGAGTAGAACACAAAGGGAGAGCTTCCTTTTCCCCACAGAAGTGCAGCTGCTGCTGAGCCATGCAGCAGCCAAGTGACAGGCAAACGAAGCTGCAGCCTGCCATGGGTATAGCAGTGTCTGTGACTGCAGGAGACAACAGGGCAGAGTGGAGTTGTCTGAGCCAGAAATAGCACTGCTGTGAGCAGTCTGATCATGTTTTCCCAGGGGAAAGATCAAGAATGCCTGCATGAAGCATGTAAAGGACATCCAGTGATTTCCTCCTATGCTCAGACTTTCCTACTTCTCTACTTCAGTCCTTCTCCATTACTGCTGCCATTTGTCTGGAATCAAACCCTACCAATTCCAACCTTTGCCCAGGAAAAAAATCTTCCTGGCTTTTCAACTTAATCCCCTCCTCAAGTGAACACTTCACTCCAGGCTGTCCAAATTAAGAATCCTCCCTTACAGCTGAACTGCCTGCCATAAATGCCACCCTCCATTGCTCCCTGACACTGCTCTGCTGTTCCAGACAAGATATGGCAGAGAATTCACATATTCAAAATGCACTCTCCCAAATCTTGTGTTCCTTCTTCTCTGTATTCTCCTACTGCGGTTCACACAAACAGCCCCTGGAGGAAGCCTCTTTAAGTATAGAGGTAAAAAAACTGGCTGGATGTCCAGGCCCAAAGAGTGTTGGGGAATGGGGTTAAATCCAGTTGGTGGCCAGTCAGAAGTGGTCCCCACATGGGCTCAGTGCTGAGGACAGCTCTTTTTCATAAATGATCTGCACAAGGGGACTGAGGCACCCTCAGTAAATCTGCAGGTAACACAAAGCAGGGAGGGAGTGTGGGGGTAGGATGGCTCTGTGGAGAGACCTGGCCAGGCTGGATTGATGGGCTGAGGCCAGTGGGATGAGATTCAAAAAGGCCAAGCATTGGGTCCTGTGCTTGGATCACAACAACCCCATGAACGCTCCAGGTTTGGGGCAGAGTGACTGGAAACTGCCCAGCAGTGAAAGTCGTGGGGGGACTGGTCAACAGCTGGCTGAAGATGAGCCAGGGTGTGCCCAGGTGACCTGGACTAGTAGTGGTGTGCCCAGCAGGATCAGGGCAGGGATTGTGTCCCCAGCACTGATGAGAATTGGGTTCAGTTTTGGGGCCCTTACTCCAAGAAGGACATTTAGGTGCTGGAGCAGGTAAAGAGAAGGGCAAGGAAGATGGTGAAGGATCTGAAGAACAGGTCTGGTGAGGAGCAGGTGAGGGAGATGAAGTTGTTCAGCCTGGAGAAGAGGAAGCTGAGGGGAGACCTCATTGCTCTCTACAATTACCTGAAAGAAGGCTGGATCCAGGGGGGGAGGTTGGCCACTTTTCCCTAGTAACAACTGACAGGACAACAGGAAATGGCCTCAAGATGCAGCAGGAGAGGTTTAGTTTGGACATTAGAAAAAAAATCTTGACTGAAAGGGTTCTGAAAGACTGGCACAGGCTGCCCAGGGAGGTGGTTGAATCCCCATGCCTGGAGGTGTTTAAAAGAAGCAGAGATGTGGTGCTGAGGGACACGGTTTATGCCAGCCTCAGCACAGTCAGGTAGGGGTTGGACTGGATGTCCTTACAGGACTTTCCTGTAAGACTCTCTCTATGAGATATGCACTGACAGTAAAGTTGCCTAAGTCTGTTTCTTTGCCCCCAGCCAGCTCTCTCAGTTTTGCTGTTAGGCAGACTGAACATGCCTACAAGAAATGTCCCCTGGCACCAGCTGGCACTGCATTCCCACAGAATACACCAAAGGCCTCTCAGGAACACTGGGCTGCACTCTGTCTTCTCCATCTAGGGCACTCAGCTGAACTTTCTTGGCTTAGATCCATACTGACCACTGAGGATCAGTGTCTCTGGTGATGGACACAGAAACAAAGGGGCAAGGCCCGAGGGAGAAACCTGCAGCAGAGCACAGTGCAGCAGCTGGAGGGGATGCAGCCAGGCAGCCTTGGACCCCTCCTCTCGCCAAACTCTACGTACACTTGGGTGCTGAAGTCCTGTGTGGGGTCCGAAGGTGCACTTTGGAATATCTTCTCCAGCTTGTCCACATACCTGCAGAGCAAAGGGACAGGTGAGCTCAGCTGGCAGAACCACAGCTCCGAGCCAGCTTACTGTGACAGCAGCTCCCACCTCTGGGAGACCTCTGTACTCATCCCAGAGGATCCTAGGCTAATGGAAAGGATTCCTTAAGCTCACTTACTTTCTCTGGAAATCTGGGATACTGAACAGAACCTGCATCACGGAGTTGAGGTAGCAACTGTTGCCCAGGTTACGGATACCAGTGTAGCCAGGCCCATAGAGGGGCTTGAGCTGCACACCAGACTCCTGGATGAGCTCCCACTCCCCAATGCGCTGGTTCATGTCAATCTCCAGTTCTGTCATTGTCTTGTCTGTCTGTGGAGAGAACAGCAAAAACCCTCAAGGGAACATCAGAGAGATGAAAAGGGCAATCACAGAATAGTTTGGGTTGGAAGTGACCTCTGAAGGTCGTCCAGTCCAAACCCCCTGCAGTCAGCAGGGACAGCCTCCACTAGATCAGCTTGCTCACAGCCTTGGCCAGCCTGACCTTGAATATCTCCCTGGACAACCTGTTGCAGTGTTGCAGCACCCTGATGGTGCAGAATTTGTACCTCACATCCAATCTAAATCTGCTCTTTTCTCATTTCAAACCACTGTCTCTTGTCATAGAATCATAGAATCATAGAATCAACCAGGTTGGAAGAGACCTCCAAGATCATCCAGGCCAACCTAGCACCCAGCCCTGTCCAATCAACCAGACCATGGCACTAAGTGCCTCATCCAGGCTTTTCTTGAACACCTCCAGGGACAGTGACTCCACCACCTCCCTGGGCAGCCCATTCCAATGCCAATCACTCTCTCTGTGAAGAACTTCCTCCTAACATCCAGCCTAGACCTGCCCTGGCACAACTTGAGACTGTGTCCCCTTGTTCTATTGCTGGTTACCTGACAGAAGAGACCAACCCCCACCTGGCTACAATGCCCTTTCAGGTAGTTGTAGACAGTAATAAGATCACCCCTGAGCCTCCTCTTCTCCAGGCTAAACAGGCCCAGCTCCCTCAGCCTCTCCTCATAGGGTTTGTGTTCCAGGCCCCTCACCAGCTTTGTTGCCCTTCTCTGGACACCTACCAGCACCTCAACATCTCTCTTGAATTGAGGAGCCCAGAACTGGACACAGCACTTAAGGTGTGGCCTGAGCAGTGCTGAGTACAGGGGCAGAATAACCTCCCTTGTCCTGTTGGCCACACTGTTCCTGATGCAGGCCAGGATGCCATTGGCTCTCTTGGCCACCTGGGCACACTGCTGGCTCATCTTCAGCTACTATCTATCAGTACCCCCAGGTCCCTTTCCTCCTGGCTGCTCTCCAGCCACTCAGTCCCCAGCCTGTAGTGCTGCTTGGGGTTGTTGCGGCCAAAGTGCAGAACCCTGCACTTGTCCTTGTTAAATCTCATCCCATTGGCCTCTGCCCACCCATCCAGCCTGGCCAGGTCCCTCTGCAGTGCTCTCCTACCTTCCAACAGATCCACACCTGCTCCCAGCTTGGTGTCATCTGCAAACTTACTGATGCTGGACTCAATCCCCTCGTCCAGGTCATCAATAAAGATATTGAACAGGACTGGGCCCAGCACTGATCCTTGGGGAACACCACTTGTGACTGGCTGCCAACTGGATGTGGCACCATTCACCACCACTCTCTGGGCTCTGCCATCCAGCCAGTTCTTGGCCCAGCACAGAGTGAATCTGTCCAAACCATGAGCTGCCAGCTTGGCTAGGAGCTTCTTGTGGCAGACAGTGTCAAAGGCTTTGCTGCAGTCCAAGTAGACTACATCCACAGCCTGCCCCACATTCACCAGGCAGGTAACCTGATCATAAAAGGAGATCAGGTTGGTGAGGCAGGACCTGCCCTTCCTAAACCCATGCTGGCTGGGCCTGATCCCTTGGCCATCCTGTAGGTGCTTTGTGATGGCACCCAAGACTACCTGTTCCGTGACCTTGCCTGGCACTGAGGTCAGGCTCACAGGTCTGTAGTTTTCTGGCTCCTCCTGTCACTGCAGGCCTTTGCAAACAGTCCCATTTTGCAGCCCCCTTGAGGTACTGGAAGGCTGCTATGCTGTGCAGAATCATAAGGGCTTCAGCCCATTCTGCTTTATTAAATGAGAAGAGAAGGAAAACCCAAGAGTTGTTTTCAAATATCTGAATATCTGGGATGGAAGGAGGAACATTAAGAAATATAGGAGAAATTTGAACCATCCCCTCTGAAGTGGTATAGAAATCACAGAATCATAGAATGCCAGGGGCTGGAAGGGACCTTGAAAGATCATCTGGTCCAGCCCCCCTGCCAGAGCAGATCACACTGGAACACATCCAGACAGTTCTTCAATATCTCCAGAGAGGGAGACTCCACAACCTCCCTGGGCAGCCTGTTCCAGTGCTCTGTCACCCTCACAGTGAAAATCTATGACTGCAATATAAAGCAGTATAAACAGCTGCACGGTGAACTTTAAACACACACAGAGATATATGTAGTCACTACCAAGAGCTTCTGGAAAGCACTACCTATTTTGAATCTACTTTGCAGAAGGCCTCAGTCAGTTTCAGAACTTTTTTCCCTTGTTTCTTTCAGTTCTGTTCAGAAAATAAATGTCAAAACCACGTTTAGAAATGTAAGAGGAGCCTCTGATATTTGTTCTGGCTTCACTGTGAAAGGAACATCACTTTTTTCCTAGCAAAATAAAAGGAAAACAAAAGGAATAAGCCATAGGAATCCACTTCTGAAGCTCTTGCTAAAGCTTGTTCAAAGATTATCCAAAGCCAGAGCAGAGAGGAGAGGCACACATGGGTTCTTCAGCCCTCATCATCATTCATACTTTTGGTTATGCAAGGATTCATTCATGGCTTTTAGTTCTCACAAAAACCTGACTGGATAGGTCCCAGTTTAAATTGGTGTGGTGCTTTGGCCCTGACTGGGGTCCAAGCACCCACGAGTGCTGCACTACTGCGCTGTTGCTCCTCCTCTTAGCTAAACAGGGGAATGGGAGAACATAACAAAAGGTCCTTAAGTCAAGATAGGAGCAGTTCCATACAGCACACTACCAGGGAGGTAAGGGAGCAGAGTTGGGAGCTTGGGCACCTCCCTGCTCAAAGTACTTAACACAGGCATCCAAGGAAATAAACCACTGGAGACAGGACAGACAAGCACAAGAGGCAATGAAAGTAGAGAGGGAGATGAGACAAAAAACCCTCAGGGTTTCTTGACCAGGAATTGTTCTACACAGCCACAGAAAGCTGGGATCCAGTGAAGATGTTTCTCTCCCAAAGTGGACCTATGGAACACACTCCTACCCCACCAAAACTCACCTTCTGCATCTTCAGCATATCAATCCCAAAGTGAGCAAGGTGTTCTGCTAGGTTGGGGTCCAACACCATGTCATCCTCATCGTAGGAGTAGACATCTGTGCCAGAACACAGAGGAAGAGACTTACAACTGTGATCTAAGCTTCACTGCTGGATGAAAAGAGTGCTGAGAAGTGAGGGTTCTGACAAGCTGAGCAGCTGGGGTTCTCTCCTTTCTCTACAGAGTGGCACAACAGATGGAATATTGAGGTTCCTGCAGAACATGTGCCAAGGCAAACAAGCTTTTCACCAACCACGGTAGAGAGCTGCCTGTGTGTCTGGAGCAAGGAAGGGGAGCCACTGTGCCAGGTATCCTCTGCTCAGGCTTAGGATGCAAAACTATTTGATAAACATCCCACCAGAGAAAACAAACCATCAGCTGGAGACCTGCTCTGAAACCCTTCAAAGTACAAAGAGAGGGGAGGAAGAAGGCAGGGTTTTATCAGCTGATTCTCCGTCTGTTGTAAGAAGCATTTCAGAGTGGGAAGGTTCATGGCACTGAATGCTCCAGTCATAAGGTTTTCACACATTTCCAGACTGCACTGGGTTGGAAGGGACCCTCAAAGGTCACCTTGTCCAACCCCCTGCACTTAGCAGGGACACCTCCAATTAGATCAGGCTGCCCAGGGCCACATCCAGTCTGAGCTTGACTGTCTACAGGCACAGGGCCTCAACCACATGCCTGTGCAGCCTGTTCCAGTATTTCACCACTCACAGTGCAGAACTTTCTCCTGATGTCCAACCTGAATCTGCCCTGCTCTGGTTTCAAACCATTGCCCCTCCTCCTATCTCCACAGGCCCTTCTAAACGGTTCCTCTCCAGCCTTCCTGTAGGTCCCTTTCAGACACTGAAATGTCTCCACTAGGTCTCCCTGAAGCCTTCTCTGCTGAACAACCCTAATTCTTTCAGCCTCTCTTCATAGGAGAAGTGCTCCAGCCCTCCGATCATCTTGGTGGCCTTCTCTGGACCTGCTCCACCATGATGGACAACAACAGCCTGGAAACTCTTGCTGACTTTTGTTGTCAGACTCCAGTCAGCCTGAGCAGTGCCTGGGGTGCCCACAGCCCTCAGAGGGCTGCCCTTCTCACCAGCCCCATCGGGAGTGATGGTTCCCAGTTTGACAGCCAGTGGGTAGCCAGTCTCCCGGTAGTGCTCCACCGCGTGGTTGTTGCCACCACTGCCATCGAAATAGCGCCGGCCACAGAGGATGGCTCCATCCGTCATGTTCAGCCACAGGTTCTCCCTCATGTCACACTTGCTGCACTTCCAGCCACTACAGACAAGGAACACAGGAAAAGAGATCAGGTGAAAACGTGTGGGTCCTGGCTCTCCCCATGAGTGTGCCAACGCTACAAGCATTTCCTCTTTCACTTCAGAAGCCTGAGCACTCAAGGTCTTGTTGTGATAGGGTGAGAGGGAACGGATTGAGGCTTGAGGAAGGTGGATTGAGGCTGGAGATTGGGAAGAAACTCTTTCCAGTGAGGGTGGTGAGACACTGGAACAGGTTGCCCAGGGAGGTTGTGGCTGCTCCCTCTCTGGAGGTGTTCAAGGTCGGGTTGGATGAAACGTTGAGCAACCTGTTCTAGTGGGAGATATCCCTGCTCATGGCAGGGGGGTGGAACTGGATGGTCTTTAAGGTCCTTTCCAGCTCTAACTATTCTATGAATCTCAGTTTGTCATTTCTCCTGCATTTCTCATGCTCAGAGACTCACAAGAAGGTGAGCTGCTGCTGCAGTTCAGGACACGAGGTGATGGATATGGAACCATGGGATTGTTTTGATTGGAAAAGACCTTTAAGATCCTGGGGTCTAAGCAGTCTGAAATGCAGAGCAGCACAGCTGGCTCCAGCAGCACGCTCACCATGGGGGGATGCGGACATCGTTCTGGAGCTGGTGCAAGGAGGAAGCATGTTTGGAAACGCGGCGAACCTCCCCGTCCCAGGCCTGCACCTCCTGCTTCCGCGACGCAGAGTCTGCCGTCAGAATGGCCTCGACCGCGCTGGCAATCTGCACCCAGGGCAGCAGCAAAGAGACACGTTAGGGGCAGAAGGAAAGCAGCCTCCAGGAGGCTCAGTCCTACATCCTGCAAGCTGAGAGTCGCTGGCAGCTCTCGCAGGATCCCTGCGGCAGGGCTGCAGCCCTTTCTCCACCAAATGCTAACACAGCTGCCCTTGCAAACGCACCCGGTCTCTGACCACGTCTGGCAGCCCCTCCAGCCCATCGTGAGGAATGTCCAAATGCTCTGGGAAAATTACTATTTTTACATCTTCATCATATTCAAACTTTTCTTCTGTGATGTCAAATCCACCTTCTACACCTAGAGGACACGAAAACATCATGGGAACAGGTGAAAATCAGTCTGCAAAGCTTCTCCGCCCATGCTTACATGAAACAAGGCACCAAGACCAAGGCAAAGCTTCACATCAGTGACCCAGAGCTTTTCTTCCATTTCTGGATCCCAGTGTTTCTGCTGGTGGTGTGAACATGACAGGAGCAAAGACAAGCCTAGTGACAATAGGTTTGCTTTGCCCATCTCTTTCTAGTGCCTGAATACAGCCAGAGAAAAAAGACCTGCTCTGAGACGATGGCCAGAAGACAGCCATGACAAAGCACAGCAGGACTGTCCACCCTCCACAGTACATGGGCCAAGAAGGCCAAAGGCATCCTGGGGTGCACTGAAAGGGGTGAGTTAAGCAGATTGAGAGAGGTTCTACTCCCCCTCCGCTCTGCTCTGGTGAGGCCACAGCTGGAATACTGTGTCCAGCTCTGGGCCCCTCAGTTCAAGAAGGACCTCAGGGAACTGCTTGAGAGAGTCCAGCACAGAGCCACAAAGATGCTGAAGGCATCCGTGCTGAGGACAGGCTGATGGAGCTGGGGCTCTTGAGCTGGGAGCAGAGCAGCCTGAGGGGTGACCTCAGTCCTGTTTGTCAAGATGTGCAGGGCAGTGTGAGGAGGACAGAGCCAGGCTCTGCTCAGGGATGTGCAATGACAGGACAAGGGGTACTGGGTGCACGCTGGAGCAGTGGAGCTTCCATGGGAACAGAAGGAGAGTGTTTTTCACTGTGAGGGTGGCAGAGCCCTGGAGCAGGCTGCCCAGAGACGTTGTGGAGTCTCCATCTCTGGAGACATTCCAGAGAGACCTGGATGTGTTCCTGTGTGACCTGCCCTAGATGATGCTGCTGTGGCAGGAGGGTTGGACTGGATGATCTTTGGAGGTCCCTTCCAACCCCTGACATTCTGTGATCCAGTGAATGCTGCTGCTGCCAGCCAGGGCACTTCTAAAAATACTTAAAACCAGCGCCCAGCATCCTGCAAGAACACACCCAGATAATCCTCTTCTGTGCTTCTTCAGCACATCCCAGGGAGATCTCCTGGCACCACTTCACACAGTTAAGCAATGCACAATTCCTCAGGGTGTTACATGGCTTCTGAACATCAAACAAAGTAAAACAGACTGATGAGATTCTTCTGGGTGATTCTGTGAACCTTCTGAGGGAGGAGGTGGAAGAGGGTCTTCAACTAGCAGATGGCTTCCCAGATCTTTTGCCCCATCATGTAGTCAGGAGGTTGCCAGGAGGCACCACAAACTGTTCAATCAACACTTAAGAGGAAAGTACTAGAGACTTTTTTTTTTCCATGGAGTGGGAATCTGAGACACAAAGAGATCAAAGGGTCCAGAAAAAGACCATGAAGCTGGTGAAGGGTCTGAAGAACAGGTCTCATGAGAAGCAGCTGAGGGAACTGAGGTTGTTTAGTCTGGAGAAAAGGAGACCCAGGGGAGACCTCACTGCTCTCTACAACTCCCTTTTAAAGGAGGATGGAACAAGGTGGGTGTTAGTCTCCTTGTCCTAGTAACAAGTGACAAGATGAGAGGAAATGTCCTCAAGTTGCCCCAGGAGAGGTTCAGGTTGGATATTAGAAGAAACTTCTTGACTGAAAGGGCTCTCAAAGACTGGCACAGGCTGCCCAGGGAGGTGGTTGAAACCTCATGCCTGGAGGTGTTTTAGAGAGGCAGAGATGTGGCGCTGAGGGATGTGGTGTAGCAGTGGACTTGGCAGAGCTAGAGTATGGTTGGACTCTCTGGTCCTTCCCAAGCAAAACAATTCTATTCTGTGATTTTGCAACCAATGACATGTTTCTCCTCAATCTTTCTCTTCAAAAGTCCTTCCATGTCAGGATTAGCCAAATCACCACAGTCTGGCTAAAAGAAGAGCAGAGAAAAGAATCTTCTCCTAGAATTCTGATCACTTTCTGCCAAGGCAATTCTACTCTCCCACTCCATCCAGGTCACTAAGCTGTTATGGCAGGCAGCTGGTTCCTGACCCAGTGACAGCTCTTGTCTCAAGACCTTTGTAAGACTGAGGAAGCAGAAATAACTCAGACCAGGCCTCACTTCTCCAGCATAAGCATGTGGAGGGCACTATCTGCCTGCAGAGATACAGATTCTAGTCTCAGTTTTGCTACAAGAGACCTCTAGGACTCCATTCACCTCACCAGAAAAGCAAGGAGCAGTTGACAATCAATGCTGAGGCAGCAGGGTGGTCTCTGGGCGTCTGCTACACGAGGGCAGAGCCCGGCAGGAGCGAGCACAGAGCAGCCGTGCAGAGCCCAGGCTCTGACTTCCCTCTAGTGGTCAGCTCCCAGCAAGCGATGGGCTTCTGGCTGAGTCCTGCCTGGGGCTCGCAAGGAGTTGGCTCTCCTCAGGAGCTAGAACAGTGGCAGATGTTGAATTCAGCATGGAAAGAGGCACGAGAAGAACGCTGGTGATACACTGATGTTTTCAGCTGGTGCCAAGAAATCGAGGACTTCTACCTCCCACATCTTGCAAGTGTGCAGATGCAGCAGAAGCTGGGAGGGAGCATGACCAGAGCAATGGATCCAGGCTGACCAATGGAATAGTCACAGAATCACAGAATGGTAGGAGTTAGAAGTGACCTCTGAAGACCACCCAGTCCAGCCCCTCTGCTAAAGCAGGATCACCTAGAGTCAATCACACAGGAACACATTCAGATGGGATTGGAATGCCTCCAGAGAAGGACACTCCACAGCCTCTCCAAGCAGGCTGCTCCAGGGCTCTGGCAACCCTCAAATGGAATAAGTTTTTATTATGTGGAACCTCTTGGGTTCCAGTTTGTGTCCACTGCCCCTTGCCCTGTCACTGGACACCACTGAGAAGAGTCTGGCTCCATCCTCCTGACACTCACCCTTTAGAGATTGATCAGAATTGATGATATCCCCCTCAGGCTGCTCTTCTCCAGCCCAAACAGCCCCAGTTCTCTCAGCCTCTCCTCTTAAGGTGTCCCAGTTCCCTCAGCATCTCTGGCTCTCCACTGGACTCTCTCCAGCAGTTCCTTGTCCTTCTCGGGAGCCCAGAACTGGATGCAGCATTCCAGATGTGATCTCAACACCACAGAGTTGAGGAGAATCTCTCCCTGATCTACTCACCACAGCCCTTCTAATCCACCCCAGAATACCCTTGGCCTTCTTGGCCACCAGGGCACATTGCTGGCTCATGGGCATCCTTCTGTCCAGCAGGAAACCCAGCTCCTTTTCCTCAGAGCTGCTCTCCAACAGGTCAGCCCCCAGCCTATCCTGGTCCATGGGGTTGTTCTTTCCCAGATGCAAGACTCTACACTTGGCTTGTTGGATTTCATTAGGTTTCTCCACACTCAACTCTGCATCCCTGAGCAGAGCCTGACTCTGTCCTCCTCACACTGCCCTGCACGTCTTGATAAACATGACTGAGGTCACCCCTCAGGCTGCTCTGCTCCCAGCTCAAGAGCCCCAGCTCCCTCAGCCTGTCCTCAGCAGGGAGATGCTCCTCTGCCTTCAACATCTTTGTGGCTTTGCATGGGACACTTTCAAGCAGTTCCCCGAGGTCCTTCTTGAACTGGGGGGCCCAGAGCTGGACACAATGTACCAGATGTGGCCTCACCAGGGCAGAGTCAAGGGGCGGGAGAACCTCCCTCGACCTACTCACCACAGCCCTGCTAATGCACCCCAGGACACCCTTGGTTTTCTTGGCCACGAGGGCACATTGCTGGCTCATGGGCATCTTATTGTCCACTAGGATCCACAGGTTCCTTTCCCCAGAGCTGCTCTCCAACAGGTCACAAATACCCACACCAAGCTGAGTCAGGCAAAAGGAATTAGGAGAGGAAGACATGACACAACTTCGAACACAGAGCAGAACAAAACCATCACCTCAGTAAGGGCTTTCCAGACAATGCCCACCTGAGGCACACTACAGCTCATGACAGTGCTCAGTCTGAGATAGCAGCTTTGAGTTTGTCACAAAGCCAGGCACCTGCAGACAACTGGTTCAAACCTATGAGGAAAATACAGGACACAAATATTTTCTTACCAATAGCCAAGCGAGTTGGTTTCTTTCTTGGGGGGTCTCCAGCACTGGAGTTGGTGTCTTCTTCCTTCTATTTCATCAAGAAGAAACAGTTAGGGGAACAGAAAAGCTGTGACAAGTTCCTCCTCCCCCCTTCTGTGATTCTGTGGATGTGTGGTAGTTGCACCATGTTCTTGGGCTCCTGGTGTGTGTGATAAGAGACTGAGTTTCACCATGGCGCACCAGTTTCTGAGACATGGGAAGGAGCAGCTGAGGGACCTGGGGATGTTCATTCTGGGCAAGAGGAGACTGAGACCTCATTGCTCTCTGCAGCTTCCCGAAAGGAGGTTGGAGTGAGGTGGGTGTTGGTCTTCTCTTCCCCCTTGTGTCAGGTGATAGGATGAGAGGAAATGGCCTGAAATTGCGCCAGGGAAGGGTTAGGTTGGTGATTAGAAAAAAATTCTTTGCTGCAAGGCCAGGGATTGGAACAGGCTGCCCTGGGAGGTGGTGGAGTCCCTGGAAGTGTTCAAGAAACATGTGAAGATGGCACCTGGGGTCACATTTTAGTGACCACGATTGTCATTAAAACATGGATGGACTCAATGACCTTAAAGGTCTCCTCCAAAACAATGCTGCGATTCCATGATTGAAATGAAGCTACTCTGGAAAGAGAAAGAGGCCAGGCAGGAACAGTGGTGGCAGTCCACAAAACAAGCAGAGCTGAAGAACTGGTGGAGCTCAGCTCACCAAGGAGAACATCAGCTAGGCCTGGGGAGAGTAAAGCCTGTATCTGACTAAACACAGAGACACAACCCAGCTCTCAAGTTAAGGGCCAGGTGGCTGTGCGTGGCTTGGTTCCTTACCGGTTTGCGTGTCCTCTTGAGGTGCAGGTAGACTCGCTGGCCTGTCTTCTGGTAGTGCTTTTCTACATACTGCTTCCCAAAGCCCAAGAACGTGTTCATGCAGATGTACAAACCCCCATCTGACTCCTGGAAGGAAGGAGATGTACATAACTGAAGGGAGGTGGCAGAGAATGCCATTCCAGCTGCCAGGATAGGCACAGACTTACCTCTAGGAACACTGCTTGTTATTAATTAGCTCCTTCCTACATACCAGCCACTGAGCAGCTAGGCAGAAATAAGATGGCAAGCCTCAGCCAGCCTGGCTCCCCCAGAAGAACAGGTACTGCTGCCAAGATGATGCATTTAAAACCTCTTTGCCTGGTCCTTTATGGCAGGATGCTACCAAATCAGCAAAGCTTAAGGAGTCCTCTGAATCTCATCTCACAAAACATCCTCGCACACACAGTTTGCACCTTCAGAGCACGGTTCCATCATTACCACCCTCACTAAGAGTCATCCTCAGTGCCAAAGGGAATTTGGCCAGACTACAGGGAGGCAAGTTAGCAGGCCACTGCATATTTCTGCTGCTCCATTCAAAAGCTTGTGAGCAGCTCTGAAATGGACACATTATGAGCCCTCCTTATACTACAAGCACCTGGAAACACAACACTTACTGAGATTCACTGAGATTAAATTGAAGGAGCAAGGGACCCAAGTGCAGTGGTTGGAAATGAGAGAGAATACTAAGAAGCTCTTGGTCTGCTTCCCAACGTTAAGCAGCTGGGACAAGGATCTCCAGAGGTCCCTTTCAACCCCTTGCGTTCTGTGATTCTGCGAGTCAGAGCAGGGTGCACAGGGCCAGGTACCACAAGGCTCAGGAAGGCACAGAAAGCCACACTGCCGTGTGCTGCTGCCTCGAAGGATCCGGAGCTTCCAGCCCCTGCCCATTTCTCCTGCTGGCCTGGAGCACGATCCCAGGCGGTCGTCTGCGGAGAAGGCCAAGGGGGGCGACCTCACCCTCCCGCCGCCAGGGCCTCCACAGCTTCGCTTAGGCTAAGGAGAGGAAAGGAGGGAGGGAGAAAGGCTAACTGCGAGATGGAGACTGCTGCAGAAGAGACCACTGCCATCTTAATGACACAGCACCGATTCATCCTCCGCCTGCCGGCCCAGGCCCCGCGATAAGGCCAGAGGGGCAGCTCGGACCCAGGCAGGGCGGGACCACTGGCCCGCCCCACGCCGCCAAAGGCCGGGCCCGGGGCGCCGATCCCCCAGCAGGACTAAAAGTCCCGGTAAGACTGCCGGCGGAGAGAGGGCACTACGGGGCCATCCTGTGTCTAGCTCAGCGGGGCCGGGTCGCCGACTAACGACCTGCCCACGCCCACTCTAGGCCCCAGAACTACAGCCCCCAGCTCGCCGCGGCCGGGCGGGGCGCGTCGCGGGGCAGGCTGGGCGCTGTAGTCCCGGGGGACGCCGCACTCCGCCCGGCCACGGTCCGCTCCGGCCGCCAGGGAACCACAAGTCCCGTGGCGCTCCGCGCGGGCCGCGCCGCGCCGGGCGGCTGGGCTGGAGACGGGCCGGGGCTGGGGGGTGCAGCCCGGCGGGGCGGGCGGGCGGGCCGGCGGCAGCGGCGGGGAGCGCTTACCGGCGTGTCAAAGGAAAAGGCACACTCGTCCTTGTGGACCCGGTCGCCGGCCTTGGGCACCCGGATGGACGACAAGACCGAAAGCAGCGCCTCGCTCAGCTCCGCCATGACAGCGGCTCGGTGCAGCACCGCCCTCCGCCCCGCCCTGGCCAATCGCAGCCGGCGGCGTCAGGCAGGCTCCGGCCAGTGCCGGGGCTCGGGGGCGCGCCGGCAGCGGGGCTGTGGGGCCGGCTCGCCCAATCGCAGCCGCCTTCCATCGGCCCAGGAGGCGGCGCCGGGCTCCCTGAGAGGAGCGGAGCGGCTCAGGGGCAGGAGCTCTCCGGAGATGGACAGGCGGGCGGCGGCTGGGCCGGGCCCTTACGTGTCGGGCGGGGGCTGCGGGAACCGAGCGGGAGGGGCGGGGCAAGGCCTCTGCGTGAGCAGGACCAATGGGGAGGCGCCGCGCATCTCGCGGGAGATTTGAACGGTGGCGGCGGGCGGGGCAGAGGGGAGAGCGGTTCGGCGCCCGCCGCCATGGGGGTCTCCGGCAGCGCCCCGGCGACTCCTCTCGCCCTCCGCAACAAGCACCTGGCCCATGTTAGCGATCCTCGCTCCCCGAGTGCCGGCATTCCGCGCACCCCCATTGAGGTAGGCGCCTTTTCGCCCGCAATTGCTGTTTTCCGTCCCTGGTTCTCATACCTGCTCTCTCTGCAGGTAGTGAGCTCCCCGATAGGCAGCCCTCAGCCTAGCCCTGCCGAGCCGGCGGTGAATATCAGTCAGGACTGCGACCCGCGTTCGCCAACGCCTGGTATCTTCCGCACGCCCATGAGAGCCACGTGGAGTGGTAAGTGAAACCTTGTCGTTCGTCCCCCTCCGTCCCGAGAAGGCAACCGGCTAGAGCTGGACGGCCCTTCCTGCCCTCCACCCCTCCCTTCTTCCCCCCCTTTCTCCTTCCCCGTCAGACAGTGTGGATCACCTAGTGAAGCAGCTCGGCGAGACCTTCGGTGCTGAGGCCGCGGCGCAGGAGCCAGTGCCGTCCGGCGCAGCCTGCCCCGCCGCGGGTTCGGCTCGGCGGAGCTCTCTGCCCGCTGAAGGCCCAGAAGCGGCCGCTGTCGTCTCGGAGGAGAAGGTGGAGGCGCCGCCTTCTCCCAGCGCAGGCCCGGTTTGGCCAGCCCGCCTTGCCGGGCATGGCTTCTTCTCGGGTGAGTGCTGGATGGGAGGGGAAGCGCGGCGGAGGCTCCGTGTGCCTGGGGAGATGCACGGTCCGCGTACAAGCCTGTCAGCACCCTCCCGTGCCCGTTTCCGGGCTCGTTTGCTTCCACAGACCATGTATGTGCCCTACCAACCCACTTCAGCTGTCTCCCACCACCTGGGATGGCTTGGCTTTGTGACTTTCCCTTTTGGGAACTGTTCTTTTAGGCGACTGATTTCTGTCAGGAAATCTTTCAGTTGGTATTTTAAAGAGGTAAGGGAGGGACAGCTCTTCACCCTTCTGACAACACCGGCTTGGAATCGTGGAGGCCTCTTCTGCGTCGTCTTGGAGTGTCTGGGATGAGCTGAGGGAGTGTGGGTGGAGGAGGTGCTGCGAGTCTGTAGACTGCTTCAGAAAGCTCTCTTGGATCATTGCTCCTATGAGGAGGGACTGGAAACTAGGACTCTTCAGTGTGGAGAAGAGAAGGCTCACAGGGATCTGAAGGGAGAGTATGTGAAGGGGAGAGGCAGGTGCCCACCAGAGACAGTGGGCACAAACTGCAGCACAGGAGGCTCTATCTGAATATCAGGGAATGCTTTTTCACTGTGAGGCTGACCATATACTGGAGCAAGTTGCTCAGAACAGTTAGATTCTCTGTTCTTGGATATACTCAAAAGCTATCTTGTCACAGTCCTGGGCTTCTACCTGGGCCCTGTTGGAGCATGATGAGCCCAACAGCTGTCTTCCAGAGTTCCCTCCCAACAGCTGTCTTCCAGAGTTCCCTCCCAACAGCTGTCTTCCAGAGTTCCCTCCCAACAGCTGTCTTCCAGAGTTCCCTCCCAACAGCTGTCTTCCAGAGTTCCCTCCCAACAGCTGTCTTCCAGAGTTCCCTCCCAACTTCAACCTTTCCATGAGCAATTTACCTGGAAGTCCTTGAATGGCAGTCTCCACTGTACAGACAAGCAAGCGAGATCACAAAAGGCAGGAGGTATTCAAAATCCAGGTCTCTTCTTGTGACATGTGTTTCCTTCTGTCACTAGGGAGCAAGCCCATGAAACGCAAAACCACCACCAAAGTCATGGCAGCAGCTGGTGGAGCTGGGCGCTCTCCCCTCAGCATCCTGCAAGATGACAATTCCCCCAGTGCTCCTGCCCCTCGCCAGGTAAATCTTGATGAGTTGTACCCTGGGAGGGAGAATGAGCTGAAGGAAATCCATTTCTTCAGTTTCTGTGTCTTGTAGGGCCTTGGTTTGTGGAACTGTGGCCTCCTAGGCCTGTAGAGCCTGGTGGCTTCTGTGGGTTAGTCTTGTTCCTGCATGCCTCCCAAGTCTTGCTCAATGTCTGTATTTTTGGCCTTGTGGTATTGCCCATTTCTGTGCATCTTTTCTCTTTTGGCTGTAGAAAGAAATCCATCATGCTTTGATATTGTCACAGGAGAGCCAAAGATGAATGGGCTGCATGTTCCACTGAAGAACTAACCCTCAGTTAATCAGAGTTTTTTCTTTTTTCTAGGGCAAGAGGCATGTGCTGGGAGAGAGCCTTGGGGAGAAGGAAGTGATGGTGGACCCAAGCAGGAGCCTCAAATCTGGGAACTATGCTTGGAGTGATTTGAACAAAGAGAACCAACAGTGCCTGTTTGTGGAGAACTAGGGCTTTCCTCTTCTGGGATCTTGCTGAACTTTGCTTTTATGTTTTGAGAAACATCTGGGACGAGAAATCCTGCAACAGACTGAAACTCCAGACTTGTGGTCACTCTTCTCACCTTTACCTGCTGGAGCAAGGGCAGAGCACAGTCTCTCCCTCAGCTTCACCTGTTCTATGTGAAGTACAGACTTTGGCTCTTCTGTTGTGCCTAGTCTGTATTGACTTACTGTAGATTTCTGACCTCTAGCAATTTTTTATTAAACTTTTGACTATCTACACCATGCTAGGACAATAGGAGGCTCCTGCTTGTCCAGTGCAATGTTTTCTTTTTACTTCATCTGCATCCAGTACTGGGGCCCCCAACACAACTACATGCATCTGTTTGAGATAGAGCCTGCTGATCTTTGTGGCCCTCCTCTGCACTCTAAGGGAGCTGGGTCTCTTCAGCTTTGAGGAAAGAAGGGTCCTTGGAGACCTTAGAGCAGCCTTCCAGTACCTGAAAGGAGCTATAAGAAAACTGGAGGGTGTGGACTCTGGGTATGTGGTGCAAGGAGTAGGGGCAGTGGTTTTAAACTAGAGCAGCAGGGTAGATTTAGACTGGACAGTAGGAAGAACTTTACTATGAGGGTGCTGGAACACTGGATGGTGTTGCCCAGAGAAACTGTGGACACCTCATTCCTGGAAGTGCTTAAGACCAGGTTGGATGAGGCCTTAAGTGATGTAGTCTAGTGAGAGGTGTCCCTGCCCATGTTCCCTTCCAACTTCAAGCCAGTCTTTGAAGACAAGGGTTTAGGAACACATAGGCAGAGCAAGGCTGGTGGATGAGATGTTCTCTGGCTGGGGTCAGCAGGCACTGTTAACAGGAAAGTTGTGTTTGCAATAGCTCATTGCAATGCTAGAAAGAACACAGCCTGCAGTGCTTATGTGAGCTTGCTTTATTTGTCAGGGCTATGAAGAGCTAGAGCAGACTTGAAAACGGGTTGATGACTAATGGGTAGACAGGGTCACCACACAATGCAGGAGTGAGGCAAAAAGAAGGAACAGCAAGAAGCATACAATACATAAGAATAGAACATTCCCTGGTACTTTGCAGGTCTGAGGGCTTCCTTTCCCCCATCTATGCATAGATAGACTTGAACTAAGTCGAGCCTGGTGTTATGCTAGCTTTTGGTTTGAGGTTGCTTGATAGACATCTCAGATCCAGGATGTCTCTCAGGCTGTCTGGATAGCTTTCCAGGGAAGCTAGGTAGAGTTAAGTCAGGGACGGAGTTGTTGGATGAGAGGTCTTCTGAGGGATGGATTTCAATGTGGGTAGAGGTGTTTGAGGGAAGATGCAGGGTGTCTGAAGTGTGCTGTAAACTCCTGAGTCATAATGAACTGTATTTTGCAGGTCTTTGAGCCTGCACGAGGCTGGAACCCGCTGGGCCTGTTTAGAGGTGGAGAGAAGGGCCAGTGCACGTGCTCCTGCTCCTCAGCTCCTGCTCCCCCTGCTCCCCATCCCCAACCTATCTTTTCCACTCTGGAGACCCCTACAGTGACCTGTGTCTAGAGACAAGTGGGAGTGGTAGGTGGGCGTTTCGTTTGCGCTCAGCTGGCTGTGCTGTTCACTTGGGCTCGGGCTGCGGCCGTGCTCCTGCTGTGCTTCCCCTCTCTGCTGCTGTCCTCAATTCCAGATCTTGAGGAAGCTGTCCCAGGAGCCAGTGGCAACAGCCATACCGTCTGCTGTCACCCCGAGGCAGCTCACTCTGTTGTCATGGCCAGAAAGGATTCCTATGAGGGTAGAAAGAAGAGAGGTCAGGAAGAGAAGCAGGGCCTGGGAGAGATGAAGTTGTTGAGCGTGCTGAGGACATGCATTGTAGACTGTGTGCCTGCACCCCTCTGTGCTGTCTGCTCCTGCACAACGTTTTGGAATCAGTCTATGGCTAACAATAAGAGCATTTATGCATGGCATATAAAGCCACCACCCATGGGCAGGCCACAGAATATTCATGGAAAGGTCTGGCTAGCTGCATCCCTGTGCGACTGCTTTTACATGGGAGCAATGGTAGGACTAAGAAATGAGGGCATCACTGGCAAGGCTGAGGAATAGCAATGCTGCTGGAGGGCTGCACTCTACATTTTTGAGAGCCAGGGCCTCCATCTGGAAGAAAAATGGCACTTGGGTGGATTCTTTGTATCAGCAGAATCACAGATTATCCAAAGATGCTGGATACAAGCCCAGGTCCCTGCTCAGGCTGGAGTCTGGCCAACAAGGTGGCCTGGTGAGTAGCTGGAACTGGCAATTGGCAAAGGCTAGGAGAAAGCAGGAAATACTACTGGTGCTTATGAGGAGTTGTAGCTAACAGGAACCTGAATGGCCTTTTCCTCCTTGAGACTGTCTCGGCTTCCTTACGTTACCAACTCTAGCTCTGCACAAGAGTTGTACTGGCTGCGCTGTGCTGCTTAAGTGCAAAGAGGCTTCACTGGGTTTCAGTCGGTACAGGATGTGTCCCTTTCAGCAGACAGTGAGTGCTCTTCCTTGCCTTGCTAGGGGACAGAAGACCTTGTAGGGAGTGAAAGAGACCTCCAGGAGCCACTCACCCACACGCTCCGCTTTCAGAGCGTCCCAGATGTTGCAGTTGAAGTCGTCGTAGCCGGCGAGCATCAGGCGCCCGCTGCGGGAGAAGGCGACGGAGGTGATCCCGCAGATGATGCTCTCGTGCGAGTACACAATGAGCTCCTGGTCCGCCCGCAGGTCGAACAAGCGGCAGGTGGCATCATCCGAGCCCGTGCAGATGGCCTCGCCGTTGGGGAAGAACTAAGGAGGCCACACACCAGACTGTGAGCAGCCTGTGCCTTTCAGACTGCCTCGGCTCTTTTGCTTCCCTGCTCACCATCAGGAAACCACAGAGGTGGGAAAACCCAGTGGGGCACGGTACTGGATTGTAAAAGTTGAGTCTGCTGAAGGAGACAACTGATGCTTCCCCTAAGACCTAGGAGACCCCATCCACCTCAGGAAAGCAAATGACTTAGGGCTATTTCAAGACATCCTGGTGCTTGAGGAAGGATTGTGTCTTTAACTTCAGCTGTGAGTTTAGGGCTTGACAAGCATCCGTCATCCCTCAAAGAGGGTCTGGCATAATTCAGAGCCATGAGAGGCTTTGTCTAATTCTCATGCCCAGTCTTTGCTGTGTCCTTGCTCTGAGGTGCTAACAAGAGCTCCTCAGGGGTGAGTGTGGCAGAGTATTGTGGCTGGTAGGGCAGCTATAGGACAGGTGAGAACAGCTGCACTGGTTGAAGCCAGTGGAGGGTGGTTGAAGTAACAGATACTGGAGGAAGCTGGCACACATTTAGTTAGCCACTTGGACATATTTCTTGTCCTGCCATCTCTAGGGCTCTGTTTTGCACTCATGACTGAGGGGCATAGTTGCCCTGAATGTCTGTGCTGTCTTCTGTGAACCTTTCATTTCAGAACATCTTCCTGCTATCCCCATTTCCCACCTCTGCTCTCTGGAGCTGACTGAGACCCCTAGCTAAGTATTCCTGCCTGGTCTTGGGCCAGGGCTCCTGGAGCATGTCTGACCCATGGTTCCCAAAAGCTGCTATGAGCAAAGCTGAACCAACACTTGCATTAGGCTGCTGAGCTCCACAGACCAGAGTGTGATGGCTGAGTCCAAGCAGTGCTTGGAGTTAGATCCAGATGCTTTGGTGCCCCAAGGTCTGGAAAGATCCAGCTGTGAATTTCGGTGAACTCCCTGCTTCATGGGGCCACAGTCTCCTGAAACTCTCATTCCTCACTTGACCGTGACAGCTTCTTTCAATCTTGTCCCAAGACCCTGTTTCAGACCTGTTCCCTTTGCCCTGCCTCCCCCCCGCCGTTGCTGCAGCATACGTACGCAGATGGCATTGATGTCGGACTCGTGCCCGGAGAAGGTCTGGCGGCAGGAGCCCTCCCGCACGTCCCACAGTTTGGCAGTAGCATCGCAAGCCCCAGAGATGAAGAGTTTGAAGTCTGGGGAGACAGCCAAGCTCATACAGTCTCCAGTGTGACCGATGAACACTGTCTTCTGCTGCCCTGTCTCGATGTCCCAGAGCGCGCTGTGGGAGAGGAGAGGACTTCTCAGAGACAAGCCAAGCAGACAGGAGCTGCAGCACTGAGGAGCTGTCCCACTCACAAAGCCAAGGAAGGAAGCCATGGGCCTGGCTACAGCATGGGACAATATGTGGAGGGTGTCACTGGAACCAGCTGCACACAGCAGGATGCCTCCTCACAGTGTGCTGCTCAAACTTTTGCCAAAGTAGAAGAAAACTAAGCCTGGCAGGGTATGCGGTTGGATTCCTTGTTCCCATCACTGCAACAGCTGAAGGGAATACTGACAGGAGGTGACCCTGGGTATCCATCCAGGCTGGGGGTGATGACACTGAGAACAGCCCTGCAGAAAAGGACTTGGAAGTGCTGGTGGATGAGGAGCAGGTCATGAGCCAGCAATGGGCACCTGAAGCCCAGAAGGCCAATGGCAGCCTGGGCTGCATCTAAAGCAGCATGGCCAGAGATGGAGAGAGCTGATTCTGCCTCTCTGCTCTGCTCTGGGGAGACCTCACCTGCAGTGCTATGTCCAGCTCTGGAGCCCTTAACACAGGAAGGACATGGACATGATGAATAGCATGTGGAGGAAGCCACAAGGATGATCAGAGGGGTAGAGTAGCTCTGCTATGAGGACAGGCAGAGGGAGCTGGGGTCGTTCAGCCTGGAGAAGGCTGTAGTGACACCTTCCAGGACCTGAATGAGTCTACAAGAAGGCTGCAGAGGGACTGTTTGCAAAGGCCTGCAGGGATAGGAGGAGGGACAATGGTTTGAAATGAGAGCAGATTTAGATTGGATGTTAGGAACAAGTTCTGCACCATGAAGGTGCTGGAATGCTGCAACAGGTTGTCCAGGGAAGTAGTTGAGGCTCCATCTTTGAAGACATTGAAGCTGAGGCTGGCTAAGGCTGTGAGCAAGCTGCTCTAGCAGAGGATGTCCCTACTGACTGCAGTGGGGTTGGCCTGGATAAGCTTTGGAGGCCTCTTCCAAACCATTCCAAGATTCTATGAGATAAAAGGGACTCAGAGTCAGACCTATCTGCTGTGTCCACATGCTGGTGGGCTGCACAGATCATGTTCACAGGGACCCCACATTACAGCCAGGCAAATCAATCTGGTGGGAATCATAGGATCGGTTTTGGTTGGAAAAGAGGTTGGAGATCATCAAGTTCAATGAAATGGAACATTCTGTCTTGCCCTCATTCAGGAGGCTTTTCCAAAGGAGGTATCAGGATAGGTGATGGTGAATAAAGGCTCAGCAGTACTCACAGTCCTAGAACAGTGAGACCTGAGTGCTGGGGACCACAAGATTCTGGCACTGGCTTTTCAGGTGTCCCTTGCAGTGGGCAAGACTTGAGAAGTGGAGCACCTATATGGATGCTACATACAGTTATGAGGTTTTCTATCCTGGGATAAAAGACATTGTGAGAACTGACTGCATGGCTGCCACAGCCTCACCAAGAGACTTGCATCTTGACCTGACCTCAGCCAGGAAAAGAACACCTGCTCCTCCACAGGAGGAAGAGTAGAGCTGGCTTCCTAAAGTGCTCTGCATGGCCTCTCCGTGCAGGAGCAATTCCTGCTTAGTGGATATCCCTGGGATGCAGAAGGTAACTCACCATGTGGTATCTCCAGAGCTAGTCACAATATTGTTGTCGTCAAGAAATCGGCAGCAGGACAGGTAACCTGGGAAGCAGGGACAAGCATGTGTGAGCAACAGGCCAGGGCTGGAAGAGTGGGGTTTGGAGGCAGAGGGCACCCAGGCTGCAGGTAGGCAGCACACACACACACCTGTATGGGCTGAGAGCTCTCTGCTCACTTTGACGTTGCCTTCACGAGTCTTGAGGTTGTAGATGGAGCACATATTGTCGAGGCCCCCACAGGCCACAAAATTGCCTGAGGGGGCATAGGCACAGGTCATGACCCAGGAAGAACGCAAAGGAATGGCATGAACCTGGAAGGGCAAGAACCAACGCTGAGACTGCAGCAGCAGAGGCAAGAGAGCGAGGGCACCCACCCCAACCCCCGGCGTGCTGCAGCCAGGAGACTTCTACCTTGTTGGTTGTGTATGTGTCCCACACAATCAGTTTCCCATCTTGTGAGGCACTGACCAGAAGTCTGTGGGAGAGGAAGAAGATCATGTTAATAGCTCTCTTCCCAGTAGAGCCTCTTGCCCTCCACACCTGTGTGCTGCCCTGTGCCCAGCAGATCAGCATTTCTCACTTGGAGTCTGTGGACCAGTGCATGGCGTAGATCTTGGCCAGGTGCCCACGCAGGGTCCTTCGGGTCCGCATCTGGATGCGGCCAACAACCTCCATTCCAGACACAATCTGAGGAGACCATGAGGGGAGAGAAAGAATTAGTCTTGGACTGGTAAGAGCTCTACTACTCCCCACATCTCTGCCTCCTAACTCTGCTTCCCAGCTGGAGAGCACTCCCCAGCACTCCCCTTGGAGTGTTGCTGGCTGATTCCCCCCCCACAGACTCCCCTGCCCAGCCAGCCCTGTTCCTTACCTGAGCAAGCGTTGTGTCTGCACAGGCTTTCCGGGCATCCTGGGCAAGAGAGGAGCAAATGAGACAGAGCAAAGCTGTGTGATGAAGGCAGTGGCAGGAGAAACTCAAGAACTATGGCTGTGCTGTTGTTGGCTTGTGGCCACCACAGTGGGATCCCAGCCTGTGACTAGGGCACCTCAGTGCCAGTCAAACCTCAGGAAGCTGATACAAAAGCTGCTCAGCATCCAGTTCCCCATGCTACCCACTTTCTATGCAGAACACCAGCTGCCTCCCAGGCAGAAGAGGTTCTGGGGACACACTATGGTCTTTGCCCTCCCCCCCCCCCAATAACAGTGCCTGGGGCTATTTCTCATGTTCTCCTCTCTTTTCTCCCTTCCCCTCTCACTTTTCCCCCCACCATACTCTGAAGATCTCCATTAGCTGTGCAGGACTTCAGAAGTCTCAAAGGATGAAGGTGGAGAAAGCTCAACACTCAGGTTGTGGCAGGAGGGGAAGTGGGAGGCAGGGGGGCAGAGGCTCACTCAGCAATGTCATGGCTGTTGCCAGCATTACCGCAATCTGCTTCTTCAGCTGCTCAGCTTCCTGCTTCATCTGTTCCATTTCCCCCATCTTTGTGACCTAGGGGTGGCTTCTCCACCGGAGGCAGCCTTGATTCTGGGGAGATAAATGCAGGGAGAGAGATGTGAGGTAGAAAGGGCACTGATAGAACTGCTCAGTTGTGCAGATGTAGGCACCCCTCTTAAAGGCTTAGCAATCATTTCTTGGCCAAATCTGCCCTCTCACTTCTTTATTTTTACACTTTCCATTTGAAGCCCTACCAGGACCCGGGTCCTTCTCATCAGCTGATCCCTGCCCATGACCAAGCTGCACAACTCAGCTCTAGCAGGAGGAAATTTGATGGGGGCAAGAAGCCCAGGGGGGTTTCCTACTTGCTTCAGGCACAGCATCACCAGGCAATGCCCACCAGCTCTGTGACCACTAAGGAAACCTGGGGGCTGTTGAGGTGCCCTCTCAGGGTTCCTTTCTGGTTTCTCTTACCCAGAAAAATGAAAAGGTGGATGCCTAGGAAAGGATCTTGAAGTAACATGAGCAGATAAAAGTATTTCTCCTACTTTCCTAGGTCAAACTTTTCCCTGGTGTCTGCAGATAGAGGCAGCATGTGGGTCCTTGCTGCACTTCTCTCCTGTGCATCTGCCCCCACGTTATTTCTGCCCGTGTCAAGATTTGGCGTCCTCAGTATGCCACAGTGATGAGTTGTGCAGCTTAGTGGGAAGCTCTGCAAATAAGTACAAGTCCCACTGGTGGGCCCTAATTTTTGAGCTGGAAGTATCAGAAAATAACTGATTTATGTTCACCTAGGCATCATTCAGTGTTTTGTAGATCTTTGTCATGTCCACCTTTGTCCATCTCTGTCCATCTCTTTTGCAGACTACAGAGAACACTTAGTCACAGAATCACACCGTGGTTCAGGTTGGGACTCCCAAAGCTCATCCAGTCCAACCCCACAGCAGTCAGAAGGGACATCCTCCACTGGAGCAGCTTGCTCACAGCCTTGTCGAATCTGACTGTGACTATCTTTGGGGTTGGGGCTTCAACCACTTCCCTGGGCAACCTGTTGCAATGTTGCAGCACCCTCATGGTGCAGAATTTGTTCCTAACATCCAATCTAAGTCTGCTCTTCTCTCATTTCAAACCATTGTCCCTCATCCTGTCCATGCAGGCCTTTGCAAACAGTCCCTCTGCAGCCTTTTTGTAGCCCACTTCAGGTACTGGCAGGCTGCTATTAGGTCTGCCTGGAGCCTTCTCTTTTGCAGGCTGAACAACCCCAGCTCCCTCAGCCTGTCCTCATAGCAGAGATGTTCCAGCCCCCTGATTATCTTTGTGGCCTCCTTCAGATGGTCTCCATCAGGTCCATGTCTTTCCTGTGATGAGGGCTCCAGAGCTGGACACAGCACTGCAGGTGAGGTCTCCTCAGAGCAGTGCAGTCATCCTGCTCTAACAAACAGGTTGGACTAGATGATCTTCAGAGGTCCCTTCCAACCCCCACCATTCTGTGACTCCTCCCCTGTAAGGTGTCACACATCCTTTCACCTCTGTTGTTGGTCTCCAAGCCCTTGTCAGTTATTTCCAGCTTTTAGATGAGAGAATTTCACAGTGAGAGCAGTGAAGCAGTCCAGGTACAGATGCCCCATACAAGCACACAGCATCTCTGGTTTATTCTCGTTACCTGCACTGCAGACTTCAGCAGTGGCTCTAGAATTTCCCACTCTTGTGGACAAATCTGGTCTGTGATTATTTCAGTATTTCACCTGGGTAGATGAGTGTCCACATGTGCTCCAGCTGCTGTTCATTATCAGAACCAGTGCTTTGCCCCGAGGGCAACGAATGCTTCAGTAGGAGCTGCAGATTTTCTTCTAGTCCTTGTGGGTCACATCACCTCCATCTCCCTCTGGCCTGCTGCCTGCAGGCTTTTCTCTTCCAGCCACTGGGGCTTTGTTTTTTGCCATGCCAGGCTGCTCCCTTGCTTGTGGGCAAGCACATGGAAATAGCTCCCAAGTACTTTTGCTTGCTGCTTCTGGGAGCTCTTTGCAAAGCTCTTTGGCTTGCCCTCCAGATGTCCTTACCCTCAATGTCTCATTGGCTTCCCTTTGGTCCTCCAGACGGAATGAGGTTCTGCTTGGTTAAGGACTCCTACAGCACAGCTTTCAGCGTAGCAAAGACAGGCAGACAGAAGTCTCTTGTAGCTCCTGGGAGGCATGAGCTTGTCCCAGAGGGAAGCTATTTCAGGCTCTACCTTGCAGAGAGAGACTTGCACTTGCTACCTGCAGACATGAACAGAACCACAGCCCTGCTGTCTCTTCCCTTGCCTGCTCATGCACTGGACACAGTTGCTGATGTGGTGTGCTGGCCCCAGCACCCAGTGAGCGAGCAGGAGAGGAGCCTGGGCCAGCACTGCTGGAGCTGAGAGGCACCTGCCACAACAGTGGCCTGGGGCTGCTGGCTTTGGCTACACCAAGGGTGGGGATAGGCTATCAGCTCAGCTGGGCCTTTCCCACTGCCTTTTTCTTCCCCCAGGTGGACAGAAGAAGGGCAACGAGGCTGGTGAGAGACCTTGAGCACAGCCCTATGAGGAGAGGCTGAGGGAGCTGGGATTGGTTAGCCTGGAGAAGAGGAGGCTCAGGGGAGACCTTATTGCTGTCTGCAACTACCTGAGGGGTGGTTGTGGCCAGGAGGAGGTTGCTCTCTTCTCTCAGGTGGCCAGCACCAGAACAAGAGGACACAGCCTTAGGCTGCACCAGGGGATGTTTAGGCTGGAGGTGAGGAGAAAGTTCTTCCCTGAGAGAGTCATTGGACACTGGAATGGGCTGCCCGGGGAGGTGGTGGAGTCGCCACCCCTGGGGCACTTTAAGGCAAGGTTGGACGTGGCACTTGGTGCCATGGTCTAGCCTTGAGCTCTGTGGTAAAGGGTTGGACTCGATGATCTGTGAGGTCTCTTCCAGCCCTGATGATACTGTGAGACTATACTATGATACTATGATAGAACAGTGGGGAGAGGATTCCTACAGCAAGAACACAGAGCTGCAGCTCTGTTGAATGATGTTGGCCATGACACAAAATGATGGAATGGTAGGGGTTGGATCCAGTCCAACCCTCTTGCTGAAGCAACTTCACCCAGAGCAGGCTGCACAGGAACAGGTCCTGGTGGGTTTTTAGTCTCCAGAGAAGGAGACTCCACAGTGTCTCTGGCCAGCCTGGGTCAGGGCTGTGGCACCTTCAAAACGAAGTTTTTTCCTTTATGCTCAGGTGAAACCTCCTGTGTTCCAGCTTGTGCTCATTGCTCCTTCTTCTACCACTGGACACCACTGAAAAGAGCCTGGCCCCATCCTCTTGCTCACACCCTGTAGATTTTGACAAGCATTGAGAAGATTTATTCTTGGTCTTCTCTTCTGCAGATTAAACAGCTCCAGGTCTCCCAGGCTCTCCTCCTCAGAGAGAAGCTGCAGTCCCCTCAGCATCTTTGTGGCTTTTGTCTGAAACTCCACCTGCATGCATTTCTTACTTCTCCTTTGGGAAGAGGCTGGGGAAAGCCTTGCAACTTCCATCAGGAGGCTGCAGGTCCATCTGATTTTGTGGCATTTGCTCCCCAGCTTTAGTGAGGAGCTGCAGAGACTGTGTCTGGCTCTGGATGCTGCCTGCCAGCACACCAAGTAGCAGATCTGACTTTCCAGCCACCCTGCAGCAACCAGCCCTGCAGTTTCAGTCTACACCACCACCTTTCCCTGTTCTCCCTAGAACTGCTCCTGTCATCCCTCCATCCATCCGTAGTGTTGGATTGCCTTTTCCTGCGGGGCTACCTCTTTGCTCTGACTGCTTCCAATCTCCTGGGCTTGGCCCCCAAGCTGTGCAGACTGTCAGACCTTTGGCCATCTGAGATTGCCTTCCATTCACCTACCCTAATCTGTCTTTGTGGACTTGTGATTTTGCCCACCCTGACCTGCATGGAGTTGAGAACCTTGTTCTGCCTCCCAACTGCTGCCTCAGGTGGGGATGTCTGCACCTGTGCTCCTCATTATCCAGCGGGTCTGCAGTTTTCCATGCATCTCTCCTGCTTTTTCCCTGTTCTCTTCCCTGCCCTGGGCATTGCTTTCCCCACTGTTGCACTGGCACAGGAGTGCCAGCTCGCAGGTGCCCACCCTTTGACGTTGTGCTGGCAGCTGAGGGGCTTTCCAAGGAGATCAAAGGGCAGAGGACGGATAAAAAGGGCTAAATATAGAGAAGGTGCAGCTCAGGTTCAGGCCTCTGTCCAAACCCTTAAATCCTTTTGAGGGAGCACTAAATGAAGTTGGGAATTGTTCTCAGCCTCAGAGGACAAGGATCCATAGATCAGTGATAATAATAGCTCCAGCTTTGCCTGTCCCCTCCTCCCATGGCCCCAGTGCAGTCTGTGCACAGTGAGTTACCTGATCCCCGGGGGAGTGCAGCTGCCTCCCCGGAGGCCCAGGGGCAGGTGTGCAAAGAGTCACAGTCATGTAAATCTAGGGCAGGAAACGGGGACCAGAACGGGGCAAGAACACAGGAAAGGGGAAAGGAGGTTGAAGGCTGGCGAGGGCAGCCGTGGCTGTGGGCAATGAGACCTCAGGGCTACCTATTTCTTGTGGATCCAAGGATCACTCCTGGCTGCTCCTGGCCGCAGCCCAGCCTGGCTTTAGTGGGAAAGGCTTCTCCCAGAGCACACTCGGTGCTGTCCAGAAGGGCTCTTTCAGGTGGGTGCCAGGCCATAGGGGAAACCAAGTCCTGAGACACCCTGGAAAAATCAAGGCACCCACTGCCAGCCCAGCACTGTGAAGAGGATGTTGGCACCAGCACTGGCCCAGAGCTGTGCCTCCTACAGGCGTCACTGAGGAGCCTGTCACTGCCACACACAACTTTGCTTTGGTTCACACAGCACTCTCCTGAGCTCTACCTTGGCTGCGTTCATCCTGTTCACAGTTCTTGGGTTTAACTTCTTTGCTCTCCAACATGTCTGTTCCTTCCCCTTCTGCTTTTTCTGGCAAATCTGGAGGCACCTGCAGCAGTGCTCCTGTTTGTGGGCAACCACGCTCAGCCTGAGCCCCTGCTCATAGCAGACCAAGTGCCTCTCCTGTGAGGCTGAGGGGGGGAGTGGAATCATCTAAGACTTTTCAAGGTGGTGGCTGTGTCCCTTGAACCATGCCACAGCAGGGGCCCAGCCTGCACCCCAGGGGCTGTCCTGCTGAGCCACCTGCATCGCTCCTTTCTGGGGCTCAGAGCACCAGAGACAGGTGAAAACAAAGAGGAGGTGGCCCCCGCTGGGGAGGGAGAGGTCCCTCTGAGGGCTACTGGGGGAGGGCAGTAGACAAGGGAAAGGTGCAGGAGGGGCTGAGTATTAAGAGGCAGCATCTCTGGGTCTCTGTGTAATCCCCGGCTGGCCTGGCATGCTCGCCCTGGTGACCCTGGGCTCCTTGCAGAGCCGGATACAGAGATGATCCTCCCTCTCCTGTGCGGGAGATCAAAGGCCAGGGTACAATTACCCTACTCTGCCCCTTGCTTCCTGAGGGCTGCTTCTCCGTTTGGAAAAGCAGCCAGCGGCACAGAGGTGTGCACAGGGGAGCAGCAGGGATGCAGGGCGGTGTACGGGTAGCAAGTGCCAGGCTCTTCGGCAGAGGCATTACCCTCCTGTCCCAGTCTGGAAACCGGTGAGAGTTACCTGCCAAAGGGAGAGCGACCAACCCTACCCCAGCCCCTCAGCATCACAAAGACAGCTCGGCCCCAGCCCACATTCCTTCCCCACCATGATCTTCCCTCCCACGTCCTCTGATGGAAAGCTCTTGTAAAAAGAGTCCTCACAGAACCACTCCAAGAACCTCGGCGTCGCAAGTGCCACTCACCAAGGTGACCTCGAGCATCACAAGGCAGTATCCTTACCGGGAGCTGTAGAGCGAGGTGGGTTGCAGTCCCCCCGGGCTGGGAGCCTCACGGCACTGCCTGCCCTGCTGCCAGCGGCTCCCCCGTTGCTCAGGAGCCCCTTGTCCTCTGCAGCTGCCAGTCGGTTCTGCTGGGCCACCCAGCAAGTCCCTCGTTCCCTCTCTGCTCCTCAGCCTCTCCCCGGACTGATCTCCCCATGGGTTGCTGGAAGGCTGTGGCCGGGAGGGGTTGTGGGAGGGCTGATTCCAGGAGCAGCGTCAGGCAAATTAAATCAGACACCAGCGACTTGGGGAAATCGGATTGGGATGTAATGCAAAGCAGGTGGACGGGGAGGGCTGCGAAGGGAGAGTAGCAGGCAGCTCCTGAGGGAAAGGGACCCCGGCAGGCGGGTTGGGCTTCCACCCTCCATATCAGCAACCAACTAATAAAGCGAAGATTAGCCAGAACAGGCTGGGATTATCAGCTGCTGGGGCTGGGGCAGGTCCACAGCAATTCCCGTTTTCCTGGGGACAACGGACCGCTCCTGTCCTGGGGAAGGGCGGGAGGAGGGATGGTGCCACCCACGCTGGCCCTGCCAGCCGAAAAGAGGGGGCAGGGCTGGAGCCACCCCCTGCCTGGGCAGCACGCTGGGCTCTGCATGGGGAAACCAGAACCGGGCAGAGGGGCCAGGGGCGGTGGAAGATTTGGTGGTGTGCCTTTTGGCAGCCACTTTGGTGGGATGCTGCAAGGAGATTATCTTGGCCTCAATCTCTTTTAATCTCTCCCGCAGCTTTGGCCCAAGCCCGAGATAAATACCTTTTAACGGATCTGAGCTGACGTCAGGAGGCCATCAGTCTAATCACCCCAGCCACCTTTGGGCAAAGCAACCCAGGGATGTGGCCACTGGCCCTCATCCCTCCACACGTCCTCATCGCACAGGAGCCGTCCGGGTCCCCCGCAGGAGTCCCTGGAAGGGACCGAGGAGCGTGGAGAGGTGATGGACGCCTCGGCAGGGAGAGGGAATCGTCTCTCTTCCGTGACCCTGGGGAGGACAGGAGGCATGGAGTGCTCCGAGGCAGGCTTCCCACGTTTGTGTCAAGGAAGTGCCAGGTTTCAGCCTAAGGAGAGACTTCCCTTTCCACGAAGCAGGGGCCCTGTGCCAACAGTCATGGTGTGACCACGCTCCCACCTCTGACACTGCCAGCTC
This sequence comes from Pogoniulus pusillus, assembly GCF_015220805.1. Classification (NCBI taxonomy): domain Eukaryota; kingdom Metazoa; phylum Chordata; class Aves; order Piciformes; family Lybiidae; genus Pogoniulus; species Pogoniulus pusillus. Next base: position 25,058,945 of record NC_087278.1, read on the forward strand.
TGGCCCTATGGAATCACACAGAACAGATCTGCCTGCGAGAGACCTCCAAGATCATCTGGCTAAGAAGGGTCATCACTAAACCACGTCCCTAAGCACCAGGTCCACACACTGCTTGAATGCCTCCAGGGGTGGTGACTCCAGCACTGCCCTGGGCAGACCATTCCAATGTTTGAGAACCCTTTCAGTGAAGAAATATTTCCTAACATCCAGCCTGAACCTCCCCTAGTGCAGCTTGGAACCATTTCCTCTGGTCCTGTTGCTTGACACCGAGGAGAAGAGGCTGCCCCCTCCTCACTCCAGCCTCCCTTCAGGCAGCTGTTGAGAGCAGTGAGGTTTCCTCTCAGCCTCCTCTGCTCCAGACTGAACAACCTCAGCTCCCTCAGATGCTCCTCACAGGCCATGTGCTCCAGGCCCTTCACCAGCCTCGTTGCCTTCTCTGGACACACTCCAGCCTCTCAATGTCCTTTCTGTGGTGAAGGGCCCAGAACTGAACACAGCACTCGAGGTGTGGCCTCACCAGTGCTGAGCACAGGGGGTGATCCCCTCCCTGTCCCTGCTGCCCACCTTGTTTCTAATACAAACCAGGATGCCCTTGGCCTTCTTGGCCACCTGGGCACTGCTGACTCATGTGCAGTCAACTGGCAACCAATACCCCCAGGTGCCTCTCCAAGCTGCAGCTTTCCAACCACACACCCCCAGGTCTGTAGCTTACCACAGGGTTGTTGTGACCCAAGTGCAGGACCTGGCACTTGGCCTTGTAGAACTTCATACCATAAGCCTTGGCCCATTGGTCTCACCTGCCCAGATCCCACTGTAGAGCTATCTGCAAACTCACTCAGGGTGCCTCAATCTCCTCATCCAGATCACTGATAAAGACGTTAAAGAGGACAGCCCCCAGCACTGAGCCCTGGGAGACACCACTGCTGACTGGGTGCCAGCCAGACTTAACTCCCTTCCCCACCACTCTTTGGTCCCAGCCATCAGCCACTTTTTTATGCAGTGCACAGGGCACTGATCCAAGCCTTGTGCCAGGAGTTTCTGAAGGAGGATGCTGTGGGAGACAGTGTCAAAGGCTTTACTGAAGTTCAGGTAGACAGTGCCCACTGGGTGGGTCCCTTTGTTGTAGAAGCTCAGATCAGGCAGGCAGGACCTGCCTTCCATAAACCTGTGGTGACTGGGCCTGATCTCCTGGTTTCTTGTGTGTGCTGTGTGATGGCACTCAGCTCCATGACCTTCCCTGGCACCCAGGTCAGGCTGACAGGCCTGTAGTTCCCTGATCATCCTTCCAGCCTTTCTTGTTGAAAGGTGTCACAGTTGCTGGCCTCCAGTCAACTGGGACCTCCCCCCTTAGCCAGGACTGTTGAGCAGTAACAGAGGGTGGCTCGGTGAGCACAGCTGCCAGCTCCTGAAGTGCCCTTGAGTGGGTACTTCCCTCCCTTTCAACTGCAACTGGGGCCTCCATGCACGACTCCCACTGAGGCTTGAGTATGTCATGATAACAGATTGATCTCTGGCTCCCAGGCTCCCCAGGAAAAGGGCCACTGCTCTTTTTGATGCCCCACATCCACCCCATCCAATTTCTCTTTGGCTACAATATAATCCCATCTCGGGACACTAATCCCCTGGGCAGTGGCAGCAGATTGTCTTTGTACCAGGGTGGAAAATGATAAACAAAGCAACCCCTCTGCTTTCGCAGGCGATGTGGGGCCTGGAGAGGAAAGCTAAAATACAGAAAGGCAAGGCCCTGCTGCAGGCAAAGGTGAGCACAGAGCATGCTTTCCTTAGAGGCACTTCCCACCCTCCCCAGGATTTGGTCAGGGAGAGCTGTGTTGCTCTCCTGCTCCCCCTCAGAGGAACTTCCTGGCATCTGGGCTAATGCTTTGTTTTCTTTCCCTGAGGGATCAATCTCCTTCCCTCTTGCATTAAATTTCCGTCAGCAGCAAGCACCTTCACCTCCCTCCTGCTGTGCAAACTCACACTCACAGCAACGCCTGTGTCCAGCATCTTCCCTTTATTCCATATATTCCCAGTTCCTCACCTTCCCTCCCCCAGAGCAGCCGAGACGTAGTGGAGTCTGCAGGCACTCAGGAAATTCAGAGGCTTCTGTTTTGAGTTCCTGAATGTAAGACAGCCCTTGCTGAAAGCTCCTCCTCTTCAGATGTGACTCTGGATGACCAAGAAGCTGGCACCTGCAGGAGCAGGGTGAGGAGACCCTGCCTTCTTCTTAGTGACACAAACGTGCTGGTGAGGCAGTGAAGATTATTCCTGGTATCACTGCTCTGGATCCTCTGCCCTGCTCTCCTTTTTCAGCTGCTGGGATGTCACAGAGAAAGCTGCATCCCTCCCCATAACTACGGCTCTAGCATGCTAAGACACTGCTCCAGGCCTCTGGTCTTGGTGCTACCATGACCTACCAGGCCATGGTACGTGGCAGTCCTGCTCCTGGGGCCCTGTGTACTCAGAACTCATCTCTGGTCCGCAGCTTCTTGGGGTGCTGTGTCCTTTCTGAGCCAGGCTTGTGTCTCCAGCTCGACGACCTGGCTCCACTGTTGGCAACAGGAGGAGGATCTGAGCAGGATCTGCTGCCGTCATTGGTCCTCTGACATTCTTCTTTGTCAGTCTGGTCCTGCTTCACATTCCTCTGCTCTATCAGCTCCTCTGCCTTCAGCTGTTCCTGCAGCCAGAGAGAGGATGTGAACTGCTTCCTTCTGGGGTCCTGGCTGTGCTTGCAGGGGCCAACAAGACACATCTTGTCTTGGCCACAGCTACCCAAGCCTCCCACAGCCTATTCTCTCCTGGACACATTACAGGCTGACCCCTCCGCCATGTGCCCAAGCAGAAGAAACCTCCCAGCTGCCCACTAGGCCCTGCCCCACAGGAAAGCCCACAGTGGGGATGTGATCTGGGTGGGCACAGTCAGAGCTGCTCCTCCGACAGGGGCTTTACCTGCTCGGCGTGCTGCCGGGAGTGCGTGTACCAGAGAGCCAGGGCGCAGCGCCTGCCGCGCCGCACCGCCCGCACGCCGTGCGGGTTCTCCTTGCCAGAGCTGAAGGCCACCAACCTCCCACACTTGGGATGCACCTCAGCCTGCCACAAGAGAAGAGACAGTGAAGCCAGAAACCCCCTGGGGGCATGACCCTTCTACAGAGGTCACGCTGCCTCTGGCAGTGTGCAAGAGCAGAGCACCACTAAGCCTCCACTTGCCAGTCTATGAGCAAGGTCTCCTTGAGAAAGGACAGAGGGACAGCACAGGTCACAGACACCCACAGAATGGAAGAGCCTGGAACACCTCAGCTAGGAAGGAGTTAACCTCTCCCCTGTCTGGTATTTGCCTCAATTTGCGTTTAGCTGCTCCCATTTGAATCTGTCACAACTACAGAGTGGTTTTGGAGCGGTGGGATCCAATAACCAATCACTTCCCTCCCACACAGAGTAAGTCTCACCCTCACTCCTCTCTCCTTGTGGTCAGTCCCAGACTTACTGTGACAGTCACAGTGTCCATTTCAGTGAAGAAGAGGCCCCCACCTTGGAAGTCATCGTTGAGGTAGAGAATGCCGCTGTGAACAAACAGAGAGGGCTTGTTCCTCGCTGCTGCCTCCCCACACTCCCTGGCACAGGAGGCTGTGGACAGCAGGTGTTCAAAAACCAAACCAGACCACTTAAAGGAGAATCCATCCAGGGGTGCTAAAGGCAGCAGTGCCTGGTCATAGAAGTCCCTGAGCTGCAGGCCACAAGAGGCTATGGGAGGATGCCAGGGAGTTGGCTCTACACACTTGTCCTGTTCTGGTTTTAATCCTCTGCAGCATTCATCTGTGGCAACACTGTGACAATATGCTGGGCTAGACAGACCTGGGTGCTGACCAGGCATGACACTGTGGAGGTTTTAAGATTGGGAATAATCCAAAGCCTGGAAAAGCAGACTGATGACCAAAGACAGCCATGCCTTAAGAGTCCAGGAATTTCAGGGTAACCTCAGAATGGTTAAGGTCAGGAGGAGATTTGGTGCATGTGGAAAAGAAAATTAAAACCGATTTCTTCACTAATGTCAGACAAATGTAGTGAGGCCATTGTGCAGTGCAAGTGAGAGCATGGTCAACTACGTGGAAGAATGGACCATAACCTACTTCAGTTCCCCTTGGGGTTCAATTACTTGCAGCCCAGAAGGCCAATGGCAACCTGGGTTTCATCAGAAGCAGCATGGCCAGAGATGGAGAGAGTTGATTATGCCTCTCTGCTCTGCTCTGGGGAGACTTCACCTGCACTGCTGCGTCCAGCTCTGGAGCCCTCAGCACAGGAAGGACATGGACCTGGTGGAGCAGGTCCAGAGGAGGGCCACAAAGATGATCAGAGGCGGGTGCACCTCTGCTGTGAGGACAGGCTGAGGGAGCTGGGGTTGCTCAGCCTAGAGAAGGCTCCAGGCAGACCTAGTAGCAGCCTGAAGGGGGCTGCAAGAAGGCTGCAGAGGGATTGTTTGCAAAGGCCAGCAGGGATAGGAGGAGGGACAATGGTTTGAAATGAGAGAAGAGCAGATTTAGATTGGATGTTAGGAACAAGTCCTGCACCATCAAGGTACTGCAACAGGTTACCCAGGGAGGTAGCTGAAGCCACATTCCTGGAGATATTGAATGAAGGTGAGGCTAGCCAAGGCTGTGAGCAAGCTCCTCTAGTGGAGGATGTCCCTGCTGACTGCAGCAGGGTTGGACTGGATGACCTTTGGAGGTCTCTTCCAGCCCAAACCATTCTGTGTGGTGCAAAAATTGTCATCATATTTAAAAATAGATTCCAGGTTCTTCTACAGTAGTGTAACAGAGCCTGCCACAGGCTGGAAAAAGTCTCCCATATGGAATGAAGAAACCTGACACAAAGCACTGGCAATGAATCTGCAGAGAGGTAAATGGAGAGATACCAAAGCACAATGACTATTTAAACCAAGGAAATCCAAGGAGTTTGGTTTTCCCTCACCTGTACTGCACAAGATGGAACTTAATGACAAGAAACAGCCTGCAAGAAGGGCTAGAGGTGGACCAGAGTACTGTGGTAGACCCACGAGACATCAACTTGATATTGTAGTTCTAGGACCTGTAGCCTCCCAGCCTCTTCTGCTCTCTGTTAATGGTGGCTGGGAGGAGGGAGGAAGGAGAAAGGACAGATCTTCTTTCCAGCCTAGGGAAAGTGTTTCACACCTAATTTTGAAGCCACTGATGGAATCTTCTGCCTGATGCTAGACACGGGTGGCTTTGAGCCAGCAACCCACTGCCTACTCTCTGTCAGCTAAGCTCATGCCCTGATGGGGCTGGGGAGACATTGTGATCTCTGCTTGATCTTCCTCTCTTACCTGTAGTCCCTGTAGACATAGGCAGGTGGTTCTCTCCAGCACTCCTGCCCCTCAGGATCCAAGAGACAATTGTCAGCATGGACAGGATGACTCAGATCCATGCGACCTTCCTGTTCCTCTGCAAAGAGAAGTTACAAGAAGGGACATGGGAGTCTCCAGATTCCAGAAAGAGTAAGGCAAAGAGAAACTGGCACAGTGAGGACGAAGGGAAAAGCATCTCCTAAGAGCTGAGACTGAGACCCCAGGAGACAGGGACTAACAGAGGGAGAGCTCCTTTACCCTCCACAGCTGTGCGGCACACCAGGTGTGTGAATGAGACATGGAGCTTCCTTCCAGGGCTGAAATAGGACTCGATGATTTTCTGTGCCTTCTCGCTGGCCTGCAGAAGCAACCTGGCATCTCTCCAGTCCACATCCCCACTCTGGGCCAGCTGCAAGTGACAAACGAGCCTGTTAGAACGCTTACAGACACAGAGGCTCTAAGAAACGCTACACGTATGCAGGGCAGAAGAGGCCTGTGTGGAGTGCTGCAGGCACACGTTAGAAACGAACTGGTTTGTGAGGAGGGCACCTGCACCACCCAGCAATTCTGTGCTTCTGCTCAGTGCATGAAGCCATGCCTAGAATGCAGCATTGCTTTGGGCCACAGAGTCACAGAATGTTAGGGGTTGGAAGTGACCTCCAATCACCCAGCCCAACCCTCCTTGCCACAGTCGGTCACACAGGAATGCATCCAGGTAGGTTTGGAATGTCTCCAGAGAAAGTGAGTCCAAAATCTCTCTGGGCATCTTGCTCTAGGGCTCTGCCACCCTCACAGTGAAAAACACTCTCCTTCTGTTCCCATGGAACCTCCTCTGCTCCAGCTTGCACCCAGTGCCCCTTGTCCTGTCATTGGACATGCCTGAGCAGAGCCTGGCTCTGTCCTTCTCACACTGCCCTGCACATCTTGATAACCATGACTGAGGTCATCCCTCAGGCTGCTCTGCTCCCAGTTCAAGAGCCCCAGCTCCCTCAGCCTGTCCTCAGCAGGGAGATGTTCTACTGCCTTCAGAATCTACCCTTGGCTCTGTGCTGAACACCCTCGAGCATTTCCTTGAGGTCCTTCTTGAACTGAGGAGTTCAGAATGGACACAATATTCCAGATGTGGCCTCACCAGGGCAGAGTCAAGGGGCAGAAGAACCATTCTCAACCTACTCACCACAGCCCTTCTAACGCACCCCAGGATGCCCTTGGCCTTCTTGGCCACAAGAGCACATTGCTGACTCTGGGCATGCTGCTGTCTAACAGGAACTCCAGCTTCCTTTCCCCAGTGCTGCTCTCCAACAGGTCAGTCCCCAGTCTATATTGGTCCATTGGTCCCCCAGTACACAAATGGCTCTACAAGCCTGGAGTGAGAGTTCAGTGAAAGCTCTTCAGATGGCAGGGTGCTGGAGCACAGGACTTAGAAAAAATGGCTGAATGAGTTGGATTTCCTCAGCCTACAGGAGAGGACAGCAAGTTCAGCACCTCCTGTCACCTAAAAGGGCGTTATAGAGGGGATGGAGCCAGACTTCTCAGAGAGACACATTAGAAAGACAAGAAGCAACCTGTGAAAGCAGCAGCAAGGAAAACTTTGTCTAGATACTGAGAGTGATGCAGCACTGAAACAGGTGCCCAGAGATGCTGGAGTATTTCCACCCTTGGACTTCCCTATGCAAGGCACTGAGGCATCTCATCTAGCTTTGGAGTCAGTAAGCAGTGGGTCGGACTAGACATCCTCAGAGGCTCCTCACATCTTAATTTGTTCTCCAACTCTCAGCTGAGTACATCTGTAAGCTTACTGCAGAGGGACAAGCAGCAGCCCTGACAGCTCACCTCACAGCAGAGAGCCCTTGTCAGACCCTCCATGTCCTCCGTGCCTCAGCATGACTGGAGGAAGAGGGTGACTATCGCACACTCACGGACTCATTCAGAGTGCACCTCACAGAGAGAAACACTCAGGTGCAGACACTGCTTCTAGACAGAAGGCAGCAGACTCCAGAGCCACTTACCTGCATGGCCTTCCCAATGGTTAACCCTTCAAATCTCTCGTGGGGGGTGTGAGGTGACCGTCTTGCCCGGATGCCATCTCCTGCTTCTCCTGCTGCCTGGGATAGAATGATACAGATGACAACACCCATTAGGCTGCCATCTTCTCCTCCATGGAAACACTACAACCCTGCCTGCTGTGGAGGAAAGTACACACATGGGAGCTCCTACCAGAGCCAGGCCTCACCTTTGTCAGCTGGAGAAGGTCCTTACACTCAGACTCTGTCAGCACTCTGTCGAAAACAACCCTGTGCGTTCCGTTCATCTGCTGTGAATCCATCGTGACAGCGACACCCTCAAAAGGCACAGAACCTGGTGAGAAGCAAGCAGACACAGGTCATAAGGAAGCTTGGCAGAAGAAGCCCTCAGACACCAACCTCCAGCCTGAGTAAGGAAGTGGAGAGACACTACACATTCTCTAAGACAGGACAGTTCCCATTGCCCAGACAGCATTGCCCATTCCTTGCAGACCTGTGCCATTTGCACCCCTCGCATGCTTCAGGGAAACCAGAGCATCAGCTGGAGAAGCTGGCCTACAGCGAGTGCTTCAGGACACCAGCAGAAACTTGGGGCTTGCTGGGAGAGCAGCAGGGAGCTGGGGAAAGTTGAGTGCACTGTGGACTGCAGCAGCAGAACAGGTCCAGCCTACTGGAGTGAGGCTCTGGAGAAGAGAAGCAAGTAGACACCTCTATCAACCCTCCTTTCAATCACACATCATAGTCCAGAATCATGTCCAGTGAATCCTTCTACTTTCTTTAGCCCCAGAGAGCAGCAATGTGTGCTAGCTGGTGACTTTGACCTTTTCCCCTCTGCTCCAAACTCTGGATGGTCACAACTGCCAAGGCACTCATGCCCTCAGAATGCTCTGCTGTCCCACGTGTCACAGCAGAGAACCAATTTCAAAGCAAAGACTGCAGAGCAAAGCCCTGCAAGAGGCTTTGAGAACAGAAGACCACCAAGTATGCAGGACTCTGCACTGCAGCCTACAGCATTCAGCCACGAACCATTTGGACTTGTGTTCATCAGGGAAAGGCTTGCCCAAGCCAAACAGTCTGGTTCCAGTTCCTCCCCCTCTCTCCTCATCCTCTTAGAAAAATGTTGTATGAAGTTGGGCTGGTGGAGCTGAAGCTTGGTGGAGACAGCTCTGCCACACTGCACAGGGGACTGCACGCCCACAGGCTTGCCATGTATTCAGGCGCCACTGCTCTCCCCTTGTCCTGCCACAGCGCTCTTTGAGATCACATCCCGGGGACGTATGCAGTGGTTTGCAAGACTACACAAGCATCCAAGAGGGAGAAGAGAAACAGAGAGCAGAACTGCTGAGCCATTCCAGCCAGCATGCAAACGTCTGAGAACAGAAGACAACACTTAGCCTGGTTAAACCTGGCTGATTACATTCAAGTCCTCTCCAAGCTCTTTTACTCACCTCTCTTCACTCTCTCATCCGCACTCAGAGTCTTCTGCTTTTGCTTCTCCTGATCCTCTCTCAGGAGCAAGGGGAAAAAAAAGACACCAATGCTGTCAGTACACAAAGGTATGCTTAACCCTCCTCTGTAGGAGCATTTCACCCTTCCTCTTCATGCTGTGCCCATTCCTCTGCAGTTACTACTCTTCCTTGCCAGTTTCCTGCCCCATCCCTACTTGTATTCCAGTCCTGGTCAACCTGGCCAACCTTACCTGTGCTTCTCCTTTAGATTTTCAGGAATCAACTCATCAGGAGTACAAAGGTCCTGTAGGAACAAATGCAGGTGGTTCAGTATGCAGCAAACCACATTGGATCATGTCAAACAGCCAATTCCTTGTCCTGTTTCTTCATGATTTGGGTCTGTGTCTGATGACAGCCAGTCTGCAGTGGCAGCTACGCTTACAGCAGCACTTCAAACTGACTTCAGTCCTGGAGCAGAGGAAAGGCCTTAAAGACCCACCTCATGAAGGTCTCAGGGTCCTTTTCATCAACATCTATCTTTCCTGGATCGTGTGTTACTGAAGCAAACTGTGGCAGCAGTCTGGGCAAAATCAGGGCAGGAAGATCAAGATGATACCATTACTTACGGGGTCGTTAAAAGTTCCTCCGAGATGCTCCACTGCATAGTAAATCAGCTTCTTCTCCATCAAAGACCTCTGCACATACTGCTGAATATTCTAAGGAAGCAAAGAGATTATCAAAAAAGAACCCCACAAAAGACAAACCTATCCCTGTCCAGGGCAGACACCTGCCCCAAAACACTTCTGTGCACCCAGTTCTGTTCTGAAGAGACCCTGCCTGGTATAGGCTGTAAGTAAACCCAGGCACCAGTTTCTCTGGGCTTGGTCTCAGCACACATCTGCAGTGAAACACATCTCTGTTTTCATCTCCCAGACTGCGATCCTGCTGTAGGGGTCAAGGGAGGGCCAAGGAGCACAGGTAGGATGTAGGTACCTCTCTGGCTGTGACAGCTGCGTCCTCTCCCAGTTCTGCACGGTACTGCTTCATTTTCTCCAGCATTGGCTCATCCGTGGGATAGAAGACCAAGTAGGAAGCAGCACATTCAGCAGCTAGTGCCTGGTTCCCAACTTGGGGAATAACAGCAGAGAACCAACAGTCATGTCTCTGAAAGATCTGACATTTGCAGTGGCTGTGCAGGAGCCAGCAGCACCTCAAGCCTTGGTCAGGATCCAGCCTTACACTGAGCACACACCAATCCCTGCCTAGCTGGGCCTTTATGTGATGAAGGGCAGAGAACAGAGGTAGTGAGCTCAGTTGAAAAGTGGACCCACTCTCAACATTTATTTGGGGCTCATTCAGAGGAGACCAAGGAAACAAAAAAGTCTGTATCTACAAGTGTTCCTCTTCAGTCCCACCTCCCTCACAGCACAGCCGTGGTGAGGGCAGACCCATCAGAGGCTTCTCTGAGACACGAAATTTTACCAGTGGTCTGCAAGCGGAGATAAGAGACAGCTGAATCAGTGTAGGAATGAGCTAAAGTATCCAGGAGCTGAGAGATGTGTGAAAAGTGACAAGGTGACAGGATGACCAATGTCATGACAGGCCATCAGTTCAGCGAGGGCAGGCTGGGCTGGCTCAGAAGAAACACCACTGCTGAGAGGGAGATGCACCTGCATCTGCTAGATAGAAGTGGGGACCTGGTCTGGAACAACACACTGAAAAGGACAGAATCAAACACACAGCAGAGAGCTGGAGCAAGGACTTGAAACGAAGAGACAGGGGAAAGAAGTGGGCACAGCCACGCGTCACACAAACTGCACAAGGAGACTGAAGTGGACCACAAGGGACCTCTCCTAAGGTGGTCATGGGCTTGAGCAAGAAGCTGGGGGAGGACAGGAAAAGAGGCAGAGACAGAGATCAGCTCAGTGTGCCACTTCTCCCTGGGACATGCTGCCCTCGGGGTCCAGAGGCAAAGAGCGAGTTCAGGGCTGCAACAGCATAACCTGCTGCTCTGTGGCTCTGCTCACCTTGGTCATAAGCGAAGTGCAGTAGATCAAGGTGGGAGGGTATGAAATCTTCCGTGGCAGAGATGCGCCCTGGCTTCGTGGCGATTTCGAGGACACACTGCTGCCTGCACTTCAAAACCTGAACGTACTGGGCTGCGAGAGAGGGGCAGAAGGCCACAAGCTCACACTGCTTCCAGGCAGCACTGCTGGCAAATGGGGCATGGCCTTCCCACCCAACCCTCTGTGCCTTCAGTGCTACCTGAAATGGCTTCATACAGGCCAGGCTGCATCTCCTCTTCCTCGCCCTCATCTTCCCAAGGTCCTTCACACAGTGCACGACACTCTTCCAGTGCTGACAGGGCGTCTTTGAGGGACTCTTCCAGCCTGACCACAGCCTGCAGGTACTCATCTGCATTGTAGTGCTGCACCCCAGCCTCATAGGCTTCCTGCCAAGGACAGAGCCGGGTGCCTTATCAGTGTGGGTGACACGGAGTGACGCCTGGAGCCTTCCTACTGGCTCACAAGGCAGTGCTGACATCTAGGGGCCTGCCTCATCAGGCACAGCCCGTGACACACAGACAGCCAGGATGCCCCAGGGCCCTGCACCCTGTCGTAACTGCCACCAGAAAGTCTCCATCACAACTGCAATCTTTTGTCTTTGCCCTGAAGAAAAGACTTCATGGAGACCTTCTTGCAGCCTTTCAAAGATAAGACAGAACTGAATGAGCCTTTTGCCCAAGGCCTGTAAGCACAGGACAAGGGGCAACTGTTTAAAACTGAGAGAAGGTAGATTTGGATTGGAGAGAAAGAAGACAATGGTTATGATGAGGGACAAGGTTTCCCAGAGAAGTTGGGGACACTCTGTCATTGGAAGTGTTCAAGGCCAGCTTGGATGGGGCATTGCACAAACTCAAGCACTGGGTTCAGTTTTGGGGCTCTCACTACAAGAAGGACATTGAGGTGCTAGAGCGGGTCCAGAGAAGGGCAAAGAAGCTGCTGAAGGCTCTGGAAAACAGGTCTGGTGAGGAGCAGCTGAGGGAACTGGGATTGTTCTGCCTGGAGAAGAGAAAGCTGAGGGGAGACCTTCTTGCTCTCTACAGCTCCCTGAAAGGAAGTTGGAGCCAGGTGGGGGTCACTTCACCCTAATAACAACTGACAGGTACAAGTTGCACCAGGGGAGGTTTAGTTTGCACATTAGAAGAAACTTCTTGACTGAAATTGTTCTCAAAGACTGGCACAGGCTGCCCAGGGAGGTGGCTGAACCGCCTGTGCCTGGAGGTGTTTAAAAGAGGCAAGTATGTGGTGCTGAGGTCTAGCACCAGACTTGGTTTAGGTTTGAGAATGGTTGGACTGGATGACTTTAAAGGTCATTTCCAACCCAAACAATTCTGTGATTCTATAATTCTGTCAAGTGAAAGATGTCCCTGCCCACGTAGGGGGGGTGGGGTTAGGTTTTAAAAGGTCCCTTCTCATTCAAACCATTCTGGGATTCTACATACGGGAACCCTGTCTCAAGCCATTGCCCTTGAGTAGGGACAGACTGGGGGCTCACACTGATCCCTCGGATGAGAAAAGAGCTGCTGACACTTGGCTCTGCATCAGACCCTCACCCAGTGTGGTGTAGCCTCCAGGTCGCGGAAGTTGTCCGACTTCACCCCTGACATGCGCTGGTACTTCTTGATGTCGTCCCGCATTTGGAGGTGCTGAGGGTTAGCGACAAAGAAGGTGTGCGCGGCAGACACAGCCTGATCCAGCTTCTTCAGCTGCGGAGAAAAGGGAGCAGCGCTCATCATGCTCCTGCAGACCCCCTTCCCTGCAATGCCCACCCCGAGGTGGCAGTGCTCCTCATGCTCCTGCAGACCTCCTTCCCTGCAAAGCCCACCCCGAGGTGGCAGTGCTCCTCATGCTCCTGCAGACCCCCTTCTCTGCAAAGCCCACCCCGAGGTGGCAGTGCTCCTCATGCTCCTGCAGACCCCCTTCCCTGCAAAGCCCACCCCGAGGTGGCAGTGCTCCTCATGCTCCTGCAGACCCCCTTCTCTGCCTAGCCCGCCCCGCGCCCCGGATTCACCCACTAGCTGACTGCGTCCCAGGCTCGGGAGCCTTTGTCCGCCACTCGGGGTCAGATAAGGGTTGGTCTCGATGCTCTTAAAGGTCCTACCCAACCACAACGAGTCTACGATTTCATCTCCTCAGCCGACTGCTGCCCCTCCTTCCTCGGCTGACTGAGGCTGCCGAGGTGACCACTCCCAGCCCCCTTGGAGAGACCCCATCCTGGGGGAGGAATGCCCCTGGCTGTGCCCGGGGCCAGTCCCCACCTGGAAGAAGGCCACCTGGAGGTAGTTGTAGGGCTCCCTGCGCTCGAAGTCGCGGCGGCTGGCGCGGCTGGCGCGGTGCGCGGAGGGCGGGGAGCCCAGGCGCTGCCCCAGGCAGTGCTGCAGGCAGTCGGCGCGCCGCAGCACCGGGCCGAAGAGGGCAGCCTCCCAGGGCCCGGCCGCCCCCGGCTCGCCGAGGAAAGCCGCCTCCCGCCCGCAGGCAGCGCCGCAGTCCCGGCGGGCAGCCCGCAGCCCCGCGTAGCTGTGCAGGGCCCGCTGCAGCAGCTCGGCCGCCCGCTCATAGTCCCGAGCGAAGTACGCCCGCACCCCGTCGGCGTACAGCAGATCGTAGGGGACCAGGCGGCCTGGCGACGTGGCGGCCGTGGCGGCGAGGAGGAGAAGGCAGAGCAGGGAGGCCATGGCCGAGCCGTCGGGGGGCAGAGCAGAAAGCGGCCCCAGGGCTAGGTCCACCCAGGGGGCCGGGCCGGCGGGCGGTGCCGGCGGTGGGCGGGCATAGGGCGGCCCGGTGCGGGGAGGGGGCTCCTGCGGGCAGCGCTGGACCCGTGTGCCCCGCGGCTCTGGAACGTGTCCTCTAGAGGCACTGCAAATCCGCCTGGACGTGGTCCCGAGTGGCTGAGTCTCGGTGACGCTGCTCTAGCAGACCCTGGCACCTCGCTTTCTGACAGGGTCCTTAGAATCCTCTTGGTTCAGTGTCGGAGTGGACACCTGTGACAAGTGGTGTCCCTCGAGTCAGTACGGGAGCGGTGCTGTCGAACACCTTTGTCAGCAACGTGGGCAGTGGCACCGAGGCACCCTCAGAGAGTCTGCAGATGGCACCAAGCTGTGTGGTGTGACTGACACTCTGGAGGGAAGGGATCCATCCGGAGGCACTTGGGCAGGATGGAGAGATGAGCCCAAGCCAACCTCATCAAGCTCAACAAGGCCAAGTGCAAGGTCCTGCATCTAAATCAGGGCAATCCCAAGCACAAATCCAGGCTGGGAAAGAGTAGCCTTGAGGAGAAGGACTTGGAGGTGAGTTTGTCACCAACTGACCATGAGCCAGCAATGGTCACTGGCAGCCCAGAAGGCAGCTGTGTGCTGGGCTGCAGCCAAAGCAGGGAGAGGACTCTGCCTCATTGCTCTGCTCTGCTCTGCTCTGCTCTGACCCCACCTGCACCACTGCCTCCAGTTCTGGTGCCCTCAGCATAAGAGGAACATGAAGCTGCTAGAGAGGGTCCAGAAGAGGTCACCAAGATGATCAGAGGGCTGAAGAACCTCCCCTATGGAGAGACTGAGAAAGTTTGGTCTGTTCAGCCTGGAGAAGAGAAGGCTTTAGGGGGACCTTAGAGCAGCCTTCCAATACCTGAAGGCATCTGCAAGAAAGCTGGGGAGGGACTTTGCACAAAGGCTTGGGGTGACAGGATGAAGGGCAATAGATTAAAGTTTGAGGAGAGTGCATTGAGACTGGAAATTGCAAAGACATTCTTTCTAGTGATGGTGGTGAGACACTGGAACAGGTTGCCCAGGGAGGTTGTGGATGCCCCCTCCCTGGAGGTGTTCAAGGCCTGGTTAGATGAGGCCTTGAGCAACCTATTCTAGTGGGAGGTGTCCCTACCCATGGCAGGGTGGTTGGAACTGGATGATCTTCAAGGTCCCTTCCAAACTAAACCATTCTATTAATCTATGAATGAAAATCTTTTCATCCAGAGCTCTGCTGAGCATCCCCCAGCACTCACCCTCCATTTTGACTGTTACTAAAGAAGCTGCATGTTCAGGGTTAAAATTAGAGGACATATTGGAACATTGAAGAAAGGGACTTCTAATGGGGATGTCCTTGAGAGTTGAAATGTGCTAGACAAGTACTTAAAAAGTGGCACTACTAGCATAACCAGATTTTGTCTTGAACACACTACCCTAAACTAACTTCATTAATGTTGGAAATCATAGCTCCTATTTGCAAGAACCCTGCCCAGTATAAACCCTTCACCCTCTGAGCATGATCCAGTGAATTTAAGAGAAGCTGGACCTTTAATATGGAGTAAGAGACTGCCCAATGGATGGTTAGCAGGTGTCACCATGGTGTGTAGCTACTGCATCTCACTGTACAAATACCTGCCAGGAATGCAGGCTGGTGTGTGCTGGATTTGTGGGAATGGCCCCAGCATCCAAACTTGGACAGCTCTGTAATAAAGCAACGGCTGCTCCTTAGTGCCAAACCCAGCAGGGAGGAGCTTGAGTCCTGATTTTGGTGGCAGGTTTGGTGAGCCACATGGGACACTGCTTCAGAACTTGGACAGATCTGCGGGAGCACAGGACCTCCAGCCAGCACCAAGGGATTCTCAAGGAGAACCTCTGATCCCTGGATTGAAGAGCTCTGAGCAAAAGCCCTGGGAAAGGTAAGGCATTTCTTTTCTTAAAGACACAGCCTTCCCATAAGGAGCAGTGAAAGCCATACAGGGATGAGGATGAGATGTGTAGCTTACAGTGCAAAGCCTGTCTGTGAGCCACGGTGAAAGCTTCACATGGTTGGAGTTAGGACAGCCTGCAAGTCATGGGTGAAAGCTTTGCATGGCTGGAGCTAGGACAGCCTGCAGGTCATGGTGAAAGCTTTGCATGGTTGCAGCTAGGACAGCCTGCAGGTCATGGTGAAAGATTTGCATGGTTGCAGCTAGGACAGCCTGCAGGTCATGGTGAAAGCTTTGCACGGTTGGAGCTAGGACAGCCTGCAGGTCATGGTGAAAGCTTTGCATGGTTGCAGCTAGGACAGCCTGCAGGTCAAGGTGAAAGCTTTGCATGGTTGCAGCTAGGACAGCCTGCAGGTCAAGGTGAAAGCTTTGCATGGTTGCAGCTAGGACAGCCTGCATAACAATCTGCAGGACACCTGGGCTTAAAGGTTTGAAGGCTGTGGGCTACAGTACCTCTTGAAAAGGGTCTTGAGTCCTCTTTCTGGCTTAAGTGGGTTTGAGTCCCACAGGTGGGTTTGCAAATCAGTGACCATGGTATAGGGGTCAGAGTCCCCTTTTGGTTTGCCTGGGTATGTAGGCTCGATTGCACAGTGTCACAGGTGTACCCTGAAGTGGCAGCTGGGTATTGGGTGCTGCGTTTGGAGCTGTAATTTGTGTGCTTTGTTTTCTCTAGACATTGCAGTGTGTGTGTAATTTGTTTAGTTTTGTTTCACTATGGGGCCCATTTCTCTAAGGGGTATCTTAAAGAAGTCACCTCTGGGATGTCTTTAAGGCAGTGTTAACGTGTTAATAATGTAAATAATGTGAGGATTTGATTAATGTGAACTGTTAACATCAGACTGAAACGTGTTAATAATGAGAATGAGCTCAAGCTGGTAACTCCTGGGTAACACCTGACAGAGTCAAGGACACAAATTTGGCAGTGGTGCTAATCTATGGCAGTAAGAGTGATGCTAATTGAGGAGGGGAGGAACACAGTCCTTCTGTTGTCCTAATTTTCGCTGTGTTGGAAGCCTTCTGTGGGTTTTGGTTTGTGTTGGTTTTTTTTTTTGGTATTCTGTCCCAGCTGTCTCTGCTTTCTTGGTGATGTTTCTGGGTGGAGGATTAAGTAACATATTCATAGGCGTTTAATGAGTTCTTCATTAAGACTCGTTATCTTACTAAGAGGTGCAAACTTCAGCATTCATTTTGCAGTTAATTAAGTAAAGGTCTTCACTTGGGCATTACAGCCTGAAAAGTCTGTTTTGAAGCTGCATGTTTGTTGTTTTAGCCTGGCTTCAGCAGTTTTAACCAAAACAGGGCTACCTTTGGCTGCTGGCAGCTCCCCACCCTGAGACAGACAGAATCAGAGTCCTCTAGAGAGGAAGAAACTGACACTGCCAGTCCACTGTCTAGAACAACTCAGTGACAGAGAACTGTGATTCTGGCCCCTCTCAGCCAGGCCGTGGGACCTGCAGGAAAACAGTTTGTATGCAAGATCCACAGTGCTAACTGGGGAGACACACAAACTCTGCTGGAACTTGTTTACATCTGAGCAAAAATGGGCAGTCTGGGATGAAGCAGGAGAGAAAATGGCTCAGAAGTATGTACCCAACTTTGTATCTCCTCAAGGAGGATATGAAATGGAATCCTGATAAGGGTGATGAATTGGAGAGTCTAAAGGACTATTAAGACTTAATTCTGTATGGAATTTTAAATGGACTAGAGAACCCTAAAAAAAATGTCTAAATGTTATGAAATAAGGCAAGGAGAATATATGAGGTAGCCTGGAAGTGGACAGATTTGAATGAAAAGGATGCTGGCATGAGATATTATAGGTCAGTGGTTTTTTTGAGAGAATTGTTTTCAGGCCTGGGAATGCCTTAAAGTGGAGCCTTTGACTGAGCAACGTTAAAAGGCACAGACTGCTCACTGAGCTGTAGGCAGACTAAGCCTCCCGTGAAATGGACGGGAAAACTTTTCACCTCCCATGAAAACTCCTCCGTGAGCTTTGCTCCTTTCCCTGAGCTGCTAAGCATCTGCTGCTTTCCAGGTGCGCTCCCAAGAAGGGGTGGAGGGAGGAAAAGAGCCTTGCGCATTCCCGTGTTTCCCTTCCAGCAGCCTGCGAAGCTTCATTAAACACTGGGCCAGTCGCTCTGTTTCTATGGCGACAAAATTATTACTAATCTATTATTTTAAAAACAGACACACGATTGACACTCCAAAGATAGAAGTTTAATACCATTCTGCGCCTGCACTGTCTCAGAGCAGAGTGGATGCGCGGGTGGAGCTCACAAAGGGACGGGACTGGCGAGGGTGCCGAGTAGCGGTGGCAGCGGAGGGTGTTTGTAACCTGAGAGCAGGCACAGGCTGTCAGTCCTTCCCACGCCCCTCAGCGGGTCTGTCCCGCTTCTTTACCCCCCTCCCCCCCGCGGTTTCCTTCCTGCTGGTAAGAGATGAGAACGCGAAGTAGTGATCGGGTCCCGGGACAAAAGGGAACGCTTGGAAGTGTTCGTTAAAAATCGTGATGGCACTGAACGTTTTTGGTGCTGTGTCTCATAGCCTGGGATCCTGGAAGGTCTGTGCCTCACAGGCCTCAAGGGTCCTTTCGTGCGGTGCCTGCTCTCCGTCCTGCAGGTGCCAGGCTTCGCCGGCAGCCAAGGAGCAGCGCCGTGGCCAGTCAGCATTCTCCTCCTCCCTGCTGCCGAGGGAGAGGCGCCGGTCTCGGTGCGCTGCGAGCGGCAGCCGGGAGTGCCGCGGGCTGCAGGCCGGGCTGGGCTGCGGCGTCTCATCGATGAAGGTGGTGATCTCATCTCGGAAGAAGCAGGCGCTGGAGCTGGCGGCCCGCGGTATCAGCCCCGCCTCCAAGAACTGCCGTAGGGTGGTCAGCTCATCTTCGGGGGGCCGCCGGCGCTGCTGATAGTCATGCAGCTGAGGAGGCAAGAAGCCGGGGCCTCCAGGCTTGCGGGGACTGGCAATGCGGATGTCATCAGATGAAGACCACTTGTGTAGGAAGGATGGCGCAGAGCGGTGGGTGGCAAAGATGTTAGTCTCATCGTGTGACATTCTCCGGGAGAGAGGGACCTAGAAAACAGAGGAGGCAGGTGATGGAAGTCTTGAGGAGCTAGAACAGGAAGGGAGTAGCTGGAGCTTTCTCGGAGAAGAGAGTCAAGACGACACAAAGGTGCTGGGAGACCTGCAGAGAAGAAAGTGGGTTGAGACTGCTTCTGCTCGATCTCAGCTCACCTGGAGGTAATGCACCTTGTCTTGGGGCAACAGCATGTGGTGCATGGGTAGTAGCTTGATGTCCCGGGAGTCCCGCTTCACGGCTGCAGCACCATTCGATTCAAATCTCACCTTGCAGATCCTGCCATCGCCGTAATCATCACACACACCATCTGTCGTGAAAGAGCAGAACGGCAGTCAGCGCCTGCCAGTCACAAGAGAAGCATTATCAGGGCACCTGGATGCCATCCTAACGCTTGTCTGATATCTGCCACCCTACTTGCAGCCCTCAGGACCTACCTCTGAACAAGGACCTTGTCTTTCTGCTTGCAGCAGATTGCCCTCTTTCTTTGTCTTGCTTTTGAACTGCTCCCTGCCAGAACTTGGACCTCTGGATCAGTGAGTTGGGCTGAAGCCCAGCATGCTACTTTCACCGTGGTTTGGCAGCTGTTCATATTGTCTCTACTCCTGCATCTACGGTGAAGGCTGTTGCACTAATTTTTCCTGGATGCTGAGAGTCCTAAGGCAGCTAATGAGCAGCAAAGCCTTCTCCAGAATAAATTCTCTCATGCTTTCTGACTTCCAACTATAAAATGAATCCTACCTAGCCATTCACAACACCATTCCTTGTGTTGTAAGATCCCTTTCCCAAGGCAGGCTCTTCTTTCTTCTGTAGGTTCTTGGGGAGGGGGCTTAGTGAAGAAAGGTGTTTGCAGGGTGGTGAGGAGCTTACCATCATCCCCATCTTCCTCAGACATGATAGCCACACATTGCTCCCACACGGTGCGGAGATCTGCTCGGTAGCGCTCACACGACCAGATGAAGGAGGGGAGCAGCAGAGTCTGCACCATGGAGCACCACAGCACAGCCAGGACCATCCAGGTGGGGGCTGTATCGTAGCGCAGGCTGAAAAAGCTCACAACCTTCAGAGGAAGAGAGAGAAATTAGGCTGAGAAAGAAGACAGAAGTGAGATCAAGGATTCTGTAGGGAATCTGTCTGCGAAGCATTTGCCAAGCAATTACACCATGTCCCTTTGAAAAACCCTTCCTGGGGTGTTGCCCCAGGTTTGCTGGCTCTGTCTCCAGCATGAGACCTCCTTCTCAGTGCTCATTATAAGCTGGAGCTAAATAGGTGCTAACAAAGGACACAGCCACTGGGAAAGAAAAAAAAAAAACAACCCACTGTGACTAAGCCTCTATTCACTTAATGGTTCCATTTGAGAACCTCCCCAGGTCTCCAGTTTTGCAGAGAATCAAGCAGCCAGCCAAAATCCAAATGCTGACTACAATCACACAGGCAGAAGGAAAAACTGTCTGCAGGAGCTTTTAAAGCTGGTGTATCGGTTCTCCAGAAGCAGGCTGGAGAAGCAGGAACCTGATTGTTTTTACAGGGCTAGATCCCTCTGCAACTTTGCAGAGTGATTTCCTCTCCACTGGAGAGGCAGAAATCTGATTGTTTTATCAGGAGTAGATCCCTCTGTGACTTTGGAGAGCGATTTCCTCTCCTCTTAGCCACTTTAAACTTCTGCAGTGGCTCTGGCTGTGTGGTGTGGAATGCCCCAGCTTAGGCTTGTCTCAAGAAGGCGCTGCTGTGATGAGACAACTGCAATCTTTATAAAACCAGCCCTCAGAAGAACAGACTCAGAGCCAGCAGCTCTGTGGCTGACAGACAGAAGACAGAGTTTCTTCTCTGTAAAACTTCAGCAGACTGTTAGTCTAGGTTTAACTGTGGGCTCTGAAGGGAAAGAGAGAACTCGCTGCTTACCAAGATGGGTACCCCTGTGAGTGTGTCGTACAGAAAGACAATCGCGCTGATAAGGTTGGTCATCTGTAGGGAGGTCTTGGCTGACTCTGAGCCATCCAGGGAAGACCTTCTTTTGCCTCGAACATCCTCCACCACGATGGCTGGCACATTGAAAGTGGCATGTGCTGATGAAGATGCTTCTTCTGCTCTCTGATGGCGACAGCGCTGGAGTCTTCTGTGTGCCCAGAGAGTCTGGTAGAAAGTGATACCCACACACACCAAGCCCATGACGATTCCTCCGAGCAGCAGGAGGCTGAAGCAGACCCCAAAGCCCAGCCCTATCTTGCTGACAATGAACTGGCAGCCACGGGCGTAGTAGCGCTCACCGTTGTTGTGCCAGCCGATGGAGGGCAGTGTGGACAGGATGAAGGACACCATCCAGATACCCATGACTGCATGCAGAGCCTGCTTCTTGGCATTGCTCAGCCGGTAGTTGACCGGCCACCTCACCATCCACATCCGGTGGTAGGAGAGGGAGGCCACTGTAAAGCAGGTGGCCAGTGCCAAGGTGTAGTATGTGGAGACAAAGACCTTGCAGATGCTTTCATTCCAGTCGTAGTCGGAGGACTCCCGCCGCAGCTGCACCACGGCATAGGTGGTGAGTGGCACTGCTGCCATGAGGATGTGTGTCCCGGCAAGGAAGCACAGCAGCAGCTCCAGGGGCTTGTGTTTCTGTTGTTTGGCTGTGATGCTGAGGATAATCCAAGAGTTGGCCAACAGCGCTAACATCCCACATGCCAGCCACCACAGCGAGTTGTTGTGCAAGGTGGACTCTGATTCAGAGTCCCCCATGCTGCCACCCCTACTAGGCTGTGCCTTGTCTCTGCTGCTTGGGATCTCTGAGTGTGGCTCCACGCTGGGGAAGCCACGTCTCTCCTCATCTGCTGCTGCACCACGAGGTGTAGGCAGGCCAGATTTCCTCAAGGCATGGCCACCAGGTGCTAGGTGGAACAGCTGTCAACTGTCTCAGTCCTCCCTTTCCCTTCTGTTTGCTTATATTTCTTCCCCTTGTTTTAACTTTTTCACCTGTTTTTTCCCTTGTTCTCTTTTTTTTTCTTTCTTCCACCTTCTTTCTGTCTCATCAACACTTGCCAGAGCTTCTTCCCCTACTCGCTTAGCCTCACTTTTTTTTTCTCTCCCCATCTATTTCATCCCCCTTGCCCACTCTTCCCCCAAGGAAAAGGCTCTCCTTACTTCAAGTGTGCACCAGGCACCCTCTCTCTCAGGGACTACCTTCTGCTGGGACTGGTGAAGGCCATACACAAATGGGGATTGCTGGGGACTCCAAATGGTTTGGTAGGAGCAGATGCCTGTTGCCTGGTGTCCTAGTGACTCAGGAGATAGCCAAAGGTTTCTGAGAAGATGGGGCAGAGGACAAAGGTCCTGCAGGAATAGTGAAGGTGGTGCACGCTGTGTGTAATCCCCCTCTCACCAAACGCCACGCTTCTGGCCAGGCAGAGGTTCCAGCCAAGGCTGTCAGAGACTGAAGTGTGATAAAAAATTCAGAGGGTTCCCTGTGTAAGACCTCACAGTACCCTCACTGTGTTGTCCTTTCTGTTGTCCTTCAGGGCTCAGCTTTCCTGCACAGCACAGGGCAGACCTGGCAAACGACAAGGAGACGGCAGGGTGGGGAAGATCCTTTTCAAAGGTTCCTTTGGAAATTCAGGGCATGAGCTTCACTGTAGAAGACAGAAAAAGTGATTTCAGATCATTCTAAATCCCCAGATCTCTCCCTCTCCTTGCCCACACAAACACCTTGTCATGATTTAGGCTTTGCAGAGGACTCCCTGTGTTTTTCAGCCAACAGAAGAGACCGATTTGCACCTGTCCCTGTGTACCACAGGTCAGACTCTAGCTCCCAGGAGCTCCTTCTGGTGCTGCTGAGATACCCTGTGCTCCCTTGTCCTTCCAGTCACAGGGAGCTTTGAGTGCTCCCCACCCAAAGTGTTACTATTGCCATTTCTGTCCTGGGAGTCCTGATTTGCATCGCTCTCTGCCACATAGGCCCTGCTGTCCCCACGCAGCCGCTCTGACTCTTCTCACTCCTGCTGTGACAGCTCTGACAGTCTTTGGACTCAGCTTTTCTCCACTGGCGCTCTCAGTTACAACCTGCTGCTGCCCTCCTGCCCCATCCACACACGTGTGCCACTCCGGCTCGCACACAGGCTTGTGGCACAAGTCTTTGGGCCATCTGCCTCGCTTACCTGGCTGGCACCTTTCTTCTAGAGCAGCTCTGGTCTCCAGACACCCCCCAGTTACAAACCCAGCAAATGAGACCGCTTATCTAGTTGTGGGACTGCTCACCTTTGGCATCAACCCCTGGTCCTAGCAGCTCAGATGCCCTCTCCTCTCTTCATCTAGAAGGGGACACTCCAACCAGTATATTCCAGGAAGGTACAGGCCTGCTCCACACCTTTACTGGAGCAGATGTAAACTTAATCTATCAGTGTCCCCCTAGGCTGAGCTTGTGGCTGAGCTCCTACCCCTCCCCTTCCGCTTTTTCGTATCTTCTCACCTTCTCTGTAGCCACCTGAAGCTTTTCTTCCTCTCCTCCTTGATTGTGGCACTTTGCTCTGCCCTGGTTGGTGTTTTTGTGCCACCCCGGTGTCATCATTCTCACAGTTAGGCCTGTGGCCTCTGGAAACAGTTACCAAGCTAGCCAGCCCTGCCGATCCCACGGGAACGATTTTCCTTGTATCATCTCCTTCTGCTGCCCTTCCCACCCAGCTTGTTCTGGTGGCCCACGCTGCTCGCTGGATGAGGCAAGAATCCTCCCGCCTCTGCTGGCTGTGGGGACCAGTTCTGCTCCAAGCTGGGGTCTTCCCGCGCCCGCGGATGGGAGAGACCCAACGCTGATGCAGAACAGCCACTTTGGGGAAACCCATCCTCACCTGGCCCTGCTCCTCGGCCACAGCCCTCCGCTCCATCCCACCGCCCGCCCCACCTGCGGCCAGACTCCTGGGGTTGATGCCTCAGGGGACGGCAAGGGCGGGGGGGTCTGAGGGGACGATGACCTAGAATCATTGCAAGCAAGAGTGGATAAAATCGGGGTGCCGGGGGATGCGGCTGGCCGCCTCGGGAATGAGGTCCCGCCGCCTCTCCGGGCAAGGCTGCGGCTCCCGCGGCGGGCGGTGTGGCGGCGGCGGGCCGGGCCGGGTCGCCCCTCGTCTCCCCCGGCGGAGCGGAGGGGAGCGCTTGGGCGGCCCGGGGCAGGGCGGCGTTGGGTGGGGGCCGCGGCACCCGCGGGGCTTCCCGGGGCGCGACCTGTGGCCGGCGGCGGCGGGGGCCGGCCGCGTCGCAGCGGTGGCGGCGGGGGCCCGGAGGGACCCATCTTACCTCTCGCCGGAGCTGGCGCTGCCATGGCGACGGGCGCCCCGCGCGGCTGTGCGCGCCTCTGCCCCGCTCCTGCCCGCGCCCCCGCGGCCGCCGCGCCGCAGCCCACGCCGCAGGCAGCCGCCCCGGCCCCGCGCTCCGGCCATCCGTCAGGCGGGGCGACGGCGAGGGGCGAGGGGCGGGGAGCGGCGGCGGGAGACGGCGGCGGCGGCGGGAGCACCACCGGGCCGAGCAGCCAGGGGGCGGGACGGACGGACGGACGCAGCAGCCGCCGCCGCACCGGCCCCGTCCGCGGTCCCGACCCCGGCCCTAGCTCCGACCCCAGCCTCAGCACCCGGGATGCGCGCGGCTCCCGGACGTGGTCCAGCTGCGGCCGCTGGGCCCCGGCCGGTGCCCCTCGGTGTGCATCCCCTCTTGTCGCACGGCGAGTACGAGTTGCAGAACGAAGATGGTGCTGAGCTCTCCGTTCCCAAAGGACGCGGATTATGAGCGGGCACCCAGGCCCTAGGGGTGCTGGGAATGTGGGTGCTGCCGTGAGGGGAAAGGCAAAGAGCCGGCGGGCAGAGGGGACGTGTGGAGAGTGGGGTGTGCCGCCCAGCGGAGCCGGCTGCGTGTCCTCGGCCGCTGTGATGGCCTCTCCCATCACCAGCCGGCAGCTCGGTCCCACAAGCATGGAAAGCAGTAAGAAGGAGACAGAACAGGAGTAGTGCCCAGAGGAAAGGCTTGGTCACGTCAGAGGGATAAAGCTACACCTCCAGCTGTGTCACCTCTGTGGGGCAATCCTGGCTAAATGTCTTCACGTTTTGCTGGCGCTGTCTTGCTACTGAAATGAAGGTACCAACACCTTCCTTGTCCTCGTTCCTTTCAGGAGCTGATGACTACCACAACCTCTGCTCAGACAAGATGTGCAGAGCACAAGGACGGAGAATTCAGCTTGCTTTGGGCCAGAGTTAGTCTGAAGTAAGCCCCCAGATTTGCACAGTGTGGCTGTTCTCGGCATCAGCTGTTTTCCTCTACAGGTCTGCTCCTGCTGCAATGCTGCTTGATAAAGCAGACCTGCTGCTGTGCATCCAGGGTCTGCTCAGCCTTATCAACCCTGCTGACATGGCAGATTTCATGCAGCATTCTACAGACTGAGGTGATCCCAAAGTGCCTTGGCTACCAAGGAATTTCATCAGAGGTTTCTATGGTCAGCAGAAGGAGAGACCTCCAAGTAAGAAAGCTGGAAGTACTGTTGCTTCTCAGGCTCAAAGGCAGCAGGAAAGGCAAGTTCCAGAAGTACAGAAGATAATCTCTAAGACAAGACCTGTTTGCAATGCACTAGTCATTGTGGAGCCTGTTTTAGAGACAGTGAGTGGAGCCAGGAAGCCCCGGAATAGATGCAGCTCTCTGTCAAACAGGTGATAAGAGGTGTTTCTAGGGAAGGCAGGTGGTGATGCTTCTGCCATGCTCTGGCTATTCACAGTGGAACAGCCCCAAGGTTGCTGTGGTCAGTCCAGCAACAGCAGGACCCAAAGAGGTGAGGAAGGGATAATTACAACATCTCTCAGTCATTTCTTTTCAACTCCTGTCACTTTTGGGAGGTTTATGCCTTGAAGTGAGAAGGTCTGCATCCACAAATGTAAGCTCCTGTACAGTTCCAATTGTGTCAACTGTATGAATTAACTTGATGTGATAACTTCCACATTGCCAACCTCTTCTGATTCAGAAGTTGAGTCTCCTTAGTGTGAGCTTAACAGCCTGCCTGCGTGGGTGAATAAATCCTCTTTGTTATCTCAGAGAAACAGCACACCGAGCTTCCTGCGCTTGCCACGCTGCCTGCCTGAGCTCTGCTCAGGTAGGGGCATGCTGCATCCCAGCACCCCTTCATGGCTTGGGCCATACCTGACAGAGACTGGTGAGCAGATGTGGATGGAGACAGGTCCTCCTGTCTGGAGGAGGCTTCTTGTTTTTGCAGATGTGGCTGGGTTCTTAGTTTGAATGAAAGTGGAACGAGCTTTTTCCTTAGGGCTCGTGCTCCCGTCCATCCATCTCATCTAAATGGGTTTCACAGACTCCCTTTGTTTGCCTATCATTTCTAGACACCCAGTTTCACTGGTTTTGATGAGAACTGGGTCACAACTATGCATGTGCTGCATATTGGCAGTGCAAATGCAGAGGAGTGCCAGTGCTTGGATTTGGGGATCCTGAAGCTCCATGGTGCAGCATTCCCTGTGTATCTAGGAAGTCCGGATTAGATGTGAGACCCCCCCCCACAGGTCATCTCTTGGAAGGCTTGAAGGAACTGGGAGTGATTTTTGACCCCTACAAAGATGGGCTGGGCTCTGACCAATCTTCCAAAGGATCAGTAGCTCACTAAAATATCCTGAGGCATCTAGGCCCAAAGGAACACCACTGTTACACTGCCAGAGTAAGAAGTGTTTCCTGGAAAAGCTCATTGCATAAAGGTCAGTCATTTCTGGACAGCAGCTCTGCAGGTCCAGGGAAATGCTCTTCCCAGAGGTGCCCTGGATTCTTAAAGGAACACAGCTCATTGATCGGGAAACAAACACCAGTATCCTAAAAGCCAAACATTAATAGAATCAGTAGCCAAATTCACTTCACAGGGGGCTGGAGCACCTCCAGAGTGCAGGCTGAGGGGGCTGGGGGGCTGGGCTCCAGGCAGACCTAATAGCATCCTGCTAGTACTTGAAGGGAGGCTACAAGAAGGTTGCAGAGGGACTGTTTGCAAAGGCCTGCAGGGACAGGACAAGGGACAATGGTTTGAAATGAGAGAAGAGCAGATTTAGACTGGATGTTAGGAACAAGTTCTGCACCATGAGGATGCTGCAACACTGCAAGAGGTTGCCCAGGGAGGTAGCTGAGGCCCCATTGCTGGAAATACTCAAGGTCAGGTTCAACAGGGCTGTGAGCAAGCTGCTCCAGTGGAGGATGTCCCTGCTGACTACGGTGGATTTGGACTGGATGACCTTTGGAGGTCCCTTCCAACCCAAACCATTCTATGATGGTTTGCAACTTGTGCCCAGAAGTTTGTAGTGACTGTGAGGGGTTTCACACATTTCTCACAGGTCATGGATGCAATTAAATCCATCCTCAGAGCCCCAGCATGACTCTACACAGCCTCTTGTGAGGCTATAGTGATGTGCTTGCAAGCAGGTTTCCTGGCATCCTTCCCTAGCTCTCTGAGCAGGGTATAGTTAATGGCTGAGAAGAACTCAGCCAAGCAGATATGTTAGCACATTCCTTCATCAGAGGCAGTGACTGCAGTGAGGATTTGTCATAGCCAAACCTTGGGTTCTATTTCTAGCAGCAGACGGAAAGATTTAGTGAGATTCCTTAGATAACTCATCTGCAGAATGGGCAAGTGGCAATGGCCTACATCAGGGGACAAAGGACCACTGCTGGTCATGAGCTCTGCAGAAATATAAAGGGCCTGAATGTGAGACCTAGGATTTGAGCTTGTGGATGTTTGTTTCTAGCTGGATATTTTTCCTCACACAGCTGGGCACCTTCTGAACGATTTTTTCTCCTCTGTCACATACATAAATATTTGTGTATGAGATTTTCCTCGAGGAAATTAAGCGAGTTTGCAGATGGCTCCAAACTAGGAGGAGTGGCTGACACCCCCTCAGGCTGTGCTGCCATTCAGGCAGACCTGGACAGGCTGGAGAGTCAGGCAGGGAGAAATGGAATGAAATCCAACAAGGCCAAGGGTAGAGTCTGCATCTGGGAAAGAACAACCCCAGGGATCAGCATGGGTTTGGGACTGCCCTGTTGAAGAGCAGCTCTAGGGAAAAGAACTGGAGGTCCTAGTCAACAGAAGGATGCCCATGAGCCAGCACTGTGCCCTTGTGACCAAGAAGGCCAAGGGCATCCTGGGGTGC
The DNA here is from genome assembly GCF_015220805.1 of Pogoniulus pusillus. Taxonomy (NCBI): domain Eukaryota; kingdom Metazoa; phylum Chordata; class Aves; order Piciformes; family Lybiidae; genus Pogoniulus; species Pogoniulus pusillus. The sequence continues at coordinate 25,086,781 of NC_087278.1, forward strand.
ATTAGAAGGGCTGTGGTGAGTAGGTTGAGAGAGGTTCTCCTGCCCCTCGACTCTGTCCTAGTGAGGCCACATCTGGAATATTGTGTCCAGCTCTGGGCCCCTTAGTTCAAGAACGACCCCAGGGAACTGCTTGAAAGTGTCCCATGCAAAGCTGAAGGCAGAGGAGCATCTCCCTGCTGAGGACAGGCTGAGGGAGCTGGGGCTCTTGAGCTGGGAGCAGAGCATCCTGAGGGCTCAGATGTGCAGGGCAGCGTGAGGAGGACAGAGCCAGGCTCTGCTCAGGGATGTGCAATGACAGGACAAGGGGCAGTGGGTGCAAACTGGAGCAGAGGAGGTTCCATGGGAACAAAAGGAGAGTGTTTTTCACTGTGAGGGTGGCAGAGCCCTGGAGCAGGCTGCCCGGAGAGGTTGTGGACTCTCTTTCTCTGGAAGAGAAACACCTGGATGTGTTCCTGTGTGACCTACCCTAGATCATGGTGCTCCAGCAGGGGGTTTGGACTGGATGAGCTTCGAGGGCCTTCCAATCCCTAACATTCTGTGATTCTATGGTACTGGGCATGCTTGTCAAGCACCTGGTTGTTAGGACACTCCATGCAGTTCAGCAGAGCTGTGTGTATCCTCCTGCTTCCCCATGCCATCCAATGTAATGCTTTGTGTGCTCTCCTCTGACTCCTTTTTCTTCCCTCCTGCCCTTCTGGCCTCACTGATATCCCAGCACAGTGAGTTGCAGTCAGTAAGGGATGTAAAAATGTCATTTCAGAATTTAATGATGCTACTTCCCAGAATTACTGAACACCTACTTGTTTGCTCTCATACACAGGCAGGGTAATAATTAGGAGCTCTTGAATCATTAATCTGGGCCCTGACAGGTACCTGGAAGGAGCTGAAATGATCTCTTTTCTTGGGATTTGTAACACAGAGTTGCAATTTTCATTTTGCCACCTGTTCCTCAAGCTTGTCAAGGTATGTCTGAAGTTTCTGGAGACCAGAACAACCTTTTCTTAATTCACAAATGAGCTGGGATTTCAGGAGTGCTACTGGATGCAGCTGGAAAGCTTTGTGGCTTCCCTTTGTCACTCCAGCTGTTGAGGTAGCCCCTCCAGAGCCATGGTCTTGACAGAGCCAGCATCAGTTATTGTTGTTTATCTCCAGGACCTCGCCTCCACATAGCAAAAAGACAAGCTTGAAAGAGGGACCTCCCAGCACTGGAGCCTGAAACAGGCACTTTGACACCAGCCAGCTGGTGCTGAAGCACCGAGGAGCAGGGGTTTCTCCTCTCTTTCCTTCTGGTGCCTTGCCAGCAAAGCAGTCTCTGCCACCCCCTCTTATTCTGCTGTTCTCTGATTCTCCAGATCTGGAAGCACCTCTGAGGCTTGGCCAAGCTGGCTTGAAAATGACCGGGAGGAGAGCCAAAGACTTCTTCAGGGCAGGTGCTGGGAAAAGATGCTGACACACACGAGGCAAAGGCAGACCCCTTGGTTTGGAGAGTTGGAGGTGAAGCTTGGGGGCCCTTCCAGTAAACATGCTTGGCAATACCATCAGGAAGTAACCAGTGCAGAGCTGAGCACCTGAAGGACCTACTCCTACTCCACCCTTGTCTCCAAGAAGGGTGGATGGAAGCTACTATCTCTCTGCAGCTGTATTAGGCTGATGAGCCACTCATGTGGATGCTGAAAAGTGCTTTCCTTTTTCCTCTCTGAGAATAAAGAAATGAGGAGGCACTGAGTGCACAGCTTCCTTTCCAGACCTTGGGAATGTGAAGGAGCAGGCAGGGTCACTGGGCTCTAAAGGCTAAAGTCTGTGAGTGCTTTGCTGCAGAGCCTGCAGGGAGTGTGACTCACATGGGCTGCTGTGGCAGATCAGGCTGACAGCATCGACTGCATCCCGTCTGGAGTTGGTTTCAGAGGGCAGGAATAAACTGGGAGCAGGAAGGGTTTCAGGAGGTAGGGCTGTGGCATGGAGTTGTCTCATCCCACGGGTTATTAGTTCAGCAGAACTGGACAGGATAATGCTAAATACCAACACAGCCTGAGGGGCGTTGAGATGGAGAGCAGCCCTGCAGAAAATGACTTGGGAGTGCTGGTGGATGAGGAGCTGGATGTGAGCCAGGACTTGCAGCCCAGAAGGCCAATGGCAGCCTGGGCTGCATCAAAAGCAGCATGGCCAGAGATGGGGAGAGCTGATTCTGCCTCTCTGCTCTGCTCTGGGGAGACCTCCCCTGCAGTGCTGTGTCCAGCTCTGGAGCCCTCAGCACAGGCAGGACATGGACCTGATGGAGAGCATCTGGAGGCGGCCACAAAGGTGACCAAGGGGGTAGAGCAGCTCTGCTATAAGGACAGGCTGAGGGAGCTGGGATTTTTCAGCCTGGAGAAGAGAAGGCTTCAGGCAGACCTAATAGCAGCCTGCCAGGAGCTGAAGGGGGCTGCAAGAAGGTTGCAGAGGCACTGTTTGCAAAGGCCTGCAGGGACAGGACAAGGGAGAATGGTTTGAAATGAGAGAAGAGCAGATTTAGGTTGGATGTTAGGAACAAGTTCTGCACCATCAGGGTGCTGCAACACTGCAGCAGGTGGGCCAGAAAGATGGTTGAGGCCCCATGCCTGAAAATGTTGAAGGTGAGGCTGGCCAAGGCTGTGAGCAAGCTGCTCTAGTGGAGGGTGTCCCTGCTGGGACAGGGAGGTTGGACTGGTTGACCTCTAGGGGTCCTTTTCAATCTAAACCATTTTATGATTCTATCTCCAGTTGGATCTGAGCTCCTTCCTCTGCTGGAGCAAGCAGTTCTATGAGTCCTGACACTCATCAGATGTGAGTCCAAAGGACTTGGAGATTTTTCCTTCTGGAGCTTGCAAACATGGGGAGCAGCAGGACTGCAGAGACCAACGCACCTCAGTGCTTCTCAGCTTCTAGCCTCTTGCTGTCCATGACGTTTCCTCCTCACTGCACGGAGCTCTTGCTGCCCTTGTCATTTAGCTATTGCCATGGATGCCTTTCTGAGCCCTGCCATCATCTGAGGGCTGCCCTGATGAGCTGTCACCCTGTAATATGTGTCTGTCATGCTTGCTGCTCTGTAGAGTTGTGTGTCCCTGTGGTTTGTGTAATGCAGAGCTGTTACTTCACTGCAAGCTGTAGACACACCCTGGTCACACCGAGCAAAGGCACAAGTCACAGAATCACACAGCATCACCGAATGGTGGGGGCTGGGAGGGACCTCTGAAGACCACCCAGTCCAGCCCCCCTGCTAATGCAGGATCACCCAGAGTAAATCACATAGGAGCTCATGCAGGTGGGTTTGGAATGCCTCCAGAAATGGAGACTGCATGACCTCTCTGGGCAGCCTGCTCCAGCACCTGACACCTTCAAAGGGAAGAATTTTTTCCTTGTGCTTAGGTGGAAGCTCCTGGATTCCAGTTTGTGTCCACTGCCCCTTGTTCAGTCACTGGGCACCACTGAGAAGAGTCTGGCTCCATCCTCTTGACACTCACCCTTTAGAGATTGATCAGAATTGATGAGGTCCCCCTCAGGCTGCTCCGCTGCAGCCCAAACAGCCCCAGTTCTCTCAGCCTCTCCTTCTAAGGTTCCAGTCCCCTCAGCATCCCTGTGGCTGTTCTCTGGGCTCTCTCCAGTTGTTCAAGTCCTCAGTGTCTCCTGAGAAGGAGGACTATGACAGCCTGTAAAGCCCTGAATTGTCAGAAGGAAGGGACCCCACAGAAGTGCTCCCAGAAGGACTCCTGGCTTTCTCCTCTGCCTTCAGTGCTGCGGGGCAGCGCTGGTGCTGTGCAGTGAGCTGCTGCAGAGGCTGTGAAGACACCATGCTGGGTCAGAAGTGAGCCTGCTCTTGTATGGCTACAGACTAGGCCTGGGCAAAATGTTACTGCAGGCCACTGCCACCTCAGCTGTAGACTTATCAGACACATCTATCTCGATACTTCAGCTTTGCACAAGCTTCTTCTCATCAGGTTTGAACTTCCACCTCCATCTTTCCTTGAAGCCCACGCTGAAGCTTTCAGTATTGCACTCAGCTGGGAAGCAAAAGCCATCTGGGACTTGCTCTGTGGATGATTTTTTTCTCAGTTAGGGCAATCTGTGCACCTAGGGACCAAAGAAGGTTCTTCTGGGGAAAGATACAGCAGACAGGACTGCTGCCAAACAAAAGAGATTAATGAGATTGGAGCCTAGAGTGGTTTGTGCTTGCAGGGGACTTCTGAGTAGGGCAGGGTCACAACTGCTGAGCTCCAGAGCTGCTGAGAAAATGTGCAGTGCTGGGGAAGCCTTTTTAGTTCTTGTCACACCCATCCAGATGGGAGAACTGAAAGCTGTGCACTTACAGGCATCACATCTTCTGTAACACCCAGCCAGGCCAGCTGAAAATGGGTGCAGGGACTTGTGATGAAGGCCACCAGCATCCTGGCCTGGATCAGTGATAGTGTGGCCAGCAGGAGCAGGGAGTAGTTGTCCCCCTGTACTCAGTGCTGGCAAGGCCACACCTTGAGGATTGGGGTCAGTTTTGGGGCCCTCACTCCAGGAAGGACATTGAGAGTCTGGAGTGGTGCAGAGAAGGGCAAGAAAGCTGATGAAAGCTCTGAAGAACAGGTCTGGTGAGGAGCTGCTGGGGGGCCTGGGGTAGTTTAGTGTGGAGAAAAGGAAGCTGAGGGGGGGCCCTCATTGCTCTCTGCAACTATCACAGTATCACACAGTATCACACAGTATCATCAGGGTTGGAAGAGACCTCACAGATCACCAAGTCCAACCCTTTAGCACAGAGCTCAAGGCCAGACCATGGCACCAAGTGCCACGTCCAGTCCTGCCTTGAACAGCCCCAGGGACGGCGACTCCACCACCTCCCCGGGCAGCCCATTCCAGTGTCCAATGACTCTCTCAGGGAAGAACTTTCTCCTCACCTCCAGCCTAAATCTCCCCTGGCACAGCCTGAGGCTGTGTCCTCTTGTTCTGGTGCTGGGCACCTGAGAGAAGAGAGCAACCTCCTCCTGGCCACAACCTCCCCTCAGGTAGTTGTAGACAGCAATAAGGTCTGCCCTGAGCCTCCTCTTCTCCAGGCTAACCAATCCCAGCTCCCTCAGCCTCTCCTCGTAGGGCTGTGCTCGAGGCCTCTCCCCAGCCTTGTCGCCCTTCTCTGGACACGAAACTCTCTGAAAGCAAACTACAGCTCTGTGGGGGGGTGGTGGGGGGTGGTGGGGGTGTGTGTTGGTCTCTCAGTAACAAGTGATGGGATGAGAGGAAATGGCCTCAAATTGCCCCAGGGGAGGTTCAGGTATTAGAAGAAACTTCTCGAGTGAAAGGGTTCTCAAAGACTGGCACAGGCTGCCCAGGGAGCTGGTTGGATCCCCATGCCTGGAGGTGTTGAAAAGAGGCAGAGATGTGGTGCTGAAGGACAGGGTTTAGCAGCAGCCTCAGTCAAGTTAGAAGATGGTTAGGCTTGAGCCTAGAGCTCTTTGCCAAGCAGAGCAATTTGGTAATTCTATAGTTCTGTGCTTCTGCCATCCTCTCAGTGGAAGTGTCCAAGCTTGTGCTTTGAGGCACTCAGGGGCTTGGTTCAGCTGCCAAAGCCTCAGGTGAGCTTCTGAACTGCTGGGGATGGCTGCAGTGCCAGATGAGCTCAGGATGGACACTCACCCTGCATGGTGTTCCCCTGTCCAGAGACAGTCCTGGACAGAGCTCAGGATGGATGCTCACCCTGCATGGTGTTCCCCTGTCCAGAGACAGTCCTGGGCAGAGCTCAGGATGGATGCTCACCCTGTATGGTGTTCCCCTGTCCAGAGACAGTCCTGGGCAGAGCTCAGGATGGATGCTCACCCTGTATGGTGTTCCCCTGTCCAGAGACAGTCCTGGACAGAGCTCAGGATGGATGCTCACCCTGTATGGTGTTCCCCTGTCCAGAGACAGTCCTGGACAGAGCTCAGGATGGATGCTCACCCTGTATGGTGTTCCCCTGTCCAGAGGCAGTCCTGGGCAGAGCTCAGGATGGATGCTCACCCTGTATGGTGTTCCCCTGTCCAGTGACAGTCCTGGGCAGAGCTCATGATGGATGCTCACCCTGCATGGTGTTCCCCTGTCCAGAGACAGTCCTGGGCAGAGCTCATGATGGACACTCACCCTGCATGGTGTTCCCCTGTCCAGAGACAGTCCTGGACTCTCGTGTGGGTGGAAGGAGGTGCAGACCTGGGTGCTTTAGCAGTTATCTGAGGAGAAAGTTCTGCCTGCAGGCGCAGGAACTGGCTTTGGTTATGGGAACTGTGCCAAGCACTTTGTCATGATCATTATATTGACCACCAGTGACCCTGTGCTCATTTTCCATTGTACAGCTCCCAGAGCTGACCTGTCCTTAGGCCCTGGTGATGCTTTGTGTAGCAGACTGATGCCCTTCAGCTGGCTCCCAATGTGTGCTGGCTGTGCTGGGCAGGACAAGAGCAGGACTGTCCAGGATATGAATAAAGGCTTTGTCAAGTGTTGTGTGAGTTTGTGTGCACAAGCACAAGGTGTGGGAAGTGAAACAGCATTTGGGCCAACCTTCATCACTCCTGGCTTGGTGAGGATGATGGTGCAGGAGCAGGCATGACACTGGTGGTGCCCCACACCTGCTGCCACAGCTGCCTGGGGCTACATCCTCACTTGAGGGGAGAGATGGGAGGGGGGGAAGTGCAAGATGCCCCTCTCAGCTCACAGGTGTTGTCTCTGCCGTTGTTGCCAGCTGTCAGTGACTGTGCTGCTGGTGTGACTGCTACAGAGGTGCCCCTCCTCCAGCAATGGGCATCCTGCACTACAGAGAGCATTTCCCACAGCCCAGAGCACCTTTCTGCCTCTCCCCAGCAAGCCCAGTGCAGATGAACAAACCTGGAGCCCAGCCAGACAGTGGAAGGACTTCTCTGAACACCAGGCTTCTGTGCACACCTGTTAGCACTCTTTGGCTTCCAGGACAGTTAGGACTTTCTGCAACATGCTTTTGCTTCCATGGTAAATTCCCTGGGCTTTTCATTCCCTCTTCCCATCTCCTTGAGCCGACAAAGAGTGATTTTGGTGAGAAGAGTTGTCAGTGACTTTCTGTTCTCTGCACTCTGTGGGCTTGTTCAGTCCAAGGCTGCTTTGTTCTCCTCAGCAGTTCCTTTTGTCACTTCCCAACACAGCCTAGCTGGAGGCCTGTATCTAGTGGAGTCACTCAGGGGTCCATACTGGGACCAGGACTATTCAATATATTCATCAGCAACCTGAATGAGGGTATGGAGGGCACTGTCAGCAAGTTCGCTGTTGGCACCAAACTGGTGGCAGTGGCTGACACCTCCTCAGGCTGTGCTGCCATTCAGGCAGACCTGGACAGGCTGGAGAACTGCTTTGAGGCACTTAGTGCCATGGTCTAATTGATTGGACAGGGCTGGGTGCTAGGTTGGACTGAATGATCTTGGAGGTCTCTTCCAACCTGGTCAGTTCTATGATTCTGTGATTCTATGAGAGCTGCATGGGGAGAGATTGAATTAAATCCAACAAGGTCAAGGGTAGATGCTGAAGGCAGTGGAACATTTCCCTGCTGAGGACAGGCTGAGGGAGCTGGGGCTCTTGAGCTGGGAGCAGAGCAGCCTGAGGGGTGACCTCAGTCATGTTTGTCAAGATGTGCAGGGCAGTGTCAGGAGGACAGAGCCAGGCTCTGCTCAGGGATGTGCAATGACAGGACAAGGGGCAGTGGGTGCAAGGTGGAGCAGGGGAGGTTCCACGGGAACAGAAGGAGAGTGTTTTTCACTGTGAGGGTGGCAGAGCCCTGGAGCAGGCTGCCCAGAGAGGTTGTGGAGTCTCCTTCTTTGGAGACATTCCAGGCAGACCTGGATGTGTTCCTGTATGACCTGCCCTCGGTGACGTTGCTCTGGCAGAGAGGTTGGACTTGATGATCTTTGGAGGTCTCTTGCAACCCCTAACATTGTGTGTGATTCCCAAAGTTAAGTTCTAGATGAAGTTTCACTACTCCTTCAGGCTCTGATTTCCAAAGGCTGTTGGTATCCTGAGCTGCCATCCCAACAAAACCAATCCTGAATTGTCCCACTGCTTGCAGTGTTTTCACCTGAGCATTGGTTTGTTGTGGGAGAGGTGAGGATTGCAGGTGGAGGGCTGGGTCAGGAGGGTACTGTAGGGCACAAACTGCTCAGGAAACCCAAATTGGAATGGTCAGATTTCATGGAAAGCAGAGGGGTGGTGTGTTAAGGAAGGCTCCTGGCAGTCAGAGAGGCAGGAGATAGAATCAGAATTCCACATCCTAGTGGGAAAGGGAGAAAGATGAATTTGGAGTTCAGAAAGAAATAAATTCATATGGGGGGGGGAAGTGAACCCCCCCAACCCCAATGCAATTTATTGTAGCTCAGGCAGGTAAAAGAAGTGCATCAAGCTGGTTCCACAAGGAGGTCACAAGAAGGACATGAGCGAAGTGGCAGCATGTCTCTATGTGTGTACACATAGCTGTATCTTAGTGCCCCTCCTTGCACAACTGCAGAGCAACCAGAACCCCTGAGGGTTTCTTGTCTTGTCTCTCAGCTCCCAGCCAGACAACATCCCTCCATGCCACCAGGCTGGGGGAATGCTGAAGGAACGAAGAGTTACACCAGAACAAGAGCTAGGGAGATGGACTCTAGGAGCACTGTGGACTGGCAGGTGCTCAGGTACGGCAGAGGCTCCATCAGCCCTTCTGAGTCCAGGGCTGCAATACTATTTCTTCAGCTGGCTGCAAGGGAAAGGTGGTGTGTGAGTAGCAGCAGTGCAGAGGTGAAAAGCTTCCCCTGGATACCTTGAAGCCAACCACCCCCCCGCTCATTTTTTTGCATAGTGTAGAGAGTGACAACCTGCTCCTGTAGCTGGGGATGGCAAACCTGCTCCTGTAGCTGAGGATGGCAAACCCTGCTCCTGTAGCTGAGGATGGCAAACCTGCTCCTGTAGCTGAGGATGGCAAACCCTGCTTGTGCATCCACATGGCTGCACAAATTGAGGTTTCAGTTACAGCCAGCTGCTTCCTTGGCAAAGACAGCTAAAGAACAACTGTATCAGTGCTTGTGCTGCACGAATTTGATGTGGCTTTGAGGGCTTTGTCCTCTCCTTATGGGGAACTTTTTGTTAACCTTGATAGGAAGTAGGTGAAAATGAGGTTTGACAGCTCATGTTAGCCAACCAGAGACACATCACAGCTCTGAAGTTGGCATTCCAGTCCCTGAAGGGGTCTGCAAGAAGGCTGCAGAGGCACTGTTTGCAAAGGCCTGCAGGGACAGGGTGAGAGACAATGGTCTGGAATGAGAGAAGAGCAGATTTAGACTGGATGTTAGGAACAAGCTCTGCACCATCAGGGTGCTGCAATACCATAACAGGTTGCCCAGGGAGGTGGTTGAGGCCCCATCCCTGGAGATATTGAAGGTGAGGCTGGCCAAGGCTGTGAGCAAGCTGCTCTAGTGGAGGATGGCCCTGCTGACTGCAGGGGGGTTGGACTGGATGACCTTTGGAGGTGCCTTCCAATCCAATCATTCTCTGATTCCATGATTTCTTATCAACCAAGGCCTTTAGCAGAGTGCATGGCCCACAGTGCTCTGTGATTTTCTCTGCTCTTTCCTTGCTTCCAGGAGGTTATCACCGATTCTCACAGTTCAGCAGAGCTGGAATTACATCATGCACAGATGGATTTAGTTTTAATTTGTGTTTCCTCTTTGGGCTTGGTTTTGTGCCCTCTCACCTCCGCAACCTCAGTATCCAGGTCCTAGATCCTCTGTAGAACATCTCAAAGGACTCTGGAGATTGGGTTTGGTTAAGATCTCTGACTACCAGGGCAATTCAGGTGAAACCTCTCTGCAGAAGCATGTTCCCCAGCACAGTGTTACTGTGGGTTTGGGGCAGAACAGGACATTCATCATGCATTGCTCTTTGCTCTCAATCATGGGTTGCCATGAGCTGCCAATGCTGCAGTGCAGCTGTGCTGTTTCACCAGTGGGCTCAAGCTCTGTTTCTCCCCACTTGACCACACTCAGCTTCCCTATCTTGAAAGCAAAGCCTTTGCCTACTCTGGATGCTCTTTTTGCCACTTACTGGTGACACTGGCATGTCTTGTTTTCCAGCAAGTATTGCCTTGCTAGTGCCATCCTCCTTGCCCGTTGCTGCCAGGAGAGAAGGAATAAACAATTGGTTATTGTTATGCTTCCTAGGGGGCAAGTGGAGGACTGTCTGATGACTGCAGACTGTCCATCTCTGTCCAGTTGCTTGGAGTCTGTTCTACCCCACATCCAGGCAGAAAACCAGACTCCTCCTGAGGTTTGGGGAGCCTTTCCTCTCTTTACCCTGCACAGAGGTACTCACCCTTCTCTGCTGCCATCTTACACCACTGATGATGCACAGGCATGCAAGGCCAAGCATCAAAACACTGCCTCCAACACTTGCTCCAATCACCACATATCTGGTCCAAGCAGGAGCTTCCTCTGTGGAAGGAGAGAGGCATTCAAACATAGAAACAAAAGAGAAGATGTGAGGGACATCACTTTGTACTTGGGAGTGAGGAGCAGGCTGTAATTATGTCTTCATTAAAGCTAAACTTCATTTCAGGATGTTTGAACCCTTGTGACAACTTTTGCAACAGCACAGGAAAGAAAGGGAAATTTGTATTTGACACTCTTTACTGAATACAGTTTTTTATTCAAGGTCAGGCTTGATGGGGCTCTGAGCAACCTGATCTCATTGGGGGTGTCCCTGCTGACTGCAGGGGGGCTGGACTAGATACCTTTGGAGGCCCCTTCCAACCCAATCCATGCTGTGATCCTATGTTAGGGCTTTTGAGTGGGTGAGATGCTAATTTCCATACCCACGGTGTAATTAAGGCTGATCTTGCTGTAGTTGTCTTCTATGAGGTGACAGTTCCAGAGCCCTGCAGCACTGACGTTCACCTCCACCCTTGCTTCGTTCTGCTTTGACTGCTTGGTGTCCCTCTGAGTGCCGTTGGCCCGTTCCCAGCGCAGGTGGGCGTTGGCTGGCAGAAGACTGGAGACCAGGCAGGTCAGGGTCGTCTTGGTCCCTCTGACGAGTGGCCCGACAGGGCTAGCAGAGACTGCGAAGGCAAGGAAAGGATTTGTGAGTGAGGGGATGGGGAGATGGGTCAACACAGGCTCGTGTCTTCTGCATTTCTGCAGCTCCTCAGCTCTTAACCCACTTCTTTTTCTCTCACCTTTCATCACCACCAGCTCTATCTTGCTCTCTGTGTGTTTTCCCTTGTACATCAGCTGGCACAGGTACTGCCCAGAGTGGTTAAAGTGGACTTTGGGGAGTTTCACCTTTACAGTACTTTTAGGTTTGCTTTCAGGGATCTCCAGCTGAAAGCTGCTGCTTTTTTTTGTCTCATGCTGCAGTCCTTGTGCTGTGACGTTGAAATCGAGTAGCTTATGAGCAGTTGCACTTGCATGTTGTGCCCAGTTCAACTGTCCTGTGAAGCCTTTGTTCCACTTTATCTTAAGGAAATTCAGGTGCCACGACATGGTGGCTGTGCTACCAACAGCTGCATACTTTCGTTCCAACTCTGCATTCTGGAAACCTGAATTGAGGAGAAACAAGGAAGAGAGAGGCAGGGAAAGTCATGGCTGCACTTCCCCGTGTCTGCTTTTGATCTGGAGAGATGCACTCTGTGCTCAGTGGAAAAAGGACATAGATAAAAGCTACCAGGAAGGGTAAACAGGACAGGTTTAAAGAGAGAAAGCTCCCAAGCTCACTGGGTCTGAGAAGAAGAGACTCCCAAGGAGAGGTGAATCCTCTCCTCACCAAGCCTGGAGAGGAAAACGAGAGCAAGCCTGGAGCAGAGTTCAGGCAGCAGAGCAATCCCCAGGCTGCTATGTCAGAAGCCCTGGGAAACTGACCCTGGAACACCTTTGCTTGGGATACTGGACAGCAAAAGCTCAGCTCATGAGCTGGAGGGAGCACAGGTTCCCAAGCCAATGTGTGAGCTGCATTTGGTTGTTGCATACCTAATACCTTGACATCAAAGAAGATGTTGTGATTGACGGCTGGGGAGTCTGAATGGATGTGACACATCCAGGTGCCGCTGTCTGTAGCCTCCAGTCGCTTTAACTTCAGAGTGTACTTTTGAGGGGTGCTGTTTGGCAAGAGTTGTGGTCTGACTGTGTTATTGTTACTGTCAAACAACTCGATGGTGAGGTCAGGCAGAGGGTGGGCTGAGCTCTGCGTTAAAGTCAGCTCAGGGACTTCATTTGGCAGAAAGTGCCCATCAAAAGGGATTATCACTGTAAGAAAAAGCACAGGCACTAAGTCAGCTCCTCTTCCTGCAAGAGAGGGACAAGTGTCACAGCAAAGAGGAAACATAGATTTCGTGCCCTGGAGATGAAGGAGAAATGGGCTGGGATAGCTCGGGCCAGAAGAAATGGAAGCTGGATAAAAGAAGGCCAAGGTCATCCTGGGGTGCATTAGAAGGGCTGTGGTAAGTAGATCAAGAGAGGTTCCCCTGCCCCTCAACTCTGTCCTGGTGGGCCCACATCTGGAATATTGTGTCCAGCTCTGGGCCTCTCAGTTCAAGAAGGACCTCAGGGAACTGCTTGAGAAAGTCCAGCACAGAGCCACAAAGATGCTGAAGGCAGAGGAACATCTCCCTACTGAGGACAGGCTGAGGGAGCTGGGGCTCTTGAGCTGGGAGCAGAGCAGCCTGAGAGGTGACCTCAGTCATGGTTATCAAGATGTGCAGGGCAGTGTCAGGAGGACAGAGCCAGGCTCTGCTCAGGGATGTGCAATGACAGGACAAGGGGCAGTGGGTGCAAGCTGGAGCAGAGGAGGTTCCATGGGAACAGAAGGAGAGTGTTTTTCACTGTGAGGGTGGCAGAGCTCTGGAGCAGGCTGCCCAGAGAGGTTGTGGAGTCTCCTTCTCTGGAGACATTCCAAACACAGCTGAATGTGTTCCTGTGTGACCTGCCCTAGGTGATGCTGCTGTGGCAGGGGTTTTGGACTGGATGATCTTTGGAGGTCCCTTCCAACCCCTGACACTCTGTGAGTCTGTGAAAGATGTTCACTCTGTGCTCCCCTCCCTGTTCCCTCCCCATGGATAAGAGCTCTCTAATCACTCACAGTTAAAGACATGCAGTGAGATGGTGACTCTGTGAGAGTCATATACACAGGTGTAGATGCCAGCATCAGACATCCTTAAGTCCTTCAGCTTCAGGTGCTTGCTCCGGGAGTCAATGGAGGAGCGATCAGCCATCGGGGCCCTGCCTTCCAGGAACACAAGTTTGCTTATGAGGGCAGAGCTGTCTCAGCCATGTGTTGGAGAGAGGGGACGATGGGTTGGGAGCCTTACCTTTCAAAGAAGAGGTTGTGAACACCCTTACAACAGTGTTATAGTACTTCCATGTCACACTCCTGTCAGAAGGAATGCCCCTGCAGTTCAGGATCACCTCTTGGCCTGCAACTCCAACCTGTAGTTCATTCTGCTGAGCCTTAGTGGGGACCAGACCTGAAAGCCAATACCCACCAAAAAAGGCACATGTTCACTTTCACAGGGGTGGCTCAGAAAATACTCCCCATGCCTCCAGAAAGATGCAGATAATTCTTCTCCCTCCCTAGATACCAGGAAAATGATCCTTAAATTCTGAATTATCCACTCCTTCATCTCATCTCTTCATCCATCCCTCCATTCCTCCATCCATCCCTTTCTCTCTCCCTCCATCCCTCCCTTCTCTTTTCAGCTCTGGACAAGGTTTAGCTGACCCACTGGTAGCAAAGGCAGAACAGCAAATGCCAGCCCTCCTTCACCACCCAGTCAAGCCCTGAGGCAGCACTGCCAGATCTACCCACCCTTGCTTCCAGTTTTTGACATGGAAGAAGACTAAAAGCTTAGGGAAACAAAAGGATAAAGTAAAAAAGGAAGCAAAAGGCCTGCTCCAGTGTTAGCTTCTTGCTCTTGGGGTGAGGACTATGTGACAGTAAAAGAAGCAGGATGTGTAATACTGAAGAATTGGGAGAAGTGGTTTCTTGGAAGAAGCACTTCCTTTCCTTCCCTCTAAAGTGGATTTCTGCAGAGCATAAGAAGGAGCTGGAGTGTCAGAAGTACAGCTGGGATAAGGGGGTTGTGCTCCACGTTGGACCAAAGAGAATCATGATTTTTATCTCAGACTGTGCAGTGAGAACTGCTGTTAATGTTGGTAGCTTTCACTTTGCTTTTAGTTCTAAGGTGCACAAAAGATTTCCAATCTTTCTTCTGTAACCAGAAGAATCAAAGCTGGTTAACTGAGAAATGCAGTTTGGCCTTACTCAATCACCTTTCTTTGCTGAAAAATGAGTGCTAAAAAGTCCACCAAACACCAGCAGCCAAGCCAAGGCAGTGGCATCCCATTTGTCAGGGCAGATCTGTGATGAGAAACAGAGGCTCTCTGCCCAGGCAGCTGGAGGCAGGGTGGAAGATGTGCTTGGTGTGCACCCTGGCTCTCAGGGGAACCTCACTCCTGCATCTCTCTGGGGCAGCACTCCTGATGATGCTCCAGACACTCTGGTTTCAGCTGGCAGGCCCAGCAGGCAGACTGGGAACAACCTGAATCCCAAAGCCTGAACTATCCATGCTGCCTCTGTAATAGCAGATGGACGTAGGGAGCCTCTCAGCTTTGAGCTCTCTGTCCTCATCTTCACTGCATGGCCCACAAAATGCTGTAGGGCACTGCAGGGATGGACCAGAGGAGGTAAGCAGGCAGCTGTCACATCTTCATAGCTGGAATGAGCCTGTCCTAAGCCAGGTGAGGCTTGTTATAGGGCAGACTGTGAGGAGACTGAAGACACCCTTCGTGTTGTGAGGCTTGTGGAAAGGCTGTAAGAGGCAGGAGAGTTTGCTGAAGCATGACTCACCCAGATGTAGAACCAGGAGGATGGCAGGCAGGATGATTACCACCGCATGGCTTGGCTCCATCACTGCAGCAATGCCCCTCCCTGCCGAGGACTGTCACTGCCAAGGAATGCTGTTCTGGAAGGCCCAAATGCTCTGTTAATCATGGACTCATGGAGTGGCTCAGGTTGGAAGAGACCTCAGAGATCATCTGCTCCTACCTCCCTGCCATGGGTAGGGACTCCTCTCAACTAGACTCAGCTGCTCATGGCCTGTTCCAGCCTGGCCTTAGACACCCCCAGGGAGGAGGCAGCCACAGCCTTCCTGGGCAGCCTGTTCCTGAGTCTCACCACCCTTGTGCTGAAGAACGTCTTTCTAAGAGTCAGCCTAACCCTGCTCTCCCTCAGCTTCAAACCATTCCCCCTTAACCCTAGACACTGAAAAATCCCTCTGCAGCCTTCCCATAGGATCCCTTCAGCTCCTGGCAGGCTGCTATTAGGTCTTCCTGGAGCCTTCTCTTCTCCAGCTGCTTCAGCCTGTCCTTATAGCAGAGCTGCTCTACCCCCTTGGTCACCTTTGTGGCCTCCTCCAGATGCTCTCCATCAGGTCCATGTCCTGCCTGTGCTGAGGGCTCCAGAGCTGGACACAGCACTGCAGGTGAGGTCTCCCCAGAGCAGAGCAGAGAGGCAGAATCATCTCTGGCCATGCTGCTTTTGATGCAGCCCAGGCTGCCATTGGCCTTCTGGGCTGCAAGTGCCCATTGCTGGCTCATGTCCAGCTTCTCATCCACCAGCACTCCTAAGGCCTTTTCTGCAGGGCTGTTTTCTGTCACCTCATCCCCCAGCCTGGTCTGATAATGAGGATTGCCTCGGCCTAGCAACAAGACCTTGCACTTGGCCTTGTTAAACCTCATGAGGTTCACCTGAATCCACTTCTCCAGCTTGTCCAAGTCATTCTGGATGACATCCCATCCTTCTGGCATATTGACAGCACCACTCAGCTTGGTGTTGTCTGCACACTTGCTAATAGTGCACTTGATACCACTTTCTATATGAAGACAAAGATATTAAACAGCACTGGTCCTGATACACACCCCTGAGGGACACCACTTGGCACCTATTTCCATCTGGATGTTGAGCTGTCAGCCACTACCCTTTGGATGCCACCATCCAACCAAGTCCTTATCCACTGAACACACCACCCATCCATTCCTTATCTCTCCAGCTTAGAGACACCAAGTGCTGGGGTAAGGTCCAGCTAGGTGAGCTGACAAGGTGAAGGGGCCCATGGCTGTTGGGGTGAGGGCACTTCTGAGTTCTCTGTCCCTAAACCAAAGCATGTATCAGAAAAAGGAAGCCAAGCAGGTTAACTCTCTAAGGAGCAGGCAAAACCCCTGTGTGACAGCAGGCACTGCCCAAGCCCAGAGTGCCTCTGTGCCATGGGCAGTGTAAAGGCCAACATCTCCTACTGGAGGATAATTTGATATTGAAATCAATTTAAATGATCAGAGTGATGAAACAATCAAAGCATAGAGAATATCAACACTGCATTTACATGGGGATCAGGGCTGCAGGAACAGATATTGTCTGCCTTGGCTTCAGTGGGGCTTTTGACACCATCTCCCTTAACAACCTCATAGGTAAGCTGAGGAAGCATGGGTCAGAGGAGTGGACAATGAGGTGCATTGAGAACTGGCTGAGGGACAGAGCCCAGGGGGCTGTGATCAGTTGGTCTGGGTTCTCCTGAGCTGGAGTGTTCACCAAGAGGGCCTCTGTCAGACATCCTGACTGCTGTGTGCCCAGAGCCAAAGCAAATGCAGTGAGCAACAAGAGGTTACTCACCAGGAAGAGATAAGGAAGAACTTCATGCCAGGAGGTCGCCAGCAGAAAGTGGCCACACCTGAGCAGACAGCAGGGGAGGTCTGGCAGGGGCTGCAGAAGGAGCAAAAGCTGCTGAGCAGGTTGGCAGCTGACAGGCACCTGGACAAGCAGCAGGGTTTCCAGAGGTCAGACTGGGATTCACTGTGAGACTTCTGGCACTGACTGGGAAACTCAAGGGGCTAAAAGGGACTTAAGCACAGCTCAGGAGCACAGGGAGTGAAGCTGCTCTTCTCTGGGTGCTCAGAACAGGGGCTGCTTCCTGAACCAGCTCCCTGCCTGTGTCCTGGCAGGCTGCCTGACATGCACAATGTGGACATCAGCATCCTCACAGCCAAGCTTCAGAAGCAGGGCTTGGATGATTAGGTGGTGAAGTGGGTTGGGAACTGGCTGAAGTACAGAGCTCAGAGGGTTGTGGTCAGTGTGACAGAGCCTAGCTGAAGGCCTGTGGCCAGTGATGTTCCCCAAGGATCAGTACTGGGTCCAGCCTTGTTCATCTTCAACAACCTGGCTGAAGGCACAGAGTGGGCCCTCAGCCAGTTTGTGATGGTACCAAACTGGGAGGAGTGGCTGACACCCTGCCAGCTGTGCATTCAGTGAGACCTGGACAGGCTGGGAGCTGGGCAGAAGGGAATCTTTTGAAGTGCAACAAGGGCAACTGCAGGGTCCTGCACCTGGGGAGGAACAACCTCATGGACCAGGACGGGTGAGGAGTTGACCTGCTAGGAAGTAGCTTTGTGGAGGCGACCTAGGAGTGCTGGTGGACTACAAGTTCACCATAAATCAACAATGTCCCCTTGTGGGCTAGGAAGACCAATGATATTTTGGGGCCCATTAAGAAGAATGTGGCCAGCAGGTTGAAAGAGGTTCTCCTCCCCCTCTATTCTGCCCTGGCGAGGCCTCCTTTGGGATACTGCATGCAGTACAGGGCTCCCCAGTTAAAGAGAGACAGGGACCTACTGGGGAGAATCCAATGGAGGGCCACAGAGATGCTGAAGGGATGATAACGTCCATGTTATGAGGAGAGTCTGAGAGACCTGAGGCTGTTTAGCCTGGAGGGGAGCAGGCTGAGGGGAGATCTTTTCTATGCTGATCAACACCTAAAGGGCGGAGATGAAGAGGAAGAGGCTGGGCTCTTTTCAGTGGTGCCCAGTGATGGGACAAGGGGTGACAGGCACAAACAGGAACACAGGAGGTTGCACTTGAACTTAAGGGGAAACTTCTTTCCTTTGAGAGTGACAGAGCAGTGGCCCAGGCTGCCCAGACAGGTGGAGCAGTCTCCACTGGAGACCTTCAAAATGCTCCTGGTTGTGTTCCTGTGCAGCCTGATCTAGACGAACCTCCTCTAGCAGAGAGGTTGTTCTGGATGATCTCAGAGGTCCCTTCCAAGCCCTAACGTTCTGTGCCCCTATGGTTCTGTGACCAACGCCCTGGCAGCCAAGCAGATGCTCACAAGTGCACTTATGAAAAGTACAGGTGCAAGAGTGAGCTGCAGCCCTGTGCAGCATCAGAAGGGAAGCAGGTGGCAAAGGCAGATTTGTGGGTCACCTCTTGCAAAGCGAAGCCACCACCCCAGCCCCACAGAACATTTGCATGAGCTGGTTTACAGCAAAACAGACGAGGCAGCAGTGTGCCCAGGTGGCCAAGAGAGCCAATGGCATCCTGGCCTGCATCAGGAACAGTGTGGCCAGCAGGACAAGGGAGGTTATTCTTCCCCTGTACTCGCCATTGATCAGACCACACCTTGAGTGCTGTGTCCAGTTCTGGGCTACTCAATTCAAGAGAGATGTTGAGATACTGGAACATGTCCAGAGAAGGGCAACAAAGCTGGTGAGGGGCCTGGGACACAAACCCTATGAGGAGAGGCTGAGGGAGCTGGGGGTGTTTAGCCTGGAGAGGAGGAGGCTTAGGGGTGACCTCATTGCTGTCTACAGCTACCTGAAGGGAGGCTGTAGCCAGGTGGGGTTGGTCTCTTCTGCCAGGCAACCAGTAACAGAACAAGGGGACACAGTCTCAAGTTGTGCCAGGGTAGGTCTAGGCTGGATGTTAGGAGGAAGTTGTTGGCAGAGAGAGTGATTGGCATTGGAATGGGCTGCCCAGGAAGGTGGTGGAGTCACCGTCCCTGGAGGTGTTGAAGCAAAGCCTGGCTGAGGCACTTAGTGCCATGGTCTGGTTGATTGGCTAGGGCTGGGTGCTAGGTTGGACTGGATGATCTTGGTGGTCTCTTCCAACCTGGTTGATTCTATGACTCTATGATGTGGTTGGAGATTGCTTCTGCCTGATGCAGTGGCAGTGATCAAGCAAATTGCTTGACTGTGCCACAGAATAAAGGGTGGCCAGAAGGCATCTGCATTCAGCTGGCTCAGAGCAAGCGCTGGCGTAGGGCCCTGTGGGTAGGATCCATTCCTGAGACGACAGAAGAAACCTCACCCCCCCTCTGAGCACTGGTGTCACCTGTCCCAGCAGGAAAAGTCAGCCCCCACTGTAAACCTACAGTGGGTTTGAAACAGTTAAAACCATTAAGCATCCTACAAAACGTGAAGGCAAGGGACGGCTGCAGCGCAGTCCCCGCGGCTTGGCTGCCACCTCTCCTCTGCCTGCCGTCTCATGGCTTCCATTTCCCCTTTGCCTTCCTGCTGCTTGGCTATCGACCAACCCCCCCAGGCAGAGCGCCCTGGGACTGCTGACCTGCCGACCCCCCGCAGGTGGGCAGATGCAGGTTGCCGTATCTTTGCTTTCCTGGTTCTCCCCTTGCTTTCGTGTGCTCTGCATCCCTGCTTCGTTCATCTTTCTACTCGTGGGAGATGCCGGCGGGAGGATGTTTGCCCACACGCAGCGGGGGCTTGGGGCGCCTTCAGCGAGGCTTTCTTTCCCACACAGCCTCTCTCTCCCCGTTTTCTTCCCATTCCCCCCCCGTCTCTGCCTCCCCCTGTGCCCCTGCAGGCTGGATGGCAGGCGGTGCAGCGCTGGAGCGTACACATCTCAGTGGGCAGGGCCCTGCTGTGTTAGCTGAGCAAGCTGCTCTCGTTAGCAGATGCCCGTAGCAGACCCGCAGCCTCCTTACAGGCAGCCCAGCTCCGTCTGATGGTGCTTCTCCTGAATTCAGCGGTGTCAGGGAGTGTCCCCAGGCACTGGAACACACTCATCAGCCCTGGAACATTTCCTGACACATTTTTGGCCCAGGACAACTCTCCCTCTCCTGAGCGACTCCCAGGATGCTTTTAGGTGTTAGCACAGGCCAGGGACCGCTCCCATTAGACAACTGGCATGGACCCAGCTCATTCTGGAGGTTAGGAGCACTTAACAGCCCAGACCATCTCATGCTGGTTGGCCTCTGTGCCAGGAGCAGTTCAGACACACTTAATTTATCAGCACATCCAGCAACAGAGGAGCAGGGCTCCCTCCCAGCCAAGCACCCATTGGCATTTCATTTTAACTCCCCCCCTTACTGAACTGGTTTAATTACCTCTTGGCTTATTTTAGTAATCCCTGCCTCCCCAGGAGAGGAGAAACGGAGAGCTGAGCTAGAGAGTGGTCTCACTCCAGGGAACGATGCTTGCAGGGCAGAGTCAGTCCCAGAGAACATCTACTTGGGAGAGGACCTCTCAGTCCCTCCAGCACCGAGCCCCAGCGGGTGAAGGCTGCAGAGAGCTGTGCCCCGGGGCTGGCATCAGCATGACACAGGAGGAAACCGAAATGAACAAAGGAACACCCAAACCTCAGCAGCCACTCCTGGCGCAGAGGAGTCCATCTCCCCCTTGGTGCACTCTTGTGTCTCTTTCATGCAGTGTGGTTTTCTTGTTTTCTCCTCTTGCTCTGGCTTGTGGCTGAGCTTTTGATCTCACAGCAGCTCACTCTGCTGGGGCAGGGGGTGGGGAGGCCTTGCCAGGCAGCCATCCACACAGGGGGTCCACACCTCGGCCCTTGCTGCCATGCTTGCATTTCCCCTTGCTGGGGGTGCCAGGCGAGAGCTGCGGGACGCAGTGGCCTCTGGCCTCTGCATATGGAGTGGGCTTGGCTCAGTCTCACAGAGGATGATCACCCCTCTTTCAGCTTCAACATCTACAGCAGAGCTGACCTGGCTCTTCTACTGAGTAGCAGCATCCTTGGAATTACTAATGCTAAAGCAAACGTGTGTGAGCAGCCCGCGGGGCGAGAGAGCAAACAGCAGCAAGAGGAAAGGTCCTTCCCTGGGCACAGTGCCACCCCTCTGGCCGTCCTGAGCTGCTGTGGCAGGAGGGCACTGAGCAGGGTGCAGCTGGAGAGAGGTGCTGCTGCCAGGATGAGGCATGGCAGCCAGGCCCCATGTGAATGCCAGCTGATCTCTCCTCAGCCATAAAGACCCCCTAGCCTGGCTGCTTTCCTGGACACAGGTGAAGGCCATGAGAAGTGGCTCCACCTCTGCAGCCCAGGCTGCTCCCTGTGGATTCTAACCCCTTCTGCAGCCTAAGGGGAAGCCAAGACCTTTCTTTACTGCATAGGCATTTCAGCACTTCCTTTCTGAGTTTCCCCCTCCACCTAGCCCCTTTTCTTTCCCACTAACCCTCTTATTTTGGCTGCACAAACCATTTTTTGTCTTACAGTTCACAACTGCAGCCCAGAGGAGAATTTTTAAAGCCCCTGGGGGTTGTGAAAACACCAAGAGGCACTCCAAAGGCAGGCCTGCAGCACCCTCCCAAGCCATCCACGTGGCAGGGAAGACATTCAGGTATTGTGGATGCAGCTGTCAAAAGAGGAACAGCAAGATCTTCTCCTGCAGTTCACTTGATGTGCAGCCCGGGCAGGAAAAGGTCAGGTCAGCACAGCTAACTGGCATGCTTCAGAGCAACAGTGCATCCCTCTGGATTTGTCCCTGGTGAACACAGGGGCTCTGCCTGAAGCTGAAGCAGAGCAGGAGGGCACTGACCCTGAGCACCCAAGAATCACAGACTCACAGAATGTCAGGGGTTGAAAGGGACCTCCAAAGATCATCCAATCCAAAACCCCTGTCAGAGCACCTAGGGCAGGTCACACAAGAACACATCCAGGCAGGTTTGGAATGTCTCCAAAGAAGGAGACTCCACAACCTCTCTGGGCAGCCTGCTCCAGGGCTCTGCCACCCTCACAGTGAAAAACACTCTCCTTTTGTTCCCATGGAACCTCCTCTGCTCCAGCTTGCACCCACTGCCCCTTGTCCTGTCATTGCACATCCCTGAGCAGAGCCTGGCTCTGTCCTCCTGACACTGCCCTGCACATCTTGACAAACATGACTGAGGTCACCCCTCAGGCTGCTCTGCTCCCAGCTCAAGAGCCCCAGCTCCCTCGGCCTGTCCTCAGCAGGGAGATGTTCCCCTGCCTTCAGCATCTTTGTGGCTCTGTGCTGGACTCTCTCAAGCAGTCCCCTGAGGTCCTTCTGAAGCTGAGTGGCCTCATGAGTGGAAAGGGACAGATGCTCAGTTCAGATGGGGCAAGCCCTGACCTGCTGCGGGCAGCTTTGGCAGCCATCTTTGTGAAACTCTGGGGAGGAAAAGCCTGCAAATGGATCTGAGGCTAAGATGCACCAAGGACATCTGAGAACTGTGCAGGTTCTAGTGGAGAGCATTCATCAGTGACCCAAACTCATAAAGGACCACGTGCCACTGAGGTGCCTGGCAAAGGCTGAGCAGGACACAGCATCTGAAAGCTGAACAATTCAACTGGAAATGGAACTCCCATTTTGAACGGGGCACTAATGCACAGAAAGGGAAGGGAAACCTCTTCTCTGGTGTCTTTAACCTGACAGGGTCCCTCCTTCTCCAAGAAGTTGTGCTCGCTCAGCCCTCAGCTCGTGGATCAGGCTGCATTGGCAGGCAGTGGCAGGCAGTGAGGCAGTCAGCCTGGATTAGCAGCAGAGACCCCTGGGGTCTCAGCGCGCACAGATGCAAGCAGACATCCCTAGTTAGCCAGGGTTGCCATCTCCTTGTTTTCCAGGCTTTTGTTGTAGAACAAAGTTCCACTTCCTGAAGGGCACATGGAGAAAATGATAGCAAGTGGCAGCTGGTGTAGGGCTGCTCCTCAGCGCACGCCTTGGGCAGGCGAGCTCACCAGTGACTGGCCTGCACGTAGGGCATGGGTTTAGAATATCTGTGAGAGCTCCTGGCTCCAAGGCAGGTTCAGCTTCCCATAGCTCCCCTTTTTTTTTAACCCCTTGCAGGGAAAGATCCAGGGAAGCAAACACTTTTTAGTTAAACCCAAAAGGCATTGGAGAATTGCACAGGCACAGAAGCGTTATCAAGTCAAAGGTTCAGGATGGTTTTACATAAGACCTTTAAGTGGGGCAAGACCAATCCATGCTTGCTGAAACAGCAACTTGTGTGGAAGAGTAAAGTTCATAACATTAAAAAAACCGAAAGAGATTGGCCTCTGTTCTGAGAGAAAGAAAGCAAGCAAGAAACAGAGATTGGCATCTGTTCTGAGAGAAAGCAAGCAAGAAACAGTTACCTTACCTCTGTTCCTCCCCTCTGCCTCTGTGCTTCTGTCTCCTTGAGTTTGTCACCTGCTGTGACTGATCTCCCCCAGCTACAGCAGAAACAAAAGAACGAAGCTGCTCTTCAGAAAGCAGCTGAAGAGACGTTGGCCTCGATGTCTCCACCTCTGCAGCCAGAACGTCAGCAAGGTCTTGCTGCCGGCCCAGGCTGCGCTGACATCCGCCAGCGATGCTGCTCCTCCAGGCGCAGCGGAGCTCAGCTCTGCGAGCCAGCAGAAGTGGAGACCATCGCAGGAGGCAATGGGGAGGATGAGTGTGCACGACAGAGAGAGCTCATTGGCCGTGTGGCCGCTGATGGGAGGCCATGGCGGAGCCCAGACGTACGAGTGAGTGGTGGGAAGCAGGTTCTGCTCTGCCGGCAAAGCAAGCAAATGGACATCTTAGCTGAGCAGACGCAGACCCGACCTGGACCTCTGATGCCCTGCAAGACCAAGCTGCCCTCCATTTCTGCCCATTTTCTCCTGCATCGTCACTAAGAGGAGGCATGTCTGAGAAGCAGCCCATGGACCTGGCACCAGGGGTTGCACAGGGCTGGTAACAGAGGAACAGGGGAGCACAGAATCACACTGAATCCCAGAATGTTTAGGGGCTGGAGGGGACCCCAAAAACCTGCCCTGCCAGAGCAGGACCCCTGGTGATATGTTAGGGCCACCTGTCCATGCAACGTGACTGAGATTTGGGGTGAGATGAGAGAAGGGACCTGGGGGTGCTGATTGATACCCACCTGAACATGAGCCAGCAGTGTGCCCAGGTGGCCAAGAGAGCCAGTGGCATCCTGGCCTGCATCAGGAATGGTGTGGTCAGCAGGAGCAGGGAGGTCATTCTGCCCCTGTACTCTGCACTGGTTAGACCACACCTTGAGTGCTGTGTTCAGTTCTGGGCCCCCCAGTTTAGGAGGGACATTGAGATGCTTGAGCGTGTCCAGAGAAGGGCAACGAGGCTGGGGAGAGGCCTTGAGCACAGCCCTACGAGGAGAGGCTGAGGGAGCTGGGATTGGTTAGCCTGGAGAAGAGGAGGCTCAGGGGTGACCTTATTGCTGTCTACAGCTACCTGAGGGGAGGTTGTGGCCAGGAGGAGGTTGCTCTCTTCTCTCAGGTGGCCAGCACCAGAATGAGAGGACACAGCCTCAGGCTGTGCCAGGGGAGATTTAGGCTGGAGTTGAGGAGAAAGTTCTTCCCTGAGAGAGTCATTGGACACTGGAATGGGCTGCCCGGGGAGGTGGTGGAGTCGCCGTCCCTGGAGCTGTTCAAGGCAGGACTGGACGTGGCACTTGGTGCCATGGTCTGGCCTTGAGCTCTGTGGTAAAGGGTTGGACTTGATGATCTGTGAGGTCTCTTCCAACCTTGGTGATACTGTGATACTGTGGTAATATTTTCCTTCTAGAAGTGGTAGGTTGATCTTGGCTGGCCATCAGCTGCCACCCAGCTATTCTCAGCAAGGCAGAGGGAGAAAATAGGATAGAGAGATCTCATAGGTCAAGATAAGAGCAGGGACATTGCTCACCAGTTACCACCATGGGCAAAGCAAGCTCAGCTTGGGGAAAGATTAATTTAGTTTACAACAAATTAAACCCAGAGTTGGATAGTAAGAAATGAAAACAAAACTAAAACCAGCTCTCACCAGCCCTCTTTTCTTCCCAGGCTAAGCTTCACACCTGACTCTTCTGTCCCTCCTTCCTTCCCCAAAGTGTTGCAGGGGGACAGGGTCTGGGGACTATGGTCAGTTCATAGCACTTCTTCCTGCTCATGCTGTTCTCCTGCTCCACCATGGGATCCTTCAGCAAGTGCTCCAGTGAGGGTCCTTCCCATGGGCTGCAGTTCTTTGTGCTCACCTCAACATAAGGCACCTTTTGCAGTGAGAGCAGTCACTGGAACAGCCTCCCCAGGAAGGTGGTGGAGTCCTCATCACTGGAGGTTTTCAAGGTGTGATTGATTGGATAGGGTGCTGGATAAACTCATTTAGAGCTCCTGTCCCAGGAAAGGCTGGATCAGATGAGTCATGAGGTCTTGCCCAACCTGGGCTGTTCTATTGTTTGATGATTCAAACTGCTCCAGTATGGGGCCTCTGCACAGGGTTCCATCCTTGAGGAATGGGCTGCAGGAGCACATCCTGCTTCACCATGGTCTTCTGCAGGGGCTACAGGAGAATCTCCATTCCACTGCTTGGATGGAGCACCTTCTCTGCACCTTCTTCACTGGTCTTGCTGTCTGCAGAGCTGTTGCTCTCACATGTTCTCCCTTCTCTCTCACAGCTGCTGTGCAGTGCATCTCACCCTCTCTTAAAACAGTTGCCACAGAAGCACCACCAGCATCTCTGACCTGAGGTGGGTCAGGATTGGGGCTGGCTTGCTGATCACAGAAGTCATCCATGCAGCCTCTCTGCTACCCAAGCCTTGCCATGCAAGCCCAAGGCAAGGTTACTCGCAGGTAACCTGTGCCACTGCTGAACCTCAGCTGTTTCCCTTCTCTGAAGGGTGGAGGAGGGGGCTCTTGTGGTTTTGCACCCACATTTGGTGTCTCTCTCTGAATCCCAGCCTCAGTCAAGACGGCGGAAACCCACTGAGCCCCAGACATGGCTGAGATTTCATCTCCCCGCCACCCACTCTTCTCCTCTTGGCACTGACTTGCCCCTTTCTGGGCAGGATGGGGGTGCAAGATGCAACCAGGCTTTGGAATAGCAGGGACAGACACAGCACTGAGGTTCATGACAGAATCATAGATTCACAGAATCATTTCAGTTGGAAAAGACCTTTAAGATCAAGTCCAACCACTCTCTAAGTGTATCAAGTGTCCTTCAGCACCACATCTCTGCCTCTTTAGAACACCTCCAGGCATGGGGATTCAACTATCTCCCTGGGAGCCTGTTCCAGTGTTTGAGAACTCCTTCAGCCAAGAATTTTCTTCTAATTTTCTTCTAATATTCAACCTAAATTTGCCACCAGATGTGAAAGGAAGAGCACTGATGAGACCTCAAATGCAACAGGTGGTCTGCTGGCTGTGTCTGTGGAGAAAGATGAAATTGTCTCATCAGAGAGCAAGAGACAGAAGTGTCCCAGTGTGAGATGCAAGGTATGGGGCAGGACAGGATGAGATGTAAGTGTTTGGAGCCTGTGAAAGCCCTGTGCTGAGACTCAGTGCTGCCATGAGAGCCTGCCACATCACAGCAGCATCTTCAAGATGCTCTCACATGTCTGCAAATAGAAATGTCCCTGTTGATTTCTAGCTGACAGAGGGGGGCTTTCCTGGGAAAGTCAGAGCTGAGAAAAGACAGGTTGGGATTGCAAGACCTTGGAATGCCAAGGCTTGGGACTCGGGGGCATTGAGCTGATGCTTCAGTTCTTACAGGTCCCAGCTTGTCTTTCATCTGCTGAGCACACTGTAACTTAGAAACACTGGCTTGGTGTAAAGGGTTCATCCATGCAAACACCTCCCAAAGAAGTAAAACTTCAGAGTGCACTTGAGCCTGATGCAGACTTTCAAGGAGGAGCAGAGATGTGTGTCTGAGGTGACAAAGCTGCAGGTTTGCCCCCCCCAGGGACCCATTCTCACTCCAGGGAAGGGACTCAGGAGGTATCTTGGTCTCTCAGAGCTGCTACAGCTGCATGGCGACCAGGCAGTGCTGGGACCAAGGGGCACAGCAAGCAGTGATGCATTTGTGTCACTTCCACCCAAGCATCTCAAAGGGCACTGCAAGCATTAATTAAACATCAGCATCCAGGAGGAATGAATGATAATAGCCAGCTGTCCTCTGCTTTGAATTGAATAGTTCTGACAACTATGTAACCACTTTTATACTTCCATGTGAGTCTGGTTCTCACCCTGCTGGGACAGTGCCCATAGGGCACCCACAAGACCAAGTGTAGAGTCTGGCATCTGGAAAAGGACAACCCCATAGACCAGTGTATGCTGGGGACTGAGCTGCTGGAGAGCAGCAAAGGGAAAAGGGATCTGCTGGACAGAAGGATGCCCATGAGCCAGCAATGTGGCCAAGAAGGCCAAGGACATCTGGGGGTGCATTAGAAGGGCTCTGGGGAATATGTCAAGAGAGGTTCTCCTGTCCCTCTACTCTGCCCCGTTCAGGCCACATCTGGAATAGTGTGTCCAGCTCTGCCCCCCTCAGTTCAAGAGGGACCTCAGGGAACTGCTTGAGAGAGTCCAGCACAGAGCCACAAAGGTGCTGAAGGCAGGGGAACATCTCCCTGCTGAGCACAGGCTGAGGGAGCTGGGGCTCTTGAGCTGGGAGCAGAGCAGCCTGAGGGGTGACCTCAGTCATGGTTATCAAGATGTGCAGGGCAGTGTGAGGAGGACAGAGCCAGGCTCTGCTCAGGGATGTGCAATGACAGGACAAGGGGCACTGGATGCAAGCTGGAGCAGAGGAGGTTCCATGGGAACAGAAGGAGAGTGTTTTTCACTGTGAGGGTGGCAGAGCCCTGGAGCAGGCTGCCCAGAGAGGTTGTGGAGTCTCCTTCTTTGGAGACATTCCAGGCAGACCTGGATGTGTTCCTGTGTGACCTGCCCTAGGTGAAGCTGTTCTGACAGGGGTTTTGGACTGGATGATCTTTGGAGGTCCCTTCCAACCCTGACATTGTGTGACTGTGAAAAGTGGAGCTTATGTGGCAGAGTCAGTAGAAGAGACCCTCAACCAAATTTGTGGCTGTCATCTTTCCCTGTTTTCTTCCCTTCAGAGACACTCCCCTCCCACCCTGCTCTGTCTCTCTGCTCTAATCCCATCCAGCAGTACTTTTGAAAAGTGGGGTTGGTGAATAACAGATTCTCTCAGACCTCCACGGAGAGAGGAAGCTTCCAGGCATGCCAAGTGGCGACAGAGGTTGTGCTGGGGGATATCTGTCTGCAGGCACTTGGGAGTCTCTCTGCAGATACTTTCAGTGTGAAGAGAAGACTCTAAGCACATACCATGAAGGTTAATTTGCTGATCAGAGTGGAAAACCAGGAAATCTCCAGAGATGCTCTTCATGAGCCAGAGGTCCCCTGTATTTTGGCAGGAGGTGTGAAGTCTTATGGAGAAAGATTAGCCAGATGTGCTGGGATGTTGGAGACTAGTCGAGGGCACTGGAGAGAGACATAGTCCAAGAATCACTGCAAAAGCATGTCACCAGAAAGTTAGAGGGGCTAAAGTGAGCCTAAGCAAACCCAGGCTGATGTTTAAAAGGTGCCATCAATGCAACGGGCGTGAGGCGTGGCTGGAGTGGCTGGGGACCTCCACCAGACGGATCTTACTGCCTTACCATTTATGACCTTGGCAAAAGGGACGGAAGGAGCTGGTGACCGCGTTTGTTAGATGCACAGCTGCAGGTTTCACTGGTAGAGAGAGCCCGCAGCGCGCCACTGGAAGGAGCTGGGCGCTCGGAGCGTTAAAGCGGGCTGCAGCCCAACGCCCAGCACGGCAGGTTGGGTTTCTGAGTAGCAGCTGTACCGCTTTTTTGTCTTAACTTGCTCAGCTGAAAGCCAAGGGAGAGAAGGGCCCGGGCTGGCTCCGGAGCAGCGAGGCGCCGCTGCGCGTCCCCGGTGGGCGAGTGGCCGCTAGATGGCGGCACGGACCCGGCTGCCGCTGCCGCTGCGCCCTCGCCCGCCCGGCGCCAGCGGGACGCGGCCGGTTACACCGTCCCGGACCCCTGGAGGCTGGAGGTCATCCAGTCCAGCCCCCTACTAAAGCAGGGAGACCCAAAGCGGATTGCCCGGGGTCGCGATGTCCAGGCGCGTTTGAAAGCTTGCGGAGAAGGAGACCCCGCAGCCTCGCTGGGCAGCCCGGGCCAGGGAGCCGGCGCCTTACGTGCGAGTGAAAGCTCTATTGCAGTTCCTGGCCGTTGCCCCCTGTCCACCGCCGAAACGAGCCCAGCCCCATGCTCTGGAGCCCCACTCTTCGGATTTCACAGAATCATGCAATCGCAAAATCCTTCGGTGCGAGCGACGTCCGCTTCAGAGTGCGGCTCCCGGCAGCTGCAGGAGTGATTCCCTCTGACCTGGCACTCCAGCAGGGTGGAAGCTCTTGAGCAGGATGGAGATGAAAAGCAACACAGCAACTACCCCAAACGCCTTGGATCTCAGTAGGCAGCACAAGATGCAGCAGCATTCTCACCAGGAGCTCGGTTTGAGGCAACTTCAAAACCTCAAAATGAGACCCCAGATGTTTTGGGCTTATTCATTGGTGCATCCCAGCACTGACTGCAGCCTTAGGAAGGCAGAGACTCCCACAAGCAGCTCTTTATGCTTTGGTCGTGGCTGCCTTTGGAACATTTTCCCTTGAGGTCTGTCAAACAAAGCCACTCAGTGGCTGCGGTTGTCACCTTTTTTCAGTGCCTACGTTTTGTCAGTGATGGGCATTTGGGTGAAGTGCTCTGCTGGTTACAAAGGCAAGACAGCAACACCGATGAAGCTTCAGATTTCATTCTCAGGACTTCAGGGGTGCTAGAATTTGTGCTTATGTTAATTTGTATTCGTAGAAGTATTTGTATTTCAATTTATACACAATCTTGTCTGAGGCCTCCTAGCCTGAAGCACAGCAAAAAGAGACTGAATCTGTGATTGTTTCTTTTCCAGTGGAATTTAATTTCCCCTTCCCCACCATGAAAATGTCTGCAATGAACAGGTAACTTCAGTAAAAACAGAAGAGAGAGAGCAAGAGAGAGAGAGAGAGAGAGCAAGAGGGAGAGAGAGAGAGCAAGAGAGAGAGAGAGGAAGAGAGAGAGAGAGAGAGAGCGCAAGAGAGAGAGAGAGAGAGAGAACAAGAGAGAGAGAGAGGAAGAGAGAGAGAGAGAGAGAGAGAGAGAGAGAGAGAGAGAGAGAGAGAGAGAGCAAGAGAGAGAGAGCAAGAGAGAGAGCAAGAGAGCAAGAGAGAGAGAGAGAGCAAGAGAGAGAGAGCAAGAGAGAGAGAGCAAGAGAGAGAGCAAGAGAGAGAGAGAAAGACAGAGAGAGAGAGAGAGAGAGAGAGAGAGCAAGAGAGAGAGAGCAAGAGAGAGAGCAAGAGAGAGAGAGAGAGAGAAAGACAGAGAGAGAGAGAGAGAAGGCGAAGGAGAAAGAAGACAGCAGAGTCTTTAGAAGCTGCCTCACACATGCACAGGTGGACCCAGCACCATGAGTAGTTGTGATCCTCCACAAGCACATACAGGGCCCAGTGTCTGGGTTTCTTTTTTTACAGGTTTATTGTAGGTTCTAATGAAATAAAATGCTCTAAATGTGCAACATGTGCAGTCCTCTGTGGAGTGCCCTCTGCCATGGAAATCAGTGCAAGGGCAGGGCAGTGTGTGGAAAAGGAGAAGAGAGTGGGCAGTGGGGAGGAAACACCATGGGGCTGCAGAGAAACTGAGTTGCAGCTATCTCCCACATCCCAGTGTCCCACTGGTGAAAGCCTGTGAGAGGCTGTGAAGGAGGGGCAAAAGGCAGGAGAAAGAAGTGGCAGTGAAGCAGGCAGTAACTACTGGCTCAAATATTCACAGTAGCTCCAAAGCATCTGTGCTGCCTGTCGCCTTACTGCAGGGGTCTTATCTTGCCTAGGCTGTATCTTCCAGCTCCTCTGCAGCTACAGGGCTCCCACAGACTTCTGGTTTGTTCATGCCAGCCCCAGACCATCCTGAAGAGTCTGCATGGAGCTCCTTTCTCCACAGAGAGTTTCATCCTCCCATGCAGACTAGGTTTAGTGTCCCTGCTCCCATCAGCACTCAGTTTGCTGGATCTTCTCTTCCTGGTTTTCCTCCATCACCTTCTTCCTTGGCACAGCGACTGCAACCATCCCTTCCAGGGCTGGGAAAGCAGGAGTGCGTGCCTGAAAGGGGAGAATCAAGACAACATCAGGAATGGGAGTAAGACTAAATGGCATAAGTCTGGCCTCCTGCCTGCTATGGAAGATAGCCTGCAGGAAGGCTGCAGAGGGGTTGTTTCTAAAGGTCTGCAGTGGCAGGACATGGGGAAAGGGTTTGAAATGAGAGAAGAGCAGATTTAGATTGAATGTTAGGAACAAGTTCTGCACCATGAGGGTGCTGCAACACTGCAACAGGTTGCCCAGGGAGGAGATTGAGACCCCATCCCTGGAGATATTCAAGATCAGTTTGCACAAGGCTCTGAGCAGCCTGATCTAGTGGAGGATATTCCTGCTGACTGCAAGGGGATTGGACTGGGTGACCTTTGGAGGTCCTTTCCAACCCAAACCATTCCATGATTCTATGACTTCTTTGCATAATGTTTTCAAGTTGCCTGCTGGGGAGGGATAAGCCAGGGACTGGTGTTTGGGATCACAAAGACAAAGCAGACTTCTCAAGAAGCTGAGATACTGAAACAAGCTGAGCAGGTGAAGGACATTAAGCTGCTGGAAGCAGAGAGTCAAGGTATGGGGGCTGAGTCAGCAACAATAGTTCTGCACTAAGATCGGCATCTGGGACCAGTGGATGTTTGTATGGAACAGGAGACTCTGTTGCACCAAATCATCCAGATAAGGAATGAGAGGGAGGATGTCTACAGAAGTCTGGAAATTAAACCTCTTCTGTTACAACACGGCTTGATCCCTAGGGGTATAAACAAGAAGCTTTGCAAGGCTGGGCTGCGGTTGTCTTCTGGGAGGTTTTACTCCTCCTGTGAAGTGTCTGACCTGCTCCAAAATGAATACCACATTTAGTCAGACCTGACAGTGCCCAGGATCCAGCTTCACTAAATGTCCATGACATCCTCAGCCGTCTGCCTGAGCCCCACTTCTCCTCTGGCTGCACTGTCCTTGAGGCTGTCTCCAGGGTACCCAGGAGAAGGTCAAAAAAGGCTGATGTGCAAGGAAGCTATCAGAAATGGCTTGGAGGACACTTACCCTTTTTTGTAGGGCCAGAGCCAGAACACAGACCATGAGCAGGAAGAAGAGGGTGAGCGTCAACCCAAAAGTAACCTGCCCACTGAAGATGGTGGGAGGGCTGGAGACTTGGGCACCTGTGAGGAGGAACCACAGTTAGGAAGAAGGGAAGACTGGTTTTGCACTGAGGCAGGGCTGGGGCTGCATAAAGATAGACAAACTGGGAAAGAGTGCAGAAAACTGGAAGGAGCAACATGAACTGGTGAGAGCTAAGACAGAATGGCAACAAGATGAGATCCAGGTGGTCTAAGGGGAGAAGGATAGGACAAGGCTGAGAAAGGACACCAAAGAATTGAATAGGGTGAGAAGGAGCCACTTAGATATCCATGGGGAACAGTACCTGTGATCTGCAGCCCATACTCCACTGCTCCCAGCCTGCCTTCTGGCCCATACACACTGCATTCCCATGTGCCCGTGTCCTTTTGTGACACCTGAGGTATTTCCAAGGTAGGACCCATGTGGGGTCTGTGGCCTTCCAGGTTATGGGAGGTGGCCACAGTCAGCTGCCTGCCAGTGGGGGCTGACTCCAGGTGCTGCCACTGGAAACGTTCATGTCCCTGGCGGTGTGTGAGGCTGCAGATGAGCAGCAGTCGAGACCCCTCGGAAACCGGTCCTTGGATGCTCGGAGTGACTGCAGCAAAGGAAAGAGAACATACCCTCAGGGAGGACTACAGGCAAGCCCACACCTCCTCCTTGTCCTTCCTTTTTCTATTACACCCCTCCTTTATTACTTCCTCTCATTTATTGTCTTTGTCTTCCTCAACTTTAAGAAGAATAGTCAAGTAACCCAGGAAACCCTCTGCTCTCAGCAGAATCCAGTGCTGTTCAGTGCCCTGAGAAGAGACTTCCTGCCCGGGGGTGGGAACCTATGAGCAGAAGTAACCCATGGTCCCTGCACTGACATGTGGGGAGGTTTATCTGCAAGCAGTGGGGAGCTCCACACGTCTTTGTTTCTCTTCTCACCTGTAACTACTGCCAAGGTCACGTCCCTGCTGATTGTCCTTCTGCCCAGATTGACAGCACAGCGGTACTGCCCTGCATCACCTGGCCCCACTGCCGCCAGATGAAGGGGGAAGCTTCTGCTGCTCAGATTCTGGGAGATCTCCCATTCTTGCAAGTGTCCTTGTGCCAGGTGGCTCCAGCGAGCTGTCACCGTGTTGGTCCCAGAGGCACTGGGAAGGTCGCTCAGGGTGCACTGCAGGTCAGCTGCAGAGCCAGCTGCAGCGTAGACTATGGAGTTGCTTGGGCCACTAAAACCTGTGCCAGAGAGAATGAAGACAATGTGGGGTGGTGGATGGAAAAGGCTCCACAGGGAGGTGACTGCCCTGGGAAGTGAGAACAGGGTGGGATTCAGGGAGCCAGAGCCACTGTGGTTGTTCAGTCACATCAAAAGGAGCAATTTTGGGGTGCCAGAGTAGCAAGGCAGGGGCTGAACTTGCCTAGGATCCGCAGGTAGTAGGTGGCAGAAACGATCTCGTTGTCAGAGTATCTGAGCTGGCAGCGCCAGTAGCCAGCATCACTCATGGCTGGCCGGAGCATGAAGTGTGCCCCGTGCAAGAAGCAGAAGGTCCTGGAGGTGGGGAGCAGGTGCCTGTTGTGGAACCAGCAGGTCTCCACGAGGCTGGCCCGGTGGCTGGAGCTGCAGCTCAGCAGAAGTGGCTCGTTTTCTACCACAGGGCTGGGCTGGCTCAGAGTTACTGCAAGGCAAAGGAACGTGCATCGGGATGAGGCTAAGATCACAGGGCAGCTACCAGCCCA
Source organism: Pogoniulus pusillus (assembly GCF_015220805.1). Classification (NCBI taxonomy): domain Eukaryota; kingdom Metazoa; phylum Chordata; class Aves; order Piciformes; family Lybiidae; genus Pogoniulus; species Pogoniulus pusillus. Next base: position 25,120,592 of record NC_087278.1, read on the forward strand.
TCCCTTTGTGCCCAGCCTGGTCTAGTTTCGTCCTTCAGGCAGCCTCCTCTCCGGAGCAGACAGCAGGAAGATCCATAGAACACCAGGTCAGGAGGGACCTTCGGGACCATCCAGCCCAGCCTTTCAGGGTGTGCGCTGCCTCTCACCTGCCCCGGCCGAACACAGCATCCCCTCCCCACCCTTAAACCTCCTCAGAATCCATCTCCTTCAGGCTTGCCGTCTGCGGTCACCTGTGACTACCTCCAGCTGCACCCGGCAGCTCAGCACCTCCGCGTCGTACGCCACCCGCGCCTCGTAGAGCGCGGCGTCGCCGCTCCGCACCGGGCTGATCCGCAGGGAGAAGTTGCCGCCGCGCAGGGCAGAGTCCTGGACGGACAGCCGGGCCCTCATGGGCAGTGCCACCTTCCGCAGGCCTGAGGACCCCACCTCCAGCACCACCTGTGGCTCCTGCGGGGCGCTGGGAACGGGACAGGCGAGCAGCTCGTGACAAAGGCAAAGGGGATCGAGGGCTGGGGACGGGGAGGACGGAATGTGGGGTAGGAAAATGCAGGATCAGAGTCTCCCTGGTTCCTCCACACGGACACAGGGTGGGCCCTGGCGTACCTTCCCCCATGCCGGAGCCACAGCACGGATGTCTTTGCAGCCAGCCCACTCTGCCTCCTGCCAGCGCTCAGGTAGCAAGGCAGCACGGCTGAACCCCCTGCTCTGGCCCACACCTTCTGCTCCCTGCTTTCCACCTCTGCTACTCCTGGCAGGATGTGGTCAGCTGTAACGAGATGGAAGGTTGAACAGAAGGTGTGAATCATGTAGCAGAGAGCAGGATCTGGCTGTCTTTAGTGTGGTTGGAAGGGCACAGATTCTCCCTTCCAGACCTAGAAAGGCCCAGACTCAGCTTCTTCAGCTACTCTGCCCCCCGCGCCCCCACCCCAATATCTGCAGTCCCTCTTACCATTGAAAGCCAGCAGAGTGGAGGCGAGGAACTGCACCATGGAGCTGAGCCTCATAGTGGCATCCAGGAGAGGCAACAGGCTGTGTCTTCCCACTCCAACCTGTGCTTGGTCAGGTCCGAAGCTTGCAGAGATCAACAAAAACCAGGCATGGGCAAAGAAGATGCTTGTGGGAACCAAGGAGGGTCAGCTGCCAGTGCAGCTCATGCTGCCTCTGCTCTCTGGTCAAAGCCTTGCCCTAGACACCCTTATATTGCAGGCAGGTAGCTGATTTCCTCCCAGCGTCACCACCAAGTGCCCGGTCTGAGTGTGAGGCACGCGAAGGCCGAGCTGCAGGCAGCGAAAGAGAGGAGGGACAGAGCAGAGGCACTGCTCCGAGCAGCTCCAGTGGAAATTCTTTGGGTTGCTGTTGTTTTTCTGACAAGTTTCACTTCTACAGAGAGGGTGGAAAAAGTGTAGAAGCCACTTCCCAGAAAGCGCCCTGCCTCCAGCTCTGTCTTTCATCTCTTACCTCGTTTGGTTTGATCTTTCCGCCTCTCACGGCTTCTTTCTAATTGTTTCAGGGCTTTTGAGAGCTCTTGTGTGAAGTGGGGGTAAAGGCAGTCAAAGATGAATCCCCTTGCGTCCTCAGAGCTGAGTCTTCAGGGCAGAGAGGGGCTGGGGGCAGCTGGGTTTATCTCTTGGCAGGGGGCAGTGGGGGGGTGCCGCAGGTCCGACACCAGACGCGCTAAGAGCCCAGGTCTGCTGTAGCTCCAGTTCGGTTTCACAGGTTGGGTTGGGTTGGAAGGGACCCTCAGAGGCTGTTTCGTCCAAACCCCCTGCACTCAGCAGGGACACCTCCTGCCCTGACCCAGGTCCAGGACCTTGCACTTTGCCTTATTGAAGCTCATGAGGTTCTCCTCAGCCCACCACTCCAGCCTGTCCAGGTCTCTCTGCATGGCACCCATCCCATCCTTCATTCTTGTCAACCACACCACTCAGCTTGGTGTCATCTTCCAACTTGTTGAGGGTGCCTTGATCCCTCCGTCTGTATCGATGAAGACATTGAACAGCACTGGTCCCAGTACAGAACACTGAGGGACACCACTTGTCACCCATCTCCATCTGGACATTGAGCTGCTGACCACTGGATGTGATCGTCCAACCAGTCCCTTATCCACTGCACAGCCCACCCATCCAATCCCTATCTCTGCAGCCTAGAGAGAAGGATGCTGGGGGGGCTGCATCAAGCACTTTACAAAAGTCCAACTGAGTGACATCTGTTGGGCTTCCCTTGTCCACTGAAGTGGTTAGACCATGGCAGAAAGCCACCAGGTTGGTCGGGAAGGACTTGCCCTTGGTGAGGCCGTGCACTTGGTTCTCTTCAAAAGGAAGCAGTCAGATGCACAAATAATAACACAATTTTGCCATGATTGTAGGTCTGACACAAACAGCCCAGTTCTGCTGCAGGCCTGGTTGCACTCCAGCAGTCAGATGCGACAGTCACAGCCTGCATCTACATTTGGAAGAGCCTTTGCAGTTGCCAGTGGTGAGGACTGAGCTGCAGCAACCACTCTGAAGCTTTGAGAATAGACAACTGGGATTACTGCTGTAATTAGAGAAATTTAGAATCAGAGGCTCATAGAATGGTTTAGGTTGGAAGAGACAGTGAAGATCATCCAGCTCCAACCCCCTGCCATAGGCAGGGATACATCCCACCAGCCCAGGTTGCTCAAGACGTCATCCAGCCTGTCTTTAAACACCTCCAGGGAGGGGGCATCCACAACCTCCCTAGGCAACCTTTTCCAGTGTCTCACTGGAAAGAATTTCTTCCTCACTGGAAGGAATTTCTTCCTAGTCTCCAGTCTAACTCTCACCTCTTGCAGCTCAAAGCCATTCCCTCTCATCCTACTACACTACAAGCCCTTGTAAAAAGTCCCTCCCCAGCTTTCTTGTAGCCCCCTGTTCCTCCTTTCTTGTAGCCCCCTGTTCCTCCAGGCTGCTCTCAAGACTCCTAGACCAGTCCACAGGCAGCATAGGGAAAGGGTCTGTGGTGAGCTCCAAGCAGAGCACTTGTGACCCATCAATCCAGAGTCCAGGGGCAATATGGGACAAAGTGGAGGTGTTCTGAAGAGGAAAAGCAACCAGCTTCGAGGAGAGGGTCTGCATACTGCAGCAATGTGAGGGGTGCAAGGAAGGCTTCCTCCTCCTCCTCCAGCTGTGCTAGGAAAACCTTCTCTGAGCTCATGTGCTGAGGGGACTTGTCCTAGCTCTGTGTCAGCTGCCCAGCTTTGCACAGGGCGATACATTTCCATCTCTGTGCCTCTCCCTGGGGCCCTTTTGCCTCAGGGAACCCCCACGGTTGTGGCTCACACTTTCCAGCAACCCACTGGCTCTGACTCTTTTGCGTTTAATGAGCCCTTCATTAACAGGTGTCAGACACCCAATCCCCTCAGCAGCTCATCCCTTGAGGGCTGAGGTGGGGCTTTTCCTGCAGGGTGAGGGAAAGTAGGCTGCTTCCTCATCACAGAAGGACCCTTGCTCACTCTCTAGTCTTCCTCAGCTGGGTGGTGAAGGATAAAAGAGAGCAAGTGGTGTGCCTTGCTTCAGCAGCTCCCTGTTGTGGTGGCAGCTCCTGTCTCTTCTATCACATCTGGCTTTTTCAGCCTCCTGAGGAGTGGGACAGGAACCTGATGGAAGCCTTCTGCACCTCGATGTTCCCAGGGGACTGCTTTGTAATGGTTCTTCAGGCCCTCTCTGCTACACAGGATCATACAAGAGGGGAAGAGAGAAGAGGACATGTGGCAAAATTGTGACAGTTGACAGATGTTTTTTCCTCCCGTTCAAGAAAAATAGCTTGTGGTGCCCAGTCCAAGCAGAAAACATCAACTTCTCTTTCCCCTGAGTCAGCAGTGTGGGAATGGTGTGAGTGTGTGGGTGAAGGCAAGAAGAGAGATAGAAGTGTGGTGGGGAGACACGTACAGCTCTGCAGCCTGGCATCATCTGCTCACCCTCCCCTGCCTTCACCCAGGGCACACATCAAGATTGCTCCTCTCCCCCTCCACCCTGACCTGCTCAGCATGATTAGTCTCAGCACCCTGAGACCCTCTCTAGTCCCCCAAACCACCCCTAACATGCTCTAGGAAATGCTTCTTCCTTCTAAGAATCAGCAATGGAGAGAGCTGCATCCCCATCCTGCTGCTGCTTCCTGGGGGGTGAGCACGAGGAACGGATGGGGAGCCCAGGGAGGTGTCAAGGGGTGCTTGGTGCCAAGGAGTTGTCATGCTGAGTGAGCATGTTGAGAAATGAAGGCTCTGGAGGCACTGTTTTACTCAGCACCAGACACCTGTGACGTTCCTTTCTGCTGACCCATTTTAAATGCTGACTCCCTTGGGTGGCATTTTCGTCATCTCCCAGAACAGGACCCGCTGCAGAGGTTATGGTGACCAGAGCAAAAGCATCATGGAGAGAGCTTCTCAGGGCCATCTGCGTGAGTGCCCTGGGTGAGAGGGGCCAACAGAACATCTGAGCCATGGGCAATGAGCAGCTGGTTATGACAAGAGTGTCCCAGGGTGGAGATGCAGGAGCACAGCTCTCCAGGTGCTCCCTTGTCCATGTTAGGCACTAGGTGGCTTCAGCAGGCTCCAGCCTTACCCGCAGCAGTCACCATGCGCACAGCTGTAAGCCATTGCTTCTCGTGTCTCTCTTGCTGTGGCTTAGAGGTGCAAGCCACCCTCACCAAGGCAAACAGGAATAGAAAAGCCTCTTCTGCAGCACCGTGGAGTGAGTTCTGCTGAAGGAATGTTCCGCTGCATTTCCAAACCCCTGTGATGTGATGTTTTCGTCTGAGTGGCTCTGCTTAGATGTTTTGGTCCTTGCAGCTTCAAGTTTGAAGCTACTCATAGTCTTCTGCTTTATGCTGGATCTTTGAGGTGCTCTGCAGTTTATTTACAGGCTTTAACTGGCCTGGGAAACCACAGTGTGATTTGAGGACTGAGCTCTCAGCTGTGCAACTTGGAATCAGCTGGTCTGGGTGCTCCTGAGGTGGAAAAGGGCCTCGTGTCAAGCATCCTGACTGCTGTGTGCCCAGAGCCAGAGCAAACACAGTGAGCAACAAGAGGTTACTCACCAGGAAGAGATAAGGAAGAACTTCGTGCCAGGAGGCCGCCAGCAGAAAGTGGCCACACCTGGGCAGACAGCAGGGGAGGTCTGGCAGGGGCTGCAGAAGGAGCAAAAGCTGCTGAGCAGGTTGGCAGCTGACAGGCACCTGGACAAGAAGCAGAGTTTCCAGAGGTCAGACTGGGATTCACTGTGAGACTTCTGGCACTGACTGGGAAACTGTGCTGGCATTCAGCCAGACCTGGACAGGCTGGGAGCTGGGCAGAGAGGAACCTTATGAAGTTCAATAAGGGCAAGTGTAGGGTCCTGCACCTGAGGAGGAACAATGGACCAGAACAGGTGAGAGGCTGACCTGCTGGGAAGCAGCTTTGTGGAGAAGGACCTGAAACTGCTGGTGGATTACAAATTCACCATGAGTCAACAATGTGCCCTCATGGCCAAGAAGGACAACAATATTAAGTGTGGCCTGCAGTGACAGGATGAGGGACAATGGTTTGAGAAGAGATTTAGATTGGATGTTAGGAACAAGTTCCGCACCATGAGGGTGCTGCAACACTGCAACAGGTTGCCCAGGGAGGTAGCTGAGGCCCTATCCCTGGAGATATTCAATGTCAGGCTGGCCAAGGCTGTGAGCAAGCTGCTCTAGTGCAGGATGTCTCTGCTGACTGCAGGGGGTTGGACTGGACGATCTTTGGAGGCCCCTTCCAACTGAAACCATTCTGTGATTCTGTGCTGGGTACATGGGATCTCAAAGCATGCAGAGATGATGTCACCTCTGCTTACAGCACAGGGCTCTGGAATGGTTCCATGATTTGACAAAAGGTGAGGAAAAATGGAAAAGACTTTAAGAGTGTACAAAGCCTGGACTTGAGACCTGGAGATCTTCCTTCCAAGTACACAGAACTTGAGGGGTTTGATCTATTTTACCTAATCTGAGGGAAACAGTGGTGAGCTCAGGCAGCAATTTCACTGCAAGCAAAAGAAAATTCCTTTCACATGTCACAAATTGTTGCTGGGGGATGTTGGTGAACCTAGAACTGTAAATGAGTCCAAACAGGCATGGAGGATGAATTCCTCACTGCCTTTGCAGTATGCTGGTCTGAACACCAGGTCAGGATGTCCTGGACTTCTGTTTGCAAGAAGCATCTGTATAGAGCAGAATGGTAAGAAAAGGCCTTGAAGTCCAACCACTCTGTATCTCTACCAAGTCTCCTTCTCAACCATGTCCCTCAGCACCACATCTCTGCTTCTTTTAAACACCTCCAAGCATGGGGATCCAACCACGTCCCCAGGCAGCCTGTGCCAGTCTTGGAGAACCCTTTCAGTCAAGAAGTTTCTTCTCACATTCAGCTTAAACCTCCCCTGGTGCAGCTCTGATGTTCCAACTTTCAGTGCCTTCCCTTAGGGATTTTGTGCTGGCCATAGCAGAGCTCTGGGCTGGAGACCACCAGCACAACTATTCACAACTCTTTTTGCACTCTTACATTCACAATCTACCTTTGATGTCTTCTCCCCATGAGGAGAAGCTGTGAAATAGGGGCAGATTCTGTGCTCCAGCAGAGGGACATAAAGATGACTGGTGGCTCAAAATGAACCCCCAAATCTGTCTGTAAAAGATGTGTATGGTTTTCACAGCAAGGTTCTGACGTGGGAGGAACTCTTGTGGTGGCCATTTCACCTGCAGGCTGTTGCCATGAAAAACGATGGCATCCTCTTGGTGTGCCCTAGGATATGGAACTCTCTGCATGAAAGAGGAAGCCAAGTGAGCTGATCACCATCATGTCAATGAAGTGCTGTCTCTTCAGATTTCTCCAGGCTTTGCCCCTGCTCACAGCCCTGACTGGAGAAGGGCTTGCCTAAAAGTGCTTGTGGGCTCTTTTCAAGACACACAGAAAAAGCCTTGTGGACTTGCTCTGCAAGAAACCTCCATCCAGCCTGGCCTTGAACACCTTCAGGAAGGGGCATTCACAGCCTCCCTGGGCAACCTGTGCCAGTGTCTCACTACCCTCATTGTCAAGAATTTCTTCCTAATCTCCAGTCCCAATTTGCCCTTTTCAAGCTTCAATCCATTCCCTCTCATCCTGTCACTCCAAGCCCTTGTCAAAAGTCCCTCCCCAGCTTTCTTGTAGCCCCCTTCAGGTACTGGAAGGCTGCTCTAAGGTCTCCCTAAGAGCCTTCTCTTCTCCAGATTGAACAGCCTGTCCCCACAGGGGAGGCTCTTCAGCCCTCTGATCATCTTGGTAGATTCCTTTGGACCCACTCCAGCAGCTCCATGTCTCTGTTATGCTGGGGACACCAGAACTGGAGGCAGTGCTGCAGGTGGGGTCTCAGCAGAGCAGAGGGGCAGAATCCCCTCCCTGTGCTGCTGCTCTCCCTGCTTTGGATGCAGCCCAGCACACAGCTGCCTTCTGGGCTGCCAGTGACCATTGCTGGCTCCTGGTGAGTTTGTCACCAGCTGACACTCCCAAGCCCTTCTCCACCAGACTGCTTCACTAACTCAGCTTCACTGTTTTTTGAAAGCTGATGGGGCAGTGTGATCAGACTTTCCTGGAGCAAGAAGGGTTTTTCCTCCCAGAGCAGCAGTGCCTGGAGGTCTCACTTTTTCCATCTCTGAAGGAGGTGTCACAGTTGTGCCCCCACTGTGGTGTTCATTAAGCTGGACTTGTTTCAGTTTTTGGCCTAAAGCTGTTGTGAAAGCCCAAAGAGGCTGAGCAAAGTGGATCATTTGCCTAAGGGGGAAACATGGTGACAGCTTTAAGATGCAAAGAACATTTGTGTCTGTGGCTTCAGACTCAGATCAGACTTTCCATAACAGAGAGAGCAGGAGATGGGATGGGACCTCTGAAGATCTCTATCACAACTCCCTTGGTTGCAGCAAAGCTGACTTCAAAGCTAGGTCAAGTTGCTTTGCTTAGCCAGAAGATTCATTTAATGGATGTGGAGTTCAGCTGCCTCCTCTCATGCTTGCCCTCAGCAGCTCACCACTGCAGCCAGAGCTGTCCTCTTATTCATAGAATCAACCAGGTTGGAAGAGACCTCCAAGCTCATCCAGTCCAACCTAGCACCCAGCCCTAGCCAGTCAACCAGACCATGGCACTAAGTGCCTCAGCCAGGCTTTGCTTCAACACCTCCAGGAATGGCAACTCCACCACCTCCCTGGGCAGCCCATTCCAATGCAAATCACTCTCTCTGCCAACAACTTCCTCCTAGACCTCCCCAGCTCAACTTGAGACTGTGCCCCCTTGTTCTGTTGCTGGTTGCCTGGCAGAAGAGACCAACCCCACCTGGCTGCAGCCTCCCTTCAGGTAGTTGTAGACAGCAATGAGGTCCCCCCTGAGCCTCCTCTTCTCCAGGCTAAACACCCCCAGCTCCCTCAGGCTCTCCTCATAGGGTTTGTGTTCCAGGCCCTTCACCAGCTTCGTTGCCCTTCTCTGGACACATTCCAGCACCTCAGCAGCAGCCTTCAGCAGGCTGCACCTGCAGAGTCACCCAAGGAGGAGCAGCTTGTATCCCGCCAGCACTATTCTGGCAGGCTTACCACCCTCCACCTTCAGGAGGTGAGCTTGCCACCCTGGGGCAAGTCCTAGCTGTCCAGTGATCCCTGCTGGGAAGTCAGAGGTCACAAACCCAGCCAAGCCCTGGTGGGTGGCTCTCTCTGCTCCTTGCACTGGCAGATGTGTTTGCCTCTCTAAACTGCACAGAACTGAGGGAACTCTGCCCATGGTCCCAGGAATGAAATGAAAGGAGTGGAGAATTAGCAGAGAGCCCAGAACAGTGCACAAGGCCCCTGAGCCATATTGTTGCCTCTGAGGAGTCACTGCTGAAGGTGGACCTTCTTCTTGCCTTGGTGACATCAGCACACCACAGGTCCCCCTGTGGAAGGGGAATTAGACCAGGGTATAAAGAGCATCTTCAGGTAGGGGTGCAGGTGAAGCACACAGGCAGGCCTGGGCTGAACTGCAGTGCAGCACGCTGCCTCCTCAGCTTATCCTGGGAATGCATGCAGCTTCTTCTTGTGGTCACCTGTCAGCTGAAACACCACCAGGTACAGCAGGGATCTTTGCAGAGCCAGGGAAAGGGAAGGCACTCTGCAGTTTCCCGTTGGACTGTCTGCAGCACTCACCTTGGGTCCTTAGTGGGTCCTGCAGGTCACTGAGGTTAAACAAAGAGGCAGATTTCTTGAAATTGTTTCTGGTTCTGTGGGTGTAGCTTAGGTCTCATGGAATTGTTTGAGTTGGAAAAGCCCAAAGGTTCTGTAACTCTGCCAAGTCTGGTGCTAAACCCTGTCCCTCAGCACCACATCTCTGCCTGTTTGAAACACCTCCAGGTATGGGGGGTTCAACCACCTTCCTGGGCAGCCTCTGCCAGTCTTTGATGAATCCTTTCAATCAAGAAGTTAGTTCTAACATCCAACCTAAACCTCCTCTGGTGCAACTTGAGGCCATTTCCTCTGCTTCTACCACTTGTTACTAGGAAGAAGAGGCCAACCTCCACCTGAGTCCAGCCTCCTTTCAGGGAGTTGTAGAGAGCAGTGAGGTCTCCCCTCAGCCTCCTTATCTTCAGGCTTAACAACCCCAGTCCCTCAGCTGCTCCTCACCAGACCTGTTCTCCAGACTCTTCCCCAGCTTTGTTGTTCTTTTCTGGGCCTGCTCCAGCCCCTCAATATCCTTTTTGGAGGGCCCCACAACTCATCCCTCAAAGTGTGGCCTCCCCAGTGCTGAATACAGGGTGGCAATCACTGTCCTGGTCCTGCTGGCCATACCATTGCTAATCCAGGCCAGGATGTAATGGGTGCTGGGTGAAGTGGGGCACCCACACCATGCAGTGCAGTGAGATTGCCCTGGGAAGGCAGGGGCCACTGGAGATGTTGATAGGTGGGAAGGGACTTGGCAGCAGCTGTGCCCTTTGCACTACATCTTGTGTCCCTCTGCATCCTGGGGCCAGGCCTGCAGGAGAAAGGATGAGAAGAAACCGCCTCAAGTTGCACCAGGGTGGCATAGGTTAGACATTAGAAGAAACTTCTTCACTGAAAGGGTTCTCAAACGTTGGAACAGGCTGTCTAGGGAGGTGGTTGAGCCTGGAGGCGTATAAAAGACAGAGATGTGTTTCTGAGGAACATGGTTCAGCACCAGAGATAGAAAATGGTTGGACTGGATGAGTCTTTTCCAACCACAATGATTCTGTGATTCTCTGATGATGTCAGCTCGTGCTTCATCTCTCCAGAGACAAGCACCTCTCTGCACTCTGGTACCTGACCTGCTGTTGCAGTTGGCCACACACAAAGCCACTGCTGCCCAAACAAAAGTTGGCGTCATTTGCAGCTCCCAGAGTGACTGCCAAAGTGTGAGTTAAACCAGCAGGAAACACTACCAGCAGCTAAAGGTCTGCAAAGGTAGGAAGGCCAGTGCTTGGCAGGTCTCTCCTAGCTGGCTGGCAGGACAGAGACCCAAAGGTCTTGCCTCCTGAAGTACTTCCCTGCTGCTGCAGTTGCAACTGCACAGGTCACATCTGATGCAGCGAGAGCAGGGAGCCCGTAAGACAGCACAGTGAGAGAAGTCCTCTTACAGGTCCAGCAGCTGCAGCTTGGGTTCCCTTTCTGGGCTTCTGCCACCTAGGCCTTGTAGTGGCCAGCCAGTACCTGAAGGGGCCACAAGAAGGCTGCAGAGAGACTGTTTGCAGAGGCCTGCAGGAATAGGATGAAGGACAATGGTTTGAAATGAGGGGAGATTTAGATTGGATGTTAGGGACAAGTTCTACACCATGAGGGTGCTGGAACACTGCAGGAGGTTGCCCGGGGAGATGGTTGAGGCCCCATCCCTGGAGATACTCCAGGTCAGGCTGGACGAGTCTGTGAGCAAGCTGATCTAGTGGAAGATGTCCCTGTTGACTGCAGGGAGGCTTGACTGAATGCACCTTTGGAGGTCCTTCCCAAACCTAACCATAGTGTTCAGGCACAAGAGCGTACACCAAGCTCTCTGAACTCTTTTTAAACACTTTTATTTACAGTGCCAGTTGCAAACAATATATATATTTATATCCATGGTCCTCGTGGTGGCTGTGCCATAGAAAATGCTGCGGCTGGACTGCCTTTCATCTATAAAAAATGGCCACAAGAAAATCTGAAGGGAATAAAGAATGGAAATCAAAGTTTGGTCCCCAATTGTTTCCTCTTGATTTGTTTTTAAAAAGCCTCCAAATTAAAGGGGAAGAAAACAATCAACCGAGAACTATGCAGTTCAGATAAAATTCACACATACAAACACCATTATCTTCTGAAAAATGCACGAGGGCCAGCTTGCTGTCATAGAAATGTGAAAAAAACCCCACAGAGCTGAAAATAAATTCTGTCTCCATGTGGAACAGAACCAGCATTTGCTTGGAAGATTCTTTTGTCTCTCAGGGCTCAGTGGAAAAGCAGCCGAGGGGAAGCTCAGGGCTAGAAAGCACACTAGGAAATCAGTGTCTGCAACCTGCTGAGCTCCAGGAGGGTATCTGACAACAGGTCTGGGGAGCAGAAGCTGTCAAGAATCTGTTATATTGGTGACAAAAACAAAAGAAACAACAACAGGGAAAAAAAAAAAAAAAGAGGGTGAGCAGAAAGGGCAGGAGAGGTGCTGGCCACACGAGAGGCCTGGTACAGGGAGCTGGCACAGTGCCCTTCCAGGCCCCAGGAAACAAGGAAATTTGAGGGAAGAGTGGGGCACAGCTGAAGGGATGTGGGGAACTGGAATAACTGCAGCTGGGGATTGTCACAGACGGACTCAGTCTTCAGTCGAGAAGCAAATGCTGTCTTCCCTGTTGGAGAGCAGGTCTAATCTTCCCTCATCTGAGACTGTGTGAAGCCAGAGACTAAGGGACAGTGCAAGCAGAGGCTGGAATGAAGGAGAGATGGACGGAACAGAAGAGATGGTGGGGGGGGGGGGTCACTCAAGCTGAAGATCCATTTTCTGTCTTCTGCCTCTTTGGATCCACTTCATCCTGCATAGGGCACAGACACGAAGAGGTTGTTATCAGCCACTACATCAAGACACAGAAATGCTTCAAAAGATGCCTACTGCTGTGCTTTCCTTCACCCTGGTACCTGACCCAACTGTTCTGTTTACAGTTCCCATTCAGATGGGGACAGTCCCACCTGCAGGGATACCCACGCTGTCTCTTTCAGGAAGAGAAGCCCAGGTTTACATCCCTTCAGAGCCTGACAGCCACCCTCTCAACTCCCATTCTGGCCTAAAGCCCAGGAACTGCAAGGGTTTCAGGGTTCATGGCCCAGCACAATCTCAGACACCTTTGCTCTCACTCAGCACTGTGACCATCAGTGGAAGGACCTGGACCCCAGAAGGAATCTACAGAGCTGTATTATCCCCTTGCCACGACAGATCTGTTTACCTAGCTGCTGCTGAAGCAGAGACCCAAAGCCAATCTGAGATGCTCCAGCAGCAGCATCCATATGGATTTGATCAGCACATGGCAGGTAACCTAGACCCCTCTCCCTGTCATTACTCTTGCACTCCAGCTCACCTCTTCCTTCTCTGCAGATCGTTTTTCTGCATGACCATCCTGCTCTTGCCCATTCTCATCTCCTTCTAAGCACAAGGAAGAAAAAAAATTACATGTTAGTTGAAGCAGCATTTAAGAGAATGTCACCTCACAGAGGACTTGGAGAAGGAATTCCACTCCATGACCAGCCCAATTCCTCCCACTCTCCATATACTATTCCTACCTTCTTCATCACCACCTTCTTCATCCACATCATCAGGACTGTCTTCCTCAGCCTCTTCAGCTCCATTTTCATCATCCTGAATGAAACAAATTTGCCACAGGAAAAACTGACATCAGGATGTCATTTTCATGTGCAAATACAAAAACTATCTCTATAGCTCCAGCTGCTTCAGGGTCCTGTCTCAGATGTGACTTGTGACCTCTGCACTGTTACTCAGGCACCGTAATTCCCACCATCCCATCTAAAACCCTCCTCCCAACAAGCCTTCTTTACTAAACCAGCCCTTCCAGTCTCTCCATACCACTATGAATCACCCTTATTTCCACAAGCTTATGTCCAAGCTGCTGCCATCTATCAGAACATCTCTCTGGTTACAGGCTGGTGACGGTCTATGCTTTTAACACATCTGCTTCCCAGTCCCTTCTGACCTTCATCAATCTCTTGTGTATTTCCTCACTGTTCCTTCTCCCTCCTTTCTATTTTATTTGCCTTACACAATCATAAAATTGTTTTGGTTGGAAAAGACCAAGCCCAACTCTAATTAACTCCATCACACCTGATGCTAAATCATGTCCCTCAGCACCACATCTGTACATCTTTTAAGCACTCCGGGGATGAGGATTCAACCACCTGTTTGGGGAGCCTGTTGTCGTCTCTGAGAACCCTTTCAGTAAAGAAGTTTCTTCTGATAGCCAACATAAACCTCTCCTGCTGCAACTTAAGGCCATTTTTTTATCCTATTACCAATCTCCACCTCACTCCAGCCTCCTTTCAGGGAGTTGTAAAGAGCCAGAAGACCTCACCTCAGCCTCCTTATCTCCAGGCTCAACGATCCCAGTTCTCTCAGATGCTCGTCACTAGCCTTCTTCTCCAAACCCTTCACTGTTGCCCTTCTCTGGACCTGCTCCAGTACCTCAAGATACTTCAGTGGATGCAGAATCGCATCTCCCGTGCCACATTCCTCCTAACTCCTACTTGCCCTTGTCTCCAATCCCTTCCTTGACCTTTTTTCCCCCCCCCTCTGAATGTCCCTCAGAAGGTTCTCACCTCTACTATCTCCTTCTTCTTTTCTTTGAGGACTGTTTTCTCCTCGACTTTTACCTTCTTTTCTTTCATTTCCTGTATACATGATTAGAAAGGCAAACAAACACAAAACCGTAACAAAACATTCCAGCGATCGGCGGCGAGACAAGACGCTGATGCTAAACAAAGAGGGTTTAGCGGAGACGCGGGTAGCAGGGAGAAGACATGTCGGGCATTAAACCTGCCTGCCCTGACAAAGACAAAGCGCCGAAAACGCGCCGGAGCTACTTTTACACCGCACACACGTGGAAACCAGAAGTACCGGAGAGTTTAAAGAACCTCGTCGGTAGGATCGAGGCGTTTCCGGCCCCCCTCCCCCCGCCACCACCCGAGGGACCGTGGCTTAAGTGCCCACACAACTCTCCGCCCTCCCCGGGGCCCCGCCGCGTTAAACCGCCGTTCTCATAACGGCTCGGCCGCCTCCCGTCCTAACGCGCTCCGCTCGAGTCGAGCGGAACCCGAACGAGCCCAGCCGGCCCCAGCGCGCCCCGGCCTACGGCGCCCCCCACCGGCCCGGGCAAACCCCAGCCGCCGTCGTGCCGAGCGCCGCCGCGAAGCGAGCAGGCCCGGTGCCCTCCTCCCCCCTCCCGCCGGCCTTATCGGGAGCGGACGGGCTGCGAGGTTTTGGCGGGGACACGCGGGGGTGTCTCACCTTAGCGCTCAGCTCAGCCGGCGCCTCCTCGGCGCATTTTTCCGACATCCTGGCGCTGCTAGCGGAGGGGCCGGTGGCAAGCGTGCGGAGTGGCAGGCAGCGAGAGAGGCGGGAGGCCCGGGCGGGGGGGGGGGCTGTGTACAAAGGGGGGAGCGGTCAGCAGGGGAGCGCCAAGTCCCGGCGAGCCAGGGCTCCCGCTCCGCGGTCTAAAGCACCAGGGTCTCCCGCGGTGGGTGGGGGTAGGCGCCGGGAGAAGGGGATTTATAGACCGCCCGGTGACGAGGGAAGGCGGGACCTGGGGAGGGAGGGGAGAGGGCCGCGCCGCCAGGAGCGCGGCGGCTGGAACAATGTGCGCTCGGCAGGAGCCGCCGACAGCGGCGTTTCGCTGCAGCTCCCGCCCCCTCCGTCGAGGCCCGCCGGGGGCGCGAAGCGCGAAATGCCCACCCCGCTCTTCGCGCCGGGCCGCGGGGAAGCCAAAAGCCTCTGCCCACTGCCCCTGTAGGCGCGGGGGAGGCGTGTTGTAACGACCAGACACTGGTTTGGCCGGGATCGTGCGGTCTTCCCGCCTGGAATTTTCCACTCCTGCTGGAAGGGCGGCCCAGGCTGGGTCTGCTCCCGCCCCTGGGCGCTGGGCGTGCTGCGCGGGAAGGCGCCGGGCGGGGCGACAGCAGGGCTGGGGCTGCTTTTTCCCGCGCTCTGCTCGCAGTTGAGGGGGAAGCGGGGGGGGGAAGTGCGCGTCCCAGTTCCCCATATTAGGAGGGACTAATGAGTGGGCGCCTGATTGGGTTATTCAAATGAGCTCTCTGCCTGGCAACAGGTTTTCCATTGGCTGCCCGGGGGGGTGGGGTTGCTGGCGGAGTGAAGGGGGGGCGGAAGGAGGTATGGGAGGCGCCGTCTCTGACACGTGGGGTGGTGGGGAAGGCGTGCGAGGGACCGAGGCTGTTAGGTGGTCAGGGTGATCAGCCCTCGGGCTTGTGCTTGCGGGTTGCTGTAAGGCTCGGCTCGGCTTGGCTTGGCTTGTCTTGGCTTCTGCCCCTGGCCAGCATCCACTCCTGTGGGGGCTCCCTGGGCGGTGTGTGGGTCCTGGCTGGCTGCCGGGACCTGTTTGGAAGGAGGGGGTGTTGTGTGCATTCGCCCCTTAAAGCGAGGGAGGCTGCGGTGTAGTGAGCGGCGCCGCGCCTCAGCGCTGGTATTACTCCGTGGTAGGTGTTAGGGAGCTTTCCTCCCGCCCTCCCCTCCCCCAGTCTCCTAATCTCCGGGAGTCTCAGGCCGAAGCCGCCCATTGCCAGCCGAGGTTCTGAAAGCGAGGTGGGGCTGAAGGAAGCTGCGGCTCGACCGGGCACCGCATGGGGAGCAACACTGACCCCTATTGCCTACCGCCGAACGGAACTTTTTACTGGAGCCACGCTGACCGCCGGTACCTTGGTGGTGCCTCCGGCCCTCTGAAGGACTCTCCATGTGGTTCGGAGCTTGCTTCTCAGTAAAAGCCCTTTCTGCGGGCTGTGTACTGCAGCTACAGCGATTTGTTGCTCACTAAGCACATGCCCCTGTTGCCGTGCTTCACAGAGTCACAAGAGTGGGGGGGTTAGAAGGCACCTCTGAAGATCAGCTAGTCCAAACCCGTGCTAAAGCACGATTGTCTATAGTAAATCACACAGGAACACATCCATGGGAGTTTGGAACGCCTCCACAGATGGAGGTGAGGAGGATTTCTCTTGTCCCACTCTTGGTCACAGCACACATACAATCTCTGTGCACTTGCAAGCCTAGATACAAACTTGAGTGTGCATGGGAGTAGGGATGAATGTACACAGCCACTCTCAGGTACAAGGAAAGCTTATTAAACGTCTGCTTGGAAAATGTCTTCAGGCATGCAAGCCCTTCTTGTTCTGATACAACAAACTCAGCCTCTGTGCAAAGTGGGGATTTAGAAGTGGTGCTCTGAGTTGCATGCAGAGTGCTTCAGTCTGAGCTTTTAACAGAAAAAGTGATTTGTAGTGTAGTAGAGGAAGGGCAGTCAGTATGTATCTCCTAAAGGAAAGTATGGAAGAGACTGGGGAAACTTCATTATGTGACAGGGAGCTAAAAGGTCTCTGCTTTGTCATCTTGTCTCCTCTGCAGCCACAGTTGATTCTCTCATGATTTGACTGATCTACATTCTTAGCTACATTCAGTGCACAGTGCCTGAAATTGAATTTCTGGAACTACAGCCAAAATCAGGAACCAAAACTATAAAGTGGCCAGATACTGTGCCTCGCTGCTTCTGCTTATCAGCAGACGATGTGGCTCATAGCTATTCCGTTCCCTCCACCAGTCCAGGTTTTTTATCCTTCACATGCTCAACTACTGAAAACGTAAAACTACACCGACGTGCATCCCTTGGCAGAGGCATTGTCATATTAAGGCACAATCAGGCCTTGGCACAACATCTTTTCAGGGAGAAAGCAGAGATGACACTGGGTGATGTTCTGCAGCTGGAGCACCTTGCTGACACGCGTGGCACACCCACAGATGCACACAAGCAAGCACTGGTCTGTGCACGGGAAGCACGTGTCCAGCAGCCTGGAGGCTGGGCTGCTGGGTCACCTCTGCAAGCTGTTCTCTTGTCTGTCACCTCTCTCTTACAGTTCTTCCAGCATGCAGCCTCAGATCTTCCTTTCCATGTTCCCCACTGTGTCCCCTTTGCAGGTTTTACCTCATCTGTTGCTTCTCAACTTTTGCTTCCTGCCTGTATTCTGGGCACCATTCCTTACGTGGCTTTCACCCTGGCCTCTCTATGTGACATCCTTTATCCCATGTACATCTCACATCCCCTCTTTTCCATGTGTCCCATTATGCTCTACTTGTCTCCATGTATGTTTTTTCCATTAAATACAGTGTGAAACTGTTTATCCCAGCTCTTCTTGCCCTTCAGATCCTGATGCTGAGGTTCCCTTAACTTCCAGTGTGCAGCTGCTTTGCTCAAGACTTGAGGGCATGCCTTAGCAGTCTCACTTAACTCTTCCTTGTGTCTTCTGCTCCTGCATCTGATTTGTGCCACCCCACATTTCATCTGCTGGGTCGATTTGCACGTTTTCTCTTCTCTCCCATCTGTGTTTTTCCCTATGTGGCAAATGTTGAGTATAGTCTTTGCAGATGTGAGTCCCTTTTCAGTATCTTCTGCAGTCTTTGCCTCGAGATGCTTTGCCAAGTCAGCAGAATATGTTCTGTCATTTTCAGACTCTTACGTCCTTGGGCAAAATGAGGGACGTGCAGAATCTGAATCATTGTGGTTAGAAAAGACCTTAAAGATCACTGAGTCCAACCATACTCTAACTCTACCAGTCCTGGTGCTAAACCATGTCCTTCAGCATCATATCTCTGCCTCTTTTAAACACCTCTAGAGATAGGGGAACTCAACCATCTTCAGTGCTGAGAACACTTTTAGTCAAGTTTCTTC
The DNA here is from genome assembly GCF_015220805.1 of Pogoniulus pusillus. Classification (NCBI taxonomy): domain Eukaryota; kingdom Metazoa; phylum Chordata; class Aves; order Piciformes; family Lybiidae; genus Pogoniulus; species Pogoniulus pusillus. Next base: position 25,138,531 of record NC_087278.1, read on the forward strand.
TAATAGCCAAACAAAACCTCTCCTGGTGTAATTGAAGGTCATTTCCTCTCACCCTGTCACTTGTTAGTAGGTAGGAGAGATCAGTCTCCACCTCGCTCCAGCCTCCTTTCAGGGAGTTGCGGAGAACAAGGAGGTTTCCCCTCAGCCCTGTGTCCTGCAGAAGTTAGGTGGTACAGCACTGCTGAGGAGCACAGGCACTGTGTGTCTGCCTGCAGCCCAGACAACCGCACAAATGTCACATTCTCCCTACAGTAAGTTGCTGTGCTGCGCTTTGTGTTCATGCAGGTGTGTTTGGGCACAGGATGCGTGGATTTCTGTAGGGTGGTGTTATCTCTGTTAATGCATTTAGTTCTGTATAGAAGGTATGGCACTTCTCTGCTGAGGTAAGCTGCCAGATGTGGGCATGTGCTTCATATATATCTGAGTTTTCATGCATGATGCATGTTTCTCTGCCTCCTGCATATGCAGCATGCCCCTAGAAGCAAGCACTTAGGCATTTTGTTTTCATACCTTCATAGTCTTGTCACTGTCTTCTGTTGGGGGAGGGAGGAGTGGCCCATGCATTTGACTCCCCTTACCCAAACCAGCAGCAGTTTGGTGCTGAGTTCAAAAGAGGTAAAAGCCCGAGCTGTAGCTGGGCCAAGAACTCACAGAGTCACAGAATGTTAGGAGTTGGAAGGGACCTCCAAAGATCATCCAGTCCAACCACCCTGCCAGAGCAGGATCACCTAGAGTAGTCACACAGGAACACATGCAGGAGGTTTGGAATGTCTCCAGAGAAGAAACAAAGGAGCAAGGTAAACAAAGGCAGTTATAGGTACAAGGAGCCTTGTGCATGTCTCCCATCGCATGCACTGTGAACCAGACACTTTCTGTCGTCAATCCAATGTGACAGCCCAAGTCTGAGCAAGCCTTTGAGCAATCCTTGCCAGGCAGTGTGACTGCTCAGTGGTGATCTCCAGCAGCAAGATCTTTTACCACTGGCAGATGGCTTGATGAGCCAAGTTTGAGTTCTCCCTGAAGAGAGCTGGGCTGCCCATCAAGCAGCTCCCCCCTGGAGCAGGGAGGCTGCTCAGTGTTCACAGATGTTAGGCATTTAGCTTAAGTAAGTGAAGTTCTAACTAGAATGAATCACTTGGAGTTGTAATGTGGAGTGCTGTAGAGTAGTGTTTGCTTAGCTGTACTTGGCATGTGGAGCTGGACTTGCTGCAGCCTAAGGCCTCAAAGCTGTGAACTTCCACTTACATTTACTGCACATGAACCTGGCCTGGGCAAAACAGGGCCTCCAGAACCTGCTGCCTAAAGCAGAAAGTAAGGAGGATTCAAGGCTCCACCATTAACAACAGGTGCAACCAGACAGTGCCCTGGCCAGAGACAGTGAAGTAGTTAAATGAGGAGTCAGAAGTTGTCAAACCAAACTAACTTTCTGGCCCCAGTGAGGAACAAGAAGACCTCAGTCCCAAATATTATTATAGAACCCAGATGTCATGTGAGGGGCAAGTGAGTGACCAGGGTAGCATTGCCCAGGGATTTCTTTGTTCAGCTGGGAACCCTTTCCAGAGGCTCTCTGTGTGAGGTGACCCTGCTGCTGTAGCACTCTGCCACAACTCATTCTCCATGCAAACCAGTCCAAATCACTTCTAACTTGGTGTTTCCCTCATCTCATTCCTCCATGCAGTCAGCAATAGTGACCCTTGTCATCCACCTCTACTCCACACTTCTACAAATTCTCTAAGGCATCTGAAAAACTCATCCTCAGCACAGGAGGGTCTGGGGTTTCTTTTTCTGTGGAAGGCTGAACAGTCTGAGCCATTTTCTGAACAAAAACAGAGAACAAGACTGTGTATTTTAAAAGAGTAATCATTAAATGACTCCTAACTAACTACAAGAAAGACTTTGAAGTGTCAGAGCTTTGTCCAGAAAAAGGCAATAGAGCTGATGAAGGGTCTGGAGAACAGGCCTGGTGAGAAGTGTGTGAGGGAACTGGGGTTCAGCTTGGAGAAAAAGGAGGTTCATAGAATCAACCAGGTTGGAAGAGACCTCCAAGATCATCCAGTCCAACCTAGCACCCAGCCCTGTCCAGTCAACTAGACCATGGCACTAAGTGCCTCAGCCAGGCTGTTCTTGAACACCTCCAGGGACAGCCCATTCCAATGCCAATCACTCTCTCTGGCAAGAACTTCCTCCTAACATCCAGCCTAGACCTCCCCCAGCACAACTTGAGACTGTGTCCCCTTGCTCTGTTGCTGGTCACCTGGGAGAAAAGACCAACCCCCACCTGGCTACAGCCTCCCTTCAGGTAGTTGTAGACAGCAATGAGATCACCCCAGAGCCTCCTCTTCTGCAGGCTGCACACCCCCAGCTCCCTCAGCCTCTCCTCATAGGGCTGTGCTCCAGGCCTCTCACCAGTTTTGTCACCCTTCTCTGAGAAGGTTGAAGGGAGAATTCTCCCTCTACAACTCCCTGAAAGCAGGTTGTAGGGAGGTGGATGTTGGACAGCTCTCTAGTAAACAAGTGAGAGAGGAAATGGCCTCAAATTGCACAAGAAATTTAGGTTGGTTATTTGAAGAAACTCTGACTGCAGGGGGTTGTCAAACACTGGAACAGGCTTCCCAAACAGGCGGTTGAATCCCCATGGATTCGCATGGAGGTGTTTAAAGAGGCAGAGATGTGGTGCTGAGGGACATGGTTTAGCACCAGACTTGGTAGGGATAGAGAATGGTTGGGATCAATGACCTTAAAGGGCTTTTCCAACCAAAATTATTCTATTCTGTAAGTGGTTCCAAAACTCTTCCAAACTGTTTGCTGAACAACAGAAAAGCAGAATGCTGTGAATTTGCAATAACCTTCTTAGATTTCCATAAATACAGACAAGAATTGAGTTCCTGTCTTTACAGTGAAACTAGCCAAATCTCAGAGTGCAGAGAGGTGTCTGAATTCCTTTAGGTATTTTTATTCAAGCTGCTCATCTTTCTGTCTTGTGGCAGTGAAAAGTCCTGGCACATAATCAATGTTTTGTTCTTTCATGATGCTGTATGCTGAGGTCAAGAAGAAAGAATGCCCATGCAGTCTGGAGAAGAAGGACTTGGGGGTGTCAGTTGGTGACAAACTCACCAGGAGCCAGCAGTGGTCACTGGCAGCCCAGAAGGCAGCTGTGTGCTGGGCTGCATCCAAAGCAGGGAGAGCAGCAGCACAGGGAGGGGATTCTGCCCCTCTGCTCTGCTCTGCTGCCTCCAGTTGTGGTGCCCCCAGCATAAGAGGGACATGGAGCTGCTGGAGAGGGTCTAGAGGAAGCTACCAAGATGATCAGAGTTCTGGAGAACCTCCCCTGTGTAGACAGGATGAAAGAGTTGAAGCTTGAGGAGTGCAGACTTAGACTGGAGATTAGGGAAAAATTCTTTGGCGTGAGGGTGGAGAGACACTGCAACAGGTTGCCCAGGGACATCATAGGTGCCCTCTCCCTGGAGGTGTTCAAGGCCAGGCTGGATGAGGCCTTGAGTGACCTGGTCTAGTGGAAGGTGTCCCTGTCAATGGCTGGGGGTTGGAACTAGATGATCTTCAATGTCCCTTCCAACCCAAACAATTCTATGAATCTATGAATTGAACCCCTCTCAGCTTTGCACTGGGAGATGGCTTCCTGAGAGGCAACACTTAAATAAGCATGTGGAGGGCTGGGAACAGGATAAGTAACACCAGGAGAGGAAGCAAGAAGAGTAAAGGCAGTGATGAGTGGTAACACAGCCTGTCAGAAGACTGGAGAGAGGAGGGATGTTTTCAGTCCCGATTTCTGTGAGCCTCTCTTTGCCAGCATGGCACAGCTGGAGGTGGTTCCCGCTCAGTGTGGCTGACATTGCTGCTGGCAGGAGCAAAAAATACTCTGCAACTAATTGTGGCTGTGCAATGCAAGCTGCAGCCACCACGAGCTGACTCCAGCATCCCAAAGGTGATTTGCCACCTCTGAGGATCACATCAGAACTGGCCTTCGCTCGGGGTGAGCAGAGTTACTTGGTGGGTGATAGTTACACAAGAGGCACAGATGAAGGGAACCAATGTGGACAATGGCTGTGGGTAGCTCTGACTTCTGTTAATGATGATTTCTTTGTCTTTGCAGGCATCCACAGGGGCCCTGGAACATTTCAAGGCGTTCAGAAGCAGTTTCTGTTCTCTGGCCAAAACAATTGGTTCCTGGTGATGCCATAATATTTAGTTATATAAGGAAACCCTCTAAGACTCCAGTTTAAGTTTTAGAAGACAGGGATTTTTTTTAATACAAAGTTATGCAAGTTTGGGTGCAAGGAGACTCATGACTTAGGTCTTGCACACCAACAGGACAATGTTTCAGCTTTTTAATGCCTAAACACATGCAGATTAGTCATGTATAGGACCCAGCGCTCCATCAGCAAGTGTGCAGATGACACCAAGCTGAATGCTGTTCATATGCCAGAGGGATGGGATGTCATTCAGAAGGACCTCAACAAGCTGGACAGGTGGGCCCAGGTGACCCTCAACAAGACCAAGTCCTGCACCTCGCTTGGAACAATCCTCATTATCAGACCAGGCTGGGGGATGAGGTGATAGAGCAGAAAAGGACTTGGGGGTGCTGCTGGATGAGGAGCTGGACGTGAGCCAGCAATGGGCACTTGCAGCCCAGAAGGCCAATGGCAGCCTGGGCTGCATCAAAAGCAGCATGGCCAGAGATGGGGAGAGGTGATTCTGCCTCTCTGCTCTGCTCTGGGGAGACCTCACCTGTAGTGCTGTGTCCAGCTCTGAAGCCCTCAACACAGGAAGGACATGGACCTGATGGAACAGGTCCAGAGGAGAGCCACAAAGATGATCAAGGCACTGGAGCACCCAAGCCATTCTATCATTCTATATTCCTGTAATTTCCTGGGGTCTTACATCACTTTCTTTAGTTAAAGCTCAGTACTGAGTTTATACAGTTTGCTGGAAATTCACAACTTGTTTTCATCCTTTATGATATAAGGATGGCCTGACCCAGGCTGGCCTGCTTCCTCTTCAAGGTAGCAAAGCAGCCCCCATCCACTGTGCATGGCCAGAACATCAGCATCCTGTTCCTGCCCAGTCCCTCCCTGTCAGCAAGTCTTCCCCACCACTAAGGTGAAACCTTCTGCATCCCTGGAAGCAGTGTCTAGCAAGGCATCATTTCTTTCAGCACACCATTTACCTTCACCATGTGGTGCTCAGTTTGCTTTTCAAATTCGAGGCAAGGTTGGACGTGGCACTTGGTGCCATGGTCTAGCCTTGAGCTCTGTGGTAAAGGGTTGGACTTGATGATCTGTGAGGTCTCTTCCAACCTTAGTGATACTGTGATACAGTGGCTGCCCCTTTGGCTGTCCACACCTCTAAAGGCATTGGGCATGCTTGGGGTAGGCTGCCTGGCAGCAGCCAGCAGTAGATAGGAGAAAGTGGAGCTGAGCCATTTATCCTGCTTCCATTTTGCCTTTCGCTCATCTCCTGGCTGGCTACTGAGCTTCTTTTTCCTTCCCTTCCCCCTCCAGCACAACCTGGGCAACTTAAAAAAAAAGAAAAGAAACTGAGAGAGAGAGTCAATGGCTTTTACTCATAATGAAAAGAGAAGCAGCTTAGAGAATGTGGCAGGAGCAAGATGGGACTCTGGCTTGTCATCCACATGTGTGTGTGCTTTGTTTCTCTAACCTAGCAAAGGGCCATCCCCTTGGTGCACATCAGACATGTGGTGAGTTCTATACAGAAACCTCTTCTCCACACAGTGCAGTGACAGAGCTTCTGCACTCCTCAGAACTGTGGACTTGTCCATGTCCCAGTAAAAGGTTGCATTTTCAACTGCCTCTTCCAGGGTTTTCACCCTGCATTTGCCACCAACACAATGCTTTGGAAGCTAGAGTCCCCCAAGATTTGCTGAACTGGTAGTGTAGTCTGAGGTGAGAGGGCTGCCTGTATGGCTATGGAAATAGCCAGTGTAAGATTCACAGCCTCAGCCCCCAGTCTCTTTAAATTCCACCTTTTGGGTCGTAGGCCACTTGCAGAGGAGCAGTACTGAGGACAGTTGTTCCAAACACCATTTTACTCCTTCCCTAGCTCTGTGTTTGGAAGGCAGCAATGCCTGGCTTAGCATTTGGAAAACACTGAGGGGGAATCCTACCATCTCCAGGGTATTCCAGGAGCTGAAGGATCACTGCTATCTGGGGGACAACAAGTAATTTCATTATAGATCTGGGGATAAAATGAGAAAGGCAACATAAACTCCACCAAGAGATGCTTATGTTCTTGCTCAGGAAGCTCTCTAGCTGCCTTTGAGCCCTGCCACTCGAGGTCAACTCCAGAGACTCCAGTCAAATGCCAGAAGAGCCTCAGTGCAAATGAAAACACCTCGAAGAGGAAAGGCTTTCCAGACTGGAGGTCTCTCAAGGATCATTAAAGGTTGCAAAACAAGCAGCAGAGAAGCTGAGGCAGTGTTAGTGGAGGCTCTGCTCACAGATGAGCTCTGAGCTGGTGATGGGAACATGCTTCAGCAGCTCACCCATGAATGGCCTCTGTGAGGAACGCTGCTCAAGAGCTTTGTCACTGCTTAGCACATGCCCTGCCCATAGGACCTCACCATCCTGCACCTTTCTGCTAACACACAGCTTCCATGTTGTGGACAGCCTCTGTGTTTCAGCCTCTGAAAAATGCACATAGTGGATGGAGTGAGGGACATCTGAACAATCTTCTGCACAGGCACAAGCATGGGCCTCCAGTGAGAGGTCTTTCTGAACACCAAGCAGTTCTGAGACCTGCTGTAGCAGGAAGTACTGCCAAGTTTGCTATGCATTCCACCACCTAAAACATGCTGTCAGGTCATTTTCTTCTGTCAGCCTCTCAAATCCAAGGACATGGCTCCTGCCGCACCCCAGGAGTTCAATTTCTCAACCACATCTTGCAATCTGCTATTTTCAGTCCTCTGGCAGGGGTTTAGCCTGGCTCCCACACAGAGCTGGCAGGATGCAACAGTCAACAGAAACACCATTAAGGAAGCGTGGCCTTGGTTTCAAGCTGGAACAAGTCTGTCCACTCTCTTAGTCCAGAGGAGCCGGCGGTAGCTGAAGGCAACCATAATTCTCCAAGGATGGGGACACAGGCTGTCCCCTCATGGATTTGTGGAGGTTCCCCAGTACTGCTGTAGATGTACACACCAAGTATCTGTGCTTTGCAAGTGGTTCCCAGCAGCTGCCATGGGGCAGTGAGGACCAACAGCTAGCTTACAGCTCACCCCCCCTCTTCTGCCCAGCAGAGCACTGGTCTGAGCATGCCACCCCTGCACTTACAGGGCAGGCAAGCAGGTCCATCTGTGTCCTCCGCACACCTAGGGCAAGGAGCCTCATCCTGGGGTCCATTAAGGAAAGCGTTGCCAGCAGGTTGAGGGAGGTTCTCCTCCCCCTCTACTCTGGGATACTGTGTTCAGTTTTGGGCTCCCCAGTTTGAGAGGAAACTACTGGAGAGAGTCCAATGGAGGGCCACAGAGTTGCTGAGGGGGATGGTAACAACCACTGTATGAGAGGAGGCTGAGAGACCCGAGGCTGTTTAGCCTGGAGGGGAGCAGGCTGAGGGGAGATCGCAATGATGATCAACATCTAAAGGGTCTGGAGGCCAAGAGGAGGAGCTGGGCTCTTTTCAGTGGTGCCCAGTGATGGGACAGGGGGCAGCAGGCACAAACAGGAACGCAGGAGCTTCCACTTGAACTTAAGGGGAAACTTCTTTCCTTTGAGAGTGACAGAGCGGTGGCCCAGGCTGCCCAGACAGGTGGAGCAGTCTCTTTCTCTGGAGGCTTTCAAAACCTACCTAGTCATGGCAGCCTGCTCTAGGTGGCCCTGCTTTAGCAGGAGGGTTGTACTCGATGGTTTCTGGAGGTGCCGTCCCACTCCTAGCACTGTGATTCCCTGAGTCCACTGAAGCCGTTCATTTATGCTAGCATGGAAGCCATGGTCTGAAGCATGTCATAGTCTCCTTTTTTTCCTGTCATGTGAGTGGAAAGGGGGATCCTGTATTTTAAGTTCCGTGGGAAAACCAAGAGCTGCAAAAGGTCAGCATGAAACTAACGTGTTTGAGGAAAAGCCTGGACGAAAGGGATGACCTCTGGAGGTCCTCTGCTCCCCCTGCCAGCCGGCGCTGCTGTGCTTGTGCTCAAGCTTTCCAGCAAGGCTGGGAGAGCATCCCCCCTTTTGGCACAGCCGGTTACGGCTGCGGGGCAGAGGCAGAAGAGGAAAGCCACCGCTCAGTGCGATGTGACCGCATGAAAGAAGTGGGGGACTGGCGGAGGTGGGAGCCGATGCCCTGTGTCGCCCCCACGCCCGCTGTTAGCTGTCGGTGCAGAAGGCTGTGAGGGCTGACCCCGTACTAATGGCTCCTTTGGGAGCAGATTTTCTGCTCCGAGGGACAATGGCCCCTTGTGACAGGGGCTCGTTTGCACTTGCTGCCAGCTGCAGCCGGCTCCCGGGGCTGGAGCCTGGCCGAGCCCGGGGCTCCCATGCCGGTAAGGCGGGCTCAGGCAGCCGCCGCACCGGCGTTCGGCCTACGATCCCCTCGGGCCCGGGGCGCCTTCCTCCCGCTGACGCTGCCGAGCCCGGAGCGGGGGCGCGGGCGCAGTTTCTGGGGCGCCTCTTGCCGGGTCGAGGCACGGACGTCGCTGCGGGGCAGGACCCCTCGGCTCCCTCCCCGGGAGGCGCCTGGCCGGGCGGAGCGGCGCTCGCCGCGCATGCGCGGAGCGGCAGGGCCCGAGCGCAGTGCCCAGGCCGCCATGGGCGCGGAGGCGTAGAGCGGTCCCGCAAGCACAGCCTGCTCCTTCGGCCGCCGTTCTGCAGCCACCGGCAGGCAGGAGAAAGGGGTGCGGAGGACAGGGTCGGGCCCCGGGGCCTGGAGCTGGGAGGGCGGCGGCGGGCGGGAGGGTGGCGGCCTAGGGCGCTGCCGCCAGTTGCCCGGGATGGGGGTGGGGATGCCGGTTCTGCCGCCCCTGTCCCCGCCTTCCGCCTCGGCCGTGCTCATCCCCGCGCTTCTCCCCTCCGCAGAGGGAGCGCCGAACCGAGGGAAGCATGTTCCGGCTGATGAGGGATGGCGAGCCGGAGGACCCCATGTTTGCCATGTGAGTGGGGCTGGGCGTCCTCCCGGGGCGGCGGGAGGCGGAGGAGGGGGCTGCCCGCGGGTCCTCCCGGGCTGAGGGAGTAGCGATGGGGGCAGGCGGCTCTTGCGTGCGGATCGCCGGGCCGCGGGCCTGTGGGAGACAGCGCAGCGCGGCAGCAGGCGGGAGGAAGGACGCCGGCAGTCTCTTCGGGGAATGACCTGCGCTGCCTTGCGCTGGTGGCGGTGGTGATGGAGCGCGGCCTTGGGCAAGAGCATCTTTTTCAGAGGTCCCTTCCAACCCTCTGCCGCTCCGTGCAGGTCTGTGGTAATTAGATAAAGTAGGCCAAAAGGCAGTGCAGCCGGCCGGGGGAGGGGAGCGCTGGGACGCCCAGCCTTTCTTCCTAGCATGAGAATTTTTCCTCTGCAAACTAGGACTGCAGGTGGCTAAGAGATGGTGTTCGGTGTTTGTTGCTGTTCTGCACGGGAAAACATGAAGGGACATGAAGAAGGCTGCTGAAGTAGTTGTCAGATTGTGAGGACCTGAGTGAAGAGAAGACATGCAGTTGTGAAATAGGAGCCTCAGAGTCTAAAGAAGGGCCGAAAAACTCTTCCTGGGATTCCTTTTGCCTATCCATAGCCTGTTGATGAAGTCTGAGAGTGCAACCTAAGTTGGCAGGCCTTGCCTAAGTGGGAATAGATTGTGATAGAGTAAGATTTGAGTATTTTAAGCATGGCACTACTAGAAGTGGGGTGGAATTTATTTCTGTGGAAGAATCAACTTTGGGTTTTGCTTATGAAATTGTTAGCAAGCAAGAATTTCATCATCAGTAAACAAACCAGCCAGAGAGAAGACCTTGATGTCCCAGTTAGTCACAGAGTGACTGTGTGTGCTTGTTGATGTGGTAGGTATGAGTCTAACTTTTGTTATGGGAAGCATTTCCAGTAGAGACAGAAAGGTGCTGCTTTGCAGTGAGTGCTTTTTTCATCTCAGGAGTTGTCTGTGCTCTTGAGGTTACTCACGCTCCAAAGGGATGAGTGCAGACTGTAAGATGTGCAGAGAAATGCTGTCGTATTTCCTAGAGGTTTTATTACAGACTGTGGCCTCTCTATTCTGTGACCATTTTGTCCTTATTCTTCTGTTTCTCTCCTTGCTGCTTTAGCGTGTGAATGCCTGTAGACCTCAAAATGGAGGCTGCTAAAGAAAGAAAGGAAGGAAAGTCAGTTAGGCACCCAAGGGGTTGTTCCCTTTCCCTCTTAAAAGCTTCAGAAGCTGTTGTGTTCTCTCACACAGCATGAGTGCCCACGTAGCATTGTAGGAGAAGAGCAGAGGAAGACGGCTTGGGTGTCACAGAGAGCAGTCACACAGTGTCATGCCACCCAGTCCATTCTGGAGGTTTCAGTCTTGCAGCTGAGTGTGTTTGTGTGTGTGTGTGTGTATGTGGAGGGCTGAGAGGGCAAGCTCCAGGACTGCATGCTTGCTGGTCCCATTCAGTGTAGTCTCTGCAGCCAGGAGGGCCTTTGTGCACCTCGCTGTACAGTAGAGTGGTGCTCTTGTGGAAGGATTTGGTCTTTTGACAAAACTGTTACTGGTGGCCCAGGGAATGAGTAGGAAATCGTGGCTGTACTTGGGCTGCAGATCCACAGCTTTCATTTGTTAGAGCAGGCAAATTCTGAAATAGCCTGGGTCATGCTTGGCCCTAACGTGTTAGTGGGAGCAGAACATCAAATTACTTCTGGACAGACATCAGAGGGACTCTGTGATGTAATGCATTCCATTAGATGAAATCAGATGAGATCCAGAGGTGCCTTTCAGCCCCAGAAATCACCATAAGCAATGCTGAGTTCTTCAGATGCTGGATTTTCAGATGAATGCCAAGGCACAATGGGTAGCTTATGGGAGACTTTTCCTTCTGCCACCCCTTCCTTCACCACTGTTCCCTCCTGTTTTCCCCAAGGGACCCTTTTGCCATCCACCGGCAGCACATGCAGCGGATGCTGTCTGGCAGCTTTGGCTTCGGCCCGCTCCTCAGCATCACCGATGGCACCACACCAGCTCGCCAGACTGGACGCAGGGTGCAGGTAAGAGAGCGGCCGAGCACAGGATGGGCTTTCTTGAACGGCCCTTTAGGTCCTGGCTTCCACTGCTGCAGGGTTGAGCATGCCCTTTGCCTTCACACAGATGGTGGATGCATGATCTCTAAACCACTGCTGTTCATAGAATGGTTCAGGTTGGAAGGGACCTCTAAAGGCCACCCACTCCAACCCCCTGCAGTCGGCAGGGACATCCTCCACTACAGCAGCTTGCTCACAACCTTGGCCAGCCCAACCTTCAGTATCTCCAGGGATGGGGCCTCAACTGCCTCCTCAGCCAACCTGTTGCAGTGTTGCAGCACCCTGATGGTGCAGAACTTGTTCCTAACATCCAGTCTAAATCTGCTCTTCTCTCATTTCAAACCATTGTCCCTCATCCTGTCCCTGCAGGCCTTTGCAAACAGTCCCTCTGCAGCCTTCTTGTAGCCCCTAGCCCCCTTCAGGTACTTTAAGGCTGCTGTTATGTCTACCTGGAGCCTTCTCTTTTGCAGGCTGAACAACCCCAGCTCCCTCAGCTTGTCTTCACAGCAGAAATGCTCCAGCCCCCTGATTGTTTTCTTGTCCTTGTCTTTACTCTGGATGCATGAATGCATGGAGCACAAGTGCATTCTCGGTTGAGTGGGAGGAAGATAACATTCTTTCTCAAGGACATACATCAATGTAAATAGGAGAAATTCAGGAGCATCACCTTGTGTGTTTGTTAGCAGTGATATGATTTGGTCTGCTATGAATCTGTGGGGATTTTATATGTTGTTTTGGTCTGCACATTTCCAGTTCTCATTCTGAGAAGGATGGGGGTGTTCTTAAAAGGCTGTAATGTGGAGATGTTCCAAGGTCTGTACTGTTTTTCTGTTGTTCTGGCAGGCAGGAGCTGTTTCACCCTTTGGGATGCTCGGCATGGTAAGTTACCTGCTTTTCTGGAGCAAATTGGAGGCTTTTCAAGTATTGGCTTCATGCTGAGATTCCTCAGCACTCCGTGCAACTGGTCCTAAAATGGAGCTATCTGTGAGCAAGAACATCTATGCTGATGTGTGGTGAGGGTGGGAAAGTGTAAGGGGACCAGAACGTGCTCCAGATATATAGAAAACAGCTGATGGGAGAGGGTACTGAGCTGTCACTGGGGCAGCTGAGTTCTCTTGGACCTAGCTTGCTGCGCTGCTGTATGACTGAAGGCCTTTCCCTGTGTTTGCCTTCTGATGTTTTCAGCCAGTCTGCAAGCTGCTTTGGAGGAGAGGATTCTGCTTCTGTGGGGAGGGTTTATTTGCACCTGGGCTAGAAAAAAGCCCTAAAGCTGTTATAGCACAGTATTTCACAGGAACTGGGACAGCTAATAGCTGGGAAGAGTACACAGTCTCTTAATAACCTCATCTGTCTGAAGAGAAGCTGCAGTTCTCTTCAGAGGTAATGGAGGAGCTGTGACAAGGAAGAGACCTGGCCATCAGCAGGCAGAGGTGATTATTGAACCTCCTGTGCCAGTGCTTGCAGATGGAAAAGCCACCAGAATACTTCACGTGAACAGGACTGGAATGAGAATGGCTTTGTGGATATGAGTTTGCCGTGCTTGGAGCATGCTGATCTTCATCATCTACTGAAGTAATGCAGTGGAAATAGGTTAGCCCAGATCCAGCAGCTGCAGCTGCCTTGCTCTGCAGGATTGTCTCTGGAAGAGACAAAGCACCCTGGAGGTGTAGCTCAGGAAGGATTGATAAGAGTGCAAACAGATAGACTTTAAGGAATAGAATCATAGAAAGGTTTGGGTTGGAGGGGACGTCCAAAGATCATCCAATCCAACCCCCCTGCAGTCAGCAGGGACATCCTCCACTAGATCAGCTTGCTCACAGCCTTGGCCAGCCTGACCTTCAATATCTCTAGGGATGGGGCCTCAACTACCTCCCTGGGCAACCTGTTGCAGTGTTGCAGCACCCTGATGGTGCAGAATTTATTCCTAACATCCAGTCTAAATCTGCTCTTCTCTCATTTCAAACCATTGTCCTGTCCCTGCAGGCTTTTGCAAACAATCCCTCTGCAGCCTTCTTGTAGCCTCCTTCAGGTACTGGCAGGCTGCTCTAAGGTCTGCTTGGAGCCTTCTCTTTTGCAGGCTGAACAACCGCAGCTCCCTCAGTCTGTCCTTATATCAGAGCTGCTCCATCCCCTGATCATCTTTGTGGCACTCTGGACCTGCTCCATCAGGTCCATATCCTTCTTGTGCTGAGGACTCCAGAGCTGGACACAGCAGTGCAAGTGCCCCAGAGCAGAGAGGCAAAATCACCTCTTTCCATCTCTGGCTGTGCTGCTTTTGATGCAGCCTAAGCTGCTATTTGCCTTCTGGGCTGCAAGTGCCTATTGCTGCTTCATGTCAGACTTCTCACCCAGCAGCACCCCCATGTCCTTTCCTGAGGGCTGCTCTCAATCTCATCATCCCCCAGCCTGGATTGATATCTAGGATTGCTCCAGCCTAGCTGCAGGACCTTGCACTTTGCCTTACTTAACCTCATGAGATTCTCCTCAGCCCACCTCTGCAGCCTGTCCAGATCCCTCTGGATGCCATCCCATCCTTTCAGTCTTGTCAACCACACCACTCATCTTGATATCATCTACAAACTTGCTGAGGGTGTCCTCAGTCTTGATGTTGATGTCACTGATAATACTGTGTGTGAGTCCTGCTCTGCTGGAAGCAGGAATGAGAGGCCACTGGAGGAAATGTAAAAAGCCCTGCAAGTTTCAACTGCCTCAGTAATTCTGTTTACATATTGCACAATTAACCTGTGAGACCTGCTGGCCTGGTGAATTACTGCAGCCTTTGGGTTTGTGAGATTCAAATGTCAGATGTCTATAAGGAAAGTAAGGACATTTGTTACTGTGCTAAAAAATAGGATTGGTGGAAAATTCATTGTGGTTTAGATGGAGAGTGAAATTAAGGTGAAGACAGAATCATAGAAGGATTTGGGCTGGAAAGGATCTGCGAAGGTCACTCAGTCCAACACCCCTCCAGTCAGCAGGGACATCCTCCACTAGATCAGGCTGCTCAGAGCTTTGTGCAGCGTGATCTTGAGTATCTCCAGGGATAGGGTCTCAATCACCTCCCTGGGCAACCTGTTGCAGTGTTGCAGCACTCTGATGGTGCAAAACTTGTTCCTAACATCCAGTCTAAATCTGCTCTTCTCTCATTTCAAACCATCATCCCTCCTGTCCCTGCAGGCCTTTGCAAACAGTCCCTCTGCAGCCCTCTTGTAGCCCACTTCAGGTACTGGCAGCCTGCTCTAAGGTCTGCCTGGAGCCTTCTCTTCTGCAGGCTGAACAGGGGTGCTCCACCCCTGATCATCCTTGTGGCCTCCTCTGGACTCACTCCATCAGGTCCATGTCCTTCCTGTGTTGAGGGCTCCAGAGCTGGACACAGCACTGCAGGTGAGGTCTCCCCAGAGCAAAACAGAGAGGCAGAATCAGCTCTCTCCATCTCTGGCCATGCTGCTTTTGATGCAGCCCAGGCTGCTGTTTGCCTTCTGGGCTGCAAGTGCACACTGTTGGGTAATGGAAGATTGTCTTATGGTTAGTACATCTCCTGAGGTTTCATCTCTTAGCTTTGCTGAGTGCCCACATCTCAAACTCTGTGGCACTGGGAGTCAGACAAACACAGCACCTACCTTTGCTGTATCCAGAGCTCTGGAGATTCAGAGCACATAGGTGGTGCAACTGAAGGAATGGAGAGAACATCAGCCCCAAATCCTGGTTTTTTTCCTGCCCTGCTGAAATAAAGGGAAAAGAAGAAAGTTTTTCTTCTTAGGCAGCAGGTTTTTGCCCCGTTCAGGTAGTGTGTGTTCTTTCCTCTTGTGCCTTTCCAAACTGACCATTCTTATGTTTTCTTCTCCTTCTTATCAGGCAGGTGGCTTTATAGATATGTTTGGGATGATGAACGACATGATTGGAAACATGGTAAGAACCTTCCATCAACCAGTCTGTATTGAGAGGAGTCCTGAGGTTGCTCCTGCTGTACTCTCTAATGTTTCCCACCTTATTGGTGCCATTTTGGTGTCTGCTGTATTCAAGCTGCCAAGGTGGCAGAGGCTGCAGGCCTTGCTACATGACCACCGTTCAGTGATGGAGAGCTTGGTCCTGAGTGCAAGGAGGGGAGATGAGTGAGGAGGGAAGTGTGGGGGTAGACCTGTTTATCAAGAAAAAAGCCTGAGCTTCACAGGAGGATGGACCCATGGGATTATGTTTTTCCTGCTGTAGTTTCTGCTCACCTTGTTGTAGCGAGACACCGC
This sequence comes from Pogoniulus pusillus, assembly GCF_015220805.1. Taxonomy (NCBI): domain Eukaryota; kingdom Metazoa; phylum Chordata; class Aves; order Piciformes; family Lybiidae; genus Pogoniulus; species Pogoniulus pusillus. The sequence goes on from NC_087278.1 coordinate 25,153,977, forward strand.
TGCCATCTCTTCTTCCTTCCCATTCCTTCCTTACAGTGATCCCATTTCTTCTTGCAGGAGCATATGACAAGCGGTGCTAACTGCCAGACGTTCACCTCCTCGACTGTCATCTCCTATTCCAACCTGGGTGATGGGCCCAAAGTCTACCAAGAGACATCAGAGATGCGTTCAGCACCTGGTGGGGTAAGGAGGAAGCTGCAGTATCTGCCCAGCAGGAGGCTGCTGGGTTTGCTGTGGGTGGATGGACTTCATCTGGTGGCTCGGTGCTGGCCACCCACAGCACTTCTGCTCTGCAGTCAGGTGTAGTTGGAGGAGTGGGTTGTGACTCACTGAACTGTGCTTGGAGGTCACCAGGAGGAGATGAGAATCCATTTGTCCCTCTCTGCAATGTTGTATCTGGCAGCAAGGGGGTGGTGGCAGTGTGAGGTGACTGCAGTGGGGCAGGGAAGAGTCAGAGGGTCTTATGGGGCAGGGAGAAGGAATTAAAGTGTCGGTCCTGTGTTGGAATCTGCCCTCAGATCCGTGAGACCAGGCGGACCGTGAGGGACTCGGACAGCGGCTTGGAGCAGATGTCGATCGGGCACCACATCCGGGAGCGGGCACACATCATGCAGCGCTCCCGCAACCACCGCACGGGCGACCAGGAGGAGCGGCAGGACTACATCAACATGGATGAGAGTGAGTACTGCCCCCGTCCCCCTGCCGGCGAGCACAGGCTGCCCTGCCTGCTCCCGCCCTGAGCTGTTCTCTGCTCCCTGAGCACAGGTGACGCCGCCGCCTTCGATGACGAGTGGCGGCGAGAGACGTCGCGCTTCCGGCCGCAGCGGGGGCTGGAGTACCGGCGGCACGACGGCGGCGCCCGCCGGGCCGATGGGGGTCGTCTGGCCATCCAGGGCCCTGAGGACTCCCCCTCCAGACAGTCCCGTCGGTACGACTGGTGAAGCCAGAGCAGGCCTTGTTGGGGGGTGCGGTACAGTCACCCCCAAAGCTGCTGATGCGCTCCTGTAAGTCCTTCTGAGTTCCTTCCTCACCCTCACTGCGCGGTCACCTCTCAGCCACAGGATGGTTTTTGTCCTTGCCCCAATCTTCTGTTGTTTTCAAGTGGTGGTCGTAAAGAGGTCTTCCTGCTTAATCCAGGGAGCAGTGGAAGGTGAGAGTTTGTCTCTTCTTCCTAGTAACAAGTGATAGGAGGAGAGGAAATAGCCTCAAGTTGCACCAGGAGAGGTTCAGGTTGGATATCAGAAGAAACTTCTCAACTGAAAGGGTTCTCAAAGACTGGCAGAGGCTGCCCAGGAGGGTGGTTGAATCCCCATGCCTGGAGGTGTTGAAAAGAGGCAGAGATGTGGTGCTGAGGGACAGGGTTTACCACCAGCCTTAGTAGAGATTGGACTCAGTACAAAGATCTTTTCTGGCCGAAAGGATTCTCTGATGGTGAATTTTGAGAAAACACTTCTCAGAGAGGGAAGGTGGCAACTGTTTAAGGTAGCTTTGGCATCAGCAAGAAGGTGTGGTGGCACCTTAGCTGACAGTTGAAACAATGGCAAATGATGGTTTCAGGCCTGTCTTTGTCTGTTTCCTGTGCTGCTTCCCTAGTTATCACTTAATCTCCTTATGTTCTTTGGTTTTCCTTCTTGCCAGGTACAGACAGTGAAACTCTGAAGCCTCTTCAAAGCACCACCTGGACCCTCCTCAAATTTAGTATTAACCTCTCTCTCACTTAAGAATTGAAACAAAGCAACTAATATTTTGCACTGCTCTCTTTTGCCCCATTTGGGTGCTGCAGTGGAGGGTGAGGAATCACACTGATGTGCAAGGACCACACGAATTGCCCATTCCCTTTCTGCTCTCCCATGGTTCCATTCTTTCTGGCAGTAGCTGTGGGCTTGTCCATCCTTTCTACTCTTTCTGTGCTGGGTGGAGCTGATTCTGAAGGGTCACGGTTGAGGCCTGCCCTGCTGGCACCTAAACACCAGATGGTAATTGGCTGACTTTTTGGGGAGGAGAAAAACAGAAGAAAAGGCTCCAGGGTCGAGAAGAAGCCAGGAGAGGAGAGCTTAATTTGCAGACTCAGCTTGGGGAAACATCAATTGAACTTAAACAACAAAACCACCCCCAATTTACCAACCAAACCGTGGGAGGATAATTAGAGATACAACCAAATCTTAGACACCTTTCCTCTACGCTTCTCTCCCGGGATCAGGTCTGCTCCTGATTTCCCCAACTGTTCCCCCTCAGTGGCACAGAGGGATGGGGAATGGAGGATTGCAGTCAGCTCATCACAGAGTGTTTCTGTTGCTTGTTCTTCCTTGGAGTCTTGGGAGGACTCCTTGCACTCTGCCCCCTGCTGTGGTGAGGCAGCCCTCCAGCCATTTCTTCAGCGTGAATCCTTCCCCTGAGCTGCAGCTTTTCATCACCTGCTCCGGCATGGAGCTCTCTTGCGGGGTGTAGTCTCCCCACTGATGGACTGTTCCTGTGTGGGTGTCTCTCAGAATCGTGGCCTCTTCAAGGCACCGCCACCTGCTCCAGTCTCGGGTTCTGCACAGGCTGCAGGAGGACATCTACCACACTGGTAACCTCCATGGGCTGCAGGGGAGGTGCTGCTCCAGGGCACTTCCCCTCTTTCTTCCTTGCTGACCTTGGTATCCACAGAAATGTTCCACTCACATCCCTTTCCTCGCTTCTAAGCATACCCAAAAGGGTTTTTCTTCTCTTAAATGTGTTACTGCAGCGGTGCTGATGGGCTCAGCCCTGGTCAGAGGCGAGTCTGACACTTGGAGCCAGGGAAGCTCCCAGAGAGCCACCCCTGCAGTCTGTTGGCTGCTGCCAGTGCACGAAGCCAGCAGGTGCAGTTTGTGTTCGGTCCCCTGTGAAAGGCAGATCAGGGAGTTCTGCTTGTGCCCCGTGTCACTCCCTCACCCGGACACAGGCTTTGATTCCCCTCCTGCTCCTTGGTGCAACGGTGGAGAAGCAGAAGGATGAGTGTGCTAAGGAAAGGAGGAGCAGATCAAAAGCTGGAGCAGCCTGTGGGCCCCCTCCTGCCCCCTCTTCGGTCAGCTCCCCCACTTTTTTAAGTTGTGAAACTTGTAACTAGATGTTTACTGAATAAAGAAACTGTAAAGAGCTCTTGCCTCCCTCTTTGCCTTCAGCTGAACTCTGCCCGTTGTGGAATGCAGAAACCTGCAGTGAAAGGAGTTGCTGAGGAGAAACTTGGTGGGCAAGGTTTTGTTTCCTTACAAAAGCAGACTTAGAGCCTTGCCTTAGAGTTACCAAGTGAGGATGCTCAGCATAAAAACAGTGGAAGCAGCCCCAAGCCTCCACTGTTTAATTGCTATCACTGCTCTCAAGAGAGGAGCTGGTTTCCCTCCCCTGGTCAGCTGTGCAACCCTGAATTAGGCCTTTGGAGCTCTGCAGAGCCAGGAAATATTTCATGCAATCAGAATGGTAGGGGTTGAAGGGAATCTCAAGATCATCTATTGCAACTCCTCTGCTCACAGTACACCTAGAGCAGGCTGCTGCGGAATGCATCCTGGCAGGTTGTTGAAAGTCTCACTGCCCTGGCCCTGCTGGCCACACCATTGCTGGGCCAGGCCAGGATGCTGTTGGTCTTGGACACCTGGGCACATGCTGGCTCACCTTCAGCAGGCTGGCACTCGATGCCCCCAGGTCTTGGCCTGTTGGGCAGCTTCCAGCCACTCTGCAACAAAATGTGAAGAGTCTGGAGCCTAGGTAGGGTGGGAACTTGGGTTGTTTAGCCTGGAGAAGAGCACAACTCCCTGAAAGGATGGTGGAGGTGGCTGTTTGGTCTTTTCTCCCTGCTAACAAGTGATAGGAGAGAAAATATTCCACTCAGAAACAGGTTACAGGCTCTGACTTACGTTGGAAACCCAGAATGAGACCAATAGATATGACCACAGTGGCACAAATCTGCACAGCTCTGTCCATAGATCTCTATTTTTATTGTTTTATATATATTTATAATATATTTATATATATTTTAAAAGAATCCCTTCAAAAACTACCCTCCCACCTAGCAAAACAAATATTAAACAATCAAAGATGGCAGCTGCAGCCTGGAGCAAAGAATCCCAGGGGTCTCATTGAACCAAAGTGATTGCTGAGCACCAACCACACTCTTTCCAAGCTTCTCTGATGCCCTGTGGGTGCAAAGGTGACTGACAAGTTTTATGGCTCTTGAAATTGACCTGTCAAAAGGCATGGAGAGAGAAAGAGAAAAGGAGAGGGCCATGGTGATGGAGGCTTGAGGGGAAATAGCAGTGCACACACCTGGAAGCTTTGAGTGTGAAGTGCTGTGATGAAAAAGAGGGAGACAGTGCCTGGGGAGTCAGTAAAGAGGATAAGCAAGAGAACAAACATGCAAGAAAATTAGCTGGCAAGATGGTTCTCTGAAAGAGCTCAGAAACATCACACTTAAGACCCTTGCTACTCCTTCATCCCCTGGGATCTCTTTTCTCTCACCCTCCCAGTTGTGAAAGGAGACCAAACTAGTTCGATTTAGACCAAATTTTCGCACTGCCTCGGAGCCTGTGGAAAGAGGGAAAAAAAATAAAGTTAATCCAGAGTGGACACCCTGAGTCCCCCCCAGACTTCCTCCCCTAAGTGTACCCAGAGCAGCTGATGTTCCTCATAACACAGCACAAGCAAGGCTTATGAACCCTGCTTCACATCAAAGACTGCAGGGATTTCCCCTCAAGTTAGCAGGGCAAAAGCTCAACTAAGACTTCAGCTCTGACAATCCCTTGCTGCCCTCAGTGCACCTCCTGAACACAGAGACTGGCTCTGTTTGTCTGCCCCCACTCCTCACCCTTTGGCTTTAGAAGTTTTCTTGCTCGTCTGGCGCTGGTTGGTGCCAGGGGCTGGCTCCCTGAGCTCCGTTAGGTGCTGTTCTGGATCTTGGGATGTGGCTGCTGCGGCGGCTGCTGTTGTCACTTTGATGGTCTTCTTCAGGTTTGCCACCTGCAACAGCAGAGAGGCAAGAACAAGGAATTTCCAAGGGCGTTAGTTAGACTGGTTGGATTGTTTTAGATTGGCAAGTTTCATTGCTGTCTTTTAAAGCAAGCCCTGCAGTTAAGGTCTGCAAGCTCATGTCAAACAAGAGCTAACAGCCACCCAGAGGCTCTGCACTGCAGAGCGCTGCCAATTTAGGACTTCTCTTCAGGCACAATTCCCTTGGGGGTGTCTGACCCAGACGACAGGGGATGCCTTACTTAAGCAAATTAAGCAAAGCCCCTAACAACCACAGGGTGCTGCTTCTGGGAATTCTAAAGCAAGGGGCACTGGCCACTCGACCCTCAGCCCACTCACCTCGCTCTCTATCTGCTGCTTCAGTGCTAGCTGCTGCTCTTTGTGTTGGTTGGCCCGGCTCACTTGCTCTTCAATGCCTGACAAGACAACCTCGCAGCCCTGGCACCTGCAGAGGAGACCGAGAACTGAACAGGCCTTGTAATTTACACAGCACTAGAAGAGACATGAGCAACAAGAAAGACTGGAAGGCGACAGCCACAGGCGGCAGGGAAGACACAGGAGCACTACTCCCTGCAAAGGGGACAAGTAACAAAGCAACACTAGGTTAGGAATTTCAGAGATGCACTCAGAAAGCCTCCTGCCAGCAGCCAGGGCAAATGCTGCTGTGGCCTCAGCATCCTCTAGCAAAAAAAGAGAGGAACTTGGAAAATTGTTTTTTGAAAACTACTTTCTGTTGGGAGTAAGGGAAAGGATCACGTACAGCACATCACAAAACTACCCCCAGCAACACAGAGGATGTGGGGAAGCCACCAGCCACTTCTGCAACCTTTGGAGGTTTCTGGATGTCAGAAGCAGGGGACCCCTCCTCACCACTCCTGCAGCGTGCGGGTGATGGTGCTGAGCTCCTCCCGCCGGATGTCCCTCCCGATGCTGTAATCCACCTCCAGGCGCTGGTTGCGCTGGTCCAGGCTGCCCCGCAGCACGTCTGCGTACACGGCTTCGATCACCAGGTCCTCCAGCTGCCGCACGTTCTTCAGCTGCAGCTGCTCCAGCAGCACCGAGTAGGGGATGCACTGTGGAACCACGGCAGTTAACTAGCATAAGGTAATCCCAGCGGAAGGAGAATTTGGGGAAAAAGAGGACCACTACCTTGATTTTGGCAGCCAAAGTGACAACTGACAGGTGCCTCAGTTTGTTCTTCTGAGCCTCTGTCAAGGGAGGGAGGTTTGCTGCTTCAGCTATTGTCAGGAAAAAGAAGAAGGCAGAAGAATTTATGCCACATTTGCCATTTCCCAGCCCTGCACAGAAGCATCTACACCATACCCCTTTCTTAAAGCATCTGCACACCAACCCTCCACGCAATGCTTTGTCTCACCAAGCCACTCCTATTAAGGCCTCTTCTGGGCAACCTTTCCTCCCCTCAGCCTCAAGACATCTTCTCCATCTGTCCCAGTGACTTATTTATGCTGGGCTGCACGTTTCAGTGGGTACCCAATTCTTTCCCCTCGCTCCTCAAAAATGACTGTCAAGATGTTCTCGGCAATCTCCCCCGCTGCCGGCAAACGGTAGCACCAATCACTGTCAGCTACTCCCGGGGATACCTCCCTAAATCACCACATCTGTCGGGCCGGTCTCTCGGTGCGAAGCGGAGGGCGTTTTGGGCGAGGCTTTACAAAGGCTCGCGGCTCCGGCACGCTTTCCACGCCGAGGGACCACACCACCGGGAAGGGAACGGCCCCTCGAACCGCGCTGTGCCCCCGCCGCCCCGGGGTCCCGCCTCACCCAGGTAGTCCGCGTAGGTGCCGTAAGCGAAGATGGTCAGGAGGCGGAACACAGGGGAGAACTCGCTGTCGGCCAGCTGCAGGGACAGAGGGTCAGGCTCGGCGCTGCCCTCCGGCGTGGCCTCGGGCAGGCCCCAGCAGGCCCGCAGCCCGGGCCGCAGCGCGGGGAGCGGGCTGAGCCGGGCCGGTCTCACCTCCCGAACGGCGGGCATGTCCAGCAGCTCCCCGAAGACGTAGATGCCGGGGGCCTCCAGCACTTGGTGGATGAGGCTGGCGAGGGCGGCGCCACGGGCCGCCTTGGCCAGCAGCAGGAACTGCTCCTGGCTCTGCCCCGTCACCTTCCCTTCGGCCGCCATGGCGCTGCCGCTGCCGCCACCGCCCCCCGCGGGGCTCGGGCCCCACCGCGCTCGTCCCTGCGCAAGGCCCCGGGCCCCGCCGCGCTTCTCTATGACACGGCCGCGGCAAGAGCGCCCGCTTCCGGGTGATGACGTTTCCGGCCTCGCGGCCCTCTGCCCGCATCCCACTGGAGAAGCCTGCCGCGCGGCCCGCCCTCCCCGGCTTCTCATTGGCCGACCGACAGCCCGGGGGGCGGGGCGGTCTCGCCGCCAGGACGCCCCCTGCTGGCCGGGGTGGGTGCCACCGGCCGGAGCGGCGCTGGTCGGCTCGCTGCGGCGCCGCTTTCCTTGGCCGCTGCTCCCTGCTGGCGTGGAGGGCGCAGGGGCGGGCTGCCCGCTGACGCTTCAGCCTGGGCAGCCTCTGGGGCTTGCCTGGCCGGGGCACTTGGTCTCCTGGGGCGGGTAGCCATCCCTTAGGGCATCTCCCCCTCCCCTCCTTTCCCCAGGGCCCGGGGAGGAGGGCTGTGTCCCCATGACCCTGGCGTCGCAGGATCGGGATCCCGGGCTTAGAGCAGAGGCTGGGCATGCCCAGGCTGAGGGGAGCCGCCCGGAGTGCAGCCTCCCGCCGGGCTGCCGGTGGCCCCTGGTTCGTCAGCAGCTCTGGCCGTGCTGGGCACGGGCACCAGCCAGCTGTCATCTCTCGTTTCCAGCACTGTTTCCATGCCGTGCCCAGCTCCCCTCCAGCACCTACTCGCGGTTCTCTACCACCCATCTTCAGTCACAAACCTCCCCCGAGCCACCCAGCCGTGCTAAAACGTGTCCGAGAAGCGGCAGCTCTTAGCCGGTCGCAGATGCCATGTGACCCACATGTTTCTGGGTCTTTCCACGCATTTTGGCCAACATCTGCTCTTTATCCGTGCAGCATATCCAAACAACCGGCGAGAAAACGTCCAGGCACCCTATCTGCCCCTGCTTCAACCGCATCCACACCAGGATTAAAGGAGATGCACAGAATACCTCCTCTGTGCCTACACATCACTCTGCTGTCACACTGCTAAGATCCCACTATTTTGGGCAGTGTTTTAGGAATATGGAGATGTAAAATATCTTATGTTGCAAGCACCATACTTAAGTATTTAAGCTGTGCATGTCTTAAATCCCTGCATGCTTTTGCTCTCCTACTGAACCCATTTTTCATGAAAAAAATTGCTTTACTATCTGCTGAATCATTAACCATCACACTTGTCAAGAAATGCATCCCGGATGCAGGCAGGGTATGGCCATAAAAAGACAGTTTAAACACTCCTCGAGGATAGAAATGTTTATGGTATACGTTAAGTAGCTCTTCATGGCCAAATGAGTTAGTGTAATGTGATCAGGAGGCATCACCGAGGGCACACTGCCTGATGCTAGGTGAGAAAGCTGCTTTTATGGTGGTAGGACTGAAAAGTGAGGGTCGTTTTGTTAGATAAAACAAAACACCTTCACAGCTCTCCTTGTGTTGTATAAATCAGGTGGTAGGCAGAGGTGAGTTGAGAGGGGGACTGGCAGGAGTGCAGTCAGCAAACATTTGTTTCAGTAAGCACCATCAAGCTTTTGGGCCAAGGGTTTCCAGCCTAGTACCAACTTCCTCACAGATGGCTTCTTCAGAAACCAGGGCTGGTTTTCCAGGACAGCAAAGGAGGCAATGAATTGATGTAGCCCAATACAGCGTGTGCAGGCAACATGGTTTTAGCATGTTAAAGTCCTAGTGCTGTCAGAGCAAGTTTGCACTCCCAACTCGTGGCTGCCAGCAAGAGAACTGCTCTTCAGCTTGATCACTTCAGCACACATTAAAGAGCAGTTGGCTTGTGCTTGGCCACCATTCTGCAAGTGTAATGTACTGAAATAAGCACAGCATCCTGAAGTCTTCATCTGGGTAAGAGTCTATGTTGGTTAAGGTTTTCATTGCCAATATCAATAACTTTCTTCTTGTCACTTGCTTTGCCTCTAGTTCTCAGGCCACTGCTGTGGCTGAGTTGTAGAGAAGGCTCTTTTGGATGGCTCCAAGCACAGTTTTAGAGCTAGAAAACACAACCCCTGGCTGCCTTGAGGAGTTAGGTCGTTGTGTCTCCCAGTGAGAAGATGTTCTGAGCTCTTCTGAAAAGCCCCTGAGGCTCCTTCAGTGCTTGGTCTCCATGCTGAGGCTACTAACAGAAGAAGGAAGCAGTATGGACAGCAATGGTCAGCGTGGAAAACCAAGTTTCTGATGTTAATGGTCGTGCCACAAGAGTTAGGTGGAGGTCACTCAAAACTAATTCCAGGCAGGTGAAACAAAGTGTTTCTGAGTGCCTGGGCCAGGGAGGCAAACAGGTGCCCTGACAAGAGGAGCCTTGGCCCTGTTTGGTAGCACTGATATACAGATGCTCTACTGTCCCCTTTCCTTTGAGATGTCTGAGTTTCATTTGCCTCAAAAATCTTGAGCTGAACAAAAAGGCTTCCCTGGTCAGCTTGTGCTGGAGGCCCAAAGCTGTGGTGAAAGGCTATCAGTCTGTATTCTTAGAGCTAGCAAGGAGGACTCAAGGAGACACAGTGCTTACAAGGCTGAGTCAGAGCTGTGAAGGCAGGCTGCAGGGCAGCAGGAGCAGGAGGACTGTCTCCATCTTACTTTTCTCTCTCTGTTTCTGCATGTAGGTCTGATTCACCACAGCCCTACACCTGCTCTCTTCGCTTAGGCCAGCACAGGGTGCATTCAAATCAGGTTCAAACGTAGCCCGACTGATTTGTGGTGGTTTGTTACTCCACTCCCCACCCCCTCACCAGCTCTTCCCATCTCAGTTTTATCTCTCTATTGATCTGTTTCTCTCACACTCCCTGACACACTTGCTGCCTTTCATTATTAGTCAGATAAAGCCAGGCAGCCCGAGCATCCTGCCTACATGATGCTCTCTCTGTCCTCTTTCCCCAGTCCAACTTGTGTTCGTGCTGGCTCCCCACATATTTGTCTGCTCCTTCTTTACCCTGAATACAGCTAATACGAGGGCAGAGACCAATAAAGTGCCCTGACTGAACGAGATGCTGAGCACTCCAAAGGGGAAGGCTGTTGTTTTGCTGGACTACGTCATCCCTCCTGAGAGCGCGGCGTTACATTCCCTTAACTTAACAAAGTCTTTGCCTTGTCCCCCGACCAGGGAGCTGGGGGTTGAGATGAAATTGCAGGCTCCTGGAGGCATTAATTCCCATCCTTCCAATGTGTTCACAAAGCAAACGCCTGCCTTTACGGTCACAGGGAAACTGTGAAATGTGATTTTCATGTAAACTACAGAGCGGAAAGTAGGAGGCGAGAAGTGCAGCTGAGAGCTGTCTTTACAGCATTTCATCATCCTCAGATGGATCTGGTGACACAGGGACTTCTGCAGTGGTGGTGTTGAATGGTTGGGATTTCTGATCTCCCTGTAACAACCTCTAGCATCATCCCTCTCTTCTGATCTTGCTCTGATCTTCCCAGAAAGAAGCTTCCATCCTCCTCGTGATGTGGATCCACCTTCTTTTCTATGCGCTCTCTGTCCCACTTTGAAGCCTGGAGCTCTACTGCCTCGTCCTAGGTTTCTCTCTTCACCACCACAGGATCCAAGCAGCTTGTCAAAACACTGCTGACACCTTTCCCCCAGCCCTTCTCCAAATGTGTCTGAGGTCACATCTTCTGAGGCGGTTTTTCACAACTGTGTGCAGCATGGGCTCCGAGACAGGAACACTGCAGGGACAAAGGAGGCTGGGCTGAGACACTTGGATACAAACACACTCCAGAAGCCTTTTGACCCTAGAACCTACGCTGGGCTAACGCACACAGGTCATGAGACCTGTACCTAAGTGACATGCAAAGGCAGCCCACCAGCCCCTGCCTACAGAGGAGCTTACAAAGACGGTAACTGCACGCTGACCTTTCCACTCTGCTCTCACAGCCCTCAGGATTTTGCTGACCATGAATTGTCTTCCAGACAGGCCTCCAGCCGCGATTCAAAGGCTTCAGAAGACAGAAGATCTTGCACTTCACTCGGTAGTTTGTTGCTGTGATTAATCACTCTCCAGTGACTGGCTCTTGTTATTCTTTGCCAGAGTGCCTGTCGGATTTTCTCCAGGAAGGAAGTGCTGCTGCAAGCAAGTCATGGCTCATTCTGCTTTTTGATACCTCCAACAGGTTGACCTCTTTAAACTACTGAGCTCTCCAGCCTCCGGATCACCTTTGATTCAAAGTTATTTTTACAATATGGAGCATGGAGTAGCACACAGGCTTCCAGCACTGGACTCAACCCCGACACAGAGAGAGGTTTAATCATCTCCTTTCCTTCCTCACTTCTGCCTTAGCACTGCCAGGAATCACTCCAGACCCATTGCTGCAGCCTGGCTCACTGGCTTGCTGTTGGGTTTTCAGCCTGTCCAGATCACAAATTCCTTTTCAGATCACCTGTTTGCAGGACTGGAAGTTCCTCTCTGCAGCTATTGACAGCTTTTTTCCCCTGTCCATGGCTGCACAATTTGCTCCCAACTGTCCTGCAGGAAGTTTTGTGAGAATGACAGCCTTACCAAGTGCACTAGGTCAGTCTGTGCTGCTGCTAGCCTCATCATTTTTAACCCTGTAACAACATTAGTGTCCTCAGTAAACTGTGTCACAATGAGCTGTATCTGCTCACTGAGCACCGAATACAACAGTGAGTCATACCTGACCCAGGGCTTGTTCCTGGGCATCCAGGGAAGGAACACTGTCACTCACCGGGGGGCTTCCAAGGACGACCTCGTTTGCATTCGCAGGTGAGCTAAGCAGCTCACTTCACTTCCTGCTCAGTGGGGTTTTCTCACTGGCATGCTTTGGGATATTAATGCTTCCAGAAGCCTGGATAGATCTAAGCCATCACTTATTCCAAACAAACTTGTAGTCACATCAAAGGCTGACAAGAACAAAATAAGTTTATGCAGCAGGATTGGCTTCCTCCAAATCAGGCTCTTTGGCATTAACTGGAGAATCTCATATGAGCTCCCTCTTGCTTTGCCCAGAAACTTCCAGGTCTTCTGTTTGCTCTTTACAAATACTGGCATGGCACAGCTCCCTGCCAGTCTTCTGGGATGTCTCTGATATTTCAGAGCTTATTAACCACTTGTTCATTGAACAATAGGGCCAAGGAAACTGGATTCTCTATGGATTTATTTCCTGTGCTTCTCACTGCTGTGCCTTCAGCTGGGGCATCTTACTGACACTTGCCACATCTTCAAGTCCTTTCCCCTTGGTCTGCAGTCTATGTCACAAGGTTCTTCCTCCACTACCTTCTAACCTACACAGCTTTCCCTGTATTACAGAATCACAGAATGTTAGGGATTGGAATGGCCCTCCAGAGTTCATCCAGTCCAACCTCTCTGCCAGAACAGCATCACCTAGGGGAGGTCACACAGGAACACATCAAGGTAGGTTTGGAAAGTCTCCAGAGGAGACTCTACAGCCTCTCTGGGCAGCCTGCTCCAGGTCTACAGCACCCTCACAATGAAGAAATTTCTCCTTACGTTCACGTGGAACCTCCTCCTCTCCAGCTTGCACCCATTGCCCCCTTGTCCCATCATCAGACATCACTGAGCAGAGCCTGGTTCCATTCTCCTGACACTGCCCTTCATATCATTACAAACACAAATGAGGTCACCCCCAGGCTCCTCTGCTCAAAGCTAGTTCCTTGGCCTGCTGGCTGGATTGCTCTGATCTGTGGGGTTATGCCCAGCAGCATGGCTGTAGGCTCCCTTACAGCACAGGCAATGACAGCATCTCTCTCCTGTCAGGCTGCCTGTTCTGATACAACTTACTGGAGTTTATTTGTCTTTTAGACTCTGGGCCTTTTGTCAAACCCATGGCAGCTAAGAGTCAGATGGACAGACAAACCTCTGCAGATAGCAGGGCAACCACATGGGTCTCTCTGCCCTTAGGAAACAATGCTAAATCGAGCAGCAATGGGCCATGTGGCCTCGGGACTCCTGAGTGTAAATGATCTGTACACAGTGAGTTAAAAGTGGTTCTGCCAGAGGGCAGTAACAGTCTCATATCCTGCCCAGGAGGGGAGATCACTGTCCTCACACTACATACACTGATCCTAGTCCAAATCCTGGCCAAACAGAGATATTTTTTAACATTTATATCCTCTCTCCCCTTGCTTTAACTCCTTCACAGTAACCCTTTATACTTAGTGTCACTCTGGTATCCTTGTCCCACAGCTACCCAACTGCTCCTCCATCAGCCCACCTGATTCCACTTCTTTCATCAGATTCCCCTGAGATTCCACATCAGCTTTCCCTGCCCAGAGCGCCTCTGCTTGTCTTAACCTGAGCTCCAAACCAAACAAACCATTCCTTTTATATCATGTTGGTGATGCAAGAGTGGCATCAGTCCTCGCTCTCACAGTTCTTGTCACCTCAAAGGCTTTCCTGACTGGCCCCCACACATTCCAGGATTTTCTTGGTCCCTACCACATGCTCCTCCCTGTTCTCTCTCCTGTCACTGACTCCTTTTGCTTGCTTCCATAGTTGTGCTCTTCAGGGGGATTTTCAGTGTTTGCGTCAGTTTGATTTTTGCCCTTTAACTGACCTTTCCCCAGTTGAAATTTCTCATCTGTTTTGTGCTTCCCAATTATACTAAACACATTTGTCAGAACTTGAAAAGGTCAGAAAGAGCCCATGTGGCTGATGTAGCCCCTTCCAGAGCTTTCTGCCTCCCGCTCACTCCAGGTGAGAAGGCAGGAGGAGCAGCTCAGGGCGCAAGGCAGGCTGAATGCTGACCGCGTCCCCAGCCGGTGCCTGCGCAGGTGGTTTCTGGAGTGAGTGTGCAAGGGCTCATCGAGCAGGCTTCGCAGACATCCTTTGTGCAAGTCCCCGGAGGGCTAGGCATGAAAAGGCTGGAAAATGCGACCAAAGCCTGGGTAAGCTGAGCTATAAAGCCCTGTGTACACGAGGGAGACAAAAGGCAGGGGCTCAGGCATGTGCATGCCTGTTGGCACACAATGACGCTGCGCCTCGCACACACCCAGGCTGTGACAGCAGCGCTGCCCTCCCGTGTCCCGACCTCCCACGGACCGCGACCCTCAGCGCAACCACCTCCCTGCGCCACTGCATGTCAGCACACCCCGGCACTGCTCCTAAACACAGGAAAAACCTGTTGACTTTCCCAAACGTGCTTACAAAAACACTGCCCAGACTCAAGCTCAGCTCAGCCTGGTTCATTAGCGCAGGAGCTGGCTCACGGCAGGCCTGATGCAGAACAGTGGCCCCAGCCCCCTCAGGTGTCTGTCCGAAGTTGGCACGATCTGTTCCAGGCGTCCTGCTGTGCTCAGGTTTGGTACTGTCTGTCCATTCGTCACCTACGCCCATTCCATTCCTGATGCAGTGGCAGGCTGCTTTACAACTCAGTGCTATCTCTCCTGTTTGTTGCTAGGGTTTTGTTTGGGTGGTTTGGTTGGGTTTTTTTTCCCAGGGTCAGGCACAGTTTTTCCTCATCGCTTTATGATGAAAAGTTTGATTGTTTCTGAGGATCAGAGGAAATTACTTTCTTGCTCCCTCATATTTCAGACCCTGGAGTGGAAACTGTCTTTCTGTCATTGACTTTCTTCTCTTGCCCGCTGGTTGCTCAGCTGCTCCCTTCTGATTTGGACTCTGCTTTCTGGTTGGTGCTTGATGGTGGAGGGAGATCTTCCCCGTGAAACACACGGCCTCTCAGGGGCACATCGGCTCCTGTCTTCAGTTCCACTGCCACATCCCTACCGCTTCCAGAGGCATCCCATTGATCCCTGGGCAGAGACACGCTTGGGGAACTACCCCAAACGACCTGAGCGATCTCTTGCTGGGGAAACTCACCTTGGGCAAATCTCCCCCATTGCGCCCACAGTACCGTGTGCTCCCACCGGGGCCACGCGTGGGCGGCTCGGCTCTGGCCATGAGCCCCGACTGCACCCGGCTGCCCTCCCGCCCAGGCCGTGCCCCCACGGGAGTGTCCCCTTGTTCCTTCCCACTCCCCCACACCCCTGCGGTACCGCGGCTCACAGGGGTACCCGGGAGCCCGGGATGATGGATGCGGGGATGCAGGGACCGGGAGGCGGGACCGGCGTGGCGGCGAGGGGCGGCCGTGGGGGTGACATCTCCCCGAGGGGACTGCGGCGGGGGTAAGCCCTAGGGAAGCGGATTCCGGGGGGGCAGCGGGGGCCTCCGTTCCTAAGGACAGACCCGTCCGGGGGTGGCATTCGCCGGAGCGAGCTGGAGCGACGGGTCCCTTGGAGACACCCTCTCTCCATGGCAACCTAAATCGCTTCCTGTGAAGAGCCCGAAATAACCGAGGAGTCGGGGGAGAGGAGCGGAGCCGAGCGGAGCCGAGCCGAGCGGGCAGCGGCGGTGCGGGGGGGGCAGGTCCGGCGGACGGCGGACGCGGGGCTGCGGGAGCTCAGCGCGGGCGGGCAGGGAGCGGGAGGAGCCTTCGCACCCGGCTGCCGGGGCAAGGGGGGCTCCCGGGCCGGGGGTGGGGAGCGCGGCCGCTGCCCCCCACCCGACTCCCCCGGTGCTTCCTCCGGGTTGCAGCGGGGGCCACGGTGCCGGACGCGCCTGTGCCAGCAGTCATGGGGTTAACGGGAGGCAGCGAGCGAGAGAGACAGAGACGGAGAGAGAGAAAGAGGGGCTGGACCAGTGCTCGGCAGCTGTTTATTTCAAGGCATCTCTCGCTTCCTCTCCCTCAGCCAGAGCTCAGCCTCATCAAACCTTCCTCCTCCTCCTCCTCCTCTTCTTCCTTCGTCCTGGCCATGAGAGGCACGGGTAGCAGCAGCTGTGCTCCTCCAGCCCCCTGCTTCGCCGCCCCGGCTGCGCCCCACTCGTCTCCCAGCAAGGTAAGTTCATCCTCTCAGACCGGGCTTGGGGGACGGGGTGGGGATAGGGCTGCAGGCGAGAGGGGTAAGGAAGGATTCGTGCCCGTCTCCAAGTCACCTCTCTCTGTCTCCTTCCCTGTGTCCTTTCTCTCCCTTCTTTTTTTCTCCTCTTCCATCTAGGTGCTCTATCTCCTTCTAGATGGTTGCCTCTTTCCCCTCAACCTTTCTTCTTTCAGTCTGGGGCAGGGGATGCCCAAGAGGGCAGAGAGCGGGGGGGCAGAGCCGAGGCATCGCTGCCTTTTGCCCTCCAGTTCTGGGCTCCATCACAGACCTGTTGTGCTGGAGCACTAGAGCCTGCGCTGAGGAAAGGCGACTTCAGCCAAATTGGCGCAGCTGGAGAAAGGAAACGGAGGGGTCAGTACCTCCTCCTGCCTTGGCCAAGGGTGCACGGTGCAAGAGAGAGCGATTCATATGTGGAGACTCAGCAGCTGAAGCACTTAGATGCCCAGGAACAGTAGGAAACTGGGAGTCAGAAGATTGGCAGACTCATGACATGTATTGCAGGCAGGCACTAGATGTCAGGGGACTGGCATCCTAGAGAGCTGCTGCTTGGAATGGGGCCACACTTACAGTTCCCAAATGCAGGAAGACTTAAGCTCAGAGGACTATTGATGGGCTTCACATATTCATTTCTTAACTAACAGAATGTTCAAATACACCATTGCCCTTCCAGCCTTGGATTCTGCCTCTGTTTAGGATTTCCATACTCATCCCATAAAGGCTCATTCTGGCACCCTATAATAGGAATTCCCACCAGTGCTCACCAAACGCTGCAAGACCTTCACTGACACAGGGCAAGCAGTGTCAGCCTCTCCCAGCTGCTGCCACCAACCCTCTCAGCTTCAGGCACCAAGTAGAGCAGCCTTGACATGCGCTACTGCGTTCAGACTGCAAACCCCCAGATTCAGTCCTCTGTGTAAGCTGTGGGCCCTGGCCCCATGCACAGTGAGGACTCCTTCCCCAGATGAGCTTGGCTTCGCTCACCGCAGGGTACCAGCATTCACACTCTGAGCTGCTGAAACTCCTCCAAGTGCAGCAGAATTAACTCCCTGGGGCAACTGCCCTGGGAGTCCTCCCTTTACCCATCTCCACCTAGCCAAATGCAGCAGGACAGACACGTAACCCCTTTTCACCAGCACTGGGATTCATGCTTTCTGCTACTAAACCAGTAAGGACTGCATCTCTGCCTCTTGGACCATGAACTCTGAGATCTTCATGGCCACTGAGAAAAATACAGGCGTGGTGTGTCTGGGGCAACAGACAGCATGTGGGGGGCTCACCACTGGCATCTAAACTTGCTCTGCCTGATTTTTGGAGATAGCTGCTAGGTTTCACAGTCCCACACCACAGTCTTGCATCAGTAGTCATCACCATCACCCTTAATTCTGACTGGGAGTTAAAAAATGATGGCCAGGCTGGTGTTCTTTCTCTGCCAGGAGGGCTGGCTCCTCCTCAGGTTTGTTTTGGTTATTTTTTGTGACTGTTTCGAGCGGGCTCGTTGCGGAGGGGGAGCTGGGCGAAGGATTTGCATGAAGCTCTTGGCACTGCGGGGTTGCTTAATGGCAAGCAGTATTTCAGCCAGCAGTAAGTTTCATAATCTTGGCCCAGCTCCTGTAAATGTTTTGTTCCTCAGGGTCATAAGCCTCTTTCCCCTTCTTCCATCCTTTCCCTCTCTTCCCAAATCGGTTGGCAGTTTCATTGTTCCAGCGGAATGTGAGGTCATCACTGCATAAGGAGAGGTGATTGATTGCTTAGGTCACTGGGTCCTGTCCCTTACTGGGCTTTGAATGCTGGCTTGCAGACCTTGAACTGGACTCTGTGCTCAAAGGTGAGGCAATGTGGGGTACAGGGGGGCACGGTGGTGCATTCCCAGCAGCTTGAGTCACTGAGCAAACAGAGTGCTGCATTCTGAACTAGCTGGAGCGCTCAGAGAGCAGACAGCTTCAATCCTAGAGGCACAGTATCACAGCAGTCAAGCTCGAGATGTTACAAAAATACAGATAGATCATCATCTGCCAGCTGAGCCAGACAGCATCAGATGCAACCCTTTTCCTATCCCCAGATAGAAGGAGACTCTACCCGCTCCTCACTGACATGGCTCGTGTGTGCTCGGCTTCATTCAGTTGCTCTCCTGTCAGAGCTGATGTCAGGCATTGAGAAAGCTGCGAGACTCTCAAATTTTAAGGCCAGAGAGACCATTTTGATCATTGAGACTGACCTACAGCAGAGCACAGGACAGAGAATTCCACCAATTTCCTTTCCTGCTTCAAGCCCATAACTTCTGATTGAGCTGAAGCCTCCCTGTCAGAAGCAGGGCCAGACGAAGTCTCCAGGCAGTTGGGAACAGGTCACTGCCTAGGTGACTTCTGCTGGCGTGTGCCCCTCCTCATTCGCAGTCTTGTTTCTCATCAGGATTTGTTCAAACTTCAGCATTCTGCAACAGCAGGTTACAGCTTGCGTTTGATGTGAGGGAGCTGCAATGTGGGCATTGCCTGTGCACGGCTTGCACCTTGGCTCTGTTATATTCCAATAGGATATATTTTTGGGACCACGGTGTACAAGAGACCCAGACGCAGAGAAGGAGCTACCAGCAGTGAATCCTAGAGCTTCCTAGGGGCATGGTAGCAGCCAAACTGTGGAGCTCAGGGTGGCACATTCGGGGCGTAGCCTGTGTTTCCTGGTCTGAGGAGTGCAGCAGGCTTTGCTCCTAGCCAGTAGTTAGGATGTAAATCTCCAACCCCCCTTGGTGAAGTGGGTTACCTGCTTTGGGGCATGGCTACCGAGATCTTCTCTCTCCCGTCCCAGCAGTGGTGGGTCTGTGCTGCGGGAGACTTACAAAGAGGGAGGAAGCTGGGGAACAGCGGCAGGATTCGTGCTTCCATCCTGAAAATGTGATGAGAGCAGCTCTGAATAGATTAACCCTCAGGGATCTCTGGTCTGGATCAGTACTGAGGTCCATATGCAGCAGCAAAAAGTGGTGTCATTCTTACTTGCAGCTTTCAGGCACCAAGATTCACAAACGGAGCTCAATGAAGTGCCCTAGGGGAAACAGCTTTGTCATTCACACTCTTGTCATCTGTGCTTCAAAGGGCTGGAATGCTGCGATGAAGGCTCTCTACCTACAGTGAGAATACACAGGTCCATCTTTGGATGCTGGGAGTAGTCCCGGCTGGTTTTCTCACAATTAGACCTGGGAAACAGATCTGAAAGCAAGAGCCATGCCATGTGGTACCAGTGCAGATGTGCAGTCTCTCTGCTCCGGCACACAAAGGCCTCTTGAACGGTGTAAGGTGTGTGGAAACTGTGATCTGTAAGTTCAGGTAGTAGGAGCCTTGGTGTCCCCTCCTCCTTTCCGAAGACCTAATTGTTTATTCAGCATCCACACCAGGAGCTGTGTACAAAGCTGAATGAAGGGCATTTTATACACTTGCCCTCCCACACAGCAGCATCTGTGCCCAGGACACAATCTCCACCACCAGTGGCTAGCTACAGATGCCCCAGACATACTTTAGCTACTGCTTTGTCAGTAAGCCACAGGGACACCCATGCTTTGAGCTCCATGCAGAGTGGACACCAGCCCTCATCAGCCAGCATGTCCACCTGAAACCTTCCTTTGCTCTCATGTGTTTGTGCTGTGGGAGACATCTCTCTGCTTCTCCCAACCCCTCCACAACCTCACCTGTGCATGCTAACGCAGGACGCGCTCTCAGGCTCTGGCCACAAGAGGATTAGTAAACCAGAATGTGTGGGAGAAACTGCTTGACTGAAAGGGTTCTCAAATGATGTGGTTGAATCCCTATTCCTGGAAGCATTTAAAAGATGCTGAGACGTGATGCTGAGGGACATGGTTTTGCTTCAGCGTTGGAGAATAGTTGGACCAATTCTAGGGTTCCATGAGTCTGTAACTGAGATTACTGACATTGCCTCCTTGGTGCACTCACCACCTTTAGGGTAGGGGCACTCCTAGTCACCTCCTCTTCACCATTGGCAGCTGAACCTGTGCATAGCAGTGTCTGACGCTGACACTTGATGTCCACGTTTTCACCTCCACAGCATTATGTGCTCATGAGCAGGCCAGTGCTGGGACTTGCTCCTTCACTCAGCTCCTGTAACAGTGTTACCTGTGTCAAAGGGCTGAAATTCAGACAGCTTGGAGTGAAAGCAATTCAGGATTTGGCTCTGTAGGGTTTCTTATTCCCAGGCTTCAGATCCTGGGAATCCACCATCCGAGGGTGCTGTTGCTGGAGCTCACAATCTCAGCTGAGAAGTGCAGCAAGATCTCCACCGTCAGACATCCCGAGAAGCAAAGAGGAGCACAGTGAGACAAGCGATCTAGCACACTTACCCACCTACACCCAAGCATGTTTGTGCTGCTAGAGCCATCTGCGTTAGGAGGAGTGCTGCTAGTTACATGTGCTCTGAGGTCTACCTGCACCTGCAGAAGATCTCCACTCACAAGGTGGATCCACACCTCCTGTTGCCTGATGCAAAACAGCCCCTGAAGAGCAGAGCTGTAGCAGAATGTCGTGCCACAAGCAGAACAGGCTCTTCACCCCAGGGAACTGCTGTCCCTTGGTAAATCCCAGGCACTCCACACCACCTGGAAAGCACTCAAGCACTCACACGAGGAGGTCCCTGACGCTTAAAATTCCCTCCCTTTTCAAAGCCCAAAAGAAATTCTGCCACAGATTTGTGTTGCCAGACATGATCTTCCACAGCATCGTGATCATAATCCAGATGGCCAAGATCTCACCAGCCTCTGGCTTCAGAAGAAACTTGCTCCGTTCTGCTGCCTCCCTGCAGAGATGCATTTTAATATTGAGTCCCCTCCAAAGCTTAGGGGTTCGAGAGCAAAGTACAAAGAAATGCTGAGAATAGCTGCTCTGTTCTCCTTATCTTCATCTCAGGATCACTCCAGAGATCCCTGTTGCCCCGAAGGGAAGGGCAGGGCACTAGCCGACAATTCCTTTTCTTCTTGCCTTTTTTTTTTCCTGTGAACATTGTTTAAATATTTAACAGAAGGAAACTAAAAATATCCCCAGTTAATGCAGCAGGAGCTAGACAGCTCTTCACTCTTGGTGCCCTTTCTTCCAGCGCCTCTCCTCAGGTGCACAATGGGGGCATGACTCCCCTTATCACAGCATGCAGTGGGCTCTTCACTCAGCAAGAAGAAGCCTTCTGAGGAGGGGTTGCAGTTTTAGTCCGGGGCATGGGCTGAGCTGGAAAGGGCAGCAAGAACTCCTTAGGAGCCAGGAGGTGCAGTGCTACTGCCTGGGGGCTGGAGGTGCAGAGTTGGCTTCTGTGTTGACTCCCTCTCTCAGCATCACCACATTATCCTGGCAGGTGCAGAAGTGCATGACCATGGAGTTGTCAGCATTTGTCCTTTCCCCCTCTAGGATGACGGAGGAAGCCGAGTGTCTTGACTATGTGCCTGTGCATGCAAAGGCAAGCACGGGTCAGGACCATAACAGCTCACAGGGCAAAGCTGGCACTGCGCAGTGCCCAACCAAGGGAAGGGGCAGAGGTATGAAGGGCAGCTCTGCCACTGCCAGACTGATGCCAGAGGGTAACATGTCCAGTGCAAAACTCCAGCAAGGGGACCAGCCCTTACTCTCTGTTACGGCTGCTGCCTACTGCTTGGCCAGGGGAAGTGGGAGAGAAATGGGAGGAATAGAGGAAAAAGGAAGGGATGGGACAGAGCAGAGAACATTAGGACAAGGGGTGTGGGAAGATAATTCCATGCTAGCCAAGAGGAAAGCAAATACTAAATATTTGATAGGCATACTTCTGCTCTTAAATGCTTTTGTAAGGCAGGACTTTTCTCCCTGATCCACTCTTTCTTGGTTTCTCACTCTCATGCTTCCCCTCTTGCTCCCTCACCCTGGCACACAATAAGTAGCCTCCTTTATTAATAAATGGTTTGCACACTCTGCACTACAAATAAGCACAGGAATTAAGAGTCCAACTTGTTCCAGCGATAAGCAAACAAAGATGCCAAATTCTCCTCTTGGACCCCAGACAGGGGAGTCCGCGGGGAAGCTGTGCTTCTACCTCTGCAGGTGTGCTCCAGAGACTGCTCCTTGCTTTTGTGTACGTGTGCTGAGGTTCATGTTTCCTCGTGGCACCGGGGCCAGGGGGATGATGCACCTCTGTGCAGGACAGCTTAGAGGCACGGGGTGCAGGAGTGGGTGCCCACTGGGGCTGGGAGGTCACCCGCGGTGGCGCACACTGCTTCCAGGGACAGAGCGGTCGCTGTCGGGTGAGGGGGCACTGACACCTCTCCTTTTTGGTTCCCAGTGAAGAAGATGAGACAGGATCCCCACTGAGCAGACACTGCTGCATCTGAGATGGAGCCCAGTGCCTGGTAGGTTCACAGCTTCCCGCATTCGCTGGCAACACGGGAAGGCGACAGGAACGCAGGTGGCAGGCTGCTCCCGGCGGCTGCGGGCTTGGCCTTTCAACGGGAGGGACACTGCAGACAAGACTCTCTCCTTCCTCCCCCCCTGCCTGCAGCAGGATGCCTCTACGCCTCTCCTGCATCCACTCCCTGCAGCTTTGGCATCTCCTCCTGCTGGTCTCCGCCGTCCCTCCTCCTGGTGTCTGCTCTCTTCGCTCTCGGGGCCCGGCGGCTGCTCGACCTCTCTGCACCCGTCGGAGTCCCTCAGCTCCGCGGCCCATTTGCATCTGGGACAGGACCTCAGTGCCAGAGAGGGATTCTCGCTTTGCCCTGCCCCGCCAGCGAGCCCTGGCGCTGCAGGCAGGGGAGCTGCGGCACGTCCTGAGGCTGAGGCGCCAGGCGCCGGGCACCCGCCCCGCCACCCCCTCGGGCTTCGAGGACGGAATGCCTTCCTCCCAGTACCCCTGGGCCATTGTGTGGGGCCCCACGGTGTCAGACGAGGACGGAGGAGACACTAACTCGGCCAACCCAGGCTTGCCGCCGCTGGGATACACCTTCGTGTCGCCACACGGGATGGCAACGGCGCAGCCCAACTCCCACTCGCTCCTGCACAACGCGGGGCTCAACCTGCGGGAGACTCCAGCCACTCTGCGGCCCTTCCTGTTCGGGCCCCGAGGGGAAGGTAAATCTGCCCTCTGCTCCTTTCACCCCTCCCTGTCCTCGCAGGAGCAGCTGCTTCTGCGAAACAGGCGAGGGCCCCAGCAGGAGCCGCCCCTTGCACTGCTGCTCACCGGGCACTGGCGGGGATGGCCATCGCACCCCCTCGTGTCGCCATCTGTCTTGCAGGTGTGGACCCCCAGCTGTACATCACCATCACCATCTCCATCATCATTGTCCTGGTTGCCACTGGGATCATATTCAAGTTCTGGTGAGTAGAGTTTGGGGCCGATGGAGGCTGTCACCATGCCAGTATCTGCAGGTGGGTGGGCAGGAGGACTGTGGGCTTGGGAATCCTTTGTCCCAGGAGAGCAGATCTCATTCTGT
Source organism: Pogoniulus pusillus (assembly GCF_015220805.1). NCBI lineage: Eukaryota > Metazoa > Chordata > Aves > Piciformes > Lybiidae > Pogoniulus > Pogoniulus pusillus. Next base: position 25,177,432 of record NC_087278.1, read on the forward strand.
AAACCCTGGCTGGGCTCTAACACTGAACACTGCAAGACCCCAAGAACCTCTGTCTGGGGTGTGTCTGAGAGGCTGCTCTTCACCCTACCCCTTGTCTCTCTCTCCACAGCTGGGACCGTAATCAGAAGCGCCGGCGTCACTCCGGGCAGCAGGGCGGTGGAAGGCAGCAGGAAAGCCAGCAGCCCCTCACGGACCTCTCCCCCACCACCATCAGCATCCTGGGGCCCTACAGCGACTCCCTGGTCCCCACACCCAAAGCAGAGGAGTCCAGACATGGCCAGGAGGGTGGGGAGAAACTGGGAGACCACAAGAAAAGCACAGCCTTCCAGCTCAACCGGTGAGTAGCTGGTGAGCTGGGGTGGGAAGGGGCAGTGAGGGACAGGGGCATAGGCAGGCTGAGGCAGGACAAGGTGCCAGCTGTTTGGAGTGGTGGGGCAAGGTAAGTGCCTATTGCTAATTAATTTCTGATTCCTTTTTCCCCCCAGAATCCCACTGGTGAACCTGTGACACTCACAGGAGAAGCAGAGCTGGCTCCATCCACCCTCCTGTCACAGCCAGCGAGCACAGGCTCCCGCTGCCCCTGCCGCCCCAGGAACAAACCACCTCCTTGTGCCACATCTGCCCACCACCATGATTAACCAATGCCACCAGGATGTGCCTGGGCAAGTGGATGAGCTGGGCCTCCTTAGCTTCCTGCTGGGGGAAGGTTGGGGACTCCCCCAACCCACGCAGGACAGGGTGATGAGAGAGCAGGAGGGTGGGAGGGAAGGCAGCTGGTGGTGGTGTGAAATCTTGTCCTGCCTGGCTCCTCTCCTAGCACACACACAGGCACACACGTGGATCTCTGTGGCTCTCCCACCAGTGCATGCCTGACATCAGGGGTAGGTGAGGTGGAAAGGCGTACCCCTGTCCCTGTGGGCCCTAACCCCTCTGTGTGTCCCTTCCCGTGTCGTGTGCTTTGAAGTGAACATCTGGAGTTCAGTGGCTGCAGGATTACCTGCTGGGGCTCGGTCTCCCCTGAGTTGGGACTCAGGTGGTTGCAGGTTCTTCTGTTCCTGAGGCCTTGACACCTCCCAAGGGTAGGTGAAGCTTGGGCAGAAGAGGCTTGCTCAGCACCTGTCCCCCAGCAGCAACCCATCTCCTTTAAGGAATCATCACCTCCCCCTCCAGATGGAAGATATTCACATCTTGCCATTTTCTTGCTGCCTAATACTCTGTTTTCACTCTTCAGTTTGCATCTTTCTTCATCCCTCTGTCCCCATTTTTTTTTTCCCTCTCAGTTCCTCCCACCACCACTTCTCTTGCCAGTTAAGTTGGAAAGATTCCTTTGGCTTTCCCAATGTTTTGATCTCTTGGGAGCCTCCTTGCTGTCCCACTCCACCTCCCCAGTCTCCTACAGCAAAGTTTTTCTGAGGAGCACCAGCACATGGTGATGTTCTTCAGAAAATCTGAGGTGAAGCTCTCTGCCCATCAGGTTGTTTAGCTCTTGTGCACTGGGACACTGCTGGAGCAGCTAAGGCGCAGCGTGCACACACAGCCGAGGAACTTGGCATTTGCTGAGCTGCGGCGCAGAATTGCCTTCAGATACTCATGCCACAGGCAACAAGCAGCAGACTTGACTCTCCTGGAATGACAAAGAGCAATTTAGAGTCGACCTTGGGGACATTTAGAGGATTGCTCTCTGCTGCTGATTGGAATGCAAGGTGACTGGAAGCACACAAGGTAGCATTCACCAGGGACATGAGAAAGGGGATAGCTGGGATGTTCGCCTCCAAAACTGTGTTGCCTCAGCTGGTTGGGGACCAAAACCAATGGCACAGGTATCAGTGCAGGGCAGTTGCCTGAGCATATATTTCAGGGCTGTGTTGGTCGATAGGCCAGGCAGACACGTTGCCAGTTAGCTGTGTGAGCAAGGTCAACACATCTCAGCTTCTTCCTACATATGGACTGCTGGCTGTGACTCTGAGAAAGAGTGAAATGCAAATTTCAGCTTAATGACAACACCTGCTTTCCCCTGGCTTTTGTGGACACCTGAGAAGTAATTCACAACCCCCACCTTGACAGCCTCTGAGCTGAAATTAGGTAGATATAGGTAAAGTTGCCCCTATGTTGTACTTTGCTGGACTGATGTGGCAAGAAGCAGGAAATGCAAACAGGATTTAAAGGTCTTGAGGCACCAGAGAAAGTCTCAGAGAAAAGTCATCTCAGAGAAAAGAAAATGGACCTTTCAACCTTCATCTCTGCACTAAAGGCCTGCTCTTTATAGGGAGTTTCACTACACGCCTGGTTGTGCCCATGTACCCAGCTGAATTAGGTGATCTCAGGCCACATCTGACTCACCATGAAGGACATTCCAATGAGAGTGTAAATTGCAGTAAACCAGTAGAGACTGGGAGAAAAGGACAAGTCAGATAAAATTGGTGTCTCATTAAAGGCACAGAATGGCTGCGAGATGTAGGTGGAAAAACACTCTGGAGGTCTAAAGTCTAAGCATAGGTTGAGTCTCCACATAGATCAGAAGATACTCTATTGCTTGACCCTAGATCCACCTATCACTGAGCCTTTTCTTTATTCAAGCTCCATTCAAGCCTTTGGTGGACATTCAAGCTGCAAATGGAGAGGACAGGGGAGGTGGCCAATGGCTGGTCCTGCCTGCTGCCCCCTTCACTGCCTTCTCCACCAGCTGAGGGCATCTCAGGGCTGTTCTGCTCTTGCTGGCACATCAGCACCGGGGAAGGACATCTGCATGTGGTCTGCAACAGGCTGCACTGCTTATTGCTGGCAGTTTACAATGGCTTGAATTGGTTTCAGTAATCTTCCAGATCAGATTAATTAGATTGCTCCTTGATCAATAGTCCTTGTTGAAACAAAGCCAGAGTTTAGACTCTACCACTTCAAGGGCTGCCCTTGGACTTTCCCTTTGTACATGCTGCATGGAGAGAAGGTCTGTAAGGAAGTGGCAGGGTGTAGTGAACACTTGATGCAAGGAAGCCCTGTGTTCTGCTGGCCAGGTTTTTGGAACCTCCACAAACAAATCTGATTTTGGTGGCTTGGGTTGGATTTTTCCCCTTTTACACCTCTCTGCTTTTGTACCTCCAAGCAATGAAGCCTCTCGTGGATGCTGCGGTAAGGGGGCAGCTGGGCAACACTTCCAGTGACAGACACTCAGAGCTGCTGACAGTCTTTTCCAAGGCCCTTTTTTCCCAGTCAAAGGTGTCTTTATGGCAGGGGTTCACTCTCTCACGGGAAACAGGTTAGATACATGAAACAACTTCATTGCGCTGCCCAAAGATGCTTTGCTACATTTTGTCCCCAGAACAAACCAGTCCAAGCACGTGTGGACACACAAGCTTCTTCCAGTCAATAAACAATCTCACTGGATCTGCTTTCTTCATGGCTGGAGCCTTCTAAAGCATCGTCCCCTATGCAGCCTGGAGCCAGACCTTAACCTGCAGCCTCTTCCCTGTCCCAAGGTGGTAGTCTGTGAAATGTGCACACACACAGAGGTTGACAGCACCGAGTACCAGGGCAGGGCAGGGGCCTGCACCTTTTCAGTCACAGCCCATCAGGTTTCCCTGTCTTCTAGGTGACTGGAGGAGAAAGATCTGGATTCACTATATTCCAGTGAAAATTGCACAGAGAGAAAAGTGTGTAGGAAAACCAACTGCAAATGTTGATGGCCTTGGGCTGAGCCTGCCCAGGACTTTTGTGTTACAAAGAGGGAACATCCTGATGGGCCAGGTGAGTTGAAGGCACTATGTCTGAGGGGAGCTCCTGGGGGAACATGGCTTTGTTAATGCCAGGGTGGTCCCTGTGAGCACAGTGGGAAGTAGGGAAGGTCTCGGGGAGAACCTCTCCCCTCCACCCTGGAGTCTCCCCCTGGTTACCCAGCAGAGCATCAGGACCAGAAGGCCAAATCCTACTTTGGGGTTTCCTATTTGCTCAGCTGTGGCTGGTAGGCAGGGGAGCAGAGCTCCAGCATGCACTTCACAACGCTCCTCCAGTCCAGTTCACAGGGACTCACATCCAGCCAAGCATCCCATGGCTTCAGAGAGGGTTATCTACCTCTTCCTCAATGGCACCTAAGTGCCCTTGCAAATCTGGTCCCTTCATTTCCCACAAGGAAAAATGCTTAGAAAAGAGCTATTTTTTCATTCCCTGCAATTACCAAACACGATCACCCTCATACTGCTCTGAATTAAACTACAGCACAGCCTCAGAGCCCAGCCCTGCAGCACAAAGCCCCTGGGCCACACTCCAGCTCCCTGAGTGCCTCCCTGCTGACGTTTCACCGTAGTCCTGGCCCTGCCCTGGGAAGACCACATAGGTGGGGCTCCCCTTTTTTCACCAACTGCTGGCTCTCTGCTCCTTTTTTTCCCTGTTGTTTCCCTCTCCCACAGTTTCCCCACTTGCTACTTCTGTCCTGTACCATCGCTCCCCTCCCAGGTAGCTCTCCCCTCCTGCTGTTTCACTCTCCCCTCTCCTCTCTTGTTCTCCCTTCACCACTCGTCCCGTTCTGCCACTCCCATCCTCCCCCTGTCCTCCCTTCTGCTGCCGTGCTCAGTCTTGCTCTTTCCTCTCCTCTGCCCTTGTGAGCTGTGATATATATATTTTTTTGTAGGATTTCTCTTCTCCTCGTGGTGAAATATTCAATTCTTGTGGGATGTTAGTTTCAACATTTTTAAATAAATCTTTGCAAAATACTGCAAGCAGAGCTCTCAGTGCTGTGTGCAAGCAGAGCTCTCAGTGCTGTGTGCAAGCAGAGCTCTTAGTGCTGCTTGCAAGCAGAGCTCTGCCTGCTGTGGAAGAGGACGTGATGGAGATACCGGGGTGGGATGAGAGGCAGCTCACCCCTGGGCAGACCCCAGTGGAGTGGGAGCTCAGACATGTGGCATCTCAGTCTCTTCTTGGAGGGTAGACAGGGCAATGTGGCCCTGTACCCCTCTTGCCTTGGTCTTCCTGAGGCCATTTGATCATCCTCACACATTTTCGTGAGCTGTTCCACAGAGCTGTTCTGCCTCTGTAAGCTGCTGCCTCCCAGCCATGTTTTGGGGCAGCTCGTCACATGCTGGGAGCCACCAGCGTGGCTGGGAGAGGCGCAAGAAGCTGCGAGGGAAAGGAAGGGAGCTGGAGCGATGCAGGCGCAGGAGCCTCCCGCACTCTGTTCCCCGCGGCTGCCTCCGCAATTTCTATTTCCAGCGCTGCTGCCTCCCCTCCCGGCCACAGTGCTGCTGCTGCTGCTGCTGGTTTCCAGGGCTGCTCTGTAATTAAGCATCTTGGGCTCCTGCAATTCCCCCACTTCTCAAGCCCTGGTGCCGGGGTGGGCACGGAGGAGCTGCTGTAGACCAGCCCTAAGACACGGCGGCCGCTCTGAAAGGCTGCTCCTGCTGTCAGAGTCCTTCGGGCACTGGAGGTGTACCTGATCCACTGCCTTGCTGTTGGAGGAAGGAGCAGGCTCCCCAGGCCAGAACTGACATCGGACTCTACCCTGGGGTCTCTGTCCACTGGAAGGACTCAGGACCACCTCCTGCTGCAGGACTAGACCACTCCACATGGCACCCTGCACCCTGGACGGGGTTTCGGTGGGCTCCCTGGATAGCAGACACATGAGTGTCTGTCCCAGGACACCCACGTGTGAGAGGCTGACCCACACCTCTTCTGCCCCTGTGCCAAGTGTGAGAGGACAGTCCCTTAGCCCTATTGTTTTAGGTGCTGGCCACCTGTTCCCTCTGCCTGATCCTCCCCAGCAAACCACCTGCAGCTGGGGCTGGGCAGGCTGGAGAGATTTGACCGAGGAGATGATAAACTCTCCTGGTGCTGAAATTCCAGACTCATTGGTGCAATGAGATGTCTTACAGCAACCTCATCCTCTTCCAGCCAGAGCTTCAGCCCTCCCTGCTGACTTGTTTGTCATCAGATGTTTTTCAATCAAGGCTCTCCTGGCAGAGGCTGCAGGTGTTCAAACGTTCCATTTCTTCACCAGGGTTTGTTCTTTGCCTTACAGGAGAAGATTTGTGAGCTGCCCTTTCTTCTCCTGACTCCCTAGAACACTGACTCCCTAGTCCAGTCCCTTCCCATCACCACTTCCCAATGCCCATGTTGACTTCCCACCTTTCCAGCCTGGTCTCAGTCCTGCCTACTTTCCCAGCACCTCCACAGCGTCCTGGGCAAGCAGCTCACCTGAGCTGAGACCTCAGCTGCAGTGCTGTGTCCAGCTATGGGGCACTCAACGCAAGAAGGACATCAGCCTGCTCGGGTGGGTCCAGAGGAGGCCACCAAGATGATCAGAGGGCTGGAGAACCTCCCCTGTGGGGACAGGCTGAGAGAGTTGGGGCTGTTCAGCATGGAGAAGAGAAGGCTCCAGAAAGGCCTTAGAGCAGCCTCCCAGTACCTGAAGGGGACTGCAAGAAAGCCAGGAAGGGATTTTTTAAAAGGCATTGTAGTGACAGGATGAGAGGGAATGGATTGAAGCTTGGGGAGGGCAAATTGAGGCTGGAGATTAGGAAGAAATTCTTTCCAGTGAGGGTGGTGAGACACTGGAACAGGTTGCCCAGGGAGGTTGTGCCAGGTTCAAGGCCAGGCTGGATGAGGCCTTGAGCGACCTGTTCTAGAGGGAGGTGTCCCTGCCCACGGCAGGGGGCTGGAGCTGGATGATCCTCAAGGTCCCTTCCAACCTAAACCATTCTATGAACCTATGAAATCTTTAAAATCCACAAACCCCAGGCAGCTGTGAGCAGGAAGGCACTGGTGGGAAAGTGCCATGGGCCTTGCTGTGCTCCCCGGGGCCGTGCTCTGAGCTGGGCACAGCAGTGTGGACCAGCTGGAGTAACTCTGGTGTAAGCTTTGATGCAGAGGGATGGGCAGCTTCAGGTAGAATGGAATCAGCTGCGTGCCCTGCGCAAGGATATGGCCATTTAATTAGGAGCACAAGTGGAAGCTGCCACGAGGAATTGCCCTGACACAGGCAACCACTCACTTCAGTGCCGTGTAGAAGAGTTAAGTAGTTCCCCTGCTTCATTCCTGCTTTGATCCTCGGAGGCAGAATTGAATCTTCATTGAGGGCTGCCGTGTCTCCAAGTGCACATTGCCCTCAGTGAGTAATGGAGCGTTCGGTGCCGCAGCCCGCATTGATCCGGAGCCCAGCTTTCCCCAGGAGTGACCAGAATGCAAGCAAAACCACCTCCAGCTCCACATCAATCCTCACCAGGCAGCTGGCAGGGAAGCAAATGTCAGCCTCTGCTCCAGGGACCTGTCCCGCATCTCTGTGCCTCCCGGTTGGAGCTCTAGGGGCAGCAGGGCAGCTGCTGCAGGGCAGCCAGGCGAGGCTGCAGGCCAGGCTTTGTCGGCTGCTGGACATACCACAGGGGTTTGTGCCCAGGTGGCCAAGAGAGCCAGTGGCATCCTGGCCTGCATCAGGAATGGTGTGGCCAGCAGGAGCAGGGAGGTCATTCTGCCCTTGTACTCTGCACTGGTTAGACCACACCTTGAGTGCTGTGTTCAGTTCTGGGCCCCCCAGTTTAGGAGGGACATTGAGATGCTTGAGCGTGTCCAGAGAAGGGCGACGAGGCTGGGGAGAGGCCTTGAGCACAGCCCTACGAGGAGAGGCTGAGGGAGCTGGGATTGGTTAGCCTGGAGAAGAGGAGGCTCAGGGCAGACCTTATTGCTGTCTACAACTACCTGAGGGGAGGTTGTGGCCAGGAGGAGGTTGCTCTCTTCTCTCAGGTGCCCAGCACCAGAACAAGAGGACACAGCCTCAGGCTGCGCCAGGGGAGATTTAGGCTGGAGGTGAGGAGAAAGTTCTTCACTGAGAGAGTCATTGGACACTGGAATGGGCTGCCCGGGGAGGTGGTGGAGTCGCCGTCCCTGGAGCTGTTCAAGGCAGGACTGGACGTGGCACTTGGTGCCATGGTCTGGCCTTGAGCTCTGTGGTAAAGGGTTGGACTTGATGATCTGTGAGGTCTCTTCCAACCCTGATGATACTGTGATACTGTGGTTCAAGGAACAAGGCAGCAAAGGAGCCTAAAGTGACTCATCTTTTCCAGGGCCAGAGGAACGTGGTTTGATGTCTGCAGCACGCACTGGTCAAATCCGCGCTACAGCTTGGCCTGGCTGAAGGGAGGTTGGTCTCTTAGGAGGATCACCTAAGGAAGGATGCTGGCATTGTGGTTCTCATTGGTAGCAGCCAAGCCTTGCTAAAGTGACCTAGAGAGTGGAAGCTTTTTGAGCCAAGCAGTGGTGAGTTTCCTCTGCTAGTGTCTGAAGAACCAATTCAGCCAGGCTTGTGCCCTGTGAACACAAACTTCAGCAGAGTATTGTCACTAACCAACACAAGTGCACCAGTGAAACACACCTGCAGTGGAGGTATTTGGTTCAGACCCATTGGCGACACCAGGATGAACTATATAAGCCTGAAAGAGCATGCTGGAAGGAATGGAAGACATTCAGAGGGGTTTGGGTAGCCTGGAGAGGTGAGCCCAAGACAACCTCATCAGGTTCAACAAGACCACGTGCAAGGTCCTGCACCTGGGTCAGGACAATCCCAAGCACAAATTCAGGCTGGGCAAGGAGTGGCATTCATGACTTCCCTGGGCAACCTGTGCCAGTGTCTCACCACCCTTGCTGGAAAGGATTTCTTCCTAATCTCCAGTCTCAATCTGCTCTCTTCAAGCTTCAATCCATTCCCTCTGATCCTATCACTACAAGCCCTTGTAAAAAGCCCCCTTCTGGCTTGTAGCCCCCTTCAGTACTGGAAGGCTGCTCTAAGGTTTCCCTGGAGTCTTATTTGTTCTTTTATTACGATGAGCTGAAGCTGTTGATCATAGGCCTTAAACAAGAGAGCAATGAGAGAGCATGAACATGGGGGAGGACAGAAAAAGACAGGCTGAGAGCAGAACCATTAATGGTGGCTAGGATTAAATGATGGGGCAGGAAGAGGAAGCAGAGTCAGAGGAAGGGATCAGGCTGGAAATTTAGACCTAGAGAGGTTTAAAAAGAGTTGGGTAAATCACAGAATCACAGAATGGTCCAGTCGGGGCCGGAAGGGACTTCCAGAGGTCATCTAGTCTGGCCCCCCTGCAGTCAGCAGGGACATCCCCACTAGACCAGGTCACCCAGGGCCTTGTCAAGACTCATCTTGAATGTCTCCAGGGAAGGGCCCTCAATCACCTCCCTGGGCAGCCTATTCCAGCACTCCACCACCCTCATAGTAAAGAACTGGTTCCTAACATCCAATCCAATCTAAAGACTGGTGAAGCTCTCAGAGCTCGTGGGTACCAGGGTGATGCTTAGCTGAACTGCTAAGCACTTAGGTTTAGCCTAAGTGCTCTCCCAGCTCCTCTGGTCCTTCTAGCTGCCTCCAGAGCAGCAGGAGGGTCCTCCCTTGCCTGCCTCCTGGGGAAGATGGGACTGTGGATGTCCATGGCTCAGCCCTCAGAGCTCAGCCTCACTGCTGCAGTGCGGACGCAGCCTACGTGTCAGAGATGCAGGATTGTCCTGAAATGTAGGTCAGAGGGTGAAAGTCTCTTCAGCAGGTTTAAAGGCCTCAGCCCTCCTGATGTGCTTTCCAGTGGATAATGCAGTTCCACTTAAAGGATGTTGTTCCCTTTTGCTGCCAGCAAAATGGAAGCCACATCATTTGATTTACAGAAGCACCAAGAACTAAGCCATGGAGACTGCACTCTGCACAAGCACCACACTGAGAATACCAAGAATAAGGTTGTCAGTGTCTGCTCCTGGGCTCCCAGAGCTAATATTTCAGCCTCTGGCTTTTGCCACTACAGGGCAAGAACAGTACCACCTGCAGTGGTGCAGAGTGAGAGAGAAGTCACTCAGACTACCACGCACAGAAAGGATGACACGTGAGAAAAGTGCTTTGCAAAGGTGAAACCAAGGATGCAAAGGGGGAGGAGAGAGTCGTGGCATAGACTCAGAGCATCGTTTCTGTTGGAAAAGACCTTCAAGATCATGGAGTTCAACCGTTGTCTAACTTGACCAAGTCTGGTGGTAAACCACATCCCTCAGCACCACATCTCTACTTCTTTTAAACACCTCCAGGCATGGGGATTCAAACACCTTCCCAGGGACCCTGTTCCAGAGAACTGAGAACTCTTTCAGTCAAGAAGTTTTTTCTAATATCCAACCTCCACCTCCACTGGTGCAACTTGAGGTCATTTCCTCTCCTCCTATCACTTGTTACTAGGGAGGAGTCCGACACCCACCTCACTCCAATCTCTTTTCTGGGAGTTGTAGACAGCACTGAGGTCTGCCCTCAGCCTCCTTTTCTCCAGGCTAAACAGCCCCAGTTGCTGTTGGGGTGCGGAGGCTGGCGGGAGGCAGATCGGGGCACTGGCGAGTCGACTCTATAGCTTCTGTGCATCAGTGCCATTTTATTAGGGTAGTGCAGTGTCTTGTATAGTGCTCAGAGGAGGTGTGCCCAGCCAGCCTGGGGCTGGCACAAGTGGACAGTACAGATTGGCCCCAAGCCACGTGCAGGGTGCAGATAGGTTACCCTTATCAAAACAACCTGTGGTTCCACGCCAGGGGGCTGGCAGGGTCAGCTCCCAGCAGCTGTGTGTGGGGTGCTCACAGTGCCTTCCAGCCCAAGGGCTCTTTCCCATCACAAGGTCTCATGTTTACAGCTCATGCCCCGCTGCAGGAGAAATTCTCCCACAAGTTCCCTCAGCTGCTCCTCACGAGCCCTGTTCTCCAGACTCCTCACCAGCTTCCTTGCCCTTCCCTGGGCCCACTCAAGCACCATGATGTCTTTCATGTAGTGAGAGCCCCAAATCTGAACCCAGTACTCAAGGTGAGGCCTCCCCAGTGCTGAGAACAGTGGCACAGCCACTTCCCTGGCCCTGCTGATCACACCATTGCTGCCCTAGATCAGGATGCTGGTGGCCTTCTTGGCCACCTGGGTACACCCCAGCTTACCTTCAGCTAGCTGTTGACCAACACCCCCAGGTCTTTCCCTGCTGGGCAGCTTCCCAGTCACTCTTCCCTAGGCCTGGAGCACTGCATGGAGTCTGCCCCAGAAGAGCCTGGTGGATAAGCAGCACATGCTCACACCATGATGACATGAATGCAAGCATCTTTCAGGATGGTGGATGAAGGTAGAGGCTGGTGTTTCCCAACTTCTGAGCTGACCTTGCATCCTGGGTGCTTGCTGTCATTTCGTTTTCTTCTGCTGTGATAATCAGATGTAGTTTCTTTGCACCAATGCTTTCAGGCACCCACCTGGGCTGTGCTTTGAGGCTTGTTGTTGAAACGTGCAAAATCCCGTGCAGCTCCATGTGACACCTCATGCAAATTGCCCCTCCTCTTGCTGTGCATATGTGAAATTAATTTGGGTCTGAAGACAGCTCGGACTCTGAAGGCTTTGTTTGGACTGAGCACTCACCCAGCTCCCCTGATCCTTCCGCTTATCTCAGGAGCAGCAGCTTGCACCTCTGCTGCCTGCCACAGCTTTGGTCTAAAGGCAGCGTGTGCTGGAGGTGATGTGGCTTAGATGAAGGTCAAATTTCAGACCTCTGCCGAGTTTGCCAGTTAGTGCAGTCAGAGAATGAGTACTGAATGGGGAAGCTGAAACACCAAGCTCATGTCTCAGAAGGGTCTGCAGGCATGCACTCACAGGGAGCAGTTCTGAACCCTCGGAGAGCCAGGCTAGTCTGTGGGTAGTGCCATGCTGTCCAGTGGTTCAGTAGCTCACTAAAGTGGCCAAAAGCATCTAGGCTTAGGAAAAAGCACTGGTATTGTCACATCAGCAACTGCAGCTGCTTTCTGCAGAACCATGTTTCTTAAAGATCATAGATTCAGGAAACCACAGGGTCACTAAGGCTGGAAAAGACCTCTAAGATCACCAATGGCAACCATTAACCCAGCACCACCATGCCCACTAAACCAGATCCCAAAGTGCCATGTCCTTTGATCACCCCCAAGGATGGTGACTCCACCACCTCCCTGAGCAGCCTTTTGTCCAGAGAAGGGCAACAAACTGGTGAGGGGCCTGAACACAGCCCTATGAGGAGAGGCTGAGGGAGCTGGGGTGTTTAGCCTGGAGAAGAGCAGGCTCAGGGGGGACCTCATTGCTGCCTACAACTACCTGAAGGGAGGCTGTAGCCAGGTGGGGTTGGTCTCTTCTGACAGGCAGCCAAGCAACAGAACAAGGGGACACAGTCTCAAGTTGTGCCAGAGGAGGTCTAGGCTGGATGTTAGGAGGAAGTTGTTGGCAGAGAGAGTGATTGGCATTGGAATGGGCTGCCCAGGGAGGTGGTGGAGTTGCTGTCCCTGGAGATGTTCCAAAAAAGCCTAGATGAGGCACTTAGTGCCATGGTCTGGTTGATTGGACAGGGCTGGGTGCTAGGTTGGGCTGGATGATCTTGGAGGTCTCTTCCAACATGGTTGATTCTATGATTCTGTGATTCTTGCAGTAAAGAATTTTTTTCCTAATATCCAACCTAAACCTCCCCTGATGCAACTTGAGGCCATTTCCTCTCATCCTATCATGTTTTATTTGGGAGAACGGAGTGAACTCCCACCTGAATCCAACCTCTCTTCAGAGAGTGGTAGAGAGCAATGAGATCTTCCCTCAGCCTCCTTTTCTCCAGACTACACAACCCCAGTCTCTCAGCTACTTCTCACCAGCCCTGTTCTCCAGACCTTTCACCAGCTTTGTTGCCCTTCTCTGAGCCTGCTCCAGCCCCTCAGTGTCCTTCTTGTAGAGGGACACAATCACTGCCCTGGTCCTGCTGGCCACACTATTGCTGATATAGTCCAGGATACTCTTTCTAGAAGTGGATCTGCAGACAAAGGCAACTGCTCTACATATAAGTGACCCACGTTCTTAAGAAAACTCATCTCCCAGTGAAAGCACCTCCTGAACAGCCCAGCTGGAGCACAGGCAGCAGTACAGCATCTGCCCTGACACATGCAAGGCATTTCAGTGACATTCTTTATGCCAATGTTCACTTTTCTCTTCCTCCTGGCTATGAGTCAGCAGCGAGGCTTGAAACCCCTGTCCTTCATCACTGAGGAAGACGTAGACATCAGCCCAGCAATGCCTTAATCTTCTGCAGACACCAGAACAGAGCCTGTCAGCCACCGAGTTTGCTGTGCCTCCCATTTGATCCCCTGCTCATATAATCCACTGTCATCTGGCAGTGAAGGATTTCATGCAAGGATTCCTGCTTTGGGCAGCTGAGTGCAGACAGGTGCCTAGAGGCAGAGGTGGCTGGGAGCCATGTGCCATGTTCCAGCACTGCTGGTGTCCAGGGCTGGTGGCAGGACTGAGGGAGGCAGGAGAGACTTCAAGGCAAATGCCACTGGTTTACTGGAACACTCAGCCTGAGGCTGCCCTAGGAGAGCTGCTGGCATCTTTCTCTTTGCCAGCTGCTCCTGGGGCATCCCTTTCTCTCCTCCCCTTTGCCACCCTGTGTGAAACCCTGGAGGTGTTCCAAAAGCTTGCAGACATGGCACTCGGGGCCATGGTTTCATGGCCAAGGTGGTATTACACTGAAGGTCAGACTCAGTGATCTTAGAGATCTTTTCCAGCTGAAACGATTCCATGATTCATCCAACTGACTGCCTTCTCTGGCCCAGGCTGAAGATGAGCAGAGACAGCAGAGGAGCTGGCCTCAAACCCCCAGGTGCCTGGCTCACATGGCACACGCTCCCCTGGGCTAGCAGGGTGAAGCTGTCCTCTTCTGCTCATCAGAAATCCCCTCAGATCTCCAAGACACCCATCTGTCACCCGAGGTAATGGGTCCTGGGCCTGCCTGTCACTTGCTGTCCCCTCCAATTTCCAAGCTAGCTGTGCTCGTGCTGCAGGCAGCCAGGTCCTGTGCTCCGTGGGTAATTACAGCCCTGCAGCTCTCTCTGCAGCCTTGCAGCCTCAGAAGCCAACACTATTTCCAGGCAAGCCCTGGGCACCCCAGCTTGCCTTCTGCTCTAGGAGCAGAGCGGTATGAAAGTGTCCTGCTTTGCACAAGAGGAGAGGACCAGATGGGCTCCCCGGTTCAGGAGGGACAGAGATCTACGCAAGAGAGTCCATGGGAGGACTACAAAGATGATGAAGTGGCTGGAGCACTGCCCCTTGAGGGGAGGCTGAGGGACCTGGGGCTGTTTGGTCTGGTGAAGAGAAGGTTTAGAGGGGATCTCTAGATGTTTATAAATATCTGAGAGCTGGGGGTCAAGAGGGAGGGGACAGACTCTGCTCAGCCACACCCTGTGATAGGACAGGCAGTGATGAGTATAAACTGCAGCACAGAAAGCTCCACCTCAACACGAGGAAGAACTTCTTTACTGTAAGGGTCACGGAGCACTGGAACAGGCTTCCCAGAGAGGCTGGGGAGTCTCCTTCTCTGTAGACTTTCAAGACCCATCTGGATGCATTCCTGTGTGACCTGAGCTAGATTCTATGGTCCTGCTCTGGTTGGAGTTGATGACCTATGGAGGTCCCTTCCAACCCCTAAGATCATTTGATCCTGTGATCCTGGGACCAGGAGAGATCCCCTGGCCTCTGACAGGCAGCCCCACTGCATGCTCTTGCTCAGAGACTTCCAGTCCCAAAACACATTCAGCCTCCTGGCCTCACCTCCTTCTAATTTCCAACTTAAGTGTACCCATGTCCCAGCTGTGGTAATTGCTCTTGTGCCAGCATTGTCCTCAGGCTTAAACAGAATGTCAAATCCTTTTGTTAACACAGAGTTAATGTTGCCTGGTGATAGCTCACTCCTTCACGGAACATTATGTTCATCAAAACACAAATCTGTGGGAAACCAGGACGGTCAGAGTTAAAGTGCATGCCCAGGCAACCTTTCTGCTGCTCCTTCTGAGCTGGCAGCTGCCACAGGTTCTGCCAGCTCTCTGTCTGCATTCACTTCATCAAGAGCAAAGTGTTCTGCGATGGCTGAAAGAGCATTGCATGGGTGTGATGGTTTGGGGGTTACCCCGCCCCTCCCACACTTTGTATTTGCCCCAGCTAACTCAGACGGACCCTGGGAATATAGATGAAGCAATTTATTTACAGCTAGCAGAATTTACAAGCAGCTATTTACAATATATACAGTTATATACAATTATATACAGAAATATACAAAAGGATAAACAATATAAAAGCACAACTCCCCTCCCAGAAACCTGAGTCCCCAGGAGGGGCTCTCAAACCACCCCAACACCTCCCCCCGGCCCTCTCAACCTTACCCCAGTTCTCAGGAAGAAAAGAGGTGCAGCCAAGAGGTTAGGGAGCAAGGTTAGTAGGAGCAGGGTTAATGAGATGTGACCAGGTCCAAGGCAAAAGCAAGAGTGAGAAACAAAATGGAGAAAAAGTCTTTCTTCTTCCCAGAGTTCTCAGCGTAACTGTGAGAGAAGTTGACATCAATTGTTTTTCATTTCACTGCCCGTTATCTAGTTCTGTTACCAAAACATTCTAGCTTGCTTCAAACTAGCACAATCCACCCCTTGTCTACTTCGCTCAGAGTATCGCTGAGAATTATCCAATCTAATCTAAACCAATATTTACACTAAAACAATATATACAAGTTCAGTTCACACTTCAATCAGATGTAGGTGATTCAAAAGCTCAGAACAGGGACTTCCAGGTGATGTTGGGTTCGTGCTCACGTACTGTAGATTCTATCGTAGACTCTCTCAGTGTTGGGCGCTGATGTTACCTAGAACAGAAAACTCCTAACAGCTTGAATTTAAACTCTCTCAGCTAAAGTTAGATTTCTCTGTGGAATACACTGGATTTCACCATTCTCCTGCATTACCCAGTAGGTATGACCAGGACCTTCAGCAGATACCACCCCTCGGACAGGTTTCCCTTCGCCCGAAGGAGAAAATACCCAAACAGTTTTTCCTAACAGATTCTTTTCACGTACAACAGGAACTTTATCACCGTCTACTGTTTGGACCAAATCTGATTGTGCAGGTCCTGCTCTGTTTACTGAACCTCTACTATTTACCAACCAGGTAGCTTGTGCTAAATGTTTGTCCCAGTTTTTCAGAGTTCCACCCCCCATGGCTTTTAGGGTGGTTTTCAGCAAACCATTGTAGCGTTCAATCTTCCCTGAAGCTGGTGCATAGTAGGGTATGTGATAGATCCATTCAATACCATGCTCTTTGGCCCAGTTTTTCACAAGATTGTTCTTGAAATGAGTACCATTGTCTGACTCGATTCTCTCTGGAGTTCCATGTCTCCACAAGATCTGTCTCTCCAAACCAACAATGGTGTTACGTGCAGTAGCATGTGGAACTGGATAGGTTTCCAACCATCCAGTGCTGGCTTCTACCATCGTCAGCACATACTGCTTGCCAGAACGAGATCGAGGTAAAGTGATGTAGTCAATCTGCCAGGCTTCACCATACTTGTACTTTGACCATCTCTCACCATACCATAAGGGCTTGATTCGCTTAGCCTGCTTAATAGCAGCACAAATGTCACAGTCATAGATGACTTGGGTGATAGCGTCCATGGACAAGTCAATTGACCTATCGCGAGCCCATCGGTATGTTCCATCTCTGCCTTGATGTCCAGATGAATCATGGGCCCACCGAGCTAAGAACAGCTCACCTCGGTGTTTCCAATCAAGGTCAATGTCAAGTTCAGAGTTGGTATCAACTTGAGCAATCTTAGCAGCTTGGTCTGCCTTCTGGTTATGTTGATGTTCCTCAGTTGCTCTGCTCTTGGGCATGTGTGCGTCTACGTGCCGCACCTTCACTGGAATTTTCTCCAGCCGTGCATCAATGTCCTGCCATAGATCAGCACACCAAATAGGCTTTCCTTTCCTCTGCCAACCATTCTTCTTCCAGTCCTTCAGCCAACCCCATAGAGCATTGGCTACCATCCACGAGTCGGTGTAGAGGTAAAGGATAGGCCAATTCTCACGTTCAGCCACATCAAGAGCAAGTTGAACAGCTTTTACCTCAGCAAACTGACTGGATTCTCCTTCTCCATCTTTCGTTTCGGTAACTCTCCTGGTTGGACTCCAAACCGCTGACTTCCATATTCGCTTGTTCCCAACAAGACGACAGGAACCATCTGTGAACAAAGCATAGTTCTTTTCCTGATCAGAGAGATCACCATAGGGAGGAGCTTCCTCAGCACGAGGTATTTTCTCCTCTGGAGGTTTGGAACAGTCTGTGCCTTCCGGCCAGTTGGTGATCACCTCCACCAGACCAGGTCGATCAAGATTACCCATTCGTGCTCGTTGGGTTATCAAAGCCATCCATTTAGACCAGGTTGCATCTGTGGCATGATGTGGTGATGAACCTTTGCCCTTGAACATCCAGTTAAGAACTGGCAGTCTAGGAGCTAAAAGCAATTGTGACTCAGTTCCAATCACTTCAGAAGCTGCTTTCACTCCCTCATAGGCTGCTAGAATCTCTTTCTCTGTTGCGGTGTAATTTGTCTCTGAACCTCTGTAACAACGTCCCCAGAAACCAAGTGGACGACCACGTGTCTCATTTGGAGCTCTCTGCCAAAGACTCCAAGTTGGACCGTTGTCACTGGCAGCCGTGTACAGAATGTTTTTAATGTCCGGACCAGATCTCACAGGACCCAAGCCCACT
Organism: Pogoniulus pusillus; assembly: GCF_015220805.1. Lineage (NCBI taxonomy): Eukaryota > Metazoa > Chordata > Aves > Piciformes > Lybiidae > Pogoniulus > Pogoniulus pusillus. The sequence goes on from NC_087278.1 coordinate 25,194,997, forward strand.
GCATGGACTACTTCTCGCTTGATCTGATCAAAGGCTGCTTGTTGTTCAGGTCCCCACTCGAAATTGTTTTTCTTACGAGTCACATCATGCAGAGGTTTGACAATCTGACTGAAACCAGGAATGTGTAGTCTCCAAAATCCCACCACACCAAGAAAAGAAAGTGTGTCCTTCTTACTGGTGGGAACTGCCATGGTGGAGACTTTGTTGATCACATCCTGAGGAATGTAACGGCGACCATCCTGCCACCGCACTCCCAGAAACTGAATTTCTTTGGCAGGTCCTTTGACCTTGTCTCTCTTAATGGCAAAACCTGCTTGCAACAGAATGTCAATGATTTTGTTACCTTTCTCGAAGACTTCCTCAGCAGTTTGGCCCCACACAATGATGTCGTCGATGTACTGGATGTGCTCTGGAGCTTTACCTTTCTCCAGTGCATTGTGGATGACTGAGTGACAGATGGTTGAGCTGTGTTTCCACCCCTGAGGCAAACGATTGAACTGGTACTGGATTCCTCTCCAGGTGAATGCAAACTGAGGCCTGCACTCCTTTGCTATGGGAATAGAGAAGAAAGCATTAGCAATGTCTATGGTTGCATACCATTTAGCCTCCTTTGATTCCAGCTCGTACTGGAGTTCCAGCATGTCTGGCACAGCTGCACTCATGGGTGGCGTCACCTCGTTGAGGGCACGAAAGTCAACTGTCAGTCTCCAGTCGCCTGTAGGTTTACGCACAGGCCAGATGGGACTGTTGAAAGGTGAATGAGCTTTCTCGATGACAGCCTGACTCTCCAATTGACGAATCAGCTGATGAATGGGCAACAAAGAGTCACGGTTAGTTCTGTACTGCCTATGATGAACAGTTTGAGTTGCAATTGGCACTTCCAGGTCCTCTATGTCATGATGTCCCACAACTGCAGATTCATCAGAAAGTTCAGGTCTAACAGACAATTTCAATTTATCATCCTCAATCTCTACAGATGCTATACCAAAAGCCCATTTATGACCCTTAGGATCTTTGAAACAACCTTGTCTCAAAAAGTCAATTCCCAAAATGCAAGGCGCATCAGGACCAGTTACAATAGTATGTGTCTTCCACTCTTTACCAGTTAAACTGATCTCAGCCTGTACCTTAGTTAACTCTTGAGATCCACCAGTGATTCCAAAGATAGAAATGGACTCTGTCCCTTTACAATTAGATGGCAATAAAGTACACTGAGCACCTGTGTCAACTAAAGCCCTGTATTTCCGAACTCTTGAACTGCCAGGCCACCTAATGAATACATTCCAATAGATTCGGTTCTCTCCACTATCCCTTTCCTCCTCCTGGCTGGAGGCAGGGCACCCCTAATGCTGAACATGGCATGTAGGGTGTACACAGTGATTGGTGTTGTTGTGAGAGGAACTGCAACTGTTGGAACAATTGCAGTTGCTCTCAGGAGCTGAAGAAGTGACAGCTACTTTCCTGGCATTACTGCCTCTGTTTCTGCCACTCTGCAGATCCCTAACTCTCTTTGAAAGAGCTGAAGTAGGTTTACCATCCCATTTGTTCATGTTCTCACCGTATGTGTCACGCAGAAGTATCCACAGTGACGCACGTGATTGCTGCTGTCTGGGTGGAATTTGTCTCCTCCTGGGCTGGAATTGCCTTGCAGGAGGTGGGCGTCTGTTCCTGATGGCAGAAACATGCACCCATTCAGATGATGCAGGAATGGTATCCTTTACCAGATTGGAAATTGAGGTTGTAAGATCCTCCTTCAGTTCTTTCATGCTCTCCTTGATGCCATCTCTAATACCATCTTTAAGCTCTGTAGTCATAGTCTTTATGGCACAGATTATACCAGAATGTGACAAGCTGTCCTCTATCTGCCTGAGCTGGTCAGTGAATTCACCAACAGTGAAAGATCTTCCATTATCACTCCTTGCTAGAAACTTACTGGCCAAGATGTTAGCATAGGATGAAGGAGCAAGCTTAATCAGCTTCTTCATGAGACCTGTTCCCAAAGGAATATCGTCAGGCTCATGAGTGCCATGATCTCCATAAAGCACTTCCTTCACAGCAAACTCCTTCAGAAGCTTAATTCCCTGCTCAACGGTGTTCCACTTCTTGGCAGCCCATGGCAAATCATCTCGGGAAGGATATCTCATAGCCACAGCCAACAAAAGGCGTGTCCACAAGCTAACCCTACCAAGAGGACTTGCTAGGTGTTTGTCCACTCCACTCTCCTTAGTGAGTGGTCCCAGCTGCTTGGCAGACTTGTCTCCTACCTGCAGAGCATTAGCACCAATACCACGGCATCTCACTAGCCAGCTTAGGATTGGCTCACCTGATTCCCTTGTGTATTCCTTCCTAACTTCCCTGACCTCTCTGAGTGGATCCTTGGAGCCTTGGATGTCATCTTCCTCCTCTTCTCCCTGTTGTTCTGGTGGTGCCGGGCCTAACACAATCTTCCTCATAGCATTCCTAAACTCATGGGAACCATCCTCTCTCTTGGCAGCTAACCTCACAGCACTCCTCTCACTTGAGTATTGTTGTCTCAGCACATCTACAAGGTCTCGCAGACTAACTATCTCCTCCTCTTCTTGCTGCTGATCACCAGAGGTCCCCTGTCTTACATCCTCCTGCGAACCATTCTTTGTCTTAACTTTTGCCTTAGCAGGTGCCAGAAGGGCCTGAGCAGCAACAGACTTGGATGTGTCTGCTGGAGGATTTGAATCTTTAGGGGTCTGACTTGGAGCATTTGTATCCTTAGGGGTCTGACCTGGAGCTTGTGAGTTCAAATCTGCCTTGCTTTTAACAGGAGGATTTTGGTTCTGGTCTGCTGGCTGGGGGTTTAAATTGGCTGAGCTGGTGTCATTAGGATTTGGACTGACTGGGCTAGCATTACTAGCACTAGCAGTGTTATTAACATTAGTGGGATTGTTTGCCTGTCCTCCTGGGATGCCTGCCAACCCTGACTTGTTTTCATTTTTGCTGGGAACATTCTGATTTTGGGTATTTGCCTGTGCTCCTGAGGCTCCTGCTAAACTCTGTGGCTTGTTTTGGTTATCCTTATCATTGTTTACGTTAGTGGCAGGAGCACTGGCCGTGTTCCCAGCACTTGGAGAAGGAGGGGCAGAGGCTGGCAAGGGGGAAGCCGATAACTGTGTTCCCTTGTTTTGCTGTGAAAGAGACTGCTTCTGAGACACAGAATTCTTCCTAGCTCTTACAGAAGCTGGTTTTGAATTTTTCACAAATAATACCAAAATTAATATGAAAATTAAAATCATAAGAGCCAGATTACTGCACACCAACCCCGTCACAATCTCTTTTCTGTAAAAATCCTTGCATGGACTTGGCATTTCAGTTTGGGGCTGGATGACCCTCATGAGAGCAGTAGATAAAGCAGACTCTCGATTGATTGTAACATTATTGACAAAAACTCTTGTAATATCACTAGTAATATTCTCAGTGACAGTAAAACCAGCATAACCAAGAATGAAATCACCCCAGCTCCAGAACATGTTTGAAAGCTTAGCTTTAGCCTTATTATAAGCCAGATCAATAAAATAAGCAACAATTTGACCTTTTAACCAACTAAATGCCAAGAAAACAAAACCAGACCAGAGCAATGCACCAACCAAGTACAATAGCTGCTTGATTAGCTTCATCTTAATTCCCAGAGCTAATTTCCACTCACTGAAATATCTAGCCCCACGTTGGGAAAGCCAATTAAAAAAAATGATGGTTTGGGGGTTACCCCGCCCCTCCCACACTTTGTATTTGCCCCAGCTAACTCAGACGGACCCTGGGAATATAGATGAAGCAATTTATTTACAGCTAGCAGAATTTACAAGCAGCTATTTACAATATATACAGTTATATACAATTATATACAGAAATATACAAAAGGATAAACAATATAAAAGCACAACTCCCCTCCCAGAAACCTGAGTCCCCAGGAGGGGCTCTCAAACCACCCCAACACCTCCCCCCGGCCCTCTCAACCTTACCCCAGTTCTCAGGAAGAAAAGAGGTGCAGCCAAGAGGTTAGGGAGCAAGGTTAGTAGGAGCAGGGTTAATGAGATGTGACCAGGTCCAAGGCAAAAGCAAGAGTGAGAAACAAAATGGAGAAAAAGTCTTTCTTCTTCCCAGAGTTCTCAGCGTAACTGTGAGAGAAGTTGACATCAATTGTTTTTCATTTCACTGCCCGTTATCTAGTTCTGTTACCAAAACATTCTAGCTTGCTTCAAACTAGCACAATGGGACACGGTGCAGGCCTGGGAGCCCAAGAGTGGGTGAGAAAGGAGGGGAGAGCAAGGGGGAAGGAGAGACTGGGAGCAGGCAGTGAGGTGTGCCTGACTCCCATCTCTGTGCCAAAAGGCAAAGGGTTTCTGCCCGTGGGACACCCAAGCACTCTCAGAGCAGTGCTTTCAAGGACAGGAGGAGATGACCATGTGCAAGAAGCAGAAGGACCCTGTAGGAGAAAATAATGTGGCCAGCAGGGCTAGTGAAGTGATTGTCCTCCTGGGAAGTGATCTTCCTCACTGGTGCAGCCACACCTCAAATCTAGCTGAGGACACCCCTGCTTACTGCAGAGAGGGCTGGACTCGATGACCTCTGGAGGTCCCTGCCAACCTAGACCATTCTAAGGTTGTGTGAAATGCTGGGTTCTGCTTCCTCACTACAACATGGACATTGAGGTGCTGGAGTGTGTCCAAAGAAGGGCAACGAAGCTGGTGAAGGGTCTGGAGAATGGGTGTGATGAGGAGCATCTGAAGGAACTGGGCTTGTTTCATCTAGAGAAAAGGAGGCTGAGGGGAGGCCTCATTGCTCTCTACAACTCCCTGAAGGGAGGCTGGGAAGAGGTGGGGTCAGTTTGTTCTCCCAAGTGACAAGCAATAAGACAAGAGGAAACAGCCTTAACATGTGCCAGGTTGGATACTAGGGGGGAAAATATTCACTGAAAGGTTTGTCGAGCCCTGGAAGAGGCTGCCCAGGGCAGTGCTGGAGTCCCCATGCCTGGAGGTATTTAAAGCCATGTAGGTGTGGTGCTGAGAGACATGGTTTAGTGGTGACCAGACAGTACTGGGCTAAGGGCTGAACTTTGTAATCTTCACTGTCTCTTCCAACCAAAATGACTCTGATGCTGTGATTCGAACATCCTGAGGTGAAGATTTCACCGGGCACTCCAGGAACACAGGAGGTTCACCTTAAACACAAGATAAACTTTTTCACTTAGAGAGTGATGGAGCACTGGTCCAGGCTTCCCAGACAGGTTGTGGAGGCTCCTTCTCTGCAGACTTTCAAAACACACCTGGACAGTGCAGTGTTGGGCAACTTGGTCTAAGCAAGCCTGCTGTGGCAGGGGGGTTGGAGTGGATGATCTTTAGAGGCCCCTTCCTAAGCCGATGAGGCCACTTCCTACCCCTACTGTTCTGTGCTTCTCAGAGACCCCCTTAGGACACAGCAGCCTGAGGCTTCTTGCAACAAGGGCAGGGTGACTTCTTCATCCCAGGTGGAGGTGAAAGAAGGGAAGGGTGGAGCTGGTAAGAGGAAGAGAGACATGACAGTGGGGAAACTGTAACTTGCTCTCCTCCTCCTGAGGAACTGTCCCCTCCTGCCTTGCCTGCTGGAAAAAAAAAGTGTCCGTGTGTGTGAGATAGGCTGGGAAAGAGTGGAAAGCCTGCAAGATGTGCTGTGAGTAGGTGAGGCTGCTGCCGCCGAGCTGAGCTCCCTGGGAAGCGGAGCATGCGGTAATCCAGGGAGATAAGCTGTCCTCAGAGCAGGGAGAGGAAGCAAGGCAGCTGGTGAGCTTTCTGTGGTGATGCTGTAAACAAATGTGAAATATTACTTCCCTGAACATTAGGTTTACCTGGAACTTGGGAGCCCTGCCCAAAGGGATTTGCTCCAGACACTGGGAAAGCTCTGCAAGGGGCAAGAGCTGCTGAAACCTGAAAAGCCACCCACAGTGACGAAGCCCAAGCCTGTTACTCTGAAAACCTCTCTGTATGTCTGAGTCTGTAATGAATTTCAGAGAGGTTCAAGGGGTACAGACTTGATGCATCCCTGATGTTGCAGACTGTTAAACCACTTGTAGCAGACTCTCCTTCTAGGCTTCTGGCACTTGACCAAGGTGCTCCTGGCAGACCCTGTTACCTCCAGAACCCCAACAGCAGACTATTTGTCCAACATTAGGATTTATCCTGGCTGGATCTGTTTCCTACCCTTTCCGCCTGCACAGCCCTAAGCCCCACTCTGCCAGCCTCTTTTCTCATCCCTGTTAAGTGGATGAACAGGCTTCCCCTCCAAAGTGTACTTCCACCCTGAAAATAAACCCATTCCAACCTCAATTCATCAGGAAGATCATGTCAAGCCCATCACACCTCGCTGTCTGACAGGGTAACTGCCCTACCAGACACAGGAGGATGTAGCAGATGTGACATATCTTGACTTTGAGGCTTTTCATGCATCAAAAGGCATGAAAGTCTCATACACAAACTATGGGATGCCCCACAGCTGGAACTGCCAAAAGGGGCACACAGTTGCCAAGGAGGACGTGCACCTGTTTGGGGAGATTGCACTGTCAGAGTGCAAAGGCAGTTTCCAGCGGGCTGTGGGTATCAGCAGATTCATTTTCACCAGTGAAAGCTTAAGCTGGGTGATAGGAAAAGCTTTTTAAGTATGGAGCAATAAAATGCTGGAGTAGATTGGCCAAGGGAGCCCTGTCGCTGAAGGCTGTTGAGAACAGGTTCAACAAATATCTGTCAGGGATGAGTTGCGCCTCCTTTATCTTGTCTCTGGGTCAGGAGGATGAATTAGATGACTGCCCAAGGCCTTGTCCCACTTTCATTTCCCACAATTAAATTAAATAAATCTCAGAAATCATTGGCAGAAGCAAGCCACAGCAAGCTGTACTCACTGTGCTCCCCTACCCTGAGTCAGGCATTAGATCAGCGCTGCCCAAGAGCGAGACCAATCCCTTGTCCCTCTGCTGCTGAGAACCATCACAATTAAACCCTTTTGTCTCTGCTGCCTTCACAAGCATGTGTGGAACCTGTAGTTCAGACAGGCTTAGGTGCATCATGTGCTGGTTACCAGCTGTGCAATCAGTCTTGAGCAACCTGGTCTAGTGGAAGGTGTCTCTGCCCATGGCAGGGACGTTGGAACTAGATGGATGTTCGGATCAAGTTCTGTACAACAAGGGTAGTGGAACACTGGAACAGGTTGCCCAGGGATGGAGTTGAGGCCCCATCCCTGGACATATTCAAGATCAGGCTTGAGAGGGCTCTGGACAACCTGATCCAGTTGAGGATGTCCCTGCTTACTGCAGAGGGGATTGGACTGGATGACCTTTGGAGGTCCCTTCCAAGCCAGACCATTCTATGATTCTATGAACTAGATGATCTTCGAGGTCCCTTCCAACACAAACCATTCTATGCATCTCTCCAAAGGACCAAGTCTTTGCTGAGATGCTGGGGTTTGAATGTCCTTCCTCAGCGGGCTTATGGCAGCAGGTGTTACGTGGAAGAGACACCAAGAAGTCACCTGCATAGAGAAGACAGGATTTTTGGACTGATCTTTTTACCCTTTATGGGAAAACTCTTCAGGCAACAGAGCAGGGAAACATGGGCTTGTGCTCAGCATCTCTTTTCTTACAGCACTGTGCTTGTGGTGCTGACCTGCTCTGTCTGCCAAGGAAGCACATTGCAGGGAGAGGTAAATCTATGGAGCCTTAAAAAGAGCCAAACTCTGAAGGGAAAGGGACAGCCTGGCTCAGCAATGGCTGAGCTCCTTCCCTTCTGCAATGGCTCATTTCGCTGGGCACATGCCCGTAGAGAAAATGGATTTCCAGGGAGAAGCCAAACCCTCTCCACATCCACTCACAGAGAGCAGGGGGAGGCACGGAGATAGGCTTTGTTATTCTGACTCCCCTGCACTGCTGCCAGCCCTAAGCCCACTCCTGAATGCGGGTGACAAATTGTATGTAGCATCCCAAATAAGATTAACATAATGATCTCTTTAAGGCTGTTGTCTCCGTGAGCACGTCACATCGGAGCTCCATAATCACCTCATGAATGACGAATGCACCCAGATCTGTCTTTTCTTCTGTCATTCCCACCCAGTGAATCTCTGTCTGTAAGAGACATTGCTGCCAGCAGGAGCAGAGAACAGGACCTCACACTTCTCTGCTCCAGACTGTGAGTAATTCTTCTAAACACATTTAATCAGCAAACTTCCTTCCCGTGCTGCGTTTTTTGCTGAGCCAGAGCCATTACTACAAGCAGAATTATTCCCAAGGCCAGCAGCATTCCTCAAAAGTTCCCTTTTGACTCCACACATCATCTGCCTTTCCCCAGCATTCTACCCACCTACAATTCTCCTACTAACTCCTCCTGCTTCATCTTATCCAGCTGCCTGCCAGCCTCTGCTGCATCAAATGCCCTGCTGAAAGGTAGCTAGATCAGATTTACCGATTTCTGTGTTTTCCTCCAGGTGAGGAAAAGGGAAAGGAGGTAAAGCAAAGGATCAAGTTAAGGGCACACAGTGCTTCTGTTGATAAACCCATTCTGTATTTGATTCCATTTTCCACTTACTGCCGTGGCTTTAATTTTGTTTTCCTCCTGTAATTTGTTCTTAACCTTACGCTCTGTTGAGACTAGACTAATGGCTTTGCCACTGCCCAGAGTACTTTGTTTTCTCTCTCCCTGAAATATAGCTCCCTTTTTCCTGTCCTGGCATGCTTACCCTTAATTTGATGGATATGCTGCAAATCTTTGCTCCCTGAACTGCAGTTTCCTAAGCCAGTTTTGGGCAAACACAAGTATGGAGGTGAGCTGGCAAGCTCCAGTCTTGCTGCAATACAGCTTCTCCAGCTTGGCTCTTGCCTTAATGAAACCATTTGCTGCTCTCCACCTTTTCTTCTCTGCTCTTCTCCCACCTTCTGCAGCCTCACCCTTCTTACTGAGAAGCGATACAAGGCAGCTGTAAAGCCCTGGAGGTGCTTCAGCAGCGCTATGGTGAACATTAAAGGTGGTGTGAGGAGCGCATCAGCCAAGCACCTACTGCTGAGCTGGGCTAGGGCACTCAAAGCTCCGTGTTAGGCTAAAGCTGAGAGGGGAACTTGTGAAGTGACTGAAGGAGAGCAGTGATCTCTTGAAACCCGTGAGAGGTTTTCTGGCTGCAGAGCAACATGCAGACACTCAAAGCAAGAATGGGGAGGAATCACCAAAGGTTCTTTACCCCTGCAGAGGTGGAGTGGTGGTGCGTGGGGGACCTCTCACAGGCTGCACTGTGGGTTTAGATGACATTTCAGTGATTGCTGCTGTTCAGAAGAATGTGGATGCCACAGCTTAAGGACTTATAGAATGGGTTAGGTTGGAAGAGATCTTAGAGATCATCCAGTTTCAACTCCCCTGCCATGGGCAGGGACACCTCCCACTAGAACAGGTTGCTCAAGGCCTCATCCAACCTGGCCTTGAACACCTCCAGGGAGGGGGCATCCATGACCTTCCTGGGCAACCTGTGCCAGACCTCTCCAGGCTGAACAGCCCAAACTCTCTCAGCCTGTCAGCACAGGGGAGGCTCTCCAGCCCTCTGATCATCTTGGTGGCCTCCTCTGGACCCTCTCCAGCAGCTCCACGTCCCTCTTATGCTGGGGACATCAGACCTGGAGGCAGTGCTGCAGGTGGGGTCTCAGCAGAGCAGAGCAGAGAGGCAGAATCCCTTCCCTGTGCTGCTGCTCTCCCTGCTTTGGATGCAGCCCAGCACACAGCTGCCTTCTGGGCTGCCAGTGACCATTGCTGGCTCCTGGTGAATTTGTCACCACCTGACACCCTCAGGTCCTTCTCTTCAAGGCTCAAGAGTTACCCCCAAACCCAAGAGGTCCTGTTGTTAGGAGATTTAGCTGTACTTGGAATAGAATAAGATGGGTGAAACAGGGCTACAGAGTGGACAAGCAAGTTGGAGAAGAGATGTTCATGCAGGAGGGTGTTAGAGATGCTGACACTGCTGCCAGCATGAACGCAGAGGCTCATGGCAGATCAGCAGCACAAAAACACTGGCATACAGGAAAAAAATCTGGTGGGAAGGTATCTGCAGAAGTCTCTAGTCCAATACCCTGCTCACAGCAGTGTAACACCAAAGCTAGAGCAGGTTGCTCAGGGATTTCTTCACAGAACATCTGAACACGGAATCACAGAATACAACCATAGAATCATTAAGGTTGGAAATGAGTTCTAACATCACCAAATCCAATCATCAATCCAAAACCACCATGCCCACTAAACCATGTCCTGAAGTGTTTACACATCTTTTGACCACCTCCAGGGATGGTGGCTCCATCACTCCCCTGGATAGCATGTTCTAATCCTTGACCATTTCAGTAATACTTCTTCTGAAACCCACCCTAACCCTTCCCTGGCACAACTTGAAGCCATTTCCTCCCCTTCTGTCATCTGATACTAGAGAGAAGAGACCAAATCCCACCTCACTCCAGCCTCCTTTCAGGAAGTAGTAAAGAGCCAGAAAGTCTCCCCTCAGCCTCCTTTTCTCCAGACTAAACCACCCCAGTTCCCTCAGATGCTCCTCAACAGACCTGTTCTCCACACCCTTCACCAGCTCTGTTGTCCTTTCTGTGGACCCATTCCAGCACCTCAATGTCCTTCTCACAGTGAGCATCTCCAAGGGTGGAGATTCCCCATTCTTTCTAGACACCTTTTCCACTGCTGAACTTCTCCCACAGGGAAAAGAATTTCCCCTATAGATGTTCTGAATTTCCTTTGCTGCCACTTGTGTCCATTGTGTCTCGCCCTTTCATTATGCTGCTTTCTGAGAGGCTGGCTCCAGCTTCTCCACACATTTCCTTTAGGTAGAAGCAGACAGCAATTAGCTGCCCCCTTGGCCTTCTCTTTTCAACTGATTCAGCTCTTCCAGCCTTCTGCATTTTGTGCTGCAACTTTCTACTGCGAGGCTCTTTAGCCATGCTGCAGTTTGTCACCGTCCATGCTGTACTGAGGAGTCAGTCCTAGGCATAAATCTTCTCCGTGGGGCCCCACACCCCTCCAGTGAATGGGAATAATCATTTCCCTTGATCTGCTGAACACACTCTGCTTAATGCAGCCTGTGCTGCAGAGATACTTCACTGCTTGAAGGACTCACTACAGAATCGTGTTCAAAAGGCTTCTTGAGAGTGTTTGTGGTGATCTAATAAAATCAATTTTGGCTTAAGCCTGTCGGGGTCAGTGCTACAGAGAAGCTGGTAACCTACTGGAACAGGTTGAGCCTGTGCATGTGTGGAGTGCTTTGGTTGTGACCATGCAAGAAGGATTCCCCTCAGGCACCTCTGATATGACTGCAATTTCTGCCCTGTGCTGAAGATGCTGAGGCACAGCACCTCTGTCTGCCTGCACACAGAACCATAGAATGGTTGGGTTGGAAGGGACTTACAAAGGTCATCCACCCCAACCCCCCTGCAGACAGCAGGCACATTTTCCTCTACATCAGCTTGTTCACAGCCTTGTCCAGCCTCACTTTGAAGATCTGCAGGGTTGGGGTTTCAACCACCTCCCTGGACAACCTGTTGCAGTGTTGCAGCACCCTGATGGTGCAGAACATGTTCCTAACATCCAATCTAAATCTGCTCTCATTTCAAACCATTATCCCTTGTCCTGTCCCTGCAGGCCTTTGCAAACAGTCCTTCTGCAGCCTTCTTGCACCCCACTTTAGCTCCTGGCAGGCTGCTGTTAGGTCTGCCTGGAGCCTTCTCCTCTGCAGGCTGAACAATCTCAGCTCCCTCAGCCTGTCCTCACAGCAAAGGTGCTACAATCCCTGATCATCTTCTTGGCCTTCCTCTGGATCCAATCCAGCAGGTCCCAGTCTCTTTTGTGTTGAAGGGTCCAGAGATGGACACAACACTGCAGGTGAGGTCTCCCCAGAGCAGAGCAGAGAGGCAGAATCAGCTCTCTCCATCTTTGGCCATGCTGTTTTTGATGCAGCCCAGGCTGCCATTGGTCTTCTGGGCTGCAAGTGCCCATTGCTGGCTCATGTCCAGCTTCTCATTCACCAGCACCCCCCCAGTCCTTTTCTGCAGGGCTGCTCTCAATCTCATCATCCCCAGCCAGGATTGGTATCCAGGATTGCCCTGACCTAGATGCAGGACCTTACACTTTGCCTTATTGATCCCATCCAGTAATACTTCCTTTTACTCATCCAGTAATACTTTTGCCTCTTTCCCAATGATGGGATTTGTACTTGTGGCACATCAGCAGAAGGTCTGGTAGCTCGTTGCTCTTACTACAGTAGTCAAATGAACTCTGTAGCTAAGGTTGTTCAGTCCTGGGTTACCCTGTTCCTGTTGAGCCATGCTCTCAGCTTCAGAGCAACCTACTTCCTTCAGTGGAAAAGCTTCTTCAGGTTTTCATTTTTCAGTGAAAAAAATTGTTGTGCCACATGCTTCAAATGCCAGAGGATGTCCAGGTGTGTGGCTTCTGCTCTTTGCCCACAGCAGAGCAGCTGCTGCTGCAGGTCAATGGTTCAGGCGAGAAGCATGTGCGGGATAATGCACTCTGCTGTTTCCAGCAAGGATAAGGTCACAGGAGCAGCCAACATGGTTTTACCACGGGGAAGTTATGTTTATCCAACCTGATAGCCTTTGATGAGGAGTCAGCAATGTGCCCTTGTGGCCAAGGCCAAGGGCATCCTGGGGTGGATGAGAAGGGGTGTGGTGAGTAGGTCAGGAGAGGTTCTCCTTCCCCGCTACTCTGACCTGATGAGGAATATTTTGTCCAGTTCTGGGCCCTTGAAAGAGTCTCCTCCCTTGTGAGGAGAGGGAGCTGGGGCTCTCTAGCTTGGAGCAGAGCGGCCTGAGAGGTGACCTCGTTCATGGTCATCAAGATGTGCAGGGCAATGTGAGGAGGACAGAGCCAGGCTCTGCTCAGGGATGTGCAATGACAGGACAAGGGGCAATGGGTACAAGCTGGAGCAGAGGAGGTTCCACAGGAACAGAAGGAGAAACTTTTTGCACTGTGAGGGTGCCAGAGCCCTGGAGCAGGCTGCCCAGAGAGGTTGTGGGAGTCTCCTTCTCTGGAGACATTCCAAACCCAGCTGGATGTGTTCCTGTATGACCTGCTGCTCTGGCAGAGAGGTTGGAGTGGATGATCTTTGGGGGTCACTTCCAACCCTTCACTTTCTGTGACCCTCTGTTACTGTGTTTCACAACCCTTAAACAAAACTAGCCAGAGAAATCACAAAGCAGGGCAAGCTACAGTCTATCTTCATGCAGCAGAATGCCAGCCAGAAAGGATGGGCTGGAAGGCTTTCTGCTGCATGCTGCCAGGGGATTTAATCAGCTGATTGCCAAAGAGATGTCAGTTCCCTGGGACAGTGAGGACAACACGTCACGTGCAGAAAGGTACTCACGAGATTAAAATGCCAGCTTCAGGATAAACCTAATGCTATGCCACAGGCAGACCAAAATCTGGGCAAGAGCAAACAGCCACAATCTTTAGAACCTCTGCCAGCACATCACCACAAGTTCCAAGCCTCTCTGCATCTCTGCCTCCTAGTCAGGTACCCCTCACTAATTCAGCTACCACTATAGGCACACTACTGAACATGTCAGGCCAGGAGAGCTGCTCAGCAGAGAATGAGCTGAGGGTGTTGATTGACAGGTGACTGAAGACGAATCAGGTGGCCAAGAAGGCCACCAGTATCCCAGTTAGGATCAGCAATGGTGTGACCAACAGGGCCAGGGCAGTGATTGTCCTCCTGTATTGGGCACTGGAGAGGCCACACCTTCAAGACTGAGTTCAGTTTTGGGGCTCTCACTACAAGGACATTGAGGGGCAACAAAACTGAGAAAGGCTCTGGAGAACAGGTCTGGTGAGGAGCACCTGAGAGAATTGGGATTGTTTAGTCTGAAGAACAGGAGGCTGAGGGGAGACCTCTCTGCTCTCTGCAACTCTCTGAAAGGAGGTTGGAGTGAGGTGGGGGTTGATCTCTCCTTCCTAGTAACAAGTGATAGGAGGAGAGGAAATGGCTTCAAGTTGTCCCAAGGCAGGTTTAAGTTGGACATTAGAAGAAACTTCTTGACTGAAAGGGTTCACAAACACTGGCACAGGCTGCCCAGGAAGGTGGTTGAATCCCCATGCCTGGAAGTGTTTCAGAGAGGCAGAGATGTGGTGCTTAAGGACAGGGTTTAGTGGCAGCCTTGAAAGAGTTAGAGAATGTTTAGACTTGTTGATCTTAAAGGTCCTTTTCTCTTTTCTAGCAAAGCAATTCGATGGTTCTACAAAGCACCATCACTGTTACTGGGGCAGCCACTGTGAACTGCACACAGACTGCAGCCCCAAGGTGTTCAAGCAGAGCATGCAGTGGTACCAGAAGCAGGTGGTCTGTCACTGCTACTGCCAGGCCAGAGGTGGGTAGTACTCTGTCATGGGCTGATGAGGAAGGAGAGGGATGAAGAAATCAGGGAAACAGAAAAAGAAGAGAAGAGCTGAGGTGGGAACATGCTGTGATGGTGGAGGAAGCACAAGAAGGAGGGCAGCCGGAGCAGGCAGCCGGCATGGAGCTGAGTGCTCGTCACCCTCCTGGGTAACGAGACACAAAGGTTGTGAGAGAGTAGCTTTGGGCTCAGCTGGCTCCCTCCACACATTTTCCTCCCTGAGCAGGGCAGGAGCTGGTGCTCTCAGCAGGAGGTGGGCACCCGGCTGTGCCATTTGCATGCTTCTGCTGGCAGGAGGGAGGCCTCACCAACTTCCACCTACCATGTCCTCCAGGGCTGCTACCTCCCACAGCCGGCTCATGTTCTTGCTGTGCAACTGCAAACCTCTCTCAGTGCCCCCCTGCACAGCTGCCAGCCCAGGCTGCAGCGCCGCTGGGTGAACTCCATGGCTGCCCCTCCTCACACAGCTCCCAGCCCGGAGCTGCTGCGCTCCCAACAAGAAGTATCACAGTCTCACAGTATCATCAGGATTGGAAGAGACCTCACAGCTCATCAAGTCCAACCCTTTACTACAGAGCTCAAGGCCAGACCATGGCACCAAGTGCCACGTCCAATCCTGCCTTGAACAGCTCCAGGGACGGCGACTCCACCACCTCCCCGGGCAGCCCATTCCAGTGTCCAATGACTCTCTCAGGGAAGAACTTTCTCCTCACCTCAAGCCTAAATTTCCCCTGGTGTAGCTTGAGGCTGTGGCCTCTTGTTCTGGTGCTGGCCACCTGAGAGAAGAGAGCAACCTCCTCCTGGCCACAACCACCCCTCAGGTAGTTGTAGACAGCAATAAGGTCACCCCTGAGCCTCCTCTTCTCCAGGCTAACCAATCCCAGCTCCCTCAGCCTCTCCTCGTAGGGGAGTCACACAGATGGAGGCTGTACCAAAGCTGTTTAAAGAAATGAGCCAGTCTGGAAGCAGCCAGCGAGGCTTGGGGTAGGGAAGACACTTCTTCAACCCCACTGCTGCCCACACTGCTCCTCCTGCCCCTAGGACCAGCAATTACCCCCAGGTTTTGAACCACTGCAGTCCCCAGCTGAGCCCAGCTGGTAGATGTCATGAAGTGCCAGCCAAAGCACCTACGTGTGGGACATGTGGCACACCTCACCAGGAAGAAACCCACAGTGGTGGCCAGGAAAATCACCACTGGGACATGTTTTAATGGGCACAGCAGTGTTAGGTTCATGGTTTGACTCGATGATCTTTGAGGTCTTTTCCAGCTGAAACAGTTTTATGATTCTAGGATGCTCTTCCCCTGCGGCGGCGAAGGAGCAAGGGCAGGCAGGATAAAGAAAGGGGGGCAACAGAAAGCTGGGAAAGAAGGTAAAGAGCTCAGCTGTACTCCCCAGGGACACACATCCGTGTTTCTCTGATTTTGCCTCCTCCCAAGAAAAGGAGATAAGAGAAATCAAGTGTCTGTGACAGACGTTAGTCACACTGCCTCACGTGCTGCTGAAGGGTGCTCAGCAGCGCGGGGTGGGAGGGGGAGCAGAAGCCTCTAGGCACGATAAGAAGATGTTAACCACTTTGTCCCACTCCTCAGATGGGAATTACAGTTTTTTCCTGTCTGCTGTGGGACATTTTAGACCACACCTTGAGTGCTGTGTTCAGTTCTGGGCCCCCCAGTTTAGGAGGGACATTGAGATGCTTGAGCGTGTCCAGAGAAGGGCAACGAGGCTGGGGAGAGGCCTTGAGCACAGCCCTACGAGGAGAGGCTGAGGGAGCTGGGATTGGTTAGCCTGGAGAAGAGGAGGCTCAGGGGAGACCTTATTGCTGTCTACAACTACCTGAGGGGAGGTTGTGGCCAGGAGGAGGTTGCTCTCTTCTCTCAGGTGGCCAGCACCAGAACAAGAGGACACAGCCTCAGGCTGTGCCAGGGGAGATTTAGGCTGGAGGTGAGGAGAAAGTTCTTCCCTGAGAGAGTCATTGGACACTGGAATGGGCTGCCCGGGGAGGTGGTGGAGTCGCCGTCCCTGGAGCTGTTCAAGGCAGGACTGGACGTGGCACTTGGTGCCATGGTCTGGCCTTGAGCTCTGTGGTAAAGGGTTGGACTTGATGAGCTGTGAGGTCTCTTCCAACCCTGATGATACTGGTGATACTGTGATTTTGACAAGCTCTCTCAGTCACCCAGTCCAGCCCAGCCCTCTTCCTGGAGAAGACTCAGTCTTATTTTACAAGAAGCACGTAGAGAGGAAAGAGGAGAAATGAGAGGCCACAGAGGACTCTGGGGCAAAAGAGACATCAGTACCAGGCCAGAGCTCCCCTTCCAAGGCACAGGACTGCATACATTTGCCACGTTGCAGAATGAGGAGAGAAATGTCACCTTCAGAGGTGATATGACAATCACAAAAAT